>NC_137543.1:111343509-114323854 GCF_963082525.1 Nesoenas mayeri
ATTAAATCAAACTAATGTCACCCTATCACAATCGGCCTAAGAGAAGGAGGGTTTATTATTTCAGTTTATGCTAAATAAACGGTTTTACAAATGGTCTCCAAGCAAGGTCAACAGCAGCTTCAATTACAAGACAAACTTAACAAGAGTTGCTGTAAACCAAGTGCTCCATATTGACCTAAGCACAAGCTCGGCTCCGCGTATTGCCACTAGCAGGATTGTACAGGAATGCATATTGTAAAATAAAGGAAAGGGTAATCTTTTCTTTGCCAGAATTTGTGACTGCACAGAGACTGCTCATTCACCTCTCCCCAACCAGCTTGCTGCTCAGCTCAATTCACCCCACACAAAGGCTGAAGACCAGACCTCAATGGACCGAGTGAAACATGTTCAAAACTAGGCTCTCTATTGTGACTGAATTTCTTAACATCTTTTCAAAAAGCGGAGAATGCCTTGAGGCTAAAGGAAGAAACAGGCTAATGGTGAATTGGGAATACTGAGCAAATTTCAGAGCCCTTTCCTCCTAGCTTTTGAGGTTGAAAGCAAGCTCTTTCCTTTCAAGTTTCAAAGTCCTTTTTCCTCCCGCAGTGTCACAGAAGGATTTGAAAAGAAGGTAATTGTGCTCACAGTCCCCCTGATCAGAGCTTACGTCCTATTTCTGGTATTTCGGAATACTTCTTGCAATAATGGTGCATATAGCTCAATCCCTTAACCGTCCTGCACTCTGCAATTGCTCATTAAATGAACAATTGCTGGTATAAAATGCCTTTTATGTTCAAGGTCTGGATATAAGATAAGCATTCTAGTACTCTAAATTTGGTTTACTAAGGAAACTCTCCATCATTAAATTACAAAACTGAAGTCAGAATATCAGTCTTTCCCAGAAAAGTAGCATTTTAGGTTGCTGTGAGCCAGAAGGAGTGGGGGGACTGGGGGGAAGCAGTGTAAAAAAGATTGACTACTTAAGATTCTTAATAGAATAGATACCTAAGTAAGAAAGCAATTTCCCTCACGTCTAAGAGGTCTAAGTTTTTGACACTTAATATTTTCTTCCTTGAAATGATGCAATAGAGTAATTGCCAGGCTCATTAGGACGTGCGTATCTGTGCCTTCTTGCATACACATGCTGATCACTGCTCTCTGGCCACCTTAAGTGCAAAGCAGGAGGGAATAAGTCTGTAGGATTTTGCCTGCCTTTAAAAACAGTACATGTTGTAACCATCGTTTTGTTTTGGGTAGGTACAGTAGCTTAAGTTGGGCACTCGTGGTCCCAAATTTGTTATTTTTCTGCATTTGGAGCAACTGAACATGAAGTACATGCTATGGAAACACTAACATAGATATGAAGCACAATGCTCATAATTGGTTTTAAAAATAGACTACAACCCTACAAGAGGCTACAAAATCTGTTAGATAACAAGTACAGCGCTCACTTTATTTGCAATGCTTAAGCATACCTTATACAAGACTTTTGTGCTTATAAATAGCATACATTATCTGAGCTCACCGCTGAAAATGTATAGATTTATACTTTGGTTTGTAATGGATTTTCAGCTTAGTTATTTTTCCATTACCATATGTATAGTATTTTCCAGGAACAGATTTGTGACCTTTGGAATATGAATGCACAGCTCTTTTCTAGTTTTTTGTTTGTTTGTTTTGAGAAACGTCATATTCTTTTGTTTGTCATCTTTAACTTTCGTTGAAAGAAAAACGCAGAAAGAGGACGCAGTCCCAACATTACCTACATAATACTCCACCTCCCCCCCCGTTATTTTCTACGAATAAGACATATGTTCGTTTTTGCTGCACCTACACCACAACTCAATTCAGCCCTTCTTTTTTTTTTGGAAGTACAGAGGAAGCCAGAACACAGTGCATCAATCCAGTTTCTACGACTTTCGAAACAGAGCCTGATCCTGCACTCCTCTGGGCCAACAACAGAGCTCCCACCAACTTGGAGGAGACAAGACTGGGCCTATATGGAGCTCACACTACTCCAGTGCTAAGCCAGAGATGCTTTGCTATCAGCAGGACATGGCTCACAGCCTTTTCCAGCTATGCACGTAACGCTTCCCCAAGACTGCTGGGGAACCTGCTAATGGTACAATGCAGCTTAAAGTTCAGGTAAATATTTTCAGACATCTAGATCAGAGAACCTTCTTAGCAGCTATGTTTTCACCTCAATTTCTTGATTCTCCAGAGGAATTTACTCTGCTTGGTGCCTCCTCAGCTGCTCCCGACTAAAACCAAGGGGCTCTAGCTATACAGACATACGAAATTATGTAAAATAACACCACCTTTAAAGTTTCATCCAAGTAAACACTTACTAGATTTAACTGGGAGCTTGCCTCTACAAACCCCAGCATCGGACCTACAGGGAGATGCAAAAAATCTCATTTACACTAAAAAGAGTCCTACATGGGGAACACAAGATGTAGCTGCAGACGCAGCTACCTGGACACAAAAGCACAGGGTACTGTGGAAAACTCCTTGCAGCCCTGGGACTTTCCCCCTCAGAAGGCAGACAAGGAGGGTAGAAGGTAGGGCTGGGCTGCCTTGCATCTTATCCTACATTTTGCTGATCACACAGGACATGGGGGGAAAAAAAAAAGAAAAAGAAAAAGAAATAAAAAAGACTAAAAAGGGTATGTGCCTGTGGAGTTACTCACCTGATGCTCAAGCCATCCCACAGACCTTGGATCAAGCCACAGAAGTTGCTGCCTGCAAATGAGATTCCTGGAGTATCCTGTTGGCCAAGTTTGCCTAAAGCTGCCCAGCTGAACAAGCAACCAGCTGATGGGAGAAGCCTGAGCCCCTGCTATGCCCAGCCTCAGCCCACGGCGCTGCGGGTCTCACGGACGCTAATGGAGGCACTAATTCTCAGCAACTCGCAAGGTCAGACTCCAAACAAGTGGGAGTCTCACTTCTGAACAAGCCTTCTCGCAGCCTGTTTCCACACAGGCTTTAAAATAACAAAAGCAAACAACTTAAATCAAAGCAGCTGAAAACCATTTTCTCCCTTCCCAAGTTCAGGGCTATGCGTTTCTCCCATGGCAGACAGTGGGTTATTGCAGTGATACTTAATACCGCTCATGAGCACAGCCCCCAGCACTCTGGGTTAGGTGTTAGTGACAACATTGACTGCTGCAGGAGAAACACTAAACCCTGCACCAAGGTGCCAAGCAGGTGGTGAACTTTTAAATTTACCTTCATGGAACCTAAAAGGTTCAAATCCTGCTTGCTTTACTCACACTGTAATCCCACGGACTCAGTGAAACTACTAGTGCAAGTAGAGCAAGAGGGATTCACGTCCAGCATCAGAAATGCTCCAACTGTTGGGCGTGAATGGTCTGTGCCTGGAAAATGTATTGAAGATGTTTGTTAGCATGTGGAAATGCTGTATCATTAGCTTGATGAGAAAGGGACTCTCAGCAGTAAAAGTGCTTTGTAGTTCCAGTGGACAAGAAAAAAAGAAAGCCTTAATGCAGAAGTAGAAGACATTTGAAGGTAGAATTAATTGGCAAAATTAACATGTAGTATGTGATTTCTCCTTTTCAATTTGCAGAACTAGAAGGCAGGCAAAACCATCTCCCTTTCTTGGTATAGTAAATTTTATGTTTTGATTTTGCTAATTGAGAATGGGGAAACTTGCACGAGAATAAAAAAATCTCTTGCAGAAACAGTCTTGCTTTTTCATTTCCACTTTTTAAAAATGTTCTGCCTTACAAAATTCAGCAAAGACTGCAAGTTACTGTGCAACAGCCCCAGCAAACTAGAACATTTGCTTCAAGTCTGTTAATCAGAGCTAAAACTTAAGTTTTGCACTTTCAGAATATCTCCAGGACTATTGCTCTTCTCCTACATCAAGCTTCTCCAAAGAGCCAGGAGACTCAAATATAACTTGGAGAAAGAAGACTAGGAACGTCAGGACCTGACTCTTGGCATCCATTTCTCAGAAGGGGAAGGCTCCTCAGCCTCTTACAAAACACTCGAAAGGATCCTGATTTGAAAACATTATGAAGTTCCTTCCATTAGCCAGTTATTAGACTGTTAGTCACTGCTTACTTCGAGCGGGCTAATTAGTTACATCAAAGGCACTACAATAAATTCCCAGGAGGGTTTTGGGGTGGGGGGGAAATGTATTTCTCAACTATCTAATAGCGCATTTTATGCCTATCTGAGGGCAACTGCCTCGATTCACTCAGACACCGGGGGACATGTACTCTGTGCTGTCACTTTCTACCAAGCCAGCAGCAACACTGGGCCTTAAAACTGTTTTACAAAGCTGTTTGTAGCCTGATATAAATTTGATTAGCCATGCTTAGAAGTCACAAAAGAGTGAAAGAGGAGTTATAAACCCTTTGGTGCACCATCTCCCTTAGTAACATCTGTAGCCCAGACACCTTGGCCTTGACAGAATAAAAAAAGAGAAAAGTTACTCTAAATAGTGTTGCATACAGAGTTGACATTTCTTTCCCTTTTCCTTCGGTGTCCTCAAACTGCTAAATGCAATCATTAGCCAATCGTTAAGTGGTTTGCAACAACCCAGAGCCATGGCAACCCTTCAGTTTAGATGGCAGATAGCACCTATTTCATTGCGAAATTTCTTTATTGCTGCATCCTTTTGCACAGTTGCAGTAAGAGTCAGTGTTTCCATTATACCCCTGTACTTCTGGCCTCTGAAACACATCAGTTGTTTAAAAATATCTTATGGGTTACTCTGCCCTGTATTACAGTGGCTGCAATGTCAGCTGCGAACAATTACTTCATCAGCGTTTTGGGGCAAAATTTAAATGCCATATAATTTGTGTGTGTGTGCAGATATAAATGTATATATATTTCTGTATACACATATGTATACACATGTGTGGTTACATGCACTCACAAATTTGGGTCCACCTTACATTCCATAAAATTCAAATGATTGCAGATGAGGCTGAGCATGATCCGTGGATGTCTGCGTGTAAGTGTCCACACAGGCGTGCTGGATACCTGAGCACAGAAACTAGACTTTTCACATTCCTTGTCAGTAGTCTAAATAATTCAGAAGAAGAATGTTGCAAAACAAATTCAACACTTACAGTGAAGGATGTTTTCAAGCAAAGAAATTCCTCCTCAGAAAACTTTGGAGTCTTGTACACCAAATGATTTGGATGTTTTGAATAATCTTCTGGACATTAGTGCATTAGATAAAAACTGCAGAGCTACTAATCCACAGATATAATGAAATATTGCTTTTATCAACGCTCGTTCTCTCCAAAGAATTTGATATTCTGAGAACCCCAAACCTGGTGCCATCTGTTTATCTATCGAGTAGATACAGTAAGTGTTAAAATTCAGGTGCCTCTCCTTAGGCCTTGAAAGTGCTTGACCTTCCCAAAGACCAATCTGTTTTTCCACCCCTCTGCTGACTTTCTTCTCAGGTTTCTCCACTAAGGAAGAAGCACAAGCTCTGGCAGAGGTGCGCACTACCATACTATCTCACATATTCACTTCCTTCACATTCCACTCATCAGAAATACTACTGTCAGCCACAAGCAAGCATCAGCCTGGCTCCACGGATGGTGCATGTGAGGGATGGAGAGAGGAGAGCTTGGAAGGAATAAATTCTTCATACCATGATCTCCACTCCCCTCCACCTGGGGGAAGGAATACTCTTAAAAGCTTCAGAGAAAAGGCTTGTGACACATGGAGTTGGTGAATTAAAATAACTGACTACAGCTCACTAGCCTCTGGTGTCCCCTTCCCCGGACAGCAGGTTCCTCCTTGACAGTGCCTCTCTCCTCCATTCTTCACTTCCACTGCACGCTTCTGGCCAGGCTTTCCAGCCTCTGGCTGCGCCCACCAACATTTGAGAAGAGGCAAGAAAGGCTGAGACACACCAGCTTTTTCCGGCTTCCCAATACAACCCCACGTGATGAGGAACTGCACACCAATAAGATCATTGTATGGATTAAAACAAGCTAATGGTTAATGCTTTCTGTTGAGTTCTAGGGATGAGCAAAACTAGTTTGGCGACTGCATTTTTTTGACTGCTTCTGCATTTGTCTTTCTAACTTTATTGCTATATAACAGATTTCAAAAGACGTTGTAATATTGCCACAACCTTTTAACAATCCAACTTGATGCAGGTACTTAAGTGCTTATAACTGTCTTAAGCAACATTATATATTTCCATTTATCATTACATACTGGACATCCGAGCTCAGAAAGATAGCCAAGTTAGAAGAACATTCATATGTCCAGAAAGAAAGTGTCAGAACAATTTTATTAGAATAACACCCTTTCTTCCTACTATACCGGCCATGGTAGCTCAAAAAGAGCATTCTTAACTTCTTGATCATTTTTTGGTGGCTTCATCCATGCACAATCTGGCAAAAGGATATTTCAATGTTTCTTCATTATTTTTTCCTTATTATTTTTGGCTACCTAGATTTTCAGGCAACATTCATTTCATAGAAAAATAAAGTAAGTTGCAGCCATCCAAAAGTTTAAATAAGCATGATTTGTATGGGAAGGACCTTGGGGAAGGAAAAGGGAATCACCTGAAAAGTTCACTTGGCTATATACAAACAAGAAAAACAATAATAATTTTAAAAAGTAAATCACTGCACACTGCCCAGGAGTATAATCACTTCTGTGTGCTGAAAAAGAATGCAAAACTGTAGCCAGCAAAGAAGGAGCCATTGCAATCCAGAAAGTATTCCAACAACAGAAGAAAATTACCAAATTTCACTGAAAAGAGTCCACTTTTAAAAAACAACATAAGAATTCTAACTATTTCTAAGTGTGCCACAGACTTTTTCCCAACATGTCAGAATGAAAACTAGAAATAATTTTCATCCATTTCTGTTAATAAGTTTTGTGTGATAAAAAGGTGCAGCGCTGTTGCACTGAACAAAAGCGAGGCCAAAAGAAATAAAACTCACGTCAGAAAGGGTGTTTCCTCTTGAAAAACAAAAAATAATCACATTTTTTTAAAGGAAAATGCAACCTCTGCAAGCATTTCACATGCAATTGTCATAAGGGACTGAACCCTGAAGTTCTAGAATGAGTAAAATTGTTATGGGAGAATCCACAGTGGACTCTGCACTTGAAGATCTTTCTGCTCCTCAAATCTCACCCTGGTCTTCCATAAGCTACTTCTCACAACTTTGTCTTCTTCACTCACCAAACCGGTAAAATACTGATAACTGATTTCATTACAGAAAAAGGTTTTTTATATAGAAAATAAACACAGAAGTGATGGAAGGATTCAACATCCGTTTGATTTATATACAGAAATATCCAGTTAGATCTGAAGGCAGCATATGTCGAACAGTCAGCCCAAAGCTGCCCTACAAATCACCCTCTACATTAAACGTTCCAATTCTGCGCAATGCAGCGTGTCTCCCATTTCTGTTATGTAAAATGGTTGTCCACAACTTGCACAACTTGTCCACAAATGCGTAACTATTGACTAACAACCATTTACCACACCCCTCTGCAGGGAAGGAAAAAATTATCAGTGGAAAAAAAAACCCAAACAAACGAAACAAAAACACACATAGAATCGGAAGAAAACAATCAACCTCTAAAATGTTCATGCCCTGAATTAACAATTAACAGGAGGGCCATCCAGCCCTCCTGCCTATTATATCATTATCAGAGCAATCTTACCCGAAACACACTGCTTCCCCCTCTTCATATCTAAACTACTTTACATTCTAAATTATGGCTTTTAATAGGCTTCCTGAAAAAAAAGCTAATCATAGCAGTGGACTTAATTTACCAATGTCCTGTACAGACTGCTCAATATTTGAAGAAGCTTTATTTCAAATAGTGGCCATGTTCTTTCTTCCCTAGTGCAGGACAGAAGGTCCATCTTTCTGGCACCAATGAGAATTCTTTTTTTTTTTCCTTTTCTCCTTTATAGAGCAATTATTTTGGAACTGTAATACAGATATATGCCAAACATTTTACATTAATACTTTTATGCTAATCACATTGCTTGGATCAGTTTTACCATAAGACTTGTAAATGCAAAAAATAGCAAAAGATAAACTATATAACCTATGGCACTTATGGTACTTATACTGTTACTTGTTACAGTGTTGTCAACCATGCCACAACCACTTGTATTAAGGCAGATAAACGTGCAGGGGATTTAACACATTTACCCTATAAAATTCACTTAGCCTTCTTAGATGTACCAGAATTGTAATGTCAAAACCAGCTAGCTGTAAAGAAGAAATTCCCATTAGAAAATACGGGTTTTTCATGGTGAAAAGACTGACAGTGCAGAGCCTTCTCACAGTAGAATACATATAGGGCTTGCTTGTTGCAACTCCTTTCTAAAGGCTAGGGAAAAAAATAAAGAACTCTTTTGCAGATCAGTAAGGTTACAACTGTCAGCTGCACTGAACTACATACTTCCCTCTCTTTTGGGTCTTATCTTCAAAAATCACGGAAACAAAGATGTAAACTGGGACATTAAAGAACGTTAGCATCAAAGCATATGCACTACTTTTGATATTAACCAAAGCCTTGAACCAGCAATCCAACTGGCACAAATCAGGGGTGTCTATGTAATTTCAGAAACAGCTGAACTGAGCTCTCTCCGCTGTGGCCTGCATTCGCTCACAGACTTTTCAAAGCACAGTATTGCTGTATGTTTTTACAACGAGCTGCCAATCAAGCAAGCAGCAGGAATCCAAATTCACTTCTTGGTATCTTCACAATTCATCTGTCCAAGTTTCTGAACACATGAAGCCACCTATTTTTTTCCTTTCCTTTAATGTTTTGCTAAAATTTTAACCTCGCCATCGAGAGCACTGCCCTCTCACTGGAGAAAACCATGGCCTCTATCACACCACTGCCCTTTGGCTTACATAAAAATTACTGCGTACCATCTCGGAGATGTGATTCAGAGATGTTCGGCCTTTTTTCAGCTTTGCCGCACCACAAAGCCCCCACAATACGCTCCGTAACTCGCCAATGTAACTGCAAACCCCTTTCAAGTGAGCCTGAGGTGATTTATGCTGCTCTGCCAAAAGAAGGTGCAACTTGTCATTTTACTGGGAGGTTAAGGGAAATCAAGGCTTGAAAGACATTCTCTGAGAGGGAGCTTGTCAAAGCCTCAAGTTAAGTGGAAAAAAGACTATACAAGTGCATAAAAAATTATGTAAACAGATGCAAATAATATCTTACTTCGTTCTCTCATGTCTGAGTCTCCATATCTCAATGGGGCTTCAAATCCCCTCATTGAAGAAGTTACCCATTTTAACCAACAACAGAAGACAAGGAGCTCAGTAAAATAACATTTAGTCTCTCTTAATCTTCACCACTTCCCACAAAGACCTGCATTTTCAACAGCGTTCACACACACTCCCCGCCTTGCTCTCCAAGACATTTCCAATGCCATCTTCATAACTGGGATTCAGATTTGTCTGGGCCTGAATTTAGAGATACGACTTCACAACAGGTTAGCTAACATGCTCCAGCTAACCTGACTCCTGCAGAGAAGGCTGTGCAATAAATGCAGGTGGATGGCTGGGACAACACTCATTTTTCTTTTCCCTGTGCTTTAACTTAGCAACTTAGTTCATACTGAAGTCTATGTTCGTCTTGGAAGTCTACACAAGACTATTAGAACATATTACTTCATAAAATGTCATAACACATTAGGGCTTCAATGAATGTAGCTTATGTACCTCAAGTTAAAAGTATAAACTTCAGTGTAAATGGAAAAAACAAATAAAGAGAACAAAGAAGAGAAACACTTGAGTCTGGTTCCCTGGCATCTTTGGTACAATATTAACATTTTGTATTAATGGGACAAAACTTGGGACACATGCTGTGATGCAGTAGTAAAACACTGAACAACACTGTAGTATGTACCTTCACCCAGAGGTACCACTCTCCTTCTTTAGCCTAATTTCACAATTAAAAAAGGCTAAATAGAAACTCAAGGGATGGCAAGAAGGATTCTGGTATAGCCTCGCCATACCTTTCAAACATACTAATCAGATGAAACCATTGTTGTTTATGAGGCAGAGTTTCTATACTAGACTTGTACCAGCAAAAAGCAGCCAGGCAGAAGAGATGCTCCATTACCAGCCCCTCTAACACCAAGGTTGCAGGGTGGTTTCTCTTTATTATACAAGAAGGCTTTTAAGGACCAAGGTGTAATAAGCATCCCACAAGAAGAAACATCTTTGATCAGAACCAGCACCTTATTAGACGCCTGAGAATTAGGATAGAAAGCCATGACCTGGACAAAATTCCCAGGGAGGTCCATTTCTACTCCAAGCAGCTTTGTGTTTCTAACAGAGCTGCTGATTAGGGATGCGGCTCAGAGAAAGTTTCTAGGATAATCTTACAACTTAGTGCTACAGTGCACAGAACCATCTGTCAGTCTACCATATTCTGGTGCTCTATCTGGATGACGAAGAGGTCCACAGTGTTTGAAAGTAGTTGAGTATTCTTCTGAGGACCCAGCAGTTGTCTTCTACAGTCCCCCTCATCCACTGAGGAAGAGGAAATACAGGAATGCTTTCATACACCCAGTAGACGTGTCAACTATTACTACATGCAGACGTGAAGACCTACTATGGAGAGTCTGTTTTGCCACACTGATCACAAAACCTGTCATAAACTGGAAAACTACACAGGCACTGTCTTAATGAATGCTAGCAATTAGAAGTGTGGCCTAGGATCAGTCAGTCATCTTTATAGAATAAAAGCATGGTTGTAGAAGCATCAGACTTATGTAACTTTACTGACAAAAGGGCCTTCTCCTCAACTCCTCAACAAGACAAAACCCCTATTCACTTCAGTCGAAGTTACAAGCAGGAAACAACGGCAGGAGTGGGCCCAAAGGAAGCTGGGAACAAATTGCACCTTAAACCAATAAAATACCTATGGCCCAGCAAGTTGTCTCATTACTGAGAAGGTGTCTGTAATTAAAATTTTAATGGAATAAGAGTACCTTTCTAAATCATTAGGTAACAGCACACAGACTGTCAACAATATGACTAAACGTGGGGATATCGCTGCTTGGGGGATAGAGGAAAATCAACTAGCAGTGCTTCATCACCTCGGACTCCGTCCTGCAACCACTCATCTGAGGAGCACCAGTCAGGAAAGTCCGGGACGTGATTGCAACTACCTACTCTGTAGCAGCAGGTCCTTAGTTTACCCTCCCTCTTCCCAAATTGTAATGTTTTACTTGTAATGACTTGAGACTAGGTATGCATTTCACAAGTGTAAAACAAAACTATCATATATACTGTTTATCAAGCATTACACGCGCATGCACACACAGAGCTATTAGGACACAAATAATACAATGAGAGCAAGCATAATTTCAATGGAACATCAAGCCCATAAAAGAAAGATGTGGCAAAATTAAGGTTGCCTATGCACCATCAGTTACAACCTTACATGTGTAATCACCATCTGCTTCAAGATGCAGATGAAGTTACATGCCATTTTTGTTCTGCAGGATCCCTGCTTCATCCAGTGCATGAGGCGGACAGAGTATGTTTAATGAGCATCTTGTCACTACCTGGTTCTCCTCTCGGAGTTCAACGTGTGGCCCCTCCGCTCCATGTGCTGCGCTTCATTGAAGCCCAGCTCTCCAGATAGAATTATTAATTTCCTCTGGGGCTTTCTCTGGTGCTCATCACAATAAGATCTGAGTGCCTCATGAATATTAGCAAAATGTATTTTAGAACACTACTGCAAGGTGAAGAGTTGGTATTATCCACTACCTACAGAGGCTACCCATTTGGTGTCTCTAATTGTGGATGCCCAGTCTAAAGAGCCTGAGAACCCAACTTTTCAGAGTATTTTGCATCAGGTCTATTGTATACAGTTTGCATTTTCAGTTCGTTTCCATGCACAAATGCTCACATTTTTGAAAATCAACTGCAGGTCACATACCAAGAAAAGAAGAAACATACCATCTGTTGGTGGTGTTGACTTGCATCACTGTGACCTCCAAAAACAAGTGGGGAACATCACTTGAGTTGGAGGCTGGTCTGGTACCACTGGTCTCCTAATCACATGTACCCTATCTTGCTGATAACACCTTTTTTTTCAATCCAGGATCCAGTGAAGATTGATGAACTGTACAGTACAATTAATTGTCACTGTTCCCAGATGAGTTATTAAAGCTGTGGAGTAATTAAATCACATCCCGTCTTTCTTCTTACACAGACAGGACAATCTCTGTGTTAGAGAAACATGGGTAGAAATAAGAAGCAGGAAAAAACCCCTAGGTTTCTTTACTTGCAGAAGATGACTTAAGACGGCTTTGGAACAGCCCATTTCTGGGAGACAAAACCTCAGAAGAACTGTTGTAAGTGTGGGTGTTTGTAAACAAGGCAAAGGGTAACCTTAGTAATTCATGAAAAATTCTCAAGCATTTGTGTATAGCTGGTATACGTTTAGCTTTCATCTTTGGAATTTTAACTTGCACTGCCAAAATATTTCATTTCAAACTTGGGGGAGGCTGTATTTACCATTGAGGGATAATAAGTTTTAAACCACTGTTACCATCTCTTAACAGCTAACAAATCTGGAGAGAAAATCAACCACAGAACAAAATTGGGACAAGGGAATTGTTAACCAAAAAAATACTTCTCTCTTCAGCTCTACAAAGAGATCACAGAACAGTTCTTTACTCAAACCAGATTTTAGATGCTTCCTTCCGTGCACAGTACATATGGCTTGCATCTATTTTCTCTTTAAACTGAGTTACGTTTCTTCCTGTTAGTGAACATATCAAGACTTCTATGAGAACCAACAACAAAACTTTTCCTACTCTTAATGTAGATTGAACATACGTATTTTAAATAGGAAATCAGTTCTCTGACCACATGCATAACCAGAATGGCTTTGTAAGAGCGAATAGGTAAAAATAGAGCCTTACTTAAACCTGTAAAAATTTGTTCATTTTTACACAATCAGCATTTGAGGAACTCAGTGTCCAGCACAAAAGTTCTTCGGCAGAGACTGAATTTAACTTGACAAGAATACCCGCGTTACCTGTTCCTCACCAAGATTACTTCCCCCCTTTCTCCTATTCCACTTTTTTTCTTTTATTCGCCACCCCTTTCTTGCTTTTTTTTCCTTCATCAAAAAGCCACTACTGAAAAAAATATAAAACACTACCATGCAAGCAAATAATTCCTTCCACTGCCCTACCGCCCTTTCCTGTGCCATCCCGAAGGCAATACAGTCACTCAGAAAGAAAAGTTGGTAGCAATTTTAAGCTAAGCTAACAAACCAAATATCACAGGTTTTCATGCTTCATGCTTTTAAAGTAACACGGCACTATCCACCCGCTCCAACAACTGGCTCAGAGGGATTTCATTTCCTTCCCAGCCTCCTCAGCTTGGTTTCAAATAGTGAATCTGACCGCACATGTAAGCAGCTACGCAAAAGTCCAGATTAGTAGTAATGCTATTTGTCCATTTTGCACACAGAGGGTGGGAAAAAGGAAAAAGAAATCTGCATAGAAAAATGTGTAAAAACTGATTCAGCAGTTACATCTTGCTAATATTAAGGATAAACCCAGCTGTCAGAAACCCAGCAGTGAATGGGAAAGTAACAGATGTAGAGAGATAACAGGATCTGGGGGCGGCTTATGCAAATATAGGCAAAAAAAAGAAAAAGTTTTCTCTTCTGTATGGAAACAGCATGCTGGCGGTGGGGTGACACACGACTAAGAGGAAATCCTTGCTAATCACATGGGCTACCCAGCTCTGTGCGCTGCGCTGGCCTGCACGCCGGCACTGCAAGCCTGCGGTGGAAGACAAGAAGGTTGGTGGGGAAGACAAGTCTGTAAAGGAGCTGATGTTGAAATGCTCTACAAATGGGCTCCAAGAACCATGCACGCAAGAAAGACATGCCACAGTGCTGGCATCCAGCATTATCTTGGTGACAACAACGTACAGCTCGATGAGTATGGAAATGGCCAAAACAACAACTACAAGCCAGTAATTCTGAACAAAAGGGTCTGATGTATTCACCCAGCTCTGACAGACTAGTTATTTGACACTAATTGGGCTCTGCTAACAGCACCACAAGAAGAGGCTGTACTGTGGGACTACAGACAGCAGTCATTTATCTAATCTTAATGTAGACCTTCGTTATCGCAGCTTGGCATAAATATTGTGCTTTCCTCTGAAAGCCTCCCACTCTGGTATTTCCCAAGTTGCCACCACACCAATCACAATTACTTTCTCTGAAGCACCCAATTTTCCGAGTAAAAGGCATGTACTAAATAATGACAAGCCTGAAGCTCTCTCATTAACAACCTTTTTCATCTGTCCGTCCATCCATCCAAAACAAGAACATGCAGCACACTGTTCCAGCCATTGCCCATACCTCCTCTTCCCATGGCCAAGCTGCCCAGACATCACTGCACACAAAAGCATCACAACAGCATCTTTGTTTTCATCAGTACCATACATCTCTTGGCAGCCTACAAACCTAACGGTGTTTCTTTCCTCTTCGAATAGATACAAACAAACAAGGTCACTGTCTTACCAAGTCTGCACACAACTCTGTAACATAGATACTACAATCGCTGATATTTTACTTCCAGTTTTTAAGTAAGACGTCTTATCCATATAAGTATATTTCTTTCAAAATAGATGACCACCATCATATCTGTGATGGTAACAAAAGCAACTGAGCTGTGTCCACACACCATTTGGAAGGGCCCTGGCCAAACCACTTGTGCTTTTCTTGAACTCATTTCTGGAAATATCTGGCCAGCTACCCGCCGAGGTCCTTAGCAGAAGGCAGAGTGCAAGCAGACCAGTGACAACATGCACTGGGATCTCTCACTGCAAGAAACTGGGTGAGAGAAGAACTGCCCAAAAGAGATGCAGAAGGAGGGTTACAGCAGCCCATCAAAATAAAGGCATGATGATCCAGTAACAGAAAACAGATCTGTGCAGTCCCTAGGCTGCTGGCCTTCATTAGCTCTCAGGATCCAAACCACATCATTGCATATGAACTCTTCTTAGAAGTTGTAACTTAGATGGCAAGAGAGGAGAGAGGCAGGGTTCAACAGAGGACTTCTTTAAGGCCCCTGACAGCTATCCCTCATTAGCAGAGATGAACATTTCTCAGAATCAAAAAGACAAAATTTGAGGCTAAAGGAAGAGCAAGGTTGGTGTCACAATATCCATAAGGACATCACTTTGATGTGTTGCTTCTTTGAAGTCTGAGTAGTAACTGCAAAAATGTGAAATTCTTGTGAATGAAATTGAGCAACAGGGAAAAAAGTCAAAATACTCCTAGCATTCCTAAGCATGCCAATAAGCAAGAAACCGCAGCTTGGCTAGAATAAGTATACTCCCAACTCATGATACTGCAGTACCTGGCCCAACATGAGAACAAGACTTAGAGTGAAAGAGCTTCAACTGGTACTACCCCATACATTCCCCCTTTTTACTTCCTCTTCTTTCTCCTTTATGTCCTTTCACTTTCTAGCATGAAAAGAAGCAAAACAGCAACCCAGAGAATATTATTTTAGTGTAACTGTCATGTCAGCTGCCAGGACCAGCTTTCCAGGACAATAAATCACCTGGTTATGGATATAGAAGTTCATGTATTATTGAACCTCACTTTAATGGTGAGGGATAGAGATTCATCCTTCTACAGCAAAGTCTCAGCACTTGGTATCCCTTGCCAACAGTACCATATTCCACAAGATCTCTAGTTTTTCCCAGTAAGACATTTAAGTCAGTTCCACACATTCACGTCCAGTGTCCTTCAAAGGACAGAACCACCATCAGGCAGGCCCTGGACCCCAAGGCTTGCAGTAGTGCACAGGAAGGCAGAGAGGTTACGCTGTCCCTAGCAGAGATGGAATCACACCCCAGCAGTTGCAGTTTGTCTGAACCCCACTCAAAACACGCAACATCATCTTCAAACTACTACAGTCCACGTGATTAAAAATAATAATAATCTTCCTCTCTGCAGTGGCAGTAAAAGTTGTTATTGAACTAAGTCCCAGACCTTTTGGCAAGCTAAAAAGCAAAAGAAACCTTGGTCCAAATGCAGTGCTTTAAGATCAGTGCTTGCTCTGTGTGACCTTGTGTCTTTGATTCTGACACACACTAGCTTGTTACACTGGGTCAATATTAGTTCAGAACAGTCTACGTTTTATGACAACGCTCTTGCATCAATTTTTCTCAAGTCAGATGGAGTAGTTGTATCCAAAATCCAAATGTTTTGTTTTATCCCTTTCCTGTACAAATTGGTAAAGGCTTTGCACTGTTAAGCATCTGGCAAAAGTTGATTATGCACCATTAAATCTCTTCTTGCACAGGAGCATAAGTGGGTTCAGGGCAGCTATTAACATATGCCAAGGTAAAACAGCATCATCCAGCTAGATCTCCATTTGAAAGAACATCTTTAACATCGAAAAACAAAAAGAAAATGCATATCTTTATCTGTTCATTTAACATTTCTTCATTTAACATCTGTGCTGTTATTCTTCCACTTACAGAACTTTCCACCTTCTTGGGTGAAGACAGAATGTGCACCCTCATCCTTTAAAAGCCAAAGTTTTCAGCAAGTCTTGTGCTTGACACAGTAAGCAACATCTAGGCAACAGCCAAAGAATGTATATTTGATTTACACAGGCCAAAGAGTACTCAGAGTACTAAAAACCACAGTAGTACTCACATTCCCAGAAATCATTCATGTCAAAGGAAAATAAAGCAGGGTGCCTCAAACTTCTTATGAGGTTGCTCAGAAGACTTCCTCAGAATCTAACACTCTTAGTGTTTACATAAAATGTCATGAAAGCAACTACAAAAATTACCTGTCCAGAAAGAATAACTACATGCATCTTCTAGCTGTGCCTGATGCATTTTAGCAGCTTCAAGCAAGCAAGGAGCCGTCATTATGCGACCGGTCAGCAAAGCAGCAGTGAGGACACAGCTGGTCAGCACTGCTGCACCAGGGTTTCCTGCAAATAATCTGGTATGGACCAAGAAAATATTTATGGACGTGTCCATTTAAATACAGATGACTAGCCACACTCAAGGTGCCACATACACATAGTTACCACCTTCTCCACACCATTAGAGATTCATAGAGGACAGTGAATAATCCCACATCTTTTACAGACTTCAGCATGGAGAAGTCACTAGCATCTGTTTTACAATGTTAGGAGTATGGATAGGCAGCACATGCAATGAAAACTATAAATACGATTCTGTCTAGGCAGGTTAATGAAATGTTATGAAATATTAAGTTAAAGGATTGCAATGGATTCCACAGCAGTCATGCCTTCAGCTTCCTTGCCTCCCAGAGGCACGCTAACAAGCATAAGGAGCCAAATATCAAATCCTCACTAGTAACTCATGGTGTTACGCACGTTGTTACTCCCCCTTTTGCACTGAAAACCAAAGGCTGTTCTTCCCGACACTCACCTAATACAGGCTGCAGAGAGTAGCTGTGGGAAGAACTTCAAATTCAAAAATAAAGGGAACTGGTTTCTCCTTTATTTCTTGAATTTATGATCAGTCTGAACAAGTACTTTGAAAGTACTCCAAACACTACAGCGTGACCTTTCCAGAAATACTCCAATTTCAGTTCGGAGAAGCTGTCTCCATGTTTTGTTTTGTATGTCAGAGTAAACGGTGGCCTTTTCCTGCAGAGCTGTATCATTCCTAGAAATGTGAGAACACAGAAATAGTGGAGAACTTTCTCTTGCAGCTTTACACCACAGAAAAAACAAAAACAAAAACGCCACCACATTTAGATTCATGCACATTTTAGTTAATTATACTGTGTTCCCCATCATGTTAAAGGAATCTGGTGGTAACAGTTTAAGAACCATGACACACTTGTTATATATAATTTCTGTTTATAAACCACACAGACCCCATCATCGCTACCAGTCCTACACAGAAGGTGCTCAGCACCACCAGCCCTGTTCCTTAGTGTGCAATTCCACACACGTCAGGCATTTTGGCTCCCACAAAGCTCTTTGCTGTGCCTCTCGCCATTTATGTACCTACAGACACCTGACATCATGACACGTCAATAAGATGAACTGTTTGATAAGTCATATTTTCATGTGAGACCACTTCCAGCAGCTTCCCGGATGAAATGGCCTGAACCAGTCTCCGGGATGGCAATAGAATAAGAGAGAAAAGCCTTTCTACACCTTGATGGGGCCTTAAAGGAAACACTTATCTTATTTTTGGGGACATCCCTGTTAGCTTTTCCCAACTCTTACAAGCAGGATGCTTTTGGGAAAGGAATTAACAATTTCCCCATCAGCTTCATCTGGAAAATCACAACTGGTTAATGCATCAAAATAAACGACAATGATAATAGAGCAGAAGGCAGAGTACAGGCAAGGGAAATTACAGTTTCAAAATAATCTTTCACTGCACCTTTAAACACATCCTGCGCAAGTTCCGAACTTTGTGGCATCTTCACCTCATGTCAGAGTGAAGCCCCTTCACCGTCATGAGAAAAATACCTCAGAATTGCTGACCAGTATTTACAAGACTAATCGAAGTCTAACAAGCCTTAGCAGAACTTCATTTAAGAACTCCACTTATCTTGGTATCAACATTTGGCATCGAAGTCAATTTTTAGAAAAAGAGAAACAGTTTTATCTGGGTACACACACTATCAGTAGATGAACATAAGACACCAACACATTCTGCTTGCTTACTGCAAACCTTGCCACAATAAAATCTAGATCACATTCATTTCTAAACCAAGTCTGAAGCCACACAATGCCCACAGCTTGTAAACATCACCATCATGTGTCTATGAAGAACTGCAGGGCCAGTATCTGCAACCATTTATGCAATGTGATTCACAGATTTTTCTGTGTTTTGTGTACATTGGCATATCTTGAGGGCATGCTCAGTCTAGTGTGGTGCCTGTTTTTCATTAAAAGGGAAGACTTTAAAAAATAATAAATACAGCTTTTCATCAGAGCCCTGAGGCATCCATTCATCACCTTATCTTGTCCCAACCAATTTTTGAACAGAGACATATAAAAAAGAAGTTCTCATTTTGCCAGTTGCATAAAGGATTTAGGGATGGTGAAAGAATAGAAGGAAAATCTGATATACACACTTCCAACTTTTTAAAAAATTTACTACAAACGTTGCCCATTTCATTCTCTCCCTCCTGCACTGTTGCTAGAGTCACTTCATTAACTCGGTGCTCAAGATCCTCACTGGAAACTAAAATATCAGTATGTATGTTGCAGAAAAAGGGAACCTTTGCTAGATCTCTAACCCACCTGAAGAAAACTGGAATTGCCATTTCCATAAATAAGACAGAGCTGAAGAACGGCTCTAGAAAGCTCTAGGAAAATAGAAGGCAGTAAATTCTGCTCCAATTATATCAAGCAGTGAATAAAGCATCAGAGACAAGTACTGCTGAAACCAAGCTTATGCTGCCAAAGCAGCAATCCAAAATAAGCAACCAGGCTGAGAAAGATGTAAGGAAAACCATGCAGGACAACTCCATGAGAAAGAAATCGGTGGGGAGGGCTGTAGTGAAGACAGGGAAGGAGGCAAAGCAGACACTTACCTCAGAAGTGCAGGCAAGTCTTAAATGGGGCAAAGTGAAGAAATGGAAAGGAAAATGAGAAGGAGTGGAGAAATCACAATAAGCATATGAGAACACACAAAAAAATGAAGAGAGCGAGGAGCTGAAACAACAGGAACCTGGCAAAGATAAACACTTAGCTAGGAGATCAGAAGATGATGGACAAAAGGGTAACCTAAGAAAACTGAGGAAGGAAGGGAAGAAAACTGGAGAGGAGGTAAAGACAGGAGAAAGAAATAGAATAGGCCAGTCTTACCATAGCATATACAAAGAGAAATAGCTACCGAGAAGACCCAGAAGTACCAGACCTGCAGTGCAATGTAAAAAAGAAAACTAAAGAACTACACTAAAAAAGGCGGGAAGAGAGGCACATTATCTTCAGCACTGGGTCCATGTTATGCCCCTCAGTAAGTGAAGGTTCCAAATTCTGGCAAATTCAGCAACTCCTCAGGTTGTTTTTCTATTCTCTCCCCATTACACAGCCTCATCTCCCCTCTCAGCCGCAGGGCATAGTCCCGCACTAGTCACGGCTCCTGTCATCTTCTGCTGGGAGCTCTGCCACCAAAAAGCCAACACCAGTTGATTTATGCTGTTTTTGTAAGTCCTGCTGTACTTCCATGTTTACCACTACACACTACACCACTCATCACTTGTAGACTTAGGATAATGAGAACCCTAGTGACTCTCAAAATACTTGCAAACTGAGGTTTCCTGTCATGAGAGTCATTGGTTGGGGCCTGCCTAAGGATTGCCATAAAAAAAAAAAATCAGAGGAGAAGTTATTTTTGTTTCAGGTTTGTTTGCCTTCCTTAAGAAACAAAAAACCCACTACAGGCCACTTCTTATGTATGAGGTTGCTTGGGCAGAATGTCTGCATTTCAGCTCAAGCTGTGATCTCACCATCTCCTCTAACTTAAAAACACTCATACAGACTATTTTTGTAACTCTCACCATTCTAACCAAAACATGTGACATCACTCTTTCTATAGGTGTAAAAAAGCTGTCTCTCTTTTCCACACACAGTATTGAATTACTTCATTAATCAGACAGAAAGAACCTCTGAGTTTGTTAGGCAGGAAGAGCAGGGCTGGAAGCTGGGATTCAATATGTTAAACCAACAACTTGTTGGTTTGTCATTAAATTGTCTCCTTTTTTCTTCAGACACAGGTCTATCTCCTGTACGTTTTTACCTACTTGGGGATTTTTTGTTTGTTTCTCTCCAACCTCAGTTCTGTTAATCTACTCTCCCTTCTGTTTTGCTTAAGAATCACCATAGATGTTCCTTCCCCCTAAAAAATGCTTGCATGCTCATCTTTCTTTTCTTCGTAAGCTTATGTCTGTCTTCTTCCACCCATTTGCTCTCTTTCTCCTAGGTATCTCATCACTTATTTTTCGCTTTCTTTTGTATGTTTTACCTTCCACCCATCACCATTTTAAAAAAGTATTTCTCCCCTTCCCCCCCTTTTCTTTTTGACCTAGATGTCACTTCCCTTGCTCTGTATGGAAATCTTGTTTCTTCATCTACCATTCTCCACCACTCGCCATTTCATTTTCCAACACTCTGGAGCCCAGTGCTCCCAGTCCAGGACTGAGCCATGCCCCCAGCAGGGACTGCAAAGCACTGGCTAGAGAAGATGAGCCAAAGTAGGTAGCAAATACAGCTCCGACCCAAATCCCCCAGGTCAGAACCAGGCTGGTGCCACCACCAGCTGGTAGGAGTCCATTCCCCTTTCTGAAACAGAGGAGCAGCTGCCTGGCTGCAAAGGTGTTCAAACTTTAGACACCTTGCTACCTCTGCTGTCCTAGAAGAGGACAGGATCTACCTCTTGCACCACTCTTACCACACAGTAGTTGCCTCCTCATTTCTCCTCCCTTGCTGAGGAAGAAGGAACATCTACAGCACTAGCCCTGCTCTGAACAAGTCCAGTTTGACGTATGCTGCTGCCTCTGCCAACACCTCCAGCTATATCTGCTGCCTGTTACCACAGAGACTACACAGTGTGGAGGCAAAAGGCCTGGGAGGGGCGAACAGCAGGAGCTCAGAGTGGTCTTTCATGGGCACGCAGCCTGCGCACCACCCTGTGCTTCCCACTCCTCCACTTCCAGGCAGGGGGGAAAGAGATCCTCCCTCCTGTAGGCAGCTAGTGGAAAACACTGCAAAATGTTTCATTGTCCCAGCTCCTATCCTCCTTCTTTTGCAAGGGTGGGTAAGGAAAGGAAAAAGATCTCATTCTTCTGGTGAAGTGAAGCAGTGTGATATCTGGCTTCAGAGTAAAGGCAAAGTCCTACAGGAAGAGGACAATGGGCCACATGCCCATCAAGGTACCATCTTAAAAGTGTGGTGAACAACCCACTGTATGTCAAACTCTTCCTAAACAAAAGATTAAGTGTTAGATATAGAATCCTGCCTTTATAGAGAAAAATAATATGCACTGAAAGACGAAAGGCCTGAGTCACACAGCAAGTTGATCAGACCCAGATTGCAACTGGTTTGGTCCCTAGCTCATGCTCTCTACAAAACAAGGCTGCCTCATTCAAACCATAACAGACAGTTTACTATTTAACAGTGATTTTTGAAGAAGATCTCCCTAGTTTAAGAGTTGCTTTTATTGCTCAGAAATAATTAAGGAACAGCATTTACAGGCTCTGTAAAGCTGTGCTGAGTGACTGAGAGGCTGGGTGGAGCTGAATACAGCCAGAGCAAATCACAACTGCTTTTATAAAATTTAAGGATCCACTTCATGCTCAAATAGTCCTGGGGAAGGTCTCAGAAAGTACTTCCAAAGGGGAAACCATATAAAGTTCTATGAGCTAAACATCAAAATCTTGTTTCCACTCTCACTCAAAACCAATGTAAACCAAGAGGAGCCACTCAGTGAACCGACACCAAGATAAAACTGATCCAAGCATCTGAAGGAGCACAGTCCTGGGAAAGGAGTTTCCCCCTCGCCTGGTCTGGCTTACAATCAATGAGTTCAATTGTTCTTGCTGCTGACTTGTGACTTCAGTGACTCTTATCTCATGAAGTTTCATGAACAAAAATTACTCTCTGTATAGTAAAACCTTCCTAGGGCATGCTATCACTTATTTAGATGCTAAGCCCATCTTAGCTAGTCTGCTGATGCCAGTAGCTCACTGTTGGCATCCAAGCTGATCTCTCCTGTGTTCTTGCACAATGGCTTTTACCATACCTTGACATAACAGCACTGTCTGCCTAATTTCAGCTCCCACGGGTTACAGCTTGCTATTTTATTTTCAGGTCTCCTTGTTATAAAACTAAGAAAATATCATTAAAAATTGTTTTTGTCACTGACAAATGGAGCTGTAGCTGCGCGAGAATAAACCAAATGGACAAAGTTCGGTCCACGCTTTCCAGTAAAATTCTCAGTGAAATGGAGCAAGAAATACCGCCTCCTCCTCATAGGCCTGCAAAGCACAGATTCTTCTAAAATCTCGGGACTCATCAGGACAAAATAAAATCTGAAGCTTATACAGCAATGGGCTGTTCAGCCTGATCATTCCATACAAAAGTGATTCTTTTGGGGGACAAATAGTTCACACATACAACTGCCAGGGACTTGTTTTTCCTGGTCCTCTGGTGAGTCCTGCAGAACTAGAAGAGACTGGGAAGAAAAAAAAATAATCAGAAGATATTTATACTAGCTTCCTGCTAAATACAAAACCGAAACACCTGGCAATAGTTCAGTTTTAACTTGCCAGCATAATATAGTGAATACCATGAGATTAACTGAATGTGGCTGGCACAGTTTTCCAATATGGAATACCTTAATATCACCATCCCCACAGGAGGTATCCTCGAGTGTTTTGGGTTGTGTTACACACAAAGTGTAATGATGCAATCTGTCTTCTGATTTCAAACCTTCAGCTTGGTTTCCATTTGCACAGTATTATCCATCTACAGCAAACAGTTCGATGCACTTGGCAAGAAAACATTGTGTTCAGGATAAGAACCTAACATAAAGTTTGAGAGGTGTCAAAGTATTCATTATCAAGCCCCGTTGGATGTTGATGCAGGTTTTTCACCTGTGTTAAAAAGAAGATAAATATAAACACATGATGAGTATTTCCAGTGCCGTGGCCACTGCCAGGTTCAAAGAGGAGGATCATCAGCCTGCGAGCACTGACACAGCTCTGTTTGTGCTGCAGAAAACTCTTACTGAATTCTGTGGAAGCAGAGTTTAAACCATGTGAAGTATAATCCCATGCTAAAAGACTGACAGTGCATGAATACTGGACAACCTTCCTTGCTTCTCTCATCCTCACGGTCCAAATCTGTGTTCTGGACTTCACTGAATGCAGACCCCAAGGCCCTTAATCTCACATTGCCATTCTATGACAGACTGACTCCTGACCTCTTTTATTACCACGTTCCTTTAACAAATTAAAATGATACACAAGAGACACAGTTGATGTAAAGCCTTACATCAAGGAAGATCATTCCTGTGTTTTGAAATCTAAGGTTTTGTGGAAATCTCTTAGTCTAATGTTACAGTATCCCTATCATTATGGCTTTTATCAAGCCGTACAAAATCAAAGTAGTCAAGAAAATAATCCAGAAAGATCAAGAAATCAACAAGAAAAATCTGACAAAAATTAACAATCATACTTTACACAAAACATGACTTCTGTGAAACAAGCATTAATCTTGGACCAAACTCTGACCTATTACACCAGAGGAAATCAGCTTAGGCTCATTATAATGGGACATTAGTAAGAACAAAATCTACTTTCTATTCTTCTTCATTCAAAAGATAGAAACTTTGAAAAAAGAGATTTAGTAAATAACTAAACTGATTATTTAAACTCTCACCCTGTGAGCAGTCTATGCTTACACTTAGATTTAAACACTTTAATAACACAATTTCTAGTAGCAGGTGTGTGTGCTTCAGGACATACCTTGAATGTTATGGTATTTTGTTTATAGCATTACAAGAAAATCCAAGGAATCTATGTGACTGTGCAATGCCGCTGTATCTACTGCTTGAGAACTGCTGTAATCAATGGAAACAGAAGCCCAGATCTCCATTATTACCTCAAATTTGCTCAGCAAAGAAACTTAGCTAGCAATAGCGAAATTTGTTGTTTTCTACTCACAAACATGGGACAAATGGGGAAAGGGACACATCTTGGACATTAACTACATTCAGTCACCCAAGTTCTACACTTCTCCGCTAGCAGTCTGCTAAAAATGTAACTGAGGTTATCAGTAATGGAAAGCACAGATCAGCTCCTCAAATATTAACTAAAATGTTTCCTTGCACCTCTGATAGGGGAAAAAAAAATATGAAGAGAAAAGAGGGAGAGGGAGCCTGTGTGTGTAAGGAATGCGAGCTCAATATACAACAGCACTAAATATTTTATCTTCCAACCGAGTTGCTACAAAAGAGTCCTGATTAACATTTCATTGCAAAAGATGCACCACTATACTAAAGGCCTTAAAATCTACATTTAAATGGAATACAAAAAAAAAAAAAGTGTTATACAAAGGCATCCTCTAGGCATTCCCTTTT
The DNA here is from genome assembly GCF_963082525.1 of Nesoenas mayeri. NCBI lineage: Eukaryota > Metazoa > Chordata > Aves > Columbiformes > Columbidae > Nesoenas > Nesoenas mayeri. The sequence continues at coordinate 111,368,637 of NC_137543.1, forward strand.
AAAAGCAGTAGGTTAAAGGTTTGATTTATATGGACTTTAAAGAGGTTATACATTGCCTTTGTCACATCACAGTTTAACTGTGTAGTTTCACCTCAGCTTCACATTTATGAACTGGATGAAGACAAAACCATTTCTGAAGTGCAAATCCAGATTTTTTTAATTTTTTTTTGGGAGGGGGCAGTTTATCTGTTAAAAATTCTCTTTGGTACACATAAATGCTTAAATCTAGCCTCTGAGGTGTTTCTCGCTCTTTTTTTTTTTCCTGAAAAACTAACATATGCTACACATTTTAGTTTTATTTTACAGTAAACAGCACAGGAAGTTCTTGCTGGAATATTTATTAGATTCATCTGTTACCGTTTTGTTACATGATCTGCAGAGAAGAAAAAATATACTCAAACACGGTTGTGCAAACGAGCATGGTTGGTACACCATGCCTGCAATATGGGCTGGTTGATCTTTACTGGACCCTACGCTACACATGAAAAATCCTTGGCTTTTCTACAATTCAGTGTGTTATGTGCTTGCACAACGCATGTTGTTTGAATTATCTAAGCTCTCTGCTGTGCATCACCTATAGATTAATAATTCTCTCTCTATGCAAAATCCAGCTAAGCTAAACACAAGCACTCAAGAGAAAATTAAACACTTTCTAATCAGTTGTTCCATAGCAAAACACGGCACAGAAGGGGCTCGCAGGGCAGCCGACCTCCATGAGATGCTGAGGCATTCAAACCAGGGGCCCATCTTCTCATCTAACCCCCAGTGTTTACACAAGGAACCGGTGAGAGATACTAAGCAAAGACACCAAGCCACAGGAGAGCATCCAACACTTAATAAATGCAAAACACATCACAACCTAAATATGTTAGGCTAAGTGTTGAATGACTCCTAATTATTTATAATCGGCAGTCATTAAGAGTTGTGCTTTTCCCCACTGATTCCTTCAGTGGAGAGGAGGCGAGCGTGAAAAATGGGTTAGCATCCTTTCTGCAGGCCAAGTGCCCCTATTCTCATAGGAACGCAGCCAAGGCCCATCAGGAAGGTACAGACCTCAGTACCCTGAACTCCACAGACGTCTCCAGCTTCCAAGAAGGTTACGCTCCACCTGGCTTTATAGGCAGAGGGAGAAGACTCACACTAACAGCCTCTTTCCCAGAAGAATTTTAAGCCTCCCACGGAACATAGGCAGAGCTTAAATACTGCATAACCCCCAGCTTACTCCCCGCAGACTTGCAAAGTGGTGGCCACCTTCTGCAGAAAGGAAAGAAGAGAGGAGTCATGCTTTTGTGCATAAACTCCAATGGGTGGCAGGGGTGCCCAGCAGCGACATGCCACTGCAGCACACACGTACACCTGCAGGTTGCCTGTTCCCACCCCTGACAGAGAAACTTTCTGCATAAATGCTACCCCAGGAAGGTAATGGTGATCAGATACCAAAAAAAAAAGAGCATATTTAAAGCATTCTTCAGCATTCGACAAAACCATATTGAAACTGTCTTACACACCCTACCTCATGTCAGATCTTTGTTATATTCAGTGAAGCCCACTGCTTTCTGTTGGGAGTCCTACCCAGACCACATGTAGTCTGTATGTAAAGGCTGCTAATTTAAATGGCTCCAGAAGCCCATCATCCTCCTCCAGCAAAATAAAACTTCTAACAAAATGCTCAGTGATGCCAACTGACATATGCCTCCTTAATGGTGAAGATTCTAAAGGAGAAACACTTAACAAGCTGTTTGTGAAATGTTAGAGAGCCACTGCACAACATTTTGTAAACAGATGATCTGGAAAGCTGTACTGAGTTGCTGAAAAACACCTTTTGTGTTTCCAGCTACTTACCACAAGCTCATAATCACCATGCTTCTAAAACTCTGAGAATCTGCACTGTAGGATGCTTGATGACATAGCAAATAACTCTTTCATTGATGCAGCAGTAGCAGCTCTCAGACACAACTCTGGCATTTACTCCCTGAGAAGTAAATATTGACTTAACAGCAACTCCCAGAGCATATGCAAAAGCCACATGAACGACCAGCTCCGGCAGTGCATTCTCACGCATTCAGAATGACACCTGCCACTTTATTCTTGCTCACTCAACCTTGTAAATCATGAGAAGGGAATTTCCTCTTACATGTGTGATGAAAAGAAGCCAAGAGATGCTCCTCTAATTTCATCCAACCTATAACTCTATTCTTAAACAGGCATTTTACATACAACACTCCAGTCTGACCAACAGACACCGGTATAAATCATTCCAGGGTAGCAGCCTGAGTAAGTAACAACCGTCAGTATCTGAAGATCATTGTACATTACGTGGATCTGGAATTTTTAGGTCAGGTCCTTATCTTCAAGCAATCACTGTTTCATGTTAATTTTACAGTGAAAGGCTGGATTAGTGCAGTTTTGAAAGTGCAACACAACAAAATTTCCTCTAGCCATCTTAGTGGGTTTCAGGCAAGAAACAAAAGGGACTTCTCAAGGAATAGGAATGGACTCTACAAGTTTAGGAGACAGCAAGGAATTAAGATAACATACATGATTGCTATACAACCCCACTAGCTGACCTGTGTCACCTCAGCTCAGTGACCATTGTCATTATCCAACCCACTTCCCAGCCTCTTCTTCACATTACTCTCAACAGATTCGCTCCGCTGTAGGTCTCATTCTGTCAGGAGAGCATCTTTCTGCTCTGCCTGAGAGGGCCTTCATGCTAAATGCCTCTTTGGATCATAAATACCCAAACAGGTTTTTTTCTACTGTGAAATGTACCGTAAGATGCATTGTCCTTGTCTCTCCAAGTCTCACAAGGAGTCCTCAGGGCATTCCAACCCTCAACAAGCACTGTAAAATGCAAATAACCAGCATCACCAGACTTAGTACCCAATCACAAGGGTTTATTGCCAAGCTGAGGGCAATTCTTGGCATAAAAGTGGGACAGCAGATAATGAAGCTGGATTGCTACCTGCTGGTACAGACTTTCGAGAGCACAACTTCACGGTTCTGCATTAAGTAACCCAGGCAAAAGGATGCAGCAGTAAAGTGGAGTCCATGTAGGTGCACCCCAACACGTGGTCGTTTGCAGGTTCCAGAAAGGAATTTGCATGTGCATTCATAAGAGAAAGGGTCTGCCTCCACAAACAGATGTTTCCCAGTGCTACCACCATGACAAAGACAGAAAGACCCAGTCTGAAGTGCTTATAGATTCACATAGATCTCACCTGCCCCAATGGCGAATTTACAGAACTGGTCTCAAAGGTGTGAAAGTCTGAGGAATTTCCTTTTGATATGAACAGCTCTCCAGTGGGGGTAAGGACAAGACCTCAACTCCCATCTTGACTTTAGCACAGTCAAGAGCTGAACATACATCTGCAGAGATGGTGTGAATTTTGGGGTTATCCTATGCAGGGACAGGAGTTGGACTCGCTGATCCTTGCAGGTCCCTTCCACCTCAGGACACTCTATGAGTCTATGATTCTATGAGATAAAATATCAGCATATAAACAAGCTGTAACGGCTTGTTTCTTGAAACCCAACAAGAAGGCAGTCTAGTAGTAAGGCAGTCACACATCCTTAATTATGCTGGCTCCACAACAAGTTTAACTATCATTTAGGCAATTCCAAAAACATGGCTATTGCAAAATAATTTATAACCCAGCCATAACTGCTTATTGTGAGTAATGTACATTGCATGTTCTTTTTGGATGACAGCAAAGCAGAGAGAGGTAGCACCCTGATTTGGCAAAGGTTCCTAATGACTGTCTTTTGTTAACCCCAGAAAGGAGAGAGAGAAAGAGGCAGCCATCATCATCATCATCACCACCACTTGTCTACTTCTGGCATCCCAGAACTAAAGGGAATATAGGGATACTCACCCTGATAGAACATGTTACGAAACAGTATTCCCCAGAGGATATGGACAAGCTTATATAACTAGCAGTGAAACTGGGCAACTTTCCAGCAAATTTATCCAACTGCCTGCAGTCTCCCATTTCAAGGTAGCTGAAATGCTGAGTGCTGAATAAAGTCATTTGATCCACATCCCATGCATTTTAATAAAGAATGGGAAAGAACAGACACCTATTAGCGTTTGCTAATTTTTATTTCCTAAAACACTGAAATGTGAAACATCTTCCTCCTTTCCCTTGCCCTCCATGGTCCCCTTTAGTTTTAAGTCACTCTCAGGCATCTCCAGCACTGAAACAAAAAGAAATACGTGATTATGAATAGAAGCCTCCCGAGTGTTTTTAGAAAACAAAAACGTGGTACCAGATACCAATTGAAAAAAAAAAAAAAAAAAGAAAGTAAAACAAAACAAAAGGATTAATGAAAGCACTGTAAACTCTAAGTGGAATCTCCTTTTCCCTTTTCAGTTCCTTCCATCTCTCCCCTTTGATTCCATTCCTTGAAATAAACTGGGATCACTGGGATCACATGAGCCAACTTCACACTCTTTGCTGACCTCTTAAGAGGAAGTTTCGACTGGATGTACCTATCCAGAAGGGAACAGGTAAGGGAGCAATGTTATCATGTTGTTTGCAACATCTGCACATCTTTATGTCTCAGTTTCCAGATTGGAAACTGATTCTGCCTGACCTCCAAAATGAGCAAAAGAAAAGTGTCCAACCTGAAGGGACAGAAATCTGGAAAACAGATTTTCAATGAGATCATTTCATGCTTCTTCATGGCTTGTGTTTACTTTAGTTAACATCCCCCTAAATTTCAAGACCTCTCTGCATTTTGAAGAAGAATTAACTGTTGCTAAGTCCTCAATGCTCTCCCTTTCAATTACAGCTTGATACCCTGAGATATCCACACTGCTGCCCTCTGCAACTCCTCCAGTAGAACTAAGGAAAAGCAATTTCACTGCTCTCTTTATTGCTAAAACAAAATACGTGCTGAACAAAATAACAGATTTTCTGTAGACTCCTCTAAATTTCTCATTGTTTATGTACATTCCACGTTAAAATAAGTTTAATCCTGCAAGACAGGGAGCTGTCACAACTAGACTGCCAAGGATTCTTCTGAGGGCATTGGCTGATGGGGTTGCCAAGCCACTCTCCATTATATTGGACAAGTCCTGGCAGTCAGATGAAGTCCCTGGTGACTGGGAAAAGGGAAACATGGCACCCAGTTTTAAAAAGGGTAGAAAGGAGAACCCGGAGAACGGCTGAGCTGTGATTCGACACAGCCAGCATGGCTTCACCAGGGGCATGTCCTGCCTCACCAACCTAGTGGCCTTCTACGATGGAGTAACTACTGTTGGAGAGAGGCCAGAGGAGGCCATCAAGATGATCAGAGGGCTGGAACAGCTCTGCTATGAGGACAGGCTGAGAGAGTTGAGGTTGTTCAGCCTGGAGAAGGTTCCAGGGAGATCTTAATGAAGCCTTTCAGTACTTAAAAGGGGCCTATAAGAAAGACAGGGACAGATGTTTTAGCAGGGCCTGTTATGACAGGACAGAGTGTAATGGTTTTAAACTAAAGGAGAGGAGATTCAGGCTAGATATGAGAAAGAAATTTTGTACAATTAGAGTGATAAAAGACTGGCAAAGGTTGCCCAGAGAGGTGGCAGATGCCCCATCCCTGGAGACATTCAAGGCCAGGCTGGACAGGGCTCTGAGCAACCTGATCTGGTTGAAGATGTCCCTGCTCATCACAGGGGATTTGGATTAGATGACCTTTGAAGGTCCCTTCCAACCCAAACTATTTTGTGATTCTATGATTTGTTTTCCACAGCAGCCAAGATTCCTGGAAATCCAGAAGCATCTGTACAAGGCAATACAGCATACAGCCAGACCATGCCTGAGACGTGCAGATATTAGGAATGCCCGTCACATCCCTGCTGAGCACAAGCTCAAGGCAACCCCACTTACACAGAAGCCTGGCAAGTAAGTCTGACTTATCTGGCACTGCAAAACTCCAGCAGTCAGCACTGTGCCCACATGGATCCTGCTCTGCCCTTGTAATGGGCTGAGGTTCTGCCTTCACTTTGCAATGAGCCTACACAACTCGGAAAGTAAGTGATGCAAATCCAACACAGAATGCCTGGTCAAATGCAAACACAAAAGCAGCAGCCTAAATTATGTTTAGACACTCAAACAAAAAACTCTTGGTCTTACTTTGTGTCAGACATTTATGTCTAAAGGTGACATTTTTTTTAAGGAGTTTGAAATACAATGTTTCTCTGAGGTTCACCTATTACAAAAATTTATGTTAAGCTATTCTGTATCAACTACTCTGCCTCTCCTTACAAGCTCTTAACACCCCTGAAGCTGCTGGTCCCATGTACAGCAATGACTTCTGTCTAGTAATGATAAATATCTGAAATCTGTTCAAACAAGAACACCACAGAGCACAGAGCTCACTCTTCCTTTCCTTTCCTTTCCTTTCCTTTCCTTTCCTTTCCTTTCCTTATCTCCTCTCCTCTCCTTTCTCTCTTTCTTTCTTTTTCCTTCTCTTTCTCTCTCTCTTTCTTTCCTCATTTCCTTCCTTTTATTTTAGGTTCTGCCATACTTCCTTTCTTTCACTCTCTCTCTCCCTCTCTTGTAAATACCTGGTGGAATTTTTGATATCTTTGCTTGTCATGGTTTAACCCCAGCCAGCAACTAAGCACCACGCAGCCACTCACTCACTCAGTACCCTCCCCCCCCCCCGCAGTGGGGTGGAGGAGAAAATCGGAGAGTAAAAGTGAGAACACTCATGCATTGAGAGACAGTTTAACAGGGAAAGCAAAAAATGTACACACAAGCAAAGCAAAACGATTCACTGCAATTCAGACACCTCCAGGACAGCAGGGCTCTATCATATGTAATGGTTACTTGGGAAGGCAAACGCCATTACTCCAAATGTCTCCCCTTCCTTCTTCTTTCCCCATCTTTTATATACTGAGCATAACATCACATGATATGGAATATCCTTTTGGTCAGCTGGGGCCAGCTGTCTTGGTTGTGTCCCCCGCCCAACTTCTTGTGCACCCTAGCCTGCTCCCAGAAAAGGCCTTGACTCTATAATATAGCCACTGCTCAACAATAACTAAAATATCCCTGTATTATCAACACTGTTTTCAGCACAAATCCAAAACATAGTCCTATACAAGCTACTATGAGGAAAATTAACTCTGTCCAAGCCAAAATCAGTATACTGCTCAAGGTTCTTATTCACTTATAATTAGTGGTTTTTTTAAGAGTAGGCTTATTTTTAGCATCTGTTTTGAGCCTTGAAGGTAAATGTAGCAATAAATCATAGTCCCTTGAAATATTTTTATTACTTGAGATGTCTTGGTATCCTTCATACCGAGGTTATTTCTCAGAGAAAAATATAAATAATTTTGTAGTGCCAAAGGAAATACATGCAAGGCTTTAATTCTGATTTAAGTTAGATGGCTGAAGAAAAAGGTCTTTGGGAATCTAAATGGCAAAACCAACCTACCTCCCCCTATCCTCTGAAGGATCAAAAGAAAGTGTTCAAAGCTGAGAATGGGACTTTTAAATTTTTTCTGCTCTTATATATGCAACACTAACCTGTCTCATGTCAGCAAACAAAACAGTGTCCTAGAACAGATATTTTAAGCTCAGGGAGACTGTCAGAAGAAGATGCTGATGCATATCAAATTGAAAATATTAAATAAATCCTACAATAAATATTTTTCATTCACCAAGACTTAGAAAACATGGCATTGACCTAAACCGGGATGAATGTTGGGAATGAAGTTGGGAAAAATCCCTTAAGGGATTCCAGATCCATGCTTTTTTGGCAGTGGCACTGTGATCCTGTACCCATCATAGTGTTTGAAACATACCAATGTCCATTCTATCTAACTCTTCAGCCAGAAGTCTCTGAAGGTAAAAAATAGTCCATGATACATACATTCAGAAAAGGAAGTTTAAAATAATGTTCACATAACAACTTAGAAGTCTGGCATTTCTCTAAGCAAAATTGTGCTGGTTTCAGTTTTGGTTTCTAGTGAGAGTTGTGATCCATTATGAAGGCACTAAAAATGCCTGTGAAAAACAGAAGAGTTTTATAGCCGTTTGTGACTGAATATTTAAATATCAATTAAAATAAAAGGATTCCCATGCTGCTCCCCATGGAAGTCAATGGCAGTCATGACAGAAGCAAAGTTTGTATCTTACCAAATCCCTGGAACCCAGAGTAGTTCAAACTACAAGGAGTCACTCTTTTACAACTGCATGGGAACTGAGTCATAATTATTTTTTTCCTTTCTAAGCACATTTCCAGGATTAAGTCCTAAGATACCTTCATAAGAAGTTTCAGAGATGAAGGTTATAATTCAGTGATCAACGACATCAGAAGCCCAGGTGTCCCACTGCAGAGAAACAACTAAAAAGCAATGGTTTGAGTAAGGAGACTGGAAAGCAATATGTAAGATTAAATATTTAGATCCTGGACTGGTTAAAGTTGCTAAAAATCCTTTCAGTATTTCAGCAAGTTGTGGAACGGGGCCTTAAATGAAATAAATCTCAGTCTTCCCACTGAACAATAATATGAAATGATGACTCCGAAAGCACCTTACCATGCACCTCATAGGGGGTTAATTTTATCTCACCTCTGTCTCACCATGATCCCGCAAGCTGTGCTCCGGGTTTTGAGCCCTAAGCCCAGGAAGGGAACGGATGTCCCCTGACCTGCATGGAGCAGGCAGCTCTGCCTCCTCGGGGCAGCCCCACGAACTCCAGGAGAGCCCCACAGTCTCCAAGGAAAGCGCTGGCTCCCGGCACGGGGACACCACTCATCACACACAGAAGCCGCAGGATGGACTACAGGCAAGCTAAGTCAAAGTGAAGGTGGAGAGAGCAGACCAAGCCTCCCCCCCGACATCCAGCAGCCACAGTCCCCAGGCACAGGTCTCCTCCTGCCTTCCCAGGCACTTGGAAAACCCGTGGAGCTGAGAGAGAAACGTGCCAAGTGTTGCATCTGACTCCCGAGCCCAGTCCCCACGGCAGCTCGGAAATCAGCCCCAGGTGAAGGGATTCGGTATCCCAGGTGCTGAGCACCCCGGGGACACACGAACAACTCAAGGGGTCCAGCCCACACCTTCCTCCTCTCCCGAAGAAATACGAATTTAAAAATAAAAGCAGGCAGACAGTTTATGAGGAGCATTTTATCTGCGTTAAAGTTGGAGCGGGCTGTAAACTCCCACGGGACATCTAGGTTTACACACTTCGGATGGAGCTGCAAATTGAATATTAAACACACATTTTTATCAAATCATATTTCTCCCAAAGAAGGCTGAGGACTGCCTGTTTATTTTTTTTTAATCTGATTCTCTATACTTACAAGTGGTAGGAAAGCTGGTTGTATCAGCCACTCCATCTTTTTAGTTCTATTTGACTGACTTTGATATTGTTTTTCTAACACCACTAAGAAAACTATAATGAAAAAAAAAAATCTATAATCTGTGAAAAGGCTCTCTGAAATCCATCAACCAAGTTGTATCCATAATTGCTTCCCTGGCTTATCAAAAAAAGCCTCATTTGCATTATCTGTTATCTTTAGATACCCATCCTGGTCTATAAACAGAGTTATCAATCCCGTTCAGAGGCCAGTCCACAAATTGAAGTTTTCTATAAAGGAATTAGCTATAAACAAGCCCAAGGCAATTTTCTTTTGACAGCCAATGGTAAACCATAGGAAGTAACTTTAATAGTGATTTACAGTTCTTCTCTGGTTTCCATCCAACTTTTCCTTCTTGTGCTTCTGTTCCATCCAAAAAGGAATTTTTCAGATGTTCTAATTTCCCATTCAAGATGCAATCAATCCCAACTCTAGGTGTGTCTAATCCAATTTTTACGGTATGTTCATGGGCCAGCACCAGAGAAAAAGAACTCTCTTTTTATTTTCTTTCAATTGCCTCTGCTGCAATCACAAGACTTGTCATCTCCCGGTGTGAAATGCACAACAGTAGAAGAGAGAGCGAAGGAGATTTGAGAGAGAGAGAGAGAGAGAAATGAGCCAGCCTACTAAAAAGAAAGGGGAAAAGAGATACACAAAAATAACACTGACATTTTTGAATTATCCTACATACTGAAAGCTTCCATTTACCAGAATAATTAATTAACTCGAGATTTTTAAAGCCTGTGCAGAGATTTTAAGTTCCTCATTTAAATCACAATATGCTGTTAGAAGTCGGATATTTAGGACTGGACTCCAGCTTTGCGCCACCCGTTTTCCTCCTCTATCCCACAGCAAAATCAGTTTGTGTCCTCGTGCTCGCACACACCACCCTTGTGTACACGAGCAAACCCCACTCACTGCCCCATCGCCCACACCACCGAGTCAGAGGACTGCTCTTCCTTTACAAACGGAAGATCTTTTAACAGCTTAACGCACATTCTGGCTAATTCCTAACTTCCAAAAGACGGACATTTAAGATATTTATTTTTCAATCTCTAATTAAAAAAATACCTCTAAGCCACTGACACACAGAGTGGATCTTGATGAGCATCACAGGCACAGCAAAGAAACAACAGGCAGGGGCATGGTTCCTCTCTAGGTAAACTACAGCACATGAAGGTAAAGCAGCCAAAACCCCACCGACGACAGAGACCTACATGGATTTAAACCTGTGAGAGCAGCTGCAGAAGAACAGAAAATTAAACCCAAGAGTTCAGCAATTAATAAATATCCCCTGTATCAACACAGATCAATAAAAATTGTTTCCTTTCACATTAAAGAAAAATACATTTAGAACTCAGACCATGAAGCCTGCATGCTTTCCTATTCCTCTTCTCTATATACGCATATACATGGAGGGCATATATATATATATATATATATATGTATGTATGTGCATGGGCTATTTTTCCCTATTGAAAGCTACCCTAATGGGTAGGCACTAATGGATTTGAAGTGATAAGGAAAAGGCAGACATGCAAAATGCTCCAGAACGTCTGTTCCTAATCAATCACCAGAGATCAGTGACATCATTCAAGCCTTTGATCAGAGCTCCCCTTTCAAGCTTAAAAAGGGGGATAAATTGACCCACACCAGCAGAGGGACTGAAGAAACACCTAGGATACAATTCACAGTGAAATATGAGAAGTCGCTGGCATCTCTCTTCAGAAAAACTATCCCTTCCCACCTTCCTCAAGGAATACAGCATGCATTCCAGAGCAACCAAGCACAAACAACAGATCTATCTCTTTCTCCAATAATTAGAAAATAGCCAGGGAAACAACACATCACAAAACCCTTTCAGGTTTTATTTTCAAAGCCTGCACGTGCACTTGAGCCCAAGCAGACATTTTATTACATTTGGTTGCGCTTAAAAATCTTCTCAAGTCCATTAGTACAAAAAAGAAAACAACAAAACACCTTTCGAGGTCCTTTCCCATCCCTAACACTCTGTGATTCTGTGCAAACGGAACTTATTTTTCCAAAATGCCTTGGCAGCTTTAACAACTAAAGGCTGACACCCGTTTTTAAAGAAGAAATAATTTTCAGGAGAAGCAGCATCACGGCAGCATTCACTACACTTAGCACCGGCCTTTGTCTATGCCAGGGCATTCAGAGATTTCAGATCACTAATCCCACTTCAGCTAAAATTGAGCTCCATTGTTTCTCAGTTCATCTGAGTTTCCATGGCACTTACTAGGACTTGAGTGTTATTTACTTAGTGTGGTTTGTTAAAAACAAAAAACAATAACTAAGTCTTAACATAAGCATCAGGTTTCCTTTGTCTTTTTCTTCACTTTTTACTTTCAATAAGCTCAAGATGCAGTCAGCATTTTACAGCCTCCGAGATTTCTTCCGTCTAAAAACCTCGAAGAAAACCAAAGTTGAAAACAGACCTGAAAAGGTTCACTTCATTGTTTTGGCTTGCCTTTCTCCCATCTGTATTTTTTAAAAAAATCTAATTGAGCTTCCTCAACAGCAGCAAAAATGTAGTTTATTATCTCCCTCATCAGGTGATCAATGATTTCATTAATAAGACAGATAACAAAACTGTCATATCATCGACACAGTTATGAAAGATGATCCTGGCTTCTTGCTCCATTTTCCAAGGTCTGGGATTCTCTGTGGCAGCTCTGAGTCCATTCAATATTTTCCACAGACAGAGAAAAGTGAAAATCCATTTTGAAACCAATTTCAATTAGGATCCAGAAGCTGTTATCACAGGTGTCGCAGAATGGGCCCGTAAGTGGAAATGTCGCCTATCCATTCTGAAATGAAACCTTATCAGGGGCTACGAAGATGGCTGAGGACAGCCTATCTGTAAATTACTTTTCGTCCTGTGTTAACTCAACCCTAGTTCTGTCATATGGAATTCTTTCCAGCCCCTCGTAATAATCTAATGACTAACTAGGCGCTGCACCAAAACGGCTTTTATTCTGCTCGGGCTTTCCCCACCGAACGGGGCTGCAAATGCAAATAACCGGAGGCGGCCAGGCGAGCCGGCGTATTTAGTAATATCATTTAAAGCTCTCATAGTTTATTACGGGGAAGTAATGGGCTTGCATTCTGAAGCCTGTCTCCACCCATTGCATTCCTGGTGATTTTTCAATTGCAAACTCCAAGGCCCAGTTATTTCATTAATTCAGCACCCAAGTAGTGAGCCTTTTCTCTCACATCTTTCAGTCTCCTTTTAGCAAATTATCCCATGACGGAGGATTTATTCAGTCAAAGACCTCGGACTTTGAGAGGCAACAAAAGAATCAAGAGACTTTCTGGTCCACCTGCCTGGCGAATGATGAGGCAGGGTAAAGCCTCCCCTAGAGAAACCAATCAAACCATTGTGTGGCACAGTCAGACCTTTTCAACTGTCAAGCCAGGAGAGCAGGAAAAGAGATGAAAGAACTCAGGATGAAGCTACCATTTACAGAACCATGTGGGAATGGTCTCCGAAGATTTAATAATTGGGATGGAACTCAACTTTCTGAAAACTAAAAGAGAAAAAAAAGAAAAAAAAAAAGGAAAAGAAAAGAAGAGAAAGAAAGAAAGAAGGAAGGAAAGAAAGAAAGAAAGGAGAGAGACCAGGAGGAGGGGAAAACACTATCGGTCAAGCCCAGAAGGAACTTTTCTACAAAATCCTCTGTTGTTATGTATGAACCCCTACGCTGGAAAAGAAAAGCAAGCACATGACGGGAACAGAGAGAGAGCAAGAGAGAGCGTGGACACTTTGTAATACTAACTAAGTTTGGGTAATTTATCATCTCATCTTGGGAAAAACTCCACCAGTACAGATCTGTTCTATCACGCAGGAAAAAAAAAATAAAACCCTTTAGTTTGGGATATCTGGGTGCATTTCCAAGCTACCACATTTGTGGGACTTAAGTTTTTGAATTTTCACTTGGCTGCATGTGGAACATGCGTGAAAAGTCGTACTAAATGAATGGAAAACAGTGTATTTTAAGCAGTTGGCATGTGCTAAGAATGTGCACACACAGCTCCTGTGTAGCAAGACTCCAGCTGATTGCAGGCACAAGATTAGGAACTGCTTTTTGATAATCTGACCCATAAAGCCTTAAAAGCCAATTTTTAAAATCATCTTAACAAAACCCAGTATTTCCTATGCACTTCTCTTTTCCAAAGTGCCTCTGCGCACTTGAAATATACATTAATCAGTAGGTCCAGATCACATTTACAAGTAAATCAACATTTTTCTGAATTGCCAGCCTTACGAACAAAAATAGAACCTGCGATTTAAATTGTGACCATTTGCAGTATACATCAAAGGCAAAGACTTTTAATGGGAAATAAGATAATAACACAGCAATAAAATCCATCTCATTCACTCTTAGTTGGGATGGCAAAAGAATGCATCTCCCTCCCACCCTCACCCCAAAATAATGAGATATGGCTTGGAAAGAATACAGAGAATATAGTTTTAATACAGTACCTTCTTTACATAATCACAGACCATACCCTAAGCATACTTCTCCCCCTTTTTGGCGTACATATTTAGTAACAATTTATATGCAAGCAGAAGCTGAGGTTTTGTATCTTCCAGAAAAGAAAGGGGGGGGGGGGTGGGAATAGAAAAATACAGAGCAAGGATATTATCAAACGCAACACTGATGCCTGATTATTTCCTTTTAACTGGAGACAGATAGGAAATAGAAAACATTTAGAAAAGATGAATGCCATTTGAAAATCTGTTAAGTAATTAAATTACTTCAACTGCCTTAATTTACACAGCTCAAATAGTAAAGCCAAATACTGTGCCTGCCAGAGGGGTTGCCTGATTTTTAAGTCAATTAGAAGGATTTTCAAAAATTCTTTTTTTATTTCCTTTAAGAAACAGACCTACTCCACAAGTCTCCTTCACTTGCAGATCCCAAGTCTGGTCTCTTTCACAGGGACCCCGGACAGGAGAGTTTTCTGCCTTAATTTAGTGGCCTTCCAAGCCTCCCCAGCCGCCTGGCACCCGCGTGTTTGTTGGCACCGTTTCCAGTGGCCGGGAGAAGGTGCCGCCACTCGGAGCAGCCGTGCTGCTGCCTCCCCAGCTTGGTGGTAATGGGTCATGAGGAGGCCTTTTCTCTTTTAGGGTGTCTTCCCCTGAGACCAACACTTAACGGCAGCAAGCTAGCCCTTTTCTGGAAGGCTAACAATATCACACAAGCTTCAGCTGCCAGCAGCCTTTTTCCTACGGTAATAAAAATCAAACCTCTTGGTTGCTTCCCCCTCCCCAGTACTATGGGCTGTAATGCCTGAATTTTTTGAGGTCTGATTGATACTGGAGTCGTGGTCACAAGCTACAGAGCGTGGTATCATTGCCATTTTAAACCTTTTTATTATTATCACTTCCCAGTCTATTTCAAAACCCAGGTACAGATGTAATACGGTTTGCTCGGGTGTTGGGTTTTTTGTTTGTTTTTCAGGGGAAAAAAATCAACTCCCCAGTATATAATTCCCTAAATTTAACCTCCACCTTGTCCAGGTGGCAAGCCTCTACTGCTAACGAATGTTTTCTCCCAATTCTACCTCGTGTTATCCAGCAGGATGTTAAGTCATTACTTACTGATTACAGTGATTGCAGGGCTAAGCCACTCAATCATCTCTTTCTGGAACTTGCAAAGGGATAGAGGAGGATTGACATTTAATATCCCTTATGCTATTAACCACTGCAGGGAGGGGAGAGAAGGGGGGGGAAAAAAGGAGGGAAATCTCAGCAGAATTAATGAAGCAATACTGTATTGCACTTGCAGATCACCGGGTTTAGAGCAGGGTAAGGGTAGGGCTGGCTCACTGAGGAACAACACTAATAAACCCTAACTTAATTTTATTAACCCTAACTGGAATGTTATTGGTAAGCATACAGGACCATGGGTGTATGACTCCAAATGAACATGTATTTAATCAGCTACTCACATCAGATCACAATATACCAAGACATGCAGTTACCAGTTAATTACAACTTCCAATACTTTTGCTTCCAACACTTCTAAGCACCAGGAGAGCTCATCCCCCCTAAGGACAGGTACCTTCCTTCAGTTTATCCTCTTAGGACCTGGCCACAATTACTAGAACAGAAGGGTACACAACATCTTACAAGTTCAGGTCTTTGCCCTTACTTATCTGCACTACCACATGTGACCATTCTACCCATACTTTCTACGCTGCTGTATCCACCATAACAGATAGGAATTACAACATTTGCCTTGCTGAAAAGCAAAACCCTCTGAAAAACCTATACATTGAAGATCATCACTTCCAATATCTAATCCTACAGGATGTTTTTTCCTCCTAGACCTGAAAACAAGAAGAGAAGAGATCCCTTCCATGCCCTCTGATGTCAGGAGAGGAGGAGGGCGCTTCCTGATCACTTTGCAGAATCAGGTCTCATATAACCAATTCGGGACTCAATTTGCAGGCTGCTAAAAGAGTACAGGCAATGCTTCTTGATACCTAACAACTTCTTTTGAACCCTGACCTCTCAACGGGACCCTGAGCACATCAGTCTGACGAGGGGGCCAAGAATGGGTATTATGATTAACACCTATTTCATGGTGAACTTGAAAGCAAGCAGCAGGACAAGAAACCAACTCAAAGTTTAAACAGGAAATGGGTTTCTTATGGGGCTGCAGACTGCTGAATACGTCCCTATTCAATCCTTGAAGAACTACTACGAAGAAAGGGGTTAAAAAAAGGATACCTCGAATACCTAGATGAAGCTGGCTCTTCTTCTGAAAGAATCAAAGTGGACGAATGAACTTCCTCTCATTTATTCATCTATCAAGCTTGGGTTTAAGTTACATCATCATTAAGATAATAATTTCTGCTTTCTATCACTTTAAAGTATGTTCTCAATAACTATCTGATTCTGATAAAGGTAGTCAAGTCCACAACCTACATACGTTTATAATTAGCTTTTTTTTTTTTTTAAGGCAGAGTAATAGGTTAATAAGAAATATCAAATTACAGTGGAACGAGCTCATGGGTCAAAAACTAGACAAAACACATCAACTGAAAATAAGTGCTTGGCTGTCAGACACTGATGGAGTCCTTATACAATAACTGCATTGTTTTAATACAATGTTAAAAACACATTTAGAGCCAAAATGCACAAGAGAGGAAAGCATGTTAGCCACCAACAAAACTCACAAGCCAAACACTAAATAAATCAGGGTCAAACAGAGTATTATAACCTCCTAATGCTATCCAAGCAACGCCACAAAGTGCAGGTTTGCCTTGTAGAAGTATTAATTCATCCTACACAGAAATTCCCTGTACTTTTTAGAAAATAAAGTGAAAAAATTAATTACATCCATACTACAAATTTAGTGAAGAAAAAAAAAGCATGTAGCTGAGGGCTATATTAGGTTAGCATGGGGTTTTTGGTGAACGCCTCTTACAAAGTACTCTAACAATATATCCTATTCACCTACAAAGCAGAGCGTACAGTCGAAGCGGCCAGCCTGGCAAAGCATTAAAGTGACTGCCTAATTGTAAGCATGTAAACACATGCATTGGGGCTGAGGGAGCTATTCCTCTGCCTAAAGCGAGGCCTTCATGGGAGTACTTGCTGGACTGGAGCTTAAGGCTTTACTGCAGTGCTGGGACTCAGGAGGGTCGAGGTGCAGGGGGTGCTGCACCGTGGCTGTGCAGGGAGGGCAGACAGCAGTTCCCTGCTCCAGCACCGCAGCGTTTGGCCTGACACATGGACGTAGCGCGCTGCCCATCTCGGCCACAGCTCACACTCAGGCTGTGAGGAGGCACAGCAGCCAAGGAGAAGGTTGCTGCTCACCCTCCCAGCCCTGGCGCTCGTGGCGGAGCAGCATGGAGACACAGCCGAGAACAAGCCTCCGCCTTGGCATTCAGCACGCTTCAGCAAGGCAGCTCACCATGCAACTCCAACCTGGAGAAAAGAAGGCTCTGTGGAGACCTTATTGTGGCCTTGCAATACTTAAAAGGGGCCTGTAAGAAGATGGGGACAGACTTAGGAGGGTGTGTTGTGACAGAACAAGGGGTAATGGTTTAAAAATAAAGGAGGCGAGATTCAGGCAAGACATTAGGAAGAAATTTTTTTACAATGAGGGTGGTAAAACACGGGCCCAGGTTGCCCAGAGAGGGGGTAGATGCCTCATCCCTGGAGACATTCAAGGCCAAGCTGGACGGGGCTCTGAGCAACCTGATCTGGTTGCAGATGCCCCTGTGCATTGCAGGGGATTTGGACTAGATGACCTTTGAAGGTCCCTTCCAACCCAAACTATTCTATAATTCTAACATCTACAGTGTTCATCTGAAGATATCTTTTAAACCCCGGGATTACTTGAAATTACAAGAGGTACCATATTATCCAATGGAGGTCTGGCAAGGCAGGTTTCATGATGTGCAGTATCACAGTATCACAGTATGTTTGGGATTGGAAGGGACCTCAAAAGATCATCTAGTCCAATATCCCCGCCGGAGCAGGAACACCTAAGTGAGGTTGCACAGGAACATGTCCAGGCGGGTTTTGAATGTCTCCAGAGAAGGAGACTCCACAACCCCCCTGGGCAGCCTGTTCCAGTGTCTGTCACCCTCACTGAGAAGTTGTTTTTTCTCAAATTTAAGTGGAACCTCTTGTGTTCCAGCTTGATCCCATTACCCCTTGTCCTATCATTGTTTGCCACCGAGAAGAGCCTGGCTCCATCCTCGTGGCACTCACCCTTTATATATTTATCAACATTAATAAGGTCACCCCTCAGTCTCCTCTTCTCTAAACTAAAGAGACCCAGCTCTCTCAGCCTTTCCTCATAAGGCATATCAGGCAAAGGCTCTCCAAGGGGAGCACAGAACTAATTTTAATGAGTTTATCAACGTATATCTTTCTTCAGAAAGCCATTCCTTGCACAACTTGATAGAACTTGTGTGCGCATGCGGCAGCTTCCAGGATGGTGACCTAAATCCACGCATAGACATGGTAACGAACGAAATGCTACTGATTTGTCTCCTGAAAAGTGGCAGGGACACACATGTGAGAAGACAAGGCCTGACAACATAGCACTGTGGAAGTAAGGTGGTCTGGGACACTGGCATCATTACTCCAATGTAATACCAGTGACATGGTCAGGACATATCGTGGTATTTATTTGTTGTTGTTGTTATTACTTTGCCAAAGCAGATCAGTCTGAGGCTATCCAATCACGATACACAAAAGTAAGCTTACTTTACACCGGAGCACAAACTTTTTATTCATACAGCCTTTTGTGAATGAGCATCTGTCAACAGTTTTCTTTAGCAGTTTTCCCCACTTTGATAATTAGCCTAGCAGTAAATACAGCGGTCAAACAAAGAAAGAGTAAAAGCAACAATTTGCAAAGAAACGTATCCTAGTAAACTGTGTGCAGTTTGGTTGAGATACACAAAATGAAACGCAAAGCAGAAAAGATCAAAAGCTTACAAAAATGAACTCGAAACAAAGCAACAGTGGTCCCAAATTACAAAGTCCCACTGGGGATCAAAGTGCACCAAAGATTTTTGTTGGTTATTAGAAATTATTATTTTTTTTTTCCTTTTTTGATCACATATATTTTAAAAGGAGTTTTAATTTGCTCCAGCACTAAGACCTTCCCCATGTGTTTCAGCCTGGAGCACATTTTAACAGCTTAGTTATAAATCCCTGAAATTAGGGGTTTATAATGGAAACGCTGGCAGGCCCTTATCTAACACAGTGCAAGCATCTTAGCAATACAGTCAGAGTTTGTAGCTAGGTGAGTGCAACAGAAATCCTTTTTGCATTAAGCAACGACAAGAACTCAGCAGAAGTGGACAAAATATAAACTACAGCCCATGCTTGCTTGATGTTTGAGACTACAGTGCAGCTGGTACCTTCCAAGGGGCACCCACAAGTCTGGGCTTCAGAACTTGCATTGCGTAGTCAGGGTGAACACATGAGCTGCCCTTCCAGGTCGCCTTTCCCACTTGCTTTCCCTTGCACACAGGTTTACACCAGGCTCTTCAGTAAACAGTTTGCACATCCTATGACTTCAAAAGTTTTCCACACTCAATATCCGTTTTAACAAAGATACTGCTACTGCGTGTGTTAACTTGCTTTTGGGAGCTACTGAAATAATGACGTTTTCTTTGCTTCTTCATGATTGTAACCTTTGCATAGAACCTGTAACTAACAACTTTCAGTCAACTTATGATCCAAGTTCTGACTGCTCCAGAAGAGAGCAGAGCTACTGAAAAAATAATAGTTTCTACATCTCACCTCAGACAGCTGTCACTCCTGGACATGTTACCCTGCAAACTTCACTAATTAATGTGTTGACCATAAGGAGAGAAGCACTGATATTAAACATCCTTACGAGATGACATTGTTAGATAGGCAGATGTTGCTCTGCAATGACAGCGGAGTCTCCTGACAAAACCAGCAAGGATCATTCTGTCTTCCTGTTAATTTTAAGGGTACCTTACCTTGTTTAACAGAGTATTCAAATGCAAATCACAACCATTAACATTACTACAGCCCTCTGCAAAAAAAAAAAGAGGCCCTGAATCAACAAAAGCTGCATGCTTTTTAGGAGTGGTGTCTTATATCAACTCATGATGTTCCTGCAGTAACACTCATTTCAGCATTAAAGAAAAAAAGATGTAAATGCGATGCAAGCTCCAGCTTCCATGTAAATTGGTCCTTGTAACCAAAATTCGTTATAACAACAATCACATCTGAAAGAAGCAAAACTTTAAAACACTGCAATAGTAAAACTCATGTTTAAGTTCCTGAAGTTCTCTTATCATTATTTGTTTTGATACATGCTCCATGGAGTCTCTACACTAAGAGGAAATATTTCATATCCAGGAAGGAATGGAATTTTTTTATCCCTTTGAAACCCAGTGCTGTAATCTCTGAAAAGTTTTTACTTGGTTATACGTGAAGATAGATGGAAACCCAAACCTTGGGGGTCCTGGCGACTTGCCTAAACACAAAGACTAACAAGACCAACCCTTACCCACTGAAAACAAAGGTAGCTGTCATTACCTTAACCAAAAGCAGCCTCAGGCCCTAGGATGTGTACTACATTAGCATCTCATTGCAGTAATAGCAGACAATTCCAGTGTCAAAAACTTCTAGTCATTCATTAGACTTAGATTCATTCCAGGTCTTGGGAGTTTGATGCTCCTGACATGCAGTAATACAATACCTATATGAAGCAGGTAGTTAAGAAGTAATATCCCTGTTAAAACTGATATGTGGAATAGAGAAAATTATTTGACCACAAGCTAAATTAGTGTCAGAATTAGGCAAAAACATTTCGAAGGCTTTATTTTTAGCCCTCTAAATCTAAATGTTTAACAATAATGTTAAAGCTAGCCCAAACAGTCAGAGGTACGTGCCAACATCAAGTTTGAGTGCAAACACCTGACACATCAAAGAATATGCATATGTGTTTAAGTGTGCATCTGTCTGAATGTGGTAAATCCTATTATTGAAAAAAAAAAAAATACAATGGGGAGCTCCTCAACTAATGTGAACCACTGTAATTCTATTGACAGCAATGGATCTGTGCTGAGTTACACCAGATGAGGATCTAATTTCATATGCCTCAGAAAACTGATGCAACTTTTTCCACTGCTGCTCAAGAGTTTCTATACTCTCATGGGGATCAACTCCAACTAGTAGGTCAGCAGGTGTTGAGTTTGCTTTGAATCTGAAGTCCAGTCACAGGGAAAGATACTGGGACATGCGCCATCTAATTTTTACTGACGCACAGAGATTCCCCTTTAGTACGGCTGTAGGATTCATGTATTTTCTGCTTTAGTCCAGTGGGAGAAACATGTTTCTTTGAGAAAGCAAAAACCTTTCTTCAGGATATCAAAGTGAGAACCTGACCTGGACCACAAGCCCAGATGAGTGAGCGTGATGGAAGCAGAAAGGGTGGAGAGGAAATGTTTTGCCAGGAATACACCAGGACTCCAAAATATGCAGAAAGATATCTCCTGTTTTCAGCCATTATTACACTCATTTGCAAAAACCAACAGTTAATCTGCAGCTATCCCAAATCCACAAGTCTGAACTCTGCCCACACCTTTCCAAGCAATTTTCTTTCCTAATGCAAAGAGAGTTTTGCATAGGTAGGGACCGATACACTCAGCCCTCTTAACACTGAACAATGAAAGGGCCAAGGCTGGGATTACACACTCTCCAGAGGGGTAGAGAATATGTAAAATTGTCAAGTGAGGTAATCTCTGGGGAGAATTAAGCAAATTACTCCAGTTTTGCAAATCTACAAGCTCTACATTCACAGCTTTGAAATGAATTCATGGGAGGATATACTCTTAGCTTGATGTTTTGTCCCTGGCCATTAAAAAACGTTGGGAAGGTGGGGGCAGCCCTTTGTGAGGAGTAAGATTATTTGTAAAAGAAGAGAAGAAAACAAACCTTTGCCGTTAATTTTGACAGAGCTACTTCTATCTCTTTTGTAATAACTAATTATCTAACTAGTGTAAGAGATTTCAATGGCCCAACGCAAAGCACCCACAAGCCCTGCCAGGCTAATCAAGACAATTTCCAAAACACCAAAACCAGGAACTTCCTATAATAAATAACTTAGCACATTTACATCTCAAATTAGAACATCTGGAAGAAAAATACTACGTCTCATGCCAAAACAGGCCTTATTGTATCCTACCACTTTCCACCACCACCGCCACCACCTCCCCCTCATTCGTTTTCTTTAGCCTTTCGTTAGAACAAACACTGATCCAGGTGCAAATGCTCAATTCACAAGGAATGCAGTGAACATAAAATTACCGTAGGTTTGGCTGCTAGTAAATCCCTGCTGTTACTCACCATTGGAAGTCGTGCTGGAGGCAACAGCTTTCTCACTGACATCTGTTCGACTGGAGCATTTCACGATGGAATTCTCCACTTTTTTCTTCTCCGTCGTGGTAGAGCTATGGGACTGCGCCTCCATGATGACTTCTCATTACTTCAGCTCTCCTCTTACTAATACCTGAGTGAAACAAGAGAGCCATAAAGTTTAAATACTATGCAACAGCTTAGCCCGAAACCTCTCACACCTCTCACCTGAAGAAGAGCCTGCAGCACAACTGAATTAGCAGTCCACAGGCCATTTCTGCATGCCCATCAAATCATGTTTGCATGCATGAATTCCTGAGGAATTTAAGGAAACACTAACACTAAAAATAAGCAAGTTTGCCTTTACAGAGAATTGGCATCACAAAAAAACACTATGCTGCTTGATGGGTAGGTCCATTTTTTCCAAGCCTGTAGGGTTTTAATGGACCCAGGAGTAAAAAGCCAGTATTCTTCTCCTGTGTCCAGGGCACTTTGGAACAACACAAAAACCAGAACAGGCCTTTATGTTGACTAATAGAAGCCAAATATTTAAATTCCAACATTCACACTATCGGAACACACTGCAGCAAGAATTATCCTGCCTATCTCTACACCTTGTCTTACTTGTGTAAACATCTCTCACTTTGTTTGTTCAGAAATCTAGCTCAAACAGAAGTGCATTGGAGCAACACCCTGAAAACCACAGCGAAAGGCAAATATTATTGCTAGTGGCAGATAATGAGATCACTTTATTTTGCATAAAAATGCTGAAAATGGAAAACTCTGCAGAGGTGCGTGTCTGGTTATTCTGCCTTTCTTGGCTGTTCTCAGTGTCATCTCCAGAGACACATCCATTTTATACCCCACAGGTCACTTTTCCTCATTCTCAGAGCTTTGACACTCCTGACAAAAACCCGAGAAGCCCACAAGCTTCCGAAAGGGTAACACAGCTTGTGCAGCAGTGTATTGACAACAGGCCCTGAGACTGTGGAGATCTAGGGCTGTGAGGAACACAAGCATTTCCAGACACTAGTCTGCAGCATAACAGGATGCACACAAGTCTGTCCAAGTAAGCTTTACACAAATCATCAATATTCAGCACACACCATGTTTAGAACCAAGTACCTGGGTACTTCGTAGTTTGAACCTGGTCCTATGCAACAGCAACAACAAAATGATAATAAATGGAGTGTTTTCAGCTCTGAGCAGCCCTGCAGTCATTAGCTAAAGGGGTCTGAAACGGAAGGAAGTCACACTGTTCTGTAATAACATTTAAATGAATTTTAAAAAAACAAAGGCTTCAAAACAAGCCACAAAGTAAACTATAATGAGTGTAATTACATCAGCAACCCGTTTCCCCAACTCTGACAGGCAAAAAAAAATAATAAAAAAAAAAGGTCTACAAAGCCAATTCATCACAAACACAGCTGTCTAGTAAACCTTTCCCTTCCCACCTGCCTAGTAGGAGTTCTTTTTCATAGCACAATAAAACACTCCAAAGCCTCACTGTTATACAGTAGGGATCAAAGAAGGGCCCAATCACTAAATGAATCATTATTTAGCCAGGCAGCACAGCCAGAGGATTGGACTAGATATCAGAGACTCCCTGCCACTGACCTGCTGGTCTAACCTTTAGCTAGGCACTTTTCTTCCCTTGAGATCCTTTCTTGCTAAAAACAGGAATAACAAAGCTCTGCCCACCACAGCAGAGTACTTATAAGAGTAGTTTCCAGATCTACCCGTGAAAGTGCTACAAATATTATTGCAATCTGCCAAACTACTTCTTACCAGGACATGAAGGGGAAAGTCAGGTGTCTTCAGATATGAAGAAGACATCTAACAATACTGAGCTTGCAACAGCCCTCGCTTGTACCCAGCGATGCACAAATCTCCTCAAGGCAAGATCTCATACGAGCTTTGTAAATGACACCTTACCAAATTTCTCATATGCTTTTTCCTCCTTTATCCTTGCACACCTGACACAAGAGCACCCACCACCACGGTCAGTCACCATATGGATCAGGCTTTTCAGTCCCTGGTGCTGGCAGAAACTGGGGGATGCTGGCACTGCTGCCAAGCTCTTCACCCCACACTGACCAGATCATGCTTGTTTTCGCTGTACAGCCCTGGCTGCATAAATACCAAAATCTGCCTCTTCCCAGCCTCCAGCCACTGTGACAGTCCTTCAATGACCCTCTTGTCCTCTGACTACCCTCCTCTCAGCTATTTAATATTCTGTAAAAAGAGTAAATACTTCTGCTGTCTCTAAAGGAATTTTAAAAGTTGCACATCTTCTTCAGATGAGTTTATTTTTCTTCTGTTTTGCCTTTTAAGGGCCAAGTCTGCTATTCAGGCAGCATCTTCATTTACATCAAAGAGTTTGACAGTGAGCTTGGAAGGGGAGGCTGCAGAACTTGCCCCCTATTTTCTTCTATCCTCGGTTCACAAGCCTGTTTCTTTTGGCTAAATGTCCTGAAAGAAAAGAATTATGCCCTCTACTCAGCTAGAAAGGAGGAAGCCACATACTTTGCCCTCATTTCACTAGGTCAGCAGAGTAGTGTGAAACGTGTGGGCAAAGGCCACAAAAATGACGACAGGTATCTGCAGTGGTTCCACCGCCTCGTCCCATGCAGATGTCTGTGCAGATACAAGCAAGGAGCCCTTGCTCATCTGCACCTCCTTCTCCTCTCTATCATGGCAGGACAGCAGGTCCATTACCACCTGATCCTACCATAGGAACGAGATGAAGGTACTGTAAGGAGTTAACACAGTTTTCATCTCCTAAAAAAGCATCTTCGGATCATCTGCAATTCGAGAGCAACATGTGGCTGCTCAGACTGGCATCCATCCATTCTTATGGATATTTTTTTCTTTCCCCAACAGCTTACCAATAAGATTTCCTGGTGTTTTGGGGCTAGATTTTTTCTTTTAATGGAGGGAAGACTAAGAGGCATAATTCCACATTGCCCACCACTTTCTAAACCCTTTCCTATTTTATACTACTTTGTGTGGACAATGGTACAGAACAGAGGCCTGAAGCACCCTGTTTCCCTAAAAATAAGACAGAGTCTTATATTAGTTTTTGCTCCAAAACTTATTACTTTTTTACACATGTAGCTGCCTGGGCACTACTTAAGTTGACTTTTTTTAATGAACTGTAACTAGGGCTTATTTTTGGAGTAGGGCTTGTATTTCAAGCATCCTCAAAAATCCTGAAAAATCATGCCAGGGCTTATTTTTGGGGTAGGTCTTATTTTCAGGAAAACAGAGTGGCAGTTGAAAGTGAATTTTTGGTCAGAAAATTGCAGAATTGGCCATCAGCTAATATAAACATCTGTCCTTAGTACCTGTTCTGGTTAATGTCTGCCTAGTTTACATCCAGAAGGCTGCTTCTCTTTGTGTCAGCATGGGAAAGGGAACACAGCAGGAATAAACTTTCTTGTTCATCTCTACACCCTGCACCATAAACCAATGGCCCCAGCACTGCAGATGTTTCCTCCTGCCTCCGCTCCCAACCCATGCGTGTGTGGAAAGGGTGTCCACAAAAATTCCAGTAGCTCCATTTACACGCCAGTGCCATCCCAACTACACAGTGATATGCATGGCTGTGAGAGTACGGCAAGCCAGGAGAGATGGCAAGACTAATAATTAGGGGTATATGTTTTGGTATGTTCTGTCAAGCATGGCCCATAGGGAAGCAGTCAGCTGGAAACCAATATGGTACCCCAAAAGCCTTTTTTTTTTCCCTGTATACAAACTCAAGCCCAAGTTGAAAACACAAGCCAAGACACACATCTTCTAGAACCCTTCTCCTTAATTTTGGCTGTGTTTTTTTATTTGCTCTCAGAAATAGTACTGAAATATGAGAATTGCAGTCAACCAAAAAAAAAGTCCAGGGCGATGTGAATATTTCCTTCCACTGGCTGCTAATCCCTATCAAAAAGCATGCTGAAACATCAGCCAGCTTGACTTTGTCTTCACTTTAAAACATGAAGCGGTTCATAGGATGGTGTACATGTCTCTCCCCAGCGTGTGGGTCAGTGACTTGCCTGTTCCTGCCCCCAGGCCTGAGACAACATGTATCTATTCTGCAGCAAGGAGCTCTGCTTTCAAAAAACCAGAAAGCTACTTTCTGTCAGCTACCCAGCATCGCCATGTGCATATGAATGGCAAGAAAATGCTATAACAGTATATGGGCAAAAGCCTGAACTTTCATAGGTAAATAGAGGGATAAACATTCCTTCCTGAAAGCAAACATTCATGGCTTTTTCCCATTCAACCATGCTTGAACCTTTTGTAATTTCCCTAAAGCCTGAACCCACTGCACAATTAATTCCAGATCCCTATTTTAAACCTAATCCCTCTCAAAACAGCAACCTGCCTGCAGGTGTGTCTCTTTTTTTTTAAAATCAGAAATGTAAACTTCCACCAATTGCATACTAAATTGGAGGAATTTTAGGAACAAGCTACTGGAATTAACTAGTTAAATGAGGAAAACTGTCTCTTAAAAGGAGTGTCAACAAATGGCAATATGTTGAAAATGTATTTCAAACAAGAAAATTCTTTCAAGCAATTTGAAATTACATAATTTCCAGTCCCTGTCTATGTTGGTCATAAAACTGTGCCACACAGTAGTAAAAATAAACATATTAATATACTGGGGAGAAAAATCTTTCTGTTTATTTACTCTCAGTGCCAATGAACCAAACTCAGTAGATGAGCCCTCTAGCATGACCCTTTCTGAACGTACTCTTCTGTTTTCTAAGAAATCATCAGCTCTGTGCTCATTTTCCTCTCTGAATTACTTTTTAAATCATTGCATTCATATTGAAGTAAGTTTTAAAGACCAGATGATTAAAATCTTCATTCAGGTGAATAGACTCACTGACTCCAACCAGAACTACTTGGTTCAGTATAAATGCTGGTGCAGGAATCAGAATCTAAAATTCTCAATTTGCTTGTTAGACTGGTTTATGTTTCTTGCAAACCTAAACCTTCTTCTGCCTTTATTTGTTACACTTTTTTTTTTGAGGAGGCATATTTTAATGTGTTGGGGGTTTTTTGAAAAAAAATAAGTCCTTTCCCTGTTTTATTCGATGCTGCTGGTTTTATTTGATGCTGCTTTAGTTGTATTCAATTCATTAACAAGTGGTTTGCATCCGCTGAGAAGAGCTGTCTGAAATAGCAGTGTCACAGCATTCATCATCATTACATCAGCAGCAGGGAAGTTGGTCCTGATTGCTATCAGCAACCAGAGTGCCCTGATCAGCGTGCAAGCAAACACTGCATGTTTAATTTTTCAGAAATGACTCGGGGTAGTCAGGGTGTTCATAGGTACCACTTTGATCCACACTACTGGAGGCAGCCTTTGGGGATACAAATACATCTTGAACAGCGCAACTGTATGAAAGTGAAAAACACAAGGGGAGGCTTGAAGAACAATCAGGAAATTACAGCTTCTCTCAACCATAAAGGACCCTTTATCAGTTTTAGCAAAACCAGTTACACCGATCCTTGGGATTATTTAAGGATAAATAAAATAAAAAAAAAAAAAATCTGTCTTGTTCAGATACATTAAAATGCAAAATTTACATAAGACAATCTTACGCTATTATATGGGAGCTATTTAACACTGATTTATACAGGCTTGACTGAGGACATTTAACTTCCAAAACCCACCTAGATTTCATCATTGCTTTTCATCAAACCTGTGGGCAAAGCTGCACTAACTTACCCCTGACAGTACTTGCTGAAAAATACACAAGTGCTTGGCTATGTTAAGAAATATCTTCCAGTTATAACATTAACCTCCTGGTACACTTCACCATTTTTTTCATAATAGCTATAGAAACTAATCAAAACACTATACATTTTCAGAATAGTTTTATCTTTTCTCAGTTCTTTGTAAACGAAACCAGAATTCTGCAACCCTCATCAACTACTCCTGGGCAAATTTTGTTCATGTTCTTCCCTGTCAAGCCAACTGGTCACAGTAAGACTAAGACCAATATAAACAGAGGAAAACAAATATAATAGTCTTACATCCACTCTATATGAATAAAAACCAAAACACTAGTAAGTTGAGGAAAAAAAATATGAACTTCACAATACTTATCTCCATTTAAATTACATGCATAATCCATAATTGTGCTAGTTGCAAACTGCATACTTCTCCCAAATCTGTTTTGAAATGGGAGGGGAAGGAGGGAAGGAGGGAAGGAGGGAAGGAGGGAAGGAGGGAAGGAGGGAAGGAGGGAAGGAGGGAAGGAGGGAAGGAGGGAAGGAGGGAAGGAGACAAAACCTTGATACCTGATCGAATCAGATAGGCACATTTGTTGCTTGAAATTAAAAAATACCCCAAGTTACATGGCACCACACGTATTAACACAATCTTTCCAAATTCATTACTATCTGCTGTCTTTTCCTTTGTTACATTCCTTTGATTTCTTCCCCCCTCTCCCCCCCCCCCCCCCCCCCCCCCCCCCCCCCCGCTACAGACTGAAAAACAACTAGACCTAAAGCCTGGTTAATCATGATCTGATCTGTTCCTGATAGGTTAAATAGCTTGTGGCAACAATAACGCAGGATCACAAACACAAAGACAATCAGCCTGGCAAAGCAGTGCCATTAGGATCTTCATGATTAAGATCCTGAGTGAGAAACTATTCTATGGCGTGTCTATGGCGTATACTGAACTACTGATCAAGCGTAATAATTGCTCCAGTCCAGAGGAATTACATTGCTTTGCGTCTTTCTGCTAGAGATAAACTGGATTGCCAGAAGTCCTGAAAATATTTCAAATATACATATACAGTAAGATCACTAAGTGGCACTTTATACTGAGGCAGCACCTCAGATGCTTTTAATACGCATCACTCACCTACTCTTACAAGTAGATTATCTCTACTTTTGTTACAGGATTTAGAAAGCTGTTAAGTATAACCCCAATTAAATGTTTTTACTATTACTTCAACAGATTAAACTCTGTATCTGAATAAAACAGCTTTCTGCCAGGGAAGAAGTGATTCATAGTTTCTTACCCAGTAAACAGAATTTAATGCATAAAAACACTGAGGGATTTGGGTCAAACTGTCCATATCCAAACAGTCCATTCCTCACAGAGGTTGTTTGGGGACATGCAACACAACGCTGAGGGACACAGAGCCAGAACTTACATCTTAGTGGCTTTACATTTCAGATATGATGTATCCTCAGAGATAAAAATTTATAATCCATTCATTACCCAAGAGTCTTTAGAGTAAGTAACTGAAGTTTAAAATGAAAAAAAAATCCAACAAACCCAACCCCACAACTAAAACCAACCAAACAAAGCAGGTGATTAACTCTGCATCTAAGCATTTGTTATTTTAATCACGTGGTCTTGGGTTTCTTTATTCCTCATTTTAACTTTGTCTTACAAACTATCTAAATACAGCCAATGGAAAGAACAAAGGTTATTTCTTAAAAAAAAACAGAAAGTGCTACATATTTTTCAAGTCTCCAAATCTGCAAATATATCTCGGGAGGCTGATGGGTTTAAAAACAGCAATGCACTTACCCTTAAGAAATCAGAACTCCAGCCAATTAAACTGCCTAATATTGCTAGAAAATTCAGAGCGAGCTGTGCTACTGCTTGTTTTGCAATCACACATGTCCTTGTGCTTCCAGCTCTGCAGCAGGAAAAACTCTAATAATTATGTCAAAGTAGGATTAGCTGTTAAAGAATTAGCTCAAGGGGGAAAAAAAAATCTGTGGACTTTACTGTTTGTAGCAATGGGTTAAAATGAGCAGTGACATTTCAAACTTCCCTTCCAAGTCTCCACACCATTTTTGCTCCTATCGTTCTTCAGGAATTCAGCAGTGCTAAATCCAAAACAAACTTAAATAACAGCACAGTGACTTCCTTCTGTAAAACACTTGTTGTATGAAACCTGAAGGAGAGCGTTCATATGCTCAAGGTTTGAAAGGACGGGAATATTCAGAGAGGAGAACAACCAGCAAGACTTGCTGCACTGATAACAAACCCTATGACTTCCTCTGCTGATACTGTTATTAGCACTAGCAACACTTATGGTGAAGATATAGCATGTTTTCTCCTTTCCCTTCTTGCCAGTTTGTCAACAATCAGCTTGGTAAAGCAAATTACAAACATCTGTAATGGGTGTGCTTTGCATCACTATTTATTTAGTTCCTCAAATAAGAAGTCAGCCTAACAGAAAAATGCAGAAATATTCTAATTTAGAACACCAGAGCTAAATGTGAATTCTGATGGCATGTCCACTTTCTTCACACTTTTTGCTTTATCTCATCAATCCCAACAGATGAAAGTTTCCTCGGAATCAAAACTAGATCTATATATCAATGTCAATCTATACAGGAACTGAGCTCAAGGAAGAATGTATTTAATATGCATCTATTGCGAAGATGTGCCTTCTGTTTCCAACTTATGATATGCAAATGAAAGAAGGAAAGACTGTATTCCATATTTTACAATTAGCATTTTAAAACAAGATTAAAGGAATCAAGTAGAATGTTTTTGAAAGTGCCATGTCTCGATCACCAACCCCATTTCTGGAAGCCTGTTTATCTCCTCAGCATACTCTCAGGTTAAGTGATGCCTTCATCCCGAATTTCATGTCCTAACCCAACACAGATGTTTTAACATGTAAGAGGGCTAGAAAAGCTCCATACATCCGGGAAGAACTTCAAGTGTGAAAGGTACTTTATAAAACTTTATCTTCAGCTTTTACAGTTTACTTTAGGTTTTACACCTGTCTCATAGTAGCAGTAAAACTGCATCGTGATTCCTTCACATTTTTGTAACTTCACAAAATAGGAAAGGATAACTCTGAACTGCTGCAGTATATATTATTTTGCAATCCACTGTCCCTGTTCAAATAGTGTAATCATAGAGTTGTACAGCTGTCTTGTTTTCCCAGAAAAAAAAAATCCATAGTGAATTGAAGAGCCAAGCAAAACCACACGTCCTGTTGGTTAAAAATCAGCGGTGCTAGGATTTCATTTTAATATACGCTGTTCAGAACAGCAGACATTGTACTGAAGTGACACTAACTTGACCCTGTGTTTCTGACTATTTAGTTTCAGGTATTCATACATCTTATTTAATGAAGGCTTCATTCTCTTGGCAGCTGGATGAAGTATTCTTTATACACAGTTGATTTTCTTGACATTAACAGATTTATATGTAAAGAAAACTGTATCATACAAAGCAGCAAACATATTTGGTAGAGGTTCAGCGCTAAACCACCAAAAGGTTTGTTTGGTCCTGACACAAATATCAGATACGAAAAAAATAAAGCAGCAGTCTGATCATCAAACAAACAAACAAAACAAAACACAAACAAACAAAACCCCCAAAACAACAACAACAAAGCAGTGCAAAAAAATAACTGGCATTAGAGTAGAAACTTCAGCTAAGAAAAGTATTCGATCAGATCGCTTGGTAGTGGATTCTGATATTATCAATTCTGACACCCAGCAACTATTTAGAGACAAATGTGTTCTATCCCAATTAGTTCACCCCTTGTTGTAATCTAAATAATCTTGCAAGCATTTTTAAGATCAATGTATTGTCTTGTTTCTTGCTTTGTTCTTAAAAAGAGAGGGAAACTAGCTCTTCAGATCAGCAGCCAATTGAATCCACTTTCAAGGCGGTGCAGGTGCAACTCATATTACAGCGTACACCACAACAAAACCACAGTACAATGCCAGCACGATCTTTAAGAAAGTTTTCCCCTAAATCTCGGCAAGAAAGCAGCCCTAAAACCAAGCAGGGATTGGAGTGAGCTGGAAGGTAGGGAGGGGACTTACCTCAAACCCAGTCAAGCGGAAATCAGAGCAGTAATTCTACAAGTCGGCAGAGCACACTTTTAGAGCTATAATGGTGTGAAGAAGTGCTGGGCAGCATTGCCTGAAGGCAGCACTAACAAACCGATGACTAATGACTGGGCCACGCAGACAATGAATTTGGGGGTTGAAAACTAACAGAAACCATGCAGTACCTTGACAAATGGGGCTTTCAAAATTTTGTTCATTGAATAACCTTTAAGCACAAAATTGGCTCAAGTTCTCTTGGGAATAACATGACACATGTTGTTGGACAATAAGTATTTTCCTCTTTAATTAAAACTATTACGCCAAATACATAAACATGATGACAGTGAATAAAACATAAGAGTTAGCTATTTAGCAGCTAGAAAGGAAGACCCGACCCAGAATTTGAGGTGCAGCACCATTGCTTCAGAAGGGTCAACAAAACCTGGGGTTAACTACCTGATTCACTGAAATTCACCCTTGGCAGAATACATTTTCCCTTCTTTGACACTTAAAGGAGAATGAGAACTTCAAAGGTATGTTTAATGAGCTGCTAGAAATACAATTGGTTAAAAGAGGCTCAGAAATTATGTACTAAAAGCTGCGTTGTGCTCAGAATTACAACTGAAAAAGTCTCGATTTAAAGAGCCCAGTCAAAGTCAAGCCCCCATAAAACAAATCAATCCTCGTATAAACTTTGTAAGCTTGTGTACTGACAAACACGTTAAAACAACAGAATCCCTCTTTAAAGGGACTCCTTGTTCGGTGCAACTCGACTTCCAATTTGAAAATAGCGATTTTGGCCATTTTTACAGACAGAACGAAATATCCAAAGTGTCTCTAAATTAACAAGTACCGCTTCCCATAGACAGCATCGCCTTTAGCAGCTCCTAAAAACTTCAGAAAAGGATCTTAAAACAGGAAGCTTAGTGAGCTCATAAAACTGTTGTTGGAGCCAGGAACACATAGCATATTTAATCTGCAAACTGTGAGAGTCTACAATGATTTCAGCAAGATCTGAGGCATGCCCTCAAGGTTTGCTGGGATCTGGGATTAGGGAGTTGATAAGAACCCTCTACTGCCCATGGACATGTTTTTCTTCTGCAGTTAAACACAAATGCATAGAGACGTTTGACTGCTGCTTGGCGTTACTGCTCAAGTTATATAAAAGCTTTGCAGCTCCTTTTGCTGTCAATATATCAAAGTTAAAAAAAAAATCATCAAAGTGTGAAATTTCATTTAAAGTCTTTGCCAGTCTACAGCTCTATTTCACAGACCTATCAAATAAAAGTAAAGATGAAAAATGCACTGAAAGAACTTGAAAAGTTTGTAGCAGCACCCATGCCCTATTTTTGTTTATTCTGCCTCATTTTATTTGATTTTTAAAGTATAACAAATCAATTCGCTTATAAAAATGACAGAGTCTAAAGGGAGGACGTCTATAAAACCTATGCTTAAAAGACAACTTGAAATCATTATTACAGCTGAACCTTTTGTGGAATAAAAAGCTTCCTCTGTAGCCATTTTAGCATTTTAATTGCCTAACTGCAAGTTGGCAGAAAATTTCTTGAATCTTCCAAAACAATCAGAATGACTACGGAATATGAGTGCCAGAAAATCCAAAGCCTTCTTCAAAGTATTCTTTAGCTAGGGATTTACAACAATTGCATAAAGAAGAAAAGTCTGACTTTTAAGATAATCTACTATAGTCTAAAAGCATTAACATTCCATTACTAAGGTTTTCCTGAGGATTTCATGACTCATTGATTCACTTTTCCTTCAAGTCTGCTTTTTCTTTGTACATTACTGTCTCCATATAGTTGAGTGCGTGCAACGCTGATCATTAAACTGCTTCCTTTCATAACTCCAAATAAATCCTGCTTTAATAACCATCAGATTCCTTATTTATCAGGCAGAGATTACTGACTTTTCACTATAACACACTCCACAACACAAAAATATGCCATTCCTTCTTTGAACATGCAGGACAAAATTCAAACACACTATGGAGTGCAGGTAACAGAATAGTTTTTCCAAAAATTAGGCAGGAAGTGTAACTGAAAATTTTAAGAGTCAGTATCAAATGCACACATTTATCTTGATAAAAAAAATAAAGTAATCTGCAAGAGTAACAAATTATAATGATATCTCAAAACTTGGGTATTTTGGTTTCCTTAACACCGATTCTAAAATAAACAGAAATTATTTATAACCATCAATACTTTAATTTCTTGGTTACGAGATGTTTTTGAGTTTGAAAACGCACAATGTATCTTTCACAACTGAAGATTACTTATAGCAGTAAACACTGTCTTGGCCACTGCACACTTTCTTAAGCCAAAAACATCACTCCGCTTAAGCAGGAAAATGCAGGTGATGTCTTTGTTTTGTAGTACTTCTGCAGAAATGCTTTGGAAAACAGCATGTCCTACTGAAAACCATGTGCAATTACCAGAATGCAAGAGTGCATTCATTCATTTAGGCACCTCCAGTCACAGTTTTGCTTCCACTGCAGCTTGAAAGAATATATATACACTGAATGAGTCTATTTCTTACTCATTCAAAATCACATAATCCTCCTTTTAAAGAAATAATCCTCCCCCTTAAAATAGCCTTCTCTCATAGTTACTATTATTTATATTTTTAGAATTGGGCTATACACCAAACTGGAAGTATTTACATACTAGCAAGTTAAGCCCAAACCGTCATTATATAAACAAACTCTCAGGAGGCTGCCTGCAGTTTACATTGCTAAACTCATTCACCATTACTTTTGATATATATTTCCTCAACTGAAATACAGTGGTGTAGACACGGCATTTTTTACATTTTAAGGTTATTTTACTTTTAAAACACTGCATTCATCTTCCTTCAAAATAAGCATGACATATGTAATTAAGAAACTGTCAGATCATTATTAATTTTTAATAAAGGACCTAAATGAAATAATTATAGGAATCAATCAGTGAGGCACCTTTCCAAATTACAATGCAATTGCACAAATATTCAAACTACTTAAGGCCAGTTCTTGCAGATTTCAATACATAATCTCGCTGAACACCACATCAAAAACATTTCCTAACGCAGAGAAACTTGGTGATTTCTCACTATTCTACGGAGTTAAACTGTTGCAAAACAGGTACATGCATCAGGCACAGAAAGAGGGGCAGCTGTACCCTCTTAAAAATGTTTGTTAATTTAATCAGCCACATATCTCAAGGCCTCAGAAAAATTTCACTCCCAAGTTTTTCCGTAGCACACACAAAAGAAATGAAGTCTGCACGTAGAAGCTTAAAAAAATCACGTTTATTGAGCCTTGAAAATCAAGCGGGTAGTAGCAGGGGCGTGACCGTGAGGAGTATTTTGCTGTGGGTTGCTACCTAATACTCCTTTAGTGAAGTAGCCTCTAAAACGTGACATTGTATATCAAGCGGACAGCTATCCGTACCTTTGACTAAAAGGCTCTTTGAGATCCATACAGTCCATCATTTCAAACTGAAGTGGCAGCTGGAAAATGTGGAACAGCTGGCAAGGAGCTGAGAGAAAATGTTTTACATAAATATATCTACATACAAATTGGCAGAAGGCCATGGACGCCGTACCCACAGGACCGGATCAAAACTACACACTAGAGGGTTAAAAAGAAAATTTGGGGGGTGAGGTGGGGAGTGGGGGGAGTTTCTTTTACCTTTTCATGTGCTGCGAGGATTTGGGAGCGGGCACTGGCGGCTGAGCGCCGGCGAGCCCGTCCGGAGCCGCAGGAGTTGTGTCAACACCCCGACTTTACGGGCTAATTAAAATCGCGGAGGACCCGCGCTCCTCGGACCTTTCAAAGTTGCGCGATGAGAGGACGGGCGGCGGAGCCGGCGCGGGGCGGCTCCGAGGAGCTCCCCTGGGGCGCCCCCGCCTTCCCCCGCCCCACGGCGACCCCGGGCAGCCGCCCCGCTCCTCCCGCCTCGGCCCGGCCCTCCGCCGGCCGCCCGGCTTGACCCGGAGCCAACGGCAGCAGCGAGGAGCGGCGGCTCCGCACGCCCCCCGCACGAAAAGACGCACGCAGGTCCACACGCCCACACCCGCCCGGGACGCAACTTTCCCCTTCGGGAACAACGGCCGCCCAAACCGCCGCCCCCCCGGGCGCCCCGCCGCCCCTCCAGATGTGACAGCGCCCGCTCCTCTCGCCTTTCCCCTGAAAAGTTTGCGGCTGGCCCACGCTCCCCCCCACCACCACGCCTCACGGGCGTGAAAATGCCCGGGAGTTGCTCGGGGAGGAGCGGGCGAGGAGGAGAGTAGCGGGGGGGATAAAAAAAAGCAGCTGCCGCTTCGCAAACCGGCCCCTCCGCCGCGGGACGTGAGCGGTCGAGCCCGGGCGGCGCGGCCCGGCCCCAGCCCGGAGCGGGGAATGCCCCCGCCTCTCTCCGCACCCCGCTCCCTCAACTCCCGCGCTCTGTGACAGCCATTTTTAGGGGTTAGACCCCTCGCTACCCCCGTCTCCAAGTTAGAGAAGCGGGAAGGGGGCCGGGACCGGGGGAAGAGCGCTGGGAGACGAGTAGAAAGTGGTCCGGAGCAGAGCCCCGGCGAACAAAGAACTTCTCGCCCAAGTGGGTACGTACCTGCCGCCGCTGCCGCCGAGCCCCCGCGCTGCCCATGGGCGAGGGCCGGGGCCGCCGCGGTGCGCCCCCGCGCCGCTCCCCCGCCGCCGCGGCTAACGGGGCCGGCCCCCGCCGCGGCCGGCGGGCATTCTCCGGGGGAGCTGGGGGCGAGACGACTACACGCGGGACAGGGACGGCAGAGGAGGACCGGCGGGTGTTGTTGGTGGTTGTTTTATCCCTGCCCGCCTCCCGCGGGGAGCAGCCCGCGCCTTTGCCTCTGTGTGTGAGTGTGTGTGCGCGAATCCGACATCAGTTTCAGTGATCTTGTAATCCGATCCGTTCTGACTCACTCGCACTGACTGACATTTCTGATTTGGTTCAACAAAAAGATCGGGGGGGGGGGAGGAGAGGAGAAAAATAAGAAGAAGAGCGGGAGAAAAAAAAAAATCAACCCCCCAAATCCTCCGCCTCGTACCAAACAGTTTTCGGAAGGAAGAGGGGATCCCTCCGTCCCGTCCCCCCCAGCCCCGCCGCCCGGCATTGTTTTGGCTCCGCTCGGCCACCGAAGAAGAGGAATAAACACATCGCGCCGAGATACTCACGTGTCGGAAAAGTTGTCCCTTTTGCTTTCCTCTCGCACACTCCTCTCCGCCGCCTCCTCCAAGTTTTACAGATGTTGCAGGGCTCCTCGGCGCCGCCGCCCCCTCTTCCCAGCGCTGCCCTCTGGATCAGAGCAGGGGAAAGGCTCTTTAGGGATAACTCCTAATTCAAACACCCTCCGCTAAACTTTCCCCCCTCCCTTCCCCTCCTTGTAAGCGGCGGAGAGGGCTCCGCTCTCCTTTCCCCCTTCCCTCGGCCCGTTCGGGACGCGGCTCGCTGCTGCCCGAGGCGCGGATGCCCCGGGCCCGGCGGGAAGCGGGGCCGCCTGCCTGGGGGAGCGGCGGAGGGCGGAGGGCTGCGCCCCGGGGTGCGGGTCGGGCCGCGGCCTGGCGGGCTGCGACGCGCGCTCTCGGCATGACACCCCCGCTCCCCCTTTCCTCCTCCTCCTTCTCCCCCGCCACCCCCCCCAGCCCGGCCCGGCCCGCCCCGGCGGCGGCCCGAAGGCGGCGACACCCCGCCCACAGCCGGGAGGCAGCGCGGGGCGACGGCGGGGCCCCCCCGGAACGGCCCCTCTCCGCCCCGGGTCGTGCTTCCTCCTCCCCCTCCTCCTCCTTCTCTCCCGCTCCATCCTTCAGCTCAGCTTGCATCTTCAGCCCCCGTTTCCCCGCGCTCCGGCGGGCTGAACCCCCCCTCCCGCTTTCTCCCGCCCTGAAGGGTAGGGGCCTTCCCTACCCCCAAAAAATCAGGGCTTTGGGGGAGAAAACGTGCCCTCCGGCTGGGTTTTCTTGTGTGTGCTGCAGCTCCTAGGTTCACACTCGCTCTGGCGCGGCAAGCTGACTTCTGACAGACTTCAAGGAAAGTTTCACCGCAGCCATGTGATACTGAATAAAAGCGCTTTCGGGGAAAACATGCAAGCAGTTGAGCGAGGGGCAGGGTGACAGTGGTGCCTTTGCCTGCTCCTCCTGTCCCAGCCTGCCTGCCAGACTCCCCAGCGTCCCACCAGGCTCCTCTGGCCTTCACCCTAAAAATCAGGGCTCCTCGCTGCCTCCATCCTCCCCCCTTATCCCCCTTCTTCCCCCGGGCTCCCTGTGAGCAGGTCTCCCACAACAATACACACCAGCCTTCAGAAATAGCGGGAACCAGGATGCCCAGACATCTTATTCGATGCAGTATGTCCATCCTTTGGGAAATTATACATCCCAACATGACACCCTGCCTTTTTCTAGTCCTGCAGATCGCTCCCCTGATATTAAAAAAGTCTGAGAAACCATGAATGAGGGTTATCACAAGCATTTTCTATCCAGTCAAAAGGTGGGGCTGGCTCTTGGGAAAAGCGTATGTATTTAAGTTGTTGCCATCACAATGTCAAATACTTCATACGCACCTTTGTTCATTACCTGGCTCACAACAGAGTCAAGTAAAGATTTGTTACTGATGTAGATGTAAGATGCAAGGTACCTAAGCTCGGGCTACACTAGGCATTTGAAAAGTCCCACAAAAATCAATGGTTCTTGAAGAAAGGTAAGTTTGCTGATGGAAATAAAATACTGGCCTTTGATGCTGCACGTCATAAAGCTTCCCTTAATCTTGCCACTGAAAATCTTCATCATTTCAAAACAAAGCTGTGGGTATTCTGTGTTTTGGGGCAACTTGGTTCATGAGTTTTTTTAGAAACACAGATAAGGCAATCTTATCTGACTCATAGGCCACCACATATCCAAAGTCTTTCAGACTCTGTGTGGGTTTTTTGTTTGGTTGTTTGGTTGGGTTTTTTTAATCTGGAAATCTCTGGGTGCAAAAGGATAGTGTTGGAGTGATGAACATAATTTGTGGAAGTCCCAGGCATAGTCAGACCCATCACACTGGCAATTCCAGGGGCGCTCATCTGTGTGCACATTTTACAGCACCAGCCCTGTATGGATGACTTTCAGGAAAGACACTGCAGTCGGATGCTTTCATAGTGAGTGAGAGGAGCACATCACCCAACCTGCCATGCACGCCAGGGCCAGCGGATTCCCAATGCCTGATCCCCATCTGGGG
Organism: Nesoenas mayeri; assembly: GCF_963082525.1. Classification (NCBI taxonomy): domain Eukaryota; kingdom Metazoa; phylum Chordata; class Aves; order Columbiformes; family Columbidae; genus Nesoenas; species Nesoenas mayeri. The sequence goes on from NC_137543.1 coordinate 111,407,949, forward strand.
AGCGAGCACTGGGACACAGTGGAAAGCGCGTCAGTGCCACACGTCCCCAGCTGGCAATCTCACCCCACACCAACAGGCAAATCTGCCCCCGCTCAGGAGGAGCAGCCCTTAGTTGCCCAGCTGATAGTGCCAGCATCTGCAACAGCAGCACCTGAACACGGATATCGAGAGCTGATATCCTTCCACCTTTTTTTCATTGTATAGGACTTCATGTTCCAGTCCCATTTTTCTGGGAAAATGTTGGCTGTTTCATGATATTACGATGATACTGATATGGTACTGCGGATGTTTTGTTTTAGATAGATGTATACAAACCAGGGCGGTGGTGGTGTACAGAATGTTTAAGCAAAGCCATGGTCCCTTTAGAGATCTGTTTAAGAGCAATATGATTCCTTCAGCCCATAGTTCCCTTCTCTGTTTTTCTGCTTACTGCCTATTCCTTTGTATTTTCACAATCAATTCTTTTCTTAAACTTTTTTTTTTTTTTTCCCCCTCTTTGCATAATGAAAGCCCTTAAAAGTAACAGGGGAAATTAACCAACATATGAAGTGTTACTTTACAAAGGAAACAAATTAATGTGGAAAATCCTGTTTGCCTAACCATTTGTAATTCTGTAGTAGTGATCTTAAGATACTAATTTTAGCAATAGGTAGAAAAAATGTTCCAATAGGGACATGATTTTAAGTTGAAGGTGGCCCTTAAAATCACTATTCCTCTTGGACTTCTGAAAAGAGAAATTTCTATTTCCTGAGAGTTTGGACATCTTGTCATGTCATGAAAATATATTTTATCTGTCTTTTTTTGAATTTTTTTCTGATTCACATCAGCTCTGTTTGAGGCAAACATTTCTGATTTAAGATAAACCCTCCCCCAAATATTTCACTACACTCAACTCCCACCAAAATTAAGACAGTGAAGAAATTTTTAAAACTAAAGAGCAGATAGAATGCTTGGAGCTCTGCTTTTGGAAAATAAAATTTAAAAAGCCTCCTGACGCATTTCTGAGCAGCAAAAGTCTTGAGAGACCCAGAAACAACAACCAAGGTTTCTGCCTATGCCTGTCTGAATGGTCAGGCCAAGCAGAAAATAAAAACTGATGGAAAGTAGGTGACATTTGCCATTTGAAATGTATTGTAAATGTTTCAACACCTTGACAATGAAGCACATAACAGAAGCTTAGAGCATCCAAGACCCTTCAGCTAAACAAAATTAAAATGGGTAGCTCTGTCTAGGGAGGTGCCTTTCTTAATATCTTTCATGTCTGCTGCAGAGGAGTCATACTTGAAAGATGCAACAGGAAGACAAAAACTATATATTAATAAATGTAATGATTTTTTCCACACATTTGGATTGCCCTTCCAAGAGAAGCTGACCCATCGAGATTTGTCTATGATGTCTCCCTGCAAATAGGAATTGGCTCTTGCAAAAGACCTGTTGATCAGTGCCAAAACCTGTCTCTCTGACAGAAGATACCACAACCACAGGACATTTCTGCCAAAAGTTATATCACGCACAATACTCCTGCATTTCTTCAGCCTACCTTGTGTCCCCACTTCTTCTCAGCTTATGCCTCGAAAATTACAGGCCTCCAGGCAGCGTGCTTATGTTCCCTTTCTGCTGCAACCGTCGTTCCAGGAAAGCACAATCAGAAGCAGCAGGTGCTCTGCTGACACAAGCTGCGATGCAAAAGAAGTCACACCAAGAGCCGGCCTTCTCACCACTCCCAGTTACACCACCCTCTGCTTTCTCTCCAATCCCAGTGAATACTCAGCCTTTGCAGAATGCTGTCTCCAGTTTTCCTGGTACCTGCTACTCTCTTGGGCTTCCCACCCCCTCACAGACAGAAAATTTGGAGCATCAGCACCCACCTGCCCATCAGCAGCCAGACACCCACCTTAGCCGCTGCTGGTTATCCAGTTGTCACACCCTAGCAGACAAATCTATCAAAATAATAATGGTTTTGCCAGTAGGCAAACACCTTATTGGAATAAATTCTACTAAATGGGCACATCTGCTGTGCTTTCCCAGGGGCAACCTCAGGGACCACAGGTGGAGCACCAAAATATGGAGCAATACCACTGATTAACAGTCATTTATGTAATATCCATCACAAGAGAACTTGGCCAGTGCATCTTGCTCCCACTCACACAACCTTCTTGTTGCATGGTTGTCTAGTACAGCAGAGAGGTCTTAAGAGGTACGTGGTGGAAGAAAAAGAGGAGTATGAGCTGGTACCATGTCAAAATCCTCAAAGTCTGCAGAAGGAACAGGTGGGGGGCTACAGGGAAAGGTCCATGGCTTTAGGCAGGATGCACAACTGAGGTGTGGAGAGGACCCCGTTTGGGAGGGATGTAATGGTCAGGGCACAAACCTTAACTGCAGTACCAACGGGGAATTGTTGTAGGGAAAGGAAATGGGTAGATGGGGCCTGAGGAGGGAAAGAACTGATTAGTTGGAATCCCATAGTCTTGAAAGAAATTGGAAACTGATGTACCACTGCACACCAGCCTAATTTCGGTCTTTAGTGGAAGCCTAATTTATTTCACTTTCCTTTGAGAAAGTCAGTATAGTACCTGCTATATAATCCTGGAGGAAGACTGTGAGATGGACAACAGAACATTATCAAGCCAATACAATGATTTTTCTCGCAGTCCTCTTGCAATTTTTTACCCTTCTAGATTAATGGCAATATAACATAACGGTGTTGTGTTGCAGAACACATTTAAACTTACATAAATATTGCAGACCTTAACTATTAGTCAGGGAAGTTTGTTATTTACTTACTCAAAACTATTTTCATTTAATTTATAAGGTCAAATTTGTCTTATGAATTTCACTATCAATTTCCCTTTCAGAATTTCTTTTGCAGACACATTTCCGTTTCCAGCCTCACCGAGAATTTTTGTTTTGCTTTAGCTTCCTTCATTATTTGGATTTTTGATTTTTAGTACTGCCATTCAAAAAGATAGAAAATTGTCAGCAGATATCCAGATTTTTCAGAGTAACAACCCTCTTTCAAGGGTCTGCATTTTCTATGGATGCTCAGTGATGCTTCACAGACTTCCACATACATCATTCCTTCTGGTGGTCCTTAGCAAGGAAGCTCTTTTTCTTTCTATTCCTTCTACTAACATTGGGTATCTTGCTGGATTTCAGCAGAAAGACTGATCCCTAGTGATCAGAATTATCCTTCTGCTCTAGCAGATCACCTCTTATCCACCATGCTCTTTTTCTGAATGCCTAACTAAGTTAGCTAGCTATTTATACCATATTCATCAATAGCTTTTTTGAATTCTGTACAATAAAATTAAATGGGTCAAGGCCTAGTGATTTTTTTTTATCCTCTTCTGTCTTAAATGTGCAAGGTTTTGTGTTTTGGTTTTTGTTTGTTTGTTTGTTTGTGGGGTGTTTGTTTGTTTGTTATTGTTTTCTTTTTTAAACTCTGCTGTGATTGCTGAAGGAAAACTAACGCAAAGAGCTGGGTTTTACATATGGACAAAACCAGCATTAGTTTCTGCAGAAATTTCTGTACTTTTGGGCTGGCTACACAGAAAGCCTTAGCTCTCCAGCTCTTAAATATAAACTTTTGTCCAAGATCACAGAATCACAGAATACCCTGGGTTGGAAGGGACCCACAAGGGTCACAGAGTCCAACTCCTGTCTCTGTATATGACAACCCTTCAGTTCACACCATGTGTCTGAGGGCCTTGTCCAGTCTCTTCTTGAACACTGTCAGGCTTGGGGCTGTGACACCTCCCTGGGGAGCCTGTTCCACTGCTCCACCACCCTCTGGGGGAAGAAACTTTTCCCAATGTCCAACCTGAACCCCCCCCCCGGCACATCTTCCTGCCATTGCCTCGGGTTCTGTCACTGGTCACCAGAGAGAAGAGAGCAGTGCCTGCCTCTCCTCCTCCCCTTGTGAGGAAGCTGTAGCCGCCATGAGGTCCAAATGAGGCCGCACCAGTGCAGAGCAGAGCGGGACAATCACCTCCCTCGCCCCGCTGGCAATGCTGTGCTTGGTGCTTTGGTATATGACCATAAAAGTACCAAACAAGCAGAGTGAGTTTCCTTTGTCTGCTATTTAAAAGCACTCCATACATGTTAATTATCAGGCAGGGAGCATAGGGGGAAAAGCAGAGTCTCTCTAACAGGCTACATCCAATAAAGACACCAAAATCATAACATTCCACACAGAACAAGCATAAATAATCTGTTTATCTCCTTTTTGCCATGCTATAATAAGAAATGAAATTGCTAACGGTGCTGATATTTAGGTTGTTATAATTAGATAGATCATCATTAACAACCCCTTTAAATGATCTGGGATACTTTCAACCTCTCTCTAGGGAATTGTCTCAGCTTCTCTCCTGACTGAGCCGTCAGACTACATGGGAAAGGATTTAGCATTATTTTGCAGTGTATAGTCACAAGCCCTACTACAGCAGATGGAGTTTATATAGACTCTTCTGGCAGAATTTAAACCAGTTCCTTGGATGAAATAATCTTTATCAGAGAAAACACAGTTTTCCCTAGCATATCCAATCATACTTCAACATCGCCTAGTACAGTTGTGTCAGTCATGGGTGGGAAATATCACATATATAAAGGATGCGTCAAAATGTCTTTTTTTTTTTTTTTTCAGTTGTTGATGTAGTGAATTGGAAATACACATTCTGAGGTGGAACATGGCATTCAGACACTCCCCTAGGAAACTACTAGGTTTTTCCGTAAGCCTTACATCTACTAGCCAACATTTAGAAGTTAAAGGATTTTCAAATACTATGGAAAGCTTGCATTCTTCAGGCTTTTTGCCAGCCTCCCTAATAATTATTGCAGTAGCTGGTGGATGCCCATTATCACAGTTCAAATGCACATACAAGGGCTTTGTTTGTTGGTTTTTTTAATGGCAACAGGAAAAATAGGTAAACGGCATCTAAGTAATTTAATCTTGACCTTACATATCTATAGTGAGACTGCTTAGCGAGCATTTGCCAACACCACCTTCATAAGTCTTTAATGCTCTACCACTACCCTACTAGCAGAGCATCCCCAGTTAAAGTTGTCCCAGGTAAAGTGTGACAATAATGCTTGTAAATCAGGTAGCATTCCAGGGGCGTTAAGTAGCCCCTAAGGACTGCTAGCTTATCCTCTTGGCCACCTGGGCACAAACTCCAGTCTAGTCAGGAATCTAGCCAGTTTACTGGCCTTAATCTGTCCTTGGTGGATAGTTGTCCTTACAGAAAGATACAGTGCAACACATTTGATGATATCTAGATAAGAGACATCTGAGATTAGTGAATCTAAAGCATGAATTTCTCATCCACTAGGACCTCATGTGATATATCTATCTGTATCTACCTCTCTCAGTCTCTCAGTCTCACATCTATCTGTCTGTACCAGTTGCTGGCTTAGTCTCATTGTGAATGGGACACTGAGCTGGGCACCCACCAAATGGATCAAATTAAATGCATATACTGCACCAGATGATACTTTGAAGGGACTGTTGGTGACTTTGCTTCCACCTTTATCCTTACATCATGCCCCGTATCAGGCTACAGTTCAGAAAGACACTAAATCTTGCTGTATAGCTTCTAGTACTGGATTAAAAATGCCACACCACTTCAGTATAAGGCTACTCTGTTTGGTACAAAGTCAGGATATCAAAAAATACTAACAAGCTTGAACAACGAGAACTAATATCAAGGTATTTTCTATTCCACTGCAGCCAAAATCAGCACAAGTTCTTTCTGGTTAATTTAGCAGAAAGGTGGCCAGGTACTCACGGCAGATCAAGTTATTGCTGGTGTGTGACCCAGCAGCATGCATCAGCTCTCATTAGTGGCTGAGGATAACAGTCCCATGTACACACACGCGTACACACACATATGCAAAAATGCTGTTATAGCCTTTAGTTTTTCCTATAGTTATTTCTTCTTGCATGTCATTTACATCAGACTATTTGAGTTCTCCCTTTTCCTCTTCTATAATGAAGAACATTCACAAGAGCCTGGAAGGAACTGATTAGAAGGAGACTTGCACTGTTTCACAAGGGAGTAACATGAATTACACCTCTCTGTTCCCCAGATTGGAGTTTTGAGTAACACCTCATTGGGACACAAGAAGAAATCTAAGTTCATGCAGTGTTGTTCAAACAGAAGCAAAGACCTCATACTATACTTCAGAAAGAAAAAAATATATACTCTGATATGCCCTGTTCTTTTTACCTAAGTACCTCTAGCAAAACAAGCCAACCAAACACAGGATCCCAGGATCACAACTGGTCTTGTAACCCCTTTTTTTGAAAATAGTCCTTGGCAGTACTTTTTAAAGTTCTCAGTTGGAAAACTGAGAAAGATAAAATACAATCAAGTTGAACTGCCTCCATCCAGATTTGAGGTCCTGGACTGAAATACTAAGCAGATAGTTCTCAAAAAACACACCTGGTTAGTTATATAAAATGGAATTTTGGAGAGGAGCTCGGTGCAAAACCAGCGATCCTCAGCACGAGTCTGTCTGTGATCCCCACTGGTAGCAGTCTGAAGTCAAACACAATGCCAGGTGGTAGCTAACAGTAACTCAACTTTCCGGCTCTTTTCAATGTCCTTCAGCAAGCTGGGGCATCCAGGGACCTGCAAGTCTTAAGTGAAAGCAGATGTGACATTTTGACTTGACAATTATTTTTACCATTCATGTCCAATACTAATCTTGCCTCCCAATTCAGTATCAAGGCTCCCAGGTTTCACTGAAGTCATTGGAATTTTCACCATAGGCTTTGCTGGTCATAAGGGATGTGATTTCAACAGGAAATTCTGTTGAGTTTACTGCAATTACCCCCACACTTAAAGTAAATGGTAATTTTTTGTGTGTTTGCAGGATTTCATCCTGAGGAAGCTATTTAGAAAATAAGGAATAGAAGAGCATTTTCCTTATGAAATGATGATACTTTGTCAACATGTCTCAAATTTGTCAACAGTTGGCAAGAGTATCTAAAAAATACTTAACAAATTGGAAGAACTTGTTATTTTGTTTGAACCTAAAAGATTTCAGTCCTGCAGTGCTCAAGCAAACAAAATGTCTGTGAAATTTTACTTGAATAAACATTTCAGGCTGGTGCTAACTTGTTATGGGTACTGACACAGCCCAGCAATTGGCCAACCAAGAAAACACCAGACAAGGAAAACAATATGAGAGGTGCTATAATATATAGTCCTGCCTTTCGAGCCAGTAAGACAAAACCAAACATACGTTTTGAAAAAAATCGCCTGAGCTTTTAGGCAGAAAACATCACTTCATGATGTGAACATTTACCCATCACAGTAAGACCAATGTTTCATCGAAGGCAACAGAACATTTTGCAGTGGAGAACAACCATAGTTTTATGGTTATCATCATCAGTTCAGTAACCAGCACAAATAGGTATGGAGAAAAAGCAAGCTCGTAGAATATCTCAAAGTGAAAAAATAATCTGTTAAAAATAAGACAAACAAACTAAGTAAAAAAATCCCAAGACAGAAAGAATCATTCCAGGTATTCATTTTATATGCATTTAGGGGAAGCACAATTTGAAGGACGAATGCCATAAATGTGCATCTATCCTATGTTCATTGCAAGCTTTCAACTTTTACTTTTCCTAAAGCATAGCCATGGTACAGATGGATGAGTCCTTTCTCTTTTCCTTGATCTATTATTTTACCCTCTCAATTTTATTCCGTCTTTTGTTTGTTTGTTCAATTTGTTGAACTATTAAACTAGAATTGGTAATCACATTCTTCCTACCTTTCAAAACAGAATCTAAATCACTTTCATTTGTATGTAGCTTTCTGAATATATTGTGTGAATGTTGCACATGGTACCACACAGTACATAACCACAACAGAAACATTAAAGTGTTTGAAACCTATGCATTTAGCTCTCTTACGTCATGAGATGTACTGAAAAAAGAAAATTAAAATACAACTGAAATACTGCTGAAATATTGTCTCAGTTTCTTCTTGTTACTCAGTTAGTGAAGAGTATGCTCTAAAAATTGAAACTGCACTAGACTTGCAAATTTTTTCTTTGCAGCTGCATAGGCAGGGAAGACACAGTTAAAGCAGAATGGTAGCTGATGCTTGCATGGTTCTGGGATCTGGAGTTGAAGAGAGAGAAACAAGTACTCACAAAAACCCACATGACAGAGCAGGATACCTGCACTAAGAACTGGAAATCTAAGGACACTGCACAAGGGAATTTAGCAAGACTGACAGGAATCGAGGGAAGGTACTTTTCACATTCGTAAGTAGATAAAACTGAAGAAATACATAGGCAGAAGACAGTAACATCATCAAAAGATGACAGAGAGTTCTACTCATCCTTCACCATATACAACTTTATGACTACTCATACCCATGGCTACTCATACTCATGGCCCAGACTTAGATAAGATCAGCTAATGTATGGAAAAAAAGGAATTTAAAGAAATAAGATGGAAAAGATGCTGGTGAGCAGATGAGAGCTTTATGGAGCCATGATACTGTCTTCTTCACTTAATTATATATAAAAGCATTTGGTCAGTGCAATCCACTGTTCACAAGAGCTTCTTCCTTACTCACATTTGTGAGCAGATACCACATCAGCTTCATTTTAATGGGCTAAAAGCTCGTCCTCCGGTTTGAACTTCTCATCTGGACATCCTTGACAGTCCTGGCATTGCGATTCACCCCCCCTAAAACAGGTGACTAAGACAGGGTAGATGAATCAGTCTCTGGAAACCCAGGGCTGATTAATCTCGCCGACTGCCAGGAAGTCCCACGAGGAGGTGAGGCACAGGCATCCGGCTGCCCCAGTGCTGCCCAGTGAGACAAACCCCACCTGGGCTCTGACCTTCCAGCTCCCTGAGCAGCTCTTTCTTCCATCTGCGGTTCTTTCTTTCTTCCATCTGCGGTTCCTTCCTGGCAGCCAGTGACCTCGTCTCCAACTTCTGCATTTGCCCTCTTCACCTTTGCCTGATAAAAGTGCCCCAGACAATACTTCTACTATAATAACACAAAAAGAACCCTACTCATGAAGCCTCCTCAGCAGCATAGGCTACTGCAAATCAAGCCTGTCCTTTGTTCTCTACACTGGCTTTCCAAAGAATCCTGAAGAATATGAGATTTGTCGGCTTACTCTAGCTAAAAAACATGCCTAATGCTTCCAGGTGATAACCGCAATAATAACATCATTCCTCAGACACACTGGAGCCTACTGGAGTGAACCTTGTTTGTATAGGAAACTGGGGTAAGGCAACATTGAGAAACAATCCCTCCTGTCTTCTGTTCCAGCCACAAAGCTGCGAGCTTCTACCTGCCATCTCCATACAGGGAGGAGAAGCACAATTAAAAACAAACAGAAAACCTCCGACTGTCAAGGTAGACCTCCAAAGTTTGTGTGCAATAAGACAACAAACAGGGTTTGCTCAGCTCTGTGGAGCTTGGAAAAGGTAGAATTTAGCAGCAACATGGAGGAGGAATCATTCTGAGGTAGAGGAAAGCTTAATTTATAGTTGTGCCCCCCAAATCCCATTTAGCAGGCTAAAGTGTGATTAATTTGTTCTACCATGTTGGGTTGTGTAAGAGGATGTGCTGAGCCCTAAGGTAAGAGCAGTCTAATATCACTTACTATATCAAACCATTAGAAGCTCCTTCTTCCAGAGCCTAGACTACTCAAGAAGGTTACAGACAGCTGCCAGTCTACCTTTGGTGTATGGTCTTATATGAAATTGTATCACTTCTTATATTTATTCATAAAGAACAGAAGCAATGGCCAGAGATGGCCTTTATTAAAAAATTCTTGGATCATAAAAAAATTCTTTTCGGTACTGATATTCTTTATACATCACACAAAGAGCAGCATATCTTTATGGTCTAATCCAGGCAATTTCAATGGAGCAGGAGAAAATGTGTTGGCTTCAGAGTCACAAACGCACTATGCATTTATACATACTACTCTGGTAAGCTTTTTATAAGCCCAGGTATCAAACTGTGATTGATGGGTGTGCTCTGCTCCTTCTGGCTGGGCTAAGGTCAGTGGGCCATATTCTGCAGTCCTTTTCCAATTGCCTCTTGTTTTTTTACTGCCTGAGTCTGGGAGACATCAGTGAGAAAGCTGCCTTCAGCAAGAAAAGCTAAATAAAAACTTGAAAAATTGGTCCTGTATTTGGTCTGCTATCCTTTGAAAAATCTGTTGAGACTTGTGGGAACAAAAGGAGGCTGTTGCTTCTCCAGACCCTGAGTTTTGAGCGGCACAGACTGAAACAGGGAGCCGAATCAGCGGCAACTCTTTCTGCAGATCAGGTAGCAAGAAAAACAAAACAGGAGCCTATTCTGCAGAGAAGGACAAGAACTCCTTGCCTCTTCCCAAGCATGTAGAGAGATGAACTGTGCAACATGGCCTGCAAGCACCTTGGGGCTGGAAGGAGCTCAGGGACTTACTGAGGCACCTTTGCTCCCCAGGGCTCTGCCAGAGGCTTCCTCTGCTATGGGGAGGGAGTGTCGGGAGGTATGCTGGTCCCAATGCTGAGCAGCCACTCTGCAGGGGATAAGAGCCGTCCTTGCAAGTAGGCCAGGCTCAGGACATTGTGGGGCTTTGCAAATCCAAGCCAGTGCCAGCACTGCATGCCCAGAGCAAAGCAGCCCAGCCACAAGCAGTTCGAGCCAGCTCCCAAATATGCCTGGGATGGGGCCTTGGTGGGGATGAGTCTGCAGGTGAGGAAGGTGTGAATCACAGGAATGAGAGCTGCTTTGGAGAAGAAGTAACCAGAGGTAAATGTGAGGAAAAATGTCCTCCTCAGTTAGTCTTGGATTCCAGTTATCCAGCAAGAAATGGAAAGCTAACCAGGACTGGGAACATGAGTAATAAGTAGCAGGTACACACCCTCCCAAAGAGGTAGATACTATCCCTACCATAACTCCTGATTGTTTTCCCCACGTTATTAACAGCTATGTGCTGTTATCTGGATGGCACCGCAGCCAGCTGGCCCTCTTCCATGCCACAGCCTCGCATGCCAGGGGAGACAATCAACCTTCTAACCAAATCAGTAAAGACAAAAACACAGAGCTGCCTTTTATCTGCAAAAGCAAAGACACACAGCAACCCACATGCCCTCGCTACCTGCCCGATCTACACGTAAAACAACCTGCTCCCTAAAGTGGATCTGGCATCTCCAAAAGTGAAGGAGAAACCTGCTTGTGTTTAGGGTCAGACAGATAATGGACCTCCAGGTCAGACTGCTCTGCCTTCAGCAGGTTCCCTTGCACTTATTCCCAGGCCAGTTGTGAAGCTGTTTTACTCAGATTCCATTCTGTGGGCTGAGAAACAACTCCTTTCTATAGGGAAAAATCTTTTGTTTCTTTTTTTTTTCCTCAGAACATCAAAGGTGCCTGAACATGTTCTGGCTTGTACAACAGACCCATAGTGATTTTCATTATCCTGGATAAAACATATTAAACAGCAATGTTTTCCTGATAAAGGAGGTAGAATTATGCAATTCATCTAACAAAATCAAAATCTTTGTTACTTCTGAAGTTATTTCTTTAGTGTACAACTGAGACCACAGTACCACTCTGCTAGACACAATACTCAGGCTGAAGCTTGCACCATTTAGTCTATTTCAATGCCAATCTTACTTTGCCTCACCTTTCAAAACCTGAGGATTTCACAATTCGTTTCTCCTAAGTAAAAGGGAAAAAAAAAATGTTTCCACCAAGGCAACCCTGATGACAACCAATGGGCTGCCAAGAAAAATAAAATAAATATGTATTTCTCTGAAACAACATTATCCTTCCCCACAATGCTGACCTCTGAGACAAGGATTGCTTTGAAAGCGTCATCTCCCTCATGCTATTTAAAGATGGGGATAGGGAAAAGCTTTTCAAACAGTGTCAGGCTGGACATGGTCCACCTTTCATCATATTTCAAATGGATTGCCTTTGAAATGCAGGTAGAGTAAACCACCTGACTGACACTCACCTTCTCACATCATTTGCTAAGGTTTTTCTTATCATATAGAAATGTTACATCTGTTACTGAAGATTCAAATGTACAACGGTACACAGACTCACATTTGCGCACACACAGATACGCAGTATTTCTAGTCTAATACTAGGAAGACTCCAGATACATTTGTGGCTGGGCCAGAGTCCAAATACAGGATGGGGAAAGTACTGAAAAAGTTAACATTTTCAAAGATAGAGTATGTAGACAAAACAAACCTTTTTAATTTTAGTGCAAGGTGAATATCTAAATACCCAAGCTGGCTTTGAGAATGTCAGCCTTAATCTTTCTGTGAATAAGTTCCTAGATTTTCTTTCCTATCTGACTGAAAAAGCCTAAATTCACCTTTATAGTGCTCAGGACTTTTCCTTGCTCTAACTGTGTTGCTGCATACAAACCAGGAGAACCTCAGTATAAGTAGGCTGCTCTCATTTTGCTTTCCAATCTGAGTGACATAAAAAAAGAACATTTTTAATTCTCTAAGGTGTTGACGCTGGGAAGGGATTCTTTAAAAACAAGTATGCTTGGTTTTTCATCATGCTAGAGCACACTCAGAGCAATTCTGCTGAACTCATTGAAATTATCTCTGTGCAAATCTGGTTTCAGTGAGACAGACTTGAACTAAAACAAATAGATATTTTTGACTGTCATTGTCAAGTTAATGTTTTTCATGAGCAAGCTCAGAGGGCGAGACTCGCAACCAATTTCGATGTCATTGTATCTGCTTACATTAGTGGTACATTTGGCTCAGAAGCTTTTCAAGTGGTGCATTAGCCAGACAGTAGATCAATAAACAACACAGATAAACAAGTATCTTCTTTAGAAGTGTGTGAGCATTTCTACAGAGGAAGGAATATGACCGTTAGGATGTTCTTTAAACTGTAAACACATCATTATCCAGATGTTTAATTGTCCTCATAGACTGCACAATAACAAATACCAATAAACACTTAAAAAAAAATCTCATTAACATTCTTCAGAGCAATTTATCAAACTATTATGTTTTCAAGGCAAGGAAATTCTATTTGTATTCCTGTTTCTTCATTACTACATGCTTCATATTTTTGGTCAAATGATCCTCAAAGGTGAGTATCCTCAAGTCCCCCAGGAGACAGGGAGCACCTTGGAGGGATGATGGCCAACCTGGCCACTCATTTAGCATCCTCAGCTATTTGCAAATTCAGCCAACATTTATTTAGTTAATCCGTCCAAGGGATTGCCTGCAACAGTTAGACAGAATACAGTGAAACAAATTGTCCAAGTCACTCTGTTTACGTCTCTAAGAGATGTCTTTTGAAAAGAGTTTTGCTTATTTATGAATATTTTAATAGGCATAATGCAATTCTGCCCAAAATATCCACACAGGACACTCAGTAGGAATCTGTTCAGTGTTTGTAGGAAACCCACTTCCATTAAGCAACTGATCTTTGCCAGTCCCATGAGTGCTCACCATAAACAAGTCCACTGTATCTGTTCACACTGCCTATCCCTTTCCTTCCTCCTGCAATCTGCAGCATCCCTGATATACCTGGAGCTTCTGAAGCCATTTATTTTTCACCCTCTGGCTACTGCCGTGGCAGGCTTTGCCCCATCACTTACAGTGGGAATAGCTGTTAAAACCTTGTGGGGAATAACACAGCTGCTGGGGCCAGGCAAGGAAATTCAGCTCCAAGTGCAGAGATAGGGAAGTGACTGGTGATGGGAGGGATTCTGTAGGCAATGATGGAAAGTGTTAGGGGTGGAAGCAGGAGAGAAGGCAGGGGAGTGGGGGTCAGATATCTGACTGGAAAATTCAGGAAATGTTAACGACAAAAAAAGAAAAAAAGAAAGAAAAATGAGGTTGGTTAGAAATACGTTAAATACATTAGTCCCTGACTGGCACGCTTTCGTGAGTTAGTTCAAGCAGCAGGATGAATTTGGGATGAAAGAGCTGGCTAATACGTGAAGAACAGGAAGACTTTGATAGTAAAAAATCCAAAACCAAACCAAAGCCAAACCAAAACCAAAACAACAAACAAACAAAAAACCCCACAAACAAACAAAAACCAAACGTAAACACGGTGGGAAAGGCATAACTATTCTTCTGCTTTGACTCATTTCTTTTGCCTGTGGTGCTGTTTTAGTGCTGTTTTGTTTTCTTTCAGTAAGACCTGGCAGGGATTTGCTCTGCCAGGGGCACTTCACTGTGCGACCGCTCCCTGGTTGCACTGATCCCATTTCCAGCTACAAACTGACCTGGGGCCATTGCTGAACCAACGGGAAGAGCTTTGCTGGGGGTACGGTCAAGACTGCAGACAGTGATGACCCAGGCAATTAAAATCCATGGAAGAAACGTGTCTTTTCTACAAGCAGGAACCACTTTTCTGAGTGCTCTGCCACAAAATGACTTTGTGCCGCATGAAGAGGCTGCTGTGGCATCCAGGTGCTACAAACGCTTCGAAAGGGCCTGTTTGTTTAGACATGTAAGAGTTTCCTGACCTCTCAGGTTCTAGTTAGAGCTTTTGGGGAGGAAAACATACTGACTTTTGTATTTCTGTAAACGCTACAACTGCAAATTTTAGGATCTCTCACTTTTAATATTTTCCTTTTTTTGGCTACTTTATGTTCCTTTTTTTTTTTTTTTTCCTCTACATGGTTGGAGATTGTCCAAAGAAATTAATTGAACTTGAAGGACACAATATTTGTTTCTTGTTTCAACCTCTTTCCCAGATTCCTGCTGCTGGGCGTTGCCCTTAATTAACAGCATTTTTGTGGAAATCACAGACTTAATGATCCCTGTGTTCTCACTCTTTGTTTGGTTTAGGTTTTCCTATTTCCTTCTTCTGCATTTTGTTTTGTTTTGGTTAAAAAATGTAAGTTTATTTATTTGCAAAGACTATACTGTTTATCCAAGCGAACAGTATCTTTAAATGGAAAAAGAAAAGCCAGGCCAATTTCACTGCTTCTTTACTGTCTCAGCTAATAGCTCTGTGGTTTCTATTCTTTTTTTTCCTTTGCGTGTGTGTTTCTAATTCCAGCTGTGCAACACACATCAAACCAGTCTGTGGTTATACTTCTTGGTAAACTATGCTACTTAACATTTCATTTAAAAAACAATTAGTCTTTCTTCCCCCCAAGAAAACAAAATGAAACTATAGTAATATTCTTTCAGTTATATCCACAGATACTGGATAATTGATTTCCGCTGTACATTAAAAAAGCATTTTTCTGTTTCGTTGGCAACACCAAGTCTTTTAAATTTAATTAATGTTTCAAAAGGTAAACGGATTCAATTAGGATAACTTTTCAATGGAAACAGTGAGATTCAGAAGAAAGTGTTTTTCAAAGTTCCTTGAAAGATCTTGCACGGCTTCCCCATGAGAGGAAAGCAGCCCACTTTAAATCGGCCGAGTTTCACCAATAAAAGGAGAATCGGGCCTAGTGGAATCACCCCGCAGCTGAGATGCTTGTAAAAATCTTTTACTTCTCATGGCAATTTCATAAAATCTTTTTTTTATATTTAAAGACACTTTTTTTTTTTCCTCCCATAAGAAGCACCATTTTATCAAAAGCAGCGAAGAAAACGTTTTTCTAAAAAAAAAAATAAACATTATAAACTCTATAGGGGCACAAAATCAAGAGGAATTCTTGCACTAGAGAATACATGTGACTGGAGTATAAAATGTTTAGGGCTGTTACACCACTGCCCTGGGAAGCTTTGTTCGTCGGGGCCTCCTTTGTTGCAGGTGGATGGACAACAATGGGCCCAATAGCCATTTGAGATTAAAGGATGGCAGCAATGTGAGGTGACCTCTTGCGGCCAGTACCTGGGCAGTAAAGGCAACATTCCTTTCACATCCCACCTCACCCGCTGCTCTGGAGAGGCAGCAGGAAAAGGATCGCTCTTCTTCAGTCTATGTGAGGACAGACAGGGGCTGCACATAAGGATGAGTGTGAAGAGAACCAGCCAGTTCGGGTAGTGCAAGCTGAGGACTCTCAGGTCCAAAAGAGCCCAGGACTAACACCTACCAGCTTTAAAGGCCTTACCCACTTGAATAATTTACAAGAGCAGCAGCAACCTTCTGTGTGACCCAAAAATCATCCTCTCTTCCTCATTAGGAGTGAGATAATGTTATCCTGAATCCAGTGAGAAACAATAATTGTACTTGCCATGTTCAAAACTGGTCAGTTTTTAATTACAGGCTTATGCAGCCCCTACTCGAGTCCCCAAACCCAGGAATATCTGTTCTTCATTAAGGCTTTGGGTTATACGCCATTCATCTGCACGCATGGGACCCCACTGATATTGGCTTGTAGGAATGACAAGCAGAACAAAATGAGTGTGTAGCCCCTTTCATGGTGCGTTTCTCCAGTGGACACATTTCAAGCTGAAGCTGTAAATGACTTAAAATGCAGGCCCTGCCTGTCTCATGATTCATGCCCAAACTTCTCACTGATGCCACTGAGGAGGGGCATGTAGAAAATGCAGGATCTGTTGCCTGTTCCTATGAATGGAGGTTATAGCATCTCCTTCAAAAAATAATTTTCTGAATTATCAGGAATGACATCTGCTTTTGGTGAAGACAACTCGAGCCGGCTAAAAGATGATGGGGAAATGACCTCCTGCTTTTACCTCTGAAGTGACTTGGTAATCATTTGTCTTCCTTATAAAGCAGGAATCATATTCCTTTTGCATTTAGATAAGAGAAATGGAATGCATCCAGCAATAAACACCAGCCATCCTCCAGCAGACTACAGAAGTCAGACAGATACCAGCACTGAAGGAACATCACTGTCCTGGTTTTGTTAAAAACAAGTTTCTCTTTTAGTGATTTTGCCTGTCAGCTACAGCCTTCATATTAACTGCATTTTCCTGGAGAACCAGACACATGTTTTGGTAAACCTAGCAATGGAATGCAAACTTATTGGTAAGCACGGATGGACATCTCGCGAGAGGGGTGACGAGAAACGAGTGACCAAGAAACTGACCAACTGTGTATAACATTCCATTCACATGAATACTTCATATAAAATGGTAGATCACGAGGATCTCGTCCCTTTTCCCTATGGCCGACATTAGGAGAGGACCTTGCTAGTCGTCCCTGCGAACTGAGGCCTAGTGAGAGACTGAATCCAGCTCCGGTTGGCTGCAGAGTCCAGTCCAGGACTTCGGGTGCCGGCTCTGCAGTTGCTGAGACTTTCAAGATTGGTTTTGTATATTTTGTATTATTTTCTCTATTCTTATTAGTAGCATTAGTAAAACATCTTTAATTTTTCCAACTCTCTTCTCTCTGTCCTTCTTTCCCTCCCGATCGCCTCTCCTGAGTGGAAAGGGGGGAGAGGGAGGGGCAAAAGAGAGAAGTCGGGGGGAGAGGGGGTTAACAATACATCTGCCAGGGTTTTATTGTCACCCTGCAGTCTTAACCCTCGACAATCACTTAGGTAGACTTGGGAAAACCACTGAGAAGGGCATTTCCAGAATTCACCCCCCAAGTTGTGCAATGCAGAATTACAAAGTCTCTGAGAACATGAGCTAGCAGATTGTGCACGACACTCAGAAATGCTTACATAGTGAAACCTAAAGGACTGGGCTTTACAGAGTGGTCAGCCAAAGTTGACTTTTTTTTTTCATGATGTCATATTTGTAACTTGATAATCGGCTTGAGAAATGTGATGAAGAAGTTCGTGGAGCTATTTTAAACTGCCTTGGAGCCTGCATATGTATTTGCTGCTGAAGAGTTAAAATAAATCCATATTCAAAAAACACCAATGGCTTCATTAGTTGAGCTTAATGCCCATCTCCTCAGCTCAGCAATCTGGCTAACAGGCCAGACAGCATTGTTGACAATACTAATTACTGACTAATTCCTGTCACACACCTTGATAAGGAGATAAGATAAAACCAGACACGCTACAGGTGTTTACACTGGTGTGACACCTTGGTATTCCTGATTGTACCATGTCCTACTCTGCTCATCTTCCAAGGGCTACCAAAATACATTTGTATTTAGAAGTCATTGGCTGAAGATACCAGGAACAGGAGGGGAGGATGACCATTCCTCACACACATTAACATTGCTCAGACTATGAAATAGTGAAAGGTGGATCACTGTTTTCTCCTGGTGAGGCTGGGCCATGGTGGTGAAAGAATACAAGTTGGACAGGGAGTGGAACAAAGAAAAACAAAAGGCTTTCCTCCATGAGTCAGGAAAACGCGGACTCTTCCTACTCCCAGCCTTGTCTAGACACATCATTCAATGATCCAAATGGAAAATGTTTAATTCATCCTTGGGGCAGAAAGCAGGATTCACTCCTCCTGTGTCGAGGCAAGTCCACTCCAAAAAACCCCTTTTGTTACCTCGAACCTGCAAACTGCTAATCAAACTCAAGGGTATCAACCACAAGAGCAGTTTATAACTTGTTATTGCAAAAAAATTTACTTCATCGGCACATTAACAAATTAGGCATGTATGCAGTCACCCTTCTTCCCTCCCACCCTGCTCCAAATTCCCACTGGGAACAGATGCTCAAAGCTCTCCTTTCCACCATCACCATTCCTGTATCACGTATAGCTTTGCTAGGACATTTGTGGAGTGAGGATAGTTACACTTCTGGTATGAAGATCATATATTCAACATGCCTCATGACATCCCACATAAAGCTGTACCAGCATGCTTTTAGAAGGTAGAAGGAAGGTGCAAACACAATAGAAATAACAATCAGGCAACCTTAAGCAGTGAGGGAAGGAAATGAGCTAATTTCCAAATGCTCAATGCCCAGTCATGGAGACTGAGGGCAGGTAAACAGGAAAAGAGAGGAAGGAGAAGGTCATTACACCTTTGGCTAGAGAAGCTTCTCTGGGCAGTTGTTTGGAGTGGCTACTGCACTTATCTTTAAGAGGTGAGGAAAGATGTAGGCTGAAGGACTGCCCAAGGCAGGCGGGTCCTTGAACAGGTTATGGGCTCCATGTAGCCAACCATGTAAGTCAGTTCAAACACTATGATGACCTAACATTATTATTAGATGTTTATTAAGACTATGCATAGTCCTACTAAAAGCATTTTTGTTCTTTTAAATTTCTGTGATTTCATGTTACTGTAAATTTACATTTTTAATTCTTACTATGAATTTTAAGTAAAAATGGGTCTTGTATTGTGATAAAGTTGATTATTTGCAATCTGACTCACAGTACACTCACAGGGAGATAAGGAAACCTTCCCAGTCTCTGCTTCCTCACACCTCGTTCCATTTATTTTCCTTTGAATAGTGGGGGCTGAAAGCTGAAGGAATACTAGGTCAGGTCTGTTGAACAGGCCAGACTCACTCTGGCTCACAGTGATTTGCAAGAGCAGAAGCCCATAGGCTGAGAACACACCAGAAGAGAGTGCTGCCATGTCAAGGCACAAAGATAGGCTTTTCTCCATACCACAGGTATTGGAAGTTGCCAGGGGCATGGTCCATGAAGAGATTTGGGATTTTGGTGCTCAGCCATGCAATATGCAAGTCAGGCAGCCTGGTGAGAGAGGCTTTGCGGGTCATGATCCAGAGTAAAGTTGTCACGCTTCCCTGCAAAACATGTCCTAAGGCTGAAAGCAGAGAATGCTGAGGACACCATGCAGATTATCACAGGCCCAGCAACACTTAGGCACCTGGAAAGCCCTTAAGTCTCTTAATGGATCTTCTCTTAAGCCTTCAAAGGGTAGGAGGTAGGGCCAGGGAATCCGAGGAATTTGTTGATTGACTTCCATCAGTGGCAATTTTGCGGGATCATGGACTCGGTGACAACTGTGGCAATAGGGCACTAATGGAAATATGAGTTGTCCTCCCTTGCAGTTCAAGGGAGATGCTGGCACAGTAAAGGGTAATTTAAATTTCCCTGCTCCTATTTCAGGGAATCCATGTCTATATCTTTGAATTTTCATTTAATTCTCCTTTTTCCTTTGCTGCTTGTATTATTCTCTCCTTATCCCAATAATCCAAAAGTGTTATTTTCTCTCTAATTTGTTCCCACAGATGGTAGGGTAGGGAAATCGAAAACAGAAGTCAGAGACCTTGGGAGTATAATGAAAATGAAATCATGTGCCTCCAGATTAAAAAGAGGAGACGTATTAAACCTTTAAAAATACAGATTAATCAATTATGTATGCAAAAGAGGACACAAGAATTACAGTCATGAAAAGCAGAGGGAAATTCAGAAGTACAGTATATGCCTCTGGGATCCTCCTGACTCAAATCCAGCAAAGGGATGTATTTTCCCTCCATGCATACTCATAAATCCCATGAATGTCAAAGGGACACTGTTAATTTAGAACAGGCCCAAAATTTAGGTTTAGAGAAAAGAAAAAGAAAAGAGGTTTCATAAAACATTATCATAACAGCAACAGCTTTAAAATTTTTAAGCACATTTCAGTGACCATTAAGGCAAGCAGAAAGAGGGAATTGAACAACTTCTCTCACATTGTTACAATTCCCACACCAGAGACTATAATTTACAGACACTGCTATACTGGCTTTCATTTTGCATTATACTAGTGGAGGAGGCCTGTGGCTGTCCAAAATGGATGCACCGAGATAAGATACAGAGAAGCACCTTGGAAAGGATGCCTCGTGCTCTTGAGGATAATCTGATAAGCCGGCCTGCCAGCAATACTTTAGGAAAAAGAGGGAGAAAATGCTGCCACCTAAGTTTAGTGTTCGGTGTTCTGTTGCAATTCTTGGGAGATACTCAGGTTATCCTTCACATAAGATCATGAATAAAGAAAAAGAAAAATATATATATATATACATATATATATTTTCTTATATTTTCTTATATATTTGTACTTGGAGGGCCAAATTTTCACCTACCAAATTGGAACGGTAAACCAATTCTTAAAACTAGCAGAAGAGTAACTCCCCAAAGTGTTCATGTTTTTTTCCCAGCATTTCTCTCTTCTATTATTCTGACTAGGTTTCCAGGACCATGTCTTTTACTGTGAGGAATGAATACCTCACAGTTGTGCTGACAAATTACATGAATGTAAATTTTGTACCATTGTGTATAGAAACATAGACTGGCAGAGATCTCCTGGTGATATTAGTCCAAATCATTATCGTCTCAGCTAGCCAGCAATATGTTAAAACCATTTTAATTAGCGTCAAACCAAAATCAATGGAATATTTTCCTTGGGCACTCTTTGCAAACTTCTCAGAAGTTACGCTGGGCTCACTATAAAACCAGCCAGGTTACTTGACTGGAAAAACTCTTGCAGGAGAGCTATTCTAGATCTTCAGTTCTCTCATGATTCAAAAGCTTCTAGTTTTAAATACAGATATATTTGTGGCCTGTGGTATTCCTTTTTTTTCTTTTTTCTATCAACATTGACCTGAATAATGCTGAAATACTGTTCTCCCTACCTGCTCTTTATCATCCCTACTTCCACAGAATTACATACTTCTCCCCACAGACTTTGCTTTGCCAAGCCATCCTGCTTTCATCTCATCCACTGAACTTGCCACTCCCAGATCATCCTACCTCTTCATTTTTGTACGTGTTCTAGATTCAGTTGATGTTTCCTAATATGAGAGGACACAACTACACACACAGCAATTCCAGCTGGCTTTTAGTCATACCTTGCACAACACTATGACAAGTTCCCTGTCTCTACTGGAAATGCCTCACCACTGCAACCGGGACAGTGTTTTACTGCTGTGGCCGTGCATCCATCAGCCTTTTTCCACAGTTGTCAGCAAGGCAAGAGCTTCTTGCCCTGGGCAGAAATGTTAGTTATTAGACTCCAAATGAAAATTTTCTACTGTTAACTATCATCCCTTACTACTACCTCACTTCTCAAAATCATTCATGCAATTCTTTCTGTGGGGTATTCTGATCCTCTCACATGTCGGCAACAAAGGTCTTTGATAATACAAATCTAGTTGCGGCATTCATTATGAAAAATATGAAATAAGGTCCCATACTGACTGCTGATGACCTCTACTAGCTACATCTGAGAAATCACTAAAAGTTTTTATATTGTTAGAATAAAATAATGCTATTTCTGTTGAGAACCACATTTGTCATAGTCAGTCTTACAAGTAAAAGTTGAAGATTAACAAACAGAAGAGATTTTAGTTCTAGGTTTCTTCCTATCCCCAAAGAATTTTTCAGTCTGCATAAACTGTGGAAGACAAATACCTTTTCTTACCAAGCTATCATCTTTCTTTCCATAGCGTCAGAACTGTCCATACTAAATCGTTCACATTTTATTCCATACAGAAAGTAGCTTAACACTGTTGACATTATAGAAGCTTTTATGTAAAGCCAAAAATGTGCACATATCATGTAATAAATAGCTATGACTATGCTATTCAGGTGTTATTGCAAATGTCATGGAATTTCACCAAGATTTCTGTAGAGTCCGCATCACTGCAACAAATTGGCACTTGGTCTTTTGCTGTAAGTTACGCTACAGCTTGCAACAATTACAAAATGCAAATATTCCATTTTATCTTTGCCCATACAGTGTTTGAAGCATCCACCAGTTTTAGTGGTTAGCAGCAACTTCTTGGAAATAATAATAAGTTTAACTCATACAAAAGAGGCAACATTTCTTTGAGATCCCTGGGAAGAATTAGATAGCAAAACCTAGTACGCAGTCTTACCCAGCAAATTTCTTCTTAATTTAACTTACATATGATTTACTTTTCCTCTAACATCATAGATAAGTATAGATAAGTACCACCTACCACTTTTCCCATGAAAAGTATATCAGCTGATGGGATTTTGACTTCAGAAGAAGGATCCTTTTTTTTTTTTCCCCATTCCATATCTATATTTCCACCTTGATTTTTTTCCCCACTTCATTTCCGCATCTTTTTTTGGCTTCTTGTACGGCTTCCTGAATCCATTTTAAAACTTCAATTCTATTGAGAGAAATAAAATAAGTTTGTTAATTATGTCAAATATATAGAAAAAACAAACCAAAACAAAACAACCCAAAAAGATACAGATAAGCAAATATTATTCCAATGTGTATATCTGAGGAAAACACCCTATCTTTACATTTCCTGAAGAAACAAATGCTGTGTTTTTTTGTGAAAGGAAGCAGAGTGTATTAAGAAAATTGTCTTTACCACAATGTGGGAAGTTTTGCCTTTGTACAAGAAGGGAAAAAGACCTTTGTTGCACAGCGGTGTCAACCTGCAGTAAATAATACATTTGTGCAGTTCTGCTATTTTATTTAAATACAAAATAATTATCACACACTTTGCTAAAAGCTGAGCAATGTCACAACTCTACACACACACCGTGCTAAACATCACAGTATTGCAATCATCCAACAACCAGAAGCATTTCCCCATTCCCTTTCTAATTCGTTTCAACATTAAGGAACATATCCCTTCACAAATATACACACTGACTTTACGAGGCAACTTAAAAAAAGATGTTCAGCCATGGCAGAGACTATGGTGAAAGAAGCAGAAGTGAGTATTTGGGGCAAGGTCTTATTATGCTAGGTGCCGACTCATTGGAAGCTGGTTGCAGATGGATAATAGGTAGTACACTGCGATTTCCATGCAGCAAATGGGGGTGCTGGGAAGAGATGCTGCACACTCTCGGTGGTTCTCAAGCTGTTTCCATCTCCATGCTCATGCCCTTCCAGTGACCTCCTTTCTTCAGAATGTATTTCAAAAACCCAAATAGCCTTTCCAGGCTGCTTTGGAATTAGTTTACTTTAGGATCAGCTTACCTTGGATAAATAAAATTAATATAAATTTATACAATGATGGTTGTCTGTTTGTTCCTCTCCAATTTCTAAACTAGAAGTTATTGTGATCGTTCAACCTTTTTGTCCAGTATGCACTTAACTCATAAGCAATCATACAATATTATGATTTTGTATAGCATAAGATACCTTTAATATAGTAACAGTAGGATATTGTCCCAATAGCTTATTCTTATAGCACACTTTTGTCCCTTCGAATACAGATCAACTTACTAACAGTGGCTGCCACATGAAGCTGTTACTCTGCACTAGAGGTCCAACACAGCTGCCCAACCTATCTGTGTTTACAGGATTGATTTCAACCTCTGTTCTTAAAATTCTTAAAATTCCCCTAATTCACCTATTTCAGTGTAGCTTACTTTGTTACCAATAAGCCTTTTTTCCATACCTTTCTATATCCTAGTTCATGCAGTTTAGACAGAAAGCCCTTTATTTAAAATACCATGTGTTAGTGAGACTAGGTAACAAAATGTGATCTGCAAAGATAAAATATTAAGTTGCAATTTTAATAGGGCTGCTTGTCCCGACCAACTGATTCATCCACAAGCACAACTATAAAATCAAGAAGTCAGATGTCTTCTGTTCCCTGAAAAGCTCTACCAATACCAAATTATACATTCCCCTCACCCCAAACTGCAGCTAATTTTCTTCTGCTCCATATAGCACAGGCAACATTTGTTAAGTATCGCAATACAGCACTATTCAATGGAAGTTTTAATGTGAATTCAACACGTTCATTAATTTACTGAAATTTTCCCCAAAATGCACACATTTGACAACGTGCAAGAAAGACTTGTCTCATTTCATACTGTTTCTTAATGACCGAAAGGCATGTGTTGATTTCTCACTTCGGTGTTTAGCGTTTATGCTGTTCAAAAGCTGGTATTTGTGTTCTGCAGCATGTTCAGAAGTGCTGAGGAAAAATAATTAATTTCGCTTTTGAATAAACAGCAGAAGTCTCCTAAAGAGGGAAAAGAAAACTATTTGAAGCTATTTTAAGCTGTCGCTTTCAAACCTAGATGAAGCTTGGAAGATTAAACCCTGAGTCTCCTGCCTCCCTCTTTCAGGAAGGAATTGCTCTCATAGAGCAAGAGGTCCTGCAGACTGGGCTCCCTGAGCAGGCACCCAGGCAAGATGTTTGGAAAACAGGCAAGATTTCATCAGGATGTCATTAGCGCTTTGTCAGAAGGTTTTTGAAATGGGTAGGCTTCTGGAAAATGTTCTATGTTTGAAACATTACCTTTTTCTGATGGATTTTGAGGAAATTTCTGCTGAAGCAAGTTGTAGAAGCAATTCAATGCAGTGTCACTTGAAGCAAGGATGAGACCATGATGTGCTTGAGATTTTAAAATCCAAACCATGAAGACATGTATTAGTGAAGAATACTGCTGTGAACACAATGTGGCCATCAGTACTATTCTGATGAAAAACGAACCCACTTATTTCTGGTTCTGTACTCTACAATGGTCTCCTACCTTTGAAATAGGTCAATGCCAGCCCACAAACCCATGAGCCTTCAGAATGTCTCTTTTTCCTTTTTTTCCTCTATAGTCTTTCCCTGTCAAAAGATGTCATGTTTTTCTTTATAAATGTCCTGCTTTGGAAACTTGCACTGAAAACTGAGCTGCTCCAATTAGCGTGTCTTTTTTGTCTGTGTTTCTGTCTCTTGACTGCATGTGCTTAGGTCTTCAAAGCAGATCTTCGGGGCAAATTCTTGTGGATATCTAATTCCCAAATGCACTTCCCACAAATAGCCTGTAAGATATATTTAAAAATCAGATATTTTGTTTAACATTCTTTCTAGCTGACCTCTCGCTTGTCACAGTGACCTCATCCTGCCCTTTCTTCCAGTGCCAACGTTTCCTCTTATCTGCTCCCTTCCTCTTTCCTTCACCTATCATTCTCATTTGGTTCTTTTCTCTCCTCACACTATAAAAATGCCTTGTTTCCTCTTCTGTTTAAAATCTCCCACCTTTCACCCCACTTACACCTATAATTTCCACCCCATCCCTCTTTCCCTGTAAGCAGATTGAAGATGCTCTTTAGAATAGCTCACTGAATTCCTCCCTTCTGGTTCTACCTTATATTGCCCAACAAGCTCTCTTCCTCTTTCACCTTGCACAAACCGTAATTGCAGTTCTCTAGCTAAATCTCAGCACTTCTACTCCATCTTCACCTTCCTGGACCTTTCACTATTACTAACAGTATCAAACAAATTCCTCTTGACCATCTCTTCTTTCTTAATTCCCAATATTTCCTTTCCCTTTTTCCTCAGATTAGCTTCCCTTCTCCTGCTTTCTGTAGGCATTTCACGTGATTCCTCTTCTATACGTTGTCTGTAGACAATCTCATGCATCCCTGCAAACAAATCACAATTTTCATAATAGAGATTCAAAGCTCTGTCCCATGCCAATTTATTCCAGACATGTCTTCTTCTATCCAAATGAGAGCCATGGTCAGTCTCTGGATATCACACTTAGGGTGGCTGAAAGCCCTTAATGTTCATAAGTCCTTTCCCTTATCTTCACGATCTTTGGTTGTGGTGAGCAACACAACTTCCAGCCGTGGATCTTCACGTGCAGAAACACGAAATCTTGTCTTCGCGCTGAGTCTCCCATCTGTGTTCTGATTCAGTCCGCATCGTGTTTCCACACGCTATCTGTAAACAATGGTCTTTATTGTCTCTACTTACTGCTGAAGTTCTTGTCCTGCCGCTCATCTCGATTAGTGCAATGCCCTTTTCTCTGGCCCTCACAAAAGCACTCTTGGCCTGCTCATTTCAGGCCCCAGCTATATAAATCATTTTCCTCGTCTGTTGTTCTGACTATACCCATTATCTTTGAACCCTTTCAATGATTCCTTTTTCCTCTGGGACATCAAGCTTATTGTGACTCTCTTAACTTTCAAAGCCCTTCATGGCTTACTCCCAACTTGTCACTTTTTATTCACTATCAAAATATAAATGCCCAGCATCAGTCAGCCCCAGATGCCAGCTTCAATTGATCAATTTGTTAAATTTTCCAACAAGCATCTTTTGTGCTTTCTCCCTTGCTGCCCCTCAGGCTTGAGAAGAGCCTGCATGTGCATTCATAAAACCAACTGCTATCCTCCTTTGAATCCCTTATTAAAATTCTCCTTTGCCAAAAACTTGAAAACGGTTAGCTTACAGGCGCATGGAAAGCACCCCCTAGTACGATCTCGTTACTCCCCTATTCTCATCCATCTGTGGTCACTGGTCTTATATTTCTATTATATTATCACGAGCCCTTTGGGACAGAGGCTGTTTTATGTTTCTGCAGCACTCAGTGCACAGAGGTTCTAGACCACAATTTGGACTGCAAGGTGCTGTAGCAACACAAATGACAAAAAAAAGCCAGCATAAAGAAAAGCAGCAGACTCATTCACAAGGCTACCTCCTAGAAGCGAAGGAGCAAGCAGCGCAGAGTAATTTCTTCTAACGTTTTTTATGAACATTTGTGGGAAACATCCTGCTGGCTTCACTCAGTGCAGAAAGGAAGACTAGACTGCCTGTTCTGGTTTGGCCAGCCAGACACAGGCACAGGAGCATGGCAGGCACATAACACATGAGTAACGACCTTTACATATTCATGGCTGTAAACTAAACACAGACTGTATTTTCTAGAAGCATGGCTTTGGAAATGCTCACAGAGCCAGGTCAGTAACAGCAAACATAGTATCAGACAGTTTAAGTTAGTTTGAGCTTCAGTGCCTAAAAAGATGCATACTTTCTTTCTCCAGGTTTCTCTCTCCTTTTTTCTTTTCAAATGGGGCGGAGATCAACAATTATTTCAAACTAGTCAGTGGTGCAATAATAATCTGTTATTTGCCCGCTGTTTTCAAACACTCATCTTACTAGCAGAGCTAAGTTCAGCATTGCTTTCCATTGCAATGCTGCTGAGCAAAGATTTATACTAAATTTTTTGAAGGCAGACATAGGATGGTGAAAAAAATAGCAACTCAAGTACACACTGCACTAACTGTGTGATTTCTGGGGCACTGTCCAGAACACTCCTGGCCTTCCCTAATTTTAAAGTCATGGCTAGGAGAAAAAGTGCCCTACACCGTATCCGAGATCTTAAAGTAACCGCAGCGAGACCTCTTATAATTAAGCGACTCCCCTCCATTCACTTTCTTTCTAAGTTCAATGTAACCAAAATTGCAGTGTTCACAGTGAAAGAATTCAGGAGCTTTATTCTCTTTCATTATAGCTAGACTTCCGCTGCATCAGTGGTTCTCAAAAAGAGAATTGGCGGTGGTGGTTTTCTCTCTGGCTCAAAAACGTAGCACCTATTTCTACTTCTGTACGCAGAGCTCACCAGGGTACATGCTGCTTACAAAGTCAGCGTTTCTCCTGCTCTGGGCTGGCTTTACAGGACATCTCTATGGCTTGCATAACTTAGACCTACGCTTTGCAGGAGCTTCATCTTTTCACCTTTCTGAGGAAAGGCCAAGTGCCGCAGGGAGGGAGCCTCCTGATTAGAAGCCGGGTGCTAGATTTTTGCCGTTAGCAGCAAGCAGACTGGAGAAACAAAGGAAAATGGATTGGCCACATGAAAAGATTTGGTTTTGTTTTGACTTAGATTAATTCAACTATGCTTTAAAAAAAATGAGGTTCCAAGAAGGAGAAATAACTAAATTTACATAGAGATTAGGTAATAAAAGGTCTGTTGCACCGTATTCTCATTGGATGTCATAGCTTGCACTCCAAGTCAGAATTAGAAAATACCACTTTTAAGAGGATAAGGTGTCTTAAGTTCCTTTTTCATTTATTTGCTTTTAAATCCCACCTAAGAGCTTACCTCCTTCGCCTTGCAACTCAGAGTGCTGTAGGCACATAGAATCCCTATTGCTGTGCTTTTAAGCTGCAATGCCCTGCAGGCTCCCCCTCCCTTTGCCTTGTATCCTATTTGAAGACCTTAATGAAAGGGCCTGGTTCCAGAATCACAGCAGCTTGTCTGCACAACCAAATTCCATCTCCTAATGAGTTCCTCTAAATCTGCCATCAGGTGACTTTATTGACTCTATGATCATAATGAGGTAGCAGCTCACTTTCTGCAGTTTTGCTGGTTTCAAGCCCAAAGTTCTCCTCTGTTCCCAGACTTTAGCTGATATTTAATGGTCAGGAATCAAGCAGAGTTTTAATGTCTGCAAGAAATGTCCCTGAAGTGCAAAAAGCCCCAGACAGCAGTCTTGAAACTTTCCAGAGCCATATGACTCTCTAATGGTACACTAACAAACAGGAAATCAGCCCATCAGTAGCTAATTGACATATCTGAAGGTTTAATTGCTTCCCTATTAGAGAAGGTGATGCAGTATTCAAGTTGCCACTAAAACAAACACATTCTTTAATACACGAGGATTTCTCTGAAACACACATCTTAGTTTCTCTACCTAATCTGCAAATCCTGTCTGATTTAAATTGAAACTGTGCATCTCACAACATTGTTTCACTCTTTCATTCCAGGGTAATTGGAAGATTATCCTATGACATATGAATAGGTGCAAACTGTTCAGGAAAAAACACAGTCTTTAATGAGTGCTGAGCAGGCAGTCCAGACACATGGAGTCCCATTACCCTCAGAAGTCTAAGAGAAATTTAAGTTAGAGACAGCATCTTCCTACATGGCTGTAAAACATCAGACACACTTCTGTTCTCATATATCTAATAAGGAGATGGAAGTGTGGAATATGGAAGAGAAACGGGCACCAGCCTCTGACTGTTTTGTCAGAGTTTTCTTTAACTTTCTCACCTATAATCTTTACATAGTTTTCATTTGTTCTGTATCTGTTAAAATGGATGATGCAGTTTCAATCACATTTGAATTCTGCAGAATCCACTCAGTCCTGACCTTGCCTAGAAGTTGAGCAAATCTCATTCAGGGTTTGGAAATGTTTACCTTCACTTCCATGTTTTCTCTCTGTTTTGTCTTTGTTTCACTTGAGATTGGAATTATGGGTGTCCAAGCACCAGCACATCATCTTTTCTCAAGATAATTCTCTTTCAAGCCCTAAAAGCCACCTCAGAAGTTTTACAATATCCAACATGGTTTTGAGGATCGGATAGAAACTTTCAGATAAACTCTCAGCTTTTCTAATTTGTAGACTGAACAGAACTGAAGTTGAGGTTCAGATCTTCACTCATTTTGGCAAGTACTAAGAAATGTCAAGTGTTCTTTCGGAAATCTGAGACACTTAGCTAGGGAATCTAAGCCTTCACATTTCTACTTTAAACTTGAGAAGAGATATTTTTACAATTTCATTTTCACTGATCCAGTGTTTTTCACTTTTCCCCCTCCAGACTTGTAGAATTCTCACATTGCTAGTGGGAATATGTATGCATATATGTGAGTGTGCACGTGTGTAATGATGTACAGTTAGTGTAATCCTTTAGGTATTAGGTCAGGACTGTTCCCAATAATATCCTCTCATAAATAGCACCTTTTAGCAGAACATCTGGAATCGGCATTGGTGCTACTACACTTTCTCCTGTTCAGTCTTTACATCCATTCCATACCACTGACAAAAGGAGGAGAAGCTGATAGTAAATATATTGCTTTTGGCTACCAAATTTTATCCCAATATGTTAAAAAGCATTCAGTTAGATAATGGTAACTGTGTGTATTGTAATCCTGTAATAGCATTCACTGGCTCCTGTAGCTCTAACCACAATATACAATCTTGAATGGGGCCAAATTGGCCAACACAAAAAGACTCAATCCTCTCATCTTCAATGGAAACAGGGAATACAAATAGATGAGCATGTGAGAAGAACAATAAGATGGTCAAGAGTGAATTTAAATAACAGAGATGAGTATCTCCAAAGGATGCTTTCAAAAGTGACTCCTTAAAATAAGATTTGCCAACAGAGATGGCTATGCAGGCCAGCTAAGTCAGGTGTGATGACCTGGGCGCACACATGTGGCACACCCACCTTAGCCGCACAGCGAAACTGGAGTCATGCCAGCAAGGCTAGAACTGGTCTCAGTCTGCTTCTGAATCAGTTTTGGTGTTCCCTGTGCCCACAGCCCTGTGCCCTCTGCCCTGGTGAGACCACATCTGGAATATTGTGTCCAGTTCTGGGCCCCTCAGTTCAAGAAGGACAGGGAACTGCTGGAGAGGGTCCAGCGTAGGGCAACAAAGATGATTAAGGGAGTGGAGCATCTCCCTTATGAGGAAAGGCTGAGGGAGCTGGGTCTCTTTAGTTTGGAGAAGAGGAGACTAAGGGGGGACCTTATTAATGTTTATAAATATATAAAGGGTGAGTGCCATGAGGATGGAGCCAGGCTCTTCTTGGTGGCAAACAATGATAGGACAAGGGGTAATGGGATCAAGCTGGAACACAAGAGGTTCCGCTTAAATTTGAGAAAAAACTTATTCTCAGTGAGGGTGACAAAGCACTGGAACAGGTTGCCCAGGGGGGTTGTGGAGTCTCCTTCTCTGGAGACATTCAAAACCCGCCTGGACATGTTCCTGTGCGACCTCATTTAGGCGTTCCTGCTCCAGCAGGGGGATTGGACTAGATGATCTTTTGAGGTCCCTTCCAATCCCAAACATACTGTGATACTGTGATACTGTCTCAAAGCAGCCCCTGCATACATGCCAGCTGACTGGTGTCTGTACAGCAGACGGGCTGGGTAGACTCAGCATCTTGTTTCACAGCACCATGTCTCAGACCAGCGCCAAATCCAAATGGAAACCTGAGCAAAGAGTGGAGGCTACTGACCCCAGCCAGCCTCTGTGACCGCTGCAGCCTTGTTCAGGACCTGCACAGCCAAGCTGCTACAGAGATTTCGCTAATTAATCTTCACTGATGGATCACCTGGACTGATATTAGAGGAAATAAATTGTCGAATCCACTATTCTGATTCCAAAGAGAAATGGCTCCCCATGTTTCACCGTTGTGGTAGCACCCTGGCTTGAAGCCATAATTATCCAGCATAAAGGTGATAAAGGTGTGAATGTCTGTTGCCACGGTTGTTTGAGAGAAGGCTGGAATTTTCAGGGCAGTGTCAGTAGTAATATGTATATCACCAATCTGCCTCTTAAACTCCACCAGTGATGTTTGGTGCAGCTTCACTGGACGCATGGGCACTTTCTCATTTTTATTTGAGATTCAGCCAACTTTGTCTTGCAGATGCTGTCAACCTTTTACGGAACAAAACTGACATCAAAGAAGTGTTTCTATGTTATTGGAGCTTGTGACACAAAAAAAACCCAACAGACAGGCTTTTGGACTGTTTGTTTTAGGAATACATTCTTCTTTTATAAAATACTGTGAAGAGTGCCATTTAAAGCCTCACATCTTAAGTCCCTTTAGTGTTCTTAAAAGACTAAAATTATCATATCTACCTGTCTCCTTTTTACCAGTAAGGAACTTTGCAAACTGGGAGAAAAATGTCCATTCTTGCTTGGGCCTATAGGATTTCAAATCAGGTGAGAGCTTACACCATCAGAACAACGTTCCAGAGACCTATGGGACCAGGAATTACGTTTGGTTGGAACAAAACAACCATTCCAGTTTCTGCTCCATGTGTTTAACACGTATGGCTTGCATACAGCAAGGCATTTTCTCCTACTTTGTCCAACAGAAATTCATAGAAGGGCCATCTGAGGTTGTCAACCTCTCTTTGGGATTGTTGAGGACAGGGGGACCCGACTGCATCCTTTTTGCTGCGATTCCAAATAAAAACAAGAACGTGTTTTTTTCTCCTGGGGTGTCAGAAACAAAGACGGGAGACTGCATTGTGTTTGGACAGTTCTAGAGAGGATTCCACAGCAAAATGCAACAGAAGACTTAAGTGAAAAGGTCAGCCATGCCTTGGCTCAGGTATGGTCAAGAGATCGCCAACTTAGGAGAAACCAAATCACAAGCCAGAGATCTTGGGCATGATTGTGTCCAGGTTCTGCCTGGCATTAACACTTGCCTCAGCCTTGCCACTTAGAGCTCCACACCTCTTTCACCTATTCCACAAACAAATTCTGAGAGAATTAATCCATCTGGTCTTCCACTAGCAGTGTAACTGAGATTCTCTTATAAGCCTTTTTCCACTTTGCATCCAGCTAGCTAGCAGTGGAACAGGCGCAATATGGAGACTGATCACTGAATAGTTCATTAGAATTAAAGGACAGTTTTCAGCTGCAAACAGCTTTACTCACACAACTGTTTTGTGTGTGTCATCATAACAGTAGCTACTACACCACAGCACCTAACAATAACAAAATATTAAATGGAGGAAGGAAATGAAGTTTGGTAATAGTGATTTGCGCTCCAGGGACAACAGATGTGAGTATGCCTTTTAAACCCACAATCCTACCAAAGACCAGTTTACGACTCCAGCTCTGAAAGGTGTTGGGTCAAGTGAGGCAGGAGAGAAAGTCCAGCTGGTGAGAGGGCAAACCTGGCTGTGCATTGTGGCTGCTCTGTGGCAACCACAGAATCGGCCATGTGATTGCAACACCACTCTCTGTCCTGTGTCTTATCTTCAGATATTCCCTCTGGGTCAGCCTTTTGCCTATACGTTTTTGTGTCCATAGAGACAGAGAGATGAGGTAGACACCAGCAGACACAAGTTAGCAGTACCTTGGATAATGCTGCTGCCTGAAGAGTTCATGAGAGCCCTTTATTTTTATCAGGCTAGTTCTCTAGGCAGAGACACATTTGGAAGCAATTAAAAAATAATGGGCCAAACTCACCCCAGCATAACCCCACTGAATTAAGTCACTGAGTTTAGCCTGGGGAATTTGTTTTATTGCTTCAATGATAGTTCTGACCTCAAATGGGTTTTCCTTAGTCTGCTTTAGACTGGGAAAACTGAGTTTAAGGATATTTAATTGTTCTCCTGTTCATCTCTACACAGTGGTGATTCCACTTCTGTAAATATAAATGTGGTCCACAGCAATCTTGCTGACCATATAAGGATTAAATAGGCAGAATATAAGATTTAGAATTTTTTCTTAGGCACGGAAGTGATTATTTATATAATTGTTAGGAATAATTGTTGTCGTTGTTACTTGTAATATTATTCGAAGGCTGCAGTTGGTCTGGGGCTTCTTTGTATTTTCATAATGTCAGAATAAAGGAATCCTTCTCCTCAGACAAATACAGGGAAACGGCAATATATTGCGACAAATAGGTATGAGTTATGCTAGTGACATGTTTCATAGAGTTAAAGCATTCTTTGTTTTTAATTGTTACAATCAAGGGGAAGATGTGCAGAAAAGGAGAAAAAAGTGGAAGAGTCACCACTGGTCTTCCTATGGCCAGCGGGCTGTGCTTGGCCAGGATCAAGACAAATCTAAGCCTTAAGAAAGGAAGTGAAGAAAGAGAAGTTTCTTGCTTTTCCTCAGCAGGGACAATGGGGTAGCGTGGGGAAAAGAACAAAAGTTTCTGATGGAAAAGGAAGCATGGCGAAGAGAATACTTGATGTCCCTGTAAAAGACCACTGAGGCTGTTGCAAATGATCTTAATGGTAAGATCTGCACAGAAAGATTGCCTTTCCCTTTTTGACTATCGCCTCTCTATGTTGGGTATCTTTCTGTGATCCCCAGAGTAGGAAAATTATAAAACTGCGAAGGGGACTTTTTTTATTTCGCACATAGGCAGCCAAACTGCCTGCTATGTCATGTTCATAGGCAGAAAACGCAACAGGCTCTGAGAACTTGCCTTGATTTCAGGTCCCAGCTCATGGTTACAGAGCTTGCAGCAAGGGTGGGCAAAGGTTGTTACACTTTGTCTTTCACTAATTCTAGCAGTGCAAGAGGAATCAAACTTTTCCCTTGAAACCAGTTAGATTAAACCCAGCTGAATTCCCCGCACTTGCTGATGTGACCACTTGCTGGATAGAATTATCCCTCAGTGGAAACAAAATTAATTAGATTTGGAGTAAGGGAACTGATGGGTAAACAGAGGAATGAATGCAATGGACATTCATCTCTTGTCTGAGCAGGTCAAGGGATTTGTCCAGTACCTTAGGCATCTCTGGTTTTTGTTGTTCATAGAGATGAATAATTCAAGGCTATAGGGCACAAAGTCTACCACAGACTTGGCTACTGGGAACCAGCCACTATGTGTGCTTTATTAAAATTCTGCTTAAATTATTGGTAGAGCTGCACTACCAGTAAGAACAAACTGATCTGCATCATACAGGGTCATTTGCTCCTTCCCGCTCCTGCTTACTAATTAATTCTGGCTGCAGTTGTGCATTAAGGGAGGTGCTGGAGGCACACAGATGCTGTGATATATTCAAGTCATACATCAAAGGAGGTTACTGAACTATTAGCCTTGAAGAAAGGATCGCTGGCAAGATTATTAACATTCATGCTTCTTTGCCCTGGATTCCTTCTTCTGCTTGGAAGTACACCAAGAGTTTCCCGTGTACACCTAGCTTTTCCTGTGTTGCTGTTTGTGCTGGCAATCCAGCAAACTCCTGTGAGATACAGAGGTGATAAGCACAGTGCTTGCCTTGTGCAATTCTGGGGAGAGGAAGCTAATATTTTACTGCGTAAGTCCTACATGAGCTTTGCATTATGCTCACAGTGCGCTCTCTCCAGGGTTATTTGCCTGTTAGCATCACCATGAAAGAAATGTTTGCATTGCCAGAACCTCAGAAGGGCATGCTTCATCTTCCCCTTTATTTCCCATGTCTAATGTCATTTGCTGGTC
Source organism: Nesoenas mayeri (assembly GCF_963082525.1). Taxonomy (NCBI): domain Eukaryota; kingdom Metazoa; phylum Chordata; class Aves; order Columbiformes; family Columbidae; genus Nesoenas; species Nesoenas mayeri. Next base: position 111,443,388 of record NC_137543.1, read on the forward strand.
TGAGGCGTACTATTATTTGGAAGCCTAGTTCTCATGTATATTCCTTAGCTAGACAATGCCGCAGAGCTATAATGCTTCTCTTTGGGGGGGAGGTGGGGAGGAATGCAATTTTTTGCCATGATTTGGTTTTCTTATGCTTTGAGCATTATGTTTAACATGACTGCCGTAGTCTAAAAATATTAGGTTCTAGTTCCTTACATCTCTAAAATCTTTGAGTTGGAGGAAGTTAGCCATGAATGAATTCAAGCCCGAGAGAAATACAGCAGAAGCTGAGAAGAGGATCTGAAAGAGAAACTATCAATAGGCAGCCTGAAACCCCAGGGAAGTATCATACAGAGATTCTGATCAGCAAAGGTTTGAGGATGAGTACTGCAGAACCAAGAACTGGAGGACAGTAAAACTTCAAAGGCTGGGAACCCGAGTAACAGAGAGATTCAACACACAACTCGACTGAACTGACAAAGGATGATAAAGAGAACCAAGGGAAGATTGGAGAAGGTGTAAATTGCACCAGTATTAGTTATGCTGTTCCCTGATTTAGCTTCCTCTATGGACACAAAAGGTTCATTGTTTCTTGAAATGTAGGGGTTAGCACAGTTAAAGTTGTTTATTTGCACAATGTTTGCTGTCTTATAAAAGAGAAAAAAAGCCTTAGCTTGGAGTTCTTTTTGAAAATGGGAAAAGAACTGAAGTGTCCTGCTTTTGTCAAAAAAACAAGTTTCTCTTTCAGTGAATTTTCCTGTCAGCTAAAGTCTTTTTACTAACTGCACTTTCCTGAAAGCTAGATACATGTTTTGGTAGCAATGTAATCCAAGGTCATTAATAAGGATGGATGCACGTCCCGTGAGAGCAGTGAATTGAAACAGGTGACCAAAAACTGACCAACTAAGTACTCCGTCCCATTCACGTGATACTTCATATAAAAGTGTGAGATCATGAGGATCTTGTCCCTTTTTCCTTATGGCCAACATTAGGAGAGGTCCTTGTGAGTTGTCCCTGCGAACTGAAGCCTAGTGACAGACTGAATCCAGCTCCGGTTGGTTGCAGAGTCCAGTCCAGGACTTCCAGGTGCCGGCCCTACATCTGCCAGATCAGTTGCCCGGACTTTCAAGATTGGTTTTGTATATTTTGTATTATTTTCTCTATTTTTATTTTTTTTTCCAACTTTCTTCTCTCTGTCCTTCTTTCCCTCCCAATCGCCTGTCCTTAGTGGGAAAGGGGGGAGAGGGAGTGGGTTAGCAATACATCTGCCACAGTTTATTGTCACCCTGCAACCAAACCTTGGCATGAAGGTATACATAAAACTCAAGAGAAAGATTCACTGTAAACCCTTGCTTTTACTGAGAAAGTCTAGAAGAATGTCAGGAAAAAAAACTTAACTCTGGATAAGCTCTTTACATTAGCATCCTGGGTGTCCAAAAAATGCGAACTTAAGAAAGGACTGGCTAGTAGGAATGTAGGAAACTTCTTGTTAGCAAATGCACATTCATTAAGACAAAAATCAATGTTTTATGGGAAAAGATCAGTTCTGAACATTTCTTATTTTGACAAAAAGTTTTGAAGGCATCAAAATATTGTATTTTGACAGTTTTAAGAAAACGACCATTTTCAGTGTAAAATTTTGCTGATTTGAACATTTGGAGTGATCTAACTCAGTATTTGAGATTTTTCATCTCGGCCCGATTTGAGACTTTTTTCAAAATCTCAGAAATTTCCAGAGGACAAGAATATTATTTCCAACCCACCGCAGTGGCTGGTATCTATTTCAGCAGCAGTTGACTTACTTATCTGTCCCATATGGACGTTTGCTGATTTGAGCCAACACCAGCTGTTTGAACTGTCTTCTTAACACCTGATACCATGGACTGGCAAGTGAAAATACATCCCCTTTAACTTTCTCTCTTAAATATCATCAGTTATAAAACTTTTGAAGCAGAAGCATCCTGACTCAGAGCTACGCAGCAGACATGAATGAAAAAGGAGTCACCCCTGGGACATCTTAAAACAACACTCAAACAGTAAACCATGAATATGTCTCAGTCAGAAGTGTTCAGCTTTGCTTTTTTATTAAACCATAATATAGGCAAGTGTTTCTTGACCATTTTTAATCAAAACAGCTCTTAAGCTCTTTAAAATCATCCATGGACTCCTTAACCTTTTAAAAACTTCCACAATCAACTGTGACATAAACTTTGTTTGCAACCATGCAAAAATTAGGTTATAGTCTGATTTTTTTTTAATTCATTTTCTCTTACATCATTTGCCTTCTGACTTCCATGTGTGAATAACTTGAGAGCAGTCATGTCATCTTGGAGGAGGTGGAAATTTACAATTTATTTCTGGCTTATCACCTGATTGCCGTTGGTCCATGAAACAAAAAGTGAAAAACATAAAGGTAGGAAATTTGCCTGATAGTAAAATGAGTAAAAACAGTAAAATCAGAGAATATGCAATAGAAAGTAGATATTATTAAGGTCTGAAATTCAATTAATACTCAATTTTCTTGAGTTTTCACAGCTGACACATTCTCAACTAAACTAAAAAAGTAATTTTTGTCCCCTGTTGGTTTCAGTTTGCAAAGAGGCAAAAAACAAGCCTGTAGTTGTAACCTAAAATAAGAAAAACACTAAAACGACCTCATGTTTTTAAGAAGAACAAGGAAAGAACAGGGAAAGAGAAAGCCAGTTTGGTTATCATTTTTGCAAATTCCTACTAATTTGCAAGGCATAAAATGGCTTCAGAAATTTTGGCCTCAGCTGTCATGAGTTCATGGCAACTTTGGGCTGGTTTTGAGGCTTGAAACAGGGACTCATATACTGTGAGATACAGCAAGGCCTTTGCCACATCCTGAGTTTATGAAGTTGTCTGGGTTCACCTGCTCGGTGAAGTGGAGAAAGGCAGGATGAGCTTTTGAAGGGGACTGACACCAGAACAAGGTCTGGGCTGTGAGTTTTGCACAGTACCTCGCCCCAAAAAACATAGCTAGTTCATACAGCTTTGAGGTCACAGGTTACCTCAGCTAAAGAATGAGCCCAGGAGCTGGGATGTGAGAAAATCTGAGATCTAAGGGAGGAAGATGGATATCAACTCTGCTTAGCTGAAGAAAAGCAGCGAAGGTCTGCTATCTCACTCAGAGGAGAACAGGGTTTTTAAGGTCTCTCTTCAGAGTGTCCACAACTGGCACAAACAGAGCTAAATTTCACATTACCTCAAAACTTGTGCACCTCAACTGGTCAACAGCAAAACCAGGCTAACGCTAAAGCTTCTGAGCAATTTCTCACGTGCGGCTCATCAGTCATCATTAGTCAACTATGTGTAATGTAAAGTTAGGTACAACTGATGAGCACAGCACTGATCGTCCTCCAAGTGGCAAGGACCCTTTTACTATTTAGCATCATGCCATGCAAGAGCTGGACCAAGTAACCAAAAAACTTTGGAGCCTACCAGGAAGTTTTATATTGTGATGGTCCAGGCATTTTGAATCTCCTTCAGGAATAAATTTTCCTGAGTGCACTAGGAACTGGGAAGCAATGCATTTTTATGAGTCAATAGCTTAATTATATAACATACATATGTACACAAATACGCACACACTGACACATTATGTGTAAAGAGGGTTTGCACTTGTGGGAATTTCAAAAGGAAGCAGCAGCACAGCTACAGTGGCATGTTATGTAGAGCCTGGAGAGAAGCAGGCACTGGTTTCCTCATGAAAAGCATGTGAAGCAAAGCCAGGAATCAAGTATTTCTGTATTTATTTACTCTTTGGAGCAAAGAAGCAATCACTAAAGCGAACTATCAAAAAAATAATAATTATGTCGTGAAGCTCACTGAGTACTATAACAGTCTTCACAGTTTGTTAGTGAAAAGTTACTCAGCACAGGTGGTTTTGCAATGACAAAAAAATCCATGGTGTTTAGTGGCTCCCATATACATCAACCTGTGGAAGCTGTAATGTTCCTGCTTGGCGCTGTAATACAAAACATGTTGGCCAGATGCAAGACTTGAGACCAGAGCTCAGGAAAGGCCTGTTGCCTCTAGGATATGTGAATATGAACTGGCACTAGCACTTTGGTGACGTTTCCATGGGATCAGTGTTCTCTTTCTAACCATCGCTCTGCACCGTTTGAAACAGAGATCTGCCTCTTCCAAGAAAATGGCTTTCCAGAACATGCCAGCCAGCTCCTTTAGGCTAATTCCTGGGGAATGACTGTTCCTGTTGCCCAGACAAGAGCAGGCACAAGTAGTGCACAGCCCAGCTCCCAGCTGGCCCCATCTGACTGCCTGCACATTGGCAGCGCCTGTGGAGAAAGTCCACGACTCAGAGATCACTTATCACCAGCATCGTGATGGTGATGGTGACCTACCAAGGTGGTGGGGGATCACCTACTGCCTGCAGACCAGGGAAACGTCAGATGGGCCACAACAGCCCTTGTTGCTGCTGTCTTATGGAAAGACAGCACTGAACTGCAGTTTAATGATGGCTGCAGCCGTCCCTGGGTAAAACTGGCCATACTGAGTGGAGCTCCAAACTGCGTGTAGAGCCAGCTGCCTTGCTCAGTGGTTACAAGCTCTGTCACGGCAGTCACGTAGGAATGTTCACATCTGTCACGCGGAGCGACGTCTCGAGAGCCTGCAGTGCGGTGGAGGGCTGCCGGGAAATCCTGAATTACCCAGCTTTGGGAATAGACGGCGTTTCGGTTCTAGGAAAGTCAGGCCAGCAACCTTCACCAGCTCTGAACGCACCCAAAAAGGTATCAAGATCTTCTCTCCCAGAAGAATCTGCAGATTCTCACTCTTATGCCTGCTTTGAGCTAAGGACTTATTCATGTGTTTAAAATAATACCCCCCCATCAAAGCAATATTTCCCTTTGTCCTATCATTTCCAGCTGCAGATTCCCACTCAGTCCCTGTTTTGAGTTACACTTTAATAAATATACTTGCAATTGAAATCATCTTTCCTTTCTGTCCTCCCCATGCTACAGATTCCCACACTGACCCCTCCTTCAAGCCATAATTAATACATAATTTATGTCTGAAATAAAAATCATCTCCTCCTCCTGCCTTACCCATTCCAGCTGCAGTTTCCCATTGCCATCCCTGCTTTGAGCCATGATTAATACATATGTTTAAAATAAAATAATAAAAAAGTAATCCCTACCCTCTGCTCCCCAGCTGCAGGCTCCCATTCCTACCTCATCCTCCATTTCCAGGCTGCAAGCTCTCCCAGCACTACCTCCCATTCAACGAGGGAGCCTCCCCAGCACGGCAGCAACAGCTTCTGAAGCACCTCTTCATGGATCACTTCCATCTGCTTCAAGGATCATACCCCACAGTATGTGAGGAGGAGGTGGCCACAACCTTTTCTTATATCACTGACACTTTTAGCAACAAAGGAAAAAGTAAATAAACGCTGAAAGTTAACAGTCACTGAAACAGGGACCTGCCAGTGAGGGACATGTCTGGGATTTTCTTTTCTCACCCTAGGGGGGTTTGCTGTGATGCTCAATGACAACAGGTTAATCCTCTGCATCAGTTCTGCCCCAGCAAATATTTCCATTTGAATAAAACTGAATTTGAGTGATTGCAGAACCTGGTGTGAGGTTTGGCCTTGCTGGGTAGTCTACGGCACTGTTTCCAGGGCGTGGATGATGCTGCCGGTGGAGCTGACTGGGACAAGGATCCCAGGCAGTAACCTGTTCCTAACGCCTCTCCTCTCACTTAATGCAAAAAGAAAACATACCAAAATGCTTCCTGTATCAACCTATTTACCCCAAAATCCTTTCACAGGCGAAGCTTTACGGAAGTGTAGTGTTGCACTGAAAAACCACTTCTGTTTTTGCCCTTCTTCAGTGAATGAACCATCAGCAGCCTCTAGTGGGATGGGAAAGGGGCTACCACTTGTGCTGGCAAGAGGAGAGGACAGCCTGGAGTCCTTCATCACCATCAGCCCCTGAGGAGTAGTTGGCAGGGATGACTCCTGGTGTGCAGGTTTCTCTCCATCCCCTATTCAGATAGGATCAGAGTTTGAAGCTAGTTTCCCAGTTGTTTGGGCATTTGCCTGAGCTGACACCTGGAACCCCTGATGCTACCTACACCTTCAGATTTTTCCCTACCCTCTTCAGTAGCCATGAAAAAAAATTTTTAGGTGGGAAAGGCAAGGGGGCAGAGAGAAGTGGAAGGGCTGGGAAAGGCCTGGGGTGGACTTCCAGTGCTGCTGAATTGCAGAGCGGAGATATCTTGCATGCCATAGTCCTGCTGTCCTGGCCAGCACTTCAGTGCCTCCCCATGCTGCTGGTAGGAGTCAGTCTGTCCGTGCGCATTGGCACGAGGCTGACAGACGGGCTTTGTTCTAGACTGGAGGTTTTCCAGGGCAGCACATCTCACTGCTGCTTGTGCATCTGCTCCTCTGAGGGACTCGTGCAGAAAGGGCAGGACCCTGCTGCATGTGGAACAGCCCACTCTCATCCCTCTCGTTAGCTCTAATTGCTTTTATTACAGGTACATGACTAACTTATTTCTTGTTGGATTAAATAGTCTTCATACAGTATGGTTCACAGAAGTAACAGCTTGTTAGTTGAAAGCAAATGTCGTCCCAAGAGATGAAGCAGCGTGAGTCGGCATGCAGACTGTCAGCCAGGTGACCTGGCCCTGTCTTGTACTTGATGTATAATCTTATGCTCCCTTTACCTCGATATATCTATTTAGCTCAGAAACTCATCAGGGAAGAGCTTATCTCCTTTTTATATTTGTGCTGTGTCTAGTACATTGAGGCTTGAGTGAAAGTTTGGTACCTACAAGTATTGTATTAAGATGCAAAATAACAATTGTTCCAAATCACAGGAATTTGGGATTCTGTTTCGTTTGCTCATTAAAACAAATATCTAAAATCTAAATTCGAGATCCATGTATAATTGGCTCCTCAGCCAAGGAATGTATTTTTTCTTATATAAGTAACCTTGAGATGGAAATGGTAGTAGAAGGTATGTGGAAGCAGATTCTGCTTCATATACATTTCTCACTGCTCCTCCTGGGAATAAGGATCAGCTTTTAATTTCTTAAGCTAAATCCAGAAAAATATCCTCTGTTCTACTTGCCTCAGTGGCTGTTGGAGCCCCTTCCAGGCATGAGAGAACATCAACAGTCCTGTCCTGAAAGTGTGCAAGACCCGCTCTTCTCCACGAAACCACAGAGAGGAAGAATGGCGAGGAAGGAAGCAGCAGCACTGGGAGAGGTGAATGGGAACTCAGGAGATGTACGCTTTTTTTCTTAACTCATTAGTGAAGCCCTTTGAGATCTACTCCTGGAAAGTCCCACAAGAAAGTTTGGCATTGTTAATTAAAGTTTTTGTATCTTTCTTACTTGAAATGCAGCTCTTAGGGTTTGCTGTCCTGATAGCTGTAAAAACATTGAGCCATGACCATGGTCCTGTGCTCGTCGCTACCAGCCCTGCTTCTCAGCCATGCTCATGTCAGCTTTCATTTCCTTATTCTGGGCTGAAAAGTTTCCCTGGCGCTTGTTTTAAATAGCATCACTTGCCTGAGAGCAGCCGGAGGACATCAAAGGATTGCCCAGGGCATGCAGACCTGGTGAAGCACGTCCACACATCTACGGCTGCTTGCGCCCTGCCTTGTTTGCCAAGCCAGGGTGTTGGTGGCCTCCTGCTGCAGATGGTGGTCACAACTGACCTGAGCTCTGAATGTCCAACAGGGCATCATGAAGGTTCCGGCACATTTCTCACCTGCTCCCCTTTCCTCCCCCTGTGCCCTGGCACGGGGCCCTGTAGATGCAGATACTCGGTGCCACGTGAGCCAAAAAAGAGAACTGCAGGTGCTGAGGCAAAATTTGGCTTGCAGTTCTGCTTGAAAGCCACTGACGTATTCGGTCACACTGGTGTGCTGAGGACTGAGCAAACTCAGCTGGCTTTTGCCTTGGTGGAAGGTATGTTAACAACAGGAGGTGCCAGGGAACGCGGGGTGCCCATAAAACTCTGGGGGCTGAGAAATTGGCTGTGGCTCATACTGGGTGTTACTCCTACAGTGAGCTGGGTCAACATTCACTCAACAATAATGACTGCTTATCTTAAATATTTAAATTTTGATTGTGTATGAAACAAGGGGAGGGAGAAAAACCAAATTGAATTTAGGTTTTAATAGCTGTTTTGCAGCTTTTGAGGCATTTGTGAACACGTTGTGGATGATGGATAGTTCTGCAAATATGACTTTCCCAAGAAAATCAGTCCATTTTGCAGCTGTAATGAATCGTGACATATAGTAGTCCAAACACTGCTTGCCAGCCAGCTACCTTAAGACAAGATGCTAAGGGAATATTTTTCTTGATTAGATAATGGGCTGGTTGAAATTCCTACAGCTTTACTGAAACAGAAGTTAGCAATTTCAGACATATCAGATGATGCATCAATTTTCCGTAAACAGAAGACTGTGCAACCCACTTTATTGAAAAGCCCTTTATACTGTGCTAGATTTAATCTCTCAATTTGAGAAGCAGCCCCATGAAATAAGATGTTTGCATGCAAAATCTCCCAGATTTCCAATGGAAATATAAAACAAAGAAGAGCATGTTCCCTTGGGGACTGCACCTATCTTGGATTAGATTTTCTCTGATGTTTTTGCATCATATTACCAATGGCTTCAGGGAAGTGAAACAGCAGTTTTCTTTCTTGAGAACAAAGGCTTGCAGAGTTAAAAAAAATGTTAATATGTTTAAAGCACTTTTGCCCACTGTTCTTTCTATTACTCTAAGAATTCTGGAGAAAAAAGGTATCTTGTTGTATTATTTTACCATCTATGTTAATGAAATTTGCATTTAAGACTACAGCCTAAGATTTATGCAAAGGAAAATGATTTCTAAACGAGCACTGTTTCCCATGGACAATGTTTTAACTACTAGTAGTGCTCTGGTAATACAGAGCTGGCTTCATAACTCACTGGAATAATTAAAAGTCTAAGTTTTTGTGGCTTGTTTTGGTTGGTTGGTTGGATTTTTGTCTTTTGTTTTGTTTTTAATTCCATGGGTTTGGGAAAGGATCCACTGGCCGCACTTAAAACGTATGAAATGCATGTAAACTTTGTAGAAAGTTTCGGAGACTTGAGAGCAGGCTTGTGTTCTCCTATCTTAGATCTCAGTTCTGACATCTTGCCCTGCTTGCATGAGTAGCTTTCCTACTGCTAGCTATAACTGATATTAAATTGGTTCTAAGAGCACTCAGTGCTGCAGGTTTTTGCTCGTATGGTTTGCCCCACTGACTGCAATGGGCAGACATCATGGGAGGGAGCAGCATTAAGCACATTCAGTAGTTCTGCTCCCGTTTGGATCCAAGGGAAGCACTTTGCTTTTGCTTTGCTTAATCAATGTAGCAGATAGTTATTGTTTAAATTAATTAATAATTAAAAAATCTTCACGTATTGATAAATAATTTAAGAATGTGGGCTTTGTCTTCTCTGTTTGGACGATGCAAATTAACAATGCTCTTTGCTAAGAGGTTCATAAAAATGAACTAGAGATATTACACCTTTCAGGTAGGAAGACTCATTTTGGTGTTCAAAGCACTCATTGTTTTCCTGAGCATGCTTTAATCCTATGATGTGTTCTAATGCTTTCATAAATATTTTTAACAGATCATTCCTTTACCGCAATAAGAGATTAGCAAGATGTGCTATGATTTAAAAATATAAAAACCATGAGAGTAGGTAGTCTAGAAATTAATATTTAGCCTTTTTACAATACTCAGTGAAACAGGGAACATGCAATGGTTTGGAAAAGTGTCTGAAGGAAAACCAACACAAAAACACCTTTTCTGTAGGAAGCTCATTTGATTGTGGATTGTGGAACTCATGGCCTCAGAATGGTAAGAAAGCAAAGCAATAAGCAATTTTTGGGGAAAAAAATGGTAACTGATATTAATAGGAAGAGTTTCTGGATTCCTGATGAAGGATATTTAAAGTAAAGCCAAGAGTTTGGGAAGTATGTACCTACAATTCATCTGGTGATAACCAGCTAATTGTTACATCTGATACATCCCCAATACTTAGATTATCATGCAGGCAACCTCAGACATATCATCTGCATCTTTTCAGCTGTCCCAGAAAACAGGAAATTAATCTGTGTACTGGTACAGTAGAGAAAGAAAGAAAGAAAGAAAGAAAGAAAGAAAGAAAGAAAGAAAGAAAGAAAGAAAGAAAGAAAGAAAGAAAGAAAGAAAGAAAGAAAGAAAGAAAGGAAGGAAGGAAGGAAGGAAGGAAGGGAAAGAAAGAGAGGGAGGGAGGGAGGGAGGGAGAGAGGGAGGGAGGGAGGGAGGGAGGAAGGAAGGAAGGAAGGAAGGAAGGAAGGAAGGAAGGAAGGAAAGAAGGAAAGAAAGAAGGAAGGAAGGAAAGAAGGAAGGAAGGAAGGAAAGAAAGAAGAAAGAAAGAAGAAAGAAGAAAGAAAGAGAGAGAGAGAGAGAAAGAGAGAAAGAAAGAGAGAAAGAGAGAGAAAGAAAGAAAGAAAGAAAGAAGGAAAGAAAGAAGGAAGGAAGGAAGGAAAGAAAGAAGAAAGAAAGAAGAAAGAAGAAAGAAAGAGAGAAAGAGAAAGAGAGAGAGAGAAAGAGAGAGAGAGAAAGAAAGAAAGAAAGAAAGAAGGAAAGAAGAAAGAGAGAGAGAAAGAGAGAAAGAAAGAGAGAAAGAGAAAGAAAGAAAGAAAGAAAGAAAAAAAGAAAGAAAGAAAGAAAGAAAGAAAGAAAGAAGGAAAGAAAGAAGGAAGGAAAGAAGGAAAGAAAGAAAGAAAGAAGGAAGGAAAGAAGGAAAGAAAGAAAGAAAGAAGGAAAGAAGGAAAGAAAGAAAAAGAAAGAGAAAGAAAGAAGGAAAGAAAGCGAGAAAGCGAGAAAGAAAGGAAAGAAGGAAGGAAGGAAGGAAGGAAGGAAGGAAGGAAAGAAAGAAGGAAAGAAGGAAAGAAAGAAAGAAAGAGAAAGAAAGAGAGAGAGAAAGAGAGAAAGAGAGACGAGTGTTTTCATGTTTCTACTGGTTAGCATTGACTGAAGAGGCTTCACCATATTGCCTCAAATTATTCTGAATCAAACAAACCACATTGTAAATGCAACACTATTGAAGTAACCCCTGTGAAACGATGGTATGAAATGTCTTCCTGGAAGTCCTATGGAATCTCCTTAATTTTCTTTAACAGGCTTAACAAAGGGCAGAGCTGGAAAAAATGTCTTACATCTAAGCCTGAAGGAGATAATTTGGGAAAGAAAAGAAGTCTCAGAAACCGAAGTGTAATAGGCTTGAAGGCAGCACTAGGACTGGCATGGTGGAAGGTAATTGCTGAGGATACAGCTACACGTTTATTTCTCTTTAAATTTTCCTTATCTGCTGTTAAGTTACAGTCAGCAAAATTGTTCTTGAGGCATGTCAGTACTGTCATTTCCACTCCCAGTTCACAGACTAACTGGGAGAGCAGAGAGGAGCAGGAGGGGGACTGGCTCACTCACTCCCTTTCTCACTTGAAGTTCCCTGCTGGGACTCGCCACTTCAGACACATCATCTCGCTTGCCGTGTAACGGGAAGCATCACCCCTCCACTGCCCAGTTTGCTCCCTCCTTCCTTATGAATGTATAAATCACAATCAGAACAACAGGTCGATCGATTAGTTAAATGAATTCGCTCAACCAGCAGGCTGTATAAAACAAACGGTGTTCAGTTCACTCAGGAAGACAATGTGTTAGTCAGGACCAAAAAAACCAAACTGCAATTCTATTGCCTGAAATTTGAGGTGATTTAAATTTCACAAGGTCAAGGAATGCAATCCAAACTACTACAGAAAGTAAATGACAAAACATAACTGATTATCACTTCCTCTGCTTGTGTTTCTGGGAAAAAAAGACAACATCTGCCTGGACCTTGGAGAAAATTGCCAGCAGTAAGTGTCAATCAAGAAATCAGATAATCCTCCGGTAAGTTGCTCAACTAGTTATCTACAACCCATGCAGGCAATTATTTGAGTAAAACTTCTGTCATTGTAAAGTAAATCAAGGAAAGGGCAGAAATAAATTTCATGTTTGACATAAAAGGCAACATCACTAGTAATAAGTGCAAAGGCACTAAAAATACTTGAACAAAGCAGTACACAAATGTAGTCATTCTATTGCTGTGCAGACATTCCTAGGTTTATATTCAGTAAGTTCCTGCAGCTAGCCAGTAATGAAGATCTTTGCAGTGTTTTCCCAAATGGTTAATATGAAACTCTACCTGCTCCTTATAAAATCCTTTTGAAGAACATCTAAAGTTCAATTTAAGAGCAGCATCGTTCTGCTCTGCATTAGTTGCCCTTCATTTTCCCAGAAATGCCTTTATATTTCAGTGTCCATACATAAAAAACATGTGGATGGCTGCGAAATCTGTGTGTGTATGTGTGGGTGTATCTAGTAAGTACGTGATGAACTGTACATATTTACTACAACAAACTCTGTATATAATACAACACTACTACCTGTATCTAATGTGATACGCAAAAAACTATCAAGAAAGAACTGGAGTCTTCATTTTGTTCATTTGCTAACACTAGTCCCCTGAGAGAAGTTCACCTCAGTTGACCTGGGGCCTCAGATTTGATTTACTGGTCTTCACTCCCTCCGTAGTCCATGGAAAGAAATACAGAACTGTAGTACATCCTTCATCTCTTCCTGAGGTGGACACACTTTGCACAGACCTAATGAATCCATCACTGGAAGAGCCTGCCTGTCTCTAAGTTATCTGGAGAGTCCAGAAACAACACCAGAAGTGCTACCAGCTCAGGTAGTCACGGTGAGCACCAAAGTAGGATGTGACACAGTCTGCACTGCTGTCATGCTAGTAGAGGTCTGACCTTCTACAGAAGAAAACAAAACAAACCAGAGCTGGGCATTAAATATTCGCACTGCTATAAAGTTGCTAAGTGCTCTTAAAGCTTACTGTCCCAAATTAGTGGATGCTTTTGATTAATTAGTTTTTTTATTCCAGTGCTCCTTTCTTCATCTGTAAAATAGAGGTAACAGTCCCACTGCATCTCATATTTCAAATATCAGTCTCAACATTTGTAAAGTGTTCACTCAACTTTTGCTCTCATAACATCTCTAAAGTGAGCCTACAATGCAATTAACAAATCTGTACTCACTGCAGGGCCTGATGATACGTTTTAAATAAGGCCTTGGGCCCCACCTCACCTGGGGGAATAAAAATAAATAATGGATGCTTCTCTGAATTGTAAGGCATAATAGAGGAGTGACACTAGCAGAAGACTAGAATAACAGTCAGGCAAACAGACCTCTCAAATTCTAGTATTAAACATAGTGCACTGCACATAATATGACATATTTCTACATATACCCATTTACATACATTTTCTGTCTTCTTCTATGTTATGCTACAGCTTTTATGATGCAGACCAAGTAGGAGGAGCTTGAGAATAATTATGTCTAAGACAGTTCTTGGCTGAACACCAGTGTACAGGTAAATACAGGAAAAAAGCTTTATTTATATAGCCTCGCCTCCTCATAATTAAAAAAAAAAAAAAGCTGATGGCTACCAAGAACTAAATACTACCAATATTCCTCCTTTAAATATGCAGTTGAGAGATGTCATCAGTACTAGTCCTCTTATTAAGTTTCAGGTTTCCAGCAGTGGCGTGGGGATGTACTACTGTGTTGGGGGCTGTTTACCTACAGCACCCAGCACATTCCCGTGCCATAGGACACAGCAAATACACATACGGGAGCAGCACAGCTCTCTGCCTTAGAACTAGAAAAACATGGAAAGCCAGAGCAAAAATCTGGACTGATACGATCAAAATTTTCATACGTGCTAGTATGCACTCTCCTTCCCCTCTCCCTGAGTCATCTGCTCTTAAGTTCAAGCTTCAGATAAAGCTGATTTGCATGCTTAACTCTGGGCATCCTTATCTTAGGCCCATTGGAACTAAGAGGTTTTGCTGCAACTGAATTTCATCTCTGCTCTGAGGAGCGCGAATCTCACTTCAAACTCAACATGACCCTCTGAGGCACACTGCAGTGCAGACCATCAGGCCTCACTAGGTTATCTGCAGCTCCTCTGCACCATTTTTCCCTTTGAATCATACACTGTAAGATAAAAATGAATGAAACGTTAAAAGAGCACGCAGCTAAGTTGAAGGGACACAAATGTATGAGATCATGCAGGATTTTTGAAAGGAAGACTGAAAGAGAGCTCTTTTCAAGCATCTGGTTGCTATGATAAAAAGCAAGTTCTCCCTGTCCATTTACTGTGGATATGATCTCATCTCAGGTGGTTTAAGAAATCCTCTCTAAAATGTAATTAGGTTGGAAAAACAGGCTCACTCAAATCTGGAGGTTTAGGAAGCACAGCTTGGATTTCCGGTGAAGTATGGCTGGAAAATGCAGAGGCAATATCACAGTGCTTATCTGGTGATGTGGAGGTGTCCTAAGACACAGCAGTGCTGGACCTGAGTAGCTGTAAGCACCCAGAGACAGCAGCCCTGCTTGCTCCCTGTCAGGATGTGTCCTTCAGGGACAGCCTTTGGGCTGCCTCTCTCATGTCCCTTCTATCCACACAGCTTCTATCTCTAACTCACAACTCTTCCAAAGTCAACTTCAACCAAGAATCAAGGACAAGGAATTACTGGAGGGAGTCCAGTGACAGGCTACAAAGATGATCAGGGGTCTGGAGCATCTTTCTCATGAGGAGGGACTTAGAGAGCTGGGTCTGTTCAGCCTGAAGAAGAGAAGGCTGAGAGAGGATCTTATCAATGCTTACAAATATCTCAAGGATGAGTGTCAAGAGGACGGGATCAGACTCATTTCAGTGGTGCCCAACAATAGGATGAGGGGCAATTGGCACAGACTGAAGCACAGGAGGTTCCATCTGAGTATGAGGAGAAATTTCTTTACTTTGAGGGTGTCAGAGCACTGGAACAAGCTGCCCACAGAGGTTTTGGAGTCTCCTTCACTGGAGACATTCAAAACCCAGCTGGACACATTCCTGTGTGATCTGCTCTGGGTGAACCTGCTTTAGCAAGTGGGTTGGACTAGATGATCTCCAGAGGTCCCTTCCAACCCCAACCATTCTGTGATTCTGTGACTACGGTGATATTAACAAGACTTGACTCAAAGGACCCTCTGATTTTGGCCAGCCAACTCCCACTGCCTTCAGTAGGACTTCAGGGTAGAGCAACTGCTTTTTTTCAAGGCTGAGCACCTTGAAAAGCAAGGTCCTTCAGTTTACACCTCAAAACATAGAAGGTACTAACACCAATACTTCCATTGGGTTGGATGACTCCTTTGTAAGCTGGAGGCTGTGCTTGCCTAGCTGGCTATAGCTGCCTGTACACGTGTGGCAAGTGCCAACATACTGCTGGGCTTCTTTCAGCAGCTGTTCATCTCCACAAAGGTCCCAGCAGAAAAGCGCTACAGAAAATACCCTATCTATCCTCCATTTATGAATACATTATTCTAGGCTATTTAAAAAGCCTTGGAGAAAACAAGGCTAAGAAGGAATATCTTGGATAGTAAGATCATAATATGCACAATTTTGCATGAGTACACTTGCCAAGGTGACTGGGCTCTTCCCACCAAAATTCAAATCCTGATGGATGCAACCACCTATACAGAAGTATTTTACAAATTAAATGCACGGCAGAACATGCAGAAATAAATTTTAGTTGTGTTTAAAAAACACACAGAAGTAGCACACTGAGGTTTTTTCTCTCTGAATTTGTCTTCTAATTTTCATGCTTGCAAGGAGTGTAAAACGCAAAGTTGGATGTTGGGTTGTGCAAGAGGGGTTCTCACAGGCATTGTTGAATTGTCTGCCAGGTATTTCCCATCTGAAAATAATGATAATTTTCCATACCTTAGGATATGTGTACTTTATATAAATGTCAAATAACCACTCAGCCTTGCCATAATTGGGCTTTCTCTACATTAGAAAAAACCCATATGTTGACTTGTAGTCACCTCTAGTAATGTGGCTTGCAGAAAAGAGATATGAAGTACTGAATTCTTAATTTAGCCAAATGTAAAATGTAAGCCTAATTGCACTTTAAAAAAATGCATTTTTCAGCTGCATAAACTGAGATCATCTACAATGACCAGATTCTGTTGCATCTGGAAAAAGATTAATTCTCTGACACCGAACCCTGAATTTCTGTTTTGTTGAACTTACAACTGTTTAAAGATTCTTTCTAGTATAAACTTGAGATTGGCATATGAGTACTGTGGATTACTGTGTAAAGTTCCAGCTGGAGCAAGTCTCTGAATGTATTGTGTAGCTCACTCACACAGGAAGAAAAAGAGAACCTGGTAAAATACTTCATTCATTTATAAAATATGAGCTAAATTCTTGTCTCTACCAGTGAGCAGCCCTAAATTCAATACAGTCACACAGGTATAACTGAAAGGAGAATTTGTCTACTTGCAGAAACAAGAAACCTAGAAAGATTGTTTTTGATTTATTTTTTCTTACCAAGACACAAAGTAAAAAACACTGGGTGTTTTTGTAACTACAGATCTTATTGCCGTTGACTTTAAAGAACAAAAAATATAGGAAACAAGAAAAATAGTAGAGCTTGCCTATGAAAGAACTGAATAAAGTTAGCTGCTTTCCCTTTTTAGTAATTTCTGGAATTGACTCTTACTCTTTTAACGATATCCTCTTGATTAGACCGAAAAAATATCGGAGGAAAACTATCAACAAAGGATCAAAGAAGTCAAAATTAAAAAGACATTTCTGTTCTCTACCTACTTAGAGTCATATGATCCACCAGGTATAAACCAACACAATTCCATTGAGATGAAACAATCTGGAGAAGTTTCTTTTAAATGGGATACACTGTGACACATGATACAGGCAGTGGCAATAAAGTTCATTACAGTGGTGAATTTTAGGTCCCTAATATACAGCCAGTTTGTGATCAATGAAGTAGTTTGAACAGCATGGGACTAGGCTGAGGTTTTCTTGGCCAGTATATACACCCTCTGCAAACCACAGTACTTACCAAGGACTAAGACTAAATATCAAGAACTACTGAAGGTGCAATTCAGAAAGAAAAAGAAAACGTTCTTGTTTTCTTTTCAATACACATTTTGATGGGCTCCTTCAAAGTGTGCTAATGCCGAAGAGTGCCTCTGATATGAATCTGCTGCTAGTGGCTGCGCTCCAGGTCCCAGAGATAATTTTTAAGTTATGAAGCAGCTTGTTTGCTGATTCCCCCATATGAAGACAGGCTCCTTAATTGTTGCTTTTGTGTGACAGTCTTATTCACTTAAATACGTTCTGAAGTATACATGCACGCACATGTGCACCCCTACACACAATGCTACATATGCATATGTGTGTGCAAACACACACACACTGCTTATACCAGTTCTGAATTCATACAGGATTCTCATCTATGAAAGAGACACCCATTTTGCATCCAAAAAATCTCACTGTTCTCCATAGTGATAGCGGCCTGAGGTTTCCAAGTATGTGGTGATGCCACAGGTTCTACAGACTACTTGGCATTGGAAAAATTTGGGGTTTCCTTGGTACCAACCAGAAAATATTTCAGGAAATGCACAGAAAGGCAGAAGCACAGTCACAGAATATTCTGTTGTCCACACAGTTCTTATTTAACTATGTTAAATCTGATATTAATTTAGCAATTCTTTCAGATATTTTACTTCTCAGTGCACTAGCCAAAACGGACATTTTTGTGAGCCAATACTCCAGCCATCCCAATGCCTACAGCGAGCATCACCTCATCCAGATGTTCCCTGCCAAGAGCAGGTGTCATACGTGTGGAATAGGGCTACACATCACATTCACCTTAATTTAATAATTAGTCTTCTGGATGGCAGTGACCACATCTCAAATATTAATAGCCTCTATTGTGTGATCACCAGTATCAATCACAGCTGTTCCGTAATGAATCTCGTAAAAATATTCAATCAGTGATGGAGAGGGCCTTTGAGATGCACAGAATGAGTTTCAGATGTTAGCAGAGTGCTCTGAGGTAGGCTGCAGCTCACACAAGGGAAACTCTACCAGGTGTTTGCAGTTTCATGCCTGCTGCATAAGTAATGTAACCCATAAAAAGGACGGGGTTTTTTTTCTCCTCCCTAAGAGAAACTCAGCCAGGGGAAGCAGAACAAATGAGAAGATAAAGAAGCATGTTTAGAAATGGAAACTTTGACCAATAGGGGTGAAATTCACCTCAGTGTTATAGCATTTGATAGGGAAAGGCTAAAAGATGTGTTCTTTTGTTGGGGACGACTTGAGGTGTTTTAGAGGTACAAGAATGCATAAATATAGAGTCTGAATGTTGAAAAACGTAATTTGTCTGACTTCGTGACTGAAATATACAGTCTTTTCCCAACTCTTTGGACTATTTTCTCTGCTGTTTTGCAGAATATCTTAACTGTAAATAAATACAGCTAAATGTCCATCCTGCTGGCCTTGGTGTCTCAAGCTATGCATCATACTACTGTTTTCCCCTTAAGTGCTTCCCTTTACTGAAATGCAGTGTACAAAACCCCAGATACTTGATCTATACTACTTAAAGGAAGCCACATTGCAGCCCTGTGCTCTGATCTCATGTTGCAGATTGTTTTCAGGCAATACAGCATCACTTTTTTCCTTTATGCAAGTCTAGTTTTCCCTAAATGCTATTTTTTCCTCTGATTATTCCACAGCTGTGACAAGGAATTTTACCCCTTTGCCTTGGTATATTTGTGTTTATATAGTTATAGGATCCATTTAGTCTGTACTTACAGACATGACAACCGGTATAACTCACATACCAGTTATGTCATTCCTTGTATCTGCAAAATGAGGTCATCACACAGCAGCCCTTTCTCATGTGAAAGCTGCCTATGAGCAGTCCCATTACTCAGGAGGGGACAAAACCCAAAACCAACAAAAAAACAGAAGGGCCAAACCTTGGGAGGGAAATCCCATGAGCGAAAACTATTTTGTTAAAGTTTCTATTGACAAACCAAGGCAGCTCGAGAACAGCTGAAAAGCATCTATTTCCAGTGACAGGTGAGGATGTAACACTGGAACAGATTAGGAATGGGGGAAAAGTTAACTGACACTTTTGAGCCTCAAAAGTACTGCTGGGCAGTGGACACCTCTGTTGCACCCAAATGTGCACAACTCAAGTTAAATACGGAGGCTTAGCAGAGTGGCTGTGGCGGAGCATGGTCGGGACATCAGTCAGACACACTCCTTTGGTTCCCAGCCCAGTTCCAGTGTAGCCTCCAGCAGTCTGAGGCTGAGGGACGGCCTTAATTTGTGGCAGATGGACGTGGTCATCGAGGCACCATATGGCAGCTGGGAGAAGCCAAGTGAGGCCATTGCCTTCCCCTGCCCTGGAATACCCTTTGCAGTGGTGGGAGGGAAGCTCTGGCCCCATGGGGATGCCTCCCAAACCCTGTGCAGCTCCAGCCCCAGGTCCTGCAAGTTATTTTAAGTGGACTGCAAAGGGCTTGCTGCTAATTTGCCTGCAAACACATGTCCAGGAACCTCCTCCAATATCCAGAGTGACTACAACCCCAGCCTCCTCTGAAGAAATCCCCCCTTTAGCCTGGCCCTGTTCAGATTCTCACCATGGTTAACCCAGCCCACGGAGTTGAACAGTCTTACAAATTACACCAAAAGCAAGATTTTTGCACTAAGCCCATCATATTTCTGCACTGCTATGGTGGCAGCCACTGGAACACCCTCCCTCGGTGCCTCAGGTGACAGCAGCTCCTGGGGGTCACAGCTTGGATGAAGCACCATAGATTCGGGAGCTAAATGCTGCAAAGGCATCTGGTTTCAATAAAACTGGAAACTGGGTTAAGTTTGGTCTGTACAAGATTCTTTCAGGTACAGCATTGATGTCTTATGGCAACAGCATCTTAGCTTTTCCATACCCTTGCATTAAAGTCAAATAATACTTATGTGCATACACCTACAGCTTATGTGGCAATCTTCTTAAAAGACATTAATGTTATATCTTCACAGATGAGCCAGTAAGAATACTAAAATTATAAATGACAGGGAACAATAAATCACAATATGATGCTCTGAGCATCCTTCAGGTTGTTTGTATTGCAGGATCCAGAGTTGTTTGATTTTTTTGCTTTTGTTGGTTTTGGGATTTTGTTCGTTTTGTTGGGTTTTCTTGATTTTATATCTATATGTAAGCTAAGACAACATCAGTAAAAGAAAAAGGAGAAATGTCCATCCAAATCTCACATGTGAAAACAGGTTTCCTATATAGTTTAGTCTAAAAAAAACCCCAAGTCAGTCTACCTTCCCAAAAGGCCAGACATAAAAACAAATTAATTTGTGGCTTCAGACGTATTCAGCAACAGTCTGGATTAGGTAATGCGAGATTCAAAAACCATTACCTGTTTCATAAACCCTATTCATAACCTTCAACTGAATAGTGCATTAATGTATTTCATGGATGGAGAACCCAAGAAACAAAAGTTTAATAAATGCTTGTATTCAATGGCTGGATCACAACATGTGTCTCTTCTTGTCAGGAGGTAGATGCTCAGACTGAACACAAAACTCAATAGCTATTTTCATCCCTTTCTTGCCTTCCTCCTCAAAGGTCATTTGGATCATGAGCACGATGAGCCAAATTAACTTTTAAAAAATTATTCAGCTCACTCTTTTTTGGGGGAGTTCACTAGTGTTTAAAATCTCATTAATTTTTTTGAACTTTAAATGAGAAAATATATTGGATCTATTACGGCTTGCCCTCTGATACGAATAGGTTTTGCTGAATGAAAAAATTCACAATTAGGTATCAGAGTCAGTGTGACTTTCAGGCAAAGCTCATCAGGTTTACACTTGCACTTCAGGTCTCAATAAAGCAGGTAGCTCTCCCTCAGAAGACCTTACTGGCCCCCCAGGAGGTTTCCCTTGCAGTATTTGTTCAGTTATTGCCCCACAGAGCAAGGACCAGGGCTCCTTACAGGTAGGGAATATTTCTTGTTAGCTTCAAAATCTTCCGGTGTGGACCATTGCTTTCACAGAGCCTGGTGACTATTTTGAATGAGATATGTGACAATGTGGGATAGCAAATATATTTGGTGCCAAAGATATTATATCACTGAAAAGCAGCTGAGTCCTTTCCTTCACTAGTTGTCTGTCAGTCTACAACTTGTGGTTTCAAGCAGCAAGGGCAGCTGCTAAGTCTGTAGCTGCATTGACACAAAACTTTGGATATTAACTCAGCACTGAGAGCTACACGAACAAAAGCTGATAGCAACGGTGTGCACCATACCCAGCTCTAAAAACTGGCACAGTAACAAACCCTTGTTTCGTTCCCCTCTCCTGGCTGAAGCCACAAACCCATTAGAGTTAGGCATGGGGCTACCGGGCCCCTGTCTTGCTCCCTGCCCCTCCCCAAGAGGACAGAGAGAGGCCGAGATTGTTCAGCCCTAGGAAAGAGGTGGTGGGATCAGGAAAAAAAGTTCTGGAAGTAAAACAACATGGGGCAAGGATGGGCTTGCCTTGGTAGCACAATGAAAGTCTCACCATATATTACTGTAATGAGATTTTGTTGACAGATTAGTTTGGTGCTGTTGAACCTCAGGCACTCTCTGCCTCTCTCTGTCTCCACTGCTTTTTACTGTATTCCCTTTTGAGGTTTCCCTTTTGGGGAGTGGGAGGAGGATGGGACAGGAGGAAGGCAGTCTGTCACATCCACCTTTTCTTAGCATGACTGTCATCAGAGGACAATTTAGGTGCAGGAACCTGAGGATCTGGCAGGACCGGGCTGCAATGACCAGTCACGCACAGGGTATACCGAGATCATAATAGAAAAAATTCACCCAGGTCCTCTTCAGTACCAGCACTAGGGCAGATAAAGCGAAGGGCAGCTCCTCTTTGGGAACCCTGCTGAATTAGAGCAGCCGATATGCTGTGCGCCAGGAAGAGAATACCCCATGCAAAGGGTCAGATGCTGCTCTGACTTATAGCAGCGCAAACTAGAGCTGTGTAATGGCAAACGAATGGCAGTACTTTGAATTTGTAGTGGTGGACCATAGGTCAGGATGAGGCTCACAGGTCTGAAAAGGGTAGAAAGGGAAAAATAAGCTCAGAGCTGTGATGGCAGAATGGAGTGTTTCAAACAAAAAGAGAGACTGCGAGGATATACTGCACCAGGATAACATATCAGCAACTTTGGAAATAGGAAAGTGGAAATGGTTAAATTATTTTAGTGCTCTTTCTGGTCTGTTTGAGAATCATTAATATTATAATCAAGAGATTGATGATTTGGATATCTTAGCAGAACAGAAATACACAGTCCCCAAAAAGTGTGAGATTGTATCAGCGTGGAAATCCCACTAACGGGAAATTTCAAAGATCTCCAGACAGATCCTTAACTGCTTCTGTGGCAGTTGCGGTGCTCCCTTCTCCAAGATTACATTTTGTTATTTAATATATTTAAAAAAAAAAAAATCTCTGCTAATAATGAACAAAGATCTGTATCTGAGAAAACAACCTCATTTGCCTGTTAGGTAGGAGGAGATCAAAACTTTGCACAGTGAAAGTCCCAGGGGACAAAGGGTGGCGGTTCCACCGCTTCACATTCTCTCATCCAGCTAATCCACAGTGACACTGGCAGCAGGAACCCACAGGTGCTAAATGAAACCTCTTCTGGGCACTTTGTGACTGAGCCTGTCCTCAACAGATATTCCTGAACAACCCTGCCGAGGAAGGCAGTTTCTGAACAGTATTCGAAATGACTGCTGATTAACTAAACCAAGTAATTAATAAAACAGTCCACTCACTGATCAAAGTTACTAAAAGCAAAGATACCATTAGATTCCCTGGATCTCGCATGCTAGGGAACTAACTACTCTGCCGGAGGTGGATTTATTATTGTTGCCGTGAAAAGTAGCAGATAGGGGAAGATTTCATCCATAAGCATTAATAATTATACTACTACTGAGAAAGAGTATAGTAGAGGGGAGGAAAAAAAAAAGCCAAGTCCTCAAAATAGCCATTTTTCCAAGCCACAAGTGGCAGCTCAGCTTTCCTTTTCATAAGTGTTCTGAGTGGAATTGCCAGTGCTGCTGTAGCAAATTTCTGCCAAATTTCTTCTGCAAATTCTACTCAATTTTTAGTCTACCAAAATCATATTCACCTCAGTCAAAGTTTTATTGGCATTGGAAGTAAGTGAAAAACCTGAGCAAGGACTTTGGAATGTTGTTGAGATATTATATGTCTTTGCATGTGTGTTTATTCATTTTCAAACATTATTATTTATACCCTCTGGAAGCAAGACAAAAAAAAATAGGGGATGTACTATAGGTTAGTTTAACAAAACAACAATGATTTGCATTGCTGCTGACAACTATCTTTACTTTCCAGTGCTGAGAAGTGCCAGATGGTGAATTTGGAACAGTTAGCAGCAGAAAATGCGACCATCCCAGGTTCAGGGAGTCTCTGAAAGGAGGATTTGGAAACTGGAACTCCACATAAGGATACAATCCAGAAGCAGATCTCACTTCTATTGAAGAGGTGGCTGTGGGTAGCGTGCAGTGCATTAAAAGTGCTTTAAGGTCTCTGTTCTATTATTTGTCTCCATTCAGCTTCTGAAAAGAAGGAGGAATAATCTCTTCTGAATGCATATATATATATATATATATATATAGGGAATTTTGAGGAAGACACTGACTTAACACAGAAGTCAGCTTAATAGATAGGAACATGTATCACTGCAAGCAGGAACCTGGAGCAGAGTTCAAATTCAATGTTTCTGGGAAAGACTCAGCAAGTATATTGGTTATATATGCTGCCAAAACAAGTATTTTCCACTGACTGATGCTACCTGGTGGGATTTCACACCCTTCACATTTTAATGGGAAGGAGTGGTCACACACCTGGCCAGCCAGAGCAAGGTTAGAGTGCCCAGCTGGGACAGCCATGTCAAGGAGGCAACACAGGAGCCTGGCCTGAGGGTCAGATCCTTGTTGCTTTCTCTTTTCTTAAAAGGTTTGACATTGACAGAAGACAAAAGCAACAGTGTGTGGTATTCACATCGCAGAATTTTGGCTATCTAGCTAGTTATCCAGGAGCCCTCCATTCCCTCTAACACCGAGAGGCAGACGTATAAATTGGGTGAGTCTCTCCATCTTCAGATGTGTGTCTAAGACAAAAAAGGTAAATCCCACCTTTTAGTGCATGTGTTTTTCTTGAACACCTAGCCCTAAGGTGAGATTTGAGAGCCTGAAGAGATGCATCACATCATTGCAGGCACCCTAGGGTGTCCTGCCTGGCCTCTTACCGCCTTCCTAGAAGGGCACAAGTCTCTCGCAGATCACCTGCTCAGGCTCTTTCTCTTAAAAGACGATTTCCACTACATTTGCCAGTCCTGTACAAATGTCCTGAATACCTCTGGGGACATCTACAGTGGTGCCAGGCACCTGAATTGCTCCTCTAGTTGGGGAGCAGTTACCAGGTAAAACCAAGTCAATTTTGTGTTATCAAAAACACTTTGCATTAGAAGAAAGACAGTAAAAGACTTAACGTATAAGAGCAAAGGTGCATTGAATGCATTCTGCTTTCTCCAACTGCGGTAGTTAAGTGGATGCTTAAAGAAAAGAAGAAGAGAAAGAATAAAACAGGATATGTGAAACTTCCCATTAGCAATCTCCCACTGTCCAACTATTTTCAGTTTTGGACTTCTTGATTAAGATGTGGTGTGTGTGTACTGAATAATCTTTACCGGGTTTCTCTTCCAAGAATGAGTTGAGTCTGCCCTTGAGTTCAAATTGAATTTTGCCAAAACCAGAAGCAAATAAAGACAAACATTCTGCCTTCCTCAGCCACCCAGCAGTACAGAAATGTATCTGAAAACAGAGGAAGTCCTCAAAGACCATGCGATCATTGCTGGCTTAGTAAAAGATTAATGTGAGTGACAGAGAAGAAATAATTTCAAAATATTTTCTGCTAAAAATGGTGTTTGGACAGCTTACAGGTAAGGTTCATAAACACCCACTGATTCTCATATGATCCCATTAAGGGAGATGGAGAAGGCCTAAGACTATGCTGGTCTGGAAAATATTGTCCTTTATTCAAGTTCTGAAGAACTATAAGGAATTATGTCAAGAATTTTTTTTTTTTTTTATTCACATTAAGCAACGAAAAGAGCTTGTTGCACTATAGACGGAAAATCAGATTCCTTAAACATCTGTATGCCTTTTGCCTAATCCTTCAGTAAAAACCCCACAACTGCAAAGTAATTTGTTGTTATCAGCCTCTACAGTAGCACATTCTGCTTCATTTCTTCTGTTGAACCCAAATTGAAAATGAATTCTTCCAAAACTTTTCCACAACTATAAATTTTACAAGTGTATTTTTCTCTCTGTTTCATAGGTTCATCTATTACGTAAATATAGATTTGAAAATATTGGGGGCAAATATCTTTTGTAAAATATAAATATTTATTTGTAAAACCAGAAATGTAAATACTGAGATAGGCAAAATGTTGATATAGAAATCTTACGCAGCAAAACATTTGAACAAAGGGCAGGAGAACATCTCAGTAGCATAAGGCAAAACATGCTATGGGAATGGTGATTATTTCAAAATCATATGAAATAAATTCAGGAAACTCATAGTGAATATGGGAACAGGCTATAGAAAAGGGCAAAGGCAGAGAAATCAAACAACCTGACAATGATCCCAGGGGACTTTTTGCCTCTTTTTTTCCTCTTTTTGTTGTCACTAAAGGGCAGGAATTCAAATTGTGAGGGATGTAAATTACAAGAGAAGATGGTAAATAATTACTTGGACAGAAAAAATAACGTCAGAGTCCTCCTAAGGAACTGATATTTGGCTATTGCCTTATGATATATTTGAAGATACAAAATGCCTATAGAAAATTACCGCACTGTTGTTCTTCATAGTACCAGAAAGTTTATTTCAAATGTCATCTTGCCACACTTTGAGGGCACTAATGGTTGTGCAAAGCCAGAATAACACCTCTGGCACCTCTACATGTACTCTCAGAACTCCAGCGGTGTAACAGAGATGAGAAATGTACCCCAGGATCTTCCACAGGACCAGGATTTGTGTCTCTGATGCTGAGGACATTAGAGGATACTGAACAGAATAGCAGCAGGAACTGGACAGACTTTGGTAGATGTTTTCGTAAGTTTACTGAGTTCAGGAGTGGTCTCTGAGGAAAAAGGATGACTAATACATAAAGCCATAACTTTAAAAGTGAACCTATAGAGACATAGTAGGAAACTACACACTAGTCAGTTTGACATGAGTTGCGAGCATAAGCCTTTGAAACTCTTTTAAGAGTCAAAAGGGAGAACATTTGGAAAAGCGCAGATTAACTGAAAATAGCCAGCATGGCTTCAGGAAGGGGAGGTCACCATGGCTCACTAGCAGAGGGGAATTCTTTGCGGATGTTACTGCTGGGCTGGGGAAGGGGCTGCGGGGCGCCGTCGCTGGGGCTGGGCATTTCTCAACACAGTCTAACAAGCTCCGCAGTGGTAATAATGGGTAAAGCATGGAGTTTATGGGACTGGAGGAGACTTGGCAGATTCGGACTGAGTATGGGCTAAAGCAGAAGCTACAAAAGATGACCTAAAATGGAAAATTTTAAAGGTGAAAAGTAAAAGAGGGCTACAAAGCACTGAAAGAAACTGAGCTGGCTTGAGTAAAGAAAAAACAAAAAAAAAGAAAAAAACCCACAAGGGTGAGAGAGGAAGGTTGGTTATTGATTCAGCAGATGGTGGCCAAGATCAAGATCACCACATCACTTTCTTTACAACATCCTGCAGTGATACAGGATAGCACCACGGTGCAAGGATTTCTAAGTCCTTTGCAAATAATTAGCCCCTTGATGCACTGTAAATTAGGTAAGGATTGCTATGGGCTTTTTACACAAGAGGCAAAACAGAAGCACCAAATATTAATGGCTTGCCCAAGATCACACCTCCTACTTCAGCTGTCTGGCACGTCAACAGTGCTCGCAGGAGAAAGGCAAAACCAGCTAATAGGATCCTGGCAGGTAAATAAAAGGCAAAATGTTTTTTCAATACCTTGTTTTAAAATAAGCATGCTTCAAATTTGAGAGGCAGATCTTGTGAGACAAGGGAAAGATGCTGATTGATCTTCCCTGGGGTTTTGTGCATTGAAGCCCACCCTCTGCCCTCCCTGGTGAAGCCTGGTGAGGTCCCCAGCGCCGGGAGTTCTAAGGCAGCCAAGGGATATTTGAGATGACTTCTTCCAAGGTGAGCTTTGCAGCAAGATGATTTTCAAAAGTCTTCACCCTTTATCTTCTGAAACAAATACATCACATCCACCCAAGGTTTCAAAGATGCAGATGGAAATGATGCCACAGTGCGATTACACCTTCCCCAATTCCAGTCAGGAAACTCAACTGAAAACCACGCATGCCACACGGAAATATCATGGAAGAAGGCCCAGAAACACGTATTGATGTTATCACCGTATTGCTGACAGCACTACTAAAAAAAGCCCTTTCTGTTTTATTAGTAAGCTTCTGCTGTCACCAAATGCCATGTTTCCCAGCCACTGCCCCGTGGACCCCACCTCTGAGAGCCATGTTGGGGGAAGGTGCAGGAGTGCAGCTGTGACCTTGCCAGCGGGTTTTTAGCAGAAAAGCCTGGGCACCTTAAGCCCAGGTCTGTCCCCTGGGAAAGACCATCATCTGAAGCATGGTCCGACAGCCACAAAACCAAGTGGTTCTGTCCCAGATGCAGAGATGCTGGGGTGGTTCAGCCTCCTGTGCTGTGTTAAGCCTCTCCTCAAAGTAATGAATCACTGAGCCATGGATTTCACTGTGCAACCTTTGCCAGGCTTCTCCTGCTGTTGATGGGAACCATAAAGACCAGGACTTCCCTCTGACTGCCTGTGGGTTTCAAGGTCTCCTTTTACTTTCCTTTTCTGGTGCTTCTTTGCCCTTACATATTCTAATTAGCTTTCCTGGAGGAGTTTTACAAGATGAAGATAAGAAGCAGCTTATCCTAGGCAGTTGTTTGCCTTCTCATTTTCCCTCAGAAAAAAAGAAAAGGACTTTCAGAGACTGTGTTTCCTATCTGAACCATTATTTGAGGGGCTAGAGGACAGAAATGCTCTGGGCGGTCAAGCAGGGAACTTAAAAAGGAATCCATCTGAAATGCAATAAAAGAAATATTTGCAGGGATTTTTGAGGAATTCCAGCGTAACCCACCCCTCCCTTTTTATTAGCTTCACCAGTGCTTGATGAAGCAGCTACATTCTCCAAGTGACTGACAAAAGCCACTTTTATACCATTATTTAAGAAGCAACTTATGTGGCTGCATGACTGTGTTACCCCATCAGGGAGGAGCTTTTTGAGCTATGTCTTGAGCTGATATTTCCTTTTTCCAAGCTCACTTTTTTGGGGAGGAGAAATATTTGCTTTCCTTCAAGAGCTAGCTTTTGGAGTCGGCCAAGTGTAGCTGGGAGACAGCACAATAAATATTGTTAAGCCACAGGGTAATTTTTTAATAAGAGATTGTGACCTATGTCTCTCCCTTGACAGATATCCTGGCACTTATGAGCTCTGTGTCCTGTGAGTTTGATTTCACAGTTTACAGCTTGGCCCACAAATTGCCACAACTGAACTCCATTTCCCCTCATACATTTATCGCAGTCCTGGTTCTAGAGTTGTGATGGAGGCCATGTTTGTATATATTACCAAAGTGGTCTTTGAGTTTAGGAAAAACTGGGAAACTCCCTCCCTCAGCATGCTGTAGGGGTTAGAGTATCAAAGGGCTTTAAAGTACAATTAAATACATTAATGGAAGTCCACAAGGGGCTATTAAACAAGAAGATACAGATATAACCTCTGGTTCAAAAAGTGTCCAGACTGCAGACTGCCAGAAAGGCGATAGAAACATTGGGCAAGTATCACTATGAGATGGCCCTGTTTTTATGCTAAGATATCCTTTTTGATGAAGCAATGAAGCTACGTCCACTAAAGAGCTAAGTAGCCTAACAGATGTTGAATGCAAAGTTGAGCCCCATGAGGAGGAAGCCATTTTTCACAACACTGAGCTACAGCTCATATATTTTATTCTGCACATGTCCCTGTTGTCAGTTCTTTCTTTCTAAGTTTTGTTTTGATATGTGCGACTGGTGTTCAGCTTACAGAAATCACCCCAAGAACAAGAGAAAAAGCAGGCACAGGAACAGACAAGAGGACTGCAACATCTGCCAAGGAGGTGTCTAGGGGCAAGGCTGCATATTCAGACAAGGTTTCTATATGAGGAGGAATGGGAGATCTAGGAGGGGATTTTAAGATGGATTGGGCTTGGATGGCAGAGAACTTGGAGGTTTGAGGGTGAGGTTTGGAAGAGCTGAGGGTAGTGAAAAGGAATGAGGATATTTGGTCGCTGGTTGGGAGAATAATGAAAGAAGGATGAGTAATATGGGCACCCTCTCCCCTCTGTCCACATGGGCATTTCTAGTCATGGTCATCCTTCTGAAGAGAGAGCTAAGCTTCCTTCTTTCTCACACACATGCACACGCAAAGAAACGCACATGTCCCTGACTGCCTGGTACCTACTCCTCCTTCCCATTTTTACTACTGGGAACACAGTATCTGGTTTTTATTCTGTTGACAGAGCTTGGGAGAGTAAGGATGTCTTCACTTCCAGTGGTGATCTTGACACACTTCAAAGAACTCTGATTGTTGAGCAGCTTCCCACATAGGATAAAAATGACAGACTCCGTGGCTCACTCTTTCCCTCATCCCAACCCATGCCAACTCCTACCTTAATGAAGGAAATGCGTACCTGACTATTTCTGCTCCATCTTAACTAACAGATAGAGTCTTCAGTCCAGGAGGAGAGGCTCTTCTTTTTAGGTCCTGAGGTTGCAGATTGAATAACTGGGAATGTCCCAACCAGAGGCTATGTTCTGGATGCTGCATCCCAGAAGATAACCAGTGAATCTAGGCAGACTTGCAGGATTTTGGGGGTAAGCAGCAAGAACACGGTTTTTCAAAGACATCACAGGAGAATATACTTGCCAGAATAATTGCATATATTCAAAGAACTAGAGGAAGAACATAGATAAACCAGGTGCCAGAGTACACAGGTAAACACTATTTTGGTATAGATAATATTAACCAGAGTACTTTCTCTGCATTATTATGGATTTTGTAGAAGTTGCACATGGTTTTAGAAACAAACAAACAAACAAACAAACTCCAACCAATGAACAAAAACACTTTAGGAAAGTTTTATGAAGTACTGCATAATATTAATATTAGACATTAATATTAAATACTGGGATTGCTTTTTTGCATGTCTTTCCTTAGTGGAAGAGGAAACTCTTATAATATTTTTGTAGATCAGGAAAAATTATGGAATATATACTTTGAAATACTTATTATGAATAAAGGTCACCATCAAATTTTCATTATCTACAATCTTCCTCTATATGTATTTATATATTTTTTTGCTTTTCCTTGTAGTATATGCATGTCTATCAAACCTACAGCAAAACAGAACCCAAATGCCTTGAAACACAAGAAAAATCCAAAGCTGGAAACTGTTCTAAGCCATACACCTCAGCCAAAGTCCACATTCAAACAGTCCCTGAAATATTAGGAACTAAATAGTTTAGGCCCTTTTCCACTGCTATGAAATGTATCCTTCATTATTAGCTGCCATACAGGTGCTTTAATTTCTGTCCAAGTCTCCTATGGACAAAGCAGACAACTAATGTGTTAAGTTGGGGCCTGATGGGATTCATCCAACGGTGCTTAAAGAGTTGGCTGATGTCATAGCGAGAACTTTCTCCATGATTTTTCAATGCTCTTGGAAATCTGGAGAGGTCCCGGAAGACTGGAAGCTGGCAAACATTGTCCCAATCTACAAGAAGGGCAAGGGGGATGACCCTGGCAACTACTGCCCTGTCAACCTCACTTCTGTTCCTGGCTAAATCATGAAGAAGATTGTTCTGAGAGTTATTGAAAAACATCTGAATGACAATGCAGTCATTGGTCCCAGCCAGCAAAGGCTCATGAGGGGAAAGCCCTGCTTAACAAACTTAATTTCATTCTATGACAAGGTTACCCACCTAGCTGACCAAGGGAAGCCAATGGGGTTATGTTAAGTTGGCGACTAGTCACTAGTAGGTTCCACAGGGATCCATCTTAGGGTCAGCGCTCTTCAGCATGTTCATAAGTGCCTTAGACTCAGGACTTGAGGGATTACTTAGTAAGTTTGCCAATTACATAAAACTGGGAGGAGCTGTTGACACTCTTGAGGGCAGAGGGGCCCTGCAGAGGGATCTGGACTCACTGGAGAACGGGGCAATCACTAACCGCACAAGGTTCAACAAGGGTAGGTGCCGGATTTTGCACCAGGGCACGGCAACCTTGGCTGTACATACAGACTGGGGGATGAGATGCTGGGGAGCAGCTCTGTAGAGAGGAATCTGGGGGTTTTGGTGGACAGCAAGTTGAACGTGAGCCAGCAGTGAGCCCTGGCAGCCGAGAGGGGCAACCGTGTCCTCGGTGCACCAAGCACAGCATTGCCAGCCGGGCGAGGGAGGTGATTGTCCCACTCTGTTCTGCACTGGTGCGACCTCACCTGGGGCACTGTGTGCAGATCTGTGAGCCACAGGATAAAAATGATTTAAAGCTACTGGACAGTGCCCAGAAGAGGGCCATGAAGTTGGTAAAGGGTTTGGAGGGGAAGCTGTATGAGGAACGGCTAAAGTCACTTGGTTTGCTTAGCCTGGAGGAGACTGAGGGGAGATTTCATGGCAGCTCCAGCTTCCTCACAAGCGGAGGAGGAGGGGCAGGCGCTGATCTCTTCTCTTTAGTTACCAATGACAGAACTCGAGGCAATGGCAGGAAGATGTGCCAGGGGAGGTTCAGGTTGGACATTGGGAAAAGGTTCTTTCCCCAGAGGCTGGTGGAGCACTGGAACAGGCTCCCCAGGGAGGTGTCACAGCCCCAAGTCTGACAGTGTTCAAGAAGAGACTGGACAATACACTCAGACACATGGTGTGAACTGTGGGGTTGTCATATGCAGGGACAGGAGTTGGACTCGATGATCCTTCTGGGTCCCTTCCAACTCAGGATATTCTATGATTCGGTGATAAGTTATGTATCAGAGCCTCCTCTCCTTATCGCTATGCATCTTTCCTGTGTGCTGCTGACATAATGCTGTTTAATTAACTCGAGACCCTGCTGACTTTTTTTCTTTTTTCCTTCTCAAGAAAATGGATGTGTGATCAACATTCTTGTAGGAAATGTTTGCATGGTTTGAATACATAATATTTTCTCTAGAACCAAAGCAGCAGTTTTTCATGGGTTGTGTTTTTTGGGTTTGGAGTTTGGTTGGGTTTTTTTGACTCAATCAAAAATTTTTCTTATGCATTACAGGAAGAGGAGAGAGTGTAATTGTCCTCTCAATAATTGAGAAGGATTAGGAAAGGAATAGAGAGAATCAATAGGGCAATGAATATTCATAATACAGAATGCAGTTTGGTCTCTCTCTCTTCTCCTTGGCCCTCCATTCAAAAAAGGAGCAAGAAAACAAATAAAGATGAGGATAGTCAGATGGCTCCTAGACAAAGAGGGATCTGATAGACTAGGATTCTTAATCTCTGAGGAGAGATGACTGTGAGAGGCTATGATGGAAACCAATAAAGTAATGGATAGTGTGTTTATTAACTGCCGTTCTCCAGTTATTTCTGTAAAACACAAGAGCTATTCATTGAAATTGGCCAATGAAGGCACCCAATGAAAAAACAGGTTGAAAATAAAGCAGAGGAATCACTTTCTATTTCACCCTCACTTACACCAAGCTCCTTATGCTGGGACATCCACTGTGCTGCTACTTTCCTCTCTACCTTCATGATTTTTTTTGTTCATATTCTTTATTGCTTTCCACATATTGAGTCTACTTACAACTTTCTCCCTCTATCCTGGACTATGGTCCTCTTCTCCTACCTGTATGCTACCTTACCAATTGGACTGTCTCTCAGGCTATTGCTTCACTTCACGTTCTACTTCACACTACATTTTCACCAAAATACTTGCCAGCCATGCTTTACTCAAAAATGCTGTGGAAATTTTTAACAGGCCAACCCTAAGTCTTCCACATTTTGCTATAGATATTTCCTCAGGGTTTTCAAAGTAGTACCAGGTTTGCCAAACAGTTGGGCTTGCGCCAGAATGACTCTTCCGTGTCATTCTTATACTTTTCTGATGGTCTTTCCACTTCCTCTCAGTTTTAGGCTTTCATGAATCCTACTGTTTCCCAAAATAACCTTGATTTTGTTGCCTCGACAGCTGGTGAGAAGAGCTTCCACACACAGAGCTATTGGGTGTGCAGGTGGGCACGCTGGCCCTGTCACTGTAGCAGGCACTAGTTTAGTTAGGACACCAGGCAGGAGAAAGACTCAGAGGGGGAAGGTGGACAAGGAAGAGACAACTGAAGTGCCTATATCAAGCTTTGCACTGCTGACCACTCAGGTAGAAACATCTGGCTATGGTAGGATTGCACACAGAGCCGGAACAGTATTCATCCATTTTCCACACAGGGTTTATTCTTGCTTTCACATAGGTGGTAAGAAAGACAGAATTAGAATCATACAATTGTTTTGGTTAGAAAACACCTTTAAGACCATTGAGTCCAACCATTAACCTAGCACTGTCAAGTCCACTTCTAAACCACGTCTCTAAGAACCTCATCAATTTGTCTTTTAAACACCTCCAGGGATGGTGACTCAACTGCTTTCTTGGGCAGCCTGTTCCAATGCCTGACAACCCGTTCAGTGAAGTTTTTCCTAATGAATGAAATAAGAAAGGAAGGTTCTGGGGGTCTTTGGCATGGTCACTGTGCTATGGATTTTTCAATTCTCTTACATCTTGCATAGTACTTTTAAAGACCATCCCAATCCATCTGGCTGGTGCAACTTGGAGGTACATTTTCCAAGAGGAAGAAATAAGTATGTGGATGATAAATATTCATGGTGCATGAAATAAGAAAAGAAATTGTTCCTTCAGAGAGAGAAAAAGAGAGAATAATATCTAAGGTATGGGAGACATTAATGTATACTGTAGTGCTGGCAAGAACACATCAAGAATCAGTGCACATATGCTATTAATAACTTTTTAGATTTTTAGATTTTTTTTTTTTGCTGCACAATAGGTTTAGAGTATGTTTTTAACCAGCCCAGTAGAGAGATGAAGAAAATGGTACAGTGTGAGAGAAGGCAAATATTTCCAATTCGTCCACTACAAAGGCATAATAATATCCTTAGAACAGACATTTCCCGCTCCTTTATCCCCAGCTTCTCTGCCATAACAAGCCTCTTGTGTTGGCTCAGATTGCATATGTGATGTGCCAGACTCAAAATCCAGAGTCAAGTACTTCATTTTCTGAGTTTGGAGGTTTGGATTACTGGGTAGTACCTGTCTCTATAACTAAACAAATTAATCCCAGAGCTTCAAACTCCATAGTAACCCACGTGTGTATTTGACATTTGAATCCTCCCAAATCCATGCCTTTGTTTTAGGTGCTAGTAGCCTAAGTTATGCTACAGTACACACCAAATCATCAGGGGTGCAGCATTCATTCATACACCGTCATTCAATGGCAGAGATCTGACCTGAGAGACTGGGTGAAAACAGTTATAGCCAAAACTATGTTTAGAGTGAAAAAATGCAGGAAATATAAATTGAGTGCCCACATCAAAGTCTCTGTGACTACTCTGAATGGCATTTGCACTTTCAGGCTCCCACAGTATTATTTGCTTTAGCATTGTGGTTGATCTGCAGTCAAACCAAGCAATATACTCCAGGAGCGCATCTGAGGAGATAATCCGGAAAAACAATGGGCTTTTGCTCTGTTTCCTGAACAGCATTATCATCAAAACTATCTGAAATCAAAAACAAAAACACTGCAAAGCACAAAAGGGTCAAGTCCCGGTCAGGCTGGAACCTGGAGAGAGGCAAATGCTGCTCTCCCTGCAACCGATGCCTTCCTACACCTTCTTCTAACTGGTCACCATGTAAATCTTCTGTGGCTTAAATGAGGTCCCGAAGACATATATATTAAGATAAAATAATATTTGTTATGTTAGAAGAATTAAGCTGGGCTCTGAAGCTGATTTACAAATTACAGTTAAGCAACAAAAAAACCTCTCAAATTTCCTTGTCCTGGGCCTTCTCCACGGCAACGATCAGTGCTGGGCACTTCGGGATGGGATGTCTGAGTCTCTAGTAAATGTGACCCTACGTATGTGAAGAACAGCCTCATGCACCTCCTCTTAGATGTATGCAAAGAATGGGATACATTTGCCAGGCACACAGTATTGCAATATTGAAGCAGTGCCCATTTTTGCGTATCTTTCATTGGCTCCTACAAGCACAGCCCAGATTCTTTTGAACTAAGTTTTGATGAACCTTCTTAAAGGAAAGCTTAGAATCACTTGTTATCCTCAGCTTTTTTTCTTTATTATACCTGCCCTGGAAGACAAAATGGAAATTGTTTTCTTTTTAGCTCAGCATTGAGGCTGAAGGATCTCTGCAGCAGGAGCAGTCATTTCACTACATACAGGTACAGCCCCTGGCACACCGAAATCCAAACGAAGGGCATCACTGACAGTAACACATACAATTCAGTGCCACAAATGAATCCATGAAGCATGAGACATGAAAGTAATTTTAAATATTATTTTCACAATGCTTTATAACATTGTCCTGTCTATACTTTGTGGTTTTGATATATTTTGTTCTTTACAACAAAACATGCTCTTAAGATAGAATAACCTTTTGTAGAACTATTTCTGATACTAACTGTAGGAAATATTGCTGGAGCCAGCAACATCCTAAAAATTGGAAAGAACTAAAGTTTGGTTTTCCAGTACCTATATGTCATCTTGTCATTTTGACCCATGCAGAGTGAGTGTAGGCTGCTACCAGACCAGAACAACAACAAAAGGCTGCAGCAGAAGTAGAGTCTATGATCTTCTCTGTATTACATGTTCTGAGTCAGTCTCCTCGGCTTAAAAAAAAAGTGGCTGAGACAAGCTGTGCTGCTCTGTCATCAGTTTCCATTCTATTTCAGCTCTTCAGGGTAAAAAAAAGCCAAAACTCATGTGCCCTTAACTACCAGATCCAACTTTGAAATAGAGAAAAACTTCCAGAGGATAATAATTCACTAAGAACTGACTTACTCATTTTATGCCTCTTGGGTTATATTCTTAGCTAGTATGACTGAGCCAAACAGTCACTGAATGCTGCTGAGGTCTGCATATTGCCTGACAACAGGGCTCACGGCTTTCCTGTCCACTTTGTTGTCTTCTGCTTTTTATTGCTGAAAAAGGACAAGCAGGTGTGCTTCAACATTCAGGACACTTCTCTCAGAGACCATGCTGTCACACTTTTCCTCAGTGGAATCAACATCTGTGGTGGTGCAGAAGTTAAGCCCTAGGTAGACACCAAATCTGAGACTGTCTTTGCCAGCGGGCCCACCTGGAGCACCATTCTTCAGAAAGCCCAGGAGCTTCCAGACACTCAGGCACAGGTTCATAATGGGGCTATGGATACATGAAGGTCCTTAGCTGTGTCCTTTCCCTTTGGATAAGTGGGAGCGTGTCATACAACAACCAGGTTCTGTATTCACAGATGAGCTGCTCCTTCCTCCATATGCTGTTAATATTTCCCTTCCCTGAATTTTTCCTACATTTGCTGGGTTCTGATTGGTCTGCGGTCACCACATACGGGCACAACATCCCACGTGCTAAGTGAACACATACCATATAGTTAATTCCATAATGGACTACTAATATTTCCCATATTATTTTACCCTCTGTTCCTGAAGAAAAATTATTCCCTGTTATTAGTTTCATTTTCTTTTTGAACTACCATTTCATATTTAGTGGATATCATTACTGATGTGCTGACATTAAAGCCATTGATATTTTCTATAAGAAAGTAAGTATATCAGGCACAAAAATACATAATACTTCCATAAATAAAGTCAGCAAAATATCTAGTAACTACTGAAAATTTCCCCAAAGAAATTATAATACATTTTTCAATGCAGATATAAGAACTAATGACAACCCACAGATAATCAATGAATTGAACACAACACCTTCATATACAGTGTTCAGCACTTAGACTCATGGGATGGTCTATCTGTTGGCTGAGATTCACAAAAAGTTTCTGCTCAAAAGGAATTTCATTCTTGCACTTGACTTGAATATTGTATAATCAAAATTCTTCCCTTACTAGCATGCTTCAATGGCACATGAGAAAGGGATAATGACAGACTGAGTCAAAAATCATTTTTAATGTGATTAAAACCTTTTCCAAAGGTGTTTTATGGTACTCAGCCACTTGTTACTGGTTCAATAGTCAACAGTAGCTGCTGTGCAAAATTGTTCTTTTAAGGAACATTATTTTGCACTTCAACATTGTGCTATGAGTTTCAGGACCAGCTTACTGTATGGTTGTCTTAAGTTTGTTATATCATAGGAATTTGGAAATTACAAGATAATACCAGGAGAAAAGCAGTGTCCAGTCTCCATGGGTTGTTGTAGTAAGTCCACCTTCAGATTAACATGGAAATAGGTAATGGCAGGGTGAGTGTCACGAGGATGCAGCCAGGCTCTTCTCTGTGACAACCAACGATAAGACAAGAGGCAATGGGTACAAACTGGTACACAGGAGGTTCCATTTAAATTTGAGAAGAAACTTCTTCACAGTGAGGGTGACAGAGCACTGGAACAGGCTGCCCATGGGGGTTGTGGAGTCTCCTTCTCTGGAGACATTCAAAACCCACCTGGACGCCTTCCTGTGTAACCTCATTTGGGTGTTCCTGCTCCGGCAGGGGGATTGCACTGGATGATCTTTTGAGGTTCCTTCCAATCCCTAACGTTCTGTGATTCTGTGAATGGTAGAGTGCTTTTTTCATAGCATAAACGTCTTCCTAACACTGAATAAATGCTGACATGACAGAGTATCTCTCTTGTATTTTTTTCTTCCCATGTGAAAACATGGTGGATTTTCATCTTATCTACAAACTTTTGAAATCGCATGAAAACAATCCAATTCCTTTTAGCTTCTTTGAAAGCCTACAAGCCCTTTGACACAAGTCAAGTATTGGCCAAGCAGTGGAAGTTGCAGTCAGCAACATGCAGTTAGCTTTGGTTTTCCCTATATGTTTGTCTGTGCACAACCAGCATACTCACTTCTGAACATTGCATCCTAAGAGATCCCTCATTCTGGCAAATATGGTAGGCAGAAAGCAAAATTAAATGATCCTTTTGGAGAAAAAACATGAGAAAAAATGGAAGACAGATGGATCTGATGAGCAGTCCCTCAGGTTTAAGCCCAGTTATCAATCAAAGAGCTCACTGATGGTGCAACAGCAGAGCCCATCTCAGGTCTGGGCAGCAACCCCATTATTCACAGACATCCCAAACAACCCACCTCCTAGACACAGAGGAGCCAGCTGGGGTACTCAGTCTTGCATCTTTTGTACAATCCTTCAGGTGAAAAATAACAAAGTTTTTTATATAGTTCTGAAAATGAAGCATTTCATAAGGTATGCTTTTATATGCACACATATGTTTAGGTGTTAAATAAGATTTTCCTTCAGTTATGGATTTTAGTTCCCGTCCACCTCCTTCATCTCCTTCTTTAGTCATTCTCTCAGTTCTCCTTGAATAGATGACTTTTCTTACCTCTATGTTTTTTAAATTATTTCTAACTGGAAATGAGTAAGCTATGCCTGTGAAAACCATCTTGTGGATTTGTACTACATTTAGGTAATCATAACTCTTGTCAAAAAAAGCATTTAAAAATATTTTTGAAAAAAGAACAAAAAATTTTACATTTTACAGGGAGAATTTGTACTCTTTCAGGCCCACAATTTAAAAACAAACTTAAAAAAAAAAAAGACCACACAAAAAACCTCATATTATGACAAAAGAAATAGCAGAATAAAATCAGTTCTCTCATAGGGTCCCTTATTATTTTAGCAAATAACAACCTAGTTCAAAAATTTCAAGAATTCAAGAATTTTGGATTTCTAAAATGCTCAGAAAGTTCATGTAGATGAAGATTATCAATGGTAAAAATAATCCTGTTTCAGTAGAGCCTAAAAGTCTTGTGATTTTTATTAATTTGAAGATTTTAAAAGATTAGAGAGTCCATAAATCAAACAAAAATATTAGACACAAACAGTCCAACATGTTTTCTCATCGTCATATGATAAATCCCCTACGCATTCAGGTCATTCTCATGATCCATCTTAATCACATTTTATCAGACTAACATTCAGAGCCTTCTAGTTAGTTCATTGTTACAGTAAACAGTGGTTAAAAAGCAAAGATGCAATAATGCACACACAAACTTCATGGGACATACAGAATGCCAAAGATCACAAAGAGATCAGCAATGGCAGAAGAAACCAACTGACAGTCAGGATCTGTAAACTGCTAAATGTATTACTTATTTTTATGACCACAGGTTATTAACTGAGACTACAGATTATTAGCTATTTGTTTCCTATCAGTGCCATTCCTAGCAGTGGTTAACGCACTAAGTAAAGGTAGTTTTTATCAAGGAAATATAGCAGTCTAAAAAACAGACACATAAAGGACAAAACACACCAGGGAACTCAGAGATGGGGACTGGCAGCTTTTAAAAGAGCTGATTAATATACTCATTTCTTTTGAGTACTGCTGTTATTAATGAGTTAGTGCAAAGTGCCATAATCAGGATCTGTGGACCATTTGCTAGGTGCTCTGGAAACACACACAAAGTCATCAAGGGAAAACTAATGGAGACAGGAGTGTGAGCTGGAAATAAATGGGGTGTTGAGGCCAGACTCATTATTAGTGTTACTGAGAGGGCAACATGAGGAGACATGATGTGAGATGAGATCTCAGACATCTGATAGTGTTCCCTTCTCCCCAAGAGGAACAGCAACTCCAGACAAGGAAGAATAAGTGGAGAAAGAAAGAAAGAAACTACAGGGAAAACTTGTCTCTAACTTGCGTCTAAAGAGTGTCTTGTTTGCTCCTCCTGCTTCCCAATAGATAACACTTCCAACCTTTCCTGGTCTTCCCCTACTCCAGTTGCAGCAGACAAGTGAGTTTGACCCATGCATGTACCATTATCAAGCCAACATGAAATCTGAATGTGGTTTTGATAACCAGGTTGTTCTCTCTCTTTCCATGGCCAGAAAAAAAAAAAAAAAAAAAGAAAAAAAAAAGAAGAGTTTTGCCAAGATGGAAATTATTTTATTAAGGATTAGGATTAGCCCTAATATAAGCAGTGTTCACAGTTCTGCTTAGCTGCTGTCTAACCATGCTGCCTCTACTTTACAAGTCCCTAAGTCCTGAGTTTTAAATCCAGGCTTGCTCCTTAAAACTGCACTTTTGCACAGCCTCCAGGGTGTCTGTCTTGCCAGGAAAGAGCCAGTGGGTACATAACTCATGCCTGAGCCTGGCTGATATCCAGGATGTGTGTTTCTGTATGCATCTGTCTTGCAGGGTTCACCTGGCCAGAAGACTTCTGTGACTGAGAAAAGGCCTATTCTCCCCACTCCCCAGAGGTGCCTCCGCACTCATATCGATGACACAGCCTGTGGAAAGTGCGTGGTGACCAAGTCTGTGCTCCCACTCTCCGTCTCTTCTTCCCCATTATCTGCCAGTACTCAGGTTTCTATGTTCAATTCTCTCCCCCACCCAACAAGGTGCAAACTCACACCTTTCTCCTCCTCTCCTGGATGCAACTGTCTTACAGGGAATAACCCTTCCACAACACATGGATGCAGCCCCAGGACCGTGCTCCAGAGCTGTGTTCTCCCAGTTCTCAGTCCAGGGCCATAGCACCAGAGTGCGTTGCAGAGCACCCAAACACTCACTGTCTCTCCTTCAGGGCCGAGAAGTCTTAATTGGTTTTCTGCAAAGGCATACAGCTGTACTGGGAAGTGTGAAGAGTAAAGAGTATGTCACCCAAAACAGTCTCTAATTTATCAGTCAAAGTTCTTCACAT
The DNA here is from genome assembly GCF_963082525.1 of Nesoenas mayeri. Lineage (NCBI taxonomy): Eukaryota > Metazoa > Chordata > Aves > Columbiformes > Columbidae > Nesoenas > Nesoenas mayeri. Next base: position 111,484,449 of record NC_137543.1, read on the forward strand.
TAGGCTGGGAGTGATGCCAAAAGGAAAAGACTTGAACTGAGGACCTCCACTCAGTTGGTCAGTGCTTTATCTTCTAGGGAGCTGTAAGAGAAAATGCTGACAGAAAGGAACCCTTGGATGACTATGGGGAGGGATCTCTCCTTCAGTTTTGAAAAAAAGAGTTTTCATATCTCCCACAAGAGCAAGATTTCAGATTCTGCAGCCTGAGTCATATGCCATCCAGCATCTTTGAATAAGCTCTAGAGATGGGCAGACACCCACATCCTCCACTTTTCCTTGGGGCTAGCTCCCCGCTCACTGCCTGCTCACAACAGGGGCTGCTTGGGTTCATAACCTCATTCTTCTCATTCAGGAAAGGATAACAGCCCTGATGAAGATGGGCTCCTGAAAACTAAACACCAAAAAACTCACTGTTGCTGTGATTAGCTCCTCTCTTTTGGTTTGTTTGTTGGTTTGTTTGTTTTCCTTTCAACTATTTTGATAGCTTTTGCTAGGAACTTCACAGAGGATCTCTTTGACACTTACACCTTGTCAGAGGTCTTCTAACATGATGTTAAAGACAATAAAATATCTGTTTGCATCTATGACTAGACAGGTCTGCATGTAAGGGTGGCAGGCATATTGCCAGTTATAAGACCAAGGACCCTGCTGTGATCTCAATACCTATGCATAAATCGGCAGTAATTGCATGATATGGAAATTCCAAAACATGGAATTACTCAAGCACAAAATGGACAAATGACATAGCACTGCTAAATGGGTTCATCTTTCCCCATTTGCTTCCTTTGTGTACCTGCCATCCTCCTCGTGCAAAGCTGTAGATCTCCCAGGTAAGTGCTGAAGCCCTAGGAGCTCCTTTGGAGATGTCACTTGACAGCACCAGTTCAGCCCCAGCATGGTGCAAGAGGTGCCCTTTGCCTGGGCTGGGAGTAACAGCTTTGCACACTTGACATCATCTATGTGTAAGTCTGCAGTTGATGTTTGGAGTCTTCTGCCTTAAATGATACTACCCAGTTGTGCATGTAGGATGATTAAGTCAAAATTGCCCACAGAGAGTTAACAAACCTTGCTATGTCATACTGTAGCAACATGGCTTTCTTTAAGCCCTGACTTACTTCTAATACTATCCACAATGGGTGAGTCATTGTTACTGTAAACTCAGAGGGAAGTGAATTTGAGGATTTGAGGACAAAGAACAGAAATCTTAAGGAAACCAGGCTTCATTGCTTATGGAACAGCTTGTTTCTATATATATCATTTAAGAATAATATATAGCGCCATCATTTTATTTCTGAGGAACACGATCAGGCTTCAGAGAAATGTGCACTTTGTTTATGAAGGTCTATGTCTCCACAGTGCACGTAAGGATATTTTTAGTGGGCTTTGATAGACAGCTTAAGTTATCCTTACAATGCTGAAACATTGGATTTGATTACTGAACCTCAGGTTAATGAAAAACATAAAATAATATGACTGGAAATGCTGTAATTAAATGGCAGGACAGTCCAACTGACATTATCAGCACAAAATGCTAACATCCCGATGCAATTTTTAGCCTGTTTAGGCCTCCCTAAATAAAACACTGCCTATCTGTTCACACGACTGCTCACATGTCGCTTTTACTGTCACAATTTTTACTTTGCAAGATGCTAATGTGAAAAATAACAACAACACACAAATACAGGCTAACCCCTTGTACCATGTGCAGTCCTAAACCGCCTTTTCAGCGCTGATCCACAAGTGCAAGACGAAGGAGAAGAAAGCTTTTTGTACTACTTTGCTATCAGATAGGCTAGTCGTCATGGTACTTTCGCACTTTGCTGAATAAACTAAAAACAAGACTTCAAAAAATGTGCAACTGCAAATTACTGAGCTGAGGAGCTGCAATTAGAAAGGAAATGAAGAAAATGGACAGTGGGGTGCCTTAATGTGAAATGTGACATTGATAAATCAAAGGAAACCTAGAATTTGAGCAGTAGATATTTCAACTGATTACCAAAGATAACTTGCATTCTTTGTTAGCTCAGTCAATTTTGCATTTGCTCAGAAAGATTAAAAGGCCCAGTAGCTACCACATCATTAGAAACAACACAGTCATATAAATAAATAAATAGAGTTCCCTTTCAATTCCTGCTAAAGGAGGCAAAGACTGCAGATGGCTATACACCAGGAGTTGTGTGCGACAGGAAACAAGGGACTCTTCATTACTGGAGCAAAACACTCATAGTTTCCAGAGTAAAGGTCCTAATTTTTCCATAAAGCAGACCATATTTAGGGGAGAATCACAGCTTAGGAACTGAAATGTGCCATAAGTGAAAGCAGAATTAAGAACTTAAACATATGTTAAGCACAGTTAACACAGTTACAGATTTCTTTCGCAGTAATCAAAATCAGTTACCATGTAATGCTTTGTACCCTAAATATAACAACTGTATACATTTTCTTTTCATTAACGTACTCTTTTATTAACTCACTATATTTTTCCAACTGTCTGATTTTTAGAACACAATGCAGCTTACGGACAAAAGTCAATAGAATTTTGGGGGCATAATATAGATTACTTTTCCTAAATTCCCAATTTATGAGTAGACTTGGTAGTAAAAACTGGCAAAGCCAATCATAAACCCCTTTGCCTGACAAATATTCCAGCCTGTGGAAACGGTTTCCTTTTTTAAGATGTTCACAGCAGCGGTTGCCCAAACATGGTGCCTGTGAAGGGGAATTTCCATCTGTATTTTCTTAATAGCACCCTCCACAGCGAACCTTCCCTATCTCTGTGGCCACAGGAGAGAGGGTAGATCCTTGGGCTGAACTTAATGTGTAAACTTCAGAGGATAAACAATTCTAGCTACCTGCAAGTTTCGAAGTGTTATTTGTCTCAAACTATTTGCAGCAGAACCTTTAAGTGAAACATGGATTTTCTGAAGGGACCTGGTCCTTTATTTTTTTTTTCTAAATTATCTGATGGTAGGGTGAAATGATGCCAGGGACAAGGCAGTCTTCTGTCACAAACCCACCTTGTCTGGTGGAGGGCCAAAGCCCCCCAGTTTAGAAGATTTTCCCTTTTACAGTCCCTTCTTTGCACTAAGATGTAGGTCTCAGACATCACTGCAGGAAAAGGTTGATTCACAGCGAGATACAGAACACAGTGAGCCATCCCTATGGGAGGAAAATAATCCATGCAAAATTCAAAAGGAACTTATGTTTACTGGGACACCCCATTCTGCCACGTTTCTGTGAAATAAAGCGTTAGAGGGGATGGGAATGTCTGCTCAGGAGCAAGCAGAGAAAAAAGCTCAGAGCAGTTTCACAGGCCTCCTTCAGAAATGCATGGGAACCCTTCCACTGCTGTTGTTGTGGAGCGCTTTGCTGAAAGGAAGTCACACATAAGGCTTCCTTCCCTAGAAGGTCTGTTTGGATATAATTTGCATGCTTGGCTTCTTTTAAGAGGCATGGATTTAATTAGAAGGACAAAAATAACCACTTCCAGCATCATGATAAAGAATGGGAGATGGAGGCCTGGTGAGACTCAAGAAGCCTCATGTTTGATGGAAAGCATGGTAGAAATCTTGCCAGTTTCTCAAATCTCCTTAGGCAAAGATGAAGAAATTGGGCAACAGGCCTTCAGTGTTGCTTATTGGAAGAGGAAAACCAAAAATGTGCTTGGCTGCTAGCTAGCACAGAGACAGGAAGGATGAATTGACACTGGTTTCTGATGTGAAGAGGACTGAGAAATTAAGTATTCACTGGTAGATCGATACCTTAGCATTCCTACAGAGTGCTGATTTCTATAATACCTACAGCAGCAGTCTCACTCATCCTATGACACATTATTAGTCATATACTAATGTCCTGTTTCCCCAAAAATAAGACCTACCCCGAAAATAAGCCCCAGCATGATTTTTCAGGAGTTTTGAGGATGCCCAAAGTATAAGCCCTACTCCAAAAATAAGCTCAAGTTACAGTTCATAAAAAAGTCAATTCAAATGGTGTCCAGGCAGCTATACATGTAAAAAAGTAGTACATTTTGGAGCAAAAATTAATATAAGACCTGTCTTATTTTCAGGGAAACAGGGTGGGAAGGAGTCAGAATAAGACACATTTTCTTCTAAAACTGATAGAGCAGCCTTATTAGACTAGGTGAAATACCTCTATGTCATACCAACATTAAAACAAGAGTAGTCTCTAGACTTTTTCCTACCCAGGTTCATACTACCGATTTGAAAGAAAATATTACTTTCTCTAATCTGAAGAACACTACAAATTCGTGTCACATCTCTGAGAAACAGAGAGGAATTCATCATCAAGCCTCTGTTCAACTTGCTTTATTTTGGCAGTGTTCACCCATCAAATCGCTCAGTTAGCAAATAGGTTACAGCTAAGGCAGTATAGGAAGACCCTCTTTGTTTTCAGAAATATTATCCTTTTAGAAAAAAGATTTATAAGTAATAGGTAAAGTGTGAAATGTAAACTTACCCAGGGATCAGTGAAAGTGGAATCTGTTTGGGATTCTGTAGTAGCTAATCAAAGCTTGCATTGTCTGCAGGTGACCCGTATGCCAATTTGGCACAGCTTAGAGGTATGCAGACCATCAAGTGATCATACAGATTGTTTATAGGAAGCTGAAAATAAGTTGATTTAGGCACACAGTTAGAAAACATTTTCAGAGCATGACAGAGGGATTTTAACAGTGGTTAAGTATGTTCTGCCACAGATAAAATCACAAGAAAGAAACAATGGAAAAATGATAAATTGTGGTTTCTTTTTGATCGCAGTGAGCAACACTGGTAGAAGAATCAGTCTTGCAAGCTTTTGGTATGTGTACAAATTGTAGTACTGTAGCAGTGGAAAAATCCAGGCATCTCTGAGGAGCATTACAGAGGTTCAGACTGCAGACTTTGTCAAATTAGTTAATTTAAAAAATTATGCCTATATTTGCATTATTATATGTAAAAAGTATAGCATATGAATTAACTCTTCTTCACTATAGGATACAAGTAGGTGGCCTTGTTTTTGACAGTGTATACAAATGGAAAAATTAAATAAGATAAAGCATAATACATGTGGTTTTAAACGGATTACAATTTAGGAAGTACAGGGTCTGGTACCAAGAATTTCTACAGGGTCTTTTTGAAAAGCCTTGTGCAAGGCAAGCTGTAGCTCCCTCTGACTGCCATCTTGGACTTTTTCCTTTGAATACTGGCCATCCGCAGAGCTTTTAAAATGTCAGTCATTTCTATGGGGATCCTTTAATGGGTATTGCAGGAACACAGGGATTTACATCTCATAGTTATCTTTCTCAGCTGAGACCTACAGGCACAACTAAAATGCAAATAATAAATATTAATAACTCTTTCTAAGACTTAAAGTGATCACTTCAGACAGTTAAATATGATTGAAGTAGGCCCCTGATGTGCTTGTCCCTGTCTTGTATGTATTTTTCTGCTGAGATATAGGTTGGGCAATGGCCAGTTCAAGTGTATGCCACTTATTTTCATTATATGTTCTTCCTTAAACAGGATCATAGCAGTTTGTCGATGGACCAAGCTCTACTCTTAGTTACAGCAAGGTGACTCTGGAGTAAATCCCTCAGATTCAGTTGAATTACATTGGTATATAACTGAGAGGAATTTCCTCTGATGGATATAATTTCCATGCATGATATACGTACATTCCTCAACGGTAATTAAGACCAGATGGTGCTTCATATTTATACTTCAAGTGTGTGGCTATTGCTTTTCTCTGATACCGCAGAAAGCAGTTTTCTGCCATTCCCATACATGGCCGGTACTTTCCCACACATTCGACAGCTAATAAGTTACAAAGATTCCCCTGAACAAATACCTAATGCAATTTAAAATTGAAAAACTTGGCAAGGAATTAGGCAACAGGTGCCTGGTATCCATCTATCGTGTATTTACAGCTGGAAGAATTACAAGCCAGGTCTTTCTAAAAAAGGTTTGGAACTCGGTGTCTGCAGACAAACGTGTGCGGAGGGCTTGATGCCGGAGTGGGGGCTGCACCCACTCGATGGGGAGCACAGCTACAAAAGGAGGTGGGGTGCACGGGCTGGGGGGTGAATCTGCGCATATGGGTGCATGCAGGAAGATGAGGTTAGCTTATATTTTTAGACTGGCAATCCTGGTACTTTCCACACGTGCTTTAGGCTTGGGAAGACTCCAGGAAAGCCAGCCAGGGTCACAAAGTTACTCAAGCTTTATAAGAGAAACTCTGAAAAACTTGTGATGTGTATATTATATATTGGTATATTTATTGCAATATATATATATTCTTAATATATGGGTGTATATACACACATATATGTGTGTGTTTGCGTATATGCATATTTTTAATGCTTTCAGTCCCTTACTTGCTGCCTCTGAAACTAAAAGAAAAACATCTTACACTGGCAGGAACATTAGTACCACTATAGGAGATAAATAGGATACTGACTGATAATCACAGTTACCACCTGCGACTCAATTAATTTCTCAGACATAAACCCTGTACAAACACACAATGAAGGACTGTTTCTGTGGGGTGGAATATCCCCCTAGAGAAATATGCAGAGGCTACATTGAGGACCTTACAAATTTATTACACTCTTTATTTTGTAATACAAAAACCTCTAATTGTGTCACTCATAAATAACAGCTGTAGTGGAGGATATAGGTTTTTATCAGTAATCATGTTTCTGAAATGACATGTCTCCACTGAGCTGTTGTACCTCTCAACATGGGTGAAATTTTAGAATTAACTTTGCAAACAAATTCTTTCAGTATTCTGGGCTGAAGGAAAACTGTATTTGAATAAGCCTAGATTTTTAAACAAGATCCTTTTATCTTTCTGATTTCTCCATCTATTACTGCCAACTGGAGGTCATAGATGTGTAATTGGATAACAATTCCGTGAGTTTCGTAAGAGTACAAGTAAGGGTTTCTAGAAGACTAAGGAAATGGGTGACGGGTCTTCATTCTAGTGGGTAACCACCTTTTTTCCACAGAAATATACTCAGAGTGTGTACTTGTTATATGCTTGCCCAGTATTTAGCCCAAGGGTAGTTTGGATCTGGACTGCAGTTTAGAAATGCATCTGCAATACAAAAACCAGAAAAAGCAACAGTCTCTGAAGAAGGATATCTATGCTTTTCTTTCTAAAACTTTCTAAGGTATCTGCTGGCTCAGTATGAATATTCTGCTTCAAGTGCCTGAAATCATGGCCCAGATTTCACAAAGTGTCAGGATGAATTCTTAGAGACCAGAATTGCTCTTTTGTAAACCATCTCAAAGCTCTGTTCCTCCTGCACCCATCCCCAGCCACAGGGTATCCATCTGTGCTCGTGAGTCTGTGTATGCTCATGGGGAAGCAGAACAGCCACCAACAGAGAAACAGCACCAATGCCCACATCTCACCCTCTGCATGCCCTTCCACCTGTCTTGGCACAGGTGAAGAGTGGATGGTTTTAGCTGAATCCAGCAAAAGAAAGGCTTTGCTAGTAGAGACAAGAAGGCATTTTGAAGACTTTGCCTTCTCAGTACTGCCAGGTCTCATAATTGTAATTGATGTTTATTTTGCTCAGAGCTCCAGGTTCTGGAGTTGTGAAAATCTCAGCTTTCATTAAAAGAAAAAGTAGGTTTTGTGCCTGCAGAGACAAGTCTGAAAACATGAACCTAAGGCCTGGACAAAACAAAAGTCAGAAAATAAAAAGTGCTTCAAAAGGTATTAATTTAAGAAATATTTAAAAAAAAAGAAAAAGAAGTTAATTGCATGATTTTTTTAGTGCTTCAAGTATAATTTATAAATGCATAAGGCTAGATATGATACACCTTTCAAGTACAAAACTCTATGTAAATGAAGATTACTTTTCAGAGCTCATTTGGCTTCCATGGAGCTCACAGATGGTAAAACAGAAATTACAGAAAGAACAAAGAACTTAACACCTATGACAACCCAATAAATTGGCCCCTAAACTGCCATTCACCTGCTCAGGCATGTTGCTTGAGTGCAGCATGTCAGGTTACCCCATCACTAGAAATCATCCAAGAGATGGATATGGAGAGCATCAGACACATGGTGATGATTTAGGCGCTGCTGTGGCAACACAAGCAGAGCTTCTAACTGGGGAATGAGTCACAACCTGCATGCTTCACACTGCCATTCACTGGTGGTCCGTGTGCTGGACCTGGTTCTCCAGTGGAGGATATGAGAGTACCTCTCATCTGGCTAACTCCTATGTCTTAGTGCACTGATGCTCACAGCAACAGGAGACCTTCAAGCCAAAATGACACAAAGCTCCAGCAGAAGATGGGCCTCCTTTCATCTTCACAAAGTCAACAAGTATCCCTCCAAATAAGTTTCTTCATGCATCACATAATCTCTCTTTTTTTTTCTCCGCAAGATTAAACAATCAAGCTATTTTTTCCCTTTCTTCTTTTTCCCTCACAGGCAAGAAAACGGGTTTTTGTTGTGGCCCCCTTGATGTGTATGTCATTCCTAGTCCTGCCACATAGTCTCACATAAGGTGTCCCCACCCTTGCAGGTTGCAAATTCAGCTTGCTGGAGGTCAAGACCTTTACATCCACCAATCCTTACTTTGGGGATACAATGCTTCGCTCATCACTGAATTAAACTACTGCATGTTTTTGTCTCCAGAAACCAACTTCTTTTACAAATTTTTGTCAATTCATTTTGTTTCTCACCCTGGAAGGCCTCAGAGGAGATATTATACACGTATGCTACGGGTGGGGTGAGAACACTGTACAAGCACTAGTGGCTTTCAGAAAAGGAGAACTGGAGATGGCTGATTTCATCTTTCCATAACAACCTGGTAGACATCAGCAGGAGATAGGTGTTGCCCAGAGCAGCAGGCAGAGCACAGAAAACAAAAACCTCAGGGCAGGATGGATCAGGAAAAGCACAGCATGACCAGTCCTAGTCAGCCAAGGTGCTCTGTAACTTGTAAAAACATCTCCAGGATGCTCATCTGTGCAGCCAGGGATGTGTCTGGGGAAAACAGATCCAACCTGCAGTTTCCTGGGAATGAACAAAACAGATGAAGACAAGAACTCCAGTCTCTTGGAAAGGGAGGAACAAAGGCAACATGAGGATCTGAGGGCTTCTGAGATTTTGGTGAAGGTCTGGAGTGTAAAGGTAACAGAAAATTGTGCAGCACTTTTTTCAAGTAGAGTAAACATAAAGTGGAGGTTCCTCTTATTAAATAGGGTCCAGATTTCATAATTAAAATATTAACATAAAAGGACTATTTTTTTAGACTCAGACTGAGAAAAGAGTTTGTGGATTATATGACTAATATTTTGAAGCTGCAGAAAGGCAACAACCACTTTACAAGAGGATGAAACATCCACTTCTTACTGTTCCCCCAGTGCACATTGCCTTCACCACTTCCAAATTGTTCCTTTTTATCCACATTTCCAATCAATAACCTTAATTTTGGCATTTCCCAACTGCTGAGTTCTTGATTTTAGGTCTTCAACATTCTTTCAGCTTCTTTGTACACCATAGCTATAAAATAAATGACTGATGACTAATGCAAATCATCCACTGGGAATGTTGGCCTCTCCTCACTGAATCAGTATCAATAAATAAATATGCTCATTATTTCACCAGTTTTCATAAAAACAACTCTTCGTAAAACACACAATGCAATCCTCCTCCAGAAGACTTATCTTAGTCTCTGCCAGCACCTGGAGTTTTACTAGACCTGAATCCCTGCTCCCTATGCCTAATTTCTTTTATATGTTCAAATGTTCTCTTCTGCCTGTTGCTGTGTAAAAGATCCACACAAACAGGGGAACTACTGCCAACAATGCATTAACTGTATGCAAATGTTCCTGATGCGAAGTATAAATTAACCACAATAAATGATAAACTTCCTGTCCCTCATCACTTTCCATTACAGTTACCTTATGTATTATTTGTTACCCCAGATGTTAAAAAAATGTAAATGGAAATTTTTATGTTGCCTGTACTCCTGCAAGTGAAACAGATACATTAGGATAGATCAGCAAAGTAAGTATGGCAGTGGCAACAGCTAAAGCAGTTGAAATGCTTCAGGGTAACACACCACTGAGGCGAGTGGAGTTTGCAGCTTTCTACATCCAAGCTGTGTTTGCCTTTGTAAAGTACATTAATAGGCTCCCTTCATAGTTGAAAGCAACCAACAGTTAGGACTGCTTTCCTCGCAGGGCATATATGGATTTCCTTAAACTGGCTTAGCAATCAAATCAATTAAATCAGCACGTCCCTCCAGAATGGATGCCTTCATGCTCTGCAGTAAAATAAATGTATAAATCTTCTCAACTAGAATAATTCAATCACCTCCAATCTTGGATGCTTGAGGAAGGTGGGCAGATGGAAAGTTCTGGAGGCAAAAGGCCATTGTTACCACCAAACACAGAGAGTAAGACCAATGTTGGCATTAACTTCTCAGTGTTGCACAGTCAGCTCCAGCCATTTCCATGCCTGTTCTAGATCCTGCCCTTGCTGCTGTGAACACCACCATTCCATCCCCACAGGAAAGCTTTCAGATGTAGCCAGGGCCCATTCCCTGGCTCTGAGTCCAGCTGGCATGGTTTGGGCATGTTTATACCATTAATCTCTTTCATCCTCTAAATCACAGTTAAAGGAACCGGCAGCATCCGAGTTGCAGCCAGATGGCTTTGGGAACCATCCCGGGCCCATGCTAATTCTTGAAGCGTGCTCAGGAGTTGTTTGGGAGAGGGCAGGTTGGTGCAGGCCAAAACCATACCCAGAAGCACACTAACAACAGTGCCAGTGACTGAGCTCCAGTGCTCAAGCCTTTGCACTGCTTAATTTACAGCTATTCGTGAGCTAAGAAATCCAGAAACTGGTCTGAATTGTATTAGTAATCTTGCATCTTAGATCTGTATGATTGCTAATAAACCTAATCCTAGCAGTGACCAGAGAGCAAAATCTTTTCTCTCCTGCTGTTGCTTGTTACTAGCATGTGAAGCCAAAATGCTCTACATGCCCAAAGCAAAGGCCATTCAGTTCAATGCAAGTCCGGAAAAATAATAAAAAGCAAATAAAAAGCAAAACAGGGAACATCAGATTGTATCATAGAGGGTACTGGTCTCTTGTCTCAAGTAGCAAGTGATAGAACAAGAGGAAATGGCCTCAAGTTGTACCAGGGAAGGTTTAGATTGGACATTAGGAAAAAATTCTTCATGAAAAGGGTTGTCAGGCACTGGAATAGGCTGCCCAGGGAAGTGGTGGAGTCACCATGCCTGGAGGTGTTTAAAAGGTGTTTAGATAAGGTGCTTAAGCACATGGTTTAGTGCTAGAGTTAGGTTATGGTTGGATTCGATGATCCTGAGGGTCTCTTCCAACCAAAATGACTCTATGATTCTATGATCACTGTGCCACTGTACAATTCCATAATTCCCCCCTGCTTTCAACACTGTACCAAACTTGACCTGGAAGGGGGACTCAAAGAAAGGAAACAGGAGTGAAATGACTTTCATATGAAGAATCACTGAGAAGTCTTGGACTCTTCTGCCTGGAGTTGGTGGGGGTATGATGAAGATCTATAAAATCCAGAATAGCAAGGAGTGGCTGGATTGCAAATGACTGCTCACTCCCTCTTTCAGTGCAGAATCCAGGGCCACCAAGTGAAGTGAAATGGAGCTGGGCTCACCACATGGAGAAGTGTTTTTTCACCCACAATTAGAGAGCCTGTAGAGCTTTTACCAAAGAGCTACACGGATGCAAAAAGTTTACATTATCTTGGACAACTGCTTGAAACAGAAATCCCCTGGGTTACAACACAGACAAACTTCACCAGGGTCAGGAAATCCCCTGAGCTGAAAATCAAGGCTGAAAGAAGAAATTATCATGTATGTTTGCCCTGCTCTTACCCTTGTCTTCTTAGGGGCAGTACTGGGAGCAGAGCACTGGGCTATAGGTGATCCAGGGATCTGAATCACCTTGGACATTTTTGCATCCTCACCAGTGACACAGATGGACTCCAGATGAAATATTCTCTTAATCATTTGGGCTGAAATCACACTGACAATCTCCCTATGGGAACTGCTCTGTTTTCTGAAGGGTCCTGGCACCGCGTTGGGAAGAAGCCATCCCTCCTAAATACCCCATAGTTACACTGCAGGGTGGCCAGGTGTCTAAATCAACGCTACCACATATAAACAACACTAAATTAGAGCACCAACTTAGCCAAAACTTAAGGAACAGGGAAACAATCCTAGTGGCTGCACAGTAGGTCATAACCTTTGGTTAGCAGAGCAAAAATAAACTCAGTGTTATTTTTGAAGTTCGTTTTCTAATGTCTTTCAGAGTTAGCATGTAGATCTTCGCCAACTGTTAGCACTGCAACTTTGAATCCTCCTTGAAATCCTGCCTGACCAAATTTTCTGTTTAAAATTTTGCTTGTGATATTACACAGGATTTGGGAGTAAGGGAATAGGGAAGGGTGAGCTGTCACTACATGTGGGATTTGAAAGGCCGTTTCAGTCAGTTTTCTCTTCTGCCACAGGAAACAGTGATTTATTGGTGAAATGCCTAATGCAGCTGGGAAGCTCTGCTGAAGTCTTGAATTTGTGTGAATATTTCCCACATGAGAAAAGCCCAGATGGGAAATAGTCACACAATGGGAGAGAGAAACCTGGAAAGCGGTAATGTCAACAGAGATTTAATAGTAATAGTGTGCAGCAAATTGGACACGCAGTAAAGAGTAATACAGTAGTGAAACAGACCAAAGCCATTTTGGGTTGAGTCACCAGACGCTTCAATTCAGACACTGGAATGCAGCCTTAATTTCTGGGCATGTTGTTACCTGAAAGACTAACTAACTGGAATGAATTCAGAGAAGGGCAGCAAAACTGTGGCAAAAAGAGAGACCAGTTGCTAATAGCCCGTCCTGACTGAGCAATGAGGACAGAGGCATGGACTGCATGAGGGGAGAGAGAGCACAGCTATCTGCAGGATGGGAACCAGAGGAGACAGCAGAGCGCATGGTGCTGTACACAAAAAACAAATAAATGCTGATAAAAAAAAAAAATGAGATAAAAGTTACGGAGGAGTTTCCTGACAGTGGGATATGGTAGGCTGTGGAATGGCCACCAGAGCAAAGGTGCCAATAACTGAGATGTTTTGGACTGTTGAAAGGGAGGTAACAGCACAGCGGGACACTCTGCATTGGTGGAGATATGGGCTACAAATGTTAGGGTTTTCCCAGTGCTGAGCTGTTTAGTCTGGAGATTCATGATCTACTGAGTAACGATGCACAGCACGTGAAGAGAGACTGTAGCAGATTCTTAGTCTGTGTGAAATGAGCCAGGCGTATTCAGACCAACCCATCCCTTATGATCATGTACACCGCAGCTGAACATCTACCCTCAGTGCCCTGGGGAGGAGCAGAGAGGGAAAGTCACACTTCTGGCTTGAATATGCAAAGCAGATACCACACAGTTTAAAACAGTACAATATCCTTTAACAGAAATTGCTTCCAAAGTCTTCTACATGATACATTACTATATCACATCTACGTTGTTACTCTGCTCACAATAAACTATTAAAATACAATCTTGTTACAAAAGGAAAAAGAAATTACAATGTTGTCAGTATTCTGATTAAACACTTTTTTCAGCAGTGATTTCATGCTATTATTTTTGACCAAAATCCCACCAAAACTCCAATCTTCAAGATTAGATATTAGAGATAATTCAAATTAGTCTCTCTGCTCCCTCACCTTTCAACGAACAGGAAATCAAAATTAATAGAAACCTCTAATGCATATGAGATTATTGCCCTGAACCTTTGCCATTAACTTTTCCACAGTAGAGACTACCACATGTCCTTTATCAGCAAGCTCAGCCTGGATGAAAAGAGTTAACAAACAGCTCCCACATTATCAGGGATCCTCAAAATCACTACTGATGTCACCTACCAGAAACAGAAAGCACAGGGTCTGAAGGACAGGGTTAACGGCAGAGTTTGAGCCTTAACACTGTGTTTCTTACATCTTTTTGCCTTTGCGTATCACTAGAGTTATCTCAGTAGGCTGTGTGTATGTCTGATTCTCAGTCTTAAGTAGAGTTTGCAAGGTAAATCTCAGCAGTGGGGCTTTATGATGATCCCCTTTGGAAGGCTGAATGTGAGTAAAGCTAGAAATTTAAGAAGTCTGGATCAGCATCAGGCGCTGGAGAACACTGTCAGCATCTGCTGCTCCTCTTCAAAGCTGGGATAAGGGTGGCTTGTTATCTCTGAGTTTATTATTCTGCAGATCCACAAACTGTCGTATGACAAGAGTTACAATTGAAGCTTCAGGAGAGGTAATTCTGGATGCACTGCACTTTGTAAGGCATGTAGGCAACCAGGTCCTAGGCTAGCTTCTGCAACTGTTTTCACTTGCATTTCATCCATATTTAAGGACACACACCTATTTAGCATCTTCTAGTAGTTTCTGATGAAGAAGAAAGGGGGAAAACAAAAAAAAAAAAAAGGTTTTGCACTGACATCTAAACAAAAATCTACCTCTTAAGTATTAACCACTGTTACAGCGTCTTCTCCAGTGGCATTCAGCTCACACATCATCAAGGTCAGCATTTGCTTTCACATGTAAGAATAAACCCCTGGCCATTACAAATTACTTTTTGCTGGATACCACTGGCAACATGCTATGGGTCTGCTGCAGGAAGAGTGCAACCTTAAAAGTTTACCACTTAATATTTCATATTTTATTCACTTGTTTCACCAAGGCTTAGAGGGCTGGTGAAACGCAGCAAGTGTGGAGACTGCTGTTATCTTTTCTCAGAAGCACTGCCTCTACGGGATCCCTACAGGTCTCCAGGGAGAACCGAAGCCTTACTGTACAATCTTACAGATTATTTCTGTTTGTGTACTCGACCCCAAATGGGAGGAAATGAAACATAACCATTTTGTAGGCTGTGAGGGGGGAAGGTGCATGCCAGAGCCTCAAGCAGAGCTGGGAGGCAGTGATCTGGGTTGGGTGCCAGCTTCCAGAGATCAGATTCATGCCACGTTAGTGTGCACTCATCAGCGTATTGCAGAATTGCATCTCCTGCCTTTAATTTTCCTCCAGGTGAAACAAAGATTATATCAGTTGAGAGGCCCTATGAGGTGAAAAAGCCCCTAAGCCTTACCAATATCGTCGACTGCAATTTTAACATTTCACTCCGTCTTCAAACCAGTGTTGTTCTTACAAGGGCAAAATATTATTTTTTCTCAGCCCTCCTCTAGAATAAACCAGGAACCCCAACGACAGCTTCAGAGGTTAATGTGAGAGCAATCCACATTCACTGCCAAACATCCATACATATCTTTGTTAAGCAACTAAGAAAGAATTTATTTCAAGGCTGTGTGGCTTTTGAGCCTTGAAAAATCTTATTAGTCAGAGAGAAAAAAGTATATATAAGCAACCCATTCTAGGAATCTAGCAGCTTGTAAAGAGAAAGAACACAATTATGCTGAGCTGCACGGCCAAAAGTTTAACAGATCAGACCCCATGTGCCCTAACACACTTAGTCTGACTCTGACTTGCTGAGCTGCTTTAAGCTCTCTGTCAAAACGGCATGAGCCTCAGCGATTCATTTCACAAGCACAAGACACCAGTGTAAGGCAAAGCTGATGCAAGCTGGGAGTAGCTGGATCAGTGAGATATGACTCTCATGTCTAAACAGGGCTTTGGGCTGAGCAGAGCTGGCTTAAAGCAACTTTCTCATCACAAAACAGAATGGCAAAACAAAGCAACTAAAGCACTTTCTCTGACCTTCTGGTCCTTAGCTGCAAAGGGGACCGGTACACTCCATTGTCATCGCAAAGCCCTTTTCCTATGTCAGCACAGTCACTGCTGAGAAATCTTAGAGGTAAAATACCTTAATAAACCAAGCTCCCTGAAAACTCCAGAGAATGGAGGCTTCTAGATTTTAAAATTATATTAGGAAGCTCTTTTCTAAAATACTTCATTTTGAAAATTAATTAAGGCTTGGGATAGCTCTGAAACTTCGGCAGCTCTTTTAAAAACTAAGCAGCCCTTCTTTTCCCATTTCTTATTTCTTCAACTATTAAACAAAAATTCCTATTCCTTAAGTACTTAGAACTTAAATCAAATGTTTTTGTCTCAAGAAAAAGTTATACAAATAGAAAGAAACATTTTGCAATGCAGCAAGATTGACCCCCATTTTGTTATAACACTTGGGCAAACATCCTCAATTCAGTAGAGTTATAAAGCACCTCTAACAGGTTTTCAGGCCAGACACCTGCCTGCCCCTTCCCCAAAGTGAATTGCCACTGAATGGCAGCAGAAAGCTGCTGCATGTTTAAGAAACAAAAGAGAAAGAGATCTGATTTAGGCACCACATCACAGCTCCAAAGAAAAGTGGAGGCTGCTCTTTGTCTTATTTACCTGTCCACAACTTGGAGTTA
The DNA here is from genome assembly GCF_963082525.1 of Nesoenas mayeri. Taxonomy (NCBI): domain Eukaryota; kingdom Metazoa; phylum Chordata; class Aves; order Columbiformes; family Columbidae; genus Nesoenas; species Nesoenas mayeri. The sequence continues at coordinate 111,500,892 of NC_137543.1, forward strand.
ATTCTTCATTGCACCACCCCTACACCATTGCAGGACAATGCTGTGGCCTGTATGTCCTTTCCCATCAGTCCCACAGCAGGGTTTTGCTAGTGATGGGAAACAAAAGCTAACCCCTGCTTGAACACCCTTCCTGAATCTTCTCAGCTCGTCCTAAACCAACCACCATCTTCCCATCTCCCTTGTCGAGGATCATCCTCTCTCTCCCTTCTCTCTGTGTCTGGACTGTGAAGAGAGCATTGTGCTTTGCTCTCTACTCTGGGCCCCTGGGTATTCTTGCAATCATGATTTATAAGGAGGAGGATGGTTGATTTCTCTCGTATGTGGCAGGCTCAGGGCTTCACGGGCTTCCTTCTGGCTGGCTGAGTCCCGCTGATTTCACTGGGAGGTGGGAATGCCCGGCACCTTTTTGAAAAGACACAGAAGGTCCCCCCTGGCAAGGGATCTCATGAAACGTGTGCTTTTTACCATTGCAAAATGGCCCAAAATTAGTCTCTAAAAGCCGTAAATTACCACAGTAAGCCAAGGAATTTGCATTTGTAAAGTACATGCCTGAGGTGCAAAACACATTAAGAAAACACACAAATAAACAAAGCTGTTCAAAACCAAATGCAATTATACATTCAGGGCAAAGTGCCATAGAAATCCACGTCAATCGTGGATGTATGTTTGAAGGCAACGTTTTGCCCTGAGACCACACTGGTTTGTTTCCACCGCAGGGAAAGTATACTAGAAAATACTGGTGCTATCTTGTTATTTACAGGGTAGCAGCAGCTGGGGGAATGAACAGCTTGACATACATTTTGTTCTGGACACGGCTAGTACGTAAAGGCACACACCTGAGAACGACTTCTTTGCCCAAGAGATGTGTGCTTAAGTGCACACCTCTGCCTGTAACCATATTAAATGTGGTTACTTATGCAAAGAGGATGCCAGCAGGCACCTTAAGGTGATTTAGGTACTGAACCTCCCATTTGTATGTGAGACCTTCCAGCCCACCCAGGCATTTAGACTAATTCAATGCATCTGTGCAGCTATTACGTGCAGGCATCACTCAGCCTCCCTGTAGTGGCACTTCTAAAATACTGAGAAGCTAATGATGGTCCAAGAACACTGTGATAATACAGAGATTCATTTTTGTAATCTTCCCCAGCAGCCTGGAGACTGTCCTGTGGATGGAAGTGTCACCTTGGAACAGAATAATTTTTCAGATGTATATCCTGATATATCAAGGGTGGCTTCGATTACCACGCAGCTCAGCCATCCACAACAGGTTGCATTGCTCTCATGCCTTTCCAGCAAGGACTGTAGGGCCTTCCTGAAGGTAATGGAAAAATAAAACTTCACAGCTCCAGCACAAAGTGCATTTTACTCCAGCACTGCACCAGTATGCACTTCAGTGAACCTCATTGCCTTCAGCTTCTGTCGTTAGACACTCATACCTAGCTTTTATTTCCATATGTCTAACTCTTGTGTCTGGTGTCATTCAGTGCAATTCAGTGATTTTTAAAGAATTGCTTTGCAGGGCCAATGGGGGATGGCTTCCACCTTTGTGGATGAGTCCTAGTGGTCTCCAAAATGTTACCCCTGCAGCTGAGTCAACTGAAGCTCCTTGCTCAAGTCACACAGCCCACCATATGCCTGTACAGGTGTAGGGACCAGAGCCCAGTGAACACCACCTTTCTACTCTGTACCTCATCTCCCTGGCCAGTGAATCATTTAATGAACCTAAAAGTGAAACACAGCTGCAGATGTGTATGAAGGATGGGCAAGCTGGAAATCACAATCCCTGGAGAACACCTGCATGATATATAAATATGCTTTTTGGAAAGCCACTATCTCCAGGCTCAGTGACACTACATGGGGGCCCACAACCTACATGGGAGACTTTCTACACGTCCACTAATCAAAAGTGGCTGAAGGCAAACATTGAGAGAGGGGTGGTGGGAGAACATCCCAGGTAGAGTTTTTAACTGTCACACAGCCACAAGACATCTATCCAAGTAGGAATTTTGGGGGTCTTTTCTACAAAAATTTTTTTGTCTTTTGAAAAGGACTACTAGACCTTTACAAAGAACAAAATTTCAGCTTGTTCTCTGTTTAAGCCATGGCTGTAGGAACTGTCTGTGTTTTGAGTATGCCTCTTTTTCCGGGGGCTGTCACAAGTAATGTAACACCAAGGAAGTAGGTTAGGCTGATTCGAATCCAACACAGAGGAGCCTGAAAGGGTTTTCCTAGCTGGATCAATAGAGATTTAGTGCTAACTTTGGAGGGCTTTTTTGGGCCTTGTTTTGGAAGTTTTTGAGAGAGGAACAAAACATTGAATTAATTCAACAGACAGAACCACAAATTAAAAAGTTCTTGACAAAAACAGACAGCATCTCACTAGTATGTCTTTGTTTCATAGTGTCAACCCCAGGTACCAATCCTTTTTTGACCATTCAATTAAAAAAGCTTTACATTTCATAATAACAGTGCCCAACATATACTTGCTTTTCTTTTTTGCCAGAGTTTACCTCGTCCTCTTCCAGATGCCAAGTCTGCACCTCCCCTTGTGTAGGACTGCTTCCTTTCCTAGGCTGGGATCAACTGTGGTGCCCTCTATAAGGACAGACCAAATCTGAGTCCCTGTGGCTACCGGCCTCCACATGATCAGAGGTGTCATGTGGCCCCACTGTCGCCCTACAAGTAAAAGCTAAACTTTTAAAGAAATAGATTTTAAGGTAACAAACAATCTACATGCACGTTCATCTGCCTAGAAAATTATCATCGCCAGGGCAGAACCTGGTGAAGCTTCAAGCTTGAAGCCCTTTGGCTTAGCTTTGCTTCCTCCTGGCAACTACCAGTTATTCCTTGAGAAAGCATCTCCCCTGAGCCATGCCATTTCTCCTCTGGTTAAACTGGAATCCCAGACTAAATTACAACCTTCAAGGCCAGTGACTCTTTCTCCTAAGACCTCCCAAAATTTTGGAAGGAGTGCCTTATTGTAGCACACTTTTCCTTGTGTCTGCTTTTTCCAGAAAACTTTTGCCAAAGATCTTACAAAATACAGCTCAATAATTCAAGCAAAAGGCATGGCCTGTCTCAAAACACAGTAAGATGGCAGAAGTCTCTATGGAACTGTTTTTTTCACTGAGGAATCAAAATACATGAGACTTATCTTAAGGCCCAAATGCTTCATCTGGACGTTATTCAGGTGAATAAGTGGGCTCAGGATTTTGTCAAAACACAGTGCCAAGTTATGGATGTTTAACACATAATAACCTTGGACAGTGATGATGAAAATCAGGTTTGGTGTGTTTTCAGACGGGGACTAAATAAGGAGGGAGCAAAAATTCATAGCTTTTTTTGAAAAGCCTGACCTAAGTGACGTGGTCAAAATCAAGTGAGTCTATAATCAAGCTGTAAAAAAAGATACGCTGCTGTGTTATATACTTTTATTTCTGGGTAAAATTGCTTTTTGAATTTGAATTCAAAACATCTGGGTAGCCGATTTCTCATTTCTACTCAGCTCCTTCAATACCAAGATGAGGACAGGAGAAAAAATTCTGACACAGCATGAGAGATCCTCTTATGTTGATGTAAAATTGTTTAGAAAAAAGCCCAGTTCTGGAATTTTCCAGCAAAAAATGTGAAGCTTTGGGAAGTAAAGATAACAAGCAGACATATATTTGTTTACGGGAACTGCAAGTAGTAAAATTTGCTTATCAACAGCAAAAAAGAGCAGAATTTGGCCTTAACCTGTATGGAAGTAATAGGAAAACACAACAAAACCCATCACATGAAGTTTAGATTACATGGGAAATGTAAGCTGCATAGCTCAGATCAGGAATCCCAAACTTTCCAAAAATACAGAGGACCTCACTTCAAGGGTGCACGTTCAACCACTCCTGTATCAAACAATTCAGGGTTATTTGGACCTTGTACTTCGAAGCAAGGCCACAGAACTTTTAATTCAGAACGCAGGGAGAATACAGCTTCCTGATGGAACTGCTACAAATCTTAGATAATGTAGCACAAATACCTTAGTATCTTCTATCTTTCTTATATAGTAGGGAGTGAATAAATGTAATAGGTCTCCTCCTCCTGGGAACACTGCAGTAAGTTTTCCTTTGAATTTTTTCTATGCATTATACATGCATATATGCATTGTACCTTGTAAAGACAGTCATGATGTTTTTTACTCAGGGATGGATATAGATGTAGATGACATAGATTTGCAAGGGGTAAATAATCAACAGTGTGATCATATGACTGTATGTCTGCTCCGTGATCATCTTCAGTACGTTGCAGAATGAACCCCTATAGAGCTAACGTTTGTAAAAACGCTTTGTAGTCCGTAGATGAAAGACGCTACAGGAGTGCAAGACATTATTATCATTATTCAAACAGTAAGCCTGAAAAAAGGCATGAAAGTACTGCCAGAGTGACTGTGGGGAGGTGGGAGCAGGGCAGGGGTGCAAGAGAGGGTGAAACAGCAGCTGGCATTCTCATTTGCTGCCATTAGCACGGATCACATATCTCTACGTGGAGAATCATTTTCTAATTCTACCTTGGGAGGGGAGAGGGGAAAGAGAGGGGCATTCATTCCATGTCATTCAGAAAGGACCTTAAAGACCTATTTATTATGCTGCTTCCTTCAGGGAGTTTGCTATAGGGTTTTGATTTCAGCTACGATATACTGACTGCTGGATGAGGAAAAAAAACTTCCTGAACCAGGGCAGTCCCTTCCTCCTCTCAACCCTGAATTTCACATCAAGTTATATTGTTCTCTTTCCCCTTTCTGTTTGTAATGTCAAAACATAAATGTTCATATGCATATACACAGCAAGAAGATCTCTAAGAGCTATGAATATTCCTGTCTCAAGAACCAGGGTAGTGGAAGATGGTCTTGATCCTGCCCAGAAAGGCCTGAGAGGAATTTGTTTAACTCTCTCAGCTGGGATTCTCATTTATTTAGATCAAAATTCAGTTTGATTTGTTCAGTCCTTTAAAGCTGAACAGTAGAGTTAAAATGGAACATGATTTTCATTTAATAACAGACTCATCAGAGCTCCGTGCTTTGACATACAGCTCCTACTCCTAAATGCAGATATACTTCTTTACAATGGAGTAACAGTTTTAAATATTAATTAATTGTGCCTACAGCTCTTATCCAATAAGGGGTACTTAGCAAAAAATAAAAAATAAGTATTATCCACATATAATAAAGACAAAGCAGGCAGGAATAACCACATGTTGGAGCATCCCCAAAACATTTACAACAGACATGTTATGGTACGATCACATAAGAAAGCATCAGAATTTCAAGTGTTTGCCTGACCTTCCTTCTTCACTAAATTGGGAGTGGTGCAAGCCAGAGGTCTTTACACATTCATCCATTGCTGCAGTTCTCTGCTTCTGAATGTTTCCTTTAGGTCACCAAACACTTAGTAGCTGTCGTAAAACCAGGAAATGTAGTGGAGTATTTAGTGGTGGGGAGGGAGGAACAGGATTTCACCATAGGCTAAATCCTTATGTGGTTCAAACTGTGGCAGCTTCATCTGAAGTCAGTGGAATTGTGCCGGTTTACTTCAGTGAGAAGCTGTGCACATTTTTCCAAGCATCTTGCAATGGAACATTGTGCAAGCACAACTCAAGACCATATCTGTATCTAATCACGTGATAATATTTGACAGAAGTGGATTGTCCCTGACTGACTGATTCTCCGGTGCTCCTGAATGCAAAAGCCTCAACCACCTAATCTATGTCAAAGATTGTAAAAGTTCTGAGTTTCCATCATACATTAAGTGAATATATCATTAGAAGAAATTCTCCTTACAACTGGGGCAAATACACTCCAGTTAGACATACGTTTGCATTGCACCAAACCTCAGAGCCCCTTTGTGGACCTACATAGATAATGCTGAGCTAGGTGAATTATGAACTGCTACTTTTACCGTCTCTTTCAACTCAGGTGGCCCTGCTGACTTATCACTGCACATTGTTTGGCTGCCACATGCTGTGGAATTTCACAGGTCTAATGACCAGAAACTGGGTCTCTGATGGCTCTTGCAAGAGTTTGTGGTACTTGGACTTTACTGCTATATCTGCCAAAGAAAGAAAGAGCAAGTAAAAGACTGGGACATCCCAACTTACTGCTTTATCTTTTGTCCTTCCTCCCTCACTATATTTAAAAGCTGGTTGCAGATAGAAAACAATGTGCTACATCAACAGGATCACAGTCACTGCAAAACGGCTGTTTTGCCCAAATTCTCCTTTTCATACATTGTTTCCACTGTCCTTCACCTTTGCACAAGCATAAAACAAGAAACAGAGTTGCATTTAAAACATAGGCAGGAGGGAGAAACACAACCGAAGTATCAGGAGAAAGAGAAGGGTTTAATGTAATATTTTATGAGATACAAATCATTTCTACAGGGTTTCCCCTTAAAAGTCCGTTATAATACATTGATTGTGATTTTATACAGTAAGTGACAGGGTGTACTCCACCTCTGTATTGAATTTATGAATAAAAGAGGACTGCCAGCCTGTTAAGGGCTGGTGAAGGCTGAAGCGTTTGGCTATAGAATTCTATTTCTTCAGCTTCATTCACATTCAAATGTTCCCACTGATAACTCAGTTCTCCTCAGTCAGGGGAATAAAGGGGGCTCTGATGCCTGATTCCACTTTCAATTACACTGCTGCAACTCCAGAGTAACTCCAAGGAAGCGGAGTTTCACTCCAGTATGAGAATCAGTACAAGAGCGGATTTGGTCCAAAGGCTGCTCTGACAACATGTCAATCAAAGGTTTTTCCATCAGACTGGACAGCTCTGAGATGACAGACTAAAAAAGCAGCGCCCGGGCTGGCACCGCAGGATCCCATTAAAAAGTGAAACAAACAGACCTGACCCAGGACTTGAGAAAGTGCAGCGAGTTCCCTGGCCCCGACGGGCTCCATGCAGCTCAAGCTGACTTGGTGCCTCTGGCAGGGATGAGGGCGAGGAGGGCGACAAGGAGCTCGGAGGGGAGAGGCCAGGGCAGCACTGGGTGTGCTGTCATGTCCACCACCCTTCTCCTGGGATCCAGTTCTGGAAACCTTGGTGAAACGCAGGCAGCCTTGAATCATCCAGCGCAAACATAAACCCCACAACAGGCCTGAAGTCTGTCTTCAGCCTCACAGCAAGGGGCCAGAGTACTGCCCGGAGTTTATAGCCAGATGTCGGCTTTGTAAGCTTGAAAATATTCCCATTCAAGGTTGTTTTCTAGTACTCAGGCTCTTTTCCAACTTGGGTGTGTAGCTCAAAGACCTCTAAAAGTCTTTCTAAACATTTATCATCTGTTTGCAAAAATGAGGAGACAACATCAATGGAAACCTTCAAAATACTGTATCCAATCTGATCTATCTGGACAAATGTGATTTTTGTAAGATTTTTGTTTCCAGGCTTGGTGTGAAAATTCATGCAAACTTCAATGTGGCCGACAGTGATTTTCTAAAGCAGAAACATGAAGTTTGGATTTGTACTGAGACAGTTTGAACAAGTGACCATGTGTTAGGTGTTTTGATACTGAGGAGCTTAGGCATTAACAACAATTCACAGTTTCCAGAAAAAATTTCGATTTGCTCCAGCCAAGAGAAGGTCACATCCCATAATCTGTACTCACTTTTACTCACTGAACTGATTCCACAGGGGACAGTTGCTTATTACCAGTTTTATAACCTATGAAGTAAGTTTGTATCCCAGATGCAAGAAACTCCATCAGAGAAGGCCAAAACAATACAGTGATTCTCTAGGTGAGTCTTTATCAATGTGCCTGCATAAAGCATGGTCTTCCTACTGATAAGGTCTGTTTTCTTAAGATTCTCCCAGAAATCTGTCCCAAGTCCCCAAATTCCAAGAAACAAATATTAACCTAAAGTGTAATTAAAGTGGAAATCATGAATTTGGAGACTCATTCTCCCCCAGCCAGCTGTAGTCTTATATTGCAGGATATAAATGCAGCATGATGCATTGTTGTATCAAATAAGCAAAATCCTATATCTAAATCCCTCCAAAATACCTGCTTTTTTTTTGCAGAAATTTCTAGCTAACTCAGGGTTTGTTAATTTCCCTCCTGTGTAATTAGCTATCAAATTACTTTCATTCAGAGCAGTTAATGCTATTCTGCTTGAAGTTGTCGTGCACTCAGGATAATCAGATACTGTGTATTTAACAATAATACATTGTAAGGGACTGAACACAGAGTAAAAATCAATCTATAATCAGTATTGTAACATACACAGGAAAAACAAACAGCCACGCTAGTGGCCTTGCCCTGCACTGACTAGGAAAACAAGAGCTTCCCAGTTGACTTCAGGGGACTTGTGGTTTCACTTTCCTACAGAAAGCTTATGTAGGACTTACTGTGACAAACAGCTGAATCAGAAAAGAATTGTGGGGTTTACATGTCTCTCAGTATTGGGACCGTGCATCAAAACTGAGTAGGTCACTGTATTATAAGGCTAGACTGTCAGTCTCTTTATATCTCCAGGCCTAAAAGGGAAAGTGGAACAGAGAAGCCCTCAATCCCCCATTGCCATTCACACCTCTTGCAGTGCTCCACCTTGCCTGCATCGCCCTGGCTCGCCCCGGTGAGCTGGGCTCTTCCCTTGGCACTCCTGAGCAAAGCAGCACAGAGAAGCAGCAGCTCTCTTTCCTCTCCTTCCCGCCAATGACGGAGAGAGCAGCCTTCTCCCATCCCACCCAGGGCGATTCATCAAGAACGCCACAACCCTCCTGGACACACAGGATGTGGACATGAAAGGGTTAGAAGAAGCACTTGGAAAAGAGTTTGTGTCTGTTCAGGCCTAGCACGTCCATGATCAACTGTTGTCACGAAAGCCTATTCCATTTCACATATTGCAGAGAGGGATTTGGAGAGAAAAGTGTTATCAAAGCCACAGACTTTTGTAAATTCCAACCACTTTCCTGCTGCACGTTTTTAATTAACTCTAGCTGACCACCATAAATAAAGTACATCTAATATTGTGTAAGTGGTTATTTCAGTGAGTCCAACAGTAAATAAAATATGTGTTTACAAGGTAAATGATACGGAACATAAAAAAGGTGCAAGCAGGTAGCATGGAGAGACAGATCACCAAAGAGAGAAATTTCTAGCCAGATAGCACTGTTACAAGCCCTGAATAAGAATAACCCTGTATGATGAAAGATAAGAAAGAGAAAACAAGGCATCTGACCGTCTCCTTTCTGAAAAAGAACAAGTCATGAGTGGTACACTGCTGCCATGAGCAACCCGGAGAGCCCCGCAGCAGCTGGGAAAGGTATTAGTGGGCTCTTGCCCCAGAAGGAATGAGACCATGAAAGACAGTGGTACTGTCTCTACCCCCTCCTACCAATCCTCTTTCTACTCTTCAAGACAGTGAGGAGTGAATAGATGCTACTATTACAGACTGAGAATAATGGTATCCACACATGAACGCAGATTCCCTCATGAAGACCATGTGAAACATGAGATTCAGTTATCCCAAAGAGGCTACTGAGGAAAAAGGGTCTAATCCAGATAAATGTTTCCAGCTAGCAAGGACGGCTGAAAGAAATGAGAAATAACCAACCCAACCAAGAATGTAAGGGCAAAATGCTACAATAGGAAAGAAAACAAACGAACAAACAGAGGAGTGGGGGACACTTACTATATGTCTATATGCAAAAAAAAAAAGAGATGTCATATTGGTTGTATATGGCAACCCATGACTTCATGCCAATGCTAATTTCGTTAGCCATGCAAACACGCATGGCATAAACCTCTAGAGGGCTGTGCAAGACACCGCACACCTTGCGTCCACTGATGCTGAGTTTTACGTGTCTAGGCCTTCACTGGTGGTGTTTCTTGTGCAATCTTTACATAGTCACCCTCTCATTTTCTGCGTAGATACGTTGTTAGGAGCTTTGTTTATGATTGCAGCAAGGTCTAAGCAGACACTGTGGATAATCAGTACACACACATTGCAGAATGAGGCAGCTAAGCATTTAACTTTGCATATTTGCAAGTGTGCTGTTAAACCGATTTGCTTCCAGCTGGAAAGTGGAATCAACTGTAATGCAAACCTGTGAACACAGATAAACTACAATAGCTGACTGAAGACACATAACCATACCTTAGCCACATACAGGGAAATCACTGAAAGGCTGGGGGGCAAATTCTGGCTGTTGTGAGAAACCCACCAAGCAGGAGATGTTATCACTTGGGGTTTAGAGAAAGAGATGTAGGCAGAACAGGACAGGTCTTGGATAGGGCTGTAGTTTCGTGCCAGATATTCTCGGCACAAAAGGGAAGGGAAAATGGTCCCTTGTGCAGCTTTGCTGCTGAATATACAGATGCATGTCAAGGACAGACACCTTGAATAAACTAAGGTTAAAAACAGGTCCCTGTTGGCAACCTGAGCCTGCTGAAATGTGGAGCTCCATTACCCATGATGAAGTCTCTAAGGGAGGAGCTGGCAAAGCTACATCTTTATTCCCACTGTAACTTCCAGTCTAGCAGTGACAACGATGACTTCAGGAATACCAGACTCGCACCATTACACAGTTTGAAAACTGGTGTCGTTATGAAATGTACTCCACAGGGTCTTTGGGGCAAAGCATTCCTGCTAGCAATGCCAAAAAGTGAACCCTGACGTATCGTGTTAGAGGAGCTCTCCTGACAATCTCTGCTGTACCTTTTGGCACATACACAAGTACCTCTGGCTGGTCACAGATACCTCTGGCATCAGCCCAGCCTGCTGGGTAAACGGAACCATTCATTAGAGCAACTCCCAGCCACTAAGGCTGTAACTAATGACATTGCTATTACAGAAGGAGCTGACAACAGAGAAGCAATTCAGGATTATGATATCAAAACATCCTGAGAAACCGGAAGGCATTAAGGAAATCACCAGAGCAGGAGCTGGGAAAGAAATCCTGGGATATAGAAAGAGGCAGCCATCTTTCCAGGGGCTGCACAATAGACAGAAGACTGAGAGCCATGGGGCAGCGGTATAGTCAGGGTAGGTGCAGAACCTCATTCCTATGGGAAATGTAAGAGAATGAGTAAGCAGGCACTGACCTGAAATCAGCATGCATGGGAATCTACTGCATGAGGTTTCAGACGGAGACTTAGGAGCCACACGTATCAACATCCCCTAGAAACACCCATCTGCCCAAACCTTTCCGAGAACAGCAATGAGGCATTTCTCCACTGGGAATCAAAGCTGCTGTGTGCCATGGCATGAGGAGGCAGCAATATCTTTGCTTCTTTGCTAAGAGACCCTAGGGGACACAATGCAGGCAAATCCCAGGGCTGATCAGATCACATGAAGCCAACTGACACAAGAGGTAGCACCATGCTCCCAGCTGAATTGGGAAAGGTAACATTGCCTCAGGGTGACTGGCAGTCATCCCAGGAGACTGGGAATTATCTCATCAGACTGGTACGTGTTTCGCACCTGGGGCTGGAGACTCATGTGAGGCGATTCAAAAAACGTTTGCAATATGCTGTTCACTAAAACACAATTTAGAGTATAAAGCCATGTTTTCTAATTTTCAGATTCTACAGCATCAAAACCCTCAAACCTAAGCCTAAGGAAGTGCTGACAGATGGCTTTTCACTGTCAGTAACTGGGAATACATGGTCACAGAATATCACTGCTCTTACACCTGTGAGGAAGGTCTTCTGCAGGGCATAACAGCAAGAGGCAAGCTCAGGACATGATGCTGTATTCTATAGCAGGTTATAAGTTGACACCCTTTGCTCAGCCAACAGCCCACTGTGCCCTGCAACAGCCTTCATGCATCTTCCCTCAGATGCCTGCAAAAGTAACATCAGCAGTAGAGACAGCCCAGAGATTGACGTAAAGGAACAGCAGACAGAAGTATGTTGCTTATCAGATGGCATGGACCATCACATGCCAAATGAGGCGTTTTCCCAAGGACTAGTTACCCAGCATCAACTGAAGGGCCAGGGAAACAGGATTGCTTCCTGTGAAGAGCCCAAAGAAGGAGCAGTGCAAAGTACACAGGGAAAGGGAACAGAGTAAGAGCCAGCAGCCTGCTTGTCACCAAACAGCAAAAGACCTGGGGTCACAGTGCAAATGGATTTTTAATTTGCTGTCAAACAGTTACATTAAAAAATGGCAAAAGACAATGTCCAAGTTGGACTGGAATACTTGTTGTATGAGGCAGCTACAGATCCAGAATGGTAAGAGAAAAGGTAACTACAAATAGAAAACATCCAGCACAGGACGACAAATAAAACAAAGGCTAGAGGACATGGGATGAGCCTCAGCCTACAACACTGGAGTAAGAAAAACAGGTTTATGTCACCCCATTTCAGATTGGAAAGTCGTAAGTCGAGAGTCAAGTTGGCAACATGAGAGGAGCAAGCCCCTGGCCAGCAGCTCTGATATGAGGCTGCTTCAGCCACCTAAGCACCCATCAGCCACACAACAGAGGCAGGTCACACCATTCTTTGCCCCAACAGCTAACAGATTGGAAAAAGGCAGCAAAATACAGATGGAAGAAAACTCCAGAAACTGGAAAAAGCGATAACAGAAGTTTTCTACCAGGCCTAATTTTCGTCTTATTTGTAGCAACCAGCATGGAGGTGGAACAGAGGGGTGGGAGTTGTCACCTGGAGGAGCTCATGGGGAATACCTGGAAGCCAGTCTGTCTGCACCTGGCCAGACCGCTGCCTGAACCCGTGGAGTCTCACATGGAAAGGGTTTCAAGCCTCTTTAATATTCTGAGCTCAAAGCATTCTCCTTCTCAGCCAGAATACAAAATGAAATAGCTTATTTCACTTGAAGGAGTAAGAGGCACTTACTTTCTGCTAGACCCCAGTGGGGAGAAGATGAGGCAGAGGGTCTGTGACCAAGTTGCAACTCATTGCTTACACAGGCCTGGGACAGCTAAGCATCATGCATTGCTTAAGGCCGACTGTATAGTTACAGTCCTGTGTATGGTGTTAAGGAGTGCTGTGATATGAGGGGATTTTTTTGAAGAGGACATTAAAGGAAATGTCTTGAGCACTTGCTCATTAAAAATTCTACTGCTGTTTCAACAAGAGTAGGATGCTATGTCAGGCACTGTGAGCTTTTATTAGGAAATGCAAAATCATGCCAAACATTCCTGACCTGAGTCTCATATCAAGCCTAAAGATCAGTTCCCTTGATTTGTCAGAAGATCCTGGACTTAGCCTTTAAACCTGTGTTGCCAGTTCAGATCATTTATATAAATCATCTTTATCTGTTTCAAACCTTACCATGTCTCTGCAGAGAAGAAGCCCCAAAAATGCAATTTGTAATTCCTTTTACCCTTCACTTGCCAGTCTTACTTTATTTCCTATCCTACTAGCTTTGCTTCTGCTGGGTTTTCTGCTTCTTCTCTTTTCTTTATCCCTTCCACAGTCAGCATACTAGGTCTGCCTCTTTCATGGCCCTGCTGTGAGTGCCTTCAAGGAAGGATGAAAATGTTTTCCCCTATATGTCAGGCTTGAAACTATTGCTGTTGCTGAGCACACCTTTCCATTGCAAGGCAGCAATATGATTGCCTGTCTCAGGCTTTCAGCTGACTGGCAGCTGGGGCTTGAAGTTACTGGAGAAGGGAAAGACATGCTCGGCCACATAGATGTGCTGCCAGAACAGAGAAGATAGTTGGGAAAGCCCCTGGGAAATCCCAGTGTTTTTTTTAAATCAGGACAGATCCCAGTGTCAGCAAATCAGCTGGGACCCCAAGAATGCTTTGCATGGCTAAGACAACCCCAGTAACACAGCACATCTGGAAACCCTATGGACAGAGTTTAAAAGAAATAAAACTTCCCAGAGAAAAGATCAAAACTTTGATTAATATCTCCTAGAAAAGCAGAATGCTTGATGCCGATCTCACAACAGTTTTGCATTACTGCAACTCCATTAATTTTACTGAAGTCACCACAGAATTTCACCACTGCTGGAGCAGCGCTTTCTGATGGGTAAACTTTGGTACTCTATTCCTTGCTTCCCCAAATTTCCAGTCATTCACACTCCACAGGTCTGGAAATTTCTCCGGAATAGCTGTCAGGGAGCTTGATAAGTGTATCTTAGTGTGTATATTTTCAGCTGTTCCATATATCAACTTCAACTCTGGCAGGCACGATCCCATCAGATGGCTATGCATGGACAGCTCAATACACAAGCCAATATTAAATACCCCTCTTGTTTATAAATATACAAATACCAATATATTTTTACTTACTGTTGTTTATACACTTTGATTTGGACATCCAGATGTTAAGAGTTCCTAGTCCAGAGCCTAGGCACTCCAGCAAATTAGCCACATAATGAAGGCGAGATGACAACAGCAGTAGCAAGCCAAACAGCTTCTCATTAGAATAATTTCAGTTGGAAGACTCCCTCAGCATCGACTCCAGCCATAACCTAATCTAACTCTAGCACTAAATCATGTCCCTAAGGACCTCGTCTAAACACCTTTTAAGCATCTCCAGGGATGGTGAATCCACTGTTTCTCTGGGCAGTCTGTTCCAATGCCTGACAACCCTTTCTGTGAAGAATTTTTTCCTAATGTCCAATCTAAATCTCCCCTGGCACAACTTGCGGCCATTTCCTCTTGTCCTATCACTTGCTACTTGGGAGAAGAGACCAACACCCTCCATGCTATAGCCTCATTTCAGGTAGTCATAGACAGCAATAAGGTCTCCCCTCAGCCTCCTTTTCTTCAGGCTAAACATCCCCAGTTCCCTCAGCTGCTCCTCATCAGACTTGTACTCCAGACCCCTCACCAGCTTCATCACTCTCCTCTCAACTCTGTCTAGTACCTCAATGTTCCTCTTATGAGTAAGGTCTAAAATTGAATACAGTATTCAAGGTGTGGCCTCAGCCCAGGTATTCACCCCAAACCTAATCACTCCCCACAATCCCTAACCCTAACAACAGGGAACTGGTGGAACCCCTTCCCCTCCACCCCCTCAAATTATTACAAAACCAAATTTCTTCCAGCTAAAATATTCATGCTCCCAGATGAGGATCCCCAAATCCAGCCTCCTGCCATGCCTGCCAAAAGAGACACGCCTTCTCTCGGATGCTTCAACATCTATAGCTATGGAAGAGCTAACTAATAATGATATTTAAGAATGACATACCCCTCTGATCCTGGTGATGCACAGGCAGGCTGCAAGCTTGGGCCCAAGGCTTCACGTGTGCCCTGAAGCTGGGTTCCCAGGGCATCGTGGCAGAATGGTCCCCACACCCAAGATAAAAGTACCTATTTGGCTGTGCCATGCTATAAGGGAGGGAATAAGCTACCAACCTGAGGGTTCCCAGGGATGAACACCTTGTGAGCATTTTTACACATGTTGTCTTTCCTCAGCTCCATGCACAGGAGCACAAAACAAAAAAGTGCATCACTGCAAGCCTTGCTGGTAGTCTTTTATATAATTTCTTAAAAGGAAAGACTGAGAACACTGGGTCTGTTCAGCCTGGAGAAGAGAAGGCTGAGGGGGGATCTTATTTATGCTTATAAATATCTCAGAGGTGGGTGTCAAGGGGATGGGAACAAATTCCTTTCAGTGGTGCCCAATGACAGGATGAGGGGCAATGGGCACAGATGGAACACAGGAGATTCCATCTAAACATGAGGAGAAACTTCTCTGGAATAGGCTGCCCAGAGAGGCTGTGGAGTCTTCATCTCTGGAGACATTCAAAATCCACCTGGACACATTCCTGTGTGATCTGCTCAGGGTGAACCTGCTTTAGCAGGTGGGTTGGACTAGATGATCTCCAGAGGTCCCTTCCAACCCCAACCATTCTGTGATTCTGTGATAACTCATGCTCAGACAGGTTGCAGTGGAAGTAGGCAGAGGCCCCAAAGCCAAGCGGCAAAGCCAAACTGGAGAAGGAGTGATTCTATGGCTGGGGGTTGAGATCAGGACCTTAGTGCCATCAGACCCCAAGAAACACACAGCTCCAGAGCTCTGTGTCAGATTCTGGGTGGAAGAGATTGCTGCTGTGAGCACTGCAGCCAGGTCAGGCTGGGCTTCTCACAGGCAAGCTTGATGGCCCTTCTACACCCACCCCCTGGGAGTAAAATTGTAGTTCAGAAGGAAGAACAAAATATTCTTCGATTCACACATGGTGTGTGTTTGTTTTGTTTACTGAACTTTACATTTCCTCCATACTGTACACTGAGCAGAGAGATTGCAGCAGCATATGTATCCAAAGCGCAGGAAACAGACTGCCAACGACCTTCTCAGGGTATCAGCAAAATAAACAAACATAACATGCACATCAGGTGGTCTGAGTGCCAGCACTGGGATAAACTGAATCTGCAGAGAAAGTGCTGTTGGAATTTCCCTCTAAACCACACCGAGCTGTAAAGTTGCTTGGGTGCAGGGAGTAGTCAAAATCAGATCAGCGTGTGAATGTTTTAAAAGGGGTAGATTAATTCATGTGATCCAGGCAGCTCAGCTGGAACCGCTGCTCAGCTGCCGGCTTCAGCCGCCTGCCTCCCATGAGTGTGCTTTTCCTTCCCCTGCTAAAGACGTTCCCTGGTGAGAAGACAAGTGTCCCCAGCAGGCAGGCTCATGGTTGGCGCCGGGCAATGACCCACCAGCCTTTACACCGTAGCTAAGGGAGATGGATGAAGAGGGTCTGTCCCTAGCAAGCAGAGAAAAGGGACCTGGCCAGCAAGGGTGGTTATCACCCAAAGCATGGTCTGTAATGTTCTCTCTGGGGCTGGGCGCTCATGGGGAGTGAGGAGGGAGCTCTTCGGACCAATCGCTTCTCAGGGAACTGAACCTGGCTCTGAGTAGGGGCCTTAGGAGGAGCAACACACATAATGTGTATGTGTGTATAATGTGTGTGTGTATAATGTGTACATATGGCCAGCGGCTTGAAGTGCTTGACTTCTGGGAAAGATGAAAAATGTTACTGAACCCTTGTGAAAAAGCCTGAAAGAATTTAATAGAAAATTACAGCCTTTCCCAAGAATTTAATATAGAATTATATAGGACAGTTAAAAACAACAATAGAAAGGATATTACTCTCTATTAAACTCTATAGGTTTCAGAGCAGTTTAAATAGGGCCTTTTAATGTTTCTGCAAAGATTCCTATTGCATCCCATAGGGCTTTTCCACATAGATCCTAGCAGACATCAGGGAAAACCTGGTGCCAGTGAGGTCCTAAGCAAACAAGTCAAGTAATTCTGATAATCTACATTAGACCCAGCTCCACAAGCCTCTCTGAGATTAGAAACAGCTCAGGGAAACTGGGGCTTTGGAACAGACTTTCCATTCTGGTGCCCCAGTAAGCACGTGCTCATCACCACACAAAAGAACCTTTCCTCTTTGCACTGACTGGAACTTACAGGGATGTAAAGATGTAATACCTAAACACAAAGAATAGCCTTCATTTTTGGATTGAGACATGGTATTAAACATAGTAGCATGAAGTAGGACAAAATGTCTAGGGATACTAGCAGCTGGGACACCTTCTGGAAAGCGGTCTCTGAGGCATGTAGGCACCGACCACTGTCTTCAGCCAAAACGCTACCTTTGGCCAAAGCTTGTTTTTCTTGCAATAATATGTATGTACTGGCTAAAGCATTTTAAGTGTGTTGAACTAGATACTTTATGAAAGGTATCCATGTTCATAGCTCTATCTTGATCCATTATAAGAACACTGGACAAAATATTTTGTGTTATAGCACCCCTGTAAAATGTCACTACACAGTAAACTGCACAGACAGTAAATTATGTGATTATTTTACCTTTTTTTTTTTGACCATGGAAGATCTGTTTTCTGTGTTACATTGCCTTCAGCTTAGTGGTGTTCAAAATAACTAAATGCACATTTAACTTCAGCCCCCAGTAAAGCCATCCTAAATATCCTAAAATCTAGCTCTCATCATATGAGCTTGAAAAACTGTTGCCCACCTTCTTCAGTCTGCACAGCCTGACATCACCTCATAGCTTAAAAGACTGAATGCAAAACCCACAGTGCTTGCACTAACATCCAAACACATCAGCACTTTGCATCAAACTACTCCCTGGCCCAGACAGCAGCAGATGTCCATGGCAAAGTACTGTTCTGAACAAAAACTGGTTTTGCTGACCAGAGGAGATGGCGAAGGTGGGAAGCAAGGTAGTAAGTTTGCTTCATGCATAGGGTTGTGGTCTGGTGAACCTATCATAGTCCGGATACACTTTCATACTATTGTTTGAACCCTGCTAGATTCCTGTCACCGGAATGAACCTCAGTATTATAAAACTGTGAGTTTTATACGCTAAAGATGTTGAAAGGCCCTTTGGTTTCCTTGAATGAGTTCTGTTGATAATGCTTTAAATGACCAGAATATAGAAAAGTCCTAACACTGTACTTCATCGTAAAGATTTTTATAATCTTGTGATATATTTGTCTTCCCTACCTAATAACAGTCCCAAAACAACTCACCTGGTACCAATTTTCTTTTAGATAGCAGGAATTCGGCTTTCTCAGCAATAATTCAAAAGATGCTCATTCCTTCAAGTTTGAAATTTAGTTATTTTTTAAAGTAAAAATCATCTGCTTATGAAACCTCAGCAAGCTAACAGCAACAAGAATTAGTGCACGGGCCCTAAATATTTTGCATAATTAATGTAACTCTACATATAGCTTACTTGGGAGGTGTCTTAACATAGAGGGAGTTAAGCAAACTATGTACCTGAGGTGTCCTTATACACCAACTGGAGCCAGAGACAAAACTCCCTTTAATATCTACAGCAGAGGTTCAAGATGCTTCAAGGATTTACTCAGTCATATAACATTTTTCATGTGAAGTTATTTATTTGCATAAACGTGTCTGCAAGATGAAGTTCCAAAAGCTGGAGTAGAGACAAGAGGAGTTACTGAATGACCCATTAGACCAGGGGTGTCAAATCATTTTCACCAGGGGCCACATCAGCCTCATGGCTGCCTTTAAAGGGCCAACTGTATTTTTAGGACTGTATTTATACAGCCCTAAAATTACATTCGGCCCCTTGAAGGCAATGGTGAGGCTGATGTGGCCCCCGGTGAAAATGAGTCTGAAACCCCTGCTTTAGACAGACTTGTCTCTGAAACCACGTTTTCCAGTTTTGTTTGTAGAAGAGCTCTCGGTGTGACTTGCTGGCTAGTGTTGTAAGACCAGTTGAAATGCCAGTTTTCTCCGAATCTAATTCTTCTCTGATTGTCATTCTTTAAAGTCCTATCAAATTCAAATGTCCATTGGAAGCACAACTGCAAGAAGGAGAAAATCCCTCTCCCTGGTGAGAAAACCAGAAGCAAGAATCCTTCCAGGGACAACCTTATCAGCAAATCCATGGACACTTATCAGAAGATATACATCCAGAGGTTTTCAAGCTGCCTTTTTGTACTTCTCCTTATGCCTGAAGTTTGATATCATTATGGGACATTTCCAAGACAACAGCAGCAGCAGAGCAGCCACCGCCTAATCTTTTCACAAGATGTAAATCAGTTTCAGTAATTATCATAATAGATGGTTTGCTCATGTTTTCTTGCTAGGAAAAAATACCATGTCTTATAAATTCCTCAGTGTTGTAACATCAAAGCAGCAGAGTTGGCGTGCAGATCCAGAAGGGAGGGGAGACTAATTTGATGAAGATGTATATGTGATAGACAGAGATTTCATTTAAGAGACCATCCTGAATGGTGTATGCCAGACTGAGCCCTGAAATCCTACAATTTGGCATGAAAAGCATGCAGATCAGAGGTGCTCACCCTTGAAGAACTGGAGTGATACCTCATAACCAAGCACATTTATGAAGAGCCAAAACATTTTGAAACAGCGTATTAGTGAATTAGAGGGAAGCCAGGGGGAATCCTATACCGCTGGTAACACACAAAGAGAAAGGAAGCTGCCTGAAAGTCAGCTTTTGGGGGTCAGAAGGCCTCCTTTGGGACTGATGGGGGCACAGGGATGCCATATCTCTCCCCCTTGGGCTGCCACCCTGCAGCCAGGATCAGCAAGTCAGGCCAAAATGCTCCATGTCTCCACATCACCAGGGTCCCTCCTGGTAGCTTTCAGCAGCAGGGTGTAAATCCCCAGAGCCAAATAGGTCATTAGCCTGTTTCCCTTGAATGCAAAAGTGGCGCTCAGTGAATCTGGCATCCTACCCCTCAGTCCCTCTGTACCTCTCTGCAGAAATAACTTACAAGTGTAACACCCATGCAGTTTCACACCATTATTTTTGCTCTGTTCAAATTTTACTCCCCTTGACTGAAACTCCAGGAGAGTTGCACAGATTCTGCCTTCAGATGGGCAGAATGGCCTATCCAAAAGAAATGAACGGCATCACTTTTCTGCTCAGGAAAAACAGCTCTTTGTGCTATACCCCAATGAGCAATAGGTTCACAGCACGGAGAAATGGTAGGAGCAGAGGAAATGAAATTTAACACAAGAGAGGAAAACAAGTAAACATTACTTTTTTTTTTTTTTTTCAAGGGAATCCATGTGCAAGTGATTAACTTTTGCTATCGAGGGAGGATAAAGAGGGAGCCAAGATCCTCTGTAAGCATTACAAGAATTGAACACAGCAGCAAAGATGGAAAATTTCACCAGTTTGGCAGATGCCGTAAAATATTTTTAGCTCAAACACCTTATGTTTGTTGTCCTAACACTGACCCCAGCCTAGCAATCTGTAATCTTAGGAAACATTGCATTAGCTTTCATGGAACCTCACTTGAGACCAACTCTCTCAAAGCTGCACCTCTCAAGGAAAATTTACAGCCCTTCAACTGGGTTTGTGCCACAGTGCAATGACAAACACTACCTTGTCTGCAAAGATAGAGTGTTACCATTCTCAGCATCCTCAAGACCAAGGGAGACTGGCTGTTGTTGTTGAGCAGCTGAAGAATGTGTGTTGCTCAAAGCTCAAGAATGTGGAAATGGCAGAGCTTTTTTATCAGACCATTAAAAATGACAACTTAACATCTGCAATTAAAAATGCTCAGCGTTGGAAGAGATCTTAAAAAAAAAACATGTGGATCATAGAACTCATTCCATTCTTATGACTTAAAAATTTGACAGCATAGCCTAAAAAAAAAAGAGAGAAGTGCCTCTTCTCTGTCTGTTGTTTAAGCAGCTTCCTCTATTTCAAATTGCAATAACAAATGGTGTGCTGACCCTAGGGTGTCCTCTAGCTCTGTGCAGCACTCCACTGCTACAGACGTTATTGCAGCGGAAGGACATCACTTGTTGTATGTCACACTTCTATATGTCATTAATACATTTCATATTCTGCGTATCCAAATATACCTAAAGCTGAAGAATAACAACAAAAAGTTTTAAAGGGGACTGGATAACTCAAAGCTTTGGTAGAGTAGCCACACTTTGCATTTGCCTGTTGTTGGTTCGGGTCCATCCATCAAAAAGCCATGAGATTTCTGTGAAATGAGACCTTGGCTCTTCTGGTCTGGGCCTAAGAAGCGCAGGGGGCTTTTCTTAAGACCTGCCCTGGTTATTAGCACTGTCAAGAGTCACTTGTTAGTGAGCTGGGCATACATTGCCTCAATGGGCCCTCAGGACACAAAAGCTTAGCTCAAGCCTTCCACCTCATGTGAGGGGACCTCCTACTGCCACAGGTTGTGATTTATGTGCCCTATAGCTGAATAGGCATCTATCTTCCTCCTCCAAGGCTGGCAGGTGGACTCAAACTCACGCTTAAACCAAACCAAACCAAACCAAACCAAAGCAAACCAAACCAAACCAAACCAAACCAAACCAAACCAAAACAAAACAAAACAAAACAAAACAAAACAAAACAATAATGGCAAAGAGTAAAGGAAAAAGAAGTCCTTGGTGGGCTTCCCGGGAGCTACCTGTCAAGCAGGATAAAACGGCAGCTATAAAAGGAACATTCAAATTAAAGAAATGTTGGGATAGGGTTAATACAAGTTTGCTAATTATCCGGTAAGGACCTGCTCAGATGTACTTTGTCTCTGCATGTGCACACACACAAACACTTGCTTCAGTGCCTTGCTTGAATAATAAGGCACAACAGGGCAATCATTGTTGTACCATAATTGCACTCCTCGGGCGTACGCCAGCCATGAACCCGAAGGAGGAGTGCTATCAGCAGCCTGAGAAGTATGATTATGGCCCAACAAGGCATGGCCTGTTGTGACTTATTACAATTAGAAAAGCCATCTACAGTGTTGCAAACGTTGAGGTGAGGGTGACGAGAAATGCTTTTTAAAAGCCTGTGTTCTGGTAGCACATATTTAAAATGTTGTACCTGCTGCTAGGACTCCCCATTAGCCAATCATATTGCTCAAGTATCTTTTGAATGACACACTTCATGCCCCATGTCAACCCTAAGCTGAAATATTGGAGGAATTAGCAACATTTTTCAACTCTCTTTGAGCTCTCAAGAGACCTGCAAAGCAATAAGTGGTATACAGCAACTGAAAGTGCATGCCCCTTGCCAACACCAAAAAGCATTGTTGAATATCTGGGGACAATTAACTGCTTTCCTCCCAAACAGATACATTTTTTTGCAAACAGTTTGCAAGTACAGTTAAGAGACACTAACTGAAAGGAAGAAATTGCTTTTTTTGCTGCATGCTTTCATGGGTGCACATTTACCCATTCTTCAGCTTTCGAACAGGGGCCAAATGGGAATGAGGATACCTACCTATTTTACACTTGTGAAGATTGATGAGCACCTATAATGGTCTCTGAGATGTTCAACTGGCAGGCATTACAGGCATGCAGAAGAAAGTATCAGGGAAAGGCCGTACAATGAGCTGTGAAACATCCAAGTGGAAGAAATCATTCACCCTAATGTGACAGAAATGGTTAAAACAAAGCCAGTGCCTTTCCTGTGTAGGGTCCTGAGCAGAAGTTTTGTAGGGAGTGCTTGTTCAGTAGTGCTAAAGTTAACTAGGTACCGTGGTGAGGATGCGGGACTGGAAACAGCGATGTGAGGCTCTCCAGCTGATGTAGGAGCAGAAGGCATCCCGCATGTTCAGATGGCTCTTTCGCCTTGAATGGGAAAGATAACTTCAAACAAACAAAGAGATTGTGCACAGGCTTTGATGAAATCTGAACTCCCTCCAAACCACATCGGGGTAATAGCTGCCTCGAAACAGTCCTTGTAAGAAAACAGAGCTAACACAGACATTGCAGCTTCAACCAGTTTGGGGAAAAAATAATAAAAAGGGGGGGATTGCATACTATATTAAATTCAGAGAGCTTTACAGCCAACATCTGGACATTCAGGCAGCTGGAGCAGTGTTGTGTAATGCCTGTGCAGCACAGAATAAAAAAACCCTAAGAAATTGCCCTGTGATACCTAATCATCAGCCAGTCAAAACACGTTGGAGCTAATGTATATTAATCACTGGAAACCTGAGATAAGTTCAGTAAACATTGCCTATTACAATATATTAAAAAAAAATAAGACTTTGAAACAGGACTGTGCTCAGGAGCCTGATCCAGAGCTCACTGAAATATGCTGGAATGTTTCCATTCACCCCGGTGAGTTTTGTGCATTGAGCTTTTTCAAGCCCAGGCAGCAGTTCAAAAATAACTTTACAGCATTATCTCAATTGTTTATGTGTATATGAACAGCACTGAAAGAGTACACATGGCCAAGCTGAAAAAGAACACTTAGGAATATTTTTAAGTTGCTGTCACCAGAACCACTGACAATATAAAAATTCAACTGTTTATGATGTTGTAACACTGTTTTTAATAGGGATGGTGGTGGAGAAACTATGCGTAATATAATCAACAAACTAACAAACCCCAAGGCTCTCCCAAGGATTTTAATATCCAGAATGTTTAAAATATTAAACAAACAATACTAGTGAAAATCAGGATACGATTAAATAGTTTTAACAATCAATCCTGGAAGTTTCTCTCTGAAATTTGTTCAAAATGTTTTGCAGTCAGCTCACAAGCTGCAGAAAACATGACATATATTTTAATGTGACCCACTAGGATAAAAATAAAGCTGTGTTTGTCCACTGTTGCCTGACTTTGGGCTCATTGAGTTAGACTGAGTAGATTTGAAATGAATCAAGATGTTTAACATCTGCCTCCTGTTATTAGGATATTCTCTTCCTATTTATAAACAAACCCTCTGTTGGGGTTAGGCTGCAGATTCCATTACTCTGTGGACTCATGTTTCCTTAGCAATCTGAACCTCAGACCATGAGTAAAAGGTACATTATAAGTCTTCTGAAAGCTATCAATGAATCCAGGAAAAAGTAATTAATTAAAAGACAGTACAGTCAGTTTTCTTGGTCTTACATAGCTAGCATTTGACTATATGCTACAAGACACTGTGTTAAAGCAAAACCAGACTTCTGATTAAAATTAGGTCACAAAAAGTATTTATTTATGTTTTAGAGCAAATCAACTTATGTTTGTGTGCATGGTCATCACATGTTGTAAAGACTCTCATGCTGTTAAGGCTCATATATCTCTCTAGCTACTGAGGTATGTGCTTGGAAATCCCAACACTTCCAAGAACACAGTAAATATAAAACATCTCCTTAGTTCTCCTGGTTCTTCTCTATTTACCCTCCTTCCATGGTAATTTATGTCAATCCACTCTTCAATCTACTTCCAGTCTGTGAGTTAGCTTGGATTCTCCTTTCTTCTTTACATTCCGTTTCCTGATCTACTCTGGTCTTTTCCAGTTAATGGAATGAAACTGAACCCCCTTTCTCCACCTTTACCGACAGCCTGGTTCGTGTCTCTGTTCTCTCTCACCGTAAAGTAACACTTTCCTCTCTGGCCTCCCTGACTACCTGTCTTTCGCTCTCCCTGTTACCCTGCATTCTGCAGAAAAAAATAACCCCTTCCTTATCATGCCCCCCCGGCAAAACAAAACAAAACAAAACAAATCAAAACAAAACAAAGCAACAACTAGCACTGCTTTCTTCCTTTGAAACTTTCTTCCACAACAGTCTTCGGCCCCTTCCAGTTCTGTTCTGGGCGCTGTCTCCATCTTAACTTGCTTCAGGTAATACTTAACAGTACCTGAATTTGTATGATTACTATAGCCTTATTGCTCACATCTATAGTTTTGCTGTTTGTGTCCCGAGTATGTTGATGGCCAAAAACCTTAAAAGACATGATTTCACAGCATAATACTGCACAACATACAGGTAAGAATTTATATGGATACATTCACCCCCTACTTCATTGCAAAGAATCGGGATTTTAAATAATAAGGACTTTGAAAAGAGGAATATTTTTTTGAGAACAGGATTTTATGAGATCACCTATTCCAACCAGAAGGATCATGATTAAAGCAGGAACAAGAAATACCTACATCATCCCCGGTATGTTCTAACCTGTTCCTGAAACATGTAAATCTACCACCCTCATCCCAGAGACCAACGCTGGCATCTCCTCCCAAGCCGGACTCAAACTGGCCTTGCTTTAGTGTATGCCTGTCACTTCTTGCTTGATCCAGAGAGGACGCAGAATAGACGCCTGTCTATTCCATCCTATTCTGGAGCAACTTTTAACATAATCAAAGGCTGCGATCATCTTTCTCTCTAAGTCTTCTCCTCTTCAGACTTAAGAAATCCAAATATTTCAGTCTTTCCTCAGGAGGTCACGCTTCCCAGACCTCTGAATATTCATTATTTTTCTTCTCTGGGCTATCACTAATTGGTTCCCTTCCTTCTTAAAGCTGAAACCAAAGGCAACTTAGCAATGAACAGAAATAATTTCAGAGCTAATTTATTCTTTTACAGTAAAGTAAGGATACTTCCTCAAACAACCTGCATCCTCCACTTGATTACTTGATTTTAGTATTATTTGATATAGACCTGGAGTGAGCACCTTAATACCAATGGTAACATTACTAAATATGATAACACAGGTGCGGTTACAAAGCAATCATTCATAGCCAATACTTCAAATTTTCCCCCTTTTTCTTCCCCCCGTATTTTACACTTGTAAAAATATTTATTCATTACTTGAAGTTACCCACCATTAAAATTCCACGTGCAAAAAAATTTTGGCTTACAAATTGATTTGGAGTGGTTCTATGTGTTTCGTTCATGAAGCTAAATTGACTTTAATTCACTGATTTTGTGCATAAACTATCTTGCTATAACCTTGAATTTTTAATTCAAAGCATAATCACAGAGCTTATTTCTTAGCCAATGTAAGAAAAGTTAGTGCAAACCTTGTATATATATAATCAATATATTCTGATGATTATACAACCAAATTGAGCAATGGCAAACTTACAAATCTGGCGTTGATTACCTCATGTCCTGAGCAGGAAAAATATATAACACATTCAGCTTAATATATGGCTATAAACGTGATTAATGTATTTTCAGAATGTCTCACACAAGCATTATTTTCCAAAGATGACATTTTAATGATATTCGACATGCAGCATGTTGCACATGTTGAAAATCTGCCATGTCTCTTTAAATATCTTGATGTATGCACATACATGCATACAATCCCCATGGCATGTATTCTCTCACTGAATTAATGTACTTACCTAGGGGGGGCATATCCACACTTATTTTCATGGGCAGGGAGCTCAGTTAACGCATTTCCCTAAGTTTGGTTAATCACTCAAAGTTTGAGACACTTTGACTGAATCACTCTGAGTGTCTTCAGCACCGGTTAGGTACTAAATGACCCTGTGTGTGTAACCCGTGCTTCTCCCAATAATGCCCCCCAAAATGTTTTGCTTTTGACCCGCCTCATTACAAAATAAGGAGCGCTTTGGCTGCATGATTCCCTCAAGGCTACTTGTCCCTGTAGTTATGGCTTGGTCCAAGTTCACACCGAATTTAGAACATGTCCTTTGGGCCATTTTCATCTCTTTCTCTGTGCCATTTAATATTCCTCATCTACTCAACATGGACCTACTCACAAGGATCTTGTTCTTTCTTTTAATCAGTAGGGTCAAAAACAAGGGCTAAAAACTAAGTTGTCCATTGGATACAAGCACAGAGCCTCTGATCTGCCTTTGGCTAAGCCAACTTCCACCTGGCCCACCTTGGTACCAGAGACATGAGCCTGCCTGGCATGCTTGGTGCCCCTCATCCACCACCCATGGGCATTTATTTTAAAACACAAAGTGGCCAGTGCTGTACCTGGTGGAAAGCCACACAAAAGCAACAGAACTGCTGAGCTGCTTTACATATCAAAGCAGAGCAGCGAGAAAAAAAAGCTGCCAAACATAATTTAAGCTACACCTACTTTACCTATTCCAGCTTCTGAATTATGACTCTCCGGGCAACAGTGGACAATGCCATGATGCAGACACAGAAATACAAAGGTGGTTCAGCAAAACAAGAACTGCTGTCCCTCTTAGCACCGTCACACTGTTACACCATTTAGCCTGGCAAGGTCATGTCCTGGTTAGAGAAAAACTCTAATTCCGACCATGGATTTAGTTCACGGAAATCATGCTCAAAACTCGCAAGCTGCTTGGATTTTTTGCAATGCAGTGACCTCGGCTGGCCGATACCCCAGGAGATTGTGTGTCATCGTCAGATTGCTGTGCTGGCACAAAAGGTTAAAACAGCCTGACTGCCTCCCGCTGCTCCAAACTTGGAGGAAACAAACCCAAACAGCGCTTGGAGGCAGCGAGGTCAGTAACCAAGTACTCCTGCCGGCTGGTGAGTGGGTGTTTTTTGGCACTCCCAGCCCGTTCCTAAAAGAGGTATCTCCTCCCGAAGGGTGGGAAGGATTCCTGTCCTGGGAAATACCTCGGAGAGCGAAGCTGGTGCGTGGGGGTATTTCCTGCCTTGGAGGGACAGCAAAGGGAAGCTGCTCCGCACCAGCGGCCAGAGGGTTGTGCTGGTGTTTGTGCCAGATGGAGCCAACCATGGAGTGGTTTAGCTCCACAGCGAGATTTACACCAGTGAGCTCATTTCTTAGTGCAACAGAAACAGGAAGAAGAGCTTCAGTTTGCTAGGAAATGGTCTCATTCAGACAGTGGTGTAAACCATTTGATCTCTTTGTTGTCAAAGTTTACTTGCTCAGGAACTCGATTATCACCTAATCAAATGCCATCTGATTTTCTTATTACTTAGATAATGAAGGAGAACATTTTTCTCCTGAGAAAACTCTAAACCATTAAGAGACATGAATAATCTTTTGCAAAAGCTTCAAGCTTGTTTATGACACAGAAACATTAAAAGCAGGTGGGGAAATAAGGTATAACCAGCCAACAGACACTGATGTTTGAATGTGTCACGAAAAATCTTTATAGGAAGACAAAAATAAATGAAAAATCATGCACATATCACACACACGTATCACAATCGTATACACATAACTGCTGTACTGTAATAAGAGTCAGTGCTGTCCATTTCTAGCCCCATGTGGGCCTAAAATGCACAACCCAGACTTGGCAGAGAGAAGATAGAGGTGAGGGGGATTTCGGCTACTGAGACATAAAGAGAGGCACAGCCCCTATGCCATCAAAGTAGCCAACCCCAGGAAAACCCACAACATTTGCACAGCTCATGCTGTAGAGCAAACAGAGAAGTACCTGGGAGCACTTGAGACATGGAGAGTGGTTGAACACTGGGACAGGCTGCCCAGGAGAGTTGTGGACTCTCCATTCTTGGAGATATTCAAAACCAAAACCAGATGTGGCCCTGAGAAACGCACTTTGCAGAGAGAGGTTGGACTTGGCAACCTCCAGAGGTCCCTTCTGACCTCTCTGATTCTGTGAAAGAACCTTCAAAGAAAACCGGACTTGTATTCAACACCTGATTTTAAGGACTATATGTGGAGGTAGGTGGAGACTCAAGCCATGTAGTGCTTAGCAAAGGAAGGGAAGGATCTCCCCTGTTGATGCTGTGAGGTGCTGGGAAGGATAAGATGGTGAAGGAAGCCTGGCACAGTCTAACCACTGGCTCTGCAGAGGGATGGCAAATAAAAATCTTCACAAAGGTGTTCCCACTACATACAAGTCATTGTAGTGAAGCTGCAAATGGCTGATTGGGGGGCTGGTGTAGCCTGGTGCTGGCTGTCAGGAAGAATTCCCTCCTGGCAGGCAGAAAGGAACAGTTTTCCTGTAAGGAATGAGCAGCCAAGAGAAATTTTGTAGCTCTGGGTGAACCTCAACTATCGCCAAGCTGCTCCCTCCTGTCAGCCCAGTCCTGCTGGCCCCCTCCCCACTTTCTCCTGTACTTCAGCCACCTGGAGCTGTAGCCTTTCCCTCGGGGTCCTCTCTGGCCCTGGAAACCATGTGCTGTTTGGCTTGGTCAGTGCAGTTTTACTATCAGACTCATTATCAAGGAGAGTGTTCACTCCCTGCCTCCTGAAAGTCACAACAGGCGGCCGTACATGCTCCTGGCTGGGGTTCACACATGGTTCAGTCCTGCTCTCTCCCGTCACCCCCTCTTCTCCTTCCTGTGTGTCCCACTCCCCCCCACCCCAGCATGGCCACGCTACACAGACAGCTGCCCCTTACTACTCAGTAGTTGCTTGAATCCCACGAAATGCTTGTCAAAGTGCCCAGAGAGCTGAAAGTGAGTTCTTTCAATTACATTTGTTGAAAGATCCCTGGTGCCTGTTTCTGCTTTTCGTTTTCAGCAACCCTCTGAAATCATAGTTTGTTTTACAGTGATGTTTTGTTTTTCTTTTCCTGCATCCAACCTATAAGTCATGGATGATGCATATTAAACACATTAAATGGGTTTCAGCAGGACTGCGCTCCATGTGTGCGTAAGGCTGAGGTCTGGGACAACGGCATTTTTGTGTTTACTTTCTGCTCCGGGAAGCTGTGTGGTGTTCTGCACCCTTATTGCACAGCACTGGACAGACATTTGGCCCCATGTTAAACCTAAAAAAGAGGCTGCATGGGGGAAGGCAGCAAAACTGCTAAGGACACCGCTCAGGAGGAGGAGGAAGATCAGAGTCTACTTGACGGGTTAAAACAGAGCCTAGAAACCAGGACTGCTTGGAGCGATGCCTGACCACAGCTGAGAATGGGCAAGTGTCTTCACTTTTGTGCTTCTGCTTCCCCATCTGTGAAACAAGGAGAATAAACAAACTCAGCACCCTTTTCTCAGGGAAGGTATATAGAGTTTGAAAGTGTTTTGAGCTCCCCACACAGAACCACTTATTTGTATGCGAAGAGCTGTCATATAATTCTAGAAGAGTTCTTAATTAGAAAAATAGCTCCCTCCCTTTAAGGAAAACTGAGATTTTTGTTCTTATTATACATTTACGACCATGTACCAGATTTTTTTTTTTTTACTCCTGTGCTTTTCCAATTTTGCTATTAATATGTCATAAGAAAATCAGGGATTGTGTCCAAATTCCAATTCATGGGAATGGAATTAATATCTCTATTAAAATGAAAAAGGAGGGAGCAATGGGGGGAAGTCTCGGAAGCCCTGGCGGGTGGTAATAGTTGGACTCAGCTCTCCCATCCTGGTGACTCATTCTGGGAATGGATAGTGCCGCTGTCGTCTTCAGACATTTAACACCTCCCTAACAAGATTTAGCATCAGCTGGGATGTGTGAACAAATAATATTAAGCAACTTGAGACTTCCTAGAACATCTGTCTCTAAGCCATGTTAGGGCCTGATCCTGTCCGAGGTGGGTGGGAGTTGGACAGGCTACACGTCGGACTTTTTGTTATTAATACCAGCTTTGAAGAATTTCAGTTACAAGTCATTCCTCCCAGATCATGTTTCTGAAGATGTAAAGAAGAAAACAAGGTTCAGAAGACAGCACCCTGCCAAAAGGAAGAATATTTTAGGAAGATCTTTCTGACTCTATCCAGATTATGTGTAAATTTAAGTTACTAAAAGAAAATGAGAACCATTTGTTTAAAGTTCAAATCCTGTCTGGCCTTTACTAGGCTAGGTTTCAAGCATTCTGTTTTGCCTAATCTATGCGTCTCAATCCATCACCTCAATGCAACTTCCCCATGAGAGATCTCCACAGCCCTACCCGAGCAGTTGGACTTGGGAACAGAAACATCAGCGCTGGAGCTCTCTCCTGGCAATTTCTGTGTGTTGTCAAGGCTTTGAGCACAAGCAGAATATGAGATACCCCAAAGCTGTGTGGTTTCAAGTATCTCAGGCTGAGTAGGTGTCAGAAAATTGAGTTCAAACCAAATCCTTTTCTCAAACTTTTCTGACTTTTATCTTCAAAGGAGCCCCATGGGCTAAGTTTGGGCTGTGGATTTCAAAAATCTGATGGTGCCTCAACTCGCCCCTGTAATTTGGCTGTTGTGGCTCTACCCCTGTGCAAATTTACAGCAGTCCAACCTCAACTGTGTTGAGACGGAAACCCCAAATTCAGGAGTATATGGGAGAGGCTGAAAAGAAGTATTGACTAATTGTTTTTCAAAAAAAATCCAAATTTTTCAACATTTTTTTTTGTAGATATTGTAAGTACTTTCCAGATCTGCATTGCATAAAAGCAATCCAGAAATTATTAGAAGGTAATAAAATGTTTCTGAAGGTTAGCTGTTAATTGGGAAAACTTGAGGATCCTATAACAAAAACCTAATGAAAGCAGTGTGGTTTCCTGACATTTCCAGCATACTATAATTCATTCTGTGTAATTTATAAGCCCTCAATTTATTTTTCAAAGTTCTGAAAGCTCAACATTTTATCGATATATTCCCCATGAAACTTGCCTCAACATGTCTTTGGCTTTTGACGGGGAGCTGTAAGAGGTTAGCCAAACAATAGGCACTGAAGGAAAGTCCATGCTTCTAATAATTCCTACTCCTGCTTTCTGGGGAAAGCCTTGCCTGATTTTTTTTTTGGTCATCAGTCCAAATGCACATTCTGTCCTCCCCATGGACCTCTTGTATAGATCTTCAGGGAGAAAGTGGACATAATACCCCCTTAACAAATTATAAGGAGCGGCACACATTCTTTTTTTTACCAAGAGCTTTTAAGACAACTTTAGGTGGGCACCTGCAATGCAGCCACACTCAAAAAGATCAGGCGGCTACCTTGTGGTGACTCACGATGACAAGAAGCACGCCCAGCCAGTCAAAGAAGCAGAGTATATGAGAGGTATTGATGAAACAATTCCCACCCATCAGACAAGGTCAGAATCAAAAGGTAAATTATTAAGTACTGCAGCTTTGGTCAGTCACCTGCCCAGTAAAGACATGAATGCACTGATGAACCTCTTTGCCATTGCTAATAATTTCCTTTCATAATATACGCCCTCTTTCATTTCACAAGTATGAAATCAGGCCTATTTCGCTTGAGAAAACCTCTGCTGCAAACATTTTATCAACTTAGATGGTAGCCTGTAGGAACACTAAAATTTGTACAGGCTATAGAGATTTAGGAAGAAAAACTATTGCAGCCTCTAATAATCAAACCACCTTGTAGTGATGAGAAGATAGGATGATAAATCAGTGGTTTCCACTATCAATTGCCATGCTGAGGGGAATGATGTCTGTGTTTCCGATGTGGTTTTACAAACCAGAACATGCAAGGGAAGACATAGTCCAGTCTAAATGATGGGAGCTGAGCAGTCTGCATCTACGTTGAGGGGTGGGGACTACTTGCAGCCTTCCTACAGGCCCAGGCTCTTCTTCATCTCTTCACAGAAAACACAGCATATCTCATGGTGTATCTGCTGTGCCTGTACTGGGTGACTGGTGTTGCTGTAAGCACGTTTGGCCCTCACTGAAACACTCCTCACTCATGGAGCAGCCATGG
Source organism: Nesoenas mayeri (assembly GCF_963082525.1). Taxonomy (NCBI): domain Eukaryota; kingdom Metazoa; phylum Chordata; class Aves; order Columbiformes; family Columbidae; genus Nesoenas; species Nesoenas mayeri. Next base: position 111,533,591 of record NC_137543.1, read on the forward strand.
AGAAAAGAAAGCCTTTTGATCACTCATGAGCACTCTCATCTCATGCCATCAGCCCACTGATGACGCTGATGGACTTGCCTACTCATGGGCCAGTGAAATGCTTTTCATGGACTTAGAGCACTTTGAGGTCCGGAAGCTACTAACCATTGCTGATGATCACTGAGGGATTACTGAGATGGGTGAAGTTTTCCTGAAAGCCCAGACTCCCGTAGTCACCTGGTTACATGAGAATCTCAGTCTTAATTTTAAAAGAAAAAAATTCTAGCCCTGGTAGGTACAGAAATGTCCCCAAAATGTGGTATCTTAGGGCTCCAAACACAGTATCCAACACAAAGAAATGAAAATATATACCTTTAAAAATCTTATTATTTTTCAATCAGTATTACGATTAATTTTTTAAACTCCTAACATTATATGCTCCTTCACCTCGGAAAAGGCTTATAATAATGACAAGTTATTTCATTAAGATATAGCAGCTGTTGTACTACAGCAGCCACCTCTAAAATCTTTTCAATTGCCCGAGGTAACTAAATAACGATACTTCATTATTCACAGGTTGCTTAAGTATTCTCTATATTAAGTGCAGGGAAGCTTAGATAACATCTAACTGCAAAAAGAAGCTTTGGAAAGTTTTTGAGGGTGGCAACTGCATACCTAAATGACATTTATTTATTTAGAAGTGCTTAAGACATGCCTTTCACTTATCTTAGGCAGACACACAGCCTTGAAATCAAAACTCATGCAATATCGCTTGGCCCAGTGCCTATACTTGGAAGAACTTTTTCAGCACACCCAAACTAAGATACTCCTTTCCCAGATTCTATCACTTAATCATCCTTCTTGTGCAGACACCACCCAGAGTAAAAAACTAGGATAAGCAGATAAATCCTTGCTTAACTACTAAGCTGCACACAATTGTCTTAAACATGTTACCTAAATAATAAGAAGAAATAAAAAAATAATTCCCTGAATTTGTCTGTCATTTATTTCAGAGCTTTTTTTTTTTTCCCCAGTTGTATAAAACTCTGAACATGAGGATTCTTGACTGAAACACCAACACAACCATGGAAATGGCAATGGCAATGAGACTGTGATGTAGCAATATTCTGAGCGCAGCAAAGGTTAGCCCATGACTTAACTATTGAGAATCTTTAGCAAATCTCTGTGGCCACAAGACATAGCTTCAGAATTAACACCTATAGGACAGGAAAACATGTTATTGACATTGAGCTGGGATGACACACTAAATACAAGCCACAGAATTTGTGATTTCTGTGCCTTCTATCAAACACTTCATGCTGAGCAGGATTTTTTCAGTGGTTAACTTGCTAATACAGGCAAGGCCATACCCACAAAGTTCTCTGTCATCTCACCCCTATTACATTAATAGGTTTGAGGCCTCTTTAAAGACAGCCTCCAACAATGCCTTTTAAAAATGTCTTCCCTTCCCGCAACACCAGAGCAGCATATACCAAAAGAAGATTTTCAATACTGCTACCCTAGCCCTCTCTCTCAGAAGCAGGCGCTTTGTGTTTCAGCTAAGCTGGACCATATTTGGCATCGCTCCAGGCCCATTTGGAATATGCACATTTAGCGGCAGATTGTTAAGTATGGAAATGTTTACCATTGCTCATTTTGGGTAAGGCACTTTTCCAAGGGAAAGGAGTTTGTGCTGTTCCCTGCCCATTCGCAAGGAGCTGGGGAGCACTGTGTTCAGCAGCATGCAAAGCAAAGCCTCTCACTCCAGGCAGGCACACACACGATTCCAATATCCTCGCTCTGAATTTAGAAGCCATGGCTGCTACTTTAGACCACAGCAACTGAAAACATCCCAGGGGGGCAAAGCAAGCAAGAGGCTGAGATCCTAGACATAGAGCTATGACAACAGTGTGGTTTGGAGCCTGGCTACAACCAGCAGCCATTGGTGCAGCATATCATATGGCCCTGGGAGAGGTCTCTAAGGTGAGTGGACACACAAGGAGTAAAACAAAAGTGAAACAGCCTAGTTCTCATCAAGAGGAACAGTGAGGGGAAGAAGTTGTGGCAGAGGTCTGCTCTTATACAATGATTCGCCCTGGACAGGAAAGTGATACTTGTCCATAAAGGCAGCAGTACAGGAGATTTACACTGCTGAGCAGCTGGTTCACACAAATGCCCCCAGAACACCAAAGTAAACATGTAGCTAATTGCAATATAAGGCTCTTAACAAATAAAGACAAACAACGGTAGCACCAAAGCATCCTTTCCCACTTATCACCTTCTCGGGGCCTTATGGACTTCTGTGGAGCCTCTCTGCTCCATTCATTTGGTGTCTTTGCTAAACCGCTCAGCGATATTGCAGGGAGAGAAGAGCCTACATCATCAGGATGTGTCTGGACAAGCCCACTGTGGGTTTGTTTGGCCTGATACTCTGTAAAATGCTAAACACACTGAAAGTCCTTCAAAATAGTTGTGCACTTAATTCACATCCAAGAGCGTATGGCTTTAATAAATTCTGCTTTGGAGCACTTTTTGGTGTGCTGTGGGTCTGAGAATTCTCTGTGGTTTGTGGTCACTTGTTTTTCTAATATTTTGGTCAGTGTCCAATCTCACCAGTGTTGCTGACTATACCCATGTAATTTCTGCTAGAATTGAATTTTCCGCACAGCACAACTTTATAGCCCTCTGGTGTTCCCTGACACATGAAGAAAGGTTACCGTCAGTTTGACCAACTTCCGCGTATTTACTCTTTCAAGTAAGGGGCAGAACAACATAAAATGAGTCTCTTCAAAGTCATGTAAAAGTACTTTAGAGTCCTTTAGTCTTCCCAACGGGAACAAAATTTTACCACCTCCTCCATTTTGAGAGCATATCTTTCCTAAGGTGTGGTGGAGCTTGGAGGGAAAGTCAGGACAGATAGTTTACAATCCCATCACTCAAGAGCCTTATTTTAAGTGACCTAACTACAGCTCATCAAACATCAAAGGCGTTCCTCCATAGGATGTTGGGTAGCACTGCAGCAGGCAGGGCCCGTCACCCCCATGTCACAGTGGCAGCACCTGGCCACACAGCAGTCGCAAGGCCCTGAGCAGTATAAAAAGGAGCAGCCTCTCATGTCCACAGCCAGAGCTGGCCCAGGGGCAGCCCCAACACATCCCAGAGGAAGCCCTTGAAGAGCTGGTGGAATTCCTCAGCAGGGGTTGAGGGAGGAGAAGACTGGAGGCTGGACAAGGCTGCTGGAGGTTCTCTGCTGCAAGGCTTATCTTTTGGATGGAAACCCTTGTCAGCTGCACAGAAGTGGTAAGACCAAGGAAATGATGTCTGGACGAGCACCGCAGAGCTTGCTGTCCTCATCCCCTGCAGAGCCAGAGGCAGCAGTGGTAAGAAATAGGATGAAGAGATGCTGCCAGGGGTCCCAGTGCTTTGGAGCAGCCCCTGTTGTCCTGACAGGCATGGGAAAGATTCTTGTCCCCAGGGGAGGCATTGGCACACTGTCAGAAGCCCCTGATCTGGCTCCAAGTCAAAGGAGCATAGGGCTTGGGCAAGTCCTGGGAGGTGTGAGCAGCCTGTGGGACAAGGAGCCAGGTCTGGCTCACATGCTCAGGGAACAGCCGATCGCCAGCACTGGGGTCAGGAAGGAATTTTCCCCTGGGGCAGATTGGCCCTGGTCCCCAGGGGTTTTTTGCCTTCTTCTACTGCATTGACCAAGACCACTTGTCAGGGCTCCTCTGGTCCATTTTGGCTTGGTTCCTGTCTGCTGCTCAAGCACCAGGAAGATGGCCTCTCTTGCCCTGCAGCTGGGGGAGACAAAGGCTTTTTTTCCCCCATGTGGGCCAGCAAGTGTCTCCAGGGGTTTGTTGCCACCCCCTACAGTGCTGAGCACAGCCCCTTGCTGGGGCTTTTTTGGGCCATTGTGGTTGGGTGCTTGCTGCTCCTGCTCCGTGAAGGTGGCCCTTGTGCCCTGCATCTGGAGGGAGGAAGCTTCTTGGACTGCCAGGGCAGGCCCCAAGGGTGCTCCCAGGATTTGCTTCTTGTCCCCTATAACACTGAGCACAGTCCCTTGTCAGGGCTCCTCTGGGCACTTTCGGCTCAGTTCCTACTTGCTGCTCTTGCACCTCCAAGGCTCCACTCATGCCCTGGCTCTCTCAGGCTCTCTTGCCCAGAGCAACTTTGCAGCATGAGCCAGCTCTGCTCTTCCCTGGGCTCCGTTTCCCCAGGGGTTCTGGCTGCTGCAAACCAGCCCCTGCTTGGAAGGGCTCCAGACTTGATGCACCATTCAGAGCTGCCACTTTTCAGCTCTTCCTGTGTGGAACACAAGCACCGGGCAGGCATCAAGGGCACTTGTCATGCATCACTGGCCAAGAAGCACAGCGGTGGAGTAAGTTCTGGAAGGCAAAAACATTTCTTGTCATCACTATGTGCCGTACTCTGGAAAATACCCCACAGGAACACAAACCTCTTCTTCTTCTTCTCCTGCTTCTTTTGTGTGTGGTTGGTCCTGATCTTCATTCCTCACATTCTCCCTCTTGAGGAACCAGGGAAAGCTTGCCCTCTATTCCTGCTGCTGCTCTCTGCAGCTCTGGGACTTGCCTTTGCCAGCCTGGAAGGGATGTTTCTTCAAGCTGAACCAAAGAATGCATCAGCCTGCTCCTGGCTACATGTGGGCATTGTGTTAAGGCTTGTGAGCATCAACTCTGAAACAGTCAGTAAAATGAAATAAACCAACATAAAACAAAAAAAGAAAGGAAAGGAGAAGGAGAATTATGAAAGAGTGAAGTTTGTAGTCAGGTCTTTTGAATTTAGATTGCAGACAAACAATATTTAAGAAATCTAGGTTTCCTTGTCAACATCATATTCTGGATTTCATAGCATCCATGAACCAGGAAAAGCCCTATCTCATGGTATCATTTTATGGTCCCCATCCTACCTGTCAGCTGAAGTTCTAACAGAAAAGATATCCCCTATATCCATAAACTCCACGTGAAGAACTTCAGAATAGAAATAGGTAATGTAACATCAGGTGGAGCACCAGGAGTTTCAGTACTTCAAATACTAAATCCTAAAGGAAGAAGACATTCGCCAGTGTTTAAGATAAGATCTGCACATCTTCCCACAAAGTAAGCTAAGCAAATAACTCTCAGAGCTGTGAAAGTTCTATGCCATAGCTGAAGAGCATTATGGTGGCTTGACCCCTTGGATTTCTCCAGGGCTTTCAACATGGTTTCCCACAGTCCCCTTCTGGGGAAACTGTCAGGTTACAGTCTAAACAAGTGGTCTCTGTCATGTCTGGGGAACTGGCAGACAGGCTGTAACCAGAGGATGGTGGTAAATGGCTCCTTTTCAAACTGGAAATCTCTCACAAGTGGGGTCTCCCAGGGATTGATATTGGGTCCAACACTGTTTAACATCTTCGTAAGTCACCTGGATGACAGGATCAAGTGTACCCTGATAAAGTATGCCAATGACACCAAACTGAGCGGGGAACTGAACGGGAGAGCCACCCGGCAGGATCACCTGGATAGGCTGGAAGAGTAGGCTAACAAGAACGTTATGAAATCAATAAGCGCAAGGGTAAGGTCTTGCACCTGGGAAAACATAATCCAGGTGTGCAGCACAGGCTGGGACCTCCCCAGCTGAGGAGCAGCTCTGTGGAAATAGACCTAGGGATCCTGGTGGACAACAGTCTCAATATGAGTGACCTATGTGCTGCTGTGCTAAAGAAGGACAACAGGACACTGGAATACATCAGCAAGGGCATCACCAGCAGAGACAAAGTCATTATCCCACTCTACTCAGTGCTTGTCGAGCCACACCTGGAGTACTGTGTTCAGTTTTGGTCACCGCTATGCAAAAAAATATCTGGACAGGCTGGAGAGGGTCCAGAGAAGGGACACAAAGATGATGGAAGGACTGGGAAGCCACCACATGAGGAAAGGCTGAGAGAACTGGGCTTGTTCAGCCTGCAGAAGAGAAGGCTTAGGGGAGACATCATCACCATGTACCAATACTTAAAGGGTGGCTATAAAGAAGCTAGAGACTCTTTATACAATGAGACACATGGAAAAGATGAGGGTCAACGAGTATAAGTTACTCTTAGAGAGATTCTGATTGGACACAAGAGGGAAAATTTTCACAATGAGAACAATCAGCCATTGCGATAATCTCCCCAAGGAAGCAGTGGATTCCCCAACATTGGACACTTTTAAGATTTAGCTGGACAGGATGCTGGGCCATCTTGTCTAGAATGTGCTTTTGCCTAGAAAAGTTGGATGAGATGATCCTTGTTGTCCCTTCCAACCTGGTATTGTACGATTCTATGACTTGGCTGACTGCCAGATGCCCACCAAGCCTTTCTATCACTCACCCTCCTCTACAGGACAGGACAGAAGAAAATACAATGACAGGCTCATGATTGAGACAAAGACAGGGAGATAACTCATCAATTACCATTATATGTAAAACAGACTCAACTTGGGGAAATTAATTTAACTTATTGCCAATCAAATCAGAGTAGGATAATGCAAAACAAGAAAACATCTAGAAACACCTTCTCCTCACACCTTCCTTCTTCCTGGGCTCAACTTCACTCCTGACATCTCTACCTCCTTCCTTCATCAAGTAGCATGGGGGGACAGGGAATGGGGGTTGTGATCAGTTCATCACACATTGTCTCTATCGCTCCTTCCTCCTCAGGGAAGGACTCCTCACACTCTTCCCTTGCTCCAGCGTGGGGTCCCTCCCACTCAAGACAGTCTTCCATGAACTTCTCTGTGAGTCTTTCCCACAGGCTGCAGTTCTTCATAAACTGCTTCAGTGTGGGTCCCTTGTGGGGCTACAGATTCAGCTAGAAAACCTGCTCCAACATGGGCTCTTCTCCACAGGGCTACAGTTCCTGCCAGGAGGCAGCTCTACCACAGGGTCTCCACAGGATCAAAACTTCCTTCAGGGCACATGTACCTGCTCTGGCATGGGGTCCTCCACGGGCTGCAGGGGAATCTCTGCTCCAGCACCTGAAGCACCTCCTACCTCTCCTTCTTCACTGACTGTAGTGTCTGCAGGGTTGTCTCACATATTCTTGCTCCTCTCTTCCAGCTGCTGTTGTGCAGCATTTGTTTATCCTTTCTTAAATAACTTGTCGTGCAGAGGCACTGGCAATGTTGCTGATGGGCTCAGCTTTGGTTGGTGGTAGGTCTGTCTTGAAACTGGCTGGAACTAGCTCTGTCAGACACGAGGGCAGCTTCTGGCATCTTCTCACAGCATCCACCCCTTCATTGCCCTGTTACCAAAACCTTGTCATGTAAACCAAACACAACAAGCTTCCACCCAATGCCATGTAGATAAGGCTTGGCCAGCAGCATTTCCAGCCTAGCTGCAGCACACTGATTAGTCAGAGGTGCTCAGTTGTGGGGACCACAGTAGTTCATGAGGTCCTAAGAACCCTTCCTCCACAACTCCCAAAGATAGTCTTTGCTAAACCTCACATTGGTTTTCTCTGTTTCACCAGTTCATTTAACAAACAAGCAAACAAACATGCATCTCTTTATAGAAACTGAGGTCCTCTCCATCTACTTGTTACTGCTTTACTCAACAGAACTTTACACTCAAATATAGTGAATTATAAAGGAGACCCACATTATTTCTGCCAAAACTTTCATATCCCTTCACCTTCTATGTAGCTGGAACAGCTTCAACCTGTCCACCTGTGAACAGCTCCTCTAGAACCCTAAATCAACAAACCATTCCTGTATGAATGCCCAGCTCAGTGCTGCTAGATGCCTTCAGTTCAAAGGTTTTTAGCTGCTTTATTAAAACAGTGGCTTTAGTTATTTGGGCTGGGGTTTTTTAATGCCTGCAGACCCCCAAGCACTGCATTCCAACAAATTAAAATGTATTATTTTATTGCAATATTTGTAGTAGCACTTATTAAAACTCTGTTCAGGGAGTTGGGATCACAAATCCTCCTGGTCTGCATCCACACCCGAGCTTGAGTATGTTTACGTTTGATAGATGGGCTGTAAAATGAGGGCACATTCTCACGTGTGAAGTGTGAATAGTTTCTCCACTTATTTATTGCAGCTGATGTTATGTGGGGCCTGGGACAGACCCCATGTTCCAGATAGAACTGACAGAAGGGGAAATGATGGTGGGGAAAAAAAAAAGTGTTGTCAGAGTGCCTGAATAAACATCAATTAAATCTTCCAATTTATTTTCTTGAACTTTGAATCAAGCAAACAGTTCTAAAAACCATCTGTGATCTCCATGCATTCAAGTACTCTAGCTGCTAGACTATTTCAGCACCAAAATCTTCCAGTGCTGGACATCATTCTGAAGGGGTGAAAAGATGCACATGAAAGTGTTCAGTTAAACCCAACCCACATGCCCAAAAAATAGAAGCAGGGAGATGTGGAAAAGTTTAGGCTTGAACAAATGTGCAAAATCTACTATGCTCTCTGCACTAGAATTTGCACTCTGAGGCTACTATTGTTATTACAGCTGGAGAACAGTACAAGTGATGGCTAGAAGGAGCTTTTAATCTGAAACTGTTGCCCCTTCTGTAAGGCTGAGCTTGCTTTCTTGCACAAGGGCTTCTTCAAGGACTGTGCTTAGTTCGTCTCTCTGAAGTTAAGTAAATCAGCATATTTCACTCTCTTATAAAGCAAAAGAAGACAAACAAGGCAGTATTACGAGATGATGATACCTTAACCAAGAAGATCTCACTATCTGCAAGTTCCTTGCAAACGTGTCGTTGAACCTTACCAAAATCAAGCGTGTTGCGTTTTGGCTGAAGCAAGCGAGCACAGAGAAGTGAGTAGGATGACACAGGACTCTTTACAAAGCAAATCACAGTAAGAGCATGTTTCACCTCCTTCAAAAAAAAGATATGGAAAACACACCACAATTTAAGAATGTTCCCTGCCTTTCAGAGATGAAGGTGCAGTAAGCAAGAGCCAGCCATTTTAGGGTTACAGCACTTCTGTCAAATGTAAAGTGACAGATCTTAAATGAGGCTGTCACAATGGCATGTGGCAGGAAAGGTATATGAAATTAAAAGGAGAGCTGATGCCTTGGGAGCAGGTGATAACATAGGAAGGTAGTGTAGGCAAGGGAGGGTGGCTTCCAGGTTGTGCCTACATTTCCTTCCTTTCACTTGAAAATCACTAGAGCTTCATATGTTTCTCTCTTATTCCTTTCTCTGAACTCCCTCTAAGTAAACAGTATATTTGCAAACATCCTATAGCCTTTGTTTAGTATTAGACAATGACAGCACTATAAAAAAAAATGTGGATATGAGGGACACATAAGTACACCTACATGCAAGTCTTGGGGTATAAGGTATAGGAGAGGCCATGCATCTAGTTGCACAATACTCTTCTCTCACATATGCTCATACTTAGCCTATTAGAAATTTTAATGACCAGTGATAGAGTGGATTGAGGGACTTGCAGATCCCAGACAAAGTACTAGGATCAGTTGCAGTGCAGGATGTGGTACACATTACATAAGGCACAATAGGCAGAGTAAGTGAGGAAGGCAAATGCATAGAGTGGCAATGGAAACTAAAGTGATTTTACAGAGTTATGCAACGGGGTCAGCAGCAAGACCTGAGACTGAAAAGCAACCTGGGGTCCCTTTCACTGGTCTATCCACATGTCCCTGCTGACGTGCCCTCAGAAAGTGGTATGACAGGGCAAGCTATGTCTGTGTTAAACTGGCAAATCTGCCTCATGTTCTTCTGAGCATATGTCCAAACATAACAGAAACATAAATGTATTAAATTATGTGCCAGAAAATGAATCTGCCCAGAAAAGCTGCTTGACACTCTGGTGAAGGACTACGACTGAGAATCTATTGAGGCAGCAGTCTGTACCTATCAACTTTGAATGATTATATTTCTGAATCCTGTAGAGAAATGGTTTTCCACAGAGGAAATGCCAGTATGACTAGGGAAGAGGCCAACTCTTGTGAAAGCAGTGCTTGGCAGAAACTACTTCAGCACGTGTTGCTGCTTTCACTCTTCCCAAGCCAGTGGGACAAGCAGGAGACAGAAGAGCAAGGTAGCCCCACCTGGCTTCATAAAATTCATTCTCAGCCAGGAGAAAGATTGGGACTAGGAGCTTTCTGAAGCCATGAACATTCCAGAGGACTGTAGCACTTCAACACACTACGAGTGTAACGGTTGCAAGAGTTTGTTTGGCTACAGCAGTACTCCTGCAACAAGTATCTTTCTCATTTAGCATGGCACCGATAGGCAAGGAGTTCTGTACACCCACAGCCTCAGATGGCCCCTGAAGGTGGTGGCTGGGGTGTTCAGAAGCCCCAAGACTCTGGTCCAAAGTGCACAGAAAAAGCCCAGAGAAGCTCTTTTGCCCTAGACAGATATGTCATACACAACTGGAGCTAGAAATAGCGCCTATTCACAAATCCATGAGGTCTAGAGGGGTACCACATCTCCCACAGAATTAGCTTCTAACAGGCCGGTAGTACCTGTGCAGGGAAACTATGCTACCCTATTACAAGTTTGTAACTGCAAAATGTCACCTGAAGACAGAAAGATAACTTCTTGCTCATTGCTACAGCAACCATCTGCTACTACGGTGTGTAAGTGGTGCCATTCTGCCCAGCTTGGGCCACCACTATCTCAACGGAGTCTTGGCTGAAGATGCATAATTTCTTCCCCTTTCTTGAAGCTGGAGAGCAGCAAGGGCTGACATTTAAGAAACTCTGCCTCACCAGTGTCTAGTAACAGCAAGGAAAGCAAAACAAGCCAAAATTTATTTGAATCCCGTGGATGGATGTCCGCCAGGTATGCACACAAGGCTTGGGTTTGCAGAGGGGGAAGGGAGGATGTATACACAGGTGAAGATTAAAAACCTGGAATTTAAGTGATTACATAGAATGTGAAGTCAGCGTTAATTGAACTTTTGATTCAGATCCCAAATTTTAGTGTTGTGATAGTACAGAGATAAGAGTAGTGAAAGTAAAGACAGGCACAGATGGTTTGGTTTAGGATCAGACTAAACTCTCTTCCTCCAAAATAGCTTCTCACACATTACATTTAGACCTGAATTTCCATAGTTTTCCTTATGCTTTCGTTTGCTATATTTATTTAGACCTGGCTGCTTCCTCTTGTTGGTAATTTCCTGAAACAAGACGTAGTAAACGAGTGGCTATTTCAAGTAATCTCAAATGTCATCTATTTCAACAACCATAAAATGTCTGACTATGTTTCTTTATCTCCCAGAGCCATCATGCTTTACTGTCTTTGTCATTTCGCCATCAACCCAAAATTTAGTAAAACCCCACTTAAATGTGTGAAAGGATTCCAGCTCCTCTCTTGTTCACCTATGTAGGGCCTGCCATGTGTGAGTGTTTAGTGCATCTTGTATCTTCACATTACTCCTTCCATAATACTAAAATCTGATTTCTTTCTGTCCATTCACCTCTCCGGACCTTCAGCAATTTCTCTCCTGACAGCCACAACTTTCTCCTCTCTTGCCTGGGTGACATCCACATAAACCAGAACTGGAAACACTACCTTCTTTGCCTGTTACCCTAAATACAATCACTCTCTTCAGATACCTTCACTGAGTGCCCTTTTTCCACCACATCAGGTTCAACATTTCAGTCTTGATGTTCAAAGTGACTCACAGCTCTCCCAGTTACCTTCACTAGATTGCTGTCTTCTTGTAACCCTTTTCACCCCTAGTCATGGATCTTAAACTGTTGCATTTTCATGCACAGAAAATGTATGTGTATGTATGTGTCCTTCTCTTGGATCCTAAATATACACAACTTACACTGCTAGTCCTGATTACGTATTTCTGAACAGATGTCCCCACAGTTTTAAACTGAAAATGTGCCTCAAGAACCCTTCTTATTTATTATATTTAAATAACTTTTGCAATTCATACCTTAACACAGATCTTATTTTCCTCTAAAATATGATGAAGCTTACCCTTTTTCTGACATGAGAAAATCCCCTGGGAAAGGCATATAGCACAGAGTCTTAGCATGTTAGAGTCTGATGGAGCTCCGAGGGCCAGCCTACACATACACATACACAGCTTGTGCACCCAGCTGTTGTTCAGCCGTGAGATCCGGTAAAACTAAGAACTGTGCATGACTTGCCAGGGGAGGTGCACGTTTGCTTTAAAGAGCATCTTCCACATAGCGGTTCTGGTCCATTTTTCTAACAGCAGCTAGTTAGGTCAGTGGTCGATGAACCTCAATGTATTGGAATGTGGTTCCTCCTCCTGCTTCTCTGTTACCAAAACTTCAGGATAACTCCTGAAATAAACTGCTTTTAGGATTTTCTGCTGTATACGAGCCTCATGTTACCTTATTTAAGGTCAGGTTCTGCTTTCCACTGTGTTAAGATGTGTCAGTGAATTGACATTTCTCCACTTCTTGCCTCTCCCCATCAACTGCCTTTCTCCTCCCGCCTTCCTCCACTTCTTTTTCTTAATCAATCCCTCATGTACTTTGGCCTGTTCAGAGTGAACCTTCCTTCCTGCCGTCAAGTCAGAGAACAGATACAGGCTTCATTACACCAGGGAAAAAGGTATTATTATATAATACTACTTAGCCTTTTTAAGAGTGTTTAATGTTCAAAACTGCCCAAGCATGAACTGGTTCATATGACACAGAGCAGGAAATGATTTATAAATGGAGAAACAGAGGCAGAGAGGTAACAGGAGTTGTGCAAGGTCTCACAGAGAGATCACGGCAGGGTCAGAAGTCTCCCAACTTCCAACTCCAGACTTTTAACCCTTTGCTCGTTTTCCACAGCATGATGTGTTTCATTGTGCACATTTCATGTGTTACATTTTACACCCCAAATTACTAACTGATCTACATTTGAACCCACTGAACCTTCACTTAGCATGCAAAAGTGTTGAGACTGTGTGAGCAGACACAACACATCTCACGGGCAAAGGAGAAGTTGACCCCTTGCTTCCAGGGCAGACCTCGCAAAGTCCCTAAAGCCCAAGCTGGCATTGGTGCTGCCACAGTGTTTGTTCCACCAGAGCTGAATTGCACAACTACACTGAGCAAAGAAGTGCTACGCTCAGACCTTCAAGCCATGTCTAGTTGAGGTGGTCCACCAACACAGCACAACATGCAGCTACGCAGAGACACTAACAGGGTTCATGCCTCAGCAACCAGCACCTTAGTGTTTTGCTGCCCGCCTAGGGACGCCAAAACCAGGACTTCTGTCATTAGATTTGGCAAATCCATAAAGACAAGAATACCTGCAGCATGCAGAAAGACTTTTGGAGCCCCGAGCATAATGCTGTATCAACTTACCCTCCAAATGGAGTTGGAGCATCTCCCTTATGAGGAAAGGCTGAGGGAGCTGGGTCTCTTTAGCTTAGAGAAGAGAAGACTGAGGGGTGACCTCATTAATGTTTAGAAATACGTAAAGGGTGAGTGTCATGAGGATGGAGCCAGGCTCTTCTTGGTGACAACCAATGATAAGACAAGGGGCAATGGGTACAAACTGGAACATAGGAGGTTCCACTTAAATATGAGAAGAAACTTCTTCTCAGTGAGGGTGACAGAGCCTGGAACAGACTGCCCAGGGGGTTGTGGAGTCTCCTACTCTGGAGACATTCAAAACCCACCTGGACACATTCCTGTGTAACCTCATCTAGGTGTTCCTACTCCAGCGCGGGGACTGGACTAGATGATCTTTCGAGGTCCCTTCCAATCACTGACATTCTGCGATTCTGTGAAATCCAGAATCCAGCCTTTTACAAACAGAACAGTATTGCAACATCTCATTAAACCTCATTCCTCGTAATTTTTACTGGTTTATTTCTCTTTTTAATACTTCCTACTGATGTATACATATAAGCATATCAGCACATGTAAAATATAAACCCACTTTGAAAAAATAATTTCCCAGCCTTACAAGCATATAAAGGTGGAATCTTCCAAAGCCTACATACACACACACATATATATGTATATTAAAAAAATATATAGACTACGTCAAAAACAGCTGCCTAGCCACTGCCTCTAACCAGACCTGAATCACAGTGTAAACACAGACATGAATATCCCCTCTGCATGCAATATGTCTGATTAAATATTTTGTTAGCAAACATGTTTTGCTGGGTTGGTAGAAGGATTTTCAGAGGATTAATTTCTGTTTCTAAAGGTCTGCTGGATTTAGATGTATCCTACATTATTTTGTTCTGTTAGATTTTCCAAAGGGGCTCTGAAAACTTTAAGTAACTCTGAAGAAAGAGGCTAAAAGTATAGCTCTGTGGACTGCAGGAGTAAATGCTGGAAGTCATATAGTGCATTTACGTTTAGGCAAAAAAATGAACTCTTGGGAAAATACTGGCGTCAGCATGCTCCCTCATACACTGGCTTGTGCTTTTCATATTATTGTCAGTTTCAGTAGTAACGTAAGGTAATCTACAGTACGCCTCATTTATAATTGCAAATAGAAATAAGAACAATTATGGTAACAATGGACTACTGCCATAAGGCAGACATCAGGCCAGTTTCACTCTTACCGCCCAGGTCTCCCAATCTCCTTTTTTCCTCTCCTTGAAAGTCAAACGAAGGAGGGAACCCTGCCCAATTTCAGCACGGAGGTGCTATTCTGCACTGGCTTCTCTCATTCGTGGTTTGAACACCAATAAGTAAGAGCAGAAAGCTACTCCCAGTGAAAACTAGAAAGTCAGTAATACGAGAGCAAGATAAGCGCAGTGACTTGACACATATCCTGAGGCAGTGAATTTGAATCCATTCCTTGATCTGAAGGGCCAGACAACTTTCAGGTTTTTGATATGCGTATGCTGCAGTAGCTTTTATTGAAACAAAGAAGAGAAGGAGAACAAAGGAACAGAAGGAGGAAAGAGAGAGCATCTCATCCCAGTTGTGGCATATGCAATCAGAAGATTTAATTTGGGTCCACAAGGCTTAACGCTAAGAATGCAATGACAACCCTGCCCCAGACTGTTTGCAGCACAGATTTTGTTTATGGACAACCATGCCTCTCCATCATGATATTTTAGGAGACTTTTTATAGGTATTAGAAGAGAAGGCATATCTCAACAGAGGGGTCACCTGGGACAGAAGGGACCACTGATGAATTTAGGAAGAGCGTTTTCAACCTGACTGATTTGGCACATGCAAATCTCCCTGCCCTCTCCTGCCATAAAACTCCAGCTCTGGCTCCCCAGCACCTCCCCACTCTTTCCCTGCTCCAGTGCTCACGGCACCAGACTCATTGGTAAGCACAGTGGGGACAGCTCTGCTGAAGCCATAGAAAGCAGTGCGAGTTTGGCTTTGTACCGCTACAGCATCCCTGATCAAGTGTTGATTAATGTCTTCTACCCTCGTTACCTGAGGGTAACGAACAAATGAGTCCTAATACCCCTAACACACTTATTCCTGTTTGAGGAGGTATTTACATGTCTCCTCTCAGACTTCTGGTTTCCGCACTGAACCTCGTCTGGTTTTAATCACTTTTCTAGCTCTTGCTTTCAAACCTGTCATTATAGCTGCTCATGCTCTCCTATTTTTCTGCTAAATGTCTTTTTAAAACAATTGTGCTAGTCCAAAATGAATAAATCTATTTTTGCAGCCAAAGACTATGGAAGATTGCAGTACAAGTGATATTCCCATTTACACAACCCAATGTATGGAATTACACTTCTTTGGGGAATTCTAATGAGTTTAACCAAATCTTGTGTAGATGACTCAAATCTAACACATTTGTTTGTGTAAATATACTCACTCTTTTCAGTTCAGATGCATAATCTAGTAATTTTCTACAAATGAAATGTCTGGGGTTTTTCTACAGTTATAAACCACTTAATATCTTTCTTTTGCTGAATCTCATTTTATTAATTCTAGTGTAACTGCCCCCTAACTTCAAAAAATTATATGATGTTTTAAATTCATTTGACAAAACCAACATGGATTGGCTTTTTTTTGAAAAGAGAAACGATGGTGAGATTTTTTGTAGTTATTCAAGGAAATTTTCGCACCATTCTTTGACTGTACAAATGCTTTTCTAATTTACAATAGAAATACATATGTGATGGGCAGAGAACATGTGGATTATCACATTCAGTCTCCTGAAATCACAAGTCACCATGTAACTGTCCAGAAGGATACACAAGTCTTCTTTTATGCACACCATAATTCACACAGGTGCCTCCAACAGCTATAGGTCAAAACCACCCACGAGCTGGCTTGCTGCAAAAGGAGGAGATCTGTGGAGTCAAAGTGCCTGGACAAACACAGGAAACAAACAGTGTCCCATACTAATAAGGAAGGCCAAAACATCTCAGCAGCTCCTCTCCATGTCACTTGGCAAAAAGACTGCCAAGTTGACCATACCTGCCCAATAGGGTTAGTCGTGCAACCAAGAATCTGAGAGGTTTCCCAGCATCACCAGGAGTGACCTGCCCTTTCCTGCCACAATCTTAAGTTACGGTTTAAGGAAAGAAACGCATCTTTTTGGCTCTTGGTAAGACAAATTGAGGCAAGGATTGAGTGGAACTTCAATCTATCCCACTCCTACCAGTTTGATGGCAGTGACAGCAATAGATGCCCAGAGCCTGGAGGAGGATCACAGGTCAGCAGAAGAGCACCTGAAAAGCAGTGCAAAGGAATTCCAGCCAGTGAGTCACCTTCATCAAGGGCCCAACTTAAATACCTCAATGCAAATGCACGTAGCACGGGGAATAAACAAGAGAAGTTACATGCGGGCACACCTACAGGGCTGTCATCTTGTTGGCATCCCAGAGACGTGGTGGGATTGTTATTATGACTGGAGTGTTGGAATGGAAGGGCACAGGCTCTTCAGGAAGGGCAGGCAGGGTATATTGTGGGTGTTTGCCCTTTATGTCAATGACCAGATGGAGTACATGGAGCTCTGCCTGGAGTTGGATGAGGAGGCAACCAAGAGCTGATGGGTCAGGATTAAAGGAAGAGCAAGAACAGTTGACACTATAGTGCAGGTGTGCTACAGGCCACATGACCAGGAAGGCTGAGCAGATGAGGCCTCCATAGACATAGACAGATAGGAGCAGCCTCACATTCACAAGCCCTGGCCCTCATAAGGAACTTCAACCACCCTGATACCTGTTCGAGGGACAATGCAGCAGGGCACAAGCAATCCAGGATGTTCCTGGAATGCATTGATGATAACTTCTTTCTCCAAGTGACAGAGGAGCCAACAAGAAGAGGTCCTATGCTGGACCTTGGTCTCAGCAATGAGGCGCTCATGGGGAATGCAAATCTCAAGGGCAGCCTTGGCTGCAGTGACTATGAGATGACGGAGGTCAAGATTCTTAGGACAGGTCGAGAGAGGTTCTCCTTCCCCTCTACTCTGCCCTGGAACAACAAGAAAATCTTCTATAGGTACATCAGTGATAAAAGGAAGACTAGGAAAACGTGGTCCCTCTTCAGAAGGAAACAGGAGACCTGGTTACCCAGGATATGGAGAAGGCTGAGGTACTCAATGACATTTTTGTCCAGTCTTCACCAGCAAGTGCTCCAGCCACACTGCCCAAGTCGCAGAAGGCCAAGGAAGGGACTGGGAGAATGAAGATCCACCCACTGTAGAAGAAGATCAGGTTTGAGGTCATCTAAGGAACCTGAAGGTGCACAAGTTAGTGAAACCTGATGACATGCATCTGTGGGTCCTGAAGGAAATCGCAGATTAAGTTGCCAAGCTACTACCCATCATATCATCATATTTGAGAAGTCGTGGCAGCCCCAAGAAGTTCCCACTGACTGGAAAAGGGGCTACACAACACCATTTTCAAAAAAGGGAAAAAAGGATGACCCAGGGGACTACAGGGCAGTCAGTCTCACCTCTGTGCCCAGCAAGATCATGGAGCAGATCAGGGGTTGGTACTGGGACCAGCACTGTTTAACATCTTTGTTGCTGACATGGACAGTGGGACTGAGGGCACCCTCAGCAAGCTTTCCAACTACACCAAGCTGTGTGTTGTAGTTGACAGGTTGGAGGGAAGGGATGCCATCCAGGGGGGCCTTGACAGGCTTGAGAGATGGGCTCAGGTGAACCTCATGAAGTTCAACAAGGCCAAGTACAAGGTCCTGCACATGGGTCAGGCAATCTCAAGCACAAACACCAGCTGAGCGGGGAAGGGATTGACAGCAGCCCTGCAGAGAAGGATTTGGGGGTGCTGGTTAAAGAAAAGCTCAGCATGAGCCAGCAATGTGCTCTTGCAGCCCAGAAAACCACCTGTACCCTGGGCTGCATCACAAGAAGCATGGCCAGCAGGTTGAAGGTGGTGATTTGTCCCCTCTACTCTGCTCTGGTGAGACCCCACCTGAAGTACTGCATCCAGCTTTGGGGCCCGCAACATAAGAAGGGCATGGACCTTATGGAGTGAGTCCAGAAGAGGGCCCTGAAGATGATCAGAGGGCTGGAGCACCTCTCCTATGAACACAGGCTGATAGAGTTGGGGTTGTTCAGCCTGGAGAAGAGAAGGCTATGGGGAGACCTTCTAGAAGCCTTCTAGTACCTAAAGTGGGCTTATAAGAAAGCTGGAGAGGGATTTTTACAAGAGCATGTAAGATGAGAGGAGTGGTAATGGCTTTGAACTGAAAGACAGTGGATTTAGATTACATATAAGGAAGAAATTCTCCATCATGAGGGTGGTGAGATACTGGAACAGGTTTTCCAGAGAAGTTGTGGATAACTCAACCCTGGAAATGTTGAAGGCCAGGTTCAATGGGGCTTTGAGCAACCTGGTCTAGTGGAACCAGGGGTTAGGGTGGCAGAGGGGTTGGAACTCCACGATCTTTGAGGTCCCTTCCAGCCCAAACCATTCTATGATTTTATGGACTCTTACAATATCAATATGATTTGACAGCAAGGAGGAAGTGCCCAAGTTTCATTTAAGCATCATTGAGGGCTAGTGACACATTAAAAAAAAAAAAATTCAGGATCACCCCCCATCTCTGTTAAGTAGTTCCTATCACAAGTTTACCAAGACCGGTAGAAAGACAACTTTGCTTCCTTGCCCCAATGCCTGCATCAAGAGGCTGTTGTCATGACTTCACTTTTCCAGTGCTTAAAAGTCTCCACAGTTCTACTCTGAAATAGGAACTGCTGAGACCCATTTGAACTTGTGCCACTTATTTTAATAATTTTATTATAGATCATTTTGTTTAAATCTCTTGGTATTTGTACCATTTCCTGAGAGCATTACATCTGTTGTACCTTACCAAGCAAGCTGTTCTGCAGCCAGTACCAAGGGCTGATCAGTGTCTGTCTCACCCATGCCAGCAGCAAATCAGAGCACTTTTTTAGCTAGTGAGGGCTGAGGATGTGTTTTTTGACCTCTTCCCTCCATTTCACAGAGACATCCATGGGTATAGATTCCTCATGGTGTGCCTGGTAATATTCTGGCCTTTGATGCCAGAAGCATACAGCAACACTAGCAGGTAACACCAGCCCTTTGCATAAATGCAAGTCCTTTGTAGTTTTACAGCAAAAGTCACAAACCATTCTTCCTGTTGTGGGCCACAGATTTTACAGCTCACAAATCACAGAATGTTAGGGATTGGAAGAGACCTCGAAAGACCATCTAGTCCAATCCCCCTGCTGGAGTAGGAACATCCAGATGAGGTTACACAGGAATGTGTCCAGGTCGGTTTTCACTCTCTCCAGAGAAGGAGACTCCACAACCTCCCTGGGCAGCCTGTTCCAGTGCTCTGTCACCCTCACTGAGAAGAAGTTTCTTCTCATATTAAAGTGGAACCTCCTGTGTTCCAGTTTGCACCCATTACCCCTTGTCCTATCATTGGTTGTCACTGAGAAGAGCCTGGCTCCATCCTCATGGCACTCACCCTTTACATATTTAGAAACATGAATGAGGTCACCCCTCAGTCTCTTCTCCAAGCTAAAGAGACCCAGCTCCCTCAGCCTTTCCTCATACGGGAGACGCTCCACTCCCTTAATCAACTTTGTTGCCCTGCGCTGGACTCTTTCCAGCAGTTCCCTGTCCTTCTGGAACTGAGGGGCCCAGAACTGGACACAATACTCCAGATGTGGTCTCACCAGGGCGGAGTAGAGGGGGAGGAGAACCTCTCTCAGTCTACTAATCATCCCTCTTCTAATACACCCCAGGATGCCATTGGCCTTCTTGGCCACAAAGACACAGTGCTGGATCATGGTCATCCTGCTGTCCACCAGGACCCCCAGATCCCTTTCTCCTACACTGCTCTCTAATAGGTCATTCCCAACTTATACTGGAACCTGGGGTTGTTCCTACGCAGATGCAGGACTCTACACTTGCCCTTGTTATATTTCACTAAATTTTTCCCCGCTCAACTCTCCAGCCTGTCCAGGTCTCGCTGGATGGCAGCACAGCCTTCTGGTGTGTCAGCCACTCCTCCCAGCTTCATGTCATCAGCAAACTTGCTGATAGTGCACTCTATTCCCTCATCCAAGCCATTGATGTATATATTGTATAATACTGGCCCCAGTACTGACCCTTGAGACACTCCACTAGATACAGGCCTCCAAGTAGACTCCACTCCATTGCCCACGACTCTCTGGCTTCTTTCCTTCAGCCAGTTCGCAGTCCACCTCACTACCTGATCATCCAGACCACACTACCTCAGTTTAGCTGTAAGGATGCTGTGGGAGACTGTGTCAAATGCCTTACTGAAGTCAAGGTTGACCACATCCACCACTCTGCCATCATCTATCCACCTCGTTATGTCCTCATAAAAGGCTATGAGGTTGGTCAAGCACGACTTCCCCTTGTTGAAGCCATGTTGACTGTCCTTAATGACCCTCTTAGCCTTGATGTGCCTTGAGATGGCACCAAGGATAAGTTGTTCCATCACCTTTCCAGGGACGGAGGTGAGGCTGACCCATCTATAGTTACCTGGGTCCTCCTTCTTGCCCTTTTTGAAGACTGGAGCCACATTTGCTTTCCTTCAGTCCTCAGGCACCTCTCCCGTTTCCCAAGACTTGGCAAAGATGATGGAGAGTGGTCTAGCAATGATCTCGGCCAGCTCCCTCAGCACTCGTGGGTGCATCTCATCTGGACCCATGGATTTATGGATGTCCAGATTGCCTAATTGCTCCCTAACCCAGTCCTCATCAACTAAGGCAGACTCCTCCATTGCCCTGACTTCCTCTGGGGCCTCAGGGGTATGGGGCTCCTCAGGACAGCTTCCAGCAGAGTAGACAGAGACAAAGAAGGCATTCAGTAATTCTGCCTTCTCTCTATCTTCTGCCACCAGGCACCCACCTCATTCATCAGTGAGCCTACATTGCAACTGGTGTTAGTTTTATCTGCCATGTATTTGAAAAAACTCTTTCTGTTCTCCTTGACCCCTCTCGCCAGGTTTAATTCTAAGGAGGCCTTAGCTTTCCTAGTTGCCTCCCTATACCTTCTGACAACAGTTTCATGGGGATTTGGGGATGACACACCTGATGCCCCAGATGTAGCTCATTGCCATGAAGCCCAGGGATCAAGTGGATGAAAAACGTCTTCACAATGTTGTATGCTAAGATCAAAACCAATAACCCAACCTCATTTTGGAGGGGCTATAGCCCGTATGCTATACAGTACACACTCATCACTGCCTGAGAGCAGTTAGACTCAAACACTAGCAAGGTAAGAACTTATTTTATTGTTGCCTAACTTGTTGTCCCCATCTCCAAAGCATCCAACGGTAGCCATGCACAAAGACAACCTCTGCTACCAGGTTGACCACAGATGCATTAATAAACTGAAGAAAAGCAGCACATTCTGTTTCTCATAAAAAACCCTGAACTACGCTTTTTGGGTTTGGTTTTTGGTTTGGTTTTGGTTTGGTTTGGTTTTTTGGCAGTCCCAGTGTTTAAAACCAGCTGCCACTCAGTAAATTAAATTCAATACCTCTGATGTGATTTTTCAAAATGTAGCTTTTCAGCAAAAGGGAGGTGAAATATATCCAGTATTTCTGAAAAATCAGACTATTTAATTGAGTGTCTGTCTGACAAGGACATAAGCTTAACTTCATGCACCTGCTGTGAAAGCCTTGGGCTTCAAATAATGGCAGGCAAAGGATGCATAGTTAATATAATAAGAAACCAGGAAATGTATATATTGAAGTTCCTACTGCAGTTTTAACTTTGTCACAACACACAGGCCTTTTGTTGACTTTCTCCATAGATGTGAATTTCCTGTTTTTTCCTGGTTAAACGTACACATAAGAAATTACTCATTAAATGTCAGGATATGCAGTTTGATTGAGTTAACCGTATTTCTGGAAAAATGTGGATGGAGCAAATTATTTGGTGTCACTTATTTAATAAGACATTATCTCCCTTCTCTATTTATGAGTTGTTCATGAACAGACTTGTATTTTTACTAGGGATATTTTCCCTTGCTCAAAAGCACAAGTAAATGATGTAAGTGATCATATTCACTGATAAGGTGATATCATTCAGAAGATATTCTAAACTCCAGCTTCAGACGCTTATTACTCTCTAGCCAGCCCCTGTGCAGAGGTCCATCACAAGGCTCTTGAGCAGTTACATCCTGCTTACCCCTTCAAAATTCAAAAGTTAAATGCGCAATACTCAATTTTACCTTTGTTAGGCTGGACAACACAGAATTCACAAGCTCCTGAATACATTCATTTCGGAGCCAGTGTAAACCTGAGCAATGGCTACCAAGCATGTCAAGTACAAATGTCCAGATGACTATAATATTCACATGTATTTTTGCAAAAAGACAAAAAACCCCAATGAATTTTTCTAGGTAGCACATTTGAAAACAAAACCCAAGATCCACTGTTTAATTCACAACCCTGTGTTGCTAGTAAGAACCTCCATTTTGTATTTCCTTATCCTTGAATTATTTGGACCATCTTATATTTGAGCTAAGCAGAGCTGTCTGCATATCCCAAAGCTAATGCATTAAATCTTCCAGCATGCTTCTAGAAGTTGAGCAGTTGCACATTGCTATTTATCTGAGGTACTGGAGGGGTTTCATTATGCCAGGTCCCATAGTAAACTAACTGAAGGTGAGGTGCAGAGAATGTTATTTTAAAAACTAGAAGGTTTTTTTTTCAAATAAAGAACAATTGTGCAACCAGTGAGCAATAAACTTGGGCAAAATTGGGTTTACGGGAGATATACTACTAAATATCACAAAATACAATTTCTGTATATAAGAATATACGCAGAGCTGAAAAAAACAAACAAACAAACAAAAATATAGTTTGCAGAAATGCATATGCCATCAGAAATACTACGCCATATGAACTGTTTATTGGAACTGTGTCCCATGTCAATACTGAGGAAAATAAAGAATGGAAAATAATTTTGGAATTGAATAGAGACCCTGTCACAGTTAAATTTGATACTTGGAGCCCAAGCCAACATACTGCCAGGACAGAAAAGTAAAAAAGAAAATCAGGAATGAATCCAAGATGGAAAAAGTAAAAGTTAAATTAGCATCATACAGGGAGAGAAATATCAATAATTAGGCAAATGCATAATAACCCTATGAAGTCAATTACTTTTACAACAGTGGGACTGGAAACACAAGCAGTTTTAGGGCTGAACATTTGCAATGAATTAAGACTGGTTAGAACATACAATGGGTGCTGTGTACGATCTAGCCAGACAATAAGAAACCAAAAGAATTCAAAGATATTTTTGATACAGTAGGATACAATAAGAAGAAATATTACATTATTTTTCAGCCCGAGGTAATCTTTTCCTCCCCAGTCACTGTTGCACCCAGATAGTTTCCATTCAGCCACTGTGGATACTAACATACATGAAAAATTAGGTAACAGTCTAAGTATACTCCAAGAAAGCAGTCAAAAGAAAGCAAACAGTATTACAGAATCACACAGAATCACAGAATGTCAGGGATTGGAAGGGACCTCAAAAGATCATCTAGTCCAATCCCCCTGTCAGAGCAGGAACACCTAGATTGTTGTTATAAGTCCTACATTTTCCTGATTTTTCTTCCAAACTACCTTCATTCCACTTTCTGCCTGTGCCTGCCTTTGAGCTTCCCACACCACAGACCCACCTCTGCATGCGTTTGTAAAACTCCTCATAACAGGTCTCACTGATGAAAATTTACTCTTTCCCTCTTTTTTATGTGAGCAGATGCCTGCTCTCATTTCTGCTGCTTGAGGTCTCCAGCAGCAGCAAAATGTGAGCCACTGAGGCAGTGACACCCCTTGGAAGTTGGGGCTGCACCTACACCCCAGTGCTCTGTTGGACCAGGGCTACGTTGGGCCATATTTCTAGCACACCCCAAGGCCTCCTACGCTGCCTGGCCTGGGAGAGCATCTTCTCTTGCAAACAAAGCAAATCATTTGCTCTTACAGAGGGCTCTGGAAAAGCACTTGGGAAAAAAAAAAAAAAAGAAGATATTAAATGAAATTTCATTTCACAGAAGGTTGGGCAGGCAAGAAGGAGTGACGGGACCAAGACCATTCAGCAACCTCATGACAGAGCTGGCACCAGAGCGTAGCCATCCTGGATCCTGGTGTAGTGCTGGGTTCACTAAGCAGCAGTAACAACTGGGTACTCTTCTAAAGAAAGTGACTGCTTCTGTAATAACGTCACTAGAGTTCACACAAACGTGGACACATTTGGTAGATGCTGTAGCCACCACCACAACTTGGAAAGCAGACAAGCATTGTTGTTGTATCTCCCTGTTTCTCATGCTATTTTGATTAAGTTCATGCAAGTATTTTCTTACTACCAATAAAATAGGCTACCCATCAAAATATAGAATGGATTTTTTTATTAGAGCAAATATTTTAGATACTCACCATGACTATAGCACATTCCATTAGAAGGATCCTGGAGTGCTTTTGCGATTATTAGCAAGAGCTGCTCCAATGCCTGTGAAACTCACAAGTATCTTTACATTAATTTCATGAAGGTCTGGTTTAAACCATATTTATTTATCCTCATGTTTTAGGTACAGCAGTTTCCAAATTTTACAGATACAAAATCAGAGGCATACACAGGTTTAGCCAGATTCATGAGCACCCACACTGACTTCATATACCCAGAAACAGTAGGTTCAGTCTCTAAGCCCACATCTAGATCACAGGTTTCCAAAGTCTGTATGATGATATTTCTGCCAACAGAGTTTTCTTTGATGCCTTCCACAACTGCACACATCTGGGGCTAGCTCTAGAGTGGTGGGCCTCCCAGCCCCATCAGCACGCTTCTCCTAGGCATTGCTCTGCTGATTTGCCATGTAAAGCTTCATCCTCTGGTGAAATCAGAATGAATCTGTAGCACTCCTAACAGTTAAAGCACAGACAAAGGCAGCACCTGCCTTTTATATACCAGCCTATCAGTCAGAATAGGAAAGCAGGATTAGACAGTAGGACCCAAATCCAGTGCCTTTCTCAGCAATTTCACTACAATAGATCCATCACCCATCTCCCCAGAAGCATGTCCTACCCACTAAGCTACAGAGTTACTCTCACCCCTCTTCCTTATTTTCCCCTTCTCCCCCTCCTTCCCCATGGACCTGAACCCTGTCCTGCCCATCTAGGTATGTGTGAGGAGGGCTCAAGAGTGCCCTACCCAGAGGAGCCGACAGCCAGGCAGCTGGGCTATTTCCTGGAATGCGGGAGATGTTCCTGGTGGGAGGCTCTGATAAAAGACCCAGACACTAGTGGTCTGTATGAAGAGGTGAGAGTGTGGGATTAGCAGAAGCTCCTGCTCTGTTTAAAATTAAAAAAAAAAATAAAATAATAAAAAATAAAAATAAATAAAGGAGAGGAGAGCGAAAAGGAAAAAGGAAAAAGAAAAAAGAGGGGAGAGGGAGAGGGAGCTCTATTATGCCTGGAGGTCTGCAGGATAAGCCCTGACAGAGCCCTGAGGGCTCCATACCTGAAAAATACTGCACTACTGCCTACTCCCCACCACATACCTATATCAATAGCTGCACAGGAAGGGCTGATTTGCAAACTGTACCTCAGCAAACAGTTTGCTGGGCAAGCCCCAGTCAGAGGACACGGGTAGGAAGGTCCCAGTGTTAAACAGCCCAAGAGAGAAAACCCGCTGAGTCCCCAAACCCATGGGTGCCAAAACGTCCACTGAGGCGGGAGCTGTTTAAGGAAGTCCAAACACAATGAGTCATTGCCCCAAGTGCCAGACAGAAGGCACCTTCATGTAATTGAACCGGAGATTGTCACAAGCAGTAGCGCTACTGGAAGTGAGGCTGGACTGGCAACAAATCCACACTGTATTTTGGCAAAAAAGAGACACGGTTAGGTTGATTACTCCCCTATCTTGTGGGTACAGGGACTGATTAGGGGCCAGCACCCCAAAGGCTTCCTCCCAAGGGTGCTGGGCGGAGGGGGGGTGGGCGGGGCTCCACATGTGTGGCTCTGTCACCCCCATGTCACAATGCCACCACCCAGCAATGCTGAGATCACAATGCTCTGGGCAGGATCAAAAGGAGCAGCCGGGTCCCATGTCCACTGCCAGAGCTGGCCCAGGGGCAGCCCCAACACATTCCACAGGAAGCACTTGAGGAGCTGGTGGAATCACAGGGCAGGGGCTGAGGGAGGAAGAGCTGGCATGAGGCTGCTGGAGGTTCTCCACTGCAAGACAATCTGCTGGCAGGGCCACCTTCCAAACTCAGTTCATGGATGGAAATCCTTTTCAGCTGGATAGCAGTAGCATGACCAAGGAAATTTCTTCCGGAGGAGCACTGCAGAGCTCACCATCCTCATCCCCTGTGGAGCCAGGTTCAGAAGCCATAAGAAATAGGAGGTAGAGTGGTTGCAGGGGGTTGCAGTGCTTTGGAACACCCACTGGTGTCCCACCAGGCACAGGAAGGATTCTTGCCCCCAAGGTCCATCAGGTCAGAGACATCTGGGCACTCTTGGAAGTCTGGGAGATGGCTTCAGCTCAAGGGAGGATAGGATAGGATAGGACAGGATACTATAGGATAGGATAGGATAGGATAGGATAGGATAGGATAGGATAGGATAGGATAGGATAGGACTTGGGCACGTCCTGGGAGCAGCCTGTGGGACAAGGAGCCAGGTCTGGCTCACATGCTCAGGGAACAGCCGATCGCCAGCACTGGGGTCAGGAAGGAATTTTTTCCCCCGGGGCAGATTGGCCCTGGTCCCCGGGGGTTTTTTGCCTTCCTCTGCAGCATTGAGCATGACCACTTTGCAGAGCTCCTCTGAGCTCTTCTGGCTCAGTTCCTGCCTGCTGCTCAAGCACCAGGAAGATGGCCTCTCGTGCCCTGCAGCTGGGGGGAGGAAGGCTTTTTTTTCCCCCAGGTGGGACAGCACGTGTCTCTGGGGGTTTTTTGCCTTCCTCTGCAGCGTTGAGCACGGCCCCTTGCCACGGCTTCTTTGGGCCATTTGGGCTGGGTGCCTGCTGCTCCACGAGGTGGCCCTAAACTTAACTAGAACAGCCTACCTAAACCAGCATAGAACAACTAACCTAAACCAACCTTAAACAACTTGAAATAACCAACCTTAAAGAACCTAAACCAATCTAGCTTCAAAATCTTAAAACAACCAACCCTGAACAATGGAAAAAGAACCTTCAACAATCTACAACATACTACCTGAACCAACCTAAATCAACCTCAAGCAACCAACCGAAACCAAAACCAAACAAACAACCTTCAATGACCTCCAAGAACCCAGCTTCAACAACATGAAACCTCTGAGAAACAGACAGCCTACAAACACACAACCAGCCTCAGACAGCACAAAACAACTGAAAACAAAAAACATCAAACAATCCAGACATCAACCAACCTGAATCAAATGACCAAAAAAACCTAAACCACCAATCAAACAAAACCAAACCTACCAAAAAGCCCAAACTAAACCACCAGAAAACACCTCAACAGCCTCAAACAGCCTACCCAAATCAAATCACCTAACCCAACCTACCTAAAAACAACTAAGTCAACGTCAAACAAACAACCTGAACCAACCTCAACACAAACCCTTCAAGCGACCTCAACAATGGAAACCAAGCTTACCTAAACTAACCTACCTAAAAGCACAGACATCCACCAACCTACCTAAACTGCCTACCGAAAAAAAAATAGAAAAAAGAAAAAAACCAAAACAACCTAAACCAACCTAAACCATCCAACCTCAAATCATCTAAACTACCTCAACCAAACCACCTACACCAACCTCAAACAAACTACTGAAAACAACCTCAACAAAACCAACTTCAGATACCCCACCTAAAACAACCAACGGAAAACAACTTCAGCCAAAAATCACCTATATCAAGCTACCTAAACCCACCAGCCTCCCACAACCGCCCTCAAAGTAGAACCTGCCTCAAACAACCAACCTCAAACCACCTCAGCAACCTCAACCAAGCTACCAAAACCAAAAACCTCCCTCCACCAAAACAGCCCCTGCTTGGAAGGGCTCCAGCCTGGCTGCACCAGCCACAGCTGCCACTCGGCACCTCTCCCTGCGGGCAACACAAGCCCCTGGTAGGGACCAGAGCGCTTCTTGTGCACCCTGCCCAAGAAGCAAAGCAGCAAAACAAGGTGTGGAAGGCAAAAAGTCTGCTCGTCATCGCTAAGTGTCACGCTTTGGAAAAGATCCCACAGTACCACACACCTCTTCTTCTTCTTTTGTACATGATCAGTCCCACACCTCATTCTCGAGGTTCTCCCTCTTGAGGAAGCAGGGAAAGCTTGGCCTCTATTCCTGCTGCTGCTCTCTGCAGCTCTGGGACTTGCCTTTGCCAGCCTGCAAGGGCTGTTTTTTCAGGCTAAACTGAAGAATGCATCAGCCAGCTCCTGGCTACACATGGGCTTGTGTTAAGGATTGTGAGGATTGGCTCTGAAACAGAATCAGAAATGGAAATAATATGACATGAAATAATATAACATGAAATAACAGAAAATAAAGTAAATTAATAAATTAACAACAAAATAAAATTGAAAATAAAAATAATAAAATAAAATAAAATAAAATAAAATAAAATAAAATAAAATAAAATAAAACAAAAGAAACACCTGTATTCATTGTGTTATGTGGCCTTCAAAGTGGTTTTGGAGCTGAAGCCCCCCTGTCCTTTTAGGCAGACAGTCTCTTTGTTATTTGATTCACTGTGACGGAAGAGAGGAGAGGGAGAGGGAGAGGGAGAGGTAGAGGGAGAGGGAGAGGGAGAGGGAAAAGGTGATTTTGCCACCCTTTGGGGAAGGAACAATACAGATGCTGAACTCCAGAAACGGCTGCAGGGCTGTAAATCCTAATCTGACATAGCTCCTTCCATGTCAGCCTGTGCTTGATGCACAAAAAGGGAGAAAGTTAAAGACACCCCACTTCCCTTTGGCATCCATTGCCTGGGATGCTGGTACCAGAATTAAATCTCACGGCTCCAGGCTCTCTCTCAGTCTCTGAAAAGTTAAGAAACAAGGGGCCAAGCAAATAAATACTGGGGTGTAAATCCTAAAAAACAATGGCAGCTTTCTGACAAAATCACCAAGCCCAGAGCACCATCCCCGATTTCCTAGGTTTTAGCCCTACATCCTAATCAGTAGACAATCAGTCCTCTGAGTACAGTCAGTGTGTATTCAACACTAATTTTTACCAAGTAATAGAATTACAAAGGAAATATAGGACTTATTTGTAAGGTTTCATTTTATAGCCACCTAAATTCCTGTCTGATGTAATACACTGGAAACCTCTCCTGGCAAGATGAAAATTTCTCCTCCGAAGTGACACTCAGCTCAAGGAAACCACTCAGGAGAAATTAAAATCTTGTTCAGCAAAGTGATCTGACTTCATTGCTATTTAATTTGCAGTTCATCTTTAGAAAAGTATAAAAACTTCTTAGCTTTTGAGAGCTGAATTTCTTGTCGGTAAGAAATTAGGCTCACTCAAGCACAGAATAACTCCACTGGTAGCCCGAACAGATACTCCAGCCCACTCTATATTTAATTTTATTTAGTACATTCGGTACAAAGGTCAGACAAGCTTTAAAATGCTAAAAATTAAAATAACAAAAAAAAAAAAAAAGCAACAAACCACCAAACAACATGTTTTTTGGATGAATTAGTAGTCTGCAATGCATTTCTAGTCAGGCCTTCTGTTAACATAGCTTTGATTTTTTTTTACGAGAGAGGTAAGAACAAATTTCTTGACAGAGAAGGCCTGGTTTGAGTGACTTTATTTAATTGAAATGCTACTTTTGCAAGGTCGCATGTCCCCCTGCTTATATTTTCTATGCACAAATACAAGTAGGTCCACAACTCTATAACTGACCTTCCTCTACGGTTTAGTTCAGGAGCCTCATGATGCTCACAATTTAAGAAGTTACTTGTAGCCCTGATACAAACTTGTGATGACCCAGTTAGTTCCACAAAATCAGCATTAAACTAGGGGATCCTAACATGTCCTGATACATATCAAGAGTAGCTCTATCAACTTTGGTGAAGAGACATTTCTGTAAAAGCCAAGTATATAAAAGAAGAATTAAAAGCTTTCCTACAGATAGATAAATATGCCTGAAAAATTAACTGTTCGGAGAATACACTTGAAGTGCTACACATAATCCTGTATTTACAAAATAAGCATGACTGTAACCACTGTATTATTATGAAGAACAAGACAGAGCTTACACTGACCAATAGTAAACCCCAGATTATTTGCCTGATCTCTTTACAATCCATTCATAAATAAAACCAGAGGGAAGTTCTCCATTACAACTTCTTTTGGAGGCAATGATTGGTCTGATCAATTAAACAAAGTCATCGCACAGTTTCTGAAAATGGCAAATAAAGACAGCACTGGATTGGAAGAAGGATTAGCTGGAGGAGGGAATGACTATTTTAAAACACTTGACTCATTGGAGTAGAAGTGTAAATTCAGAATATAGGGCTGAACTTTGTTGTCATCTCCTGTATATTGACTTGAACCATAGAAAAGAATTGCTACAGAAGAAATAATTGTGGGGAGGTTTTGTTTTTGTTTTTGTTTTAAAGATCACTACAGGGAAAAAAAAAAATACTTAAAACATTGCAGTTACCTTTCCTTATGTTGAGGCCTCAAACCCTGAATAAATGTCAGTTCACCACAGGTGTCTCTTCCTACATCCAGTTAAATTGGTGTAGGTCTGGGGGTACCAAGGAGTCGGGATTCTTGGTTCATATCCCTTGACTACCCGCTCATTTGCATTGGGCAGATCTCAGGCTTTCTGTACCATCATCTATTCCCAATAAGGAAGTGGAAGCTTAATTAGGCACTGGAAAGTTATTTTAGTATCCCAAGTGGATGCTGTCATAGAATGAAAATGTAACTTTCCATTGAGAGAACACAAGATAACTCATGCCAGCTTGTTTCACTCCTCTCCAAGAGGCAGCTGTAGTCCCACTAACTGGCTGTCAGAGTGGAGGGCTTTGATTTTGGAAAGGGCACCAGCAGGACAGCTGCCGTCTGCACGGAAATCCAAAGGATGGTAACTTGGACCTAGTTGGTGGTCATGTTTTCTTTGATTCTGGGAGATTTCATCTGCTACTATCTCACACAGCCCCATGCAAAGACAAAGGCTTTTCATCATCTGAACGCTGGTCCCTCCAGGAAGAAATTAAATTACCTGACACAAAAAGGGACAGCTTGGAACAGAGGCTGTTTCTGTACTTTTCAAGACTGTTGAATATGTGAATTGAAGTGCACGAATAGCAGTTAATGTGGTGGCTGGGTTCCCTGCATCCCTACCTGGCTATGTGCAGACTGGTCCCTGCGCAGCATTCCTCCACTGGTGTTCAGCTGGCACTGGAGCCAGGACCACCACCCAGAGGGAGCTGCAGCCACAGCCAGGCTCCCCTTGCCCCCAGCACCCTTCACAGGAACAACAAGAGAAACCTCCTCGAAGCGCTGTGAGCTGTACTCCCCAGCAAGCCAGAGGCACTGCCCGTGCTCCCAGCTTCCACCTTGTGCTGCACGAGAGGAACGAGTGAAGACCCCATGTGCTTCTCTCGCTTTGGGACTGGGGAAAAATGAAAAAAGTAGCCCAATGTCTTTTCCCCCCTATTCTCCAGCCACGAAGAAAGAATGTCTGATGTCCCTTGAGCAGTCACCAGTAGTTTCCCTTTCCCTCCAGGGAAAAGGGCAAAGTGGTATGAAAGAGCAGCTGTGGATGACAGAGTGGAGGTAGCAAGGGTAAGCCCTGTTCCTGTGGGACTCCTGAGGCTCCCAGTGTAGGACAAGTCAGAGAGCAATCTGGGCCTAATCTATTTTTCCCCTGCAAGCAACAAAAAATAATGACACAGATGACAGTATCCGCTCCTCACAGGTTTTAAATCAAAATAAACCAAACTCCAGGGTGACTTTTCAGCTGCCTCTGCATCCACTGTTCTCCCAGTGCCAAACTCTCATACAGACTTAATTTCCATTCTCTGCTGCAAAATGAGCCATTCAAGGTGATTAGCTATTCTTTTTCCTTTCCTCCCCAAAACATGGAAACTCATGTAACAGGGGAAAGGCCGCAGGAACTCTATGAGTTTTGCTGCTGGTCATGTAGTTAATTTGCTGATTGAGTCATTCCTGACAGTGTGTGCAACTGTGTGCATAAACACAACAAGACTCCACATAACACCCAAGCCCAGGGCTCTGGCTTTTACCATTTGCCACCAAAACATAGGGGTGCTGGATTCCTTCCAGAAAAGGCATATTCATACCACCTCAAACCTCCAGTTCTAAAACAAAAGCCTGATAAAAATGAGCTAATTTTGAAAAGGTTAGGTAAGTTTTTCATACTTTCCCTTCCCCGATGCTACTTCATATTTCTGCAACATCAACTCTCAGATAAACCAGAAAAGGCAACTCTGCAGAGAAAACACTGAATGCCTAAACAAACTAAGGAATGGCTGGATGAAATCACTCCTGAGCAGGAAAAATACACAGTTGTTGTTCCATATTCTTGGGCTACCCAATACTAGTGATTCCCAAAGACTGCTCTCACTCATCAGCTTTTTCACTCTGCAGCTCAGAAATCCAGTTACCTGACAAACACGGATCAGGAAAACTTCTACTACCAGATCAAGCACAGAAAGTGACTGTGGTCCCACACGCCTTCTTCCAAGCCCTTTGCCTCTTCTCACCCTGTCTCTCAAGCTGCAAATTTGAGTATCTGCCCAGTGCTGCTCCCTGATTTCTCTTATTTGCATTGAACCCTTGAAAATTTCCATTCTAGAAATATCTGCATGGTTAACTTGGATGAGTCCTAATCTATCTAAAAGAATTATGGAGAGCTTAAGGGTGTTCATTGTGAACTGAAGAGATGAAAATGCTAAGCAAGTTATCTTTTCCAAGTTTTAGTCACTCATTTATATGAAACAAAGTCTAGAAAATATGTTCTTTCCCTCTCTGCCCTTCAGTTTTTATTACCTTTATTCTTATGGTAGCTTTTTCACCTTAGGAGCTTTGTGGTCCAAATAAGACTCACCATTTCAGTGTAAAGAACAGAAAACAAACCTCCAAACTCACAACTAAAAATCATTCTTCTTTAGAAGGACAAAAGCCACTGTTTCTTACAAGTCACTTCAAATCTCCCCTCCCTTATTTTCAAGTTTATTTTGTTTTGCCTGTCATACATATGTTTCTGTTCTCCATTGTTACTCAGTGCAGCACAGAAAAAATATTAAGACACTACCATTAATTTACACTGATTAAGTAATCCATATATCTGTAAAACAAGCAGACTGCCATTTCAGCCTGTGTTCCCAGTCACTCAGAGTAGCTGGTCAATGCAAATGATTTGCTTTGTCCTGTCAGCCTTCTCCAGTCACCGGGAAACCTGAGCGTCACCCCCAATGGAGGCACCTCTGAGTCAAAAGCCAAATGACTGAGTTGGTCATCTCCTGTTTCTAGTTTTACACTTGCGGGCACTTTCTCCTTCAAATATCATAAAGCTCTTGAAGAAGCTCTAGGACCATGTCAAATATAAAATGTAATGTTAGATTTGGAGGACAAGAGAATAACCATAAGAAAGGGTATGGTTAGTAGCCCTCCCCAGCTGTTGGTGGCACACTCACTGTGTATCAGAGATATGATGGGTGATGTACAACAGAACTCTCCAGCTTTCAGAGGAACAAAATGATCTTGTGTGTCCAATGGTGTTCTGCTATTTAATGTAATTTATATTTAAAATGCTATTGCCCCAGGAAGAGAAGATACTGTGTAACACCCAGCACAACAAATTTCACAAGAAAAAGGCCAGCATGGGAAGTTACTTCCTCCATGGCATTAGCAAAGGCAGGATTGTATGTTGTCTTCTGTGGCTAAAGAGGGTACTTAATAGATTGCTTTTTTTCCTATAAAAAAACCTGGTGTTTTAGAAGAACTCTATTTTCCACAACACACCATCCTCCTATCTGGTTGAACTGGTGCCACCCATGATAGAAGGAGCCATGTAGAAGGGAAGTGCCACTTAGAGAGAGGAAAGAGCAGAGGATGCTGCAGTCAGTGGACTTCGTGCCACCAGCTACAGAAAGACTCTCCTCACCCTTTCTGCTACTGTCCGCAGTGAAGAGAGAGGGAAATACTTTGAATACTCTGCATCTTCAAGTTCACCTGAGTCACCTTTAAAAGTGCCTCTATAAGGGTCATGGGGGGGCAGTGGGGACTTCTTCAAAATGGGACTGGAGACTCCCATGCAGTTTCTGAGCCAGGGCTTATGGAAATTCCCTAGATCCCACCCAGCTTGACAGAACTGCTACAGCTGGCACGTCTCACAGACCAAGCAAAGAGGTACGACATGGTGGATGCTCCATTAATTCTTTTTACAAGTCAGGAACTCATAAAGGGACCCATTTTTACACACTGTGCAGATGTCTAACTCTAGAGGCTATGCAACTCCAGAACGAGCTTTGTTGTGACTACTGAACACTCTAGTTATATATTTCGGTACAGGAGCTTGCACACAAAAGCCTGAAATCCTAACAAATCTGTTCCACTAGATTTCTTCTGGTTTGCTATATCAGGCTGACAAGTATGTAGGCTCAGAACTTCAGCTAGAGGGAAGAGAAGGGACACCGTATGTCATCACTCAAAATACCATGCTATTCTTATTGTTCAGCCTCTTGGGAGCTAGTACTTTTAAATCAGCGTTTTCAAAAAGAATTCCAAGCACATTTGCAGATGGAAGCCCAGTGACAGCTGATCAAGTTGGTTAATTAGCCATCTATATAAGTATAGTTGTGGATGTAGTAACTGCACCCCATGCTCAGTCCCACTTGAAACAGGGCTAAATATGGGAAGCAGAATGGATCAGAAAGCCCATTGAAGCGTTACTGTTCTTGCTAGAAGAAAATGCGAATTCTGTCAAATGCACTTTTCATGAGAAAGTTTTGATTTTCTCAGAAGTTTTTGATTTCCCATCACAAAAACTAAAAATTTTTAGCTCCAGGATGTGCTAGCACAAATCACAAAAAGCGGTTGTAACAACAATTATAGTGTCTCTTTTCAGCCTCATTTTCCAGTCATCTTCCTTGTCCTATTGTCTCATGGAAGCGGTAATTCAAGAGCTGCGAGCCCCCCTTCTCCTTCCTCTTTGGCTCTTGGGCTTGAGCACATTTTCCACAGTGCACCACAGTATTCTTTTTATTTGAACTCCCACAGCTCATGATGGAAAGAGTCATCTGAACAGGGAGCGCCAGCCCTGGAGGAGAGCAGATCACGAGAACCGCAGCTTCCATGAGTCACTGCGGTAGATGCATGGGACACAGATCAGGCCAGCAGCTTTCGACATTTCCCATTTAAAAATTGCTTTTTGTCCCTGATCAGGAAGAGAACTCTGGAACTCTTTTTTGTGATACAAATTCACATTCTTAACCGCCTATAATAATATTTTAAAAAACAGGCTTATTGCATGGCCTGTTTCCTGGCCTCTTTGAAGACTCTGATTCCTCAGCCTGATTCTATCAGCCCTGTACCATATGTATCTGTGACAAAATTACTGCTTGCTTTGTTTTATGATATGCTAGCAGTGTAGCATCTGGCAATGTGGTTTGGGTTTTTTGGTTTGCCTTTTTTTTTTTTTTTTTTTGACTGGAAAGAAACCTCCCAAATACTCCAGTCACATCCAAGAAGACATTCAATCAGCACTTTTTTGACTTATGCACACAGGACAAGGGAGAATTTCCTGACTCATCAAGCGAGGACGCAGGCATCTGCATGCCAGCACGCAGGTGGTTGTCACCATGGTAAGAGGGAATCAGCGTCCCTCTGTCATCATACAGCCTAGTCACGCACACCGGCTGGCTGGAGGGGAAAAGGTCTCAGGCAAAGCCACTCGAGATGAGACCATCCATGTTTTGGGGCAGTTTAGCAGGAGACAGGGCTCCAGGCCTTCTGTCCAGCACTGTGCTTTTTCCTGCACTTAGAAAAAAGCTTCCCCTGGGTGCAGGGT
The DNA here is from genome assembly GCF_963082525.1 of Nesoenas mayeri. NCBI lineage: Eukaryota > Metazoa > Chordata > Aves > Columbiformes > Columbidae > Nesoenas > Nesoenas mayeri. The sequence continues at coordinate 111,569,991 of NC_137543.1, forward strand.
ATGTTCCCTCTTCCTTTTTATCACTCCTTGTTGCAAATGTCGTGTCGGTGAAATGCACATTTCAACAGTGAGTCTCTCATAGCTCTCCTTACCTTTAATTTCTTTCCACTATAGGCTATTTTATGGTGCTTTTCCTTTACTAGTAATATTTTTTTTTCTTCCCATTTCAGCTGCAATGGCCAGAGCAGGCTTAAAACCTCTCACAAGTTTAAGGGAGAGTCTGGAGGCAGAAAATGTCATGTAGGTCAAAGCTGAGATGCAGGTCAGGGCAATAAATGTGTTTGCATTTAGTTCAGCCAGACTCCCTTTCAGCTTTGTGCTACATGATAAAATCGCTTTCTTTTGTTAATTATCCATGTTAATCATGCTCTACTATTATAGCAAATGGCTTAATCCAAAGCCTAAGAAGACTGGAGCCTTTCAGAGAATCACAGAATGTTAGGGATTGGAAGGAACCTCATAAGATCATCTAGTCCAATTCCCCCGCTGGAGTAGGAACACCCAGATGAGGTTACACAGGAATGTGTCCAGGGGGGTTTTGAATGTCTCCAGAGAAGGAGACTCCACAACCTCCCTGGGCAGCCTGTTCCAGTGTTCTGTCTGGAGTTTCTTCTCATATTTAAGTGGAACCTCCTGTGTTCTAGTTTGCACCCATTGCCCCTTGTCTTATCACTGGTTGTCACCGAGAAGAGCCTGCCTCCATCCTTGTGACACTCACCCTTTACATATTTGTAAACATGAATGAGGTCACCCCTCAGTCTCCTCCTAACTAAAGAGACCCAACTTGCTCAGCCTTTCCTCATAAGGGAGATGCTCCACTCCCTTCAGCATCTTTGTTGCCCTGCGCTGGACTCTCTCCAGCAGTTCCCTGTCCTTCTGGAACTGAGGGGCCTAGAACTGGACACTTTCCTTCAAATTAGGCATGAACAGCAGGAGCAGTACCAATCGTCCATTTCATCATAGATTTTCTTTGAAAGTCCCTATTAGGGAGGAAGGAAAAGCCTCATCCTTGGCTAAAAAATGTCTTCCTGCAGGCCAGGGCAGGAGCTGCCTCAATCTCCTGCCCTGTACCCTGGGTAGCCACCAGAGGTGCAGTAGTGAGGGGGATGATAGAGCAGGAGGATGAGGATGGGCAGAATTGCCTGGGCCAGAGGGAGCCTGGGCTGCATTACAGGGATGGTGGCATTGCAGCTTGGCAGCTGGGAAACATTTTTGAGGCTGAAAAATCAGACCAACTTTCTCCTCAGTTTGACTGCCATATGAGACATCCCTTGCCAATGTCTCCAAAGCACTTCTTTTTTCAGTTTATAGGAAATATAAAAAAAAAGGTTTTGGGTCAATTGGACCCAAGTCAGTTTTCTAAAAAAATAAAAAATCCCTCACAAATTGGAAATCCTGCTTTTCAGCCAGTTCTGAAAAACCCTAATCAAACAGCTTGGACAACCCACCAACTGTACATTATTTACTCTAGCAGTATGCACACTTTTTCTATTGGAAACACTCACAGACAGCAAGTACATTCAGAGAAACTGGGACTGGTTCATGCATGATTGAGCAAAAAAAGGAGAGTGTCCGGGAAGGAACATTCAAGGAATATTCATCTGTGAAAAGCCTGGTGATTTCCTCTGTTCCTGCAAATTAAAAAAGTTCTTACAAACATCTACACGTTCGCACACATCATACAAGGTTCGTCATGCAAAGCTTCACTTTTTACTGTTCATGGCAGGTTATCCTGCAATGTGTCTCCTATTTCAGGCCGTAGGGAGGGTCACCTTGTAATAGCACAGTGTGTAATGGGTTTCATTGCGCCTGGGAACCAAAGAATTTGACCTTTGAGCAAAATCACATGAAGAAAAAATGTGTTCAGATCACAGTTAGGTTGAGCTAAGAGTACAGGTGGCAAGGGAGCGCTTTGAACTTTGTCTGTGTGGCCTTACTGCGGCTTCACAATGATCAGTCCTTCTCCTTTGAAGAAAATGTGTCAGTGTTTTAAATTTAGCGAGGGAAAGGTAAAAATTCATTATGGGTAGTTCCATCCCTAAATGTTCAAAAGTCATGAATCAGGAATCAGATGTTTGAGGAACTACCTGAAAAAAAAAAAAAAGGAAAAGTTAGATTCACTTGTATTTCTTCTGGGGTTTGTGGCTCTCTTCAGGATGTCCCTGAGGTCATATTTTTAAACTTCTTCAGAGTCTGAAGAGTAGAAGCTTACTTCTATAAAAGCAAAAACTGAGATTCTCACCTAATTAAATGTCTCTGGAAATGGGAAGTTGTAGGGAAAAAAACACCATCAAGTATCACGAGACTTGCGATAAAAATCACAGGATTTGGCAACACTGAATTAATCATGAGTTAGGAAGTGATAGCACTTGTTCTAGTTGAACAGCAAAAAACCAAACAGGCATAAACCTTATTCAAAAATATTTTGCAGGCATGACTGCCAAACTTCAGTTGGCTGTAAGTAATACTATTCATTATTTCAGAATATTCATATAGCCAGTAGGTATTTCTGGAAATCCTTCAGAATCCTGCATTTTCCATAATGCCAGAATGATTAATTTCTATTGAGAGTTTGTTACTTGCCAATTATCCATCTACTGTTTAAAAATCTGAGTCACACAATCAGCAGCCAGAAACAATACCATGCCGTATGTTTAGATATCCAAGATGCATAACGAATATTCAAAGAAGAAAGTTTGCAATCAAACCGCAGGCTTGAAGTTATGCACAGAAACTATTTAGCTAAGAAGTGGGAATAATTAAGACCTTCTCAAAAAGCCAGACCAATTGCAAGTGAGTATGTATCACAGAAAGACAATTACATTCACAACAAATATTATTTCAAATTAATATCTGGATGATCGCAAGACATTAGTTCTAACTAGAAACAAACAGGGATGCTCTTCTAGCCAGAATATAAAAAGATCCCTAGTTTCCACTGCAGAATTGAGACCATCAGTTTAGCTCTGCTTATACAAATGGATGAGGCAGATGTATTTCTTAGCCAGCGTGTTTTGGTCTGTCTGTGCAAAATTCCCAGTCAAGCTAGATTTGCAGTTCAGCATAAATCCCAGGTAAAAAGCACACTGTACGATTCGTATATGGGTTATCGTTCAGCCAAAGTCTGGCATTTCATTGATATGCCTGTTATTCAGATGTATTCAGAAGCCTTCCAATGCATATGGGTTTTTCCCTTGCAGTTACTGTATTCTCAAAAGAGATGCAAGAGCCAGATCTTTTCTATTCCCCAAGGTTAAAGGGAAAAGTGAGATGTCCTTTGCTTTTTCAACTCCTTACTCATATAGAATAATTCATCTGCTGATATTCATAAGGTGACTTCCACCAGCAAATGTAAAGATGTCAGGAGGAGAATTTTTAAGCACATATGTAATTGTTTATGATTGGTATCTGCTTTTATTTAGCATACTTGCTAGCGCTCTTTTTCTGCTGCTAGTCTGTAAGAATCCTTCTTGACCAAGAAATCTCTTTAGGGAACTATATTTCATGTTCTTTCACTCTTTGCAAGCTCTGCCATAATAGAATAAATGTATCAAATCAATCCCATAAAGCAGCCAGTTTAATGGTAAAGGTAGGAGACAGAGACGTTTTCTAACAGAAATTTTGGCAGGAAGGGATTAATGTGTGTTTGCCCATTTGCCATGCTTCTCCTTCCTTTCAAAAATAGTGTGAGAGAAGCGATATACAGAGAAAGTGTCTTATTTGATCCCTGACAGTATTTTTTTTATTTTAGCTTAGAAATTCTTGATGAGAAAACCCTTGATGAGAAAAGCCCTTTGAGATTTTTGAAACCCCATTTCTGCAGCTAAGTCCCCTTGATTAATAAATTATTTAAACACATTTGTTGCAGCTGTGTACGTCTCGCATTCCTTTGCCGCACAGAGCGAGCACAGCAGCATCACAAGGTGCCAGCAGAGCACCTCACTGCTCCTCCAGCTCTCTCCCCATTGAAGTAGGTCTCGTAATCCTTGGCACAGGCGTATCTGGTAGGTCACTTTTACTGTCTAGCTGCCCGCTTGGGGAAGGGGTGCATGGAATAAACTTGCCACGCCACCCCACCCCACTGACCTCCACCCAGTGCAGGAAGGGGGGCATTCCCCATCGCTCCCCCAAAACACCACCCTCTGCCCCAGCCCTGGGCGCAATGATCTCTCCGGGCGACAGCAGGCTGCGGAGCTCGCTGGTCCTGCTCTCCATCTGATGCGGGAGGCACGATGCTGACAAGCAATCTGCAAGCAGCATTTGACTATCCAATTTAAGGAGGTTTGGGGAACGATACGGGCTAAAGATCTGAAAAGAACGATAAAGTCGATTCCCGGCCCTGCAGCTGGACCTGTGCAGGCTAAGCCTCTCTCCGTTGTGCTGTCAGCACCCTCTAGGGGCCCACACACTTCACAGCGTTAGGCCAGGCGCCGGGTTTTGCTGGGCTCGGCAGCTCCCCTGCAGGCTCCACTGCTGCTCCGCGCCCGGGCCTGCTCGGGTCGGGCCGGCTACCGGCGGTGTGCCAGAGCGGGGACCGGGGGACAACTGTCAGCTCTACCTGCGAGTCACAGATAGGGTTACTGTTAAAAACAAAGAAAAAAAATCAATCCGGAGTGCAAAAGGGTAGTTTGCATGCCTCACGCAGCTGTGCAACTGTCCCAGAGCTGCCTGCTTGAGTTATGGCTCATAATTTTCATGGAAAGTTCGCACAGTTCATGACCCAGGAGATCCCAAACATATGATTTAATCGAGCATTAGTCAATGTTGAATTTTTCCTTTCCCAATGCGTTTTCTGTTCTATACCACACTGTCAGCATCTCCCTGCAGTGCAAGGGAGGCACAAGGCACCTTGACGCAGGGTGAGGAAGGGAAGAGGGGAAATGGTGCTTGACTAGAAGCAGCTGCAAAACTGAACAGATTTGGCCTTTAATAATCCCACATACTCATTATCAGCCTATCATCTCTACAGCCCATAACGTCTCTGTATTTATGGAAGATGACAAAGTTCTAAGCCACCTTGCAATCAAACACAATTCACCAAACTAGCATCATCTTCAAACTCTCTGCATCCTTTTTGACTAGTGACCAAGCTGCTGCTCCCAAACCTCCTCTGCTGCAAACTGGACTTTCTCATCTGCTTGCAGCTGCAACTGAGCAAAACTTCTGTTTTTATTTACAGTGATCATCACTGAAGAAATTCTACTTTGCACACATCTCACTACAGCTTAATTCTTACCCTTCAGACTTTTGGGTCCAGAGCTCCTAAATCCCACAAAAAGGGTGGGATAAAGCCACGCCTTGTGGAAATAAAGGCTAGATACATGTTCTGGTTTAACCCCAGCTGGCAACTAAGCACCATGCAGCCGCTTGCTCACTCTCCCTTGGTGGGATATGGGAGAGAATCAGAAGGATAAAAATGAGAAAAATCATGAGTTAATAAAAAGACAGTTTAACAGGCAAAGCAAAAGCCATGCACACAAGCAAAGCAAAACAAGGGATTCATTCACTGCTTCCCATGGGCAGGCAGGTGTTCAGCCATCTCCAAGACAGCAGGGCTTCATCACATGCAACACTTACTTGGGAAGATAAATGGCATTCACTCTGAATGTACCCCTCTTCCTTCTTCTCACCCCAAAATATATACTGAGCGTAACATCACATGGTATGGAATATCCCTTTGGTCAGATGGGGTCAGCTGTCCTGCCTGTGTCCCCTTCCAACTTCCTGTGCACCTGGCACAGTGTTAGAAGCTGAGAAGTCCATGACTGCTTAGCAACAACTAAAACAGCAGTGTATTATCATCATTATTCTCATCCTAAACCCAAAACACAGCACTATACCAGCTACCAGGAAGAAAATCAACTCCATCTCAGATGAAACCAGGACAATATGTTACTGTCTTTGGGAAAGGCATGCTACCCTGATGTGTTCATAGACACTAGTTACCCAATACAACCATGCTCCCTCCTTTTCATGGTAAAAATTATTTGAATTACAATTTTCTTTGGAAAACAATTGCATTCATATATTAATCACTGTTCAGTATTCATTGGTTATTATTGTCTTCTCAAAAAATTTCAGACAATTAATCAAGGACTGGGAGAAACATTGTGCCACACTTTTTTTGAAGAGAAAAAAAGAGTGTAGCTGTGTATTGATTCATTCTTGCTAAGAACGAGACTTTATGCAATTTAGGCCACAAACCACTCGTCACAAACATCAAACAACTAACAGATGGAGTGGGTAGTCTGCAAACAAAGCAGAGGTTGAAATTACATTCCCCTAAACCGTCTGGCAAAAATCTGCTGAAAACAGGATGTCTGAGTGACTTGCAAAGAAAAGAGAGGGCTGAATTAGGGAACAAATACTGTAACGTCCTAATGAGATCTACATACTAGATAGTGTGGTTCTGCTTTCCTTCAAAGTTGCAAGACTGGATAGACAATCCCAATTGTAGGCTCAGGCAGGAGATGGAACTCTGAAGAGAAGCCTTTCTCTTCCTTCTTCCCACAGCTGCTTCACATAGACATAAGGGAAGGCAACAGGAAAACTCTTCCGAATAGTAACTTATGCTTCTTACAGTCCTGATACACAGCTGGGCAAGTCTTGTTCTGTGAGCAGTCTGAGGATAGTTCAACACCGTAACAGTGTCCAGCCTTCCTCCTTTTCCATTTCTTCACTGCAGAACTGTGTAGTGATGAGCAAGAGATGAGCTTATGATTAGTCAGAATAAACTTCAGTTCCAACCAGACAGCTCACTTCAGGCATTTACAAAATCGTACTTTGAGCCTCTGCTAAACCATAATCAAAACACAAAACTGGAAGAGACGTTGCCAGCAAAGAAGAAATGACAGAGTTTAAGGTCTATTCCAGATGCATAGGGGGAACTGCAACCTGCCAACAGAAACACAGAAGAATTCAACTAACTTCTCCTATCCTTGCAATATCCTTAGTGCAACAGAAATCTAAGAGAGGATCATTGTAGGACAGAGTATTCTTCTTGAAGACCCTGTAATGATTAAGAAACAACCCACAGTGTAAATACACAGATGAAGAACTGTTTTGCTGCCTTGTAGATCTGTATCATGTAAGGAATGGTTCTATCTGTGCTCTGTGGAAATACGCATTGGTTTATCAGGTTCAGCATTTTCTATCTGATACACATGTCTATTCACTTGGCCAGAAACAGTTCAGGTACTGAATTACCTTCATGTAAAAGTTGACAAACAAGGAAGTTGAGTAGAAAATATATAGAGAAGTATAGACTTTGACACAGATTTTTACTGCTCTATGACATTCAGATTATACCATGTTGGGTTGGGGTTTTTTTTGTTTGTGGTTTTGTTTGTTTTTGTAAGATGTCATAGCTTTGGACAGAAAGATGAGCTGAGGGCCTCCTGTAAGACCTGCAAAAATAGTTCATCTTTGGCAAGAAAGATCCTGGAATCCTAAGTGTCTGCTTATTATTACGAAACATTCGTTCAGGTCCCCAGGAATATCTATAGTCCTCTGTAGTTAAAGCTACCCATTGGAAAAATCAACTGATAGATGTGATAGCAATTAAGAAATAGGTCTTGAGAGACGTGCAAGATGGTATTGTGACTCCATAGCATAGTGTCCATAACTGAAGAAGCAGGCATTCCAGGCTTTCAGTGAATCCTGTTTAGGAAAGTTTTGTATGCTTGGCCATGCCTATGGTGAGAAACATCAGTCATGGGAGTTTTCTCTCAAGGAACTGGCTGATAAAATCCTTGCCACTTTTGTTACAATACTTGGCTGAAGTGACTCTTCAAGAATATCATGCTGAAGGCCCTGGACAGCTTGGGGAGGCAAGAATTGTTCTCTTTACAGCCTGGATTAAACCTGCTATTGGTGAAAGGACAGGCTGAAGGCACTCCAGATCCCCACAGCTGATGTCTTTGTTTCTCTTCTCCCCCTTTCCCCACACTGCTCCAGTGGAAGAGGAGAAAGGGAAAGTAAAGGCTGCTTGCTACTTCTCCTAAAAGAATAAAAGTGACCCCAACAAAACAATATGCTGCTGCTAAGCAAGCTTTTGTGGTTTTTCCTGGTACCAGGAAACCAAAGGTGAAAGCTCTAATGGACAGCAATTGTAGATGCCACATGGCAGATGGCTGAGGTTGTGGAGACATAAAACACTATTTTCTTTTGTATTTTAAAAAAGAGATTTATTAATTTTACCACAAGTCCATTCTTTTTCCTAATCATTCCACCAGGAATATATATAGTCTGGGACTGTACAGCCTGCTTTTAGCTCAGAAAATTGATCGACAGGTGATCACTTACTGCAATAAATCTTTGATGAGGACCTCTTACCAACATGATACCTTGAGCCACATTTACAGGTACTAAACGATACACATGACCACCCTTTTCAATAGGAAGTACTAGGCCAGGCAGTTTTGGCTGAACTTTGACTATCTGGTCCTTAGTGTTTCACTCAGCTCTCCCAAACAAAATCAGAGTCATCAATACCATGCAAGAACTGAGACATTTCTTTCTGATTCTCTCATCCGAGCCCATGATTTATCCCATATTGCCTTCCCTGGCAGAATAATCAGGCACGCTGTCTATTAATAACAACAGAGGAGGCGGAAAGACATAACAAGAAAACTGTACTGAACACTTTATTCTGCCTGGGATGTAGAAATAAAACTTGACATAAAGAATAACTGCAATGAGCATATGATTTATTGTTTATACCATGTCGTAAAACAAAGCTCTTAGATATTAGTGGCCTAATAAAGTGATATAATGCTTGCTATGTGTTTATCCATGTGGTAAATAGATAGCACAATTGACACCTGAAGCATCGTAACAGGAGCAATGGCTACAAAATCAGAACTCTGAGAGGTAGTGGCAGAATTTATTGCATGTTCCATCTCTCAGGAAAAAAAGAAATGCATTACTCTCCAGTAAAACTCAAATATCTGGTGAATTAACAGATTATTGGTGACAATATTAGGACACTGCTTTCCCTTCCTCCGCCTTTATTAGGAGAGGAGGATGTGTATTAGAGAATTCCCACCCTGACATTAAAGTCTTGCAGCATCTCAGCACAAAAGAGGTTCAAAACCAGAAACTGCATCTTAAAAAGAGGTTGTGGTTGTGACATCATTTGTGATGCAAAGTAAAACCTTTTCAAGAGAAAAAAACCTCACAATGCAATGTCCAGCACTGCCCCTCTGAGTTACTGCATCTGCCTGTGGCCTAGGTGACCCCAGAAGCTGACTCCACCAGAACAAGCTGTGACCATCAGCAGCCACTTTCCATGAAAGCACCCTAAGAACAAGACTACTGCCATTATGAGACAGAGATACCTGTTACTGAGTTGAACACTACCCCCTGGAGTAGGATAATCTTCTGAACAGAGATATTTGAAGCTTTCTGGTAAATGTGAATGTCATTTAAAAAAATCCCGAATCTAGTGGCTATCCCCCATGACAGGTCGAGCCTTTTAGGTAGCACACAGGTGGCACCAAATTACTTTTCAAATTCAAAACTCAGCCATAAATCTCAGAACACACACACACACATACACTGGGGTTCATGTGGACTGAAGTCATCTGTCTGTCTTCAATGAGAAAATGTTCACAGTTCTCTCCCCAGTCCTTATTTTTGGGTAAATAATTTGAGATTAAGGTCTACTCTGATCCTTCACAAAAAGTAATGCAAACATGAGGCTACACAGGGATTAAAGCCTACTCTGAATGGGCAAGAGTGGTAAAAATTAGGAAGTGAGCACATCAGACGTGAACAGTGTCTCATCTGGCATACTGTTTCATTTTCAAAGAGGAAATCCAATAAATACCTTCGATTTTTCCAGAATTCAGTCATGAAACAGTTGTGGGCCAGGCTGCAAAAGTCTTCTGCCTCTTATGGATCTTCTATTTGTATAAGAAATCCCCTAAACACTGAAGGTGCCCCAGTCTAGCTCTTTTCTTCTTCATAACCATAAAGCCCTCTAACTCAAGTGGCAATTTTGCAGACTTTGACTTGCCCTAAGTAATACTTTGTCATGTCATAGAGACACATTAATACCTCTTCTTAGCAAGTGCAAATTAGCAAGAGTATCTCATACCAAAAGGCACAGCCTGCTTGTTCTTTCACTAAAATATTTATATGTCTCTGTAACAATTCCTTTAGCTAGGAGCAAAATTCTAGTTAGGCAAAGCCCTGGGAAACTGCCACATGCTCCCGCAACTATATGTTGCACATAAAATAATTCAAACACACTATTAGAGTGTGTAATTTAGCTCATATGTAGTTAGAATGTGCAGAGTTTGCCAAGTGACTGAATCCAGCTGGAAAATCAATTTATACATGCCAGTTTAATAAAACCTGAAAGCCTTCCGCAATACATGAAGAAATGTTAGACAAAGTTGAAATTGTACATTATGTAAAACCAAACGTAGCTGTAAATTACAGGCTGAGTGTGAAGGATCATTCGTCCCCTGCCAAAAGTCATATAAGCGGTTGCCAATTTGGGGACGGAGGGGGAAACATACCATAATAAAATGAAACTTTGTACAACTCCAAATACAAGCTCCCAGGGCCAAATTTTGGCAGAAGAAACTTTAAAACAAAATTGACTTCGGCCTTGAGCCATCTCTCACCAATTCAAATCTGCAGTAGTCAAGGGCTACGCTGGTGCAAATGAAAACAGAACACAGGTGATTCGATGGTGCAGAGGCCTTCCTGAGTACTACAAGCAAGCCCAGAGCTCCTGGTCTGGACTCACCACATTGCCTCCTGAGTTTCCCATTTATTCTTACTTCAGAAAGCCCTATTTTGTTGTCCATGAACTGCATACTCTATTGCTATGTGTGTATAAATTCAGCCCAAGCACTAACTATCCATTGTCTGCCTGTGCTTTGCTGGTGACAACCCAGGTGGCTTGGGCGGAAGAATAAGATGTTGCCTTGGGATTGCCATTGCGGGATACAGTGCAAAGCAGTGGGTGTTACCAGTCCTGTTCTGGAGAAACAGACACCAGCACTGCAAAACCCACAGAGTGGATGCTGCTAATTACCATCATAGAATGTCCTGATCTGGAAGGGACCCACGAGGATCATTGAGTCTAACTCCTGTCCCTGCATATGTGTTGAGGGTTTTGATTGCGGAGTGACAATAAAACTCTGGCAGATTTATTGTTAACCTCCTCTCTCCCCCACTTCCCCCTTTTGTCCCTCCCTCTCCCCACTTCCCACTCAGGACAGGTGATCGGGAGGGAAAGAAGGACAGAGAGAAGAGAGTTGGAAAAATTAAAAATGTTTTACTAATGCTACTAATAAGAATAGAGAAAATAATACAAAATATACAAAACCAATCTTGAAAGCCTCAGCAACTCCAGAGCCGGCACCCAAAGTCCTGGATTGGACTCTGCAGCCAACTGGAGCTGGATTCAGTCTCTCACTAGGCCTCAGTTTGCAGGGACGACTAGCAAGGTCCTCTCCTAATGTCGGCCATAAGCAGAAGGGAAAAGAAGGGAAAGAGACGAGATCCTCGTGATCTCCCATTTTTATATGAAGTATTCACATGAATGGAATGCTATACACAGTTGGTCAGTTTCTTGGTCACCTGTTTCTCGTTGCCCCTGTCGGGAGATGTGAATCTGTGCTTATCAATAATTTTGCATTCCATTGCTATGTTTACCAAAACATGTATCTGGTTCTCCAGGAAAATGCAGCTAATATAAAAGCTTTAGCTGACAGGCAAATTCACTAAAAGAGAAACTTGTTTTTAACAAAACCAGGACAATATGACAACCCCACAGTTCACACCATGTGCCTGAGGGCCTTGTCCAGTCTTTTCTTGAACACCATCAGGCTTGGGGCCGTGACACCTCCCTGGGGAGCCTGTTCCAGTGCTCCACCACCCTCTGGGTGAAGAACCTTTTCTTCATGTCCAACCTGAACTTCCCCTGGCACATATTCCTGCCATTCCCTCGGGGTTCTGTCATTGGTCACCATAGAGAAGAGCTCAGGCAGAGAGAAGACATCATGCTTGCTTCTGCTCTCAGAAGAGGGATGAATATTTAACCGGCACAGAGAGACTCCTGGAGCAGCACTTCCTCCTCCCTCTAGTGTCTTGCTTGAAGCAGTATAGGGTGAGCCAGGGACGACTGTGCCCAGGCAGGAGGCAAACAGGAGGTTTCAGTTTTCAGAGCTACCTGTTAACACTTCTTATACCAACAAACAAACTCTCATTAGTACCCGGGAACACACAAAACTACAGAAATTAACCAGGCTTTATTGCACTGGGTTTGTCACTCTGTATTCCGGACAAACTATGCAAAGGAGCAAAACCACAACTCATCTGCAAAGCAAAGCTACTCTGATCCTCTTCCCACGTATGGCCCTACCTAAATTAACCAAACTAAATTTAGATTGAATTAACTCCTCATCTGCACTCACATTCAGGCTTGTCTGCAAAGGTTCCTAGGTGTCTACAGTTCCTGGGTGCACATGACTTGCACACTGCCCACACCACCCTGACTAGGAGCCCCTGGGCACTTGCCTTTTGAGGTGTCCCTGTGACACAAAGTGACCAACAGCAGCCAACCAGAAAGCAATTTCAGGGCAGCTAATGTGAATGTACACACTACTTGTGAATCACCCTGACTTTACTCTGAATCCAAAACAAGATAGACACAGACTCTTCATTCGACACTCAGTAGTATCTGAGGGATCAATTCTCTTCATTGTAGCATTACAACTCCATTTAGATTGATGGCTATGTCATAAATATCCTGGAAACTGAATTTGGTCCAGTCTCTAACTTTTGTATTGCGAAGTATTTCCAGCTTGTGGAAGCTGGATGGAGAAGTTTTCAGGTACTCTGGTTATCAAGGAAATTCCTCAAGCCTTTCAGATGAATCAAATGCATCTTAGCAAACTATTTCCTTCAGGGTTGTAGGAATCAATCCTTTCTCACGTGAACAAGCTCTTACTCTTGTGCCGTAACCTGCTAATCTCCTCACCAGTCTCCTCATTCACCCTCACTTAGAGCATGCTGTTTGTTGGCACGGAGTGTTGGCACACACCTTTGTTTTCACACAATATACAGTTTCAGCTTGGCTTAGCACTTGACAACCCCAGTATCAATGCAACCACTCACAGAAGTAAAGGTCATTGATTTCAACCGCAAGTATTTGAGATTATTTTTCACGATCGCCACTGTCCAACACACAATTAGGCTTTCATGCACAGAATGTGTTTCAAGAACTGCCAGTAATTTTCATTCCATATACGGCAGGTTTTATGCCAGTACATATGCTTTATATCTAATAGCAAGAACATTTGACAGAGTGAAAGGTCACTCTTTTATAGACAATCCAAAAAATAAAATAAAATAAAGGAATGGAAACATGCGTACTCAGCAAGAACCCTAGCAGGAAAAACTTTCTGGGTGATTAAATACAAAAAATGAGCATTGTCCCATCGGTAAAACCATCGTGGGGCATGTGTGCACACCAGTCACAGAAGTGCATGGAATGCAGAGCCATTCAAGCTCAGCTTTTAACAAGGCACTTCTGGACCTGGACACAGGCCAGGTATGAAAGCCCTGGGCCCAGCATGGGCTAATTTACCCAGTTCTTACGATGGCGATCTAATCTAACCCCGTTTACTGGCTTTGAAACAAACTAGGAACACTCACGCAGCCAGTAACCATTCCACAGCTGGGGGGACAGCAGTGAAGAGCTGAGCACAAAAAGATTGTTTAGCTAACTTTGCTGACTTTGTTCCCCAAGAGCAATCCTGACTATGGATTTATACAACAACAACAACAAAATCATTAAACAAACCCCACAATCCACCAACAGAAAAAGCATCTAGTACAACTATTTTTCTAGATGCAGCAATGCCAGTTTTAAAAGTTTATGGATCCACAACTGGTTCTCCTTTTCTTCATTGAAATATAGCCATTGATAAAATATACAAAGCACCATTACCCTTTGGCCTGAGATAATTGAAACAGGAGAAAAATTAGGAGTTATTGTATCACTTCAGCTATACCAGCATTATTAAAGCAATGCAATTTATGTATACAGGTATCTTTCATACTACCATGCAAGGTCCAAATAGTAGCTGTGTCTGAATATTGTGTATGTACAAGACTTGATTTCATTAGCTCTGCATAAACAGTTTCTAACCATGCTACGCTCAAGTTTTTTGATGGATGCAAGCCATATAACATCACTGGAATGGCTTAAGTTCACCTCAAGATGTAATAAGTTCAATGTCATTAAGCCAAAGCCCTCCTCACCTTCAGAAAAGAGAATTAGAAACTTCAACTTCCTTTTAAAATGTACTGGAAAGTAGGAAAAAACTTTCAAAATATGTTTTTATCGTTTATTAAAGATCTTTCCACCTACTGCATCCATTTATTGCACAATTCAGATCACCAACAAATGTGTATGCTATTTTGTTTAGCTTGACTTTCAGTTTGGTGGGTTTATGTTTAAAATGGGGGAAAGATAATCTAGCACTGCTAACAACAAAACTAAGGCCTGCCTTTTAAAACATAAAGTTATTATGATTCTGAGATGTGAATAATGTAATTCTTGTACCCTTGACCATTGTCAGAGAGACATGAGTATGTGCTAGGGTTTCATCTTAAGGGTTAAAAAAGCCAGCTTGCTCCCTAGTTTGCCAGAGTTCATTGCTGCTAGAAGGAATTGCGTGCTTTATCCTTCATTCCTTTCTTGGATGCAACCTAGCAAGAAGTGAAAGGTAGTTTTATTGTGGGGGAAGACTACACCACCAGTCCCCATAAATACATATCACTTAAAAGTGCTTTGAGGATGTGGCAATTGCCTCCAGTGGGGTCAAATCCATCTTTAGTCCTGGGGAGACCCAGGAGGCACTTCTGTCCCCAGCCATGATAAGAGCCACAAATCAGTCACTCAACACGCGTGAGATGGGTTTCAAGTGAGGCTGAGGGCCCTTTAAAAGCCAGACCCTCACAGGACATTTTGATTTGAGTTCCATAAATCAAAAATCTGCAAGAGGCACAATCTGTGATCCACCAGTGTACAGCAGAACAAGGTAGTAAAAAGACAACCTAAGTATCTATGGACAAAGACTCAAGATTTTGGAAAAGCAGATTATTAATGGGAGAGGTACAGCTGAAAAGCAATGGTTTTCCAGTCCTAAAGTAGGTTATCAAAAGAAAAGAGGTCTTGATTCAAAAGAAGGAGTAGGAGAAGTGGCATTCAGTCCTGCCATAAATGGATTTTGAAGAGAATACGGTCAGGTATCTGTATCACATGCTTTTCTGATGACTTCCAGAGCATGAGTATTTCGGTCATCATACAATAATTTTAATGGAAGCATCTAATGTTCAAAGCAGTATTTCAGATACATTTTTATTGCAGATTTGCTTTCTAAACAATGAATTACAAACATTTCAAGAGGGTTGCATGCAGCTGAAAACCCACAGTCCTATAAATGATCTATGTATATTTGGCAGAAGAGACAGCGGGAGAAATTTCTGGAGCTTACTTTTACTGAAATAATTTTATTAAATAAAAAAAAGGAAGAAAGAAAAGTTGAAAGCCGTTTTGGATTGTGAAGATATTGACACTTTTGAAATAGAAAGGGCATACAGGTCTCTAGCCCCAGGTCTATTGGCTGAGGAATCTTGTTGGGCTGTAATAATCAAACTTTTAAGGTTTAAAGAAAAGGAAATAATTCTGAAAAAGGCAATACAATACACTAAAGAAAGAAAGCAGAGGACATAGAAAGGTGAGAGTTCGTATTTTCTCCAGCTCTACCCAAAAAGAAAAAAGGAAAGAAGAAAGAAATGGTTGAATCTGAGTCTTTAATGCTAGAAGAGGAAAAAAAAGTGAGACATGAAATTTTGCAACCTACAACCCCCTTAATAACAGCAGGAACCATCACCATATAGCAGAGGCAGCTGAACAGTTTATCAAGGAGATTTTCTTTCTGCTATGGATTTCACATGGGTAGCAACACATAGGCTTTTCCATGTTACTTGGCCCTATTCCACAGATTTTTTTGAAGATCAAGGCTTAAAAGAGAAGAGAAAGCAAACAGAAAACAAGTACAGGCTCAACATCTTGATGGATATTTGTACTGTGGGTCTCCATTGTTGCTCTAAACACAATTGTTTTAGCTCCAGGCATTACAGTTTTGAACTGTGATTAGTTTAAAGGCTTACTGGATGTGATTTTATGGAAAACTTAAGTGTTTTAATTTCTATGCTTATTTCCAATTCATCACATACCATCCTTGAAAGGAAGAACAGTCCAACACATTTTCATGTTTTTCATTATGAGGAATCATTTCCAGTAAAATATGAGAGTGTGGGGTATAAATGGGAAGCTGCCCTTGATCAGGTCAAGTAGCAGAGGCATCAGTTTGTGCACATTTAATACTATGTGGAAAGCTGGAACTGATGAGGATCTGATTTTCAGAGTTGCTGAGTTTTCCAAGCTCTCATTTATCATTCTGAGTTTGCTGGTGCTTAGCCCCTCTTAGAAGGCAGACAGTAAGTTATTGACTCTTTTTGTTGTGGAGATAATCTGTCTAAATGTAAACCAGTGCACTGAGTCAGCTCCCAGGCTACCCTCATGATCCCTCCACTGCTCAGAGAATTCTCTAACACACAAACAGAAATAAAAAACAAACAACAAACCCTTGGTATGTTGTGGCTCAGTTCTGTACTTTGGAATCTCAAATGCCAAATGAGACATCCACATGACACCAGGTCATAAGAGGGGCGAAATTTTTAAGAGAGGATCTTGCAGCAGCTTGGGGATACCTGGCGCTGTGTGCCTGCCTCTGCCCCATCCTGCTGTGTAAGGCCAAGCAGGGTGTGTGGTGCCCCCGCTCCTCCTTCCTCCCCTCTCCACCATTCATCTGTCCTGGCCCTTCACACTGCTCACTGCTGGGGTTTGTAAGCTGGGGGGCATCCACAAAAGGAGAAAAGAGGTGTCTTCCCTAAGTGGTTCATCTGCCAACCTCCAGGCTCCCAAGTTTCTACCAGGGAGTTTCCTTGGTGCTTGGTTGTGGCAATGGCATCCAGAGCACTGAATTCAGAAATTCGTATAGCGTGTGAGAGCTCAACCGGCACCAACTTTGCCCTGCGAAAGGGAGCTCATGCTCATGCCTCCCACCTTTCAGGAGAGCTTGCAGGAGCGTTTTCCACCTGTCGTACTGAAGCTGTTGCCCCTTGCACAGCATCCCGAGCAGCAGGGCCAAGGGGACCCCAGTGGGGAGACAAGTGAATTGTGGCAGTCGGGGCCGTCACGTGGAGGGGAAGCAGGTGGCCAGCAGCACTTTGGGGCCCTTCCCTGTGAACACTCCAGATATTTTAACTGCTGGGTGTGCGGCACGAAGAGCAGGAAGCAGAAATGGAGAACCAAGTCCCCTGTGGATCCAACCCTCTGTTTTATTGCATGCATGTACAGCGATGTCATACAGCAGACCTCTGGTCTGGTTTTGTGTCTTCAGGCTGCAGTTTAATGATGAATAATTAGGTTCTAGACAGCTCTTGGCAAAGGCTGCCACTGAATACTTTATGCTGTAATGGATGTTAATCTGAAAATTGTATTTGCAGTTCTGTTTGATCATCTGTAATGAAAGTGGTCAAATTGTAATTTGGTCTTATTAAAAAAAAAAAAAAAAAAACCACCAAAACTATTTCAAATCAAGATCCAAATCCTACTCTCACTTTATAGTAGAGAAAACAAGTAGGAATTCCACTACATCCAACAATCTTACATGACCACAAGAGATGTAAAAAAGATTCACAAAAACAATTTGAAAGTGTTAGGAGTGCAACTGCAGCGTCAACCTGTAGGAACTTGAGGAAGGAGTTTTAATTAGAGACACAGCTAGAGCTCAAAATCAATGGTCTGTCAGTACAACATAGTAAGCTACAGCAAATATAAAAGTTAAGTTATATTAAATATTTGAAAACATCAAATAGTCCAAGGTACGTAGGTTTGCATTTGACTGTGCTGGGAATATTGGTGTGAAAATTTGGCTCAGAAGCGCCATCCTGAAAAGCACGATGCAAGAGACTGTCAAATAAATGTTACCTACAGATCAAACATTGCTTCCACATCTTGTGACTGATGTCACTTGCGGCATTTGCTATGAAATACAAAACCAAATTACTCATAACTGACTGAAATACTATTAAACTACATACGCAAGTTATTTCACCTTCTTATGATCCAAAGGATCACCCAGAAAAATACATGTGGTTCAGAATAGTCTCTGAAAACTAGATGTAAGCATGGATGAGAAAGGAATAAATATCATCACCAGATACTGTGACACAGCCTACATGACCCAGAGCAAGTCAGTGGCAGAAACATAACTTACAATACATCCAGAAAACATATTTTTTTAAACCTCCATATAGTAATACCTGTAGAACCAGTGACTGAAATTGTTAAAACAGGATCTTTTGACAATGTCAATGCGAGAGCTAACAGAACAGGGCAAACATCCTCCTAAGAGTGCTGTGTTGCTCATGGAGCTGCCGTGCCCCTGTGACAGCATTAGGATGGAAATCTGAGTGATGCTGGCCTGTGAGGCTGAAACAAAGGGGATCACATCCTAAAGTCTTTATGGAGACACATTTCTACCAATTTCAGTGAATCAGAGACAGGCTAGAGCCAATGGGAGTTTAGTCTGGGTAAGGACGGAGACACGAATGAATAAAGATTTCAGCATTTGGCTTTACCTTTATAAAGAAGTAATAAAAATATATTGCACATGCTGCATATCTGTCAACTAAATTCATTTTATCTACAACACTTTATTGGTCTCGTGCAGCTCTGGAGAACAATTAAAATCTCAAATTACAAAACCACCTAGTTTAAGGCTCCATCACTACTGAAGCCTTCAAATCCTGAAATACAGTCTCCAAGTTCCCATTCAAATTGTCATCAAAGCTCTACTCCAACATTAAGTCCATGTCAGCCTTAGTGGAAGCAGATGAGGACTCCAGCCGCATCTGGTTTGACTTCCCTGTAATAACTACAGCCAATTGAGCTGTATCAAAGAAAATGTAAGTATTTCCTTGAAAAGTAACTAGTATTTTTCTTTCAGGAAAATAATTGCAAAAATGCTAATCTAATATTGAATAGGTCTTATTTCAAAATACAAGATCGAAATATCTACTGGACTAGAAGAGGCCAAAAATATCAGAAAGTTACAACACTCTCCCTTTGAGCAACTTTGTTTCTATATAGAAAGAAAAATATTTGAAAAACTCAGCTTCCGTGACAGAAGATAAGATTAAACTCAAATCTGAGCTCTTCAGAGACTCAGTCTGCAGACTCCTGTACATGCCCTGTACCAAAGAAGGGCCCACGCAGGTCCTTCACAAGCTCTAGCCCTTGCTCTTTATGTGACAGAGGAGATTCTGCTTTGCCTTTGCCGGCTGGAAAATGAAATCTTCAACAAATTGAAGTTGCTTTTGCTGTTACTCTTGATGAAACCAGCAACACCTACATACAACACAAGAAGGTACCTCTAGGCACTCAGGAAAACATCTATCCTCACTCTAAATTTTAAATTAACTATATTTTCCCCGAGCTTTATTAGGTTTTTTTAGGTCATTAACAAATACTTAAAGCACTTCTCAATTACTCTTCTAATCTCATGGCCATTGTAACGTTAACAACTTTCTCAGTCGTTGATGTCTCCAGTTTTCTCTTTCTCATCACGAACGAGGATGTTTTACTGTCCTAACTTTAAAAATGAAGAGCCACAGAAAATAAAAAATAAATCGCAGGTAGATTCTCCATTTTTAGAGTACCTTCTTAACCAAAAAGATATTAGTTTTCTGTAAGTATTTGGTTGTCAGGCCAATCACTTCCTACAGCCTCTAAAGAATTCTTCATTAGATATTTGCACGCCAAAATAAAAAAAGTGTTTATTTTAGAGGATAATTTCTCATTTCATCTATTGACAAGCTCTGAAACAGCCAAGCATGGCAGGAAAGCAGAGACCTGCACCCCCAGATTGTAGTTTACTGATACGGGTATTATTGATGCTCTCTACTTTTCACTTCTTTCAGCCCCTTCCCTGAGCTACGGCTGTAAGTCAGACACCCAGCTGCGTAGATAGAAGTAAATTAAAATTCCGCAGTGCTCACAGAGAACAGACACACATGTAAATCTGAAAGATACCTACCAATAAAAATTCATCTAGACTTTCTCATATGACAAAACATTGGAGTGTTTAAGAACACTCTGGAGGGCATAAAGAAGGCCAGCTGAGCACAATTTTCCTTTACAAACATGTTTACAGGAACTATCCCCTAAGACATAAGCACAGGTTAAGCACGTTCCTTAGTGCATGAGATGGTTTCCTCCATCACTGATCTGGACTAGTGAATTTAGCAGAGGTTTTGGAACTGATGCCCATAACAAGGTAACAGCTGAGATAACAAGTTTTGTTTCTTTGCTAAACATTTTTATGACCCATAATGCTGTAATATCTGAAAATGTTTCAAGTGAAGTAAAGGGAGAAATGCCATCTTTTTAAGGTGAAAATGGTATATTAAATATATAGATATATATATATCAGGAGAACAAATTTTCACATTTGGATTCTTTTTTCCATAAAAATGCCAGAAACTTTAAAAATAACAACAATTTTGTGCCAAACCCGCCCCCCCCCCCTTTTTTTTTTTACTTTCACTCCATAAAGGCCTCTTTAATTAAAAATATAAATTCAGCAATAAAAATTCTACAACTTTTCCAGTAGTATTTACATACTGGAAACACTTATCTTTCCCACACTTGGGAGAAATAGCTTAAATTTAAATTAAAACAGTGACTATTGCATGAGTCTTTGAAGGAAATCTAAGAGAAGAATATTGCATTGCATTTTAATTCTTTTGGTCTTTTACAGGAGAAGTGCTATAATCCATCCCATCCTTGTCAGGCATTTACCCATTACCTGTTCCTCCCTGTGGTCCACACTTTCTACCGGTTCAGTTTTCAAATAAACTTTTAGGATTGCAGAAGGAAAGCCAGAAAAGTCTGCTGATCCATTTTTTCAGAAAAAAATATTTAATCCAAGAATTCTGGTTACAGCACACGGAGATTTCAAACACCCAGGGCAGCACCACTGCTGAGTAGGAGCCACACAAAGGTTTGATGACGTTTAACTCCATAACTTTGCTCAGTTCAGCTAAACTTCCTTGAATGCAGACAAGATCTCAGGCCACTAGTGACTACCCCAAAAAAGAGTTCTCAGTATCAGGAGCAGATGGTGAAGTAGATACTTCAAGAGCAGGAAGCCTATATGGTGAGTAAAGCACAAAAGTAATGTGCACTTGACAAGTTATCAGGATAAACATGTTAAGTTAGTTTGGTTTGGACTACTCAGAGGTTTTCCTATATGTGTCATGTCATTGCTTGCTAAAAAATTTACCATTTAATAGTTTATAAGTTCTAGAAACACGTAGTTTTCCAAATACTCATGTCAATCATTCCATAGCAGCATGTGTTAATGGTGCACTAATTTATTTGAATAGAACCAGAACTGGCTTGAAGCTATCCTAAAGATTTTTTTAGTCATTTGTGAAACGGTTGGATTCATTTTTCCCTGCACGAATCACCAAGATGAATGCCATTTTCCATTATCATTAGAAAACGGATCAGAGTACAAATGAGCCTTATTTTCAGAAATGATGGAGAATAAGAGAGTGTTCAAATACTTGAAATCATATGCACCTTTGCTTTTTGCTCTGTTCAGATTTAAAGGTAAAATGACAAATAAGAGTCCCAGCTCACCTGCCAAACCCTTCCATAAGTTTCAGGCGATCATGGGAGCTGACTTTCCAGCTTCAGCTCTAACCATGCCAGGCTTTCAATACTTTTCCTGCAGCATTACCAGGAATGTTTGTGCTCCTCCACCACAGACACAGGAAAACAGAGCAATGACACAGGGTCACTGGCATAATCTTCTTTAAAAATAAGGAGACTGCAGCAGGACTCAACTCACAGCATTTATATCAAGCTCAGGCAGGAGAAATTCCAATGAAGAGGAATGAAGAGGGTGAAATGCCAACATGAATACATGCCAATGGCACGCAATATTGCTAATTTAGGCCCAGACATTGAAACTTTGTAAGACATTTGTGGTTCAGTGTCACAGGCTCTAAAGGCCTGCACAATCTGGATGAGCCCCTGGGGCAAATTTGGTCACCTAGATGGCTTACAAACAGTAAACTCCTGATACACCTTACTTAAAAACAAATGTACATGAAAATTATAAAATAGTGTGTTTATGGTGCTTTTCATGAAGGTCCAAACTGGTTGCAAGTTATCAGACCTTTGTTCCTTCCATGTGCCAGTTCAAGCAAAGCCTCACTGGAGTGTGTTGTCACACCCTTACCTGTGCTCCTGTGACCAAACATGGGCTGCCCACAGTCAGGAAGCCCCTTTAGCTGCCACAGGGGTTGCAGCCATGCACACAAAAGCAAATTGGATCTCCTCAGAGGAATGTATCAACACGTGTTATTGTCATGGCACACTCCTGTATCCTCTAACCAGCATTGCAGACCCACACATCACACCTATGCATGCTATACCACTTCATATGCTTCTGCTTGGGGTGTAACTTACATCACTGTGGGCCTGAGCCCCACATTTTAAACTGAAAAGGCCAAGTTCCTTTCACACTAACATCAGTCCAGCCACACTAATTTCAGAGTATATTGCACTGGGTTAAATCAGAGATGAACGCATCCCTAAGTCTTTTGGTTTCCTTTATAGCATCAGTGCACTGTCATTTTCAATTCTCTCCTGAGCAGCTGATTGAGAGAATTCAGGCCTGTTGAAAGGTTCTGCAAAAAAAAAAATGACTGGAATAGTTTATAAATCCTAGGAGGGAGCATAATAGCACAACATTTGTAGGATAAGAAGAATTCTTTACAGCAGTTATTTTATCCTGTGATTTATACTGGTCTCCTCCATCTATCACATGGCTACAGCATTCCATTCTGCCTTGTGGAAATTCACTTTTGGCCTCACACTACACTCTCTCTGCCAAAGCAACACTTTCCTTAGTTTGTGCAAGCCTTCTGCATCTGTTTGCTGTGTGACGATGTCAACAAACAGTATCAAATTCTGTGGATGCATTGGTTCTGTGGCCCTTGGTGACATGATACAAGTTAATACTATTTTGGTGAGAAGCTGAAAGCATCCCATGACAGTCTGCACTGTAGTTTGGAGGTTTCAGGTATAACTCAGTAGGAAAATTTGAGTTGATCTTCCCTCAACCTTTACCCAACTGCTGCAGTGAAATCAGGAGCAGGAAGTATCCTTTCACAGGTTCAAATCCTGAATGTGATCATCCCTGAGATGTGAGGACATTCCTAATTCAAACACATTATCAGCCTTTTGGAAATGACCCACCTTAACATTAACTTCTGGCTATTACGTTCCTGTGAACACTGGCACATCTAACACTGACAGATGGATAGATCTGATTTTACTTTTTTTTTAGATGTTCCTAGATTTAGTTTGTTTGACTTTAAATACCAGGCTGAAATCTTGAAATTTGCCAGTCTTTTATGTCCTCCTCCCTTTTTTGACAAGTCAAAATTGGGTCTTCAAGTACATTTCCCAGCCCTGCTTCAAGCAGAATGCTGAGCCAAGCCTCTGTCTTACAGCACAGACAGGTGAGAAGGATCACTTGTACCTTCCCTCCTTTAATACTGAAAAAAACATATAGGTTTTCCTCAGAGCATAGTTACAGCAGGGCATTCAATTTTATACTATTATGATCACCTAATTTAATTCTCAGGGTAAATAAATACATATTTAAGTCAAAATTAATACTTTCGATTCTGCAGTTTGTATACTTTCATAAACAGTAGTTTCAACTTTCCATGACAGCACTTCCACAATTCTGTGCACATTCACTGCATTTGAAGTGCAGCAGTCATCACTGCCAGAGACCACTGCAGAACATCAGAGATTCACAGACTCCCTCTGGTGGGAAGGGCCCTGAGGAGGATGATCTCTAACCCCTGCCCAAAATTATTTTCAAATTTAAGAACATTACAATGGCACAGAGAATAGCAGCTCAGAATGAAGATGGGAAGTTTCCCCTGCAGAAGAGCACTTCAGATTGTTGCAATCATGTCAGAAGCAATCATGCAGAAAGCAGAAGACTAAGGTAGGTTGCACAGGTTCCTTTACTGCCATGGCAAGCTTGAAGCAACTGGTTCTGGCTAACCTGTAGCCACCTGGGGGCGAGTGGCTTTTCTGAATCCCCAGAGAAAGTCTGATCAGTCAAGTTTTCTTCACAAATCAGCTCAGGATGTGAAATCTTGAAGGACTTGTTTCTTAGATGCCAGTGGAAATAAAATCTGATAGCAACCCTAACCCAAAACCAACAACAATCACCCTAATTGTTTCCTCTGCAGGAAGTCCCTTTGGGGATAAAAGAAGCCATACAGGATTTGGATGACTTCCTGGATTTGTGTGCATCTACCAAAAGACAGGCAGCAGCAAAGCAAACAGCACCCTATCCTTGCTTCGAAGCACAATCCAAGAGAATGGGAGATTCAGAACTAAGGGATTTGGATTGCCTCCTCCACTGTTCACAAAGTGAGAAATTACTTGATATGCAGGCCAGCAAAAGGTCTCCTTTCCTTCGTCTAGAAAGACCCATCCTGCTAATGTGAACAAAGGAGGAGACAGAAGTTGCGATGCATATTGAAAGTAACAGAAAAAGAAAGACAGACACAGCAGGTAGAGAGTTGATAATGCAGACAGGGAAAAAAAAAGAAAGAAAAAAGAAAAGAAAAAAAAAAAAACCTTCTTAAGATTCTTTCTAAGAAAAATGAATCTTCACAGTACCAATGCTTTTATTAGAATGCCTCATGCTCTTTTCTTGCTCTCTCTTCCTGACACAGTAAGTTATGTTCAAGCTGACTGTGACACTTTGTCAGAGCACTGTATTGTTCTTCTCCCAGACGGCTCCCTCCCGACCTCGGTGCGTGACACGGTGCTCCAGTGGCAAGTGTGACAGCACCTCTGAGGGCTGAGGATGCTCGTGCTCCTCACGGTGATTAGAAACCATCACCTGCAACAGGATTCAGCACACTTGCCCTTTCAAAGTCAAGAGGAAGGACACAAAGCGAGGCTGATGTAAAACGAGTTGGGGCAAAGGCAAGTGTCAAACCTTTTCATGAGAAAGCCGTTCTTCCTACTAAAGACAGTACATCAGAGGCAGAGGAGGTGCCTCTTTTTTGGAGCTTTAAATGCTGTACTTCTTCAGAGTGTGCCAAAATTCAGCCGTGCAAGTCAAGAGTTCACGGCAATTTAGGGTTTGATTTTTTTTTAGCATTGCTTTTCTAGGTAATTACTGCCACTTTATGGGACCTACATTCTTACAGCAGCAACTAGAAACCCTGCAGTGGCATCATTCATAGAGCAAAAATCATTCCTGTCTTGAGGTACTTGCAGTCAGAGGTAAGACAGACAAAAGGCAGAAGCATAATGCACATTATACAGGAGGTACAGGAAGGCATACTGCAGACTTGATCTGTGCCTCACCAATGCAGACCTGAGCCCAGGTCTCTGCAAACTTGATGTTGTGCCTCACACCAAGGGAACCTTGAAAAGCCATGGAGGCCGCACGCCCGCGATGCTGATTGCAGCTGATGTTACCAATAGATAATCTCAGTTTGTCTAGAAGAAAAGCCACAACTCACATGCCCTGTCAAATTCCACGTACAGACCTGCCAGCAAATGGATGATTGGATTTTTTGCCATGGCTTGACTCAAAATTACATATAATTTTCTTACTCTTCGTCCTTTCACTTTCATCAGCTAGACTAGTTATGGTCATGTACGAGTATTAAAAAGCATAAGTAATACTGTGGAAAAAGCATAATTTCAGTCACAAGGTAAGACTTACTCTTCAGTTTATTACAGGCCTCTTGAACCATGTTAACAAAAAGTTTAGTTTACTCCTTTGCAAACAGAGCTTGCATGAGGCACAGTCTGCATCTAACACTTTCATTCCTAAGAAAGAAAGTAGCACAAGGGTAAACAGTATTACTTACCCTTTTCTCTTGATACAAAGATAGGCAGTTAAGTAGGAATATTAATGATCCTAACACTCTGGAGAAAGTAATCCGACTATCAACTGACAAGCTCAAAATGACATGCTACAGCTCCCCACTGAAAAGACAGTTCATCTTGGTCTTGCAAAATGCACCTCCAGAATCCTCTAGAAATACTTCACGAGCCTGAGGCTTTGCACAACATTGCATCTAGTTTAATGTTTCCTTTCTGGGATGAGGTTACTAAATTGATGAGTTTTCTCAGAAATCTGAACCTCAACTGTGAACATCAGGCTGAAATAGTATCTTATCATGCACTCACAAGGACATCTTGGCAAATGGAAATATTGCCAGATGTCATGTGTATAGAGAAGAAAACACGTACACTTCCGTACTTTAGAGAAATTTGCATTCCAGTGATTCTGAAATCTAAGGGGTACTACAGTCTCTGAAAAGAGTGGGAAAGGCATTTAAGAAAAGCAGGGACATTAACTACCATATCTCCCTTGCTTGATGCCTACCACACCACGTAAGATCTCAGTCTTGCCCATCAAAGGAAGGCTGAGATTCACCCACCCTCTGAAAGGATGAAGACCTTCCATAATGCACAAAGACAGCAGATCCCAAAATCTGATCTTCTGATCAGTTTAGCTGTTGCTCGCCCATGTTATATGAAAAAGAATCATATGGTCCCAGTGTGCAAGTATGCAAAATTCTGGAGAAAACCAACGAGGAAAACAATTCAACATGGTACTGAACTATTTACCACTGTTACTTTAACTCATAATTAACCCTGCTCACTGGAGGAAAGATTAGTCTTCAGTAATGCACACACAGTAAACAGATACAGACAGACAAAAAAAAAAAAAAAAGAAAAAGAAAAAAGCCTGCCCACATTAGCATTCTGAATATTTTAGTAATAATAATAAAAAATAACCAAGCTTGAATTAGAAGGGACCCAGAAGGATCATCAAGTCCAACTCCTGTCTCTGCATAGGACAACTCCACAATTCACACCATGTGTCTGAGGGCATTGTCTAGTCCCTTCTTGAACACTGTCAGGCTTGGGGCCATGACACCTCCCTGTTTCAGTGCTCCACACCCAGTGCTCTGGGTGCAGAACCCTTCCTAACCTTTTCCTAAAGTCCAATCTGAACCTCCCCTGGCACATCTTCCTGCCATTCCCTCAGATTCTGTCACTGGTAACTAAAGAGAAGAGTTTGGTGCCTGCCCCTCCTCCTCCCCTTGTGAGGAAGCTGTAGCCGCGATGAGCTCCAGGTGAGGCCGCACCAGTGCAGAGCAGAGCGGGACAATCACTTCCCTCGCCCCGCTGGCAATGCTGTGCTTGGTGCACCCAGGACACGGTTGCCCCTCTTGGCTGCCAGGGCTCACTGCTGGCTCACGTTCAACTTGCTGTCCACCAAAACCCCCCGGTCTCTTTCTGCAGAGCTGCTCTCCAGCATTTCATCCCCCAGTCTGGATGTACAGCCAGGGTTGTTGTGTCCCAGGTACAAAATCTGGTACTTGCTCTTGTTGAACTTCATGCGACTGGTGACTGCCCAGTTCTCAAACTGCTCAGATCCCTCTGCAGGAGAATCATCCCTTACAATTTCAGTCTCCAAAAATGGAAAGCTACTGTTCCTGCACTGGTGTACCTCACACTCAGATAACCAGGTAGCAAAAGGTAACCCTCTAGTGCACATGGGGGAGAGCTAATATCGTTAGTCTATGGCCCGCAGGACTCCTTTCTGCCAAAACCCAAGACGAGTAAATGCATGAGGTTTGTCCTGGGAAACTCAATGCAAAAGGAGGCGTCAGAAAAATGCAGCAGCTCTGGCCACTGCATGGCCAACAAACAGCAGAGACAGCCACCGAGGCTTCCTAAAACAGAAATCAACCTTAACATGACACCAAACCACCTCAAATCACCAAATAACCAACCTCAACCAAGCTAAACCAACAAACCTAAAACGACCAACCGAAACCCAACTTCAACAGCCCCAAACCCATCAAGCCTAAATGGCCTACAAACACACAACCTGCAAAAAACCTACCTCAAACAAACCACCAGCCTCAACAAAACACTCTAAAACAACTCACAGAAACCCGGCTAAAGCAACCAACTTAAACCACCACTCAAAACAACAACAAGCTCCTAACAAGGTAGAAACAAACAACCTACAAACAAAGAACCTACCAACAACCTAATTAGAACCTCATTCAGTGTAAACAAAGCAACCGGAAACAACCAGCTGTAAACCACCAGCCTCAACCAACCAACCAACCTCAACCAACAGGCCTCAACCAACCTAAACCAGCCTGGAACAAACAACCTCACCCATCCTAAAGAAAAACAGCCTCCACAAAGCAACCTAAACCAAATAACTTGAAACAACCTACCTCAAACAAACAAGCCTGAAATAAGAAACCCTAAACAAACAGCCTCGAACACTGAACATTCAACAACAAACCTCCAGCTACCTACAATCAGTGCACAAACAATCAGAATGGAAAAGGAGGTGTCCGGGCCACCCAGCAGCTGTGCCCAGTGCACGGCCACCAAACGGCAGAGACAGCCCCTGGACCTCCTGGGCGCAGGAACTGCCTCGGCGCAGCACCCTAAATGATTCCTCCATAGGGTGCTGGGCGGAGGGCTGGCAGGCGGGGCTGCTGCAGGTGGGGCTGCGGGCGGGGCTGCACACAGGGGCCCCGTCACCACCACGTCACAATGCCAGCACCCGGCAACGCAGCGGTCACAGCGCCCCGGGCATGATAAGAAGGAGCAGCCTCCCGTGTCCACTGCCAGAGCTGGCCCGGGGGCAGCCCCAACACATCCCAGAGGAAGCCCTTGAAGAGCTGGTGTAATTCCTCGGCGGGGGCTGAGGGAGGAGAAGGCTGGAGGCTGGACGAGGCTGCTGGAGGTTCTCTGCTGCAAGGCTTATCTTTGGATGGAAACCCTTGTTAGCTGCACAGAAGTGGTAAGACCAAGGCAATGACGTCTGGAGGAGCACCGCAGAGCTGGCTGTCCTCATCCCCTGCAGAGGCAGAGGCAGCAGTGGTAAGAAATAGGATGCAGAGATGCTGCCAGGGGTCTCAGTGCTTCGGAGCAGCCACCGCTGTCCTGACAGGTATGGGAAAGATTCTTGCCCCCAAGGCGCACTCTCGGAAGTGAGGGCCCTTACCACGACTTCTTTGGCACATTTTGCCAACCTACTTCAACAAATGTACCTAAAACCACATTCAAACGCTAACCTACTGAAACCACCAACCTAAAACATCCAACCTAAAATAATCTAAATAACCCATATCCAGTGACCTAAACCACGATAAAGCAAACAGGCTCAACAACCTACAACAACCTAAAACAACATAAAAAGAAAACATCCTAAACAAAAAACAGCTTAGAACATCCCACCTACAACAATCAACCTAAAATACCAGCCTAAACCAACCAACTAAATAACCTCAACCAAAAATCACCTCAACCAACCAACCCAAACCAGCCAACCGTAACCGCTCAGCCTTCAAGAACCAGCCTCTCACAAACACCCTCAAAACAACCTTCCTTAGAAAAAACTAAAACCACCTAAACACCCTGAACCAAGATACCTCAACCAAAAATCTAAACCAGACTAGGACAACCTACCCTAAAAAACCTTGCTGAAAAAACATCAACCAAACAGCCTAACAGAAATGAAGAAAACCAACCCACCTAAAACAAACAACACAAATCAACTTTCACAAAATGACATCAAACAACCTAAACCAAGCTAAAACAGAAACCTAAACCAAGTAATTTAAGACCACCAACATATACAAAACTCAACCAACCTTCAACAACCTAAACCAACAAGGCTTAAATGCCTTACGAACACACAACCTACAAAGAACCCAGAAATAACCTAGGCACAACCTCACACAGCATCAAACAAACAACCGCACAAATCAACCCTAAAACAACTCATGGAAACAGAGTGAAAACAACAACTTAAACCAACATTCAAACAAACAAGATTCAAAAAAACAAGGTAAAACAAACAAGCTACAAAAAAAAAACAAGGAAGGGAGGAACACAGAAGATAGAAACAAGCTACAAAGAACTAAACAGAACCTCATCAAGGGTAAAAAAAGCAATCAAACCCAACCAACTCTAAACAACCAAACCCAACCAACCAACAAATCCCAAGCAACCAGCCTCAGCCAACCAGCCTCAAACAGCCAGCCTCAAACCACCTAAGCCAAACCACCTAAGCCAACCTAAAGAACTTGAAAGAAGACACCTAGACCAAAAACCTAAACCAAACTCTAGCAGCCAGCCCTAAAGAACCTTCCTGAAACAACATCAACCAAACAGCCCCAAAAAACCAAGAACTACCAAAACACCTAAACCAAACAATAGAACTCAGCCTTAAAATGACACCAAACAACCTCAAGCCACCAATTAACCAACCTCAACCAAGCTAAACCAACAAACCTAAATCCAGCAGCATAAGACAACCAACCGAAACCCAACTTCAACAACCCCACAACAACCAAGTTTCAACGGCCTATGAAGAGACAACCTGCCAACACCCTACCTCAAACAACCAGCCTCAAAAAAACACCCTCAAACAACAGAAACAAGAAACCCAGCTAAAGCAACCAACTCGAACCAACTGACCTAAAAACAACTCAAACAACCTCATCCAACCAACCTAAACCTTGCTAAACAGAAACACACCAACGCAAATGACATAAAGCAAACCTCCTTCTAAAACATCCAACCTAAAATAATCTAAATAACCTTAATCCAATGACATAAACCACACTAAAGCAAAGAACCTCAACCAAATGACCTAAACCAACCTAAAACAAACAAAAAAACCCATCCTGAACAAAAAGAGCTTAAAACATCTCACCTAAAAGAACCAACCTCAAAGAACCAACTTTCACCAATCAGCCTCCAAGAAGCAGCCTCTAACAAACACCCTCAAACAACCTTCCTCAAAAAAACCTAAAACCACCTAAACACCTTGAACTAAGATACCTCAATCAAAAATCTAAACCAGACTAAGACAACCTACCCCAAAAAACCTTGCTGAAAAAACATCAACCAAACAGCCTAACAGAAACGAGGAAAACCAACCCACCTAAAACAAACTACACAAATCAACCTTCACAAAATGACACCAAATGACCTACAACAGCCAACTTGAAATAACCAACCTAAACCAAGCTAAAACAGAAACCTAAAACAAGTAACGTTAGACCACCAATCTAAACAAAACTTAATTAGCCTTCAACAGCCTAAACCAACAAGGTTTAAATGCCTTATGAACACACAACCTACAAAGAACCTACAAATAACCTAGAAACAACCTCATACAGTGTCAAACAACCAACCACAAAAATTAATCGTAAAATAACTAATGTAAAGAACTCATGGAAACCCAGCCAAAGCAACCAACTTAAACCAACCTTCAAAACAACAAGCTTCAAACAAGGTAGAAAGAAAGAATCTACCAACAACCTAATTAGAACCTCATTCGGTGTAAAAAAAGCAACGAAATACAACCAGCTGTAAACAACCAGGCTCAGCCAGACAACCAACCTCAACCAACCAACCAGCCTCAACCAACCTAAACCAAATGACCTAAGCCAGCCTAGAACAAACAACATCAATTTAAACCAAAATAGCCTCCACCAGCCACTCTAACCTAAATAACCTGAAACAACCAACTCGAGCCAAACAAGCCTGAAACAAGAAACCCTAAACAAACAACCTCGAATCACAAACCTTCAACAACCTACAAACCGCCTACAAACAATCGGAATGGCAAAGGATTAAGTTCAAAGTGCACCTGATGGATAGAAATCCTACTTCGCTGTTCAGCGAACAGATCCATACCCCTCAGGAGGTCAGAAGAACCACCAACCCGTACAAGTGCCCAAGGCTATCAGGTCTTTTCAGCTGGACAGAAGTGGTAACACTGAGGGAATGACTTCTGGAGGAGCACTGCGGAGCTCGCTGTCTTCATCCCCTGCAGAGCCAGGGGCAGCAGTGGTAAGCAATAGGATACACAGACGTTGCCAGGGGTCCCAGTGCTTTGGAGCAGCCCCTGCTGTCCTGACAGGCACAGGAAGGATTCCTGCCCTCAAGTTCAGTCTGGCCAGAGGCATCTGGGCACTCTCAGAAGCCCATGAGATGACTCCAGGTTTAGCGGTAATAGGGCTTGGGCAGCTCCTGGGAGGCATGACCGGCCTATGGGACAAGGAGCCAGGTCTGGCTCACATGCTCAGGGAACAGCCGATCGCCAGCTTTGGGGTCAGGAAGGAATTTTCCCCCGGGGCAGATTGGCCCTGGTCCCCGGGGGTTTTTTGCCTTCCTCTGCAGCATTGAGCATGACCACTTTGCAGAGCTCCTCTGGGCCCTTTTGGCTCGGTTCCTGCCTGCTGCCCAAGCGCCAGGAAGACGGCCTCTCGTGCCCTGCAGCCGGGAGGAGGAAGCTTCTTGGAGTCCCAGGGTGGGTCCCAAGTGTTCTCCTAGGAATTCCTTCTTGTCCTCCGTAGCATTGAGCACAGCCCAGGGCTCTCTCGGGCTTTCTTGCCCAGAGCAACTTTGCAGCAGGAGCCAGCTCTTCTTTTCCCTGGATTCCATTTCCCCAGGGGTTCTGGCTGCTGCAAAACAGCCTGTGCTTGGAAGGGCTCCCAGCTTGCTGCACCACCTGGATCTCCCACTTCTCAGCTCTCCCGGCATGCAACACAAGCACCGGGCAGGAACAAGAGCGCTTTTCATGCAGCCCCAGCCAAGTAGCATAGGAACCAAGAAAGTTTTCAAAGGGGAAAAACTCTGCTTGTCATCACTATATGCCATACTTTGGAAAATACTTTACAGCTCTTCTTCTTCTTCCTTATCTTCTTCTTCTTTTTCTTCTTCTTCTTCCTCATCTTCCTCTTCTCCTTCTCCTTCCTCATCTTCTTCTTTTGTGTGTGTTCTGTCCTGATCCTCGTTCCTCACATTCTCCCTCTTCAGGACACAGGGACAGCTTGGCCTATATTTCTGCTGCTGTTCTTGAGTTCTGTAACTTGCCTTTGCCAGCCTGCAAGGGATGTTTCTTCAAGCTAAACTGAAGAAAGCATCAGCCTGCTCCTGGCTAAACATGGGCATTGTGTTAATGCTCATGAGCATCGGCTCTGTAAACAGAGTCAGTAAATGACACAGAATAACCTAAAATAAAATAAAATATAATCAAATCCTGTTTCCACTCATATCCTTTGCGTTCTGTGCACTTGAAAGTGTTTCTGGAGCTGAAAACACCCTGGCGTTTCATGTAAATAATATTCCCATCCTTATTTGACTCATGGTGAGCACATGGAATAGAATACAATACATAGGATAGGATAGAATAGAAAAGAATATAATAGTTATGCTGTGTTGTGCCTTGAGTTCTGCATGACAAGGTCTTACAGAGCCCTGAGGGCTCCATCCAGGAAAGCCGCTCTCTGAAGGGCAGGGCCCAGGCCCAGCAAGGGACAGGGCAGAGACGGGATGGGCACACACACCTACAACACGGCTCAGGCAGGGACCCAAGGCCCCAGGCTGAGCTGAGGCACGTCCCCTGGGCCTTTGGCAGGAGACGGTGGCGGTGGGCGGGGGTCCCAGGGGAGCCCGGTCCCAGCCACTGAGGCCTAGGAGCACCCCTATGGACCTTCTCTCTGTTAGAGTACTGTTGTTCTCAGGCTCTTCTGTTTTAGCATGTTTTTTCATGAAAAACTGATAGTGTAGTTCTAAAAATGAGTACAAGAAGGAAAAAAGAATCCACGGGAAATGAGGAAGTATTGTTCACCTCAGAAAGATTCGCAAGCCCTTAGGTGAGGAGCATGGCCTGCTTCAGAATGAGGGCTTGATCTCTGAGCCTCACTAGTGTCAGAGCTATGAGGTTTTGCCACCCTATGGAAACCCAACTCAACCAGACAAACAGAGAAGAGTTTCAAAAACTGTACTTCATACTTGCTTTTTGCCACTTTGTACAGATGGTCCAACTACCTTGAGATGATTCCCAGCTCTCACCCAACCACAAGGTACGTGCCTCCTTCCCACAACGTGACAGAGGCAATGCCTATGCTGGGATATGGTTATGGGTATTCAGTGCCTTCTGCACTGAAATGTCATCACAGATTTCCTCAGCATCTACTTCTGGGAAAGCAGGAGATAGGAAGAAGAATGGGATAGAATAGATCAGTTCAGATGGAAGGGCCCTGTAGCCATCCCCTAGTCCAAGTGCCTGACTGCTTCAGCACTCACCAGAAGTTAAAGCATGGTACTAAAGATGTTGCCCAAATGCCTCTTCAGCACTGACAGATGTGGGGCACCGATCACCTCTCCAGGAAGACTCTTCCAGGGTTTTGACCACCTCTCAGTAAAGAAATGTTTCCTCATGTCAAGGCTGAACCTCCCCTGATGGACACAGCTGAGAGCCATTCCCATGCTTCCTGGCACTGGGTACCAGGCAGAAGAGCTCAGCACCTCCCTCTCCACTTCCCCTCCTCAGGAAGCTGGAGACAGCACTGATGTTGCCACTCTGCCTCCTTCTCTCCAAAGCAGACAGACCCAGGGTCCTCAGCTGCTCCCCACAGGACATGCCTTCCAGCCCCTTCCCCAGCTTTGCTGCCCTCCTCGGGACGCATCCAAGTCATGGAAGAAACTGCCATTTAAAATATTTAAACAGTAGCAACAGCAATTGGAGATGGGTAGCAACAAGCCAGGGCAATACACTGCTGTGTAAAAACATTAAAATGAAACAGGAAAAACAAAAACCATTCACCATTTTCATTTACTGCTGCTAAGATCCACCTGTGCTTTTACATGGAGAGAAATTTGAAAACTAAATTAAGTAAAAACATTAGAAAACACACTGCCTAGAACAACCTTTGCTATTCAGAAGACAGAAAGATCTTTCTGTTATATGAGATGATACCTCTAGTATCTAGATTCTGTGACTACGGAAAAGCATAATATCATAGTGTTTCCTGTGAGGAGCAGATCATGTCAGAGACCTATTGAAAACCTATTCCCATAAAACTTCTAGCTTAACTTACACATATAGAAATTGGCTTCACAGAATAATAGAATGCCCTGAGTTGGCAGGGACCCACAAAGATTGAGTCCAGCTCCTGGCCCTGCATAGGAGAACCCCAAAATTCACACCACATGTGTCTGAGTGCATTGTCCAGTCTCTTCTTGAACGCTGTCAGGCTTGGGGCCGTGACACCTCCCTGGGGAGCCTGTTCCGGTGCTCTACCACCCTCTGGGTAAAGAACCTTCTCTTAATGTCCAACTTGAATCTCTCCTGGCACATCTTCCTGCCATTGCCTCGGGTTCTGTCACTGGTCACCAGAGAGAAGAGATCAGTGCCTGCCCCTCCTCCTCCCCTTGTGAGGAAGCTGGAGCTGCCATGAGGTCCAGGTGGGGCCGCACCAGTGCGGAGCAGAGCGGGACAATCACCTCCCTCGCCCCGCTGGCAATGCTGTGCTTGGTGCATCCAGGACACGGTTGCCCCTCTTGGCTGCCAGGGCTCACTGCTGGCTCACGTTCAACTTGCTGTCGACCAGAACCCCCAGGTATCTACCTCTCCATAGAGCTGCTTTCCAGCATCTCATCCTCCAGTCTGTATGTACAGCCAGGGTTGCTGTGTCCCAACGGGCACCAAGAGAGTGCTCAGCCCAGACCAGGTGTAAGAGCCAAAGGAATCACACTAAGATCCCTGTCCAGAAATCCCTAAACAAAAGGCAGCAAGTCTGTTATTGCAGGCTGTGCACTGGGAGATGCTGCCATGTAGGCTCAGTGACCCAGGCCTCATGTTGGGCACAGATGTTGAGCACAGCACACCAGGGTCAGCTAGCCAACAAGTGACACAGAGATACCAGCCAACCTTAGCAACATCCCCCTGTCCCAGCTGTGGGGACAATCTAGCCTACAAAATGGAAATTCCCTCTCCACATATTCATCTACCTAGAGATTTTCAGAAAAGAAACATTTTGATCAAAGGAAAGTTCCACTCAGAGTGCAGTTTCATATAGAGCAAGTTGCTTTCTGTTCAAGGTGGCTGGGGCTGCCCCACTCTCTGGCAGCACTGCAGGGCACCTGGTGCTGCCCCAGAGCTGTACCCCATTTATGGTTTAGACAGTCACGAGCTGAGGAAACTGAAAGGTCCCCATCAGTTTATTCACTGAAATGTTCAACAGCACACTCTCGAGGGTATGTTGTTAGTAGGGTTTTGACATATCTAAGTGTGAAGTAGTTTTTGTTACAAAGTTTAAGGAAGTTGCCAGGGCTACTGTTAGTAAATAACTGAAACAGATTATTCAGGTTCAGATTGGATATTATGAAAAAATTATTCATGGAAGAGGTTGTCAAGCACTGGAACAGGCTGCCCAGGGAAGAGCTTGAGTCACCTTCCCTGGAGGTGTTTTTCTAAAAGACATGTAGATGATGCTCTTACAGACACAGTTTAGTGCTAGAGTTAGGTTATGATTTGACTCAATGATCTTGAGGGTCTCTTGCAACCAAAATGATTCTGTGATTAATGCAGGGGCAAATCAGTGTGGCTGTATAGATCTGTATTGGCTGTAGACAACTTCTATTGGTTTTTTGAATTGTTCTTCATGAGAAGTAAAGGTAAAGGCATCAGCACACATCTTCCCAGGCAGAGGTGGTGCTCCAGTGCACCCAGAGTTAGGATAAGGTATCATGTCAAATCTGGGATGTTTCCTGAAAATCTTTCATGTGTTATCTATGCCTCTTGCTCATTACCTGTGATTACTGCTTTTGTACCTAAAGGCACAGGTAAGCACATCTCATATAAACGTGACTGCAGTAAAGTTTCACAAGTTTTACCATGTTTTGTTAAAGAACCACATTGGAAAACCTTAAAGAAGGCATAAAATACTTCCTACTGGAAAGAATCCACAGGACAAATCTTTAAGCAAAACTGACTTTCTGATTTAGGTCTTTTGGCCTAATGTGGCAGGATTTTAACAGATGTAGTAACTTTGGAAGCTTCCTATGTTAAGTGATTTCCAGAAACTATTTCAGTCAATCACATTAAAAAAAAAGTACATAATTTCTCTTTACTTGCCCAAAAGCCAAGCATAAAAGGAAATTAGCTATGGATATTTTTGGTACTTGTTTCCTAACCAGTTATTTCTGTATTCTGTTTGCATGAGAAATTGAAGGTAAGAGGTTTATATGCAGATGCCATGCTCCACTCAGATCATCTGTTAACTGCTATGAGACAGAAAGCAGTTTCAAAAGATTAAAAAAAAAAAAAAAGTCATTTAAGAAGGTTTGCCTCTAGCAGAACTATCTTTTCTCCCACCTCAGGTACCACTTCCCCCAGGCAGAACAAGTCTGAAGTGTTGAAACATTTGCAACAAAACATGCAACTGCAAACATGCAGCCACTTGCAATAAAGTTTTATTATAAATGTGAAAACACATGCCAAACTGGGAAGAATGAACCTTGCTAGCTTATACTGTTTAAGCAAAAAATCTCTGCAGAATGGCTCATTTTGCTCCAGATAGCAGTTCTGCTTACAGATCTAAATGAGACAACAGCTCACACATATGTACGATACCCAGCTGCCGATGGTAACCCTGTCCAGCAGCACAAATGGATCCAGGACACAAAGCTAGTCATAGCCCATGTCAGATGCCTGAAGTTGGATAGTGTTATATAAACACTACTCCTTCTGCAAATAGTCAGGGCATAATGGGAGAAACATTTACTTGGCTTCCAGAGTTTCATTGTTAGCCTGTTGCAGGGCACAGCGGAATAAGGATTTGAAATCAAATGCAAGGATCTACCAGCCTTTCTGCCAGTAGGAGGTGCTTAGAAAAGGCTAAGGATACACTTACGTTGTAATGGTGGTTCTGGTCATCTCTCTCTTCTCCAAAAAGGAAAACTAAGAAGAGCAGAAACTGATGGATTAATTAACAGGCAAATTAAGGAGAGGATGAAGTCTTTCAGGCAATGGGGTGTCTGTCTACATATAAAGGGTTTTTCTGAGCACTGCTGAAATGCAAACATTATGCTGCAAACAGTGGGAAAGAATGAGACTAGTGGAACAAACGCAGGCTCCTGTACCCAGAAACTGTTAGCATTCATTTAGACGGTGCAGACAAGCAATGGACATGCTAAGGTTTACCATCAGAAATCATATAAATTTGCATCTCCTCACAGTAAAAGGCTTTGGCTAAATCTAGGCGGAACTCCTAAATCCAAGAAGTCAAGACTCCAAGAGCCTCTTACTCTAGTATGTCAAGCTACCCCTGAAAAAAATATCTAGTGTCTATGAAGATGGAGACACACTGGCAACATGAATCTCAGAAGAACCTGTGAACAGAGCCTGACATTAAACAGATCAAAAGCACATACGCCTACCAAACAGACCGAGGCCCTCAGTCTGAAATTTGAGAAAAGGGGATCCTGGAAGAGCAGGGTTTGGAGGAGTATCACACCGTGTAGTGAGAGTTGGTCTAGCAACACAGGAGGGAACCTCCTCTACTTTGGAAATTTCAGTTCCTAAGGAAATGCAAAAAGACAGATATAAAAATTTAAAAACAGCACTGCTTTTGTGGATGGGAAATACTAACTGAGTATCATAGAGCCCACCGATACACTTATGTCTAGTTACAGAGAGAGAACCAGAGGGGTTTTGGTTGTCTCTAAGTCACTGCTCTCATCCTTAATGTGTTCAGTGTGTATTAATATATTTCATACATTTTCTTTGGCAAGTTCAATGGAAACAGAGGCTTTCAATGAAAAGGCTGACTGAGCCAAAACTCACAAATACTCAGCTATACTGTCTGCACACTCTTTTCTCTTATTCCACTTGCCCTTCTACCTCGCCACCAACACCTCCCCCCCCCTCAAAAAAAATTTAAAAAAAAAAAAAAAAAGTGATATTTTTTCCACTTGGCTCATCTGGAAGGTGAGCTGATCTGTACTGTGAAGTTCTATATTGGTTTCTCTTTTATTTTTTTCACAGACTAAAAAGGGAAGGAATAGAAAACAGCCTCTTTAAATGAAATATGCCCTTGTCAAAACAATTTAACAAATGGAAAAGGCATGCCTATTATGCTAGTTTTCCAGAAGTTCATCAACCTCACTGTTAAATGTTAGCATGTAAGAAAAATTACTCTGTTTGTTCTTTATGGTTTGTTCCCAAGATCAAAGTGCTGTGGGCTGGAGGATGTTTGACATCCAAGAAACGCTCATTGCTGCAATATTGCCTGTAGTGTCTTTTGTTAGTTTTGTTTCTTTATAAGGCTTTAAAGAACAGCAATCAATGCTTGCAGCACATTGGCATCCCATCAAATGCCAAACTCATCCTTTTAAAGCACATGGGAGGAGAATATTTTTATCATTCTTATTATGGTTTTCTCCTTTCATTAGGTCCTCTGATAGAAGTTAACTGGAAATTGTCTTGCATCCCAATCTCCTTTCACTTGCAAGAAGTTTGTCCAACGGTGAAGTCAACACTATTAATCCTTTCTTTTAAAGACGAGTTAGAGCCTTATATAGATAAATCCAGCAGCGCGTTTTATTTTTTTAATGCAGTTTGTTGTCCAATGTGAATTTTTTCAGTAGTTTTTATTTAGCTACTATCAGATGGTGGATGATATTCAAAGGGCTGAAAATACGTGTCAGTAACACAAAGCTGCTTTATTTAACCAAACCAGTTCAACTGACTGAATTAGCTTACACAGACTGCTTCAGCAGAAACATTTCAACACCTACAGCTCAGTTTTAGAAAAGCAGAGTTTCAGTCAAGTTCAGTTAGCTGAGCTGAGCTAATGTGATTTAAAAAGCATCTGCTCCAAACCTCACATCAAGATAAGGATGGAAACTTTGTTTACTTCTGAAGGTAACCACAGTTACAAACACATCCCACTGACTGCAAAGGGCCCATTTATTTGAAACAATAATTCAAATGCAAATGGCTTCTCTACAAAATTAAAAATAAAAATACAAATAACATTAAAAAGATAACCATTGGTCTTAAGAGCCACAGGCCTAGGATGATCACTTGGCTCAGGGAGCCCAATCCCTGGCTCTCCAAAGCAGCCTTATTACAGATAACCCCTTTTATAAATTTACCAAGCTCATCTCCA
Source organism: Nesoenas mayeri (assembly GCF_963082525.1). Lineage (NCBI taxonomy): Eukaryota > Metazoa > Chordata > Aves > Columbiformes > Columbidae > Nesoenas > Nesoenas mayeri. Next base: position 111,610,242 of record NC_137543.1, read on the forward strand.
CTTCAGTTTTATTTTGCTCCTCAACTGCTCCCATGGGGTGTCTCTTCAAAGCTTTGACGCTTTAACAGTTAGGAACTTGTTTCTTAACCCCAACCGAAATGTACTCCTTGCCAGTTTATACCACTCTGCTCCTCTGCAAAGGTAGTCCTTCGGCTTAAAAAGTTATTTTTCCCCCTGATGTATTTGAAGAGTAAAAAAAATCATATACTCTCTCAGGTTTTGCCTCACTAAGTTAAACAAGCCAACCTTTTTCAGTCTCTGTTTGTAAAACAAATTCTTCACTCCCTTGATCATCCCTATAGCCTTGTCTATGCAAGCTTCAGTTTCAGGTCATCCTTCTTGAATATTGGTAGTCAAAACCATATGGGGTATCTTAAACAAGGTCTCATTAATGAGTAATACTTCCCTATCTGGAATTATCTTTCCTGAGACATCCTAGGATTACATTTACCTCTTTTCTATCTTCGCAGCTTACTGTCAGCATGTGAGTGAGTAACTCCCCCATGTTTCTTGCTCGTTTCCAGCTGATGACCTCCCAGCTCAGAGCAGCGGGCTTCAGTAAGAGCCCCCAAATGCATGATGTTATCTTCTACACTCCTAAATTTTATCCCATTTGTAGTCCTCAATGTCATCCAGCTCTTTCCATGCACTATCCCAAACTCCACTTATACTGCAGATGAGTCCCAGCTTTGCATCCTTGATTAAAGATTTAGGCAGAAGCACTTCCCCAGGGTGAATGCCCAGAACATAATTAACAAATAATTAAAAACATTAATACCTATTCTGCACACCAGGTACAACCTGCCCTAGGTACTTTTAAAACCCATAAGAAAGCTGGATGAGCAAACTGAAGTTGGGAGAATACACAGAGCTACAATCAGCATAATCACATCCCTGCTTTAATGGGAAACCAATAGCAATTTTCCCCTAAGGCAGCACAGTAGAGGTGAACGTAACAAGACAGGCTTCAGTGGGACAAAAGACAGAGCTGCTTATGTGTTCAAGAAGGTTACTCCATAACAACCAGCATGAAAGATGGTATGGCCAAGTTTGTGCAAGAAGATAACAAAACAATAAATTAATCTGATTACCTGATAAAACAACAACAAAAAAAAACACCAAAGAAAGTGAAACAAATAGCCAACGGCAAGTAGGAAGGATCAAAGATACATGAATTTTAAATGAGAAGTGAGAGTTTGAATTAAACACTGATAAAATACAGGAAGCTGAAAGATATAATCTAAATGACAAAAACTATGATTATTTATAGTAAAAATACACTTGTATGTGTTGGGAGTAGAAGACAATTGCTTCCAGGAAGGTCCAAGGTGGGGGCGGAGAGGGAATCTCCTCATCAAGGAGGGAGCAGATCCCTGTTGTTAAAGCAACATATAGAAGGTCAAACACTAATTTTAAGGTCCAAGAGAAAAAGATAGATGTTAAATCTGCTAAGAAAGAAATTGAAGAAAAGCTGAATTTGCAAGAAACTTGAGACTCTGAGAAACTTTTTTGACTTGAGAAACTTTTTTAGGGGGAGAGGAAAACAATGACATATTAAAGCAAATAATAATATAATTTCTTCTTACCTCTACCAAAAAGCAACTTTTTTTTTTTTTCTTCACAGCTAACCTACCTTCTCCTGACCTCTTCCTATTGCAACAAAGAAATTCCTCATTCAGCAGAAATTATTCCCACCATACAATGCCTTATAAAATGGGTGTCAAACATATTACAGCCTGCTGAAATTACTGATGTTAAATTGACTACCAACCAATTATATTTGAAGCATGCTGCCAGCTCACCTACCAAAAAGCTCTGATTTACTAAATATGCTTGTCATTTTCTTTCAAGCAGAATTCCCAAAACATACTCATGTTTTAAAATAGCTTAGGAGAAGAATGACAGAAAGACTTCTGCATGAAAGCCAACAGCACCAGAAGCCTCCAATGCTTTCTCAAATAAATAGCAGACAAATAACCTGGGAGTCCCTTGAATGCTACGAGGCCACAGCCTTCCAGTTGAATACCAGAGAGCTCAGAGATGCATCCAAGCTCATACCGTGGTAGAGCTTGCTACAATAATGCAGTCACATTGGCTGCAAAGCGATGGTTCTCGTCTCCCCAGAGCACAACTGATTCCCAATCAAAGAAATACTAATACCATGAACAGAAAAAAAACCCAGAAACATAACAGAAACACATTGGGGTTTTTTTTTCCCTTTTATGTAACTTGCCTAGTGATTATGAGCTTAACACTTAATGCATAGCACTTGCTTTCCAGGTAATAGTCTTTTACAGTCAAATAAAGAAAATTATAATGATCTTCCTTTTCTGTTTCTAAATGTTAAACTCACTTGTTTGGAGGGGACAACAGCAAGTCCATATACATATGAATATGTATTTCAGATAATTGTGTGTAACGTGCATCCATTTTAAGATACTAATTTATATATTTTAATTCTACATAGAATTTTTCCTAGGTTTAATGAAATATTCCATACAATATAATGTGTAATGTAATATAACAAATAAATATAAATGTCATTTATTTTAATCTATTATACAGGTGCACGTATTTCTATACCTACAGATACACTATAGAAGAAATCTGTATTACATTTCAACCGCTCTTTCAATAATTTTCTGCATGTCTACCACGTCATCATGAATAAACGAGGAGATGCTGAAAGACTGAGTGAAAAAGTTTATACTCTAAAGCTCCCCAAAGTGTCAAGAACAGCAGAGTCAGGAAATGAGCTAACAAAAGCCCACTCTAACATTTAAATTCTAGTAATAGCAGCACATAACATTAAAAACTTCAAGTAAAAACAAAAATGAAAACGTAAGTAATAACTCATCTAGGAAAAAAAGAAAGAGAAGAACATGAGCAGTTTTAGAACATGTGTTTCATGAAACATCATAAATGTAATGCGAAAATCACCACCCACTGGTTTTGAAAATGCTGAGCCAAACAGAGGGAAAACTTTCTATGACTTCTCAGAAGGCTATATTTTATCTAGAATACACAACAGTCTAAGCAAAATCTTTGTTCTCCCTTATTAGAGAGATTATTGTTCACTTAGCAGTTTGCTACCTGAAGTCCCCTTCTACCTCTCTTTTGCAGGTAAAGAGCACGAATTTCTTTCTGAGTGAAGCTCCTTGCAACTTGACTGAAATTCAAAAAGTCATCCCACCTCTGCCCAGATAGCACAGCCTGAACTTGCTCATCTTCTGCTGCAGGCAAAAACCCACTGCTCCCATTTCTCCCATCCCTACTGCAGTCTAACAGAGCCTACCACATTCATTGCAAAACTTTTCCTACATTTCATCAGTTAATGTCAAAGCATTGGACACATCTAAAACACATCTACCATGGTAGCCCAGAGAAAGCAGCTCAATTCTTCCAAACACCACCCTACCAACCATATCTCAAAAGTGCCCACATTTTCATACCGAACTGGCCCCATCTGTGGCAATCCTGTTCTCTCATTCCAAATCATCAGAACTAGAGGAACAAACCATGGGAATGAAGACAACTGAAGTACTCAAACATTAAAAGGCAATTCAAAGAGAAATTCCTCCAAAATACCATGTAAGTGTACGTAAGTATTATAAAAGGTCAAATGAAAGAAATCCTGGCATTTGTATAACATCATGCTCACAAAAAGACATTCCAATAGCATTTTCTTTCATGTGTCTTTTCTCCTGTATGGATCAAAGTGTTGAAAACAACACACAGAAATAAAACAGAGGGGTGAAAAAAAAAATCAAAACCAAACTAGTGACATGAAATAATTTGATTTTATGTCTAGAATTTACCATTACACTCATCTGGCCTGACTTCTATACGCAGTATAGACCACCGAATTTCACATAGTAGCTCTAGAATTTAGTCAGTCTTTAAAGAACTCCACTGAAAAGCCTTACAGCCCAGAAGGTCTAAGCAATACATCAAACAAAGCCATTAGATTTCCCTGATTGCAATTACAACAAACGCCAGTGAATTTTATCTGCAAACAGCCACTTTTAAAGAAAAAAGAAATGCAAAGTTAATGATCTGAATCCCACTTACTGACGTATGACTTGCAGTTTCATTCAGAACTTAAAGACTGATAAACAGTCACAAGTTACAAATTTCAGATCTTCTGGTGAATGCATACCTTTATTCTTTTTTTCTTCTCCTTTTCTGCCTTTTCATGAATCCTTATTCAAAAGTGACACATTTGTTCAGTTCAGGGAGATTCTTCTCTCTGGAGGGGAAATAATTTTTATCAGTAAGACTCCCTGGTGATCAGGTAGACTTGGAACTGCTGTTAATCAGCCTTTTTGACATGGTAGCTTGAATAGCACTTCCCATGATGCTTTGTGTGCCTACCTTAATTCTTTCCTTTTGAACTCCCCATGACTTATAGGCGTCTTTTTTTCCCTTTGTGTGTCTGAAGTTATCCCTCTATTAACTTTAATTGGAAAGGTACCTTTTGTTCCCCTAGAGTAGTCGTATACTAACCACTGAACTCCCTAGGCTCAAATTTCTGGGGTAGCAAGAGTTCAGTTTTCTGATAACTCAAAAAAAATTTTAAAAAGGCAGCAAAATATTTGATCCCTTTACTATTGCTAATAAAATATGTTATATTTATGCTAAGATGAACTGTTGCATCCATTTATATCAGCAAATACAGAGGCTTCTACTGTAAGTGAGTGTGAAAGAAAATAATTAAGGGCAGACGCACAAAACATCACAGAACCCTGACTCTTGCCATCTGCAAACTGCAGTGAAATGCTGCTAAAAACAACAACAAACAAATAAACAGCCATTTTCTGAGGCACTACCAGAAATTTAAGCTATTTCATAGAAGCAGAAGCAACAAAGCTTTGCTGCCTATAGGCTTGGGCTTTCTCTCAAACTCCACTCACCTACCCTCACAATACTGGTCTCAGTAAGAAGGGGTGATGCACTGGGGTCAACCCACACCTCGTTGAACTCCACCTGCATGCGGCAGCCAGGTAGTCACCAACCAGAATATGTGGCAGCTGAGTTCCCATTGTTCCCTCAACATTTGCTCTCATATGAGGACTTTGCCCACTCTCCAGGCTTCCTCCATGCAATTTGTCAGAGCTTTTGAAACTTCTGCTGCTCTTCCAGGTCTAGAAGAAGGTGCACGGAGACCCTAAAAGTTTCTGTGAAGGGACAGGCAGACATGTGCTTTGGATATGACACAATTAAGAAAGCTAACTAAAAGTCAGATATCCTTACACATGCTGTTGCATATTGAAGAAATTTGTTCACATCTATTTCATGAGCTGATCATATTCCAATAAAACACTTTAAAAAAAAAAAAGATGTTGCACTGTGGGCTTCAAATCAGAAGCTATATTTGAACATTCCCATAAAGCTGAGTCTCATCACCTTAATGCTGTTCAGCTGTACACATCCACAGAAAGTGACCTAGGATTAATCTTTTCATTATTTCATTTGTACCAGAAGAAGAATTTGGACTAACAAGGGGTCAGAACAGCAATGCTGTCACTTCCTCCACTCCACAGCTCAGAAGACACTGAGCTATAGGGGAAGCCACAGCCCTTTCAATACTGCTAGATGGGGTAAAAAAACAAAACAAAACAAAAAACCAAATAGCATGCCAAGGATTAGCACATAGTCAACTGCCCACCCACCCCTATGGGTGCACAGAAATTTGCCACTTAGCCAGTTTTAGAACTGACCCATTTCTTTCTGCACAGGGTATCTGGAGCAATCATCTTTGGGCAGCTGGATTGAAGTAAGTGACAGTTTGAATAAGCTTTCTCTTAGAAGCTACTGGCCCTGGATCATACTCTGTTACACCTATATATACTGGAGAAAATCAAATTAACTGTGTTTAGTACAAGGTCTCTCTTCATAACTTTCTCTAGGGACACAGAGAAATTAACGTTCACTGTACAGGACACCTCCTTTTTCAGATAAAATGAAGTGAATCATTTATCCTGCTCTCCTAATCAACAACTAAGGCACAAGTAGATGTGCCTGAGGTTTCCATGTGCAGTGTTAACCAGATTAAATATACAACCACACTTTTAATAGTCAAATGTTTTTCTCCTCAATCTCTGACTGACCACAGACTAAAATGCAGGTAAAATGTAGTTTTCAAATGGCCTAATTCAGCATATGAAACTACCTGCACTTTTGATTCCTGCCTTATTTCTCCCTTTTCCCTTGTTAGCATTGGCCACACATTATGAACTCAAGGGGTTGTATCCTCCTAAGAATTACTGTACAAAACTCCCCTTTGCAAAAAAGATACCAGATCATGGGATAGAGTTAAAATCGCACCTGTCCAAGTTCCTTGCAGCCGAGTCTGTGGGTTTACAGCAAACTGCTGTTTCTTTTCTCAAAGCCATGCAGCCAGGACACTGCTAGGCATGCCTTGGATGAAGCACATACTTTGCATCCATGCTGGCTCAGAAGCCCCAGCGTGGGCACCCAGCACTGGCAGCTGGGCACGGGATCCCCAGAACACAGCAGCCAGCGCAGGAGGGTGGCTGACCTGCCAGCACCCCTCCCAGGGCTTATTTACCAGATATTTTACTGACATGCTATCATTTAGGCATTTCAGGGAGAGAGAAAGATGGAGGTAGCACTTGAAGTGACCTGCTGCCTGGGAAAGGGATCAGTTGAAATCACCCACAGAGAGAAAATTCCTGTTTATTCAGCCAAACTACAGACTGGGCAGCTCCTTGTTCACCAGGAACCCAAGAGCACCTCAGCCCTGACCTCAAAGTGATGGCCTAGGAGGAAAGACTGTGGCAATGTCCCCTTACCCAAGGCAGTCTTGGCCAGCCCCATGCAGCAGCTACAGCAGCACATCCTGACCCCAGGCCCCGACTCACCAGGCCGACTGTGGGCTGCGTGGGACACAACATGGCTTCAGCTTCCTCCCCCTGCTGGGACCTGTGGCGGGCTGACCTTGCACCTCCTTCCCTCAACAGGACACAGAATCACAGAATGTTAGGGATTGGAAGGGACCTCAGAAGATCATCTAGTCAAATGCCCCTGCTGGAGCAGGAACACCCAGATGAGGTTACACAGGAAGGTGTCCAGGCAGGTTTTGAATGTCTCCAGAGAAGGAGACTCCACAACCTCCCTGGGCAGCCTGTTCCAGTGCTCTGTCACCCTCACTGAGAAGAAGTTTCTTCTCAAATTTAAATGGAACCTCCTGTGTTCCAGTTTGTACCCATTGCCCCTTGTCCTATCATTGGTTGTCACTGAGAAGAGCCTGGATCTATCCTCCTGACACTCACCCTTTACATATTTATAAACACTAATGAGGTCAGGTGGAGAAAATCAGATGGGAAAATCATGTGGGCCAGGGAGATCACTTCTGGGCGAAAGGAGACTCAGCTTCAGGAAAATTCATGTAATTTATTGCCAATTAGAACAGAGTTGGATGGTGAGGCAAAAATTAAAACACTACCTTCCTCCTACATCCTCCTTTTTGCCAGGCTCACCTTTGCTCCCGACTCCTCTCCCCTGCCACCCCTGCAGGGTGCAGGAGGCAGGGGAACGTGGGGCTGCGGTCGGTGCCCCCCAGCTGGTCTGTGCCGGCCCTGCTCCCTCACGCCGTTCCCGCCCCAGCGCGGGCTCCTCCGCACAGCCCGCAGCTCCCTCAGGACAAACCCACCGGCTGGGGCGGGGGCTCCCCAGGGGAACCTCTGCGGGGGGCGGCTGGAGCCCCTCCTGCCGCTCTCCCCTCGGGGCTCGCAGGGCTGGTTCTCACACTTTTTCCCTCAGCCCTCCCCGTCGGGCAGCGTTTTGCCGTTTCTCAGCGGCGCTTCCCCCGAGCCGCCCGCCCCTGTCTGCGGGGCTCGGCTGTGCCCTGCGCTGGGGCCGCTGGGGCCGCTGGGGCCGCGTGTCCTCGGCCCGGGGCGGCCCGGCACATCCTCCCCTCACGGAGACCCCGCAGCCCCCACCAGCAGTTGTGCACAGACCGGGGCCGTGCTGAGGAGCAACACAACAGCCAGAACCTTTTTGAGGATCATAGTGCCATCGGGCCATTAGCAGCAAAGCCTCGGGGGTGGACGGGTCGCCTGCAGCCTGCCAGCACCCAGGCTGGCTCCTGGAAGATGCGCTTGGAGCACTGACAGAAAGCAGCAAAGAGACAGAAATTACAGTTCTTAATCAGCATATATTTTCCTCCTTTCCTACCCAAAAAGGCAGTACGAGCAGAGACTTCCTTATCATATAAACAAATTGGGGGGGGGGAGCAGCAAGGGCAAAATAAAATGGGGGAACATGCAGCAACATTCCCCAGTGTGATTCAACTCATCAGGGAAGTTTCTGGGAAAGCAGCCTCGCAAAAATTTTGGCCCTTAGGAGTGAAGTAACGGGCAGTAATCAAAAGCGAATTAAAATGACCATTGAGCTACAAGACGCTCCAACCCAGGACACCAGCAGCCCTCTCTGCGGGGACTGCAGTGCTGCCTGGTTCTGGCACTGAAATCTGCTCCTCTTCGACTGCCAAATCGCTTCATTTCCCAGCTGAGGCAATCTGCTGAGTTTGTACCATGCATGCAGGAGATGTGCACAGGGGCTGCTTAAAAGCGAGGCCAGGCCTGGAATTCTTTCCTCCAGCTCTAAGAGCAGCTGCTTGAGCATAAGCAAGGCCAGGCAGAGGGTGGAAATAGTCTTTCCTATGTGCTCTTCCTGGGCTCCAGCAGGAATCAAGTTTTGCTGTTAGAGGAGAGAAAGAAACAAGCCACGAGCAGAGGTCATTGCTATAGGATCTGCGCTACTGTGGTTGCTGGTGTGGGTGCCATAGGCAGCTCTATGCTGCACCAGACAGCCCCTCAGGTGCTGGGGTCAGCACAGCACCCAGGCGTTAACTGTTGCATCTGCTGCATCTCCCCCACGTCCCACCCCACCTTCCTTCACAACTTGCAAGCTGGGCGCCAAAGCAAAGGCAACTGCCACCCTCCTCCAGCTCCACAGCGTGTCTTTGAAACTGGCCTGATGACTGATTATGGGAATCTTCCCCATGCTGTACCCCCACACCGTGACATCTCAATCATACTTCCATTTCTTTCTTAAAGTAAAAAATGGTTTTCCTAGCCCTGTATGTTTATCAGTTAGAGGCTGAGCCAGTTATCGGCACAGGTTTACGGTATGCAGCCTAGAACCGTTAGATTTTTATCACGTCTTATGAAAATCATACGCAGCTTATTCTTGTAGCTGTATATTACAAGGGAAATGTGTATAGAGAGACTGGTTCTCCTTAGATTGCTATCTCTGAATTGATGCAGTATGAGGCACAACTGCTTAAAAGGTTTTAACTGATGTAATTTTTGCCATTACAGGTAATTTATGGCTCCTGTGTGTCTGACTTGTCAAATCTTAGAGAGATCAAACAGAGTCTGTTTGTCATATGCATTTATCTAACACTTGTTCCTCTGCAAGCTTCAAAACGCAATAGTTATTCTTTTCTCAGGTGTCAATTTTCTCCTGTTCATCTTGCCTCTTAGTCCTTGTAAACGTCCTCCTAATGCAAAATGCAGGGGTGTTTCAGCAGCAAATATGAGCAATGACTGCATCTCTATGGGCATTTCTAAAAGAGAGACATTTTTTCCTAAGAGGGCTCCGGTTCTTCGGAGAGGTCGGAAGTTATGCACACAGACATTTTTAAATTCCAGCTGTGCCTCAAACCTTGCTGCACTATTTTCCCCTCAACTTTGCGTAACTCTGAGCTGATCTCTGCTGCTGGGAAAGAAATCCTTCAGGAAAAGCCTTGGAGAACAAAATATGCTTTCACTGGGCAAGGCAGGGGAATACACCTGTATCTGTGTATATCCTCAGCCCCTGCCTGCACATCAGCCTCTGCTTCACCACAAGGCTGAGGAGTTAAGCCCAGCCCTCATGTCCTGCTGAGTCTCCATTCTGTCTTCTCATTCCACTTTGCTGGAACTCATATTCTGCTTTACATGCTTGAGGATAAATCAGTCACACAATTACAAAAGTTATGTTGGCTTGTTGTTTACTCTGCACAGATTTCACAGCAAACTGAGCAGGCATGAAGGTGGGCAGGGAAGCACAGGAGGGCTCAGAGGCTACACCGACAGGGCAGGTGAGTGGAACACAAAGCTCTCATCTTCTACTTGCACTCTGCTTTCTGCTGTCCAGACTCTTTGGGGTCACGATAGCTCAGAGAGCATGGGTGACAGAAGCAAAAGGTTAGATAGGTAAGAGGTGGAAGGGATGAGAGGCACACTTTTCAAGAGCTGAGGGGATTTTGCAAAGCGTCAGTCTGTATGAACCTCTCCAGCAAAGCTGAGGAGATGGGAGAGGCTGTGTAAAGGACTCACTTCATGCTGTTTCCCCAGGCACAAATCACCTGGAAACGAAAAGACGCACCTCTGTGTCAGGCACAGGAATCTCCAGGCTTACAGAAAGAGCCACAAAGATGATGGAGTGGAGCATCTCCCTCATGAGGAAAGGCTGAGGGTGTTTGGAGAAGAGGAAACTGAGGGGTGACCTCATTATTATTTATAAATATATAAACGGTGAGTGTCAGGAGGATGGAGCCAGGCTCTTCCGGGTGACAACTAATGATAAGACAAGGGACAATGGGTACAAACTGGAACACAGGAGGTTCCATTTAAATTTTAGAAGAAACTTCTTCACAGTGAGGGTGCCAGAGCACTGGAACAGGCTGCCCAGGGAGGTTGTGGAGTCTCCTTCTCTGGAGACATTCAAAACCCGCCTGGATCTTGTGTAACCTCATCTGGGTGTTCCTGCTCCAGCAGGGGGATTGAACTAGATGATCTTTCAAGGTCACTTCCAATCCCTGACATTCTGTGATTCTGTGAAAGGGCACAGGAGAGTTCAGCTGTGACACAGTTTCAGCACCGTGCAGCCCCACTACATGGATACACAGGGTGCTGGTGGGGAAATGAGCCACAGAGGGGATGAGGAAAAGGAAGGTCCCCACTTCCCTCGCAGCAATGAAGTGTGTCCTGCCCACGGGGGACATGTGTGCCCTGCGCCGGGGGCCCTGCTGTGGCGTCACGTCCATATGCAATACACTGTATGTGAGTAATGCAGAAAGGTAAGGAGATGAGCAGCATCCAGACACACTCATGTTTCACATTTATGGACCTTTCACCAATTAGACTGTCAAAAAAGCTGCAGTTCTCAGTGGCTATGAAGTGTGAAGTGTCCGGAAACACATAGCACTCTCACTGTCGAGGAAATCACTTTACAGAGGAGCTTTGCCAGTTTAACTCTACATTAGGTTTTACCTTTCTGTCAGGTATGAAGTGGCAGGACATGCTTAAGCAGGTGGTATGATAGGAATCGTAGGGATAAATAAATTAAATAAAATTAAACAGTAAATAAATAGATATGATTTATTTATTCAATAATAGATAAATAAATAGAATATAATAAATTTTTATTTAAACAATAAACAAAAAGAAATAGAACTAGAAGCACTATACTTCGCTGAGGGTAAAGTCCTTTGAGTAAATGGATTGAATTGAGTATCTTCACTGACACATCATTTTTAACAGGGTTTTGTGAAAAACATTCTGAAAAAGTACAAATAATCCTTCAAACCATATATGCTGAAGAGAATTTCTGCTCCAAACATGCCCAAAATCTAGGGGTTTTAAGATCCAAGGATTTGGCCCAAGAACACAACACATATTTGAGAAACGCCAGTCTTTGATTCAGAAACATGTCATGCCTGCAAAAACTATTCCTCATATCAGGGAAAATTTTGGTGTTGCCAATTGCTTGAAATGTTTTTAAAGTAAGGTAGAATTAAAGACTGATAATCAAATATAGGAATAAACTCTAAATTGCATCCATGTGTTATAAATTATTTACTTATCTGACTACAGGAAATGGAGAAGTATGTTGGTTGCAAAACATCACTAACAGCCGCGTAATTAATAAAACTGGTACCCTGTTGGAAATATTGGCCAGCTCTGTGGATGTTTTGCATCCACACCTTTGAATCTTTCTAGACTAGTTGAAAAAAATCGAATACATTTATTCAAAATTCATTAAAAGCCTAATAAGTGTTATAATAAATAATTTGCCTCTTCACAGATTAATTTTAACACTGACTTATTTTACCGCACCGATAAAATCTATCTCCATCTCAAATATTATTCAAGCTGCCTCAGGATCTGCTGCTTTTTTTTTCTTTCTAAGTTTGTTTTTTCTTTTTTTCTTGCTTTCTTTTCCTCACAGTGTCTTAGATGAGGATCTCTCTTTATCTCTGCCCCAAGCTTTATGCTATAGCAGTCTTGAATGGCATATCAGAGTCTATTTCTGAGTACTGGAACAATGTCTCTGACAATATGAATTAGCATTTTGGCACTTTCCTCTAGCTGAAATTTCTATGTGCTTCAGACAATAGACAATGTTAGAAGAGTTGGACAGACACTAAAGAAGAGCAGTATTCATCTGATCTTCTCAGAAACCATTTCAGTACTGCAAGCAGAAGACAACAGTAAGCAGGAATACATGAAGAGACAGCTACAAACTAGAAAGGAGCTGTAAGGCTGAGGATTTTATGAAACAGGAAGAATATTGTACTTCCTCTAGACAGACTGACCCATTCAACCGAACTAAAAGCAAAGAACAGGCCCCAAAATAGTGGGTTTGAGCCATATTAGTCAAGACATCAAAATGTGAAAAGAGTATAAATTAATTTCACTGCCTATATCTTCACAATGCTGGCCTCTACAGTAAAACACACACACACACGAAAAGGAAAAAGGAAAAAGGAAAAGGAAAAGGAAAAAAAGAAAAGAGAAAGAAAAAGAAAAAGAAATAGGAAAATAAATAGAAAAAGAAAAAATAAGAAAGAAAAAAGGAAAAAAAAAAACTGACAAGAAGGACTTGTTCATTTATAAGCATAACTACAGCCTTACTGATACTATCAACACTTGCTGGAAACAATCTCCTAATGGGAAAATGAAAATATGTCATTTATAAAAACATTCTGAGGAAGGAGTTAGTGCCTCATTCAAATAGAATTGATTGAAGGAAACCCATGTGTTACGCCAGATGGACTTGACTACTGGGATAGTTGAGCACAACAGTCCTGGATAAAAGACTTAAGGCATATGCTAGAAATACCAAGGAGATATGATGCACTTGATAACACTGACTTAAAGTGACAGTATTAAATTTCAAAAAAATGTTACTGTTCAGTTTTCACTCCAGAGAACTAAAGATTACAGGCTACCCACAATCTTATGGCTGGGTGCTGTGCTGGTGTATGTTCAGGATATCACCACCAGAAAGCTTCTCTTTAGATGTTTTACAGACATCGACCACAGAAAATATTGATAGAGAGCTTTAGTAGCATGTGGCATCCATACCACATGTTTTTTTCGTTGCAACAACTTCAGAAGCAGAAAAAAGTCCCCCTTATTACAAATACATTTTGTTGTTCACCACTGATATATTTACAACTTCTCCACAGACTGGCAGGCCCCATCAATTTATTTTCTAACCCTCTTACAATTTTCAGAAATGCTTTGCACACTATTACTGCCATAACCCTTTGAGAAACTGAACATTAATTTAGGTCATGGGTATAGAGGAATTTCAGCTGCCTTATTCATTAGTATTGGCGAGGGCTCATTTTCTCTAAAAACATCGCGACAATTAAATCTACTGGAAAAACATACTTACCTTCCTGTAAAATAGTACCTTTTTAACCAAAACATTTTCCATTAACTAATCCACTCTGTGTGGGTTAAAGACCTTACTCTGAAGGCAGTTTTGTTTTAAATTGGGGGCTTTCAGACTGTGTTTGATGCATTTATATTCTATGAGGTCCAAGACAGTTGAATAAAGTAAGTTATTTCATATGTGCTGCTCAGCAATCTATGTCTTCAAAACTTTATAAAAGGAAACGTGTGAATCTGATAACCCAAAGAGTAAAACCTACTGGTTTATGCCATCAACTGGAAGTGTTAGTACAACTTAGAAATCAATGCAAACACATTAGTCCCTGCCACATCAGCGACAGTTTATCAGTAAAACCGACAGTGCAGCCTCCGTCAAGTCAGTCCAGAATCACCATCTTGTGTGTTAATACTATATGAGAACAAGCAATGGGGAAGAGACACAAAACAGCAATGAAAGGCAGTGTCCCAGAGAGGATGTCCTCTCTGACCAAGTCTCAGCTGCTATCAGAACTTGGGGAGGAAGGTGATGAGGGAAAAAAAGCAGGAGGAGCCACAGCACGTGTGCTTTGAGGAAGAAGCATTCCCGTTTCATTCATTAGGTAAACTGAGATCTGTCAAGTTTGTTATCTCACTAAGCTGCAGCTATTTTGCTACCCTGATCTCCTGCCCCCTTCCCCAACCCCAGGCTTTTCCTGGCTTTGCATGTCACAGCAGTTACATCGGGACTGCTCCTGGCACAGACTCTTCTTTACCCACTGAGCATCTGTGCTGTAGAGCACCACGGACCTGCCTGTCTCAAAGGGGATCTACAGGAACAACTCTAAGAGCAGCAATAAATAATACCTTCCTTGCTAAAAAAGACTCTTTTTCAAAGCTCCCCAGTCAAATGTAACCAAAAAACTGTTTGAAGAATTGGCACAACCCTAGAGAGTTTCTATTAAAGGGAAGAGAAAGAATACATACTTCTTTTTAGCAGTCTTGCTTGTTATTCTTAAAGTCACATCGAAGGGATACAGTCCCTCACATGAGCTGGTGTGCCACTCACAGCTTCTTCCAGAAGTATATGGCCACATTGTCCCAAGACACAGCGCAGGCTGTTAAACTCATCTGAACTCAGTAATTACGGCAGGTCTCCCTGCACCCTCCTAGTACTGCAGTACATTACACACTGCAAGCATAAGGGCAAATTCTGCTCCAGGACCTGGACTGGTAGATCCCAGCATGCTCCGAAGAACTTTGTGGGACAAGGGGTAATGGCTTTGAACTGAAAGATAGTAGATTTAGATTAGATATAAGGAAGAAATGCTTCACCATGAGAGTGGTGAGGCACTGGTGAGTGGTGAGGCTGCCCAGAGAAGTTGTGGATGCCCTGTCCTTGGAAGTGTTCAAGGCCACGTTGGATGGGGCTTTGAGAAGCCTGGTCTAGTGAAAGGTGTCTCTGCCCATGGCAGGAGGGTTGGAACTAGGTGATCTGTAAGGTCCCTTCCAACCCAAACCATTCTATGATTCTATTTTCTCCAAATCTCAGTTTGAGAAGAATTCCCTGTTTTCACTTCAGAGTGCTACATGTTCCACACAAAAACTGTTGCCACTTTGTATCTGTCAAAGCTGGAAGAAGCATCATTTACATCCTCTCCATTTCAGCATGATGTTCCTGCTAAATGGTACAGCTCCCATTTGCAGCTGGACAAATTTCTCCCTGCAACTAGCTACTAAACAATGACACTTCTCCCACTGCAACTCAAAAATCAAAGCTGGTGCAGAAACACACCGGAATTTCACAAGGTTCTTCCCTGTCACCTTTTGTTTACAGGATCCAGAGGCTCATGAAGGAAATATTAACTACTCAGTCCCAAATTTTTAGGCATGTATTTGCATCTTGTATCAGCAACATCCAAAAGAAACTCCCAGTCATTTTGAGGGCTGTATTTCTTAAACAAACAAATAGAGAAAAAGAAATAGAATATAAAATGCAAAGCAACAGTTACCCTACAGATAAGTACCCTGGGGATAGTGGTTACTCCACCAACAGAATTTCAAATTTAAATAACCAGTGTTTCTATGCATTTGTTGTTTGGATGCTTGGATGGGAGGGCTTAACAGAAAACTGACTGAAGTTTGCCCCTTTCTCCTCACAGTGAACAAAAAATATCACTGCCTGTTATCTTCCATGTCTGGCTAATCAAAGGCATCCAAGCATCAGGAAATAAACTGCAATAAATAATGAAGTGAGCGTAAAATACACCTGATTTCCTAAATTTCAAGCATAATTAATGTAAGTGGGGTTGTCTGGATATTACTATTTTCAATCCTTGTTCTTTTGACCTTTAGAGTTCTTCACTTTTCCAGTTGTTCTCTGCAAGGCTGAGGACTAGCCATTTCTTTAGCAGATCTGGGTATCTAAAAGGCTGGCACCCTACGTGTCCAAGAGCTGCATTACCACTCAGTTAAGCTGTATACAACTATTTCTATTTCCAGGGTTGAACATTTTTGCATTTCAGAGACCTGTGATGCTGCAAAGATTTATTATAAGCCTCCTGCTCACTTCAAGCACTCCAAATGGTTTGACTGAATTTCTCACTGGGGATTTCTCACAGGGCATAAATCCAGTCTCTGTGGGAGCAGTGTCAAGGAGCAGCACGAACACGGCTGTGCCATGAGCGGAGATGAGCCAGGAGCCACAGGTGACCCGGTACAGCTGGTGCTCTCACCAACAGGATGCAGTCCCACAGGGACTGAACGTGGGCCAGAGCCAGGTGGTCATAGCAGTGAGTCCCATCAACAGCCTCAGACAAGGTAATCAGCTGGTTCCAAGGTCCATCCACCAGACAAGGGTGAGAAGTAGGGCTGAAGACAGGAATACTACATCGGTCTGTCCAGAAGGCAAGGAAGAGGTAGACATGCCCACAGCATAGCTCAGGCGAGGACTGGGTGCCAAGCCCTGAACTGAAAGAGGGCTCCTGCACAGAGAGGGTAGAGGCTGGACAAGACCAGTAAGGCTCACAAGAGCCCAAAGGACCCTGGCAGCCATAGGCTTTGGGGGAAAGCTCAGGCAGAGTCCTGACCCCATGAAAATGAAAATAAACGCTGCCACTTACTTCCATGAGGCCAGGATCCACCCAATGTCTTTCTTTTCCAGGTCCTGTGATGTGGACCTCAAATGCCCTTGGGTCACATATCAAATAAATAAATAAGAGTGATAAGAGTTAACCAAATACATGCAACAATTAAACCACGTATACTCACAGTTGTCAAGGATATTAGCACCATCTCAACCACTAATAAAATAAAAATTGCTATTGTGTTTCTGACTAGCACGGGAAGGTTTTGAAGCTTTTTTCTAAGGCTAGCTGCCAACAGTGCCATGGGAGCGCTTACATGCTGCCATTTCATTTCAAGGCTAATATTGAAATATAGTAAAAAAAAAAAATCTGCATTTATACAGAGCCATAAAGGCCAACGTAAAGATTCCTCTTGCTTTCAGCAAGTTTTGGATCAAATAGTCTATGCATCATTTTCCTGTGCGAGAGTCATGTTGCCCTCTGGTGGGTAACCCACAACCAGAGAAAAGCCCTTGCTCTTGAGAGTCTCAGCAGACTCAAGCAGCAGCCCACACTTTTTGATCCTAGGATCTTTGCAAATACCAGGTGATTTAGCTTTGCCACACCCCGAGGAGGCAGGAGTACTGTGTTAGCCTCTTGTCAGAACTGAAGAGACAGGAGGTAACAGGAAGGGTGCAGTTTCAATCCTCATCTCTTTGTAGAACATGCTCATCGGGGAGGGGAGAGGAAGAGGGAGAGGAGTCCATGTTTCATGGCTCTCAAGTTTTAACCATAATATTGAAAGAAAAAAACAATCCCTCAAATACTTACGTTTAGTCCTTAAAACCTCTAGACACCAATTATATTCTGCAGGCTGTGTCTACATTAATTCTCACCTATATTAATTTATTTGTTTTTCCTCCTTTCATGGAATCAGATTTAATTTTTCTTAAGTAACAGATAAATTACTAGTGTCTATATTATCAGCACCCTATTAAGAGCAGGAATTCAGCTCGATGCCACTGGGACATTGTAACATTCCTATCTTATCAGTGATCAGACTAAGGTCTAGGGAGTGAAATTTATCAAATCCCATTGTACAGTGTATCTGGAAGGATGATAAACATGATTAAAATTCATTTCACCAACACAGTTTCTCATATGTATTTGATGTCCTTTTCCTTGGAATGGTTAGACAAATTGCACAGTTCCCCGAAATGAAATTCAGTCTCGGATTTTATACAACGTTCCCTGATAATACAAATCAATATTTTGACAAAACACATTTTTGCCTGAAGATGAAGTATAATGTGTAATGAAATACATTTAAGTACTTTATAATTTATCCCGAGAGCACAATGCATTTGGCCAAATATCATACATCGTTCTATAGAAGACTAGGTGGAATATATCATCTATACTCCTTCAAGAAGAAACTGCACTGAGAGAGTGCACAATTAAACAATATTCGGAAAACATTTCAAATTAAGGATCTGTATGCAACGTCTTACATATATGCATTATTCTGCACAATTTAAGTGCAAGATCACTGCTTTTTCTCAAATGCGATATCATGTTCTCTAATTAGCTTCACTTTTAAGATCAAGTACTTTATCTTCTGTGTGTCAACTTGTTTTTGCCACGAACCTCACACAGCTTGTTTATGCATATAGCATAATGGGAGCCAAAAAACCCCAAAACTTTTTTGTGGACCTTTTGCACAGAAAGTGACTCTTGCCTAATGTCTATAATGAATGAGATGGTTTCCTCTGGAATTCCCATGTCCTACACCCATTTGGCTATTCACCCTGCAAGAACTGTCTCCCTGTGGAGCACATAGCAAAAATTTCACAGGCAGCAGTGGTGCAGACAGATATTTAAAAGCTGGAAACTTCACGTGTGCCAGTTCCTAAATCCAGGGTGGCCCAAAGGCACTAAGAACTATTAGGAGCCTGATTCTCCTCCATTTCACAGGGAGATATAACAACCTATGTATCTTAATGGGTCTTGGCATCTTGTACTATCTGCATGGTCAGGTAAACAGATGAGCAGCGATTTAGCCTTTGACTGAAATATGAGCCAGATGAGGTAGTGTTTAATAGGAAGACTCAGTAATGCACCAGACAAGATTCAATGATACATTAAATAAACCAAGCCATGTATTTTGGTTATTAAGATTTGTTCCATGTAATAACATGTCTTAGTGCAGTCTCATTTACTGCTCTCTTGGCCAAAAACGCCTGGCCTTTAGTCTTTACAAGTAGTTTATCAGAATTCAAGACCTAAGTGCCCAGAGCAGGACCATTACACATTAATTGTTTTCACTGAGGCCAAGACATGAATGTGTTCAGGTGGCACACAAAAAGTTGTTGCTAAAACATTTCCCACTTGAAATGTAACTGTTCTCCAGTTAGGAAGCAATCACTGAAAATCAGAATCCTACAGATGACATACTGAGTTTTATGTTCACAGAAGGTTAATATTTTCCATCCACAGCGGAGCTGTTTGTAATTTATAAGCAAAAATTCATCCCTGGTGTAAGCAAGTGCAATTCTTATTGATCTCAATAGGAGATGCACTCATTTATAGCGGAGCTGGTTTTGGCGTCATGTCTGTTTAGTACTAGAATGAATAATATGACAAGACAGGGCATAGGTTCAGTACATGTTGAAAGCTTTTGCATGCGAATATTAAAATAGCCTGTCTCCACAATAGCAACTATTTTGGGCTGGAGAACACAACATGTGCCAATCTGAGTTGCATAATGCTTTGCATATCCTGGGGTTCGCCACTCTGAATAGTTCCATACTGAATGGCTGCTTAATCTCTCCGGTACAGTTACTGTATAGATCCTCTATCTAACAGCACGATGCAGCGCTTTGCTCAATAGATGAGCCCTGTATTCACTCTCAAAAGCACAAGCCAGCCTGCAGGAGAGACTGAGGCAGAGCTTCGCTTGAAGAGCCCTGTGGCTTACGCTATTTTGGTATGTGTTTAAAGAAAAAACACATTTTTTACACATTTGGTTTTCATTTGTTTGAAACAGTTTTGTAGCCTAATAAAAAGACCTACAGTTTCATAAAAGGAAGTTAACTGGTTGTCTTTGGGCAATAGGAGATTTTTTTCATTTATTACTGGGTTATTTTAAGGGCATTAACTGTAGTCAGCCCATGAGCTCTGTTATAGAACTGATATTATTTAGGATCATTTTTAATTGCACTGTGTTTTATTTAAAAAAAAAAAAAATTCAGTGTGAAAACACTGGATCTGTAGCCTTTTTTATTACACTGCTGTGGCCTGGCAGGCAGAGCACGGCTTGTGGACTGGCTTGCAAGTCATCACATTGTCCACTGTCTGCCTGCCTCCCAGCTGGCAGCAAGAGCACCCAAGAGGAACACAGGTCCAGGGTGCTGGTATTCCCAGTTGAGCTCTCTTTCCAGCAGCAGGAAGGTATCTAATTTACCAATACACTCCTCCCACCTTCCAACAGAAAGAATTCTGACAGCCTTCTCTCACCTCCCCGCACTCAGACACATGGGGAAGGCAATTTGCCAGTCTAACCTTGCGCTTTGGCAGGGGGACAAGAAGGGGAGTAACTTGTCCACTGCTGCCTTCCCACTGATAACATGCAGGCCTCAGGATGGCCATAACTCACCCAATTAGCCGCAGTGCCTGCCATGCTCAAAATATACTCCCAAGACTTTTCTGAAATGGATGATCACAGCACACAGCTCAGGAGTAACACACATGAATTTTTCTGAAGCTCAAGGAAACACACATATACAGTGCTCTAAATATGTTTACATTACTGTCTTCTTCAACACAGCATGAACAAACCACTGTGAGTTAAGTATAAAACACTGGCGGTTCCTGTTCACATTACTGGTGTGATACAGGGTAACAAATACATTGAAATCTTATTTTCCAAGGATCTAGCATATTCCTTCATTTTTAATTAGACTTTTCCATTTAATGCATACTGTCTCAATAAATTCACTTCAGAGTTATGACTAGAGTGGCTATTCAAGGTTCAGCTGTATTAATTCAAATATACATCAAGGGTCAAATTAAGATGAGGACATAGTCCAGATAACTCTTTAACAGGGAGTTTAGCCACTGAATCCACAGTCATGGAGTTTTTTTGTTCCTGCCTGATACAAGGCACCTTCTGGTGCTGCTCTCTCAAATCTCATCCTATCAGGCAATGTCACTGTCACATCTTCTCTCAGTAGCATTCAAGGAAGCCAAAGGGATTTAATTCCTAAGCAAAACTCATGCCTTTGAGTCACTCTAGAGTTGAATGTGGAGCAGCACTGTTGTAAGGTGGGAGAATTATTACAGAGAATGGGGGAATGTGGGGGAAACGTAAATGTTTACAAAATAAAGGGATTTTGAAGTCTAGGTTTTACCCTGGACTATATGAGGCAGTGGAGAGGGTCAGAAAGGACAGAAGAGAGATGTCTGATATGAGAAATTGAATACCTGTTTGCCTTAGCTTTGACTATTTTTTAAAATGAGAAGTAACTTTAGCTAAGTAAAGGGGCAGATGGCATACGAAACTCATATTCAAAATCTGAGACCCCTGTTGAGGGAACAAGCAACAATAAAGCAGATTATTCTTGATATTTCTATGGGGGTAAATAAATAAATAAAATAAAAGCACGTGACAGAGGACTCTTAGTTGGTTAGCAGAGGGATGGACACTACTACTCTACCTACTCTAACTTTTCCAGTACACCCAGGGCAATAGGACAAGCAGTAAACTCAAGAGATCTGCAAATGAATATCAGCCAAACACCAAAACCTCAGCAGCTGGAAACTGGTGCAACTAGGGCAATCAGCACTTCTGGACATTTGGGGCTGTCACGGGTAGGTTAAAAAGTGAGCACAGCAGACATTACAAATAACATGCACAGTATCCGAAAAGGTCGTTTGGCTTCAATATGCTACAAATTGGTCTTGCTCAGAGCTAATTACTCATGGTGTGGATCTGAGAGAAACTCCTGTATAAACACAGTCTGTTATACTAAAGGGCCTGCTCCTTGTCCCATCAAAGACAACAGCAAACTTCACTGACTTCAGCCAAGAAAATAACAAAATTGATAGCTGCAGGCATCCTTAAAGCATAGGAAGGCTTTGCTGGGAGTGAAAATCAGGACTTGCTGTATGATCTACTAAGCATGGGACAGAAGGATGTTTTGCTTTGCAGGATAATGGAAGCCCTCCTTTTATAGGGACCAAGTCCCACATTTGATATGTCCAGCCAGTTTTAAAAAAATCTCACACGTGTATGTCAGCTATTGAATAATATTGTTTAAAGCTAGAAACTGTGAGCTGTTAGTCTTTAAAGAACAGGCAGACAGGCAAGAAATTCCACCGATGATTTATAAGCAGGTGGAAGAGAAAGTGGAAACTTCTGTGAATCTTGGTCGGGATCCAGTTCAGAGCCTTATTTTGATGGAGGGCTCCCTCTTCTGGATTTTGATTGAAGCATATTTCCCCAAATCCAAACTGGTTTATTATTTCCAGTGTGAATGAAAGGTGTTTTCAACTAGGAAAGGAGAGAGCCTTTATATGCTCTTGTAGTTCGACAGTCCCTCTGCCACACACCCTGCAAGGATCTGGGCTTTGAGTAGTACATCCAACTGCACCTGCTCCCCAGACCTGCTAGAGGTAACGGGAGCTGCCACTGAGTTTTTAGGTTTTTATTTGCATATTTAAGTTAATAGAAGTCCCAGGCAAAAGGGTGAAGGTTTACTCTAGCTTATGATTGGTTTTTCTTGCTTTCTACATGAGAATTTTGGAGGATTATATCATTAAGAAATAGCCTTAGTTGTGACAGTTCCTAAGAACTCTACTTCTGGACAAGAACGCCTTCAAGTTAAGCAGCTCAAATAGAAAAAATATCTGTTTGGCTGGAAATTCTCCAATGACAGGAAAAATAGCCTTTTAGTGCCCTATACAAATCAAAAGAGTCTTGCATGAAAAATCCTCCCTAATCTGCGGGGAATTTGCACCCCCTGCTAGGAATTCCCTCTGAAAACAGACACTTCCTAAATGGCAGGTGGGACTGCAAGAAACTGAAATGGCATCTTTGAGTAATTTATATTTCTTAAGGAGAACAATGTTTTCTGGTGGAAACCTGCTTCAATGAACATTTTCCTTTAATATAGCCAGAGTTTACTACCCCAGTGCAAATATATCTACAAGACTATGGCTATGGATTGTTATTGTGGCCAGAGGGGAATTCATTATTGCAGAATAGGACAGGAATGCAAGCAAAACTCTGAGTTTTCCTGAAAATGAAATAAAAGCAATAATAATCTATATTGCTCTGTGGTCTGAAAATGAGTCACATCTCTCTGATTTTAGAGAATGAATGTAACTGTATTTTATTTAAATGGAATAACAATCCAATTTAAAGTAAATCGTTTAAATATAGCAGCTACGGACACTATAATGAAGGATGTGACAAAAGCTATACATCAATTTAAAAGAGAATCATACAGACTTTTTCCAGATACAATATGGCAAGCCTTTGCCTTCTAACATTATTACTGCCCACAAGACAGCATTCACCTAGACCAACTATTCCCTGGTGCTTTTTTCCCTGCAGATGAGCAAATAGCCATCAGCCCTGACAACATTTGGGTCAGGAAGATCTCCAGAGCATTTACAGTGGGCTCCCAGACCCAGTTGCAGGCCCTCAGACCTCAGTTTGGGAACCAGTGACCCAAAAAGCCCCAGGTTGCCCCAGGTGCCTCCCTGCCCCAAGTGCTCTGCAGCCAAAGGAATGCCAGTCCCAACAGGTTTATCATTCAAAGAGATGGGATGTATAAAGAATATGAGGAAAAAAAAAAAAGGAAGGAAAGTGAGCTGCTTAATGCCAAGTAGTAAACTGGATGGAAAGCCAGGAACAGAGCACAGGCTTCTTAGGAAGAAGCTCAGTGCCCTCTGCACAGAGTCACAGCCCTTAAAATTGAGGCCACAGTCACAGAAGGGGCCATAAAAAGGCATCCACTCGAACACAACTACCTCAAGCTTAAGCAGAAATTGATATTTGGGGTAAGAGGTCTCCACGATTTCCAGCAATCTGAAAAAATACAGCCGAGCTTGCTCCTCTGAACAGCTATAACTCTGGAAAGAATTGACCTGTAGGTTTGGGGGCAGTGACAAAGGGAGAGGGATGTTCGTTGGTTTTGTTTGTTTCTGGTTTTTTTGCTACTGTTATAACAATGCAGAACGAAAAAAGTTGTGCTGCATACTACATTCCTATTACTTAGTTTTCCCAAGAGAAAGAGCACAGCAAATTTGACCAGCGTTATAAGCACATGGCTCTTGATTCTGACAATAATTAAACAAATACAAAGCCCTACTATTTTCTTACTACAGTGCTGAAAACTTCTTAACATATTAAGGAAATAAGTTCGGGTTTAGATTCATATACCTTGGTGGCATTACAACAGATTACTTTTGAGAAACAAACAAAAAAAGCTTTTAGTCACTCCCAGTGCACCCTAATTTATCTTCATTAAGGCTTTGTGTTTATCTTTCCTTGGAGCAGAGTCACACAACGCTATCAACCTGCACTAGGGCTTTGGGCTGGAGTCTTCCTGTGCCTAAGAGTATCTGCCTGGGATATGCGGACCCTGCAGTTGGCTCCCTCCAGAGCAATGACAACTTCACAGTATCACAGTATGTTTGGGATTGGAAGGGACCTCAAAAGATCATCTAGTCCAATCTCCATGCTGGAGCAGGAACGCCTAGGTGAGGTCGCACAGGAACATGTCCAGGTGGGTCTTGAATGTCTCCAGAGAAGGAGACTCCACAACCCCCCTGGGCAGCCTGTTCCAGTGCTCTGGCACCCTTACTGAGAAGAAGTTTTTTCTCAAACTTTAACCATTTGACAAGCTCTGTGACACACAGTATTAAAAAAAGGACAAACCAACAACAAAAACAAAACAACAAACCAGCTATTAAAAAATACAGAACAAACTAAATGAGCATTAGTCTCCTACAACAACACTTATCAATAGTTCTTAGTTTTTCATGCCTCTCTCCTCCGCTTCCACCACAAGCACCACTATCTGTGGCTATGTCCTCTCTGTTGCTTAGGGACCCCCTTTCTGCTCTTTCCTCATTTACTTCAGCAGGGTAGAGCAGGGTACTGGGACAACAGAAATCCAGAGATCTGAGAAGACTTTGCCATCTTTTATGCCCCGTATGCCCAGCATCATCAAAAGACACAGGCCAAGCCATCATGCAGTGTATACCACCATCTGCATCCACAGCACAAGGGCAGTCATGGCCCCAGAGCATCATAGCAATGTCCTTCCTTCAACTTTGTAACACAGTCAGTTACTTGGAAATTGTTTTCTAATCTATTTTATAAGATATGACAAAATAGGAACAATTTGTAGTTTTTTTCCTTATTCGAAATGGATGCCAATGCCACAGGAGCTGAAGAGTTGCTTTGAATTATTCACAAGAGGAAATAAAATTGACTCTCACTTAATCCTATAGCCAGAAACGTGGCTGCTTTTTTATAGCCAGGAGCAAACCTAGGACATAGGTGGTACACAGAAACCAACCCTGACCCTTCAAAATAGTAGAGTGCAAGAATATCAGGACACTGGGGAACAGGAGGTCAGTTTAATGGGGATGTGGGAATCAAATAGGGTGGGAGGTGGAAATAGTAAGCAGCCACTCTGCTGCTTTCTGCCACCCTACTGAAAAAGCCCTTTGGAGCACCCAGGCCAGGCCATCTCCTCTGAACTGTGTTTCAATATCTCTGGTCACCTCACAGAGTCAAGCTTTGAGGTGGGAGTATGACTTAGAGCTTACAACAGAGATATTCATTCTTTACCATCTGTTCTATTTCTCTTGTAGGCAGTTATCTACTCATTTAAATAGAAATATTTTGTCCTAGTGGGTGAAATAAGGAAGTCACTTCAACAGTACACCGTCTAGTAAATAATGAAGAAGAAAACCTCTCCAACTACTTCTTTTTTTTTCATTATCTCTGTGTTTTGTCATTTTCGGCTTTAAAACCAGCTTGTGGAAATTCTTACAGACATCTGTCATGCATCTGGACATCTACCATTATGTCATACACATACACATCATACACATAAAATTACGTTTGAATATTACTGTGGACATTACAAAGTCAACTAGTCTATCTTTAGGAAGTGGCGAATCAATTACTTTCCTGTGCAATGTTTATACAGGTCCTCTGAGCCACATGACTGTATAACATAAGTCTCAGACTTCATCCAGAGCCCATGATGGACTGCTGGACTCCTATTTGGTTTTACCACTATTATTCAGTTTGTAGTATTAAAAGTAAGCCTTTTCCCCCATTGATCTAAGCACAGAATTATGAACCCTAACAGACTTTTGTACACTACTCATCACTCCTTTGTGGGAGTCCTCCAGTACATCATGAACTTACCTAAAATACTTGCAACATGTGCATTCATCTCTCAGTTCCACAGCTGAGAAATAGGGAGGTGTTGAAGGTGTACAAGAAATCACAGAGATACAGAGTTGTGAGTACTGTATACAAAGCACAGACCCATTTCAATTCAAAAGCACTTCTTTAAATGTGCTTTCTGTGCATTTGAGGGCTTTCTGTAGATTAGCCCTCAAAAGTACCTTTGGCAGAGGCAAGGGGAGAACCTCAGGTTTTGAGACAGATTGAGCTGTGTAGTCAGGACACCAAATCTTTGTCTTCCTCATGTTTCTGCCAATTGCTGCAACAAATCAAACAAACTTCATACAGTTTGCAAACAACAGAATTATTATTCACCCCCTTCTGCTCACATCATGCAACAAATGAGGTTGATATCTCACAGTAAAAATAACATGTATCATGTATTTAAATCATAGCAGTACAATCAGAAGTCCAAGTAAAGTTGCAAGAATAAATTCTAACATCTCATAACTTTTAACTTTGCAAACATATCAATATTCTATGAACACAGCTTTCTGTTAATAAGTTTCCTACAAAATGAGCAAGCCAAAACCACTAAAGCTTTCTTATGCAGCATCATACCAGCACCTATAAGAGCACAAAATTCAGATGCCCCACAAGCCACTCTCATTTGAGCTGCCCAAGGGAGAGAGCAGCAGTAAGGAATCACCTCTTGCTAGTGCTACAGGAGGATGAGAATGTTTCTCAGCCATTTCCAAAAGTCAAAGGTAGGAGCCCTACGTTCTGCCCTGGGTGCTAATCCAAGAGTTCACAGACCTCCTGCCTGGGATCTCCCACCATCTAGTTCAGCTCTTCCACAAGGTTATCCCCAACCTGTCCCCAACTCAGTCCTTTCTGAGATGGGAACACAGGTTATTTTTCTGAGGGTGAGGTCTTTTCTTTGCCAATCCATACCCTTTTCTTTGACATTTTTCCAAATTCTGATTCAAGTTTCTCCCCAAACCTCAGCCAATTGCACTCAGTTCATTTCCCTGGACCACCAGTAGGTGAAATCAAAATTGATGCAAAAGACATAGCAGTGAATCTCTATTTGAGAACTGAGTAAAGTTCAACTGATCCACACTGCTTAATTCTGCTCACATAACCATGAGATAGTCTTTGAAAAAGAGAGAGAAAGAAAAAGAGACAAAACAAGAAAAACAAAATAAAAAAAACCAAAAACAAACACAAAAAACCCAAACAAAACCAAAACCAAACAAAAAAACACACACAAAAAAAAACCAAAACAAACACCCTAAAAAAAACCCAAACAAACAAACAAAAACCAAACAACAAAAAGCCACAACAGACCACAGTGAAAACATTTTCTAACAAACCTGAAAGAGGAAGGACAGAAAACCTCCACTGCTTCAGATAAATCAGATGTCTACAAATCGGATAAGATCTACAAGCACCCCAGGATATCACTCCAAAATTTGTCTTTTTTTTAGATATTAATTACAGAATTTGTCTCCAGAAAGCCCTTAAAACCGTTTGCCACACACAGGGCCTCTGATCCACATGTATCTAGAGCAGCTGTTTGTAAAGGGCAACTCTATACAAGCCACATGTCTATGGTGCTGAATGCAAATCAACAAGAGCAAGAAAACAGTTTTATCCTAAAGCCTACCCCTTGTGCATATGTGCTTGATGGAGTGTGCAGTTTGACAGTGAAGCTACAGCAAGTTCCCGGCTGGCTGGTGCCCCTTTGGGCAGATACGGTCTCACCTGTGTGCTCCCATCACCTCCTTGGCACTGGTGGTCTTCTGTCTGTTTGGTTCCCTGAATAGTTTCAATAGAGGATCAGACAGCCTTGCACCAAAGTGGAGGTAGAAACATGCCTGAGATGGTGGGAAACAGGGGAAGCAAGACTGTCCCTTTTGGGAGCACCTTCTTCTTGTATCTGCTCACAAATATGCTATCGGACCAAACCCTGAGTTCTACAGTGCCTGAGCACTTGGGACATATTTTATGAAACTGATAATGTAGGATTATTTCAAACTGTATTTTATTGAGATTTAAAATGGGGCTTTTAGAGCTCTACTAGAATGCAAACTGTTGCTATAACCCCCCAGGTAGTCCTACAACCACTTCTGAAATGGTTACCAAGCTTAACCTTTCTAGAGGTTAAATAAATAAATCCTCCTGTAAGTGTTCTGCATATATGGTGGACTTCACTCAGAAATGCTGGAACAACCTTATTGTTCGTAAATTTTCACAGAAAAAAAAAACACACAGTTTTTTTTTATGTCACATGAAAAAGATCAAAGGGAGGGTGTCATAATTCCCACTATATGATATTGTAGAGGAAGTGACATGTGTAAATGTCTATTTGTTCATAGACACAAATTAATGATACCTATACTGTCCTGTTTGCCTGACTTAAGCGTCCTTTTCAGTTAAAAGGCTGGTGCCATTAACACATAATCAGGACCTGTCAAGGAGTCAGATTCTGAAGCCCTTATTCCCCCTTGTTTTGTTCACATTCAGGGATATTTCCCAAGAAATTTTTCAAGCTTCAAGACTTTTCTTTGAGCATTATTTTTGTGAATTTTGTGACAAATTCCCCTCCAGCTGTGCTAGGAAAAGATCCAGTAAACTAGAATAGTATCCATGTTTTGGCCCAAAAAGAATGGGTCTGAGCATTGACAGGAATGTCTTCCTGTAGAGCTGCAAGAAAAAAAGATGAAAATCTGAGAGTTTAGCCAATTAAATGTTTGCATGACAAAACTGACTTCATGGGGGACTCCACATCTGCCACCGATGTCAGTGAAGCAGGCAAAGCTGCTGGGCTGTGACCCTCCAGAAGCCAACGCTGCACACCCTTTTTGCTTCAGTATTCATTTGTTCTACAGATTCGTTGAAAATGCCTAGTGTTTTACATTTCCCCTGGTACTTCCGAGGAAGGAAAAAGGGATTCATCATTTCCCAGCACAGACAGGACTCATAGAACTTTAAGCATGTCAAATAATTGATGTTGTCCAAAAAATGGTAGAAGTCAGGGAAACATATTAACTATACTCCATCTCAGAGTGCAAGCTACAGCTCCCTATGGCACTTAGGTCCTAATCAAGAGATTGCTAACGAACCATAATACTTACACCCAGGACTGTTCGAACCTCAGTGTCAGGGCTCACCCACAACCCATTGACTCATTGCCTTACCTAAAGTATCATCCTCATAAACAGCTTTAGACTGTCTTTTATGTGCGTGTGACCAAGTGTATCAGAGTGTCAGCAGAGTAAATGCAAACAGCACGGTCTTCCATTAAAGCAATCACATACCCAGATGCAAAATCCAGGACTCCGAGACCTCATGCGAATCTGAGAGTCCCTGGGGAATTTGGGTTTGATGAGAAATACATATAAATATTATAATCTGTGGCAGATATAATCTTACTCAAATATTTTCCACTTTATTTAAAAGGAAAGGTACTTATTTTGTTCAGCCCCACAGTCTGGAAGTTACAAAGATAAAAGGATCTCTCAGCATGAGCAAACTGCAAAACATATTTGAAGATAAATTCATAATGACAATTGGCATTAAAGAATTTATTTTCAAATACATCTCGCAGCCTGTTCATGCTGAGGGGTGCTTTTATGTTTTGGACTGGATGTTGCTAGGCTGAGCAGAGATGAAGAGTTTCCTCTTAACTCTTTCAGTACCTCATAAACAGCAAAATCCATCAGTATTCGCTTATAAAGTACTTACACTTAGACAAACATCACATTACAGGGGCTCAGTTTCTAGTCCCTTTCATACACCCATCATGTCTCATCTTAAAAACATTTCTTCTTTCGGTTCACTATTCGTCTCCGAAGGCTCCCACAAAATTGTCCTCTTCATCCCTTTTCCAGTCTAAACGTACAGAAAGCTCTTTGTCCCCGTGCCAACACTAAACAAGCTCTTCTTCAACTGCAGCATTTACCCCCTGACATGTTCATGAGTGGTAAAACAGGTCACCTCCTGCCCTGTGTTTTTTTAAGTTGAACAAACCAACCTCTCCTAATCCCTTCTCCCAAGACGGACTCTTCAGCACCATGATTTAACAAGACAATCAGGAACGGAGGGAGCTGGTCTGGGGAGGTGGTTAAGTCAGCAGCAGGTTATTCATGTGTTTAGGCAGAGAGGCTCTTCCAGGGAGCACAGAGGGTGCGAGCTGGTTTCTATCAAATGTTTTGACACAGCAACACAGCAATGCTGAACATTTCAGTGCTAGCAAATTAATATTTTCCAGCAGGAAAGTATTCCACCCAAAAAATCTCAACTGGCTCCACAAAAATTTAAAAATGTCTTAATCCCAAAGGGAAGTCAGATAAGAGAGAGGGAAATTCATGAGCTCGGCAACCCATCTCTCTGCTGATGGTAGGCAAATAGTAAAAGAAGCATTTAAAGACTGACACAACCAATACCTACACTTAAGGCAGGAATAAGTAACCACAGTCCCACTGAAAACCTGATGACTGTCCAGACCAAAGCCCAAGTGAAACAGATCCCAACACTGTATGGAAACCATTCTTGCCTTAGGATGGCCTTTTTGGTGAACAGCCCAAAAGAGATGATAACTGATCTCTTTACTGAAACATCTCTTGTCTCCCTAAATAAAAACTTATTTCTTGAAATAAAGTACAAATCGGGGCAGTGATTTGAAGACGGATGACCTGCATCTTACAAGAACACCCTGACAAGGAGGTCCCTCACTCATGTGCTGATAGTTGCAAAGGTTTAAAGTAACCCTATTCTTCCAATGGGATCACTTTGGATAAACAAGGTTTCATAAAACACATGACAAATATGTACAAGCTATCCCTTTGACTGCTTAAGCATCCTTCACATCCATCTGCTCCTGCATTCACAAAGGTAAACAGTACATACCCTGACTGCAAACTAAGCAGGATCCATGGACATCCAAGCCCACATCAAAGAGAATAATCAAGATGCTATAGAAAGCTTTTGCTTGATTCAACAGCTGCTGCGCTCAAGGGCTGTTGATATGGACAACTTATCAAGAGTGATACCAATGATGCAGTTAAGTTGAAGAAAAGGCAGGTACCAAAAAGGTATTCACGGAGAACCAAAAATGCTGGATGAATCCGATCTACTGGTGTGGTATTTACCTCAAGGGAAGCATTCCAGAAGGGGAGGAAAATTACTTCTTTGCTCACGTAAGATTGAAAAAAGGCAGAAAATATGAGCTCTAACACTCTTCACAGGTGCTTTTATGGAAGCTGATAACACAGCTTCCACCAACTCTAGTAATAGTGATTCCTAAAAAAGGGAAAACATGGTACACAAAATCTATGACTTTATTATGCTGCTCACAAACTCTTTTAAAAGTATACAGTGTATTTCTTGGCAGCACTCCTGTTTGTTCCTTTCAGGAGCAGTAGTTATATTCTTGCAGGAAATGTTGCTGTGCTCTATTAATATTGCCAGCATATGAAATCTTAAAATGATTAAGAGAGCAACAAGAACTTGAAACAGTGACAGAAGAAAATGATAAAATCATTTTGCACTGCATCTTCCACATTCAACTGAGACTTTCTTCATGGCTCCTGCAGAAGAGCTGAGGTGCCTTTGCTAAGCACTCTCCCATTTTCTCAGAAACGTCTGGAATTAGGATATCACAGTAAATACCCTTTAAAGAGCAGGTGAGCTCTGGTATCTGTGCCACTATGGCACTTGTT
Organism: Nesoenas mayeri; assembly: GCF_963082525.1. Classification (NCBI taxonomy): domain Eukaryota; kingdom Metazoa; phylum Chordata; class Aves; order Columbiformes; family Columbidae; genus Nesoenas; species Nesoenas mayeri. The sequence goes on from NC_137543.1 coordinate 111,642,142, forward strand.
TTTCCATAGATCCTTCCCTAAATGAATCGCCCCATTTCAGAAAAGCTCCCAAGGGCAGTAGAAAGCCATGACATTATGGGGTCAAATATGCTGCTTGGTAAGCCAAAGATCTCAACAGTTGAGTAGGGTCACATTATCTCTGAGTAAGCGTTCTTGCCTTCTGGCAGAAAGCTGAGAGCCCGAAGTTTTACAGATAAGAAAATACTTCTATCCGCTCTATCCTGGCAGAGTTCAGATGAGCTCCGTCCCACCTGACCTCTGTCAGATGACTCTCCGTGGAAGGGAGACTAAAGTTATCTCGCAGAACAGTGATAAACATGCATTTAGAAAACAGTGATGGAAGAAAGAGACAGGAAAGGCAGGAATGGCAGGACATGATGCTGTTGGGACCTGAAAGCATGTGGAACAAGAATACGAAGGAGAGCACGAAAATTATTGTGTTGATAAAAGCAAGAAAAATACCCAAGCCTACAGCTCGTACTAAACACACTACCAAATCAATGCATCAGCTAATCCCATTTGTCTGTCTTTCCTTAGCAGAATAACATTGCCAATTGGCTTCACTGGCTCGTACTTTTCTGTTTGCTCTCAGGTGCCAGTCGCTGGCACTGCTGGTAACTGTGGACAAGGCTGGGGTGGCACGAGAGTTTCCACTAAAACAATGAGGCTCAGGGAGAAGCCCTGAGTGCACTTCTGAGCTGTAACCCTGCAATCCACAGCTCAGGTGCTGCTAAGCCCACTAGACCTGGAATCTGCACAGGCATTATTGTGGCTGGCCTAAAAAATCACCACAATCAGCTCCATTTAGACTAATTACTACCTATTTATCCTTACACAGCCAAAGCAAAGAGTAGCTACAACTCACCATTTCAATTTATGTCTTTCCAGTGAGTTATGGAGCAACCAGATGAGATCAGCCGAGGTGACCAAGCAGCTCGCTGCCACTGCCATGGTTCTGTTCTCAGCCATGTGCTCCCACTGCTCCCCGACATCAGCTCCAGTGCTCATCTGACCTCTACTGAGGTGCTTATCTGACCTCTACTGAGGTGCTTTAATTCTTCAGTCTGGCAGGAAAATAAAGTTTGCTGCCACATCACCAACTCATATCAGCTCCCCAGGAGGCAGTTAAGCACCACTGGTAACAGAAAAGAAAGCACAGGGGCACAGAGCAGAAGGAGAAAGGAAATCAAGACTGTTTTTTTGGGAGGTTGCATCTCTATTCTGATCGTTGAGCTGATCAGATGATATTTTATTATTTTACCCATGCTCAGTCCACGGAAGTCACAAACCAATCTGATTTAAATTGCATTGAACTACACTTCTCAAAATGAACAATAGGAGCTTCTGTAAAGGCTTTTATATCCATTCAGATGTCAGAATTCAAATTTACATAGCCAAAATTATAGTACCCCCTAATAAAGGGCAGTAAAATTAAAGAATCGTGTGCTCAGCCCTTTACTTTTCTTCACTCGTTCAGTTGGCACAGTTATCAGGAAGTCAAAGTGAAGCACTGAAGCAAAGTGGAAGTTCTCTACAGGGGAATCAAGGGCTACAGAACTTCATATTGCTCCCAGCTTGCCTTGTTCTTATGAACTGAAAGACTGAGCAGAAAAGGCAAGGTATAAACCATCTGCTCTGTCCTTACAGCTTTAGAGGAGCTGCCTCTTATTTATCTACAGTATTTTCATTGCATTCATCTAATAACATTACATTAGGCTACATTACCTAATTACTAGATGTCACAGTACCTGCTTGTTAAATAGACAGCACACAATTCTCTTTGGAAGTTCATAGAATCATCGAATTTCCTGGGTTGGAAGGGACACACAAGGATCATTGAGTCCAACTCCTGTCCCTGCATATGACAAGCCCACAGTTCACACCATGTGTCTGAGGGCCTTGTCCAGTCTCTTCTTGAACACTGTCAGGCTTGGGGCTGTGACACCTCCCTGGGGAGCCTGTTCCAGTGCTCCGCCACCCTCTGGGGGAAGAACCTTCTCCTAATGTCCAACCTGAACCTCCCCTGGCACATCTTCCTGCCATTCCCTCGAGTTCTGTCACTGGTCACCAGAGAGAAGGGTTTGGCACCTGCCCCTCCTCCTCTCCTCTTGAGGAACCACTCCTAGAAGATGACCATTTAAGTAAAACAAAATCAGATCATTCCCTTCTACACACTGAAGTGGTTTAGAGCTGCCTTACTTGGGCAGTTAGATATTCTCCTTACACAGTGCACCTCTGGGTTAATTTAGTCCAATGTCAAAGCCACCCCTGAAATGTCTTTACAAAGGAAGAAACATAAAACAGGTGACTTCTGTCAGCTTTTCTGTAAAGATCAACTCTCCACCTTTCTATTGGCCGTGCATAATGGGTTAATTTCTCAACCACCTCATCAATTTTTCCATCGTTAGCTCATGGAAATCACTGTCATCAGATTGCAATAAGGACAAAAACTTAACAGGATTCCAGAAGTGCTTAACACTATTGGAGAGAGACAACCCAAATAAAGCTTACGATGATCAGAAACAAACATTGGATTTGGGCTTTAGCAAGCACCTCATTAACAACAGCTAGAAAACAGGGTTCTCTGTGGGAAAAGTGTCTGATAGCAGCTTACTACATCACTCCTTCACCCTCCCTGTGATAAAAGTGGACCTCAAATTTGCACAGAGCTCAAGTGAGGACAGCAAGACCTGTTTCAATTCTACCATTCCTATGTTGCTCTACATTGAACTGTAGACATGACCTACAAAGAACACACACTCAAAGCACCAATTCCTTCTGACCTACCACAGGTACCTTAACTTCCCATAGCATCTTTCTTTCTCACAACTTCCTTCACCTATTCACGGCTCCCCTCTGCCATCTCTGAAAAAACTGAGATAAATATTTTGAGACATCCCTGAGAGGCAGCTGGTTATCACTCTGTCAGTTTTGTAGTCTTGTCTGTGCCTCAATATTCCCAGCTGTGAAGTGATAAAAACTAATTCACCTTTAAAAATTACATTGGAGTTCTGGGGGAAAAAAGTGGCTGAGCCCCAAGTCGTGCTGAAAGTCTGGCCTGAAATCACAAAATATTGTTTCAAATAGTCACAGCTTCTGATATGTAACTCAGCCTATCCTTAGCTATACACAAAAGATCCTGGCTTTCTATTTTTCTGAGATACTCCAGAAAACGCCAAGATTTGCTTTATTGACAAACCAAACAAATTAGCTCCATGAAGCTTGCTGGAACATTAAGCATAAAGTGTAGTCCACAAAACTCTTTTTCCTCCTGTGGAACTTCACTCTGAAAAAACAGAATGCTTGACTTTCCTTTTCTTGTAAGCTAATTTCCATGAGAATGAAGAAAACTCTTTGCAAAATACAAATAAAGTACCTGAAGGGACATTACCACAGATCCTTTTCCCAAAACATAAATAGTTGCATCTGACACAAGATGCCCTAGGGCATTTACAACTCTCAGCTCACAAGAAAAGAATGAAATAGTCTTAGCATCCTTCACCTTTCCGGAAAATCTGGTTCTTGCTACTAACATTAAAATAGCTTGTTTTTAAAAAAGTAGTTTCTGTCTTGTGTTGTGCAATCTAATCTCACAGGTCTTCAGCAGTGAGTCTACTTGCAAAAATTAAATGATTTCCCAGATGACCTCCTTTGGCAAGACCGCAAGACTAGAAATTATTCTGCAACACCTTAAAACCAAAAACAGTGTAAGGTTTTATTCTTGTTCAAACAGCAGTGAAAACAATCAGCTACATTTGGAGTTAAGTGTTCTGCAGCTGTTTCTGATATTCAAAATAGGATAACCAATATCTTTTCCTCCTATACTAGTCTAACAAAGTATGCTAGTCAATATGTTTAATACAACCCAGTCCAACCAAGGATCCACTTAGCCTAGTGCCCTGTTTGCAAAGGCGGCCATGAGGTGATGCCCAGAGAAAAGAATTTAGAAGAAAACTTATTATATGCACATAAACACATGCCATATGTCAGCCTCCTACTAGTACACTCTCACTTTCCGGCTATTTATGAAGGTTATCAAAAGCCAGTCTTGACAGTGGTACTCAGTGGGAGGATGAGAGACAACAGGCACAAGATGAAGAAAGGGAATTTCAAACTGGATGTAAGGAAACACTTTTTCATCACGAGAACAGCCAAGCATTGGAGCAGGTTGACCAGAGAGGTTGTGCGAGTTCTGTCCTTGGAGGCTTTCAAAGCAAGAGTGAATAAAGCTCTGAGTAACCTCGTATGAGGTGGTGACCCTGCTTTGGGCAGGATCTTGGACTGGAGGCCTCCTGAGATCCCTTCCAAGCTGCATTATCCTATCCTATTTTTTCACGTGAGGATCTCTTGGTCTGGATGTGGCTTCCACAGATTCAGTTACCCTCAGTTTTACTTTCACATACAGTCTTTCTCTGCTGACAATTGGTTCCTCCATCATCTGAAAAACCACATCCCTTGCTTTGATCTTAGCTCTGCTGAGCATCATTTCACAGCCCTAGTTTGCTTTCAGATGAAAAATATTTAAAAAAAAAAACATCAGCTGGGGAAAAAAATAAATACTTTAAAAAAGGTATCATTCACAATATTCCTAGTACATTAAAACCCTTTTAATAAACACCCTGTACTACATTTCCCAGTTTGGAGCTGAGGGAGAAGGGAAACTACATGTCACAACTTGCTTCAGTTACTATTACTTGCTGCCAAAACCGTTTAGGTGCCTGCACAGCACACCTTTGGAATACTTGCACTGGATTGTTAAAAAGCAAACTAAGATTTCACCCTCAGGCACTGCACAGGCACAGAAGGGTAAGAAGGAAGAACTGCTTGTTGCATTCCTAGTGGAGGTGCAGGTGACAGTATCAATCAAGATCCTGGACTAAATAGGTACACAGATGAGTGAAGTTGTCCCTCCACAGAGATGGTACAAGACAGTATCATAGAACAGTATGGGTTGGGAGGGACCTTCAAAGGTCATCTAGTCCAACCCCCTGCAATGCGCAGGGACATCTGCAACCAGATCAGGTTGCTCAGAGCCCCATCCAGCCTGGCCTGGAATGTCTCCAGGGATGGGGCATCTACCACCTCTCTGGGCAACCTGGGACAGTGTTTCACCACCCTCATTGTTAAAAGTTTCTTCCTCATGTCCAACCTGAATCTCTCCTGTTCTAGTTTAAAACCATTACCCTTGTCTTGTCATAACAGGGCCTGATAAAAAAATCTGTCCCCATCTTTCTTGTGGGCCCCTTTTAAGTACAAAAAGGCCACAATAAGGTCTCCCTGGAGCCTTCGCTTCTCCAGGCTGAACAACCCCAGATCTCTCAGCCTTTCCTCAGGCTATCACAAGGTATCCTGCTCCAGAGATTAGCAAACAGCTTCAGTCACTATCAGGTTTCTATCAGGTATCCTTTAAAACATGAATTCAGTTAAGGCAGAGTTCACTTTTTCCACCCCTCAACCTAAGATGCTCTGTGGGTATGTGCACAGCTTTCCATGTGCTGCACACAAGTGAGCCAAACATCATGTATGAACAGTTTGTGCACATGTGCCTAGCATGCTGCAACCTTCTGCATTTTAACAGTGACACCACAGAGGAAGGTGGTGACCCGTCTCCATAGTATTGAAGTCATATTTGCTTCTCCCTCGGAGTCCAATATTGGTAAATCATCTGGACAACTGAGACTCAAGAAACTACAAGGCTAAAAGGAACCACTGAATAATCATACCTAGGTTTTGGGGTTTTTTTAATCCACCAGGTTTTTAAATACCACTCAGTTCCCTCATAGTAAGTCCAGTGGTTAGTACTTAAATCATTAGTACTTTAAATCATTAAGTCTCTGGTTATGCCTCTGTCCTTGCCATTAATGACTGCTTTAGGACCTAGCATGTTTTCTTTTTCCTATCAAACTGCAAACCATAAGTGACTCCTGTATCCTTCTCTTTGATAAAATTAACAGACTGGGCACCTGAAATAATTTCTCCCTTCACAGGGTGGGATTTTTTCCAGCAATAAACATTTATGGTTTATTTCTTCACCCTCCCTATCTTGGTTACATTCTATAACAGATGTTAGTATTTGGATCGAGGGACACGTTCTGGAATCTGGGGAAGGAAACAGTTGGAGAAAGTCTGTTTTCCAGGATGCAGCCTCTGTTGCTTAAGTGTGGCTTCTATTCCTTTATCCTGTATGTATAACTTGCCTTGCTGGCTGGGGCCTATTGTAAAAGATGTAGCTAAACACAACCTATAACATACCTCTGTCCTCACCATTATTTATTCTTCAGGACTCTTATTTCAATTTGTTGATTTTTTACAGCAATGTTAACTGTATTTAATTTCAAATAACTGAAGAAGTTGCCTAGTGACAGGCTCTGTACTGAACCTAAAAAACAAACAAAAACAACCAAAAAAACCCCAACACGAAAAAAAAAACCCACTACAAACAGTAAGAAATCTTACTCAAAGTTTATCCCTTGCGTGATCACTACTCTTTGAAATTTCTCTTCAACAACTCTTAACAATATGACTGGTAGCAGAGAAAAACAGCTAATCTAACTTTGTTTCCAAACAACTAACCTGCAACCCTGCCTTAAAATGCTTAAATTCACTGTTTCCAATTTGTAGGACTGTAACTATGGAACGAGCAGAAGTGATCTGGGAAGAGCAAGATGGGCAACTCTGCTCAGTGGGCCTTGTGAGAAGGGAAGGTAAATACTTCAGAAACAGATCTGAGATCCACTGAAGGAGTAACATGACAATTCCTCTTTCCTTGCACAGTAATAATTCAGTGGGAGTAACAGAATCTGCAGCATGTTTGTTTGCTCTTCCTTCACAAAGAGCAGGTTCACTACACCATGAAAACAACTGTGCGTTAGAAAAACATTTTCAAGAATGAAAACCCAGAGTTCTTAGGCTATACTGAGTCTATATTGTTCATTGCAGATAGTTATCTGCGGATTTCTGATCTGTGCATCATGCTGTTGCCTCTTATAGATGAGCTGGCAACAAATTCTTCCATTCACACTTGAAAAAGAGATGTTATACATCAACCTTCAACTGAAACCATTAAGAGTAACACAGGAGAAATTCACTGTATCAGCCATCTATCTGTAGGTGCTTGTAGACATCAGACTCTCTTTTTTACGTCAAGAAAAAAATAAAATCCTTCTTTGCACCATAAAAAGCTTCATTAGAAGAATAATGCCTCAGGCAAAGCCTAGAGGTAGAAAAAACTTGAAAGAAACACTGTGCTGAAAAACTAAGTTTATGCAATATTAAACAAGTGAAATCAGGGAAATTGAGGGGGGAATAAAAAACCCACCACAATCTTAGAGAGTCAGATTCTGAATTCCTTTACATTGTTTTGACATTAACCCAATTCTGCTAATTATGGCAGAATTGCTAGTTACAGCAATTACTCCACTCATACAAACGTAATACACAGAACCAGGCCCACAGTTCTCTATCTCCATCACAGAGAGCTGAACGCACAGACTTGAAGTCCACTGCTGCCCCGGGAGACCCCAAAACATAACTCACCTATTACATTTGCCACGACCTCCCAGTGACTTGCCACGACCCACTTCCCAGGTTAGTGGTGAGCGGTGATGAGAAAGGTCATGGGGAACTGCAACCACATAAACAGAACATCTTCTCCACATCAGAAACGGCCCTTGGAACAACGATTATGTTCTATTGATTAGATCACACAGAAGAACCGGCTCCTCTCTGGAGATTTGTCTGGTTTTGCCCAAACCTTTCAAATGCATCACTTTGGGGCTGAGATAGTGCCTGAGATACCACAAGCTAGATAAACACATGCACAAACACTCTTTTCAAGAATGAAAAAGGAAAGCTTCCCAAGGAAATGCTCATCCAGCCTTGACCAAGACATCACAGCTCTTTCACACTGCTATTATTTCCTTAAAACATAGAAGCCAGCTGCACATTTCTTGGTTGCACCTCACCTTTCACCTGTTACCATGAGGTACGTTCAATTTGTCAAGTGTCATATGAAAGGATTTTTGAAGATCCTCACTCAAAATCAACAGGATCAATTGCCTTGAGAAACCAGCATTGCCAGAGGCATGCAGTGCTACTGCAGCCTCAGGCCACCACTGCCCCAATGTCCTTTACTACCTGCGGTAAGGGTTATCTCACCCTGTAGCAAGGGGCAGGAACTGACTGATTTACCATCCCTGACAGCCCTTAAATTCATTTTGAGAATGTAATTTGGATGTTGATTTTGCAACCTGTTATTTTCAGGAAGATACCAAAGCATGCAGAGGTATGAGCTTGCCTTTAAATACCCAGGGCTTTCTGTCAGCTACGTACTTCAAGTTCTGCTGCAAACATTAGTGCTTACCGTGGCTTTTAGGTAACCATGCTGAAAAAGATGACAATCCTTTTGGCACTGCTGGCTCTGATTCTGGTCGATCTGCTAAAGGCACAAGGTGAGTCAAAAACGTATTTGAAAAAATCAGTCTTTATCAATTTGTTCTGGGCTTCTGAGTTTAAAAAGGACAAGGATTTACTGGAGGGAATCCAGCAATAGGCTACAAAGATGATTAGGACCCTGGAGCATCTTTCTTATGAGGAAAGACTGAGAGAGCTGGATCTGTTCACCCTGGAAAAGGCTGAGATGGGATCTTATCAATGCTTACAAATATCTGAAAGGTGGATGTGACCAGACTCCTTTCAGTGATGCCCAATGATAGGATGAGGAGCAACGGGCACAGATTTAAGCACAGGAGGTTCCATCTGAATATGAACTTTGAGGGTGCCAGAGCACTGGAACAGGCTGCCCAGAGAGCTTGCAGAGTCTCCTTCTCTGGAGACATTCAAAACTTGCCCAGACACACTCCTGTGCAATCTACTTCAGGTGAACCTGCTTTAGCAGGTGGGTTGGACTAGATGATCTCCAGAGGTCCCTTCCAACCCCAAACATTCTGTGATTCTGATTCATATTCCAGAGCAGACTTACTCCCAGATTTATTTTTTCCGTCCTCCGGCTTACGTTCTCTGATCCATACAAGCAACTACGTACAGGCTTAGATACCCCTAGAAGTAACTTGGCTTTTCAAGCCAACCTCCTGATCCATGTAAATTCCTTTATTTGCAGGTACCCCTGTTGCCATTGTGCTTGAGGCAACAAGTGTGGAGGAAAGCAGAGATCCCAGCTTGCCACTGAGCACAGAGCTCCCCCTGGACTACAGCACAGACCCGCAGAAGGAGGAAGGCATGTCACCAGTTGAGAACACTGCAGTGCAAGAAGGAGAACAGACAACTTGGGAGCTGAGTGGAGAGCCAAGTACCGAATCTGCCCCTGAGCCGAGTGTGGAGCCAAGCAAAGAACCAGCCCAGAAGTCAACCACTGAAATTTCTGGTAAGACCCATATTTCTTTATCATCCACATTATTGTTACCTTACTTAATTTTCTTACTCCAGTGCTCCTACCTTTCCTGCACTAATGGGGCAAAGTATAAACAAATACTGATTCTCCTTGTAGTCTATTTCTGGCAGGGTCTTTGGCATGCTAGAGATCTGAGACCTTCTGCTCATCTTCTCTTTCCAAAAACTTAAATAAATTGCTAGTAACAGAGAGGAATGTGACACTCCTTAAGACAAATCGTTCCATTATGGATAAGTGCATTTTACAGCTGTATAGAAGGTCACACATCCCCTCTCTGTGAAAGAAGCTTCTCTTGTGGATTAAGTCAATACTGGTCAATACTGGCTTATAACATGCATTTTTAATGGGGGTGGGGAGGGAGGGAACAAAAAGAAAGAAAACCCTCCTCAATATTTTTATGGTAGAGTTGCATTGCTATGAAAGCCTGTGGTTTGCCTTAGTGACATCTCACCCTGGTGAACCTCAGTTCTGTAAATATGGGCCAAACTATCCCCTACAGAAGAAAAACTCAAAGAGGAGTCAGAAATTCACTGACTGCAAATCAGCAGAGGCTGTAATGTCATCCATCTATATGAAGCTCTCATCTGCAAGGAGGTTGTGCCATCACCCAAATAGCTCATCTTGAACAGTGTTACAGTTAAGGCTCTACCCTTCGTTCCTTAGAGCTAGCAGCAGCTTCTCCATAACTCACAGCAGAGCACAGAGCATGGAAGGTGGCGCAAAGAATTACTTTTCCCCACTCTCACTAACTTCTGCCACGCTTTAGTCTGGGTAGCAAGACAATGCGACACCAGCTTAACCTTCCACATTCCTGTACACTCCCATTCACATCAGCTGCCTTATTTTTTGGGAGTGTTTCCCTTGAAAATATTTCCTTTTTGCTTTGTTTCTCCCACGTCAACAGCATTGAGGGTTATGTCTGCGCTAGGAAAACTGGAAGTTACAGTATCAAGTCCAGTGTGGCTTCCGAAAATGGAGAGACCCCTGAAACCAGTCAGCACTTATTACCACTACCATAACAAAGAAGCACCCGGGTAGAGTTTCCTGAGCTTGCTGTAAGCTATCACGTTCACCACTGTTGCCACCAGCGCAGTGTTGAGACCTCCAGCACTTCAGTAATTGGATGTGATGAACCTCAGGGAAAAAAAGAACAACAAAAAAAACCTATCAAGCACTCATGATACTCACTTCTCTAGCCACTGGACTTTGGTACCTCCACTGCAGTGTAAACTGCTGTGCCCACTATCTCCATGTTTCTCATTATCACAGCGAGCTGCTTTATCATGCACTCAGCCTCATTAATGAATAAAGAGACACAGCTTCATTATTCTCCTTGGGGTTTTTTTTGGTTTTGTTATATTTAAGGGAGGAATGTCTTATGTAAGACATAAGTGAGGATCTTTTAAATGGACAGAAGGATCTTCTCAACAATAAGGCTTGAGGAGGTTTTCCTGTTTTGTTTTCTTATTCTTTACAATCATTTATGTAGGAGCAATCTTAATTTCCACAGTGTTTATAGGAAACAATTTGCAAAGTTGCAATTCCAAGCAGTTCTGTCACTCAGTGTAATAGTTTTACTTTCACTCTGTTTTTTATTCTAGAATAAAAACAGCAACATTAAATCTTGATGGAAAAGCGGCAACCACAGATACCTGCAGAGTTGACTTCACCACAAAAGAACACAAAAACAGTGACTGCAGGAAGCCAGACAGCAGAGCAGTTCCTAAAACTACAGCTTGTAGGAAAACTACAAGGAAAACCACAGCCTTCAGTCCAAGAATCCTGTCTAATTCTTGCTTACTTTACCAGGTTAATTAGATAACAGGTGACCTGTGCTGTTTTGCTTTCCTAATAATCCGAAATAAAAAATGTCATTGCAACTATTTGCTCTGTCATAATTGTAAATCCTTTCTTTGCTCCACTTGAACGAAAAAGATTTTAAGGTATTTTTCTGCTAGGTCTCCTCTGAAAGTTATTTCAAGCAACTGATGCTTGTGTTTTCTTCCCTTTTTACTGTTGTGACCAAGCCTGCATTCAGTTTTCAGGAACCAGGAACAGGGTTGTGAAAGTGTTTTCATATAGGCTCCAGAAGACTGCTTTAAGTCTGCTAAAGGTGCCATCAGAGCAGGGGGACAGTTTGAAATATAAAGCACTATTTAGCCCATCAATCTACCAAATAATAACATCTTTACACAGCTGTGGCTACAACAGGCCAAACTACCTCTGGGTGTTTTCATAGCTTGCAGGTACAATGACAAACAAGCCATTTATCCGCAAATTTTGTCAGCCAGGACAACAGTAGGTAAAGAACATACACAGCTGTGTCAAAAAATGTTTGCTTTTAACAAAAAAGTAGAAGACAAATAAAAAACATGAATTTATTGACAACTTAACTTACCTATTTTTTTCTTAATATCCAAGTGCTTTCTACTGCCTGGCATCAACCACAGCATTTGTTGTTTGGTATTCTTAGTATTGCAGCCAAGAGGGCAGGCTGAGTGCTGCACAGAACAGAGATGCTGGCTTTCCTCAGAGACGATGGAACCATACAGAGACAATGGAACCATACAGAGACAATGTACATAAATTAAAAGTGCCAGAACGACAAGGTTCTCCAAAACAGTTTAGGAATCCATCTCTGCCAAATAACTTAATGATGAAAAATGTCATGAAAAAAACCCCAAACAAAATCCATCTCAGCAAGTGAGATGTGTCTATACCCCCAAGTGCCTGGTGTAGTTAGTGTAGACAAAGCAGTTGTGTGATACTGGAACACAGGGTAAGCAGTCTTGGATTTCCTTTTTTTTTTTTCTTTCAATTTAATTTCAGATATAATTTGGTGTCTTCTACTTACTCATTCGTAAAGTCATAAATAAGGAAAGTCCAAGGTTTAATTCCCCTTTTGTAAAATTAAGCAGAAGCTCTCTTAACACACCAAACCAGAACACTGGTTTATATGTGCAGATCACCAATATCCTGGAAGGCAATACAAAAGCCACCAAATATTACAATCAAGACACATTTTGGTTCCAAGCCAGCATGCAGTTTCAGGTTTCATCTCATAAAGCAATTCTTACAGTCTGCCAGCATCGCATTTTCATTTGACCAATAAGCCAGAAACACACTGAAGCTAAAATAGCTTTAAAAAAAATAAAGTAGAACATCCACACTTCGAGCTTTTTGTGGCACCATGTAACAGGGACACACAAAATAACAATAAAAACCCCTCAAAGAGCATAGTGGCACACAGACTGTATTCCTAAAATATCACTCGTATGATTGGTAGAAATTGGTAAGAGAAAGAAAATGTATTTGGTAACAAAGCCTGTGTTGGGTAAAAACAACTGGTAAATGAAGAAAATCACCACATGAGGGCTCCAGATACATAAACTTTTAAATAGAGTTGCCTTTAGTGTTCACACAAAACTACTAAGCCAGGTATCTCTGCAGCAGAACAAACAGAGAAATACAGCAGAGCTCACCCATTTCTAATCCAGGCAATACAAGGGCCACCTGCTTTTCACTGCTATCCCTGGGTCATCTATCACATAAGATTGCAGGCCACTGCCCTCTCATCTGTGGTTTGGAGAAACCCCTTCAGAAGGTGCCGAAGAGGATATTCAAGATTATTGAATGGGATCCAACACGGAAAATGATGGAAATCCACTTATTTGAGTCACAGCAAGAAGTGGAATGAAGCAGCTCCCTCCCATTTACTCATTCAACCCCCTCATCAGGGTAGAAAGGCTGCAAGCAAATTAAAAGCAACCTAAACAATATAAAGGATTAATTCTTAAAAGGTCATAATTAATTATCATGCGTAAGTGCACCATTATCATGCACTTTAAGTATATCCTGTAAGATTGTGAAACAGATTAACTACTGATAAACAGTAAGCTGTCTGTTGGGGCTCCGGCTTGTAAAGCTCTGAGTTGCAAACAAAAATAATTTCTTGCAGGTTGTTTGTTCATAGATTATTCACTAGGAGGCTTCTTGTACCTTCCTTTAAGACTTCTTACACCAAACAGAAACCCAGTTTTGAGACAGGCAGTTGTTATTTTCCACAGACAGCCTCTCCCACCTCTATTCCCACGTCTACTGCAGAAGAAAGACATCACACAGGCAGCCAGCGTAAGAGCTCTCATGGCAGAAAGGCACCTTTCCTTCCAGCCATTGACAGCACTGTAACATTTTACAAACGCATGATTGTGCTCTGGTAAATCCATCATACCATGGTAAAGCACTGTCTCCCTAAGCTCCTGTACAGAGAAGCTTGTGCTGTTAACTACAGAGGTAGACTTGCATTTCTGCAGCACAGCCAACACGTTATTTACATAGTTTCATTTGAGTTGGTCCTCCCTTTGCTTCAGAAGAACTTTAGGAGAATTAATAGACACAGTGGGGGGATGTATCCTGCCATAAGGTTTTGTTACACAGAGTCAGACAGGGTGTTTTGTTAGAACAACTCACTAAGGGAGACGTGTGAAACCGGCAGGTGGAAGACTGGATGCTGAAGCAGCAAAAAACAAAAGCCATTTCCACCCATCTTAACCCCATGAGCTACCTCAGTGACCGGCAAAATGAGGGGCAGGTGAAGAACAAGCTGCCCTCCACATTGTTAAAAGTTACAGGTAAATATATACAGCATGTGGATAGTGGTGACAGCTCCTAACAGGTTACTCCAAATGCAGAGCAAGAACACAGTAGAGCAAAAAAGCACATTTTTGCTCCTCGAGGTTAAGCGTATTCAGGTGGAAGAGGGATGCAGAGTGGTTGTGCTGGCATGCCAGCACCTTTACACTAGTGTTGGAGTACAGCAGACTGCTGGAAACAGAATAGGTGGACACTACAGCTAAGGGTAGCACTGCGGCTACTTTGAACTGTAGGAAGAAGTTTATAGCGGAGTGGAAAGCGGCAAGGGAATATTCTTTTTCCAACCTATAAGCTGCATAATAACAGTATCCTGTTGAACAACAGCCTATAAAATATTTAGTGGGTGTCTCTTTCACTGACCAGATAAAATGTACAGCTCAGGGCCAAGAGGTTCACTCTGACATGTCAAAATTTTCCACTAGGAACCTGATGCAAATGAATATCAAACAGCAAATGCTGTCATTGCAGCATACAGAAAAATATTAGAAAGACTTGTAAAACAGCAACTCTCCTGAAAAATGAAACAACACAAAAAACCCTGTTGATTTTTCGACACTTTGAGTAAAACCAGCAATAATGACACTAGTGAAAAAGCTTCTCTCTGCTATAGAGCAAAGTAGCAATTAACAACATACCCCGCAAACCTCTTCCTCCACCATGCCAATGTTCTAGGATCTCAGGGAGGCTTTGTTTCTGGTAATCCACAAGCAACAAAGCCAAATGCAAGTTCACTGTGAATCCTCCACAGAGAGCTCACTAGTGTCAAAAATTACATGGGTGCTGTCTCTCTTTAGGAGAATTCTGTTATCCAAAGCCTCAGGCTGGGTTTTATACCCAGCAAGACTTTGCGCTTTGGCTAAGGCCAAAGGTAAGCAGATTCGCCTCCTTGGTCTCCTACCACTGACTGTCCAGTTTGGCCCAAGAGTCACAACACGTTAATACCAATAAACTGCAATTTCAACTGATTTTTCTGGTAATTTTAAAGCCATTGCCCAATTCAGTCTAACATGGTGTAACATACAGAGGTTCCTTTCAGTAAAAGGAAGGCTTAAGTTGGTTTCTATTAATGGCTACCAGTCATGTCCTCAGGAAACAGCATACACCCAAAAAGGCACAGGTCTCTACACAAGGTACCTTTGAATCAACAAAAAGATCAGTTTTATAGGATAGGTGAAGGAAAGATTTAAGCTCCATAGAAGTCAAGTCTCAAGTCTATCCTAAGGTGCCAAATCTAATCTCTCTGAAGAAGACAAAAATAATAAAGGTACAACAGCAACTGTGCATTAACTGAACTTTTTAATGGATAGATACAATCAATACACTGTAAGCCAGTTAAAAATTTTCACTGAAATCTTATTACCTTAATGAATAAATTAATGGTCAGCTCAACAAAAAAAAAAGCAAGAATTGAGTAAAGATATTGCCAATCCCTTGGGGAAGCTTCTACTGCCACAGCTGCTGTTTCCACTGATACACCCCCAAAAATGTATCATTATGATTCTTCAGTTTCTCCACATGCCTCCACTGCAACAGCACCTGCAATATTTCATTGACTAACTCATTTAACAACCTATAGTCCATCATCAGGTGGGCAGCTCTTTGGTAAAGGTGTGGCAAGAGGTTCTTTGCTTTCTGTCAATGCTCGTGGCTGATGGACAAAAACACTGAACTTGACCCCCTGGTTAGCTGCTGCCCTCACAAAACCACTATTTGCTGTCATGGTGATGGCTTTTAAGGTGTCTCCTGTCCCAAAAATGGTAAGAGAACGGCTATTGATTTTTGAACTAGCCACTAGTCCTAAGGCACGGTCAGATGGCTGATCTGGCACCACATTAATTCTTTGAACAAGCAACACAGCTCGCTCTTTCTCCCCAGGTCCTCCCAGCGTTTCCAAGATGGACTGAAAATCTCTGACAGCAGATTCGCAGGCAAAGAGCTCTTTCCCCTCCATGAACTCCTCCAGCTGAGGCAGGACCCTCTCCCTCCTTTCTTGAGCCGCTTGCTCTGTTAGCACTTTTTCTTTGAAGATGAAGTAGCAGCCACCATAGCTCAGAGCAGAGACGTAAGTTATTAAGGTAGTGATGTCCAAGTTAACTCTATTGCACACATTTACTTTAATCTGCGTGGGAAAAGCAATGCTGGCCACTAAATTCTCCCGGTCTACTCTGGTCACCTGCAGGAGTTCAGGGCCTTCTTCATCTGATTCACTGGCATTAAGGTGCTGGTTTTCAGTAGATGGCTCTGCCAGTAAGTTCACAGCAACGATGTCTCCTCGTACAGATATTCCCATCTCCGTAAGTCTCTCTGCCACAGGACTGGACACGCCGTTGTAGAATGCAAAGATTATGTGGGGATTGCTGTACTCCACTGGCTGCTGACGGCTTGCTTGCAGAAAGTCCTCTGCCTGCTCGATAACACTTTTGTCACCATACTGGCCTCTCCCCAGCCAGATGTTATGCAGGGCCTCAGCCTTCCGACCAATGGCCTTCACCCATGTGTGACCTCCATTGGCAACAACATCTACCACCAGCGTCTGTTTGTCTCCAAACCTGTCCTCATAAGCAAAGACGTGGAGGACACTGACAACATCCTCCAGGTTCTCCGCTGACTGAATAATGGCTTGAAGATGGGTAAGGTTTGTACTCTGCAGATGGGATTCTTTAACAGCCACCTTCCCTGCCTCTACCTTGTGTAAGAAGTTTAGCTCAGCCTTCAGTTTGCCACACAGTTTTGCCCCACCTTCTATTCTCCTTTTCTGGGACTTGGAAAGGGCTTCCGCTCTCTTGATCAATTCTTTGGCAACAGCAATTCTTTCACAAAGCAGCGACTGCACAGACATGTTGGAAACATTATTCCTACCAAGTAAAAGCAAGAGAGAAGGTTGTTATGGCATGGTCAAGAATAAAGACAGTCAGAAAGAGGTCTTTGCAACAGTATACACTGGAGTTTTGTAATAGATTTAGTGCAACTGCTACCAATATTGTAAAGTATAAGCATCAGGAACCTCAGCGCAAGTTCCACTGAAGAGTTAAATTCCTTTCCTTCACCTCTGAGGATCCAACCTACAGCCCCAAAGATCTCGGTTCTCAGCAAGGGAGAAGAGCAGCATTCAAGTCTCTACACACACCTTACAAGTTGTGGTTTCTGCCTTCCCTCTCCACATCCCCCCCGACATGTGAGCCCTTTACTGGGCTGGTCACTTAGAGACATCTCAACTCTCACAGCTCATCTGCAAAAGTTGCCATCCAGAGCAAAATTAGAAATCTCGTTAATGCTATAAGCAAATCTTGCCTCTCCCTCTCACTACAGTTACCATTAAAACATAAAAGCCACCCACCACGCTTAGAGACATATATAAAAACTAAGAAGTCTGGCTCCTAGTAAATATTTTAACACAGCACAGAAGCAGCCCATTATATTTTAAAATTATGGGTAGCACAGCTCTGTCCTCTCCAGCTTCCAACTTATACTGCACATGAGCCCCTAACAACCCCCAACAAAGTTTCAACACTACGCAGCATCAAGACAGACAATTTGCAATTCTAGAGCCAGGAGGATCTGGAGATCCCCATGTTTTCTAGTTCTAATAGAGATTTAGTGCACTGTATCCAGCAAGTCTATTCCTTCACATCCATATTGCTTTAGCATGTCTTCCTGAGGAAAATCTGTTTGGAATAACTTAGCTGAATGTGGGCTGGCTTCAAGCAATGTAGGATTCAATACCATGGCAAACAACACCGTTTTTATGATATACAGTAAAGAGCAACTACAAATAGTGAAATTAATTCATTTTGACTCCCAAGTATAAACACATGCTCCTGTAATTCTTACCTAAGCTGCATGTTGAAGCAAACTGGTACTGAAGGGCAAGACAAACACAGCTTCAGCTGAAAACAAGCCTCAAATTTATTCTTACACGTGAAGCAATAAGTAAATCTACTTGGACACCCCCCATCACAGCCTTTTTATAGGCTTTGAGACCAAGCTTATTTCAAGTTTTCCAGTGAGAGCACGCCCACAAACCCAGCTGCTCTGTCAGCACAAAAACGGCGAGTAACAGGCAACCTCACTACCAGCCGCAAGGCCTCAGGAGAACTACTCCTTAAAAACGATTTGAGGAAAGAAATGACGCCCTTCTCGCAGCGCCTGCCGCCACACGGGCCCGCCCACCCCGCCTCAGCGCGACGCGCATGCGCAGCCGGGCCCGCCAGCCACACCGTCCCCACGCCCGCCATTAGAAGGCGTCCCTCAGGGCCAGCCCGGCAGCTCCTCAGCAGCCACACACCGGCGCCACTCTAGCCCTTTCCCTACCCCCCAGGACCCGCGTCTTTCCTCGGCGGGGAGCGGCGGAAAGAGGCACCTCTGCCGCCCGCCGCCGCCAGCTTAGCGCCGCTTCGGGATCACGTGAGAGCGGCGCCGGGGAGGTCGCGGCGCCATGTTGGGTGAGGGCAGCGTGCCCTCAGCGCTTGCCCCCAAGACCCCCTCGGCGGCGGCGGCCGCGGAGCCCCGGTTGCCACCCCTTCCCTCATCTTTAGCTGCCACACTTTCCCCGGCAGCTCCGGGGCTCAGGCTGCCGCGGTACGTGGGTCCCTGCACCCCAGTGACTCTCGGGGTGCGCCAGGCCCGGGCCCGCCTCGCCGCCGTCGGGCCCGCCTCAGTGGGCGCTCCCGGGCCCCGCTGCCGCCTTCCCCCAGCGCCCGCAGCCCATACTCACAGCCCGGCGGCGGCAGCGCTAGCCCAGGGCAGCAGCAGGAGGCAGCCCGGGCCGGCGTGGCGTGGCTCGGCCCGGCCCAGCACCTCCCCCGGGGCCACCGGGCGGGGACAGCCGCCGCTCCCGCCTCAGCCCCCCCGGGCCGGCTCTCGTCCGCGGCGCGCCTGACTTAGAGCCAGGCCGGCCCCCAAATAAACACTTGGTTTATGCCCCAAAGCCTTTAGAGGAGCAATGACATTGCATTAGGCCAGAAGGGCCAGAGACAAGTCAGCGGTGGCTCGAACCTCGGAGTAGCAGCAACCACCACAGCTCAGTGGATGTTTGGTCCGTGAAGTGCAGGTAATAAAAAGGCACCTTGTTAAACTACTTGGTGCCCAATATAAGTGCCCTCTGCTTGCCCTGAGTTGCTGCCTGCTTTCAGGCACTACCCAGGCATGTTCAGAGCATACATACCCATAGCCTCCAGCCTCCTTCCAGGCTGCTGCAATACTTGTTAGTGGCGTAAGAGAGATTTGCCATCTCCGCACCTGCTACTGGTGATGAAATTAATTGCTAGTTCCTACAGTAAATAATAGTTCTGCTAGTCTAAATGATTCCTCTACTGAGTTTGTGCGGAAAGGTTTTGGTAGCAGGGAGGGCTACAGGGGTGGCTTATGTGAGAAGCTGCTAGAAGCTTCCCCCATGTCTGATAGAGCCCATGCCAGATGGTTCCAAGATGGACCTACACCTGGCCAAGGGTGAGCCCATCAGTGATGGTGGTTGCGCCTCTGGGATAACACAGTTAAGACGAGGGGCGGTAGGGAAACATGCAAAAGTAGCAGCAGTCAGAAGAGAGGAGTGTCAGTGTGTACCCTGCAGACACGAAGGTCAGTGAAGAAGAAGGGGGAGAAGGTGCTCCAGGTGCCAGAGCAGAGGTTCCCTGGCAGCCCACGGGGAGGCTGGCTGTCCCCATGCAGTCCATGGTGGAGCAGAGATCCACCTGCAGCCTGTGGAAGACCCCCTGCTGGCATATGTGGATGCCCAAAGGAGGCTGTCACCCCGTGGGAAGCCCACACTGGAGGAAGCTCCTGGCAGAACCTGTGCACCCTGTGGAAGGGACCCAAGCTGGAGCAGTTCATGAAGAACAGCAGCTCATAGGAAGAAAGACTCATGCTGGGGAAGTTAATGGTGAACTGTCTCTCAGGGGAAGGACCCCATGCTGGAAAAGGGAAAGAGAGTGAGGAGTCCTCCCCTGAGGAGGAAGGAGCAGCAGAGACAAGTGATAAACTGACCACAGCCCCCATTCCCTGTCCCCCTGCATCACACAGCAGGAGAAAGCAGAAAAATCAGGAGTAAAGTTAATCCTGGAAGGAAGGGAAGGGTGAGGGAAAGGTGTTTAAGATTTTGTTTTGTTTCTCATTATCCTGATTTAATTGGTAATAAATTTAATTTCTGTTTTGCCTGTGACAGCAATTGGTGAGTAATCTCTCCCTGTGCTTATCTCAACCCATGAACCTTTCACTCTATATTTTCTCTCCCCTGTCCAGGTGAGGAGGGGAGTGACAGAGCAGCTTTGGTGGGCACCTGGTGTCCACTCAGGTTCAACTCACCTCAATTTCACAAGGTGCTACAAAGCCAAGTGAGTTGTAAAGCCCAAGTGAGTTGTAAAGGCCTTACTATGCCTATATCCTCTATCACATTGAAAGCTACTTCAAGTAGTAGCCTCATAGCATGTAGAAGGACCCTGCTTTCCTAGGTACTGATCCTACCAGTTAAATAAAGCCCAAGGAAATTCTTTGTTCTTGTTGGTGTCACAATATCCAGGGTTCCTTACAGCAGATCATCTTCCAGGACATGTAAATCAAAGAACATTACCTACTTCAAGTGACCAGCATCTCTTCTTTCAGGTGACTGTATTAGGAACAGGATAAATGAAGAAAACTCATACTTCGTGGTCAGCTTAAGTAATCAAGCTTGTAATTTGTCATTTCTCACAAATGAACAATGTTTGTCCACTTTATTCCCCCTTGACCTCACTTTATGCAGTGAGTTGTTTTAAAAATATAAACAAAGCTAATTAGCTAAAAAAAACTTAATTGCACTTTTTGAAAATGACCACAACCACCATATAATTTGCTACTCCATTGCACTAGTATTTCTCACTCCTGAAGTGACTTGAGAAATACAGCCCCAAATTCGAGTTACTTTTTCTCCAATTCCAGGGATTTAGAATGGAAAGAGATGCCAATTAGCTCCCTGTAGTTTAAAGGTTCCCTTTAAATACTAGATAAGTTTAGATACTATTCTAGACATGCAGTCATTTGAGTATGGCAATGATTTGCTTCAGTGTAGGAGTAAGCAGTTAAAAAAACAAAACAAAACCCACACTCCAGATCACACCACCTTCCCCATTAGAACAGCATAACATCAAGGTCTATCTCTCTACCCCTAAGGAAATTATCTAATACTGCAAATAAAGCCCGAGTTCAAAATATTATGCATATTCTTTCAAAATTACACCAAGTCCCATGGCATTTGATTTTCTGTAGGGCTTAGGTATATTAGGGAGCTTTAGGACTCAGTTCTTAACAGTGTAAAACCCATCTAACTACCAACTTGGTGGCTCAAAGTGAATAACTGACAATAAACCATTAGGCTATGGTATAGACCTACCCTTCTCATTTCACACAAGGCATAGAACAATTAAATACCACCACAGAAACCATAACACATCCTTCACAGAGTCAGCCTGAGGAAAGCATTCCGACAGGGAAGTTGCAACTGATTGTCATTTTGAAGCTTTTTCATCATAAAAGACCATATACCAATATATGGTGCTTTGACAGCCTAATGACAGCATTCTCATCCTAAGGCACACTTCTCTTTGTTCTCAAAAGGTGCCACCATGTAATAATAATCAAACCACACATCACTTTACTAATTCAAACAGTTTATATTCATAAAAGCACTGACTTGGTACAAGAGGCCATTCAGAACATCTGACAAATGCACTAACTTCATGTTGCCACCCATTTACAATGTTGCTCTGTAACAACATGAAGTAAAACCAGCACCACTTCTGAAGTACACACCATGTGGTAGTAGTTGTCTGTCTTCCTAACAGGGCAGGGGGAAGAGGGCAAAACCCTCTTGACATTTATACCAATTATCAGGTATCTGAAGGACAGCACAATAGTTTCTGTACAATGTGCAGAACAGTTACTACATTTATTAAACCAAAAAAAAAAAAAAGGAAGGATACTGTTTTTTCACCTCCCTTCACCACCTGTAAAACTAATACTACAGATAGAAGTTGTTCAATTACTAAAACCAACCAAACAAATAAAACCAAACCACATCCCCCAGACCTTGAAACATTTGTCTGTTTGCCCCATTGTTATAATCTGGAGAGTGAGATAGCATAATTTATTTGAAACTTGCTTTGGTTTCAACTACCCTTCATAGGGTGCTCTTTGCTAATCAACTGTTTCTAATAGAAGCGGCAATTAAGCTATTGCAATTCATGCTGACCATTTTCTGAAGTGCCTACCTGCATTCTTTCATAAAGAAAACTCCTTTGAATATTTATATTCCATTAAGAAACCTGAATATGTATAAATATTCTAAATTGAAGATATAGAAGTATAAAGTCAAAGTCTCCAGTTTCAGTTCCTAGTTGTTCATTTTCTCTAGAGGAAGAATCAGAGTATGGATTGGTTTTCAGAGTAAAATACTCAGTGATCTGGAATAAGTCTTACTGAACTGTTTGGACACAGCTTTTATTTCTGACATTAGGAAATAAAACTTCATTTATGGCATGCTTCCGAAATTCTTATTTACCTAAAGATAACATAAAACATCAGAAGACAGATATTGGAAAGAACAGAACAATTAGCTGGCACACTACTTTCTGCAGACTAACTCATACTTTATATTTTCTTCATTAGTTATAACTGGCTGACATTTGATCTGTCAGGCTGCTCCCATACTTGCTTAGCCCTATCTACAAGCACAGTGATCCAGCTATCGCTCCCAGTTCATTATCAACATTTTTAACAGTCAGACTGCTTTAAAAAAATAAAATCTGCCAACAGTAACTTAAATGGCTGCAGACCAGATTATTTCTGCTGAAAAAAAGAACATATATTTATTCTGTTTCTTTTGCAGTAAATGTTTTGTTTCTCTGTAACCTGAACGACTCTACACATGTAACAAATATGTCAATACATACACTCACATACAGTAATATTCAAACATCTAGTTCTGCACCCGTAAAAGTTGTGAGGCATAAATTAAGTGCTCTTTTCATTACTGCACCTTTAGAGTTATCTTGCAAGTTGGAAAATACATTTGTGCAATGCAAGGGATAAAGTAAGCACATATTCTCATTTTGCTTTGTAAATCCTATTGATTTTTATTGAAGGTGGTAAAGACCTTTAGTTTTCAGTAAGATATTACTTCCATTATTTCTAACAATATTTCAGGGTTGAAAAAGTGCAATTTCTAGGGCCATAAAAATAACCCAAGTAATAGAAAACAAGTTATTGAGACACAAAGAGCAAGAGGGTCAGAACTGAGATGCTCAAGTTCACACCCGAAATGGAAGACTGTTCTTTTTCTTTGTGGAAGTACACGATCTTTTTACACCACATAAAACCATTTTTGGAAGTTACTTAAAATTTAAACAACATTCCAAAGTGAAAAAATTATGCCATCCACTCAAAATTTAAGTTATCCAAAAGAAGGTCTAATGTGAGTTCATCATGGCTGATATGTATGTGGAAAACTCTTTCCTCAACAGTATAGATACTGAAATCTCAGCTTTATGCAGATACACAAGCTATGATTAAAAAGACACACACACACACACCTTCCCCCAAAACAGTGGCCTTCAAATTTTATTCTTTAGCCTTTTTCAAGCTGTCATTGTAACTTTACATTTTGTACAGTATTTTGCGTACAAAGATTTCATGTACCACGGGAAAGAATTATCTGTAATAAGATTCCATGTATTACAATATTAGGACTGTTGCATGATATTTAAAAAATCTCTCAGACAAACCATGTAGAAATAAGTATGCAAAAACTGCAAACAAAAACATTGAAGTAGCCAAAATTAAAAAGACCTTTGTGTGTATCACACAGTCTTGCTCACTTTCTACTAGGCTATTGCAGCCAAGTAGTCCTTAACCTCAGTCGGAGTGAGCCTCCTAAAACCAGCTTCATTACAGATGCCAACTTCAATGTTGTCTTCTGTCATCTGCCCTTCAAAGCTCTCCTATGAAAGAAAGCACAGTTTGATTCATCGTATCAATGATGTCAAAACAATAAGAAACTCATTTATTAAACATTTTGCTAACCTTTAGTGTTAAGATAGCTGTGTGAATGGCATCTTCAAGCTCCAAATCTTCATTGTATCTGTAAACAAAAGTTCATGTATTTCAGCATGGGACAAAGACCTTTCCAAATCCTAATAATCCTGGAGTCTCTAAAAACCCAAACACTACTAAAATCTTCCTATTTCTCATGCAAATATTATTTGTAAGCACTGTGATATTAACAGTCGAAGTTATTATTTGTAACAAAAAAAAAGTATTTCACTACTTTTCCTATTGACACAGTACAGAACAAGATTTCTGCAAATACATTGAATATAAATCTTTATTGCACTGAAATAATTCTCCATAAACATAAAATCTGGAGTTTAAATAAAGCAAATTTCCTGTACATATATAAATAAGTAAACTAGAAGCATCATATTTTAAGCATTTTAAAACTTTGTTCTGCTCATCTAAAAGCATGCATTTTTTATCTGGCTGTTTTACATGGAACCAGAACAAACAGATTACCCTTTAAGACAGGTATAAAATACATTACCTTTTCTCAAGGAATGTTTTCCCATTGACATAGTTTTTTCCCATTGCTGTTGCTTTCCATGCAAAGTAAGCTCCCTGTAAAAGCAACAATCTATTGAAATGTTTTGTGTAACTTAGTCTAACATTAAATATTAAATTACTTAGTAAAAACTACACAAGCAATTATGAAAATACTGAATGTCCTGAGAATATAGGAAGCTATTTTGGATCACATTCAGACTAACTTGATATGGAAACACATGCTGTGGAAATATACAAAACATCCGTATGGGGCCTCATCTCTCACTACTTTGAAAGATGAATTTAGTAAGTCATTAGCATAGTCTTCATTTGGGATTCCCTAAACAGAAATAGCATGTTTGCCCTTGAAAATGAATACAGTGAGATCTTGCCTGAGGATCACTCCATGTATTCTTCTTTTTACAGATCATGTAATGTAAGCAACTTGTTGCAAACCAGCCATCTGATTTATCATAGCTACTAAGAGGATATTTAGCCATCACTTCTACTCTTTCCTCTGGCATGAAGACCATCAGCAGTTCCACACTTCAATCAAGCTGCCTTACACAAGGCATCTGTGCTTTTTACCTTTGAGCATCAGGTAGTTTTATAATTCAAATTTCTGAAGCTTATCAGTGATCACTACAGTGACCACATTTTTTGTCTGAAGTGTTAAACATACATATGCATCAAATGGCAGTTTTTCAGAGGCGCAGTGCAAACACAGCAAACAAACTCACTTAAATTAACCACTGTCATTAAATACTAAAGCACATGCATTACGTGTCACAACACAAGAGATTTGGGCCTAACTCCCATCCAGTTTAGGAAACAATTATTTCAGCAGGATAAGCAGTCAAGTTTTTTTTTCATGGTACCTGTTGCAGAATGCCACTCTTGCTGGCACAACCAACAAGGTGGGAAGGCATGAAAGTGGAGATCTCCCTCAAAAACAGCTGCCATCCCTCAAGCAGTTTAGGAGCAGGCAAGCACAGAATGATCCAGGCTTGCTGCAAGCACCTACTGAAATTGACTCATTCTGACTTCTGAAGTTACCTTAAGGGATCTTTCGTTCTAGCTCTGCATTCTTCTTCTCACCATTGAAAGTATTTCATGAGCACACAAACTTTTGGATGTTTTAGAAAAGCAGTAGAATTCACAAACGTAAGATACTTACAGATGGATCTGACTGAAACAAATAGGGCCGCCCTTCATTCCAGCCACATATTAGCAGTGATACACCAAATGGACGAACACCACTACAGAAGGAAAAAACAAAAAAGGAACAAAAATCACAGTTGATATGTGAAATTTATTCAGTGGAAACCAAAGGCAACTAAATTATTTTGTGTGTGTTAACCTTCCCCAAAGTGCTTCCCACCAGCCCGGAGCTGTGATCAGGATCGACTAGGCAACCAACAATACAAAACCAAAAGTATGCTGCCTTGTCTGACATATTTGTTTGCAACATCTGAAGACCTGATCTCACCCACTGACAGTCAGTGGTCCTACCGCTGACCCTTTTCTGTGGGCATTCTCCATTTAAAAAACTAATAGCCTTTCTGACACAAAAAAATTCTATCACCAGGTAGTTGTTATTCCTTACATTTAAACAACAATCTTTCTCAAAACTCAGAAAACCACATACCCAGATTGCGTGTATTCCTGCATCACAGAAGCAATTCTCTGTACTAGCTGAGCTGTTGGAATGGGCTCATGATAAACCAAGAAATACTGCTGGGCCAGCTTCCGAGCTCTGTGCACAAGTACTCTAAAACAAACAGAAAAACACAAACAAAAAACCAAAACACCACACCAAAATCAGTATGTCAAAGAAATTTCAACTAGTTGTTACAACTAGAACTGAAAACTCATAATAAATACTACGATAAGGAATTATACACCTGGCATAACACCAATGCAAGAAAACACAGACTGTCCTGAGTTATCTGTACCAAATAACCTCTGAAACACTTAACTGAAACTACGGTTGAATTACAGTGCTGTTCATTCCCTACTAATTCTTTAGATAGAATGTTATTTGACAAGGTATTGAATATATTAAAAAAAACTTAAAGTGAACTTCACATACAGTCTAACACAATATAATATTTTGTACACTTAGAAAGAAACAGCCAACTGCTATCTGTTTCTGTTTCCTACATTTCTTGTATTAAAATGCATCTAAATGGCAATCAAACAAAAATCTTTTCATACCTGTAATCTGGACCCATACCACTGTACACTAAACCTATATGTTTGGTAATTGGTTCTACTTTATGGACACTCCTTTCATCATAAAGAATGGACTTCTGCTTCTTCTCAGTTGCCAACACCACTCCATTTGCAGCTGCAAAGAACAATTTTTTTTAATATATATTAAATTAAAATTATGGAGAGCAGTCAAAACACAAAACAAGTTTATCGGACTGCAAAGAATTTTGTTCCTCCCTTTTTTAAAAACCCTTCAAGTATAAAATCACATTAAACAGAGATATTTTCATTAATCCATCCAGCACATTGTTTGTCATTTTAAATAATCCCATTCTAAAGATAACTAAGAACATATTAATAATTGAGCAGTTAAAGTAACTTCATGTGTTATTTCTATATAAATGGACACACAGCTGAAATTATTTACTTAAGGGACTCAAAAATGAAGATGTCTATTTCTACCATCTGAGTGTCTCAAAAATCACCTTTTCCTAGCATGAGCTCTATGCTCCCTTCCTTTATAAAAATTATGTAGTTGTAGGGAAAAAAAAAAAAAAGGAAATACGAAACTAAATATGTAAAAATCCACTGAAAGAAAAACAAAATATGTAGTGGGAGGCAAGACAAAGAAAGACCCATTACAAAGTCCAAACTACTTTAGGTATCTTAAATGATACTTAGAATCCTGAATCAGGGAAATCACTAACGTAGTTATGTTCTGAACATACCTTTAATTCCAACTGATGGAGCTCCTGCAGCCACTGCAGCTAAAGCATACTCAATCTGAACAAGTTTTCCAGAAGGACTGAAAAGGAAAATGTAAAATAAGCCTAACGTAATTCTGATGTGCTTGAATCTCTCCCACAGCAATCCGACAATAACTTGGTTTTTTCATCCTCTTTACACCTAGTGTCAGCATATTCCAATCAGAATTTTAAAAAACCTCACCAGTCTGAAGATTCACACCAGCTGCTAAAAGAACTGGGCCAGTTCAGCACAAAACTTGCTGCTGCACAATGCTACTGGGACACTCATACAGTACCTGCCTACAGCCCTGGCAAAAGCTAATGCATTTTGGACAGTGAACAGTGACTGGGATGCAGGTTGAAGGGGAACAAGTCCACTCTACAACTTCACACCATTTAAAACAAGTTTTCCACTCAGTGGGAAAACTCTCCTGAGCACGTCATGACTTCCGACTGAAATGGCATTATATGCATGGTTTTCAAAAGTTTTCTAGGCAGTGATGTTCGGTGTTGAAAGGCACGAGCAAAACACTGCTGCTCTTTTTGAGTGAAAAGCACACCTCACGCCAACGGCACCAGATAGGAGCAGCTCCCATTTCATGCCCAGGTATTCCTGCATTTTGTTTTAATGATCCACATCGCTCACAGAATCATCAGAACAGAGCAGCTGGTCTGAAACTGGCACAGTAACTCATCCATAATGGAGTGTGGGTGGGGGACCACCCTCGGTCCCCAGGGAAGGGGACAGCGCAGAGATGGTCACTCACTGGACAAATGATTTTGCAAATGGGATCTGTTCTCTGGGCTGTATTTCAGACACAGGTGTTCTAATAGGTAGAGAACAGAAAAGTATGTAACTCAGTGCTTAGAGGAGTTAGAAAACACAAAGCAACCAATAATCACTTAGTGTAGTTATTTCTACATGGAGTAAATGTAGGTGAAAAAGTAATAATTGCAGTTCCTCCATTACAAAATACCAACAAACCAGAACAATATTTTTCTGTACCAGCAATTAAAACGTGCAGAACATTAGCAAAATATGTTAAAAGCAAAAACTAAAATAAATAATTCTCAGTATAAGGAAAAGGTGAATGAGGGAAAGTGTAGAGTAGTTGTATTCTCTTCCGCGTGAGCATAAAATCAAATGGCTTCAAATTTCAGAGCAAGTAGTGATTCTGTACAGTACAAAACCTCATTAGGAAACCACTTCCAAGAGCTAATAAAGAGTTCAACCTAGCTGAGTAAAGCAGGTATGTTTGGCTGCATCCATCCAATATGATGATTCTCTTCCTAGTTATAGACTGAGAACTGCTTCATTTGCTTAACTACAACAAACCTTTAGTAGCCTACTTGGCAATAACACAGCATTACTCTCTTCCAACATTAAGCGGCCACTATACCAAAAGCAGTAGAAAGGTTCTTACAGTTTTTCTGTTTGCACATATATAATATAATTCAGGATACCTAAATAGCTTCATTAAAACAAACAAACAAACAAAAAATTCCCTTTTCTGTGGATTAATCTTAAGGATAGGTATTAGAGCACCACTTTAATGGCTATCACTCCAATAGCACATTCATCCTGTGCATGCAACCATCCTGCACCTCAACACGAAGTGCTAGGAAACCACGGCCTGCAAAGTGCAGCATAAAGTGAAACACACCACATAAAACTCATTCAAAAGCTTCTTTTCCTTCCCACATCTGCAAAGCTCGTTCTGAAACATCCTCTCAAAATACCCTAGTTCAACGATCATCACGCATTTCCAGTTGTATCAGCGTTACAAAATCACTACTCAGCCTAAAGTCTGTGCGGATCCTAAGTCTCCTACGCTGTTCCCACAAGCACTCGCTATAAGGCGCTACCCGTGACAAGACAGACCCCAGGGTGGCCCCAGAGTGACTTGACTCATGGCACCGAGAGAGCACAGAGGTGGCGACTGCCTCGGGGCTCCCAGCAGCTCTCTGCTCCCGAAGGCGAAGCCACCTGGCCCCTGTCGCTTCCCCCACGCCCACCCCTTCTGCCCGGGTCCGGCCACCGCCGCCCCGCAGCAATCGCAGGCCCGGACCCGCCGGGGACGCGATGACTCTGCAAAGTCCCCACTCCGTCCTGCCCCGCCGCCGGAAGGCCGCTCCGCCTAGGCTGTGCGCCGCCCCACCCTTGCCCCTCCAGCCTGTCCGCCGAAAACCCAGGCCCACAGGCCTCTGCCCCCGGAGCACCTGAACGTAGTGAGGGAGAAGCTGTAGCCGCGCTCCGCCATCTTGGAATAAGCCGCTCCGCTCCCCAATAGCTACCTCTGCGCAGGCGTAGCCGCCCCCGCCGCTTCCTGCACGAGGGCACAGCTAGCACGCTGATTGGCCAGAAGGTAGAGCGGACCGGAGCCTGCGAGGGACACGATTGGCGAAGATGCACGCTGCGAGGCATGCTGGGAGTTGAAGTCCTTGAGTGTGCCTCTCACCGCCCCGCCCTCCTGGTAGCGCCAGGCATGCTGGGACATGAAGTCCAGGTATCCGTCCCGGTTATGCAGTGACCCCCTCAGAGCACTCGGTTTCCCAGCAGGCTCGGCGGCAGGCGCGCATGCCCAGTGCGCCCCCGGGCCAGCGACCGCCCTCCCATCCCCCGTAGGCCTTGGCGGGGCGGTGAGGGACGATGGCGGCTCTGGTGATGGTTTTCTCTCCGCTGCCGCGGCTTCGCGGGCTCCTCCAGCGCTGCTGGGGGCGGCTGGAGCGCGGCCTCTTGCCGGGTTTCTCCGGGGGCCAGAGCCCGCCCTGGGGTAGGTACCGGCCTCCTCCCCTCTGGGCTGAAGGAGAGGGCGGCACCGGGGCTGCGGGGCCCTTTGTACCGTGGAACGGCGGCGGGAGGGGCTGGAAAGGGAGCGGGGCGAGGGGCTTTGAAGGTGTCAGTAGCAGCTGTGTCATATTTCACAGAATCAGAGAATGTCAGGGATTGGAAGGGACCTCAAAAGATCACCCAGTCCAATCCCCCCATGGAGCAGGAACACCCAGATGAGGTTACACAGGAAGGTGTCCAGGCGGGTTTTGAATGTCTCCAGAGAAGGAGACTCCACAACCTCCCTGGGCAGCCTGTTCCAGTGCTCTGGCACCCTCACTGAGAAGAAGTTTCTTCTCATATTTAAGTGGAACCTTTTGTGTTCCAGTTTGTACCCATTGCCCCTTGTCTTATCACTGGTTGTAACCAAGAAGAGCCTGGCTCCATCCTCCTGACACTCACCCTTTACATATTTATAAACATTAATAAGGTCACCCCTCAGTCTCCTCTTCTCCAAGGTAAAGAGCCCCAGCTCCCTCAGCCTTTCCTCATAAGGGAGATGCTCCACTCCCTTAATCATCTTTGTTGCCCTGCGCTGGACCCTCTCCATCAGTTCCCTGTCCTTCTGGAACTGAGGGGCCCAGAACTGCACACAATATACCAGATGAGACAATATTCCAGATGCGGAATTATTATTATGATTTTTTTATTCAGGACCAGCACTAGCAGTCCAAGCTCCAGCTTTTCTGCCAGAGTCAGCGAGCGATGCTAGAGAAAGTAACGAGGCGCCTAGCCTCTTAGACAGCATCTTGTGGATGGCGGCGCCAAAGAAGAGGCGCACCATTGAAGTGAACCGCTGCAGGCGAAGAAATCCCAACAAGCTTATAAAAGTCAAGGTAATCACCAAAGTTCTATGGGCTTGCCACCTTATTCACTGCAGTAATTTTGCTAGTGGCAAGCACGCGTGCTTGAGTAAGATTTATGCAAATTGTTTTTCATCTCACTTATTTTCGGGCAGGATTGTCAAACTCATTTTCAGTGGGGGCCACATCAGCCTCTCAGTTGCCTTCAAAGGGCCAAATGTAATTTTAGGACTGTACAAATGTAGTAGTTACATTTACAGAGTCCTAAAGTTACATTTAGCTTTTTGAAGGCAACAGCAAGGCTGATGTGGCCCCCGGTGAAAATGAGTTTGACACCACTGTTTTAGAGAGTCATTATAGTGGTCAATACTGACTCCAAAAGCTTTCTGGAACTTGTTTATAAACTTAAAACACATTGCAATCTTCAAAATACTTTGTAACAGGTACATTCATCCTGCATGACTGTAGTCAGTGGTTAAATAAAAAGTGACAGTTCAAGTGCAAAACCACAAAACAGGAGTTTTAGCTGAAGAGCTGGTATAAATGGAAAAGCTTTATACTTTCTGTGCATCTCATTGAGTTGATAGGTCTTCAGTCTTCTAACCATCAACAGGCATAATGATTTAGTTATTGACTTCATAGGCTGTTTTTAGTAGAAGGCATTTGATGTAGCAGTACATCGTAGGATACATAGATCAATAAGTTTTGAAGAGGCAGTTGAATTTGTATGACATTTCGTTTAACCTTTTTAGTAATTTGTTATTGTTCTCTGTTTCTTTTGTTGTTATTGTTCAAATTAGAAAATTTACTATTTTTCACTGTTTTTCAGAGGAACATAGATGTTTGCCCTGAGTGTGGAAACCTGAAACAGAAACATGTCCTTTGTGGCTATTGTTATGCAAAGGTCAAAGCAGAAACTGGACTGATACGTCTGGAAATACGTAAAAAGGAGGGAGGACCATTTAATACTCCTACTGTAGAGACTGTCGTCCTTTATGATGGAGAAAAGCCCACAGAAAATGACAAGGGCAAGCGAATCATTGAAAGAGCCAGGAAACGTCCATCTTGGTTTGTTCAGAATTGATGCTATAGAACTAATGCTCACAAAACCAGTTACCACAGCAAGAAAGATCATGTTTTTCAAGAATGTTTTGCTTGTTTTGTTCACTCAACGTTGATATGGAAAACCTGTGAACTTTTGGGAATTCTTTAATCGTGTGTCATACCATGCAGTGTTGCAGTCAGGTTCTTTTTCTGTAGCGTGCAGTGGGAAATGCTGCTCAGTGATACATCATAGCAGTCAAGAATTAGAGAGAAATCAGGATCTATCTTGGGTTTGGACATCTGTGTACAGTACACTGAATAACTTTTATGTTAATGTGCTATGCTGGTTTTGTAAATAACTTTTTTTTTTTTAAACAAATGGAAAACATTCACATGTTAAATAAAGCATGTTAAGTTTCCTAGGAAAATCTGCTTTCTGTTTTTGCTGCTTCTCTTTTGGAAGACAAACAAAGAAACAATGCCATTTTTGAAACCAATGTTGATTAGATACAGAGGATATTTACAAGGAAAGACACAGTCACCTGGTTATTTCCATGGCTCTTAACAGAATCTGCCTGGATCTCTCCACAGTGCTGCTGTATGAGATACTCAGTGATATTCCTGGTTTTGAGTGGTTGCCATGAAGTATTTACAGTTTTCCTGTACTGGGCGGAAGGTTGAGTGCTTCTTGCTCTTGTCAGTATACAAAATAATTTTCTGCCTTAAAGTGATATGGAAAGACTTTCCCCAGAGGATACGGAAAGATTTTCTTCCCTGACTCCCCCCCTCCCAAGTGCACCGTGATTTCTTGAGTGAAATAACAAATTTGAATGTAATGACTGGAAATCTGTAAATTTGGTAAGGAACAAAAGCTGACTCTTGCAGCCGTTGCTGGTAGGGAGTCTGGATGCCCAGTGTCTGCTTGGAAAAGTACAAAGAGCAGCATACAATGTCTGCAGAGAGGGGGCAACTCAGCCCTCTGCTGTGCATTGTTGCTCTTCAGTGGTGCAGTTACAGCACCTCACTGTGGATTTGCACTTGGGTTTTACCTGCACTGTAGCACCTTTGCATTTGAAATCAAGAGTTTTCAATTTTAGGTTGGGATTTCAATATAGACAGCAAACAGCACTGTTTTGCTCTGTCCAAGTTCTAACATGTTTTGGAAGCACAGGACTGATAAAGGTGCCTGTATCTTTAGAACTTGTTAATTAGTATGTAAAAAATATACTAGCAAAATCCTTCCCTTCATCTCACATGACTGCACTGTGTAATTTATACAGTGAATGAGGATCAGTAAATACAAGTCGTTTCCAAGTAATTTGCGTAACAACCTGCCAAAGGCTTTAAGAATGGGGCAAAATGAGAGCAAAATCAATGAACGAGGGATGAGAAGGAGGCAGGCTCTGCAGCAGAGGTGGCTCTAGTTTTGCCTAATCCTAGGAAATTCTGTTGCAGTCAGTTGAGTATAATTCAAGGCAGAATTTGCTGCAGTGTGCTCAAACCCTGGACATATGGACATATGAAAATATATGTATTTTTAATGCAGAGCATGTACCTGTTAAACTGCTGCTGGACACCAACAGAATTGACTTTACAGCTGAAAATTAAGATTGTACTTGATGAGTGTGGTATATTGAGTCTAATCAGTTGATGCTCAACTTTTGATCACAAAAATGATCAGAGGGCTGGATCAGAGGTTTCCTATGTGGACAGTCGGAGAGAGTTGGGGTTGTTCAACCTTACTGTGGCCTTTCTGCACCTAAAAGGGGCCTATAAGAAAGATGGGGACAGACTTTTTAGCAGGGTCTGTTGTGACATGGCAAGGACTAGTAGTTCTAAGGTAAAAGAGGGGAGATTCAGGGTAGACATTAGGAAGAGAGGTGATAGATGCCCTGTCTCTGGTTACATTCAAAGCCAGGCTGGTCAGGGCTCTGATCAGCCTGATCTAGTTGAAGATGTCCCTGCTAATCGCAGGGGGTTGGACTAGGTGACCTTTTAAGATTCCTTCCAACCCAAACTATTCTGTGATCTTATGAAAGGCTTAGGCTGGAAAACCCAGCAGGTCCACGGGGCTGTAGTCATTTGGTGGGGGGAAGGAAAGGAGGCTGGACCCAAAACTGCACTGAGACTGGGGCTAGTGTAGCAATAATGAGAGATTAGGACTCAAACAAGTCACTAGATCTTTGTTGCTCACAATAAAACTGAGTTTGGATGGATTTTCAGGGATGATGAAGGATGTGCCACCTCCTGACAAATCTCACTTCCCTGCTCCAGAAGTCAGGTTTGCTGCAGCTGGCCAAAATGCCTGCAGCATCTCACAGAGCATGGTTTGGGTTTGGTTTTGCTGCATTATGGAGAGGTTATTGTGACCCTAAAAGATAATGCTTTGAAAGCACATTAAGACTCCACAGCTGTGTTCCTCCATTTTCAAGGTGTACCAACCATTTTCTGGTTTTTGTTCCTACAATAAATTAGAGGCAAGGGCTGTCTCAGACGATATGTTCAGAGCTAAATATGAGAAGTCCCACCACTTGATTTCTAGGTGCTACAGTAATAAAACCCCTTTTTTCTTGCCATACTACTAATTTTAAGGTAAAGGAGTGACAACAGGACTACAATGCCAGCTCCTTCCAAACCCTGATCTCCATAAAGATTTATTACGTCATGAATTGTAGCTCCCTTTTTCATCTTGCAGCACCACTTTCAGGCATGATATGTCAAATATGCCCACGTAGAGATTCCATACGCCATTTGTATTTTAGTTTGCTTTGTCTTTTTAAGAAGTTTTTCCACCCTACACTTAAGAATGTAACCAACCACAAAACTTGCACTGAAGAAGTCAAAGAATCACTTTTCCCACCTCATATCAACTGTTCTGTAACTACACTTCTCACTCCACAAAACCTTTTAAAACGTTACTTATTAAACAGACAAATGGTTCATTCATACATGATGGCATGAGGTCAGCTGAATTCTCTTGAGCTGATGGTGAAGAACCGTGATTGTTCTTGAAATGGTTTCTGCAAACTCCTTCATTTGAGCCACAGCCACAAAGTTTTGCTGAAGTCAAATGGTGAATTGCAAAGACAATTAAACTATAAAACTATAACCATTAAAACTATAGTTCCTCCATCTCTGAGAATGACTCTTTAATGTTACCTTAATATACAATAGTTTCACCCCAGCTAACCCACTATATACTAGGTCCATAATTTTTGCAGTGCAGAAGAATTGCCCTTCAAGCTACAAAGTTCACTGGATAAAATAAAAAAGCCAGACAACTCAGTTTTAAAAAAAACAAATACACAATCTGAAATCATATGGTCAACATATGATGGTTTCTGCCAGGAATGCAGTGTGTTTTACTGTAGGTTGGCTTTGAGTGCTTTTGATTTCTTCATCCCTAAAAACACTGATATTTTCATAGGAATAAAAGCAAAAATCATATGTTACCTTTAGACACCATATCGTCATATTAGAAACTCTGAAACCACCTAGCTAGCAGCTTATTCTGTCTTAAGCCCGTTCACACCATGAATATTTGAAATGATTTTGTACTCTCTTTGAACAACTCTATATAATATGACCTCCCTGACACTGTTTATTCCCTTCAGAGCATTTGAGGTTTTAATAAAGACATACTTCAACAAAATGCATCAGGTAGAAGCTTGAGGGTGCGAATATTTTAAGGACAGAACAGACTAAAACCAAATAACCACACTCCCTGACTAGCAAACATAGAAAAAGGAGTAATACTTCACATTTTCAGAAAACAGAGCTTGATAGCACAATTCCCAGATATCCTTGAGCAATTTCTCAACTTGAAGAAGACACTGCTCCCTAGCCAGACTCTTCCAGGAAGCTAAAATAAAAGAGGCTACTGATTTATTTTCCTACAAGGGCTCATGTAGAATAAACATAACTAAGCACCAATCCGCACAAAGGAGCAGGTGGTCTCAGAGGTCCATCCACGTGGTTCTCAGCACCACATGTTACGGTGCTCTGCCAAATTTACCACCTTCCACATCCTTGTCAGGCAAATATTGTCTTGTAGGTGACGCACAACAGCCGGCAGGCACCCGGGTTGTGCTGTCAGTGTCTGTCCCTCATAAACAGCTCCTGAACTGTTGGCCCAGAGGAATATGCATTTTCAAGGCAATTAGATTGTTTGAAAAACAAACAAACAAACAAACAAACAAAAAAGGATCAAGATAAAGCTGGGAGACCAAAATTACTGACTTGCTGAAGAGAAAGTGCAGAGCCTGACTGTCCTGCACTCCCAGGGAAGCGAGTGTGGGGCACGGTGGCAGCACGGGGCACGCAGGTGTCCCCTGGCACAAAGGTCAGGGTGGCATCACTGCAATGGGAGGAGAGGAAAGAGACACCTTGAATAGGAAGGCAAGGATTGAAAGCCACAGGAGTTTGGGCTGTGTGAACCCCACGGCTGACCAAATTGCTTGTTTTTCAATACAGGCCAGTGAAACTTACCTCTGAATTCCCTAGCAAGCGTGAAGTGCACCTGGCCTGCAACGAGGTGTTCTCGGAAGGATGCGCACTGTATACAAACACGTGGCTTACAGAGGAATGGCATGTTATGAATCTCTCTGAGGATGAGAAAATAGTTGCTCTGGTTTTGGTACTTGTCTCTTATTACCAACATTGTGCTAAAAGAAGCAGTGATATGTCTAACTCGTGCATAAATAAACTAATCTGAAGTAAGAAAATTCAATCCTTTCAAATCCTCCTGATCAGAGAATCACAGAATGTCAGGGATTGGAATAGACCTCAAAAGATCACCTAGTTCAATCCTCCTGCCAGAGCAGGAACACCTAGATAGGATATACGGGAACATGTCCAGGCGGGTTTTGAATGTCTCCAGAGCACAACTTCCCTGGGCAGCCTGTTCCAGTGCTCTGTGATCTTCACTGTGAAGAAGTTTCTTCTCATATTTAAGTGGAACCAAACATGTATTTGACTCCTTTGTTTTGACATCTGTGAGGTTCCACCCAAGTTCACGTTCTCCAGTGTTTCTCTGCAAGTACCTCTGGCACAAATGTTTATCTTTATTATTATAAATGAATGAGGCAAAACTGCAACTGTGTCTATTACTTTTAGGTAGTCTGATCACAGCTGTGGTCAGGTTAAACCTGTCTCCTCCCTGCTGTGCAGAGGACATTTGCCACCCCCGGCATCCCATGTTCTCGGTCTCTTGGAGGCCACGTTGTTTCTGTGGGATGCTCCCCACTTGCTGGTTCCTGCCTGCTGCCCACTGCTGCCTGGTGTCGTGCCAGCCCCGGCTGGCAGCTCCCTTGCCTACCAAGTTTTCCAGGGTTGAGCCATCATGTTCTTCTTTTCTTAGAGGGGCTGTTGTCCTCAGGAGAGGTCTCGTGCTGGTTGAGGGTGCTGGCTGGCACTGGGCGCTTGGCCTTGGTGCTGCCTGCCTCTCCCCATCTGGTCAGATCCACCCCGAGCTGCCCTTGCAGCATCTCCTCCTGGAGCTGGTCCATGTGGGATGGAGGGCACTGGAGGACATGTGGGGGGCTGGCCAGGCGACTCAGCAGTGGGATCTGCAGGGGGCTGAGCAGAGAACTGTGCAGACGGTCCTTCAGGGGATCCTTCCAGGGACCAGCCACAGGAGTGTCCTCTGCAGTCTGCTCTGAACTCTCTGGAGAGCTTGGCTTCCAAGTCTCCAGGGGACTCAGTGGAGGCCAGATGGGAAGATCCATCACCCCAGTGCCCATCTGCCCCTGAGGATCCATCAGGGGGCTGTCTCGCATCCCCCAGATCGTGTCAGTGTCCTCCAGCATTGCCGCTGCCATGCGGGCCTCATGGTAGTCATCATCCATCCCATACTCCAAGAAGTCGGGGACGTCACTGAAGGAGGTGGTGCTGACCAGGCCATTGAGGACATCAGCGAAGATGTTGTCCCCATCCAGGAGCATCTCTGCTGCCACTTGCTCCTTCTGGCAGCCGCCCTCTGCCCTGTACTCCAAGAGGTGGGGAACTTGTTGAGAGAGGTTGTCCAGCTGGGGACATCAGGGACAGCAAGGAGAATGTCCTCACTGTCCCACCCCACTCCCTCCCCCATCTCCTCGGGACAGCTGCCCTCTACGACATACTCGGAGAGGTTGGGGAGCTCACTGAGGACCTCCGCAGTTGTGCAAGGGCCATTGGTGGTGAAACTGGTGTCCCTGCTGTCCTCTAGACATGCCACCAGTCCTTGGTCCTGGGGACAAGTGCTCTCTGCCGCATAGCCTGAGAAGTCATGGAGCTCCTTGAGGCTGTTGGGGAAATCAAGACTGTCAGGGATGGTGTCCTTGCTGTTTCCCAGACCCACATCCACCACTCAGTCCTTGGGGCAGCCACCCTCTGCCATGTACTCAGAGAGGTCAGGGAGCTGGCTAAGGAAGGTGGTAGAGTTGGGGCTGTCACCCATGACCTCGCTGTCCTCCAGCCCCGCCACCGCCACCGGCTCTGTGGGGCTGGTGCCCTCTGTCCTGTACTTGGAGAGATCGGGGAGTTGTTGAGGCAGGTGGTCAAGCTGGGGGTGTCAGGAACATCAGGGATGGTGTCCTCGCTGTCCCCCAGCCCCACTGCCACCACTCGCTGCCCTGCGCAGCCGCCTCTGCCACGTACTCTGAGAGGTCGGGAAGCTCGCTGAGGAAGGTGGTCAAGCCGGGGCTGTCGGGGACATCAGGGACAGCGTCCTGGCACTCCAAGGTGTCGAGCCAGGCGAGCAGGTTGTTGATGGTGGTGTCCTCGGCCTGCTCAGCCACCTTCACCGAGGCCTTTTTTGGCTCCTGCTCGGGCTGATCCACCGACCTCTCCAAAGCTGCCGGCGTGGGCACTGGAGCTGAAAAAGCAACAGAGCCAAGCCAGCAATTACTGAGGCCAACCTGTGGCTGCTGACCGGGAGCCATCACTGCTCCCGACAGGCAGCCGCCGTTTTTTGGGCGGCGGAGCCATCCCAGGGGTCCCTGAGCCTCCTCTCGCTTCTTCCAGTCGCTCCGGCGCTGTCGTCTGCGGGCTCTTCTCTCGGAGCGATGGCGCAGCTGGCACAGCTGTGCTCCAACCGCCATAACGGAGGCTCGTGGCGTCCCCAGCAGACGCTGCGGTGGCCGGCATGGCGGCCCCAGGGCCACGAGGCCCCATTGCGGGGACATTTTGCTCTGCAGTCCTGTCAGTGCTCAGATTTGCTTTGCCTCTGGTGGAACTGGCTCATGTGCCTTTTGTCTTAAGGAAAGAGCAACAGCTGCAGGTCTTTTGACAACATGTTTTACCAGCACGACAAACCCGGTAGTTGTGTTGCAGAATCAAACTATGCGAAGGGATTATGATATTTCTTCAGAGCTGTAGTGTTAAGAATGCAAAACGTGTTTGAAGAGACAGTGCTTTTTTGGCTCCAAGCCACTTCTATGGATGTTCAAGCGTTTCCAAAAATCCTTCTTGCAACGGCCCTCTTGTGAATTAATGAGAAAATAGGGTGGAAAGAAAATCAGCACATAAAATAGCTGTGACACGCAGCACTGAAAAGTCTCCGCGCACAATAAAAAGCCCCATGTAAGGGTGGGTGGCACATCGGGGCACCGGGCTGTCGGCAGCGGCTGCAGCGGCGGCAGCTCCAGGAGGCTGCGCGGCTGGAGAAGAAGGGACAGGGGCGGGAAGAGTTTTCCCTCCAACTCTCTCTCGGGAGCAGCCAAACCGCGCGACTCCCGCTCGTTCCCGCCCTTACCGGCACACGGGGCGGGGCCGGGAGGCGGGGCCGAGGTGGAGGAGCGACGGCTCTGCCATCCGCTCGTCCGTCCTGTGCCCGGCGGGCGGGCGGGGAGGGCGAGGCCGCTTGTGGGCACGCGTGGGTGGCGCGGCCGGCGCCGCCGCTGGGCGGGCAGCTGGAGCGGGGCAGCGGGTGTGCCCGCCGGGTCCGCGGGGTCGGCCGGTGCGGGAAAATCCCGTAGAAGATGTTACAGACTTGTGAGTGTTATTGCTGCTTGTTGTTGCTGTTCAATCTTTTGTTTGCTGAGGGAAAACTTGCCGTAAGATCCGTGAGCAAAACGTCTTTTTGGAATATTTGCCAGCTGAGTAGTTTCTCCCTTGGACTTCATCCCTAGGGGTGATGGGCTCAGGGCAGCCGCGCCATAGAGCAGCAGTTGCACGATTGATACTTGTAATCGGGTTCCTAATTGGTAGCCTTTATTTTGCGTGGGTTGTGTGTTGAACTGCTCAGTAGTTAGTTTGGTTTGACATTTCCTGAAGGTGTAGGCAAAGATTAAAGAAATGAGTGGACTTAAAGAGGAGTATTTATTATTTTGCC
Source organism: Nesoenas mayeri (assembly GCF_963082525.1). Taxonomy (NCBI): domain Eukaryota; kingdom Metazoa; phylum Chordata; class Aves; order Columbiformes; family Columbidae; genus Nesoenas; species Nesoenas mayeri. Next base: position 111,682,718 of record NC_137543.1, read on the forward strand.
ATGGCATGTGTCTATTTGAAACCTGTGTTGATTATTGGTGATATTCAAGAAATTGCCGAGACTTAGAGGGCAAATCTTGATGTGCTGAGCAGAAGAGTGCAATGGGTCTTTTTGGTTGCCAGGCAGCTTTCTTGACCCATGTGGCCAGTTTATCAAGATTACACTGCACGCCTGAGAGAGTGAGAGATCCCCATCCTCCTTAAATAATTACCATGATGCTAATGGGATAAAATACTCTTATTGATCAGCCTGGATGTCAGTCCAGCTCTGCCCCATCTCTGCCCCCCTTCCTCGGTACGTCACATCTGTGGGCAGAGCAGTCAGAATGTCCTTGGCTCTCAGACCAGAGCAATTAAAAACATGAGCTCTGTGCTGGGGTGTTATTTCTTGTTCTCAAACTAATTCCAAATAATGACTGTGCGAGCTGTGTAAAATAAAGGTTTCTAAGTCCATGAAGAAGATCAGTTCACTTTCAGTCAAAACAGCACAATTTCAGGTGTGGAGCCCTCAGGGCTCTGTCAGGACCTTCTTTTCTCTTCTGCCTTCTTCTCCCTTCCCCTCCCCCCTGCCCTTTCCCCTTCCCTCTCCCTTCCTTCACTCTTCCCTAAAAAACACTTTCCAGGACACAAAACGCAATGGATACAAGTGTTTCTATTTTATTTTATTTTATTTATTTTATTTTTTTAATTTACTTCATTTTATGTTTTTTCATGTTCTGTTATTTCATGTCATATTATTTCCATTTCTCACTCTGTTTCAGAGCCAGTGTTCACAATCCTTAACACAAGCCCACGTGTAGCCAGGAGCTGGCTGATGCATTCTTCAGTTTAGCTTGAGAAAACAGCCCTTGCAGGCTGGCAAAGGCAAGTCCCAGAGCTGCAGAGAGCAGCAGCAGGAATAGAGGCCAAGCTTTCCCTGCTTCCTCAGAGGGAGAACCTTGAGAATGAGGCGCGGGACTGCCCACGCACAAAAGAAGAGGTATGTGGTACTGTGGAATCTTTTCCAAAGCATCACATGTAGCGATGACGAGCAGACTTTTTGCCTGGCACACCTTGTTTTGCTGCTGTGCTTCTTGGGCAGGGATGCACGAGAAGCGCTCTGGTCCCTGCCAGGCGCTGGTGTTGCCCGCAGGGAGAGGTGCCGAGTGGCAGCTGCGAATCCTTCCTGTTCCTGACAGGACACCAGTGGCTGCTCCAAAGCACTGGGTCCCCATGCAACATCTCTGCATCCTGTTTCCCACATCTACCTTCTTTGTCTGTAACTTGTTTGGGTCTTGCCTGTTTCTTTCTACCTTCTTTGGTGTTCTGATTTTGTTGTTGATGTTGTTTCTATTTTTGTTGTTGTTTTGGTTTTGTTGTTGTTTTTTTTTTTTTAAGTTTGTTTCATTTAGTTGGTTTAGGTCAGTTTATATTAGTTGCTTTTGGTAGGCTTTTTGAAACTGGTTGTTCCAAGTTGGTTGTTTGACACTGTATTACATTGTTGGTAGGTTGTGTGTTCGTAGGTCACTGAAGGCTGGTTGTTTTAGGTTAAGGTTTGTTAAGTTTGGTTTAGGTTGGGGGTCTTAGATTGCTTGTTTCAGGTTTGATGGTTTAGCTTGGTTTTGGTTGGTTAGTTTAGGTGGCTTGGTTTAGGTTGTTTGATGTAATTTTCTTACCGCTGATCTATGTTGTTTAGCTTAGGAGGTTTCTTTTTCTTGGTTTTGCTGGGTTCTTTGGCTGGTGCTGTTTTCTGACGATTCTTTAGCACTGGTTGTGTTAGTTTGGTTTAGGTTTCTGGTTTTAGTAGCTTGGTTCAGTTTGTTGCGGTCATTTGAGGTTGGTTTGAGGCAGGTTCTTTGAGGGTGGTTGCTGAAGGCTGGTGGGTTTAGGTTGCTTGATATAGGTGATTTTTGTTTGAAGTTGTCTTCCGTTGGTTGTTTTAGGTGGCGTATCTGAAGCTGTTTTCGTTGAGGCTGTTTTCAGTAGTTTGGTTGAGGTTTGTTTAGGTGATTTTTAGTTGGGGCTTGGTTGGTTGGTTATTTTAGGTTGTTTCTTTTCAGTAAGCAATTTAGGTGGGTTGGTGGGTGTCTGTGTTTTTAGGTAGGTTGGTTTAGGCAGGTTTGGTTTACATTGTTTAGGTTGCTTGAGGGGTTTCTGGTAAGGTTGGTTCAGGTTGTCTGGTTTAGGTTGGTTTAGTTATTTTTTGGTAGGTGTTATTTACATTGCATGTTTTGAAGATGGATTCCTTCAGGTTGGGGTGGTTTAGATTGGTTGTTGAGGGTGCTTTAGGTGGTTTGGTTAGATTTACATTGTGTTTTGTTGGTTTTAGGTTGTGTCTGGATGATTTGGATGTGACTGCAATCTTGCTGGGACATGTGTCCCCCCACTAATCACCAGGCTCGATTGGGCTGTTTCTGCTGTCTCAGCAGATGTCCCCTTCCACCTTCCCTGCTCCATGTGTTTCCCTGCCTTGCTCAAAGAGGATGAGCTTCCCCGCTAGAGGCGAACCATTGCTAGGTCAAGGGTATACGGTAGCTGCGCTGTGCTTGAGAACCTCCAGAGAAGCTCAGGGTCCATTAGTAGGAGAACCTGGGGTAGTGTAGTTTCCAAGACTGCAGACACATCCAAGTGAGACACTGCATGGGGTAGGGTGGCTGTTGGTTGGATTTTTGTTGTTGAGGTTTTTTAGTGTGTTTTAGCTTCGTTGTTGAAGTTGAGTTGATTTAGATGGGTTTTTAGCTTGGTCATTGTAGGCTGGTTTCAGTGGTTCTATTTAGCTTTGAGTTGTTTGCTTTAGGTCATTTTGGTCAGGTTATGTCATTTGGTTTCATACTTTTGAGGTTGGTTTAGATGGGTTGTTTTAGGTAGTTTTATCCTTTATTAGATTGTTTTGAAGTTGTTTGAGATTGTTTCATGGTTGTTTTAGGTTAAGATTGGTTGTTTTCGGTTTGTTTAGCTTGTTTGGCTATAGGTTGCTTAAGGTTGGCTGAGAAATGCCGGTTTATGTAGTTTTAGATTGTTTTAGGTAGGACTTTTTAGATCATTTGGTTTGGGTAGTTTTGTTTTAGGGTGTTTAGATTGGTTTCTTTTGTTTGGTTTAGGTTGGCTTTGGTAATTTGTTGTAGATTGTTGAAGGTTCTGTTTAGGTTGTTGGTGGCTGATTTAAGTTTTTTAAGGCAGACTGGTTTAGGTTGTTGAAGGTTGGTTTAGGTGAGTTGTTCTATGCTGGTTTAGGCAGACTGTTCTAACTAAGTTTAGGGCCAGCTCGTGGAGCAGCAGGCACCCAGCCCAAATGGCCCAAAGAAGCCGTGGCAAGGGGCCGTGCTCAACGCTGCAGAGGAAGGCAAAAAACCCCCAGAGACGCTTGCTGTCCCACCTGGGGGAAAAAAAAGCCTTCCTCCCCCCAGCTGCAGGGCACGAGAGGCCATCTTCCTGGTGCTTGAGCAGCAGGTAGGAACCGAGCCAAAAGGGCCCAGAGGAGCTCTGCAAAGTGGTCATGCTCCATGCTGCAGAGGAAGGCAAAAAACCCCCGGGGACCAGGGCCAATCTGCCCCGGGGGAAAAAATTCCTTCCTGACCCCAGTGCTGGCGATCGGCTGTTCCCTGAGCATGTGAGCCAGACCTGGCTCCTTGTCCCACAGGCTGCTCACGCCTCCCAGGACCTGCCCAAGCCCTATCTTGTCCTATCCTATCCCTCCACCTGGAGCCATCTCTCGGACTTCCGAGAGTACCCAAATGCCTCTGAGCTGATGGACCTTGGGGGCAAGAATTGTTCCTGTGCCTGCTGGGACACCAGTGGGTGTTCCAATGCACTGCAACCCCTGGCAACCCCTCTACCTCCTATTTCTTACGTCTCCTGAGCCTGGCTCCGCAGATGATGAGGATGGTGAGCTCTGCTCTGCTCCTCCAGAAGAAAATCCCTTGCTCTCTCCACTGCCATCCAGCTGGAAAGGATTTCCATCCATGAGCTGAGTTTGGAAGGTGGCCGTGCCAGCAGATTGCCTTGCAGTGGAGATCCTCCAGCAGCCTCATGCAAGCTCCTCTTCCCTCGGCCTCTGGCCTCTGATTCCACCAGCTCCTCAAGTGCTTCCTGTGGGATGTGCTGGGGCTGTCCCCGGGCCAGCTCTGGCAGTGGGCATGGGAGGCTGCTCCCTTTTATAGTGCCCCGGGGCATTGTGACCTCAGCATTGCTGGGTGCTGGCATTGTGACACGGGGGTGCAGCCCTGCCCACCCCCCCCGCACTCAGCAGCCTTGGGAGGAATCCTTTGGGGTGCTGATCCCAAATCAGTCCCTGTCATCTACAAGACAGGGGAGTAATCAACCTAACCGTGTCCCTTTTTTGCCAAAATACAGTGTGGATCTATTGCCAGTCCAGCCTTACTTCCAGTACTTCCTCCAACAGCCCTGTTACGAATTCCTGACCAAACCTGGGAAGGAAAAACAAAATGCTAGAGATGAGAATTACTGAATGCAACAAGAAGACACAACAGAGATGATGGAGGAAAACAGCAAGAGGGGAAGGAGAGGAGGAGCAGAGAACACATAAGCAAACAAGATCCTTGAATCTCACCCAATCAGAGGAGTAATAGAAAGGTTCCCAAAGACCAGATTCTGAATAAAAAGCATACCTTGTAAGCTTTTGTCTCCAAGTCTCTAATTTGCTCCTCAGCCTTAGGTCTGCTCTGACAGTAGGCCACATTTCTTGGCTTCATTTGAGCATCTGGATCCTTCAGAAGAAATGTGTGGTTTGCTGCAATAGATTTTGGAAGGTCATGAGCCTATATAGGGATTTGAAGAAGAGGAAGGGGGGAAAAGGGTTAATGGGGGAAAAAAAGAGAAAAGTTTACCAGTTCTTGTCAACAAATTTTCCTGCATCTTCTAGATTCCCAGCTTACTTCTACTGAAACCACAGTCTCAGCGGATACAATTGTACACTAGATCTGATACAATTCTTCTCAGTTTTAATAACAGATGCATAATGAGGATTTTTTTTTTAATGTTAAAGTCTATTATTGCTGCAGATAACTTCAAGTCATCACCTATGCTAAAAGAAGAGCATCTTTCCCCTCCACCTGCCCTGTTCATAAAGCTGAAGAAGAACCCCACCTCTCTCAGCTTGTCCTCACAGCAGAGCTGTTCCTGCCCTCTGGTCAGTTTTGTGGCCTCTGGCCCCTCTCCAACAGGTCCGTGTCTCTCCTGTGCAAAGGGCTCCAGAGCTGGATGCAGGACTCCAGGTGGGGTCTCACCAGAGTGGAACAGAACAGCAGAATCCCCTCCCTCTACCTGCTGGCCAAGTCCTTTTGATGCAGCCCAGGGTACGATTTGACTTCTGGAATGGTTACTCCATCGTAGAAGGCCACTAGGTTGGTCAGGCAGGACATGCCCTTGGTGAAGCTGTGCTGGCTGTCCCAAATCACCTCCCTGTCCCCCATGTGCCTTAGAACAGTTTCTAGGAGGATCTGTTCTGTGACCTTTCCAGGCACAGAGGGGAGGCTGACAGGTCAGTCATTCTCCAGGTCCTCCTTTCTACCCTTTTTAACACTTGGTGCCGTGTTTCCTTTTTTCCAGTCACCAGGGACTTCACCCGACTGCCAGGACTTGTCCGATATCATTGGCAACCCCATCAGCCAATTCCCTCTGGACCCTGGGTACACCTCATCAGGCTCTCTAGATTTATGTACGTTCCAGTCCTCAAGTGGTCATGAGCTCCATCCTCACCTGCTGTGGAAGGGGCTTTGCTCCTCCAGTCCCTGTCTTTGTGGTGGAGGCACTTGAACCCCCCAGAAATACCAGCAGCAGTTTGGTCCAGGCTCCAGGGGAGGGAAAGGCCTGAGCCGTAGCCAGGCCAAGAACTTCTTTTGGGAAACCCACAGGGAAGCAGAACGGCACACTGAATATTGAGCTGTGGGCTCAGGAGTCTCGTGCAGACCTTTCCCACTGCATGCAGTTTGACTACGAGTCAACCACTTTATTCTACAAATATGACAGCCTGAGTGAGCCTATTCTGAGCTCTCTCTGCTAAATAAGCTGGCTGTATGGCGATGGTTAAACTACTCACAGGTCAGTGGATGAGCCCAATTTAAGTTTCATATTAATCATTTAGCTGAAGTAAATGCATATTAAATATATGAATCATCTAGAAGTAGAAAGTTGTGGGATGTTTAATATACTTTCTACTTCATGTTACTTAGTAAACTGGATTTGCTGAAATCTTAAGCCGTAGGGGTCTGCTCATATTTACCAAAAGCAAGTACAAACTACACTGAACGTTTGCAAGATGAGGCCTATTTTGCACTTGGCTGACAAGAAAAGGATTTATTCAGACAAAACAGCACCTACAAGGCTGTGGACCATAAACAATGTCTGCAGCTGAACAAAACAAAGGCATATTTGAGATCAGTGAAAAGGATCCAATGAGAAGCAAGAAGACCCCAAAGGGAAATAGAGCTACTGGACTGAATCATGGTATGAATGGTCTGTGGAGATACAAAACTCGATGGTTTTCTATGCTCGGGTTGGACCTCTGTGCAGACACCCAGCCTGAGCCAGTGGCAGCATTGGCACCTGTCTTAGAATTTGGCTGATTACCCCTCTGCAGGTGGTTCGATTGAACGCAAACACAACGTACGCTGGGGTGCCGATTGGTGTGTACACATCTCTGAGAAACCAGGGGAAATTCACCCTATTTAGGTTTTGTAAGGATTGACACAAGGGTGGATTCTGCAACTTGTTGAAGGACCGTGCACTAAATAAATTGCACGCTTGTAACTTGTAATGTGTGTGGTTTCACCTGAACTAAGTTTCCGCTCTAATTTATGGGGATGGGACACTCCATGGCCTCCGCCCAGCAGCCCGAGGACGCCAGGCGCTCTCCTCCCCTCTGCCCCTCTGGGCTCCTGCCGGCTGCGGGGACAACACCACTGGCAGGGAGCCGAGTGTCTGGAGGTTCACGGAGACCCCCCAACCCTCCTGGGACACCGTGGCCGCTGTCCTGTGAGGGGACCCCAGGCCTGGCACCAGGAGGGGCTGGAGCCCCGGGCACACAGGGGCAGCTGCAGGGCAGGCCCGGTGCCTGAGGGGCGGCCTTTCTGTCTGCAGTGCAAAATGGCCCCGCAACGGGGGCCAACGTAGTCTAATTGCACACAGTAGGAAAAGTCTGCGTGAGACTCCCTGCACCCACAAGGCACCGGCATTCACTGTGCCGCTTCCCTGTGGGGCTCCTGGGAGGAGTTCTTGCACTGGTTGCGGCTCAGGCCCTTCCCTCCTGTGCAGCCTGGGTCACACTGCTGCTGGTTTGGCTGGGGGGGTGGGTCGAGTGCATCTACCACCCCCTTTGACCACAGTCAACCCACTTCATTCTCTCACAGAGTGCTAGTGCGGTTACCTCTTGCCTCTACGTCACAAATATGTGGCATATTGTGGTTCAGTGGTGAGAGTCCAATTGTTCGATAAACCATTTGGTTTGAAGGCTAATATCATCTATGTACAGTGCTAGCATGCACGTGAACTTCTGTTGAAACAAATAGCTTCAGTAATGTAGAAAATCACCATTAAACCGTATTATCGACGTGTTTCCCACAACAAATTGAGATCCTTTGCTTATGTGTGTACTAGGCTTTTATACATAAAATGATTGTAAGTAACAAGCACGATAATGTCAGAGTTAATAGAGTTACAACTGGATGAAGCATAACATTTAAAGTTCCTGTTGTGGTTGATGACCATCCAAATAGGGTCTCCCACTTCAGTCCCAACTGGACATGATGTACCTTCAGCAGCAACAGGATGGGATATTGTACTTTCATCTTACAGGAAGATGCAAGACACAAAGATGAAATAGACTGGTCTCGGCAGGGTCTGCCAGACAGATTATGCCATTAGAAATGTGGGAAAATCCATTGTGTGCTAATTCTGCATTTTGCAGCATTGCTTTTGTCTTTGTCTGTAGGAATCTTAAGGATATATGGTAAGGTGCCTTTAGGATTATTCACAGACCTAATATCTAAACATAGAGGTTCTACTCATGGTTCATGTGCTTTTCTACAGCCCAGCTACAGTTGCTGGAGTGTACTTACAATGTTCCTCCTCGCCATTCTTGCGCCATTCCCATCTATTCCACCCCCTCACTCAAGAAACCGCTTCTGCTGGGGCCAGCAAAGCCAGAGATGTTCACCTGGGCTTGTGAGGTGTAATGCAGAGCAATTTATAGAGGTACAGAATAAACACATATAGGAAAAGGAATCAACATATCTTTACAATGATGTTTTAAATCAGGTGTTGCATTCATTTTGTCAAGGAATTCAATGAGCCATTCATGCAGGCATCATCAAGAGATTGCTCTGTTTGATGCAAAAAGTCTTGGAGATGTTAGGTGTTGTCCTTCATGTTTGCTGATGCATCCGTAATGTTGAAGCAACAGATGTTTTTAAAATGGAAGCATCTTTTTCAGCCATTACATACTCAAGGAAAACAATAACCAAAAATATTAATATCAAAATCCCTTAGCATAGTATAATTCTGCAATACAGCTACCAGGTTTGTGGTGTTGGTAAAATACATTGTCAAAAGATCTGCAGCTCTTAGTCTTTCCCTAATACAAAAGGCAAATGAGTTAGTTACATCAGAAGCAAACCAAATCTAAGTATTGACAGGATTGCAGAGCAAAATGGCCCCGCAATGGGGCGTTCATGGCCTTGTGGGCCGCCATGCCGGCCACCGCAGCGTCCGTTGGGGACGCCACCAGCCTCCGTTATGGCGGTTGGAGCACAGCTGTGCCAGCTGCGCCACGGTCGGATCACGCTCGGAGAGAAGAGTCCGGAGAAGACAGCACCGCATCGAGTGCAAGAAGGAAGAGGAGGTTCAGGGAACCTCTCAAGGTGGCTCCGCTGCCCAGAAAACAGGCAGCTGCCTGTCGGGAGCAGCAGCAGCTCCCACAGGCAAGAGAAGCCCATGGACGTTGTGGTGATTCTGCTTTCACCACCAAGTGGTGCTGTGTGTGTTCAGTTGCACTGGGAGCTGCCTGTGCCTGCCGGTGCAGTTCAGAGCAGGCATTAGAGGAAATGTTCTTCTGGCTGCATCTGTTCTCCTGTGATATTCTCACAAACTCTGTCCACACCGAGTAGCCGGTCCAAGGAAGGGGCACCTGGTCCCCACCATTGATCTCAAAGAGATAAAAAAGGAAAAAGGCAGAAAAGCCCAGAGGCCTCTGCAAAATGGCAAAGGGCCGAACAAAACATCCCGCACCAAAAACTCCCCCGGCTCTGACAAAAAAAGAGCGAAGAAAAAAAGCTATGTGTGCAAGAGAAAGTGCTCGAGAGAGTGAGAGAGATCCCCTCCCTCCTTAAATAATTAACGTGACGCTAATGGGATGAAATACTCTTATTGATCAGCCTGGATGTCAGTCCAGCTCTGTCCCATCTCTCCCTCCCTTCCTCGCTACGTCACATCTGTGGGCAGAGCAGTCACAATGTCCTTGGCTCTCAGACCAGAGCAATTAAAAACATTAGTTCTGTGCTGGGTGTTCTCTCTTGTTCTCAAACTAACTACAAATAATGACTGTGCGAGCTGTGAAAAAGAAAGGTTTATAACTCCATGAAGAAAATGAATTCACTTTCAGTCAAACCAGCACAATTCATTAAGGAGTACCTGCAAACAACAAACCCCACATTCCTTCTTATGCGTGATCCTCCTTCTGAGCCTACAGACCACCATTATACTAAGAAGGCAGAGAAATGCAGAAGATAGGGGTTTGGCATCAGCTACCCACGTACTGCCCCTTCATTATTGCTGATTTCCTACATGATCTTGCTCAAAGCCTTTTTGTGTGCCCCAGATCTCTCATCTGTTTGAGAATGGTAATATTTATTCCCATTAAAAACTATGCAATGTGGGGATATGTTAACTGTTAGGATTAGAAAACCAGCAATAAGTCGGATTCATGTTCAAGAGAGGGGAGTAATCAACCTAACCGTGTCCCTTTTTTGCCAAAATACAGTGTGGATTTGTTGCCAGTCCAGCCTCACTTCCAGTAGTACTACTGCCTGTGACCATGTCCCGTTCAATGACACGAAGGTGCCTTCTGTCTGGCACTTGGGGCAATGACTCGCTGTGTTTGGACTTTCTCTTCCCTAGACAGCTCCCGCCTCAGTGGACGTTTTGGCACCCATGGGTTTGGGGACTCAGCGAGTTTTCTCTCTTGGGCTGTTTAACACTGGGACCTTCCTCCCCGTGTCCTGTGACCGGGGCTTGCACAGCAAACTGTTTGCTGAGGTACAGTTTGCAAATCAGCCCTTCCCGTGCAGCTATTGATATAGGTGATGGGGAGTAGGCAATAGTGCAGTATTTTTCAGGTATGGAGCCCTCAGGGCTCTGTCAGGGATTGTCATGCAGAACTCCAGGTATAACAAAGCAGAATTCTCTCTCTCCCCTCCCAACTCCTTTCTCCCCTCTCCCCCCCAACCTCCTCTTCTCTCTCTCTTCTCTAAAAAACACTTTCAAGGACACAAAGCACAATGGATACATGTGTTTCTTTCTATTTTATTTTAGGTTCTTGAAGGTTGGTTGGTTTAGGTTAGTTGTTCTATGCTGGTTTAGGTAGGCTGTTCTAGCTAAGTTTAGGGCCAGCTCGTGGAGCAGCAGGCACCCAGCCCAAATGGCCCAAAGAAGCCGTGGCAAGCGGGCCATGCTCAATGCTGCAGAGGAAGGCAAAAAACCCCCAGAGACACGTGCTGCGCCACCTGGGGGAAAGAAAAGCCTTCCTCCCCCCAGCTGCAGGGCACGAGAGGCCATCTTCCTGGTGCTTGAGCAGCAGGTGGGAACCAAGCCAAAAGGGCCCAGAGGAGCTCTGCAAAGTGGTCATGCTCCATGCTGCAGAGGAAGGCAAAAAACCCCCGGGGACCAGGGCCAATCTGCCCCGGGGGAAAAAATTCCTTCCTGACCCCAGTGCTGGCGATCGGCTGTTCCCTGAGCATGGGAGCCAGACCTGGCTTCTTGTCCCACAGGCTGCTCACGCCTCCCAGGACCTGCCCAAGCCCTAGCCTATCCTCCCTTGAACTGGAACCTTCTCCCGGACTTGGGAGAGTGCCCAAATGCCTCTGACCTAATGGACCTTGGGGGCAAGAACGTTTCGAAAAATCCTTCCAACAGTCCTGTCAAGAATTCCTGACCAAACCTGGGAAGAAAAAACAAAATGCCAGAGATGAGAATTACTGAATGCAACAAGAAGACACAACAGAGATGATGGAGGAAAACAGCAAGAGGGGAGGGAGAGGAGGAGCAGAGAACACATAAGTAAACGAGACCCTTGCATCTCACCCAATCAGAGGAATAAGAGAAGGGTTCCAAAAGATCAGGCTCTGAATAAAAAGCATACCTCATAAGGTTTTGTCTCCAAGTCTCCAAACTTTTCCTTTTTCTAAGGCAAGGTGCAGATCCCACGGTGTCCTTTGGTTTTCGACGGTCTCTGGTGGTCTCCAGTGGGCTTCTGTGCACACACACACATCTAGTTTTTATTTTCTATATCTCCATATTTCTATTAACTCTATAGTCTGTATATACGTATACAGGGAGAAGGAGAAAGAAAGAAAAAGTCTGAATGATTTGTGCAATGTGAAAACCTTTTCCCTTGAAGGCAAGCTCCAGCTCCAGCTCCAGCTCCAGCGGTGTCCTCGGGTGTCCTGGGGTCTCTGGCGCTGTCCCGCGGTCTGCGGTGGCTCCTAAGGACTCCTCCCGGTGCTCTGGGGCTGCCGACCAGAAGATGGCAGCGACTCTCCTCGCCTCTTCCCCAAGCCCCAGGGCAGAGGAGATGCCCCGGCAGGAGGCAGGAGCCCAGAGGGGCAGAGGGGAGGAGAGGGCCTGGTGTCCTCAGGCTGCTGCGCAGGGGCCACGGGGTGTCCCGTCCCCATAAATTAGAGGGGAAACGAGCAGCTGAGGCTTGGAAACTTAGTTCAGGTGAAACCACACACGGTACAAGTTACAAGCTGGCAATTTATTGAATTCATAGTCCTTCAACAACCTCCCTGGGCAGCCTGTTCCAGTGCTCTGGCACCCTCACTGAGAAGAAGTTTCTTCTCATATTTAAATTGAACCTCCTGTGTTCCAGGTTGTAGCCATTGCACTTATCATTGGCTGTCACCGAGAAGAGCCTGGCTCCATCCTTGTGACACTAACCCTTTATATATTTATAAACATTAATGAGGTCACCCCTCAGTCTCCTCTCCTCCAGGCTAAAGAGACCCAGCTCCCTCAGCCTTTCCTCATAAGGGAGGTGCTCCACTCTCTTAATCATCTTTATTGCCCTGCGCTGGACTCTCTCCAGCAGTTCCCTGTCCTTCTTGAACTGAGGGGCCCAGAACTGGACACAATATTCCAGATGTGGTCTCACCAGCACAGAGTAGAGGGGAAGGAGAACCTCTCTTGACCTACTAACCACCACTCTTCTAATGCACCCCAGGATGCCACTGGCTTTCCTGGCAACAAGGTTCAGCTGCCAGGACTGCTCCCTGCCTGAGAGCACAAACATTTGCCTGCTGAGGAGAAGTGCCAACTGCAAAAGGATGCCCTTTCCCTCAGTCAGGTGACAAGACTGCAGCAAAAACCAAGGACATTTCAATTCTTGTGAAGGAGGACAGAGAGAGACCAGCAGATAGGGCAAAGGACCGACTATGCAAATGCTATTTGATCTTTTGGAAGATAAGCAGGGCTGCTGCGGGCGGGGCTGCACACGTGTGGCTCTGTCACTCCCGTGTCACAATGCCAGCACCCGGCAATGCTGAGGTCACAATGTCGGGCAGGATCAAAAGGAGCAGCCGGCTCCCGTGTCCACTGCCAGAGCCGGCCCGGGGGCAGCCCCAACACATCCCACAGGAAGCACTGGAGCAGCTGGTGGAATCACAGCGCAGGGGCTGAGGGAGGAAGAGCTGGCATGAGGCTGCTGGAGGATCTCCACTGCAAGGCCATCTGCTGGCAGGGCCACCTTCCAAACTCAGCTAATGGATGGAAATCTTTTCGAGCTGGATGGCAGTGGAGAGACCAAGGAAATTTGTTGCACAGGAGCACAGCAGAGCTCACCATGCTCATCCCCTGCGGAGCCAGACTCAGGAGCTGTAAGAAATAGGATGTAGAGGGGTTGCAGGGGGTTGCAGTGCTTTGGAACACCCACTGGTGTCCCACCAGGCACAGAAACAATTCTTGCCCCCAAGGTCCATCAGCTCAGAGGCATTTGGGCACTCTCGGAAGTCCGAGAGATGGCTCCAGGTGGAGGGATAGGATAGGAGAGGATAGGGCTTGGGCAGGTCCTGGGAGGCGTGAGCAGCCTGTGGGACAAGGAGCCAGGTCTGGCTCCCATGCTCAGGGAACAGCCGATCGCCAGCACTGGGGTCAGGAAGGAATTTTTTCCCCCGGGGCAGATTGGCCCTGGTCCCCGGGGGTTTTTTGCCTTCCTCTGCAGCATGGAGCATGACCACTTTGCAGAGCTCCTCTGGGCCCTTTTGGCCCGGTTCCTGCCTGCTGCTCAAGCACCAGGAAGATGGCCTCTCGTGCCCTGCAGCTGGGGAGAGGAAGGCTTTTTTTTCCCCCAGGTGGGACAGCAAGCGTCTCTGGGGGTTTTTTTGCCTTCCTCTGCAGCGTTGAGCATGGCCCCTTGCCACGGCTTCTTTGGGCCATTTGGGCTGGGTGCCTGCTGCTCCACGAGCTGGCCCTAAACTTAGCTAGAACAGTCTGCCTAAACCAGCATAGAACAACTCACCTAAACCAACCTTCAACAACCTAAACCAGTCTGCCTTAAAAAACTTAAATCAGCCACCAACAACCTAAACAGAACCTTCAACAATCTACAACAAATTACCTAAGCCAACTTAAACCAAACAAAAGAAACCAACCTAGACACCCTAAAACAAACCTACCCAAACCAAATGATCTAAAAAATCCTACCTTAAACAATCTCAAACTACATAAACCGGCATTTCTCAGCCAACCTTAAGCAACCTATAGCCAAACAAGCTAAACAAACAACCCAAAGCTAAATAGAACCACTGAAACCAGCCTACAATGACCAAGCTAAAAACCCATCTAAATCAACTCAGCTTCAACAACGAAACTAAAACACCCTAAAAAACCTCAACAACAAAAATCCAACCAACAGCCACCCTACCCCATGCAGTGTCTCACTTGGATGTGTCTGCAGTCTTGGAAACTACACTACCCCAGGTTCTCCTGCTAATGGACCCCGAGCTTCTCTGGAGGTTCTCAAGCACAGCACAGCTACTGTATAGCCTTGACCTAGCAATGGTTCGCCTCTAGCGGGGAAGGTCGTCCTCTTTGAGCAAGGCAGGGAAACACATGGAGCAGGGAAGGTGGAAGGGGACATCTGCTGAGACAGCAGAAACAGCCCAATCAAGCCTGGTGATTAGTGGGGGGACACATGTCCCAGCAAGATTGCAGTCACATCCAAATCATCCAGACACAACCTAAAACCAACAAAACACAATGTAAATCTAACCAAACCACCTAAAGCACCCTCAACAACCATTCTAAACCACCCCAACCTGAAGGAACCCATCTTCAAAACATGCAATGTAAATAGCACCTTCCAAAAAACAACCTACCAAAAAATAACTAAACCAACCTAAACCAAACAACCTGAACCAACCTTAACAGAAACCCTTCAAGCAACCTAAACAATGTAAACCAAACCTGCCTAAACCAACCTACCTAAAAACACAGACACCCACCAACCCACCTAAACCAGCATAGAACAACTAACCTAGACCAACCTTAAACAACTGCAACCAAACAACCAGCCTTCAAGAACCTCAACAAATCCTGCACAAGCAGGCATCAACAACCTAAAAAGAACCTTCAACAACCTACAGCATACTACCTGAACCAACCTAAATCAACCTGAAGCAACCAACCGAAACCAAAGCCAAACAAACAACCTCCAGTGACCTCCAAGAACCCAGCTTCAACAACATGAAGCCTCTGAGAAACAGACAGCCTACAAACACACAACCAGCCTCAGACAGCACAAAACAACTGAAAACAACAAACCCCAAACAACCTCAACCAAGCTAAGCCAAATAACCAAAAAAACCTCAACCACCAAAACCAAACCTACCAAAAACCCAAACTAAACCACCTATTCAGCCTAAACCACCTGAAAATGCCTCAACAACCTCAAACAGCCTACCCAAATCAAATCACCTAACCCAAACTACCTAAATACAACTAAATCAACCTCAACCAAACAACCTAAACCAACCTCAACACTAACCCTTCAAGCCACCTCAACGATGGAAACCAAACCTCCCTACACCAACCTACCTAAAAGCACAGACATCCACCATCCTACCTGAACTGAATACTGAAAACAAACAGAAACAAATCAAACCAACCTCAAAGAACCAACCTAAGCCACCCATCCTCAAATCATCTAAACAGCCTCAACCAAACCACCTACACCAACCTCAAACAAACTACTGAAAACAACCTCAATGAAAACAACTTCACGTACCCCACCTAAAACAACCAACGGAAAACAACTTCAGCCAAAAATCACCTACATCAAGCTACCTAAACTCACCAGCCTTCAACAACCAGCCTCTCACAACCACCATCAAAGACGAACCCACCTCAAATAAACCACCTCAAACCACCTCAACAACCTCAACCAAGCTACCAAAACCAACAATCTCCCTCCACCAAAACAGCCCCTGCTTGGAAGGGCTCCAGCCTGGCTGCACCATCCACAGCTGCCACTCGGCACCTCTCCCTGCGGGCAACACAAGCCCCTGGCAGGGACCAGAGCACTTCTCGTGCATCCCTGCCCAAGAAGCACAGCAGCCAAACAAGGTGTGCACGGCAAAAAGTCTGCTCATCATCGCTAAGTGTCATGTAGCTCTGGAAAACATCCCATGGTACCACACCCCCCTTCTTCTTCAACAACATGAAGCCTCTGAGAAACAGACAACCTATAAACACACAAGCAGCCTCAGACAGCACAAAACAACTGAAAACAACAAACCCCAAACAACCCAAACAACCTCAACCAAGCTAAGCCAAATGGCCAAAAAAACCTCAACCACCAACCAACCAAAACCAAACCTACCAAAAACCCAAACTAAACCACCTATTCAACCTAAACCACCAGAAAACACCTCAACAACCTCAAACAGCCTACTCACATCAAATAACCTTATTCTTCTTCTTTTGTGCATGGTCAGTCCTGCATCTCATTCTCAAGGTTCTCCCTCTGAGGAACCAGGGAAAGCTTGGCCTCTGTTCCTGCTGCTGCTCTCTGCAGCTCTGGGACTTGCCTTTGCCAGCCTGTAAGGGATGTTTGTTCAAGCTAAACCGAAGAATGCATCAGCCTGCTCCTGGCTACACGTGGGCTTGTGTTAATGATTGTGAAAACTGGCTCTGAAACAGAATCAGAAATAGAAAGAATGTGACATGAAATAACAGAAAATAAAGTAAATTAATAAATTAACAACAATATATAATATAACATAACATAACATAACAACATAACATAACATAACATAACATAACATAACATAACATAACATAACATAACATAACATAACATAATATAATATAATATAATATAATATAACATAATAAAAATAGAAATACCTGTATCCATTGTGTTTTGTGTCCTTGAAAGCGGTTTTTAGGGAAGAGGGACAGGAGAGAGGGAAGGGAAGGGAAGGGAAGGGAAGGGAAGGGAAGGGAAGGGAAGGGAAGGGAAGGGAAGGGAAGGGAAGGGAAGGGAAGGGAAGGGAAGGGAAGGGAAGGGAAGGGAAGGGGGACAAGAGGAGAGGAGGGGAGAGGGAGAGGGAGAGGAGGGAAGAAAAAGGGGGACGGGAAGGGGGAGGTGAGGGTAGGGGAGGAGACGGGAGGGGAGTGGAGGAGAGGAAAGGGAGAGGAGGTGTATCCTACGTAGGACATGGATCCTACTTATTGCTGGTTTTCTAATTCTAATATTTAACATATCCCCAGATTGAATAGTCTTTAATGGGAGTAAAAATTATCATTCTGAAACAGATGAGAAATCCGGGGCACACCAGAGAATTGGCTTGTGTACCTCTTATTTCTATTTATATATATTTGTACTAGTAGTATATTAGTATTTTGTTATTTTATTACACTGTGTTTATCTCAGTCCAAGTTTCTCCGTTCCCTTTTGATTCTCTATTGGGGAGGGAGGCGGGATGATGGGGTGAATGAGCAGCTATTGTGCCTACTCCCCATCACCTATATCAATAGCTGCACGGGAAGGGCTGATTTGCAAACTGTACCTCAGCAAACAGTTTGCTGTGCAAGCCCCGGTCACAGGACACAGGGAGGAAGGTCCCAGTGTTAAACAGCCCAAGAGAGAAAACTCGCTGAGTCCCCAAACCCGTGGTGCCAAAACATGCACTGAGGCGGGAGCTGTCTAAGGAAGAGAAAGTCCAAACACAGCGAGTCATTGCCCCAAGTGCCAGACAGAAGGCACCTTCGTGTCATTGAACGGGACATGGTCACAGGCAGTAGCGCTACTGGAAGTGAGGCTGGACTGGCAACAAATCAAAAAAAAGGGCAACAAATCTTCAAAAAGGGCAAGAAGGAGGACCCGGGTAACTATAGACCGGTCAGCCTCACCTCTGTCCCTGGGAAAGTAATGGAACAACTTATCCTTGGTGCTATCTCAAGGCATATCAAGGATGAGAAGGTTATTAGGGGCAGTCAGCATGGCTTTACCAAGAGTAAGTCATGCTTGACCAACCTCATAGCCTTTTATGAGAATGTTACAAGGTGGATGGATGATGGCAGAGCCGTGGATGTGGTCTACCTTGACTTCAGTAAAGCCTTTGACACAGTCTCCCACAGCATCCTAGCTGCTAAGTTGCAGAGGTGTGGTCTAGACAATAGAGTAGTGAGGTGGGTTACGAACTGGCTTAAGGAGAGAAGCCAGAGAGTGGTAGTCAATGGTGCGGAGTCTAGTTGGAGACCAGTATCTAGTGGAGTACCTCAGGGGTCAGTACTGGGGCCAGTATTATTCAATATATTCATTAATGACTTAGACGAGGGAATAGAGTGTACTATCAGCAAGTTTGCTGATGACACTAAGCTGGGAGGAGTGGCTGACACGCCAGAAGGCTGTGCTGCCATCCAGCGAGACCTGGACAGGCTGGAGAGTTGGGCGGGGAATAACCTAATGAAATTTAACAAGGAAAAGTGTAGAGTCCTGCATCTGGGCAGGAACAACCCCAGGTTCCAGTATAGGCTGGGAAATTACATATTAGAGAGCAGTGTAGGGGAAAGGGACCTGGGGATCCTGGTGGACAACAGGATGACCATGAGCCAGCACTGTGCCCTTGTGGCCAGGAAGGCCAATGGCATCCTGGGATGTATTAGAAGGGGGGTGGTTAGTAGATCAAGAGAGGTCCTCCTTCCCCTCTACTCTGCCCTGGTGAGACCCCATCTGGAATATTGTGTCCAGTTCTGGGCCCCTCAGTTCAAGAAGGACAAGGAACTGCTGGAGAGGGTCCAGCGTAGGGCAACCAAGATGATTAAGGGAGTGGAGCACCTCCCTTATGAGGAAAGGCTGAGGGAGCTGGGTCTCTTTAGTTTGGAGAAGAGGAGACTGAGGGGTGACCTTATTAATGTTTACAAATATATAAAGGGTGAGTGCCATGAGGATGGAGCCAGGCTCTTCTCGTTGGCAAACAATGATAGGACAAGGGGCAATGGGATCAAGCTGGAACACAAGAGGTTCCACTTAAATTTGAGAAAAAACTTCTTCTCAGTAAGGGTGACAGAGCACTGGAACAGGCTGCCCAGGGAGGTTGTGGAGTCTCCTTCTCTGGAGACATTCAAGACCCACCTGGACATGTTCCTGTGCAACCTCACTTAGGCGTTCCTGCTCCAACAGGGGGATTGGACTAGATGATCTTTTGAGGTCCCTTCCAATCCAGAACATACTGTGATACTGTGAAATCCACACTGTATTTTGGCAAAAAAGGGACACGGTTAGGTTGATTACTCCCCTCTCTTGAACATGAATCCTACTTATTGCTGGTTTTCTAATCCTAACAGTTAACATATCCCCACATTGCATAGTTTTTAATGGGAATAAATATTACCATTCTCAAACAGATGAGAGATCTGGGGCACACAAGAAGGCTTTGAGCAAGATCATGTAGGAAATCAGCAATAATGAAGGGGCAGTACGTGGGTAGCTGATGCCAAAACCCTATCTTCTGCATTTCTCTGCCTTCTTAGCATAATGGTGGTCTGTAGGCTCAGAAGGAGGATCATGCATAAGAAGGAATGTGGGGTTTGTTGTTTGCAGGTACTCCTTAACGAATTGTGCTGGTTTGACTGAAAGTGAATTCATTTTCTTCATGGAGTTAGAAACCTTTCTTTTTCACAGCTTGCACAGTCATTATTTGTAGTTAGTTTGAGAACACGAGATAACACCCCAGCACAGAACTAATGTTTTTAATTGCTCTGGTCTGAGAGCCAAGGACATTGTGACTGCTCTGCCCACAGATGTGACGTATTGAAGAAGGGGGGCAGAGATGGGACAGAGCTGGACTGACATCCAGGCTGATCAATACGAGAATTTCATCCCATTAACATCACGTTAATTATTTAAGGAGGGAGGGGATCTCTCTCACTCTCTCGGGCACTTTCTCTTGCACACATAGCTTTTTTTCTTCTCTTTTTGTCAGAGACGGAGGAGTTTTTGGTGCGGGATGTTTTGTTCAGCCCTTTGCCATTTTGCAGAGGCCTCTGGGCTTTTCTGCCTTCTTCCTTTGTTATCTCTTTGGGATCAACTGTGGGGACCAGGTGCCCCTTCCCGGGACTGGCTACTCAGTGTGGAGAATTGTGAGAATTGGAGAATTGGTACCTTTTATTTCTATTTATATATACATTTACTAGTACTATATTAGTATTTTGTTATTTTATTCCACTGTGTTTATCTCACTCCAAGTTTCTCCCTTCCCTTTTGATTCTCTCCCCTATTGGGAAGGGGAAGGCGGGGGGGGGGGCGTGTGAGCAGCTGTCGTGGTTGTATTGCTAGCTCAGGTTAAACCACAACAAAATGGTAAAACCAGTTTAACTCAATATTTGTTTAGATCTGGGGAGTTAAAGGAGTCCTTTTCCATGCATGCAGGCCACACTTCAAGATCTCTTCCCCTCTCTAGACAACCATTTCTCATTTCCCTCATGCCCAGACACCTTCACTGTGATGGCATGAGAAGGCAGCAGGACTCACTTACTACTTTCTCAGCAGAAGTAACTTTTAAACATGAAAAATAATGGGGTGTTTAAAAAAATCAAATTCTTTAACCACTTATGCAAACAAATAGGATAAGATAACTAACAGGATTTTTCAAAAGGCATCTTCTGATACTTCAGTCTGACTCCTAGGTTCTAAAACAGGACGTTGTAAAATATGATTTATATATTCTGCTTATTTGTTTTCCGGCAACATCTCATCCATATGTGCGCTATTACTGTATTTTACAGAGTTGTATTTATTTTAGAAGCAATGGTGATCTCAAATGTTAAGAATGAACTGTCATTTCCTCTAACACAAGTAGCTGTGAGCTATTATCTAGATGCATATTATACTAATGAGATCAGAGACTCGTAATCCCTAAGAACACAGTGGCATAGGTTGTATAAGAAACCTTTGCTAATGAACTATGTTGCAGCTCTTAGATCCGAGATATTACTTCACACATTTAGCTACATGAGCCTCACATAACACAAAACAACTCTGTTTTATGCACATGTAATTTTAGACTATGAATGCACAAATCAATGCACACAGAGTAGACAAGTAAAATGCTTGGAAGGTTTTGCAGAACTAACAGAAGGGAGATAAATAACCAAAGAGGAGTAAAGATATATTGCAAAGATATGTTCGCCACTGGATGTTTTCCCAATGCTTTCTTATAGATGTTCATATTACAAAATAAAGCTTTTGCACTTTTGTCTTCCTGAGCTTTCCGTTCTTTGTGAGCTGTGAAATATCTGTGAAAAAATGAAACACCATCCTAATCTTATGCTATGATATCAAAAGAAAGTGCCACAACGTAACATTCTGATCAAACGACACTTGAAGTGTTAGTGGATGTCTTCCATTTGAAGAAATTTTTCAATACGGTAGCTCTCTTCTGATAGGGAATAGGGTGGGGAAATCAGCAGTGCAAGAGAGGTTTAATTAAACCAACAAACCCATCCATTGTCACTTGGGACTGATGCCATAGTTAAGTGCTTTTTATAGGCAGCAGCCTAAGAAACACATGCCAATTATTTGAACTAAAGTGGATATGCACTGCCTGAACACTCATCACACCATCCCAACCTCTGGGAGACTCCAGCATGTCAGGTAAGTAAAGAGAAAGATGGGGAAATGAAACATCACAAAAATCACGTAAAGTGCCATCTCTCATTTGTTAAGGAGGAACATGGATTACATTGTTACGGGTAGCTGAGAAATGTCATTCTTGTAAAATTAGTCTTTCACATAATTTTGGTCTGTAGAGAAAACTCACTGAATTTGTTTGCTTTTCTGTAGATTAGCACGGGTCCTGCAGCTAGCATACATGGCTGAGAACTTTACATTATATGCAGCTGTTGTCCATAGAAATAATTCCCTTTTACTCTCAAAGGGAAGCAACTTTTCCCCACGGTACAGTTAAACCTTCAAAAGAGGAAACTATTAGCTTTACATTTGGTGTAAATTTCAACTATTTAGAAGGCTTAACAGCATTGCTGACTTAGAGCATGAAACTGAAGGATTTCACTTTTAAGCTGCCCCTGTTGTTTGCATGAGATGCTAATTTAACCTTGGAGCAAGAAATACATGCTCTTGCAGTACACACCTTAGAAAAAGCCTGTTGACTTAATGTGACACATGCCTTTCCTTTTCACGTAATCCGAAACTTTAAGAACAAGCACAGTGAATTTTTATGTGAAAACTTGACTTCAGTTTAATATTAATTCCTCTGTGTCCAATAACAGATGCTTTCTTGCCTACTTGTTTCATTTAGCCACATCTTACTGAAAATTGGCACCTTCACTTGTGACGAAAAGAGGTGATTTGGCAGTATTGTGGATTTCTGTTACAAATACTCCCTGGCAAAATTCTCATGTCATGATTTTGGGGTAAATTATTATGTTATGCTAGATGTCATTTTCTTGTTGTGCTGCTAGGAAACATTCATTTCAACTTACTAAATGTGCTGCATTATGGTATACACACAGCTTACTATTCACAACAACTCCAAAACTCAACATAAGATAAAAAGAATTACTTACAAGATGGCAAAACCTATTGGTTACAGCTAAGATGGATGTGCAAGTACTGTACATTCTGGCTTCACTCCAATGGAGTGTGGAAACTGTGGTTCAATTTTTATTATTATCAGGTCTGTGCACTACTCGGATCACCTAAAAGTTGAAATTTCCTGTTGATGAGGTTTAAGCAAATTTCTTTTGATTGAGCCAGAATTTACAATCTGATATTTATGACAGTTCTTATGCTTTGTGGGGGAGGAAACAGTACATGATCCACCAGAGAGTTTGCCAGGAGAAATTGCTCACTCGAAATTTATTCACAAAAAATGTTAGAAGAGCAGCTTCACAAGATTTCACTGCTTTGCACCATGTAGTTACAGCATTTCTAAATGAGTGTTGAGTGTACTGAAACCAGATTCGCTGCTTCACAAAAACATGGTCCCACTTGAGTCCAGTAGGGTTTCTTCTGCTCTTAAACCTGAATCAGGCGCTTAAAAGCTTCAGTACACTTGTAAATTAAAACCTCTGACAATTTACTTATTCCTATCATTTCTGATACCCAGGATACATGAAAATAAAACTTTCAGCTCGACAGTTGTCATTGAGAATGATACGAGTTAATCTAGACCACACAAATGGAAAAATACCATGTTAGCCAAGAAGCCTTTCTTAAAAGGTTGAAATAAACTTCTCAGGATCTTTTAAGCTTCTAAGCGTGAAATAATTAGTATAGCTTACCGATGTGGAAGAGAAATGTTTTGGTATCATAAACAAAGTATTATTTTCTCTGCGAACTTGAAGACAATCTATAATATCGCATAGGCACTTAAAAATGCGTTCTGTCTCTGCTCTATTCCCATCCAACATTTCATTTTAGATATTTCAAGGAACTCGGTCACTGTCTATCCCATAAAACGAGAAATAGATTTTTACAGAAAATCTCCCAACATAAAAAGTTAATGCAGTGGACTAACTGTGATACAAAAATTATTTGAGATACATTTATGTTTGAGCTTCTGATGAATTATCTAGTTGTTTACAATCACTAGGATTTCCCTCAGTAGTAAAACACTGGCAATGCGCCCGAACACAAGAAACTATTAATGCAGACCATTCATCCTTTATGCAGTTAAATGAAGTTTTTAAATCACAAAAAGATGTGGTTGTGACGTAGTATGCTTAAACTATACAATAATGAGAAGACCATGTCTCTCATGCTTTGTTCTGTTTCAGAATCATCTCAGCTTGCAAAGCTGATCAGTTTTCTAGAACACAGATAACAAGAGCTCCCACAGACTTTTCATTTAGAAGGCCACAAAAAGAATAACAGAGATGACATATCTTTCGCTTTCAAAGTTGTGCTCACAGACAGGTATTTTACCTCACTTCAAAGTGCTATGAAAATTGAAAATTACTTTCTTTAAAACCACGTTCTTATTTATTTTTTTTAAACAATCTTATAGCTTAATCCTTAAAGTATTTTTTTTTTCAAGTTTTAATTTTTTTCTGATGAGAATCAACACAGGAAAATTCTAAATTGTTTAAGCAAATAAAGTATTTGCTACAGTTGCACTTGATCAACATCCCATTCTTTCCAACAAGTGAACAAATGCAACCAAGTTTCTTTCAAGAGCCATACGGAAGGAGAAAGTACAGATTCTGCTCTGTGTGATTGCAAGTAGGTGAAGGAGCTGCTACTGATTTGAAAACTATACAGGCTCGGCTGTGTCAGTTTTGATCCGGGGGAAGGAAAACAGCCCTTATTGTTTCAATATTTAGGTCCACATTTTCTCATTTGCAAAGTAGATCTGTTGCTTGGAGAGACTGACGAGAATTACCTGGAACAAACACTATTTTAGCATAGGATCTGTTTGTTTCCTGGCCAAAGAGTCACTATGTCTTGGTTAATAATACCACAGGATTTCATCAACATATTTCTGTCTCAAGGGGCCCAGTTCTATTTTATTTTCCAGTAACAGTTTCCTTCCTAATTCCTATTTCAGACTTAAAGATGAGCAGCATATAACTTCTTCAGTGTCTACTTATCACCCAAGGAAGTCAACAAATCTCTTTTCCATAGCTACAAGGTTTTTTCAAAGATGTGACAGTTCCCTCCAGGCATCAACTGACCTTAAAGAAGGAGCAAAACACAAAAGAATCAATAAATGTGAAAAAGACCTCTGTTATTAGGGAACTGAGATGAAGTGGTGCACCTTTCTTCCCTCCTGATTCAAAAAGAATGCTGTTTGACTGCTGCTCATACTGATAATCCACAAAATATTTGCTACGCTTTTTAGCCAAAGGACTAAGACAGTGCCATCAGCAACTTCAGAACACACCCTGAAACAAAAATCAGATACTACAGCTCAAAGTCTGAGGAAACAGCATCAATGGCTGATGACAGCTGTAACACGGAAGGCACAGTAAGCAACAGTTGTAGAAGTTCATTAATAATTTATCATGGCTCTGTTTTGAACACTGACATTTTCCACTGCTTTTATTATACCTGTTATTATGAGATCATTACATCACCTATCAGACAAGTGTCACTTTGTTCACTTTGAAATGAAAACTTCTGGACAATACACAAAGTTACACAAGTGAGGGAAGTACACAGTGATTTCACAGGCAATTTGGAACTGGGCTCCTGACTTGCATTTCTGACTTTGAAAACCTCTCTCCAAATCATTTGCCATCTTTCATTAAGATCCAGCAGCAGCTCCCTCCTGTGCCTCCTGCTTTCCTTTAGTCATCCAAAGCCCACAGAGCTGCACCGCAAGCTTGAAGAACACTATGCCAGCCTCATGTCCTGTTTCTGTCACCTGGTTTTTATGTACCATTTCTCACTAATTACAACACCCAGTGATTCCTCATCACACGTGACACTTCAGTAGATACATCCACGTATTATTTTAGCAGCATTGTATTTGCACAGATTAGCTGCTGAACCCTCCAGATGATGTCTTGCCTTTCAAGAAGGGTGTAGTACAACTGCTGGGATTCTACAGGAAGTCAATAGGGCAATAGCGAAGAGAAACAACTGTGTTTAAACATCTAAAAGGTAGCTATAAAGAAAAAGTTTTGTGTACATCCACTGCACACAGGACACAGAATAATGAGGCTTAAGTTAAAAACCTGAAAAACGTAGGGTATGTAGCAACCTTTGCAACAGTGGTAATATTAATGGAAATTTTTAAAGATTAAATTAGGCAAGCATTTGTAAGGAATGATATGGAAAATTGATCATTCTCCTTTGGGATGCGAGCAACACTAGGCTATCTTTAAAGGTTCTTCTTTCCTCATTGCTGCCCCCCTGTGTGTTTCCGTGGTCATCACACAACCATCATCATATTATCAAGGATTAACAGCATTTGGATGCACAGAACCTGTCTTTAGAGTGATGTTCGCAGACCTTGGAGTCAAGATCTGCTCTTTTTCTCTCCCAAGCTTGAAAGCTCTCTCCAGTTTAAGACTGTTTTCAAAATACTGAGTGAAGTAGAAATTAAATGCACACACTGGAACATGCATAGAATTGTGTTAAAAACAATGCAATGCAATAGTTGTACACTGGCTAGAAATCTCTGAAGTGTTCTGATGAAGACTCAACTTATTTCTAAGAAATAAAGTCTTTGGGGCCAAAATCAACATGATGTTCCAATCAAATCTAAGTTGTTTTTGTTTTTTTTTTTTTTTGTAATTGATGTATTGAAAAATGCTGGAGAAGGAAATCGGGACAGAAATGAAAACCCATTCAGGGAGTCAGTGGTATAGATTGTCACCACGCAATCTGAATATGGTAACTGCAGCTCATATTCAGAACAAGCGAGTCAAAAGTCACACACTCCCTGGGATAGGGAAGGGTCTTTCTCCTTCAACAGGCTCAGGCAAGAAGCTCTCACTGTATTTTGAGCTAAGACACAGTGAGCAGAATGCAGCTTTTCTGACAGATAAAGCAAGACAAAAGGATCTAGTGCAGCAACTTCTTGGCAGTGTCTTGCTCCTAAGCCCCCTTCTTCAACTCTTCTTTCTTCTGGAGACGGGAAGGCAAAGCATGTCCTGTCCCTGGAAGCCCACACTGTACCCTGCTTGTCCACGGGAAGAGACAGAACCTGCCATTTGTCTCCAAAGACATTTATGCACAGAGATGAGTGGAGCAGTGGATCATGGAAGCATAAGCTGCAGCAGACATGATTTAGAATCAGTTCTTTTCTTGTCCATGCTGACAAAATAAAACCAGCAATTCCTTACTTCACAGAAATTCTCCTAAAGCAGTAGCTGCTCCCAGTATCTGTCAAGTCTTTAATATCACAGGCGAACAGACACAGCCAGAAGAACATTTCCTCTGACTGCTCTGAACTGCACAGGCAGGCACAGGCAGCTCTCAGTGCAATTAAATATACACAGCACCACTTGGTGGTGAAAGCAGAATCACCATTGACATTAGTTTTGTTTTATAACCCCTTGAACTAGGTCTGGTCTGTCTGTCCTCACTTGCCAAATACCATGCCGATGCCTTCGCTATAAGAAAGTGGAGCTACCGAGCAAAAGAAGTCCAAGAGAGATGAACCTCAAAGCCAGGAGAACCAAAGGCTGCTGAGCACCACACAGATGCAGCCACTTGGAGGAGCTTCCAGAATTCTACAGCATTTTATCACATGCTTTCTGGTGACACAGCCTGAAGATATGTTTAAACACATGACCCAGCTTAGTATCTGCCTGTCCCCAAAGAAGAGCAACATCAGCTCACAACTGGTGTTTTCTACAGATCTGGGCCATAAACAAACGTGCCAGACACAGAAAAACTAAAGACTTAGAGCAGCTGAAATAGAATTATTATTTTTCCATTCCATCAACCAGTTATGAAACTACCTATGGCCTGTGCACTTACAGAACAGAACACAATAACTAACAAAAAGAAAGGCTTTTATTCAGAATAGATCAGTGCGTCTTTACAAAAAGTCATGAGTTAAACACACAAAGTCAGTGTTATTGTTAGCAACGCACCTTCCCTGAAGAGGAACTCCTCATCTTTTATCAAATGTCAACTGCAAGAGTGTGTAAACAAAACAAAACAATCCACACCAAAATCCACCCACACCCCAAAAGCTCTATTTAGATTATACATCTATATAACATGTCTTCATAGATGATAACTGTTGAATTCATACTTCAGGTCCTTCTCCTCCAGGAACCAGCTATAAAAGATAAACACAATATTCTGTTAGTGCCACACATTTGAGTTCTACAAATCCATATGCAACAGTTCTTGTTTTACAACATTTTAGCAGATGGAGACGTCAGGGTTGACCACAAAAGCGTTTTTATATGCAATATTATCTTTCTCTCCCAACAGATGAAGTCAGGTACTGCCAGACAAGTACATACTAAAAAGAATCTCCAAAACACAAAGAATGTTTAACAAAACAGAAATTAGTTCCTAGAGAACAAACATTTTGGCTTTTGTCTTTGTTATTCAATTTAAGGAAACAATTCTGTCTAGAAACGCTACAGTTGATTTCTAAGAGGACAAAGAACATGCTTCCTTTCATGAAGCATTTCTCCAGTCACTCATTCTTCCCCAGACTGGCACTAGACTGGGAAGGTGGTTTCCTCTTGTCAACTTCTAGTGCTACGCACAGTCCAACAAGTAATAGAGCCTGAACCCTTCTACAGGCAGCAGGGAGCCAGGCAGCATTGCACTTTCCTGTGAAGAAAGTAAAGAACTGACCAACAGGAAAATAAATACAAAAGAAAAACACAGATAAGGGACAAAAAGGAGAGCCACTCCTTTCACTGACATATTCCTAATAAATAGCTGAACACTTCTAGAGACAAAGAGCTGAGCTGCCCTTGGGACTGATCTAAGAAAAAGACTAAAGCACGGGTTTCCATGTGTAAAAACGTGCCCTCAAAAGACACAAGATCTAATACAGAAACATGTTGATGTCTTGCTGAAAATTTGCACTCTTATGAATCACCACCTTCTGCTTCAAGGACAGCACACCACCAGCTCCACTGGATGGGAATAACTATTCCCCATACAAGAAACCAGAACATGCACCATCCCTTAAGGATGAAGAACAACAAGCAGAGCAGAAAGAGGCTTCAACATTAAGTCAAGATGGCACTTGTTCAGACACACAGTGATGAGGTGCAAGGTGGACAAGACAGCAAAATGGAGATTATTCCTTCCTCATTCGCACACAACTGCCTTAGACTGAAGTCAGTCTTACTCGTCCCACAAAATTAGGAATGCCCTCATGCAGGAATCTCAGAGTTTGCAGCCATCTACGCAGACAAGCAAAAAACTACTGTGGGTCTGTACTTCTGGTACTTAGGAAGTTGCAAAATTCAGCTTGAGGATGGATAATCACAAGATTTAACTACTGGTTCAGAACTGATCTACATACATCAGCACATGATAAACTAGATATTGGAACGCTTCCGAATCGGTATAATCCAACAGACGTCCAGATTTTCTTTCTGGAGTACGTCAAGGTACAACTCTCTGGCCATCACATGCTGTCATAATTGCCAAATGACTTGATGAGCTCATAAACATCCAAACTGCTGCAAATACAACTATACATACGACAATGGATGAAATGCAGATGTATCCCATCCTACACTGTTATGTAGGCAAACACTCATGAACTGTAGGAACCGGCCTACAGACTGCGCAACAAAGCCAGTGGTTCCCTTGCACACCTGAAGACCAGAAAAGCATCCACCAAAATAAAGTTAGGGCCAAGCTCTCTTCATGGTTTGGGGTTGTTTGTTTGTTTGTTTGTTTTTTTGTTGTTGGTTTTTGTTTGTTTTTGTTGTTGTTGTTGTTGTTGTTTTTAACTGTAACATTGTACCGAGTAAGGCAGTCAGATCACTTTTCTGGCCCCACTCACACATCGATATTCCCCAGAAGCTACCCAAAAGCAGCTTATGGAACAGACCTGTCTGGAAAGCTCAGCTTGAAGTATTTGAACTAAATTACTGATTGGTTTACAGGCAGAGAAAATAAATGCATGCAGCATTTGAACAACGATGACTTACCATTGTTATGTTATTTCCATTGAGCAAAATCTGGTCTAGCTTTGTGATTCTTCTGCCCTCGGGTGTAATCTCACTGAAGTAGCATTAGAAAAAGGCAATAAGAACAAATAACCAGGGACAATGACTGCAGTCTTGATTACAGAACTAACATAAATCTCTGTATTAAGATGATATTTGCTGGAACTAACAAATACATTAGCCACGTTGCAGTGTAATCTTGATAAATTGGCCACACAGGTCAAGAAAGCTACCTGGCAACCAAAAAGACCCATTGCACTCTTCTGTTCAGCACATCAAGATTTGCCCTCTAAATCTCAGCAATTTCTTGAATACCACCATTAATCAAAAGATGTTTCAAATAGCAACATGGTGTGACAAAGTTATAAATCCTTATCCTTAAGTCCACTAATTTCTTTAATCTTTGCCTAGACCTTAAGGAAATGTAAAACCAAACTAACTACTGAGCAGTTCAACACACAACCCCCGCAAAATAAAGGCTACCAATTCGGAACCTGATTGCAATTATAAATCATACAACTGCTACTCTGTGGCGCGGCTGCCCTGAGCCCATCACCCCTAGAGATGAAGTCCAAGGGAGAAACTACTCAGCTGGCAAATATTCTAAAAACACAAACAGGTTTTGCTTATAGATCTTACAGCAAGTTTTTCTCAGGAAACAAAAAATTAAACAGTAACAACAAGCAGAAATAATACTTACAATTCTGTAACATCTTCTAGTACCATATCTGAAAATGCACTTTCAAGGAAAATAAGGCCTGGCATTTTAAAATCAAAGCATCTGACGGTATTTTCATTTTATACCAAACTGTGAATTTATGTGTAAAATAAAAGTATCAGAATAATACACTCGATTCATACAAAAGGGCTCTACCCAGTGAATTCAAACCTCTCAAAAGCGATAAGGGAACGGAGCCAAAGCATAAAGTGGACGGCCTTAAACATTTCCATCCAAGGATACTGACAAAGTCATCAAACCCTAGAAGTGTTCCAACAATTTCTTTATCGCTCTTCATCACAATGTGGATGCGTGAACCTATGCATTTGTCCACGAGTTCTGTAAACAGAATAAAACGAAAGGCACAACACATTATTTTATAGAACATACATTTCTTTGAACAAAAAACCCGTGACATTGCGATGGCAAAAAAAAGGAACTGCCACAAACGATGGCTTTAAAAAAACAAAGACACGAGAGACACCGGGAGGACCCGCCCGCCCCGCCGGCCCCCCGGCTCGGCCCGGTGCAGATGTTCCCGCACCGGCCGACACCGCCGGACCCGGCCGCGCCACCCACGCGTGCCCACAAGCGGCCTCGCCCTCTCCGCCCGCCCGCCGGGCACCAGATGGGCCCCAGCGCAGCCCCGCCCGGGCACCGGGACAGCGCGGAGGCGCCGCGGCGCCGGTTACCGAGCGGCAGCAGCTGAGACGGGTTGGTGGTCGCAGTGGCCGCCATGTTGGACACAGACCCGACCAATCGCTACCGCCTCCCGCAAAGACCGACCCAGCAGCCCCGACGAGCAGATGGCAGAGCCGTCGCTCCTCCACCTCGGCCCCGCCTCCCGGCCCCGCCCCGTGTGCCGGTAAAGGCGGGAACGAGCAGGAGTCGCGCGGTTTGGCTGCTCCCGAGAGAGAGTTGGAGGGAAAACTCTTCCCGCCCCTGTCCCTTCTTCTCCAGCCGCGCAGCCTCCTGGAGCTGCCGCCGCTGCAGCCGCTGCCGACAGCCCGGTGCCCCGATGTGCCACCCACCCTTACATGGGGCTTTTTATTGTGCGCGGAGACTTTTCAGTGCTGCGTGTCACAGCTATTTTATGTGCTGATTTTCTTTCCACCCTATTGTCTCATTAATTCACAAGAGGGCTGTTACAAGAAGGCTTTTTGGAAACGCTTGAACATCCATAGAAATGGCTTGGAGCCAAAAAAGGCACTGTCTCTTCAAACACGTTTTGCATTCTTAACACTACAGCACTGAAGAAAATCGGTATTTCGACTTCTACAGCCATTGCACATTCTGTGGCGGGGCAGAGTCCAGAAGAACTGAGCCTTCATAAGCTCTGTCCTCTGCCTCGAAGGGTGACACTCCCTCCAGAAACGCCCCCACCTCTCAGAGGAGGGACAGCTGCTGGTGTCACGGGGCGCCGGCTGGGCTCTCAAACGAGCTGAGTTCCCAGGTCACTCCGAACACTTGGACTTTCTGCTCCTGAAGTGAAATACAACTTTTGCAACCACCTGATGCCGCTGCCCCGCTGGGCTGGGCACAGGAGCCCTTCGCCGTGACCAGGGCAGGGAGATGCAACGCTGGGCTTGACTCGCTGCGGAGCTGCGGGGCTGGTGTGTCATCCTGCAGCAGAGGGGGATGAAGTGCCAGCGGGGGCAGTGACAGTGACTGTGCCAGTCAGCGCAGGCAGGTCACAGGAACAACCACCAAGCCACACATGAAATGCAAAGAGTACATCACGGGAAAGAGCACTGGATCAGCACCCAGTGGATTGTCCCTTCGTTTTCTGTTGACTATCGGTGTTATTTATGTATTTTTATTTATTTATTTATTTATGTATGGTTGTTTTTATCAATCTGTTTTGGGATTTTCTGGATATTAGTTTTCCTTTATTTTACAAGGGGAAAATGGTGTGGGAGAATTTTTTATTCATACATGGCATAGGACTAACGCTGTTTTTGCCAGTGTCAAACCAGACCCTAGGGAATGTAGCTTGGGACTTGATACAAGGGTTTGTGCAGATTTGGAACCACAGGGACCAGGGGATGTGTGTTGCCCTCCCCAGTTCTGTGGCAGAAGGATTTAAATTTACAATGGTTTGTTGGAATCATACCAAAATATTGGAAAACGAGCTTAAAAAGCCTTCATCACACCAGGGGAAACACCACATGAAGAATAACCAAATCCACTTTTCTTGAACAGTGTGCACACATATGCAGGCACGTCACAAGAAGAACCAGAAGCCACGAATGCATTGCAAAGAGCAAGTTTTATTTTAGTTACCTCTCTACTGGGGGATCTCCGAAGACGCACCTAAGCTCCCAGGCACAGGTGACACCAGCAGGGATGCAGGTGTCAGTTCAGGTGACATCAGCGGGGATCCAGCTGGTCAGTTCAGCCCTGCTGGAAGATCACCTGGCCTGCTGAGCTCACCTGTATTTCAAGGCTTCAGGCCAGCGCAGCCTCCCACTCTTTGTCACAACAAAGTAGGAATCTCATACATAGTGATAAGGTGCCTAGAGTTTCTCACAGGCCCATGTTATCTAACACAGAGGTTCTACTCATCCAGCACACAAGGTCAGGAAAACAATTAGTGTGATGTATATGCTTTTTCTACAGACAGGTGCAAGTCACTTGGGGGTATTTACATTTAACTAACCTCCTCGCCGAATCTTCCGCTATATCCCCATGCAAACAGAAAGAGGAACAGCTGTGGAAAAATAGCAGGACATGGACTGAAATCTCAAATGCTTTGTATGACGTCTCAAGCAACACTACAAGGTGTTCCAAAAAGATGGTCCCAATTTCAAGCACAGAGTGATTTCCAATTGGGTCCATCTTTTAGAAACATCCTGTACTTGGGGAGCGTTGAGGAAACAAACTTGAGATGGGTCCTATGTTGCCCCTGTTCCTGTTCCTCGCACCATAGTACTGTGGTGGGATTCCCACTCTGAAGGTGGTTCTTTTGAAGTGAATAAAACATCTGTTGGAAGGAATTGTGGGAATTCAAATACATGGTTATTACACCTCTGGACAAACATTTGCATTAAACATGGAGGCAAATTGTGTGCACACTGTAACTACTGAAAACAAGAATAGGATTTGGAGAATGAGGCAAGTACATGTTTTGAGCAGTTGGACAAGATATGTCTCTGAAGAAATCAACAGGTGTGAAAGACGACTTTGTAAAATCTATTGGCTTTAGGTATGTCATTGATAAAAGAACATGGGACCCATAAACAGGGGCAAGTTCATGAGGAGAGGGTCACTCTGTCTCTGCCTCTTTCTCTCAGGACTGATGGTGTCTTCCTCCTTTCTCTTCAAGTTGTTAGGCAGTGTAAGGCTTACCCCAGTGTAAAGTTGGTGTTTGCACGAATCTGTGTAGCTTATTGAGATAACTGCATCATTTGGGTTCTAGATACAATTCTTAGAGGCTCAACAGATTTTTTTGTTTTACCATTGTAAGTACATTAAGCTTTTGTAACGATTGATGCAAGGCTTTATTCAAAAGGGCTGCAACTTGTTGAAGGACTATGTATTCAATAAATTGCCAGCTTGTAACTTGTACCCTGTGTGGTTTCACCTGAACTAAGTTTCCAAGCCCCAGCTGCTCGTTTCCCCTCTAATTTATGGGGACGGGACACCCCGTGGCCCCTGCGCAGCAGCCCAAGGACACCAGGCCCTCTCCTCCCCTCTGCCCCTCTGGGCTCCTGCCGGGGCATCTCCTCTGCCCTGGGGCCTGGGGAAGAGG
Organism: Nesoenas mayeri; assembly: GCF_963082525.1. NCBI lineage: Eukaryota > Metazoa > Chordata > Aves > Columbiformes > Columbidae > Nesoenas > Nesoenas mayeri. The sequence goes on from NC_137543.1 coordinate 111,716,526, forward strand.
CGAGGAGAGGCGCTGCTATCTTCTGGTCGGCAGCCCCAGAGCACCGGGAGGAGTCCTTAGGAGCCACCACAGACCGCGGGACAGCGCCAGAGACCCCAGGACACCCGAGGACACCGCTGGAGCTGGAGCTGGAGCTGGAGCTGGAGCTTGCCTTCAAGGGAAAAGGTTTTCACACTGCACAAATAATTTAGACTTTTTCTTTCGCTCTCCTTCTCCCTGTATACGTGTATACAGACTATAGAGTTAATAGAAATATGGAGATATAGATGATAAAAACTATATATGCGTGTGCACAGAAGCCCACTGGAGACCACCAGAGACCGTCGGGGACCAAAGGACACCGCTGGAAACCACAGGACACCACTGGAGAACGTCGGAGACCAAAGGACACCATGGGATCTGCACCTTGCCTGAAAAGAAGGAAAAGTTTCTTAACATTTCACAAATACTTCGGACTTTTTCTTTCTCTCTCCTTCGACAAAACACAGAAATGCAGTACAGGAGGCAGGGAAAAAAAGTCTTCTTTTTAACTTAAAATCATGTAAATGATATCTGCAACATTAAAAGAAACCTGCTCCTAGTGATGCAGCTAGTGATAAAACACAAAAGATTTCTATCAGTTCTAGTGTAACATTGTGTCTGCTGAGACTGTGGTTTCGGGAGATGTCAGCTGGGGAATATATAGGCTGCAGGAAAGTTTGTTGACAGAAAGTGGGAAACTTGGATTTTTTTCCCCAGTTACCTTTTTTTTTCCCCCTTTCCTCTTCTTCCCATCCCTATTTAGGCTCATGACCTTCCAAAAGCTATTGCAGCAGCTCACACATTTCTTCTGAAGGATCCAGATGCTCAAATGATGCAATGTGGCCTACTGTCAGAGCAGACCTGAGGCTGAGGAGCAAATTAGAGATTGGAGACAAAAGCTTACAAGGTATGCTTTTTATTCAGAATCTGGTCTTTGGGAATCCTTCTATCACTCCTCTGATTGGGTGAGATTCAAGGATCTTGTTTGCTTATGTGTTCTCTGCTCCTCCTCTCCCTCCCCTCTTGCTGTTTTCCTCCATCATCTCTGTTGTGTCTTCTTGTTGCATTCAGTAATTCTCATCTCTAGCATTTTGTTTTTATTTCCCAGGTTTGGTCAGGAATTCGTAACAGGGCTGTTGGAGGAAGTACTGGAAATAAGGCTGGACTGGCAACAAATCCACACCTTATTTTGGCAAAAAAGGGACACAGTTAGGTTGATTACTCCCTTGTGTGGTAGATGACAGGGACTGATTTGGGATCAGCACCCCAAAGGCTTCCTCCTAAGGGTGCTGAGTGCAGGGGGGGGGGGGGCAGGACTGCACCCCCGTGTCACAATGCCAGCACCCGGCAATGCTGAGGTCACAATGCTCTGGGCAGGATCAAAAGGAGCAGCCACGTCCTGTGTCCACTGCCAGAGCCGGCCTGGGGGCAGCCCCAACACATCCCACAGGAAGCACTGGAGCAGCTGGTGGAATCACAGGCCAGGGGCTGAGGGAGGAAGAGCTGGCATGAGGCTGCTGGAGGTTCTCCACTGCAAGGCCATCTGCTGGCAGGGCCACCTCCCAAACTCAGCCCAAGGATGGAAATCCTTTCCAGCTGGATGGCAGTGGAGAGAGCAAGGGAATTTCTTCTGGAGGAGCACAGCAGAACTCACCATCCTCATCAACTGCGGAGCCAGGCTAAGGAGACATAAGAAATAGGAGGTAGAGGGGTTGCAGGGGGTTGCAGTGCTTTGGAACACCCACTGGTGTCCCACCAGGCACAGAAACAATTCTTGCCCCCAAGGTCCATCAGGTCAGAGGCATTTGGGCACTCTCGGAAGTCCGAGAGATGGCTCCAGGTGGAGGGATAGGATAGGACAAGGTAGGGCTTGGGCAGGTCCTGGGAGGCGTGAGCAGCCTGTGGGACAAGGAGCCAGGTCTGGCTCCCATGCTCAGGGAACAGCCGATCGCCAGCACTGGGGTCAGGAAGGAATTTTTTCCCCGGGGCAGATTGGCCCTGGTCCCCGGGGGTTTTTTGCCTTCCTCTGCAGCATGGAGCATGACCACTTTGCAGAGCTCCTTTGGGCCCTTTTGGCTCAGTTCCTACCTGCTGCTCAAGCACCAGGAAGATGGCCTCTCGTGCCCTGCAGCTGGGGGGAGGAAGGCTTTTTTTTCCCCCAGGTGGCACAGCAAGTGTCTCCGGGGGTTTTTTGCCTTCCTCTGCAGCGTTGAGCACGGCCCCTTGCCACGGCTTCTTTGGGCCATTTGGGCTGGGTGCCTGCTGCTCCACGAGGTGGCCCTAAACTTAGCTAGAACAATCTGCCTAAACCAGCATAGAACAACTCACCTAAACCAACCTTCAACAACCTAAACCAGTCTGCCTTAAAAAGCTTCAATCGGCCACCAACAACCTAAACAGAACCTTAAACAATCTACAACGAATTACCTAAGCCAACTTAAACCAAACAAAAGAAACCAACCTAAACACCCTAAAACAAACCTGCCCAAACCAAATGATAAAAACTCCTACCTAAAACAATCTAAATCTACATAAACCGGCATTTCTCAGCCAACCTTAAGCAACCTATAGCCAAACAGGCTAAACAAACCGAAAACAACAAATCTTAACCTAAAACAACCATTAAACAATCTCAAACAACTTCAAAACAATCGAATAAAGGATAAAACTACCTAAAACAACCCATCTAAACCAACCTCAAAAATATGAAACCAAATGACATAACCTGACCAAAATGACCTAAAGCAAACAACACAAAGCTAAATAGAACCACTGAAACCAGCCTACAATGACCAAGCTAAAAACCCATCTAAATCAACTCAACTTCAATAACAAAGCTAAAACACCCTAAAAAACCTCAACAACAAAAATCCAACCAACAGCCACCCTACCCCATGCAGTGTCTCACTTGGATGTGTCTGCAGTCTTGGAAGCTTCACTACCCCAGGTTCTCCTACTAATGGATCCTGAGCTTCTCTGGAGGTTCTCAAGCACAGCGCAGCTACCGTATACCCTTGACCTAGCAATGGTTCGCCTCTAGCGGGGAAGGTCGTCCTCTTGAGCAAGGCAGGGAAACACGTGGAGCAGGGAAGGAGGAAGGGGACATCTGCTGAGACAGCAGAAACAGCCCAATCAAGCCTGGTGATTACTCGGGGGACACATGTCCCAGCAAGATTGCAGTCACATCCAAATCATCCAGACACAACCTAAAACCAACAAAACACAATGTAAATCTAACCAAACCACCTAAAGCACCCTCAACAACCATTCTAAACCACCCCAACCTGAAGGAATCCATCTTCAAAACATGCAATGTAAATAGCACCTTCCAAAAAACAACCTACCAAAAAATAACTAAACCAACCTAAACCAAACAACCTGAACCAACCTTAACAGAAACCCTTCAAGCAACCTAAACAATGTAAACCAAACCTGCCTAAACCAACCTACCTAAAAACACAGACACCCACCAACCCACCTAAACCAGCATAGAACAACTAACCTAGACCAACCTTAAACAACTGCAACCAAACAACCAGCCTTCAAGAACCTCAACAAATCCTGCACAAGCAGGCATCAACAACCTAAAAAGAACCTTCAACAACCTACAGCATACTACCTGAACCAACCTAAATCAACCTGAAGCAACCAACCGAAACCAAAGCCAAACAAACAACCTTCAATGACTTCCAAGAACCCAGCTTCAACAACATGAAGCCTCTGAGAAACAGACAGCCTACAAACACACAATCAGCCTCAGACAGTACAAAACAACTGAAAACAACAAACCCCAAACAACCTCAACCAAGCTAAGCCAAATGACCAAAAAAACCTCAACCACCAAAACCAAACCTATAAAAAAACCCAAACTAAACCACCTATTCAACCTAAACCACCAGAAAATGCCTCAACAACCTCAAACAGCCTACCCAAAACAAATCACCTAACCCAAACTACCTAAATACAACTAAATCAACCTCAACCAAACAACCCAAACCAACCTCAACACAAACCCTTCAAGCGACCTCAACGATGGAAACCAAACCTACCTAGTTCAACCTACCTAAAAGCACAGACATCCACCAACCTACCTGAACTGCTTACTGAAAACAAACAGAAACAAATCAAACCAACCTCAAAGAACCAACCTAATCCACCCATCCTCAAATCATCTAAACATCCTCAACCAAACCACCTACACCAACCTCAAACAAACTACTGAAAACAACCTCAATGAAAACAACTTCACATAACCCACCTAAAACAACCAACGGAAAACAACTTCAGCCAAAAATCACCTACATCAAGTTACCTAAACCCACCAGCCTTCAACAACCAGCCTCCCACAACCACCCTCAAAGAAGAACCTGCCTCAAACAAACCACCTCAAACCACCTCAACAACCTCAACCAAGCTACCAAAACCAACAATCTCCCTCCACCAAAACAGCCCCTGCTTGGAAGGGCTCCAGCCTGGCTGCACCATCCACAGCTGCCACTCGGCACCTCTCCCTGCGGGCAACACAAGCCCCTGGCAGGGACCAGAGCACTTCTCGTGCATCCCTGCCCAAGAAGCACAGCAGCCAAACAAGGTGTGCAAGGCAAAAAGTCTGCTTGTCATAGCTACGTGTCATGTAGCTCTGGAAAATATCCCATGGTACCACACCCCCCTTCTTCTTCAACAACATGAAGCCTCTGAGAAACAGACAACCTATAAACACACAACCAGCCTCAGACAGCACAAACCAACTGAAAACACCAAATCCCAAACGACCCAAACAACCTCAACCAAGCTAAGCCAAATGACCAAAAAAACCTCAACCACCAACCAACCAAAACCAAACCTACCAAAAACCCAAAGTAAACCACCTATTCAACCTAAACCACCAGAAAACACCTCAACAACCTCAAACAGCCTACTCACATCAAATAACCTTCTTCTTCTTCTTTTGTGCATGGTCAGTCCTGCATCTCATTCTCAAGGTTCTCCCTCTGAGGAACCAGGGAAAGCTTGGCCTCTGTTCCTGCTGCTGCTCTCTGCAGCTCTGGGACTTGCCTTTGCCAGCCTGTAAGGGATGTTTGTTCAAGCTAAACTGAAGAATGCATCAGCCTGCTCCTGGCTACACGTGGGCTTGTGTTAATGATTGTGAAAACTGGCTCTGAAACAGAATCAGAAATAGAAAGAATGTGACATGAAATAACAGAAGATAAAGTAAATTAATAAATTAACAACAATATATAATATAATATAATATAATATAATATAATATAATATAATATAATATAATATAATATAATATAATATAATAAAAATAGAAATACTTGTATCCATTGTGTTTTGTGTCCTTGAAAGCGGTTTTTAGGGAAGAGGGACAGGAGAGAGGGAAGGGAAGGGAAGGGAAGGGAAGGGAAGGGAAGGGAAGGGAAGGGAAGGGAAGGGAAGGGAAGGGAAGGGAAGGGAAGGGAAGGGAAAGGAAGGGAGACAAGAGGAGAGGAGGGGAGAGGGAGAGGGAGAGGGAGAGGGAGAGGAGGGAAGAAAAAGGGGGACAGGAGGGCGGAGGTGAGGGAAGGGGAGGAGACGGGAGGGGAGCGGAGGAGAGGAAAGGGAGAGGAGAGGAGGGGAGCGGAGGAGAGGAAAGGGAGAGGAGAGGAGAGGAGAGGAGAGGAGAGGAGAGGAGAGGAGAGGAGAGGAGAGGAGAGGAGAGAAGAGAAGAGAAGAGAAGAGAAGAGAAGAGAAGAGAAGAGAAGAGAAGAGAAGAGAAGAGAAGAGAAGAGAAGAGAAGAGAAGAGAGAGAAGAGAAAAGAGAAGAGAAGAGAAGAGAAGAGAAGAGAAGAGAAGAGAAGAGAAGAGAAGAGAAGAGAAGAGAAGAGAAGAGAAGAGAAGAGAAGAGAAGAGAAGAGAGAGAAGAAGAGGGAGAAAGTGCCCTGAGGGCTCCATACCTGAAATTATGCTGGTTTGACTGAAAGTGAATTGATTTTCTTCATGGAGTCACCAGCTGCCATTGCCAAATGAAGGCATCACAATCAGAAGTGCCTAGGACACCAAAAAGGAAACTTTGAAATATGTCACATACGAAACTCAAAGAGTTGCTTCATGGGCAGGGGGTTTTGATCCCTTAGAAAGAGGTGATCCCTTGTGCACTGAGACCCCTCTCCTTTACTCACTTAACTGAGAGCCTCCAGAAAGCCACTTGTCTGCACCTAACGCATGACTGACATATGGCTGACCATCAGAGTTCCCCACTGCTATTAATTTCCAACCCCGACAGAATGAGTCCCCTAATTCAGGGCTTGCCTGATTCCCTGCAGCTTCATGCCATACAGCTGCAAGATCATCCACGTGACACTTTAGCCCCCAAAGATGGGGGGTGGGCTGGAGATGCAGCAGCATCGACTTGCGGGGAAGAGGTGCAAGAACTGGGTGGCTGTGGGAGGCGGATGAGGTCGACTAATGCTGAACAAAAGACCACGGTGAGGTGGGCTGAATATCATGAGGGGCCACCTTCTGCTCCATGAGCCTCAGGGGCAAAGAGAAACCTGCCACGGGGGGAGGGAATCAAAAAGGGATCTAATGGACTGTATGCCTACTGCAGCTGTGGAAGAGATTGTTGGAGCTTGCGAAACAAAGGGAAGATGACTTCATTGATCTTCAGTGAGGAAACTGGACATGCTGTCCCCAGTAAGTGAGCCAGGGGATGTCCAGTGGGCCCATTTGAGAAGTCTCATGGAAAATAAGAAGCGGGACTTGTTGATTACTTTCCCCCTTGGCCCCTTTTAAACCCCAATCAACCCAGCTGGATAATGGAAGCCACTTTACTGCTGGGGTGGTTCAAGACTGGGCCAAAAATGAAGGGATTCTATGGGTTTTCCACACTCCCTACTATCCCCAAACTAATGCGATTGTAAAGCAGACAAACAGGCTCCTGAAAAAAAGTGCTTAAACCTCATGAGCCTGAATGGGTGTCACAATTATGGGATGCAGTTTTCCATGTTAACAGTTGATGGGCGGCCAGTGGTTGTCCCCAACTTAACTGCTTTCTGTCCCCCAAGCCCACTCTATTCTGCCAGGGAAGAAGGAGAACAAGGACTTGTGGGCCTGCTCCACTACACCATACAACCTGTTCTCATAGAACTACCCACCCTTGGCACTGTACCCCTCATTTTAAAGACACCAATGAATATAAATACAGAAAAGCTACGTGACAATCACAGGAAAGAGCACTAGATCAGCACACAGTGGATTGTCCCTTCATTTTCTGTTGACTATCAGTGTCATTTATATATGTATGTATTTATTGATTTATTTTTATTGATGTACGATTTGTTGTTTCAATCTGTTGTGGGATATTTTAGATATTAGTTTTCCTTTATTTTACAAGGGAAAAACGGTGTGGGAGAAATTTATATTCGTACGTGATATAGGACTAACACTGTTTTTGCCAGACTGTATCAAATGTAGCTTGGGACTTGATACAAGGGTTTGTGCAGATTTGGAACCACAGGGACCAGGGGATGTGTGTTGCCCTCCCCAGTTCTGTGGCAGAAGGATTTAAATTTACAATGGTTTGTTGGAATCATACAAAAATATTGGAAAACGAGTTTTAAAAGCCTTCATCACACCAGGGGAAACACCACATGAAGAATAACCAAATACAGTTTTCTTGAACAGAAAGAGGAACAGCTGTGGAAAAGTAACAGGACATGGACTGAAAACTCAAATGCTTTGTATGAAGTCTCAAGCAACACTACAGGTTGTTTCAGAGACACGGTCCCAGTTTCAAACACAGTGTAAGCTCCAATTGGGTCCATCTTTGTGAAACATCCTGTAATTGGGGAGAGTTGTGGAAACAAACCTGAGATCGGTCCTATGTTACCTGTGTTATCTCTGGTGCTTTATCAAGGCCTGTGCTTTAGACTCACTCTGTTCCCTTTGGCCTGCAGGCTTTTCTGTGGATCTGAACTGAAATTGTGGAATCTACCATCCAGGAAACATCTGGTAAAATCGATCAGCCATCTGTATTTGTTGTCCTCATATTAACTGGGAAACAGCTCACGTAGTCATCCAGAAATGCAGAGACATCATTTACTGGATTTGAATTTACACACAGTTTTCTGCAGAGCAGTTACACCACTTTTTTGATTGTTGTCAAAATGGTGCACAGACAGGTCTTCCGCTGTTTGGTAGCAAAAGAAACAAGTTATTTCAATTAACAGAAGTAGTTGTGTTCTGGTGCTCAGTGATTATGCATTTGATAGGTAAATCATTCCACAAATGTTGTGTTTTCTTGAGGATCTACTTGCCCTGTGAATAACACATGGCCCTTACAGCTGCTGCTGCAGGCTCCGACATCAGAGGGCAGGCACATCCAGCCACGTAGTACCAAGCCACGAGTGACTTTTGCTTCCGTTGTTTCACTACACATTTTGCACATTGACTTTTTGAGAGTTCTAGCACAAAGAAGTGAGATTTTTTGGTTTTGATCCCTAGTAGGGATCACCAAGCTGTCTGCTGATGCCTTACTGATACTGGGATACTGACACTGCAGGATGGCCAGGGGGCTCCGAGGGACCCTCCAAACAGCCGCTCCCACCAAGCAGCACCACCCCCGCATCCACCACCAGCCAGGGGTGGCATCTCAGGGCAGGCTGGACGGGACGATCTGCCGCTGTGGAGCCACAGGTGAGCCCGGCTTCCCAGCCCGCACCCCCAGCCCTCCTGCCGGGGCATCTCCTTTGCCCTGCGGCCTGGGGAAGAGGCGAGGAGAGTCGCTGCCATCTTCTGGTCGGCAGCCCCAGAGCACCAGGAGGAGTCCCTTGGAGCCACTGGAGACCACAGGACACTGCCAGGGACCGCTTGAGGCTACAGGACACCACTGGAGACCACAGAACACTGTTGGAGATCATCGGAGACTGAACAATGCCACTGGAGACAGAAGACACTGTTGGAGACTGTTGGAGACTGTTGGAGACCACAGGACACCACTGGAGGCACAGGACCCACACTGGAGACCCTCCACTTTGGCAGGACAGAAAAGCCCTCTCACACCTCTGCGCACCCGAGCCCAAGGAGGTGGGGGTCCTGGTGGACAGCAGGATGACCATGAGCCAGCACTGTGCCCTTGTGGCCAAGAAGGCCAATGGCATCCTGGGGTGTATTAGAAGGGGGGTAGTTAGTAGATCGAGAGAGGTTCTCCTTCCCCTCTACTCTGCCCTGGTGAGACCGCACCTGGAATATTGTGTCCAGTACAAGAAGGACAGGGAACTACTGGATAGGGTCCAGTGTAGGGCAACAAAGATGATTAAGGGAGTGGAGCACCTCCCTTATGAGGAAAGGCTGAGGGAGCTGGGTCTCTTCACCTTGGAGAAGAGGAGACTGAGGGGTGACCTTATTAATGTTTATAAATATATAAAGGGTGAGTGTCACGAGGATGGAGCCAGGCTCTTCCTGGTGGCAAACAATGATAAGACAAGGGGTAATGGGATCCAGCTGGAACACAAGAGGTTCCACTTAAATTTGAGAAAAAACTTCTTCTCAGTAAGGGTGCCAGAGCACTGGAACAGGCTGCCCAGGGGGGTTGTGGAGTCTCCTTCTCCGGAGACATTCAAAACCCACCTGGACATGTTCCTGTGCGACCTCATTTAGGCGTTCCTGCTCCAGCAGGGGGATTGGACTGGATGATCTTTTGAGGTCCCTTCCAATCCCAAACATACTGTGAAACTGTGTAAAAGACGCCTCTCCCAGCGGACAGACCAGCACCAGAGGCACTGAGGCTGCAAACCGTGATGTTGTCAGCAGGACAAAAAGGAGGTGAAAGATGTCCCCACACCCATTGCCACCCACACGGCCGATTTCCACAGGGTGTTCGAGGAGGCTTTAGGAAGACGACAATAGCCACGGCAAGAGGGAAGGGGCAAGAGCCCCAAGCAGAAAGGGGCAGAGGCAAATGGGTGTCTTCGGGTGACCTCTCATCCCAGCAGTAACCAGGGCCGCCCCTGCTGAGCTGCCCCGAGAAGGCACCTTCAGGCTGCTGTAACTGCACTCGAGCCCGCTGCGAGCAGCACCGCCCTCCGCCCTCCCCACCACCCACCTTCCCCCTCCCCGCGGCGGGGCCGGACTGGCTTTCCCCGCCCCCGCCCCGCCCCCGCCCCGCCCCTCCGTGGGCTCCGGCCCGGCCCCTGCCTCGGGCCCGCTCCCGTTCCTGGCCCCGCCGCTCCGCTCTCCCCGTGGGGTCGACGTGGAGGCCAGGCGGCGGCCGAAGGCGCAGCCATGTGGCTGGCGCTGGCGGCGCTGCTGGCGGCGGCGGGGGCGCAGTACGAGCGCTACAGCTTCCGCAGCTTCCCGCGGGACGAGCTGATGCCCCTCGAGTCCGCTTACCGCTACGGCCTGGACCAGTACAGCACCGAGAACTGGCCCGAGAGCGTCAACTACCTGGAGGTCAGCATGCGGCTGTACCGCCTGCTGCGCGACAGCGAGGCCTTCTGCCATCGCAACTGCAGCGCCGCCGGGCAGCCCCCCGCCGCCGCCGGGCAGCCCCCGGCCCGGGGAGAGCTGGCCGAGCTGCGGCTCCTGGCCGGGGTGCTGCGGCGGGCGCAGTGCCTGCGGCGCTGCAAGCAGGGGCTGCCCGCCTTCCGCCAGGCGCAGCCCGGCCGCGACCTGCTCCAGGACTTCCAGCGCCGCGAGCCCTACAAGTACCTGCAGTTCGCCTACTTCAAGGTGAGCCCCGGCCCTTCATCCCTCTTCCCGCCCGTCCCACCTCTGCTGTGCCTCTGCTGCCCCTCCAGCCTTGGCTCCCCAAAGCCTTGCCTAGGACTGTGTCAGCCTCCAGCCAAGCCAGGTGAAGTCAGGTGTGCCTGTCACTGCCAGGGTGGAGGGGGGACAGTGTGACATGTCTCTGCACAGCCTTGATGGACGCGGGTGCCTCACGCACTCAATGCTGAAAATGTCTCCTGTCACGTTGACCTCTCACCAGGCCCTCAGAACAGGTTACTGTGAACTGTGGCCTTCTTCCCCATCGCCTCCTCCACACCACTTTAGTCCCCAGCTGGCATCCTCCCCACCTCCTCTTACTTCCCCTCCATGGTCAGGTCCCCCAGTCCCTACCCCTTCCTGCACTGCTTACCCTGCACTTCATCTTCTTCCCACCTACTACCAATCAGTTCACTCTTCACCAGCTGTTCCACAACTCATCCAGCACGTCCCCTCAATCAACCTCTCCAGTTCTTCCCACACCCCCAGCCACTGACCGCTGCCTCCTTGGCCTGTGGTTGTGCTGTTCCTCCCCCTGCCCCTCTCATCTTTCCAACCATCTTACTTTCCTCTCTCTCTGAAACCTTTTCCAGACCCTTCATGTCACACTCTGCTCATGCAAGCGCTCTTTGCTGTTTCCTCTCCCTTGGTGTGTCTGTCTTCCTCTCTTGCTCCCTTCTGCTCCAGTTCAAGTGCAGCAGCCCCCAGCCAGCGACTCACAGTCAGCCCAATGCCTGCAAAACCCCAGTTTGGTTACAGCCACTGGAAGGAATCAAGCGAAAATTGGCTGCTGAAGGGTGACGCTCATGCTAGCCCTGGAATGCTATTTACTTTTTGCTCTGGGTTCAGCCAAGACTGGGGACACACACCTCTTTTAACAGATTTCATCCCATTCTTCTCGCTCGTCATCCTCCTGCCCAGGATTTAGCTGAAATTTTCTCCCTCCTTCTCATCTTCATCTTCTGTTCTCTCACTCAAAGTCTGTCCCTCATGCAGTCCCTTCAGATACTGCAATTACTTGTTTCCATTTCTTGTCTTTAACTATTCCTTCCCTCCCTGTGGTATATACAAAGTTTGCAATGTATGTATCACAGCAGAAATCAGCGCTACTTTCCGTTTCTGATAAAGTAACTGACAAATAGCAATGTGAGAGGGAAATCAGAGAAATCCATCCCTCTGCCTTTCAGCTGTTTTTCAGTCACATTTGCAGCGGGTTTGTGCAGTGCAGGTGAGTGGGTTTGCCTTTACTGTCAGTTGTTCATATTGTCTGTCTTATTAGATTGTAGTCCAGATCTGAGCTCTTCTCACTCACTTGGGGAGGTCTGAATGGCCCCTCTAGAGATACAAACTGCTCCAAACTGCTGTGTACAAAGGACTTTTTCCTGGCTGGTGATTTTCTGAGTAAAGGAACATCACATCTGTCACGCTCCCAACAGCATGTATAATATAAGAAGAAGGTGGAGGGAGACACTTTATGTTGGTTTTTTTTAGTGTGACCGTGTTTATTCAGGTGGGTTCAGCAGAGAAATTTTGCCACGTCTTAGATCCTGGGAGTGGATATTTCTGTGCTGCTGCTTGCTCCTCTGGAGGGAGCCTTCTCATAGCCACTGAGTTTACTTCGGGATGCGTTTTTACAAAACTTTTTTTTACTGGTGAAAGTTGAAACCAAGAGTGAGTGAATTATGGACTAAGCAAAAATGAGAGAGCTATCAGCCTATGAGCAAACAGGGTTAAAGCATAAAGTACAAAAGAAACCGGGCATTTGACGAAAGTGCCGCTGACATTTCCCTTTGCGTTTAGCACCGCCTGCGCTGACTGGAAGCGCATAGTTTTGGGATAGCCAGGAAGGGCAGCTGGCGGAGTTCCAGTGCTGGGACACTTATAGCAGCACAGCAGCAAGAGCTCATGTTAGGGTTGAAGTCTTTCTTCAGTGTCGTTGTCTCTGAAGTTTCTTTCCGAAATGAAAAGGTACCTTTCATGGATGCGAACAGCAGAGTGCATGTGCATACATGCTTGTGATTCTTGCTTATAGTTTTTATACATACACTTCCATAAGCTATTTCAGATGTGAGGTGGAACTCTATATTACCTACACATCAATATGCTGAACAGGTTGATCTGAATCTTGGCTTGCAAAGGAAAATGTTTATAACACTTCACAAATAGTGAAGACTGTTTTTTTTCTTTCTTTCTCTTCCTAAATATGTGTATACAGACTATATAGTTTATAAACATTTGTAAATATAGAAAATAAAAAATATAAATGCATGCACACAGAAGTACATATGTATTTGGCACATGCAGTTGTAAATGAGGAATATATACTTCACTAAGGATCTCTAACAGAGTTTAAAGTTAGTGTAAAAATGGGCAGAGGAAATCACATAGTACACTGGAATACAATTATGGAGCAAGTCCCTGCTGTTTGCTCAAACTTTGTAACACCATCAGGCAGATACATTATTGGAATATTGTCTTGTGTGCTGCTGGGCCAAGACGTGACACAAACACCACATAAACATGGGCAGTGATGGCTCCCACTCAGCAGCCACAGGTTGGCCTCAGTAATTGCTGTGAGATTAATCCCACACAGGAGCAACAGTATATGCTTGTGCCTTGTCAGCTTTATGAACAGGGCAGGTGGAGGGGGAAGATGCTCTTCTTTTAACTTCAAGTCATCACCTATGCTGTCTGCAGCAATAATAGATTTGAACATTGAAAGAAACAGGTTCCTAGTGATGCAGCTAGTAGTAAAACACTGAAGATTTGTATCAGTTCTAGTGTACGGTTGTATCTCCTGAGACTGTGATTTCAGTAGATGTAAGTTTGGGAACATATAGGCTGCAGAAAAGGTTGTTGACAGAAACTGGGAAACTTGGATATTTTTTTTTCCCAATTAACTTTTTTCCCCCTTTCCTCTTTTTCCCATCCCTGTTTAGGCTAATAACCTTCCAAAAGCTATTGCGGCAGCTCACACATTTCTTCTGAAGCATCCAGATGATGAAATGATGCAGAGAAATATGGCCTACTATAAGAGCATACCTGATGCTGAGGAGCATATTAAAGACTTGGAGACAAAACCTTACGAGGTATGCTTTTTATTCAGAATCTGGTCTTTTGGAACCCTTTTTTTACTTCTCTGATTGGGTGAGATTCAAGGATCTTGTTTGCTTACATGTTCTCTGCTCCTCCTCTCCTTCCCCTCTTGCTGTTTTCCTCCATCATCTCTGCTGTGTCTTCTTGCTGCATTCAGTAATTCTCACCCCTGGTGCTTTATCAAAGCCTGTGCTTTAGACTCACTTTGTTCCCTCTGGCCAGCAGGCTTTTCTGTTGATCTGAAATTGAATTATGTACTCTATGTTCAAGGAAATATCTGGTAAAATCCGTTAGCCATCTGTATTTGTTGTCCTCATATTAACTGGGAATCAGCTCACGTAGTCATCCAGAAATGCAGAGACATCATTTACTGGATTTGAATTTACGCAGTTTTCTGCAGAGGAGTTACTGTGGGTTTTGATTCCTGCCAATTTTTCAGAATCTGTTTGTCAGGGCTGTGCGAGCATACAACGGTGAGAATTGGAGAACGTCCATCTCGGACATGGAACTGGCTCTTCCTGATTTCTTCAAAGCATACGATGATTGTATAGCAACCTGTGAAGGCTCCCGAGAGATCAAAGATTTTAAAGACTTCTATCTCTCCATTGCAGGTGAGTGGTTAAGAAACAGTAGGGAAAGATGTCCTGAAAGTGCATTTCAGTTTATCCATAGGATCGGCTACCAAAGTCCCATTCCTCAGTTTGCAGTGTGAAATGTATGTGGTGCCCCTGCTCAACTTGGGCCAGCTGGAATTTCTTAGATTCATGGAAAATACCTTGAATTCTGTTTTACTCTTTTCTTCTTTTCGTTAATGGAAATGAGGGTGGTCAGAAAATCAGAACAGAGAGTTCTTACATTACAATGGAAATTTAAGTGTCTGTCAGAATAAAAGAGAAGTGTAACTAACTGCTGCATCCACCTAGCAAATTTCTCTTGCTTATTTTTCATCTTTCCTACAGCAGGGTTTTGCTAGCAGATTTTATTTCTTTTTCTTTAGTCTATATCTTAAAACTAAATCCATTGGTTTGCGAAGAAAAAGAGACACCACCTTTTTCATTGCTGTCAAAATGGTGCACAGACAGTTCTTCCGCTGTTTGATAGCAAAAGAAACAAGTAGTTTCTCCAGTGCTCTGGGCTCAGCATTGTTGGCAATATTTATGTGGACAATGCCTGCATGTTTTCTCCACAAACTTAGAAACATGGAACCTGCCTCAGCATTTCTAAGCTGCCAGAAGGAAAACCAGCCCGACTTTTTGTCCAAAAGGCATCAGATGCGTTGGTGAGGGGAACTTGCGCGTCTGAGGGTTTTACTGCAGAAAGCAGATGTAGCAAAAACGTTAACTAGAAGTACTTGATGAATGCACTAGGTGTTTTGAAGCCAGCTGTCCTCATTTCATGCGATCACTTCACTGAGGAACTTGCCTCTGTGGCTTTAAGTGCTGGCTGGAATTGAACACTCCTGTGTCTGGAGACTCCGCTGCTCTTGTAGAAGATGGGTCTGGTAATTTCATTTGGCCAGTCATGTTTAGTTAGCTTCAGAGTTCTTCATGTTAGGAGTCACGAGAGATGAGAACAGGGCAGGGAGCCATTGCTGTTCTTTTACCTTGGTCAGAGACTTGCTGCACAAGCTTAGATAACTTGCTTTCACCTGCAAATGTGGCTAACAGGGAAACTAAGACTTTGGAATGTTTCTATTCAATGTTGTTATGTAATGTTATATATCCTGAAAACACTTGTAATTCTTTGACAAAGGTTTTATTGGAATGTATTTTCTTGAAGATGACCTGTAGTCCTGCCCTGTTGTAGCAAGCTTTTGTAGACTGGGTGAGCTTGTGAACTTCAACATTCCTGGCTGAAAGTCGTTCTGTAGTGAGCAGAGTGTTTGTGTCTGTTTTCTCTTTTAGAACATCCAAACTGCAGGCACAAAATGCGACCATCTCGAGAGGTTTATTTTGCAGTCACCTGCTATATTTCTCTGTGACACAGCTGTACTCAGCAGCACGTGGACCTTATTCATGCAATAATTTAATGAAATTACCAAGCTGTCAAAATTAAATAAATTAGCAGTGTTCACAGTTAGGAAATAATGCGATACTCTGCAACTCTCTATATAAAACGTATCACCACAGACTGCCTGTAGGTGTCAGTCGAAGATAACGGCTTAGTTCTCTGGAGTTATCTTTGACACATGCCATGTCCAGACCGCGCTGATTTTCTGATAGGCTGAGTACCAGTGCTTGGTATGTACTTCAGATGGAGCTGTAGCTGCTCAGCACTTCTCAGCAGCAAGATCCAGAGGCACAGGACCCAGGAGAGCATTACAAGGCCCAGTTTTAATGGATAGCTAATGGGAGGGGTTACAACCATTCACTGTGCTCTATCCATATCCTGTGGTGTTGTTTTCTTCCTTCTAGATCATTATATTGAAGTCCTTGCATGCAAAGTGCAGTGCGAGAATCATCTGACACCCATTATAGGAGGCTTTGTTGTTGAGAAATTTGTGGCCACCATGTACCATTACTTGCAGTTTGCTTATTATAAATGTAAGTAGTGATTTAATGTGCTTAAATAACATTGGGATGATGTGGGACAGCTTGCATTCATCATCTTTTCCCTCTAGTTCTAATGCTTTAGGATGTAAATAGTCATCTCCAGAATCTGCAGTTTAAACCTTTTCCATGGCAAAGTCTGGGCTGCCTGATGTCTCTTTTCTCCCTATGTAACTGTAGTTAACAGGCAAGGGAGAGAAATGTTATGTATAGAGCCTGTGTTCATCAAATTGTCTATGAGAAAATAAATTGCTGAATAGCAGTCCCAGAAGGCCTAGATTTTGCCCAAGGCAGGCGCCTCTGTTTTAAGTTATGCATAGTAGTGATTGATCTTCACCATGTGTTGGAAAAACAAGGTGGTGTCAGAGTAAGTGTGATCTGATCCATCACTGTCCTTCATTCTTTATATGACACCTACTGCCAGCACCAGTTGCTGACGCTTTTCAGAGTTTCATATAAATGAGAAATATTCATGTACAAGATAAATGTTCATCCTATGTATTTGACGTGTCGAAATGACACCCCAATTCTTCTGCCTATTTGAAGCAACTCATAACATGTTAGGGTAAACAGTGTCAGCCACTCGCTATACATTGGAACTCATGCAATGACACAGACCCATTTGATACACCTGTGTACAAAAAACATGTTTTGTGCCAAAAAGGTGGTGATCAAGCTGTCAGGCCCACATGGTTGCTAGGGAGCTGAATGTATAGGTCTAATTAGAAGACTGTTCTTACACTTCTAACTCATTCAGTTAAAGAGACGAAAGACTGTGACTTCAAGGCAACACGTTTAATAGGACACCCCATATTCTAGTGAATAAATACTAAATTTTCAATTTGCTTCCACAGACAAACTTATGGAGTATTTTATACCAGTGGCTTCTTCCTAATGGATTCTTATAATTCTGTTAGAACCACTTAAGAGAAATGGTTGTGTTCTGGTGCTCAGTGATTACACATTTGATAGGTAGATTATTCCACGAATGTTGTGGTTTCTTGAGGAGCTACTTGCCCTTTACAGAACACATGTGGCCCTTGCGACTATTCCTGCAGGCTCCAACATCAGAGGGAAGGCACATCCAGCCATGTAGCACCAAGCCATGAGTGACTTTTGCTTCTGTTGTTTGTCTACATGTTTTACACACTGACTGTTTTCTCTTTGGAAGTTCTAGTGCAAAGAAGTGGGGTTTTAAAAATTTTTTTTCTTGTTTTTTAATAAATACCCCAATGGGGATCACCAAGCTATGGGCTGATACCTCACTAATTCTGAGATAGCTGGGAGGACATTTCTTTAGGATTTTCATAGAAGACAATCAGTGGTAAGTCCCTGTTTTAGAATCATGGCCTTACCTATTTGAGAACACAAAACCAGCTTATCCTTTTTGAGAAGCCATTTTTTTTTCCTGCGCAGCCAGTGGGGAGGTAGGAAATGGGTCCTGTTTCCATCTGAGATTTTCAGAGCTTAGATAATACTAAGAATTTGTTTATCTTATCTTGATTTTATTTGTATGTTTACTTATTAGTGAATGACATGAAGAATGCAGCTTCTTGTGCTGCTAGTTACCTTCTGTTTGACCAGAAAGATGAAGTAATGAAACAGAACATGGTCTATTATCAGTATCATAAAGACAAATGGGGGCTTAAAGAAGAGGATTTTCAGCCCAGATCGGTAGGTGAATGACTTCATTTGTCTTCTAGACACATTCAAATAATTCCCCAAAACTCAGTGGGTCGGAGGTTGGGAAAATGGTGCTTATCTATTGGTTCTGGCGTTAAACACATACTGTTTTATGAAAACCATATAGAAAGTTGTATGCAGAGATGTACTGTGTAATGTGACAGTGAATGTCATTATGGTTCTTCCCTTGCTGTTGAAATACACTGAAAATGGATATGATATGATGACAAGTAAATTCTTGCTGGTACTTGTCTGCCACTTATGCATATTTGTATCTTTATTGACCTCCATAAATAAAGCAGCTGGCCCCTGATGAAAAGATCACTCTAATGACATTTGGGCTGTTATTATTTGCCAACATGTAGTTGCCCACCTGCTTGTTACTTCAGGTTCTGTGGGCATTGGAATGTGTCTGGATATGATAACCCCGAATGAACTCACTTTCCACTTAGTCCATTTGGAACATAGTTGGGTGGATGAGGACAGAAAAAAGCTCAGGACCATATTGCATCTATTTATCTCAGAATACTTGCTGCAGAGAACCAACAGTAAACATCAGTCCATCCAGCAGTGATTGTAATCTGGCTTTGAAAACTAACTCTAAAAATGAATTTCTGTGCTGTTCTTAAATTTCCATGTCCAAGGAAGTTTTACATATAAAAGCACCTTTGCTGTGTTTCTGGACTCCTGCAGCCTGGACTCTGACAATCAACTTGGATTTTTTGTCATTTCTTGTTACCAGGATTTGTGTCATGCAGCTGAATTAACTGCTTTGTGACACCCGAGTGACTCTTTATGTATCAGCGGTATGTGCTGCACAAGTAGTCAGAGAGACAGAAAAGAGTGAAAATGTATTTGGTTCTTTCAGGCAGCAACAGTGAGTCTTAGCTCACAGGGGAAAGGGAGCACTCGTTGGTCACTTTTGGGAACAGGACTGTGCTTTGTAGCCATACTGGAGACAATGTTTGGTGGTGGGAATGAGAGGTAGGAATAGTATAAAAATGCAAACCACAGACAGATTTGACATACGTGTGCAGGGAGGATGGAAACAAGCTCCCTACACATTAACTCTGAATGTGTCATTGATAACTTCTCAGTAGCTGGGGACTATAGATAATTCAAATTTTGTATATAAAACATTAAATGCACACAGCTGTATTTTCTTGTACTTTGATCCATGTAACTATGAACAGAAGTTGCTTGCTGTCCTAATCACTTGCCATGAAAACTATAGTGCCTCTGGTTTATTTTCACGAGGTGGGACGGGGTGACAGCAGGATTTGGCTCTGG
This sequence comes from Nesoenas mayeri, assembly GCF_963082525.1. Classification (NCBI taxonomy): domain Eukaryota; kingdom Metazoa; phylum Chordata; class Aves; order Columbiformes; family Columbidae; genus Nesoenas; species Nesoenas mayeri. The sequence continues at coordinate 111,735,911 of NC_137543.1, forward strand.
CACTAAGCTTTAGATGTTTCTATGAAAGAGAAGGTCTCCTGATTTTCTGCCTAAAAAGAGTTAAATGGGATAATCAAAGTGGATGGCTGTTGGTATTCACAAATGTGAGAGTAGGTGACTGCACTAAACAGTGCTGTCTGGGCAAACAGCCAGGGAAGTGAGGAGGGACAGGTGGGTGACCCTGCAGAATTTCCCCAGCCCAGACTCAGGCTGGGGTGGTGAGTCATTATCATGCAAAAGAGCTTAGTGTCTCTTTTTCCCAGAACTGCCTGCTGCCATACGCCAGCAAGAGGGAGGCTTTCTCATGTCCAAAGCCCGCTGGAATGCAGGCACAGGCTGCTGCTCAGCTCTGGCAGTCTCATTCCTTAGTCTCGCCAGTGCTTTGAAACATGAGAAAGAGGAGAGTGCTTTGTTATTCTCACAGCGATGGAGCCTGTGCTTAGAAAGATCCACAGAAAACATTGGATATGCTGCTTGCTGTTCTGCTGTTTCCTTTCCCAAACATTATAGCCCTCCCTGGCATCTGCCTTCTACTAACTTTTGGTCTCACTTTCAGACTTCAGTAGTATAGTTTCACATGACATGTGATGACATGTGTGTTACCCTGAAGTAACACAGAAATTTTGCTTTTTGATAGGAGGCAGTTCGATACCACAACATAACCACACTCCAGTTGGAAATGTATGAATTTGCAAAGGAACATCTGATGGATGATGATGAGGTGAGTTTTCTAGAAAGGAAATTGTGGTCAAAAAAACCCAGCAATCACATTAAAGTGAAGATGATACATAGATTGAATTCCAAGATTTAACTAATATGGAAAAATATTCTCGTAACCATGACCAATTTATCATAATTTTTTTCTTTTGTAAATGGAATGTAAGAAATAAACCCAAAGAACATCATGTACCATTTAAAAAAATATAGGTCAGTATTAGAGGGTAAACATAATGCACTCAACCCACAAAAAAAAGAAAATCCAGTTTGCAAGCTATAACACCAGGGGGCAGAGGAGTAGTATATATATTTAAAACAATTTTTTTTTTCTGGGTTTTTTCTCTCAAATGTTGTTTAAATTAGATTTAAAGATCCTTATAATTTTGTCCAGAAATAACCGCCTAAATTGTAATTTTTGTCAAAAGGAAGTCTCATTATCTGTTTTTTTTTCTCTGCACAGTAACATTTTGGTCACCCAGTCTTGCTTCTTAAATGGTTGGAATTCATGGCCAAATAACATATAATGACTACTATTAGACTAGAAATATGTAAAGCGGATTTTTTGTGCAAGAAAAGTAGTTAAATTGTTGGAAGGGCATTTCTTTGTCTCCCACAACTGAAATTGAAGTATAAATTGTGGAGGCTTTTGATTGCCTTTTCTTTTGCTTTGTTTTCAGAACCTTTCATTTAAAGGTTTAAAAAATCTCCAAATGATGGAATAGTTCATTGTTGGCATTGGCAAAGAGCTACATTATGGCATGTGACAGGGTTCTTGCAATGAGCACTGCTGAGGTCTATTTTAGTTAGAAAAGAGAAAGATGGTTTACGTTAAAAAAATGAAATCACCTTTGCAATTTTTATGATATCCAGCACACAGGGAGAGATAATATTTTATAATGGAGAAGTAATAACATGTCTGCGCTGCCTTCAGTATGCTAGTGACCTGAAAACAACTCTCTATATAAAATTCCATTGCAAGGTTACCAGACTTTAGGAAGACTTTCCATTGTGATAAAACTCTTTGAAAGACAGTTTAATAAGCTTGTTGTAAGATTGAGCTTAGATGAGGACTAGTCTGTATGGATTCTCATAAGGGTGTGAAATGCGTGAGCACTTTTTTGTATTCCCTTATTGGTTTGTGCTTTGCCCATAATGTTTTCTGTGTTAGAGATAGATTTAATTAGTAACTTTTTCCTTCTTCCACATCTGCTGCCTCAAAACACAAGGATGAGTAATTAAACAAGGAGAGAAGCAGTCATTTGTGAGGGCTTTCCCCCCATATGTTGTTACAAGAAGGGATTATGGAAACAATCTTCAGCCTCAAGCGCTGTGTACAGAATAAACAAGCATTCATTTGCTGGCACTCATTCCTGTAGCCCATTTCACCAGCGCAATTATAAATGACCTTGCAATCTACAAGAGCAAAGTACAGTGGAAATGTCAATTAAACTTTTGGGAGAGTGTCGAGGAAGTGACATTATACTGGATTGCATGTTTGGGTTAAACATCCAAGATTACTGGGCCTGGTCATGCCACAAATATCCCTTCCCCACACTCTCATAGTATTAGAAGGTTATCATTCTCCTCTCCTGGGGAAAAGCTGAAGGGATTCTGTACCTGCCCTTACTTGGGCTGAAGAACCTGGGAGAGACAGAGGCTGCCCATGCCTCTGGCTTGGCTCTGGCTTTTGGTAGTGAACTCGTAAATCCCTGGCTGCCAGAACTTCTCTTTGGCTGCAGGAGCCTTCCAGGGAGTCCAGACAGAGCAGGAATAGCACAAAGGTAAAATCGCTACCTTGCAGTTTCTGCTCTATGGGCAGGACCTGGTAGTGTAAATGGAATTTTTTTTTTATATTTCTCCTAGCACGGACAGAAAAGTTTATTCTGTAGGAATGCTCAAAACTGATGAAAAACTCAGATAAGGTGTTATAGTAAAAGCTTTATTAAAAATTGTTAAGGGTAGAGGCAACCTCTCTTTTTAGTGCACTCTGTTTATTTAAACCATGTGCTTCTTGGGCCATAGGCCATGCCTTTTGTGAGTTTCTGTGGTCCATGTTTGCTCTCTGTGTAGAAGCCCATAAAATAATCTGCAGAAAAATATAATTCTCTTTTTCTTGAATGAAGCAAAAGGATTGATGGGGCAAAAGGATCTCTTTCTATGTGAAGATGTCATTATTCCCAAGTGAAGAATCTCACTTTATTCAGACTCCTCAGTGCTTCTGTATCCCAGATCATCCATGTATCTTTTTAAATCCCATTAACAAAGCAAGTGAGAACATGTGGCTTCTTCCAATAATACATTGCAGTAATTGCAGAGGCTGGAATATGCAGTAATGATTTTTGCACATGTCACTACAAGAAATGCCATCCTGTTCGTGTTACTTTATTCATGTTTTTTCCACAAGGAAATGAAAAACTCTAGTTCAAACATTAAATACAGTAGAGGTGACAGAGAATGTTAACGCCAACTAGCTACAAATTACTTTTTCTTAAAAGTAATTATTATTAAATATACTTACAGTTTTTCCACAGTGACATTAAAAGAACATTAAACAGTGTTGTCATCTTAGTTAGCCATGGATAGTCAAGCTTCTTGATTTCTGTTTAGATGTGTAATGCATAAAGGCTATAATAGATATAACTCCCAATATTGCACAGATTTGAATAGCAAACTGAAATGGCATTAAAAGCCAGATACTCAGCTAGTGTAGATGTAACTTCAGCACTACACTAATTATATGAGACATGCTTCTGGCCCATAAATTCAGTGTTCTTGAGGAATTTTTATTCAGGGATAGCTACTTAGCTGTTCTAAATTACATAAGAACCACAAGTATTTGGCTGGGATGATCCCACAATGTGATTTTTCTTTCACTACTTAATCAGTAGGTGAAAAACTATTGGCAGCTTTGACCCGCTTTTTTGGCATCCCGTTCTTTTTATTTGTATCTAATGTGTGTGTCCATTTATATAGTAGCTGAAACTCAAATGCTCCATTCCTAAGTGTGATGTGAAGGACAGTATGTGTTGAACTATTGTGACCAGTGGAAAGACAAGATACAGAATAGCATCAAAGCATGAGGGCCCAGTGGACTGCTCATAGCAAATAGTTCTCTGAATTCAGCCTATTTTTCTGATCAGGAATTGCTAACAACATATTTTCAGCTTTATTAGCTTGCTTTTTTCCATATGTTCATATGATTCATACAAGCGCACTCATAACAGCAAGCTGTAAATGCAGACCTGTAAACCTTGCCCTGCGTGTTACCTCAGACCAACACGGCTGGAGTAGCACCACTATGCCGAGGAGAGCTGGTGGCAGCTGTTTCAGAGAGAGGAGGCAGCTAATTGGCATTGTTATGGTCCCTGTTCAGCATAGGTTTCTTTAATGGAAAAAATAAGAGGAGATTTTTTCCATAGTTTCCTAGCAGAGATACTGCCCATGTGGCTGACTCTCCAGAAACTTCCTGCGTTCCCCTCTTGCTTCTTTGCCATTGGATGTGTGTCTTGGTCAAAGATGTTCCTCCTCCCATTTAAACCACCTGCCATGGGAAGCTGCGAGCATGATTGGACTTCCGTGGTATGATGTCCCCAAGTTGCAGGTACTGACATCAGGAGGAGTTTTTACCTAACCAGATTTCCTTAAGCTTCTGCATGGTGCATAAAGCAGGCAACAGAGCATAAATAGGGTTCAAAACTGAAGTCACTAGAAGGCTTCTGTTTTCAGTGTAATGGGAGCAATGTTGAAGTTCGTCTGAAACTGGGTTGACTCATGTTTTATAGGCATTATAAAAATGTTAAGAGGAAAGCACATTTATTGAATTACTGTAAAATACTATTGTAATAACTGCAGCGTACTGCAATCTCCCATGGCATGCGGGAAGGGAACAGTTACATGTTCAGAATGTATCATTAAAAAATGAAATGGAAAAATATTTGAGAAAGTAGTTAATATACATGTAAAGAACAACTAAGCTCTTTTAATATTGAAAACAAAAACAAAACAAACCCAGACACCTACAAGCATGTGGGTGGGTCACACTGTAGACTAAGTATCTGAAAAGTAAACAAGTTAAGGAAGGGCCAAATAGTTTTTCTGCACCAAGAATGAAGGGATTTTTTTTTCCCCTGCTAGAATGTGAGGAATGTCCAGCCTGGTCTGTACTGCTCGTGAAGGATCTGGGAAGGCTTTGAGGTGGTTACAGTGAACTCCCATGTTTTAACTGAAGATTAGATCAAGGAACTTTTCATTGGTCAAAGGCTGAATAAACCTTTCAGGCTAAGCCACTCATTGACATATGCCTTAGTGTTATCCAGAAATAATGTGTGTGTCCCCAAAAATATCACTGGCTGGTGGGCTGTGTGTTGTGCATTTGCAGGCTGTATCAGGCCCACAAAGCATGTATCTTCCATAGTCATCCACATCAAACCTTTGTCTTCACTCTTGCAAGATGGCTATTCATCCTTGAACAAAATCCTATGTTTTTCCTAACCCAACTCTTTGTCACTCCTCCCATTATTGCTCAAAGTAGTTATGATGGTAGTTACCCGACAATTACTCATTAGTTACATGAGTAATTACTCATTAGTGGCCTCCTCACGGGGGCCACCCCTGCAACCCTTTCTCTACCACAACCTTGCCACCTACACTGAAGACATAAGGGAATCAAATCTGTTACTCTCACTGTTGAACAAATTTCCAGTCATTAATATCTTTGAACTTTAGCAAAATATGAATTTTTGCTTGGAAGGACAGCTGGGGGGGCATTTTGTGGGATAGATATTTTCCTTCTAGGTCATAGATTATAAGGAAACAAAGATCCAGCCAGTTCTTGCTGTGTGGATTGTCTCTTGAGGCTCAACTTGCTGGATGAGTTAGGGTAAAGGCTGTTTCTTATTCATTCACTATTATCACTTACGAAAGCATGTCCATAATAATATCTTTCTGTGGATCTTAATTCATTCTAGAACACTGTTATTTTAATATTCTTTGCTACTTCCCTGAAGAACAGGCTATCCCACTGCAGTGCAAATGGAATCCCTACAGAAAAGGCCATCAGCAGATCTGCATGGAAAGTATGGGTTATTGCAAGAAAGCTATTTTTTTCCCAGAACTTTTCCAGTGCACATTGAGAAAGGACATAACAGATTGTAGGTGGAGGCAAGGACCCATGAATGATTAATATTTGCTACGCAGAAGGCAATGCTTAGCCTTTGCAACCAACGGCAAAGCGTCTGGGTCTGTCAGTGAGCAGTACGACTGCTACTGCTTGCTACTATTTATAAATGCTGCTGTCAAAAGAAAAGTTGATGCTGCACCATCAGTCTTGAGTTGGCCATAACTGAGCCATGTATTGGTAGCTTTTTTCTCTTTTCTGTTTATTTTAACAGCTGACTAGGAGTCTCCAAAGTACAGCTGTTTCTTCTAAAAGGTTGTGTTTTGTGTGTGTGTGAATGCAGCATTTAATATTGCGTAAGGAAGGGCCAGCAACAATCCCTGGCCCAATGTGTACCTCGATCTTGGACACTCAGCTTGCGGTAGTAACTGAGGAGCTCTGCATTTTTCTCCTTTTTAGGACCTATTTTTTCAAATGCTGGAGCTTCACTTATAATAGTGCACCAGTCTCACTAGTCTGGGTGAGCTTATCCAGAATTGACTAAGAACTCTGTTTTAAAATCATTTTTTATTATAATCCACCTACTTATATACTCTCTGTAAGACCTTGAATTACTTACTGTAGTACAAAACTTGTTCTTTCTGTTTGTGCCTCTGGCTGTTAATTTAAGCCCAGGGTGCTCAATTTGTGTGTCTGACAGATAATTAGAGGCTCTAGTTGATCAGATCAGCTTCTCTGAGTCCTCCTACCACTCACACCAGTCTGGGAGCATTTCCCTGCTGCTGTTTGATATCATACCTCTCATATTTCAAGCTATACCTGTCCCATCTTTTCCCATGAATCCTTTCCACTGACTGTCTCTGGATTGGAAGAGGGAAGAGGTTGGTAGCCCAGGGAAGGAGACCACGGGATGCCAGCAGAGCTGTTGTACCTGGAGTATGTACCTGACCCAGTGTAAACCCAGAGGCAATGACTGTGGACTGAGGGCCAGCTTGCCAAAGAGGACGTGCTTCACTGCAGCTGACCAAGCTGTCCGCCCATGTGTACTTCCCAGTTGTTGACTGCCTAACTATCAGGCATGTACTGGTCTGGTGGCAAACTGTTCTCTTCCCTGGGCTTAGTCAGACTTCACATACCAATTTATTAGCTACCAGCCAGACAGCTACATCATGCTTTGGGCCATATATTGCTCAACTCTGATTTACATCAGCACTGTGTCTGAGAAGCACACTTACGTAACCTGCATTAGAGCTGGGTGGCTGTTGTCCCTTCGAGTAGCTGGCAGCAGAAAGAGTGATGGGTTTGCATCTGACTTTGCATGTAAAATTTGATGTTCTTCCTATTAAGATAGGTAGCAGCCAAAGAGCATACCAGATAGCGGGAGGAATTCTGTCACCCTGAATGCTTGAATTGTATCAGAGAATCATTTTCAGACTCCAGGTCTACAGGCCAGCACGAAGTTATTAGATATCAGTGGGCAGGAGGCTTTTACCCTGGAATGAACACCTGTGAGATATTTGCCGACTTCAGTCACGCAGAAATGCCTGATGCGGTGTCGAGTGGGTGCTAATGGGGTAAGGACAGAGATCAATCTGGTCATAGCTTCTAGTGTGACAATGTGATCAGCTCTTCTGATGTAGCATTATCACCTTTTCATTAGGATGCCAACAACAGTATGGACAGCTTGCAAATGTTTTACTTTCTGACCGTGAGGCACAGGCAGAAATATTAACTAGGCGCTTTGTTTGTCTTCAGCTGTAATCTGGAGGTTTTGCCTTTTTGAAAGTAACCAACATCCAGGCAATTATTCTGTTGCATTACAGCATATTTTACATATATGTATTTTTTTTGTAACATTTTTTTTCTATTTTTACCATATTTCAACCTGTCTTACTCCCTAATATTTCTCAGTAGACAACAAAAACTTTGTCATATCTTCCTTTAGAGATCTATTTCAGGCACTGGAAATCTCAGATTTCAGTCAAATTTATTTCAAATACTGTTGTTTTTAAATAGCCTTTCCATTTAAAACTTGGGCTTTGTACGTATTTCTGAATTCAAAAACATACTAGAAAAAAAAACCAACTGAATTCTGCCTGAATCTTCTGTGACTTCTGAAATATCCTATCTTACTTATAAGCATGACAATAATATGAATTGAATTAAGATCCCATGGGGTTGAGTTAGCAAAGATACGATATTGAAATCCTCATGCCTTCCTTATGCATAATTCTGGGTCATCCAGCCAGATGTTTATGCCTTTCACCCTGCCTCTCAGACTCTCACCTTTGTGTTGTCTTTGCAGGTAGACTGAGGAGAGAAATCCTTTTTAAATATCTGTTATTCTTTTGTTAAACTATGATCCTGAGGTGTTGAAGAATCAGTCTGAATTAGATCTGACACCCCTGTAGTAGACACCTGTATTCTCAGTCTTGTAACTGTTCAGAGGTGACAGGACCTGCCTGTCTGCAATCCTTCAAGGGGCAACCAAATGCTTGTGCCCACAGTTTTAGGAGCTGTGCTATAAAACCTGACCTCAAGTCCCCTGTGCCTCTGTTTCTTTATCTTCCAAATGCTGGCATAGTGACTGTTGGATCTAGTGACTGTTTTCTTCATGTGCATCTCTGAAGTGGTATTGAGTTCCTCCCACGATTGGGCTCCTTAGGCAATCAAAATACTTCTAACAAAGGAAAACGTGCAGAAATGTTGAATTCCTGTTTTCAAATTGCCAGACTTCCTGCAACCAGGAGGACAAGTAGGGAATATGAAAGTGCTGGCATTTTTTCTTGTGTTTTTATTGAATCAGATACTTAAATGCTTTGAACAAATTCAAAGCAAAATAAATTGCCGTCCTTCAGGACTTGCTAAAACCACTTCATAGTTGCAGAAGCTCAACAGTCTTTTAAGATGGAACTGTGAAGCAGGGAACAAGAGCAGCAGTTATTTCAGCCACCTTTCCTCCCACTTTTGTTTTTGTTTGCTTGGTTCTCATTACTTCTCTCCTTGCTAATCACACTTCTGAAAAATGTGATGTTAATATGTTTTATCACCGTATCCATAATGCAATTGTTGTATTCAAAATAGACAAAAATTTCCTCTTATTATTTTCACTGACAGAGGTGAAACTCACCAGAACAGAAAACTGTAAAATTTTGAGTCTCAAACCACATGTGTCTGGAAGGTTCTGTCTTCCTAAGGAACACCTTTCTAGATAAAAATGTGCTTAAAATTTAATTAGGATTGTAAAATACTGTTTGTAGTCTCATCGAGCAGACTCAGAAGCCTAATGCAGTTCACAAAGACTTGAATGGGGGGTGAGGAAGGAGAATGAGGATCCCAGCAATGATGACTGGCTTTCAACATAACTGTTGTAAATTCTTATTATTTTAAACATGAGAGTGAGTAAGAGCTGATCAGGTTTTCCGGCAAAATAGTTTTCTATCAGAAAGTGATCATTTGTTTTGTAAAAAAACCTAAATGACATCATAAGACCTTTTTAGAACATAGGTTTATTATCAAAAAAGGAAGAACAGGAAAGTTTAAAAAAAAAACCAGTTAATTTAAAACAGTTTAACAGAACTTTGTAGTTAGAATAAAAGGTTGGAAATGTAATGTTGAACATTCACGTCTCTCTTACAGCTCAGCATTATCAAAAAGTGAAGATACGCACAGGCATTGCCACTGGTCTCCCATTCGGGCAGTGTTGTTTCTGAACTGTGTATGGAAGGCAAAGCGGAAAATACTGATATTTCTGTGGGTGCCAGCACAGAGGCTGCTATGGGAAGTTTTGAGTAGTCTGAGATGCTGCTGCACACTTGCTCTTACCTGTTTGCTTTTCACTGCTGAAGGTGTTACCTTGGGCTGAAAGCGATTACACCAGATTTTAGCTCAGTTACTGTAGCTTGGTTGACAAGGCTGTAAATTCCAGCTGGTGGGGCTGTGTCATCCCAAAATACTCAGACGTGACTGCAGTAAGACATTTGACTATGATATATAACTACATCATGAGCAGTTTAAATAAAGAAAGTTGGATTGTTATGTTGTGTTGGTACCCTGTATTAGCAGAGTGAAGCTTGTGAATATGATATCTTCTATCCTGAATCTAAACTCAGTGTATTTGTTTCCAGTATGGAAAACATTCTAGTATCTCTGGTTCTTTATGTTTTTGCTTCATCAAAGCGTGGCATGTCAAGATCTGTTTTTGAAAATGAAGGAGCTGTGTGTTGAAGGGTGTAAGGAGGTAAACAGTTAGAGCAGACAGATGCCAAGTCAAAGTTATGGTTCTACCAAACACTTGTCCTTTGAATTTTGAAGCTTTCTAAATTTCTTTAATGTTTTGTGCTACTTGAACAATTTCCTAATTTAATGGATGCTTTAAACATTTATGTGTCTAGTTTTGAAGTCTGAGGATTTCATTGTCTATTTAAATGCCTGAAAAAGTACAAGAGGATTTACTGTGAAGTATAACATTGCCTTCTTTTAATGTCTGTATATTACTGCAAGTACTTGTGCTGCCCCTGTATGGCCCATTTACTTGCATTTTATAGGCTTGTTGTGCTTGCTTCTGTATGAAGGATGTTAAAAATATTTCGACACCTATTATTACAGTTTATGTTTTGATTAAAATGCCTCCACCGATTTTGCAGTACAGGGTTAACTTGTTTCTGTTAAATTTAATCCTTTCTAGGGTGAAGTTGTGGAATTCCTTGATGAGCTGTTAGAAGTAGAAGACAAGAAGGAAGCCTGATGAGTGAAATCACCGCAGAGTGCTTTATAAAAGTGAAGACTCACAATTGCTCCTTACTATTGTTTTTGGTCACCTGTAGTTCCAGTTAGATATACCTCAAAGCTGCTCCTTTAAGCCCCACCTTATGTCACAAGTTCCACTCCTGAAAGATCACTTCCATGCTGCACTGACCCTTCCGTGAGCATGGATTTTCCTGAGCATTGACAGAACTGGTGCATATGGGTTTTCCTCTTGAGCTTTCTTTCCTTTACACAAACACAACACGACAGACTATTTGTATTTTTTGAACTAACACTAAGGTTCCTCATTTTGGTGCTGTTCTACTAAGTTGTAATAGTACAGCTAAATTCCAAAGAACTTTTGCCAGATTATGAACCACAGGAGGCATAACAGTTCCTCTAGACTTTTTCAGCTATGTATTGTATTATTTATATATGTCTTTTTTTGTGATGATGAATAAAGTGATACAGAATCCCAGTGCACCTAGGATATGTTAAGATGCATTTAAATAGCTGAAATAAGATGACTTTGTAAAGCACAATTGGTGATCTTGTAAAAATTGCTTAAAGAATTCTGTAAGCAATCTTGATCTTTCTTAAGAACTAAATTAAATTCCATGATGTGAATCTGAGGTCACTTAGAACCGAATAATAAATAATTCCTCTTCTTACCATTTCTTACTCTTTATGTTGAAACAACTTGTGCTTCCTGTATGAGGTGAGGCTAATTTTGTATAAAATAACGATAGTTGATATATTTAGTATTTATTTTTGTAGGAAACAGTTTGCATGGGTTTTTTTTCAGTCTGGTGGCACTATCTGCATATATTTTTATCCAAAACTAAGTACAGGTGGAGACTGAAGCAATTTTGAGTGGACTCATGAAAAATATTTGCATGTGAATTCCTTACATTTTTATTAGCTATATGGCAGAGTCCTATACAGAAATACTTTGAAGGCCACAGAAATACTGTGTTAGGGGCGAGTAGTGAATTAGTGCACAAGCCTACTGAACAGCAGAAATCCCATTGACCTCAGAGGAGGATCCAGGATTTCATCCTTTGCTTTCCTCTTTTGTTTTTAAGGACCAAGTCCTGCAAGTGGTTTCATCCCATTTACATCAGGTGGAGACAAGAGCATTCAGTGCCTTTATGATTGAACCCTAATTCAGTTGAATGGACGTGAATTGCAATACCAAAATCTGCTTTACTTTTTTAAAAGGGCAAAACATGCTCTGCACTACCTTACTGAGTTGTTACTGCTATAGCTGATGTATGCTGTAGGAGTACAGTGTCTACACTACTGAGTGTCTGCAGAGAACATGAAGGGGAATCCACAGGATCAGGTTTCAGTGTCCTCTGGCCTGCAGCAGCAATGAAACATTTTAAAATGTTGAAGATGTTTGAAGATCAGGTTGGTTTTTTTTTATCTTCTTTAATACAAATCACAACTAATCTGCTGAAGTTGATGGGCAGACTGTTTTATTCTTAAAATGAAGATCTATCAAGAGCCTTTTAACTTTTAGGAGCTTTACCGAGCTCCACTTGTGGTAACGAGACCAGAATCTGCAAATTTGCTTTTAAAACTTACAAGCAGTTGATTGTAAAACATGACTCACTTCCCTATTAAATACATGTATGATAGTATCCAGCTGGGGTAGCTTCTCCAGCTTGTCCCTGGTTTTCTCTCGTTGGAAGTGTGTGTGTGCTCAAGAGAGAGGGTACTGCTCTGGAGGCCTCTCTTATTCCTCTGCTTTCCAGCCTGCATAGGACAATTCTAGATTTCCTCCTCAGGAACAAGAACTGCACCATTGATGTTAAGATCATATGTCCTAATAAATTCATCTTTGCTATTTCAGCTTTCGAACCCAGAATTCCTGCCATTAAATGGCATGGAAGTGGTTGAGAATGTATGTACCAATCTACATTGCCTTCATTTTACGATATTTGTAATTTACTTTTTTCTTATCATCATTTACCAAACTGACTTTGGAGCTCTGCCAAGCACCATTGCCTGTTTGTTTCTGTGGCACCCTAGCTCTTGGGTGCTGTCTCTAGGTACCGTGATGCAAAACCTGAAAGATCTCCAAGGGAAGTACTTGTAATTCAAGTTCTGGGCCTGAGGTTTTCCATAACTATACATCTTGTGTGGAAATAATGTTTGTGCATAAAGCTTCTAATCAGATTTTGCCTGTTGGTGAAGCAAGTAGTATAGACTACAGTAGTAATGACATGACAGAAAATCAGTTCCAGGATCTCTTTGGTTTTCCACCCGGAATGATTTCTTTCCAGTTAAAGAATTCCTTTCCCCTCTCCAGCACTAATAGTGGGAGATTGCTATAATCTTTTTTAAAGAACAAAGTATGTGGTACAGTATTGTAATATTTTCATTCCACCAGTAAAACACTAAGCACCAGAATTAAGCTGTTAAGTGATTCGTTTGACTTCAGCGGGTTACAGTGGGAATATATTTAGCATCTATGAACCCTAATTTTGCCAGTTCATCAGTTATTCAATCCTCGCAAGTCTCCCACATATCAATTTTCTGGTAAGCTTGCGATTCTGTCGTTAAGGCTTCCTTAGCTTATCTCTTTTCATGTTCAGTCATTTCTGCAGCTCTCGGCCTTACAGCTAAAATCCCCTGCCATTGTGCCTTATCAAGTGGGGATTTCGTGATTTACTAAGGTGTCCATTAGCCAATGATGGATTTTTCTTAGGCCTACATCAAGTAAGTCTGATGTCCTTTACCATTCCATTGAACTTGAGGAGGCAACTGATACACTTGTGGCCTCCTGAAATGGCACCGTGACCCCTTTTTCTTTTTGTTCAAGTGTCTGTGGATTTTTTCTGGCTTGCTTAATTTCCACTACACATGGTCCCAAGCCAGTTCAATCTTATTAAGTACAAGTAGTTCTCAAATCCTTGTCCTTTTCTAATGAGAAATAGCTCCTCTTCCAGTTCTTCAGTATTTATTGTGGCTTTTTCCAGCAGTCTCAGGTTCTTTTAACTGATTTTTCTTTTGCTGCTGCTATTGTTAGATGCCAACATCTACATGTGACTGCAATAAATTAGTGTCTTGTCTTCCACTTCTCTGATCCTGCCAGTTCTTCTTGGGAGGCTGTGGCAATATGGTTCTTGCTTCCCTTCTGCCACTCCCAAATCCTTGCAGTTCTGAGTTGTCTGCCTCAAACATTAGCAGTTTCTGCCTAACTTGATGGGATATTTAGATTTTGTCTCCATTTCTTGTTTTTGACAAGGCTTCCAGTATGATGCTGGTGCTCAGGAAAGTGTCATTTTGTTGAAGCCACCACGTTTGTGTGACTGACTCAACTGCAGCATCAGTATCATGTGTCTGGTGATCCCGGGCAGACCCTGGAGATGAAATTAATATCGACCTCGGTGTTAGTATTGCTTGTTGTGGAGCTGTACAACGACACTTTTTAAATAATTGGTCATATTTCTAGTAACAGATCTGGCTATTTGTGTAGCTGTTGTTGGTTTCTGATCCTCTGTTGCTGCCCACAATCAAGTCTGTGATAATTCTGAGCATGTCATTCAGTCACCACTCACAGGTGAATGGTGGGTGAAGTCCATCTTCTGGCAGATGTCTGGCACAAGGGTCTGCACGCAGCGCAAGTCCTGTGCTCTATCTCTTGTTGTGTGGGGTCCTGTGTGCAGGGGAACTGCTTGAAAGCTGAAGGTTAAACCGAGTTACAAACGCTGGTGCACTGAAGTGGATATTTGGTTATGTGAAAAACAAGGTAGCTGACCTGCAGGCCAATCTTTTGTATCTAAAACCCCAAGCTTGGGCAAGGGAAGAGATTCACAGGTTGGAAATCAGTGTATCTGACAAACTGTGCCAAGTATGTAATGTTTTTGAAATTATATCTGCTCTTACTGATAGTGGTTCTTCATGTGTTACTGGCTTCTCACTAATGAATCCGCATAAATAGCAATATTCGTTAAAAAAGGAAGAAGGGTAGTAGTGATTTTTCTGCTCAAAGTTTAATCCTGTTCCCATAAAACAGCATTACAGGCTCCATACTTCTGTGTCTCAGCAATTCCAATAGCCAATAAGGTCGGCTATGAAAAACAAATACTTTCAGAGTGATAAGTTCTGGTAAATTCAACATGAATTCAGATGTCCTGCTGGGCTCCTTCATTGACCATAGTGATTCTGCAGGCAGACCTTCATCAGTTCTGTTGACAATGCATAAACCAAAAGCAAATTCAAATTCCTCCATTTTCTGCTTTGGAATGCTAAAATGTAAACCAAAAAGTTAGTCGGATGCTGTTCTCAGTTTACCTGGGAAGTCTGTCCAATGATTTTTTCATACTTGCCAGAATAAGTTTGAGCTAGAATTGAAGGTGGGTCTCCTCAAAACAAGCCGTTCCTCTGAAAATCCTGTAGCGTGTCCCGCTTTACAACATTTTTTCTCAATACACTCTTGCAATTAATACCCACCACGGATCTCCACATCCTTTACAGTGAATTACTGGTCTGTATTGACGATGAAGGCAGACTTAGAAAATCTTTCACTTTCTAGAGAGTCTTCATGAAAAATGGGTGAAATAGCATGGGCATTTTACAGCTCTGAAAATGGAGTTGTGATTAGACAAAGATTTGTTGGATTATAAAAGTACAAGTGTTTATTATGGCTGGTACTGAGAATAAACAGTTGCCTGCATATGCCAGCTACTATGGAAATATGTTTTTAAGTTCTAATGTGAGCTGTAAACCAAAGCTACTTCAGTTAAAAAAATTCAATACTTAAACTGTGGGGAGAGGTAGTCAGTGCCAGAGAAAACATTCCCATTTAATAATGTTTGAACATAGAGCTGTGATGCAGTTTGTAGCAAGGCAGTGAGAAAAACCCACAACTAATCCTTCATTGCAGCTGTCTGAACTTTTGGTCGTCTGCCATACTTTAAACAGCGACTTCTTTTTTCTGGTGACTCAAGACTTGAATGACCTAGTGTGGAGAGTTTAAGCTATATACAAAAAGAAGTTAAGCAAGAAATAGCCAAGTAAGTTGGGTTGCACACCCCAGCAAATCAGGGGTTTGTATCTTAAGTCCTCTTCAGTGCCTAGGAAAAAATATTAAAATAAATAGATACCTTTTTATTTGTTTATTTTTGGCAAGGAAATAGTCAGTGGTTTACACACCCATCTCTTCTTCCTCACCTCTCTCTCTCGCCTTAGAGTACCGATGATATATGGAAACTAAATTCTGCAGAGAGTTCTGAATTGTTTGAGTTTATAAATGCGAACCTTTTTTGTAGAAAAAAAACATTCTAAGTTTTCTTTGATTATTTTTAACTTTTTCTTCCCTTTGATGTCTCTTTTGGGTAGACCTTTTAAGTGGCATGAAGTAACAAATGTGCTTTTTTCCTGCTTAATTCTTTTGCAAGGTAATGAAACTTCCTTACTTTCAAATGGAAACACAGCAGTCAGAGGTGTAACTTAATGTGACTGCTAACTTTAAAGAAATAATTGGGGCTTTCTGCCTTTGCCCCATTCTCACTATGACTTATCTGAAAAGGGATTAATCCCTTTTAATCACTTAAGTATGATCCGGAGCTGGTGGTAACCCTGTAGTTTGACGTGTCTTACAACTGTCTAATAATTTTTTGTTATGAGTAATTTTTAAAGGGTTCATTCATAGATGCACATTCTGAGCTTTCATAGCTACGTGTTATGTTGTATCCTTGCATTATGAGTTATTTGAGATTAAAAAAACCCAAACATGTAAATTCTTTTCACTGAAGAAAGCAATTTAATCTATAAAATCCCAAAATAATAGCTTTTCAGGTACAGTATGCAATAAAGCAGTACAGCACAATGAACCACATACTGTTTTCTAGCTGGCACATGGGAAGACAAGCACAGAAACTGGGGGGATTTCAGCCCAATAACTTACAGAATACCTGAAATCCGTGTCACATTGTCTCTGTAGAAAGGGAAGTAAACACCTTTTGGTTGCAAGGGCTTGAGCCTCCAAATGCTGCTGGAAGCTTTGGTGTTACACCCCACAGCATCGCTTCTCAGCCTGCCTGGTAGCAAATTGATACAGACGCTCTGCCACGTGATCTGTGGGAAATGGAGGTCCAGCTAATACATAGTTGTTAATAAAGGAAAGGAGAGAGAAGGGAGATCATACCTCAGCCTTAACACCAGTGAGCTGGTTCTGGGCAGGCTGATGTAAATCGTGGCTTCACCAGAAGACGATGATACAAGCCTTCTATCACAGAGCAACAGATCAGTCTCCTCATGACTGGATGTCACCATCACAAAATCACTCCTGATATTTCCCCTTTCCTTTTTTTAATTTCCTAGTTTCAACACACAGCTTGCTCTGTCCACTCTTAATTCCTATACTGAGTAACTCATCCCTCCTTGTATTTTGTCCTTATCATCCTCAGATTTTGTACTTACTGTACTACATTTATTGTTTGCCATTCTTACTGTCTTTGATTAGCCAAGTTTCGCACGCAAAAGGGGGCCTAATTCAAATGTATCATTCACAGGCTGTTTATCCCCATCTTTCTGTTCGTTTTCCCAAACTCTCTGAATCCTTCTGGTAAAGTGAAAACCATGAGTACAAACAGATGCTGCTGCAAAAGGAGTTAAATGGGCTTTTGAGTAGAATTGGGCCAGCAGCCTAAGCTAAAATGTTTTCACCTAATTTTTTTTAATATCAAAGTGTCTTCTACAAGAATTGCCGAGGTGACAGAACTATCTTTTCTCCATAAATGTGTGGAAAAAAATGGATGATTTGCACAAGAACACACACAGGCACTTCCTTTCCCTTTTTTTGTAACTTCACTTTTATTTAAATACCTCCAAAGCATTATGTTAATGTACATTTTCTTCTGGTTCATGAATAACAAGTGTTTCTGAGTCTCAAATAAGAGCCCTGTACAGTTTATGTATGTAATTATATTTTGAGTCTCATTTCCACATGTTCAGTTCCTGAGCAAAATTGTATTGACTTTTCATTTTGAATGATGTTACACAGAACTGTAACATGTAACATATACCTTTCAGTGAAACAATACATTTAATGGATATTCCTGTGTTTATTTTTCAGCATATTTCAATGAGATTACAGACCGTATGTTTTAGTTGAGTTAACAATCTCCATAAAGTTGTGTAGTGTGAAATCTGTTGTGTCTTTTTTTTTTTTAAGTTACTGCATAAAAAATAGTTTACAACAGAAATTCTAAGTTATTTCATAGTCTAGAATGCAGTAAAAGCATAAAGTCATGCATATGTCAGAGGACACAATATTTACAAATCTGTACAATTTCTGTCCTTCTTTATTTACTGTAGCTCTTGCCAGGCTATTAGATTCAACTCTTACCACTCTGAGGTCAAATTCTCCAAAATAATGTACAGACATCATCTAACAATGCTTTGTTTTCCTTACCAGCTCTGAGATTGATGGCTGTATGGATGACGGACACAGTTCTGCACTCCATTTCATAAAGTCTGCCTTCCATGGAGTTAGAGATGGTTACCTACCTCTGTGACTCAAGGCAGAACATGAAAATGGGGTGAACTCCGCCTAGTCACCTTTTCTTACTCCAGTATTGTCATGTGTTGAACTACTGGTGTATTTTGGCTAAGGCTATATAATAGAGTGGCAGATGAATTTATTTCTGACCTGCAGATTATTCACAGTTGCCAGTCTTTCTCCTGTTCATTCAGAAAGGTTAGGAATAGTGTTTCATACTCAATGCTCCAGAACTATGTTAAGGGATTCTAGAAAACATCTTCCCCACTCTCTCTCTTTTGTTTCAAAACCATTTGAAATGGAACATGCAGTTGGAAAAGCCTCTGTTTTTTTACACGGACATCCAGTCTACAAGTCAAGTATTTGCATTTTATCAACTGGATGCAATTTCTCTTTCCCAGGATTGCTTTATCTTTAAAACCACAATAAAAAGCACTGAAAATGGATACCCATCTCCCATACCCAGTGTCCACCCCAGACACCCTCCAGCTGCTGATGAAAGAGCAGAATGGTGACAATCAGTCCTTCTACAGAGTTCATATGGCAGAAGTTTTATATACATGGCTTCAGTTGCCAGTGATACCACTGGCTGTCAATTAAAATTCAGTATCTTGGTCAGTTCGTATCGTGTCCAGAAAAGCAACTGACTTCAGATAGCGTTCCCCTGGAAAGTGCTTCATCCCTGTCTGGCTTCGTAACAGAAGGCTATTCATCATAACACCCTGAATCAAAGGTGCTCTGACTCCTCTCCTGCTGAGACTCCAGGAAAAATGGCACTTACAGTAGTCTCTGAATTCCAGGGAGACACAGTGATTTCTATAAAAAGATTAGTATAAGAATGGCACTTCTTCACTAAGGCTAAAAGAACACCTTCCAGAAAAATAGCATAATGATTCAACATTTGTGACTGGTTAAATTCACAACGTTGAAGAAAAGTACCTTAGTAATCATTGCAATACTGTCCATTAAAGTATGGTAGTAAATAGTTTTTCTTTTTAAGACACATCAGGTAATAATTTGTTATGGTGGTTTATCCTGACTAGCTTAGGCAGGTTCTAAAAAAGGAACAAACACCAAATGTGTGGTTGCTCCAAAAACATCCTTCTCCCCTCCTTCCTTCCTTCCTTCTTTCCTTCTTCCACTGAGAATAGACCAAGAAGGCCTGACCAGCCCTGCCACTACATTATAACCAGGTAACACAGAAATTAATCAATTAATTTATTATTAATACGAGCAAAATTTAAAAGCTGAACAAATTGTAGATGTACTACCAAGCATGCTGTGTCCTGCTGATGTCTCCAAAAGACCTTTGTGGTAAAAACATACAGAT
The DNA here is from genome assembly GCF_963082525.1 of Nesoenas mayeri. NCBI lineage: Eukaryota > Metazoa > Chordata > Aves > Columbiformes > Columbidae > Nesoenas > Nesoenas mayeri. Next base: position 111,755,336 of record NC_137543.1, read on the forward strand.
TCTTTAGTTCTGAAAGGTCAAATATGCTGAACTGTGATTTCAAAAGGATGAAATCTTTTCTGTCTTCTATGTTCTTTTAGCATTCTCTTTTTCTTCTGCTTTCTGCACTGCTGGATTTTAGCATCCATGAGTCACATGATCCTTCTAGCATCAATATGTTTTTTACTGATTTCCAGCATCTCTACCAAAAAGATCCCTGGTTAGACTTTCTGCATTTCAATGTGCTGGTGGTGGTAGTGGTGGTAGCAGTGATGTCTGGGTTGACACCTTCCATTTAGTTTATAGACAGAATTTTTCTGCTGCCTTTTTTTGAAAAACCACACAGCCAGGACAGCTGCAACCACTAACAAGCAGAGAAGAATCACAATTACTGCTATGATGGCACCTTTACTTGACTTGGGACAATCCTCTCCCTCACATGGCTCAGAAGTGGGGATGGGCTTTTCTCCAAGGCCCTGGGTGAGATTTTCTTGCTCAGCTAATTCCTGGGACGACGTGTCAGTAATGATATCTGGAGCTGGTGCAGTGGTTGCTACTTGTGCTGGGTAGGCAGTTGTTTCTTTTGGTTCTGCATACAGAGTGTGATCGGAGGGGCTGACCATCACAGAGGTTTCTGACATGGATGTTTTTAAGCTGGTTGCGTCAAACAGCATCATTGTACTGGTCTCCTGAGTCACAGTTTCTGGAGATGTAGTTAGGTGGTCCCATGTGGCATCGTCGTAACTTCTGCTCATGCTCAAGTTCTCTAGAACACTCACTGATGTAAGTGGCACTGGTATCTCTTTCACCCCTTCGTCATCTATCCTCGTTGTTGCTGCCACAATCTGTGTTAAACCTTCCTCTGGAGCTGGGCTACCATTGCCTGATTTTCTTACTTCAACGTGATTTGGTTGGTCAGTTGTGAGGACGACGTCATCTTCTGTTCCCATTGATCCATCAACTTTATCCCCCTCCTCTTCCTCATCCTCTACCACTTCTTGTGTTACTGGATAGCCATCTAACCATGACTCATCAGTAATGGCAACTGCATCTATCTCTGCCTTTGTATCATTAGTTGTGAGAATGGGTCCAATGGGGAAATCCTCACTGTCATAAAACATTTTGGCAGCAGGTTCATCATAGGCTGTCTTCACTCCAATGTGGTTGTCGCCTTCAGAAAACTGTGCTTTAGTGGAATCATCTGCATCTTTCTCTGAATCCGGCTCACTGAAAGCCTCTGATGGAAACCAGAACAAGTTTTTTTGGCTTAGGAGTGACACAGGGGACTCAGTTGGTGCCCTGCTTCCTTTTTCAGAAGTGTCTGTGTCCTGAGTAACAACTTCGGTACTTCCAGTTCTTCCTTCCTCTGAACTTTTACCAAAGGAAAGATGTTCTTGTTCCTGCTCGATTTCCTCTTTGCCATTGACATGTTCATTCTCAACAACAGGTATCGATCTGTCATCAGGAAAGTTATCTTCATAGTCAATGTGTGCCTCAGTTTCATCTAGAAAAGTTAAAAAAAGAAAAAAAAAAGCCAACATTTACTTTCTCCAGAAAAGCTCATTTGTTACAAGAAGCCAAGAAGAAAGGTGCAATGAGGATTGACTTTTGGACAGTATTTTCCGTTCCATGTTATTGTTTATTTGAAAAGGGGATGGTACACCAGAGTCTGACAGTCAATACCAAGTTTAAAAAAAGATCAGGATGGGTGTTGATGCTAACCTGTAATAGCGTCTTTTTCCAGATTTAAAAATGTGTATAAATAATGTACTGTCTGCAGTTATAGAACTTCCTTCAATTGCTTATTGTTTCCTCAAACCTTCACTCTCCCTAACATGATTCTTTTTGCCAGACTTGAGGAAATTTTCATCATATTCAAGCAAGAAATGGATGTGGAACAGAATATAAAGCAAAAAGTAATCTATTTCTAATTGTACTGTTAAAAAAAACCCAACAACTTACAAGTTTTACAACTTCAGCCCTTTTGAGTAAGCTATTTTGAAGGATTATATTCAGCGCCTTATGTTAAAAATTTTATTATTAGAGTATTTTTCTTCAATGACCTTGATGTTGCGATGATACAACACCTGGAACCAGGTGAGCTGAAGGGTATTTCTCGTTCCATGGGAGCTCTTTAGAGCTGCCTGAGGATGACCCCTCCCACCAAAGCTCATCTTCTTCTGGAGAAAGCAAGATGCACCCGTGATGGCAAGGAGAGAAAACTGTCTCCAACACTTAGAGCCTAACACCTAAGTATCAAGATAATACTGTCTGTAAACAACTTTCAGGCATCCAATTTTAAGAAACAAGATGTTAACAAAAAGAAAAGAGAAAAAAAAAACAACCAACCAACCAAAACAGCAAAAAAGTAACTGATTACAATAAAGGGGTGGATTCATCACAAAGTTCGAATATGATTTAGAAATACTGCCCATGCCTACAACCTACCACTGATAACAAAATAGATTTGACTCAAAGCATGAAATTATATGTTTGAATTTGAACGAAATAGTGCACTGTAATTTATATTTCTTCCACTCTTATAAAACCTTAGCTGAATGAAAAATTTTCCAAACTAGACAGGGTGGTTGATTTTCAGCTCACACAAGTTTTACTCCATAGAAAGTTGATGTAATTGCTGAGATTTATGCTGGCATTAAAAGTCCTAGAAAATCATGCCTTGGGATATGGAAAATAAAACAAACTGAATCATGGTGAGAATTTTTCTTTTTAAGAGAGTGTTTAGTCTTTTGTGAAGACAGTGAAGCAATAGACCTGGCATGACATGGGAAAGAACAAATTAATAGGAGAAGCTGTGTTACAAATCAGTGCATTTATAAAGCCTTATCTTTTTTTGCCTTTTTACATTCAACCAAATTTGAATCACATTTTAATCTGGAGCCCACCTCAATTTCTGAATGAGTCACATTCTCCTTGGAGACTGCTTCCCAGACTTCTGGCAGAGCCATATTTGGTCTACTCTTAAGAAAGATTAGAAATATTGTCAAACCAGTCTGACCAAACACACTTAGTGGTGATACAGCTCACACCAACCTACTGTTTGCCAGAACAGCTTAAGCCAGCTGCCAGAACAGAATGAGTATTAGCAAAAGGTATTTTTCTTGGAATAGTGTCTGGGTCCACCATAATCAGTTATGCTGAGGAAACCAAAATGTGTGGCATAGCCTGCAGAGAGTTAATATCCCTGTGAAAGCTATCATGCTGGAGAATTTGTTATTCTTAGCAGGTCTTCTCACCTCACAGCAAGGGTGTAGGGTGAGACCTGCACACAATACAATAGCACCAACACGGACCTCTCTCCCTTCTGGTCCCGGTGTCCTCATCTGCTTGTGTAATCCTCTAGATCCTCTCCATCCTCTCCAAAGCAGGAAAAAACTTCTCTTTGGTGCAAAGGCGACTTAACAAGCAGGGGAATCCAGGTCTCAGAGTGGAAAGCTTCCTGATAGGAGTCTCACTTTTCTAAGTCATCCTAAAATATTTTCCAACAGTATTTCAGACTTCCACTAATGACTGGAGGGTACCTCTGAATATCAAAGAATTTTAGCAACATATTTATGAAGCTCTGTGTGGCACTGGCCATTGCTATGTAGCACTTATAATAGCCATCAAATGCAAATCTCACTTTGTCCCTTGTCTAACTTCCACTGAAGAATTTTTCTACCTGTCTCTCTCTTTACGTGGAAATGGTTCCTCAAGCCATTTTGTCCACTTACCATCCAGACTCCTGCTACAGTTCAATATATGGCATGACTGCTTCACTAAAGTCCACTGTCTCTGAGGACAGTCCATAGGCATCTGTTGGATATATGTGAACTGGAACATAATGTAATGTGTGAACTCACCATTTACCAAATGTGGTGGTCATTATTTTCTTTTTTGAGATGAATCATCACACCAGTCTGTTTTGACCTGTATTCCTCCTGTACCTCTATTTTCTCCACTCATTTACTTTCCAGACTACCGTAATCCAGCTGAGGGTGAGACATTGATTTTTATGTTATGGTGTTCTAGTGCACCCATGAACAAAAATTACAGTCATGTGCTTGTATTGTTTCCTCCAGACCTATTATTTGGTTAGCAGTATGAATGAGCAGCTAGTATTCATCTTATTGACCAGTATGGATCATTGGTGAATGCTTAACAACAGTATCAATACGCTTTCTATAGAATTTGAAGCCCTTCCCCATTAGTGCCTCTCTTGCTGTGTACTTTCAGACCTTGAGAATAAAGTCCTGTGGAGGCACATCAGAAAAGGGCATGTGCTTCCAGGAAAATACGAGTCCTCAGTCTATCAGAACATATTAAGAGTTTGTTGAACCGTCAGTCAAGTCTCCATCAAACCTGCTGTCTTTGAGCCCAATCCTGCACATATAGAAATGAATTGGTGCTTTCTTAATGTTTGGCTGAGGAAAGAAAAAGCCCATTGTCATCTAAAGAGAGCCTGAGATTGGAGCTCATTATGTGCTGCTCGTCATCGCACAAGGGAGTCTTGTTCCTTCCGACAATCAGATTGTGGCCCAAGTTGTAAAGCTACTGTAATGTATTTTCATATGCAATCTCCCATATTTGTATAGTTTACAGCAAAGACTATCAACATAACTAATGTTAGCTTATGAGATGCCAGAATGAAAGCAACTATTGAGCTGTCTAACCATCAAAGGAAATACAGACCCCCTTACTCTGAAGCTTTGATTTATATGGTCCTGAACTGACTTACACAGTAATAATACTCTATTCTTTCTTCTGGGCTTCAGACCTTCAAATGGGGCTTGGACTTAGTATTTAGTGAGTTTGTGTTACCATGACAATCTTTTAAGTCAGCGGTGAGCTTTCCAGGAACAGATTGCACAACTTTTGCACTTCTTTTTGCTCACCTCCTCAGTACTTTCTTGAGCTTTCCAGCTCCCTGAATTTTAGTCTTGGTTCTGAAGAGCAACAACTAAAGTAGCTTCAGCTCCACCTCTTATCCAAATAGTTGTAACCTTTATTTATACACATTTTAAAAATAGTTAGCAATTGATTTAACAGTGGCTGCATCTTCCTATCCAGGCAGGTCTGGTTTTAAGAAGAGCCAGCATTGAGATTAATTAGTCCAAGACCAAAATCTTTCTATATTTGGTCATTGTTACATCTTACCCCTACCCTTCTCTGGCAGACTCAAGGATTCTTGACTCAAGAGTTTTGATTCACTGTCTGAGGGATTACTGAGGCTGAAATGAACATTTTACAGCAACAGATGCCGAAATGGAATATTACCAAACATATGAAGCTCAATTAAAAGGTAAAACCCTTTTAATTTAGCCTTGTCCTATCTGGGAAGCATCCAGTCCTAAAAACCTTTCATCTTCTTCAACTTTTGATCCTAATGAGAAAACAGTGACCAAACATAGAGACAGACAAAAACAAAGAGCCTGGTTTTCCACACTCTAGGATCAGTTTAATTTTTCTTCTAGATAGCATATTGGCATCTGAGTTCTATTTTGAGTGTTGCTATTTTGGACAACCATAAACTGCAGTGCATATTTTGTGGATGTATTTTGGAGCACAGGAAATTGAAACTTGATTCTATGTAGACTGTCATCAAAAAACATTTCTACTGTATAAAAACACCTTTATTCTAAGAATCTCAAAGTAGTTACAGCAAACATTAACAAGCCAGCATCTGTCTTTAAGGGTGGGAAGGAAAAGAGCATGTAGGCCGATTTACCTAAGATCAATCAGATTTGTGAACTACAGCATCTCAAAGAATCGTCTATTTGACTTGGGTCAGGCACACAAACACAACTCTCAAATCAACCAGAGTATGCTAGACAAATTTGTGTTGCCTTTTGTCTTTTGCAACAACTACAAGAAGGAGGATGATTTTTATTGTAGCAGAAAGCCTGCTAATATAAATAAATAACCCATCATAATTTTTTAAAATAATTTGATTTGGCAGAATCAGTTCATGCCAGATCAATACTTTACATTAACCTAACACAACTGTGCAGTGACAGATACGAAAAGAGAACCAAAGTTTGTCATGACAATGGTTATGACAGGCCATGGACATATTTTGTTGCTGTCTGTCACAACTCTCCCTTTGCAGTGTTAGAAGGAAAAAAAAAAGCATTCCCAAATAAGATCAAAAGCCAGAGACATTTTGCTTTACTCTCCTGATTAAAAACCTAAAGGAAAATACTTAAATCGCATTGGCTAGTCATGCTTACAGATTGCATGAATGTGAATGAATACTATTCTTGAAAATTCAGAAAGCAATGTTTGAAGTAATGAGAATAGCTGAACCAGGCGAAAAGACTGGGAGCTGAAGATAAAGCTTTCCGAAGTGGTCAAAGTCAGCCAAATCCTCCTTACGCTGAAATCAGAAGTATGGTCTTCAGCGTGGAAAAGTTAGACCAGCTCTGAACACACTTGACAAGTATCCAAGTGTTGACACTGGAGATTTTCCTTACATGTGCAGAAGATATGACCTCCCCTGCCACAAGCTTATAGTTGGAAAAACCCAAAGCAGCCAAGGGAAAAGAATAAATATATTACATTCTTCTTAGCCAGTTTTAGGGCAGAGATGTGATATGATTTCCCAGCCACCTAATCTGCCTTGTCTTTGAGAAGCAAACTCTTGAGGATGCAGCCTAATGCAGCCCTGGCCCCTCCACTGCAATGTCAGTATTAATGCTTCTGATATTGAACCTATGGTTCATTTCAGGAAAAAGCAAATGTCATTTAGCAAGTCACTTCAGTCTCTTTGCCTGCAGGACAGCCACAGTGTGGCACTTATGCATCTGCTTCCAGACCTTACTACAATGCCAGTTTTGGGGATATATTTTGTAAAACAAATGTGTTCTCTCCACAGAAATAGAAAAAATAATAAACTTTAAAAAAAAAAAAAAAGAAAGTGTTTTCCTGTGCTCTGCTTAAGGTTGCTTTGTTGGGTTGAATATCCCTGTGTTTCCAGTTAGAACACAGTGTCTTTTCATGATGAGAAATTGCAGGAAACACTCGCTATACCAAGCCACTTTTTTTCTTGAAAAGCATCTTGATTAAAAATTACAGTCTATTACCTGGCTTGTGCAATGTATGTTAGAGGCAGTTGTAATGTACTCTTTTCTTAATTTCCAACATACTTTACTGTATCCATAATCTGCTTAATATAACCCTGAAATTACTTTGTTCAGTTATGCCTATAGCCAAGTTTTGCCACATATGTTGCACTATATGTGTATTGATGCATAATATATTTTTCATTTAATTTATGAATTTGCGAACTGTACGGTTGTGCACTTACATCCTGGGTGCCAGAATGGACTGTTATCTCTTCTAACCAGATCAAAAGAGAGAGGAAAGATGATCATAAAGCTGCTTCAAAAAACATTTAAGTGCTATATTTAGACATTGCTACAACGATAGTTCTTTGACTCCGTACTTGCTCTGGGTGAGCAGCTGGGAATGTAAAGCAGGCCCAATGCTTTTACACAAACAAGAGAAAAAGCCAATTATTGCTGTTAACTTGATGTTCTGCTTGAACAGCTGAGCATTATAAAGTGGCAATTAACAAGTGTTCAGTAATACACAGCGGTAACATCTGCAAATCTCAGAAGACTTTGTGAAGCTGGATAAATGTCATCACTCTTTCATGGATGAGGTGGAGCAAGCAGCAGAGAGGAGTATATTGGCTTGCCCCTGGTCTCAGAAATAGTACAAGATGTAGGAACAGGTCTTACACCTTTTAATCCTCTGACCAGAGTTTTGTCCTTGTATTCCAGTTGCGTTGGTGCAAGAGCATTGGGGTCACTTCACACTTCCAGTCACTTGCCCAGTACAGATGCGGGGAACTGTATCATCTTACCAGCCTCTAAACATAGCACTTAAATGTTCATTTAAGTGGCTTCACAACCATCTTTCCTCTGATGTCAGCCACTTAGGACAGCAATGGCTCACTCTGCCAACAGGGATATAAATTCTCCATGAAGTCCCATCATTAACCTTCATGATAGGGAAGTTACTCTTTGCCTTAAAGCACTTAAAAAGCAATACATGTGCTGACTTCTGAAGTACTTAATTAATAATTATTCTCCTCTCTCCTATGATCCCAAAATATCTGTCAACTGTAAATCAGGTTTATTTTAATTAATTTCCATTTTCTTGTCCTTTATCACTGAATTCTTACTTTTTTTTTAAAAAAATGAACCCTAGCATCATACATTTCGGTTTTCCTATAAAGCCTCCTTTCTTAAAGAATTGTGACCATGAGGATTGAATACATAATTATTAATTGAACACATACTGTATTTTCTATCCCAGGTGCTTGGAGTGTTTCAAAAACATTAATCAAAGGAAGCCCCTCAGCATGAAGTCTACATTTAAATAGTTTTAAAAATCATAATCCACAATATTACATCTGCTCCAAAGTTCCAGTGTTGATGTTTGTGATTTTACAGCCACACTTTCCTATTTCTTTTAAAAATATTTTTCTCTCCCCTGCGGCTGTGTAAAAGGCTCAGGCAAAAGAGGGGAAATAGACTATTTATCCAGGGAAAACAGTGAAACACACACAACCTAAATGGCCTGATTCTTTCCCTTCCTTACTTTGATGTAATACAGTTTTATTTCTATGTGTAATAAAGTTATCTTTTTCACTAACCTCAGTGAAGGAAAAAGAAGTGTCAATCTGATGCAGATTATGAAAGATTCAGACCCACTGGATTATCAGATGTAGATACTCTTTTTTTCCTTCTCTCCCTCCATGCTCCTCCTCCACTCCCTGCAGCATTTCATTTAATCATCTGAACTGCTGTTTGTAAAAACAATTCTAGAAGCTGAAATGGCTTGGAAAGATGCTGGATTTTTTTTTTTTTTTTAAATCTCTATCCTATTTGGATGGTTTTGAATATCTGGTTCCCTGATGCACAGATACGACCTGTTTCTACTAAGAACAAATTTGACCTTTCCTTATGATTACCCACTGCCTGGTGGTATATATTCCTGAGTAAAAATAACTCCTTGCAAGCCCCTGGGCATTGCAGAATATATAGATTCTGAAATGGATATGCTAACTCCAGCCCATATAGAAGGCTTGGCTACACAACAGCTGCTCATTCCGTTGCTTAAAATTTATCTGTTTTGTCAGAAATATCATCTTAAAAGTGTGATATCCCTCTGAAAAAAATAGTAAGATACTCCAATGACTTTTCTTAAATGTGGGGAAAATGGTGAGCTTTATGGATTGAGCATGGAAACATAAGAAAGAGAATGAGAAAGCACATCTGAAATCATGGTACGATTTAGCTCAAGGGAAAAGTTAAAAGTTTGTTGCAGAACTTAACAAACATATAAAGGTAGATTTTCTTGAAGGTTTAAATTAAGGACATGCCATTATTATATTTTTCCAGAGCTTTTACATGATGTTTCCATTTGTTGTTGTTTGTTAGTTTTTTTTAAATAAGAGCTTGATTATTTGAGTCAAGTTATCTGGTAAGAAAATCCACTTTCATTCCTTTTAATGGAGTATGTGTCTGGGTAGCTACTGTTGCCAAAAATCCTGAAAGCATGGTACAAGATAAAAACTGTATGGCTTTTTATTGGGGCAAATTAAAAAATAATACACTCTTTTTTAACTTTTCCATCTCACTGTTTAGCTCTAACCCAAACTGTGTTTCTGTCATTCTATCACAGACTTCTTTTGTGGCTGAACAGTTCTCTTAACTTACACAGGTATTTAATTTTTCCAACCTACCAAAAAGAAGCAGAGTTTATTATATGAATAAGGCCAGAACTTCAAAAGTGCTAAAGCATCTAGTAAGAAAGGTCTAGTAAAAGCTTAGATCAGCCAAACTAGCTTCTTACATGCCAGTTTACAAAGTCTGGGGCTTAAAGGATGGACAGCTATTGTATTACCCATTTTGCATCCCAAATAAAAATCCAAGAACACCTAAAGGATGGCCAGCTCAAGTCAGCCTAGGGAATACAAAAAAGGAGAGGAGCTTCATATGAGTCTGCAGTGCCCTTGAGAGGTATTGACCCCTGTCTCCATGGGGGCACAGTACCACCATGGCATTGTGTCTTTTCTCTAAGGAGGATGCTATCTCAGGGTGTAGCATCACACACAGATGTAAGGCTGGTGAGTGGGTGATAAAGCCATTGGACATCCTCAGCATGTCTATGGTAAGGAAAGATGTTATTTGCATGCAGGCCATGTTTAATGCATGCCTACACCAGCTTTTCTCTGTATGTTATCTAGGTTCTCAAAGGTGAGAACAAACACCAAGTTTTCATTTCAGTAGACTGCTCTGCAGCAACTCTGTGGCTTGACATGAAAATAAACAAGGCAGAAGGCATACAAAACATACATTGTACATTCTATCTGGTAAACAATGCCTTTGGCTCACTAATGTTACTTAGGCATGGCTTTTGAACTACTCTGACAAAAAAAATCTCCAGTATTTCTTGTAACGTACCTACTAATCTCTTCCCTTGAGTAAACAAAGTACAGACATTGAAAAGTTACAAAGCTCATCCAGTAACAGAATGAGCACATACAAGATTATAAATAGCCGATTTCAAGAAAGGGGCTGATTCTGATATTAAATACACAGGTAAAGCCTCTTCCCAAAGGTTATTTTCCAGTAATTAAAAATTATGCTCAGTACTGAAGAAAAAGGATATTGTGGGAAAAAGAAGGAAGATGGTGGACTGGAAGGCAGGGGCTGATTGATAACCCCGAGATAAGACTCAGTGAATCCCTGAAATGGGGTCAGCAGATATGGAAAAAATAAATATGGCATGAAAAATTCAATTTTTTTTTTTTTTAATGGTTTCTGCTACCCAGAAAGATACTTTGTGCTCATATAAGTATGAATGAGTTACTTTTTCCTGTGGTTTACTGGAGATGGCTACCAACGGGCTGTAAAAGCCCTGTTGGGCCAGCTAAGATATCGACAACTTTGTCACCAAGACCTTCACCAGGACTGCACATACCCAGGAGACACCCCTGTAAGCCTGAAACCATCTTGGCCGGGCTGATGGAAGGCTGTGACCTCCTGGAGGGATGCTCCATGTGCTGGTTTGCTTACCTTTCACACAGGCCTGGACCTGCCCATACCACTCCCCACAGCTGTCGCAGAGCAACGTGAATGCTGTCTCCTTGTTGCCCATGACATATCCCTGAGCACAAACGTAGAGCAGCTCGTCCCCCATTTCAAAGCCAGTGTGGCCATGCAGGATGGTGTGGGGGAAGGATGGCGGGTCCCCACAGGGTTTATCTGAAAAGAAGAAATGAGATTGTAGAGACCTTGCAATAGTCTTTAAGTGCAGTGCTAACAGCAGTGCTAAAAGAGTTACCCTGATGATAAACTTTCTCACATCCACAGAACATATACATATCATCGTATTCATGCCCTTCTCGACCTTCATAACTATTTTCAGCTGTCATTGGGATGATATTTATTGATGTGTAACAGTGATGCATCTAGAGGGGCTTTGTTTCCAACAAGTCAGCAGAGGACATCAAGATACAGCTGCCTGCCTGCTTCTACAAAGGCTAACTAAGGCTTGAGTAGGTTGGGACTGGAAAGAGAAAGCTGGGATACAGTCATTTCCTTAACTGAAGAAAAGCTTGTGAAATTGTTTAAGACTGGCATTTAATGTCTACTACACTGCAGTAAACAGGCAGAGGCTGAGCAACAACCCACGTTCAAGAAAGAAAAGGTTCAAGTGGACACCAGTAACTTTTCAGACTATCTCTAATCTTCTAGCCTTTCTCAAAATCAAAAGTTTCTTCCCAGACACTCAAATTTCCCCTATTTTAGGTTAGAGACATCCTAAAATAAATGGTGACTTGTGCTCTTCAACTTAACAACACCCAGGGGTAACATAAATTTGTTAGGATATAAAATCTAACAAGATGTTTGATAATACGCCTGCTGACAGCACTGAAATTCAGGAAGCTAAAGTTACAAAACTGATTTTAGTTTTCCATTGCATGAAAAAAGTGCAGAGAGGAGTCAGACAACCAACCACCAACACCAGTGTAAACTGGATTTTAGCGCTCTCTTTCAGATTTGAACAATCTTGGTTGTTGTTAACAAGATCTTGTTGTTAACAAGATTAACAAGGTCAAGATCTTCTAGAGAACTTTTAGGCATTTCAGCTTCTCTTCTCTCAAATGTCTTCCTTTCTCAGAAGGGCTCTTCAAGAGGGATTTGCCCTGTCACCTTTTCCTCCAGATTTTTTACAGTACCTTTTGGAATAGACATTATATAGTATAAGGGAAATATAGGGTCTGTGTTCTAGTATTGATCTTTCCTGTTGAAACAATTTGCTTTGGTACAAAAATCTAATTACTTAGTTGGCTCAGCGAAGATTATGTTCCTTAGAAAGACTTCTGTTTGGAAGCTGAAAAGTGACCTCCAGGACTATGGCCCTAAACATGCAGAAGGAGAAACATCTTCAGAGAGCACTCTTGCTACTTTGCTGAAGTCTAATTTTAAGACTGTTTCAACACAAGATCTTACAAACAACGTTTCCACTGACACAGATTAATGTTCAGGGTTTTCAATGGGCAATAGTTTTGACAGAAGAGGGTTTTTTAAATCTGCTTTCTTCAAAATCTCAGGCTTTCTTGCTTCTGCCCCAGGGACATCCTGCAAGATCCCCGTAAGTCCCAGTTGCAGCTTTTCGCATCATCTACCCACTTCTGACCCAGGCATAGGTAAATACATGTTTATTTAGAAATAAGAGGTATTAATATTTCCAGTTGTTTAACCCATAGTGAAATTAACATCCTGCGATAAACATCCGCACTCTGTGAAAGTTCTTTTAGAATTTGCCTGACAGACCTGGCTAACCACTTCTCAACCGGGTATGCTGAAAAACATCTGCCACTAATTTAAGGGACATGCTACTGAAGTCAAGGCTTTGAAGTCTATTCTCCATAATGTACATATACATATATACTGTCTAACACCTTCATAAGTTAGTGGGAGTTATGCACACACACACTGACAGAAAAAATAAGCTCTTGAGGCTATACAAAGCTCAGTTTATGTACAGTTTTATGGAGGTTTGGCATCTGAGGAAGTGAGGAGCAGTTAGCAGCTAATGCCTTTCCTGTGAACTGGTCCGATGAATAGAGATTGATGTGGATGAAAGGGATAGCAAAATATTTTATTGCCTCATAGGAAGGCAACAGACCTCTGCATTTCATGTACGTTATTTATGTAGCCACTTCCATTGGTACAAATGGGAGCTGTGTATCTGCTCTGAGAGAAGTATTGATCCCAGGGCTACATGGGACAATTATATGTCAGAGGTTATTCTTATCTACAAAGCCTTGCTTCTTAATCCTGTGGCCAGAGGAAGCAGAAAAGTAACACATTGGTTAAATATGGCAAACACATTCAGAAAGCACATTAGAACTTTCCAGGAAAGAAGAAATCTGAAGGGAGCTTTACTATAAAATTTGGCAACAGACATGGTAACAGAGAATTATGAGATCCTGAAAGAGATATCTGGCTGATGTGTGAATAGAAAGAAAAGCAGAGACTTTAAAGGTGTTCGTGGATGGACGCTGTATGGGTGACTTTTGACTCTCTCAAAAGAGAGTTTGTAAGGTCATGTCTTTGCTGCAAAGCATACTGAGTGACAGCATAGACAAGCATAAGTGAAAATTGATACCCTGCAAAGACATACTCAGATTCCTACATCCATTTTGCTGCTGTCTTCTCTTATGTAAGATGTTCAGGAATTTTCCAGGTTGCAGCATCTTACAGCTTTTCATCCTGCTGTGGTCTCAGTTGCTATGGCAATTCCTGCTCAGTCTTTTGCCAAACCTGTTCTTTCTGGTACACATACAGAAGAGACACTGGCACAGCAGCTCATCAGACTGAGCCACTTCTGGGGACAGGCTTCAGGTTTTTGTCTGCAGCCTTTATACCAGGAGCTGGCAAAGCATGGGCTTGTTTGGAACAAGCCTGTGCTCAGTGCTGGCATTCAGGCCATTTTCTTGCTGGAGGAGAGCATGCAGATCTGGACCATGAAGCGTGACGGAGGGTGTGTTGGCAGCAGCTTGTCATGTAGAGAAACAGTAGTGCTTTTTGTCAAGGCGACCACAGGGATTGCCTAGAGGGGTAATGCTGGTAGATGAGGACTGGGTTCCCCCAGTGCTGAACTCTCCATCTATAGTACTGCTTTTCCCCTCATCTATCCTCCCACAAACCAGCATACATTCTTAGTGCTTGCTAAAAAATTAGCCCAGTGCACGTTTGCCAGTAGAAGAGCCTAATGTGCTTGATCACAGAATCACAAAATCACAGAATCACAGAATGGTTGGGGTTGGAAGGGACCTCTGGAGATCATCTAGCCCAACCCACCTGCTAAAGCAGGTACATCTAGAGCAGATCACACAGGAGTATGTCCAGGCAGGTTTTGAATGTCTCCAGAGAAAGAGACTCCACAACCCCTCTGGGCAGCCTGTTCCAGTGCTCTGGCACCCCCAATGTAACAAAGTTTCTCCTCATTTTTAGATGAAACCTCCTGTGCCTAAGCCTATGCCTGTTGCCCCTCATCCTATCATTGGGCAACACTGAAAGGAGTCTGGTCCCATCCTCTTGACACCCACCCTTGAGATATTTATAAGCATAAATAAGATCCCAAATATACTCAGGCCCCATCCAGCAGATCTCATGCTCTGCCTGCTTGTGTGTGAGATCACATCTCAAACCTGGAAATGTGGAATCCTGTCCTGGACATCGTGACCCTTCCTGAGTTTGCCACATATTGACAGTGAAGTCAAACACCTAACAGGGCTCCATACATTGATAGCTCTCCTCCAGTAAGCAAGGATGGACTGGTTTACACAGTGAGACAGCATGGCACAGATATAAGGCAATGCCGAAGGACAGAGGAGATCCTCATGTCAGCAGTAATTGGGCACAGGCTGTTTCCTGGGGTGAAAATCACCACCATAGCCAATAAAGAACTCAATATACATTAGTAGAAATCAAGATATGGTCAACATCTTACAATGGAATGGGAGTAAGTGGCAGAGCAAAGCTTTGTGTTAAGCGTAGAAATGTTTGGGCTAGTGATGACTTTGGTTACAGATCTTCTGGAGACTCAGTAACTATTTCTTACAAGAGATTGAAGACGGCCTTTGTTGAGTTAACACACTCAGTCATGATTGGCTTTTAGGAATTATGGCCTCTCTGAAGAGTAACTTCTACTCCAAACCATGTATGGAAAGGAGTTTGTGACAGGTGGTTCCTGGCAAAGACTTGACACAAGTCACTTCGAGAACACAGCACTCCTCCTCCCCAATGCAGATTCCTCCAGAAACACCTTCTTGATTTAAACTAGAAGCATCTCATCAATTTGTAAATTTTTTTTGAGATGTCTTGATAAAGTACTGTCTACAGCAAGGATAGCCTAAGATCAATGCAAAAAAACCCCCCATCAACATTAAAAACATGCAGCTTTCTGCTTCCATGCCACCTGGCAGAATGAGGAATCTACCAAAATCTGATTATCTACAATTGCTACTTTAACTGTGTACCATGCTCTGAAAGCTGACATGAAACACCCTCTTTGACGTAAAACATCCCCTGCTACAACCATCCAATTCAGTGGAGTTTTTTCCAGAGGAACCACTGGAATTTATAAGATGTCATCTCACCATTAAGAAACTGGAAAATGCAACTCCTAATGCTCAGCCCTATGAAACATAATTGTGGCTGTTTGTTTTTCTTCTTGATTGCAGAGACACTGAAGTATATGGAATTTTTGGTTTGGGGTAAGAATACTGAGTACAAATAGAGTACAAAGAACCAAAACTCAACAGTATAAGTGCTGCTTGTACCCAAGTTAGCAGGCCAATAGCTCTTTCATCAGATAGGGCTTGTCAGAATTTATTAGTTTAAATGACATCTCCAGGTAGTGGGAAATTAACTGTCAGCTATATGCAAAGCTCTGGAAAAGAAAGCTGTAGCAATGAAAAAAATTAAAACTTCATATCCACAGCAAACCATGACAAAGAAATGGTTCCAATATTACATAAAGCAAATTGCAGCTTGCTCTTGTAAAGTCTATTTAATATGTTTGATATAAATAACACATTAATTTATTTTTTTCTTACTGCTGAAAAAGGCAAACTGAAATATGTACATAAGCCATGAAGCTTTGATGGGTATCTGGAGACAGCAGTCATGTTTAGCAAAGTTTGATTTGCATTTATGCTGTATGCTACTACAAGTTGCTGCCTGTTTAGTTTTTCTATGGTGGCAGCAAATCAAAGCCTTATGGAACAGAGAACTTACTTATTGCCTGTAAATATCAGTGGGTCACCGGAAAAAAACAGCAAAACGTGGGAGCTATTAAGAAAGAGATCTTTCCTTTGTTGCATTTAAAAAAAAATACAAGAAAGAGAACTGAGAGGATTATACACATACAAAATCAAATGGTATGTGGTCCTACAAAAAAATAAGGCTGGTAGAAAAAAATCCACCTTTCTGTTTTTCTTGCTTTATCTTTCTATACTTTGAGGTGTTTTCTTATGGGCTTTGATAGAGAGTAAACACGCACTCTGTGGGCCAGATCTGATCTACATGCAATACTCCATTTTCAGAATAGTCAGAATCTAATATATTTTTAGATAGTTTTTGGCACTCATGGCTAGGAAAGGAAGTTTCTGATCTCAGCAGATCCTGAGCTGGTTCAGAGCTGTCTTGTTGACTCTAATGGCTGTATAAAACATTTGTTTATGAGCAACTGAGAAGACACATTTCTCTATACTGAGAAAACTGCAGCTATGTTCACACCATTCATAAAACATTACAGCTCCGTTGTTCCCTGTCAAACATAACTCTTAGTACCGATTCTGTGTAAAACATATCACTTAATACCAAAGATTTTTGTGATTCTTCTGTGTGTACAGAATGAAATCCATTTGAGAAGCACACAAAAAAAAAAGGTATCTGTCTCTTCAGAATTTTTATTTGTAGGAGCCTGATTCTGTAAGCACAACCAGAGCTCTTGCTGGCATTTGACCACAACTGGCTGTTGAGGTACTCTGAAGTGTATGCTTAAGCAATTCGACAGAACGCACTCCTGTACTAAATGTTAATCAAGAGAAGATGAATTCTAAATCAAGGCCTAAGAAGGGAATTTTGTGATGGTTTGTACTAGAAGTTTCATTGTGGTTCAAGATGCCCTTTGCACAACCCTAAGAACTGAAAATAGAGTTGTGAAGAGTTATCAATATAGCTTCTGCAGAAGGCTGATGTGACTGTTCCCTCTGTCCGTCTTCAACTTAACAGTCTGTCTGAGCCCGTCTGAGAAGAAGTTAAATTTTTGCAGTAATTGTGCATGGGGACACAGGTGTCAGTGTAAGAAACTTGGGATTGATCACTTTCAACGGGGCCAAACAACTTCCTTTTTGTACTTCATTTCAATATATAGGTCTTATTACTAATGTAATACTGTATTATAATTGAAATCATATAAATTAAAAGCAACGTCTACTTCTCTAAAAGAAAAAAAATGAGGAGGTTTCAAGTAAGAAACAATTCATTAATTATAACTTAGATATGTAGTTATTAGCCACATGTACAAAACAGCAGAACAGATATGCTACATCTGAGGCTGTGCTGCAGGGTTTGTTGTTGATGCTTCTTACTGGATATTTACTTCCCAAAACTTTAAGTGGCACCCCTGAGGTGTAGGATGTTCTTTCATCAGTCAACTGCTTTGTGCTGGCCTGAGTGTTACTGTGTGTTACAATTGCATGCTAAGGCTATTTCTTCTCTGGACTTTGTTCTTTTCATGGTAGCCACAGACTAGGCTCTGCCATGCAACTTCACTTAAGCCTTTCTATTAAAATATCGACTCTGCATCCGCAATTTTTTTATATATATTCAAAGAAGAGGGGACCTTATTGTCATCCAGAAACGTTTCTGCGTGGAAGGACTATTTGGTGAGTGCATTGGCATGATGGTCCCATTCTGTCACCAGGAAACTCCCTGCCTTGTACAAAACAAGTTGTTCATAAATTGTCTCTTTGAAAACAATGCAAATTTCCCCCTAGGTTTAACTACGCAGTTTCTTAGTCCTCTGTGGTATTCCTTTCCAACAAGCATTGCCAAACTATGTTCTTATCTTCACTTTTACTGCCTCCTTACCACGAGCAGTAACCAAATGCAAAAGGCAAACAGTTTCTTCCCCAAGATCCAGCATCTATGTGTAAGCTTGGATGCAGCAGGTGGAGACACACAGGGGAGCACAAGGGCACAATGGAACAATAGTGGCCAGTGCCATGATTTCAGCATCCCACAGCTGTCCCACCCACTGCAAGGTTTTTCTCAAAGGGGGGGATGATGACAAAAGAGAGATTTGAAGGAAGACAATGAGACAGTTTTGCTGATGTTTACAGGGAGCTGCTCCTGTATGTGAGCAGCAGCATGGAAGAAAGCACAAAGGTGCTTGTGTGACAACATTAGCAACTGAGTGACAGAGCTAGCGTCGCCCATGGCAGCACGGAGCCTGGAGTTGATATCACGAGGGTTACTTGAGAGGATGGTCAGTCAAACTGTGATTTTTGAATAGCTGAGTGCACATCCAATATGCATCATCTCTGCCACATTTCGCTCCAACCATATTTTCATTCCCACTGCTGCCACTGATTGTTTATCAAAATGCCCCTCGGTGTTGTGAACTTATTGCTCCTCAGTAAATGCCGTCTGCTTGCCCCTGTTTTTCTTGGAAATAAGATGTGAAACTTCAGAGTGCCTCCCTTATGAGGAAAGGCTCAGGGAGCTGGGTCTCTTTAGCTTGGAGAAGAGCAGACTGAGGGGTGACCTCATTAATGTTTATAAATATGTAAAGGGTGAGTGTCACGAGGATGGAGCCAGGCTCTTCTCAGTGACAACCAATGATAGGACAAGGGGCAATGGATACAAACTGGAACACAGGAGGTTCCATTTGAATTTGAGAAGAAAATTCTTCATGGTGAGGGTGCCAGAGCACTGGAACAGGCTGCCCAGGGGTGTTGTGGAGTCTCCTTCTCTGGAGACATTCAAAACCCATCTGGACACATTCCTGTGTAACCTCATCTATGTGTTTCTGCTCTGGTGGGGGGATGGGACTCGATGATCTTTCGAGGTCCCTTCCAGTCCCTAACATTCTGTGATTCACTGTAGACATCAACAGTCTGTTCTAGGGATTCCCAGACTTCTTTACACAATCCTGACTGTCAGTAACAACTTACTTTTTGCCTTCAGAATCCATCTTTGCTTGTGGGTTCTGGCATTTGAATATCAGAATGTTTAAGCATCAACTTAAATTGGAAATAATTCAGTTTTCAGAATCATCCATGGTATATAGAGTTCCTAGCAGGTTGATCTACACTTGGTAACAAACATTTTTAAAAGGGACACAATGAAGTTATTTGCATACACATGTTTTGTACTGATAGCTATGCATGCAACAGCATGGTGTTTCATGTTTGGAAGCCAGCTTTCTGAGTAACATTCAGTTACACTGCTGAGTATGGAAGATGCTTCAGGCATCTCAGTTATATTGGTGCCAGCCATATTCCGTAAAGTATGTTCTGTGAACACCAAAATGGGTTCTTCCAGATCAGTACTGCTGTTTGAACTCGCTAAACTGCAGCAAAGACAAAAGATAAAGCAATTTATTTCCTGTGACCAATGTCTTGCAGCAGTTAGCTCACTCAGCGGACAATTACTATAAAGATTTACTCCTTAACATTCCCTCTTTGCCTCTCAGCAGTAGAAAAATTGAAGGCAAAACTTTTAATGTTGCAAGACAGCGGTGACTGTGCATTATTGCGATAGTATATCAGTGCTGACCTTCATCCTTTACACAAAAAGCATCATATTGGTCATTCACAAAGCGATCGGTTTCAATTTTAACATCAATGGCTTTCACGCTCTGCTGTTTGCTGCCCGTCTTTCTGCATATAATTGTCCTAAAATAAAGAAGAAGAAAAAAATAATCAGAAATCTTCTGGAGTTGTACATGCAGGTGAAATTTGGAGATCTTTTATCACAGTAGTCAGGCTTTAGCCTCATCTTAACTCTTTAAGAGTTGGCACATAAGGCACTAGTGTGGGAAGAACCATGAAAAAAGCTAAGGCAGAATTAGAAGTAATTAAAAAAAAATGTTTGCTGCAGATCAGTTCACAATATATGAAGCAATAAAGAATGTTTATCTAAATATATTCTATAATACTTCTAAACATCAGACCAAGTCTCGTAGTATTTAAGGCCACATTTTGCTCTCACATTCCAGTAATACATATTCCTACTGATGGCACCTGGTTAAAAATTATTAGAAAACTCAAGATTTGGTCTGAAAGATTATAAATCATTAACATTTTACATTAAAAGACCATTAAGGTTGCATATTTAACTGCTCAAAAGCTAACACATGCAAGCTCAGAAAATTAATCTTGACTTCTTGGAAGAAAAACTGTGATTTTTTTTATCAGTAATTCCATGCCTTTGTGTAAACTCTATTTCTTCTGGTTTGATACTCAGCAGTACCTAATCCATCCTGTTGCCCTTCATAGGCTTGAACAAAGGTAATAAATCTGTATTTGCTTTTACAACTGTGTAGATGCTAAACGTGAAGGAAGAGATTACTAATTATTTCTTCTCTCATCTACTGTCTGCTTAAAACTAACAAATAGAATACAGTTTGTTGTAGAAAACACTGGTTTTATGGTTACATCAAAGTCTATAAAGGCTATAAAAGCTACTTCAGCCCAAATTTTTGCAGCTGGATATTAATGGTGCGGGGTTTATTTTTTGTGGACAGCAGGTTTGTAGAAGAATTGCACAGTCAGCTATTTTAGCGAAAGCGAGACAAAAATGCTTTCCACAGAGGAATCCTTCCAGTGGAGGAAATTCATCATTTTGTATCGTACAATGGCAGAACTAATTTTGTTGTCAGTCTCGCACTCAATTCAGGGAATAAAATAAATGTTGACTAACTGCCCATTCACTGAGCATGGAAAAGATCCAGTGAAAACCCAGCATTTGATCATGCACTTAATTGCTAAATAACAATTGATTTACATAAGTGTGCTGAATTACAGTTGTACAGACCATCTTCATTCTGGCATGTGTTAGCTTTTAAGCATTTAAATATGCAACTTTAATGTTCATGTAATGTAAACAAACAAAAGCAACATGAAACAAGCCATATGGTGGTGGTCACGCATACATACAAGAATGGTTCTTACCACACATGTGCTCTGGAAAACGACATGAGGTCATCCCCTATCAAAGCCCCTTTATGATTTTGAATCAAATATGCTTCTTTTATAAGGAAGACAACCCTTGATTTTTTTTTTTTTTGGGGGGTGAGGTGGGTCACTTGAAGGACAATATTTTCCATAAAAGTTTAAAATCAAGTTCTCTTAGAATTTAACGCATTTAAAGTCTGAATCCTCTAAGTCATTGCTGACACAGGCACCTAGACAAAATTTACTTGATCTGCCAAAGTGAGTTCAGATGACTGGGAGGATCAGGCCATCAATTAGAAAATACTTGTATGCATTCACATCTTGTTCCACTAGATCTTACAAGGCTGATGTGAATGCAACAGTTATGTGTCCCTTCAAAAAGTGACTTACCAACATTAATCTTTCCCATAATTGCTCACTCACTTAGGTACTCAGATCAGGTATGCCTGGCAACACTGAATAGACAAATACTGACATGTACAATGAATTACAAGTTTGTAGTTAGCAGAATATATTGATTAGTTAGTTAATTTTAAGAGCATTTTTTAGCAGCTATCTAATAAGACCAGACTTACAAAGATGTGTCTTGCATATAAATTTAATGTTAAATACAAAAGTTTTAAAGGATGCTAAGATTTTTTAAAATTCCATATTTTATTTAAAATTCTGTATTTTATTTTGATTTTATTTAAAATTCTGTATTCTGTATACCTATTAAAATATGTATTTCTCACTAAACTTTTTTCTACATGCAGTTTAAAAATTGTTCCTCCTATCCCTTTTTTAACTACAACAGACTAGACCCTGGTTAATCTTCTCCTTAGGACTTTAATTTGAATTTTTGTCATATTAAAATTGACCTGATTAAAACTGCAAACATTCTAATGTAATTCTTCTGAGATTAGATAAATCTTTAGGAAAAAAAAATCAATTTCATCTCTCCCATTCCTCCTTCTCTGTCAGTAGTTTCCTACCACAAGCTCAATCCTGCAAGCTCCAAACATCTTCAGTAAGCTGTTATTACTGCTGCTGAAAGGAGCATCAAGACTGCTCAGCATTTCTCAGTAGTAGGTCTAATGAGCAGACCTGCAACACCATTGGCATAGAAATAGTCTCTTTGTAGCCAGTAGGACTCCAGGTATGACTAAAATTACACAATAACAATATTTTCTCCGAGTTCTTGAGGGTGGGTATATGTTTCCCTAAATCCTAAAATGCTAGGTTTTCATCTGTAATTATGGATTAAATGCATAAGTACACTTTTGTCTCAGTTCTAAAAGGTAGGTATTGATGCTTTTAACTTTGTTACATTTTTCATTTGAGGACAAAAAAACGGCTATCAATTCAGAACTCCATGTATTTTAAAACTTCTTCAGCAACAGCATTGCCATGCTGAAACAAAAAAATCGTACATTTTTCCTGTCTTTCCAGCACTTCAATGAGAGGTTGTGGAAATGTATTGTGTAGTTCATTTCTTTACTATTTTGAATTGTTGCACTGGAGTGTGCATCATGGCTGAGAGAATGCCACAAATTTTGTACTTATTTTAGGGGTACATCCACCTACTCAGCCATTTAGAAGAATGTAGTCATGCAGAGAATGTTAATGCTATTTATTGCTACTTTCGTGTAATAATTGAATTTAAACAGACTTGCTCATTACTCAGCATTCATTGTAATCTGATGTTTAGAGCAATGTAATGCATGATTTTGTACCTTGTATTTAAGAAACAATTGCAATTTTATTTTTCCTTCTATGGATATCTCTTATGAAAGTACACATGCTGAGAAGAAACATACTGACTTCAGAAGGCGGATCATCCCTTATTATCCTGTATATTTAATACACATCTTGAAACGTCCACGTGTCCCTGAAAATTATTTTTATGTGGCCATGAAATCACCATCACATTATAAAAATCAGTCACGCATACTGTCACTATAGACCATGTAAATGCCATACACTATCAGTAAGGTAAAAATACAGTTGGGAAAGGAAGGGTTTTAGTGGCGTTGACAACAACCCCTCCTCTCTGATGGAAAGTGGGAGCATGCCTGATGATGTCTCCTCTGGTTCCTTGACAAGCCAAGCCAAAAACTATCACGAATATTCTGAGTCCACTGCTACCCAGCCTAGAAGGACAAACTGCTCCATGATGCCTCTTGTCCTCTCAAGTGAGAAAACAAGAGACCATGGAGACTCTGTGCTATGTTGAACCTCAGCTTAATTCCTGCTGCATGATAAAATTCATCCAACTAAGAACAATTAACAGTCCTTCCTCTGTATCTACAATGAAAGATCAGAGGGTGGCCAAGCTGATAATTGTTTTCCTGTGACATAACTCAAATATTGCATTTATCATGTGCACACACAAGGAGAAAATTTATTATATAGCACAATAAGGTATGAACTAGACTTCCTAGAAGCCTTCATTAATTTTTTTCCTAATCCATTATGTAACCAATGAGTAATTAGTATATTTCACACTTCACCTAATTCCTCTATTAAAAGAAGGAAATAGCAGAAAAGCTGGCATGAATAGTATTTATTTCACAATATGCCATAATGTCATTACGTAATATGTTATGAAATATATCATAATGATACACTCAAGCCATATAATGATATCTAATTTTATGTATTGTATATATGCATCTACAATAAATACATATAATAAACACATAATACTTATATATAAATTATATATTTTTTTGATAGTAGTATCCACCAGTACTTCTACTTTCTAAGATAATTACGTAGCAGTTTTATAATACTTAAATTTTTCAGTAAACCCAAGTTAAAACATATGATGTTAACAGCTGAGTTTATATGGCATAGCGTGATCCACAGAAACCAGTAGGTGTGACTGGGATCCTTTGTAGTCGCTACTTTATCTGCCAGTTGATTGTGAGTTTTGTGGTCTTAGTCAATAAATTCACTGAACTGAGTCAGAATGGTCTTATGACATTTATTCATAGTAGCATGATCTTGCATATTAATATATTCGACTCAGAAGAACATCATCAACAATGTGTTAGTTGAAACACTGTGAAAGTCTGATTCACAACATAATATAACAAGAATTCCCTAATTAGAAAGTTAAAAACTTCATCACTTTTCTTAGTCAAGATAAATCTTTAACATCCTATGCTAATTTTTTTCACGGGTCAGCTTTACCACTTGTGTTTCAGTAACTAGGTGAGAGGAAAAAAAACAGTAGTCTTGAAGCCAAACTAAGGGATTTTTATTCTTAGTCTTTCCCTTCTGTAGTTTGGGAAACTGCAAATTATAAAGCTGGCTCTGATGAGAAATAAAATATAAATGACATGTTCACGATTACCAAAGGGAAGAAAATTTCTCTGAAAAGTCATGAAGTGGAGCACAGGTGGGCTTTGGAAAGTCCATTGACTGGGAACTATAGAGGCTAATTTTGGCTGGATGCGGCCCAAAGAAAGCAGCTCCTAAGTGTGACATGAAGACATTCCAACAGCAATACTGCCACTGGAAATGTCAAAAGGAGGTCTTACCCAGGCAGAACCAATATCCTTTAGATTCTTAAAAATATACACCAAAATGCAGCCTTTTGTACTTAAAATTGTACGTATGACTACTGCAATAGTAAGGCCTCTGTTCATTAAATAAATATGGCTCATTCGTGCAGATTTTCATACTGTAGCTTAGTACGAAAGATTTTATATAGCCATTTTACTATAATATCACTATGTACATAAAATTTGAACATTCTTAGTGCATGTAGAGGAGGATTGTGTTGCTTCCTGGTCTGGACTAGTGGGGTGCTCAAAGATATGTCAAGTGTCACTATAAAGTTGGTTTTACCCAATTTCTTTTTAGGAACTCCAGTTTAATCCATGGCTTTCATAAGAGATGTTATTGATTAGTTATCAAAGCATTTAAAAAATTTAAAAAAAATGCTGAATGCTATTAATTTACAAAGAGGCACAATGCGCAGACAGAGAGCTCTCAGATAGGACAAAACGTTACAGAGATTCTAAAAAAAGGAGCAAAATATGAAAAGTTCTTTTGAAAATTAGAAAATCAACCTCGTTAGAACTAATTGGCAAGTTAAAATCTTGGTATTAGTCCCTCTTGTGCATTTGCTAAGAGTGAACATATCCCCTTTCTGCCATCATTTTGCTAGGCTAAACAAACTGATGGCCTTTAATAACTTCTGATAGGTGAGGTGTTTTGTTGGACTGATCCTGGTCTGAAGTCATCCCTTCTGAGTTTGGGTGCCAAGAATTATTACATTGCACTATTGCAAGTGGTGCCTTCCCAGTGCCTCATTGAGGCCCTTTGGTACTGTCCTCTCTCTGAAAGAGCTGCTGGATGACCTTTAGGAGGACTGTGTTTAATTTTTTTCACAAATTTTGTGTGAGTTATATAATTATTTTATTTTATTTTATTTTATTTATGACAGGCTCACTGCTGTCCTGTGTTCTATGACTACACCCAGCTCTTTCTCCTGCTCTGCCTTTTCCAGCTAATCACAGTATCACAGTATGTTTGGGATTGGAAGGGACCTCAAAAGATCATCTAGTCCAATCCCCCTGCTGGAGCAGGAACGCCTAGGTGAGGTGGCACAGGAACATGTCCAGGTGGGTCTTGAATGTCTCCAGAGAAGGAGACTCCACAACCTCCCTGGGCAGCCTGTTCCAGTGCCTGTCACCCTTACTGAGAAGAAGTTTTTTCTCAAATTTAAGTGGAACCTCTTGTGTTCCAGCTTGATCCCATTACCCCTTGTCCTATCATTGTTTGCCAACGAGAAGAGCCTGGCTCCATCCTCATGGCACTCACCCTTTATATATTTATAAACATTAATAAGGTCACCCCTCAGTCTCCTCTTCTCCAAACTAAAGAGACCCAGCTCCCTCAGCCTTTCCTCATAAGGGAGGTGCTCCACTCCCTTAATCATCTTTGTTGCCCTACGCTGGACCCTCTCCAGCAGTTCCCTGTCCTTCTTGAACTGAGGGGCCCAGAACCGGACACAATATTCCAGATGTGGTCTCACCAGGGCAGAGTAGAGGGGAAGGAGGACCTCTCTTGATCTACTAACCACCCCCCTTCTAATACACCCCAGGATGCCATTGGCCTTCTTGGCCACAAGGGCACAGTGCTGGCTCATGGTCATCCTGTTGTCCACCAGGACCCCCAGGTCCCTTTCCCCTACACTGCTCTCTAATATGTAATTTCCCAACCTATACTGGAACCTGGGGTTGTTCCTGCCCAGATGCAGGACTCTACACTTTTCCTTGTTAAATTTCATTAGGTTATTCCCCGCCCAACTCTCTAGCCTGTCCAGGTCTCGCTGGATGGCAGCACAGCCTTCTGGCGTGTCAGCCCCTCCTCCCAGCTTAGTGTCATCAGCAAACTTGCTGATAGTACACTCTATTCCCTCGTCTAAATCGTTAATGAATATATTGAATAATATTGGCCCCAGTACAGACCCCTGAGGCACTCCACTAGATACTGGCCTCCAACTAGACTCCGCACCATTGACTACCACTCTCTGGCTTCTCTCCTTAAGCCAGTTCGTAACCCACCTCACTACTCTGTTGTCTAGGCCACACCTCCTCAACTTAGCTGTGATGATGCTGTGGGAGACTGTGTCAAAGGCTTTACTGAAGTCAAGGTAGACCACATCCACAGCTCTGCCATCATCCATCCACCTTGTTACATTCTCAGAAAAGGCTATGAGGTTGGTCAAGCATGACTTACCCTTGGTAAAGCCATGCTGACTGCCCCTAATAACCCTCTTATCCCTGATATGCCTTGAGATGGCACCAAGGATAAGCTGTTTCATTACTTTCCCAGGGACAGAGGTGAGGCTGACCGGTCTATAATTACCCGGGTCCTCCTTCTTGCCCTTTTTGAAGATTGGAGTGACATTTGCTTTCCTCCAATCCTCGGGCACCTCTCCCATTTCCCAAGACTTGGCAAAGATGATGGAGAGCAGTCCAGCAATGACCTCAGCCAGCTCCCTCAGCACCCGTGGATGCATCCCATCTGGACCCATGGATTTATGGATGTCCAGACTACTTAATTGCTCCTTAACCCAGTCCTCATCAACTAAAGCAAACTCCTCCATTGACCTGGCTTCATCCGGGGTCTCAGGGGTACAGGGCTCCCCAGGACAGCTAAGTGCTAGCTTAAGGTAGAAATTCCTTTTAGACTTCAGGTAATACTGTTACATCGCACCCCATTTCTGTTACTCCATCTCTGAAATGAGGCTTACTTTCGTGTTCAGTATTGTGGTTTTCCTTGGTCTTAACAATGAGTTCTAAGCCTTTGGCATCAATGAATTTCACTGGCATACCCCTACCTTTCGTGCCGAAGTTTTGCTAAAGCCCTCAAATTTCTTAAAAAAGAACCTCCCAGTAAAAATACAATGTAAAAATGTGAGTCTCAGCTAAATAAATGGCTACTCTAAGGACTTTGATGCTAAAGTTCAGCAGATGGTGTTTTGGGTGCTTTTCCTAGAAAATCCATCAAAATGTATTTTCTTCTGTATGATGCTTTTCCTGAAAAAGTACATTTTCTAAAAAATTATTCAGTTATTGGGATATCTGATTTACAAGAACTATGTCTGTCATACTTTGCCCAGGCTGTCTTCTCAAGTTGTGCCAAGAAAAGATTTGCATTCCCCCCAAAGCCGATGCAAAGTGGCTCATGTCCACACTACTCAGTGATATCATTCCTTGGAGTAAACTGGCCATGTCCATACGTTAAATTCAAATCTCTTGACTGAACTTCATGTAGAAATCCATATTCCTGAAACACAATTAGTTTGTTTTTTCACTATATGAGAATTTCTGAGATGATCGACAAGAAACAATGAGAAGACAAAGTCATCTTCTATCAGAGCACGACACCAGCTGTGGTTTGCAAGACTAGAGTTTGTGACATGAAGGCACGTCAGAGTGCAAGACCTCCTCAGACAGTTTCATAAGCAATTTTAGCATTTTGAATTGGACCATGTCCTGTCAGCTATGTCTGGATTTTTCTCTTGAAGGGAATTAATTGACCTACTTCATCCACATGTCTGGGAGCAAATTCATATGTATTATCATCAGGTAGCTTGGGCACAGCCTCAAAATAAGACAGACAGCTTGCCAAACTGACATATCGTTAGGACTGCTTCTCTGCAAATAAGCAAGCGGGCCTGTTATAGCATGTACACGTGGACAGATTTCACAGGGCCCACAAGTTCAAGGGTTTACACACACACAGATGAGAGGACTGGCAAGGGTTAGTGGCTGACCCTTATTTTATTCCTTGCATATTGTTTTTTTCTTTCCCAAGAAACGTGCTGTTATTACCCTACTGCCAGATGTTGGGCAAGTCCCACAGAGTAGGCAGAAAAAGAAGTAGGTACTCTTGTGAAATATAATTTCTGAGTCTTATTATTACATTTCCCACTGGTGTCATCTGCAGTGAGGGCCCTGTTGTGTTTGACACTATAGAAGCATTCAATAGGAGTCAGTGCAAAACCCAAAGAGCTAACAAAAGGAAGGAAAAATAGAAATGAAGTAATTTCCCCAGCAGCAAACATCTGGTCTGTGGTCAGCCAAGAAAAGAACCCCAGTCTTCTGACTCCCACAGCAAGGCTTATGCTAGCTGACTCTGCTTGCTCACTCCCCTCTGAAATAAATCCTCCAGGGACTGGGTATGAACCAGCTTGGGGCAATTTCATGCAAATAAACAGGTTGACAGCCCTGCAGGAGGTCTATCATAGAACAGAAGGCCTATGCAGATCTTCAAAGCCCTTATAGAAGGGAGACATGGCTTCATTCTTTTGCAGATAAAGAGGGGTGGGATAGGGAATAGGACAGCTTCAGCTTTTCAGTCCTAGAAAAGTGATGGAAATGAGTAAATTTGCTAAGAATATCTTAATAGAAGCTGTTGAGGATGTTTACAAATTCTAAAATAAATAGCTGCTTTCCAATATTCTGTGCATAAGGCTGATCAGAAGAAAAATTGCATCATATTAACTTTAAACATTTTAAAAACCCCAGAAATTAACATAAGACCCTACAGGACTTGACACAAGGTTTTCCAGTATGACATCTGAATTCAAAAGATAGCAGTGAGAGCCCTTCAGAGATCTCTGCCACCTTTTTTTCATTTATATTATGGCAGATCGCTTGCTGGTTTTACTGACTCACTTGTCTGACATGCAAATAAGTTGTGAGAGTTTCATTTTTAGTATAAATAGCTATTAGGGCTCATCTGACAAATGAGACCTGCCTAACAACATTTCATTTCCTGAAATGTAACAATGTGTAATGCCTTATAAGTTACACATGTCAGGACTGACTTGTAAATGCTGGAAGAAATTACCTCCTCATCCTCTTACCCTTATCCACTTGTCAGTGGCTCTTCTCTAAGAAGTTCCCTAGCCTTTGGACCTGCCAGCGACTTGCCTGTGAGAAGAGCCCTGAACTCAGAATTCGGTTGGTTTGAACAACTGAAGGCGGAAGATAAAAACATTCCCTTATGCCTGTGAAAGAGGTTCTGGCCCAGGCTCCTCAAACCACAAAACCACCCAGTTTATTGTCTCTTTGGATTTGCTGGCAGGGATCTATTTGTTTAAGCAATTTCCATCCTACGTCTGTTGAAGTGAACCATATTTGTGAAGACCTGCTGCTTGGGCTAACCCGGTTTGGAGAGACTGAAGTGGATAAGAGAGCATAACATGAGCATTTCCACTAGCAGACTGGTGTCTTCTTCCAGCAGCACCACTCTCTGCAAAATGATGATTTTTAGCACCCTAACCAGCAGCTGGTTGCCCACCCTGTTCACTTCTGACTTAAAAGATACAAGAGACAAGTAGCTCTACCAGCACAGCTGAGGAGACAACAGTCACTGCAGTGGGCCAGGAAGAACCAGGTTGGTGTGAGCTGGGTGGCCACAACCTCATTGGGCCCAACAGCAGACATCCCATTATAATCTCAAAATCTGTACATATTTACATATGGATCCATATTTACATATGAATCACCAGAAATTTGACAGTCACCTAAATTGGGCCAGTTCTTCAGACTGAATTCTCATCTTTGCCAACATAAGAGGTTTAGCCCAGAGAGCAGGCAGTGTAAACATGCTCATGCTGGCTCAGTGATGTGCCTCAGTCATAACAGTAGAAACTCCCATGGGCTTCCAGCCCTTATTAGGATGTAAAAATAATAATTTTTAATAAAGTCATAATAATAAAGTAATAATTTTACTTTTTAATAAAGTAAAAATAATAATAAAGCCAATAGTGATTGATATATTTACTCGGAGTAGGATTGTAACTATTCACTAAGGCCATAAAATAGTCATCAGAAGTGAACAAATCACTGACTTGCACAAAACCTGGAAAATCAATCTAGAGGTGAAAAAGTCCTTACAGCTCTTCTAGAGCTTCTGTTCAGTTTTAAGTTTATGTGGTGGAAGAAGGACTGAACCATGTCAGAAAATCTGCAACACTATAGTGACTTTACTCACATCATTTGTTTCTGTTTACTTCTACTGTCAATGTCTAATCCATTTTCCTTCAGGGGAAAGACTAGGATACTTTCCAGGCACCAAAGAAATAAACCAAACTGCATTCTTCCTGAAATTAGGAACTTATTTTATCATGTTCCCTCCTATTCATCTACATCCTGATGTGCATGGTCCAAGAGGATATGGGAGAATATTAGACTAAAGCTCTGTGATCTGCACTGGACAACAGTCAGCTGCTGGGAGAAATCCAAGGTTTTAGATGCAGCCTATAAAGTCCTGAACTGTTTTGTACCTGGTAAATGTGAGGAGGTCACTTATCTCCCTGGGCCAGGCCATCAAATTGAAAGATGTGGAGGTCCATCAAGATAAAAGACACAAGGTGTGCTCAGCAAACCCTCCTTTATTTTGGAAATAATTTTCCCTACTTCTGTAACCTTCTGGGCATGCTGTGAAGCCTTCTTTCCCCTCTCTGTGTTAAATGTGGATTGAAGTTTTTCTGTTTACCAGCTATCCTTGTTGTCATGTTTCCATTTATCAAGTAAAGGTCCAAAGTATTGGATAGGCAACTGTAGATATATTTTCCATTCCTTTAATCATTCTTGAGCCCTTTTTTGAGCCTCTTTCAGTACTTTTCTTTAGATGTCATATCAGTGATATATACAGTATTCCAAAGGAGGCTGTTACACTGACCTATATGTGTGTGTATATTTGTATATATTTTTATATTCTCCATCCCTTTCCATAAGCACTCTAGCAACTTCTTTGCTTGTTTGTTTGTTTTAACCACAGCTGCAGTTTGACAGTTTTCTTTGTGCTGTCCATAGTGATGTCCTCACATTTTTTTCTGGGCTGACAGAGGTAGAGCAGAACCTGCAAGATATTTTCAAGTAGATTGCATATGTCTCCTGCATGTATTATCATTGAAATCCATTTGTTATCATTTTGCTCGTTCATCTCTAAATGCCTCTGAAAATCTTTATATTCTACTTGAGCTTGTCCAACTTGAATAACTTTGTCTCACTTGCATCCGCTGCACTCAACTGCTCATTTCCTTCTCCAGAGCTGCATTAGCTAGCAGTGAAACCAGTATAGCCTTTTCAGGCATCATAATTTTCCTGGTTTTCCCCAAAGTCAAAAATATCCAGTTCAGTGAACCAAGTAATATACACTCTGTGCTTGCCCAGTCATGTGTAAAATAGTCCCGGAGAAGAAACTACCAGGCTCCAGCTCTGAAGAACTATGCTTTCTGGAGAAGCTCTCCAGTGAAGGTCCAATGTGGTGACAGCACAGCAATGACATGCTGATGTGCCCATACAAAGTCCTTTCCAATAAGTAGAGACTTCTATGTTAAGGACAGGTTTACTGGAGGAATGGAGTACAGAAAGTTGGAAGGGATGAAAAATCTTCCTTCCCTTCCCATCTGATTGATATGATGGTGTGTACATTCTCATATCATCATGGTGTGATGTGTACAACACTATCACTGTATCCAATTTTGATACTGAAGATATTCAGGGACAGGTCCACAACTGGTCCATTAATAGTTGTAGCTCCAGTGCCTGCAGCAATAAATTGAGGATCTCTCAGGACTAACTTATTTGCTTAGATAAAAAAGGGACAGTTTCTTCTCCTATACACCATCATTCCTTACTTGCATAACAGAGAAAAAAAAAATTAGGGTTTAGGTCACTGGTTTATATCCTGAGGGACTTTTTTTTAGTGACTGGAAGTACATACAAATAAATTTTCAAACAATTGTTTGCCTGGGGAAAAAAACAAAAAACAAAACAAAACAAAAACCACCACAAAAAAAACCCTACCACAGAATTAGTTGCTTTTGCCTGAAGTTGTTTAAATGTGACCTTTCATTAATGGTAGCAACTTTCTGTCATTTGGAAACTTTATCACTAAAAATACACAAATATCAGTTTTTACTTAAACAACTGATAACTGTCACAAAACCCAATAATAAACTAAAGTTCGGGAAACTGGAAACAGTATCTTGATAAAACAAAACTTTATCACCATTGAATATTGACAGTAGATTATATATCACGCTCTAACTCATGATAACTTTGTAAAGCACCTCAACAGAATGAATATATGTATTATGCTATGGTTGCTGAAGGAAAGATTCAAGAGAGAAGAGGCTTCAGATCTTCTCATGCTCCCCCTTTGGGCAATTCCTGCATGGTCCCAGCTTCAGTGACACAAGCCATTCATGTCAACCCTCAGCTCCTCCACTTCGTTTTTTTTTTAATTTGAGTTTTCTGTGATTTGGTCTCTGTGAAATAAGAAGCTTGTCTACAACTCCCTGAGGCATGCTGTGAAGATTTTCAGTTTGGAAGAGACTGAGCGGTTGGGTTGTAGGTTCTAGGCCTGATGCAGTGCCACAGAGCTGGACCCGTGCAAGGCTGAAAGGAGTCTGAATGAGCTTGAACTCGGGAAGCCCTCATCAGCCACAGCAGAATGGCACGGTGGCAGGGCCATGCTGCTTATGGCATACAGCTAGCACCTCTGTGGCCTTATGTTCTCAAAATCTTAAATTTCACTGAGAGCCATTGGTACTTCTGGAGTACTCATGAAGGCTGACTCTAGCCTCCTGAAACTATGATCAACAGAGGGAAGCAGTTTCTACCACAGGACACTTTTACATGCCTGCTTTAAACTGGTGTCTACCAGCTACGGAGGCAATGATACTTCCTGGAGAGGCTGTGGCAGGCCAGTACATCTTGCAAGACTTTCTGTAACGCGAGGCAAACTCAGCCTAGTGCCATGTCAAGTGACCTGAACTATCTTGAATAATACAGTTCCACATATGGAGTGACAATCTCAGTTCCCTGGTGAGCTTTCTCAACATGTGCATGTGCATACCATACCTTTAAAGTCATACCTATTTGAACAGACCTCTTTTCTACTCAGATATGTGCAAATACCTGATCCAGATACCTGGTTTCCATGAGAAGCTCAGTTTGCTGAACTTCTTTTGAAGTAGAAAATAACAGAATCAGTGGGAACACCAACATTAATTCCAGCACTGTGTCCTCAGCCTGCAAGCTCCTTTAGCACTCAGCACCCATCTATAGGCCAGGTGAAAAGAAACCACAATGACATAATTCAGAAGGAAAGAGAAAGAGGAAATTGCTTAAGATTTGTGAAATACATGGTCTGAGACTGACAAATATCTGTGTCCCTGCAAAATTAGCTGTACAAAATTGATTTTGTGGGGAGAGTTGCATATTTAGCTACACGACATGGTGCTTGAATTGTGGTCAGTGTTTTTCAGTAATAGTCAAGGAGGAAAACTTGCTTAACAGCTGTCAATCCATACTTCTCAGGAAGGGTTATACTGTTGTCCTTACCCAGAGGAGCCACCAGCAAGCCATCCTGTGGTGCAGCCGGAGAAAGAACAGTCCAGAACAGCCCTTTTCAGTTCTTCTGCAGTTGCTAAGTGAGCACTCAGGTCAACACAAGCTTTCTCAGCTTCAGCTAAATCCAGACCCTGAGAGTTGTTCTTGGACTCAAGTGCAAACACTTTCCCTGCAGCACCAAGAAAGGACATGTCACTCATCATGTTATTGTACTGAATACATATTCAACAAAAAATATTGCAAATTATCACCAAGTAAAGTCTCACTGCTTTTACTAACTTTATTTTAAGGAGCCACCTACTTCTCGGAATGAGTAATTTTATCAATGCTGTAAGTACCTTTATCTTAGCTTTTCATTTTGTTCATCAACAGAAAAGCAAATATAGCCCATACAAGAAGCTTGTCTTGCCTCTGTACGCTTAAGATCTGGAGAGAGAAAGCACAACACTCTCTCGTATGCACATAAATAATCAAAGTCAGAACATCTCCTGTAGGCTACGCCACTGGAATTCATTAATAAGCATTTTACGATTACATTCATAACAACTACATCTAGAAAGCAAACACAAATCTAATAGACAATATTGGAACCCAGTCTTCCATGTCAGAAATAGATTTATACTTATTCTGAAAACCCAAAATGATGTAACTCCATGGCAACGTGTGCCTAAATGCTGCTGCAAAGTCACTTTGTTTTCATATCTTTCTGGAGAGACAGACAGAATTTTTTTTCCTTAATAGAAGGCCTTTTTTTGAATGAGCATGAGAACATATTTAGCATAACAATTCCTTGTTTTATTTTCATTTTCAGATCAGTTTATTTTACTTTAATGTACCTAACACTGTGAAAGATGCAAGGGTGAAAATTAGAGGTTTTGGCAACTGGGAATAGGGAAGTTGGAGTTTTGGCAATGAAGCTTCAGAAGTTATTGGGTTATGGAATAAATGTATTAGGTAGATGTCTACAGAAAAAGGAATAAACAGTGAGACAGTTTACAGTGTTGACATTTAAATCACCATAAGTGTATTCTTTCTGAAGATAACAATTCTCAGAATACCTTCCAAATTTCAAAGGTAAAGACCGAGTTGCTTGCAGGCACAGGACAACAACTTTTAAACATTATTAGAATCATAGAATCATAGAATAATTTCAGTTGGAAGAGACCCTCAGGATCATCAAGCCCAACCATAATCTAACCTAACTCTAGCACTCAACTATGTCCCTAAGAACCTCATCTAAATGCCTTTTAAACACCTCCTGGGCAGCCTGTTCTACTGCTTCACAACCCTTTCCGTGAATATTTTTTCCCCAATATCCAATCTAAACCTCCTTTGGTGCAACTTGAGGACACTTTCTCTTGTCCTATCACTTGCTACTTGGGAGAAGAGACCAACACCCCCCATGCTACAACCTCCTTTCAGGTAGTTGTAGACAGCGATAAGGTCTCCCCTCAGCCTCCTTTTTCTCCAGGCTAAACAGCTCCAGTTCTCTCAGCTGCTCCTCATCAGACTTGTGCTCCAGACCCCTCATCAGCTTCGTCACCCTCCTCTGCACTCTCTCTAGTACTTCGATGGCCTTCTTATGGTAAGGGGCCCAAAACTGAACACAGAATAAATTCAGTAAATGCATGGAAACACTTACTATGTATTATTAAAAAGTAGATTAGTGGAAGTGATCATACAAACACAAAGCTTCCAGCACATACAGAGTGTTCACTATGTAGTTAGCTTCACACTCACAGGATATATTGATGGATATCAGGAATCCTTCAGACTGCTTCAGCCTGATTTTCTACCAAGTGCCACCCCTGCTGCCTCTTATTTCAACGAATTGATATATCTGAATCTAACCCTAAATATAGGAAACTAATACGGGGTAGGTCTGTACCTGACAGCTTTCTGTTCTCACCTGTGCACACTTTAACCCACTGGAAAAAATCATGGTCCTTACAGCAAAAGAATGCAAAGTTTCTTTCAACGAAATATATCATTTGTGCTTATATTAGCTAGCAAGCACAGATGGATCCTGAAGAAGATTCCTGCTTTGGTGGGAATTCTACATGTGCACAATAAAGGTTGTCCTGACTTGAGCAGATAGCAATCTAAGTAAGCGGGACAAGCAGTGATGAGAAGAAACTTTTCTCAGGCAGTTAACAGCAGCTGACCAAGGAATGAAACTCAGAAGCATAGATCAGTGTCCTAAACTCTAGACCTCATGGTCTCTTGACTCCCAACTATAATCAATACCATGAATTGTAATTACAAGAGAGGAGTTTACACAGAGCGGTAAAAAAGCAAACCTCTACAGTCCTAAGCACCAAAACATCAGGTATCTTGGCTAAATGTCCCTGTTGAGGGTTTAGATTGTGGGGTGACAATAAAACCCTGGCAGATGTATTGTTAACCTCCTCTCCCCACCACTTCTCTCTTTTTCCCCTCCCTCTCTCCCCTTCCCACTCAGGACAGGCGATCGGGAGGGAAAGAAGGACAGAGAGAAGAGAGCTGGAAAAATTAACAGTGTTTTACTAATGTTACTAATAAGAATAGAGAAAATAATACAAAATATACAAAACCAATCTTGAAAGTCTCAGCAACTGCAGAGCCGGCACCCAAAGTCCTGGATTAGACTCTGCAGCCAACCGGAGCTGGATTCAGTCTCTCACTAGGCCTCAGTTCATGGGGACGACTAGCAAGGTCCTCTCCTAATGTCGGCCATAAGCAGAAGGAAAAAGGGAAAGGCAAAGGGAAAGGGACGAGATCCTCATGATCTCCCACTTTTATATGAAGTGTTCACGTGAATGGAATGTTATACACAGTTGGTCAGTTTCTTGGTCACTTGTTTCTTGTCGCCCCTCTGGCGAGATGTCCATCCATGCTTATCAATAAGTTTGCATTCCATTGCTAGGTTTACCAAAACATGTGTCTGTTTCTCCAGGAAAATGCAGCTAATATGAAAGCTTTAGCTGACAGGCAAATTCACTAAAAAGAGAAACTTGTTTTTAACAAAACCAGGACAGTCCCAAATAATGAATATGAGATTAATGTAGACTGCTGTTTCCAAAGACATGAATAGTGAAATACGTATGGCATAGGGAGACAGATAATATAACCAGAAAGATGATGGTTTTAAATAAGCATTCTTAAGTTGCAGAACAACTTCCATTCTTAAAGGTAAGCAGTAATGCTTTACTGAGGCTTTGTCCCAAATAAACACTTGTCCACATTCTACATTTCACTATTTGACTGTAAGGACTGAGATGCATCATTGAAGACACATAGGGCAAGTTTGTGTAACATTTGAAATAAATAATAACTTTTAGTTTGACGTGGTAGTAACCCTTGTTTTCCAGCTATTGGTATAGAAGAAGACTTAAAGAAAGAAAATCATTAAAGGTTGAGTTACATCTAGATATAATTAGAATAAATAAAGCTCATCACTTAGTCTTTTTACAAGCAAGTAATACATTCTTAGAGATGTTTAGCTAGCCAAGTCTGAGGCTTAGACAGCTTTCCTTAACTACTGTTACATATTTATTAGTACTTAAGATAAATTAACTTTTTGCTAGAAACTATGAAGATGCTGATTCAAAACAGAGTCGTGCTCTTCAAAAACATATCTGGGATGTCCAAATTATGTAGACAAGTAGGTTTTAGGGTAAGCTAGAAAGGACTTACTGGTTGGGAAAATTACAGTGAACTGCTTTATAGGAAATTCTGGTTAGCCAGAAGTGGATAGAGAATATTGACCTGCTTACCAGGCTGACCTAAGAATCTTCTCCAAAACTTTAGAAGCTCTATGGCTATCTGCCCAGTTTTTAAGATGTGTCCTATGTTTTTGCCTCATTTATTACTTAGAAAATACAATAGCAAGTAAGGTTGACTTATCGGATGGATAAGTCAATGGAACAGCTGGAACCTGAGTCTCCTGAGCTGTGTTACACTACTGAGAGACATTTACAGGAAAAAAATGCAGGAGACATGTTTGCAAGGTAACAGGAAAAATACAAAAGCCATCAAAACAGGAAATTTCCTTAAATAAATAGGACTACAACACTGACGTTTAACTCTGCATCTTACAGTGGCACAGCTAACATGCTTGAGATATTAATGTGTTGAATTTTTCTCACTTTTTATCACAGAAGTGGTATCATTTTCAAGCTGGGGATCTAAGGGTCCTGGTTAAATATTTGTAACATTTGTATCACTGCTAGTTGTAATGAAAAGGTTTTTTTAAAAAGGTTTGTCTCACATACTTGATATCACAGTCATTTTTGGTATGGGGTTTGTGAAAAGTTTAAATGGTATCCCTTTTCTCTCTAGCGCATTTTGACAATGTGGAACAGTTGAAATCAGTTTTCTCTGAGTTTTTTCTGAGATCGTATCAAGAGATGTATTGTCATTCTGGTTTAAATACATAATTTTAAATATGAGACTGTTCTTTATTTCCGTAAGGTACAAGATGAAGGAGCATATCTTCATGTTTATTTGTGTGGAGAACATAATATGCCTTTGGTTGTGGCACCTTTGAACAGCCACCATATTTGAACTCCTCCTTAACTCTCTTCCTTCATTTCTGCCCCATAACATTTGTTTCCCATGAAGTGATGATGGGACAAGTGGTGTGGACATTTATTCCCAAAACTCTACATACTTTCCAGAAGCCTTTTAAACAAAGCCTGTCTCTTTGGTTTCAAGATAAAGCTAAAAATCCATGCAAAGTAGTCTTTCTCAGGAGGCTTAATGCACACCTTGAGTTTGGAAGTTTCAGAATGAAAAATGTTCTTGTCACAGTAAGGTTCTTCAGGTTCCCCTTGAAACCAGTAAAAAAGTTTTAACTTCAATGGTAAGACGTAAGTGATAAGACATAATTCTTCCAACTGTTAATTAACACCTAGATTCATAGCCCTGAAGAAAAAGTCACACTTGAAGCAAAAGAGTCTTTAATAACTAGCTTATATTGCTAACTTCTAACATCATCTGAAAACTCTTATTACAAAATCTTGATTATATTTTGATATCTTGATAAAAGAATAGTTTTAAATTTTGTTTGACATTAAAACTTTGTAAACAAGTTATAACTGAATTTGGGTTTTACTTAAGAGTACTTCAATATATTCTGATTGAAAACATAACCATAGAACCATAGTACTCAGGCCTTCTAGGATTTGTTTTTATCACCTTGTTTAGTTCCTGTGTAACTAGACTGTAGATTTTCCCCAGTAATTCCACCAATTAATCAAAAAATTCGTGGTTGAACCAGTGCATGTCTTTTCAAAAGGCATCCAGTCATGATTCAATGACTCCAAGTAATGGAGAATTTACAGCACACTTTACAGTAAACTGTTCCAATGGTTCATTACTCTCACTCCACCTTATTTCCAGTTTCAAATTTTGCTACACTCAGCTTCCAACAACTGGACCTTATTATGCTTTTGAGACTGAAGAGCCATCGACAATCAGATACATAGAAGCCTAAAAAAGGTATTCTTCAAAGATGAAACCAGTCCAAACCATGTTTCTTTGTACTTTTAAGAATCTCAGTGGAACTGGAAGAATTTTTTTGCTTTTCAAGAAGACAGGGTTTGGCTAATTTATTTTAATACACTAACAGACAAAAAAAGTTCTTCTGAGGTATATAGGCATGGTTCAAAGCCCACTGAAATGAGTTCAAAGTTCTCAATGTCTTCAGCAGGATTTGCGTCATGCTTGAAAAGGAAACATGAAACTGTATAGCAAAATATACTTTGAAACGAAAATGTCTCTCACAAATAATATAAAATGAAAGCACTTTAAAAGGCATGTCCAGTATGCTGATCTCATGACATGATTACTAGTTCGAAGGATAAAATCTAGTCAGTTTCAACAAAATAAATGTGGTGAAAGATGTGCAAATGTGGAGTCTAATTTATTTTTGCTTAAATGTTAAAAACTTCGAATTGAGGTAAAAGAGAGCTGAGGAAGGGAAGGTCAGTTCTGTACTTCAAGAGCAATTTAATTTACATTTCTATGGCTGTGTGTAACAATGGCCTTGATTGTAATAGTAATGGTGGAGGATTCAGTAAAACTGTACAATTACAGACAGAGATTTGGGTAATTACCAGTTCTGCTCAGTGTTCATGAATGTGGAGTTTATTTCTGCAAGAAACTAAAGTGAAAGATGTCTTATTTAATTCAAATTGCTTAATATATTACATCAGCAGAAAAATAGCAAAACTGGGAGGTCACCTTTGAATTCCTCTTCAGCTAAATTCAATTTGAGCTTAGATTTTAATTTTACTACAGACTTTAGGATAAAATACTTGAAATTGTTTATGCATTTATTTTTGCAACATAAAAGAATGTGTGCTGTTTTGCAAGTGGAAGCCTGCAATGCTTAGACACCTGCTGCTCAAATACAAGTGTCTAGAGAGAGCAGAAGAGAAAAAGCATATTTTTTCCCTTTTCATTATAAAAAAAAGGTGCAAAACAAGCCAAAGGAAAGACTATAGTGGGTTTTTTTATCCTACCTTTGACAGTAGACATATCTGGTTCTAGGTCAGAAGAATACAGCTCAGATCCTGACCTAATTGTGCCTAGTTTTCTGGACTCAGGATCCATCCATTTGCAACCTCTGCAGTCACTACAGATGGTCACCAGCAGATGACAAGCTTGACCTATAGGTCTTCCATGTTACCCAAATTTAGTCAACAGACCAACTTCACTGTGGAATAATTGGTCAAGTTTTGTAATTAGGGCTTTTTCTAAGCTCAGGAGGGTCTCAATAAGGCAGGCTAATTGCCATCATCCTCTGCTGACGTGCTCTGTCTCAGAGAAAGTACTCTGAAGAGAACTATGGTTCATACACATGGATACTTCAGCTACCATGAAAAGACCAAAGGAGTTGTCCTGGTTTTGTTAAAAACAAGTTTCTCTTTCAGTGAATTTTGCCTGTCAGCTAAAGCCTTCATATTAACTGCATTTTCCTGGAGAACCAGACACATGTTTTGGTAAAACCTAGCAATGGAATGCAAATTTATTGATAAGCATGGATGGACATCTCGCCAGAGGGGCGATGAGGAACAACTGACCAACTGTGTATAACATCCCATTCACGTGAATACTTCATATAAAATGGGAGATCACGAGGATCTCGTCCCTTTTCCCTATGGCTGACATTAGGAGAGGACCTTGCTAGTCGTCCCTGCGAACTGAGGCCTATTGACAGACTGAATCCAGCTCCGGTTGGCTGTGGAGTCCAATCCAGGACTTTGGGTGCCGGCTCTGCAGTTGCTGAGACTTTCAAGATTGGTTTTGTATATTTTGTATTATTTTCTCCATTCTTATTAGTAGCATTAGTAAAACATCTTTAATTTTTTCAACTCTCTTCTCTCTGTCCTTCTTTTTCTCTCCCGATCGCCTGTCCTGAGTGGAAGGGGGGAGAGGGAGGGGCAAAAGGGGGAAGTAGGGGAGAAGAGGGGGTTAACAACACATCTGCCAGGGTTTTATTGTCACCCCGCAATCTTAACCCTCGACAGGAGTTAAAAAAAAATGGAGGGGACTCCTATGCAACATGCATGAAGCTGCACCATCTTTCTCCTACTCGAACTGCAAATGCAAAGAAATTCCCAAAAGCCTGCATTTGCACTGGTATAATTGAGACCCATCATGATAACCTATATTATTCTCCAGTAACTGTATTAACAGTAGTGGTATACCATGGTAAGTTAAAGCAGGAATAAGCCCTTGAGAAGCCTTCTGTCCATCTGACCCTGACCTCAACAGCGATGAGCAAGCACATTTCCATCGTAAAAAGACCTGCAAAGTGAAACAAAGCTATCTTTGATTTCAGCATTTACCTTGGTCTTTCTGGAGTCTCGACAGCAATATGTGCTGTGGTAAATACTAGTCAAAAGAGATCAATTAAACTTTGAGGCTTTACGCCTTCATCAGACCTTGCTGGTCTCCAGCGTTATTGCCTACTCTTTATAATTATTTGTGTGCAAGATAATAAAGCGAAAGTCTTCCTTAGGGAAATATATTGCAACCAGTTTCAGAGGTTTGCCTCCAAAGAGGGGGCCAGTCTGAATTTTGCAGAGTTTTTACAAGGTGAATTGAAAATCCCTTTGGCGGTTTGCAAAACAGTCAGTTACTTTTAGTTAAAAATAGCAAATACATATGTGTCACCCAGAAAGGGTCCTTTGCACTTAAGTGACATTTGCATGTATTAGAGAGCAGTACAATTGTATTTTCAACTACAACTTAGAGAAAATAGAAGGTGGTTCCATGTCTGGATCAGGCCTGAATCTATCATAAAACAAAGTATTAATCCTGTTTCGTACTCTCAGATCGTCTTAAATATGTAAGCCTACATATACTGGTAAATTTTAGAGTTCACATGAAGTGTTTTCTTCTGTATCAATGGACAGGGTGTTTTAAAAAGATTGACCCAATTTGAAATCTCTCTGCTTTGAAATTGGGTCCATCTTTTTTGAAACACCCTGTGTAATAAGCCAGATGGTTTATAGGACAGTGTTACAGTTGTTTGCTTGAATATGAATTCTAGGAGAACACACTGAGGAGCACGATATTAGAGGACTTGCATATTTTTCACAATGATACTTAGAAGTTAAATTAAAATGGAAACTACGGCATTATAATAACACTCTACAACTGTAATGTACTTCAGATATTCTACCCTTTAATTCTTATAATTGCTTTACCATGTGTGAATTTGACAACCTGTTGAATGACAACTAAAATATGTCATTAACTCTGCCTTAAAATGACCTTCAACATTTTTTTCCTCTACTCTTCTAGAGGATATTTAGGAACCAAAATGATGCCATTAATTCTACAGAAAAAATACAAATTAGGAGATGCTCTTGAAAATATAAGAAAATTCTTCAGATGAAGCACTCTTAGCAAAGGATTAATGATTCCTGTCCTGTCCCCTTTTCTTTAGTTCTGTGGAGAAACCTCTTTCATGGGTATGCATTTTTTTCCCCTCATTTCACAGTCATTTTGCTAGGGAACGAGTATTTCCTAAAATCAGAATAGCAGTTTTGTCTACTGAAACACAGTGCAGCTGCCTGATACATTTATTTTCCTTTATTCTTAATGAAAAGTAATTTTCTTCAAATTTACAAGACAGGGTTCTGTTGTATAAATGGCGTTTTACACAAAGCGGTAGAAACATAGAGGTAAGATTAATTTTCTCCCTTTCCTTTGCCATACTTTGTCATCAGCTGAAATAAATTCAGGTTAAAGAGGGAAAAGATTCTGAGAACAAAAAAGAAGAGGTTTTTTATTGCCCTATAATATTTAAGAGCTGTTCTCTGGAATAATGCAGCAAACATCAATGTAAAGGATTATTGTACCGAAATAAAAAAATCCTGAGATCAGGCATAAATCTATCACAGCTGTGAAAGTGAAAAAATGTGGCCATTCAGCATTCTCTCCCAGGAAAAGACACAGGCATTTTAAAAATAAATTGTGTTTTTGCTAAAGCAAGTTGGTCATCATTACTATAGGCTTAATCATTAAAAGGGCAATAGGCTACTGGAAA
This sequence comes from Nesoenas mayeri, assembly GCF_963082525.1. Taxonomy (NCBI): domain Eukaryota; kingdom Metazoa; phylum Chordata; class Aves; order Columbiformes; family Columbidae; genus Nesoenas; species Nesoenas mayeri. The sequence goes on from NC_137543.1 coordinate 111,799,014, forward strand.
GTTTCAAGGGGTGCAGCTATTCAGGATTATCCTCAGCGAGTAAAAAGTCCCATTTCAGAGTAATGGGTAGCGGGCGCTTCAGCTAAATTCGTGTCCTGATCACATCCCTTGGCAGGGAAGTGCAGATGAAACTCACATGCAGAAAGGTGAGCAGTCATCTTTAGCGTGTGTGGTACTGAGCAGAAAAGGCTTTTGACTTCTCTTCCTCAAGTACTTGCCTATATAAATCAACTTGGGGGGGCATCTGAAGTAGGGAGATGGGGAAGTTCTTTGGAGAAAAGATACTTTTAATTATAAAGAGAGCTCTCCTAAAATATAGCTGTCTTCTTATTCATGTTCTGGCTTTGTTTTATTAGTCTTATTTCCCCTGGAAAAGTTCGCTATCCTGTCATTTTGTTGTAATAAAATAATCTTAGCCTTCTGGGAACTGATTTCCTCTCTCTGCTTAACCCCAGGATATTTGTAGAGTCTCAAAAACCTATGAATCAGACGTTTCCTAACCCAAACTGGGGCATGTATTTAAGTTTCTTGTTAAAAAAAAAAAAAGTGGGATTTTTTTTTGCAATAACACATTTCAACATACAGCTCTCATTCCAGCCATAGCAACCCAGCCCAAACTGAACGGTGGACTCACCATCAGCCTGAACAGAGATGATCTGAAGGATGAAGAAGACAGATCCCACGCCCTGGAGAAAGGTGAGAGAGGATCTCTGAGAGGCTGAAGCCATTGCCCTGCTTGCAAAGCCCTCAGCGGCAGGAGGTTGGCTGCCGAGGCTTTTTCTCTCTCCTCCTCTGCACTTTCACAGCGGGGTCTGCGGTGATGATTTCAAGGAGCACTTTCCCTCGGCAGGATCCTGCGTCTTGGGTTTGCACTGAAGGCGGGAGGGGTGGAAAAAGAAAGAGGGAGGGAGAGAGGAATCCTTGGCTTGGCTAGTGTGAAGGGGAGGGGAAGGTGGGGGGGAGATGTCCAGCCAGCTGGGGTTGGGGAGAGGCTTTATCCAGACCAGTCTCCAAGGCAGTGCATGCAGAGAGCCGGTGTGAAAAGTCACATTGCCCCGTCGGTAAATACCTAATGGATCACAGTGGAAGAAACGTAAAAACCAGGAGGGAGAGAAAAGGCGGGGAAAGGACAAGCGATGAGCAGAAGAAATCCCTGGCTGAGAGGAGAAGGGCAGCTAGATAGCTGATGCTAGTGCTGGTACTTGGTGAGTTTGTGGGCTTAGCTGTGCATCTCCAGAGGGATGAGTTCAGACATGGGGAGCGTTTTCTCTCTGCAACATGAAATCAGCCAGCTGAGGGCTGCAGGTCAGGGGCTGCTGCAGCAAGAGTGACGGTCTTCAGGTAAGCGCTGAGGAAAAGTGACAAATGGCATGGGACCCTGGTGGCCGAGCTTCCCTGAAGATCAGGGTTGGGATGGGTTAATCCTGCTATTTCAGATCCCAAGTTCAGGACGGGGATGAGGAATTGAAGGTCAAAGCAGGAGTCCACCAGCTGGTCTCCGTCAGCACTCCTGGTCCAGGTAAATACTGCTGGTCAGGTCTGAATACTCTGAAAGCAACTGATGAAGGGAGTTTCCAGCTCCCACTAGCACTTACGGCACTGACATCTGTCCCTTATTCTCATTTGTCCTATATTTGTCCCAACACAACTCAAAAGAAACCCCCACAACAAAAGGAAGCATACTGGTGGTGATGCCAGGATTTATTTCGCTAAATATATAAACAGAATAGTTTTGTGTTGCTGTTGGAACTGAGCAGGGCTCAGAAATGTTGTTTTCATGTTCCCATCCTATTTTGCTTTTATTTCAGCTTCTTAAAATTTTTTCCCTTAGAAATTCAAAGCTGGGCAAAAAATGCTCAGTCTGCTAGAAACTCTGAGCCACCAGGAACAGTAGAAAGGAGCTGGGCCTCCTCACTGCCAGAGGCCACAGTGTCTGACATGGCAAGGTGCTGGTAGGCAGTTGCATGCATCTTCTGATAGTGACAAACCTGCCCAACGTTGTTTTCATTCTGACTCAAATGACTCAAGCTCAGGAACTTCTGTATGTGATACTCAAGGAAGCAAGTAACACCGTAACACTGGAAGCTTTAAAAATACCTGCATTTGATCAATTTGGGCAGATAGTGCTTTGTTCTGCTGTCTTTGAAAGAATCATAGCCTTCTTCCCCTTCTTCATACCCTTGCATGGTATGTGAATGTACATGCTGGAAGCTTTCAGACATGTAGCATTGAATTTTCTGTTTATCCAGAGAACAGGGGTGGCAGCAGGTTTCTTTATGTTGCCTTGCCAGTCTAACTTGTAAGAAACACAGAATTAGAAGGATGGGCAGTTTATTGCTCATTCCATGCCTAACGTGGGATGGTTGGCATCATGTAACTACATAACTGCATTTTACTTCAACAGAAACTGTATGCTTTATACAACAGAAATTAACATACAAATGACAGAAAAAGAAACAGAAAATTGTAGCATTCTTTGAATAGTGTTTTTTACTAGTGACATAGCTAATGGCATAAAATGCAGTTTTAACACTCCAATGGGCCAATAGTTCTACCCGTATTTTAGAAATGTGGACACAAAATGGTGAGAGAAAATGTTGATTCTACACTTTTTGTGAGATAGCAAAGAGATTCCACGAAACTGAGCAATTACAGCAAGACACACAGACATTACCAGACACTTGATGTGACCACAGCAATAGCTTCGGGTTTCCTTGACACTTGTCACAGGGCTGATGGCTTCGTTGGCCCTTTGCTGTCCTCATGAGTTTGGCAAAAACAGTTGGAGGCAAGGGCAGTATCTTCCAGATTTCCACCTAAAATTCCAAAGGTCTGTTGGATTAGTTTTGCTATAATTGGATCATTTCCTTGTGTTGATATATGTAAAGGCATGTTGCCACTCTGGCTTCTGTCTTGGAAAATCTCAGCTTGTATTCTTGAGTAGAAGATCTTACTGATTTTATAGAATTACAACAGAGCAGAGGATCTGTTCCTTTTTGAAGGCATGAACAGTTCGTAGATTACCTGGCTTCCTCTTGTCATCCCACTTCAACTGTAAAGTGAGTCAACAAGTGTGGAAAGGTAAGGACAATGACCAGTTATTATTAACCCCTGGAAGGTAAGTATCTATCTGCCGAACAGTTGTCCTTCCAATCTAATATTTCTAGCGGCAAAAACCCCTGCTCCTAGTGCACTTTGGAAGATTTACATAAAGCTGAGAAGATTAGGTTTTGTAGTGAAATGATGTCCACGTTGTTTTGCATTGAAATCAACATTAATCCTGCTTTTAGATTTTGGGCTTCTGGAACCAAAAATTCAAAATGAGATCTGGACGTTAAGGTGGTTAGAAACAGATATAACCTCAGGCATTCGTAGCATTACAGTAACACACTGGTCAAACTATTCAGTGTATGATGTACACAGTGTATTATGACACATTACAAAAGATTAATTGTACGTGCAGCTTTACACAACTCATAGATTGTGCCTTCCTTGAGAGTACTGAATGTGCCAACAGTGATATTTTATAAAACAGTGCTTCACTATATGCTAACTTTCACATGCAGAGTAAGATATGTGAAGGCACTGGGCCATAAAGTATGTACATACACATATGAATGTACACATGCAAAACACTCACAGGCTGTGAAGCACACAATAATGGTTTGGGCATCTAGTACCTGAAAAGCATCTCTATATGTTGACATCTGGAATATGTCACTCAGGTTAGAGTGGATTTTTGATACTAAACAAAACACCTAAGTGAACAAAGACATATTTGAAAATAGGACCACGTATTTACAATAGAGATTATTGTATTTGGTCTCTTCATATCTACTACTAGAAATATTTACTTTCTGCCATTAAAAAATCTATATACTACAAACATTATAGATGTACAGGCTCCAGTTCTGCAAATTCTAACACATGACCTAAAGATATTGCAAGATAAGGACCTAGGAACCTAAGGCCTTGAGCAAATAGACACTCAGAAACACTATCTCAAGCCAAGCTGGCCAGATGTTGGCTGATTTGTTAAAGTGCTGCAGCTGGCAAAGAATCTGGTCTTTGAAGAATACTGGAAAGTCATAGGAAAGGTCACTTTTCATATCAGAATAATGCACAATACAAATAAAGTTTCTGTTCAGAAAAAAGATACCTCTCTGTCACTAAAGCATGGGATTCTGTTTAACTTGTTTCTCTGCATAATGCAATAGCTTCAGATGTTGACAGTCTGCATAATTTAGCTTGAAGAACTGCATTTAAATGGAATATAGACTCTACATTTACTTATTATCCTAAATTTTAGGTTTTTTTTTTTTGAAGAAAGAGATCTACATTTATATGCAAGCAAGGTGGTGACTAAATTGCTCTAAGTAGCATGATTATTAGAGTTTATTTTATAGTCTGGAACATCTGAAGTACTGTCTCCAGATAAAGTTGAAAGGAGATAAATGCAGAAATAACCGAGGCATAGAGCTTGCTATGTGCCCTACACTCAGCTGCAGTGCCTGCATATAGTGATGGCATTATTGGATAATTCCATAACCATTTGTGATGATCCATGCCCAGGCATGAGTTACCATATCCAAAATTTCAGATACCAGGTGATATATGTAAATGTCATCAAATAGTTGACTTCCTACAGGCCGGACATGCTAGTGATGACTCTCCCTAGATACAGCGGTGAGAACTGTGGAAACCAAGAGGATTTTGGTTCTGCAGCTCACTAACACATTAACCTGTAAGCCTGTACAACCTCTTCAGACCTTCTCTTCACATATAAATGGAGATAACCAACTTTGCACATGATTCTGATATAAATCCCAGTAAATCAACATACATTTCTTTATAGATATCTTTGTAGGTATCTTTGTAGTATTATATCACTATTGTGGGGCATGTCTGCTTTCCTGAAGTCTATGACTTGAGCTGCTGCTAGAAAAAGGCTGTAAAGAATTCATGGCTCGGCTGAAATCTGAATCTGAAATATCTGATAGACAATACAGCATTTACATACAAGCACTGCAATGACTGACATCTCCTAAAGGCTACGGAGCCTGTGTGACTGAAAGGCAGGCAGGAAACCTTGGTAGTACTGTACAACTATTGTACTCATGGATAGTACACCTACTGTATACTGGGATCCAAACTTATTCTGCAGCTGTATCCAAGCTTCTAACCCCAAAAAGCAAACTGGAAAACGGATAGAAAAAAAAGGGAGAGAAAGATTTCTTTGTTTATAAAATGTGAATTATTAAGCAACAGTAACAGAGACAAATATTTTTCAGTGTCTGGCAGTCTGCAACAGTCTACTAACTGCAGAGAACTTTTTATTTTATTTATACAGGGTGTTTGCACCTAATTAAATGAAAAAGTAGAAATGTGCAGAACTACCTGAAAGTAATTCAGGGAGCTCACACACACACACACACGCACACACACACACACACAAAGGAAAAGGCATATGCCCTACATTGTGGGTGGCTTGTCAAACACAGGGACCTGTGCCATAGTGCTGCTGACCCTGAGGAAGAGTGTGGTTCTTACACTTACATCGTGTTACGTGGAGTCAGACATTGTCATGGGACAGGCCATGACCCCCATATAAATCATTGCCATGTAAACTGCAAAAATCACACTTCATTTATTGAAGACTGTGCAATCTCAATAAAAGAATGAAGATATCTGGCCATAAAACAGCAGCTGCAATATTAGTGATATATACAAAAGTAACTTCATTTTTTTTCCTGATGAACAGAGGTGAACCAGACATCTGGCTGGTTTTGTTTGGTGTTATTTGGCCAGGGGGAGTGCAATAATTTTTACTTTCTTCTTTTTCTAAAACTTCGCAGTAGTTTGATGGATGAAAATTATGTAGCAGTGTAAAAAAGTATTCAAGTTTAGCCAAATGGTTTCTCTTTGGTCTCTGTGGGCATCTGTAAAAGTCTGGGTATAGACAGAACCCAATACCTTGCCTGGATTTCCCTCTGCAGCCTGCAGACAGACCACTCCTATTTCACAGTTCCCCCGTCCTTTTTTCACATCATCTAACCTTCACCAGCCATGATCTTCAGTTAGATGAAACAGCGCAATTAAATTAAATTCAAGGCTACCCACATCTACTGAGTTGAGAGCTGCTGACTGACTGCCTCATGCTGGGGACATGCAGCATGAGCAAGATGTGACTCATCTTCTCATGGTCCCCGAGCAACAATCAGAGAAAAGACAGTCCCTTTCTAGGGGTCTCACTGATGCTGGGAGTCTCCTGTGAAGTAGGGTGCCCACCCCAGCACCTGTACCTGCATCAGCAGGGTGCCATGCTGTGGGCATTGCTCTGACATATACCTCACCTGCACACACAGGGTCAACATAGACCAACAAGCAACAGCTGGACCTCAGCACTTATCACAGATAAATATCACACACCTTGGGTCCCTCTAGCCATCTGTGAGCCCCATTGCATGGAGACTCAGGAATACTGCAGGGCCAGAGCACCTGTGGCAGGAAGAGTTCAGCTCCAGCAAATTTATAAGGTGCCACCTCTTTGGCACGTGGCACTTGGCATGGAGTTGTCTTCCCATGGCAGAATTGTGCTACAGCATCTCAGCTTTGGTTTTCAAAGGGACATGTCTAGTCCTCCCAATTGTAAGCAGACCCTTAAAAATACATAAGAAGGAGGTATGCATAAAGCTGGAAATGGCGTCTCCCAGAGCTACAAACGTGCCCAAACAGGGCTGTGGGGAATATGCAAGGCCATGGTTGTAGTGTTTGTCATGCTTCCAGCATAGCAATTAATTTGCCATTTATTTTACCAGTCACCTAATATTTCGGCTTTTGTGTGTCAGCCTCTTTCTCCAGCTATTTCCTAAAGGTTTGTTTAAATGTATTATAACGTATGTTCCCTGGACCTTAAGGCACCCTTAATTTCTCATTAGCTGTTAGCTCTGCCCTCTAGTGCTACATGCTACACAGAAACTGGATGTTGTGTTATAGACCCATGGCTTTGCCATAAAGTCCGGCTGGTGTTTAAAATCTGACCAGTCAGATGCTAAATGGTCAAAAATCTGCATGTTGACTAAACTCACTTGACATTTTTTGTGCCTCCTGGGAGCAGGTGTACCAGTCCAGTTATAGTCATTTAAACAACAGACCTCTGAAATACAGCCGACCTAAACCCCATTATTTTACAATACCGACTGGTTCAACAAAAACTTATTTATTGAATGCTTACACAGCTTAACCTGTGGCTCTGATCCACCCTACAGGTTCTCAGCTGCTGGGGATGCGACCAAGTGCTGCTTTGAGTGAGGTAAAACTGAGAACGTTCTTCACCTCAGTGCCTGGAGTTTGAGGTCAAGGTGGAATGAACCGCTGAGCCAAAGAGAGCACAGAACTCTGCTGAAGTGAAAGGTTTTTATGGCAGGCTCTCACAATAACCAGACACAGTATAGTCACAAAACATAAGTGAGTTTAGGCCTGGACACTGTGCAGTTTGCAAAGTATGTGCAAGAACTTCTAATACTGCTTTGCACTTAAACAGTAGTATTTTTGAGTTTTATGCAAACTCTAAAATGCTGTGTTTTTCCAATTCCACTTGAGAAAAGTGACACTGGACAAACACACTGAGACAGTTTGTATAACGTTGTCACATTTCCTAACTCAGCCAAACTGCGTACAGGGAGATGAAGGCATGGCTGTTGATATCAATCTTTGAAATGCCTTGCCTCCTTGCACGAGCCAAGCCTGCCATCACTAAGGTCACTATAACTTTTTGGTAAGACGACCGAGAACATAAGAAAGTCAAATGCTGGAGAAGCTTTGAGTCTTTCTTGTCATACGCACTCATTCATAGTTGGGAATGAAATATCCTTCCACACTCCACATCTTCCCTTCCTCCAGTTAGCACACTTAGTTTTTACAGTCTGACCTCTTTAACACCTCTCTGTGATCTCTCCAAGATATGCAGGTACTTGAGGAGAGTGGAACTGAGCATCTGGGAGTGTAAAGCTGCTGAGTGATATGTGTTGGGTTTTATTCAAAGACAGTGTGAGGAATTAGCATGACAGAGAGTAGAACAGAAAAGTTAATATGGATGCAGACGGTTCCCAGCTACTGTGGGAGTCTGGGGCAGTGAAGCATGGAGAGAAGGAGGACTTAGGACTCTTGAGGTCTTAGGTTGGGGAGGCTTAATTTCTGTTTTCTCAGTCCCCCATCTACATCCCTGCCCGCAGTGTGGCTTTCCATCTTTTTAGAAAACGTGTTCATCAAGTTCCTCTCAATCTCTTCTCCTACATCTTTTCTGCATCTTCCCTCTAACTCCTCAGCTTCTCAGTCTCATGCTGAAACTTAGCTCTTCCCTGGGAGACGAAGGCTGAAGAAGCAGAGCCAGATTTGCTGGACAGATACAGAGTCAAGAAACGTGCAGTCAATTCCAAGCCAGTGTCAGGGCCCTGTGCAAGGCAATGGTTACCAGAGGTTTAGAAGTATGAGCAGGGGGCAGTTGGGTTGGGCTGTAGAGCGATTCTGAAAATGTTGTTTCAAAGAAGACCAAATACCTAAGCAACTTACAACAGCAGACCCACCTGTCATCAGCTCTATAACGGCTAGGTTACACTTTGGGAACACCACCTTGTATCTTCTCCCTTTCAATGCAACACTTCACTTTGTGTCAGGGAAAGTGCATAAACAATATTCAAACCATATTCACACTATCCACCAAATACCATCCATGACATCCAAAGTTCATTACCATCCTTGCAGTAAGTCCAGTCATCAGGAGTTGACTAACACTCATTAAAATACACCCTACAAGCCATAATGACAACTGGGGTTGGGCAACAACATAATTTGTCCACCAAAATAAGTAACTGGTCTTAACAGCCTATGAGTTGATGTCACGTTCTTGAATTGGTCAGTTCTTGCAAACAGGTTTGAGTTGAATAATGTGAGAAATTGAAATTGGTACAGCCACAAATGCAAGGCCACTAACATTGCAACCATCATTTTTTATTACCTACTACAAAAATAGAACTGGAATATTATTAGCTTTAAAAATACTGAAAAAATATATATGCTCTTATGTTAAATTTAAACAGACATCAAAACATGCACTCAGCAGTGGAAGTAGCCAGGATATTTTTGATATTAAATATTTACTTAAAAAAGAAAAAAAGTATTCTCCCTCATTTGGTAAAAGAAAAATCAACACAGTGTGTACTAAAAGAATTGATCATTCTAGCTCTATAAGTAGAAGGAAATTTGTAATAAGTCTGTATTCCCAGGGCAGTCCACAGGTTGAATATTGCTATTTAGAAGATGACTTTTTTTAATATATAAATCATATATTTCATTTGCAAATGAAATTGAACCCTGCCCTGAAGTTTGGAACATCTGCAATTTGTAATTGAACAAAGAAGCTGGGAGAACTGAATCAAAACAGAAGCTTTTTGTGCGTACGTGCAGGCACACACGTGTGGGTGGGTGTGCTCATGTGGGTGTATGAGAAAGAGGGAGAAAGAGGGAGAAAGAGGGAGAAAGAGGGAGAAAGAGGGAGAAAGAGGGAGAAAGAGGGAGAAAGAGGGAGAAAGAGGGAGAAAGAGGGAGAAAGAGGGAGAAAGAGGGAGAAAGAGGGAGAAAGAGGGAGAAAGAGAAAATTTTTCTTTGATTCTTTATTTTTGCAACTCAGGACCTGGCAATAGGTGATTTCCAGACATGGATCTGACGTTGCAGACCCAATCATATGCTGAGACCACCAAAATTAGATTTGTCGCTAAGGTTCCCCACTTGGAGAACTTTTGTTATTTTTTTCTGTGCGCTTCATGAACACGTGATATGTTTCAGTCAATATATGGATAAGATGCTCTAAATAATGAAATTAAGCTAGATTTAAAGCTCCATATTTGCCCCCAAAAAAGGTTTGGAATAGGAAGGTTAATTGGTAAGGCATCTGATAAAATATTTGAATAAATAAACTAGTATTTAATTCTACAACAAATATTATCTAATATCAGTAGCAGAGGCATTGCTGATCAAGTTACTCTAGTAAAAGCCAATTTTTAAATCAGCAATGAATTACTGACCCACAGACAGTGCCTAAAATAAGGCCTGCTCCTTCTGGCTAGGTCTATAGTCATAACATATTTATCAATTCATCTTTTCTCTTTATCTGACTGATCTTTTTTGGTCTCAGTCTATTTGTTGCCCTTGCGGAACACAACAGATTCTCACTACAAGACAAGCAGTCTTAAGGGTGGTGAGATGAGTGCATAAGAACTTTGCAAGTGCAAATATTCTGTGTCTCTGAATGCAATAGAGGGAAGTTTAATTTCTCCGTGTTTCAAACTTCTTTGCTGCTCCAAGTTGTACCACAAGAGTAATCTTGGCTTCCCATCCAAGTCATGGCATCAGTGCTTCCATGGTTATCCTTACACTTCACTGTTTTTGTATTCAGCCCTCAGTGAAAACATTTCCATTCAGGCAGATTATACAAGGGACCACCTTTTAATTTGAGCTTTGCATTTGAAGTCTGGGGGAAAAAATTCCTGACATTTGCCCTAGATTAAATAAGGTTCACCAACTACAACAAAGGCAAATTCAACCTCCTTAACTACATAACTTATCAATTGCCTTCATTCCATAGAGACACAGAGTACATGGAATGGCTAAACAGGGACTAAACATGACACACCTACTTCATGAGCTGTAAGGAAAAGTAGATGTATAGAAAGAGAGCATGTCATAGACAGAAATCTTGCAAATTCAGTGGCAGATTTAAAAGGAGATGGAAGGCAGTTCAGTGTCCATTAACTAGGATGTCTCAAATTCTTAGAGCAGAGAGAAACAGTAAAAAGGTCTAATAAAAGAGAGAGCAGTGAAGAGAAAATTCTACATCAAATGAAAGGGATAGAAAAGATACAGGAGACACACTGGCAAAAAATGTGCAGATAGGTAAAAGTGGAAGAAATTCTAAAATGAGAACAACCTTCTACTTCAAGGAAATAGCCAGGCTTCAGTGTGTTTTGCTGAATTATTATTCCTTCAAGCCTTCTGAAAGTCAGGCATCACAATTATTCAAGCTACGGAAAAAGCAGTCTGTGACAGCTCTCAGCAGAATAACATACCTGCTACCAAAAATATATTTTGGAGATTTCATTTCAGACCTAAAAAATGTAAGAGTATGCCTCCAACCCAACATTCTTAAAGAGCTCTGAATTTCAAGTTAACTTCACCCTCCAGAAGTCACATATATGGAAAAGAACCCGAGTATGCAGCATTTAAAAGCTTGAAAACACCTGTTCTCTAAAAGTCCACATGTTGCTGCCCATTTGCTTTGGCAGGGCTAATTCTTGGTTAAATATTGGCACAGCTTCAAATAATTAATTACAAATACACAGCTATTTATAGCCCTGATTGCTTCCAAGGCCCTAAAGCAGCTGCTATGCTAGAAGGATAGGTATACACAGAATACTTGGTTGGTTTGGTTTGCTTTTTCATCCTAAGCCTTCTCCATTGTAAATATTGCTACACTCCTGCTCCATCTCTCTTTCCATCCTTGCTTTCCTTTTTCTATTTAATCTATTAAGTTGCTGCCCCTCCTTCCCTAACTCTCTGTTCTCATGTTTTTATTTGTATTAACCTGTCCACTTTCTCTGTCATCCTACCCTGGACTACAGCAAACAAAACAAAATATGTGGGGAATAAGATGAAGGATTGCAACCATGGTAAGCTTACTGCACATCTCCATGATATTTGGTATGCAAAGCCTTAGCAGAGGGCTGGGGTTTGACTTGAGAAGTGGTAATTTTTATTTGGAAAAGAAAAAGCAGTTTTCTAGCACACATGGTTTCTGAGAAAACATTATCTGAGCACACGCTGAACACTAAGAAACCAAAGGCAAATAAAAGGAACCTCAAATTGATTATTTTTAAGCCAAAAGGCAAATAAAAAGGAACTCCAAATTGATTATTTTTAAGCCACCCTCATCATGTATGATTTTGGAACACTTAGCGCTGGCAACACTGCAACACAGATCAAACGTAGGATTTGCCAGAAATCAGTCTGAGCTTCTTCCATATGTCTGTTTCCTCTCCTACTCTGACCTATTAGTGCAGAGTTTTTAAAAACTGACTGTTAAAATCTATTGCCTACGAACTAGCAAATGGGCAGTGTGCACCCCAAAAACTGGGGAAAAGAGGCAGCAGTGATCGAAACAGGGAACAGAGGGATTTGTGAGTTCTGTGCTCCCTCCTTCCTCAGATCCCAAATGAGAATTGGCTCTGCGTCTGGCTCTGAAACCAAGGCACTCTTTTGCCTTATTTCCAGTGCTGGTCCACCAGGCCACATGCACTCTTATGACCACAGACAGCAAATAATGCCAAAAATAAATGGTAGTGTGACAATGCAGGAAAGTGGTAAGCATTATTTGTCCACAGGTTCTCAGGGTGAGAAGGGAACATGCTAAGCCACAGCATCATTTTCCTCTTGGGTCTGGGGGTGTTAGGTTCCTTCTGGTTTGCTTTGCTTTTAATAGTCTTAAGGACATCTCAGTAAGGGCTCAGCTTACACAAGAATCTTGACCAGTCGTTCGTGATGGATGAAAAAGCGTTTAACTCTTATCAGCTTTGTATTTTCTATTTTGTTTTATTAGGAGAGGGAGCAGCAACATCGAAATATTACAAAAGTGTGACAATGTTCCCTGTTCTCAGTTGTTTCCTTCTGTTTGTGTAACTAAGGTGTCTGGCACTCTGGTAGGTATCACAGTATTTCTGGTTGGGTTAACACAAGTTGTACTGGAAATATCACATGACATGCTCCTCTCTGTGCAGCTACCACCTTATTTTTCAATAATTTTATGGCATGAATCCATCTATTTCGCTCTAAGCTCATCTAAAGGTCAGAAATCAGAAACTGTGGAATCTGTAAAGGAAACAGCATACAAAGAAGAAAACCAGCTATTTACAATTATAGCGACTGGGGGTTTTCCAAGAAATTCTGATTTTATGTATTCCTCTGCCCACGATGTTTCAGTTCCTGTGGTGCACAGTTTGATGGATCTGAATTGGAATGACGTTCAACAGAGAAGAGGCAGGAAAAAAGTGCAGAAACCTTGGCAGTGCTGCTGTTGGCTGTTTTCTGGTGGCGAGGACGTGGAGACTAATCAAGAGTGTAGTTCAGGACATGGTGAGTTAGGGTTTAATTGCTGAGTGTGACTGAAGGTATTTAGCAATTCCTGTCCAAACTGAACCCAATGCAGGGGTTTTATGGGCGTACAGCAGAGGTGCATGCCCACTGTGAACATATGTATGTCACGAGGAAGCTGAATGTTTCGAAAGTCTCAGCAAAGCTAGGAGAATGTACATTCAGGTTAACCTTTCCGGAGGGGCATCGTGTTCTTTCTGCATGTTAACATCAACCTGTTCCTCCTCTATGTGCAGGCACACCTGTCTCTTCCCTGAAGCTTCTTGCCACTTTGAAGCTGTTGTGCTACTGGGTAAATGGGGACGAAGCAGACTCTAAACTTATCCTGGCTTTTTCGTGAGCTGCACAGGGAGATAAGGTGCTTAAAATGAGCAGCGATATCCGAGGCTGAATGGTGCATTTAGGAGCTGGCAGAAGCTGCCTTTTGAAGCAGCATCTTTTCGAAAGTCAAAGGGTCTCAGAGATACAGCCAAACTGTTAGAAAAATTCCTGACTGTAATGCTCATTTGTCCAGTTCATAAATCTGCCTCTCTATTCTTCAAAGTGCCAAAAAGCTATCTAGCCAGACATCCAGCTTTTATAAGACCGTCTAACAAGCTGTCTGGCTCGATTAGTTGAACTCTGATGGTGCTCCAGATTTTCAGTTAGCAGACCACTTTGTAAGGAAAATATCTACTCGCAGACCCCATTCCCTTCTGGTACCGGCAGCTTAATCTACCATGTTATACTTCTAAAATGTTGGTGGTGTTTTGTTATTTTTTTTCCAATGAACCACAAGAAAGAGATCTGCAGTCCATCCACACACCACAGTTTCAGATCCTCAGCCTTTTCTTTTTGGCCTTTTTCACTGTAAATGATGGAAGTGATACTTTCTATGGTCTGGTTATGCATAACACAATATGAAAAAAAAAGCTGCATACTTGGTTATGGCTGAGAAATACTGAGTACAAAAGTACTCTTCGGGATTTCTTCAGCCTGAGCTCACTCTGTTCTTGGATAATCTTGTAACAAACTGTTCTATATGATCACAGATGCAAATGGCCCCACAGAAGCTGGACTCTGTTAATGAGTTAGACTGTATACGGTTATACCTAATTGCTGTTTATATTATAACTTCTAGTAAAAACCTGGTATTACTCAGTTCAAAACAGAAGCAGTCCTTATAAAAGCCCAGTTAGGGCTTTTCATCACTAAGGAGTAAAATAACCACCAGAATTACAGATTTGCTCTGATGCCTCTGCCTAAAAAAAATGACAATGCTTAAGAAAGTAACCTCCTTTTTTTCCTAGCTGCCCAATTAACCTCATTCTTCCAAGTTTTACCCTTGGCAGTCAGCATGCATACAGAGAGATTCTCTTTCTCTCCTAGCAGTCAAGGGGCGAAGACGTTTTCACCTTTCCATGTTCCTACTGTTCACCTCTGACAGCTTCAATGATGTTCCCACCAGCGCTCCCAAGAACCTGCCTGCTTTGGTGACCCCTCGCTACTGACGCAGGCATCAGTAACACAGCCACACAGGCAAGACTTTACCGAACACAATCCAGCCAGAAACCTGAAAAACTGGAGGTTCAAAATTAATTGTTCCCCATCTTTTTATGCACAGGACTTGGTTTGTTTGTTTGGTGTTTGTTTGTTTTTAATATTGGCTACACAAAGCTTATTAAAATATGCTCTGCTCTCTGAAAATTGACAGTGATAAAATTCTCAGTCATGCAAAACACGAAGAAAAAAGGTAAATACACAATGGGAATGCATTATTATTAGAGCTCTTATGTTTTCAGGATTTATTACATTTCAGCAGGCAAATTCAGCAAAATTATTCAATTTTGGCTGAGTTTAGTTTTTGACCAACCTCTAGCAATACAAAATTAATCCAAATAAGATGCTACTTCTGTATACTACACAGTTAATGTAATTCTGTACAAAATTTCAGCTATGTTTAAAGTATAACACAGCATCTTATCATCCTATAGGAAAGCTATTTTTAAACTAGTTGTACTGACCAAGAAATTTTAGAGCAGGCCTTATTTTCATAAACTTCACAAGTTAATATGCTATTTTTATGAGAGATAATCATCATGATTATGTGGAAAGATGTTGGCAAAGTAATGCATATAGTAAAACGATTCTCAAAATAGTAGTAATTATTCTCAATTATGTTTTCTATTTGATTGTTAAAAGCCAATCTTGTTGACCCAGCAACATACACTTGGCTTTGCAGCCACTGATGCTGCTTAGTAATGTCTTGGGAAATCCTATGCCTTTGAAATTCTATGCAAATAATCTAAAACGAGCCAACGTTAACACTCAAGCTGAATTAGAAAATAGGAAAATACACAAAGTAAGTGGTTTAAGGACAAAGTTGTCTCTAGCTAAAATTAAGCACTGATTCACAGTGGCATTATAAAAACACTAAACTGTACATTAAAATTCCTAAACATCACTGCTATTCAGAACAGGCCAATGTAAATATTCGTTGCTTCTGTGTCTAAGAGTGAATTTGTAAGTTAGGAAAATGATGTCAGTATAAAAGAATTCAAAACTAATTTTATCTGATTGGCAAGTGAGTTCAAGTACTGAGATACTAAATAAATATTTGACAGCACCATTCCATAGTATAATTTATTTCACATATGCACTAAATTAAAGGGAAAGCTTTTCTAAACTGCAAGCAATTTCCAGGCAAACCACTAAGCAGGATGATGGTGATGGCTGCCATTGAGTCATGGTAGAGCACCTTCTCACCATTGCAAAGGTCACCAGAGTTTTGAGCAAATAATCAAAACCACAAGGCAGAGAACAGTACACTCAGTCCAGTTTTATCACACTTGTGGCAGGGAATTTAAGTTTATATCACTGAGCACTTCTTCCCATGGGAGAGGAGGAAACAATGCTGAATGCCTGACCTTGTATTTGTGTCAGCAGGGCTACCGTTTTTGATAAGGAGTTCAGAATTTTGCCTAGCGTTAGGCACTGCTGGTGAAATTCATTCCAGCATGACAGGGCTGTTGTTAAGATCCTATTTAAGTCTGTGGTGTGTCCCAATGACCATGTGGGAATGTGCTCCTCGTCCAACCACTGATACTCATGGGCACACAGGGAGAGACACAAGAGGTATGCAAGAACTATTAGATATGATGCACAAACAGATCCAGAGCTCAGAAATCCTTTCAAAAAGGGAAATTAAATACAGTGTGCACCATTTTTTTGTTTTATGCTGAAATTAAGTTGCAGAGGCGCTATACTTTCAGGTCCCCACAGTTTTGGGAAAGTTAGGTTTCTTCAATGGTTCCTACCAAATCAGAGATCTTTTATTTCAGATTCAAGCAAAGATGGAAGACTTTCATATCATTACAAGGATACAGAGCTGCATTTTAAATACTGTAATTATGGAGACAGATAATCAAGCTGGTTTAGACCTTGCTGAGATGCAAGGGTCAAGGTTAGAACTAAAATTCCCTCAAATTGAGAGACTATTATGCAGAATTTTTATTTAAACCCCCATAGAGACAATAAATAGCTGCAAAGTTCAACTGGTTTATATCACAGAGGACTTACGAAGGGCAAGGTTCATAACCAATTATGAAAAAATATAGGTAACACATCTCAAATGCAAGCCCTACCTATATGTAATACCATATGCTTCTAAAATACTACAATGCACATTCTCCTACAATGTTTTGGATGTTAAATGCAAAACAAAAAAGTATTCAATAATAGTTACACTTACAAAGCAAACATAAAAAATCTATGCTCTTTTCCCCATTACAGAAAAAAAAAGCAGGAACATTGTACACATCTGTTTTTCAAAAAAAGAAAAGAAGCTAAATGGAAATGAAAACTTGATTCATATGGGGAATTCAGAATGACATTCTTCAGTTTTTTGTAGTATATTTTATGTTTCCTACTTCATTTTCTTCTATGAGAGAAGAAGCCTGGAATATCTACTGAATATCCTACAAATCATGAAACTTTAATTAATATGCCATTAAAATACTCAAACTATTAAAAGGAAAATTAATACAGACAGTATTGGATGTTCTACATTAATCTTCACTCTCCATCTAACAATTTATATAATATGTGAATATATGTGCTCTCATCTTCTTCACGTACTTTCTGTCATGTACACAGGGTCCTTTTCTTTCCAGAGAGTGCTAATACTGAAAAACGCATTTGTTGTGAAGCTTCACTAATACAATGCAGAGCCTGTAGAGCACTTTGGCATTGTTCTGGATGAAAAGCATTACATGCACATAAGCTGTGTCATTAAAAATCAATTTGGGAGATTAGAAAGAGTGAAAAAGAGAATGAAAATAGTGGTTCTGAAAGAAAATAATGGTGCTGGGAAATCAACATTCTACCTTCCTAGGCTTACAGTGCCACATAATTACCATTTTCTAACAATGTGCAAGAGGAGTCAGAAAGTTGGCTCACAAGTCTCTAGCTAAATAAGTCAGTACTTATTAAGTCAATAATAATAATGTCAATACTTAATAAGTCAGTACTTATTCAGTTACCTACTAACCTTGTTTTCAGACTTCAGAGGTCTAAATAGATATATATTTTTTTTTCAATTTCTTCTAAAACTTTAGGCCTAAATGTCCATGCAAAGATGCTACACATGCAATTTTATGGGTAAGTACACACGCCCCAAGTTGGGCACAAATTGGATACAACTCTTGAATTTGTAAATGTTTGAAAAGGTATTTCAATGCCAGGTTTAGGTAATTTAATGTATAATTTGTAGCAGAAGTTTGGATTATCTGTGTTATTTCACACTACAGGGAAATTAACAACTGTCAAGTTTAATAGTATCTCTGAGAATATGAATGTGTGGTATAATGCTGTGGCATACTGGATGACTACAGATTTTTTTAATAATGCTGCAATTAAACAGCTATTGTGATGCCAATGTATCATTCCAAATTATGTGAGCCTAAATTGGTAAAATCCAATTAATATTACAGCTACACTTGATTCTGACCACACTTGGTTTGAGCTGAAGTGTAACACACCCTGACATCAGACCAGGTCAAATGCCAGTCCGGAGCTGACTTATTTTTTGGTTACTGTAAACAGAAACACCTTATTTTTGTCAGGAAATTACTTGAATAAAGGAAATAAACTTTTTTTCCACCACAATAATTTACCATTTTCAATGTAATATTAATGAAAAATACAATTTTAGTAGATGAAAAAATTTAACATGGGATCTAAAAGCAATTGTCCTGTAAGAGCAGGACTTTCTTCCAGCTTCTCCTACCTTGCCAATCTCCTGTCACCACCCTAGCACAGTGCTGCGTTGTCCATCAGACTGTATATTAGTTTCTCTTCTGGCCTCTTCCTGAGCGTGGACTTCAGTTTCCTGCTGATCTACACAGTGCCTGGAGAATCAGTTTGTTTTGAAATGAGGCTGGTCTACCACCCTGTGTTGTAAATGCTTCTCTAAACAGTGCAAACACATTTGGCTTATCTGTGTCTTTCAAATTCCCAGTGTTATGCTCCTGTAAATTTTATCACAGAACCTTTGCAATAGGCACATTCCACCCACCTGAAGTTTCATCCTCTACAAATATGCTCATGCAAACGTCTTCCTTCTCAGTATAATTTTCTAGTTCATTTCTGTAGCATGGAGTGATCATTCTGGCTGTCAAGTGTCACTTTTGTCTGGAAAGGGCAAAAAGACAAGCAAAGAAAAACAAATAGCTCTACCAAAAAAAAGAAAAAAAAAAAAAAAAGGATAAAGCAACTGGAACTGATAATGTTAATTCATCAGTGATTTCAAATTCCACAACACACAAAAAGGGTGTGAAATTAAGATTCTTAGACTTTTCTTCAGGTGAGGAAGAGCAAATGATAGGAGCAACGTGATTGCTGAAGGGAATTGTTAGGATAGTCACGGCCTCACACCTGCCTACCTCTCTTCATTCACTACAAGCGGAATGCAGACACCTTACTAACAGATCCAACACATACCACACATGCACTTCTACTGCATCCATTATACAAAGGCTGCAGCTCATCTTGTATTATCTGCAGCCCTAAACTATCTGACCCGTTCTGAGAAGAAACCCGCTTTGTTCCACCCATCTGCAGGACAGTTGGAACTTTCAGACTCCAGGACCATGACAACAGAAGAGGTAATGGTGAGTGGAAGAGGTAAAGCCAGAACAAAATGGCATCCACCTGACTGGGGCACAGCTCTATGAAAAAGTCTCTGGTGGTCATGGGGGTCAGTAAGCAGCAAAGAACGTCAGCTCTGGCAGCAAAGAACACCAGCTGTGTCCTGAGCTGTATTAACAGGAACACAGCCAGTGGTTCCAGGTAAGTTATTATCTCCCTCTACTCAGTGCTCATTGGACCACATTTGGAATACTGTGTACAGTTTTGGATCTCCAGTACAAGATAAATTGGAGTGAGCTCAGTGAAGTGCCATCGAGATGGTTAGGGAGGGCTGGAGTGCTTGTCCTGCGGGGAGATGCTGAGGGAGCACAGCTTGTTCAGCTTGGAGAAGGGAAGACTTTGGGTGGACCTAATAGACACCTGCCAGGGCCTGTCAGGAGGCTATTGAGAAGATGGAGCCAGGCTCTTCACACAGTGGTGCATGATGGGAGGACAAGAGACAACAGACATGAGATGGAAGAAGAAAGGTTTTTACTGGATATTAGGAAAATCTTTTTCTCTATTAGGATAACCAGGCAGTGGAGCAGGTTGCCTAGAAAGACTATGCCATCTCCATCCTTGGAGATTTTCAAGATCAAACTGGCTAAAGGCCTGAGCCACCTGCTCTGATCTCAGAGCCAACCCCCCTGTGAGTGGCAAGTCAGACAGGACAACTGCCTGAGATCCCCTCCAAGCTGAATTATTCTGTGATTCTGTAATTGTAAATCATTAATTTTGATGTTCGGAAAAAAACAGCTGCTGGAAAAGGTAGCTGAAATTCTGCATGCAGATGAATATTGTGTTGCAGTCTGAAAGATTTTAAGGCTAGTCCAAAGTCACAGCTATCTTCCCAAATGATAAGCCCTATAGAGTTGCTTCTTGAGAAATGTTGAGACTTATTGTGCTTCCATGTGAGTATTTTCTCCTAGCATCCTATCTCCTAAATCCACACCTCAACCCCATACTGCTGCAGTAGTCAGTGGATGCCAGGAATACAGCAGGAAGGTGACCATGGGTAACTCCAGTGCAGCCATTTAAAATCACAAAGAAAGCGTCAAGAAGAGATAATGCTGCAGAATGTTATAAAGGACCATTTGCAAGCAAAGTAAGTTAATTGGTATGTAAAAAGCTTTCTCTGCCTTCCTCACATAAAATTATTCTATTTGCCTTCACTTCGAGATTGGTACTTTTTCTCAGAACAAAATAAAAGAGCGTACCACATAAGGTCACATTATACATGCTAAGATAGTAATAGCTTAGCATAAATCTTACACTTCAAACAATGATAATTCTTTCTGCTGGAAACTTGTTGCTTCACCCAGCTGTCATGATGCCTCTATAGAACATTTGTTTTCCCTCCATCCTCACTCTCCTCCAAATTCTGACTTTTTCTCAAGTAGTTTCAGAGATTCTAAGCCTGCTCATTTTCTGACTGGCTTCTGCCTTCAGTATTAGCCAGACTGTGACTGACATGAAAAACACATAAGGCCACTCTTGCTGCTGCAGTAAACATATGCAATGGATGCAAAAATACACAGGCTTGGCAATATTGCTACAGATGAAGAACACAGGAGATAAGGCTTGCTCTAGCAAGTGATTCTAAATAACATATTAATCGATATCAGAAAGGAGAAGTGGCTAGAGGTGAGAACGGCCAGAAATCCAGGATGTTTGTGAGACCTGGTACCTGTTGTCCCTGTTGTCCATGGATCCCATGTTTCTCCTAGTGGCAGATGATGTTCAGGCTCTTCAAGGATCAATCCCAAGCACTTCTGTTTGCCTTCTCCCAGTCATGGGACATCACTTCAGCATCAGATGGGACCAACAGCAGCTGTTCAAGAGAAGAGGGCCTCTCCACACAAAAGCTACATCCTATTATACCACTTAGCACTGAAGGCAAAATGTTTGTGAACTCCTGAGGAAATTCTGAACCATGTCAAATCTTGATCCACTGATTCCAGTGTCAACATTCTAATGGACTTAATGAAATTGGGACCTTGTCCCATTCTGCATCTTTTAAAGATTTGCTCTATTTGGGGTATGCTGTGTGTATTTTTGTAATTCTGGGAAATCTTTATTCCTGCAAAGAGCTTGTCCTCACCAAAATTAAGAGAATCATGGTAGATGTATCAATGAATTATGTACTGCAATGGATAACCTCTGTGAAAGCAGATGGCATTCCACTGAGAACTTCTAGAAATCCCTTGGGAGTGCTTGGCTGTTTCTGCTTTCTGTATGAAGTATAATCAAAAGAAAAAATTATAAGTGAAATTCCCAGTATGAATTCTTGAACTAATTTCATTGTTGTCAGTAGAATTACAGTGGAGATTAATTTAGTTCTGTGACTGTCGAGCAAAGAAGCTGTTAAAGTAAAGCTACAGGGGTTTTTTGGTTGGCCTTTATTTTTCTGGTAATAAAAGGATGCAAAAATATATTCTGTATGGATCCACATATTGTCTTAATAACATATCCAATTTGAAGGAAGTCTGATTCACCCTTCATGATTTATTATTCTCTTCACTAATGTGCTTATTACAACAGACAGTTGACAGGCTGCCATTAGGATTTTGTCACCATTTGATGTAAACCAAACTGAAAGTTATTTTTAGATCACATGTATTCAATACTTAAAATATGTTTCCTACATAAAAATGCATATTATGGAAATTCTTTAGAAATATGGTCATGGCCTTGTTTTTGCATGTTTTTCTATGTTATTGCACACTTTTTTGGATATGTTACAGTATTTCCAATCAGCCATTATTAATAGGTTTAGCAGTTGTTTCAACCTCTCTCAAGATTCTAGTTCTCATTTTTATTCCATAGAAGGCAATTTAGGGATCCATCTGCAAACAGTTGCTATTCAAGGCAGTGCTTGCTACCAATAATAGTTCTTGTAAAATCCAAGTAGCAAGTACTCTGCCCACTAATGGGAGTCTGGAGGATTTAGGCTTAGGTTGCAAATGTTCATTTAGTTTTGGGAGGATGTCCAGGCAACCCATGTTTCACACCACAAGTGTATTCCATGTTCTATAACTCCTGCTTTCTAATTCTAACAGTGCCTCTGATCAGCTGTACATCATTGAACATGGCCATACTGCCTCCATACTTCAGTTTACCTGGATTTAAAATAGAAACAAAACCTGTCTTTGGGAACAAAATGCTTTATTAGGTAGTCTGAGAACTAACTGTGCCAGTGACAAAAGTACACCGAGGTCTTCAGTGGAAGCATAGCCAACTGAAGAGTCCATGAAAAGCAAAATTTTCAAAAAGATCTTACCTTGCCCTTAATTTCTACATGGGCATCACATCTGTAATTCCTACATACTGTTCCTGTAGCAGTGATATCTAGTGGTCCCACTCAGCGGCCCATTACACTAAGCACCACGGAAGAACATCCTGATGACATTAATATTTATGCATGATTTTGTCCATATAACTGTGTTTACATCTTGAGGCATCACATTTCAGGTTCCCTATGACTTCTCACAAGTCATTATAAGGGGAATCTGTTCTTTTAATTTAAGCAGCTAATTTCAATGCCTAAAACTCAACTGTGTCCAAAACTGTGTATTGAAGCAACTGAGTACAAAGAAAACGAAACAAAAGGCTCAAGCATCCAGTTCGAATTGGTAATTTGGGAAGGAATCTTCACTGAAAGGAGCAATTACTATAAACTAATCAGAAGACTGTATAAAATAGCTACCTATGCTATCTCTTCGTCTAAGTTCCCTGCTGTGCTCCAACCAGATGAGAAGGACCTCTCTGCATTTCAGTCTAACCAAAACTCCAGTGTTTCACGATGTTTCCTTTTTTTTCAAAGAACCAAGCACATCTTTTACATTTGAGAAATCACAAACAAGAAAAATATGATAATAGAAATGTCATAGGCATGAAATATCTGTTCTGTTAAAGCAACGACATGTATTCCAAGTTTAGAGAAAGCAGACATGCTGCCAAGGCATGTGACCACAATCATTTTCATTCTCCATTTAAAATTCTAGTATTTATCTTCTGGCTTTATCCAACAAAACTCTACTCACGTTTCTACCTGATAAGACAACACAGATGCAATGATTTTTAGCTTACCTGACCAACAACTAGCTACACTAAAAGGTTTTTACTTCACAGTTGCAACTAAAATTATTAGAAAATCCCCAGATAACATGCAAAATGTAGAATGAGTTTATAAAATATGATTTTCAAACTGCAGAACTATTGGATGCTACCACACACTTAATCTAAACTCACATTATGTTTACTAAACTTTACCAATAATTTGAGCGCAACAATCTGAAAATTTCTGTCTGGTACTGTTATGCAAATAATACACTCACATTCCCCCAAAACACAAAGCTCAAGCAAAAATCTTTGCAAAATATCTTTAAGAGTTTATATTTGTATCTGCTAGTGAGTGGCTTACGGATTTATGTAAAGTAAAAAGAAAAAAACCAACAAAAACAAAAGCACAGCAGCACAGTGTATAAGCAAAGGATGTTATTGTACTTTGTAAAGGGTATCCTATTCCATCACGGCTTCTGTCATCCTAATATGTTTCACATGAATGCAAGAAATGGGAACTAGTTCAAAGAAGCATTAACCAGTAAGTTTTATTGAAAATTATTTTGACACAAGAAGAAGATTAGGACGTGTAATAGAACATCACTCTACTTGTGAACCTAAGTTTTATTTTTATTTGCAACCGCACAAATTTTACTACAGTGACTTTTTATTTCTCTAATTTTGTCTTCTGTTTTTTGAACATAGCTCTAAGCCAAATATACTAGGCTACTGGGGAAGCCATACATGGTCGAACTGCTACCACAACTCTGTACCACATGGAAAGTTATTCTATATCTGTGTACTGCTGAAAGATATATGCAACAGCAGTTAAACGTATGTACTATGTCCTTGTCAGGAACATAACTTTTCAAACTTTTATCAAACTAGTTTTCCCAAACAAATATCTTCTAAGGGTAAATGTGATAGAAATTTCAACACTTCTTACTTAAACTAGAAATCAAATTTAAAACACCCAAGCAGAGATCCTTCTGCCTGCCAAATGAAAGTGTGCTCTGAAATGCACTTTAAATGTACTATGTTAGAGGAAGTACATATACCAAAAATTCTGGAGCTGGATACAGAGGGATTTCTATAGCAGCTCTCCAGTTTCGTGCTTAGTGAACTACTTTGGTAGGTAAGGATAACCAACCACTTATGCATTTACAGGACTGGTGCCAAGGCTTATCAAGCTCTCACTTGCAGAAAATAATTGTCAAACATCACCAATTCATTATTATTTGAGTGAATGTGATAAGGTTCAAAGACTTTCACCTGGTTGAATCTTTGTTCTTTGTTTGTATAAAGTAATTCATTGGCGCAAAGATTCACTAGTAAAAAATTGAGTTTAAAAGCACCTCTTTGAATTTTTCTGAAATAATGGTAACAAAGGAAGGACCAACCTTGATCTCTCAAAACTAAGAAAAATGGGTGTTATGGGAATGTCTTAAACACAGAGCTGCAACATACCTTCTTTCTCTGGCTGAAAATACTGTCTGATAGTCATTCAGACTTTCTTATTTGTCTGGGACATCCTGATGCATGGCAGCACAGAGTCACAGTACAGGGACTACAACTAGGCTGCCATGCATTAAGATGACATGGGACATACCCACAAATGCACAGAAGTTGGTGACTTTTGAGAAACACTGGACTGACTGCACAGACATGACAGTCTATGTCCCCTCAACTGCTCGGGCATCTTCAGACTTGCATATATTCCCTGCTTTCTGAGCTTGAAGGAGGTCTGCTCTTCTGCACTTCCTGTGGCTTCCTTTGAAACATTTTGTCAAACAATTTTACACCTTGGAACTGACAGAATAATAAAAATTGGAAGTGACTTCCAAAGATCACCTAGACCAACTTTCTGCTCAAAGCTGAGCTAACTTCAAGTTAGAGCAGGTTGCCCATGGCCTTGTCCAGCTATGTTTTTAAAATCTCCAACACTGGAGACTCTGTTGTCTTTCTGGGCTCTGTTCTAGTGCTCAGCCACTCTCATTGCCATGAATTTTCTCCTTATATCCAATCAGAATTTCCCTTGTTGCAACTTGTGACCATAGCCTCTAGGTCTTCACAAGGTAGCTTCAAGGGGAGTCTGGCTGCTTCTTCTCTGCAACCCCCCTTTTAAGTAGTAGGTGCCTGGGAACTGGCTGAAGGAAAGAAGCCAGAGACTTGTGGTCAATGGGGCAGAGTCTAGTTGGAGGCCTGTATCTAGTGGAGTCCCTCAAGGGTCAGTACTAGGACCAGCACTAATCAATATATTCATCAGTGACTTGGATAAAGTGCACTGTCAGCAAGTTTGCTGATGACACCAAGCTGGGACGAGTGGCTGACACACCAGAAGGCTGTGCTGCCATCCAGCGAGACCTGGACAGGCTGGAGAGTTGAGCGGGGAAAATGAAATATAACAAGGGCAAGTGTAGAGTCTTACATCTGGGCAAGAACAACCCCAGGTTCCAGTATAAGTTGGGAAATGACCTGTTGGAAAATGGTGAAGGGGAAAGGGACCTGGGGTCCTGGTGGACGGCAGGATGACCATGAGCCAGCACTGTGCCCTTGTGGCCAGGAAGGCCAATGGCATCCTGGGGTGTATTAGAAGGGGGGTGGTTAGTAGGTTGAGAGAGGTTCTTCTCCCCCTCTACTCTGCTCTGGTGAGACCACATCTGGAGTATTGTGTCCAGTTCTGGGCCCCTCAGTTCAAGAAGGACAGGGAACTGCTGGAGAGAGTCCAGTGCAGGGCAACAAAGATGATTAAGGGAGTGGAACATCTCCCTTATGGGGAAAGACTGAAGGAGCTGGGTCTCTTTAGCTTGGAGGAGACTGAGGGGTGACCTCATTCATGTTTCTAAATATGTAAAGGGTGAGTGTCACGAGGATGGAGCCAGGCTCTTCTCAGTGACAACCAATGATAAAAAAGGGGCAAGGGGTATAAAATGGAACACAGGAGGTTCCATTTAAATTCAAGAAGAAATTTCTTCATGGTGAGGGTGCCAGAGCACTGGAACAGGCTGCCCAGGGGGGTTGTGGAGTCTCCTTCTCTGCAGACATTCAAAACCTGTCTGGACACCTTCCTGTGTAACCTCATCTGGGTGCTCCTGCTCCAGCAGGGGGATTGGACTGGATGATCTTTCGAGGTCCCTTCCAATACTTAACATTCTGTGATTCTGTGAACACTGCAATTAGATCCCATCTGGTCTTATACTTCTCTAAACAAACACGGTTTCTCCTTGCCTGGCATAAGCTGCAGCCCCTAAACACTCTAGTGCTCCTGTTGCAAGGAGTTCCTGCACCCTAGATGCAAAACTTTGTGTTTGCCTTTGCTAAGTCTCCTGAGATTCCCGTCAGCCCATTTCTGCAGCTTGCCAAGGTCCCTCGGAATGGACGCCCTGCCTGGCAGCAAGATGCATGCTTCTCACCATCCAGGAATGATGTGGCTGAGGATGTGTTGTGTCACTTTGTCAGGTCACTGGTTGGGACGCCCACAAATTACTGGGGTAGCGCAGGATATTCCCAGCCTATGGTTATGTGCACTACTGGTGGTATAAAAGCAAATTTTGAAAAGGCATCTGCACCACAGAAGTATAAAACCTGGCACAAAGCTAGCCTGTGCTGGCACCATACTCAGAGAAGAAAAACAGTTTGGGAAGTCTTGATCTATCATTTCTTACAGGGTAGTACATGACAAACTGTGTCAGACAGCGAAACATCACCTATCTATGCCCTAATGTGAACATGCAGAGCATACTAAAAAAGCAACCTAGAAACAACATATACTCCCTTGATGATTTTTTACTCATAATGGCAATTAGCAGCTGTGGACCTTCCTGTCACAATCATTTAAGGAAAGATGAGCTCCTTCAGATCCAGTGTAGCAGTTTGAAAAGTTAACCACCTACAACCATTTTCTTACACATTTGTAGTCAAAGTCCTTCACAGCTGAGCTGTGTTAATGAGACCCTAAGAGAGCTCTTCATCAGCCTAGGTGCAAGTTAGGTTGAAGCACCACCAAGTAAGCTTCATGAGCTTCTGCTATGCTGTGGAAGCGAGAGCTGGAATAAACAGCTGGCAACTGTAGCATCCTAAATGTATTGTGCCTGTTCTCTGGGATGTACTTTAATTCAGCTTATATAAAGAGAGATGGGGAAAAGGGAAGGAAAGGTCTAGCAACTATCCTGTTTCAAACTAAATTCCTTCAGCCAGCAAGGCAAATTCCTGGAAAAAAATTACATGTAGATTTATAAGCACATGCCCACTGCTAAGAATACCAACTCTAGACTCTAGGGAGTTCAGCAATCAAAGAACCACTGTAGAGGAACCTACTGCATGGCAAGTGTTCTCCAGCACTGAAAAAGGTCACTTACTGCAGCCTGGCATCACTCAGTAACAACATTCATGGGGAAATCCCCCTGGTTATAGAATGAAGCTGGGGAAAGCATGAATGGGTGAAATCCAGAAACAAAACTCCTTTTGCAAGATTGGGCTGCTCAGGTCTCTGCGATGGCTTTCTGGAATCTGCAAGTCTCTTCTTGGCTGTGGGACCTAACAGCCCAGAGGCCCTGAAGCTGCTGTTTAGCAAGAACAAAGACATCCAGAATCATACTACTAACCTCTCGTGGGTGGCACTTGTTCATTTTCTCTGACAAGTATTTAAGCTGGTTTTCATTTCTTTTAAGTTCAGTAAAAAGGTAAGTAAGGAGGGAATTGGGTCAGCATTCAACAAAAGTCTAGGACAATTAGGAGGAACTTCAGAGAGGCAAGTTAAAAGGTCAAGCTGTTGAACATAGCTCTGCAGCTTAAAAAAACATAAAAAGTCATCAGTAATAACCTACTTAATTGGTCATTCTAAAATGACCAGTGCAAAGGTGTTATCTGAAAACCTAATGATTTTTAAATAATGCTAAAATTAAAGCCAGCTGGGAATTTTTGGAAGAAAAATTTTTCAGCACAGAATACTGCTGTGGATTGGTTGAAAACAGGACACTAAAAATAGATATATTCTCATAACACTTCAGATGTGTATACCAAGACATTTCACAGACAAGAAATGGAGAAGACAGACGAGGATGTATACATTTCTGTACATATATTTTTGAAGTCTCATTTCCACAACTAATTGCTTATTTGACAAAATTCAAGCCAATCTAGACGGCTGAGTAAGGCTTTCTTGAATTTTCAAGCGATACCATAACACAGACAAAAAGGAGTCCAGAAAGTCAGTAGTGCGGCGTTATAATATCATTAGCTGGTCCAGATCCAAACACAGGGATTTCGATCTCTCACATCCTAAACAAGTACACAGGTGAGAAATAGATGGCTATCTTCTTGTTCTTGGGGGATGAAACAAAGAACTTGCTTTCCTATAGTATTTTTATATATAAAATATTGATTCAAATGTATTCTGTAGTGTTCAACTCCTTCAGACTGTTTTCAATCAAATGAGAGCTGATATTAGACCACAGAGAGCCTACTTGCACATTTTTCTCCTGTCTCACCTCCCTTGTACAAACAGATCCCAATCAGGCTAATTATCCTGAACTCCTCTTCATTGAGCACAGTTATTATTTTGCAATGGCCCTTTATTTTTTGCAAAACCAGGTGGTTTTTTTTTCCTTTTTCTCCAGGTTGCTGCAACTCCAGCTGATTCTAGCTAAATTTATTGATTTTTACTGTAGTGATAGGAAAACCTGTCACTACCTTTATAATACAGTCCAGAGATTTGCATTGAACTTAAAAAAAGAGGGGGCTATTTTTTTTTTTTCATGTGAACCAATAGAATTTAGGAACTGCTAGTCTGGGCCTTCTGCAATTCAGCTGAACATGTCTAAATTGTTTATACATATTTCACATTTCTGAGGCTTTCTTCCCTACTATACAAACCAGAGCAACTGAATGAACCAGGTCATTCTCCAAAATCTGGAGAGTACAAGACAGCAGATTGAGAGACGTGTCAACAAATGGTATGTGCGTGTACCAACTATTTCCGTGTGGGTTCTGAGAAAGGACACTTTTGTAAGAAGCTATTTTTTACTGTTAATCAAACCAGAATGTTTCATTCCTTAAAGGAATGAACTCAGCCCATTCCAAACAGCAGACTCCTGTTATTCTACAACGGCCACTTACATTTCTTAGAAATCTGAAGGACTGAATCAACAGAAAACAATACCTGCTGGGATAATTTTTCCTTCCCAATTTTTCCCATCTCCTCGGTTTTGCATGTGGTACTGTGACTGCTGAACAGCTGTAACCTGCAAGCGCGCTATTAACAATATTGTACTTGGCTTTGACAGCAGTTTTACGCAGCGTTCGCAGAAGCAAACACTGACAGCACGCATATGCTTTAAAGCGCTTGGCTCTCCGGCAGACGAGCTTTTGTGGATTTTTCCGTAGCAATGTAGGATGCTGTCACCTCCAGCTACCTGCCCAGGTGGTTGCCACAGGGGCGACTGCGCGCTCAGGTCGCAGCCCCTCCAGTTTACGACGCAGCACCTGGGACTGAACATGTCGCCAGCGGTCACTGTGCCAAAGCTGCAACTTGGAGGGGCAAGAGGCAGCTGCGCCTGCACCAGCAACGCCCGGCAGACCTTTAGGAGAGCACGCAGCCGGGACCGGTGCCCCCTGGCAGCTGCGCTGGCCCTCCCGCACACACAAGCTCCCCTGAGCCGCCGGGGCCCGCCGGTGAGGGACACTGGTGCCGTCCCACCGGCAGGAAAGGCGGCTGCATGAGAGCCGCGGGAGCGGCCGGGCCAGGGCCACAGCCCTCCTTCACCGAGCTAACAAGCTCGGGACGCTCCCGGACCACCGCCAGACCAGTGTGCCCGAGGCCGGCCCCCCGCAGCCCTGGGCATGAACGGCCCCGGCCGCCGCGTCACCGCCGCCCCTCACGGCGCCACCTGAGGCGGGAGGGCGGGGCCGGCAGCCGAGCGGGGCGGGGCGCCCGGGCCCGGCCCCACCGCGCAGGGGCGGTGCCGGTCACGTGAAGCCGGCGGCGGCGCCGCCCCGACCCAGCTCTGGCAGCGGCGGCGGCTGGCGCGCGCGCGGGCTGTGCACCTGGCGTCCTCCGCGGGGCTCCCCGTCGCCAGGACAACCGGCCTCGCCGCGGCGCCTCTGCCATGGTGAGCCCGCGGCCCGGCCCGCCCCGCCGCCCCCCGCCGCCGGGCGTTAGGGGGCTGGCCCGGCCGCTTGGGGCCCAGGGCGGGGAGCGGTGGCGAGGCGGGGCGGGGCGGGCAGGTGTCCGGCGCCGCTGAGGGGAGCTGCCGCTGGCCGGGCTCTGTGGAGCGGCCGCAGGGCCATGCGGCGGGCGGGCCCGTCGCGCCGAGGGGAGGGGAGGGGAGGGGAGGGGTGGTGGCCGGGGCAGGCGGAACGTCTGCGCTTGGCGGGCGGGGGTGCGCGGGTACAGGCGTGTGTGCGGCGTGGCGGTGTGGATGTGGGGCTGGGCGGGCGGCCCTGCGCGGCGAGGGGAGCGGGCTGCGGCTGCAAGGGGACCGTGGCGGGCCGCGCCGTCCCCCCCGTGACGGTGGCGGGGAGAGAGGGCGTCTGTCTGCGCGGAGCAGGTAGGGCTGCGTTGTGCCTCGCTGTAGCACAGACGGGGGGACGCTGTGTCTGTGCGTGGGGTGTGACGGGTGTCTCGCCTCCCCGTGTAGCGTCGGAGCAGCCATGGTGGGGATCTGCCTGTGTGTTGGGTGCGCCGGGGGTGTGTTGTCCCCCTGTGTGACACAGGGGTGATAACGTGTGTATAGGGGTGCATAAAGCAACTGGGGCATGCGAGAGGTGTGTCGTCCCCCTGTGTGAAGTGGGGATGAAGCTGATGTGTGTGTCAGCGCACAGAGCAGATGTGGGGTGTTACAGTGTGGGTGCATGGGGTGCTGGGGTGGGCGCTGTGCTCTATATTTATCCATGTGCAATAGGCCAGGGTGTGGCCTGGCATGTGTGTGTATAGCGAAAGTACAGTAGGACATGAAGGTAATACTACACCTCTGTGTCAGTATGTGTGTGTATCTGCTATGATTTGGGCTTTGGATATGTGTTCATTTGTGTTGTAGCAGAGATATGACATTATGTGCAGGGACATGACATGGCATCGTGTGTATGTAGTTATGTCTGTATACTGCTGTCGAGTATGGGCTTGTGTGTGTGTATAGTGAACACTGGGTGTGGCATAGTATGTGGGTATTTTTATAGGCATGTATGCTATGGGTGTTGCAAGGATTATCTGTACTTTTGTATGTATGTAGCAGATATAAGGTATGGTATTTTGTGTCTACAGTCGCGGTTGCTTATATGTGTAAGTATGTGTAGCTGTGGTGGTTTATGTGCATGCACAGATGCATTTATAAATAAAATAGTTTTGTGGTATGTATGTGGTGTGCATGATGTTTGTTGCATCTGCATGTAGAGATAGTGTTTCATGGAGTGTATGTGTGTGGAGGGTGCAGCAAAGGAGGAAGATTGGTTGAGGTTTGCTCTGTGGGGAGAGTATGTGGGGATGTGATACTGTACATATATACAGCGAGTAGCAGGGGAGAGGTGCATTGTTATGTTTGTGAAAGGAAGATGACAAGGCGTGTAAGGGGGAGTGAGTAGGGGCAGATGTGACATGTTTGGAAACTATATTGATATGATCCTCGTTTTCAATTACAACTTAATGCTTCACAGTGATATTTTTATACAAGAAGGCGGCACAGTTGCTAACCTTTCACACATGGGGAAATGCACAGTGTTTTAAGGCAGAAAATCACTTTATGCGTGTATTTATGTGTGTGTAAACATAGTAGGTTTCCTGCAGCAAGTTCTGGAGAGGAAGAAGGAGTGCTCAGTCTTACAAAGGGAAGAAGCATATTCCTGTGGTGTTGCACCTTTTCTTTCCCTTCTTCGTTTGCATGAAGACTTTTTCATGCTCCTTCTCTTTCTTCTCCTGCAGTTCGCCTTCTGTTTCTTCTTGATTCTAGCCTTTATGTTTTGAACCTCAGCAAAACAACCTTGAAAACTAAACTGTGATTTGGAATAAAAATAGAGATAGACTGCATGGGATTGCAGTATGCTTTTATGTAGACTCACATTGGATTTGATTTGCAAAGGTTTCAGAATATATCTGTTGCTACAAGGAAGAGTAAATAGCAGTGGATGGTGTAGTATTAGTGAAGTGATTATGATGTAGCTTAATGACATATCCTACTTCACATTAGTATTCCATCACATGTTGTACTGTATCTTCACTGGTATGGCGTATCTTAAAAGTCATTTGAATAATATGGATTCATCTCCTGTTCTAAACTTATAGACTGAAAAACAATGGACAAAATATTTTATAAACTGTTTCACAATAAAAATAAACATTTTCCATTTACCAGACTCCAGTTATGGAGTTTTCCTTCATGGTCCATTTTGATGTTCCTGATTAGATACCTTTAGTAGTCTAAACTCAGCAGACATAGAATCTGCAAAGAAGCAGTGAACTGTTGCCATAACAGCACAGGTAAAAGTTCGTGAATTATACCAGATAAGCTTTACTGCTGTGCAAAATCTTGTATTGGGCAGCTCCTTAGTTGAAAAGGATGAAATAGCATCACTTCTTGTATTCTTTTCATATTT
This sequence comes from Nesoenas mayeri, assembly GCF_963082525.1. Classification (NCBI taxonomy): domain Eukaryota; kingdom Metazoa; phylum Chordata; class Aves; order Columbiformes; family Columbidae; genus Nesoenas; species Nesoenas mayeri. The sequence goes on from NC_137543.1 coordinate 111,832,026, forward strand.
TTCAGATATTTTATTCCATGAATGTTTATACTTGAGTTGCTCTATGTTACAGGGTCAGTCCTGTTTAGGTTATTTTTTTCCCTCTTAATTCTTTATAGCTGCTTAGTTTAAAATTCAGGAGGGGTAAGGAAGGAATCAGTTTTGACCAGTTAACACCAGACCTTTTATTATAGGGAATATCAGTGTTCCTACAAATCAGAAGGACCATTACCTTACTACTTTCTTATTTTGACAATAGACAGGAATATTTACTCATCTTGGTTAAAACTAGGGATAATATGGGGCTAGCAGATGTGGAAAGTTTAAAATAAAAGTCAGATTTTCACTGAAGCATGGCAACTATTTTTAGGTTAGTGTAGAAAAGTAGTACTAATCTTGGCACTGTGACAGCATTGATCTGAATGCCAGCAGAAGGCTACACATTAACAGTACTTCAGCTGTTTTGTCAATTAGAAATCAGAATAACTGCTCTAATTTCATATAAATTGTTACCAACTTGTGTGATAGTTTTGGTAGTGTTTCAACTGAGTGAGAAATACATATATACAGGATACGCTAAGTAGGACAAAAGCAGATGAAATAGTGAAACCAATGAGTTCTCCGTCACAGTTCAGACTGCAACCTCCAGCTAGTTAAGACAATAGCCACAATATTCACTTACATTCTTTCCAATAACCTTTTTAGGAAGGTGATCTGAATACTCCATAGTTTGTGTGGTTTTGTGGGTTGTTTTTTTTTTTTTTCCCCTCTTTATGTTATAGCACAAGGCAAAAACTGTTATAATTTCTGGTCATACTTGAGCCATGGATTTTGTGTGGCTTGATTTGAATGTGATAGGGTTGGAGTCCAGGGGTCTGAGCTTTTACAAAATAGCTTTCCCACTTGAACTTTTAACACAGAGTGGGATGTTCTAATTGTAAAGCTTCTGAGAAGGAAGATTGTAACTTCTAAATGGTGAAAGTCAGATTTGCATTCTTAAAAAAGCAGGAAGTTTTTATCCGTTGTTACAACAGAAAAAGATGCAAATAAGGCATTACACTAATATAATGATGGACTTAAAATTCACAGAATACTGGTACCTCCTCTGTCAATTCTTTGTTTATTTTTCAGGATCAAGAAATTTCTTATACGTGTCTATCGAAGTTTGAAGTAGTTGTTCTTGAGATTTAAGGGCTTTTGTACTAGTAGTTCGTGAAGATCAGAATTTTCTCCTAGACTAATTTTTCAAAAAATGGACTGTGCTATGAATGTCTCAGAATCCATGTAGATAGTGCGATTGTGTGAAACCAAATGGATTATTTTTGTGATGAGATTAATTTTGAGTATGGTCCCTGTGGGTGATATCATGGTGGAACCTGCCTTAGGTTATATTCCAGTATTTCTGCTTTGAGTCTCAAAGTTACTTGAATGGTCAAAGGGAAGTACCTTTCTCAAGCATTTTCAACTTAGGCTTTGGCAAATTGCATTTGAATGTCTGATGCCTGAGAAGGGATTTGTTATTTACCTGGTCAAGTAAAAGAAAGTACAGAATCTGTAAGATGCATAATTTTTGCTGACTCCAATGACCTTCCTCCTATCCCCACCCAGTCTGTTGTCTCCCCACTGTGCCTTCCCCTGCCTAAAAAAACCCCAAGCAGAATTACAGTATGAATTTAGGTGTTTAAATGGACTAAAATAGTTTATTTGGTACAGAGGGGTAATGGAAATGCAACAATAGCTGCATTATTTAAAATACAGGGCACCTCAGCTGATATAATCAACTTCATCCAACCTCTTAAGTGTTTCCGTCTGGGTTGTTATCTTTGCCTTGGAGGAACCACTGCACTCATGCTAGAGGAGGACTGGAACAGGAAACGTGCCCTTTTCTGGGCTTGTGCATTTATGACTGCTTGGAACCACAAGGTGCAGCTGTGTAGTCCACAAGCAAGTACTTAAAATTTGGTATCAAGCTGCTATGCTTAAAACAGTGGCCATATTTCATGGTATTATCTCTTTTTCCGTCCTATTGTTTTCCTGTGTTCTCCTTGGGGCAGAAGGAAAAAGTAAATGCTATTTTCATGGGATTTGATTGCTGCTCAACTGGTTAACCAGTATATTCTGTAAATTTAAATCAATAAGGAGACAAGACATCATCAAATCTGCATAAGTGTGAAACTCTACCAGTATGTCAAGCTTGTTTGTATTCACAGGTTGAAATTAAGGTCAGAGCTTCACAGAGGAAAGACATTTCCATATCATGACTTGATGTTATGTAGTAGTTACCTAAATATTAAGGGCTAAACTGTCTGAGCATGCTTGTAGTTCTGCAAATGGTCTATAGTCTACTTCCTAAGTGAAAGTATCAAGGTTATTTTATTTCTGTAGAAATTCAATAACCATAAATTTTGGCAAATACTAACAATCGAGTGTCCAGTTTATCTCCTAAGTCTCAACCTCTTACCTTTCTTGGAACAGTTTGAAAGAGATGCTTTGGAAATGCTACTATGATGCTATTTCCTTTGAAGTCAGTTATAATTGCTGCTTGTAATCCTGATGAGGTACCTAATTTTTTTATTATAATCAAAAGCTTTTATTAATTATACACTACATATATGGTGTGTGTACCCACAACACAGATTTTGTGTCATCTTTTTCTGTTTCATACTGTAGGGAGGTTGCCTTGCAGAGAAGGTTTGCTCTTCATAATAAAGATTTCACACTCTCAGTACTAGGAAAACCACCTAGTGTTATAGTGCTTATGATGCAGATCAAACACTGCTTTGAAATGGCTTTGTAGAAGCTATAGAGTCATTTTGGTAATGAAATATACCTTTTAAGTCTCAAATATATTTTTGAAAAGCGGTTGTGGGGTGCAAATATTAGTACTCAAAGTTTTTGTTTCACCAGTGCTTGGAAGGAATTCTGCTTCAAACATGCAGTCAGGACTTAAGCTGTAATTTCATTTACAGTTTGAGCTAAGTGCATTAAGTAAAATAATTGCTTTTCTGGATGTGGGATTGTGTGGCTGGATGGAGGGCTGTGTCATTCCAAATTAGAATGGTGCAAACTCTTGGGGAAATGGAATCTCAGTATGCAAACTCTGAGAGGATTTCAGGTCTCTGTTTTCATGCCATCAGTTTGCTCATTTCTATGCTAATATTTGAGACTTGCCATATGTATGGCAGTAAAAAAAACTGTGTGCAGAAGTGATGATTCAGAGGAGTTTTGAAGAGTGTGCTCCTAAGGGCTCTGATGGATCTGTGATGTAGATTGAATTTGGATGGCTGAGACTGAATGGCTATCCGTAATCAAATATTGCTGCGCTAAAACAAATGGACACTGACTTTTCTCTCAGCCTCATTTTCCAGAAACCTATCATGATCTGAATGGCTGAGAATGTGTATTATACAGCATGATTCTGCAAGACTGCGTGAAACCAAATTAATAACTTTGGTGATGAAACAGATTGTACTTTGAGCATATAGTCCCTGTGAATGTTGTGATGGAAGCTGCCTTAGAACCTATTCCAGTAGTTCTGCTTGGCGTTTCAAAGTTACTTGGGTGGTGAAAGGAAAGAACCTTTCTCAGATATTTTGAACTTAGACTTTTGTAAATTGCATTTGAGTCCCTACTTGATACTTAAGGAGGGGTTTGTTATTTACCTGATCAAGAAAAAGAAAGCACGTAATCTGTACAATGCATAATCTAGCCTTGTGATGGGCTACAATCAACAACTGCTTCATGCATCTGATCCTAATTTTCTGCCACAGGTGTGCTGATCTCCAAGCCCATAAAGTAGATGATATGGGTTTCCCCATATTGCACTTGAAAGTGATTTGTAGATTTGGCTGTTAATTGAATGCTGCTTTTTTATTACTATTTTTTAGGGGGAAATAATGTCTAAATGCTTCATTATGCACTGTTTTTATTTGGAACTGCATAATCGTAAAAGAGTAATAATGGATAAATACCTGAAGATTAAAATATTCAATATTTTTTAATATATTTTTTTAAAAGAAATCAAACTGAAGACAAGATTTATTGATCAGTATATGACTAACAGATGATGAGGATGAAACTTTGTCAAACCTGTTTTTTTCAGCTTTTATATTTTTTTATAGAATATAGAAGGATACAATTAACAGCTTTTTCCATGCTGCTTAGTGTTTAAACAGTAGTTGTTGCATACTTTTTTTTTCCTGGCCTGAACCAGTCTCTGGTCATGAAAGACTGGGGAAGGGGTAGTTTATTTTTCCTTTGGGTTCAGGTTTGTTTTGACATCTCTGGTAGTGGTTAGAATAAGATTCTTTAAAAGACAAAGTATGAACTAGGTGAGTCATAACCTGAACGAAGGGTTAGTCTTCCATATAGCTTCTATCAGAGTAACCTGGGGGAAGCAAAACTTGCAAACCTTTTCTGCAAATAAAAGTATATCTTTTGGTTAGGTATTGGATTGAACCTAATGTTTTCTGTCATGCAGGCTGCCAAGCATCAGCTGCATGATAGTAACTATTGATAAAATGCTGTCTTTCAACTGAATTTTGTGCCTGCAAGTATTTAGGTCAATCGCTACTTGTGCAAACTATTGGTTTTCCCATTTGTATTTTTTTAACAAGTTAAAGTAGGAACTATCACATTCAAGTCAGTCTGAAATGTTGATAGGGTATAGAAAAATTTATGCAACTTTGGGTTTGTTCTATGCCTCTTTGGTTTGTATCAGAATTTACAAATAATTAAACATTTAAATAAATCTGTTTCACAGCACCTCCAATAAGAGCACTAGTAAGAGAGTAGTATGTGAAAATATGCTTAAGATGTGGGGCTTAATATGTGTCTCTTTAGTGACTTTGTAGGAGGTGAGGTTAAGTCTTGCATTAAAGGATGGGCAGGTCAGGCTAACCTGTTAGGCTTTAATACGGCTTGCAGTAATTAAGCCATACTCTTGAAAATATTTGATGGGTGATTTCCAAATATGTTGTTAATAGGTGACTGCCCTTCTGAAAAACACACAAGAAAGGGCAATGCACGCTATTTGGTCGACTGAGAATGAGCTGGTGTGCTCAAGACAGCAGGCAAGGCAACCTCCAAGCACCTTCTGCTCCACGCTGAGAGGCAGTTGAGTTGAAGCAGCCAAAGGTCTCAAGATAGAGTCGTGCAGCTACAGACAACAGCTCTGGAGTTTACAAATGATCTCGATCTGTCACCCAGTGAGAACAGACATTTGCAGAGCCAGACTGATGCCCTCCAGTAAAATCTGAATGATGTTGTATGAATACCGGTGCTGGCAAAACAAGAATGATGGCTCTTCTGGAAGAAAACCAAGCAGCAGTGTGGCCAGCCGCATCTGCCTGGCAGGTTTTATTATATTGGACAGCACTTATTCTGGGGAAACATTAAAAGCAATGTGGCCCTTATAGGCAGCCCTAGATCAGTGGAAGGCATTGTGGAAAGAGAGAGAGAGGTTCCCAGGTATACTTGATCTTATTCTCTGAAAGTGAGCCTTCACCATTTAAGATGGCCAACGAAGTAAGAACAAAAGGCTTTGATATGAGGTGTTAGTTGCTTTTTAAACTGTCAGTTTTTCACAGTGCTGGAAGAGAAAATATCCCGAGGAAAGACCAGGGCAAAAGATCCAGTGGGTAGCTGGCAGTGAGGAGGAAGGTAGAAGTCTACTGAATACCCTGGGCTCTGGTAGAGGGTGTCTGAGGAAAAAAGAGGTTAGCGACCACAACAGACCAGGATGTCTGGGATTTTTAAAGTGCACAAAGTCAAAGACTGAGATAGAGCACAGCGAGCAGCAGGAGTATAGGAGTGAGAGCCTAGAGGGTAGATACTGTCTATGTGTTGAAATAGAAGACTTTGCCAGTCTGTCTCCACTGTAGACAAGCTTGGTTTGAGATGGGATCGCCTTTCGAGGTTTGCTTTGCTGTGTCGTAATTTTATCAATTATATGGAAAGCTTTATCATGGGTTCTAATTTAACACCAGCCCTGTGCCGTCAGCTGTTGTGTCTTCAGTAACAGTTATTTCAGTTCTGCTGGCAATGCGTATCTCTTTGCCTGTCTAACACTCCTTTTGTTGCCTGGATACAGTTACATTTTGCTGCTTGCATGGTGTTAAATGATTCTGCCAGTCTGCCGAAGTCTAGTGCATTAATTGTACATTTCTGGAAGAAGCATCAACTAGCAGCAATTCTCTGACCATTAGCGAGCACTCTATAGTGTAATGTGAGATAATCAGAAATTTGTAGTAAAGGAAGATTGTTTTCCCTTTTCTTCTTCCTCCTCCATTTTTCTGCTGTGTTCAAACAGAGAGGTTTTTAGGATGCCACTCATTACTTTAGTAATGAACTTGTGAACTGCTTTGGGTAGCAAAACTGATCTGCTGGCTTTCCTGCTACTATAGCAAGAGGCAATTTCAATAGCATGGTGAAGGGGAAATTGCATAGGCAACAATTAGGTGTCTCTATTGATGGGAAGAGATGTGCAGCAAGCTTGTGTTTGTGTTTGGTAACAAAAATCTTCAGTCAGAGGAACTGAATAAAACTTTTTTTTATCAGGAGTTTCTTTTTAAATATCTTGTTCTTACGATGCCTATTACTACAAAAATAATACTAAGCAAATACTGTTCTTGCCAACAAAAACCTGAAAGACTTGATGCTTTTTACATATGATAATATTTATAATATAACTAGGATGTTTGCTTTGTCAGCCATAGGAGAAGGAAAATGTATAGATTTGAATTTAAACTACTATCTCCATTCGTGACAATGACCCTACATTGGGTTTTATTCCTGACTTGATAAATAACTCAGCCTTGTTGTCAGAATGTATCTGTCTTCTCTCTTTGATGTTCTTTGGTGTTTCTCAGACATCATCTTCTCTCTTTTCCAAATATACATTTACCCATAATCAGTCACTTTAGCATGCTACTAAGCAAGGCTATTTTTGAGAGTCTGGTTTTTAATAACTTTAGATTTGAAAAGTTGACAGGTTGGAAGTTGTTATTTGCTGTGATTTCAGTGAAAATTAGATACATAAATATATCTGTGAGACTGAGCCATCATGGCTGAGCTGCTGACAAAACTTTTATCTGTAAAGAAAATAGTCCTCCTCAATAGAATTGCATCTTTAAAAAAATGTAAGGGCTATCAACAAATTTGTTAGTATAGCCTTATTTTGATCTTGAAATACTAGTTGAAGGGAACTTCTAGATGTTTTGGATAAGCATGATAAATGAGGATAAATATTCCTTTGTGTCTTTGTAGAGAAAAATGAACTTTTTTGAGCATATTACAGTTTTTTGCCAAAACAACAAATGCGCAACTCCATCAGGAAAGTTTTCTTCAACTCGTTGATTTTGGTGAAAACAGGGAAGCTTTATCAGTAACTCTTAGACTAGAAGAGAATAATAGGTGTTGTTTTCAATTGTGGCAAGCTAACTGTCGTGTACCAAGAAGTTATATTCTAGGACTGGTGGCAATTAGTATGCTTAATAATATGGAAGGGAAAGCAAAAGGGGGCAATTATTCTTTTTGGATTTGAGAGATTTACACAATGAATACTTTATTTATTAAAAAAAAAAAAGGTGGTAGTTGCTGAAGAAATTTAATGTAAGCGAGTACCAGATAATTTTTTTTGATGGAAATTCTCCCTTTTTAGCTCATAATAGCCAATCTTTCAAAAGTACAGTGGAGATACCAAGAGAGGTCAGTTAAGGAATGTAAGAAATGGCTCAAGGTACAAGTAATAAGCAATTACAATTTTCTCTTGTGGGTTTTTCTCGCAATTCATTTAAGAATGTAGAGATTTTTCCATATATCTTCTTATGTTTACAGGAAATTTAGAGCTGATTTCAGAGTAATGCTTATCACATATGTTCAATCTCACCTATCCTTTTTCCTTGTGCACAGACTTGTTGGTTGTATTTTGGATTTTATTACAGTTAAATCCACACTTTTCTAGGGTTTCAGGTACCTGGTCATTAACACAGTCAAACTTGCTACCAAATGCAAAAGCAGAGAAAGAAGAAATAATCTTTCTACATCCACAGTATTCTTAATTATTTTGTATTATTGTATACTGGTATTTTGAGGGCCTGTGTTTGTCAGCATTACATGTAACTGAAGAAAAATAAATCATATTTGACAAGATTATTAGAATATTTTTACAGTGATTGAACACTTCCTTGACTTTTTTTTTTTAATAAAAAGAAACAGAAATCTAGGAGTTATGTGATAAAAATCAAGTAAAAAATAAAAAGGATGGCACTATTTAATACACAGAGGTGATACATAAATGTACTCACAATATTTATTAATGGAAGTTTTAGATTATTGGGAAATGTTCGAAGAATAAATACGTAAATACCTTATCTTGTTTGTACCTTCTATCTTTCGTGCTTTTTTTTCCTAAATATTCTTATTCCATGAGAATAATACTTTATTATATAACTATAGCTAATGCATAATTTAAACAGCTTCAAATCTGTTTGTGGCTTCATCTTTGACTTGTGCCACAGACATGGTACCTTGTGTGTCTGGGCCAGTTGCACTCTTCTTATATTCAGTAGTAAAAGCTGCATTTTTTTCAGTTTTAACTGGGTTTCCAAAGTGCAACCATATTGGTTCTTTCTGCTATCATGTATTCAGAACAGTTTATAGTCCAACTTTAAGTTAAAAGTCTAAAGATATCTCACATAAACATATAGATATTGTAAGCCCTTTTCCCATGGGAGCTGGCAGTTTGGTTGGAGGTTTAGATTTTCTTTGGCCTCAGTAGAAAAATACCTTGTCTTGAGCATGCGTTGTAGCTGTTTTGTATTAAATAGTAACATGCTTATACCTTACTAACTTAAAAGCTGTGTCAGCTTCATACAGTGAGCATATATACATGTTGCTGTACATCTGGGAATCTACAGTGTAAAGAAAAAACTGATGATAACTTTTGTACTGGCAAAGTGATGGCACACATGGAAACTAGTAGCAGTCTGCAAAGTAGCTTTATTTAATAGTGTCCATTTAGGCATGTAAGTGGGAAGTGTATGCTAGATGATGTAACTTTTGAGGAATTATCTGCAACTATAGAATAATTGAGTTGAAAGAGGACTTATAGTGGTCTGTGATACGGAATGTTTAGATTCCAGGCGAGAATTAAAAAGTTCACTTGTCTGTTTTGCCACAGACCTTATGTGCTTTCATGGCAGTAGCTTCCTCTTTGGCAACTTAATGGTTTTTAAACCTGTAACACACTTTGCTCTTCAGTGATCTTAAGTTCTCTGAAGATGGCATGTGTCTCCTTTTTCTGAATGAGTGCTGCAATAAATGCAATTAGGCCTATGTTTTGACTATGCTTTCTTCTAAAACATCCCAGTATATACTAATGTTTTCAGGCTACAAGCTACAAACTGTGAGTAGCATATGATATTAAAATGGCATATGCACAGATATTTCATAAATGGATGAATTGCCAAGCTCAGAAGTGCTTAACCAGTTCTAAAACCAGTCTTGATGTACATAGTGTATTTCAGCATAAAGGCTGAAAATAACAACAGCAATGGTTATCGGATGTAAAGCAGAACCTGAGCAAACCTCAACCTGTGATCAGCCATGTGGAACTGCTTGAAGCCAAGAATGTTTCTCGTAAGGAACTAGAATTATCCTTTGGAGATATATATATGCATAAGTGTTTTACACTTCGAATGCCTACAGTCACTAGTCTGTGGACAACTGTGCTGCTCCAGTTGCAGGACAAGGAAGCTTGATTAAACCTGTTGGTCCTATTGAAAGTTGAGAGTTTTATTATTCTTAGATGTGTGTATAACCGTGGACAGAGGTGGCGGGTGACTTTTGCTGTTGTGTCAAAATTGAGAAACAGTAGTATACAGTTAGATTTGAAATCAGCATGGGATGTACTGGAAAAGAAAAAAGGTTCTTGTTGGCAGCCAAAGGAAATTCAAGTTTTGTAATCTTAGTTTTGTTTGTTATATTCAGTGCTTTTTTTTTTTCATTCTTTGCTTGATGTACCTTTTTTCAGAACCACCTCTTGTTGAGCTTCCTTCCTCCCCCCCCACTTTTTTTTTAAAAAAAAAAAAAGCAGCAAAGCAATTAATTACCAAATATGTGATATGTGTTCATGGTAGGATGGCCAAGAATAATTCCCTGATGCTTGAGTCAGGAGCAGCATATTTTTAGTGAAGCATAGAGGAAAATTTTCTTCCAGTTGTTTTTCATGTTTCTGTTTTGTCTGGTTTTCATGTTTACCTTTTAGCATTCAGAAAATTCTCAGCTATTATGGATTCCTCTTTCTAGCTTTTGTTTCTGGTAATGTGGACAGCAAATGGATTCCATAAAGGTCTCCTCTTTAGAGGGGAAGTGATCCCCTGTTGACTTTGACTTTCTCCAGTCTATGCCGTGGTTCCTTAAATTCTGATTCACCTTCTGTTTTGTTTACTGCTGTGTTCTTCTGGCAAAATTTCTCAAACCTAAATATTTACAATAAGTTGTAAGTCCTGTTTAGTATTTCTGTTTAACCACTGACTGACCTTTTATCCTTTTGCAGAAACGTTTTCCTGTATAATCTTAGTATTTCCTGCTGTGACCCTTAGGCATTTTCTTTCATTCTCTCAGTTTTCTTTTTCTTAGGAGATATGGTAGTAATATGAAGTTGTGGGTGTGAGGCATTTTCAGTTTTTTTCTTGTAGTGTTTTTTGAGGTGCTTCTGTTGCTTCTATAGCAGTTGCTCTCATATCTGTGGCATTAAATTCCTTAAATCTTTAGATTATTAATCATCTTTACATACCTAGGCCAAAGAATTGGCACCCTAGACAGTGAAGGAAGGGACCTGAACAACTGGAAAGTGTCTGGTTTCTGTTTTCTGTAATGGGACAGTGTTAGGACTGTGCATCTGGTGCATGTTTGTGTGTGTTTGGCTATTGCTAGAAGTTTTACAGTTCCCCAAAGTATTTCCATGTGGGGTGTAAGTGTGGCTTCAGATTGCTTGTCTAATGATTATTAAGTTGCTCCACAGTTTCTGTGTGGTTGCATCTTAGCACTAGGAAAGAGCAGGTGTATGTGTGGGTGTGGCCCTGTTATATATGTTGAAATAATTTTATAGTATTACCAACTAATATGTTGAAAACTTGACATTAACAGTAACTTAAAAGAGTTAAGCGCCTTAGTAGGTGAAAAGACTCTCTAAAAGGTATTTTTCTTGGTCTTTTTAAATGATGATTTTTTTCTTTCTGTTTCCAGGTTTTCTCAAATAATGATGAAGCCCTTATTAACAAAAAACTACCCAAAGAACTTCTGTTGAGGTAATTTTACATAATGTGTTAAGGAGTAAAACCTGAGGATTGTCTATGGCTTATGTGGCTTACAGGCTATCAACTGCTATTCATTCATTCTTAAATCTGTCTGGAAATAAATAGCAACGTATCTGATTTAATTATTGGAGTTCTTGAACTTGTTGTCTTTTGGTTAGTCTTGATTTGTTTTAATGTGTTCAAATTTTTTTATAGTGTACCATGGAAGATGTAATTTAATAGGAATCTCTTCCTTCCACATCAGAAAAAAAAAGCGAAATAAAATATCCAAAAAGCTTTGGTGTACAAAGTGGTCTGCTCTTCCATGCTGCACCATGTGCTATTTGTTTGTAGAGCCCTTAATCCTTTCTCTAATGTAATTCATACCCATCATGTCATGAACTTTGTTATAAAAAAAAAAAAAAAATATAAATTCAACTTCGTGACTTTCAAAAAAATCACTGCAGTAAAAAATGCTGCCTGTTACCATTGTTGCCAGTCTGTTATATAAGGTAGAACCAACAGGAGAATTTTCTTACTGTTGTCATTCGGGTAGTCATAAATTTCATCAGCTTGCTGGTGTGTGAGCTGATCACCTTTGCAGGAGTTAGCTACTACATGAAGATCAGTAAGTTCAGCCTGTGGTTGAGACCCTGATGGATGTCTTCATGTTCTCATCTGTTTGAAAGCTGATTTCAAGCAAAGTGTTGGCAACCAAATGTGGAGATACTGCTCGACTGGATGTGACCACTTTATAGCTGGAACTGAACCAGCTCAGCAATGTTTTCTGTACCTGCATATTGGGTTTGTTCCCGTCCACTCTGTGGTGGAGGACGGAGAGGTGTTAACTTATAACAGTGCAATTACTGTTTTTGTGATGGTGTTATTAAAATTGATCTTAAAGAGATGTTTGGGTTAGCTTGTATGTATGTTGCTTCCTGTTTGCTCTCAAGTGGAAGAATGTCTCTGTGATATTTTGTCTTGTTTTTGAAGAAAGTGCTCTTCAAACTCATTGACTTCATTTAGTGTCTGTACTATCACAATACTCTCTTGATGGTATTAAAGAAGGAGTCTGTTGTTAAAGGAGTTGAATTTTAAAAGGATTTTTATTTTTCTTGAGAAATACTCATTCTGTATGGTGACAGTGTTGTAAATTAGACTTGCAGGACTATTTGGAAAGTGTGATTAAAAGAGACATGTCACTGAATGATGCCCTGAACAGAAATTTTAATAACTTCGCTTCATTGCACTCAGTGCCACATATGAACCACAAGATAAAAGTCAATTAGCGAAGAATCATAATCTGCAAGCTTTTCTTTTCCAGCAGTAGGACTCTTCAAATATCTGTGGAAATTACTGTCCTTTTCACTGTTATAGGTGCTAAGTATCCCATTTCTGTAATTCAACAGAATTTGTTTAGGTGGTTTAGACAGCGAAAAGTATTGTGCACGGATATGGTGTGCACATCTTCTATTGAAAGAATTTATTGTGTAGTATGCCTCAGTTTTCATTGTAGGATAAAAAGAAGATATCTGTGGAGCTACATAAGTATTAAATTCTTAAATTATTGTGTATGCTAATTACATGAGTAGCATCTATAAAATGAATGTGTCAAGGGCTACTACGAGAATTCCTGCATCTAACTTCTCGGTGTCTTGAACAACACCAAATTTGGTTCTTTAAAATGTTATATAGGGAGTAGTTTGTTTCATTGAGCAGTATGTTTATTTCAGTGTGTGTCCTACTATACAGGACATTTTACAGAACTCAGAAGGAAAAAAACCCATATGCAAGTAATTGGACAGTACCAGTGGCTTAGCTGTTAGCTCCTATATTCAAGATTAACTTCTTAGAGAGCGACTTAGAGGATATATAGGCTCACACTGGATTCAGGCAACTGAGGAAACCAGATTGGGACAGCTGGCCTTCTCAGTAAAGACCATGAAGATCATGCTGAATGTGGGAGCTCTTGTCTCTCCATAGCCAGAGAGATAGAAAGTCCACATTTTGTAACACCCGAAATATTGTGCTGACCATCAGGGCTTTGGAATGGAGGGGAAGGGGATGCATGGGAGACATGTTCTGTTATAAACCTCCTTATGAAATTGAACTGCTTCAGAGACAAACTCACAAGGGTTACTGAGAGTGCCATGATGGGATGTGGGTTTGAGTTCTCATTCCTGCAGAGTGTAGATACCTTGGGAAATTTAGAGGTGCAAACCTCGCTGTCTAAAGGATTATCAGTGAGGAACTGGCTTTATGTTCCTGCATATAAATGCTCCTAGAAGACTGAGCCTGAATGTCTTTCAACACCTAAACCAGTTTATGCTTGTGCTACAACATGTTTTAAAATTGTCTTGCCATGTGGTTATGACAGGAGAGATTAAATATTACCACGTTGAGTGTAATTAATATCCTAATTATTTTTACTATGTTAACTGTGCAGTCTACATCTTAATTAAAAGGAGAGCAAACCAGTTGCAGATTATTGCAATTTCAGTGGTAACAACTTTTCTAGTAAGATGTCACAGCCTTGAAGATGATGACATTTTTCTTTTTTTGTTTCCAAATTGCTGGAAAAAAACAAATGGATTTTTGAAGTTACAGTATGAGTTTGACAAGCATTGGAAACAAAAAACCTAAAGTAAATGTAATTAATATTAAAATGTTCTGACTTTCCAACAGGTTAAACAAATATTTTTTATGTTTTGTGCTTGATAAAAAGTAATAATACCTGATAGAAAATTGAGGTATAGCCAGTATTTCAGGCGTGTAAAACAACAGATAACATTTGTTCATTTGTATCTTAACTGCTAATGTTCTGTGCTATAAGGCTTTGCATGAAAATAGCAAACTTCAGAAGCGTAGATGCTTATGCCTTTTGGCCACTTGAAATATTTTCAGTTCCTTTCTGCCTATAAAGTACCAACTTCCGTAAATTTTACGGCTGTAGTGATCATGGCTTATGGAGCATTCCTAGACTGCATACTACCAGGCATAATGTTATTTTTCCACATTTCTACCTAGCCACTAGTGTACAGGGTGGGAATGGTTGATTTTTTTGGCTCTTCAGTGCCCAAACTATATAATCCCTTCACTTGCAGGAAAAGATAGACTGTAGGACAGTTGGAATAGCCAGCAAGTTGGAATGGTACTGTGGGCTGCTAGTTAAACCACTCTGAACTAATCATTAGGTTAACTGCATTTATTTAATAAGATGTGTTATAGTTGCCAAATTTGTACTTCGTAAAATCACTTCATAAAAATCTTGTATTCAAAAAGTTATGGAATAGGTGAGGTTGGAAGTGAGCTCTGGAGATCATCTAGTCATTTAGATGTGGCACTTAGGGACATGGTTTTGAGGTGGACTTGGCAGTATTAGGTTTGTGGTTGCACTTGATGATCTTAAAGGTTTTCTCCAAACCTAAATGATTGTATGATTTCAACTCCCCTGCTGCAAGCAGAGTCAACCAAAGCAGGGTTGTTCTTGGCATAATCCAGTTGAGTTTTGAATATCTCAAAGCACAGAGACTTGATAAACTCTTCAGTCAACCTGGTGTACTGTTTGACAACACTCCTCGCCCGAAAAAGTTTTGTTTAAGTGGAATTTCTTGTATTTCAGTTTGTGTCCATTGCCTCTTTTCTGTCACTGGACACTGCTGAGAAGAGTCTGTCATCTTCACTCCCTCCCATCAGATATTTATACACATTTATAAGATGCCCCCAAAACCTCTTTTGAAGCATGTTCAACAAAGTGCTCACCATCATCCCCAGGTCCTTTTCTACAAAGCTACTTCTGAGTCAGGTGGCCCCCAGCCTCTCTGGGTGGATGAGGTGTCCTCTCCATACTGTGTCATCTTTTATTGAATTCCTGGCTGCTCATAAGTAGTAGGTCATGTCTCATTTATCAGATGCTCTTCTGTAATTTAGAAATCTTCAAATGAGCTCCGTTTTTCTTTGTAGAATTCTATCTACTGTTTGATGCCTCAACAAACAAACGAACAAGCAAAACCACAACAACAACAAAAACCACAAAAAAAAAAATCCACAAACATATACACATTAAACACCACAAACAAACCCCCAGAAACCCAACAAACAAAAAAATGCAAAACCCCACCAAAACAAAATCCACCCCAAAAATCCTGTGCTCTAGATGAGATCATCTATAGCTTAAACTTCGATAAAAATCCTACTAATGAAGCTAGAGAATTATATAGTCTGCAATGTGCAGGGCTCTAGAGGTCACAGAACATTGTACCTCATGCAGCACATGCAAGAAGTAATGAAACTGGACAGTCCATGGGGCTCTTAAAGCTAGAAATCTGGATCATCTCTCCCAGTACAGATATTCCAATTTTTAGGAAAGCATGAAGGGTGTTGTGGAGATGTTGATGTGCATGAAGGGCGAGTGTGAGGTTGTTGGGAGTCCTCTTAGCTTGTTACCATTTTGTTTCTAGGCAAAGCACATGGCTTGCCTCATCCTTGTCTTTGAAAGATAGTATTTGGTCTTTAATATTGTCTTGGGAAAGGAGAAAGATGGAGGGGAAAAAAAAAGATACAAGAGACACAGAAAGCTTATAGCAAAGAAAGGATTCTGAAACTTTCTGCTTCAGCTTCCCTTTTGGAAGCACTTTAGAGAGATTCCTAACAAGTATTATTGAAGAGTTAATAACGTTAAATATTAAGATTCTTTCCTAATAACAGTTGTTACAGTTTTTCTGCTAAAGAGTCTTGTGTTTTGCTATTCCATGAATCCAGATAACCAAAGGAATGAGGCAATTGCTCAAAATTGTTAGTTCAACAGCTATTTGGAGTGAAATAGCTAAGCAAGGATGCTGAAACTGGTTCTACCATATATCTGATCTTTTGTGAAACATTAGATTTTTGTTTTCCATTGGTTGAGTTTTTCTTGGACGTTTTCTATATGTAAGCTTTGTGTTCAAGTCTTTAACTCAACTTCTAAAAGGTTACGAAAATATGAGTTTTTAAGTTGCATTACTCATCCATAATATCCAAGTATATATAAATCAGAGGTGCCACAGAGCTGCATTCATGTACTATCTTCTGTATTTAATTTTCAGACTAAAGTTACTGTACAATTTTCATAATGTGGTTGTATCAGCTGCATAATTGACACTGCAAAATAAATCATCATGTAATGTAGTTACTGTATTTTGCGTATTTGATGGTAAATTAAATAGAACTAGCCCTTCTTGAATTAATCACTGGACATTTTCTTTCAGGTACTAAGAGAATTATGTACTGAAAATGCTGCAGTTCTGTTACATATGGTCATACTTTACAAAGAAGTAAATTTTATTTTTTAAGGAGTAATGTGATACACTTGTCTTGCAAGTAATATACAGGCCATAAAAAGTTAGATGCTGTCTTCTAACTATAAAATGAATCCAGCAGAGCTGATTATTTGTAGAATAACTACTGTTTCAACTGAAAATAGATGTTAGACAGCCTGTTCTTTTGCAATTGCTAATTACTTACGTAAGGATTATGCAGCAATAATCATCTTGGCAAAAGAAAAGGTTTGGCTTTTAAAGAAATTATTTTTCGTGCCCCATTTGTTACTGGAAGATTTGCTGTGTAGATCTGCTGAGAGGGATATCTTAGCCTGAGATCAGTCCGTGGATGAGTGCTTGATGTAGAAGTTGGTGTTTGTCAGCCTTCTGTGACATGCTACTGAAAACAAGCCTGACAGAAATCAGCTAAAAGATACTTACTTAAAAATACAGAAAATAGGTAGACTCCTTAAGTTTTTAATATCCCACACCATTTACATTTCCAAGATATATTATTATGGGAATTTATTGATTAAGATATTACTGGAATCTACCAATGGAGCAGGTTCTTACCTGCAAAGTTGGTGAAGGTTAGAACATCACCAACACTAGCATTGTTACTTTAATAATGTAGATATAAATTTATGCATGAAAAAAATCTACTGATTATGGCTATAAATTATTTAGTTTATGTGTGTATTTTCTAGCCTGCATGTTTTTATTGTAGCGTTTGTATGTACTGCTAGACTGCAGTTATTGGTGATGCATCTCATACCTCAGAAGGATGTTTAGTAAAATGGGGATAGAAAGGAGGAGAGAAACATATACATGTTATATAAAGAATTGTAATAATATTTATAAATAGAATAATTATAATAATATTTGCTGTTTATTGAATATGATATTTTATGAGAAAGACAAGACAACTTCTGTAGTGCTTGTGAGACTTTGTGACTCTGTGTGTGTGTGTGTGTGTGTGTGTTCAAACATGGTTAGTGGTGAACTGAGAGTGGCTGATGCTCTTTTCTCCCATCACTCATTAACAGGCCATACCTGGTCATTCTTCCAGTAAATTCTGAGACAAACCCGATAAAAGAGGAAAGTCGAATCTGTAAAAGCTGTACTTGGTCTCTCTGTGATACTTTTTCATATGTGTAGGCGTTACTCTTTCATATTGCATTTACATTCAAATAGCATGTAAAGGACTTTCATGAGAGAGCAGGTTTGCTGTGCAAGGAATTGTGCAAATCAATAATGAAGTCTCACCCTGAAGAGGTTCACAATCTAAAATGGGGAAGACATGACAAATTTTGACAAAACATATGCTTGTTTTCTAACAACTCGGTGGTGTAAATTTGAAAGGATCTGAGCAGATTACCTAGATGATGTGCTGCCTTCAGTCAGGCATTTCTCATCCTTATTATTTTGGTTTTCATTTTGATACAGTTTGTTGTCATTCTTTGTGTGCAAAACCACTATAAATTTGAAAGATGTGAAAAACAGAAGTTCTGAAATAGAATTCAATTCTCAAGTCAGTTATTTTAAAAAGCCTTAATATACATTATTGTTGGAGCTTTTTAGAAATTATTGGGCATTTCTGTGATACCAAATTTTGGGGTTTGGGCCAAAAATCCCAGGAAGTCATAGTATGTGTGTGTGCTACTTGCTGTATGCATTTCATTACCCACTTTTTATCAATCCATATAGCATTATGTCAAAATACTTAAAATGAGTAACTGGCAGTCTGTTACTGCAAAAGCTGATTCCATATATGAAGTTGGAAGGGCCTTACAAAGGTGAGAGAGAGGAAGTTTGGCTCTTGCACAGCTCCATTTCTCACTCTGTAGGTGGTACGCTGTACAGTGTTGGGCTTGTAAGAAATTGCTGTTTCTTTCCGTGGCTCCAAGGGGAGGGAAACAAAATATTAGGAGTCAGCCTTCTCTGTGTCTTGAAAGACACGGGACAGCCTGTTTACAGCACATGCAAACAATGAAGCTTGTGTGGAAATACATAGGAAGATGATGGAGATTGTAAATCATAACTTCTTGTAGTTGGCTGGACCATACATATTGCAGTGAAAATGCCTTAAAAAGGGGACTTAGGACGTCTGTGGCCCTGTTTTTAACTAGGCAATGGAGAGGTGACCAGAAAACTCAGCCTCATAATCAGTATGCAGTAGAAAATACCACCTTAGATTTGTTTGATAGAAAATTGAGAGAGGGGAATATACCTGAGAGTTGTTGTGGTTTTGTGGAAAGTAAGTCATTGGACAGTATAATTCTTTGAGATTAAACAATCAGTTTGCTTTAGCAACCAAAATTAAATGTTTCTACTCAGGCATTTGACTTTAGCATTTGACCTTTTCATTTTAAAAATAGCACTGTGTGTGTGCAGTGTATCAATGCATGTTAAAGGGATTCAGGATTGGTTAACAGTTCTTGCACCAATCGACATGGAGGCCCAATATAATTATTTTTAATTTCTTAGATTTCATGCTTTGGAAATCACTGCTTCAGAAGTCACTGAAGATAAAAGCTATAGATTACACAAAAAGAACTGTAATAGTAAACTACTGTGAAGACAAGGCCAGGAAGTTGAATAATGTGATAAATAGGGGTGTGTTCAAACAATATTAACTTTACAGATTAATTGTACATAGATATACAGGACTAAGGAATGCTACAGAAGGAGTTGTGGCCTGAAGTGTGTAATCCCAGAAGAGAATGTGAGCAAGATATTATAAGATTCTTCTCTGATGCAGTGTGAAAAAGGCTGTTATAGAGGCCTGAAGTGGCTCTGAGAATGAGGGTAGTGAAATCATACTTTATGTCTGTGTACAGCTTTGTTGATACTCATAATTTCTTTAATGCTGAACATGCTTCTGATGTGTGCATTTGAAGAAACAAAATGGAAAAATGAACAATGTGCAGAGAGAATTAGATTTAAAGAAAGATTGTTAACAAGAAGAATTAAAGATGACATGATAAGTGGCTTTAAAACTTGATGAGGAGAAAATACTAACTGCTAAAGCATTCTTTAGTTTGGTGAGGAAAAGTAGAAAAAAGCATAAAGCTGGAAGTCACACATTCACTTTGGAAATAAGGCAAACATTTTAACAGAGTGGAACAAACTACCAGAGAATGTGGTGATTTTCCATCTCTTGAAGGCTTTCAGATCAAGAATAGATCCTTTTGTGGAAATCAGGCTTTAGCCAAAGACAGGTTTGTCGTGAGGGAGCTGAGGAACTCTGAGCTTGTACAACCCTTCGTATCTTTGGCATGAAGCTCACACGTGGTGTGGGTACTGTTAACATGGAAAGGTCTCCAAGGCCAGACTCATTGGAGAGCTCTGATTATTAGTAAGCAGATTCTCCTTCTTGAGCTCAATACAGGATAACTGTGGAAAATTTAATAGCCTGGGATGCAGGAAATCAGAATAGATGGTCCTAAATTTTACTGTGAATCTATTAACCTAATTTCCAGTTTCCCTGTACTAATCCATGCCAAAGACTTGAGTGAAATTTAATCCTGCTGCTGGCTGCATTAGCTTCCATCTACGTAGCTATGGTCATAGAGGACAGAAGCGCTATACAACCATCAGCTGCCTTGGTAGTTTTTCCACTTTTTAAAATTAGGAATGTCTGCTGACATAGTCCTTCACCTGAAGTGCCAGACAGTGTCAGTGTCTGACACTGACAGATGACTGACAATGTCAGTGTTGCCATTTCCATCTCAGTTTGTTGGTTGCATTTAAAGTCTCTTAAAGTCTTTTAAAGATGGCTTTAAACCTTAGAATCTTGTGGCTTGTTGGCTAATTTTCCTAACCAGGAAGTATTTGCTAGTAGTTCTACAGGACTGTGAGTAAAGAAGCAAGTGTACGTTAGTGATTTGCATGTAAGACTGTACTATGGAGCGTAAATAAGTAGAAAAGTGTGGGAAAAATTCTTTCAAGCAAGTTGGCAAAATGACTCTTAGGAATTGTAAAATAATTTACTTGTATCTCTTACCTATTGTAGTATTTAATTGAATAATCATCCTGATTTTTCTGGGTTATAGTGTATCCTGATGTTATTATCTATTTTGCTGGGGACAGCTTGGGCTGCCTTGCAAGTTACTTCCTTAGAAAAAAACAAACAAACTAAAAGCAAAATGAATATTTACACCTACTAAAATATTTCTCCTTTAAACACAGAATGACCGCTTTTAGCATCTGACTTTTTAAAGAGTCACTTCATACAGGAAGGTGCAAAAATAAAATACATCTATTCTACATTTGTGTTTGTTTTTTTTTTAACAGAAATCACTCATCAACAATAATATTGTAACAGCAATAAACAATCAAACATGAAGACAAACAGAATAGTGGGGGTATATACCCTTTCTTCAACATCTTCAAATTCCTTCTGTTATTTCTTACTTTCAGGAGAACTTGATACATCATTTCCAAAGCATGCCACGTTCTTCATTTAGGCAAGAGTATTGTGTCATGAAATGATTTGTCTCAAACTTTCCCTTCTCTGTCAAAAATAATGCAGAAATCTGTCTTTTGTGCTTCAGCTCCTGTAGATCTAAGATAACTCTGATTCCGCTCATACCGTGGTACTGGGAGGAAGCTTCTACAAGCCAAGAAGCTTTTGCAGCTTCCAGTATGATCTCTACATTCTCATCTTCGGTCATTTGCCTCACGGTGGGAGGAAAGGTGACCTCAGAAGAGGGTTCACAGTGTTATTGGCATAAATGTTGCCCTCTGAACAGCCTGGTGATCTTGCTGAGCACATTAAGCTGTACTTTGTGGATAAAACGCTGCTAAGTTTCTTAAGGTTGGCGGATTTCAGAATGGGTGTTCGAATGACAAAACAGATGCTATCAAAATAAATGTTATCTGCAGGGTTTTATAATTTGTTTCGTAGTTTCTAAGAATGTCTATCTTTCTGTTTGCATGGCTAATGGTTTTTGAGAAAATGTATTGCTGTATGATGAAAAAAGAGAAAGTGTTTTCATGTGTTAATTAAATATTGGAACACTAATATCCGAAGCGATCATAATAAACATCCGGAAGTCTGTTATGTTTAAGAAGTGCTTCCATTAACTTCCATTACGTTTCTTCACTCTTACACAGCTAAAAATCAAAGCCCTTAAGATGTTGCCACCCATTTCAAGCTCTAGCTTCAGGTTTCCACTTGGAAAATAATAATCAGAATTTTACAGTATTAAATTCAGGCTGTCTTACCAGCTTGCTCCTTTGTGTTAGCATCTCACTATAAGATGAAATAGTTATTATTACTGTTCATTGTTTTGATAACTGGAAAAATTCATTGGTGAGCAGGTAACAGTAAATAAGTGAATTACAGTAACATATTTCATATCCTTAATTTTCTGTAATAGAAAATGTTTTTTTGAATACTATACATATTTTACGCTTAAGCTAACGAGATTTTTTTTTTTGCTGAGAACAGCCTTTGAAGCAGTTTCATTGTTGTTTGGGAATGGTATTTAGCAACATTATTTTGACAGTGAAAAATTTATTTCAGGAAACTCTTAAAGAGTTGGCAGCCTTGAAGAATCGGTTGCAAGATCAGAATAGCAATGCTAAATTTTGAATGGTAGTTGCTTCTTGTAGAGTAAATTTAAAAAAGATACTGTGTTAGAGTTAGTAATCACTGTGAAACCCCTTTAGAAATCAGAGTCATCGTTCTTTGTGTTAGTACTTAGATTCTTGAACTTGGATTTAGTGTTGTTTTCCATGTGTTACTCTTCACCAAACTCTGAAATCTTCACCTGTATTTCTGTAAGTTATTTCTTTAATTTTAGCCTAATTAAAGTTATATAAACTAGTTTCTCTGAATTAAAAAGAAGAAAAAACAATTTTTTATCATTCATACATGAATGGGTAGTAGGGAGGGGGAAACAGAAAACAGATTTTTAGAAGAAGCACCTGCTGATTCTAATGTGTTGGTGTTGACTGTCTTTAGGTGACACCTATGATATTATTCCTTAAGTCTCAATAAGTAAAATAATTTGGCGAAACACTCATAGTTCACTTCTTGTATAACTGGTGTCTTTCTACAGAATTACAGAAGTGTGAATCCATGTGTTAGTCTGAATTTATAATAGCACATTTTAATTGTTACTCTTTTTCTTTCTTCGTAGAATATTTTCTTTCTTGGACATAGTTACTTTGTGTCGGTGTGCGCAAGTTTCCAAGGTATGTATTTCTGTTGGAGTTTTTGATGTTCTTTGAGAAACTATCTTCTATATAATTGTGAATCATGGACTTTAGGGCAATCTGCTTCCTGTCAAAAAAAAATCAAATAGTTCTGTAAGACTCTTTGTTTCCTAAAACAAATAAACCTTGGGTCCAGGTTTGTATTCAGATGTAGAATTAGTTGCTATGTACTGGACTTCTGCTTAAAGGCTATGGAAAAGATAGCCAATAGTGTATGCTCTGTATCTGGAGAAAGGATTAAGCCCAGTCTGGCATAATGGCATTTGCTTTTTATAAAACATGTGGCTATATAACACTATTTTTCAGACACGTTTTCTGCTGAAAATTCCATGTAGTTCAGTTAATGTGCACCATGTGTCTAAGAAGTACATCCATCATTTGCTTGCCAAGTACGAAAGGTGTTAAGTAGATGGACTACTAGTAGGGGAAAAAGGCCCACAGAAGATAATAGAGAAAGTATGCTAAGTAAGCTTTTATGTTCAGCTAGTTTTGATTTTTTTCTTGAAGTAAAATGAAAAATATTCTCGCATTGAGTGTGTACAATGAAGTGTATTCTTATACAATATGAATGAACTTTTTTATTTCATGCTTTTCTTCCTTTTGATGAGGATTTTTGTTTGTTTGTTTGATGGATTTAATGTAAAATTAAGTGTAACAGTTTAATTCCTGCACCCTTCTTACCCTCGCCTGCAACTTCAGTGGATGTTCTGAGCTAATACTGGGTTTTCTTAGAACCGTCAGCTAAAGCCTAGAGTACAGTGGAAGAAAACCAAGGTGACTAAGTTGTGTTTTTCTCTCAGAACTACCTGCTGTTTGGATGCAGTATTCTTTTCTTCTGTTTTTCTGATTATATTTGTGTTTCTCTGGCTTTTTAGTCTTGTTTCACTTTGAACAACTGTTGCTTTGACCATGAAGGACAAATTCTCATACACGTACATGTAACTTAGCACGTGTAAAGGAAAGGCCTGATCCCAACAGTGGAAAGTCAGCAGTTTTCTGAAAGGTTTCTATTCCTCTTGGAATAGTAACTAGTGAGGTTGAGGAACTGTGGTTTTATTGGAAGGAATCTCATCTGCAGTTACTTTTCTCCATATAGATCTAGCAAAAGTAACTTACTAGACGAATTTACAAAAGCTTTTTTAAAAATGGAGGGATAAATCTTGCTGTACCCATGTACGTACTTTTACATTTAATTTCTTGCTTTCCTGCATGTTTTACTGGCATAAGTTAGCCTCTGAGGTGTAATTCATTTATGAAAGCTGAGATGAATTTCCACAAATTCTGTGTTTTTAACTAGTTGATATTATACGACTACTAGTATCTACAAATATATTTATTTTTTTAAAATGGTGTATTTTTTATATTTGAGTTTGTTATATTTGAATGCTGCGAGGCAATTGAAGGGAGGAAGCAGTGGAGGTAATAAATAAACTGTGTTTGTTTTCTGTAGGCGTGGAATGTTTTAGCTCTGGATGGAAGCAATTGGCAAAGAATAGACCTCTTTAACTTTCAAACGGATATAGAGGTGAGTGTCTCCTTTTTTTGTTCCATTCCTGTGGTGATGATTAAGAGCATAGGCCCATTTTGAGTATCTCATAGACTGTGCTTGCATTCACACATTTTAAAGACTAAAGTTCAAGGTAATAATACTGTGAAGGAGCAAATGGTAAAATAACTCTATATTTGAATTCTTTTACACTGCACGAGTATTTAAATTTTGGTTGCCAGTTATGTATCAGATAATTTGCATATATCTTATACAAGCAGGGCTCTGGAAATTCTAAGCTGCTTGTTTCCAGAAAGTAAAGGTTTAAATGTTGCCTCTGGACAGAGTGAGATCATCCACATCACAGTCTAGAGGATTATTTTGGTGGTCCTGGGTCCCTCTCTGAGGGTGCCATCTAGTGCTGAAAGCTCCATGGACACTTGGCTATAGGAGTTGGAGATTGAAACAATAAAATGCTGAACAGCTTTTCTTACTCCTGACTTGCCTAGATATGATGCAGTGTGTATCTGATTACCATATTCTGAACGTTTATTTTATAAGGTTTGAACCTTGCCTGAAATGTAGGTGCATGTGGATTCAAGTTTTTTTCAGCATGCAATGAAGGGAATAGGGCAGTCTTGTCTTCCATAAGAAAAACATGTCTGCATTAATGCTGTGTCTCATAGATGTGCATAACAAAATAAAATATGACATCTGAAAATGAAGACAAAAATCCCTGGGGAAATACAATTCCGAAACTGAGTCTGAACTGGGTTCAGTATTTGTTGTTTGATGATACAAATCAAATTTAGAATACAATAATAAATTTGCTTCTGGATTTTATGTTTTAGCTTTTTAGTTGCATGTATAAAATCCAGATGGGTTTCATTTGGTATATTTTGGTAGCTGTGGTTCAAACCATTCCTAAAGCTTTACAGTAATACATAGGGTATTTTTTTTTTTCCACCACTCCTTTAAAATTTCATTGCCAACTCCTCTTCTATACTGGTATTAAATGTGAATATCTTACAGAGGTGGGAGAAAGATAGTGACATCTGCCTCTATCTAAATGTGTCTAAGAAGACTTGGAGCTTTAATGTCATATTTCCAGCAGCCTTAAAAAAAGTTTGTGTTTCTAATTTGCTAAGAAATAATGAAGAGAACCAACAGGTCTCTGGTCCTGCTGTTGGTTAACTTTTCTTTGTTTGAAACCTTTCTGCTATTTGGAAACACAGTATTGGATTTTTATGTTTTCAATATGTTTGTCTTATGTTGTACCTAGTGGTGTTGCCCTTTGAGATGTTATGCTTGTAGCATGGGATTCAAGAGAAGGAATTAAATTATGATCTTCTTTTGCTGTAAGAAACTATTGTGGTTTGGACAAATTCAGTTACTTCAGTATATTGTATTTAAGTATATTAGTAATATAAAACTCTTAAATTTATTAATAAGAGTATGTTAAACCAACAATTATTGCATAAAGTCATTCTGAACAAGATACGCTTTCACATTTCGTGTCTACGAACTCTGGTTTTTATTTGGCTGGTTTAGTAACTTTTTTTTGGCCTATAAATGTGAGGACAGGTAAAAGCTGCTAGTTGAGTTTGGCAAATTTTTGCTCAGTTGGACATTGTAGTATTTGGTGATGTTTCACATAACATCAAGCAGTACATGATCTGAGGCTATAAAATAATGAAAAATTGGGTTTTGTTGTGACATTTTCTGTATTCAAGACCTCATGTGGTAGGGAATAAAGTGAGGGAAAAAAAACTATGAAGAAAAAGTGTTTCTGTTCTGTCACAAATGTGTGAAGATCTTGAAGTTACATGTGGCGTAGGACTTCTTAATTTGAAGAGCTAGTTTTTTGAGTGACATTGAATTATTCTAACCACTAAACACATTTGAATGCACTTACGTTGTCTTTTTGAATATGCTGTTTGTTGGCCTTTATTACCTGCTTAAAGAAATAAATAGGTTTGAGAAAACTTATCTCGTTATTTGTTTCTGTTTTCTCTGAATAATGCAATAGGGTTTGGCTTTTTTCCTGTAATGTAGATTGAACTTGCATTATATGTTATTTGTTGAAGACTTTATCCTTACAGTAAAGATAGTTGACCTCTACTGAAAAATAATTCTGACTAATCGGAAAGCTTTAAAAAATACACAATTTTGTTTGTATAATGATTTTCAGTTTCCTTGAGGTTTTTTTCATGTGAATTCTTTTGAGTGATAAGATAAAGTGTTACTTATGGACTAAGAAACATGCTCCGGTAAGCAAATATTTGCATAGTGCTAGCCAGGACTTTGCTATAAGAGATGAACAACAAAATGTAAGAAATATTTTACTGGTTCAGGAAAATTGTTGCCACCCTGTATAGAGAGGAAAAGAAAACAAAACAAAAAATCCACTGACTTGTAATTTTATAAGTATTCCTTCTTTAAAACAAGAAAGAAGAAAGTAAAAGGTGCTGTTAGGTATTAGTCCTGTTTGTTAAATGATCGGTGTTGAATTCGTTTACCTTACCTCCCTAAAAGTAGACACAATGTGATGTCTAGTCAGTTTTTGCAGTGGCTGTCTGCTTTTTGCTATCTTATCTTGTTTTTCCTATTTAAAACATTATTGTAGTTTAAATAGCATTTTTCCATAATGTTACTTTCAGATTAAATATTAGAAGTATTATGCCATTGCCATTTCTCTTACTTCTGATATACGGCAAAAAGTGCTTTTGGGATGTAAATAAAAAGTGTTTTGTAGTATATATGGGATTCAGTAGGAGGTTTTGTTTGTAAATTGTACTTCAGCTTTTGCCAAATAATGAGGTGCAAAGTCTGTAGGCTCCACAGTGTGAGAAGTCCTGTGGCATTCTCAAGTGTTAGGAACAGACTCCCAAATAGATATGGCATTGAAGACTGGCAGGTAGGCTCAGGTAAATCTTCTGGAGGCCAATGAAGTGGCTGCTTCCACCAAGGTGTTCAGCACCTTGCAGTTGAGGAGGTGACCATCCCTATGGCAGGAACTGTAAAATGGGACTTACCAGAGCCTTCAGAGTAACATACTGGCCTAAGCACAACTTTATGGACAATTTGAATTTACATGCTGTAGTGGTAACTGTGGTCCTTGAGGAACAGGCATTGCCTCCCATTCCACCTCTGGGGCAGTTCTTCAGGTTCCCTCCACATCTGGCAGAACTTGATGGTCATTTTAGTAGTCTTAATGGGTAGGTTTTGCTGGAACGAAAATGTGAGTCATGTGTAATAGACTTAAAAAAGGAAGGAGAGAACTAAAGACTGAGTTGACTATAATTTCAATCTGAGTGAAGATTCTCAACAGGTAACTTCTTTTCCTAAAGTAGCAGAAGAAACTCAAAGAGCTGGAGTTCCCCATGGGGTATAGCTGGTACTGGTCTTCATTCCTGGCATTTCGAATTTGGTTAGAATGTTGTGTCAGAATAAAACTTAACAGAATCTTCCTTTTATTTGGTTTAAGGGTCGTGTTGTGGAAAATATATCGAAGAGATGTGGTGGGTTCCTGAGACAACTTAGTCTGAGAGGTTGTCTTGGTGTTGGAGACTCTTCTTTAAAGTAAGTAAAATCCTAGATTGAGACATAACTTATTTCCTAATGTCTGGACCAAAAGCAATAATCGTTACATTTGTTTGACTACATGAGACATATCAGTTTGACATCAAAGTATAGCTACTGTTTTTCTTTCTGGAAATGAACTAAGAAATTAGGACTGTGCTTTTCAGAAATTTGTATTTTTCTTTCATTAGTGTTATTGTACTAGTTCTCCATTTTCAAGCATTTAAAATGTTTTCAGACTTTTATTTTACTCCAGCATTCAACAATTATAACTTCATCAAGATTAGTAGTCTGTCAGTTCATAGTTTATCTTCTAGTTTGGACAAGAGGTAACCCCTAGCAATTGGAGGAAGAGTAAAGACTGACATGGTTGAGTGACCAAGAAAGGCCCGAGATTCTCATATAAGAACAAACAGGCAACAGGAACATCTTGAGGGTCTCTAAACAGAAAGAAGGTGGCCCTTTTTTACACAGTATATAACTTCAACTGTGCATTTTTTCCCACAAAATAGTATAAGCTTTTTCTAGATGCAAACCATTTAGCCAGATTCCTCTATGGATATTTCTGTGGGTATTTAAACCCAAAGTTCCTAATGATCTGAATGGTCCCTGAGCCACAAGTACTTCAGAGCTCAAAGAATACTTGAAGGAAGCCTTGGGGTATGGCTTTTTGCAGTTAAGCATTCCTGTGCTTTCAGAGGAGACTGGGCTGGATGGTGTTCAGTCTGACATAATGTGGCCATTCTAACGTGGAAAATAGAAGCACAAAGGTTTTTGTGAAGCAGTGGGTGTTAAGTTAGTGCCTTATCACCTTTTGTGCTTTCTAAACTTTCTAAGTCTAGTTCACTGACTTTTTTTCGTTTGTTTGTTCTGGTCTCTAGAGTAAATTCATCCAGCAACTAGTTAAGCAACGGGTTGCTTTAGTAACCCCACTAAGCATCCTAGCTTCAGACCTGAATATTTCCCCAGAGCTTTCCTTGCCTCTGGGGCATGTCCCTAAGTGCTCCCTGGTGTGTTGTCCCCCTCAGGCACTCTTGCCTTCTCAGGGGAAAGTGCAAGTTCATACCCTCTTCCAGATTACTGGCAACTGCTGTCAAAAAAGAGGGAGCCTCAACCAGAGTTAACTCACTGCCGTGCTTCTCCAAGTCCCAGAGCGTTCACACAGACGGTGCCTGTGTCCGCAGTAGGGAAGGCGACAGCAGAAGTGGAGGACGGGGGAAAGATGGACTCTGAGAGAGGCAGCAACTACCGTGAGGAGGAGATAGCAGGGAAGGTGAAGATAGGGGTGTAGGAAGAAAGAGTCCAGACAGTAGGTAACAGGTTTTGCCCCCAGTAACTCGGTTGTCACATTTGGCTGAGTCTCTCAGCTGTGCTTTTCAGGCCATTAAGGCTGGAGTCCTGCAGTGAGGGTTGTGAAGAGGACCAGAAATCCTAAGTGGGTTCAGGTATTAGTGGCATGTGTGGAGAGGGGTGGGGCTGGAAATGGGATATCTTAAAATTATGATATATTTAGTGAACAGATACTTGGAATAAGTACGCAGCAGTTCAGTGTGTAGCATGCATACATTGTAGGGATGATACAGCTAGTCATGCTAGCAGGTAATAGGACAGGCTTAGCTGAGACTGGCTACCAGTGTTTTACCAGTATTCACACGTCCACCCTTAACAACCACCTGGTGCAGATGGTGGTGTCTCAAACACTTAAGGAAAGAATATGGTTTGCCCCAAGATACAAGCAGATGACAGTGAAGTCAACAAATGATAGATGCATGAACTTTAAGATGTTCAAAATGTTCACGTGAGAAAGGTGGCATTAATTTTCAGATACTCGTTTAGAAAGTGGCTTTTCCTATCAGGCTTTTTGCGCTGAGTTGTTTCCCGATCCATTAGTTTTGTGGGTGATATTATTTTTTCTATTTATCCTTCTTCTACATCAACTTTTGTTTAAAAATAGCCAATTACCAAAGTAGGTATTGGCTATGTAAGTGCTGAATATTTGTTGCAGCTCTGTCAGGACATGCACGATGCTTGAATCTCGGAGGCAAAGTTTGCTATTCTGCAAGTTATTAAAGAGTGTAGTGTCTTTCCAAGTGATTTGAAGGGTGTCTCCATCATAAATCTCCCTCCAATACATGAATTTTGGAATAGCTGTTTTGAGAATTCAAGTGGAAAGTCAGCAGTATAACTCCTTGCTGGGTTTTTTTCCATTGTTTTCAGTCCGCACTGGAGAGCCAGGAAGTTGTTACCAGCTGAGTGTGTAGTCGGATCTGTTAACCACAGCAAGCCTCCAGACAAAACTGGTTTTGTGTGTTTCCTCCACCCATGCCAATAAAATCCATGCAGTTGGAGGAAACATGGGCATAAAAACAGTGTTCTGAAACACAGTGCAGATGTAAATGTTAATCTGAAGAGATGAAAAGGAAGTTTATGTGTTTCTTCTGGGTAATTAGGATAATGATACATACAGGCTTCTAACAGTATAATAGCTCCAGTCATCCTTAGAGTTCATACCCAGTAGTGCACACAGATGCGTTTTAACTTTTAAAATCATAACTAACTTGCAACCCACAGGGCTTTCCATCAGTAGCCCAGTAAGTTTAGGTCCCACTTCTGTGTTGTGCAGGGTACATTCCTTTTCATTTGATGTGGGCGTGAGCTCCTTAAAAAGACCTTCAAAGGCTTCAGTAATGAGATGTGTGAAAACTCTCCCCAGCAGCATGGTATTTAATTAATGTGATATTTAAACCTTTTCTGTTTTATACTCTTAATGTTTTAGTTAAGACATTTGAAGCAAGTCAGTTCTGGCTTATTTATGACAGATATAAATACCTTGCTCAAATGGTATCTGAGAGAGGAATAACACTTGATTTCAGGAGTGACCTAAGACAGAGACTTGCAATAGCGGAAGGTAAAAGCAACCACTGAGACACATGCATTCGATATGCATGTAATTACTCTGTGGCTTGAAGATGAAGCTTTTTCACTGAGATGCAAGGAGCTAGAGGGCAGAGCACACCCTAGTGACTGTATTACAACTTGTGACATTGTCTTAATTCTCCAGCTTTTTATTACTGTTTCAGGACCTTTGCGCAGAACTGTAGAAACATCGAACACTTAAATCTAAACGGGTGCACTAAAATCACTGACGGGTAAGTCAAAGGGGTTTTTCATTTGATGGGGAAATTTGGAAAAAGAAGTAACTGAAGGTATTTTTAGTGTGTCTGCTGTTTTGCAGCACGTGTTACAGTCTTAGCAGATTCTGTTCCAAGCTGAAACATCTGGATCTGACATCTTGCGTAGCCATCACAAACAGCTCTTTGAAAGGCTTAAGGTAAGAAGATTCAGTGGTTTTGTGTTAAAGTGTTTAAAGAACTGTTCGCCATTTAATAAAGTTAAAAAATCAGTGCAGAGCCTTAATACTGTGTATCGGCACTGACTATATCCTGCACATCTTGGGTGTAGACTATGTTTGTGTGTGGTCTTTTCTCATGACTTTTCTATGGAGGCCTGGCACAGTCCACTGGCTATCATTAATTTCCAACAGTGTGTTTAATTTGGGTTTCCCACTGTTATGATTATTTGAAGGCTGGATTTAACTTTATGTATTTTTTTAATTCTCCCAGTGAGGGTTGCAGAAATCTGGAACATTTGAATCTTTCCTGGTGTGATCAGATTACGAAGGATGGTATTGAAGCACTGGTGAAAGGGTGTAGTGGACTAAAAGCTCTATTTCTTAGAGGTTGCACACAGGTACATAACTGCTTGGGTGATCCTTTAGGAATAAAATTTTATTTTGGGTTTTTGAAATCTCCGTGAATTAAAAAATACTGGTTTTATTATAGTCTTCTGTGCAATATTACAAGATGTGTACTTTCTTTAGGTTGCTTTGGTGCGCTTTTAATTTCTTGTTTCTTTTCCTATGTCTGATTTAATTGCTAAACACAGTTAGAAGATGAAGCATTGAAACACATCCAAAATCATTGTCATGAACTTGTAATCCTGAATTTGCAATCCTGTACAGTAAGTATTTGAAGCTTCATAAGATACATGCTCTGAGAGTCATGAACCATTTTTGAATGCTACGTAATTGATCTGCTACACACTTAAATAATTCAAATAGTACATCTGTGCAGTTCACAGAATTTTGTGTGGAATAGAGCTCCTAAATGAGCTGCCTGTTTTTACAGCTGAGTGTGGATTTGGAGTGTTGGGTTTTTGGGTTTTTTTTTCTCCTCATCTTTTAACTGTAGTGAGCTCCAGAGTAAGACTGAACTGCATTGATTCAAATATCATGAGCTGTGTATCCAGTAAATCATGCAGTTTTACAGCTGTAGTTCTTGTTCTCCCTTCCGTTAAGGTCAAACATTTCCATCTATTCATAATTCTAAGGTTTCTAATTGAGCAGAAGCCATATTCTGGGCTACATAATTGAGAGTAAAATGTTATGGCTTCATAACTGAAGATGACTCAGAACCCCCTAGGTAGCAGGAGAAGTGCATGCTTTTTCAAGAGTAATGGAAGCATGCACTCATTTGTAAATAAATGACTGGGAATCTTTCATGTACTTTTAATTCTACTTAGAGAGTACACAAAAATTAGATTTGTTGTGTTTTGTGTTTGCTTTTCTGTTGTTTCTGATGTGACTTTTTATGAAGGGGAAAGATCTTTTAGATTTTAAATTTATTTAAGTCACTCTTTGAAATCAGACTTAGAAAATATTGAAATAAATTAGAATTTCATGGTTTCTTTCATGCAAGTTTGAATAATGAAATTGTTTTGGTTTGGGTTTTTTTTAAGTTGTGTGCGGTTTTATTGCTAGAATATATCATAAAATCTGCTTGGGGTAAAGCTTTCAGATCTGTTTTACACATCATTCCCGAATGAATGTGTCACGGGACCATTTTTTATTAAGACCGGATGAAGATTTTTGAACCTAATAGATTTCTTTAAAGTGTTGAACATTTTGGAGTGTTAGGGCTTATGAATAGTTATATTAAAAAATTGCATAAATTACGAACGATATAAATACAAAGCTTGAGCTTCCATAAGCCAGATGTTTAGCGAAAGAGAATTTTCAGATTTTTTTAATCCAAATTTATGTGCCCACTAAAGTTGAGCACTTAAAGGTAACAGATATGAAAGGAAATTCCTTATTTTGGTCAGAACCACACTTAAATAAACCAACACAGTATGTCGTTTCCTCTGCTTTCCCTCTTCCTTTTGCTGTCCTCCTCCTCCAAAGTTCTTTTAATGTTGTGTTTTACCTGGGACTAATGAGGTGTACCCAGGCCACCCTTTTCTGGTTATTTTTGTGGAAGGCTCTCAAGTGCTCTGATGATAATGAGTTATGATCTCTCCTGCTTACAAGGTCCATTGGCACTGAAGTGTGCCAGAGTTTTCCCTTGCCCACTATGTTTGTTGTGCGTACACGTTAAGTACAAACAAAAAAAAAAACTTTATTGAGTAAAAGTGTTTTCCCTTTGAATTTTTTGAGCTGATAGTCTGTGTGTCCTACCTAGTTACATGTGCTTTAAAGCTTTGTTTCACTGGAGATGTGTCCTGCTTAGAAGCGAGCTTCCAGGAGCAGCCAGGCTCTTGATGATCAAAGGGCTAGCACTGATTTTTACACAGCAGGTCTCCTTGTGCTTTGTGTGATCCACACTTTAATTCTTGCGCCTCTGTTTTGTGGAGCTTGTAAAATGCCAGGCCAGCTGCAGCAGCTGTGGAGTGAACTGATTTCTAACTCTGGAAACTGTACATCTGAAAGGTACCACCTTCAGAGTGTAGAAACTGGGGACTTGCAGGCATTTGTTGAGCACTTTTCTTTCCTGAAAGGGATAGAGGCATTGAAATCACAAGTGATTTCAGAATGGAAAATTTTTATATATAACTCAAAGGGTTTGTCCATCTCATAAAATTTACATAGTCCTTACCTCCAAAATAGTTTCTTTGCTCAATAATAATAGTTTCTTTGCTCATAAGTATCTCTTAAAGGCAACAATACAGTTCCAGAAAATATTTTCTTATCTGTAGATGATGCAAATTCTTCTGGATCCACAAAAAGAAGTCAGGACTTTTAGTTTTCTGTCTGGAATAATTTTTATTTGACAGAATGATTAGCAAATTTAAGCTACTGATATTACAAAGTGATGGGTTAGGGGAGAAGGCATAAAGTGGTCTCCATTTGTGCTGAGCTACTGCTATTTTTCATCCTGTTTTCATCTATGAGAGGTAATGTTTGTGGTAGTAGCCTCAGAAATATGCTATAGTGTTATCAGCGTACCTGGATGAACGGCTTATAAAAGGAATGTGTCTTTTCCATTTAAAATACAATTGGAAGAGTAATGTTAGGCCAGAAAATAAAATAACCAATTTTGCCATGAGTGATTAGTCATTCAGCAGAAAAATTAAATTCCTGGAGTTAGGAGTGGTAGAAGGAGAGAAGATTTTTTCCAGAATAGAAGACCTGTAAACAAAATAATATGTGCACACCCCCCCAGTAACCTCGCTCCTGTTGCTGTTTTGTGTGCAGCTGCATGGGGGCTATTTCTTAGAGTTCCTGTTCCTGTCTCTGTTTCAGAGACAGAACTTCTTTTATTAACATTCTAAATTTAGAGTTATTTGCTTTCAGAATATCTAGTTATAAAAAAAAAGAAATGAAAAACCCTCTTTTGAGTTAGATCTTTCAGCTAAAAACAACTGCATAGGGTAGGGCAAACCTGGCTTTTACATATATCTTCTATAAAGAACGGATTATATATAATTGTTTACCTGTAGCTCTTGCTTTGAAAATTATCCGGAGGTGAAGGTTTTTTACCCTTGGCTTCTACTGTTCCAATGCAAAATAGGTAGTTAGCTTTCCTGCTGTCCAGTTTTAAACTCTCTTGCACAGTTCCTGAACTTACAGTCACTGGAACGAAAGACCTGAACTCTATGAACATATAAGCAGCAAGCTATTTCATACAATGACAAGTACAAGTGAAAAAATGATGTGAAAATTATTTTAAAAAGGGCAAAGTGAAAGAGGAAGATGACAACAAGCTACTCTCCATTTGTGCTTCTGACTGCCTTTGAGCAGTACTCAAAATCTGTGGAAAAATACACAGATAAGTGGGAAATGTGTGTGTTGATTATCTTTAGTGTTATTAATGATCATGGTTTCACAGTGGTATTTTTTGGTTGAAAATCCACAGGTTGCCATAGTTATATACAGTGTCACACTAACAGTTCAGCAATACGACTTGATTTTTGTTCTTAGCTGATTACTTGGCAGTGAAGTAACTTCAAAACCTTCTTCTGTGTTGCAGCAAATCTCAGATGAAGGCATTGTAAAAATCTGTAGAGGATGTCACAGACTGCAGTCGCTCTGTGTTTCAGGCTGTAGCAACCTGACAGATGCTTCTCTCACAGCACTTGGTCTAAACTGTCCAAGGCTGAAGTGAGTATGTCATGAGCATGTCGTGAGTATGTCACCTTGTTACTGGCCTGATCTAAGAAATTCACTTCTGAAGATAATCAGCCGATACCCACAGGTTTGATTTAGCTTTGTGTTGTTTGTGTCACTTTTGCAATCAAAACATTAAGTTAGCAGTGCCAGTTGACTATAAACTTGAGGGCTCTGTAGCTCTGATATGAATGTAGTTCACTGTATATTGGAAAAACAATAATCAATATGTGACAAATAAAACATCTTGAGCCTAGCAGTTCAATTCTCTGCTTCTAGCTAAATATTTTAAGTACTAATTGAAAACCAGAAGATATAAAGCCCATTGTTTTTTTAAAAAAGGTGAAGATATCTGTAGTTGTGTTGTCTTGTGATGTTTATTCTCTGATGTGATTTTACGCAGTTGTCTTACAAAAAAGTAGCTAAGTCATACCTGAGTATTATATTTACAGATTTGATTATAAATGTGGTTTTAATATGCTCCGCAGTATATCCTGACATTCCGCAACTCTGATGTGGAGTGTGCTAATGTCCCTGTAAGCACTGAGGACTGATACTTATGTGATATATTTTAAGTAATAAGGGCTCATCAGTTAAAAAAAATATATAAACTTATACACTGGTGTAATTTGTGCTAATGTATACGTGATGGTGATATTCTCAGAAGTGGGGGCAGCTTCAGCTTTATTAATGTAGCTCAGTCATGCAGCAGCTCTCTGGTTGTAGAGACATAGAATACTTTTTGTAAGGTCTCATTTTAATGTGAATTAAATCACAACGAAAGATTTTTGGGTTACACTGAGTTGCCATTTGTGACAGGAATGTGCAGGAGATGCAACTTCTCACACTTCAGTCATGGATAAATGGAGGGAGGTGTAGATAGTAAAAATTAGGGAAAGGTACATTTAAGTGCCAGTGTGCAATATGCTGTTATGCAGCATTCCTTTAGCTGACTGAGTGAAAAAGAGCTTTTGTTACTGTAGGAAACTCATCCTTAAGACAATTCCAGAGTGACAGTCCCCTTCATGCAACGGTTTGTGCCTATAAGAGCTTACATGTGCTTGGGGCTTAGGAGTCTTCT
This sequence comes from Nesoenas mayeri, assembly GCF_963082525.1. Classification (NCBI taxonomy): domain Eukaryota; kingdom Metazoa; phylum Chordata; class Aves; order Columbiformes; family Columbidae; genus Nesoenas; species Nesoenas mayeri. The sequence goes on from NC_137543.1 coordinate 111,868,420, forward strand.
GACACACTTAACTGTGTTCCTTAGAAAGTTTTGCTGTTACTACTGGTCTTTTTCCACGATTTCTCACCTTCTCTCACTTCACATCTCAGATTGGAAATAAAGGGAGGTCTATTAGTTGTGCAGTTGTTTCCAAGAGCAGTACAACTGTAGCAGGAATTATTTTGACTTTGGTAGGTAAAGCGTTAGCCCCTGTCTGTGCCACAAGGGGGAAGGCGTCTGCCGTTCTTCTCCTTTAATGATGAACAGTATAAGGAACAAAATGACCCTTTACAGTGAGTACTGCCGAGGAGTGTGTGATGGAAGGATACACGATAGAGCTGGTTACATTGAGACTTTTGGGATCATATATGGAAAGTATTTGATAAAACTTATGTTGGAAATCAAAGGGAAACCTAATTCCACGCTTGTTCATACCTTTTGAGTATTATGGTGTTGAGTAAGAAAAAAACTCTCCTGCTTCTGTTGGACATGCTGGCACTGTTAGGAATCTTTTGAGTATTTTCTGTGCTGTGCTACTCTCGCTTCATTTGGATGCCCCCCCGTGCTGCTTTCCAGGGTAGCACTGTATTCTGTCACCACTCACAAATGACACCTCTTTAGAAAAAACCCTAAGCTTGACCCTTCAGCTGTGTTTTTTCTTCTATGTCAAGATGTATCTGTCACCTCATCCCTTTTTATATTTGCTCACTCAAGTGCTTGATACTTTCTCTGTTTTTCTGTTTTAACACTTTTTAGTGTTAAAATATAAGTAGGTGTTTTGATGAGGCTTCTCAAGAAAAGCACCCACGAATCATGAATGTCTTTGTCTTGGTGAGGCTGTGAAAATTAGGATCAGGTTGCCTTGAACCCTACCAGTGTTCTCTCCAACCCAGTGCTTATTCACCAGGAGTAGGGAGGTGCTGCGTGCAGGGACACTCCAGGTGTCCCCAAAAGGCACCTGTAGCTGATGAGTGCAACTGTGAGGTCTGCCTTGGAGAGCCTTGCTTTATAAGAGTGGCAAATCTGCTCTCATATCATTTTGCCTCATCAGATCCTGTGCTATGTACTTTGTCATGAATCATGGCATGGAAAATAAATGTCAGCTGTGTCTGGAAAAAGAAGAGCCCTCTGTCGTGAAGTACGATGACTAAAACAAAGCAAAAATTAGAACTTTGCTCATTTTCATATCGACCCAGTGCCTTCCCACCTGTTTTTCATACTGGGATATCATTGATGCAGCATGTGGATATGTAGCTCACTCCCCATTCTGACTGCACACCCGATCTCAGGAAGGCTGGAGCTTCTGGTATTCTGGTTTCATACTCCCCTGTTCCCATATTCTTCAGAGCTTTTCAACCAGGTGGGCAGTAAGTAGCATCCCTGCTGCTTTGCACACTGTGGATGTCGTTTCCCCTCACCCGCTTTAAAGCCAGAAATGCAATGGGGTTGGGAATCCAATGGCTTTAAGTGTAGATGGGATTGAAAGCACGTGAGGTAAAGGGTAACAAATGTGACCTGAATCATGTTTTTGTGGTGGTAGTGGTGGGTTTTTTTTCTCTTCCTATCTGGCATCCCAGGTAATTTTCAAAGTAGCTGAGAGTGTTTTATGATAGGCTGCTAACTGCCCATGATGGAAGGGCACAAAGTTCCCAAATGTGAGTCTGGAAAGAAAATCCAGGGGCAGTGGAAATCCATGTGGAAAGCAGTACATGTCTCGTACCTGTCTGTTGGCTGTTCTTGAGTTTCCATCACGCTCGTGAGCCTCATTGAAGACTAGCACTCTGGAATTGGTTATCAAGGATGGACCCTGGTGGGGGCTGCTTCCCTCTGAACTCAGCCACGCTCTTGCTTGTGGCTTGGGAAACAGTGATGGAGCAAAGTCACAGTCAGAGCCCCACATCCCATACTCCGGTGGGGCTGTGTTTTTCTCGTGCACACAGCATGACTTTTCCCTTTGCACTTTATCCATGGAGAGAGTGCTTTCTAATGATCTCCTAAACCAGTAGAAGGATCTAGATGCCTCTTCAGTGTTACTGCAGCAAGAGGTTCTTTTGTCCATCTTGCCCTGGCTCCTCCCCTACTGACTGCAGTACAGAAGTCTTGTTTGCTGTGGTAAGTCACACTGGGTTTGTGCTTCTCTTTGCACAGTTCTGCAGTTTCCCCTTAGTCATCTTGATACTCGCTCCACCTGCGAAGTAAAAAGTGTTCATTGAAAAAAAGAAGACAAAGAAAACAATTACCAAAAAATCCATTACGTGTTGGAGGCCTGTTGGGTGTACTAGTGGTGCTCTTTGGGGCACCTGACCCTTTTTTGTTGATGCTGCTTCCCAGTCCCTCTCAAAACAGTGTTTGATTTATCTTTCCAAAACACTGCTAGTTTCTTTAGGGTTGTATTGGTATAGTTTATTGTTTTTATTGTGGGTTTGGAGGATTTAAGCTCCTTGCTTTCTGGTAACTTGCTTCACGCAGAGGCTCTGAGCACATTTCTAGTAAGCGCTTTCTCAGTTTTGTGGCTTCTTCTTAACATCCCGTGTTTAGATTACAGGATTTAGATGCATCTTCATCTGCATTTTCCTTAACTTGGGGCTTATTCTCCCATATCTTTCCTCAGATAACACATGAGAAAACATGAGCATTTTGCTGTCTTACTGAAACAAGACGTCTAAATGTCTGTAATTATGTATAATTTTTTTCCACTAAAAGTTGAGAAGATTTGAGGATTTAACTTAATCTGTTCTGTGACCATTAGAATCTTCTGATAAGCTGGATCAAAAGTCTACCTAGTGCTTTTTAATTGCAAGTTACTGTGAAAAATAGACATGTATAAATTTGCTGTTGGGAGCCTTAAGTTGTAGAAAACAGATTTGTATCTTAAATGCATTTGCTTTTCTCTTTGTTAATGTTTTCTTTAACATTTAAAACTTTTCCAGGATTTTGGAAGCTGCAAGATGTTCACATCTTACAGATGCGGGTTTTACCCTTTTAGCACGGGTAAGGGTCATTTCCAAAGGCAGAGCTCACCTTGTTTTCATTGCTGCTAAGCAGCTTTGAATCAACATAGTCCTGATGGGAAGGAACATGAGAAGAGAAAGAAAATAGGAAGAACCCAGTGGAGGGGGAGGACTAAAAAATGATTTTATTTCTGGATTACATTTAGAGCTGCAACTTGGTCTATTTTGCCATCTATCATTGTATTTTTCACCTTTCCCCCTCTTTTTTAGTATGTTTCAGTTGGATTTATTATGTTTGACATAGTTCTAAATTTGTGTTATGTATTCTAGCTGAATTTCCCCTATAAAGATGGCACATGCCCTTGTGATATTTACACCCCCCAATTCACCATATAATAGATTATTCTGAGCATACCTCTGAGTTACAAAAATACTTACATTCTACATGATAAACTATATGCACTTGTGCCCTGGTTCCTGCTGTAAGTACGTAAAGTAAGCATATTGATGGTATCAAATGCTTTAAGATAGACTTGTATGCATGCTGGCTTTGGAAATCTGAACACTAAAATAATAATACTGTGTAGATGGAATTCATTTACACTGCTGATATTTAGTGTGAATGATGGGGTTTTTTTTGTTAACCACAGTGGTTAAACAGCGTGGTTTTCTAATGATTCAACCCTGCAGCCTTGGGCTTTTGGTGGTCACCTCAAGGCTGCTTCTGAGAACTGCAAGTTACACCAGTTCTTCCTGTGCCTGTAAAAACCAAGGGTTTGGGTTTGAGCTGAGCTGTGGCACCATGTGGCCTGTTGTGAGGTCACAAGGTTACATCATTTTCTTGAAATTGAAAGCACTTCTGAAAGATTGCTGAGGATCTCTCAGAATATTGGGAAAATCGCTTGTGTAAATGTGAAGCCCAGCTTTCTCCCAGCCTTGAAGTGGACCCTGTTTTAATATTTTCAGCATTTGTTAGCAATTCTAATTGCTTTTAAGGCTTCTTTCTAAAGTATGGTGGTGAAGAGAGAATGTTTCACAGGCTTAAGTGTGTTTCAGATTAGTTCAGTGTAGAAGCTGGATTTATTTGTATACAGATGAGTTAACTTTAGTGCCTAGGCTATAAATACCAGGGGTTTGAATTGAAGTTGACCCCAAGAGGGGATGAGTACCGATCACATACTGTTCAAACTTTACAGGGCAAGAAGGAGAAACTTTATTTAGTAAGAGAAAAGGCTGAAAATGCCCATGTTTGAGTGGGGAGTGCTGCTTGCTTTGTGGATTATCTGGTTTTTTTTACCTTTTTTTGTCCTTTACTGGTGATCAAATACTTGAAGGGATTTAGCTCACAATATCCTCTGGGAAGCTGAGCTTTCCCATATTGCCAGTCCTGTGCATGATTTTTTTTTGTCTATACGTTGTTGTATTTAATCTTTTATTTATCTGGTATTTACTTTAGAATTGCCACGAGCTGGAGAAGATGGACTTGGAAGAATGTGTTTTGGTGAGATTTAATACGGAAAAGAATATTTGAACGTGCCGTGTAAGAATGCAGTGCCATAAGAACAGCAGCACTTTCAGTTAAATGTGCTTTGCGTTTTTATTCAGTGCTGTGTTTATTGATAGTAATTAAAATAATTATTGGGAAATTCTAAACAGGGAAATACTTGAAGAGTAACAGATGACTGGGTGTTTTCCAGAATAAAAGAACCTTCATCTGGTAGAGAAAGATATGTCCTATTTGAGGGTTGGCCCTCCTACTGTCTGTTGCTTATGGTTGTTTGGTCTCTTTTATTTCTAGATAACTGACAGCACATTGATACAACTTTCTATACACTGTCCTAAGCTACAAGCATTGGTAAGTTTAACTCTTTGTTTGTGAACTTTTAATACATGCTTCCAAACACACACACACAGAGCTCCTTCAATATGAAACCAGGCTGTTGACACTGGAGCTAGAAAAAAATCCTGAGTGTATGATGATACTGTGCAACATATATGCAAGTTTCAGAAGTATTCTAAAAGAAGCAGGTTACCCCTAAAATATTTACATGCATTGTGTGATTAAAAATATTGCCAAATCAGTGAGTAATAACCAGAAAGCTTATATTGTATGGTTAACATCCTTCATATTTGATTATTTGGTTCAGTGTACAGTACTCTGATCCTTTTACATTCATAAATGTTCATTAATGGTTTTTTCATAGGCAGTATGATACTTTATGTCACATATTGAATAAACAAAACCACCCAGTGACGATGAATGTGATCGCTCTGATCAGTTTCACATGCAAACAGTTTTTCCCAAGGTCATTTACATAGTATATTATGGAAGGGTTTTTTGACCCAGACTTTTGAACGTAATTGGAGAGGATTGAGGTGCCTTGAGTTGGGGGGTACGCTGCTTACTGTATTTCAAAGAGCTGTTCTCGAGGGGGTGGTTGCTTAGATCTTTTAGAACATCAGAAGCAATTTCAGGTGACACAAATTTGTTTGTTCTTTGGTCAAGGTACTCCAAAATTACTAGACTGTCCTTAGAGTAGGAGCTCATGTATTTAGGGCCAGTTGTCCTGTAAGTGTACATTTGTTGTACCTGAGAGAACATGGATCTTTATAATCTGTTCTTAGATGGGATTAAAGGAAGGTTTGTAGCTTTGTTAATTAAATTGTGTTATGATTAGTGTTACCCAGTGTTACTAAGGTAGTGTAATGAGGAGAGAGGGCTTTAAAAAGGAGCTTATTCACTTTTTTTTTTATTGTTGTTGGTTTTATTTTTTGCTTATTAGTTGTTCAACCTCACTTCTGTACCGTGATTCTTAATGTTAACTCAAACAAGAGTTGTCGGGAGATGTGGAGACACACAGGATACTTTCTGTTCTTCTGCAACAGATATGTTTTTGTCTTGTAATCCCAATTGTAACCAGGACTCACAAGAGATGTTTTGTACCAGTTGTGCCAGTGCTTCACCGGACATATCATAAAAACCTCATAATTTCCAAGTATTTTTCAGAACCTGCTCCTAATTGCTGGCCTTTGTATGTTACCCTCACAGACAGGGAAGCACGGCGTTGGTAAAATAACGTCCCTTTTCTAAGGGAACCAGAAAAATTGATTATTTTTTGGATGTATATATCCTGTGTGTAGGAAGGACACATACTCAAAAATTGTGAGTGAACAGTGATGGCTGAGAACTACAGGGAAAGGAAGAACATACGAGCAGGTGCCAGATACCCTGTGTGATAGCTTTGGTCTTCATCTTGGTACTTCACATGTGAAATGATGTACTGCTGATGAGTCTGTGAAGTCTTGCGTGGCTGCACTTTAGCGTGCGTTTAGGTGTATCTGCAGTTCAAACAAATACTCTAAAGTTGCAGAAATCAACTTTGGATTTGTTTCTTGGTGTTTGGAGACTCAGTAGACAGTGGAAATAAGCAAAAGTGCTGTTAGACCAATAGAACCAACTGTTGTGTCTTCATCAGTATCAGAGCACACAAATGCTTTGTTACTGGACTTGAGAAGTAATTTCTGGGGAAAGTGTTTGTACATTCAAATTATTAGAGAAACTGTGAAATACTCATTCCTGGAGTTGAGAAGACAGTTGAATTCTTCAGTTATGTTGATCGTACTGTTTCTTGCTGTCACTGTATATCATGCCATATTTGATTTATACAGAGCATTTAATAATATGTATTAACAACAACAACAAAAATTTAACATATCTTTTTGCTCTAAAGATTTCAAGTCATTATCTTAATCAGTTTGTTGTTATTAACACTTTATAACAGACTTATGAAGACAGAAAAAGTATGTCTCATTTAGCATATTTGTTTTACAAAGTTCTGCGAACTCAGCTGTACATCCTGTCTTGTCCTTTCAGTACCAAATACAATGTCTGAGGAGAGCTGAATTTTATAAGCTGCTTACTTCCTGGGATGGAAAACTCTTAATTAGTGAGCAGACTGCTTCCCCATAACCTCCTGTCCTTCCTTGAAACAGCAGGTCTATTATAAATGTGTTTTAACCCTGCAGCTACCAATTGTTTCCAGGCTGTGAGCCAAATTGAATGCTCAGAACACGAACATAAAGTGTGTCTAGGAGAGAACTTAAGGACTTGAAGAGCTGATAGAAATAAAAGTAGAAGTGATGTAGCCCATCCTTTCACTCAGTACATGTTTGATTCAGATGATTGGCAGGAGATATTGAGCACTAGTTCACTTGCACCAAGTTAAAAAGCATTTTTAGATTGCTGCCAGTCTAATGCTACTTAAAACCAGTCACCATTAGACTTGGGTACAAGTACAGTCAAGAGACAGTGTTGAGCAGAAAGCCAAGAGCTACCTCAGAGCCCGAGGTGAGAGGAGTTCATAGATTCTGCTCATTTCTAGTGCATAACACTTGAGAGAATTTATTTCACTGGTGATGAGGAGTGGTTTTTAAGCCTCCTCCAAGGAAAGTCTGTTTCCTGTTGTCATCATTGCTTCCTGTCCTGGTTTTGCATGGAACAGAGTTAATTTTCTTCCTAGTAGCTGGTGTGGTGCTATGACCTTGGTGCCCACTAACTCCACGCAACACACCATCTTTCCTGTTCTGAGTGACCACCATAACAGATGGAGCCCAAAGTCATGGACTTCATGAACTTCATGGATATTTTGTGGATGTTTGCAGACATTGCACGGGGGTGGTCCAGAGACCAAGGGAATGACATCTATGTATTATATCTTAAGGATGGGAAGGGTAGTGAGAATATATTGGATAGTGTGAGACCTGAGCATGACATAAATGGTATAGAATAAGGGGTGGAGAGTGAAAGGACTGTTGTGGTTTAACCCCAGCCAGCAACTCAGCACCATGCAGCTGCTCGCTCACTCACCCCAGTGGGATGGGGGAGAGAATCGGGAAAGTTAAAGTGAGAGAAGTCATGGGGTGGGGTAAAGTTTAATAAGTAAAGCAAATGCCACACGCACAGGCAAGGCAAATGTGAAGGTTTAATTGCAAGACAACAATAAACCGTGGCAGATGCGCTCTGTTAATCCCCCACCACCACCATAAAAGGTGATAGAAAGATAAGGAAGAGAGTCTTCAAGTTAGAGTCTTGCAAACTGTAAAAGTTTTAAAGCCTTTACTAATGCTACTAATAAATAGAAAAAATATACAAAACCAATCTTGAATATCCCAGGGTAGCAGCTTTGTCCCATAGAGAGTTGGTGTCATTCCAGCCGCTGCAGGGCAGGCACACAGAAGTCCTGGGTGGGACTTCACAGCAAACTGGACCTGGATTCAGGGATGCAGGGTCTGGAACCAGGTCTGGGATTCGCAGGGATGACAGGCAGGGTCCTCTTCACATGCTGGCTACGGTCAAAGAGAGCAAGACCCTCGTGAGCTCCCTGTTTTATACGGTGTTTGATGTGGACGGGATGGAATACTCGGTCAGTTTTAGTCACCTGTCCTGTCAGCCCCTCCTTGCAAATACGCCCCTCTCACTTATGGAACGTGTGAAATCTTATCAGTCCTTGCTTGTTATAGCCATAAATCTAAACATGAGCTTCTTCTGCATTCCATTGGTTGTCTTATCAGTCCAGAGCGAACAGTGTCTCAAAAAACATGCAGCTAAATTCAGAAAAGTGCAGTTACTTAGAAGGTACTTAGAAAAACTTAGCCGAAAGGAAAATTCACTACAAGAGAACTGGTCTTGTTTTTAACAAAACCAGGACAGCAAAGCAAGGGATTCATTCACAATTTCCCACGGGCAGGCAGACGTTCAGCCATCTCCAGGAAATCAGTTCTCTGTCACATGTAACTGTTACTTGGGAAGACAAACACCATCACTCCAAATGTCCCCCACTTCTTGCCTCTTCCCCCAACTTATAGACTGAGCATGACATCATCTGGTATGCAATATCCCTTTGGTCAGTTGGGGTCAGTTGTCCAGCTGTGATTTATCCCCACTTTTTGTGCACACCCAACCCACTCGCTGGTGGGGTGGAGTGAGGAGCCAAAAAGGCTTTGACTTGGTATAAACATTGCTTGGTAACAACTGAAATGCCAGTGTATTAACAACATACTAAATCCGAAACACGGCACTACGCCAGCTATTTGGAAGAAAACTAAATCTATGCCAGCCAAAACCAGCACACTTCTCCAAAAGTCATGAATTCCCTAAAGGAACCAGGAAACTGCTTTATGTGGTGCTACTGCCTGAGATGCTGCAACTTTTTCCATGCTTTTGAAATTCAAGGAAGTGAAAAAATATGCTGAAAAGGAGCAGAATTTTTTGGTGTATTATGCTGACTGTTGCAGTAAAGACCTGCTCCTGCAGTTGCACAAGATGTTTATTACTCCTTGTATGTACAGGCCGAGGTGCTAAGCACTCACAGTTTTCCTGAAATCAGTATTTGGCAAATCAGTCCAGTCTGATTGTTCTGTCTATGTGAACTTGCACAGGCGTGGTTCTTGTGGTGTGTATGAAACATGGTAGCTGTGCAACAGGAAGTCCTGTCAGTAGATCTATTCCTGTGCATTCTGGATCAACCTTTATGGTTGTCTCCTGTTTCTGGCACAGCACATGTGCTGTGTGCACCTGCTGGTAATGGAGGCCGTGACAATTGGGCAGAATTTCCACATTTATAGAGAGCAAAGGTGCCTGTGGAGTTTGCCGGTGACTTGTGTTGTGGGATTCTACTCGTTTTGAAGTGAAGTTTAAAATAATGTACAGTTCTTGTTTTATTAAGTAGACCTGTTTCTTTTGTTCCTCTTCTGGATTTCAGCTGTATATTCTTTATAACTCTTTAACCATGAGAATGGAGGAGGTTGAAGAGGATTTTTGATTGTTAGACAGAGTAACTTAGGACTTGAGTGGTGTCATTATCTGCTTGCCTCTCCATTTCAGAGCTTATCTCACTGTGAACTGATCACGGATGATGGGATTCTTCATCTGAGCAACAGCACATGTGGTCACGAGAGGCTGCAGGTACTGGAGCTTGATAACTGTCTTCTCATCACTGATGTGACCCTGGAACACCTGGAGAACTGCCACAACTTGGAGAGAATTGAGCTGTATGACTGTCAGCAAGTCACGCGCGCTGGAATCAAGCGCATCAGAGTACGTGTTGACCGACTTGTTGGGGTGGGAATGCCCGAGCGGGTGATGCTGCTTGAGACTGTACGAGTCCTGCAGATGTCCCAGGCAAGGGAGGACAGAAAGAGTCTGAATATCATTGTGTTAGGTTCCCATCTCTAGGAACTAAATGTAGCTTTTTTTTTGTATGGGCAGTAATAATCATCTAATTCAGTTTATAACTCATGACACTTTTGTTGCTGGAATGATCTGCTTTCTGTATTTTTTTTCAAAGAGAGGTACTTCTATGTTTTTAGAATTGCTTGGTGGCATTCCTAATTTCTCTGAAAACATACATTACTGTACAGAGCCAATATCAAAACACCTGCATAGAGATTTCAGTTAATGGGTTGCAGGGCCGTTAGCCCCTGGAATCCAGCCATGAGCTCTTTCCCTCTGTGTATGTCCCCCATTAGGTCAGGGATGGCTTGCCGGGGCAGGCAGCAGCGTTTGAGCCTTACTGTTAAACTTGTCTGCAGCTTTGTGTCCAAACACTGCTGGAACTGGAAAGCTCATCCTGAGGACAGATGCCCAGTTCTATTCCATTCTGCTATGGTGAGAGAAGCAGGGAATATAGGAGATGAGATACAGAGAAGTCTTTTTTTGGGAAGCGGGGGTCCATCTCTCTCCTGCAGCAGAACACATGCCTCTTGTGGCAGGGAGCTCTCTGGGCTGATCGCTGCTTTATTGGGAAATAAGTGGGAACCCTGAGCAGGTGAGTGTGCCCAGACATTACTGTGCCTCAGCTGGTTGCAACACAGGAACTACATGTCAGGAGAAACTCCTTGGATAGTACCACCTTACATACAGATGCTTTCTTTTTAGCTGCCCAGCCTCAATGAGCGCTGACTTATTGGCAGTAATTGAGGTGTTTTGCTTCTTTTACTAGTTATGTTTATTTCTCTCCCATTATAATGCAGACTTTTCATCCGCAGGCTCATCTACCTCATGTGAAAGTCCATGCTTACTTTGCTCCAGTCACACCCCCTCCCTCGGTGGGAGGGAGCGGGCAGCGCCTCTGCAGATGCTGTATTATTCTTTGACAGTCAGTGCAACCACACAGAAAACGTTGTTGTTGCCGAAGAAAACCGTGGGACTGCAAGTCAGTGGAAGGAGTCGGTTTCCTGACAGTCCTAATGGTGATGTTTGGTCATCCAGTTTTGTGACAAGAAAAGCATTGTTGTTTTTTTTTCCAGGTAAAAATCTTTAACGTAATGTGCAGCTGTGGATTAAGTTGGTGATGCTTTGGTTTGCATTAGTAACTCCTTCCTTCTGTTGGCATGAGAACTGAAGTACCGTGTAAAATGTGGGGGCATTTCAGAGTTAGCAGCTACTTGGTGAAAGTTCACTAAACTTGGAAGTTCATTTGCATTTGTAAGCACTGTTCAGCATGAAGTTTTAACATAAAGTGGGGCTCAAGTCTGGCCCACCAAGGAACTGAACCTGCCGTTCTGTAATATACACGACAGATTAAATATCAGGTTTAAGGACAAATTGGCTTTAGCAGATGTTGACCAAAACTGTAAGGTAATCATGAGCTCTTACAGCAAAACAGCTTATAGTTTGTCATGATTCAGCTTCGTATTTAATTACATAACAGGATATAATAGCTAATGTCAAGAGATAGTACCTCAAGATAACTACATAAATAGAAACACTTTTCAAGTTTTTGAACTTGGTTCAGTTGAACTCTGTGGTAGCGCACAGCTTGCCCAGCACTGAAGCACATTTCATGCCCGATGCCATCAGCCTTTAAAAGGGGTGAGAACTTGCTGCGGCAGAATTCGTGCCCACGACTGCAGCAGCTGCCGTGCTCCTACACGGTGCTCACGGTCCCACCCGCCCTGCGCCCTCTGCCAGCTCCTGGGGTTGCGGGGCAGGCTGCAGTGGGCCTAGGAAGGGTCGGTGTATTAGTCACACCTCGCTACAGGTGAAGAATGGAAACCAGGTTGTTACAGGAACTACAGTGGAGCAAGGAATTCAATTCAAGCTGTTTGTCCCACCTGTTTTAGGGACATAGCAAGCACAGGGGCAAATAAATCTGTAGGCAAGAGTTGAACCAAAACAAACCTGCGGTTTTCAAGTGTAGAAAGCCAAACTCTTCACATTTGGGTTATTTAAGAAGCTGTCAACTTCTGAATGATAATAAAAAAAATCTATGTATTAACTCTTAAGGCCATGTTTTCATCCTTAGTTTTTCAGTGCTAGACAGTTAAATTTTTTATATTAAACAACTTAATTATCTGTGATAAACTACTCAACAGCTCAGAAAGCATTTTTGTCTAAGATTGATTGTGTGTGTGTGGATGTTTTAAGAGTTCAGGGCCTCTGTGTTTACTGAAAATTAATAGAAATACTGGCTTTAAAAAGCAGTTGGAGAAGCTACTACTGGATAGTACTGCAATTTCCCCCCACCAAAATTTTAACCTACTTTTTAAAAGGCATGTGAACATTAAGAGACTTTCATGGCCAACAGCAGCTGTGTTCACACTTCACACATTAACAGACAATGGGGACAGTAAATTAAGATCTCAGCTTACTTACAGGATAAATTAAAGATACGAGTGCAGTACATGGATTTCTTTACTACTGCTAAGCAAGCCATTCAGGGCTTGTTTTGCCCAGTGGTGGAGGAGCGTTGTTACAATCATCCTTAGAGCTCTGTTAGGATACTGCTGTAATGGGGCATTTTAAGCAGATTTTATTCTCAGCTGTACCAGGGAAGCCATTGGTCCCAGTGTGTCACGATGTGTTGCCTTTTGTTGGCTCATTTTTTGTTTTTCTAAGACCATACTGAACCTTGTATGTCTATTGCATTAAAGATGTACAAAACCAAATGGAACCTACTCTGGTATAGGACACTTAAATAAACAATCAGCTGTTGTCAAATTTGAATTTGTTTCAATTATTTCAACGTTAACTAAGTTTTCTATTAGAAGCAGAAGATCTGTGTGTGCACCTTTACCTACTGCTATGGCTGGTCCTGTAGTTCATCTAAATCTTAACAGCAGAAGCATCTTGAATACAAGTGGATGGGAGGAAAGTAAACAAAAAGAAAGCACATTTACAAAATTATTGAAAAACATTTATTATACTTAAATTGAAATGTGTACATCTTATTAAAAAACAAAAGCAATTTGCTGGTGCCATAATTTAACTCCAATTTCAAGTGAGCTGGACAAACTACTGTACAACTTTCAATATTCTTTAAAATTAGATATTTGGATACTTTCCAATCAAGGATTTTTCCACTTTTATAAAACATTTGGATTTGAATACGGTGTGAGCTGAAAAGACACAAGTGTCAGTTCAAGAAAATACTAGGACCAAACAATACCCAAAGATGAACAACTTATAGGCAGAAACATTTAAGTACATAAAATTTTACTTCCAGTGCAGAAAAAAACAAAAAATAGGAAAGAAATTCTAGCTTTGATGAATTTAAGCTTTCAAAATGCTACAGCTTTCAGAAGCTTTTCTGCTAAGCACTTGAGCCAGTCATGAAAGAGGGAATGAAATAGCAAAGTTGCTTTTTTACATGCTGTAGTAGTTGTTTACAGTGAACACTGCAGCAAAAAAAAGCAAACTATTCCCAAGCTTTTAAGCTGGAGATTAAGGTGGAACTTTTCAAAGGCACAAATGACAAGTATGGAGCTGTCACTTAATACCGCCTGAAATATTCCCCTCTAAGTACCTACCCAGCTGAAACTTCATGTTAACCTAGGAAATGCTCTGCTGTGTCTTTACAAGAAATATCCAAAATATGGAAAAAGCACATTGCCTGTTTGAAAGAAAAGCAAATATTTGGTCATGTGGAAGAGGCACTGTAACAGCTGTACAGTATGGATCAGAGGGCAAAGAAAGGTCAACAGAAAAGGTGAGATAATTGTCCAGAAGAGTAACTACAGCAAGGCATCCACCTGCTGGCAAGGAGACTAAAATGGTGTCTATTTAGTGTTTCTTAAGCAATTTATTTGATGTTGCTGAAAGCTACGCGAGCCCCATGGTGCCCGTGGGTCATCTTCCCTCATCAGTGTCATTCCACTAAATCATAAAAATCCACCTCTCGCTGCTAGTATTTTTTAAACCCACAATTTTACAAGCAAAGAGTTAAACTTGCAGCAGTTCCCCACAGAGAACCTAGGAAACTAAACATAAAGGATGCATAGGCAATTCTTTTCCGTTAGATTTGTTAAAGCAAAACACAATTACTTGGTACCCCATGGGATTTATATTAATCCCTCCAAGAAGGTACTACTGATAATGCAGTTTGCTGCATGCATATATTGCATCTGTCTAGGGCTTCTTCAAAGCCCTGTCCTGGCATTTACACTTCTTACATACACTCTTATACACAATTTACACGGGAAGCTGTTTTGACAGCTTTACTCTCGACAACCTGATCACGATCAGCTTAACTAACTCATCTCCACACAGATTAATATGTGCTCTGCTAACGTCAAAAAAATAAAACCAGCGTTAAGGTACAAGCAAGTAACAGACAAACTGGCACAGAAAGGTAAATGCCCCAAAATGAGTTTACATTCATCTCCAACTGGATACAGAGAACAGAAAAGCAACAGGGCTTCGCTTCTAGAACCTGTATCTACTGGCCTTAATTTGCCTTATTTCGGTAAAGGGCAAGCACCTTTGCTTACGTTGTCTTGCATGCCTGTACGTCAGCTGTCATGGCGTTATACCTCTCATGAGGACACTTAGCTATGGCAGTGATAAGAAAGTTCACCTCTCAAACAGCTCATTAGAAAGGTCATTTTGTGTTTTCAATATGAAACATACGGTGAAGTTAGATCCTAAGGTTTTGGATGATCTTCATAATCTTTAGGCAGGACTTCATTCTGCGCTGGAGTATCAGTCTAGTGATTGTGTGACATCATTTCAAAATTATATGGAAGCCTTCACCATTTTCAGCTGAAAAATAAATAAGTGTCAGTCTTTCGTACACAGAACCATAAACACACTAGGCAACACAGCGACACATCTAGGTATGGACTTGTTTTTTACTGTGTAGAAGAGGTTTATTACTATTATGAAATATTAAACTTGAAAATGTGAAATATCAGTAGCCTGCTATTGAGACTAAGCGCTTGAAGAACAACTAACTTTCAAAAATCTCTTTGGTTTCCAGTGATTTCTGAGCTCTTCCTAGTACTCATTAAACCCACCTCATTTGACAGTGACCGTATCATAGAAGGCACTTAATTTCTGCCAGACCAATAAATCCTTAGCATATGTTTTTAATAACCTATTTTGTGCCTTAAACTAGAAAACCAAATGAGTGTTAAAAAAACCCAAAACCCTGTGGAGTTTATGCTTAGAAGCTGGCAGTACCAGCAAAGGCTTAACAGCTCAGATAAACAGGTTTCTAACAATCACTGACCACGCAAACAGATTTTATACTACACAGAACAATTAGTTTCAAATTGGGATGCTGATTCAGCAAAGCAGACTTGAAAAACACGGCTCATCTACAGCAAAAACGTAGCTTTTAAAAATTTCCTACTTGTGCTGAACAGAAATGTTATGATGAACAATTTGTAATGGGATCCTCAGAGCTGGGGCAGTTTCTCTAGGTAAAATTTGCAGAGTCAAACTTGTCAATGGTGACAGTAACTTCCTGGCAGCTTCTACCAGAAAGAAACTGGACTCCTAAGGAAGTGTGAGATTCACCTGAAACACCTCGTGTTCAAAAAGGAGACTCATATCACAGAAATGTGAATGTTTATGGACTCAGGTTGCCTGTATCCCAGTGCAACTGCATCCAAACAATTACAATCATTCCACCCATTTAACAGCACAGGGGTGGAGGAGTTTGTTCCTGATCAAGTTTACAAGTCGCTGCTAAACCGCAGCCTTACAAGAGCGAGTCTTTGTTAGGCAGAGGAAACATGCCGCAGTCTGCCTAGCAAAACGTCCTCATCTTGTCTGCAACAACAGCCTACCGAAGATTATTATACTCGCAGAATTTTTTACTTGGCTCTGCCGGCTATCATGACTCAGTTACTAGGTTTCTGAACTTCAGAGGTACTACTGCCAGGATATTTGGTTTTTAATTATTATTTTGAAACTTCACTCTCACCGGTGACTAACAGCAAGCACTGTTCAGTGATGGCTGACTCTATTTTAAATGAGGTTTGATACTGAGCACCACGCTGGTTCTGAACTGAAAGCTTGGAGAGCCTGAAAGGTCTGGCTACAAGAGGAAGAACTTGTGCATATTTTCTGCCACTGCTGTATGCAGATTTATTTTCTTTTATTTGCAAGTCAGCCTTCAGTAGATTTGCTGTTACTCTTCGCTTGGGGAAGTTTTACTGCAACAATATTCTGCTTTACAGAAGGTGCCTTGGTAGAATGAACAATTGTGTTTTAGACTGTCAGAAAAGATACTGTACCTTTTATCATGGTGAATAAGAAACAACTCTCATCTTGAAAGTTCTGAACCATCTACAAAAATAAAAAGTTGTGAAACCCTCCTGAGCACGACCAACGCAAAAAATAAATACATCGGATACGAAACACGGCCTTTTATAAGCAATTGCGTATTTTTGGCTTTATTGAGCAAATGACAAGAATATACCAAATTAAATTAAAATACATTACTGTCATAATACTGCTTGTTAATCATGTGACAACCAGCTGGGAGTCTGTTACTGTTTGCTGTGTTTTTGGAACTCTAAATATATGTAGCAGATGCCTGAATAAGCCGAGTTCTACAGTATTTAAACACTCCCTGCCTTTGGGCATGTTCAAAGTAAATACATACTAAGTAATTACTGCAGCATCTCAGAACTACACAGACCAGTTGCCTTTCCCTTTTCATAATGGGAATTTATTCAGGTAGAGGAAGTGATATTTAACAGATCACTCTGCTCATTTTAATGAAAAAATACTCTCAATGTCAGAAAACACCAGGTTGCATTACCAAACAGAAAAAAAAGAACAGTAATAAGCAAGCAGAAGAAAATCCTCTATTCTATTTCATTCGTAAATAAAATTTGTCAAGAAAAGAAAATTTCCTTACCTGGTCACTAACAAGAATGTGGATACCTGTGGGACCCTGTCTGTAAACCTGGTTGATCTGATGCAAAGGAATATTAAATGCCAAAGCGAGCTTGCGTGTGACTTCTGAGGCTGCCATTTCTTCTAAGTAGATTGCATGATAAACTACAAGAAGAAAAAATTAAATAAGCACAATACAAATTGATAACAAGTAACTATATTTTTTAAAAAAATGCAATTTGTTTATAGTCTAGCTTAAAAAAATTTAAAAGCTAGAAACCTTTACTCTCTCCTGTTCTCAGTAAGCAGCATGAACTGCCATGACTTTTCTTTCAGGGTAAAGACACAAGCACAACCTCTCTGACAAGGGGGAGGCTTCTACTCGATCTGATACTGAAAGCAAATTCCGTATTTTTTCATGTATCCTGCACCAAAAGGCACAGCCATGTCAAACTGACTTAAAATGCATCTTTAAGACTCACCTAACAATGACTTTGGAAGTAGTTTTGGACCATCTCAAGCAGGTAATATGCCTGACTTACACTATTACACTGTTGCTTTGAAGAGGGATGTAGATTTTTTTTTTGGTAAATAAAGCCTTTTTCAACTCTCTGAATAAATTTCCTACTGAGAACCTCTGAGCTGAAGGGTGTGTGTGGGGGGAAATACAGCACCACAAACAAACAGAATGGTAAGACAAAGTAGCTATTCAGTTTGATGCTATAGCTACAGCTCTATAGTATTATTTAATAGCGCTGGAAGCCCTTGACAGGTCCATGTTTGCACATTCTTCTGTCCCAAACCAAAGACTGAAGATATCCAGAGGGAAAAGATGTATTTAACAGAGACAGTATCCTATTTACAGATCCTCCTCTGCCTCAATTCTTGCATGGAAAATACACAATGACTATTACAGCAGCAGCCAGTGCACATTTCAGTTGGTTGGGCAGGAGGTCTCTTCACTCAAAGCCAAAAGCAAGAAAAGAATCATTCCAAACAGCTCCATTCTCTTAGATGTAAATTTACATGAATTTACAATTAAATACTAAGTTTCCATCTGTGTTGAAAAAACAGCTCTCTCTCAGGAAAATAATACTAAAATCATGAGCCCATAGGCTGCTTGGCTGTATTTCCTTGCCTAAGCTCTACCCAGTTTAATTCAGTCGCACAGCAAAACCTGATTGAAAAACAGGAAAGAATGTAAGTGTTTTATTTGCGTGTAGCTTTTACATGCACCTGCATTTATACAGTTAATACCTTGGCTGTAACAACATAGCACATCTAACTTCAGAGCTCCTTAATTACCATGTATCTAGAGTTAGGTTTATCAATGGGCTGAAAAACAAACAAACAAACAAAAACCCCAATGATTTAATCTTGAGAGGT
This sequence comes from Nesoenas mayeri, assembly GCF_963082525.1. NCBI lineage: Eukaryota > Metazoa > Chordata > Aves > Columbiformes > Columbidae > Nesoenas > Nesoenas mayeri. The sequence continues at coordinate 111,886,864 of NC_137543.1, forward strand.
TTCAACAGCCTTTTCATTCCCTGCAGTGTTAAAATAGCAAAGTTGATCTAAATATAACTTTCCATGGTTTCTCTGCACACCAGAAAAAGAAATTCAACCTCTTCACTATTCTATTTTCCTTCCCATCTATCTTGTTTTAGACTTTAAGACACAGGAATGGTATGCTGAGAGACCCCTATGTGCCATACCATATATTGCACCATTGCTGCTGTCGCCATTGCCTGTATCTTGTCTTTCCAGTTGAATGCTCCGTAATGGCTCCTGACAGACATAGATTGTTAAACGGGGCCTAACAGACCTGCAATTCAAACAAATCACACATCAGAGAAAAGGTTGTTTGCCCTGGAAATATGGAAAGTGATATGTCACAAATGTAGATTTGTTATGCTAATAGTATACTTGAAATGTTTTCTCTCGACTGATCAAAAAAAATTAATATAACGGTAAGTAGTCTCTCAGATGCTACTGGATTCTAACAAAATTTCAATCAATTCCAAGTTCATCAAGACGTTGGAATCCTGGAACGTAACTACTGAGCGATGATGACAATTCTTATAAAGGTCAATGGTAACGAATACCCAAAAGGCCTCAGCTGGGGGTTGTTCTTGGCTCCCGTAAACGAGAAGTTTTGTGTCTTGCCAACAAACCAGCAGCACCCAACTGCACTGGTACCAGTCTCACAGGCTGCCTTTGGACCGGCCAGTGCCAGCACCTCAGCTGGGCTCTGCCCTGAAGGTGAACACAGGAGGCTCTTCTGAAACACGCTGCTGGCAGCTCCTGAGACAGCTCTCGCACACATCGAGGCCCATCTCCGCACTGACTTCCCAGATATCCCAGTTCTAAGGAAGGGGATTCTAGTAAAGGACAGAACAAACCCCACTTAGCCTCACACTCAACATGTTACCTGGATTTCAGTGCATTATATAGCCGAATTCCATCGGCTGGACCACAGATTTGTACCAGATCCTCTCTTGTCAGCTTTAATAAATCAGCACCTGGAAAAACACAGGAGGATTTTATGAAGATTCTTTTAGAACATCTATACTCTAAAAATAAATTGCATGTTCATTTAAACAAAGAATAGCAAACTCCACCATTACAAAAATGGAATCCTGCAAACACAATCAAGTAAAGTTTAGAATAGGCACTAGCTAGCACTGAGAAAAAGGGACCCATTTTTCAAAGGTGGTTGGTTTCCCTTGACGGTGCTCACTTCTTTGAAAATGTACAAAGTCTGGAAGGCACACAAATACTGTAGAGACAGATGACTGCTCTATATCCAGACAACAACTTAAATGACAACGTTTTAACTGACACCCGGGTTAGGGTATTTTAAACCCATGCAAAATACAGAGCAAAGATATTTGATGGTTTCTCACTCAAGGAATCATTCTGGGGGATCCAGAGGAGGCCACCAAGATGATGAGAGGGGTGGAATACCTTTGTTAAAAGGACAGGCTGAGAGAGTTGGGGTTGTTCAGCCTGGAGAAGAGAAGGCTCTGGGGAGACCTTGTTGTGGCCTTTCAGTACTTAAAAGGGGCCTATAAAAAAGATGGGGACAGACTTTTGAGCAGGGCCTGTTACCACAGGACAAGGGGTAATGGCTTTAAACTAGAGGAGGCGAGATTCAGGTTAGACATGGGGAAGAAATGTTTTATAATACAATGAGGGTGGTAAAACACTGGCACAGGTTTCCCAGAGATGCCCCATCCCTGGAGACATCCAGGGCCAGGCTGGATGGGGCTCTGAGCAACCTGATCTAGTTGAAGATGCCCCTGCTCATTGCAAGGGGGTTGGACTAGATGACCTTGGAAGGTCCCTTCCAACCCAAACTATTCTATGATTCAATTAATACATCGTATCCTCTATGCACTTAAGCTATTACAATGCTCTCATTTATAGAAGATACTGCTAAAGGTTGGCACAATTGAATCAGTGTGGTCAAATGAGTCCATCAGCAGCCTATTGGGTAAATGTGGGATACTTCTATCCAAAAGCACATTTTTGTTTGTTTGTTTGTTTTTAAATATTCCTGGGACTGAGTGAGCTGTGAAAACAGCTGCTTCCCAGAACATTTACTTCAGAAAATGAAGTGTCAGTAAAAGATACTAAGCAGATCTAAACACAAAACTGAAGGAAGCACACTTCTTAGAAGCAGCATGAATGTTAACAGGGAAAACAATAGTCTGAAAAAAAATCAGTCACTGTAATAGATGAATGGGAGCACAAGTTTAAAAAAAAAAAGTCAGACTTTCTGAAAACACTCCACAGATGATCTAGGAATGCATAGGTGAAATACAGTAAAAATAATTTGTCATCATACTCCTTAAGTACTATAATAAAAAGAAAAATCACATCTGAAGTAGTATAATTAAAAGCTATACTACATGTCTTGCTTCAAAGAAGCTGGCTAGTATTTGACTTCTATAAACACATACAGATAATAATGAAAGAGAAGAACCACTTTAAAAGTTTTCCAAGGGTCTTTGTCAGAAATCTAGTACTAAATTTTATTGAGAAAGCTCAGGAATCACAACACAAGCAGCACAGATCAAAAGCTAATGAGCAGAATAAAAGGTTCATTTCCAATCCTGCAAATATTGACTAGAAAATGTTGCGCTTTTCCTTTAGGCCCACGGTATTTAAAATAAAATCATCAAGTCACTGATCAGCTAAGGAGCCTTGATGTGTCAGTCTGGATGTGCTGGTAGATGCTGGTGGTTTCAGGGCAGCGCTGCACACTGATGTACAACAGGCTGCCTTACTACAAGGTGTACTGAGCCACCCTGAGGAGGGAAACCCAGGATAGCACCAATTTATTACTGAGATAACTAGTGGTGACACGTGGGTCTTAAACATCATATATGTGGTTTGTTTTCTCTCACAGAAGTCATGTTCTTATGTGCCAAAAGCTGCAGGTTTTCCAGAGGCCTCACCACTACCTCAAGGTCTGGTCAGTTTTTATTTGGAGAAGTCATATTGCCTGTGCATAGGAAAAGATCGTGGATCCCTATAGGATCTCAAAACTTTACTTATTTTTATTGTATTACTGTAGTATTATTGGCAGTAGCTTACAAAATCTTATTTATTGCTGCCTATATTGATGTCACCAGAACTATACCTAAAAAATTTTCCATGATTCCATATGGTTTGCTGAGGAAGTTACTGCAAAATATTGGCTCATTCACCAGTGAGACTGCAGAACTTAACTTCTCAGGGTTGGATGACACTTTCACAGCTTGTTCAGAAAGGCTAAATGTGAGCTTATTTCTCAGAACCTGTATTATCCTAGCAGAAAACAGTATGAATTTTAGGTAGAAAACATACGGCATATGCGAACAGAATTAACTAGCTGGAGAAAAGACATGCCACGTTAGAGAATCTGTACTTGGGGCTGCTGTCCTTACTAGACGGAGTCAGAGAAACACAATCGACGTGTGAGCTCGGTCTGAGAGCAGGAATCTTCAAATTATCCGCACCACATTTTACCAAGGAACAGGTGGAATGTTACTTATGGTGTGTACTGTGTCATCCCACCCTTTGCACAATGACATGAAAGATTAAAGAAGCAAACAGCAAAACACAGCCCCACAGGGCGCATTTGTTGCCATTTCTCCCTTCAGTACATAGAGTGGAAACTGCACTGCTGCACATTTAAGAAAGAACAATCAGATAGTCTGTTAAACTGAAAAAAATTAAGACAAAAATACAAATAAGTACGTGAATCCTCCTGTTAAATGGCATTGAAGCAAAGTTCAATACAAAAAATAACTTGCCATTTCTGTGAATGACTATTCACAGCTTCAGAGTTTGAGAAGACAAAAGTTTCCTATACTACAATTAAATTTAACTCCAGAGAAAAGATCTAACATGCGGTGGATGTCAGCAATTTCTTGCACTTTCTTCAGGATCATCGCATACTGGCTGCCATTAGGAAACAGCACGGCACAATAGACGGCCTGCTGGTCTGACTTACCAAATTCTTTTTTCTCAAAAGACTTATCAAGGTTAAAAAGATTTTGTGAACTATCACGGGAAAAAAACAAACAAACCAACCAACCAACCTTAGATTAACTTATGGGTCTGAGGGTGAATTCGTGCACAATGCAACTAGAAAAAAATGCCTTCCAATGCAAACTGAACACTTAATATACAAGTTAGTAAATGATAATAAATATTGAAGCCATATTGTTTTTAGAGAACTATTTTCCCCACACAAAACTTGCTCACTAACACAAAAACTCTAAATAAAATTAAACAATACCTGAGAAATTTGAAAAAAGCCTTGTATAGGTAGAGAACCTATGCTTCAGCAACCATTGCTGAGTTTCCTGGATTGTGGCTGAAGGATGAAGCTGCTGTAAGAAACAAGATTGGATATAATTTGGATATTAAAAAAAAAACAATAAACAAAAAACAGAACACCTCAAACCATTAAAAAACTTCCTCAGTTAAACATTTCCCCAGTACCTATTAATATCAAGGTACATATGAATCAAATGTTCTGACAGAAATATACAAAGCAAACACTCACATCTCCAGACCCTTGAGAGGTTCCATCTCCTTGATGATTTGGGGAGGAAGAATTGCTACAGATTCAAAACAAACAAACAAAAAAGGTATTAATAGAATTTGATTAAGCAAAATATTAAAGCATTGCTGAAAAATAACTTGAAATTCCCCAAACAATAAATATCACTGTTGAAAGACAAGTTAAACACTGCATAGAGTGAAACTTAAGCTAAACCCATGAAAAAGATAATCAAAGTTCTATTTGCAAGTTGTCTGGTTCCTATTCTGTGTATTCTTTATCAACTGGAGAAGCAGCTTTCCCAACACTCACAGGAGCTTACACAGACACCTGTCTTAAATGGTAACTGAGGGAGAGGTAGTAAAATACAAAGCAGACAAAACAGAAGTTTATAGACCAGACAATACCACTGTAAATCATTCCCTGATCAGCCAAGTTTGATTACAGTAGTTTAAATAATGCCTCAGTACAAAGTGTGTTTACCACTACAGTTTCTGTTGAAAAGCTTGTAAAGATTATTGGTGAGTTTTTTCCTTGCAAATTATATTAACTGTGTATGAGGGGGAACAAAGACTGTTCTTCCAAAAAAGCTAAAGAGTTTCCATAAACAAGCACTAAATGAGAACAGTTAAAAGAGAAACTATTTGCTATATGACAAAAGACAAGAAGAAGAGTTTCCAACAGTGTACAGTAAAAAGGAAAAATGCTGAAGTGGAAGTAATTACATTATAGATGCATCACATAATGCAAGTGTCAAGCTCTAAAATAAAAATATAGGTCAAAACAATCTCTCGTTCCCCAGTGGAACTTGAAAACAGTTGGGTTTACTCAGAAAGCGCTTCTAAATAAGCCTGATTTTAAAATGTTATCTTTAATTAGTTTACAGAAAAGAAACCTACCTGTCTGGGACACTGTAGGTATTATGCTGAGCAGAGGTAAAAGTTGGAGCAGGAGTAGGACTGTTGTTTACAAATGTTGTAGGAGTATCAGGCCATGGTGAACACTGAAGATAAAAAATTAAAACTTAAGTTTCTCTTGACAATACAATTTTTACTCTGATGCACAACTCTTTAATTTAAAGCAACACTTTTTTCCAGAGAATTTTGATATGTAATTCCAAATAAAGGTTCCCTCCATCCCACACATTACATGCAGATATTCCAGGTTAAAAATCAGTTTTGTTTTATCTTGTTCTTTCAGGAAGAATTCTATTTATACTATCTTCAGTTAATAAAGTGAAGGTATTAGTGGTTGAGCTAGAGAAGACCTCTAGAGATCACTCAGTTTAAACCAAACCTACCAACCCACCCCAATCCACCTGCCGAAAAAACTACTTTCATCCTAAAAGGGCTGTTTCAACAGCAGGTCTCATGACTTGACAATAGCTGTTCAGCAATACTAAGTAAAACTATGAAGCTAGATTTCATCTTGTGGATAAACTAAATATATCTGCCCTGACAACAATGAAACACAAATGTCGTGTTCAGTAGAAATTGTGTGAATTGATTTCTTTTACTAATTTACTGGAGGACTATAATGATGCTTACATGTACTGTTTTCTCTAAACCGCTTGCTAAACTGGAATTTTTATTCAAAACTTTTAAGTCATCACAAGCATATTATGAGCCAGCTGTCCAATTCAGTCAATCTTTTTTGGATATTTTTTAAACCACCATGATAGAAGCCCTTCAAAATGAGACTTGCTTTTAGTATTTCCAATACCATTGAAAATTCAGTATTAAAACCAAAACAAAACCCACAAAAAAACCACACAAACAGATTTTGGTATATTCAAAGACAAATAGGCAGGATTAAAACAAGCAAGTTGCCCAAGATAAAGTAAGCTAAGACTATGCCCGTTAAACAACAAAGATTTATGAAATACTTATCACACATCAGCTAAACACCCTGTAAGGGCATTCTGAGTTCTATCATAGCCTTGCAGAGGAGGAAGAGGGAGGAGAACAAGTATGACCTAATATTAATGGAACACGTTTCAACAAATTTGTCTTGAAAGACCCTTTCACTATCTGGTGGAAACAGTAAATGAGCGCAATATCAGTTTCAATCTACTGTAAAACAGTTAACAACATTTCTGTGCTGGACTTCAGTCCTCACCCATCACAGTAAGACTGCAAGTTCCACAGCATGGCGCGTACAATTTAAAAAAAACTACTCTTGCATGCGCACAGCTTGAAAATAAAGAAATTTTTCATGTGTCCAAGACCTGGTTCAAATCAGCATTTCTGCCAGCAACTGTGTACACAGGCTTTGATTACATACTCTAAGCCACCCTTTAGATGACAGCCAGTGCCATCCGCACCAAGCACACTCTGATATGACCTTCTAATGTTACCCACTCTTCTTCCTACTCTGTATATTCCCATCTGTTGTTTCTCTTCTGAAGGTCATTTTAACGTTAATCTCAAAGATGTTATATTACAATAGGTAAGTTAAAATGGGCCTTCATTCGCCAATTATGTGGTCCCCAAAGCCATAATTTTAAAATAAAAGGCCAACATAAATAATGTTAGCTTTGTTATTCTGAAATATTTGGGAAGTGCAATTCATTTCCTTTCATTTTATGACACTCTCTCCCTAAATTTTAATGCAAGATGTTCATCTGGACACACAGATGCAACCTGTACACCTTTAGCCACTATTCTGTTCGACTTAAATTTGAATTCAGGGGCAGGAAAGAATGCACTGGTGGCAGAGAACAGCTTCTGAACCATTGCAGAGGCATGTGCTGCAGTTAAAGTTTTTGTCCTTCAAACCCAGCTGAAGTTGTTCAGAACAAAACTCTTGAGTTTAAACACAGGAATACACACATTTGAAATACTTAGAAAAAGACAATTCCAACCCAAACAAGCCCTTCTTGTCCTGTAGACACACTTTAATGCCTTGTGTCTGCTTACTAACTATCCACTGAGACTGAATCAGTTGGTTACTATGAAAAAAAACAGTAGTGATTGTAATTACATTCATAATACTGCTGCTGCAACATGCCCATCGGTTCAGTTCTCTTTCTGTCTTATAGGTTGTGGAGTGGAAAATTAATATTTGACCATTGAGGTGGTTCAAGGAAGGTTCAAGGAACAAGAAAATGTAGCATTTATTCTTCAAGCATCTTCAAGCAATTAACCCAAGCTTTCAGAATCACTCACATGCACAACTGTCCCACACTTCACAAACCCATCAAGTTCAGAAAGGATCAGACAAAAGTCCTGGGCACCAGATCCATGACAAAGTTACAAGGGTGGCAGATCACAAGAAGTGGCATCGGCAATTGCCACCGTCAGGGGCAGCACATTGGACTTTACAGAGTCGGAGACTGATCAATCAGGATATTTCTTATATTCTTAATATATTCTTAAGTGCAAAATTGAGTTAAGCAAAGGACATTCAGCAAGCTAATGATACTAATACTGAAGTCTTTGGCCACTGGACAAACTTAAGAAAAAATGTCAGTCTGTCATGAGGAAGGAACCGACTCTGTAAAACACCATCACAGAACAGAAAAGAGATTGGAGTTGTATCTTTACCTGTACCATGAACAATGAATACATACTGGTGAATCTCCAAAGATGATGTTTTTGAGGTCTCATGACTAACTGCCCTCTACTACTAGTACGCTGATTCCATGCTTCTGATAGAACTGTATTCAGGAAACTGTGCCTTAATTTCCAAACATTGATTAATTCTTGAGACAGAGAAAACTTTTGGTTTCGGAGACACGAGGAAGAAATTTTTTACAATGAGGGTGGTGAAACGCTGGCACAGGTTGCCCAGAGAGGTGGTAGATGCCCCATACTTGGACACATTCAAGGCCAGGCTGGACGGGGCTCTGAGCAACCTGATCTAGCTGAAGATGTCCCTGCTCATTGCAGGGGGTTGGACTAGATGACCTTGGAAGGTCCCTTCCAACCCAAACTATTCTATTATCCTGGCTTTAACATCCTTCTGTGTAGGACACGAATGAGGTTATAAAATGTTGACCAATGGTTTTATTGAGTTAAAAATGAAGAGAGAAAAATCTTTCTGACTTTTTAGATTCAGTATATGTAGCATTTAAATTCAGGACATTCCTAACTTCTGGAGAATTGCAAAAATCTCAAATTATTCTATGCCACTGCTTAATGTGATTTCCCTCCCTACTTCCAGTCTACCTGAATCTGCCCAAATTCATGCCTTACAAGAGAGCAAAACTAAACTTTGGCAAAGAACTCCATACTATATACAAATACCAAATCAACACAAAACTGAAAAGGTTGTTCTCCAAATTAGATGACTTAAACTTGTGCACACAGCATCACCTTCAGAGAAGAAGGCAGCAATTTTATTACGCACAGTACAAAGCCTTTGCAATGAACCTATAAAATACTGCGCTCTTGCTCCAAAAGACCACAGTTGTTGTTGGCAAAAACAAAAAACTTCCGCTCATCTAGACTTAATTATTATGAATGCAGAAGTAAATAAGTTATTCCCAAAACGTGAAGTCACCCACATTACATATCCTGTATGCTACTGATACTGCTATAAAGTATAGATAGAAGCAGGGAGAAATAAATTGGAAAAAAACTATATGCTTATGTTACTAAATTAGTTTTGCTCCAGCTCCACTTCTGACTCCCACAGCCTCCAGAAGGTTTCATATTCTAAATTTAAGTCATTTACAGAAAATATTTATCTTCTGCACCAATCTTTCACATCCCAAACTCTCTTTCCCAATTTATTTCAAGATCTATAACTGGAAGTCTTCTGACTTGCCCTATAATCAGCTCTATCTGTGTAAAAAAGACCATTTGATCAAGTTTAATTAAATTGTAGCCTTATATAGTCTAACTTGTAACATATATACTAAGATAAAAATCAACCAAGATACTGCACACAGAAAAAAGTGCAAAGACTCAATTATCACAACACAAATTTTCCTATTTTCTAATTCAAAGCAGGGAAAATAATCTGGTGGGGTTTTTTTTCCTCTTGTTCCTTAGATAAGCTCTAGCTTCTATATATTTGGAAAAGAGGAAAAAATAAAGTGCCTCTTTCATGAAATGGCCCCTGGATGAAGGTCACCGATACATAAACATCCACTCTGAGGTTCAGAAGGCAGGTGTTAGGTAGGTAGCCTTTTATCTCTACAGAAAAAAAATAATAAAAATAAAAATCAATGCTCCATAGCACAAGAGAGAGTCTTAACAAGTAGCTTAACTATGCATCTGTCTGTCTGGAAAACACTGAGATAAATACTGCAGAAACTGTAGTGAATTCACCGAGTTTTGAAAGATCAAATTAATAAGAAGGAGCAATGGAGAAGCATATCTAGATGGCATTCTTATGAAAATGAATGAGAAGGAAAAGATGGGTGATAGTAATCGGAAAAAAATCTCTGGCTCTTAAGAAAGGATAGGAGAAGAGCAGAGCAGAATGACCGTTCAGAAAGGAATCTTCACCAAGCTCTTTGTATTCTATTGGAATTCCATATGAATTAAATTGGAAAGAAAATATATTAGGTTCAATGTTTCCTGAAGGAAGCACAGTAAGAAACCAATCTGTTCAAATCAGATTGTGGCTGAACTGAAAGAGTTCATATAGGAAGGAAAAAAAAAAAAAAAAAAAAAAAAGAAACAAAATACAAAATGAGATGCAAATAGCAAAGAAGAAAAAAGACAGCCTATATAATAGGTTTGGTGGAGGAGGAAGATAACAATACCCAGCTTTAAAAAGGAAAAGAACTATAGATTGGATCAACCTACATTTCTGGAATTCAAGAAAAGATAACAAAAAACTACTTCTGGGAATGTAGAAGCAGCATTTGCTAAGGAACAGCCAACACTCTCAACTTCATCAAGAAAAACACACTCCAAACAATCCTGTTCTCTTCTGTAATGGAGCCACAGTTCCTAGGACATGAAAAGTGCAAGATCCATCATACATAAAGAATAATATGTCAAACAGCATCAATTCTCATACTTAAAAGTAGGTCTTTAGTTTTTGTGCCTAAGCCCCTCTGTGACAGCTGCACTGCACATATGGTACATTTGATCTGCACAGATGAGGCAAGTCTGATAATGGCCAAACCTTCTGATGGCTACGTTTGGGAAGATGAATTCGCAGGGACAGAACTGCTCTAACTAGAAATATGCATCATTCCCCTGTCCGTATTTACAAGGCTCAGAACAACAAGCCTGTCTGGTGACAAGAAGAAAAGGCTGATGAGTTGGGCCTTCAAGCTGTAGATCAGACATTCCCTTTCTAGATCAAGCAAACGAGTTGTACTTAATGAGTATATAGCCATTACCAAGGTTTCACTACTAACACAGCAAAAATAGTGTTTCATGTTATTTTTTTATGGCCTCGGTGATTTCTAATAATTTTGCTAATGATAAAAATCATTGTCACGATGGAACAGGTTATAATCCAGAGATTATACCAAGTTACAGAGGCTGAAGGCATTTCATCCCACAGGAATAAAATTCAAAATGGTTTCAACAAGCTGCTCAAATGATCTCAAGATAGAATTGTATTAAGGGCAAATGCAAAACAGGAATAGTCAGCTGACAATTAAGAGAACTGGAAAGCTGTACATAGCTGTTATTCCAAAACAGTCTGTGCGTCATCCTTCATCCCAAACGAGAAGCGAAGAAATGAACACACGCACAGTCCTGTTTGCCTCCTTTGGGAAAGGCACTGCAAGTCCAGTACTACCTGTCCCACATCAATTTTTCTTCACTACAAGGAAGGTAATGCTCCCATTCATAGCTTAGTGTTTCAAGAGATTGTTAAGCTAAAAACAGGTTAGATAACTTCCAGGTATCATTTGGCTAGAGTTTGTCCTAATCTGGACAAGGGCTTTGTCATCTATTTTTAAAATACCTTTTTCTATTATTCTTCCCATAAACAATAATCATTCAATGAAGTACTTATAACAAGAGAAAGAAAAGAGAGCACGGCGTTTAAAAAAAAAGTAGAAATCCCTCAAAGGACCAGCTTCAAAAGATGCTTCAGTCATGCTTTATAAGTGGAAGTCCTGTTTTCTCCTGTCTATACATCCCTTCCCAAGACATTTAAAACAATTACAATAATGTCTGCATTGCCAAAGAATGCTAAAGGTGCCTCTTAAAAGAAAGAAAAAAACCAGAAACTAGGAACAGCAGAAGGTAAATTTAGACAGCTCGGTGCTTATAATAGTGTCAGGGGGCAAAAAAAATCCACCGAAGAGTCCATCTTTCTTAATATTGCTTGTTCCCTCCCACCCAGCTACGTTGTTTATAAACAAGAGGCAAACACTGAGAAGTATTTTATAACATAAACCTTATACATCACTTTCGCAGATCGTAATACAAACTAAACACTGAGGGACAAAGACAGCACTGCTGGGAAAGAGCTGTCAGTACAAAGAATGTTCAAAGAATGGTCAAATAACTGTCTTCCACAGTCACATTATTAATTGACATTTAAACTTGCCAAATGGAAGATGCAGGATTGCTTGTCACTGAAAAATGTAAGGTCTCAATATTTACCTTACAGCACAGCATTTAAGAAATCTAAAATGCTAACCCTTGACAAGAAGAGTACACAGGATATACGTTGGATTTATTTTGGGAGGCACATACAGGGTTAGTGTACACGTCATGAATATCTGCTGACTCTTCTGTACTGCATTAAACCTGCTTGGAGCACAATATGCGGACGGCTAAAGGAAAAATCAGTAACTAATGATCAACCATCTGCAACGCTACATGGTGTTTTAAAAATACTGATGCACATGGAAACTTATATTGAATGTCAGTACAAATGTGGAATAAAACACTAAATTTCACTCTTCTTACTTCCACTAGTTACATACATATAGGAAAGCAAAATGCTATTTCATTCAAAGTGGCATAAACGGAAAGCTCTTGACTTTTAAAAGTTACACAGTCCCTCTGCAACAGTTTAAGTGTTAGATTTAGGAAGGATTCCTTTGCTGAGAACAAACATGGAGTAATTGGTATACATAAAAGTGAATAAAATTATGACACAGCAATGAAAATATTTTTACTTTATATAATGGAAGTTTCTCCTATATCTAACACTGCACAAGGTATCTTGCACAATGAAAAGGTAAGCAGAAGTCCCTTACACTGCCTCGCTTTGCCAGAGAATCACCGTAGTCTGCTGGCAAAGTCCGCTTGCTGGACTTTTTCTGCTCATGTTCAACTGCATCTTCAATTATAGGCTCAAGCCTCATCTGGACAAACACCAAAGATTTGGATCAATTTTTTTTCATCATACAGTGAGGAAAGATCTAAAAGCCTTTTAAAAACTTCTGATATATTTAGAAAACCGCGTAGAACTCACTGATGTTTAAATAAAAAGAAAATGCAAAAACTTTCTGGGGCTCTGGCCTTAAATTCTGTAATCTCAAAAAAATACCCTTTGAAGCTCAAATTTGTCAGATAATTAAATTCTAGATTCCCCCCTCTTATTTTTTGTACTTTTCAGCTGCAAGCTGTACCAAAAGACTTGCTCTAGGGTTCAGTACAGTCAGTCAAATAGTGTTGAATCTTAGTGTGTTTTAATACAACCATCTATTGAGTATTTAAATGAAAGTTTACTTCAAAATGTCAAAATTTAATGTCGCTGTTCACTGGACAAGTTTGTAAAATAAAAAGCTTATTTTAGATGTAGAACTAATTCTTCCCCAACCCTTCCAAGACTACATTTGTATCTATGTATCTTCTCCTCAGTAAGCACATGCAATTCTATTTTGTTACCTCTGTAAGAACTGTGGTGTCATAGGAAGGCTGATACTTTTCTTTTTCATGTGCAGTTCGCTTTTCCATCTTTTCTCTGTCTGTTTTCTGCTTCCTGTCTGCTCCTTTTGGCTAAAAACGAACAGTTACATGAACAAGAAAGCAGGTGGAAAACGGTTTTATACTTGAAATCTGATCTCAGATGTCAAGCAGTAATATAAAGGTGTCCACCCAACTTTACAACAGCTTCTGAGCAACTTTTTAAAGAGCTGTTTTCTACTGTTACCTTAAAAACTTTGATTTGACAACTGGCTGAATGCAGATGATCTGTATATTCTCCATTTTCAGTCTGCTTGAAAGTGTCAACCTGAATCCTAAAAGGAACTCCCTTCTCTCCTCCATGTTTACGAGGGGTAAATTCAGTGCTGATACAATGTACCTGGAAAAAAACAACCACCAAGCAAAAAGGACCTTCAGAAGCATTCTAGACATGAATTTCATTATGTTTTATCAACATCATATATATTTTCTAAGGATAAGTAACAAATTACCCAGCCTATCTGAGAACTAAGCTACATAACTAACATTGTGTTCCATTTCGTACCCATAAGCAAATGAAGCCAAAAATATTGTATTTGAGGTGACAGGGAAGAGGGGAAACAAGCAAGTGTGTCACCAAAATCTCTCCAAAAACAAGTCATCATTATAGATTCTTATTAAAGTAGAACTTGCTAGATCTTAAGAAAAATATATCTGGCTGACAACTGTAGCTGTCATGAATACAGCAAAAACTTTTCCAGATACTACTGTCCAATGCATTATAGCTAGAATAAACTTCAGAGTTACTTGTAATAAATATTACCAAAGCCACAGAAGGTCACTGACTGGCAGAGTTTTTCATCTCATGCAAAATCAGGGTATTTTCAAATATGCCCAACTTCCTATGAAAGTCTGCAGACTTTTGAATCACTGGCCTCAAGTGCTACATCAGAATGAAGACTGAGTTTGTAAGCCAGAAATACCCCTAAAAGATATCTAAGGAGAAGATCAGTGTAACAAAAAGTGATGATGAATCTCACTGGACAGCGCTCCAAATTGGTTTTGCTTCTTTATGGAATTTTAAGCAAGCCAAGCACCGTGGATACCTTGCACTCTCAGTGACTACAATACTACCTTTTTATTTCCTATGGTCATCAACAATAGAGAACCACAGACTGGAAAATGAAGTTTTAAGTGTCATCAGTGCTGCTATGCTGTGTTCTCTAGCCTTTAGAATAAGTGAAGTCTACTTGCATATTAAGAATCAGTTCCATTTTTGCAAAATCTATTATCACTTCTTCTAAGGAAGTACATGAGAAAAAAATGTGCAATAGTTGATCTCACACTTCTTCAAGGAGACTACATTTTAGTACTTGTATAATTCTTACTTGAAAAACATGTCTTCAATTGCATCAGATCAAAGTTAATTTACTGACAATGTGGGATTTAACCTATTTGGGCAGCCTCAGTAAGAATCTACCTCAAGCTTTATACCTTTTCTTCACAATAAAATCAGATCTGCAACAAAAGTAACCCAAAAATTCCAATGCAAAACTTAACATTCTATCTAAATAATTTCCAAAGAAAGCACGTTCAATTGTCCTGAATATCAAATGTATAAATAATAAAAATCCTACTACAAGGAAGCCTACTGATGTAGTGAAAAACATCTTTGAATGTCTGAATTAAAACTCGTTGCAGTACACTAATTTTCATTTTGTATCCTCAAGCTGGGCCTCTGCTGAAGCTCATCTCTAGGACAGCAGGTCTCTCAACCAAAAAAAACCCAGTATTAGTAGCAGTTACTTAGAGGGATATAAATTAATTCTAATACTCCATATTAGACTAAATATTTTAACCATGGCAGCTGTCTGCAAAGAGCTTTTTGAAGCCTTTTATTTAAATTGTTTTTAAAAGATGCTTTTATAAATTCCAATCCAGTTGAAAAACCTAACTGTGAACCCTTATAGACCTAACAGTTGCTATGAACCTGGTATTTAATGTCTTTCTCACAAACAAGAAACCAAGAACCTTCATGGTGCAAATATACTACTGTTTGTGACCTGAACGGCAACAAACACAAACATCCAGTCAAGTAAAGTTTCAAACCTGAATAAAAGCAGATGTACATTTTGTTGGATCCCACAAAAATTCAACTGCATTGAGCTGGCTTGGATTTGTCTTGATATCAATGACTCCAACAGACATTGGAATATCTACATTAAAATAAGTAATACATATTTTAAAATAATCATATTCCAAGAAAACACTAGAAATAAATTTAATATAAAGTGACCATCAGCAAACACAGGTAGAGTGAAAAAAGGTGGGCTTTGGTGGCTTGACCATAAGCCCATAAACAGTTTCTTAGGACTGATCTGAGGAAATGTAGTAGACTCAACATACAAAGTGCTCAATGTTTGGGGGTGTTTTTTGATTCCCCTAGGCCACCAAACCCTCCCACCTGGGCTTAGGCAACAAAAAATACAAAACTACGCAAAATAAAGAAACCGTGTTGGTGTCATTTCCACAATCTACTAGAGGAAGTTACTTTTGCCTGTGTTCTCCTAATTACTGTAACATTTAGTAATCGAAATTAGAAAGATTACTAAATGTATAAGCTTCAGAGTTGCCATTTTACTTCTGTAACACTTTAAGTTTTATAAAGGAATGCGAAAGTGTTAAGAATATACATATTCAAAATATACACTATGACAAAGCAGCACATAGAAAACTGGTCTTTTTTCACCAGCCCTAGTGTAAATGTGACCATGGTCAATTTAAATTTGGATTTCGTACAGTGGCAACATAGAGAAACAATTATACCTAAGTCGAGAAGTCTGTCCCCAGGGCGGTTCCACTTCCAACCTTCCAGCTGCTGGTGCTCTGTATACTGCAACCTTCTGTCATGGAACACAACTCTTATAATACTCTAACAAAGAAGAAAACAAGCATCTGATGAGCCATAAAGTTACTATATGTTTAGAACAGCTTAAAGCACTAGAACATTCCACAATAGCTACAGTGCTGATACGAACGTATTTACAGTGAAAAAATTGGTAACCATCAGTATCCCAATATATTCCAGAACATAGAAATAGAACTGAACAGCAGGAGATATTTGAAAATGTGGTAAAAATACAAAAGAGAATGACATCTGATTGCATATTCTAAAGGTCAGCATGAATTGCCTGCAGTGAACTGAGCAACACTGACAGCATAGTATCGACACTGTGCAGGCAACACAAACTTATTCAAGAAAACAAACACAGGAGACTTCATTTATTCTAAAAAGCAGTGAATACGGTTTGACCACTGTTTTTTCATCAGGAATTTTGTGAATTTTTGTAGACAACTTTAAGAAACAAAACAGAAAAATATATTCCTAATGTTTATAAATATATTTACAACAAATCTATTATTTTAACTAATAGTTAGAATAAAAAACATCCAAACTACTCCAACTCTTCTAGCTGAAATATTAATCTAAAAATACTACAGTATGATTAACTTTATTCAGCTAGGAGCAATTAGCCAACAATGCCTACTTATGTGACCAGTTCTGCTACAACTGTGCTCTTAGTCATCTTAAATAATGGTATCCGTTCTGCCGCATGAACGCACATACAAAGTTATACAGACAGGAAGAACAACTGCAGACATGACTTGCTACTGAACAAACAAAACAGACAAAATTTTTAAAGGCTCACTTTTTCCCATTAGTTTACAGTCTTACTTGTATTAACAGTGGATAAAAGCATTCAAAAAAACCCTCAAGAACTTTCAAATGAAGTGCCTTCTCCAGATACAATGCATTTCCTCGGTTTTATTTCGAAACCGGAAAGCACATGTGCATGCATGCGCAAATATACGGCTGCTTTTTCATTGCAAACTTGCAAGTTTGGAAGTATCTGCAGCCACCTCCACCACCAGGAAACATTTTCTTTGTTGAAGTACTGGGATTCCAGCATTTAAGTGCCCAGAACAGAAAATTTGTTGATGCATGTCTTACTATGATAAAATTTACTGGTTTAAAACTTTTACGCTGCTTTCATCTATTCTACCTATGAAATGGCTCACCATCAACATAGGAACTTATAAAAATACAGCAGAGAGATTCTGCGAAGTTACAAGGAAACAGCACTGAAGCGGGCAAAATAGTCAACATGCTGATTACAGAAAGCGAACATGACAGATTGTAAAAGGTTTAATTACAGAACTCACAAGTCAGTTTTATATTTGTGCTTAACACTTCCTGAAATCCCACAGACAAATAAGTACAAGTCACAGGAATATACAAAAGCCAGCCAAAGTTCACAAATTATACAGTCCCAAGTTGACAGGTGAAGAATCAGACTCCCACAGGCACAATGTTCTGATGTACTTATCAGTACCACTGTCAAAGTGACTTTAACTGAATTATTTTTCCCTCTTCCCCAATGCATGAATGAGATTTTTTGGAAAATTTAGTAAAACTGCCTGAAGCTTATAAGAAAAGCCCACCTTCCCACCTTAAATACCACAAATTGGGCATTTTTCAGTCTACCTCATTCTTATACTTCATGAAATAGTTCAGATTCACAGTACCTTCTGCTAACATTAAAGCATAAGGAGACAAATCTGGAATTAGGAACAGGAGCTCAGGTATGGAACAAACTGCTCAAGAAGCAGCAAAATTAAAGATGGGTTTTGCTATAGACATGTTTCCTATGTGCCAGTATTCCACCGCTGCAGAAAACATAGGTTGGCTCAATGTGTCCTCCATAACACCTATTAAGAAATATGCTCATAATACCTCCACTGCTTTCTAAATGACCCCTCTAGCTTCCTTATGCATCTCCTAATTACTTAAAATGGAAAATGAAATGGCTCAGAAGATGCTGGATACAAATCCATAGACAACTAAGTATCTTCAGCTTTATATAAAATAATTCAGTCTTCACACAAGGACTCTATGCACTGCCTATTCATATTCTTCATATTCATATTAAAAATATCACTGGTCAACAGCCATTCTGAACGTGTATCTAGCGACAACAGAAAAAAAATTCATAAAATATGCAGTCTCTGGATTGGATTTCTCTCATCTAACTTTAGATATCTAAATTTGAGATCATTGCTACCACAGCTTCCTTTTACTCAGCAGAAAGACACCCGCACTTTTAGTGGAGATTCATCTCATCTTAAAATAGATCAGACTGCAGGCCACATAAAGGGTACATAAAAGTGATTAGCTCACTTCTAGTTATCTAAAATTACATTAAATCAACCAGCTCATTCATAAAGATGAAAATGCATATATGTATATTCTTTTAATTTGAAGTAAACCTGAAATAAAACAACAAAACTAGGCATTAGGTTCCACTGTGCATATTTTCTTTATTGGTAAGATCAGCTGGTCCACCTCCCTCTGAATTGGAGTACAACAAAAGGTTAAAAACTACTCTTTTCATGTGCAACCAGCAGAAGTTTGTTAGTAACACTATCTAGAGAACTTCAGCTCACCTTCACCAGTTTTCCATTGATCTCTGGTATGTCTCCAGCTTTCCGATTATCTAGCATCCTTATTTCATAGGACTGACCTTTAAAGAGAAAAAAAGTTTGTTATCAGTAGAAGAGTCAGAGCACAAAGCTATTTCATGTTTAATGCACCTGAATTAGCTTCTGGTTCATACACAGCAAACCAGAATCAGTACCTGCAACTTAAGTTTAAGAGATTTTTATAACAAGGTTCACTTCATAACACAGGAATTAATGAAACTAAATTCAACTTTTTGGTCCCACTTTAAAACTGCGGATACCTTCAAAATTTAAGTATTTCATTTTACATGAAATGTAAGTGCACGTTTCTCTTATTTTTTTTTTCCTGAAGAAAAACCTTTCAAAGCTGAATTTTTATTTTTGAAACTGAGAACCATAAACTGGTCTTCAGAAACAAACTCTCGCAAAATTTTTGTACTCTTCATACAACACACATACTACTCTCCCATGTTTAATTTTGCCCATGTAGCTGTTGCCTTTGTGCCATTTGTGGGCTTCATATCATTTCAGAACTAAGCCTTTACAAGACCTAGTTACTGGTAATTTCACACAGGTATGAGCAAACCTGTCTTTCCAGTGAATTTGAGGAACTGTTGTACATCAAATTAGAAAAAGCTCCAAGTAATTTATTTGAACTACGGGGATTTATTTTTTTCTTCCAAGGTGAGCAACACACATTCATTTGCAAAATCACATTTCCTTAATTAAAATACAGGACAAACTAGATTTCAAGAGATTCACTAAGATCAAGTGCAGTACATTCACATTACCTCCTGCATTACCATCCAAACTACCTTTATGCTACAGTATTTAGTACTTTTAAAAGACATTTATCAGCTTGCCACACAAGGTAAATGTTCGGCTGTCATACCCTGTGAATAAGATTTCTTCAGCTCCTTTCACTGCTTCATAGACTGATGTTACCTCCAACTATGGACTGTCTGGGCTTTTTTCTGTAACACAATTAGTACCTTTCTGTATCTACTCGACACATGTACAGGTTTTCTTTACCCCAGCAGCATTTGATCACTGCTGACAAATATGTATAAATATTAAATGAATGTAACTAGTGCAACTGAGTAAAGCAAGAGATCATTGCTCCTCTTATGTTTAACAGGAGATTTTTTTTTCCCTGTTAATGAGATTCGTTCAATTACCAGTGTTACTTTACTCACATGGAAATAAAACATGTAATTCCATCTCCATTTACAGACAGCATCACGGGGTTTTTTTGTTTAATCTAGCACTATTAATAAAACTTTTGCAAATAGATCTCTGTTCTCTTTCACAATTATTTTGAAAGGTGTGGGAAAAAGAAAGAAAAAAGAAAAGACATTCTGATTGCTTGCTCAGCAAGTATTGCTAGTCTTTTCAGGTACAAAATATCTACTGCTCCACCCTTGTCTACCAAACCAGCCATTTCATCACAGAAGTTGATCAAGTTGGTCAACTGTGACTTCCCCTTGGCTTTTTTTTTTTTAGCTAACCCCGACACTATTTAGAAATACAGGATTTTCCTGTGCTGGCACTTAAACCTCTTCAGGAGTCCCATTTTACACAGTATTTAATAGTGTTATTAGGTCCCTCTGTGAGGAACTCTGAATTCTCCATTCATATGCAGCTGTTTTAGCTACTGCAATGCATAAGATTGTCACCTGAACTACACTTTTAATTATTCTACATCTGTACATTGAATCAAATTAAATGAATACTAGATTAAATAATTCTGTAGAACTTATGCTTTCTTCAACACAGTTCAGTTCATTATCTTTCAAACTAAACCTCTGTTCTGGTATCAAACACAATGCTACAGTGAGCTAGTCTTCCCTCATTCATCAAATAGGACATATCTATGCTGACTACTCCTGATGACCTTCTTGTCCTTCATATGCTTGGAATCCGTTCCCAGGATTAGTTACTCTCGTCACCCTCCCAGGGATGGAGGTGAGGCTGACCAGTAGTTCCCTTGGTCCTCCTTTTTGAAGATCAGCACAATGTTTGCTTTCCTATAGTCCTTGGGCACCTCTTTTAGTCACAGTGGTTGCTCAAAGACTATCTAGAGTGGCTTCACAACGAGATCTGCCAACTCCCTCAGCACTCATGGTGCATCCCATCAGGACTCATTGATTTATGTATGTGCAGTTTGCTTAAGGAAACCCTGACCTGTTCCTCTTCCACCAAGGGTACATATTCCTTGCTCCAGACATTCCCCTTGATCTCTAGGGCCTGGGATTCCAGAAGACCAGTGATGCTAGTGAAGAGTGAGGTGAAGAATGCTTTCAGTACTTCAGATTTTTCCATGTCCTGTGTCACCATCGCCCATACCCTCTTGAGCAGGGACAGCACATTCTCCATAGGCTTCTTTTTGCTACTTATGTACTTACAGAAGCTCAACTTGTTATCTTTGACACTCCTCACCAGATTCAACTCTACCCATACTTCAGCTTTCCTAACTGACTGCATCTCTGCATGCTTGGACAGCGTCTCTGTATTCCTTCCAGGCTACCTGTCTCTGCTTCCACCTACTGTATGCTTACTTTTGTGTTTGAGTTTCGTCAGAAGCTCCTTGGCCCTCCATGCAGGCCTCTTAGCATTTTTGCCCAACTTTCTGCTCATTGGGAACCACTGCTCTTGACACTGGAAGAGGCAATCCTTTAATATTAACCAGCTTTCTTGGGCTGCTCTTCCCTCATGGACCTTATCCCATGGGACTCTACCAAGATCATCACTGAAGAGGGCAGTATGCTCTCCTGTAGTCCAGAGATGTGATCTTGTTTCTGCCCTCCTCCCTCTTCTCAGGATCCTGAACTCCACCATCTCATGGTCACAGCAGCCAAGGCTGCCTTTAACATTCACATCCCCAATGAGCCCTTCCTTGTTATAAGAGGTATAGTAAAGCACCTCTCCTCACTGGCTCCTCTTGCATTTGGGTCAGAAAGTTGTCATTAATGCTCTCCAGGAACTTCCCGGATTGCTCATGCCCTTCTGTGTTGTCGCTCCACCAGACATCAAGGGTAGCTTAAGTCCTCCTATGAGGACCACGGCCTGTGAATGTGAGGCTACTTCTAACTCTTTGTAGAAGGCCTCATCTGCTTGTTCTTCATAGTCAGATGGCCTATGGCAGACACCCACTACGAGGTCACCCATATTGTTCTGCTCTTTAATCCTTACCCATAAGCTCTCAGTTGGCTTATCACCCATCCCTAAGCAGAGCTCCAGACATTTCAGCTGTTCTCCCACAAAAAGGGCAGCTCCCCCTTCCTTATCTTCTTGCCCTGCTTTTCCTAAAAAGCCAGTATCCCTCTGTTGTAACACTTCACTTATGCAAGCCATCCCATCATGTCTCTGTGGGCCACCCTGCTGGCAAAAGTGTCTTTGTCCCTCTTGCTGAGGTGGATCCCATCTCTCCCAAGCAGTTCTTTGCATTCACAGAACTACAAGCCCAGCTGCACAGTGTAAACCAACTTAACAGATGCTTCCCCTTTAAAAGCAATTCCCTTCCGTTACCACTTTCACTATTTGATATACATCTAGTTGAGCAGCAGCCAACTCAAAACACTGTCCTACAACTCTGATATGCATTCTCAACGGACTCATTTAGCAGATTTTACAGTTAGTAAGAACCCTGCAAACCCCTGAACAACCAACCATCATCCCTCCAAGACCTGAACATCTTGAATCAGCTTCAGCTGGAAACCTAATCAGTTTAAATATTCCATTAGCTCATAGAATATCTCAAGTTGGAAGGGACTCATAAGGACAGAGTCCAACTCCCTGTTCCTCATAGGGCTATCTAAAACTAAACCATATAACTAAGAGCATCATCAGATGCTCCTTGAACTCTGAACAAAGCTCTTAGGTATTCCAATTAAAATACTAACAGAGGGTAAAGTCCGGGCTTGTTTAAGTATTGCCTTAGGAAATGTCTCCACAGCTTAACAGAGAGGGCAAATGTTCCCATTACTTCTGGCGTTCCCAATCCAATACACTAAGACTGCTGATGAAATTCAAGAGGGTCTTAGCTCTCTATATTCCCTACTCACAAACCTCTTGAAAATTATTTAAGGCAAGACACTGCCTGATAACAGGGCCAAACTAGAAACCAGATAACTGAAGTGACCTCTTTTTCTAGAGGACTTAATCCATCTCATTACGCAAAAAGATCTATCACTACAGCTCAGTGTTGCAAACCACAACTATTTTGAAACCTATTTTAAGCTGGCTTCAGTATGAAAGATGTCATCTCTGAAAACTATTGCAAGATTTTTAAAAATAAATAAACATAGATGGTTTGCATCAACAGCTAATAGGGCATTTTTTTAGGAGAGAGTCTTAACCTAGGCAGAAAATGTACTGTCTTTCTGTCTGAAGCACTAATACAGAAGGAAAGTTGGCCAAGTGGTTTTTTACCATATTTATTTAGAAAAAAGATATACCAATGCCTTCATTTTTCAACAGCAGGAAAAGTTGGACACTGAAAACCAGCAAAACTTCTTTCCAAAAGAAATCTTTATATTAAAAGATATTTTCAAGGAAACATGAAACAATCTGAGTCATTTCAGATGCTGCCACTTAAATGGCAAGCTCTTCTCAAGGCAGGGATAGCAAACACTTTCTTCCTTCAGTTTGTCGCCCTGTCCTGGTTGCCTAGTACACTGAGGTCGCCTTCGGGCTTCGTGTTTGGTCAGGGAGGTTGGATTCTGGCACTGAAGAAAATAAAGTATATTTCTACAGAGTAAGAAGTTTATAAAACTTAAATTTTTGACAAAGCACTCTGCTGCAAAGCACTGGTCCAGCACTCCGCTGCAATTGTACTGTTTTCTCCTGAAGAGAGCATTCAAGGTACAAAAAGTGGTACAAAATAAACCTGACTAAGCAAATGGCTGAACTATGTGACCACATGTTTCTAAGAAACTGCAAATCACTTAAAGACCTTCTATTATCCTCATTAGCAGAAGAGTCAAGTAATGTTTAAAGCATTTTTAGATAGATTGGATACTGCAAAATGAAGCACTTAGCAGCTTTATTCACACAGAAAGCTGAAAATGATGCTGTCTCATCATGACAGTATCAAATTAGATACAATCTGCTCTCACAGATTTTGAGGCCCCAGTACACAGGTATGAAATGCATCAACAAAGCTCACATAGTACCAGAAGCATTTCAACTTAGGCAAAGAGGGCATCCTATCAAGAAAACACATTGTAAAATATACAAATTCTACAACCTAATAAATCAATTAATAGCTTGCAAAGACCAAGGAAAATTCACCAATACATACTTTTATCTGTGTCCTCCAGCAAACTGCCCACTAAAGCAATACATGCTCAGATAAGCTCATGAGCTAAGAAGATCAATTGTATCAAAGCATGGTAGGATATGGAAAAGAAATTGTGAACATAATTTAAAAAAAATTGTTTGTATTTTTCACACAAACTATGCTGCAGGACTGTGTCTTCTAATTACAGTGCTACCTTTTGAGAGATGTGGTGAAGTCCACAAAGAAAAGAAAAACCACAACTAAATCTAGAAACAGTGATCGTAGAGCATTAGAGCCAGGGGAAGTGGCAGTGTACAAAGCCATTGGTATGATCCAAAACAAATGATAAATGGTTTTGAGTTCAGAATACTAGCTGATTAAACGTAGGACACCAATGTCATTTCCAGAGGTGAGGGAAGTTTTATCACATAGTAACGAAAACATTCAGGTTATATCACCCAGTAGTCAGTGCCCTCTGGAAAAGGAAAAACAAATTATCATGCAAATCAACCCCAGGCTATGAGGAAAAAGCCACAAGACTCACATGAATCATAGAACAGTTTGGGTAGGAAACGACCTTTTCATAAATATAGAGACAATAGTGAAATACAAATAAACTCCATAGGTAACTACAAAGGTAGCTGCACATGTGTATATGTTTCAAACATAATACTCTTATGGACAGGTATGTATAGCTAATTTGAGAGCCACTACAGTGTCCTCTGTTGTGCAACACTTGTGTTTAGGGATTGACATTTTAACATCTATCATAATTTTCTGAAGATGTTTGTATCTTATTCAAATATAATCCAATTAATTTACTGTTATCCATAAAGTTTAAATAGGAATGGAAAAGTTGTCTTAAACATTTTAAGCTATTACTATCCGAAGTTTGTCTCCTATTAGCTCTGTTGGCTTGATTTTACTGGAGAAGGTGGAGGACAGGGAGGCATAACACATAGAACAGGACAGAACCAAAAACAAAACAAAAAATCACATAATGCACCACACTCTAAAGAGGAAGTTATGACAGACTATGAGTCTGCAAATTGGACAAAACAAGACCACTAGTATGGTATCCAACCTCATTTTTGACATGCACTTATTTTGGATGTACCCACATATATAAAAATACGAAATACAATTTCAGTTTTCGACTTGCACCACAAGCTACATTCACTATAGTTATGCCTGCAACATACATATACCAACCTTGATTCAAGTATGTAAGAGTTTCATCATATAATTTTACTGCTGGGGATGTTGCAGCACACATAACATACTGGAAGGGTGGATGTTTGGTCTCATTTTCTTGTGGAAGGCTGGAATCTTCCTGTTTGAAGATAGGCAGTGCCAAAACATCGCTGAAAAGAATAAACAAATAAATTTGTAAGACTGTTGGCCCTGTTTTGGCTGAAGTTAAAGAAAAATGAGGTTTTTTTTGATTTAAAAAAACACAGTGTCACTCTGAGCTTATTAGTGAAACCAGTGTGAGAAGAATCCAAAACACCAAAATTTTAGGCTAGGATACATAAACAATGCTCTGGGACCTAAGCAGACAATAAATAAAGTTGTGCTGATCTTCTCAGAACTTAATCTTCAGTTTTTTACTCCATTTACTCTTAACTACACACCTGTCAACACAGGCAAACTTGTCTAATACACATGCAGCTAAGAGATATGCATTTACTTCCTTCTTCAAAATAATATATTCCCCAAAGTATAATTATATCTAACCTACTAATTTTGAATCTCAACTTTCCTTAGGCTTTAGCACACTGAATAGCACAAAAATTATTAAGCAGCAGATTCACAAAGCATAAGTTATAGAAAGTATATACCAAGATTCACTTCATTTAGAGGCATAAGACCACCAGAAAAACTCTGGAACTGGGAAGTTTCTAATCAGTAAAGAGCAATCCATGCAGTCCACAGGTCACGGTTAGAGAGATGGCTTCACCACAACCAAAACCACACCTGCTTTCTACACAAATAAATATTCTGTATTCCTTGTTTACAGTAATTCTTCATAAATAAAACTTCAAAGAGATCAGTGAGTTCTGTTCAAAGCCAGTATTCTTCTAGCACCGAATTTTTGTTCATGATTAAATTCTTATCTGCAGATCCATGAAACTTTCCTTGAAAATTAGTATCTAAACTGAAATAAGATTTCTCACACAACCTCACCTGTTGATTCAGGTTTTAATCTACATGTATGTTTTCTCTTGCACTGATCACACAGATTTAATATATTTTCGTAAAAGAATTATAAGTGTCTCATCTGTATTACACTATACTTTGTATCCTAAAATTTTTCAAGTAAAATCTTTTTTTGTTGTTCCTTGTTTCTGTGAGAGCTTGCTTTATTTAAAGAGAACTCTGTAGTTTCTCTTGAATGCCAGCTCATATCTGGAAAATTAAAAAAATGTCAGTATCATTAAAAAGTTTAAAAAGTGAAATTACAGCCAATATTTTCGTATCATGGGAAATTATAGTCTAGACTTGACCTATGTAAGTACTAGGTATGAGGAGTGCAGCTGGGGCACCCCAGTTTTTCTTTCAGAGCATGTGGTATATACAGTAAAAACCAGCCACATCATATTCCAATCAGCTGGCTACCTGGCAGAAGCTATATTGACCTGAAAGAGGAAATACTTATGAACAGTGAAAAAGTCTAAGTAGTTTGTCTATACCTTGTAGAGACCATAGACTCTCTCCCCAACAACTAGAATAAAATAAAATTTAAAAAAAAAAAAGATACCCATGCAGGTTCCTTTCCACTAGGAAGAAACCACAGGAGATGCTACAAACAGGCATGAAAAGCAGGACAAGACAGGATACTGTCCAAAAAGGCTGTACACATCTGCTGAATGCTACTGTAGCTACTTCTGATGCCAGCTCTCCAAAGCAGGGCCCAGAGGAGGCTGTATTCCATAACTAGTTATGAATAACAATAATGTGAAATACCACTTAGGAGAAGCAGGCACTCTTAAATATAGACAAAAGGAGCATTATATCCAGAGGTAGGACAGAAAACTTCATAGACTGGTGGACTGCTACTTGAGAATGACTCAGAAGAAACGACTACATGCTTGATGCCTTGATGTCAGGCGAAAGGGCAGCCCAACACGAGAGGGAGCACTGTGACAAGCCGAGAAGCATCCTCTCAAGACAGGACTTTGACACTTGGAACCCACACTCTGCACACACTTTGGCCCTTAAAACACAAAGTACTGTTTTTATGAAGAGGAACTTTAAAACAGAAAGAACAGGGAAACAATAACAATGTTTAAAACACACACATAAGAGTCGAAGTGCAACAAAGAAGACACGCATAGTATGACACCAAATAAGTGACCAATAACTCTCGACTAAGTTCTGCAGCACTTGCTTTCGCATAACACGCAAGATTAAAAAGAGAAGTATTTTTGTTTTTATGAATAAGTATCTTTCAAGCCTTCATTTTCCACCCACTATCTAAAGACAAAAATGCATCTGTTCTGGCTTAAGAACATGTGCCATGGTTAATGAACTAGTTAAATTAACAGACAAGGCACTGGAAGCCAACCGATACAAAAAGAAGGCAAATTCAGCCAGCTTTAAACCTGCTTTTGCTAATACTTCTGAAGTGGTAATGACTAACTGCCACTACGGAAGGAGGAAAGAAAAAATATATATATATCCGACTTCCCAACCCTACAATTTAGCTGTAGAACACAGCATAATGTGCATTCTTAAATGCTACCACTAAAAAAAAAAAAAAAAGACACTCCAGCAAATAGCACATGGCAAATGTAAGAATATTCATTTATTTCCCCAGATGAAAACACAGATTTTTCTTACAAATTAAAGTCTTCTGGGTACTAGTACATGTCAAAGGCAAAGAGAAACCAGTGCAATTTAAAACTTCTTCTTAGACCATCTTTAAACAACATTTTGATTTGTTTCCTCATAAGAAATGAAATTTGACTGTTTTCACATACACTCATTCCTATCTAAAAACAGATAAAAGCTGCAGGCAATTAAGGAAAAAAAATCAATGAGGTATGAATAAAGTATTTAAGATTTTAAAGTGATAAAGAAGTGTTAACTTATTTAGAACCACCTATTAATTAGTTTGTTGTGGTTTTGTTGTTGTTGTTGTTTGTTTTGTTTTGTTTTTAATAATGTATCTTTTCTGACTTTCAACAAGGAAGATGCTACGAAGTGACTGATCTATCCCCCAGTCATCACTGTACAGCAACAGAGGATGACCTGTTTTATTTGATACCCATGAACCCACGGTTCAGCAACACAAAAGGTCTTCTGGGCAGCACCAACATAAAGAATTCTGCCACGTGAGCTGCTCCCTCCCCACTCTTCCCCTCTACAAAACATTTTTCTGAGCCATGTTGGGATCTCTATCAGTTCATACATACCATGGCCCAACACACAGCTACACAACTGAGGGTGGTAAAAGCAGGTGATAAATATATTACTGCAGAGAAACCCACATCCTACCAAACAGGACTTGAGGGCAGGCATAACGTATTAAGCCCATTTCCCTCCTCATGACTGGCAGTAACAAGGATATACGAATCAGGTAAGAAATTGCCTAAATTTACATAGGAAGGAAATCCTTAGGAACATGCAGCTTTGAGGAACACACAAATACATTCCTCACAGTTCTCTGAAGCCAAACTCCCCTACTGTTTGTCCTTACATCAGTTCAAATAGGGACCATCTAAATTTCACGGTCACAAGCATTTTCTACAACATAAAACTCATTGCTCACAGCACAGCTGAAGAAAAGGTGCCAGGTGTACTCATAATTCAGAGTAGGAAACCAACAAGGAACAGAAATTTAATATTTTTAACAGTCCTCTTTACTTACACTGAATAACAGTATCTCATAAGTATTAAACTGCATATAATATATGCTATTATCTAAATCATGTTCCTATAAGCTACAGAGATCCTAAATGACAGTAGCTTTACCACCTCTAATTTTATACTGAGTCTATTATAAGACCCAACAACAACAGCACACAGGAGAGCAGGTCAGCCTTCTCAGTTCTCACTTTTCTTCCTCAGACCCCAGATATAATTTCCACATTTATAATGAGCCAAAGCCTGGCAGCGCAAATTATGTGCCCCTCAGTAAATCACTGGCAGCCTCCGCGGTCATGTCTACTTTAGCATCCTTTAGTCATTTTCCTACTCACCTGGTGAAATTTGATTTTCGCTGGCCCAAGGCAGATTACTGACAGGCACTTCTACTGCCAGCTTTGCTCGGATTACTTAACACAGCAAAGTAACTGTTGCCTAAACTGAAGCACTCACTGGCAAAGCTGCCCAGATGGAGGAAAAATAATTTTTCCAAAATAGCTACCATTGAAATTATCTCATGCTCCAGGAGAAAAGAGCTTCAAGAGACCAATTCTGTTCTATTACTGCCACTAATAACTTTTTATCTTGTGAAGTAAGACTATCTTAGTTCACTTGTCTCATCTAAGTGAACTTCGGACTACTACAATCAAGCCAAGGTGTAAAGGAATAGCAATGTTTTGAAGAAGAAGTACCATCTTTTGTTAAGACTTCTTGACCTATCCGGGTTTACTCTCCTGATGGAAGGAACTCTGAGACTAAATTTTTGAAACTATTAGCTCCAGTAAGAGAAGTGTTATCTCAGTCCCTTACAATTCATTATCTAAAGCATTCAACAGAAAGCATTCTTTCTTCCTAGAGGGAGAAGACAATTTTCCCGGAAAAAACAAACAGAAACAGTCTCCATTACACACCAAAAGCAGGCAGTAAGCGCATCTCCAACACGCAATCTTGGCAAGATATGCTACAGAAGTACATAAATGAAACTTCACCATACAAGAGCAGGAAAGCTTAGAAAAGGGAGCAAGCTGCATGTTAACACTTGAATCAAAGCTTCCAGTGGGATGGATCACATGTGATAGCTACCCTATGTTATGTAGCCTACATGAACATAGTACAAAAAGACCAATAAAGATGCAAGTTATCCTTGTCCCATGCTTGTGAAGTGTGTGTCAGTTACAAAATCACCTTCCTTCCAAATTTAAAACCTTTTTTTCCAACACTTTTTCTGATGCACTTAAAAAACCCACAAACCTGCCGAATAATAACAGGTTCACGAGATAAACGAAGAACCTCCCGTCCTTACAAAAACAGGAACTAGTATGTGATCAAAATTCAAAGTGGCATTCCATCAATCATCTGTCTTATCTGTCTTCTGGATTGTATACTTTTGGGTGTGAGTACTACAGCATTCAAGAACATCCAGGTCTTTTGAAACTTTACAGCATGGTTTACAAGGACAAATACCTTGAGAAAAATGCTTCTCAAGCCATTTTTGAATTAGTTATGATCTCAAAGCCAAGCTCTGCACTGTTAAGAGGCCTCAACAAGTTACAGGAAAATGTAAAGAATGGGAGAGCTGATACTTCTTAACACTTTTGCTGTATCCACAAAAAGCCCAGTCTGATGCAGGATGAAACCACTGAAAGTAGCTTCTGGGAAACAACTTTCTCTGAAGCAGCTGTCAAGTGTAACATGAATGAGAAAACAGGTGCAAATGTAATGCTGTTAGTGGGATTCCTACAACACATCATATAGAAACTGGTTAAAGGCCTCAACTTATTGCAAGCCTGGCACAAAATGCAAAAAGCAATCAATAAAAGAAAGAACAAAACTCTCATCATCAAAACCTCTGTCTTCCTAAGCTCTCGAAGGTACCAAGGAAAAGTTGTAAAAATAGTATTTGTTCACAACGACAAATCCACAGTTCTCTATCTCCTCCTCCAACACAGGGACGCCCGGCAGCTACTACAGTACAGATTGCTCCTAAGTGGAAGTAACACAGAAAGCATAAATCAGGGTAAACCTGCTGTCCTGCTCTCAAATCCCACACACCCGTCCACCATGGGAGGTGACATGGCAACAGAGAAGATAGTTATGCAACCTGAAAAATCTTTCCCTTAAGAATTTAACTGGTCTGCTTGATGTCCTGAAACATAAACACACATTCAACTTGAAGACAAAAACAAAACCAAAAAAACCAAACCCCCCCACAAAACATTGTCAGTGATCTAGAACATGAGGTTTATTTTTCAACATGTTTTATCTGTGGTAACAACGGGAAGAGGTTTAGGTTTGTGGACTGCCTTTTTCCTTAAATGTTGATTTCCTAGCAGGTATTTACATATTTGTGTGCGTACACAAAGAATCAAGGTCCAATTCTAATCAGTACATAAAATTTCATTTCACAGAGTCTAGATGTTAGTTAATTTTCTTTTTCTACAGCGTAATACATAAAAATAGAACAGACCACTGCAACAGAAACTTTTTTTAATATATTCCACAGAAAGTACTGTGTAGAGCTTAAAATAGAAAAGAAAAAATTTGAGGATACCTTAAGTAAGCGCTCCTCTGAAAAAAAACCCAACATAGACAGTAGCACATTCTCAAAAGAGTAAGATGCATCAGGGGAAGCATAAACAGTCATTTTGTCTGTCAGAAAGTAACAGGAGCCACAAAGAAAACAAGCCCCGAATAAGATAACTTCATTTTTTTTATTTTTGCACAGCAACTATGAAGTTAAGACAGTAACTGCCATTACTGTATCATGTTCATCAAAAGCCAAAAAAAAAAAAGTTTGTCAGGTACCCGAAAGTTGTCTCTCTTCTCCATTTGAAAACAAAGCTGTGCATTCTATAGTAAGACAATGATTCCCCAAATCCTAACAGACCACC
The DNA here is from genome assembly GCF_963082525.1 of Nesoenas mayeri. Taxonomy (NCBI): domain Eukaryota; kingdom Metazoa; phylum Chordata; class Aves; order Columbiformes; family Columbidae; genus Nesoenas; species Nesoenas mayeri. Next base: position 111,918,736 of record NC_137543.1, read on the forward strand.
TTCATGGTTACTTTAGCCTAAACTTTGGAAGAGAGGTGCCACACAAAACTCCATCACCATCCCAGGCTCTGGCAGCCCAGTGAGGAAGCACAACCGAATGCTCTGATCTTTACAACCAAGGTAGCAGCCAGCTCCATTCTCCAAAGACATTCCAACTGTTTGGGAGATGCAGCAGAGCCAAACCGACCTGATTCTCCAAAAATGGAGGATTGTCTGGATGTATTTTCATACAGTCTTTTAGACAGACTCTCCCATTTTGGAACCAAGAATCATCTTTTTCAATTTAGTTTAATAAACCTCAGGTTTTAATCTAAAAATACATACCAAAATAGCAACTTCTGAAATAATCATCAAGTTCCCCAATGACATACTTCAATTTTAACACTACAAATGCCATTGGATTTGAAAGCATTGAAATAAATCCACATACTAAGCTTCCAAATCACACATAAACATTCAGTTATTAAGGTACTTGTCCTTACATTAATGCTCAATTAGGTTAATTTAAATTAATTAATTAATTCATTCATTCATTACATGAAAAATGGCGTCTGCTAGAGAAATGGCAGGCACTTCCTGAAACTTATCTTTTCATAGAAAGTACCCATTTTTTAACAGTTCGTAGCAACAATCAATGGTCCCAAAAATGTGTTACAATAGATGACAGATTTAAACACTGTGACAGTCTTAAATCTATACAACAGCACCATGACCAACTGAAGTTACCTGTGATACTCAAAAGTCACTATCACTAAAGGTACTATGTTTTTAGGTAGGTTTTTGAGGGGGGTTGACACATCTGACCATAATTGCTATCAGTTGAATAGAATTTTGTTTTTATAGGTATCAAAAGACATTAGAACAGCAATCACAAAAACTAGGCTTCAAAATGTTGGAAAAATTTTGAGAAATTTCGAGAACTATTTAAAACCATGTGAATCTGCAGAGAACTTTTGTCCAGCCAGCTTCCTTTTAAAGAAAGTATAGCTACTGGACAATGGATATGAGCAGATTTCTTAATAAGAATTAACACAGGAGTAATGCCATATATTCAACTTCAGGGCATTGATCGATCGTCAACTTCAGAAGCACCAACTATGTTATATACCACCCTAATAGGTAAAAAGTTTATGTGCAGGTCTTCCTAATAAAATGCAGGGGCATATAGCTTGGGGAGCTCTCCTAGCATTCTCCTCTAGAGAATATTTCTCTTTCTTCTCTCATTTTTTTTTTAAGTGACCAGTAATTAGCTTCTACTGGCACACAAAACAGCGACAATTAACATCTTTGGTCTTCATGCTACACTACTTGTCTTAGTTTTGCCCTCTCACATCACTTGAAAGGGCATGATTTCCTTAAAGGAGAAATATGAGCAAGACATAAAATCAGTAACATACTTGCTGAAATCACTGAGTCCAGCAAACGCTAACTGCTAAAAGGTGATCCCTTTGTGTGTTCTGAGAGTAAAGTTACAAACAATGTTAGTGTGGGATAAAATCCAGACGAGCTGAATATAAAATCAGGAGTATTTTCATGAAGAGAGGTGAAACACCTTGCTGTCTGAACTGCCAAGTCCTCAAAGTTATTTTTAATTTAAAAAAAAAAAAATCAAACCCCAAACAAAACAAAAACTCCATCAAATACATATCCCACCATAAAACTGTTGAGCTCACAATCCCAAACACTAGCAAAAGGGTCAACATTTCTATTCAGCTAAAACTCTTTTATTTATAACTTTGAACAAATATACTGCCATTCCAACACTTCACCTGGGAAGCACTACTTTATATACATATATATATAAGCCAGCCAAAAACGTGTGGTGGCTTTCAAGTTTCAGGTAACTGAGCAAACGTGTCTTCCACATAGGCTAGGCCATCAAAACTATCAAATTCCAGTGTTGTTCTTCTCCAGACTCTCAAAATACTAACTAATATTGTTAAAAACCTCAGACTAAAATGTCTCCCAATGCCTCCAAAGCAGTTTCTCTTCTTCACTATACTAAGTCACTCAGGAATCTACACGTTCTGCCCACAACTGAGATAAAGTACACTTATTTCAAACAAGCATAGTTTTACCTTAACTTCGAAAAAGCACACACGCAAATGCTATTTAAACACTTTTACTGCAAAACGTGGAAAACTATCAAAAGGTAAAGACACTGCCAAGTTGATTAAGAACAGAAAGAGCTACATGGCAGGAAAAGGAAAAAGCAAACATCACTAAAGACACATACTACACCAAAATATGAAGGAATAAGCAGGCTGATTAAAGTACAACCACACTACTGGCCTATTAACTACCACAACGAGAAGGAAAATTCCTCTAAACGTTCGCGAAAACAGCCGTCGTTGTTTATTATGAACCAGAATTACATTCGGCGAGCAGAAGATGACCATCGCCTGACACACGGGGTCCCGTTACGTAGCCCAGAGGACCGGGAAATGCCGTTTTTACCGTGGAGACGATACACTCAGGGCAAAAGCCCGAGCGGCAGGCCGGCTGCCCGCAGAGGGAGGGGCAGCCCCCTCCCGCCATGAGGAGCGGGCGGCAGCCGCTACCGGGGAGGAGGCGGCGGCAGCGGCTACCGGGAGACCCCGGGCCGGCCGCCGCCACGTGCGCTGCTCGGGAAGAGCCTCCAGGAACCGGAGGAATTGAAAAGAAAAGGAGGGTGGAAACGAAGGGAAGGTGGGGGCAGCCCCGGCTCCTTCCCGCGCAGCAGCACGGCCAGGGCGGCCCGACGGGGCCACTGTGGAGGCGGCGCCCAGCGCCCCCCTGACCCCGCTCCTCGGGCGAGGAGTTACCTCATGCTGTAGGCACCGGCTCCCAGCTCCTGCCCGATACCGGAGAGGCTGGCGTCGAAGTCGTGCACCAGCCCGGACTCGATCACTTCATCCATCTTCAGCACCCACGCCATCTTCCACCGCCCCCCGCGCTCCCGCGGGAGGAGCCGGACGGGGAGGGGCCGCTCAGCCCCGGAGCCGCCGCGGCTCCACCGGGAGGCGGCGCCGCGAGAGGCCGAAGGGCTGAAGGAGGCGGGGGGAGGGGGAGACGTGCGGGGGTGGGAAGGGGGAAGGGAGCGGGTCCGCGTTCAGCCCCGGGGGGGCCCTTTCCCCGCGGCGCGACCAGGGCGCGGGGTCGCTCTCAGCATCCTGCGCTCGCCCGGCCGCCGCGGGGGGCTGGGGACCGGGCGGCCGCCGCCGACCGGACGCTGCCCAGGGCCGCCTCTGCTTCTGCCACCGCCCGAGCTCCGACACAGCCCAGCGGCGCCTCCCGCCGCATCATTCGCCGGGGGCGGGAGCGGCGGGAGCGGCGGCAGCAGCGCGGGCACCCGCCGCACGCGGCTGTGAGGGCCGCCCCTGGGGCCTCCCCGCGGGAGCCGCGCGCCGCCCCGGCGTGGCCCCGCTCGCGCGCAGCGCCGCCGCTCACGCCAACATGGCGGCTACTTCCACCCCCTGAGTGGCTGCCGGGGCTGGGCTTTCCCGCGCGGGAGCCGCCGATTGGCCGGCCTCCTCCAGAGAGCCCAACCACGGGAGGGCGGGGAAGGGCGAGGGGAAAGCGTAGCCAATGAGCGGCCACCTCCTCACGTGAGGAGACGTCACCGGGTGACAGCCCCCGGAGCCCCTCCCTAGGGCCGGAGGGTTCCGGCCCCGTCCCCCCACCCTGCACCCCGCAGCACCGCGGCATGCTGGGAGCACCCCCGGAAACGGAAGTGGGGGAACAACGGAAGTGGAGCCCAGCGGGCTGAGTGGCAGTCGCTGATACTGTCGATGCAGAGACGGAAGGAAGAGACAAGACACGAAAATACTTAACGTTTTATGGCTCCTGCGCTACCTCACACACGCTCTAAACACGCTCTGTTTCGTGGGAAGAACATCCGGGGCTTCCAAGTCTCCAGCTTTGTTAGGAGAAAAGCGAGTCCCCAAATGCGGGCGGGGCTCACCCAGCAATGGTGGAACGTAGAGGGTCTGAACCCTTTTATCGGCGGGGCGCTAGGAGGAAGCTGCTGTAAAGGGACAGACGACAAGTAGATCTGTTAATGGCGTCTTTCAGGTTAAACGGCGTCCGCCCCGTGGTAAGGTGAAAAGTGCACTGACCATACAGAATTTTCTTTGCTTAGTATTCATTACTAACTAATAATTAGTATTAATTACTAGTATTCTAATAATAATAACTAGTATTCATTAGAACAGGCTCCCCAGGGAGGTGTCACAGCCTCAAGCCTGACAGTGTTCAAGAAGAGACTGGACAAGCCCTCAGACACATGGTGTGAACTGTGGGGTTGTCATGTGCAGGGACAGGAGTTGGACTCGATTCTTGGGGGTCCCTTCCAACTCACTGCATTCTGTGATCTCTGTTTCTTTCTGGCCCTGGAGTTGTTTCTTGGGCCGTTTTGTAGCAGCTGAAGTCCCTTTTGTAGGTTCTGAGGTGCACAGAGTCTGCCTTTCTGTCTTTTAATAGGGGCAAACCAAGTTAAATCCAGATGCATTCAGGTAGTGTCAAATTCCTCTTTCTGGAATATGAATTTATATTTTGCAAAAATGACAAAAGTAGCTTGATTTTATGCTGCTATTATTTTATATTCTCCAAGGGCAGGATCCAAGAGGCAATAAAGATTTTAATAAATAATTCTTACTGAATTTGGAGAAGCCTGAGAGGGATGCAGTGAAGAACTGGAACTGCCAGGGGTTTAGATTTTAGCCCTGACGCCTCTGGTCATAAAATACTTAGTCCAGTGAAGGGGTGGTTATAGGGTAAGTTACAAAGGGTTCTCAAAAAAACTCCAAAATGTTAACAGTTCAGAGGGTTGTTAAATAAATTCATGAGAAGTTTCATTAAAATGATACATCCAGTGAGCAAACTACAGAAAAGTGTTGAGACTGTAAAATATATTTTTTCATGTAGTTACATACGTTAAGTACAATTTCTAAAGTTTTTCAAAAGATACAGGTCAGGAAGGCCCTAACTTCATTAATGATTAACAAAATACAAGCTGTTCTTCAAAGTGTACACACAACCTCCTCAAAGCCAGAGAGAAGCACAAGGACCACAATTTATGATTTTTAAAGGCAATTTATGAGTTGAGGTTCAACCGCCAGCTTCTCCAGAAAATTGTGCTGGTGGTTTTGCTCCTCTAAATGCTGTGAGAGTTCTCTGCCTGTCTGTGGGTGCATCAACGGTTCATCTACATGTAAGAGGAAGCTTAAAAAAGGGAAATTCTGAAGAGACCATGGGCTTGTGGACAAGTGAGTAGCGCAGGCACAAGCTTCCAAGTTACACCTTTTAGCAAGAAGAACTGAAACTACCACAGCCAAAGTACTTCTTTAAAACCTGACAAGATGATACCGATACCCTGAATTCACTAATTTATTATTGTGATGGAAATATTTGTTAGCACTCCTGAAGGTGGATAACAACGCAAATGATGGCATTAATTAATTTCAGTGACTATTACGGGATGTTTATGGTCCAGTTAATATATTAGTAGGCAGTGTTTAGCATACTCCAGTAATTGCTATGAAGCTTAAACTCCTACTGTAGAAGAATTACAGAGTTTTAATTGAGGTCTCAAACCTTACTCTAAGCAGACATTTGTAGACCAAAAGTGGATCTTAGACAAATAAAGTAGTATAAATAGCACTAAAAAGCCACTTTTGCAAATGATACAAAAGGAAGTGATGGTTTGTGGAAAGAAGTACACTTTCTATTTCTGACAGAGATAAGAGAGGATGCAAGACCAGAGAAGCCAAGATACAATTTGACTTATGCATAGCAAAACTGATTTATCTGCTTACTATACTTAACATAGCTGCACAGCAGTTACAAGATCATAAAATGATTATTTTTATACTGGGGATCGTTTTCTTCTGACATAAATTCCAATCTCTGCTGAGGGTATCTTGAATGGATACAGTAAGACCCATCCTCTTGCAGTTCAGTCTTTAAAAGGTGGGTAAAGCTTGTCCATGATAAGCAAACTGACTACCAGCATTTCTGAAGATGTGATCTTTAGCTATTTTAGGGCACAAAATGCCTTTTTCTAGAAATTTATGAATATTACAGTGTATCTTTAGCAGTATTTGCATCCCTGGCTAACTTAAAACAAGTTTTCTGTAAAGGTTTGGGGTTTTTTGTTGTTGTTTTTAAAGTACAGGCCTGCGATGTGTTTGTTTTCTTTGGGAAAGCTTCCTTGATCGGTCCTGTTCTCAGATCAGCTGCCATGGATCAGCAGCGCACGGAAACTCCGCTTTCCAGCCAGATCTGCCCAGCTCCAGTGCCTGCAGTTGCAGCTTCACTGCAAATCAGCTCAAGTACTCAGCTCTCTAATTTTTGTGATTATGATGCAGTGTTCTCAGCTTCTGCCAAAGTAGTTTAAAAATATCTTTAGACAGATAGTGATTACAAACAGAAACACTGAAAATTTTTCTGTTTTATTTTTTAAACTAGACTTATTACTTTTTAATGCCTACAGTTGACATTCTGCATATTGCAGTATGAATGGTAGTTGCTCTCCTAGTTTTTTGATTTTTAATCTTAATTTTTGGGACGATTTGTTGCTGAACTTACATATTTGCCTTATACTCAGGGTAAGTAGAGTCAAGTTCAAGCTGTTTTAAACACTAAGTAAATAAAGAATACAAGTTTCTATTGCAAAAGTAAAGTTGTTCTTATTCTTTATGAGCAACGAACAGTCTTGTCTGGAAAAATTGTCACACTTTTGATGCTGCCTGTATTCTACAGAAAACTAGAGTGGGTTTAACCAAATAGGAACCGTTCAAAATCCACATACTATGCACATATGGTACATTTTTAATGCTCTTTTCCTAATAAAATTCCTATTCTGCAACATAGACCCTATAAGCCCCATACAGAGCCCTGCAAGTTAGGCACATGAGCCTTTTTTGAGGAGGAGATTGCAGAATTTGTGCCTAAATTGTAAATATTTGCTTATCAGTAAGGCTGAGAGCAGAGGCTACAGGACAGAGAAGGTTCTGTACGCTTCACAGAATTACATACGACTTTCCTCCTTGGCTCTCTCCCGAGCTTTGCCTATATGAAAAGTATTCAAAACTTTCTACCTGCCTTGTGGAATTTTGAGATCTCAAATTCCTTCTCTAACCCTCTGAGCAGGTCAAGTCCACAAGCCTAACTTGTCGCAGGTGACATTCCCTGTGTCCCTGCCATTCCATTTCCGCATAACCCTGTCACCAGACCCAGCAACTGGACTTGGAGGCTTGATGTAACAGAGTATGCAATGAGAGCCTGATCTTACAAAATACCTGCATAAATGTGTTCTAAGTACAGTTCTACAGGGATGTGAGACAAGGGATCCTGGGACACTTCTTTTTCCATCTGCTCTTCACTAATGCTGGCAGGCGTCCTCCCCTGAAGTCGATGGCTGTTCCTCTGAGTCCCACGTGGGACTGAAGTCTGGTGTTTCACTAAGGATGGAGCACTGAAGACAGAGCCAAGGAACTTGATGATTATGACCAGACCGAAGCCTAGAGCCTGAACTGGTTTGTATTCTTTTTGCTTACGGTAATGGGCCTCAAGGGCCAATCTTGTTAGCTCCCGAACACATCCCTTAATTTATGGAAGTTTCCCAGCTACACTGCATTTCAACGCCAAAACGCAGATAGATGAATGCTGCTGGCCAAACCTGAAGACAGATGTTCAAAAATATGTGGGAAGAGTAACTTCAGAGGGACTCGAATGGCAGATTTTTAGATAAGGGCAGGAAAGCAGAAACAAATTCTGGGAAGCAATGAAGAAAGACAAGAACCTGAGAGAGCACGGGCCTGAGAAAAGCTCGGAGGGGACACAGCCCCTCTAGGCTGAATGGAGGCTGAAGAAGAGGGGACCTGAGGTGTGAGTTGCCATCCTTGCTTTCTCATGCTGTTCTGTTCGTTTTGCACTGGGAACTGTACACATCACTTGTGAATGGGATTGCATCAGGGAATTCCAGCGCCTGTTCTTCATTTCAGGTTGACCGCTTGAGTCAATAGAAACAGTTCTGTGATTGCTACACACTTGGGTTAGCCAATCTAAGTTTCAAATCACCCCAAACCTTTGTACTGAAATGGATCAATTTTATAAAATTTCTCTGCAGTTTCCTTCATTTCACACTTCAGAACCCAAATATAGCCCAAATTCCTTTTATTTTCTAAAACCTAAAACTTTACACATTTCTAATAAAAACATGCCACTCAAAAATTCTACAAGAGCAGAAGTAATGTGATACAGTAATAGATGGGAGACTATGAACATATGAAAAGCCATATCAAGGTATATGATTGAACACTATTATGTTTACATACATTGTATTTGGCCAAAAAAGTAATAAGCTGAAGTTTAATACAGAGGGTGAACCACATTATAAATTGAAACTCAGTTGACATCAAGATTATCTGGAATCTGTGAGCTTAGCTCTTGCCAAAGCATAATCATTTTTAATTATAAGAAAAATTTGAATACTGTACACAAATAATATTTTAGTCATGGAGAGGTAAAGCAGGTTCATAGCTTATAGGAATGTACTGATGCAATAAGCTATATATTGCATCAGAATTTCAATGCAAAGCATTTAGCCAGCATGCCTGGACTGATAAGACAAGCAGCCCCATGTCCTGATCCTGCAGGTCAGCTGAGCTTTAGCAGATAATCAAAGTAGACGTGAAAAATCAAGGTATTTGTAAGTCTGTATTAATTTGTATAAACAGAGTTTTATCAACAGACAGTGAATGTAATTTGAAAAAGAAACAAAAAATTAAGACATCTATGCATTACATATTAAGCAGTAAAATGTTCCTATTGCTGTTAAGAGCACAGATGTGTGGTGGCATGGTTTGTGAAAATCGTGGAGCTATAGTAAAGTAAATCTCCAGTATGGTGACTGTACTGTGCAAAGAATTCTCAAAGGGTCTGTGGTCACCACCAGCTCTGTTTGAAGGCTTGAACTTAGGCATTAGCAAAGTCTCTACAGTCTGTATTTTTGTGTGCACTAGCATTATAATAATTATTTAGAAACACCCTCCCACCCCCTGCCCTTTTCTTCTCTTACCGCAGGTAGCTGCTGTTAGTGCTGGGATACTGGTGATGGTGATAATGTTCAGGCTGGCTGTGCCAGAAAAGCATTTTGGGATGAGATGAAGCGTTGTGCTCAGCTAAGAGATGGTCACTGCAGTGATGGGAGAGAGGAAAGAGAAAACAAATGTACATGTTCAGATTAAGGTTGCGATTGGCTTTATACACCTCTGTGTTTAGCTGCTGCCCAGCTGCAAGGTTTTATTACAAGCTGATGTGACATCAAGTGCAGCTCAGACCTCACCAGCATCCCCGTTGATCTCCACCCCTCTCTACACACTGTCAGAGCATCATGGAGCAGAACTGCTTGTTATAGAGCCAGGAGAAGGAGCCATTCATTTCCTAGCACCTCTGCCTCAAAGAGGCATATAGCTCCCTCTTTACACACTACACTCAGAGTGCTTGAACACTATAACCTGCAGAGGCACGCCTGACTGAAAAAGAATAAAGGTGGAATATACAATGATTTATTTAAAGCAAGCAAGGTACCCTCTCAGTAGCATTTAGCTGCATTACTTTCGGCTGTTCATTCTGTGCAAATTCAAGTGACAGGCTACTGCAGAGTGCAACTTTATAGTTACCTTATTGCCATTTAAAAAAGTGTTAAAAAATGAAAATGCTGTCAAACTGCAGGGTAAATATTTACTCCAAAACCCACTCACACCACCCCTCACACACACACTTTAGGGACAAATCAGATGCAAACCAGCTGCTTGGTGCACTCATGTCTCAGTGCCATTTGCTTTCCTGGGTTTGAAGCCAGGATTGTAATATCTGCTTAAAAGCACACAAAATAGTGCTGGTTGATCCTGCTGAGGCCTTGACGCTCAAAGAAAAGGGGGCACAGAGCCAAAATCTTCATCTGAAAAGAGTTACCTGCAGAGGGCACCCATTCTGCTTGAAAAAGGAAGGACTACTGACAAACAGTGGCAGTTCTCTTTTTGGTGGTGGTGGTGGGGTTTTTGTGTGTGTTGTTATTGCTTGTTTTGTGTTTAATACCACCCACAAGCACACATTGCCTATTCCTTGCAGTGCATTCTATAACAATACACTTTTAAAAGGTACTGTGATAGTGTGACCACACTCAGGGCCATGAAAATCAGAATATTGAAGAGAAGGGTTCTGGAAAACAAAAAGGGATTATTTGTCATCAGAATGATAGTAATAGGTAACAGTAAAAATGAACAACGTTGGTTTTTTTTCATAGCATGAGGCAGTTCTCCTTTAACTTACCATTCTTAATCAACATCAAATGACACAAACAAAAAGCAAAGGCCAGAACAACAATAGAAGAGGAACTATAAATGTGGGAAGAGAAAGAAACACTCCTATGTGGCACTGTCCAGAACAGCAGCCAAAAATTGGGACTGCTGACTTAGCGATTCTAAGAGATTATTCTCTTCCCAGAGGCACTGAGGTACCTCAAGGATGTCTGTCATAACACAGACCTGTTTCTGTACATAAATTGATTTTAGTTCCAGCAAGGATGAGAGCTGGAGTCGTCTTTTCAAGATTAGTTTTTCCACTTAAATGTCTATATGTAACTGCCCTCCCCTAGCAGATGTAAATGACTGCATGAGTCCTGAAGGGACTACCTGAAGGGAAGTTCTAGCCAGGTGGGGATTGGTCTCTTCTCCCAGGCAGTCAGCAATAGGACAAGGGGGCATGGGCTTAAACTCTGCCAGGGGAAATTTAGGCTGGATATTAGAAAGAAATTCTTTACAGAGAGAGTGGTCAGGCATTGGAATGGCTGCCCAGGGAGGTGGTGGACTCGCCATCCCTGGAGGTTTTTAAACTGAGATTGGACATGGCACTTAGTGCCATGATCTAGTAAATGGACTGGAGTTGGACCAAGGGTTGGACTGGGATGACCTCTGAGGTCTTTTCCAACCCAGTCGATTCTGTGATTCTGTGTGATTCCTGGTGATCACTGCTGCATTTTTTTTAATAGTTAAATTAAATTAATTTGATTTCAGTTACTGTAGAAAAAGAATGTGTATCCTTCTATCCCATTTGCTCCATTGACTGTCAAGCTATAGAATAAAATCCCTCTGTCTCCAGCCCAAGATTTAAGCAAAGGTGTCAAATGTGTACAGCATGTTGTTTTTGGAAGCCCCATTTCCCTTCACACTGCTTGTTCTCAAGAAAAGGACTACACATCCCTCAGACCACTTTCACAGTCTTGCCTTGGGGCTGACATGAGCTTCCCACATAGACAGCAGGCATTTGTTTTGTTCTGTAACTTGTATTTCTACTAAACGGAAAGAGTAGAATGACGGATTTCCCTTGACTTGAAGAGCTTTCAGTCGCTAGCATAGAACAGCTTCCTACCTCTACGTGCATCCCACAGAGCTCATGTGGCTTTAAATTATCAGGCACTTTTTCCTCTCCCAAAGTAGCCTGTTACTTCTGACAGATGCTGGTTTGTCAAAATGCAGGTGGGAACATTTAACTTTTGATCAGGCTTTTTTTTTTTTTGGTGAAGTCCAGGAAAGAACTTGTGAGCAAAAGCAACTGCGATTCCCAGACTCATCCATAGCCTGTTTATATACACACACGCACATCTACATGTGTATACTAAAAACCTACACTCCTATTTTTTCATCTTTGGCACAGTAGACTTTGTTACTAGCCCTTTGAGAATTTATTTTGGTATTCTTAAATAAATGCAACATATCGGAAGTCCTAGGTTTGTTCTCATGTTGAGACAGACAACTGGCTGTTGTTGAAAGCAGCCACTGTGGGGGAGCCCAGGCAAGCAGCTGCAGAGGAGGCTATGGGGCTCAGTTTGCCCCATATATTTTGAGTGGGGATAGTGAGTGAGAGCTGGTAGGGCTGTGGACTTAGGTTCTCTGATTTCCATCCTCTCTGTCCTTGGCTTTCCACGCCGTTAACAAAGCTTTAACCCTACAAACCGCACGAGTAGGCCAGAGTAAAACACAGGAGCATCACATACCCATTCAGACTCCTACCTTCATTTGATTTTTCAAGTATTACGCTTATGCGGACTACAAATAACGGAGTCATTGGTTATATTTAAAAAGCTACTGCCTCAAGGAGGTGAGGTGTTTATTAGTAGAGGAGGCTGAAAGGATGAAGGCTATTCTCAACTCAGTTTCCAAATGCCTGCTGCTTATGAAAGGCTGAAATTCAAGACCTGTGCTATAGCTGCCCCTAGTGGGTATGCAAACAGTTTCAACCTTGAGTGCGGCCACAAAAGCTGCCACTACAAACCATCACATCCCACTGCAACCACTGTTCCTGACAGCACAGAGAAGCAAAACAGAACCAAATCTCGTGGACTTCCATGCCAAAAACACTGTGGAAGAGGAAATTTTGCCTTTCTTTCCATCCAAGAGCTAACAAGATGCTTGACTTATCACTCATAGAAGCTCTGAGTTCCTCGTATGAAAAGTACTAGATTGAACATGTAAGAAAGATGTTATTATTCAAATTGAAATTAAGCACTACCAGAAAGAATCAGTTAATTTCTTTTCTATATGCTCTTCACAGTCTTGTGTTTTGACTGATCTTTGTTGCAAACAGTATATGGGTAAAAATTTAAGTACAGTATAGCTTAGTTTTTAAAATCAGGATAAGCTTCCCAGGTTATATTTAATTCTGGTATTTTGCCTTGTGAAACACTGTATGTTCCCCACACCTGCTGCCCTTGACTAACCTCTAGACATAAAGGTATGTGGTTACACAGTCTTGCAAGTTTGGGGACAAATAAGGTGAGTTTTTTACCTTGTACTGTTTATAATCTGCCCAGTAAGTACTAAAACAGACCTCAGCAAAGGAGCTTTGTATACACAAACAACAAGACATTATTTATTTAAAACATCTCTTGCTTTAAGGCTTGTGTATGGCATGCAAAGTCCAACCTGAAATTTAAGGTGGAGAGGCTAATGTTTTGCTAAGGAGTAGATCTGCACTGAAGTACTTTAGCATATGGTGCCTGAAAACTTTGTTTGTTGGGTTTTTCCATGAGCAGCATCCAATATGATGAGGTCTCCTAAGGCATCATTCAACTTGCAATGTTTTTTTTATAGTGATCAGGCTCCCCACTTCATTTTCTAATTGCCCTTCTGAGAGTGGCAATCACATATGGGTATATATAACTGGTTATATATACAGAATGTCCTCTTTGCTTTTACAGAATACAAATTATTCTACAGATAAGACCCCACGGACAAACTCAATCAGCTACCATATAAGACAGTGTAAACTCAGTATATATTCTGAGTAAAATATTTAAAGGAAGTTTTTGTTGTCCAGTGATGATTTTTAGTTGTGCTTAAAGTGCTAGGTCAGTTTAAAACTGGAAACAGATTGAGATGTATGCAGGAGCAATCCCTGCATGCTTCAGCCCCCAAACCAAGTATGGAGGAGAAAGTAGTACTTGTTTTATGTGTCCTGTTTGATATTTGGGTCTTTTAACAGTTGCTGCCAAATGCAGGGTAACTTTGGAATGAAAACATCTATCAGACCAGACATTGGTGACCCTGTTCGCCTAAATGATTAGATAACAGGGAGGTATTCACATCTAGATGATACTCCCCCTGCTTGGATGGGCTGTGAATCCATCATAAATTTATGTCAAAGGTGCTGAAAACATATTTCTAGCCCTTCCTTGTATGCACTTTGGAATACACAACCTCTGTCTCCTATATACCTTGGTAGTGGGGCAGTATTCATTTGCACTACTGTAATTAAACACTGACAGGTAACAATCAGAAGCAATAAAACCTCCTGCATGTGATCCCTTGCTGCACTGACTCGTAGTTCTCACCACACAGCTCCTGATGCATTAAGAGTTGTCCCAGCCCGGTCCTGTTGCTACGTCTGGTCATTGGAAAGCGGCGGTAACTACGCAATCACTGCAAACAGCAACACACCACGTCTGTTCAGTGCAGTAAGGGATAAGCAGCAACACCCCCATATTCTGGATTGTTGGATGGTTTAGGTATCCTCATCTGGGCCTGCTTAATGTTGAAGCACCGTAAGGGCTGATGCCTTTACCAGTCCTTCCTCTGTGACACAGAAGAACTGTTGAGAAGCAGGGCTGCCAACAAAGTGAAAGGGGGAAAGGCAAAAAGCATAAAGAACATTTTTGCTAGACCTCCTCAGTTCCAGTAGAAATTTTAGGATGCTAAGAGTACAGCGACAAGGCAACATGTAACGGGGTGTCTGACCAGAATGGCATGAATAACATCACTGTGCACACTAAGTGCTTCAACAGCTCCTTCTGATCACTTTGATGAGATACATTAGATCCATAGCAGCCCCTGTGCTTGGACTTCCTTCAGTGTCTCTTTGATGAGGGACTCGGGAGAACTAACTTCAGTGTAAAGGAGAAACACAGACTGCTTCCAGTGCCGTGAGTGCCAGTTTACAAAAAACCACGGGTTTGGCTTTTTCTGAAGAATGCAGGGTGTGCTCCTTTCCTCATGGGATCTATCCCATTTAAAAAAAACCCAAACAACCTGAAAGTCTCCACTGCAAGGTGTTACTGTTCTGTAATTATTCCTCCGTAGTCGATATTCCTCACGTAACATCCTTCTGAATCCAAAGAGGGTACAATTAAGGTGCTGAGGTACGAACTGAGGAATAAGCGTCTTACTGGCTTCCTGTCTTATGAGATGGAGGCACTGTAGGTATCGCCTTTGCTTTCTTCTGTTTCTTCTACCGCATCTTGGGAAGACACTAAAGCCTACAAAGGAACCTATCATACGGAGATCGTTTGTAGGCATAAAGAGATGTAGACAGCAACACTGCCCAGAGAAAATTTTGATTTAACCCATCACATCACACCCAAATCAAAACCTAAGTTAGCAGGTTTTTATGGCTGTGGCAAAGCACGGCATCTGTTTCTTTTGCAGAAGATTTGGAAGTCTGTAAAGGTGGACAAGTTCAAGTGTTTGTCATTCTGCTATTCTATGCTTGCTGTGCAATTATGTGGCAGCCTAAAAAATAATAAAAAAATCAGTATTTGTACTCACAAACTACTGCAGCAATGTCGGCTTCCTGCATGTTCTGACAGAAAAGACGGCTGAGCTCCTCCTCATTCCTAATGGACAAAGTCTCTTTCACCAGGGGCTCAGAGTCATCTCTGGTACTCTGCCAGCTCCAACGTTTTCTAGCACTGTGCTGTCAGGGCTTTATGGACTAAATCCTCCAGTATCAGTGTTACCCTTTTATTTCCCAATGCAGAAAGCAAGATATTCTGTATTCCAAGAAAACCCCCTTCCTAAAAACTTAGAAACCACATGGGGTTTTTAAGACCAATAGCTACAGCTTATAGGGCATTAAATTAAGTATATATACCACGCCTCTCTCCTCATGTTCTCTTAAAAACCCCTGTTGTTTTCCACTTCCTAACAGGGCAAAAATCTCCTTTCTCACATGGTTCAGGAAGCAATGGCTCATTAACAGACTCCTGAGAAAGGGCAACCTCTGATGATACCACCAGTTATTTCTGAGTAAGGTTTTCAAGAGTATAATCTGACAGTTGTTCAGAAATTAAGATCTCTCAAGTAAACACAGGCTATATAAATAGTTTTGCATGAAAACACCGCAGGGAAAACAGATAATCTTGTCTGGATAAAATACCCTGTTTCCCTGAAAATAAGACAGGCTCTTATATTAATTTTTGCTCCAAAAGATTTTACTTTTTTACATGTATAGCTGCCTGGACACTATTTAAATTTACTTTTAAAATGAACTGTAACTAGGGCTTAGTTTTGGAGTAGGGCTTATATTTAGAGCATCCTCAAAAATCTTCAAAAATTGTGCTAGGGCTTGTTTTCAGGGTAGGTCTTATTTTCAGGGAAACAGGGTAGTTCAACTGATTAGTCCACCAACATGGGCACAGCTGTCACCTGACAGACCAAAACCATATCAAACACCTCAGAATTTCTACATAAAATACAACCATCTATAATGACATTTAGTATAACGTAAAAATATTTTAACCACATCAGTTTAGGTTGTGCTGACAGGACAGAAAACCAACCGGCCAGAAATCACTATTTTGCCAGATTAGAGGCTTTTTGCACTTGTATACCATTAGTCACACCTCACATATACAGATCAGCAGATAATAAAGTATTTAAAAACATGCTAACCTGCAATTCCAGTTGAAATAGACACATTCAGTTCCCCCCCGAGTCTTGTACTTCAGCTGTTTAAACAAGTTGAAATCGGAGTTTCCTTATCTTCCCTGGTGTTCTAACACGAACTACATATGCTCAGGCTAAACTGTGCTAAGAAATTTGGTTTGCCTTTTAATTTTGATTTTCCTGTCCCATGCAGGCAGACACTCAAATCCCAGGAGAGATGCTCACGTTTGCTGGAGGAGCAGTCTGAGGTTGTTCCCTGTGATTTGGCTGGAATAGATGACAGGAGCTCCCAGCAGGTACTTCGCTGGCTCTGCCATGGGCAGAGATGAACAGATGGTGAGGCAATAACCAACCAGACTGGCTGACTTTTGAGAACGTCAGTCTACTGCCTAACTTACATCTACATGTTTGTTTTCTGGGGTATAGATCTTCCCTGGACAGACAGGCACGACCTTTGAATCCAGCCTGGCCCATCGTTAACAGAACTGACTCCAATACGGATTTCAGGGTGAGTTTATAGAGGCCCAAAGATTTGCATCAATGGACAACAGCATGAGCTAGGACAGGAAGCACAATAAAAATGGAAGACTTGTAAACCTTTGATGCCCAAGATAAATTTTTGTTACCTTTCTACCTCCCACCAGTGCTAATATGTCTGGATATCAAACAGTTACATGCAGGTATGTTATTTTTTCCATTGAAGAAAGCTATTTTCCATGTTTTGCTACCCATCATTATTCCCAATCTTATTCCCTCAAAACATGCTTCTTCAGGACCACTTGCATCGACCTAAAACACATATAGGAATCATACAGTATTCAAAAGTGCTTGCGAAATACCATTTCAAAGTTTCCACGAGTCACTGTTCAACCACAGTTTACACAGTTGTGATTCTGTCTGAGCAGAAACCAGCAAACTTTCCTCAACAGGGAATTCTCAGTAAACGTGCTTGTTATCCTAAAATCCTACCAGCAAACGAAAAAACTGCTTTAACTGCACAGCTTGGGAACCCTGAGGTCTTAAAATATACTTAGATATACAACCATATAAACAATATAGAAAAAAAAATAAAAAGGTAAATGAAGTTTCATTTTTTTTCACTTGCCAGACAAGCACAATTAAGTTTCTCCATCTTCTCACATTACTGAAAATCTTTTTTTAACAAAAAATTGTCTAAGAGAACATGTATAATACAGGAAGCAAACCTTTAAAGCATACGCTTCTAAAGAGTTGGAAGATTTAATTACAAAATGTAGGGGAGGAAATGTAAGTTTTCTTTAGAGATGCTAATATGAATATTGACTTCTGTCTTACCTGGTAGTTGACTGCAACTGCAAAACTGAGCAGTTTGCTGTTTTAACTGGTAGAAAAAGATCAGTTTTCTTTCTTCAGATAATCCTCCCTTCCCAAGCTGCCCTTTTATCCCCATCATATTTATGTTTATTGTGTTCTCTGTTTGTGTTTCCAAAGTCCCAACCTGAAAAGTCACCTCAAGCAGCTGAACCATCCTCACTACCCTGTCAGAGGGAACGACTGCAGCATAACTCAGCAAGTTCCTCAAAACTATTTTCTCCGACTGTTTTTAAAGGGACAACATAATATTCAGAATTTTAATTCTTCTGCTGAAAGCTAAAACTGTGAGCAGCAGGCCTGCATTCTCGATAGGCTTTTTACATGGGTATGTTTGTGAAAGTACTCAAACATTGATAGAAACTACTAGGAATATGTAAGTGTTTCAGGACACAAATGTGTGTTTTTTGCTCTGGGATTCAGACCGCAAATAATAAACACAACTCAATCTGTTCCAACCTTTATCTTCAAAAACAAGCAAACAACCAAACTCAGGAAAATGTACATCATCAGCTCTCCTTTCAATTTACATTTACCATCCCAACTTCCTTGCTATGATTTCAGCTAAACATAATGTGCTACTCAAAATTCTTTAAAGCAAATGACATCCAAGTCAGAGACATCCAAGACATGCATTTCCTACCCTGATTCTGCACGTAGCTTTCTTTCCTTCTTCCTTTTTTTAAGCCCAAACCCAACCTTTAAGAATTACATTTCGGCATTCAAATGGTTGCAGTGAGACCTATCTTTACAGAAGATGCAAAAGAACATAAAGAAACCCTGTCTGAAAGAGCAGCAACTTAAAATTGTCCTAATTTTTCCCAGATCTTTATGCTAATCCATTAGAAAAACCACCTCCAGCAGGAACATAAAGCGTGACTAATCATTGCTCAAATTGAACTGATCTAATGTCTATTTATAATGTAGGAATTGAAGGCAAAAAGCGATGCAGTGAAGCTGATAACTGGCTACAGTGGCAAAAATTTCACTGCAAATTCTTACATTCTGATGGCTCCATGTAATATAAATAGAGTTTCTATCCATTATAGCAGCCTCATTTTTGTTGAAAACAGAACTAGTCATCTTATATGTAAAATACTCATTTAAATATATTGCATTGAGATTTTTAATACATGGGATATCCACACTTAGAACACATTTAAAGATGGCTTAGAAACAAAACAGAGGGACAAATTTTGTGTAAGTATCTTCTTCCCTCCCTACTTGGAGCAGAAGTTTTCATATAGGGGATAAAACCATTTCTTTCTTTCTTACCAACTTTGTTTACACATAAAAAAATGACGTTCATCCAGAATATATACTGTATGTTTCAATAACTTATTTTTTCAGTATGAAATAGCATCTTCAAAAAGATGACAAACAGCAGTCATCTTGAAATGATCCTCTGAAAATAAATATTACTGTGTATAAACACAGGAATAACACATGGGACTACTAAGCTTAGGATTTATGCAATTTTTTTTGGAGTGAACTTACATAGAATCAAAATGTAAACTACAGGATTGTAGACTAAAAGTTATTTTTTAAATATTAAAAAAAAAAGCAAACGATGTATAATGTACAAAAAAATGAAAGAGTAAACAAGAAGCCTGTCTAGATGAAGGAAACTGGGTGTTTCATAAAGATTCTATTCTATTTGAATAAAACATTTTTGTCTAGCATACCTATATTCACAATATGTTCTCAAATGCCAAGTCAGATTTAGTAACAAGAGCATATAAACATATATCACTTGGACACTTTTTTAAACCGATGTTGTATCAATCACAGTTATAGATTTTTCTTATAGCATGTGATCAAATAAAACAGAAACCCAGAACGTATACATTGCTAATTTTTTAAGTAATGTTATGTACATTTTATTGCCAGTATATGCACAATGGTAAGCATAGAACTATAAATACACAATGTAATTAAACAGTAGAAAACAACAAGGATGTTACATGTAACAAAGGAAAGAGGAGATACTATTTTCTTGATGTAGCTGCTAAAAAGGGCTAGCGACGAGTTATGACAGTCTTGGTTTTAAGTCTTTACATATATTTCTACAACTTTTCCTCCAAATAAATCTCTGCAACGGCACTGCTTCTTTAACAACCACATCTTAGCTCTTTCTATTGCGTTCACTTCAAACTAGAGTGAAAACAACCTTTCACATAGCTACAAGCATCTGACTTAGTTTTTATTCAGCTTTGATTTTCAGGGTTCCTAGAAAGTAAAGTACATAAGTAGTTTCTTAGGATATTTATTTGGCTGCAATGTTGAAGAACAGAGTTCTGAATACAAACTAAGTGACAATTTGGAGGAAAAAAAAAGAAAAAAAAAAAAGAAAAAGATTTTGTGTAGATAGTTCTTCCACTGGGTGCTATATATATGCAGCAGCTCAGTTAAAAATCAGCCACCCTGAAGAGGTAGAGAGAATTTTAGCCTAGCACAGATCATCATCCTTGGCACCGCTATTTTCTCTCTTATCAGGATACACTTCCTACAACTAGACAACACCACAGTCAAAGGGGAAAAACAAAAGTTCCACCATCCCTGGGAAGGGCACTGTTTAATCCCAGTTCTCAGTTCATTAGCTTGCTGCTTATATCCAAAACCAAAAAAACAAAAACAAAAAAAAAAAGAGAAAAGAAAAAGACAACATTGAGGGACACATTTACTTGATCTTTGCTCTCTTTCCATTATCAAGTTCATAAATACAAAGAACCATTATTCACAATAAACTAACTCTTTTTCAAAAATGGAAAAACAAACCCTGGAAACATTTCCACACCTTAATCCAGATGGGTCTTGAGGATGCTATTCAAGAAAACCATGCAAATAATTTGGTGCAGCTTTCCCAACTCATCCAAAATATATATATTTTTTTTTAAATTAAAAGGTGGCAAGATCCATAGCATCTGTGACTGCCCCTCCCCCCCCCCCCCCCCCCCCATTTTAAGTTCAATGCAGAAAATCTCGGTGCTTTTAGGAAGGTAACGAATAAATAGTTTTCTGCACTGTTGTCATAAAATCCCATGTGAGTTACAATACAAGACTACTTGTTCCAGCAATTAGGTTGAGAGGAAATATTCTAGTGATAAAGATAAATACATACTGAGCATGCTTGGGCAGAGCACTCCATTCCGAAGCATCCTGCTTGAAGAACGAAAGGTGACAAGGATGGTTCAGGTCCATCAAGTGACCATTAACTCTGCTGCTCACGAGCAGACTGCCACGCTCTCACCAGGCCGGCAATGCTACCCCGAAGGGGCCGTCTTCCACATTAAGAGGTACTGGTTCTACCAGTCCTCCGCTGCGCACACTGAATTCTTATTTATGCAACAAACATACAACCAATGAACAATATCACTTTTACAGAACTGGATCAATCCAGCTTTTTTTTTTCTTTTTTTTTTTTTTTTAACAGGCGTATTTCTCAATCTCCAGAATACCCCAAACAAGCTGCAAATGTGATGAACCACCAACACAGTGAACCAGTCTCACTGCTGTTCAGACTAGTTCAGCCTTGTTTCACATCACTTCTTGTTTCTAGTGAAGGACATGATACTCAAACAAAATAGCAATTAGAAAGTAATGTTATCTGCAGCTGAAGAAAAGCAACAGAATTTATATTTTAACTTCTAAAGCTTAAAGCATACCTTTTAATTAGCATTTAAAAAAAAATCTTCTTTAATACATTAACACTGGCAAAAGTTAATGGGAAGACACAGAGGATTGCGAACAGGATAACTGGTGGATTAGATTATTTTAAAATTTTATTCTGCTTTGATCAACTGATGTTAATACTGTTTTTCCTTGGATCTGGAGTAATTCTATTGCAACAGTCACATGCAGGCTGAGGGCAGCCGTCGGTTAAAGAAAGAAAACCAAACAAACAATCAAAAAAAACAAACAACAAAAGAAAGAAAGAAAAAAAAGTTCCAAAAGTTGTATGTAAGAATTTTCCTTTCACTGAAGAGGGCCTTGCCCTTGCTTTAGGAGACCTGGTTAACTCTTGTCAGCTTCATTAGCTTTGTCCAGACATATCTGCTGTTGTATCCCCTGATCCAGAGCCTGTTTGTGCACGTTTGATGTAAAGGTTCAATAATTTCATCTGCAAATTTAAGACAGAAGTTCACTTTCTTTAGTATTTGTAAACTGTACAGGTTATAGGCATGGTAAAAAGGAAACATTTTATCAGTTTCTTTTCCCCAAAGCAAAATTATATTTACACAGTTGATTCAAAAACATAATCTCAAACGAAAACATCAAATACAGCAAAACTAGTCACAAGGAAACTGCTCAAGCTACTTTAAAGATGTAAGTAAGAGAATGATCTAAAGTAGCTAGATTAAGAATATTTTCCCCAAATTACAATGCTGTTCTAAATAAGGCAGGGCTTGTTTGGGTTCCCTGCCCCCCTCCCTTCCCCCTCCCCCCATTTTGTTTTCTTTTCTAAGTTAATGGTCAGGTTTTAAGCCTCTAGTTAAGATCTGTTGATGCTGGTACTTACAGAAGTTTCCAATACTGTCTAGACTCACATTCAACACAATCACTGCTAGAAAGTATTTTTAAGGTGTAACCGTCTTATTCAAAGGTATACAAAATTAATTTTCCTGTTTTACCAAAAAGGACCACAGACTGATTACTATTATTTCAAATTAGAGCTTGAGTATAGCAATTACCACTACTACCAGTAGCTACATCCATTAAACAGCATTAAGAAACATAATTTAGTATTTATCTTAATGCTAAAGTTCATACACTTGCAGAAGTAAAGATCTGTGCCTTTTCAGTTTTGAACATTTTATGATGACGTGGTATTAATCCTCAGAGGGTTTCAGTAGCCCCGATATTCTCATTCAAGTATATACTTTTATGAAACTTTCTGGCAATTGCAACCAAAATGCAAATATGCAATTATGAACCAATATTTCTTTAAATTGTATATTTTACTTACTTTACTGCCAGTGAGTTGACTAAGATGTGGTTTTAGTTCATCACCAATTACTGCATGAATGGCTACAAGGCAGAAAACGCATGCCTTACGAACACTGCTCTCTGAATTATCATAACCCTAGAAAGCAATAAAATTAACGTTAATACCTTATCAGTTAATGATTAAAAGCCTCAGAAAGCTATTTACTTATTTACTATAATAAAAACATTGAAATCCACTGTAAATGAATGCTAGTGTAGCCCAATGAAGCATTCCAACAAAAAACAAACATGCAAACACAGAGCACGCACTTAAAAAGCAGGCGGCTGCTTCATCGTCACTGATAATAAAATCTGCAGAATGCAGTTGTCAAACTCTGAGAAGTCTTTATCCATTCTATAAAAATTAATGTATCTTGGCTCTTGATAAGGTGGGAAAGAATTTAAAGACTAAGAGAAACCTCCAATATCCTTGTCATTTATTAAGCTTTCCCCCATCAACTGCTTCCTTCCTCTTGCCTCCCCCACACCCCAAATGAAAACCCCTACAATTATACACAAATACAACATGGACAACTTCAGACCAAATGATAACAACTTGGAAAAAGATACAAAGAACAAAAAACTATCTTATAACTAGAAGTATCTACGCAGCTTAACTACAACCAGTACTTTACATCCTATTCAGATTTCCTTTGAGTCTGAGCACAACCTGCCAATCAAAGAGTTTGTTCCCACTACCTGAGTTATCTTGTCGAATAGCAGCCATCAGCTGTTTGACAAACAAAAGCCTTCATGACAGACAAGTGATACTATTTTTTTTAAAGTCTTTGCAATTATTATACATACAGGGTGTTTTG
Organism: Nesoenas mayeri; assembly: GCF_963082525.1. NCBI lineage: Eukaryota > Metazoa > Chordata > Aves > Columbiformes > Columbidae > Nesoenas > Nesoenas mayeri. The sequence continues at coordinate 111,942,095 of NC_137543.1, forward strand.
GTTTTGTTTGTTTGTGTCCCCCTCCCCAGCCCCTTTTCTTTCTTTTCTCCTTACCTGTATTAAGCCTGGCACAATCTCTGGTAAAAGCTGAGTAAGGGTTTCTTTAGATACTCTTTCTATGACTTTCGTCTGCATTTTGATTGCAGCCAGATTAATGGGGTAATCTGCAGTTTGGATAATCGGACAAAGAACTTTGATGCACTGATCTGGGCTAATAGAAGTGGCCAGCATCGAAGCAGCTTCTTCAGCAGATCTCACCACCTATTATTGAAAGAATTAGTAAAAGATATGGAAAAATTATTTACAAGAGACTGTTACTATGGTCTGTTTTCTGGCAGTAATGGTTTTGAGCATAAAAATTTCCTACGAATAGCTCTGCAGTACTGTAGAAATATGTTAATGAAAAGCCCTGTGACAATCTGTTTATGAGATTCCAACTGTTGGACATACTTTCCTAAAACAAGACACTTCCCTCCCAACATTCTGTGGCTAATCTAAGTCCTTGGCAATATACATACCAGTTTTTCAAACCTGCTTGTTTAATCAGACCTGAAATGTCTCCATTCTGCAATACCCTCCAACTACATATTGAAATACCACTACCTTTGTAAATCTGTAATTTCTTGTGTTGTCATTTGTTATTGCTTGTTAGGTCAGTGATCACTGAAAAGACATGTTTGTATATTCATCTCAAAAACACGTTTTATGACATGCCTAGATAGCTGCTTCTAGAAATCAATCTAGCTGATTTTCTTCCCCTCTAAATTTGAAAGAAAAAATGACAAGAGAATACTTTCAACATGAGGAATAAGCAGAACAAGAGTAATTAGGTAGGAAGTAAATAGGTACAGAAGCTCAGGACACAACATGGATGCAACAGAGAAAATTCACATCAGATCTTCATATTAGTGCAGCTGCTGCATCTGCCACCTAACAAACCTCTGTACAAAATGAGCGGTTTGTAATCAATGATGTACAAAAACCTCCACAGCTGTTTCTCTCCATCCTCGTCCCCTTTACTCTCTCATTCATAGACACAAAACCAAGAGAGAAGTGGTAGCAACAGCGAAGGAAAGACAGGGGCGAGACACTGTAAGAAATACAGTATATGAAACAAATCAAGAGGGTGCAGGGAAAAGAAAAATCAGTATTAGATGAGTGACAACTGTCATTGGTGTGGGAAGAACTGCAGTCAAACTTCAAAATCTGAAACTCCACAGTAAGTTCCATATAGAGAAAGTGCCCTTACATGGGGAGGGCAGGGAGAAGCTGTACTCCTTTAATAATAAACCTGGATTCTTTCTACAGCATCACTGACACTGATGTGAAGTGTTTAACACTGGGGTGGTTACTGTATTTCTTATATCTACATGCGTTATCCTTTATTGTGCTTCACAAGTATTTCTGAGCAAGATTACAGTTACTCTTCTACTTCTGAACCCCTCACTACTCTCAGCCACAATCAACTCCTCCCTTTGATACGTTCCAGCGTGTTCTCCCCTAACAACGTTCAAAGCCATACTCTGCAGAGCTGGCTAAAAATGCAAAGGGTCGATGATCCCTTGCCACACTCAGTTCCATCTCTCAACCATGAACATTAAATGAAATCAAAAGCTTGTTGTAGCGCTCCAGGACTCCTATATCTGACTTAAGATGTTATACACAGAAAAACCTCCTTTCAGTTTCTCCTTGAAGAGCTATAACGACACACTGTTGCTTACCATGTCCTCTTGGACAGCACTCAAGGCAATTCTTATTAGGGCTGATATTAAGCAACCGAGAGCTTATAAAACTACAGTTCTTTTTCTTCTCTTACATAGCCTTCTTAACTAATAACAGCAGAACGCTTGATTATTAAACAAATTACTTCCTCAGTAAGATCTGACTAACTTCTCAAACAGTTTTTGGAGAGCTGTTTCATTTCGTGATAATTTGTCGTAACCTCAGACAAATCGAACAACTGATTACTAACCTCCTTATGAGGATCCTTATGCGCTTCTAATGTCTTCATGATTGTGAGCTCTGCGTAATTCTTAAACCTTGCTGGCTGGTTTCTCAGAATTTCTCTTAGAACTTTCAATGCCAATGCTCTAATTGCATGCTAAAGATTTAATGTTAAAAATAAATGAGTTGTTAAACAGACATACATTTTAACATTTGTTCAACAGCTGGAACAGTCTTTGATAATGTAAAAATATCAGATTATGCTCTACGCATATATAGAGTATGAACCTAGTGTTAAGAAATGAAGCTAGAAAAAAATCTTCAGTTTCTTACTCTTCTTGATGTCTCTTTTTGCAGATAATTCAGGTGGCATATCATAAACATATTGCCAACCTAATTGAGTTAGATGCTACCCAGAAGTTGCAAACAATTTTACTCTTCACAAGTGCTGATAAAACCTTTAGCATCACATCATGCAAATACATTTGACCTTTTTTTACAAATTACTGTATTTTTAAAATCAAAAGCAAGTATTAGTGTCTTTTTGATCTTCACTTATTTCAGAAACATGGCCCTTATAAAGAACAATTACACTCAACTCAGCCTCTTCACAATGAGCGTTACTGTATTTTAGAAAGACATTTTTAAATGCTTTGCCACACATGATGGTTTGATATTCTACATGCTACCACAGGCTAGTAACATATAAGCTTTGTATCCCAGTGAAAAAAATGTTTCATTTAATGTATCATATGAAAAATCAACAAATAAGAATACTTGAGAAGGTAAGTATTACTGATGCCCTTTTTACCATTAGGGCATTCAGACTTCAGGACATGAAAAACAAAAAACAGTGGAAATTTAAAGACTAACTGAAATTTGTGGCCTATAACCCATACAAATTTCAAAGATGCTGAATGTAAGCCATGTGCTTTGTCAACACTCTTAACTGGATTAATCTGAATTTACCTCTTTATCTCCAAGTGTTTCAAGCAGCAAAAGTAGTATTGTTTTGAAGTGCTCATCCCAAACACCAAAGGACTCTTCTTGAGTTAATTTCATGAGCTCATACAGGGCAGCTTTTCTTTCCTCAACTCTCTCATTATGGTTTGATAACTCTTTCAGTAACTCTGCAACCAGATCAGAATGGTCCATGGGGGGCTCTGTCAAAAAGTAATACAGAAACACAGTTCTCATATTATAGTAAATAAATATTAGTGCCTGCTGTACAACTGGTGTATTTTCTAGGATGACTTTCTAGCATGCTTTTATGTTTTCTCCAGATTTCTCTGCAAAAAAAGCAATTTGCTTACTACACATCCAGCACAGCCCACATTGCTGAACAAGTTTACAATCACCAAAAAAACCCTACAATGACATTGCAAAAAAACCCTGAAAGCCTGTTTACTGCAAGAGTTTGTATGCTTGCAATACTCAAAGTGCTAAGTACGATGCATCCTTTAAAACCTGATCTCTACACAAAGTGCTGCCTTTCCCATATGACCCTTCCATCCAACACAATAAATTCGTCTTTTCTCTGTTAGTTATTACAGAATTGCTCAGACTTTTGTAAGCTGTGGTTTCACAGCAATAGCTAGGCTTTTAACATGAACAGGGAAAATAAATGCAAACCAAGGCCATGAGTCCCACAGAGATTTGTGACAGCAGCCACTATGAGATGGTCCTGGATTTCAATTTTGATTAGAGAGGATTCCATGATGATGGAAAAATGCATTAGTAACATGATCCATATGTGTAAAAACTGCACTAAAAATGGCAGGATCTGCAAAGAGTCAAGAAACTTAAAAACGGTCTTAATGAAAATCAAAGGTCATGTTGCTGCCCCTATTCCATCATCAAGATCCATTTGGCCTTTGAGAAAGAAGAACATACAGCTTCCATCTTTTCAATGAGACTTCCGGATAAGACAGAAACACGCTTTCTTATTTTTTTTGGAAAAAGGTTTAAAGTATTGGCATAAATGCAAAAGTTCCTGCACTGCATCTTTCCTAAAATTATTCCATTTATTAACACATGAAATACATTCTCCATAACAAATTTATTAGGTCAGATACTTAGAAATCATGGTGACTGAATATCTTATATTACTGTATTCAGTAATATAAATGCTGTACAAAGCACCTGCATAAAGAAACAAAAGCTGGATATCACATATCACTCATCTTAAAATCACACATCAGTTACCTTAAAAATAATGGGCTTTGTATCCAATACTCCTATTTGCATTCAGTTTTTCATGAATAATTAGGAGCATAAGCACCTGAAAGCAGAATTTTTCTTCTGCAAGCACTTCTACTGCCTCTGTATTAATGCATACTTTGCAGACTCTCTAAATGCATTGTTAATGTTTCGCTAAAGGACAGACTGAAATTACATTAAGCGAGTTATTAATTAGTAAGGATGAACAGAATGGACAAACATTTTTATAGAAGCAAGATCATTACCCTTTATTACTAGAACTATTACACTTGTTCTACAAACTGTGAGGATTACAGCTGTAGTAAATCTTATTTTGGGGAATGCATATTGACATGTAATACCCGTATCTGTTTGATTCAAGTTATTTTCACTGTGGAAGTATCACAATAAAAAGAACTGGCAACCTGAACATATGGAAGGAAGGGGTAAAGAGAGAAGGTAGCAGCCATGTCCATGCAAGAATAATGGGAGGAAAGAAGCTCCATTAGTGAAGGAAATAGCTGGAATTCCCGAAAAACATGAAGACAACCAAGAGGGATGTGCCTTCACAGCCTGTGTTTTCCATTCCTCTGTATGACTGAGCACCCAGTGTTTAATTTCCAAACATTCTTCAGATAAGAAGGGAGAAGTGTAAAAGAAGTCATATTCTAAGTCTACTCTCAAACGTTCTTTTTCAGAAGGAAACCAAAACACAAATGAGAAGGAGCAGATGCAACTTGTTCATCTGAATGAATTACAATATGCATTAGAGATATACATATTTGATGAAGAACAGCTCTTTTCAAACCTATCAAATAATATCTTCTGACAGGATAAACAGTGCAATGGTTAAAAGGGAACATGTAGGTATGTCCTGAATTTTGTAAAGGTTTTCTTATTGTTACCCATAGCACCTTAATTCAGAAGCTATGCACACACAGTGGACAAAAAAGCCAACGTGGTGGGTGCAAAACTTGGTGAATCACTTGCATGTGACTGGACTGTAAATGGCTTTCTCTTAACCTAGGAGGATAATGAGTGATGTCCCTGCTCAGGTCTGTGCAGAGCTTGGTTCTGTTTGATGCTTCTGTTAATGACATCAAATGAACATGGAGACCACTTATAAAATCTGCAGATGACATCAATTTAAAAGCAATTGGAAACATTCTGGAGAACAGGATGAAAACTGAATATTATGATAAATCAGAGGAATAATCTGAAAGAAAAAAGGTGGTAAGTATAAGGCAAGATACAGAAGCAGAAATCTTAAGCCCGTTTACGAAGTGGCAGGCAAAAGGAGATTGTTTGGAAAACACAATCCATGGAATTAAATAAATAAGCTTCTTTGATGAGGAACACTGTTCTTCAACCAGAGACTGTGGACTGCTTTTAAGGAGTCTGGAAGTGACTTAGCCAGTTTCCCTGTGTTTTGGATAAAAAAACATGTCCCTTGAGGAAAACAAAAGCCAAGGGTGCTAGAGGCTGGAAGATTCAGGCTGTTACTCTGCAACCCTTTTTACTGTAAGAGCGGCAAAACGGTTCAAATTGCCATGTGGGATACACACACTGGGGCATCCCCTCTATAGGAAATTTTCAACTGTCAGATGAACCATCTGCAGAATTCACATTCACACGTCAGTGCTGTTGACAGGACTACATGAGCAGCTACAGCTTTCCCATCCAGCCCTGTATTTCTGCATCTTTCTCCATGTAACACATCAGAGTCCGATAAAAACAGAACTGTGTCATTAACAAGCAGCAATTCTGTAGTTTTTCTGAAAATGAAAATCTAATGTCCAACGAGCGCTTCAGGTTTATGGGAAAAGCATGCAGCTCCTAATTGAGGGATTATGGGAGTGCATCTTTTTTCACACAGACCTTTTCAAAGTTATCTCAGATGAAATTTGAGAAGTAACACACAAATGACAGAAATGCACGTGGTATAACTAAAGATGAACGATCAACACAGCAATGAATGCACATACTTTGCTGAGATCCATTAAAGAGCAAACCGAAATAATGCATACTCTTCTAGCCAGGATAAACTAATACTGGATAAGAAAGCTTCACTTCAACCAGTTATGAGTTTTTACAAAACCAGAACATGCTGGTGCAGCACCGATTGCATCTGGTTTAATGCAATATCCAGAAATACATTGTCAGAAGGTACAAAGAGGCTTATTCCACGTAACAACAGGATTCCTGTAATACAGAATCGTGATCATAAACTGGCTCTGTACGTGGATGACAAAGGGATTTAATTATTGATATTCACATGACATGATTTGAAAAATTTGCTTTCCCCTCAATCTGTTTCAGAAGATAATAGTTGACCATATACCTCTTCACTAAACAAAAGAACAGAGAGAAATCTGCCTTACTTGGATTTGTTTTTAATTTAATGTCAACTTAAAGCCAAATTATATAAAATAGCTGACTAAAACACCATGTCAGAAAATAGCTTTGTTTTTCAACAGTTTCTGTAATACATCTTTGCTGGATGACTGAAGCAAAACAGTCAGAAGGGAGAAAATTCATTTGTCCCTCAGTCTTAAGAAATCTGTTCACTTAAAACTAATTGTAGTCCATAACTTGGTATGATATATCAACAGTAATGCATACCAGATTACAAAAATCACCTACTACTTTTAAAAATTACCATAGTTGTGATACTTTGGAACCTTCCCAACACTTAGATATAAAAAATTACTCAAAGATACCCAGAGAAATCTTAAAAAGAAGGTCTAGGAGCCTATGAAACAACAGCTCAAGTTCCTAGATTTATGTGGGTTAAATGAACCACTTTCCTGCCTTTTTTTTTTTAAAGAATGTTTAGTCAATAGAAAATGCCAATGTCATGTTTCAAATACAAATATATTACTAACAAAATACTTAATCTTTCACCTAATTCCCAAACAGGTTTGATCCAGTTTTACTTCCCTACTGTAAATATATTTTTCTCTTTAACTTTCAATCATAAAGCAATCTGAGAAGTAAATTTATATTCACAATACTGCTGCAAGATGTGCTATCAGAAGTATACAACATAGCTCGGTATTTATCTCGTTTTTACCCTTAACCTCTACAAATGCCAAGTGATCCAACAACGTCACTCAAAAGGATTAATAACAAAGAAACAAATTCAAAATACAATATTTGTAAAAACCTCTCAAATGGCACTGGTGAAACATCTATTGCTAACAATAAATTCAGAAACCATACTGAAAAATGGAAAATTTCACTATTTTTCTCCTAGTGCAGAATGTAATCTGAAGCTTACCATCAGGAAATTGCTCTGCATCATCATCAAACATGGCTTCTTTCAAAGCAGATTTGTTAAACGAACTGATACCATCGGAATAATTGTACGGGTTATAATCTCGGGAACGTGGTGAAGAGTGGGGGGGCATCGTGTTGAGTAATGATGTTTTGTTATCAAGAGCTGTTCGGCCTGAATCGCTCACACCACTTCCCGCTCGTAGGTCTACTATTCCAGAAGCACTGCAAATCTGCAGAAATGTCATAAAAGCATATGAAATATACACTTACACTTTTCAATTCACTACACTACTATTTCATCTACGTAGCAGGAACTTAAAAATTTCAAACTAGCCTTCAAATAAGAAGTCTTAGAAACAACTTCCTAAACTTCGCTCTCCTTCAAAAAAACAAGTGTATGTAGTCCAAAAAACTTCATGAACTAGGAACAGCTGTCAGTATTTTATCTTAGAAGTTTGATGCTAAGTAATTAAAAACATTTAAGTATATGCATATTTGGCAAGCTCAACAAATCTGAAAGCCAAAGTTCCAGTCAAACAGAAGTTTCAAACACTGCATGTAGCACTGAGAAAAGCACAGGTTTTGCAAAGAATAAAATAAAACCTTTGCAAAACATAGATTGAGGTTCAGATCTCTCAAAAACTGAACTCCAGTTGTTTTGCAAGATAACCTGTTTTTAAATTGCTAAAATTTTAAACAAACAGCTACTGTAATTTAGAGTTAGCATTTACATTTCCAAAATGTGGTTCAAGACTAGGAACATGTTTTTCTGAAGTTCTGAAGTAATTTGCAAGAAATGTTCCATTTCAGAAGTTGTAACATGTAAACGTACTGCAAAAGATGCTTTATTATCTGAAGTAAATCAGTCATTGGCTTGATTTGCTGATACCAAGATGCACTGAGTTTAAATACTCACCGAATCACCATCATCTTTTTTGGAATCTCGTTTTACAGGTTCATTCATATCTTCCTGACTACGAAAACTGAAATTCTGAATGGCTTCAGTGACTCCACGAAGAGAGCTGTAAATATCTTCAGAATTCATATTCTCAGTGTCATAGTCAAATGCACTGTGGGCCACAGAGAAGGACGTAGAAATGAAGAAAGCTGGCTCACCACATAACAAAATTGTATTATGGTACATCTTAGTACATGTACTGCCACTGACAGAGAAAGAACTGAGAGTAGCCAGCTAAGGCAAGGGCTACATGATGTAGCAGCATCTGCCTGAAGAAAAAAACCAACTTCTTTTGCTCTGCTTTACTTTTATGAATATGAAAGAAATTGGATTTTTACACCATTCTCTCTTTCTGAAAAAAGTTCCAAAGTAAAGAGGACTGATAAAACTCAACAGTTTTCACAGTAAGTTGATTGCTAAAAGCAAAATTACAGTGTCCACTTTACTGGCAACATCAATACCACAAAATCAAAGATCGGAACATTTATAACTACTACTTTTTTTAGTCTCCCCAATATTAAGTCTGATTTGATGACCTTGCTGATCTATTATAATATTTGCTAGAGATTAACACTTCCACTCCTCCTCCTACTAATCCATTTGCGCTCCCAGGTGCAAGGCCCTTCCCACCTCAGGCCAGCCCTGGCATTTGTGAGACCCTTCAGGGAGACCAAGCAGTTCACTGCACTGCCATTCTGTGGAGGGAGCGGGATTGTTTTTCAGCATCTGTCACTTCACATATTCACTGTTGGGGTTACAACCTTGGATAACATGTAATGAAGCCTCAGATGCAGAATTGTAGTAACACCAGCCATTACCTTGGTGACAAAGTGTTCTGCGATGTATTGGTTGGGGAAGCGAGAGGACTTGACCAACTTGCTGGGGAACGTGGAGTAGGTCTTGTTAAAGGACTTCCCATTGATCCCTGAAAGAGGAGAGGTGAGAATTGATCACAGAATCATAGAACAGTTTGGGGTGGAAGGGACCTTCAAAGGTCATCTAGTCCAACCCCCCTGCAATGAGCAGGGACATCTTCAATTAGATCAGGTTGCTCAGAGCCCCATCCAGCCTGGCCTTCAATGTCTCCAGGGATGGGGCATCCACCACCTCTCTGGGCAACTGGGTCAGTGTTTTACCACCCTCATCGTAAAAAATTTCTTCCTCATGCCTAGCCTCAATTTCCCCTCTTTTAGTTTAAAACCATTACCCCTTGTCCTATCATAACATGTCTTGCTAAAAAGTTTGTCCTCATCTTTCTTATAGGACCCTTTAAGTACTGAAAGGCCACAACAAGGTCTCCCCAGAGCCTTCTCTTTTCCAGGCTGAACAACCCTAACTATCTCAGCCTGTCCTCACAGCAGAGCTGTTCCAGCCCTCTGAACATCCTCTGGACCCCTCTAACAAGTCTGTAGTACGACTTCAGCTTCCTTTTTAACTTATTATTGCATTTATTTTCTAGTGCCCACAAACATTTAAAGAGCTTCTATTTAATTTCTTGGATTGACTCACCAATTATAGTAACTTAAATCAGGTATAACTTTGAAATTAGTGAAGTATATTAATGAAGTGAAGATAAAGTACTCTTAGAAAGCACATTCAAACTTATTAAGCCACTTGGAAGCAACAGACTTAGGAAGTATCATTCTCCGGAAGAAAAGGCATTCCATCAAGATCAGTATCTGCTAGTAAGACTGACTTCTACATAGTACTTGGGTTGCCTCCCCTCGTCTGCCAACTTTCCTGCTCTCACAAACAGCTCTATTGAAATGGACTTATGTTCAAAATACCAGTAACTTCAGAGAGAATAATAAGAGAGGTGTAGATACCTGACCACTGTTGCCTGTATTCCGGAGATGATTATGGAGAAGCTTTGTGGCTCCATCCTGAAATGTTTTTGGTAAAGCGCCCAACAGCATTGTAAACTCTGGAGTGTTGAGTTCAAAAAGGGAAATCAGCACTGACTGTGCAGCCTAGAAGAAGAAAATACAAATTGCAGACATTTCAGTTTCTCCAGTAATTTTAACAGGAAGAGACGCAATAATGAATGGTAATCACAAAACCTGATTTAAGTCTCGATCAAGCTTGAATAAAGATATTAACAGATGTGAACAAAATTAATCAGTATTTGTTGGTAAGCTGGAAGTTCAGATATTGATAAATCCAGGCACAGAATGAACTTACACTTTGCACAAACGTTTTAACAAGCAGTCTTTCAGAAACATGCTCCTCAAACCCTCTCAGCCCCAGAACCCTGATTACTAAAAAATTACTGAAGGAATCTACAAAATGCGTTTGGCAAGTTGAACAAATTTAAAGAGCAGAATGGAATACACCAGGCATGAGGAAGACTGTAATTTCTCCTCCCAACTTCTGGAAGTGGTAGTTACAGATGATGCATTGATCAACACAGTGGCTTGAAAAGAACAGTTTTCACTTCAGAAATTTGAAAAGAAAAAACCAAAAACAATCAAACCACCCCATCCCCCCAACAGATACTCTCATTTGGAATGAGACAGTCTTGATTTTGAGTTGTGACCACAACACTTGATACTCTTTATAACTTACCCTACAGCCAAACTAGTAAGTTAACCTTCCCCCACTTCCCACTCTGCTTGCTTTATCTTTTTCAAATATAGGCAAACATCATGAGGAATAATTTTAGCCGACTACATATTCTAAAGACAAAAGGGGTTAAGTATTGGAGTTTGGATATCACTCTCCACACCCTCAATTTTAATAGTTCATCTTTAATGTCATCTTCATCCTACAGCGTGTTTTACTATAGTTTTTTTTTATCTGAATCAAAACCCAGAGCTCTTTACTAACAAAGCAACACAATAAATTACACAATGGTTGGGTTCCCTTTAGTAAAGGAAGGCTGACTGCACGACTTAGTAACGTTTGTACAGTTTGATGAATATTCACTGGATAATCTAACAAACCTGTCAGCATAGCAACTAAACTATGACATGCAATTAAGGTCTGGAGTAGAGATTACATTCTCCAGAATCACTTAATAGTTTATTTCTAGCACAGAACTTTCTGATTGTAAGATTAACCAATTATGCCTAGTTTATACAGTTCACCATCAAGGTCTGCCATACACTGGAGAGAACCAGTGCCTCATGCCAGACGGAAGGACAGGCAGCTCACTTAAGCGGCAATATACTTCAAGCAAGTAGTTTAGAAAATTCTTGTAGACATTTATTTCCCTCCTTTTGCTTCCAGAGCAATGAACTGTAGCATTTTTTAATTAAAAGTGGAAAGCCGAAGTATGAGCACACATACCAGCACACATCTCAGTATTAAGTTTAATGACAAAAATACGAGCGTGTTAGATTGCCACAAATTATCTTTGCACACTCGTGACTGGCTGTTTTATTTAACTTCTATTCCCTTCTCCCTCTGACAGCCTTCCCTTCCAGTGAACACCCTGAATGCCCTCTACAATCTGCCTTTAATGCTTCTCTTTTCCTTTTCTTATGGTCAGCCTTTTAACAGAAATTGATACAAAGCAAACCCAAAACAAATACAGCAACTGCACAAAAGCTTGGGAAATACCACTTTACTTTTTCTGTCCTGTTACCTGTGTCTCCATAACACTGTGGCTATTCAAGCTGCCAATAACATAACACAATAGATGGTCCAGGGTCTTATCACGAAAGAAACTGATACCATCAAGTCTGCCCAAAATGAAGCTCAACCTAAAGTATCAAAATTGATATTGAATCACAAAAGGTTTTCAACTACTTAATTCCTCTCTCTCTTCCTTGACAAGAAAACATGTTTTAGGGTATTTGGTGGGGTTTTTTTCTACTCACTATAAGCCCTCCCTCTTAAGTCCAGTCTTTCAGATAAAATCTTCACAAGTCTGCAATTAAGATTAGAAATGTTTTGATTTGTTCTCAGAAGAACTCTTAACAAGATTCTAGCTCTTTCTAGAAGAATACTAATCTTAGAATAGATCTAAGTTCTGAAATATAGAATTTTACCTTCCAGAAAGAAGTCTTATGTCTCTGAACTGCACTGAGTGCCCAACCTCAGACTAACAAAAAAGCGGTTTTCATAATACTTCATACTGGAAATGTTTTTACACTTGGCAAAAACTTTTAATTTAAATAAATCATATTAAATTCTATAACCTTATTAAAGTAAATAAAATGAAAAAGTCTGTGATAGTAGATTGTGAAGCCTGCTAAAGGAGCAAAACATTTTTATATCATTAGAATAACTCTTTTGACTACTTATTCACAAAGTTTTCTTTTCAAGAGTTATTAAAGGCTTTTGGCAGTTAGCTGCCTTTAACTGCTGTGTTATGGAAAGAAAAAATAAAATGAAAAAACATAATATAATTAAGGTGTTCCAGATTATTAAACTCACTGGCAATTCTTTCCACGATTCAGTTACTTATTGACATAAAAATGCTTATTAGAGATATGAACCACCAGATAAGACAGCTTGCCACGTGTCTTGGTACTAAAACTTTCCTGATTTAGAAGATAGTGCTGCTTCAATTCTCCTCCTGTTTTATAGTCTTATATGTCACTAAGTGCTAGGCAAGAAAAGTCCATAGGATACAACCTATTGCTGTTTTCTCATATTCATGAGGCCATATAAGAAGCGAAAGACAGAAACATCTCCAATTTAAACTCTCCTATGTTTTTTATTACATATTACCACTATCTCAGATATGAAGAAGTTGTGGAAGTTATTTTTGTTTTCGTTCTCTTCACATTACACACTTTGGGAGACAGCTCCCACAATTTTCTCTCAATTCTTTTATACAAAACACCCCTCCTGAAGAAAGCAGCTTTGGTACTGTTTCCAGAAATGAAGTTGCCCAAACTCAAACTTAATTGAAAATAGCAAAGGAAATCTAAACAAATGAATTGTTGCAACTCTTCAAGCTGCAGAAATAAACACAGAAAAAGACACAGAGCAGTAAGTTCTCTGTGTCAAAGAGATCACGAGCCACAAAATAGAAGATCTTTACTTAGCATTCAAAAAGTGCTGGCATGCTGATAATGGCAGCTAAGACAGAATAGGCTGGTGACAATCAGAACAACAACAATTCTATTCCATCACAATGCAGACAAAATTCAAAGATTTTTCCTTCCCTAACTGGGAAGACTATTTAGAAACCCTTTCCAAAGACCACATTAGTACATTTCTCATGGTTATTCTGTATCCCTGGTATATCTACATCACTCACAAATACTAATTTTCACTTCACAACAGTTATGTGGAAAAGGGAGCTCTGCAAGAACAAAGCTTTGATACTACATTAGTAAAGTACAAACTTTCTTTTGTCAAAGGGTCAACAGCTATTCACCTGTCTTTTGTTAAACAGAAAGGATTTGAGAAAATCCAACAGAGACTGGACTGAGTTTACTGTCAAACTTACCATTCCTATTATAAATGTACTATTAGTATCACGGAGAGTGGTCCCTGAAGTAGTATAAAAACTGCATAGCAAATGCCCACTGAAGAGATTTTAATACCAAATAGTGCTTGAAACAAAGTTATTCCTTGTATTAAAGATGATCTCAATGTATTAACATAGATAAAAATACAACTTTAATAGAGAGTTTCAAGATGTGTTGTTTTAATTATTTACTTAAATATTCCTAAACATACAATTTTTCTTAAAGTTTTGATGCGCCAATTCTGATACTTTATACAGAAAAATCAGGCGTGTTTGTTGAGAAAGATATAAAAGGATCTTTTCTGCATGAAATAATAGTTTGTTTTTAAAGAAAAACTTTTCTTGTTGTTTTTGCTTAGGCAAGAAACATTAGCTTCTCTAATTTGACAAGATACTTGGAACATGCTGCAATGCTAAGCGCACTTTAACAAACATACCTTCCTGACATCTGAGCTTTTAGGTTCCGTGGTCCAGGTGATGATTCGAGACACTGCTAACCTAGTTTCACTTGAATTTACAAAATCTCCTGGATCCATCTGTTGCGCAAGAGTCTCTATGTATTTAAGGATCGCAACTTTGACCTGCAAAGAGAAACAGAGTCAGGTGGACAATAAAAATGGTGTGCTGTAAGAACAAGTGTGTTCACGGAGGAGTGTTCATTCTCTAAAATCAAGACTATTTTTTTCCAATTAAACTAAACATCTGTTCAGCATTAATATAAAACTCTATACAATAAATCGATTTGCAAATTGATATAATATTTCAAGAAGGGAGTTATTCTACAGAAATTAAAATATTAATAGAAATCCTAGATTTTACTGGTAGTAACCAAAAGATATACAAATCATTGCATATGCAGATGCTGATATTTAAGAAGAAGAAAACCAAAGTACTTAGAATACTGAAGAATAATCAGGACTTTAAAGAATTATTAAAAATTAAGAACTTTTTCCAAGTACTAAGATGGAAACCAAACACCATCTGATGAACCAATAATCAGTTCCTATTAGTTCCTACTATGTAGTTAACACTCCGCATTGTTTTATAAATCTCTTTATATATCTCTGGGGATAAGCCACATGAACCTTCCCGTTAAATACAAAAAAGGTACGTGATAGAATTTCTACAAAAGACTTCGGAGGGGTCACATGCACACTTTTCCTCTGCAGATATTTAGAAGGCAAAGGTATAGATTTACCAGGAGGACAGAAAAGCTGCTTTACTCCTTCATTTATCTGAGCACTGTTCTCCTACTCCACAAACTCTATCTCCTCCTTAAGTAAAAATCTCTGTTTTATTCACCACAGACTATAGCACCTTTCTCGTTTCTCCAAAATTGCACCACTGCACAGCTCTGGGCAAAGGGCTATCATGCCCGTATCTCCTATTTATCTCCTCAGCTCCTGCTGCCCCAGGGATTTGTCACAAAACCCATCAACAAAAGTGCTGAACATTTATTTACGCCACCTTTTTGACTTAACTGCTTTTATTTCCACGAATAATTATAGTGAACCAGAAATACCTACTGGGGGGAGACACCTATGCCCATCATAACCAGAAAGAAAAATATTTCTGAGTGTATTTTTAATTGTTCATGTCTTGCAGTACAACTGTTCTGAACAAAGCTATTTAGAAATTTCCCTTGGTCACCAAAACTTGCAAGCTATTAAAAACTCAAGATACAATAAGTGACACACACATTAGTGACAGCTGATACACGTAGATTAATGAGGAATGCTTCATTTTCACAGCAGTTGTTAAAGCTCCACTGGTCCGAAGTAATACAATAAGCAACAGCTGGAGCCTTTCATCTTATGCAGATCAATATCAACAAACGCAGTAAAAACCACATTATTTGCTAGATTTTTTTTCCAAGGGAAAAACCCCACAAACGCTGCTGCAGCAAAAAAACTTTAGGCTATGTGATTTTCCAAATACGAAGTAACAGTTAAAATTTCTAGATTACCAAGTGAAACCATTACAACAGCACTACGTTTCACTGTTCACAATTTAAACATATATAATATCACACCTTATAAAAAAAAATTACTGTTAAGAACTGTAACACTTAGAAGACCCAGAGGCATTTCTCCCAGTGAAAAAATACTGGAGTTCTGTATCTGAGAGAGCAGTACTATTTGGTGTTTAAACTACTCCCACAGGACAAATCACACAGACTTCTGGAAAGATGGGCGCTCTCAGGACAGATTTCCACAGAGACAGATACCCCAGGCTACGTTGGACAGATATTTTGAAAGAGCATTGTTCACTAATGGCTTTTGAGAGAAGAAACTCTGGAAGGGGTACCTTTCCATGCTCAAACATGATGAGCCAGTATTATTATGGGTTAAAAAAAAACCCACTATGAAGTGAACTCCATAATAGCAGCAAATCTACTTATGGCGTATTTTTGTCACTATTTCTAGTTAAGTATGTACAGAGTTGAGACTTAGAAATAAAAGGTCTAACATAAGTCCTCTTCAATGATCCATTTAATCTCTCCAAGAGATAAACAATTTTTGATTGCAATGAAAGCAGCTCCAGGAATTCTTAGAATGAATATCTGCCATTAATCTGAAATCACTAGCTATGAAGTTGTCTTGACTTTCTTTGTACTGTTCTAGGTTGAATTTATTGTAACTTTCACTGGAATATAAACAGAGACACTTTTCCCGCACAGCATATAACACAAAGAGACATTTTGTTTAAGAATAGCACTGCTGTAGTAAGTGAGCTGAAATAAAGACAAAGCCACAACTGGTACTATTACTCACAAAACAAAGATTAGATGTAAATGGAACTAAAGCACTTCATAAACACCTTTCACTGATAATGAAAAAAAACAAATTATGGCACAAAAACATGTGCAACTACCGCCAGAGATTCACAAAATGCTGTAAGGATGCTACACAGTCTGCGCTAGAAGGCAAACTGTTTCCTGTCCTGTGAAAAATCTGAGATTTACAGAGTTTCATTTATTGCATCAGAGTAAAACAAAAGAAACTTTTCATGTAACAGGAAAAAGGAAAAAAGGAGAGAGGAACATAGAAAAGCTGCTTTACTTAAACCAGAAAAAAAAAAAAATTCCACCTCTTACAGTGCTTTCCTGGGATGCAAGACTACCCTGCCTTACTCAGGATGAATACAAGCAATCACATAAAGTGACTTTCAGATTGTCACATCCCAGGTATCTGTCCCTAAGTTACTGGATATTTGAGAACGACTGCCTCCGCCACTATTTAACCAAATAACTAAAATATACACTAGAGGTGAATTCTGAAGGGCTCACTCATCCCTGGGAACCTGTGTCATTGGCTGGTTATTTTTCTTTTTAATTCAGAAATTTTAACATGGACTTTGGGAAAAAACAAAATCCGATGTTCTGATGAACTGTGGCAAAAACCTGTGTCAACAAATCTGTACATTCAAATGGAAGAAGGGTTCAGAAACCTGTAATGAACTTTGATCACAACGCTTAAATCGATTTCTCACTAAGTGTGAGCCATTTGATATTCAACCTGAGGAAAATTAAAGTGATGAAGTGTATTTCAGGACAACACTCATCCTTTGGAAAGTGGATTTTCTGCACCTGTGAAAATAAGCTTAAGAAATTATATCCCATCTAGACAATTTGAGTCCTATGCCCATCTATACATTTGATTAGAACAGATACATGTATCTGGCACCTCTAAACTGTGTTGCAGTGGTTCACCACACCTACATGCAAAATGATAGCGAAAGAAAGTAAGACAGATACAGCACAATACACTGTGCTGCATCCTCCATGGATTAAGTCAATAGCATTTTATTTTCTTTCTGTTTGGTCTTCTGACTGGCCAGCTATCCAAATCCACCTCTGTGGTCACCCTAAAAACTTGACTTTTATAGTCCAAGACTTAGCCGTGTTTGTAAGTGTAAGAACAATGACAGTTTAATCTAAAGGATTATTTACTATGACCACAAGAAAACCAGATGGAGAGTCATTTGTAGATAGGAATCCTTCAATGGAGCAAATTTCTGATCTTTCATCCCTTCTTACATCTGACCATCTTTAAGGATGCTGAAAGTCCTTTCTCTGATCTTTCCTGTCACAGCGAATGCTGTTTCTCAATATACCTAGCCCAAAGGCACACTCTGCAACAAAATAATAATTTATCAGAGTAAGACCAAAAGCTGAAGATTTCAACAAAAATAGTAGTACCCCAGGGTTATCCATTAATCTGTTAGACATCTGGGTGCACTGAGGATGGATGGGATTTAGAGAAAATGTTCAAGAATGTGGATATCAAAAATGATACTTCTGCAGTTTATGTTAAATAACTTTACTACCTGGATCCTGAAGTTGTATTTACCTCATAAAGACAGAAGTACAGGGTAGATACATACTTCACCATCCCAAAGATTCATTTTAAATACTCTTAATTTATTTCAAATGAACAGGTACTCTTCTACAGAGGTAGTTTTTATCAGTATCATTTCAGAAGTCTCTCCCAAATACTCAAAAATATTTCCAGAATACCTTCCAATTAAGTGTTTCGTATTTCTTAATTCCTCCTAGGTCACATAGTGAATATTCTTGAACTCAGCCCCAACTCAGTGGTAGGAGTCCACATCTCGTTCGAGATTTACACTCTCAACTTTGAAACATGACCGATATGTGTTTATCAGCTATACTACTGCACACAAGAAAATAACATCTCAACCATCAAATCCACCTTCCTGGGGAGGAAAACCAAGTAAAACAAAACCAAACCCAATTTGTTCCAAGGATTTATTTAAACAACAAACTAATTTTTACTACCTCATTTGCTGTCTTCAATAAATGACAGCAGTCCCTTTTTAACACAGCTCTACGAAGCAAGAGTGGTCAACGTATCAACTGTCCTCAAAAGCTTAATAATGAAAGTTTTACTGTATTGTAGACAAAAAAGGCATATTGATGTGACTTTAGGTTCAGCATAACTTGGGAAAAGTCATATTCTTGTGCAGTATCAAATTACGCAAAAATATTTCGTGCAGGATAGAGCAGAAAATGCCAGTTATCATATGCTTGTTATTTCCCCATTTACATCACTTGTAAATCTTAGGATCTGATGTATTTATCCTAAAATCAACTCTCTTTGGAACTTTAACTGTATTATAGAATACATTTTTACTTTTCAGTTATAGTTGCGAGTCTATGGACTACAGATTCTTATGTAAAAATGTGTGTAACTATAAAGCTACACACTGGTTTCAGAAAGTAAGTGTGCTACAAAGGGAGCTGATTTTTAATATATTATAGTAACTCAGGTCCATATTAATATAAAAATATTTAAATTAATTCAAGACCTATCAGGCTGAACACAGGCAAAATATATATATGAACTAGGAAACCGTGATTGGGAAATCACAAACATAAAATTAGAAAAGACTTGATAGAGTAAGTTTGCATAACCAGCTTGATTGTTAGGCGGCCACATTTTTGTTGCTCATTTTTACTGCACTGTGGTTTTATTAGATCTCTCTTGCAGCAAACATTTTCATACTATTGTAGTGTTTAAAATTGAACATCTGCATGCTTCAAGTTTCTTGCAAAGGTTAGTAGCAGCATACAAATGCATTCAAATAAAAATTATTGGAAACACTGTAAGAGTTTGACATAGGGTTAAGAATAAAGACAATAATTCGGAAAAAAAACCTTTGAGCTCCAAAAAGAGCGAAGCTGGTCCTGTAGTGCTGGCTTGACTGTCTGAAAGTTTACAAAAACAAAATCCACTAATTGAAAACCTATTTATTTTATTTTTTTTTAAAACAAAAAAATAACAATACAAATTCAAGTACTACGACAAGAAAATATCTACCAATGAAGATTTTTGTTTGCAATTCAAGTCTGAAAATTCTTACCTTCAGGCTAGGTGTTTGGGTCTGGTCAACAGTAAATCTCATTAAAATACTGAACTGGAGGTCATTTGGAAAAGATTCCCTGTAGAACAAACAAATTAAATTGTGATAAGCTATAGGAATTTTTTTTTTTAATACCCGTTGAGAGGCATTAAATAAGTCTTCACTCTTTTTGGTAAAGAAAAGCTGTAGTACTTCTAAAAGTTAGAAAAAAAATCATCTACCAGTTTTGGTGATATTGTATCTGACTTTCAGAAACTTCCACCTAGCATGAAAAGGATGAAATGTAAGAAATTCCTGCTTTGAAGCCATTATAGCTGGAACGGATAAAGCAAGTCATAAGGAACGGCATAATAATAATATGGTAGTATTCTAATTATAAATCTATGCAGTTCTCGCATTAACATGCGGCAGTACTGCTAAAATTATACAGCGCACCCCTCCTGCACACTTCTCTGAACCATTCTGTTCCCCTCTGGCTGCCTCCGCTCTCCCATACACCACACTCTGGGCACAACCCTCAAGGGCTCTGCTGCAGCAGCAAAAAAAAGAGCTGTAGCAGATCATATCCCCTCTCTCCCCGCAACACACACCATCCCCTTCCCCAGATTTCACAGCAGACCTGCCCCACGAACAGGTTCAGCAGAGGCCCAGGCTGCTTAGACCAGGGGTATCAAGCTCATTTTCACCAGGAGCCACATCAGCCTCATGGTTGCCTTCAAAGGGCCAAATGTAATTTTAGGACTGTATGAATACAGGAGTAGTTGCATTTATACAGTCCTAAAATTATGCCCAGCCCTCTGAAGGCAATCATGTGGCTGATGTGGGCCCTGGTGAAAATGAGTCTAACACCTGTCCCAGTTGAGACAGACAAACGACATGGACCAGGTTCTTTCAAGATGAAAGTAATAGAGTGCCATTTATTGCTACAAGTGCATTTTTATACAATTCTACCGGTTCATGTGTCTTTTCACTATTGGTTACAAGTTACAGCACTAACATCTCATTGGTTAAACTTGCTATCATCCATGTTATTCTTCTGTCCCCTTCCCTCTCACAGGTACAACTCTCCTCTCTCTGGATACTCCTTTACTCCCATCCTTCTCAAGGGTAAATCTTAATATCTCAAGGCTGATCTCTACTCTCATATTTTCTGTCAAGGATTCCACAGACCCGCTGCACTTTCCCACAAACACCCCTGGCTTAGACTGTCTCATACTTCAGAGAACGGAGGACAAAAAAGTGGGTCCCAGAGCCTTTCCAAATCTATTTAAGAAGGTAGCTTGCAGTTGGAAATAAAACTGGCAGCTCTGATGGCCCCCCAAATCACACACAATCATTTTGGAATCAGGCTATTAGTGAAGTTTGGGAAGAGTGGAGGGAAGACAGAAAGCAAATCCGCTATTGCCATAGCTCCTTAAAAGCCTACTGATACTGAGAGATTAATATTGCCACAATATTTTCATATCAAAATAAATAAGTTCAAACACAAGCACTGCATCACTGAACATAAGGCAAGACAACAGACATACAAGGCTCAGATGCACATTTGGGAATCAGATAAGTAGTATCACATTGATTGCTCAACATTAAGGACTCAAACCCTTTCAACTAAGAGTCACTTAGGAAATCCAAGCTCTTAAACTACGAGGTTTTTTTAAGCTTCACAATCTGTTATTAGCTCTGCATTTTTCCCCAATAATTTCATACCACACTAAAAAACAACAAAACCAACATCACAACAAAAAGAACTTGAAAGTAGTATGAGGGTTTAGAACTTTTTTTGTTTCAAAAGAACTCATTACCTTGTGACATCGAGTGCCTTCTGAACTTTTGCTTGTACAGACCCAAGTAAATCAGCACCCATTTTTTTCAACAGCTGTGTCAGGAGCACAAACAGCCAGTCCTGCAGATCTTCTTTATGGACCTGGATGAAGTCCACCAGTGTCTCCAGAAACATACTGAACACCTAGAAGGCAGAAGAAGATGGAAAGAGGGTAGGATGGGGCAAAAGAGGAAACGACACTGACATATGCTGAACTTACGAACAAAGAAGAAAGCAGTAAGGGAATCAGAGGCAGAGAAAGGCAGTGTTTTGCAGCCAAGCAGGAGGGAAAAAAAAACATAAAGAAAAAAGAAATCTGTCTTGCTTTTTCATTGGATTTTGATACAAGAGAACATTGGAAATGTTAGCCAACTTCTGTAGAAGTTTGATAATTAGGTATTCCATGCAGTTTCGTCAAGAAAAGAAATGCTTACTGTGATGGCTGGCGCAACCTCAATTGTTTTCAGTAAAACTTCATTTTTTTACCCTTTCCAGCTTTATCGTTGATTTAACATATTTCTTGAAGACTACAGAAACACTTCCTCTCTAAACCAAAAAAGCTACAATTCTTTGGCAAAATATTAATTGTAAATATCTGCATTACTAAATACGGGAAAATCATGAAAGCTGGCCAGTTCCTTTACATAAAATATTTGTGGATCAGAGCAAGATTCTCCTGCTATTGCAGGTATCCAAACACAAAATCATTCACCAGACCAGGGAAAAAAGCCACCGTACATTTCAGATTTGCAGGTGTCTAAAATACAGAAGTACTGTCATCTTCTCAAAAACGTGTTATCCACTGTGTTACTTTCAACAAATAATGTTGAATACAATAAATACAAATAATGATGAAAAGACTACATTCAGTAAAAAAAAAAAAAAACCCGACACATATTATTAATATTATTGTATGTATAGTAACCTCAGCACTCGGACCAGGGAAAAGGACTTTTTGGAGGGAAGGGGTAAAGCAGGGCATGACAATTAAGTAGTTTCGTTTAAAGAGGCTTTTTGGTATCTCACTATTTTTCTGTATTTTCAAGACTTTGGGTGAGATCAGGATGCACACACTCTATAACACTGTGGCACATGGGTTTCCTGTTTCTCTCCACAAGGAAAACTGATGTTTGGGCTGAACAGGCTGCCTTCACAGCTCCAGCACAGAGCTGGGTATACAAGCAGAAGTATCGCTAGATGTAAAGAGGGTTGGAGAGATCCTGCCTCCTGATTTATGACAGTAGTACAAGGTTAGAAATAGCAGCTGCAGAGGAAGGGCTGGAACCCCATGTCCTTCTGCAGCTGACCTGGCTTGTCCTAAGGCCAAATTCTGCTCTAAGGGTGGGTGATCCCAAACCGGGATTATACCTCACATTGCTGCAGAAAACAGTTGATGGAAGTGGGCTTTTCACCACAGCGCTGATGGAGTATGGAGGAGCTGGCTCATCCTGCTGAACGCCTTCAGCGCTGAGGAAATGAGATCTCTCTTCATGTTGATAATAAAAAAGAGACAACACCCTCAGACATATGGTGTGAATTTTGGGTCTGTCATATGCAGGGACAAGAGTTGGACTCGACGATCCTTGTGGGTCACTTCCAACTGAGGACATTCTATGATTCTAAGCCAGGGTAAGCAAATTAGCACCACGAAGTGAAGAAATCCATACCGGTATCGTTAAAAGAAGTGCCTCAAAATTTTCATTAGAAATAAAAAAATAAATTCACATTTTCAGGATCTAATGAAGACTGGGAAGAATCTTTTCGCAGATATCTTAAATACTGAAAAGCTGTGTTAGAAACAAAACAACAGATATCCTACTCGACATAAAGCCTATCAGGCTGAGCTACTTTTAACTTCCATTTTGGGGCAAACTACATTGAATGCGGTTTCTTTTTTTTCTTAACTAATTCTGCTACTATCTGTCTAGCTTTTTATTCAAGTCTGAGATTCAAAAATCACCCTCCCAGTAGTGGGAAGAAATTTTTATGGTAAGGATTGGAAATGTCTTCTGTATGTGGCTGAACTGAAACAACATACCACTTTGTGGATGCAGAAGTAGTAGGCACAGTTTTAAGACCTAAACAAAAAACAAATCAAACCAAAAAGTACTTTCTGTACTGCAATATGACAGTCTTTGGATTTCACAGTCCTAAAATTGGGGAAAAATATATCTGACTTACACAAACAACAACAACAAAATTGTAGCGCTATAAAGATTACACTGGGGATCTTACAATTGTACTTCAAACCCTTCAAATTAAACTACACAGCTCAGCAGAATTTCAAATCTGTACTGGTTTCTTCCAGTTGGGAGACACTGACACACATTTTTTTCATTAAAATGCACAAGCTGAACAAACTGGTTACAACCTCTTATTTGATGGAGTGATGTGGACTTCTTATGACACTTTAAACATGTAAAGTGATTTAAATTGAATTATTTATGAAATGAATTATGAATCACTATGGTAAAAATACTCTAAAGATTACTTGACAATGTTTTAGCTGTTAAAAATACACATAACTGAGGACTCACTTTTGTTTTCAAGCTTCGTTTGATTTTAGGTTTACCACAGTGAATGTCTGGAGAAAACTCAAATAAGTTGAGTCATTTTGTTGTATTTTTTAAAAAATATGAATCATACTGTTTTCTCTTATGCCAAAGCATGAAGAATTTAAGAAGGCTGTAAGAGCATTTAGGGTAAAGTATGAATTTGGAATGGAAAATGGAACTCAACCATCTATATGTTGAACAACGTATGTAGGTACTGCAATTTTTGCAGTTTCCATCTGTATGATGTAAATAACAATTCTGAAATCAAGCACCTCAAGTTGAAATTTTTGATAATTTGACAGTGGAAGAAATAAACGGATATGACAATAATTATACATGATCTACCTTTAAAGTAAATTATTTCAGATGTGCCAACCACCACAATATAAAGCAGGAATGCATAACCAAACAATGTCAGTTAATTAGTAGATAAAGCACATCTCGAAACTTTACCACACAGTTTACATAACTGTATATAGCATTTTATGATTGCAAAAGGCTTGACACTGCATGAACTCTTTGGGGAAGAAAAATAGAGAAAAAGGGTTAATTGCACATTCATGCAAGTAAGGTTAGGCTTCCAACAAATATTGAACCAACTTACTCTCTAAAGAGAGTTCCAACACAGGGGACAGCATGCAAAACGAAACAAAAACAAAAACAAAACAAAACAACAAAAAAGGAAAAAAGATAAAAACACACAAATTAGTGGCCATCAATACAAAGTTCCTGTATGGAATATAAAACAAAATAAAACAAAAAAGGTATTTCAAAACTCTTGTGATAAATGTAGTAATTTTATTGGGATACCCAGTGTATTCTGAAAGTAAGCCCTTGGCATGTCCTTCAAATCATTCTCCCATTTTCTCCTCCAGATGCTATTATCCTCTTTTTCTAAGCAATTCCCTGCATCCGGCTATCATGTTAAAATAAACCTTCAAAAAAAATCTCCACAAAAATTATGACAGAATAATTCCTACAGACACCTGGAAAAGCGTCTAAGATGAGATTTGTGTAGCCATATGTGTGATTAAAAATTCACAGCTTATGAACTCTTAATACTTAAAAAATTCTCTTGACAATATATTGATAACTATTAATAGGTTTGCAACACCAAAAAGCAAGCCAGGTTTCGGTGACTGGAACGGGTGTACCACATGTGCTGTAACACAGCCCAAATTTTCAAAATCAAAGCAACATTATTTTATACCAGAATGCCCAGTAAACAAAATAACACAATCAACCAAAATAATTCAATGTAACATTCCTAAAGGCTTAAGGAAAAGACAAAATGGTCTTCTGACACATGCAACTAAACTTTGGAACATTTTCATTATGCTTCCCTGGCTCCCCCACTACAAAAAAAATCTCCAGGGTAGTTCTGATATTTGCATAGCTGCAATATTAATTAACACAAGAACGAGCAAAAATTAAACCAAGCTGCTGTTCACAATTTTGTCATTACTTCATTTAAAAGCCAGTAATATTTCAACATTTAATTTTCTTTCCTCTCCTCTGACTTAACTGTTCTTTTTATGGCAAATTTTCTTCAGTTTCTCTTTAACTGCTTAACTGTAGCCTTTTCTTCTGGGTTTCAGCAGCCTGTGAACACGTTTAATACCTTGCTGAGTGCAATGCGAGTTTCTTCCAAAATACATGGAGTAACATAGTAGCTAAGTCACTTTTTCCAGCAAGAGAAATAGGGAGGACAGATGAATACTAAGTTAACCTGTCAAGACTGCTCATCAGTCTGAATACAACTGTCCATTGCAGCAATAAGACTTAAAAATATTGCATAACAAAAGCAGGTTTTCAGAACTCTGCTGGGAAAAGCCAATAGTTTTGAAATAACTACTTTGCTTTGAATTTTTCTGAGTTACCAATTATCAGTTCTGAGGTATGGACACAAAGTGGGACATGTCATACTCAACATAAAAAGATAAGGTTTCTTCCAAACAAGCCTATAATTCAAACAAAATATGAAGTTACATTTTGTTCACAAGATACCATTACAACTTTATTCAGCTCCTCATTTACCTGCAGTCCTTTTGTTATGAGAAATTACTGCATATATGAAGTTGTACCAGTAACCCACCTCCCACAAAAAAATTGTAAAAAATACCATCAAGCAAAGTAACTCCGTTAAAAGTATTTTAATGATCTTTACCTAGGTAAAAGTGAATAAAACACTGCATTTTCTTTTATACCTAATATAGTTTCCACCTTCCTTATTGAACAGTAACAACCATGTAAAACATTATTCAACTGTCTCAACTGCCAGCCCTAGCTGCAAAACTCAAGGAACACATCATAAGGTATGATAATACAAAATACCCTGGAAAATAAATAAGTAAACATTTGGTATAGTTCAGACTCATCATATATGATTTGGTCAGACCACTTTATGATTTAAGTTACTACACCAGAGCCTTTCGTTTCTAATTGAGGGAAAAAACACTGCTCATTTTGAAGTTGTCTTTACAAACAACATGTCTTCTTAAAAATACTTACTAATTTTGAGCACAAACTGTTGAAATACTTTAATGCATTTTATACAAAACTAACCTTTATTTCAATTATCCTGCAAAAAAGGTAGAAAATCATCTTGTTCAAAATTGCAAGTTAAATCGATTGAAATCTGGTACCATTAACTGCTTACAGAATACATTTTGTGAAGTTTTTACACGTGCAAATATGGCTGACATTTTACCACAACTGGCTTTTTATTAATATGTTCTCAAACATTGACTGAAAGTAAGAAAAACCTAAACATACCTTACTGTGAGGATCAGCAAACATTCTTGTGAAGATTTCACACAATCTTTTCAACTCAACACGACTGTCAAAAATGACAACAATACATTAGTAAACTCCCCTGCTAGTGCTACCGGAACACTAATGCATAGCAGTCAGTGCAATCAACTGTAAATGTTTAATCAAATAAAATCTACTAAACAAAGCAGAAAAAAGCATTTTGATTAAGACATGGATAAAAATGTAATAGATTTTGTCTAAAATGAGACTCTCAACCTAGAAATGTCTCCTTAAACTAATTAGTACATTAAACCATTCTCAACTATATTAACAGAACAGATAATGAAAAAGGTATTCTTAGTAGCTAGTAGTAAACAGTTTCTTCTGAATTAATACCCAACTAAAAATAAATGAATAAAGGCATGAATGAATAAATATGAAGGCCTTCCATTAATACTAGATGCCAGCATTTTAGGAATCTCTTGCATTGCAAGAATTCTCTTTGTTTAAATCTTACTTCCTAACCTGAGCTTTTTAAACAGACCCCATAAACTAGTGACTAAATTGACAACAGCTTCTCCTCATTCCTTCTCCCATCTCATAGACACACATTCCACTTTCCATCTCCCCAACTTTCCAAGTTCTTTAGAGCAGGGTTGTCAAACTCATTTTCACCGGAGGCCACATCAGTCTGGCAGTTGCCTTCAAAGGGTCGAATGTAATTTTAGGACTGTATAAATGTAACTACTCCTACATCTATCCAGTCCTAAAATTACATTTGGCCCTTAGAAGGCAACCGTCAGGCTGATACGGCCCCAGGTGAAAATGAGTTTGACACCACTCCTTTAGAACATTAGCCTCCTTTTCTGTTAACATGTCTTCTTACCTTAAAGTCCTCTGGTTCTTCAATAAGTTTTGCAGGCCCAGGAGTCCTTCTTTTCTCTCTGACCAGTTGGAGCTGGCACAGCGATTCAGGACCTCAGCCACATCTTCTGTCTGCCTCATATACGTTGGTATGCTTCCGTTCCTGGAGCTATAGGACCTTTCTGAACAGGCACTTGATGCATCGCTGTTGGCATCATCATCTGAGTACATCCCGTAGGACTCGTATCTTCTTCGCACAGGCTTCTTCTATTGTACAGAAACACGCTGCATTAGTACTCATTTTCAAAGAGGTAGTGTACATACACATCATCAGTAGAAAGACCCAAGAGCTCAAATAATTGGTGCGACTCTTACTCCCTACAGTGACAAATGGCTCCAACTGCTCAGCAGGTAAAACTAGGTTAATAAAAATATTTTAAAGTATGGCTCATGTAGTATTCCAAATATAAAAGCAAAGCAAATGTAGAGAAGACATACGTTTGATGAAAAGTTCAACATCAAGTTTACTTGTAAAATCCATACAACTGCACGACATAAAGACTACTGCAAGTTAGTTATTTCACTTAATGACTTTATATATGTTACAGAATATAATAATCAGGTATAAACAAACATATTTTGTCGTTTTAACTTCTTTTGTATCAAGCATGTTAATAACAAAATATTAAACTATTGAAGAAGGAAAATAGTTTCTATACCTTAGTCCGTATGTCTCCTAAGAGCTGTTAGCAGTAAATTATTGAAAAGAAACAGAAATTGAGAACACGAAGGTAAGGCATAGCAGCATTGTGACTATTACACTACCTGCCACTGGAAAACATACACTCTTACTTTAAATTTTGTTCTTAGCTCCCTGTATCTGATTAGCATATCATGCATTGCCAAGAAGTAGTTTGCTAAGCTTCAATTTCCAGGGAAATATTAGGCGTCATCTGCTGGTTGGTCACAAAGACTTCTCTGTCAAAATCTGTGTGTCTTATGCAGAGATATTTGACTAAGATGACTTAACGCATGCAGTCAATTGCTATTGAAGTATGAAACCTGCTTTTAAACTTTATTTTCCCCATCAACTTCTCCATCCCTGTCTCTATTTAACTTCACTTTAATATCTGAATTTTGTCACTGCAACAATTACTACAGCAATG
Source organism: Nesoenas mayeri (assembly GCF_963082525.1). Taxonomy (NCBI): domain Eukaryota; kingdom Metazoa; phylum Chordata; class Aves; order Columbiformes; family Columbidae; genus Nesoenas; species Nesoenas mayeri. The sequence continues at coordinate 111,970,947 of NC_137543.1, forward strand.
TCCCACAAAAAATTAATTACATAATGCAAAATGCCACATCCCCTAAACCCAAAAAACAAGCTAACAAAACATGCCAGAGGGGGGAAAAAAAAAGTTACTTATCCTAAAAGTAAAAACACACATCTCTGCAAAATAACTGCCACTCAAATCCTGGAGTTGAAGCTATTAGTTAAAAATACGGTTTCATTACATACTTAAAGAAGCAGCAGTGTGATTGTTTTCCCCTTAATTACCACTGCCATTTGCACAGGATTCTCATTTTTGCCTGCAGAATAATTTAAACTATATCACAATACAAACTAGTCCAAACATTATGTAACAAGCAAGCTTTTTGTTAACAGAACGAGCACATATACATGCACAAGAGAACAAAGCAAGGGAAACATAATAAAGACATGAGCATTTTTGAAAAGGGGTCACCATAAGTAAAAAAGACTTTTTTTGAAGACACAGAACCTGAAATGCCAAGGATTGTGCTAAAGTAAAAGGTATAAAAATATGTAAGGATTACCATATTGCTGCATTTCATGCATCTTATATTCAAAACCAGGTCTTAGCCAGAAGACTGATACTTCCTTGGCTTGAGCAGGATAGTAACTGGCCAAGTATTTTTCATACCATTAAAATAGTAATACAACCTAGAATATCTTTGATTTTTAAATTACATCTGTCAGGACTCTACACTCTACCTTTCCAAAACACTGTTCGGAGCAGCGGCTTCAGTCTATGATAAAACAAGAAGGGTGTTCGTAACCAGATTTCTATCTAAATGGAGCCTTTTGTACAGGACAACTGCACACTTAGAGCATGGCAGGCAACCAGGCGTGCAAATAATACATCAATAAAATGTTGCTATCTTTGATCGTTCTTTGTAATGACCGATTGTAGCTAAAATATACAAACTAATTTTCCTCTAACATTTCTAGAAGCATCATGCTGTTTTGGTTCCAGGTAATACAAACCAGTTTCTATGAAGAAACTTTACTGCTTCAACAAAGCAGGACACAGTCAAGCTTCAAACGCAGTCACTGGGAGCCTGAGTTTCTCCTCAATTTATATCCTTATTATACACTTTGCCCAGCTAAATTTGAATAAGCTATGAAGCTGCTAAAAGTCCTAAAGGTGCTCTTCACGTAGCACCAGTGTAGATAAATCTATCGCACAGGCTTTCACATTCTACCCAGAAACTTTTCATGTTCCACAGACTGTTTTTCTGTTGTTCCCTATTCCAAAATCCAGACTCACTTCCAGTTTACCAACTAGCTTTCCCAATCGATGCTGAAAACTTTTTGCAAGTTTACAATATCAGAAAGGGGAAAAAATACTATATCTCACCATGACCTCTTTGGCAACATCTCATAGATAAGCTGATCTCTGTGCCAGTGAAGGCACACAAGTTTTAAGCTAATATGCCAAGAAGACGGTATTAACCAAGAAATCAATAAACTGCCAGACTAAGAACATGACGGAGTTCTTCAGAACTTTTCCTTTGAAATTTTGTTTCTCTCTGTTCAGTCATATTTGGCTATAACTAAATTTTTGGAGTATAATTTGTAGTGTTTTTACCAATGTTCCAAATCTTTTTGTTAAAACAGAGTAATAACAAATTCCTTAAAGCATTCTGATAACTAGATAACAGGTACTTACAAATATTTAATGATACGCAAATAGGATACCTGATGAAAATGTATCTGACTCATAGCATCAAGTCTTTTAAATTAATTGAAGATTTCAGCTTGCTGGTGTAAATGTCAGAATAGCAAAATACATGATGAATTCAGTTCGGCTAACTGGGGTGTGGAGGAAGAGAAGCCAAACCCACCCTTTTTTAAGAACAGTAAAGGTTAAGAAAACAAATGGCATAACGAGTTTTAAATTCAAAGTAACGTTTTGAAAACAAAATAAAAATTTATGAAACCCTTCCTGCCCAGCTGCCAGTTCATCTCTTCAGCATCAATCTCAACATGTTGTCAGACAGACCAAATTTAAATGGAACCCAGGCTTAGGATAAGCAAAGTGCTTTAGCTGTCGTCATTGCCAGCTCTGACAAGCCCTCAGCCTTTCCAGAAGTTTGTCTGGCTGCTGTGGGTCAGTGCTACCTGCTCATGTGGCTCCTTGGGCCGCTCCAAGAGAACAGGCCAAGACTGTTTCCTGTTTGCTATTGAAAAATGCACATTTCTCAAAAGTTAAGACTTCTGTACGGAACAAAAACTCCAATACTTTGCAGCTCTAGCAATTCAGTTTCACCTTGTTCTGCACCTAGAAGCCAATAAAATAATGAATGACGAGTTCTTTTGCATACTTTAATGTATAGGTACCAAACATTTTTAGAGCCTGTGTCCTACACAAGTGTGAGATTCTTACCAAAGCATCTGCTACGGCCTCTTCCACGTCAGAACCTGTGTTGAGAACTCGCATAGCACTAACTGATGACGACAATCTACTTGACTGACTAATTCCAAAGCCGGTGCCTGTTTTAACAACAACAAAAACGAACATAAAGAATTCAGTCAGAATAGAAATGTGGGATATTAATACCATACTCATTTAAAAAAAAAACCCAAGCAGAAGAAAAGCATTTGCTTAACATTTCTAATAAGTTATGCATTGACTAAAATACTCATTATTTTCATTCTAAAGTCTTTAGTGGTACAGCAAAAAGTAAGAAATCAGGTAAAAAAGACCCCAAACATAGTCATATATAAACTTTCTATTTCAGTATCACAAGGGCAAAAACCCACAAAATAACGGTTTTAACTGAAATAACCTTTTGTTTTTTTAAAAGAATAAATGTCTTCTTCATTTTGGGTTTTTGTTTTAATTTAAAAAGAAGGCAAATACAATAGGAAGGCTACTGAGAATACTGATTAGAAAACTACATGCATAAAGAATGCTCTACACATACTGAAAAATGGAAAACTAAAAGAAGTTCTTCTGCAACTAAAAATAAAATGTTGTTAAGGAAGAAAAGGATTAACATTGGAGGGTGGGAGTGGAGACAAAAATCTAGCAACATAAACACATCTATCTGGCTTATTAAAACCACAAAACTCAAATGAATATAAGTAATACTTTTAAAAACTGAACTACAAAAAATAACCAAGTGGGTGGGGAAAAAAAAAATCCAGGATGACTGCACAGATGACAGCAAAGTGTACTCATCCTTCACCTGTAGCCCCATAAACATCAGGAGTGTAGAGGGCACCAGTGGATCTGGAGTGATGTCTGGAAGCTGCAATAACAGGATCATACAAACCCTATCTATTACCATAGAATCACAGTGCTGCAATAGTTGCTTAGATGAATGCAAAAATATTTATCAAGAATATTCAGCTTTAGCACAAGAAATTGAGTATTACATAGAAGGAAAATGCTTCTTGATTCCTTGATTATAGAGAACATGATTATATAGAATTATGTAGGTTTATGTACACTGGACATTTCATGCATAATTTGTTTTAATTTAAAAGATTAAGAGCAGATAAAAAGCAAGTATGTTTAGGTTCAAAGAAGAAAAAGCGTAGACACACATGCGCACACACACACAAACAGAACCTCAAAAATATCTAAAAAGTTCCACTGATACTGGTCTTCCACTGTAGAATCAACTCAATCCTAAGTGCTCAAGTTAGAGCCAGAGTTCACATACCAAACATTATCTGCAAAAAGCGACTACTGCATGAACTCACTGTGTTAGCAGCTGACCATCTATATAAGCCTATGTGCAAATAAGTCAACCTCAGTTAAAACTCACCACTGTGCAGATTAAAGTTTAAATTATTTTAAGCTCTTAAACAAAATTGAATAACTTAATTAAACTGGTATTTGACATTTGTATTGTTTTATTTAAATAAATAAAATATGAAATTGAAACACTTATGTTAGTTACTGTAGCTCATTAAAATGCTTTAAAGTTACGGAAACTGGGAACCAAAGATCCTGAAGGACTTTTGAATAAAACTGAGCACCCTCCTCCTTCTGGCACTTGTATAAAACTGGTCTTTTAGAGATTCTAAAGAAGCTGACTCACCATTGCTAATATTTTCTTTCTTAACCAAGGAATTTCAAATTCAGTGCGTTTTTAAAGAACTAATCTTCTTTTTTCTTCAGTTCATTTAGCTTGGGATTTTTCAGTCATGTAAATGAAACTGGTTTTGACAATCTTAACTGAATTCAAATGCCTACCCACAGTGACATAAACCCCAGATATAATCTTATAATTCAATAAATAACTGTATATGCAAATATTTTACACCTTTTTGATCTATAAAGTAATATAAATAGAAACTAGGAATGAAATGAATCATCCTTAACTCTGATTAACTTAGACAATTTAAGAGTCTGATTGAATCAAATAACCCTGACATGGACCAAATTACATTTGGGGAAACACACGTCTTTTAGTCTGAACGGACTCCTAAATGATTGTAAGCCCTGTAAAGGTCCCAAAGACAACACTGTTTTTTCCAGTTAAAAGTTCACTACTTTTCACATAAGGTGCAGCCATGTATTTTATTTCATGCATGAAATTGTTTAGCTAGGGAATGTTATTTTGCAACTAATACTTTGTGGAATACTTGGCTCTTTAGAAAGTCTGTCTCAGCACAGAGGATGTCAAAACACCGGCATTAAGGTTGATAGAGCTTTAAGTACAAGCAATAATGGCCATAGACCTTTCTATTGCTTTCCATCAACAAGCCCTGAAAATTAAAGGTACATTTAGAAATTCAACCTTCTGGCATGTAATTCAACATGATCCTGTCCCCATATATGTTGGAAACATGCTGGGAAAGTTTTTCAGACAGTGAGAGGAAGCACTATATTGAATCTAACGTACCTCATTCTAAAGTGTATTTTCAAGAATACTCTTTGTACCCATTTAAATTGCCAAAATTGTACAAGTATTTGCTTTTGCTGTTTCATTTTTTAGAATATGACCCAAACAGGAATTTAAATGGACTTAAAATAATTTCTTGGCTAATACATGGAAATTATACTAGTCTGATATTTAATATTAACTCTACGTAGCAGAAAGATACGCACATCCATGTAAATTACAAATAACTTGCTTCTCAAACTGTCTGCTTTCTCCCACCTCATCACCTTATACCAAGATGTGAGGTTACATAAACAATTTATACCAATGCATAAAGAAAAGTCACCTTATGTACCATAGGGCTTAGTGTTTTTAAGTAAAAAAATTATGCTCCCCCCTCCATCGCATGTAAAACTGTCTCTAGCTACAAAGCTGAATTTGCTTTAATTCAGCTTCCGCTTTTACCCTTGAAAACACATTAAACTTAGTATTTTTGATACAAGTTAAGAGCATCCTGTAAGACAAAACTGGTCCAACAAAACAGAGAATGACATTCAAAATCATTCAGATAAGTCATACTAGAAAGAATCCTAGTAATCCTAATTTATTTCAGGTGTAGCTGCCTTTTTTTAACATCACCAGTCTCCTATATGTGCTACTTCACATTCTCTGGGCCATCAGGCAATTCAACCCACTGTAACTGTTTTGATATCTGAATATAAAAGTTAAACTCCACCAACAAAAATAAAACCTCAATGACCCAGCTTACGGTATTAGTTGAATACAGCTTTCTTAAGCTAACATGCATTTAACCAAACATACAGTATAAATCAGATTTTGCATGCATGCTATTGAAATTAAGCTGTAAGGGAGCAAAAGAAGCACGAAAAGATCTGTAAAATACCCTTGTTTTTAAAAGAAAATAATCTGTGTACTACAACATGGCCTGCCAGCTGTGTTTTAGTAAAAGATACAAGTTTACTAATGGATCCTGCATAATGTCTACTTTTAATTTCATTTCCCAGTTAAGTAGCATCTGGGCAAATCAGCATTTATTATTGAAACAGCTTTCATTCAATTTATCTGTACTTTCCCAATGAAACCATGGCTGACAGGCAGCATACTGCCTTAACAGACCACAATAAGGTTGCCACATGAATTAGCAGTACAGCCAGGTGCCTCAGTTTGAGATATAAAACAAAGATCTACGATTTTCAGACTGTCTTTAACAGCTACTATTACAAAGTCCTTGACTTTAAGCTACACTTGAACAAACAAAGGAAGAGGGATACACACTGAAGACTAACTCAGATAAACACCCAAAAAGACCAGTTTCAGATACAATCTTAGAGGAGCAGTTTTGTATTACCAAACATTCAAAAGAAAACCCCCAATATGTAAAAAGACTTTTAATCAAAACTTACTACCAACTTCTAGTAATCTCGAGAAGTATACATGGAGATGACAAGCTTACCTAATCCTTAACCAACAATATGTTAAAGTAATCGTAAGCTAATGTTCCCATGCCTTATTGATCCTTCACAAACAAGCAACAGCTTGACAAAATCTGGAAAAATCTTTAAGGGTCAGGCCGATAAGCTGAAATACTAAGTGGAAACAAAAACTTAGAGCAGCTGTAGGAATGGAGACTGAACTACACGTTCAGTCTACACACGTGTGAATGTCAAAGTTTTCAATTCCTCTCTGCTTCCCTATGTAACAACAGCTGCTACTTTAATTTCTTATCACTTGTTCTAGACAGATTAAAAGTAAACTTCAGAACTGTACTGTGGTTCATCTACTTGGAAAAGGACTTAGCTACTTGCCCTAGAAAGCAGCCTCAGAATCCAGTTGTGCTTCAACAGATCGGCCCCTTATCCGCACCATCATATTTACTTGCTTTAATAGCAAAAAGCTAATTTTTTAAATTTTTTTTTTAACAACACAGTAATGACAATATAGATAAGGAGACATAAAATTAAATGTGTTTTCTTCATATACATCAAAATGATTTATTGACTCGGGAGCAATTTGGAGTACTAGCAGACCCCAGCTGTTGGTGCAGGGAAAGGCCGAGGGTGGCAGCCACACTACATTCTTTGCTCTAGCTGGCCAGTGAGAAATATGGATTATCTAATTGCACCCCAGAAATGAGTGCTGGAATAAAAAGAGAAACATGTAATTTCAAATAACTTCCCAAAAGTATAATTGTTCTTTTGAATATAAAGCCTCTAGGCATGGCGTATCACACTAAAACTGTAAAACTGGCAAATCGAAGAAACTTCTAAAATCAGGGTTTAAGGTTTTAAAAGTAGCATTCCATTTAATTATTTGCATGCGTCACTCAGGTGCTCTCACGAGGATAGCTCTGTCTAGCTCCAGACAAAGGCTATATCCACGAAGATTATATACATTCATTACATTTCCAGGAAATCCTTTGCATTTGCATTACACTCCTTTGTTATTCAGCTTGTAACCACCAAAACAGTATGAACTGGTTCTTGTTCTGGTGTCACCACCTTATCTTCTGAGAGCAAGGGCATCGTCTCCTAACCTTCTACTGCTTGTCTTAACAAATACCATTCTTGTGACTTAACGCCTTGTAAGTGCCCAAAACCTAACATCTGTAAACCTCATTCTTACTAACTTAGTAAGCGCCTAAAATCTATGAACCTTATTATTTCCAGTCTTGGTATTTAAATAAGACTAACACTAGCGAAGTGTTTATTTTTTCCAGTGTGCAACCCATTCACGCATTGGTCAATTCTCCATCGAAGTTAAGCGGTGAGTGAGCCAAAGGAAGGGAAAACGATGGTGGCTGGCTACAAGCTAAATGAAGGAGGCACGGGTTCGTTAGGCGCAAATAACGAAGGGCACAGACAGCCATGCACGACAAGGGGCTCCGAGTACTTACCGAGGGGTGGGAAAGAGCGGACAGGGCTCGTGTCCCTGCTGCTTTCGCGGCTGGCCTCCCGACTGCAGCCCTGACTCACACTAGGCCGAGGAATGCGGCTGCCTCGCGCTAGTATGATTCAGGGTGCAGACCAACAGCAGCACAGAAGGGAGAAGACACAAGAAAAGTTGCGGTTTTAATGCAATTCTGGTTTGCAGTAAGATCAAAGACGCATTTCTAAGAAAAGACTCCTGTACGGTTATGCTGTATTTTAAGTCATTAACTGTTTCCACACACTTTCTTCACTGCACCGGATGACACTAAGCCTAGCCAGTTTGATTAAATTATTTCTTCTAAAATGGGGATTTACCAACTCTTTACAAAATGATTGAAAAACCTCTTGAAAAGATCAGAGAGGAAACAAGCAACAAAAAATAGATAACTATTAATTCAGAATTTGTGTTCAAGGTAAGTCAATAAACTGTAACGCAAATGAAAAAACCCCACAGCTTTCTAAAGAAGGAAAATATGAAGTTAATGCAGCTAAGGTAAAAATCAAAATACAAAATCAAAAACAGCAGCAATGCCATTTAAATCAACTGATATTTTTCAATAGTATTTTTTTGTAATGAAGTATCATCAGGTTATACTGTGAGGTTTAAGACACGACATCCATTTTTGTATCACAGAAGTATACACATGCACGCACACATACACTGAATACACACAAAAGTAATGAAGAAAATATTTTCAAAATGGTAACACTTTTATTCAATGGATGTGGGTATTCTGGGAATGGGGATAAGAAGAAAAGTGAAAGAGAAGAAAGGAAGGTGAGGAAAAGAACCAGTGCATTCTGACAACAAAAAATTAAAGTTTCAGCTTAAATTTAAAACTGCCTCATACATCAAAAAACCTCAAGAAAACAGGCATGGTTTAGATTTGTATCAACATGTATAATTTCATCATCCACCCGTAGCTAAAAGCAAGCTGTAGATATATATTCAGCATTTAAAGTAAGAAAGGCTACAATGAAACTTATTCAGTGATTCTTACCTACTGACAATCTGGAAGGACTCGCTTCTCTACTGCATCCCTGACTTCGTGGGATTTTGCTTCGTTTTTGTGCAGCTGCAGGATTCACCAACACTCTCTGAACTCCTGTGTTCATAGTGGAAAGTGTGGTTGTTGTCAACACTCTGCCAGGAGACCCAGATCTGCTGCCAGCTGAAGGCAAAATGGATAAATGTAAGTAACAGTATAGAAGATAAATAACCATGGTTAAAAAGAAAAAAAAACGCTTACAGTCAGTAGTGAAGTGGTGGCAGATTGAAATGATTTGGAAAAACTTAGAAGGTAAAAATGTGAAATACAAAGCCTTGGTCCAAGTTCTTATAGCACTACATACATGGTAGATAAAATTACCAATGCAAGGAAGTACTTGGCATGGTATTTAGCACTAGATATGCTCAAGAAACCATAAATAATATTTCTAGTCTTCATCAACAGTTCCAATGCCCCTAACATGAGCATTGGTGTGTTCATTTTTTAAGCTACATGGTCTCACTAATCACATTTTCTATTAAAAAAGAAAAAAAAATGCTAGAAAGCTAAAGGGAGTGACTTCAAACTAGCAATTTCATCATTATCCCAGCTCTTTCATTGCAACCAATGCTGTAATAAAATAACTTCATTTGTTAACATCTAAACTCTTCTCCCTTGCTTTTAAAAGCTTGGGGTCTTCAAGGACTATTCTCTGAGAAATTAAATAAAATGTCACTGAAGACAATTAAAATACGCATGTTCACTTCTGTGGAGGTTACCTCACAAATTTGAAGAAAATCTTCAGTTAGTTCTAAACAAGCTTAAAAATTGATCACGACATATTTAAACATCTTACATTTTTATTAATCAAAACTGTACCTTACAAAGTGTTAGAAATGGTCAACACACTGTACTCACTACCAGAAACTGGTCATTGATCTCTAATTTTAAATTTTCTGTAAATGAAATATCAAGTTCTAAGCCTTTACAAATAATCCATTTATAACTAATTCATACCACCAGTTGATATAAATACACTGTTTCCAGCTGCAGAATTCAAGAATTCTGACCAAATAAAAAACAAAACATCACTTTAACCAAAAACTACTTACACACAGATACAAACCTTTCATTAACATTTTAAAAATAATCACGTAACGATATGACCACAGCTATGCTATCAGATCTATAGACTTGACATGCAACATCTCAAGTGAGTTTCATGGATTACTTCTGATGAGGCACATTTAAAAAAAGATACAAGTTGATTAAAGCTTCTCTATATGGGAAAAGAAACAAAATCCCCAACAAAATGAAACATATATTGGGTGGAAGGCAGAAAACTAAAACAATGTACCATGCATATACTTTCAGATTCATTGTTTGAATTCAAACTTGAAATGATTATTTAGCAAAATCCCTTTTACAAACTATGCACCTATTCAGCAGAAATGATAAATAAAATATTATGCAGGCTGAAAAAAATAAGCATAACTTCTATAGCAAAAAAAAAAAGAATAGGCAAATCTATAACTGCTGTAGTCTGCAAAAATTAAAGGTTTGGCAGTTTCTTCATATCAAGGCATTTCAACTTAGGCCTGATACTAATATGCCTTCTTCCTAGCCTACATCTCTAAAACAAAATATTGTAAAAGTTTTCATAATATTGGAGACTTTTAAAATATTATCTTCAATAGGTCAGAAGCCTGAAAAACTTAACTCTTCTAAGAATATACAGACGAAATGCAACCTCTCATTCTAATGCTTTATTTATCTTTCTATTGTCTGACTTACAAAGTACACCACTCTAGTGTAAATACCAAATGAAGCTTAGTATCCTGAAAATATTACGCTAATAATATCACTGGAATACTGTTGCCAGTACTAACACCAGTAATTGATCTAAGAGAACTGAATGATGAAAAAAGGATTTCCAAAACGGTATTCCACCATGACAAAAACCTCCCATCTCTACTGCCTTCCAAATAAGGATTGCATCCAATTAAGAAAGAGCAGCATACAGGAAAAAAAAGCGAGCCAAAATTTCTGCTGAATAGGGTCCTTATATGAGATATGTCAAAACAGGTGATCAAACAATGACGTATACACAAATTCTGTAGACTCTTACCACCAATGGGGTTAGCAGACTGTGATCCTGAACAAGTGTAAAGGCAGGATTAGGGTAAGGGTTTATAATCCATGAAGAGGGAGGGAGCAGAGCAGATTAAAAAATGGATGGCAAATGGAAATAAGAAAGCTTTAGTCATTTCACACAGGAAAAAAAGCCACAAGGGGGTTATGCTAAAGCAGTGCTTTTAAGTAGCTTCCACAGTTGAAGAACTAAACTCAGATGCTATATACAAAGCAGATGAAGCAAAGCTGCACAGGCAAATAACAATTCTTCAGCTTTCGAAGCAACAACTGGATAATGCTGAAGAATTACATTTCAATTAAACATGAAACTGTAGCCTTCATGTCACTTTAAAAAAATATTACATTGCCAAAAAGGTTCAAGAAGTTCAACAGCTGAACAAAAATTACACACAAGGCCAAAACACTTTTTTTGGAGACAGACAGTAAAGGAATTGAGCTGCAAGTGCGGTGGATGACAAAAAAAAACAAACCTCACAATGGTACAACTGAAAAGACTTGCATAGAATTTCAGGTCTTCCTCTTTAAAATCAATCTGAAGTATAAAAGTAGGAATTTGTTTCCATTCGGAATTTTTATACTTTTTTTCTGAATGAGGATTGTAATGTAGTTTTGGCACACCTTGTTCAACTACCTGATGACCAAACAGGAAGGGAGAGGAAAAAAATGGAATGATTTTTTTCCATAGATAAGAATACAATAATGAGATATAGATTGCATATGCATTTTTAATATTACAATTTAAAAATAGAAGAGGAAGAGTAAAGGGCTTCTAAAACCCTAAAACCAGTTTTTTTTTTGGAAAAGCATTCAAGTTTGCAAGTCTTTCATAAAATGATCTTTGAACAGAAGTACTGAATAGCTGTAACCCTAAATTTACAAAAGTATCGGTGTTACAGTGGCTTTTTAAAAAAAAGCTTAAAATTGAATATGAAGCTATTCTCCCACTATAAGCTGGGGAACTAAAATGATCCCCTGTATGGAAACATCAAGCATCTCACTCTTCACAATGCTGTGAAAATTTTCAGTCTCATAGAGAAGCATCACCCAAACAGCTGACACACAGTGCCTGACAGTTCTCCTTTGCCTCTCTATTTGCATTTGCCCTATTTATCTTCCTTAAAACATCTCAGAATTCTTGTTCTCCCCCACTGACAGGTTATAATGAGCTATCTGCAGCCATCAGTTCTGAACAGAAGTAGTAATAAAAGGCTGGAAATATGCATTCGTGCATTTAGACACACTATCGCATGTAGACAAATCCAGTTATTTCAATAACAATTCAGCTTATCTCTTTAGACATTAATACTGTGCAAAACCAAATTATTTGTCACTATTACCGAAAAGAAATTGAAAAATCTTCAGTTTGTTTCACTGAAGATACAGATGATCATCACAGAAGTCTTCTATTGCTACCTATATTTAACCCCTCCCCCAAATAGATTATCAAACACCTCAAGTTTTTAAGAAATGGCCAAATCTATTTAAAGTATGAAGGTATTTTCAAAAAGCTTATTTCAGAACTTTCTTAACATTAACGTTACAGATACTGCTCACAGCTTTTCATGACGGGAAAAACTGATTTGACAGGACTGTTAGCTCCTCTCTCCCTTACATTATTAATTCAAATATTCTTTGCTTATGATATAGCATAGTCATCTTAACACTGAAAACAAAGTTTTTGCACAACCTTTGTCACAGTCAATAACTATATTTTCAAGCTCTCATTCCATGTACACTTGTGGGATCAGAGCACCGTCAAAGCAAAAAATTAACTTTTAGGAGAACTTCTGTTACTGGATTTTATTATTTTATATTTATCTGTTCAGATTTTTTAAGAGTTTTATTTCACAAAACCTGCAGGCATTGGATCAGGTTTGATCCAACAGTATTTGTTTGAAAATAACATAATGTAAAACTGAATGGGAAGTACTCTAACAAGAAAAACAAACCCCATGCTTTTTTAACCTCTAAAGTAATCCTATTTATGATAAAAGCAGTCATTGCTAGGAAGACAAATGTTTCTGCCACTAAACACAGAATTAGGGGTTTTAAGGGTTACTGATAGCAAAATAGGTATACTGGAAAATTCAAAACCCGTGTAATTTATTGGGTTTATAACATTAGACCTGACAAAATATAGGACCGTTTAGTTGATTTTAATTTTAGTGTTGCTTCCTTTCATTAATTTCATTGCATTTCACTTAATTAAACAAAGATAGGAACCTGAAAACACTACAGAGCTTGGTCAGAAGATGTCTGTTGGAGATATCAGATATGTCAACAAATTGCTGTAGGTCAGCCAGTGCCAAAGAATGTGGGGTGATCAGGCCTTCTTAATTAATGACAGTGCTCAGATCAGAAATTTTGCATTTGTTTTGGTTTCTAAATGAACATAGATAATTACTGTGGAGTAGCTGACATACAGTCAACTGATTGTTTTAACCCTTTGATTCAATGTAAGCTAAGTACCTGATTATAAAGTTAGGGTTTTGTGTTTTTACTCCAAAGCAGATTTAAGTAAAGGTAACAGCTATAATACGCAAAGAGGGGTATATATTCACGAGCTAGAGAAGTACCTAGCTTAAAATGGTAACAGTGTATTTCTGGCTGAAAAACAAGACTTCTTGAAAAATGAAAAATTAGGTTTTGCAGGTAACACTGAGGACACCATTCAGCCTACTCATTCTTCTGTATTACTTGCCCATGTGTCAGATGTAATGGATACAGGAGTTTACTGGTCTTTTATGTTGGAGAAGTCAGAAAGGGGGGAAAAGAATGTTGAGAAGTTATAACTGAAGACAGAATTTAAGGGTAGATTTCATTTCCTGCTGTTATCTAATTTAAATGGCAAACTAAGACCTAACCTAGTATTTTGTCCAGAGAAAAACAACATGAATTAGAAAAGCATGCAAAATACCACTGACCCAAAACACTGAAAAAAATACCTTCATTTTTGTCTGGCGATGATGAACCTAAGGCACAGAACAACAACTCAGTATGTAGCTTGTTTTTAAAATTAACTTTGACTGTAGCCATTGGTCAATGAATATATGCTTAAACATTTGGCCTCTTTATCAGGTATAGCTGACAAACTGAAAATACATACGCTGAGACTGCGACACCACTTTGGTTCTACTCCGTCCTCTGGAATCTGTTTTCGAATTTCCAATACCAACAGAAGGCGTTGAAAACTTTGTTCGTATACGACCTAAAAAAGAAAAATGGCATTAAATCAGTTTTTTACAGTAAGGTAGAAAGCAAAGCTTCAGTAGCATTTATTAATATTAAGTTTCTGTAGATAAAAAAGAAGCATAAGGTAACTCAATCGGTGAAAATTCGCTTGGGATAATTAGCAGAAATTTGAACACCTTAAAGGACTTAGTAACTGAGGAATCAAAATACTTCTCCTCTAATACTACATGTTCCAGTAAACAATTATTATATAATCACTTAAACACCCTGAACTAGCTAGCTAGTTCTTGCTTCCTACATAAATAGGTTGACTGTATGAAAAAAGGGGAAGTTTATTAAATATAATAGGCAATGCATCCACTAATGATGCTGTATCAGGTACAGTCTTCTGATTATTACTTGTGGTTGTAGTTCTATTTTTCCTGTCATAAAACTACAAAAATTATGTTGACTAGTTTTTTAATAGGGTTCTGACATTTCTTCCTAACTTCACTCCTCCTTTTAAGAAATTTAAATGCTAGCTTTCCTATTACTGCAGATTCTACTGTTTTCCTGGCCACAGTCTATATATATAGACTTCTGCAGGGTTTCCCAAGCCTTTTGCAGAGACCAAATACACTTAAGTACTTCTCAGTGACAACATAATTAAATACTACTCTCCACAACAGATAGAAGAACTGAGAAAGAGATTAAAGTGAGTATCTGCAATTAAAACAATAGATTCACCTTTCTCTAGAATGCCAAACCATCTTGGTTTTGGGTTAAACTTTTCTGCATTATAAGCCATGTTCCTCATAACATCCAAAGTATACAATGAAGTTACAAAAGAAAAGAAGACCCCAGTTGGATGAATTATAGGTAACTGAAAGATTATTCGTAAAAGAAAACAGTAGAGTCATGTGCTACATTTCCTAAGCCAACCTCTCAAACAATAGAAAAATGAAACAAAACCTAAACCCAGGCTAGACGTAATTCTTAAAAGTTGCAAGAATTAAACCCAAAATACTTGTACAGGGTGGATCTAGCTCAACAAGTAATCCACTTTTAAAACCAGCATAATTCAAATATTTTCTAGACAAGTAGAGTCAATATTTGACCCAGAAGAATAACAGACTGTCATTTAGTTCTAGCCTCTTTAGGCTTTCCACAGCAGAATTTGGAGACCAACCAAGTTAACATTATTCATCCAAGCAGAGGGAATAGCCATAGATGAGAGTCTATAAGAAGAGAATCAGGATAAAGGAGGTTATTTACTAAACTATTAGAAAACAATAGGTTAGCAAGAACGGTTAGATTAACTAGTCCAAGCTCTACTAGTTATCCCCGTGCAATGGCAATGTTTTCCCACTGAGTGCTGTGAGACTGCAAGGCATGTAACTGCATTCGAAATTTGGCCCAAAATCCTAGGAATACAGAGTGCCACTATTTAGATATTTAGATACTGGTTAAATTATCACTTGGAATCTGGCTCAATTTTATCAAAATAATAATAATAAAGCATTTTGTATTTAGGCAAATGAACTTGGAGTCTCTACATCCATTCACTAATGACAGGTTTAAATGCTACTAGCTTATTGAAAAAGAATTCCCAAGTCTCAAAGTGATAAGTAATAGTAGCACCTGCTTCCCAGAGCATGAACACATTTGATGAAATATTCTGTGACAAGATTTGCTTTAAAAAAAAAATGCAAAATTATAAAGCTCCTATGTTTTCACACTAAAATGTTAAGCAACGACACTTCTACTGCAGATGAATACTTGAGAATCAAAATAAAAGCAAAAGAATTTAAAAAACACTACATGACAACCAAGTATTAGATGCATAAGCTATCTGGAGTTATGAATCTTCACTAAGCCCCAGGAAGACCATATTCTATTTCTAAAGCTTAAATTGTATCAATGAAAATATGAAGCTGAAAATATTAGCTAGTCTGACAAAATATTTTCTTACCATCTTCAGAAGCTGTTCCTAAACAGAAAAAATAACAAAACACATGATATTCCAAACAATACTGTGTCTCTCCAATTCCTTTGAGATTAATCTTATGAACCTTGACAAATTTTATTAAGTCAAGGGGGCTAAAGCTTTTTTGTTGTAATTCCATTATAGAACTCAAGCAAAATTATCAAGAAACATCCATACTATATTGTTAGTGATTTACAAGAACACAATATATAGCACTGCCATCCAAACTTGTTACAAAACCACCATCAAAAGAAAATTAAATGAGTCAACAAAATTATATGTACAGCTCAAAACAGACATTAAAATACGTTAATGCAAGCTCCTCTGAAAATACAAAACATACTATTATAAATTACCTCAGAGGAAAACACAAGGTCAGTGTTTCCCACACTGGACAGTGATGATTTGATAGGAACTGCCAGCAAGAAGGATTTCTCTGAATTAAGTCCATTAATTAGTCTGAGGATCTACATGCACAAGATCAAGTTTTGCTCAGAGAAGTTTAAGTAAAATGAGCTTGCTGAAACCGGATCACACTTAAACAGGTATGCCAAACTTAACAAGGCTTGATTATGATAAAATGAGTCAGACAAATCCTTTTACTGACATCGGTACCTAGGAATTGATGGGAAGCTATCTAAAGAGCACACCTTCCTCTCTCTAAGTTCCTTTGAAACAAATCATTATGGAATAAAATGTTATGTTAGTAGTAATAAAAATGTTAAATGCCTCAAAAAAAAAATCTAAGTCTATTTCCATTTTTGTTTTCACTCCTTGACGTTTCTGCCTTGTAAGAGAACTACAACGATTAAAATGTCTGTAACTGTCTTTGGCCAGCCTGAACTTGGCTTTCTCAGCACATCTGGTTATGGCTTTCTCACATTCTACTATCTTCAAGGCACCGTTTTTAAAACCTCCCTCTAAAAAATAATTCAGTGTAAATTTCAGTGCTTCTTCACAAAAATGAGTTACACTAATATGTATAATATGTATGTAGGATTGTCTCAAAGTTTTCCAGTCTGCATGAAAAAAAGAACAAACCCTAAACTAACCCACTCCCCATATCCAACATTCTTCCCAAGCTGGACCTTGGAAAGCAGGTTCTATGCAACACCCAAGTCAGGCTCACAGAGACCTCTCCTAAAAAGGCTGGTTCTGCTTCTCCTGCCTCTCCACCTTTGTGCTTCCACCAGGTTTGGATAGCTACAGGCTCAGTGTCAGCTCCAAAAGCCAAATAACAAAATACTATTCACTTTTGTTTTATGAAATCAGCTTTCTGGAGTTTGTTCAGCTATAGTGATTGATAATGGAGCATTACAAGGCACTAGTGAAACAAGTGGTAAAAACATGTGCCCAAGATTAGTGGGAAACAGAAAAACGATTAGTTCCTCCTAATGGTTTTTAGATCAGGGTAGCTCTATCCCACAACTACAGTTGGAGAGTCGAGCTGTGCTTATTCTGTCTCACATATCATCTCTACAGATATCCTCTAGGAAAAAAAAACCCAAACAACTCTGTTATTCTGATCTGTTTTGCAGCACTTCCCTACTATTTTTAAACAAAAGTGTGAGACACCATTTGTTGTGACTACCAGTGTGAACAAAAGAAAAAGCCTGTACACATACACATGGCCCTAAGAACCTTGATTGCTGGTGACAATGCATATAACCTCAAGATTAAGTGTTTAGCACAGATATGAATAAATCATATTATACACTACATAAGGAAATCTGATACGAAAATAAGCAAGACAGACGCTACTATCCTGCACAAACTCCCCTCCTTTTAGTAAAGTAACCTTGGCATCTGCAATACTCAAAAATGGCTCAAATTCTTCCAAAAAGTACCTCTCATGAAACTGATTATCTGAGCTTTAAAATGATTCACGATTCTGGGTATTAGTGATCTACCTTCTTGCTGTTTTCATTTCTACAAAAAATACCACCTGCTTCGCTTCCAGTAAAAAAAAAATTATTTGAAATATGAACCGCTAATAAACAAATTACAATTATTAAGTAAGTAGCAAACATAACTGACTCATTAATTTTTCCCAGGCAATAAATTAAAACTAGAATTATCAGGCAACAAGCTGGGACTTGGTCACTTTATTATATGGGAAGCAGTACTTAGAAACCTGAAACAGACAACTGCTATGAGAAGCCTCATTCTCAACTGCTTTGTCATTGTGATAAATATATATATGACAACTTCCTCCATGTGCTTACTATAGTGAATTAAGAAAAAAAAAAAGTGCTATAAAACTTAGCTGCAACACTATTTTAATGGGTCTTTTTAAGAAGCTATTCTTCAATAGAATTACATTGTATTATGTCATTTACGGGCACTTAAAATCCTGTAACTAGACTAGATTTTGATAAGACTGCTTTTGAAAGAGAAGATTTTAGTCTTATGTTAAAAAAAAAAATCTTAAGTTATGCTGTCAAGCATCTTCTACTCTCCCACTGCTGTTCTGCCAAGAAGTCAAAAAATTTGACTTCACAGGTAAAACTATGAAACTTGATGGAACTAGGGCCAATTAAAAAAAATAGCAAGTATTGATTGCAGAATTGCTCTGTAATTAACAGAGCCTTTAAAAAAACCAAATAGGAGTAACATCCAATTTCTTATAAAGTTTCTGTTGCTGATACAGACCAATCAAAAATATTGATAAATACAGCAATAACACAACACATATTAAAACATCAAGATTACATACAGGTTAATGAAAACAGTGTAGTGTTTTGTTAATGAACAGACAAATACATTAAACGTGAATAATTTAACATAGAAGACACTTTTAAAAATATTTAATAGAATTAGAGGACAGACTAAACAATTTCTTACCATCCATCTTGTCAGAAGTATCCTCTTTGTTGAAAAAGCAGGCAAAGAAACATGGAAAACTTAGTGTGTTAGAATAAAGATGTTCACAGCAGAGTCATAAAACATTAATTAAGGAAAATACATTAATATTAAATACAGCAGACACATTTATCTAATTCATGCATGTATACGCTACCTTAAGTAAAGTTGGTTTCTCTCAGTTCAAGGTACAAAATTACAGAATGGGGTACAGGTACCCAGGCATGGACCTTGAATCTGTCCCTACTACCCAGATTTGGGCAAATCCTTACTAGTAAAATATTTATGAACTGTTTCATGCTTGGTGTTCAACAGTTACTGAAGCATCAGTACATATTTATATCATTACTGAGCCACAATATTTATATTTCTTCTGAAATTTGCTGTGGAGCATGAAACCCCACTTGGGGTAAGGCATGGGAGGGAAAAAGACATTACAATAAAGACAGAGGACAAATACGAGAAAGTTCCACTCTGGTTTAAAAGCATTAAAGATTTATCAGTTCAGCTGGAAGGCAGTGCATACATATTCTGACAGTAGCAATCAAAATTAAAATATTTAGTGTGAGACTTATATAATTAGTGCTCACGTCTCCTCAGAAAGGACCTTAATACTATAAGGATGTCAGAGACAGTCAACATCTAGAATAACTAAAGTAGAGGATGTCCTCCTGCTGCTTGAACAGTCTTAAAAAAATCATAAATAAGCAAGCAAGAGTTCTATTAAAAATAAAAAGGGAAAAGATGGGTAAAGACAACTATAAATTACTATGTTCATGAACTTGCGGTCCTCTGAGGCTACAAATTTGGCAGTTTTTTAACTAAAAAGGTAGATGTTTCGCTGTACATAAGGGTGAAAACAAACTCAAGTAGACAATGTTCTTTATTTTGGTATCGACTACATCATCTGAGAAGATGTGGAAAGTATTAAGGAAATATAGTAACATTGTCTAAATATTTTAGTACCATGGTCAGCATTAACTTGACAATTCTATCATTTAGTATTTGGACTAGTATAAACATCCCCATTAATACGAACAGAGGGGACAACATTACAAAGTTGTCTATTTTCTGAAACATGGCATTTGCTTGGATTCACACACCATGCATTTTAAGGTTACATTTAAAACTAAGAGCAAACAATATTTTGAGGTTAATGCATAGTCAAACACAGTCACGATCTCTACATAGGTGACAGAGGACAGCTACATGTCATTTAAATTATCTTACCACTATTAAAAAATTGTTAGGAGAATAAGCCAAGGTAAATGCAGCAGTACTGCTTTCATGAGACCATAAACAAACCTGGGTCTTCATGACTATTGCTGCCATCTGTAATAGGATTTGACTTTACTATACATTGCTAGTACCACATTATTTCGTCATTTTAAACAACCGTTGTATTCTTTTCCAACAAGTGATTGCATCTGCTAGCATGGAAAAGCCTTCTAGGTATTCAAATTCTTCAAAAGAACACAACCTGGACTAACTGTCTATTTGTTCCTCTCCAGCACTGATTTTCACCAAATCTTAAAACTACAAAGAGAACAAGCTGTTTCTTTATTTCTGCTATTTGCCTGCATTAAACCATCACTATCTACTACCCTGAAAACATCTGTGGCCTTCTTAACCACTGCTCACAAAATCCTGGGCATGAATCCCATATTGCTTAAAATGTTCTGAAAGTAAACCAATACTCCAATCAAGAGCTATTTTTTTGTGAAACTCTTTAAGACCGAAGTAGCCCATTTAAGCAACATGAAGAAGATACATTAACAGAGAGAGATTTCTCTTTCTCCATTTGACCTTTTTTCCTTAGCAGTATGCTCTGTCACCTTCACTTCTCACAACAGCTGAACTCCAGCTTTATCTGAGCTTCACAATGTGTCCTGTTGCACATCAAAATAGACCAAGCAATATTCTGATCTTTGAAAATAATCACCCCACCTATTTCAGGCTTTTAGGTGCTAAGATAGGAGGAACTGAGAATTCTTCAAGTGATAACCACAAGCATATCTCCTTCACCAAGCAAACTGAGCAGCCAAACTTTTGTGTCCACTTGTTACCCAGCAGGTTCTCCGATTCCCCCCGTGGACACTAGAGGGAGCCCACACCTCAAACTGCTTTTTCAAGTAGCAAGTGAGCATCTCTCACCCTCAAACTTTATCTGAAAATCAATGGTGTTCAATCCATTTCAAATAGGTCCTAATCACTAAAGAATCAACTAATTTAGAATCGTTTTTAACTTAAAGTTTAATTTTAAAAAAGCATAATCAAAACCTTTGAAAACCACAGCCTATGTATATCCTAATATCTCCCCAAACACAAAGCAAATCAGAAGAACTACTTATTTCTCTGCCTCTCTTGTGATCACCTTCAGCAACACTGACAGAAGGACATGCCTCCTTGGTGACCCAGCTGGCACATAAGCTGAGAAGAAAACACTAACAGTTTTGTGAACACTGAACCTCATCTCCCCCTTTGCTATCTCTTCCCTATAGTATGGATAACCTAAAAAGAACAAGAACACGACCATATTCCTTTACCCTCCCCACCTACTACTGGTTTAATTCAGACTTAGTGGAGGTTCTACCATCTATCACCACTATCAAATACTTTTTTGCACTCTTGTAATTTGTAGCACCTTCTATGTCTAACAGCAAATATGCTTGTTAATGAAAACTGTCACCTAGATAAAAACATACACACAGTTCCATCAGCATGCTTAGGAAGAAATCTACTAAATCAATGTTGTATGTTACTGTGTAAAACACTTCAATATTACATGAAGAAGCCACCACTTACTGCCAGGATGTCTCTTTAGCCTTGTTATAAAATAGTCAGCTAAAGAGCTGAGAAAAATGGAAAATCAAGAGTCCTAACATTCATTCCCCTGTTAGTTTTAGAAACAAAAGCCGATCATCATTTGCTGTTAAGTGAAGGTACTGCTCCTTTCAATAGTTAATATTGATTCCAGATTAACACATTTGAAGACCACGGTATGGATACATTCTTTGCATCTGCATTCTTCCAGCACAATAAAGCACCTAGCCAATTAAGTAACTTACATGAGAACACCTGCCTCTTTTGCAGTACTCTAATACTACTAAAAATAACAACAAACAATTTTTCAAATGTAGAAGTATTTTCCTGTCACTTTTTGATCAAAAACCTCAAAAAATATTTTGCAGTGTTGCAAAGATGTTTCCTTACCTAGCGACGCGTACGATCCTGGAGGTAGACCAGCTGCTGACAAGCGCCCAGCTCCAGCTGTCTGCCCAGCAGCATGGCGCGCCTTCGCACCAGCGGCAGCATTGACATCAATGTCGCTGCGGGACCTCTGCAGAGTTCCTGGGCTTGGAACACTCTTGCTGCTGCCTGAAACTAGGAAAAAAAAAAAAAATAAAAAAAAATATATATATTAGGAAGTGAGTTGGTAATGAATAAAATTACTTGAAAAAAAGTTAGCATTTTATGCTACTGCAGCATATCTGCAAAAAGTGCAAGAAAACAATATAACATAGTGTAAGTCAAGTTAAATAAAGTATTTTTGAGGTTAAGAAGCAAACTAGACCTGGTGTTGCCATGAAATCCAGACAAAGCACAGTTTATTTTAGAGTAGTGTTAATCTTCATTCAGCATGAAACTTTACCATTACTTAATACAAACGATGTGCTCCCACTCTAGTTCAAATTACATAATTCTGAATATTTCAATAATGTAGCAAGTCATGTAAATGTTCACAAACATAAGGAAATTCACAGTATTCCTTGTGATACTGGGGGAAGATAATATTCCCACACTTCAGAGAGGATAAAGCCACAGGCAAGCTGAGGGCATACCTTGAATTCCTTTATGGTCTAATATTCTGTAAAGTATTTTTATATCCACTTCCTATTATTTACTGATTATTACCTATTTGCTTCAGTTAATTTTAACCACTCATTTATGTCTTCAAAACCTGACTCTCCCTTAACAGTTTCAGTATCAAGAACTCTCAATTACTGGCCATTTGTAAAAACAGAATTCAATTATTTACTCTGCAGGAGTTAGAAACACATTATGTGAAACGAGGACAAAGATATTGAATTTTGAAAACTCAAGACAAAATTAAACCCTTTGTATTACAAACCTGGTGTGTGCGTGTGTGTTTTTTTTTTTCAGAGCAGCAGTTACACGTGAACAGATAAAACGTACAAGTTCTTAAAAGTCCTTAAATTCCAGTTGCCTTAATCCTGCTAATAATGAGTAGACCATAGAATAATGTTTTGCTTCTTTGAGAGTGACTCTTCCATGACGAAACTCCAAGACAGATGATCAATTAATAGTACTAGCACAAAGAAAATTAAGTCTTATACTTGAAACAACTGAAAATATATAAAAAGTGAAGTAAATATTTGGCAATCACAGCTCCAGGTGCAGGCTGTAGTTTCACGTATCATTATTGAAGTTGGAAACAGAGTAAATGCTTAAGACTCTAAGACTTAGAATTTTTAATTCAAAGAACATAAAGCACTATAATTGTATACCACACTGTATAGCAACCACCTTACCTCTGCCTGCAAAGTTTGCTGGGCTGGCTGCAGACCATTTAGAAGACAGAGGGCGACTGAAAATTAAAAAAAAAAGTCAATAAACCCAGTAAGTCTCATTTATCAGATCCAAAAGGCAACAACAGAAGGCTTCCGTTCTTTTCTCCCCTTCAGTTTTCTCAGTATATTTTAAATACACACAACTAACACAGAATGATAATGAAAACACAATAATCTTTTGTATTTTATAAAATTATGTCTTCAGCACAAAGCATTAATCCTTTGGTTACCAATAGGCACACTTAGCTAACAAAGTTCAAGCACTCCAGACTTGGTCATAGAAACATTTAAGATTGTCAGTACAAGGTTTTAGCCACAGAGCTGATCTTCAAAATCAGTTATCAAACAAAAATAGCGGGAGCTACAGAAAAAAAAACTTGATTTATGAAATAAATTGCGTGAAGTGTTGTCTGCAGTAACAAGGAAAACAGATGACCAATTCATAAGCCTCTGCCAGTCCTAGATCTCCCAAGAAACAAGTTACAAAAAGGAAAATGCAGGAGCTCCCAAGCAGATAAACTGAATTTCCCGTTTCAATGTTGAGAGCCACCACAATTTATAAAATGAGAAAAATCCTATTTTTTTTTTTTCTCTGTGTTTTCTCTCCATTCCACTTTACTCTCTCTTACTGCAAGTGTGAGTAGTTGCTGAAGAAATATCTTTCTGTCTACTCAAGTTTAGCTGTGAGCCTTTCCTTCTGACTGGTTCAGGTGGTAAAATGCAGGCAGAGGAACAAGGGAAAAACAAAAGACTAAGAGAAGAAAGCATGATACTTTATCAATGGATTAATCATATCTAGCCATCTAAATATTTACCTGATTGCAAAGGGTTCTACTTGCTGAAACAGTTGACTATTTCATCAATAGTCATATTACAGCCTGAATCTAGAGTCTCAGCTTTAGTAAAAATAATCCCTTTCTAATTTTAAACCGAGAGGCAGAGAGAAAAGAGATGCATAATGTGTATTTATCCAAATTATTAGCTCAGGTGCTCAATGATATCAAATGTCAGCACTGTTACCCAACTCTTCACAGAAGATCACATATTTGCAGCTTATCATTAATAATACCTGCTCTTCTGACATTATTAACTAGTGTTTTGGAGGCATTTTGCTGCAAGTAAGCAGAGGAGGCCCAGGCAAAGCTCCTGGGTGCACCCTGACCTCACAAGTTGCTCCAAGCAGAAGGCCCAGACAACTGTTACGATTTCAGCACTTCAACAATGTGTTGAGATTGACATTTCATTTCAAGAGTTTCATATATAATAGGCTGGCAAATGTCACCACATTTCTCTCATTCTACTATCCTCTTTAAAACCATTTTTGGCCAATGATCTGCAAGAGCTATTAAGTTCAGAGGGTCAAAAATCATGGAGGATGAGACTTTTAGAAAAACAATACCCATATTTACTAAGTTAGTCTATACATGGAGAACTCAGCATCTCTATTAGAAGCCAGAAATACAATTTTTGGTAACACAGGGAAAACAACATGCATCTAAATGCAGAATTGGTGAAAATTCAATTACAAATTAATTAATTTCCAATATGATCTCTTCTGTTCATCTCTTATTTTACTTCTCCCTTTCTGTATTACAGTACTGGCATATCTCGCAATACAGGGACTAACACTCACTTGAATTTAGGAGTATTTTAAGATTCTAAGTTCTCTGTAATGTAGTCTTTAACATTTTATTAGCAGCAACTCATTAAGAGAACTTTGATTTTTCAGACAGAGAATACAGATTAATTTAAACAAGAGTAATTAATATCTGAATAAACATTTGTTTGTGGAAAAATGAAGTATTAGCAATAGCCTACATTAAAGACAATTATTTACAATTTTTTTTAATAATTAAAAGTATCCTAGGAAAGACAAGATTTGATGTAGTACTACTACAACTACTACTGTTTTACATTTATACTAAAAAGCCCATAGATTTCTTTTGCTATTGGTACCTAAACAAACTTTCATCTATTCAGCTCAAGATTGTCTATACAGTTTATTACACCACTGACTGCAGCACAGACCCACCCTGTAGTAGTGAGCACAGCTGCAAAATACTGCTAATACATATTCCATACTGTGGAGACAGGAAAAGACATGATCCCTGATCTGAATGAATCTCCCTGTCAATGTCTCTTTCTCATACTTTCCAGCGAAAACAGATAAAAAAGATTAACACCATTATTTGTTACTTATTCTTTGCACCAGAATGCTGGACATCAAGATGTGAAACTTAAATATGTCTTGGTCTAACAGAAGCTTCTAAGGACTAAATATATGAGTAAGAACAGCCTGCTAAAATCTAGTTAATGATTGCCCTTATTTTTCACCTTGCTAGGGTAATATCATCATACAGCAAAACCCAATAAAAGATTTTTTATTAAAAAAAACGAAGTGTGACAAAATACAATTGCAGCTTTTTCGCACACCACAGCAGCCTGGCTCATTTGCTCTTGAGAAACAGTTTTTATTTGTTTATAGGCTAAGAAACACTTAAGGGACCCTTACTTGAGGCTCTCCTGCGAGCTGGAGGATGACCTGTCTGACTGGGGGAGAGATGCTATACTGCCAGAATTCTTCAAGTAGGTCTGGAGGCTTCTTTGATAGGGTGGTTCAAGAGAATTGTAGAGAGTCTCAGCTTCACTAGGAAAGTGATTTCTAAGACCCAAATAAGCCCTGCAAAATAAGAGAATAAGCATGTGCAATTACTCTATATTTTATTCGAAGTGTGGAGTCAGGAAGTAAAGATTACACAATGAACCAGGGATGGGAGGGAAAGGAACTCAGACTGAAAATAACTAATGCATACAATACCGCTCATCAAATCATAAAAGAAACTAGCTACACTGACTGAATTAGAATTTTCAAAATAATTAACTTTATCCTCTGAAATTCTCACATTCACTTAATAATTCTGTGGGGAAGGCAAGAGAAGTTCTTTTCTGGACCACTCACTAGTTAAAGTGCTGCAGTTGTTTAATGACTTAAAGGGGGTAATCAAGAATGATTCTGCAGCAATATCAACCTATCAACCTTTCTGACTCCTTTTTCAGTAGAATCCTAAAATACTGCACAACAGTATTATTTGGCTCAACTTTCAGAATGTCTTTTGCAAAATAAACTATACATTAATTCAGGACTTCAAGAACAGAAATATCAATTTTCAACCTAATGTGTGTCCTCTTCTTCAGCCACAGTTAGCTGCTCACCTCCAGGTAAAGCATTCTTATCACTCACGTAAAACATAACATTTTTCAAAGCAAAAGGTAGTCAAAACTCACTTTCTTGCCTCCACTCTTGCTTCTGCATCAGCGTCATGAATGCCCTTCTTGATGGTTTCAACCAAGACAGCTGCATGCCTAGGAGAAAGACATTCTTCATGTTATTTTGTTACTCCAAATTATATTTTAAGTATTCAAGTTTAACACTTCAATTGATATTTCTCTAAGTAAAAACCAGCTGAGGTAGTAGTTCCTTCTAAGATACGAAGTAAGCAAATGCTTGAGTAGACCGATGACATAATTGCACCTTCTGTAAAGGTTTAGGTAAGCTTCCTCTTTCAATTTAGAAGAATTCTAATCTACTTTTCAGACATACATCCACCCATCACACTTTAAAAGTTATTTTAAAATATCTTTTCTAAAGACATCTGCTTTCCTGAAAAGGAAAAAAAATATTTCTCCTACTATATTAGTAGTAAGATAAAAGTTAAGATTTGCTTTCCTGGAAATCCACCTCTGAAAGCTTTTGGCATATGAGTTCTAAACCTGAACGCATTCTCAAACAGCAAAGTACCCATCAGAACAACCAAAAATTGTGATGATAAACAGACTTTAATTCAAGACATGTTTGGGTGGCTGCTTTTTTTGTTTGTTTTTGAGTGGGGAGGCTGGGCTATTTTGGTTTTGTTGAGGTTTTTTCTATGTTTGCCTTTATTTTTTTTTTTTAATACACACACTCTGCCATAAATCAAGTGATCTCCCTGTTGCTCCCTTTCCTAGAAGTACCCAGAGGGGTTGAAAGGTGACTATGGAGCTGGATGAGCTCTTCAGAGTCTTTCTGGAGGCCCTGCAGTCCCTTTGCTCTTACTGTCTGCTTACAGCACCAACTCTGCAGAGCTGATGTGCACACTATTTTCCTATCTACCCAGAGAAGCTGGTGTGCTCTTAATCATTAGCAGAAAAAGTCCTCCATCCTAATCCCACTCGCCATCTTTCATGGTAAACACACAGATTTCCTCTTTTCAGGAGAAAAGACAGATGATTACCTCTGCATCTCCTACACTTATACGGTCCTAAAATTACATTTGGCCCTTTGAAGGCAACTGCCAGGCTGATGTGGCCCCCGGTGAAAATGAGTTTAACACCCCTGATATAAGCAAAACTCAGAGAAAGCATAGTACCTACTGCTCACATGCGGTATAGAAGAGGCAGAGAGGAAGGAGAGGAGGCAACACCAAGTCAAGGCTGGAGCACAGACCTCTCCTCCTTCTCCCTGGCACTTGAATGAGAGTCACAAGACCTGATGTGCTAGAAAGGTTGTCTATGCTAGAAAGCTTGGGCAACATTGAACAACACAATCCAATTAGAGGATTCAGTGCAAATATTTCTGTCTTGAAATTCATGAGCAGTTTATTCTTGGGGAAAAAGGTATACTGGCCCATACCTTTCCAACGAATGTGTTTGCCACTCTTGTAACAACAGGTCTAAAAATTCAAAGGAGCGCCTGAAGAGACAGAACAAAAAGTTATAATTAATACTCATTTCTCTAATGGACTTGCAGAATAAACAGTAACTTCATTCTTTTCCCTTGAGGGAAACAAGTACATAAAATGAAAGTACATTTATCTGTTAAATTAGAACATTAGTCACCTTATTGCAAAGTTAAAATAGTCTATATAGAAAGCAAATGTGCAGGCTAACTAATCCTGAAGTTCAGAAAAATAGATGTGGTTCAATTAACCATAGCATATGTGTAATAACATGGCAGATGTTAGTTTTATTAAACCCAAACGAACAGACAAAAATCAATAAAGTTTAAAAACTGTACAAACTATAAAACCTTTATTAAAAAAAACCCACAATACTTTAAAAATTCAGCTATTAAATCACAACATAATGTTTCTATGGCACTGTACTTGTGTCCCAAACACTATTCCCATCCTTTCACTTGCCATTACTGAGTAAGTAGCATAAAGGAAAACATGACACCATCAGTACAGGGCTGTGAATATAGAAAGCACTCTGAAAATTTGCTGGCACTGTACAAACTAAGTTATGTAACCCTATTACTTATTAATTCAGAATTCTTGACAATTTAGCAGACAGCCGTGGCAAAAGTCAAACTTTAAAATATGTCTGAAGGTAAGTTACTGGTGAATAAATCAAAGCAACACAGATTAGGAAGGTATACATATTAAGTCTTCAAAATGGTAGCAGACTCTACTGCCTGGAATTATTTTTCTGGCTATGTTGAATCTTTGACCTGTTCTGGAGAGGCAGATTTCATTTTTATGCTGCCCAAATCCTTTGGATACATACAAGACATGGCAAGAAACTCTGAAAGTCTTTTCACTATTATAACTGATCTATTTTTAACTTTGTTTTTCCAAAGGAATGAAGTCAGCATAAAAACAATGCAATTTTGGCCACCTTCATTGATGCTCACTGAATTGTGAATTGCTGTACCAAAGCCACCTGGAGTCTAATGGAGTACTGAACTGGAGTCTAATGTTCTTCAGCAAGCTGTGGTAAGTGTAGGCACTGAAGCCCTATGAATTGTTCTGCAGTGAAACCAGAAGTTATGAGAGGTCAGCATAACCTGGGTTGAGATAATACTTGCTTTGGATGCAAATACAGTTTACATTTAGAGCAAACAGTTTAGGTGCTCAAGCTATTTCTCGCATACACACAGCTCTATTGCTTTCAGGGCTAGTGTGGGTCCAGAAACAGTTAACTGCTCTTGTGGGATTCTGTGCAGACAATGACACTGCCAGAAACCAATTAATTTTATCAAGAGCCAATCCAAGTGTTCAAGTACCATGCTCTTGGAAAATGCATCATGCTGCAGATGCATCTCAGTTGTTAAACCACGCTGACCCATCATGTCCTATGTAAGGTAGCAGCCACCGTCTTAACCTCACAACACCCAGCAGGGTGCAGTATCAGCCAACCCGGCTCCACATATTCAAACCACATTGCATGGAAGTTACGAAGTCCTCCTGGTACGGGGAGAGCACGGACTCTGCGTGTGGTGCGCTGTGGTGCTTCAACAAGAACCACCCTCAGCAGGTCTGTTAAGTCTGGCCTAACAGTAGCTGATAGGCTCGGGCTGGATCTTTGTGGAGACACGCAGATCTGTCTCCTGCTCTCCCAATGCCTCTCAATGTCTGTGTTGTTTATTCTCATTAGACTGAGCAACACAGATTCAACTACAGCTTTTTTTTCTTCTTCTGGTTTTAAATCAGAAGGTACTTTTTTAACAGGTGTTAGAAACATTTTTGACTAGAATAAATTCTGCAGAAGGATACAATGTACATCCCCCAATATGACAGAAAGTATAATTCCTCAACATAATCTAATGTAACTGAAATTAATTTTTGTAGTTTAATGAGTAACACAGCTTTGTGTATTCAGAGTGCATGGCCATTTATAACGTACTCACCTTCTAACTGCAACTGATTTGGAGGTACAGTTGCTTGTTATTAAAGGTATGAGTCGTGGCACATGGGTATGCTGAGAAAAAAGAAAAAGACAAAGCGGTTAATGACAAAAGCATTCCTGAATTTGTACTGTACTAATTAAGTTAAACAGAACTAGGAATATAATTAAAAAGGCAATCATTTAAAATGCTTACTGAAACTAAATGGAGAATATTATTAAATAAGAGGCTGCTGCTAGCATGTCAATTAATTAAAACTTACATTTTTCCAAAACATCAAGCAAAAAGCACTTACACTGCCATCAACAATTTTATCATGATATGCCATAATTAGGTGTCAGAAGTCATATATGAAGGCTCACATGTGTCTCCTCAAAGGAGCTGTAAGTTGATGTTATTTTAGTTTTGCCACAGAAAAAAAAAGCAATAGACACAGCAGTCTTAAAAAAAAAAATCAAGTTATGGAGCAAAAAGCAAGTCCATCAATCTGAAACGACAGGTATTCTTTTAGGGATCAATGAATATCATTAGTACTACAGAGATCCAATTCCTTTTAATGCAAGGTATGTCAATAAAATAATAACAGTATGACATGTAATATAAGCAAGCTTATGTATATAACCTATACGGAAACACTTAAATCCTCATTGGATAGAAAACCCTTGGACTACCACTTAAAGTGGGTAAGATAAACTACATTAAATCCAATTGCAATACTTTAATTCAGAAATAAAGCAGCCTTACTTCAGCTCAACTAATTGTAGACACAAAGCATTGACATTTGAATTCCAAGTAAGGGTAACATGGTTCAACAAATCCATTTTCAATTCATTTCTTTATTCTTCTCTTGATTAAACACATAACTTCTAAACCAGTTCCCGATACAGTGTGAAACTGCTGCCTTTAAAAAAAGCTGCTTAAGAAGTACAGTACTGAACAATTCTTAGTATCTCACATACGCTTTCTCCTTACGACATCATTGCAGGATATAAACACAGAAATCACAAAAAAGCAGAGAGAAAACTATCATCTCTCAGAGTACTACCAACTTCAGAATTAGAAGGGAATTAATCCAAAAATCTGGAGGAGCCTTATAGTTGCATTTGTTTGTACTGATGTAGCTTTAAACAGGTTTTTAGCGGTTTTGTTTGTAGTTTGCATAGTTTTCAAATTGAAAAGTGGCACACGACTGTCAGAAAGGCAACAATAAGTAATATCAGGGCAAAGAATAAAACATTTTTACAGATGGAGAAACCTGTATGTTTCCAGTCTTTAGCGCTATTGACATTGTAATTTCTAGGAAGTGTTTTGCAAAGACTGAAAGCCCCAGGCTTGCTTTCATTCAGCTTTAAGACTGCACATTTCATCTGCTACTCCTTTTGAAGCTGTGATGATAAATGCTTTCTCCAAAACCACCTTGCAGCAGAATTGCCCAACCTGAATCCCACTTCCCTCTGCAAAAGATTTTCTGCCACCATGCCAACTGCTCATGGCACATGCCCTTCTCCCCTCTGCTTTTAAAAATTGTTTTTCCAATTTACTAAGAGTCAAAAAAAAAGAAATGAGACAGCACTATAAGATCTATCTGGAGAAGAAACACAAAGTCCAATAAAGGCAAAAAGATTAAATGGAACTCTTCAAGATCACTGGTATAATATAGCTTCCCTCTTTTTACGTAGACTCACTCTCATAGCAATTAGATATTAAGCACCGGTATCTGAGCTGGCTGTCAGTGGATGCTGGAGGGAGTTTCTGAGGAAAATGCTGACTCCAAAAGCTGTAATGGCTTGGGCTCTAAATATTGATCTCATCACACACTCTCTGACCAACTCTCACATTGTCCAAAGGACAGAAGTCCAAAGGAGTGTGGGGCTGCACTGTTTGTCTCCGGCATTTCTTTCTTTTTTTCCCACTGAAACCTGACTTTTCTGTCAGAACACCTTGCATAAGCCATATATTGGTTGGGTATTTGAACACTACGGACAGGATTTTCTCCTTTCTATGCCTCCAGTCTAGTGTGTTAAATTACAGCTAAGAAGAACAGAAGTCTAAACAAAACCAGGGCCAATGTGTAGTCCTGTCTCCAACTGAACTGAACCAATAAATCCAACTTAATATAATGAGTAAACTTTTATTTCATGCTGCTTTTCTGATGCTTGATTTGGCTCCTGTAAACACAACACGGTCAGTTTTTTTACATGCCTGAGCTTGCCTAATACTACTGCAAATTGTATTCTTCTCTTACAACTTTAATCATCCTTTATGAGGTGTTTTTCTTCCTCCACTCTCAACTCTGTGCCACTGGCCACCTCACAGTGCATTTTAAGAGTCTGGGGAAAGAATGCCAATGGATCTTAGCCCAAGCACTGATGCAAAGGTAATGCCGAAGTCTCAGAGCATGTTCTCAAAGGCACGGGTAGACAGAATAACTACAGATTCCAAAGTGTACTGAGCATGGCAATAAAAGCTGTGAGTCATTACATCACTTAGGTTTCCAACAACTTACAAAATTAAAACCATGGATGAGATCATACTGAATAACAGTAAGTGTCCAGCACTAATAACAGCACGGCTTTTAATGCAGAAACTACAGGCAACTTCCCACTTTTATGTGAAACACAAAAATACCAATACAAGTCCCAAAAATCTAGCTAAATGTCTTGCCACAAACACCAGTTAGTAGCAGATGCTAAAGAAACAAACAATAAGAAGCAGCTAGTACACAGCATTGCCCTCCCCTATACAATACAGCTTTAAGGACTCATCTTAAGAAGTTCTCAAACCCCAGGATTACAATCTGTACTGTGCCCTTCTTCCATGAACTTGTGCTTTCTGAACTGATTCACACATGTCCGGCCTCTTCAGTATTTTGTCATTAACTCCACGATTCCAAATCTGTTTGTTTGTTTGTTTTCCCCAAAAAGAAATAGTTTTTGTGCATGAGTGGGGGTTTTTTGGTTTGGTTTTAAAATTGTTACTAGCTTCTTGACTACTGTCTTAACTTTGTCTTTTCCAAAAAGCCAGTTTAAAACAGTAACCCTTTGAAATACACATGCCTTTTTGACACATTACCCCAAAAAAATAATAAAAACAGACTTCCTTTTCATACCCATTCCTTGATCTTTACTATGGTAATACTGCCAGTTGGTTTCAATGACAGATAATATGTCTGCCTGTGATAAAATTACTTCTACATTAAAGCATGATTTAAAGTCTGTATTTCAGAATTGTTATTACCTCTGCTAAGAGCCATTACCTGAACATTCCTAGTAAGCAAAGTGAGAAAAGAACACCTACCCGAATAATGAATCTAATGGCTGCACACCCAGAAGTTGCCATCACTTTGGCGCTGTTGGGAACCAGGTTAAAAAGAGTAGGCACAATAGCTTCAGCGCCATGATCAAACTTGTTTCCCAGAACAGTTGAAAGATGGCTATTTAGGAAAAAGAAAGAAAACGTGTTAACCAAAATTAATTTCTTAGTCTTAAAATAAAGAAGCTTACTGCACACTTTAAAGACTTAGCTTTCCAAACAACAGAATTTCCTAATTCCATTATTTCCAAGTCCTTGCCTCACCAGAAATGCAGGATTTGTGGAACGTTTTTTTTTCTACCTAGCAGACACATTAACAGGTTGAACACTGATAACTTTATTTTGTAATGAAAAACAAATATCACAATTTGAAAGGCTAAAATTCTCATGTCCACATAAAACATCATAGTGTTTCTGCTTTCTAACGCACTTTGAGAGTATATAAGTCTAAAATCTTCTGGAAATTATTGTTTGAGGTTTTTTTCCTTTTGAATGCAGGCAAAGCCATTGAACTTATAATTAGCCAACCATAAAATTTAATCCCTTGTTTATTAAAGGTTATGGTTTCAATTTTAACAAATACACAAATGCACACAACACACAGTAATTTATCTGTCCAGTGATGACAACTAATGCTGCTTCTATGTACAGAGACCACATAAAAAGAATTTGCAGTCAGTAGCAAATGAAACATCAAATATGTGTAAGTTTCAGGAATCAAACAAAATTCCAAGCTTTTAAGCCTGGATGAGGACATTTACACAGTATTTTTACACTACTCCTGACTTCATGTTAGGAAAGGTTAGCATTATTTTCTTAGAGCCTCAATTTCCTTGGCAAGGACAGCTGTATGGTCTAACAGGTCTGCATGGCCTGTTCAGTCAGGAGACCAGAATAGGAAGGGTGAACTCAGGGACGTATCTGTTGCAGATGGTCACTGAGAATTAGTGGTTACATTAATGCCTTTCCAGAGGAAAAGCAAGCCATGGAAAACAGGGAAATAGGAAAGACTACTCTGATGTAAAAACAAGGCTTTTCTCCCTGTCTTTGAATATAATGAGAGCCCTCAATATGATAAACCTGAAGATCTTATTTCTGTTTAGTCACAGCTTCTGAAATTATCATGGACACGAGAGATATTATCTCACCAAAATGTACCACGTTCAAACCCCTATAGGGCAGCTCTCTTTGCCATTACAAACAGTCACAGTAAAGTCCTGTGCCAATCATCCAAGCGTAAGTGTTCCTAAGACTAGTCCCCAATATTACATTAGTACTTACAGCAGTTTATATTAATTTGCACTAAGTACTCAATGTAATGAAGATTATTCGTTCTTCACATAAAATCTGTTACAGGTTTATCAACTATGTACATCACCCAAAAGAACAAATTCCTTTATTTTTTTCTTTTTCTCTCTGCTGGTTTGACTCTTCCTCAGATAATCTTTCCTGCAACACTGACAAAGCATCTTTAAATCAAATTAGTACAGAAGTCTAGCGATGAACACAAACACACATAAACTGTACTTACGCTACAGTAATGCATGCTTCTCTAACCACCTGGGATCTGAGATCCTTGGCTGACAGCTTGAAAGCACCATCCAACAACCGCAAATGCTGGAAAAATCCATCATATTGTGCAGCTCCAGCAACAAGCAATGACCGAACTTTCTTCAGCTAAAAAATTTAAGGCATTTATTTTAGGACACTACCAATATGCATTTCAAACTAAAGAAGTCACAAATTCACTGCAAAAATGTTCACAGGCATATCTTTAAATCAAAACATCATTTTGAAATATAAGGCAGTCATTTAAAAAACTGTAAAAAAATCCTACTACTTAAATTCTACTACTTAAATTCTAGAGCTAAAGTCTCAGATTCCAGTCTACAAATACTCAAAGACATGTCTGTTCACAGACCTGTTCCACACACTAAGATGCCATACCATACATTTGATAAAAAATACAAATGCTACATACACACAAACATTTTAATCCTGCAAGTAAAACTTATCAGAGCCACACATAAGAGATACAAACGCTAGCAGTTTACCTGCAGCATATATATGATTTTGCATAAGTGCCAACTGAAACATACATGATGGCTTTCAGAAAAGCTTCCTCTTAAATGTCAGCAAAAATGCATTTCAGCCTTTTTAAAATACCTGCTAAAACTTATCTGGCGTGTGGGAATTCAATATTTAAAAATTACAATGAAAATGTATCTAGCTGGCTGTGCTTTATGAAATACACTCACAAAAACATCAGATCAGATAAAAAGTTTACCGCATTAGTTCGTTGATCCCAATCATGTTTGTCATCTGAGAGAATTTCCCTGATTTTGTTCAACGTTTCTTCAAGTTCTCGACTAGAGTAGATCTGAAGTATTAAAAAAACAGAAAGTGTATATTGTTAATATTCCAGGTAACGTGATAAAGGAAAGTAACTTGACAAGACTAACCATACAATTATAATTCTGAAAATCTTGCCCCAATAGTTCTAGGCAACTGTATAAGAGGTGTAATTGGGCATTTTAGAGCAAACCTTTGAGGATATCACTGAGTAGTGAATATTCATTGAAAGAAAAGCTGAACAATCAATATTTTCCTCGAGATTCCACCTTTCATCTTTGTGATGATCTAACCATATCTAGAATTTCATTTAAAAAAACAGAATTCAATATGAACAGAGGTTTTAGATAATCTGTTGCAATATTATTACAATTCAATTTCATTTTCATACCTACTACTATAATACTGACTATTCCAGTCAGAGTTCTCTATTCTCTACAGACTAATTCCAGCAAAACTGATGCCAATCTAATCATACAGTAGTCACTATTTGATGATACATGAATTAATGCATTTATTGGTAACTGCCCACATACAACAGTGGATTTCTAAATAAGAAAATTAAAGAAAAGTAGTCATGAAAACATATTATTAACATCAGAAATAAACAGACTTCCCTTCTGTTCTCCTAGACAAAAGCCACACGATGCTCTTCTCTGCTTCATCTGAAGAGGCAAACTTTTAAGGTTATTTTTTTCTCCAAGATTGAGAACAGGTTGAAGAGGATATGAAGCACATTACTAACTAGACTCCTGATCTGGCCAGATTTTTTTTTAAAAACTTATTTTCTGTAAACATATTGGGATAAACTCGGTTGCCCATACACAGGCACCTGGTGCCATTTGGGACGCATCCAAGACATCCACAGATACTATATGATTCGGGACTTCAAGGAAACTCATACCATTCTAGAATGAAAGCTGGAGGCCAGCATGATGCCTTTGCCTTAAATAGCACCTAAATAGTAGGTTTTGATGCTCCGTCATTATTTATTTAAGTCCAAGACATAATTTTTGTATGTGCAAGAGCACAGAGCATGTAGAGGCAACAAGAACTGATGGTGAGGACACCTTGCTTTGCATGAATTGGTGAAGAGCTTTGACACTGGTCTCTTCAACACACTGTTCTGCATGTATATATTCATCTTGTTATTTGTAAAAAGATTTAGGACCATCTTTCTTCTGTTTTACAGCTAAGCTGAATGTTTATTTTCTACAAAGTACCTTATTTCCCAGGTGATCTGAAATTACTACAAGTTATTCCAAATACAGCCTAGTCTTCCAATTTCCATAGCATATCAAATTAATTTAATTTATAGTAGATATGGGACCTTGACTCTACTGACATTTACTTTTGTTCCAGTGCTTTAACAGAACATGGTTATGAAGGCCTCTACATTTCATTCTGTAATACTGAGGAGGTGGAAGACATCCATGCTCTAAACGCCTGCATATCTAGTGTATAGAATAAACAGGGTAGAAATCACTTCACAACAGCTGAACTAGTGCACCCAGGCCAGCTTCGCTATCAGGCAAAACCCCATTTCTGAATATGCTTTACCAGCAAAATTGAAGTTTTTATTACCTCACAGTTGTGTAAGCTTTTCCAGGGTACACTGCGCAAGAAGCTTTGCAGTTGTACATAGGACACAAAACTGCGTCCACAAAAACCAAAAAGCTATTCCTTATGATTGTTTTCTTCTTCATCAGAAGTCAATAAACACCTGGTGCATAACTTAGTTTAACAGAGTAAATGATTTAATGAAACCAGTGAGTCCAAGCATAACAGACTTTCTATTCCACTGCCCACAAAATTGAACATGAGTCTTCTATCACTATTTCATATACTTGTGTATGCTGGTATCATGTAATACTTGTTACACAACACTAACTTGCTCTAACGCTAATGCAAAAGGTACCATACCATTAAGAACGAGTATTACATGCGTCTCAGTAAGAATTTTAATCAAATTAAATTTCCATTTCCAAAGAAAATTCCTTATTTTCCTTTTAAAAGTGGAAGGGACTAGTCACTAGTTAACTAAATTAACTAATTTCACATTACAGTGACCCTAATGCCATCAGAATTTGTGACATGATCTGACCTCCTCCGGCTCCCCCTTTACCATCACTCACCTTGCTCTGTCTCCTTCCCAGTTCAGGGTTTTGACATACAACTAGCTAACCCTACAAGAGGAAACGCAAACATTTCTCTGCCAACTCAGCAGCCTGTGCCAACTTATTGCCAAGAAGTGAAGTGCAACAACAAGGGAAGCAGGATCATGCCTTTCAGTGGCAGCTGAGAGCTGGTTAGTGCAAACTCAACTTAGTCTGAGGTTCTGGTCAAGGAATGATTACCTTTTTTAAGGTGTCTCATTGAGTAGATCCTCAAGAACAGCACAGCTTTTGTTGTCAGCCTATGTGTTATCAGAGACCATGTGCTGTAGTTACTGCCGCTGGACTAAAACATGCCAGGTGATAAACAAGCACAGAAGCAATATGTACAATGGGTTTATGTTTGTGCTACTTGCATGCCTAGGTAAAGAATTTAATTTTTTTCTTTAATTACCTGGCACAAACAGCATTGGATCTACGCAATTTCTGCTATTCAAATTGGCACGGTAATGAGGACTTTAGTAAATGGCATAATTTTATCTTGTCATGAAATTAAAAATGTAACTCCACCGAAAAATCCCAAAGTGTCAAGGCTGTCCATACACAGATTAGTTTCAGAGGAATAAAAGCTAACATTTAAATAATTTCTTTTCTCCCTGCCCTTGATTAATTATGCTTTTAGAAAGCCAAGATGAAACTCTCTCTTCAGTCAATAACATAACAGATTTTTTTGTTCACAAGTTCCCACATCAGACTTTTGTAAAAATAATTAAATCTGTTTTGAAACAAATTCTAGCTACTAATAGGCATTACTACTAATAACCTGAACACAGAATTTTCTTCAATTTAAGCAACAGCAAATAAACAGAGTTGCAGAACACTATGCTTGTAATCTTAAATATGAAGACACAATTCTCTCACCACAGTGCTTCTCTTTTTGGCACCCAGATCCATCAGACTATATCTCAAAATCACACATGTTCTTCACAAACTGCTGTTATCCATTAGAGGGCAACACGCACATACACACAGCATTAAAGGTAAGTGAAACACCAAAGACAGAAAAATTAAAAGCTTAAACATAAAAAAGCGTAATAACTATATAGAAGCTATTTCCAATATACAGATTGCAAATGAGGTATGAGTAAACAATATGATATTCCTAAAAAAGTAATGACGAGCATCATTGCAACAGGTTATGGGAAAGGCAGATCCACCATCAGAGGCTTTTAAGGATGAGTTAAACGTACACATACTCTAAATAACTTCAATTTACGTGATTAATCCAAACGCACTTAATCTTGACTCAGAATCGGATGTTTTTCTATAACATAGTTCCTTTCCTTACTTTCACTGAAGCCACTAGTAAAACCCATAAATGTAATGAAAACAGAAAGACACAGGAATGAGCCCAGTAATGTACAAATAACTCCCTCTCCCCATTCTGTCTAACAAGTTTCCTTTTAGAATAACCAGGTCATAAACACTCTTTCTTCACAGGGTCTAGTACAGAAAATTGTCTCTTCCTTTGTAATTAACATGGTCTCAGAACATGGGATTTGCCTTTTTTTTTTTTTTAAATATCAGAGATTATCCACAACCAGAGGCATGAAGTTAGACAGCAGGACATAATTATTCCAAGAATATCAGCCTCCCTCACACCTTTTTTCTTCCTGTTTCGCATGTCTTTCTTACATTCTCATCCATTAAACAGGTTATTTTGGGTTCAGTTATACATTTCTCCTCAGCCTCCTCTCACCTCAAGTGAGATTAGTTCAGATAAGTGGGTCTTTCTTCTTCAGCTTTTGCAGTTGAGGAATGATCTACCTTCCTATATCTCCCAAGCAGTCAGACAGAAAATCACATGTGCTGGTCAACAACATACACCCCACTTTTTGTTCTTGCAATGTTATTAACCAACTTCACTGATTAGAGAACTAGGGCATTGAACTACAGGCAGCACATTTTCTGTGTTGTGGAATGTGGCTCTGTTCAACATAACGTGGATAAATAATACCCAGAGCTCCATGGTTTTGCCCTCTAAAGAATCCTTAACACGCTTTAGAGAGGCAAGGAAACGTAAAGCTCTTATAGTGTAAGACAAAGATTTCCTCAATGTGACAGGAACCATGGAGATAAAGTGTTCCTTCATAAAAGCAGACAGTTTTTCTGCCTACAGAAGGAGATCTAACAAATAACTACACTATCATCTTGAGAAGTAAAACCAGAATGAATATACATCTATTGAGAGAAGGGAGTCATACAAAATCCTTCCGGGATTTGGGAACTGTGGCTGACTAAATTTCTGGTTGTCTTCCACATCTCTGCTGCTTAAGGAAAACTTATTCAAAATAGGCCTAGGAAGACAGAAGTATGTTAAATGACTCAGCTGTGTTGAAACACCAAGTATGTGCAGTTCCCACACTTAAAGAACAGAAATTAAAACCTGATCTTTCAACTAAGAATGCAGCATGCAACAGGTTCATTAGTGCTGAAATAAGGCAACAGATATATTTTTGATGTATTGCTAGAGATGAGGACATGTATGTCAGACATTACCGTTCAGGCACTCACATTTGAAAATACAATTATTGCTTTTAAAATCATTTGCCTGAATTATTATTACTCAATTGTCCCCCAAAGTTGCAGCTCTAAATTTTTCAAACATTATGAATTTCTTATGAAAATTATAACACACATTTATTTTCATAACTCCCTGGAAAAGGTTACGAAAAGCAATAAGTGATTTTAGTTGAAACACTGTGGTGGGTTGACCCTGGCTGGACACCAGGTGCCCAC
Source organism: Nesoenas mayeri (assembly GCF_963082525.1). Taxonomy (NCBI): domain Eukaryota; kingdom Metazoa; phylum Chordata; class Aves; order Columbiformes; family Columbidae; genus Nesoenas; species Nesoenas mayeri. The sequence goes on from NC_137543.1 coordinate 112,011,707, forward strand.
CAAAGCTGCTCTATCGCTCCCCTCCTCAGCTGGACAGAGGAGAGAAAATATAACAAAAGGCTCATGGGTTGAGATAAGGACAGAGAGATCACTCAACAATTACTGTCATAGGCAAAACAGACTCAACTTGGTGAAAAAAATAATTTATTGCAAATCAAATCAGAGTTGGGTAATAAGAAAATAAAAACAAATCTTAAAACACCTTTCCCTCCACCACTCCTTTCTTCTTGGGTTGTAACCAACAACTTGAAAAAGCAGCTTTCCACAGACACTGTAAATTAATTCTTCAACAAGAAGCAAGAATTAGAAGACTGCAACACCACAGAATTTTTAAAAGTAGGCTAACATATAGCATTGTAAATAGCATACTTCTGAAAACAAATGTGTATGCACAGCATCTTACCTGTACAGTAGGAACATCTGTAAATGCCTTAATAAAGTCATCCTCATCCACAGCTCCAGCTCCTCCCTCTTTAGAGGAACCTACATAAATATAAAATACTGTTAAGCAGTATGTAATGCATGTTGGGGTTTTCAAACTGACATAAGCATCTTCATAATAGCTATTTTCAAACACTTAATATAACTTACAAAAAGCCTGAACATTCTTCCTGTATAAAATTGCAAAACATGGCTCTGATTTCTCCTTGAATAAGAAGAGGTAAATTAATGTTTTTCATGGATGAACAATTTTGTGCCCTTTCCAATTTGACAAAGTTAATGTTTTCATTTTTGTTATTTTTGTAAGTGGTAACATGTTTATTACAACAACCCTCCAGTAGCCATTTGCATAGAATTGTGATGCCCACACCCTGATGATACAAACATTCCCAAATACACCACAGAATTTCAAACTACTTAAAACAGCAATAACTGCTTGTCATTCAATTAAACATCTCAAGGTGAGTTTTCAACTTAAAACATGTACCACAAGCAATCAGCCCTAGAAGGTGTAGGGTAGGTTTTTTTCTTTTTGGTTGGTTGGGGCTTTTTGTTTGTTTTGAAATCTTGTGCAGTAGCCCTACATTTACATCGTGCTTTCTAGTATTCTCCTGAGAAGCTAAAAGGCGTGAGGTGTTATTTCTCAACCTCAAAGCTTCAAGAATTTAAAGGAAGAGAGCAAGGACAGTGAAGGGAACGTAGTGTTGGAGGAAAATCTGGACTCCCCTGAACAGGCTGCCCAGAGAGATTGTGGAGTCTCCTTCTCTGGAGACATTCAAACCCGCCTGGACACATTCCTGTGCAATCTGCTCTGGGTGAACCTGCTTTAGCAGGTGGGTTGGACTAGATGATCTCCACAGGTCCCTTCCAACCCCAACCATTCTGTGATTCTGTGATTGGCAGCCTCCTTCTCTGAGCGCTCACGTCCATTTGTGTTCCACACTGGGGCTCCAGAATTGAATCACCTGAAGGAAACTCTCAAGAACCTTCCAAACCCGTTCCTGGAAAACCATCATACCAAAAAAAGTCTTCTCTCCAAAAGCTTCCATGACAGCTATGGAAGTAGTAGGGCAGTTACTTCTTTGCAAGGTAAATGATGGAAATATTTTCACATAACAGGTAAAGATGCCCCAAAGCCCAAACAGAAGGATAATGAAAGAACATTAACAGGTAACATGCTGGCCTCATACTGGCATATAATTGCTAAGTTTCATTAAAACCTTGGGTAGAACCTAAGGTAACTCTAACAAATAAAATAATTTTGTATCAGTCTCAGATTTCACTTTCTTGCAAATTGGTTACCAAGAAAGCCCTTTTTCAAAGGACTGGTCTCAAGTCTGCTATCAAATCAAAAATCAAGCTCATCAGATCCAGGCTGTGCTACAAGTCTAGAAATCTGAAGTAAAAGGTAGAGCATGGCAGAATCCATAAGTATCTTCAATAATTAAGACAGGCAAATGATATGACAACACAGGTTAACTGCATGGAGACGATCAATTCAGGAGAATATCTCCTTCGTGGGTTGGGGAAACAAACTCTTGCAGGAAATGAACTCTTTCAGACAGAGCGAGGCCAATGGGATAGACGACACGATGTCCTACTTAAATTACACCAGCTAACTCTGAGAGCACAGCTGAAAAGACATTTATTTTACCAGCTATATGACAAATAAAAACCATCAGTAAATATAAGAGGTCAACTAAGGAGCTATAATGACATACATTTATGTCACCAGTTGGCTTAAGAGGTCAACTAAAATGAAAACCTAGGACTTCTGGACAAATCAAACTCTTTGTAGCTGCACTCTTCAGAAACATTTCACAGTTTAGTCTCTGATCTCCTGTTTACAGTACAGGGAACTACATCTGCTATGGTTGTATACTCTGTGTAGTTTGAAACACAAGGGTCCACTACCACTACAAATTTGATGGCAAACTCACTAGATCTTAACAACTCTATGCAGAACAAGATCTCCTGCCTGCCTTTGTGGCTGCTTAGTATACACTGAAGGAGTACCTAGCAAAATTTGGACACTGTGCCTGCAAGATGATATAGGAACATCTAGCAAATTTTGACAGCCTATACTCAAGGATGTTGTAAAGCGATGCTGTGCATAAAACTCTTCTACATGTGTATCTCCAACACCATCTGTCATGATTGTCAATGGCAGTCTGAAGGGAAAGAAGAAATTGTAACTGCTTATTTTTTTCACTATCCAGACAGCAGAGGGCAGGAGTCCCTCCGCAAAGTTAACGACTACCTGACTAGCTGAGAAGAGGGTTTACACTCAGAACACACCCTTGTGCCACACAAACATGTAGATGGCTCCTAAAAGGGAGGATGCCCTGGCCAGAGCAGAATTTTGTGGAGAGGAACCTCGAAAAGAAAGAATTTGGCACAGGGATCCCACGCTAAACTAGGCAGTACAAAGAGTCATCTGGATGCTCAATTCATAACCCTGTTTGTCCCTCCCAAAATATCATGGCATTTTAGGAAGTCTCGTAGTACTGAAATAATCACAATCAACATTCAGTACTTGGGAAAAATAAATTAAAAAGAAAGGTTGAGAAGCCAGAAGGTTACCTAATTTTTAAAGGTTAAAATACGGTTTTCACATGGTTAAAGAACCTACTCTCTTTTAAAATTTTTAAAATTATAAACAGTTTGTAAAAAGTTTCTGTTCTTATCAAAATTGTTTTAGTCAAAGCTTTTGTTAGTCACAAACCAGTAAACCTCACGCAGTTCACACTATGTGTTTCTTCCCAATAGTATATAAGGCTACAGTAATCCTGTGACACTAGAAGCAAAAAACCCCTACACTTAACAGTTTACACAAGTCCTGTATTATTATTCAGCTACACAAGTACCCAAACACTACTGTTACAAGTAGGGGTGGGGAAAAAGGTATTTTGCATCAATTACTTACCAATGTTCTGCCAAGATAAGAAACTTACAGAAATCAAACATTAAAAATTGACACATACAAGTCATGAATAACAAAACAAAATATTTGGATTTTAAGTATTCATAGTGCTTCCCTGTACACTATAGATTAAACAAGTATGAAGTTGCCTTTGCTAAATAGGTAGATGTTGTCATCTATTAAAGTATCACTTTTAAAATGAGAAAATAGAATGGACTACATAACAGATCTTCTAGCACCTTAAGATCATCTAATAATGCATCCTGAGGGATAAGAGCACATCCTTTATCTAAGGAATAACAACTTATTACTTTAAAGAGAGAGGAAGGACATACTACTATTTAAAATCCATGTGACATATAGTTTAGGCACACACTATCCCACCTGCCTTAGTCTCAACAACTAGTTCACTTCTACGGATCACTGCTCTTTGAAATTAATACTCTCAGAAAATTGTTTTATTGCATCTTTACCTGGTAATAAAAAAGGTTATGTGTTTTTCTTAGCAGGTGACACTTTTTAAAAGTTATATCTAAACACATGTTCACTTCTATTTCACTAATCTTTATCCTCCTCTACTGCATAAGCCCATATGCATACCAAAATAAAGTGCAAAATAACTATCTTCTCTTTATGATGTATACAAGTAAAAGGTCTATATCATTCAACTTTTCCCTTCCCGACCTCTTCATAGGTATGTTTACCAATTCACTCCACCACTGTTTCTATAGAGACTAATCAAAACATGACAGAACTCAGCTCACTGTTTCGCAACTCAGGAGAAAGTCTTTTACTATGCTAACAAAATACATAATCGTCACTCACATGTAGGTGCCTTCAAACAACTTCTCATGCTGCTGTACAGCTTAGCTGCCCTTCACAAAAGCAACGGTAGAACTTTACAGAACTTTCATTTCAGACAGTGCTGCCTACAGACTCAAAATCGATATATCTGTCAGAGCATACATATATTTATAAGCCGTTTTGTTGTGGATTACCTTCTCAGACCAAGCTGTGATTATACATTTCTTAGACATACCTCTTTCGAGTGTTGATGCCTTCCACTCTAACGCACGTTCTTTACCTTACCCACAGAACACGTAATTCTTTGACCAAGTACAGACAAGTTCAACTACTCAATTCCTAATGGTAAAGACACTGTAAACAATTCCAAGGTGCTGTGAGCCACTGCATTTAACACCTTTAAGTGCTCAGCAAATAACTAAAATCTAGAGCCTCATCAACTGGCTTTTTCTTAAATGCAATTTACATTACCCTACCTTGGGACTCAGCCCACTGAATCTAACTGGGCCTCCCTCAGCTGAGACCCAGAAGAGAAATGCATCTGAAGGAGAGGGAGAACAATCCACACAAGACATTTATCTATGCTTTTTGTTAGTTTTCATTCCTATTTCATTCATATCCTCCAACCACCCTGGTTAAACAGACTCACAGGGACACCTGTAAGCCTAAGTTACACTTCAAGAAGCTGGCAAGAGTCTACCAAACGTAACAAAGAGGCTTGATATGACAGTAAATCACAGCAGCTGAAGCACCTGAGTTTTACTGTGGGTTTGTTGTTTACATTTTTTTTTTTAAACTAAAGCTCAATGAGTCTGGGGATGGAGACAAAGGAAACACACCTCTTAACTCCCGCAGACTACTAAGAGAGATGACATCTCCCTGAGTTAGATTTAAGGATTTCTAACATTTTGTAAGGCCTTAGAAAATTTTTTTTTAAGAAAGTTTTTTCCAGAAAAAGGCAGTGCCACAAAAAAAGGGGCACTGTATACAAGTGAAGAAATTACCCAGTCTTTTGCAGAATCAATTTCTCACCCAGGAATTAATTCCTGTGGTTGAGTTCTTCCCCTCTTCCAACGGCAACACTTGAAATCTTTCCATCTTATCAGAATGACTTTGAGCTGCTCACTTGCTCTACCACCACAATGCTCTCCCCACCAGTATCTACAAAGCTGTGCATGATGGGATGACAAAACAACAGGACAACACCATATGGGAAAAGAAAGATACCACGAATGTGGTACTGGACTGGTATTTTTGTTTTGAAACAAGGAACTATTTAATCAAAGCATGCTTAACTGTTTAATAAAACACACTAACACTGGTCTAAAAATTAAGAAAAAAAATGCTCAACTTGTATTTGGTAGCCATTTCTACTAGTCTGCTTTTGTGGGTCTTCTGACTAGAATTTCAGGATGAAAATTTCCCTGTGAAAAAGGGGAATTTGAAAACCGGTACAGAAACTGAAGAGTAAAATAAACTCAAACTCTGTTTCACTTTTTGTTCTAAAATGCTTTTCACAACACACTTCCCCATAAAAAACATGTAACTATTTTCTGATACAATACACATCACAAATTAAGTGTTAGCAAACTTTGAAAAGGGTGTCTCTTATCCTTCAGAATTCTCTAATTGCAGGCAGTAACAGTATCTTGCTGAGCAACACATCTAGAGTAAGATGATGTGGATGGCATTTGTTTTCTAAAAACAAACAAACAAAACAAAAAACCCCAACAAAGCAAACCACAAACAAACAAAAAACAAACCTAAAGCTATACTCACATCTCAACTAATTTTAAAAGCTTCACTTCTTATCTACCAGACACTGAAGCAGAAGATGCAGATCATTCTGGATTAAAAAAAAAAAAAAAAAAAAAAAAAAGTACTGTTATAGGATAATAAACAATCAGCTGTAAATTAGGAACTGGCAACAGCTTCAGCTCAGCATAGGATAAGTGGACAGGATAAGCTCAAGTACTCACTCAGCTCTTTGTATAACAGGTTGACCAACAACTCCCACTCACTCCTACTGACCTCCTTCATTCTAGCACTAGCACAGCTGCGTGGTAAATCACAACAGGGAGTGGCTAAACTGAGAATAAAATAAACTAGCCAAGAAGAATGGTTTCAATGAGGCAAGTTCCCTGGCCTGCTTCACTGTAGGGCTGTATGAATGCTGTGCCAGCACAATCTAATGGATGGCTCGGGACACAAATGAGTTAGAGAGGGAAAAAAATGACACCAGGCACTTAAACAATATAGCTACTGAAAGGCTAAGTATAGGCTGGAGGAAGTGAAGGAACATTCAAAATGAACTGAAGCAAGGACAAGTGCAAAGGTAACCTAGTGGAATGGATAGGCTATCTCACTAAACACAAGGGGGAAAAAAAAACTAAAGAAAGCAAATATACAACAAGAAAAAAGGCAAATGTACCCTTACAAGCTACAAATAAATTAATAGATTACAGCAACCAATTTCCTGAATCCCTATCAACAACAAAGACACAAAACCTAATCGTTTGTGAACAGAGTTCTTTAGCATAGAACATGCAGAGGACAGTGACGGTGCTCAATAACCAAATTCTGTTCCCAGTCTCAGTGGACAGATGTTGCAAAGGTCATATTTCATTCTTTCTTTGAATATATGTTCTGCTGTCTGTTAGTCTCTGAAACTAAGATTTTTCCTGAATGTTCTACAGCTCTCAGATAGTCTTTGCAAAATCTACTTATTTATTCTTGGATGAGCCCTTATTACTATTTGATAAAACTGAAGACTTACTTTTAAAATGGTATCTGTTGGAGGGCAGGGGAGGGAAGTTACTGGTGCTTCATTATCTGAATTAACCCACTCAGAGATGGCAAGCATGAATTTTATGATGATGATTCTGATAAAGCCCTGTGTATATATTGAATCTGAGTAGATCAGTAAGGAACCTTAGTATCTTTCTAGGTATTATGAGAGGTATTAAAACAGTACAGAATAACATATTTTCTTCCGCACTTTTCACCATTTTGCTTCTGTAAAACATGAACCAAATGTTTGGGAAAGCAGCTGAAGATCAAGAACCTCTGAAAATTCCCTTCACGTTTTAAATTACCGAGACATCTAAAGCAATTTTATCTATTGTATACACACATCTTGACATATTAACACAATTTGATGTCCCCTCAAATCCCTAACGTTCTGTGATTCTGTGAAAAAATGGTGGTCTTGCCTTAATTATATCAATCTTCTTATTTCCATGTTTGAAAGATTAATCTTTGGATTGTAATAGAAAAACTTCAATAAAAACCTCCCATAAGACAAGCAGAGAACTGTTCTTCAGTCTCAAATATCTGGATAAAGCACAAAAGTATTCTCTCATCAGGTGACCAAGAGACACTTGGTAAAGATGTCTTCAGGTCGCCTGCTTAAGTCAGGAAAACATTTGAGAGCAACAAAGACACAGCTCTTTCTTTAGTAAAAAACACTTTGATCAACAATAGACAAGGTGTTTTTTGCAAACAGGACAGATTTACTTTTAGATAGTTACACTGGTAGATCTTCTAGGACAGATATAATTAGACTAATTTAAATTGAATTATGTTAGTGCAGTAACTTCTACCAAGTTCAACTCGCAGCATAAATTATATCAGCCAATGCATAATTGTTCTGATGTAACTGTTATCATCACTTACTGGCTTTGCTATACAAGCTAAGAACCAGATCACACCGCTAATTGCCATAGCTCTGCCAATAAAACTTACAGAAGACAAAACCATGAAAAACTGTAGTGATCTTAGCTCAGACTAAAATTTAAGTCAGCAGAATTCCAGCTGCCTAGTCCCTGTTTTCTGACAAAAAAAACTCAATTGCATCTGGAAACAAATAACTTGCCATTCTCGGAAACCTCTTTGTTGTTACAACTTGTGTATATTCCTAGTGCTTCTGCAAGCACACACCTTGCCTACCACAGAAACCTTACAAATAGAACTTAGAAAGCCATTGGGAGATCACCTTATTGGGCTGCTCAACACATCTGACTGGTGGTAATAATAGTTATTACCTGCATAGAGAGGAAGAGGGAGAAGAACAGCAGAAGGAACATGTACCAGTCTCTTAAGCCATTGCGGCTCATGATTTATTAACTTAAGCTAAAATGCCTTTGACAAAGACACTGGGCAAACAATTAGGATCAGTGAACCTATTCAGTTGTTCCAACACAAGTAACTGGAGTTTTTTGAAATAGGTTTCATAAATAAAAAATATTTTTAAATCATCAGATAGGATACAAAACCCAAATAAGCCATTTTTTTTGGCAGAATCTTAACTGGAAAAGCCTTCATGTTGTTTTAAACCAGCTTGGAAGACAATTCAAGTTATAACCAAGTGAACTCAGCAGAGTAGAAGAGCCTTAGCTGGAAAGCCCACTTTAAGGAAACTGACAGGTGAATTCTGTCATGTTCAGCCCCAGTGACTGACATTCATCCTGAGCTGACTTGTCCACCTCAGCTCCTCCAATGCCAAAAGTCATTGTCCCTGAGGCAACCAAAAAGTCATTCAAGCTGAAACAGCTGCACAAACTGAACAAAATAGCAAAATACCTTCAAATACCCTCGTAACACCTTCTGCTCCTTACTTTATCTGCCTATGTTAGAAACCTGGCAGATATGGTTAGAGAACTTTCCTGGAGAACCCATCTGCATTGTGCCTGCTTCATTAAGACATTCCTCCAACACGCCAGAAACGTTGCACGTTGAAGTTTCCACCCAGCAAGCGAGTGTGCTGCCTCTGAGGGTGGAGATCCTAAGCAGATCTCTCCATACAACTATTCACCCTAGGAAAGAACAGGAGAAGGAGGAGCTAGAAAAAATTAGAAGTGAGCTACACTTACAAGGAAAGTGGTGGTACAATGTGTTTAACTATGAAGTAGCACATCAGTCCTTGAGGTGTACCACATTAGTCAGGGGCAAATACAGGACTTGTGTGCTAAGAGGAAGCAAAACACAATTCTTATGTGGACTGAAGATCATTTCACCAGCATACATAACTTAAAATATAGAGCTGCTCTTGAGCATAAAAATTCCTTTGGAATTGTGTATTGAATGTCACCCTCTCTAAGAAATCTAGTGAATAGTATTTGAAGCTGATTCCTAATATCGAATGAAGTTTCAACAACTTTAGCCTCAATTCCTATGTAGCACAGTCTCACAGGTATAAAAGATTATGAATACTACCTCTTATTTTCACATGCACACTATGGAGATCAATTCACAAGCATTTGTGAAGCACACAGAAAATATGACAAGTATGCAACAACAAAATTAGTAGTGTCTTACTTATTACAAGGTTTGGACAACATACATTAGATAAGACCAAACCTGGCGTGTGGAGAAAAACAAGCAGTTCCATGAGCAACAAGAATATAGATACCTCATTTCCTTTAGGCTTATCTCATAGTTGATTAACGTCTGTTTCTACTCAACTGGAAGCTCATACAGGCATCTTTCAACCCATGCACAACATTCATGCTCACACAGTAATCTTTCAAAGCACTCCTGTATTTTGTATCTCTATTGGCACTGATTTTTCAGAAATATTTAAAAGGACATATATTTGAGACCCTGGCTCATTCGTCCAGTTTCAACAGGTGAGTTTTAAAGTTATGCAAATTTTATAAGCGTGACAGCATTAGTCTTATTTTCATTTTTAATATAGCTTTCTTATAACCTAATATTTATGTTTTACTTGAATTTGTTCCTAGTTTTACACCTGAATAGGGAAAATTGCACTGATTATTTTACATTACAGAAATTACTGCGAACAACCAGGAACAAACAGCTTATTTGTATCGTCTATAATTTGTGTTGTGAAACAGACTGGTTTGGGATACTGTGAATTTTTTGGAGTTGTGGTGTAATAGCTGCAGAAAAATAGTATTTTCATTACTGTTGTCAGTTCTCTTTAGCTGTGCATTCTTTTCTGAAACAATTTAAACAGAATCTGTAGTAAGAATAAATAGAAATAACTGGATGTCATTGCAAATTACAGTTTTTACACATTTTATTCAACACATCTTTATATTTTACTTATAAAAATTCACTAGGGCAAGACAGAAGGTCAAAGTGACTTGATTTTAATGCATTGCTTTTCTCTTATATTTTGAGAACATTTCATTTATTTGTTAAAAGTAATATTTGCACCTTTGAAAATGCCCTATTCAAATTATAAAAATAATTTGCATGTTATGCTTCCACATTCCCTGCTTCTCTGTTTGAGACCATATAGTACTGTCCAAAGAAATGCAACTGTTTTTTTTAAGACTCTTGCCACAAAGAGGACTCACACCTGCTACTTTGCAAAGCAACAAGGTGAGAACGTCTTGTAAGGGTAGTGTTTGCCCACACTGTAACACAGGCACAGTCCATAAGGACTCAAAGTGGTGGGGGCAGCTGGTTTCAGACCAGCTTCCTCCTTCCTCTTTTTCCTTCTGGATTCACCTTCATGAAAATATAAACTGATTGCTTCTTCTTACTGCTTGAAAAAAATGAGTATTCAATGTTAGCGAAGTAAACAAGGGGTGCGCTGTCTGCCTTATTCCCATCACTGCCTGGTACAACCATGACTGCTAGTAAGATGTTTGGAACTACAACACAGGATGGAGATGTCAAAAGAAGGTCACACAGTGTGGTGTGCTCTTATCTTCAGACCTCTTAATTTTTGCTCCACTGTTACTCTCCTCCTATTTTATTCATTTGTAAGCTGACTTCTGGGCTGTGAGCCTTTTAAGAGAAGACTATCCAATAGAGCACTGTACTTATACCGACATAATGAATCCTACAATCTAACTGAAGCTTCTAGAAGTCAGCACAAAATAAAGTAGTATGAACTATCTGCCAATTGTCCTTGGGTGATGCATAGAAAACAAAGACACTAATGAACAGTAATTATGAAAAAAAATTATATATATATATATATGGTTTTTTTGAAGGTATATGTATAGGTGTGCGTACATACATATATTTATAATTTATCGTGTTCATTTCTTTTCATTCAGAGTCCTCATTAAGGCTGACTTTCCAATCCACCTGCTAAGACTGGCTGCAAAGGATATGTTAGAGGAATGGAAACCCCAGTGACTGGACAAGCATTTATAAGGGCCGAGGAGAACAGACCACTGCGCATGCATGAGGAAACCCCTCTGGGGAGTGAACAACAACAACAATAAAATCCAACAAGTGTCAGAGAACGTGGAAAGCTGGAAGTCCTCCTACTTCCCTGAATTCTGGGTTAGGTTAAAATAGCAGCAGTTCACAACTGCAGGACTGCAACCCAGCAATTGCATGGGCAAGGATCTCTCAGGAAGGAAGTTAATTGACATTCACTGTGGGGACAAGGAAGCAAACAGGCATTCTTTAACAAATCCTCTGATGCAGACTCTGATACCCAAGGCTGATCTCAAAGGCTGCTCAGAAAGACAAAAACGCTGATTTCAGCTGGGATCTTGCAGCAAAATCCCTGAATTTTACACCCTGGAAACCAAGAAAGGAAGCAAGTGCCACAGAATGGCAGGGATGCTTTGCTGACCAAGATTATGTTAGAGCAGTTTTATATCATACAAAGGACCAATACAGAACAATGAAAAAAAAAAAATTCCTATTTTATTTTACAAGACAAATACAGCACTTTGGAAATCACTTAATGACAGATAAACAAATAACAGAGGAAAAGACTCCATAATGTATTTTCTGCAGAACTCAAAAGTAAAAAATAAAAACCTGAAAAAGAACCTTGGCCATTGATTACCATGAAGCTTTTTATGTGCAAGTAAACACAGAACTGTCTTCATGAGCCTGAAGACAATCAATAAAGCAAATATAAGTTTACCCTGCTCCAAGTCCATTCACTAAAAATTTGTATTTACAGTTCTACAGTTATTTAAGCCCTTTAACAAAAATGTTTAATTACAGTACGTACTTTCAATGAGGTTAAGTTCACCTGGCTAAGTTTTCAGAAGGCAAATATTCATTTTACAGTACCACATTTGTTTGATGCAGAGCCTTTTGATTAAAACTGTTTCCTAGTAAAGCATCTGAACACTTCAAAATGTCTTCTGCTGGGAAATAGAGCCAACAGAAGCAAATCAGTACCATTTTAACACTTCTCAGCAAAGAGCTGTATTGCTGTTAATGAGAAGGAAAATAAAACATTATGATGCTGATAGAACACACTATAGAGAGAGATGCAAACTAAACAAAAACTTCCTGAATTTGGGAACAGCTTCCTGCAGTTAAAAAATGTGTTCCTGTAGTTAAGAAAAAACATGTATGGTGTTATTATCATTACAATAGCCTTCTTTCACCAAAACAGTTCACCCAGCTCACCCAAGTTACTTGATTTCTACCTAAAAGGCGATATTTTTCATGTTTTTTGACAAATCAAACTTTAGGAGGCCTGAGAGTTATTTCAAATAATGCCAGCATCAAACTTCAAACTGGCACAGTTACAGTCTTCAATGAGGACCAGATCATTTGAACAGTTTAAGAAGGCAACAGCACAATCTTTATGTTGGGAAAAAAAATGCATTTTGCATGCACGCACTTTTTAAACAGAAAAAAATAAAGCAATGTCCTTGAGGTTTCCCTTCGTGTTCTTCACACTTGGCATCAACAACATTCTTACTCCAAAATAGCTTTTTGAACAGCAGATACAATAATTCTGACACTGGAATTAATAACATCCCCCTTGCTGTTTTGTCACAGCATAGGTTGTTTCAAAAAGTGTAGCAATGTTAGCATAAGCCATGTGTAATAATGCCAGTAGGCCAATACACTATATTAATAGATTTTAAAAAGCCAACAAACCATAGGTAAGAACACGTGACGCAGTATCTTCCCACTGAAGACAACTGCAAAAAGTAGGAAGTCCGTCTTGTTTCAAATTAAATCACTGAGAATGATGTTCCAGCCTTACAGAGTTTCTCATAAAACAGATAATGGAAAGTTAATACCAACTTCTGTCATGATTAGGCTTCATCAGTAAGCTTTTCTTCCAAATGCCACATGGCTCTATTGAAGTAACACCACTCCTACATTTAATCAGTTTGAAAGACTACTGACTTAAATTGGCATGTTGTGAAAAGAAAGGAGGCTAGTCTTCTTGTTGAGGTTTAGACTGAGGTTTCTAGGCCACAGAATAGTATACAAGCAAAAAATTCCCTAGAAGACTTGGAACAGGGAGCTCACATTTGCAAGAGAACCTGCCAAAGCCCTGTAAGAGATCTTGAACAGTGCAGGGACAAGGATATAGCTCATTTGGCTAACATACTCAACTTACATCTTTTTCTACTGTATATTATGGTGTCCCTTACAATCAAAAAGCTGCTTGCCATACTGCCAAGAAAAAGCCCATGAGTATCAATTTCTAGAAGGGCAGAACACACATGGTTCACATTCTCAGTAAGAACACCTTAGAGCAAATGGATATTTCCAGAGGCTCTGCCACTTAAATAAAAAGCTGAAAAACAAGCATGTCAGAAGTTAAGTAGATCAGCTGTGCATTTCCTGGCAAAGGACTAACTCGAGAAAAGGTATTGACCATGGAATAAGAAATATGCCAAAGAAAGCACTGCCCCATTACGTTGAAGACCCATCACTTCTCATTCATCACAAGCAAGAAAGTCAAGTGTCTGAACACCTCCCAGCAGTAAAGTCAGATGAGAAACAGACTGCTGGATTTCCTCCTCTGAGGGCAGTACTCCTCCAAGGCTGCCTGCTCTGATACTTCTCTGCCAAGCTGTCTTCTACAGGCTTAATCACACCTGTCAGCAAATGCACAAGTTCTACAAGCTCTCCCATCCCTACAGCTGACAGGAAAAGGTCTTGCAGTCATTCCCAGCACAAGGAGAGAAAATCCCAGCTCGAGTAAGACATTGCTATTGCTTATGTCCATACCTGTTTCACCTGACTTCCTGGACAATTTTGCACTTCCAGTGCCACCAAAGTGCATTTCCTACATTAAATGGAAAGTGCCCAACGCAGTGGAAAAAAATATCTTTTTTCATATTGGATGGGTCCTTTCACTTGAACAGAGTATCTGGTCAGCGGTGAAATTATCCATTTCTTCACTAAGAAAGATCTCCATGGAGTATATAATGAAAAGCCGAGCACATGCACATCTGAGCTATAATTCAGCAGATATGAGCATGAAAGCAAGCAAGCAGCATGGCTAGGAAGTTCAATTTTCTTAGCCTCAAGACAGTATAGCCTTCACTCCCATTTGAAACTAGGAAAAAGCTGTAATTTCTTTATTGTTATCTACAGCTGATAGGAAAAGAGATATTTCTAAAGTAATATCCTAGGAAAATGATGTCTGGAATGTAAAAGGCAGTTTAAATGAATGGAACTTGCAGTAATCTCAGCCTATGCTCAACACCATCTCTACCCGCACTAGCAATCCTGCCCAGTCACAGAAGACTGAAGAAAAGAAAATGCAGCGAAGGACTGCTTCAGCTCTGGGTCACTGACGTGACTTTGGAGATTTTTGTGAAAAGGAAAGAAAAAGCAACACAGTTAATGGAGCTGCTGCTACTTCTTCCTACAAGGCTGACCTGCAACATCTTAGTAAGCACACATGTATATATGAGTGTCAGAGAAGACTTGGGCAAGCAGGACCAACAAGTGGCTGAACCGCAAGGTGAGCAGTTATGAACCTGTAATACCTGTTAGTCAGTGCTTATAAGGAAAGGTGAGAGATGACATTCCCATTGACTACCAGCTTGGATTGCAATGGTCAGCAGAAGGATTTGGGACTGCAGGATATGGCAGAGCCTTAGTAAATCAATACGGATGGATAACTCCTGAAACCATAGATTTGCTCCATAAAGATGGCAATTTTGAGCCTGGAGAAAAATCTCAGGTGTCCTTTAGGCACCAGCAGAACAGACTCTACTGAAAGTGGATGTGAAAAAGCATTGAGGTTTGTTTGTAGCCATGAAGATCCATGAAGTCTCAAGATAAGCAGAACAGGATGCCCTAAGTGGACTCTTCAAACACCATGGTTCTTTGTGAAATAAAGCTCTCTAAATGCAGCACTTTGCCCTGTAATGACAGGGCGATTCTAGACACTTGTCCTGTTCACATACATTTCTCTAGGAGCCATTTCTGACTGCTGTCAGGTTGGGCAGTGGACTATACAAACCTCTTTGTCTGACCGGTTCATATGAATAATGCTATGGGAAACTCCTCACATCTGGAAGAGAGTATGACTTGATTGATTTGTTTAAGTAAGTCTCTCTCAGAGAATACAGGCACTTAACGTTTCAATCTGTTAGCAAGCTTGTTACTAGACAGAACTAGTTTTAACACTGGTATCCTTAAAAAAACCCAGAAGTATGGAGATGGAGAAGAATATTGAAAGATACAAATAATGAGCAGCAGGAGTAAAATGAAGACAAATACTAGCTGGTAAAAATGAAAACAGTGACAACAGCCTTGCTGATCAATGATGACACATAGAAAATGCTAAAAAGAAAAGACTGAGGGTCAACTCAAGGAAAACCTGAGGGGAAAAACACAATAAAAAATAATCAAACTAGGAAGCATATAGTTATATGTAATGAAAGAAATCTGTGCACAAGTAGATTAATAGACCTGTAAAAGTTTCTCCCTGGTAGACAGAAAGAGAACAAAAAGTAGAAGTAGTCAAGAACAACTGAAGACTGGAAGACAAATTTTCACTTTCTAGCCATTTGGTGAAGAATACGAAGGCATAACATCTTTCCTACAAAATATTAAGGCAAAAATTCTCCATGGTCAAGCATCGGAGCAGTCTGCACAACCACGCCACAGATGCACACAGAGATGAGCATTCCAAGAACAATTTAATCAACATTATAAAGGCCAGCCAAACACTGAGTCCAAAATTTTAAAAATTCCTACTATAGACAGACTATTATATTTCTATAGAATAAAAAAAAAAAGGGTGGGGGTGGAGAACAGATGCACATATGAGCAGTTCTCAGTATAAAGCAAGGAATGACCAAAGGACCCTGTTTTTGGCATGTTTAAATTTTGGCCTTATTCCATGTATTCTTTCATTTTAATTTTTTTAAGTTTGGCAATGTAGGAAAAGAAGGAAAGAAAATGTAATAATTTTGGCGGTTTTAATCTTCTTTACTACTAAGTTTTTAGATAAACTGAAAAATTAGTCCAGTGGTTATTCTGTTATTTTCTTTCCCCTGCTCTCCTATTTCCATGTTTTTACTGCACAGCATGTAAAGTGAAAGTCTACATGTAAAAACCATTTTACATGAAAAACTATCTATATTTAATAAATTATTATTAAAAGAAGCACATCCTGAAAGAAGGAGGAATCCTGAGCATTCAGTTCTGGTAATATATACATTAGTCTTGCATGCAAAACACATCATGCTCCAGGTTAAAGAAGATAATATTATTATTACTTATTTGTGCAATAATAACAAATACTAAGAGTCAATTTCAGTATATAATTTCCTTTAGGAAGAATTTAGGTGTGACTTTCTGATTCATACTGATACCAATTTTGAGATATACTATAGTAGTGCTGGTCCCACCCTATGGGAATCTTCCAGTTTATTAGGAATTCTGAAGATCAAATCAGAAAAACGATAAATTGACAAAACATTAGCTGTATCTTACTAACATAAAAATACTTAAGGCAGCTTGTTCAGCATGTATGTCTTCTTTCAAATTTTATGTTGTATCAATAGGAAAATGAAAAAATTACTTACAAAAATCCCATACTGAAAGAATATTTTTTTCATAAAAAAGCCATACTCAAGGCATGTTATATTTCAACTTAATTATATTTTTTTCTGAACATGTACATGAACCATCAAAAAAGCTGTCACTTCCTTAGCAGTAAACAGTTGCTTTTGCTACATTACCCCCGCCCTAAAATAATGCGGATTTCCATGTTCAAAGACTATAATTAGTAAGCATCACCATTATACTGCTTTGAAGTCTACCACATAAAAAAATCCTGGCAAGGGTTTTGGCCCTTGTTTTTTATCTTTCACAACCAATTTCACAATACTCTGACAGTTTAAGGAATAATACAAGTCGTTCAAGTAAAATATACACCTCTGTTGAGGCATATGGTTGATGGCTCGCCCTTTCTAGCCATGTGAAACAGTGCAGATCCCTACAGTAAAAATGTCATCTACACTGACCTACTACAGAATTTCAGAGTGTACTTATAAATACAGTACGTGATGCATGGATTCCATCAGAGGCATCCATATATTCATTTTACCACCAAAACTGCTACCTCCAGATGTTAATTTTATCTATAATGAGAGGCCTTTGTAAGCTAAACGTATGTTCACAAAAACCAACGTGCACACACCTTTACATACGAAAAATTACGTAAAACAGGGTTCCTTACTGTTTTCAGCTCTGCAAAAATACTGCAGTCATGAATTAAACATCACCTTCCAAAGTTCTCTGTTTTGTGCTTGCTCTGGCAAGGTTTCTGGGAACACCGATTGGAATGTTAATAGCTTTACATTACCTCCAACCTTAGGCCCACCGGCAGATCCTGGCTTTCTTGCACTGTTTGAAGGATTTCCTGGCTTTTTAGGTGCCGGAACCTTGAAGGCTGAAGCAGCTGATGATGGCCTATTTCCATCCACTGACTCTTCATCATCAAAGCTTTTGTCTAGAAAAGGATACATTAAATAAAAATACAACTATTAGAATGGATGTATATTTATTTCCTAATTGCTATTCTGCTCCACATTTCATAGAAATTCACAAAATGGATACATAAAACCAAATATTTATCACTTTGTCCTCTGCCTCTGACCTAGGAATAAAAAGACAGTGAGAAATAAACAGCATTTTCTACACGCAAAGCTCTTATAAAATATTGTTTTGCCTTCATAATTAATTAACTGTAAAACTGGGCATAAAAATGAATTCCACACATTCATCCCCACAAAGGGAAAACATCTTTTCAGAGATCGAATATTTTTGACCATTTCTGAATATTTTTCCCAAAGGAAAGCCCTTATTTTTTTATCCTTGCAGTCTACCAAAGACAAATGCTTCTCCCTTTTCTCCTTTTACTCATGCATGCATTTTCTGCTACACATCCTCCCACAATGTGTCTAACCAGCACTCCCTGTCTCTTTCCTTCCACCCAGATTTTTCAACTTACAATCACAGATCCTCTTGCAGATCAGCCGCCTCATTCCTCTGATAGCTCTTCGATCCCCTCACCCTAGGATGGACCCAGCACCTCACATGGCCACACGCAGTAAAATTCTCAATACTAATCAAAGATTCGATCAAAAACTGCTCGCAAACATCCTGGATCCACCACTGAGATTTGTGCCGGCATCTTTCTCTCCCTTCCCCGCACTCGATGCTGCACAACCAATGAGCTGCAAGGTGACATCATCTGCTGGGAGCCACCGCCAGAGGAAAAGGTGAAAATTCTCCATGCAAATAAATTCATTCCCACACACCCTTATTTGCCACTATTCTGATCCTTCATTAAAAAAAAAAATAATAAAAAAAAATTATAAGACAGGCAGACAATACTCTGGGGGTTTGCACTCCTCTTTTCTACAATTTCAGGTTTGTGTGTTTTTAATCAAGAAAGAAATTAATCTCTTGTGACTAAATAAAAGTCTCGATACAAAATATTCAGCCTTCAAAAAAAACTCCGACATATTCCAACAGTAGAATGTAAGGGTTTCTCAATCCGCCTAGGGAAGAAGGATTTATCTATAAGCTTGAGCACAGAAACCTATCAGCCTATGGTTCCTATAATAAATAAAATGGGCGAGGCTGAGACACAGCTGCATTACAGTAATGAAAGACCAATTTAGCATATTACCTGCTCCAAAACCTGGCATTTCTAAAAAAGATATTAAATTAATTGCAGAGCTTCTTTATTTCTGGAATGGTGACTATTTACCCTTTGCTTATTCAGAACCTGCTCCCAGTGAAATGTCAACTATTTTTAATAATACAGCCTCCCAAAGGAAGGCAGCTTTCATTAAAAGGGTAAAACAAGGTTTTGTCCAACAGTGTTTGCAGCACTGAGTATTAGAACACCCCACATTTAACATGCCCAAGATCACTGCTGCTATAGTTGGTACATTTTTCTACCATTACCAAAAGGTGTGTGTTGCACTAACAAACCTTCACAATTCAAGAAGTAACAAACCACAAGAAATATCTGGGTGTATACTGACATTTTTCACTAGTGTTATTTCCTTCTCTCCCACAAACACTGATTTTTAAGAGAACCTTGCTAAGAATAATCGTGTTTGGATATGTAAACCCTCGAAATGGGAGAAAAGGCATCAGGCTCCCCACCACCATCCCGAGTTGCCATGGAAACAGCACTCCTGCTCAGCATACGGGCTGAGGCAGAACACATTTGGATTCCTGCTGCTTTTACTCTTGGTATCTTAAATAGAACCAGACATCAAAGATTTTTGAAACAGGGGAAACCACTAATCCAAATGCCAGACTAAGTGCAATGAACTAAACACTGCAACAGAAGTGTAGATACTAACGGTTAATATCTGGGATACCTGCAACAGTACAGGTAATTTTAAAACAGCATTAAGAAATATCTTGTAGATTTTTAAACACCATGAACAGATCAACATTGACACATGAATATGCTATCATAAAAACCAATTAAAAGTGAAAACATGTTTTTCAAATAAAAATTGTTTGGTTGCTGCGTTTTTAAGTTTCATAACGAACAGGCTAGACTTTCATGTTACTATCCAACAGCACTACAATGCAGCATTGATATGCAAATATTGCACAAGAAGCCTTTAAAAAAAAGTTATTTACAGTACAATCTTAAAAATAGTAAGCACTTACTTGCTCACTAATACAAGACCTCCTAATCAACAAAAACATAAACATCTCCAAACAAGTTTACTTTGGGAACCAAAGGCTCAGTTAAATTACTTTTATTGTTACCAAGCAAAGGAGTAGAGAAGATGGAGAATTGCAGAAGTTACTGTTCAACCCCAAAATGCACAAATAGAATTTCAGAAAAAATGCAAAGGTAAACATCACACATCATGTCAGTAGATGGGAAATTATAGGACAATATATTAAACAGTGGTCTCGGTAATACTGTCTAATTACTTTGTCTAATGAATATTCTTTCCATACATTTAAAACATTGTTAACACTGGATTAAAAACCTACACTATGAAATAGTTTCGTACAGTCCACATAAAACCTAGCTTTTAAAATAAACTATTTTTTTCTTTAAATGCATAAATATTTTTGAAAGACACAGAATGGATCTTAACCACTGATACATGGACATTCTTAACTAGACTTTTGATTATATATGTTAAAACAAATTAAAAATTTACAGTCATTTAAAGTGTTCCATAATTATAGTACAGTACCATAGAAGTACGAAATTAATGGGTGAAAAAGACCTATTTTAATCCTATTAAGGCTAAATCGATAATGCAGCTTTCTTTTGTTCTAGGTTTGTTTTTAAATAAACATGAGCAGGAAAACGTACTGTTACAGAAAACAGAGGTTTTCCCCCTTTTGGGCCTTCGCACTTTTATTTCACTGGGCTATAGCAACAACATAACGCCACGTGATCTTTAGGGACATTCCATTTTCAGAAAGATGTTTAACAGTATTTGTGAATATCTGAAACCCGAAGTCTGTATTTATAGCTGTTAACGAAATGAAAGCATTAGATTTGCTTCCAGTATTATCTCCTTTCCATGCGCTCCCACTCATGCACAACAATACACTTGTTTTTCTCCCTCATAAAAGCCTTTCCACGTGCTTGAGCACACAGAACCCCAGCTCCAGGTATAAGTGTAACACCGCAAGGTGTCATCAAGGTGCAGTTCTGCTCCAGCCAGCTGAGCCAAACATGTTTATTCTGTGCCCTGGGTTTGCTGATGGCCCAGGGCTGGAGCTGCTGCCACCACACAGAGTGTGACCTTGGTCACTCCGTCACCGTCAAAGTGTGACCGTAGTGTCAGTCTCATGCAGTCTGCAAACAATGCTGGTTTCTGCAACAGGAGTCAGAAAAGCCTACATATAACTGGTATTTCAAAACAAATCTATATGAAGGATGCAAGTATTTTCTCATTCTCAAATGGCTAGATAGTTTTCATTCTAGGTAATTTTAAAGGCCAAACAACATTTTTAATGTATCAGATTTTACCTACATAAATACACTTGACAGCTGAGAAAGCACTGTCCAAACAGCATTTTACAACAAAGCTCTGAGGTACTATAAAACGGGAATAAAAAGCTGTATGAATTGCTAGCAATGTACAGAAAAACAAAAACCACAATTAATGAAAGACACTGAACCTCAGCTAAACCTCACAAGGCTGTTATTGTATTCCATATTTTCATTTTAAATCAAAACGGGTGAAAAGAGTTTCGGAAGCGAGCACATCCCGCAGAGAAGAGCTTCAAATCTAGTATTTCCAAGAGTTCCTGAAGAAACCTGATGAGAAGCTCACGTTCTCAGTTCGGTACAAGTTCTCTTCCAGATGAACAAGTTCAAAGCAGAAAAACATAACAAAAACAAACAACTCCCACAAAAAAAAAAACCACGAACAAAAATAACACCAAACCAACCAACAGAACCACATTAAATAGTTGTTCTTGTATTCAGAAAGCTAGAAACACAAGATTGAATTTCTAGGCATTAGAGTTTTCTTTCCAATAGAAGAAGGAGCAAGTGAACTGGCATCAATGAACTGCTGTGCATTTTTACAAAACATTTCAGGAGTCGAATATTTCTACTAAAAAGCCCACCCAAACACCCTGCATGACACATCAGGCCCTTGAGTTCATCACACTTTCAAAACGTGGGGGTTTACCAAAGTTATTCTAATATTAAATCCAGACACACCTCTTCAATTAGGAACACAGACCAAAACTCTGAACCACTGCAAAAGTTTGAATACTAAAATTCTTAACAAACAAACCATGCAATTTGAACTAAAAATAACAAAAATATATGTGATAGCTTTGTGCCTTGTAGCATTACTCTTGGGGGCCAGATTACAAATATGTAGTATCGCTTTTATAAAGTATTCAGAGATATCAAAGGATAAGCATTTACAATCAAACTTGATACACAAAGAACATTCTATTAATAGTACTCCCAATGCTAAAAACGTCTAAACAACCTATTTACTGTGATTTGGCTATAGATCAATAAGGGCAATTACAGATACATCCAAAGGCAAAGGAGTATCTAAAAGTTTTCATGTTTAGAAAGAAAAAAATATATATTTTAAAGAGAATTAAAATATATTTATTGTTGCTGCAATTCAAGCCTTTACCTTAGCTGATCTTAAGATGCATATAATTAATGTGACATTTAATATCTATCATTTTGTAAGTCACAGTCAATAACAGAAGAAATATAGCATCATCTATATGGCTGTAGAAATAGAAGATCTATATTCTACTCCTGCTACTCAGAAGCAGACAATCACAAATGAACTGATCTTAAAGTAGATCCCCAAGTAACACCACAGACGGGGGAAAACAAAAAAATGGGTCCCCTGCAGTAACACTGAACTAAAGCTGGCCATAAAGGCAAAACTTGATACCGTACCAGTCATATCTAACACTACAACGGTTGTAAAAACCAAATTACAGTATTTTATATTAATGACAGACAAACCAGAGAATATAGTAACTTTAATAAAACTGTTTCTAAACTTTGACTTTTATTAAAAACATGCCCTTTCCAACGTCCATTTTCCTTTCCAGTATTGCTAAGGGGTACTAAATGTTTGCAAACTCCTGCTAGCAGCTCCTCTTTCACACCACAAACTCTTTATAATAACATGACTGCAAATTCGTGCCCATGCAAAACAATGATAAGTAGATGAACCCCTCATGATTTCCCAAGTCACTCCCCACATCCTGTGCCTACCAAGACACGGCCTGCCAGTCGCGCCTTGGTGATTTACAAGCACTGCCTGCATCAGTTACTCGGAACATCTGGGACAGGATCGTCAGCTCAATTTCAGATTAATTGGTGCAGCCCACAACAACTTCTGTCAACCACGAAAATGAAGCCCTGAGCGCTACAGATGCATCAGGTTAGTTGATCCTTCTAATCCATACTTCAAGGCAATGTCCTGCATCACTTAGTGAGCACTTTATCCCTTACACATTAGGCATTCGTACAGCCTGAATCTGTTTGTCCTGACACAAAGGACAGGATTCATTTGCTTAAGCACAGTCACCTAAAACCAGTTTGGACAGTCCTGGTCATCCTGTCTGGCTGCCAGCTGACATTCCAGAAGGGCACAGATCTCTTGTGGGTCTCCTGTCAGGCCTGTTTGCTTTGCATGGCTGCTGTGGATGCCGCAAGGCACCTCAAACGGCACTAGACGTCTATGTCTGGGCAGCTGAATCGCACCTAAGATGCTTCAGATCAACCATAAAGGTGTAATTTCCTGGGCATTCTCCCTGTGTCACAGTAGGTAGAGGGATCTCAAACAAGCAGGATGCAAATTCTCATCCAAAACCAAAAACCTTCTTCCCACGATGACGGAGCATGGTTCTTCAGAAGATAAAAATGTAGTGACAGAAGCAGCATAAGGCCACTTACCGATGGATTTAACTTTACTTCATGGTACCCCCTCTGTTTCTCTTTACACACCTAAAGGAGGCAACTTTACCTACGGTTCAGTTCTGTGAAACATTTACTGATGTTCATCAGCAAAATCTCCAACTCTTACCAAAAGAGACTCCTTTTTCCACAGTAATCTCACAACATGGAAGGAATTAAAAATACCGATGACAAAAGTCGCTAAATAATACAACTTGGTTCACAAAAAAACCCCAGGTACTAAAGCCAATTGTGAAGCCAAACATATTCCTTCACGTGCTAGTTTCTTCAGGCAGTTCCAGTGAACTAGAATGTCTTCAACAAAGGACAGCCAGTAACAGGAATGAGACAAATATTAACCACTTAAATTGATACTGTTGACCCCTCAAATTCTGATAAAGATCCTCTAACTTTTCAACAAGCAAAGTGCAGTACAGCTCTCCTACCTTCCATCGATCAGCTACAGCTCACTGAAAGAGGCTCAGGCCAGATGTGTTTTTTAAAACAAAACAAAAAACAACCAACAACCAAAACAAACCACAAACACCAAAAACACAACAAGAAAATCTCAATCTAAATGAACAGGGCAAGGGCAAAAGAGAGAAGAACAGCAAACCAAAGAGACTAGACCTGACAGAGACATTTAGAAAAGAAATAACAAGGACTGGCAATGGCGCTAGCCACAATAATTATCCATATTTCTTACAACTGAGGTAACTTCGCTCCCAAGCAAAGTTTCATCCCAGTTGCTAGTTTTGGAATATCTCCTTTAAACCCATGTAAGTTACTTTCTCATTTTTACCTATTAAAGTGAAAGACAGTTTCTGCAAATCTTGCTATATTTTTTAACTTTGCAGCATCTGTAAAAATACTTCCACAGTCCAGTTAAATCTGGTAAAATAAACAAATAAATAAATCCTTTAGACAGTTTGCAACGCTTGCTACTGGACTTTCCTTTGTTATGTATTTCTCAAATGCTACTCAGTGCAACTTACAGAGAACTGGAGATACGGTCAATATAACTGTACTTTAGAAATCATCAATCTCACTTTATTTACATGCTTTCCTCGGGCATGTTCAATAGCCTTCTGAATCAACATCTAATAGTCTATAACCTATCAGTAAACAAAGCACAATTTTAACAGTAAAGTGGGAAGAGAAAGATAGCAAGGGTTTCCAGAATTCATGACAAGGCAACACTTAAAATAGTATTGAAGATTAAACAGCAAGAAGAATAAACAAACAAACAAACAAAAACCCCAACACCCACCAAACAAAGCCCATACCTAATATTGCTTTACGTCACATTCTTTGGGCCACACTGCACTATGGCCAGTGCTGAAATGTTAACAAGTAATGTGTCTTTTGGGCAGGGCGGAGTAAAAAAGTGGAGAAAGGACACGGACATGCTTTGTAGAAGTTAAAGACCAGTAATTTCTGACAATTTAAACACATTAGAGGTTTTTTACTTGATGCCTGGTAAATCTGTGAGCCACAAAAGAGATTCAGAATTTATATCAAAAGTTATGGTTTATTTAACTATTGTATCCTGTCTCAATTAAGGAATTAGGGCAAGTATGTCTGGTTTATAGCTGGGAAGTTTTAGTAGGCACCGTTTCTCCTTTTGTGAGAACACCATCCAATTCCAAAGCAGTAGATACTGCCTGCTTCCCTCAGTGTTTCTAAATAGTTTGCAAAAAAAAAAATCAACCCTGCAAAGAGATTTTGAGCAATCTATAGAGAAATGCTTTTGACATTTACGTTCAATAGCAAACCTTGTATTGCTTAAGTTGACTGACTAAAGGACTTCTATCAGGTCAACATACATATCAATCTGTAATAATAAAAAGATACTTTGGCAAACATCAGTCTAACTATGTAAATTGTTTAGGTGCCAAGGAACATCATGGAGCTCTTGACATCTGATGAAAGCAAAAAATATCTAATTTGAAGAAAGTAAGGTTCTTCTGCAGGCTGTGAAGAGCTTTGCTCTACATCTTTTCTCCTCACGCTCTAACTGCCCATAACTTTGAGGGCTTTTAAGTGTTTCTCAGTTGAAAAGAAGAATTTTCATATCAATTAAATACAAGCAAAGCTGTACCATAGAAATTTTAAACCCGTAACCATGAAAATCTTATTGCCTATACTCCACATAGCAGTGAAACTCCTTTGAGGTTTAAATTGTAGTTACTTCTTGTAAGAATCTACAAGCATAGCCGGTTTTCAAAAGGCTCTTTCAAGTCAAGCACTGCTCTTTCCTCTTGTAGCTACCAAAGCGTATTTTGATGAAGGACCTGGGAAAGGAGAGAACACACAAAACGCAAACCACAATTCTTTACAACTAAGGTATTTCTATAAATACAATATCCAGAGTGGAATTCCTGATTTAAGTGAATAATAAAGCAAAACCTTCACATTTGAAGGCATTTCAGACACATTAAATGATCCAATTATAGCTTACTTGCTCACCAGTATTTACTATATTAAGACTTTATTAAAAATAACACGCATCAGTATGGAAAAAATCCTCATATTTAATAGATAACAAAGAGGAAAATTAACCCTGCAAGGCAAACACTCAATTAGTCAGGTGAAAGAGTCTTGCAACATCTGTCAAAGAAAATCCTTACTAGACTTTACATTTCTTGTTAAGCATTAGAACTGCCAGACTATTTCCAAACACACCTTAAAAAAAGAAACAAAAAAACCTCCATATACAAAACAAAAACAAACAAACCTAATATCAGCATTAGTTTGGAATAATCAAAGATGTTTCAAAACAAATAAGGATTCCAACTGTAACACGAAATAACTTGTGTTTCTTATATAACTTTTTCTGAAAAACAAACGGAAACAGACTTCAAAAGCAATCAACACTTTCAGATGGCAGATTAAACATCTCTGGAAATCTTTTTAGTGGACTGCTGCTTCACGTTTAATGAAAACAACCACCATCATCTGCAAGTTCCCCAGAACTGAACACCAAAAATTCCTTGACACTCGAAAAATGTCATTTAGAAACAGGAAGACAAAACTTACTTGTAGTTGCTATTTTAGAATACAAAAACAAAAACAAAAGTGCAGTTATCACTCCAGAATCCATGCTGGTTTCGAGAAAACAACTGTGTGTTTGTCATAGGTTTTCAGCTTCGTTTTCTAAGTAAGAAATGCTCCAAGTTGCATATTTCTTCCTTGAATTATTTTTTTAATTCACACCAGTGTTGAACCTCGCTGTATTCATCCATTCTCTGAGTAGAAACACTGTCTTTTCATATAGCCCTTGGCTTGTTTACACATTCCATCCCTCTCCCACTCAGTTGTTTCACTGTCCCACTGCTCTTTTACTGCTATTAGCAACGGTATGTGCACTTTATAGACAAAACACTACTCAGAATCTCTGTTAATCACTGGGAGTACCATATGACCTTACCATGAAAAGAAGCTTTGCACCGGTTTGGTTCAGAACAGCAAGAGAACTCCAGTTCGCAGTATTTGCCCTTCATTTCTCAGGCACAGTGAGTAAAGCCTTTTCCCAACCCAATGTGCCCACCCACTGCTGACAAGGGGAGTGTGGAGCAACCACAAGGAAAGGATCCAGTGCAGGCACAGTCAGAACATTAAAAAAAAACAGGCCCAAAGAAGAAGAGAAAAAGGGAACAAACAGTGCACTTTTATTCCCCAAAAGAAACTTCTGCTACTGTATTTTCTTCCCCTGCCCAGGAAAAAGCTCTGGATGGTACAAAGCATCACAGTTACATCCTGTGCATTTTCTAGGCCTGTGCAGTAACTGCTCCATTACCATCATTCACTGGACTCTGTTGATTTATTAATAAAAAGCCACCTCCCTCTTACTTCAGGAAAGTAAAATGGGAAATACACATCAGAAATGCATATGCACCACAATTATTTTATATATATATATATAGATATAGATATGTATTTTAAATCAAGCTAATGTGTCAAACATCACTACAGCCTCTGTACCTTTAGTATGCCATTTTTTTTTCAGCCAAAAGTAAAATATTAAAGCTGTATGGCACCCACATTTCACAGAAACTACTAATCAGATTAAAGACTTAGGAAGACAGTCTTCCCTCAGAAGAATACCAGGGAATGGAAGATAATTGTTTCTGTGCTCAAGGATCATGCATACATTAATGAAGTGTTCTGAAAGAAGACAAACCCCATAATTCGATATGCATATGTAGTAAGATACGAGGATAATTCCTATTCATAAAACAGTCACATATGCTTTACCATCTGAAATCTGACAGGTGCTTAAAGTCATGAAACATCATTACATTGTATAGCATTTAAATAAAAATCCACTAATAAATAAAGAAGTTGATTTATCTCATTCGTTATATGATTTAAAATAGCATACTTAGTACATACTAGTGCAACGAATGCGTGCACCAAATATATCCTCTTACAAAGCTGATTATATGCTTTTAGATAGCTCTCAAATACCTTATGTCTGATACTGCAATATGTTTAGTATATCTTAAAAAAAACTATGTCTAATCTATGGCCCCTCATAGTTTTAGGCAGATAATTTTGTCTTTATTCTAATTACCTTGTTCAACTCGGAGCAAGACAGTCCCTTACCTATGAAACAACAAAGTACCCTGTTTCCCCCAAAATAAGACCTACCCTGAAAATAAGCCCTAGTATGATTTTTCAGGATGCTCAAAATATAAGTCCTGTTCCAAAAATAAGTCCTAGCTAAAGTTCATTTTAAAAGTCCATTTAAATAGTGTCTAGGCAGTTATATATGTAAAAAAAAAAAATCCAAAAAACAACAACACATCTTTTGAAGGAAAAACTGTATAAAGTCCGGTCTTATTTTCAGGGAAACAGGGTAGCAGAGCACAAGGTGAGGAAGCACTTGCTGGAAGCCACCGAATTACAAACCCCAAAGAGAACGCACAATGTGACGTGCCACACTGCAATTCTGCCAGCAACCTCCTAAACACCCTAATCTGGTTATCAGCGGATAAGGCAGAAATGCATTATCCTCTCCAAGGAACGAGAAATCCAGAGCAAGGAAAGGTTCCCAACTGGTTTTCCTCAGCAGACTCAGAACACAACCTATGGGTCAAAGGCACACTTACATTCAGATGAGTATGTGAAATGCCTTTAAGACTGAGACAGCGTGTGCTTTCCCACTGGCACGCATTCAGTACACCAGAAGTAACAGCCCATTTGCTTGCTGGGCCACAAACACAGTACTGCCTTTTTATTTTTTCCTCCACATTCTTCCAACAAAAGATTGGAGAGCTTGAGCCAGTTAACATGGGAGCAAACAGAAAATCTGGCTCTTCCCTTTAATCTTTACTTGAGAAATCAGATTAAGATTCAGCAGTTAAGCACCACATTTTATTTACATTTCTGCTTGTGCTCAAGAAAGCTGAAAAAAAAAAAATCCAAGAGGTTACAGTAAGTCAGTATCCCACACTCAAGATAAAATGTTGAAACTATCACCTCTCCATATAGCATTTCCAGACATACCCTGCTCAATTTCATAATGTATCTAGGCTGATTAAGTGAGCAAACCAAATAAAATAAATAAAAAATTCTCTTCTCTGTAGTATCTGCACAACACCATCCAGAAAATCAGCACAGTCTCACAAATAATAAGTTAGACATACGTACTGGCCACAAAAGAGTGATTTTGTCAAGGAAAGACATTTCTCAAAGGCTACAGAAACACTAACCTTAAAACAGATCGTTTCTTTTATGTTGCACATATTAGGAAGATGCGTAAGATATTTGCAAAACAAAAGACTATGGCAAAACCTACATTTAAATTCAGAGAAAAAGATCAAAAAGTTTTCTGAATAGTAACTAAGGTTTTGTTTTCCCTAGCAGTTTCATAACCCAACGTCAGAAGACTGAATTCCTTGTAAATGTGGTAAGCAGTAGTTTAAAGAGAGACCAACAGCTACATAATCATCCTACACACTCTTAATTGTATCTGGCATTATTGCTCAAAGCTCCTACACAGAGCGTCAGCTGACTGCCTGAACAGCACTTTGTTCTTAGTGCCTTTGTTAATGATGAATTAAATTATACAGAAGAGACCTCCACAACCACCCTTATTTTATAAACATCGACCATTACAGAACCACAAAAATCCTATGTCTCTGCCTAGGGAATACAGTTATTTCTTAACATACTACAACTTGCATCCTTAATCTGCAAATCACCACAATCCATGTTTACAAGATGCAGAACTGTGTTGCTTCACAGGAGGGAAACAAAGACAAAGAAAAACATCCCCAGAAAAAAAAAATCTCAACAAGAGCGAGCTTACTACATATTTAGTTCCACAAAGACCATGACTTCCCTTTCATCTTGCAGATCACATGACAAACAAAAATACAAACATTATAGTTAAAAAAAAAAATCTGGGCAGTTCTCTAAAGTCCAGCCTTAATTTCACTGCTCCCGTCACACCAGTTACCTCTTTTAGCCTCTAACATACCAAAGAACTAAGAGAAAAACGTATGTTTTCAGG
Source organism: Nesoenas mayeri (assembly GCF_963082525.1). Classification (NCBI taxonomy): domain Eukaryota; kingdom Metazoa; phylum Chordata; class Aves; order Columbiformes; family Columbidae; genus Nesoenas; species Nesoenas mayeri. The sequence goes on from NC_137543.1 coordinate 112,042,022, forward strand.
ACACCTTAAGAAAAGGTCTGTCTCAGGACTCTTATTACCAATGTTTCAGCAAATCAGACAAAATATTTACCTTAATCTAAGTATGTGATCTTTATAAGACCATCTTCCTTAATGCTATTTAAAACTATATACGTAATCACTTGTAAAAACACAGCCCTTCTACTACATTCCTAAACTTGCTGCAAGTCAGAAGAACACTTCTCACATTTCTCTGGAAATAATACATATGTAGAGTCGTGAAGTTATTAAGCTCAAAGAACCTGCTGTCATACAGAGCCAAGAGATGTAATAAAAATAAAACATTATATCCAGTTCTTAATCAAAACGCGGCAATATAGTCTTTACTGACCTACTTTCCATTGGTTTGTGTAACAATACACTGTGTAGTGAAGGAAACATAGTAACATCCCATGTCTTTATTAAATATATATTCCCAGCACTAGAAGCAAGGCACTTCTATAGCTACACTGGATTACTCTTCAGTTTCTTCACGAAACAGAGCAAATTAACACACGCTTGTTTATAAAGCTGGATAGTAAAATTCAGCCTTATCTTACAAGGCTGGCTAACACAAGCAGGGCTGAGACAAGAGGAGCAAACAGAACGCCAACACGAAAATGCATGCAGAGTGGAAACTGCCAGCGCTGTAAATAATTGAGACCACGGGCCCTCCCAGAAATCCACGCGTGGTTAACATTTAAAACAACGACCAGAGCGGCTGCGCCCGCTGCCCCGGGGACCCTCCGAACTGCATCGGGATGAGATGTTAACCTGCCGTTCAGACTTAACCCAGCCAAACCTCGCTCTGTGTGGCGGACGCGGAGCAGCCGAGTAGCGGAGCCGCCCCCCCATCACGGGAGGGCATCGCCCGGTCCCGGCGGGCCCCTCCGCCCACCCAGCGCCCTGACCGACCTGCGCGCCCCGGGCTCCTCCGCGGGGCTTGCAAACGACCCCCGCTCCCCACACCCTTCGTCCCGGCCCCTCAGCGCCAGTGCCCTGGGGCGCGCACTCACCGTCCCCCACAGCCATCATGCCGCGGCGGGTGCCGGCTCCCTGCCGCAACAGCCGCCGCCACCGCCTACGCTTCAAAATAGCAGTCCCGCCTCAGGAGGGAACACTCCCCCGCCCCTTCCTCCGCGCCTCCCGCCAGCGCGCCTGGCCCGGCCCCGTCCCACCGGGGACTTTTACTTGCGCTCCTCCTTCCTCGCCCGCCCCCGCCGCGGCGGTCACGTGCCCCGCGGGCTCCGCGCCTGCCCGGGCCCTTCCGCCGCGGGCAGCGGGGCGGTGCAGGCCCGCCCGCGGGGGGAAGGCTCGCCCGTGGGGTGGCGTGTTCCCCCGCCACGGAACACGGTGCGAGCTGCTTCCTGCGCAGCTGCTGACATTGGGACGGGCGTTCCGCAAAAATAAATCAATTTTTAAAAAATAAATTATAAAAAAAATAAATACAGGAAGCGTAAGACAGCTGTTTGAAGAAAGGTGCTATTTGACAGGGCTCCGTGGAAATCCCATCAAAACTTTACGAGAAGCAGCTCTTTAAAGCGGGCAGGCAAGAGAGCATTTTGCAGTGGTGCGGGAATTATAATGAAAACCCACCCACAGAGCCTGAACTCCTGTCTCCAGTTTACCCCCAAATCAACGTTTTCAGTGTCATACTGAAAAAGCGCAATCCAGCAAAATGGTTTAAAAACCCCAACGTTGTTCCAATTTACTTCATCTTGCCTAAGGAAGAGCTCAAAACACAGATGGACACATGGCCGTAACACACAGAGCTTGTAAACCTCGCATTCGCAGGAGCCGGGGCACACTTCTGCAGAATAGTAATTCAAAATACCACGCAAATTCCTTAAAAACCAGTGGAAGCATCAGCCTGCTGAGGCCCTTTGCCTCTAAATTGGCTTAAACTGACCGCTACGCTTCAGTGGTCAGTGAGTTCTCCTATTTAAAATTACGAAGCAGCAAGAGCAACGGCTGAAATTTAAAATAACGTGGCTGCGCTCTGACTATTCACATTGAGCAAGCGAAAGAAATACACGTAGCACAAAACCCTGTAAATTAATCGTGGCATCTACCACCAGTTTCCGTATTTCCCAAACTACACGTGTTCACACTGCGCCACACTGGTGAGCTCTGGCAGACTGTGTCGTCATTGTCTCCATAGTAACTATATTTTCCAAAAGAAAACAGCAAAGGAAAATAAAAAACAAGCGCTTAATGTGGAAAAACAGATATACACATGTGCTATGGATTTTTATTTGCCAGCTCCTCTTCCTCCCCCCTTTTTTTTAAGAGAACGTTTGCCTCGACTGCATCTTTATCACCCATAACACAGCTCCCCCAATAGCCACGATACTAACATCACTTCATCCTACCTGTCACATTTTATGTGTGTAAAGCTAAATCTGTGAGGCGTACCATTAAAATGGGAAAACTGCACGGGTTGAATAGAGATGTACCGTTTATATTCAGCTCAAGTCACTCTGTCCACTACATGAGGCGAAGTAGAGAGCTCAATATTATTATTTTCCTTACTTTTAATTCCCTGTCTCAAAATTTACTACTACTTGATATAGGAGTGTGTTTAAATTCTGTCAGAGAAAACAGTATTTACAAATCTCAGGCAGCAGAAACAAGTGCTTTTGCAGCTTTGAGATTGGCTGCCAGTTCTGTTTCCATAGAAATGAACATTCATTTGCTGAAAAATTGGGAGGTGCTTTAAAGAACCTTCTCCAGTTTACAGGGACACATATATTTCAGCTGTAGTGAAAGGGCAAAATTAGCAGCACATTGCTTAACAGGCAAACATCCTGACATGATTCTCTTAATATGCAACATCATTATGAATGTAAACAAACCCCAAGGTTTTCATAGCAGCTAATTCATTCACATAATTGACATTAAAGAAATGATGTCTGTTTTTACTACCTGCTGCTGAGGGCAAGGGAAGATGGGGGAAGGAGGGAAAATAATTAAAAAAAATATATAATCGAAGGTCAGTTGGAAAGGCAAGTTATCAGTATGAAATTATTTAAGCCCGTAAGTTGCCCTCATCAAGCAAAAGCAACAACTCTTGCCCAGTGCCCTTGTGCCTCCTTATCTGTTGGCTTTTGAAACTGCTTGGTACATCCTGCCCCAATTACTCCATCCATACTTGTGTCAATGTTCTTGTCACCTCTTCCATCCTCCAAGGGGATCTTGTCAGCCTCCAACGGTAACTCGTTGCCCTCCTCCTCTTTGCAGTTTCATCAGGCATCAGATTCAATAAAGGAAGATGGTAATGCTCAGACTAAAGGGGCCGTTCGTGTCAGGTCTGCTCTAACACAGCCACAGGGATAAGGAGACACTAAATGTACCAGTGTGTGTGAGACTGCAGGTAAGGTATCTTTTCCTCTCCTCCCTGTATTTGTGCCAACATACCTAGCCATACCAACACAATGTTTTTAAAACCTGACGTGTTTAATCATGTTAGCACAAAACTTTTTTAATATATATTTGTTTTGATTACTAAAATACTATGGAAAACATTCCTGTGGCTGCGAGTTTTGAGGAGTTTATTTTTTATTTTCCCCTCCTCAGCACATGCTGAATAAAGAGACTGAACAACTGACATTAGTATCTTTTGATAAAAGAATCCTCAGTCACATCTCTGAGTTCTCAGAAATTAGGTCAACACAACAAAGATTTACTGCCACAGCAGTGTCACTCGGGACCACGAAGAAGCTGTTATCTTCCACAGTTGTATAAACAAGCCCTTCCCCATCTATCACACACTGAAGAGAAACCTCATCAGTGCAGTTAACTTATCTGAGAAAGTGGCTCAATCTGGCCAAAAAACCCTCCTTTTGCTGGTAAAAAGGTCCACTAGAGAGCTGCACCAGTCTGAATATATTAAAGCCTGTTGAACAGTTTTTGGTTTCCTCCCCCCTCCTTTGGAAACATTCCCCCCTGCTTTCCTAAACCCAACTCCAAAATATCCAAAGCACTACAAAAATCCTCAACGCTGTAACAGATGTATTTAGTCATAAAAATCTGGCCTTTATCCGAATATGTTTGCTAAAGCTCCTAAAAGGAAAGCTGGTAACAAGGCTACAGGAATTCAACAGTAAATTTCAATCTACACGTGCAAGTAGTAAACACAAATTATCCTTCAGGGAATAATGAAGGACAAAGCCAAGACAAAGCACTAACAATGGAAGAGTATCTTTTCAATAAATTTAAAAATTGTCTAGATGGATGCAACAGGTAAACTCGGTTCAAGCAAAAATACTGAAACCGAGGTAACTAGAGGGATTCTGTCTCTATGGTACCAAACAGAATCATACTAACTTTTGCCACCTACAAGACAAAATAAATAGTTTATACTGCTGCAGATCAGCATTAATATCTGTATTTTACAGACGAGATGAAAATGGTTTAAAGAGAAACGTAATCAACTCTCTTACAATACAGACAAAAAACTGAGAAGTGCTGTGTAAACCAGTCCAGCAATGTCGTATTCACATTTTCAGATATATTTAACTTATTTCAATGCATTTACATTCCCTCATGTAACTTTCTCTGTTCTCCTGAGAACTACCGACACAAATAAAATACATGTAAAACGCATCTTTGAACCTCTCAAACCTGTGCAGCAGTATTAACTTTAAATACAAAAGATAATGGTTTACCCTTCCAAAATGAGTAAATTTACAATTCAACAGAGCATTTATGTAAAACATCTTTCCCCCAAATTAGTATGCTTTTTAATATTAATCTTTACAAATCTATTTTTGTATTTTTCAAGTGTTCAAGAATAGCAATGTTTTATTTCAAAGCAGAATGCAGCACAGAAACTCCTACTGCCTCAAAGGTTGTAAAAACACATTCCTTTGAACCTACAGTCTCTTCTGTTTTCACACTAACAAGAAAAGCGTGAGAATATTTAAAATAAAAAGGTGTATTTGAGTACATTAACAAATCATATGCATTCCTCAAAATATTTCTGCTCTTGCACAGTTACACTTTTTAGATCTAGAAGAGCCTCCTCTTCAGTCAGCATAGCTGCTTTGAAAGGAAAATGAACATCAAAAAACCCTCCACCGTAAAACAAAATCTACGGATTCCTTGCAGACTGATAATGACGCTTTCAAAACCAACTATATTAAAGCCACTGTCACACCACCTCCCTTGTTGTGCTCTTATGCAACAGTTTTTTTCTTAAATTATAGTTTCAAGTAAGAAAGAATTATGGGTTTGCTCTTTCACACTATAAAATACTGTATCAAGAATGCAGTAGGAAGCAACAAGGATTCTCTGCACAACGGGTTTTCTTTTCATGAAATACAGCAACAATAATGAGCTCAAACTCAGTAAAGACAGTCTTAACTTCAACATTTGTCTTGGAACGCTGTAGTCACTTACTTCTACAATTTAAAACTCTATGGATTATAAACCACTTTAACTGAGAAGAAATCAAACACAGCCATCACTAAATTACCATTTTCTGTTAGAAACATACTGTAAGATAGGATATGGTTCATCTGATCCTTCTTCCCCTCACATAAATACTTCGCAGCATTCTTGTATTCTCTACTGAGCACATATGTAAGTTGTTAAAGATTCACTGCTTGCTTCCATGCAGTTTCAACACCTTTTTCAATTGTATTCTGACTGCAGTCCAGCTAATACTTTCAGTAATGCAGCACATTTGTTTCACTGTCTCATTTTCTTAGTATTCACACGTTTTCATTCATCCATCTCACATTGATAATGCTAGTATTTAAATTTTATCTTCTGTCAATCTAAAACTGAAAATAAATACATCATCTTTCATACTCACCACTGATGTTGCTTGAAATCATATTTCCAGAGTTTCTTACTTCATCAAATTTTGCAAAGATTGTTTGCAACCTGTAAAGAACAACAATAAAATATTTTTACATCTCTGAAATCAGTTGATGATCATACATAAAGCAGTAAGGCAGAATATACAAGGGATTAAGAGTATCAAGAAACAATTCCTAAATGATTTAAGTCCCTTAAGTTAGTTGAACATCTTTACACAAATGCAGGGAAAACCTAAGTCATCTTAGCAAAGAACAAAACTGAGCATCATTATTAGCATGATTAAAATAACTAAAATTCTGAAGTTCAAGTTCAGTAATAATTGGATTCAGAGGGCTGATATGACTCTATTTTTACACAACAGTAAAAGGCAACAATTTGAATTATGGAATGTTCATGTGGTGAAAAAAAAATGGATTATTATTTAATTTGTTCTGAGACAATTATTAGTTTTCCTCAAAATTTTCTCAGTTTAATTATGAAAATACTTTCATAGTAGCACTTCCACAGGAAAAAAAGAAAACAACAAACTTTTCTCTAAATTTAAGGTAAACTAAAAACTTTAGTTCTGTTCAACTCTCACACCACTGATTTAAATTCTCACAACAGAAAACACACTGCAAGTGCTTAGCTACAGGTAATGAGCAAAAAAACCCCAAAACAAAACCCAACCAATCACACAAAAAAACAGACCTGAGAAAACTCTAAATTTGCAATCTAGTCCCACAAAGTAGAAAATGCAATTCAGGCAAGGAAGCTGGCAAAATGCTTAAACAGTCATTTCTCATCACTTCTGCAGAAAACTCAATAAAGGCAGTGGAAGTATCTCGCATAAAAAATGTGGCTCACGGGCCAGCAATGGGTTTGTATTGACATAATACACCGTTGAACTGCACACAACTGAGAATATTTTCTTACATTTCTCTAAAGACTTTACTTCATTTTAGACAACTCATGGTAATATCTAACATGCATGTGAAGTTTTAGCTACAAGACTAGCAGGACTGGATCCTGACCTTAAATGCAGAGAGTTATGAACTACAAATCTCTTGACAGTCTGCAACTCTCCAAAAAGGTACAGTTCAGCTACATTACCTATATGACTCAATGAAAATTTGCTAAAAGAGCGGCTTTTACAACTCGCAATCCAAACTATTATAAGACAAACCAAGAAAAATGGCTAAGAACAGCACTTGGGTATGGAAATTCTCACAACACATAAAGGAGTAAAGTCAAGGACACACAAAGATTTAACCCCAGCACTTCCTTATGCGCACCTCACTTTCAGTCAATGATCCATGTCGAGGGCTGTGCACAGTCTGCCTTCTCCGACACACTGTATTCCCCTCTCACTCACCAGTACCTTTTTCTAATTTACCTCATTTATCTAATAAAGAAGAACGTGATGAAATCATGAAACACAGGCAGACAGCAGCATAAAAAGCCTGAGCCTTTCTCCACACTTTCCAATCCTTTAGGACTCTCACAGTGCAGCACTTTTACCTTCCAAATACTTCAAAGCAATCTGCTACAGAGCAAATTTGTCCTGTACTTAACAGGCCACAACAAGAACGACCCAGATTTAGCTAAGAACTCCACAAAAAGGCTTAGCCTCCTGCAAGCATCTACAAAAACAAAACCAAAACCCGCCTTAATCATGTAAGTCAATAACCCATACAACAAACCAGTAGTTATTCTACCATCTAAGCTTATCTTGAAACTGTATGTTGCTCACTGGTACTTTGCATAAACTTCCCCTAACGTACATGTGATTCTTCTCTCTGGACCTTGTTCTCCTCTCCCTTTTGTGCCACCATTGCATTTACAGCCATTGCAGCCACAGCAAAGCGTCTGCAATGGCAGCAGCAATTCACAAACATCAAACTACACTGTCTCTTAATGAGAAGGTGAATTAGTAAACCAAAGGCAACGTATGCCGAAATTGTATTTTTGCACTTCAACCTGAAAAAGTAAAGCTACAGTTATTATATGAAATGCTTTTCGGGTACTAGCATTTGCTAATGACACATGAAATCCCATTAAAATGCCGTGTGCTTTCAAACGTACGAAGTGAAAAGTTCACACAAGAATCAATACACACAGCAATCCATTACACCATCATGCTTTCATAAAAGTGAATGCATTTGCTTTGTACATACCACAGGAAGTATTTTTACTGTTTGCCAGTGACTGTGAGTTCCCCTTGACACTGCTGGATTCCATACCAAACACTACATTAAGAGTCTGTCTGGTTCATGAGGAGGATTTAACACCACAGCTGAAAGGCTGAAACTGTTACCCTGAGAGAAACTGAAGACTAGAGAAAGTAACAGGTTTCCTTTAAAATTTCACTTTGATTTTTATATCCTGTCAGGCTGATGTTATGCATTTGGCACACATATTTTAGAGAATACCAAAGAAAAAGAAAATATTTCCTGCTCTTTTGAACTTAGCTTTCAAAAATGTTTTCTTGAGTGTTTTAAAGAGAAGAGAAAAATTAAATTATTCCTTATAAATACATTATAATAATACACACGTTGCCTCTCACTCTGGACAAAATATCTGATAAAGTACTTACTATGAACATTAAAAAAATGCTTTTGTCAGCACTGGATGCTATGTAATCAGTGGTGCAGGTTGGAGAACACCACAGTACTGCCATTCCTAAAGCTTTCAAAGCACGTCTCCATGACCAGAGGAACACTCTGTTGTATTTTGTCATAATTAAAAAAAAAAAATCCAGTAAAACACAGTTGACAAAATGGTCAAGCACTACTGTAGATACAACCCTCTCTTTAGTACAGCTTACGGGAACTGTAACTACCACTTTGCAACGATTCTCACAAGTTTCTTCCTCCCTCTCCTTCCACGGAGCTCTGCATAGAATCATTTTAGTTGGAAAAGACCCTCAGGATCATTGAGTCCAACCATAATCTATCTCTGGCTCTAAACCATGTCCCTAAAAAGCTCATCTAAATGCCTTTTAAACACCTCCAGGGATGGTGACTCCACCACTTCCCTGGGCAGCCTGTTCCAATGCTTCACAACCCTTTCTGTGAAGAAAAGTTTCCTAATATCCGATCTGAACCTTCCCTGGTGCAACTTGAGGCCATTTGCTCTCATCCTATCACTTGCTACGTGGGAGAAGAGACCAACACCCTCCATGCTACAATCTCCTTTCAGGTAGTTGTAGACAGCGATAAGGTCTCCCCTCAGCCTCCTTTTCTCAAGGCTAAAGCCCCAGTTCCCTCAGCCACTCATGCTACCATGTCCTCATATTTCTTCATACAGCTACAGGCAGCAAGGCAGTTTGGGCTAAGGTCTCTATAATTATTGCAACCACAGTCCATTTAGGAACGTTTACAAGAGTTCGGCTCCCAGCAAAAGAGAGCCTGGCCAAGAGGAATCCAAGAAAGTTTACAAGGCTGGGTGAAGAATGGTTTCACTGTCATGAACAATGACGAACGTTCTTTGAGAAGAGCAGCATTATTACTGCTTTATCTCATATCTGCAAGCACAAGTCTGGGTCTGACATGCATAATCTATCAGTGAAGTCATCAGTCAATAGAAATACTGTGTCAGCGGCGAAGAGAAATATTATCTTCTTTCTCCAAAAAGGCACAGACAGGTGTTCCATAACTTCACATATTGAAGGACAAATCCCCATTGACAATAAACACATGTTCAGGAGAGCAGGCCACTTCTGCATGGTCTTGATGATTGTTGCTGTCTGAGTGAACAAATTGATGTATGAGGTTTTAGCACTTCAAATAGGGGCTCCTGGCAACCTGCTAAACCCTCTCCTATGGCAGATGACAGGTCTCTATCAAAGAATTAACATATTATGGTGATTACGTTCAATGAGAGGAATACATACTCTTCTAAGACACAACATGAGCTGACATGCACGCACACGAAAAACACAGATGCTGGCAAAGAACATGCGCTAGACTTCTAGACTGAAAAGCCATAATTTATTACCATTCTTGATGGAGTTCAACTGTTTGCATGACAGGTAGAGGGGGATACCTAAAAGTATGGACCTTGTGATGAAGAGACAAACAAGTACCACTTCCCTGCCAATAGCAGGAGAATAAAAAAGAAGAAAGGGTGGTAGAACAGACTGGTGTCTGCTCTTCATGTCCAAAGTGAGCCTAAAGCAGGAAATGGCCCATGTGAAACCTCACACTTATTTCCCCTTACTTCCGCCCTCCAAATAAGAAAAAAAAAAAAGGATCTTGCATAGACATATGTCGACATCTGGACACATAGATGGACCTCATCTACAACATGAACTAGACAGACAAGTAGAATCTGCATACCACATAAAATACAGTATTCAGAAATGCATACTGCAAAATACTTTAGCATTTCAGGACATTAATTTGTGGCCCTGTCCATGAGAACTAAACAAATAACTGGTTCTATACATTTATGTTTCTAAAGTAACAGTGGGAAAAGTTGTCTGATGACTTCCTGAAAGATCTTAAAAAGCTTTTAACACTCAGACTAAGCAACTGCTATCCAGAGCCACATCTATTACTTCCATTCAGGGAAGATTAGCCAAACAGATTCCATACTGCAACAATTCAATTTGGCCCATATAGAACAAAACCCGTTCACTATTCTTGGCTCACAGACCTAGAAATATAACATCCACTATCAGTATTCAAAAATGTATTAACATTGATATTTACAGCCCCAATACCAAGAACTGTCAAACCTCTTTGGCAGCAACTTTAACAAAGGGGAAAACAAGATCCAAATTTCCAACCACTGACATGAAACCATTTTTTTAAAAAACTTACTTGCTTCAGGCAAAAAGCACAATATTATTCTGACATTTGTAAGTTGAAAAATAACTAGAAAGAGGAACTCACTGATTTTATTTATAAACAAACTCACAAATTAATCTCTGTAAAGAATAAAAATGCACTGACGAAAAAATACAGTAGTAGCAAATAGAGTTGAGCTACAAAAGTAAGATCCCATCTTCTTTTATTGACTACATACATTCCAATAGGTCCAATAACCTTCTCTAGAAAATCCAGTATTTTCCACAAAGGCAAAGCTACCAGGTACAGATTCCAAAACCTTTTAAGCCCACTATTATTAATTTACTAACTACATTTGACTTTATACAGACACAGCATGGATCTACCATTTGCATATTTAAGGAAGTTGAGCAATTTCTGAAAACAATGCTTGATTAACTTCCCTGCCTTCCTTTCAGCAGACATGAGCTACTCTTTTCAGTGCTTTAGGGCAGAGCGCATTGAAGCAGCAACACACAGATCTCTAATGTGTAATTTGTTATGTAAACCCAACAAGCCTACGTTCTATTAAATCACGGGTGCACCAAATACTGAAGTAATGGGGTTTTCTGCTAATATTTATGTTTACACCTTATTTTTAATGCACTCGCATGCAGTGAAGAGGCTGCAATGCAGTTCTCTAAGGCTGAACTCGACAACTGAAAGCAGCTGTGTCTGAACTACAGATTATCTGTAATACTTAAAACCCTTAAAACCTATCCAGACACACAAATATGAACAAAGATTCTCCTCAAAACACTGATGATACTCTACATCAAAGGTTTGGTTTTTTTTTTCCCACATATCATAGCTCCTGCATAACCACATGAAAATTTTAATGCATGTAAGTGAAGGGAAAACTCGTGACAGGCACTGGGGGAAGAAACGTCTTAAATTAGGCCCACCCCTGAAGGAACAACAGGCTGAGCTACCACAGAGCTAATCTGTCTTTCCTGAGCTTTGTCAACTGCCTTGTTACTTGTGTGAAGGAGTTGAGAAGAGACTAGAGGAACTCTGCTTTCTGTCAGCAATGGATGCAATGGAGACGAGTAGCCTCATACTCAAGGAAGTCATAACTCCCCTCTTCACCCCAAGCTGAAAACCACTGCAGAGGACACAGCACCGAGACATAATTCAGATATTATGTTACACTAGGTTGGACTGTCAAGTGCAAAACTCTGGGGATTCAGTGGCAATGACCCATTTAGCATGCACCAAGTAGAACTTTCCTTCTTTATGTAAATGCAAATGGTACAACTGCGCTTGCTTTCAGATCAGGAGAAATGTTGTATTCCACTGATTAAGACATTGGCAATAACATTTTGGCACCTACTGCAACTAAATTAGAAGCTGTTGATTGCCCTGAGGATACAAAGCTCCTATGGTGTTTAATCCTATTTGGATCCCAAGATTTACTCAGTTTGTGTCACATGGAAATCTGAACAGGACGAGTGCTGAACCTACAGTTATGGTCAGACCCAACACTCACAGTACAAACAAAGGCTATTTTTATCTGTATGCTTTTGCTCTTATTCTCTGTTCTAAAGGATGCCCAATACCCTACCTTAATGTAAGAAGGATCTTCCACAGTATGTTCCAATTATCTGCTATGAAACTCAATTTTGGGGATTGTAGTAATAAATAACATGGCTTCAACTTCTGTAGTAACCATACAATCTCTTCATTGTCCAAAACTGCAACAGCCATTAAAGAGAACAGAATGTGTACAACTTTCCCTTCCCGCAGGCAGGGAAAGCTTTTATCTGAACAGGCTGAACTGTGTCTGGAATGTGCAACAATAAATTCAACACCATTCTCTTTAATACTTTGATACCCTACAAATCATCATTAAAAACGAGGGATAATAGTTTTTTCAGAAGGGTCTGATGAGGCACAGTATCCATTCTGATATTCTCTCTGACACTACGTAGTAAATACATTGGGCTTTATCAAAATCAAGAAGTGAGATGAAGACATGAAGTAAAGTGACATATTAACTGATAAGGGGTTAACACATTTTTTTAAAGTGTAAATTGTTTTAATAAGGAATTTGAAATATTTTATTGTATAAACAGTCTTTCCCACTGAGTACAATTTCAAGCTCTGTCTAGCTGACTTAATTAAACAAATCCCTACCAAGGTAGCAACAAATCAATAGCTACCTTTATTTCATATAAACTAATCTACACATAACACAGACCAGCCTTTAAAGATCAGAATTGCTTTTCAGAAAGAGAAAGGACCGATGAAGCACTCATTTTCAAAACTTCATTGCACCTTTTGCAAGAAACATCCAGTGTCTTGTGATGGCATGCGCAACACTCAAACAAATGAACACTCCTTTGGGATATTCCTTTCTCACTGAACCCCAGAATTACAACTTCAGAACTTTGAAGTAGCTATTTTGAAAAGCACCTTCCCTCACCTTACAGGCTGCTTTTAATCATACATCTGTATGACTCTTCCAAGTAGAAAAGATAGCAGCAAAAGAAAGGACACTAGTAGCATCACAATGGAAGCAAAACTAACTAGAAGTTAAAATAAAAATTGTAATAATTTTAAAACAAAGGTTTTATTGAGTTTAAAGTTCTGATAAAGACCAGTAACACAGAATGGCTCAGGATTACAAAATCAAAACAGCTAACTCACCTTCCAGGAGGAATTCCTCTCTTCGTAAGATCTATTCGTACTTTCTCTCCCACATGTCTATAAACCTCTACAATGGCTAGTATGGCAGCATCTCTCACCTGTGAAGTCAGAGTTTAAATTGTTAATTTCAGGGTTTCAGAAACCAAAACAACATTTGCGGACAACCCACTAATTTCCAGTTTCTATCAACCTGCAAGCCAACTAATTTCACAAAACAGTTGTAACAGTGAGGATGGAAGAGAAAGGAAATACAACTGTTGTTTCAAGATAGTATTTGTTCCAAGTTAGAGCACCTACAGATGGCAAATGAAAAATCCTAGAAATAACAGCTCTAGAGGGAATTTCTGGGATTGACATAAGACTAATATTTGTGGAAAAAAAGTGCTTTATTTAGGACTCTATCACAATAGGCAATAGTTCCAAAAGTTAGTCTCTGCACTTAGTCTTGACACTTCATCTTGCTTTCATCTGTTTCTACATGCAGCAAGGCCCTCCTGGAAAACCAGGACCTGGCTGAGTTCAAGAGTGGGCCAAAGTGACCAACGCCTTCTTTACCTCCTTCAGCAGGAATTGTGTGGCATCACAAGGCAGGGAATAAGACAAGACCGGGGAAGGGGAAAGAGCAGTTAAAACAAGAAGGTGGAGTGCCTCTTTAAAAAAATTAAACCATAGTAATCACAACAAAAACTGTCAAAAAAGCATGTTAGCAAATGCCATTTTTCTCCAGAAAGAATTACTGGAATGACTTTGGTATTGTTCTTTGTAGCAGTTTGAACTAAACCCACAATTGCTCTATCAAGATATGAACTACATCTTTACTAATGATCAACAAACAAGACAAATTCTTAACAGATTTTCTCTAGAATAAAACAATGGTATGCTATACAGAGACTTTGCTGCACACAGAAACTAAGCATAAAGGCCTATCCTGTATATCTACCCATCTCCTGCCAATGCCAACTCCCTTGTTTCTGTACTCTTAGTCTTTTCTCTCTGGCACAAATTCAAATAAATCAAAAGAGATCTTATCCATTTCTATTTGAAGGGTTTCTGAAGTTCAGATGTCACCAATATGAACTACATCACAATTTTCACTGCCGATATTTTTGCTTAATTAACTGATTTTAACTACAGTCTTTGCATGTGCCCAAATGCCATTTGGGTTCCATTTAGGAAATTATTACCTCTCATGCACATAATAATGTTATCTTTAGCAAATTTGGCAGACTATTACAGGACTTATGTACGGTGTCCTTCTGGAGGCAATTCCTCCTGTCAATATATATATTTTTTTTCTTTCGACACGCTCTATAAGAAACAACTATTTTCAGTAATGAGTAGTTTAAATCTCTGAAGATAAAACTAAAGGGGTCAGCATATTGCAACACTGCTGCCTTTGCATCTCTGTTTTCATTTAATTCATCTGACTGATTCTGAAGAAAATGGGTTTTTTGTTTCTCATGGTAGAAAATAATGATCTGCTGTACAGAAGCAAGCCCATCATTTTTTCTTAAATGCCTACATTTATTTTGCTTTCATTCCTCTGTCAAAGTACAGTTGTTGAAGCACCAGTAAGTAATGAAATTCTTACCTGACTATTCGAGTCACCAAACACTGTACACAGATGTGGTACCAACTTGCTGAGGATTAATGGCTGTGCACCATAACTGGAAAAAAAACAAAACAAAACAAAACACAAACCTTAATTTATTTTATTTTTCTTTTCACAGAGAAACTGAAAATACTTTATGCACAAGTGAACTTTTAACTTAGCACTGATAAAACACAAACTTACATCAATCAAGCTCCATCTCTCTCTTACTAGTCCTTTGTCTACTTTTAAATAAGACTAGATTACTATACCTTTAGTCTTTCAGAAAGCTTACAAGTTGTTTGATTTTTCCCATTTATTAATTCATTAGAATCAGATTTCCGAAAGTATTAGTTTCAGAGAAAAATGACATTCAGAAGAAGGACAGAACCCTTATGTCTCCATAGGAACAAAAAGCTTACATGTTTAAGGTAGCAATAAGACACAAACACACTCCTTCTCGGGATCGGTAATTCTTGTGTTTAAAACCAACAGCAAGGCGTTCCCAAATGTACTATATAAAAACAGAAATAATTGTGTTTGGTTACTAGGAGCACAATACAATGTAATTCTATCCATATTTTATAATTGCATTCATAACAGCTGAAAAACAAACAAACAAAAACCAGAAGGCAGGTCTATTAGAAAAGTAAAGGCACTTCTAAAATTAAGTTATAAAATGCACAGTATGGAACACAACACAGATTATTCTTATGCCAAAAACTATTTCTAAAAAACACCCTTTAGAAATTTGAGTATTTTTCTTGTTTGAGAAACAGCTCTTAAAAACATAGAGAACTGTTACAGTTAACACACAGAAAACAAACATTAACATTACAAACTACTGTCTCAAGCAGAAGTTGCTATATTCTTTTTGCTTCGTATTCAGTTTCCCTGCCAAAATTTCCCCTCATCCATTTTGGCTCATCCTCACCCATACCCCCTGCTGTCCACTTCTTCTCTGCTTATGCTTTACATTTATTTTTTCATTTTCATTTTCATTTTTCAAGTCTTTCTTGCCCGTTCACTCTAGTTCCTTCGCTTCCATTTCTGTTCTGCTTTCGTTTCTCCTTTTGTGCTGGCGCCGCTTCCTGCGCCACAATTCCCTGCCTCGCTAAACCATCATTTACCCTCCCCCCGCACGCCTTTTAATCTTCCCCTCCTCAGTTCATCGCTTTTACCTTTCCATCTCCTTGTCGATTCTCTAGCTGTATGCGATGGTGCAAAAAAAAAAAAAACAAACCCCAATGCAACGTAAAAGTGAAGCTCAGGAGCCTCGGGGCTCCTGGGTGGAATTTGGGAGCAGATGCGGGGGCTCAGACTGCAGCTCCCGCAGCTGCAGCGCTGCCATTAGGGCCGCAGCTCGCCAGCATCCGCGGGCAGCGTTGCCTGGTGATGGCTGCACGCTGCCAACAGCAGCTCCTGCAGCCCGGCCACCACCCTCCCTCCCTCCCACCCCCCTTCAGTGGTGCCACTGCAGCGTATAACCATTCCATACGCATCCGCTAAAATGTATGAGAGACTAATCATTGCGATCGCATTTGTCAAAAAAGAGCAAAACCAAACCAAAACCCTCGCAAACAGCAACAAAAGCAGCGTAAGAGCAGGGAACACCGCATACTGTTTATTAACAGGGTAACACACTTGGTAGCAGACATAAAATTTTCCCATTAGAGCCCTGCTTGATCATTTTGCCCCATCTGTGGCTTCCTGTTTGCTTGTTTGTTTTATACTTCATTACATTTAGAGAAAACAAACCTTAGACAAGCAGGATATGGCTTGCCAAAACTGCACAGCTTAACAACAAATCACAGGATTTAATGAAAGAAAACATCCTTCTGATTAACCCACTGTCCCAGAAAATCATGGGAAAAAGGAGATCTCCTTTTGTACAAAAGTACAGCTGGAGAGAGGTAACCATAGAGTTACAAAACAGTCTGAATAGAAATTTAGTCTTTCACTAAATTAATCCTACTTTAAGAACTGAATTCTTCTAAACAGAAATTTAAATGGCTGCTTAGGAATTCCAGCTCTCACAACTTGCTAGCAACACTTGGTGTCAACTTCCCTTTGTCCCATTTATGCACTTATACCAGCTATATTAATATTTTTATGCTTTTCTGCCCATAACCAGCTACATCTAGTTCTCACTCATTAAAAAAATCAAAACAAACAAAAAAACCCAAACACATCTAAAACAGGGAAAGGGAACTGATAACAGGACAAATTACATATTATTCAACAATGCACTAGAACAGACAAGATGAGTTGATTGGAAGGAGACTTACAGGAATTATCCCCCAAAATTTTTCACCCAGCTCTTCAAAAGGAACATTTATCTGCAGCAAAGGGAGCCTAAAACTCTGTTTCGGTGTTGGAGGCCCAAGAAAGGTTTCTCTGTTTTGGTCCCTGCTATTAGGATGATTGTTGCTTTTCATCCAAAATTTTCATGGTATATAAACTGTCCTGAGAGCAGACAACTGGAGCCAGGTTTCTCCCACCTTAGAGAAGTCACGAGAAGAATCGTAACTCCTCTTACTTACATACACTACTCCTTGGACCCCATGAACCGGGGATGGAAACTCCTTCCATCACCTCAGTGTAGAGCCTAACAACCCTCCAGAAACTGGAAGACGGACCAGTAATCTAGAACTCTTTCATGATGAAGGCCTAGCACGAAGTAACCTATCACCACATTCTATATCAGCCACGGTTCAAATGAAGGCGTCTCCAAGATGTTCTGCTGTGTAGCACTTATTCACATGCTATTACTGTAGAGGCAGGTGTACTTTCAGGTCTCCATGCCAGGTACTTGGGAGCATCGTGGGCACAGGAACATGTCACTCATGAACTACTTGCACTTAGGCATGAAAAAAATGCTGCAATGTCTCTTTGTTGATGAACAGGAACAGAACTACATCCCATGAAAAGGTAAAGACATGTCTTTGTGGATTATGCTACTAGAGTTTGATGCCTAAATCCCAGTCAGATTTGTGACCATGTGAGAAAATGCCTCATGTTGGAAGGGGGATAAATACGCTTCTACAGTTGCCTACCATGCCACCTGTTTTTCCTATCAGGCAAACAAAGCAATTGAAAACAATCTTCTCACTGCAGGTCAAGTCTG
This sequence comes from Nesoenas mayeri, assembly GCF_963082525.1. NCBI lineage: Eukaryota > Metazoa > Chordata > Aves > Columbiformes > Columbidae > Nesoenas > Nesoenas mayeri. The sequence goes on from NC_137543.1 coordinate 112,060,023, forward strand.
CAAAATCTTATTCCCTGCACACAAACATTCAAACCTGTATCTATGAAAAAAACAAAGCCATGAATTAGCATGCAAAAGAAACATTTTCGTTCACAAAAAGTAACATGTTCCCTATTAACTTCTGCACTTAAAACTCAGAAACAGATTTTCTTCAGAAATTAAAAACACAAATAACAGCTCCTACTGACAATCAGGGTCTATAGAGTTCCAAATTACCTCATTGCTCAAGCAACGTAATCCTGTTAAACAACCCTACATTTTTCAGACTCACACAGTAGAAATACAAGATTTAGCACTTGGAAGCCACATAGTGCTAAGAACTATGAAGTTTGCTTAACTCAGACTTCAACCTATGCTAACGAGGCACAGGGAAACTTATCCCCATCTCAGTTTGTCAAAGGTTCACACAGCATGTTCGCCACATATCTAGAAAGCCAGACTTTTAAAGTTAGAAAGCACCATCTCAACTGTGGAGCCAGTCCTACGTGTTCAAGTACAAACCTGATTTTAAAATAAATTCAAAGCTAAATAAACTTGTTTATTCTCATTATGCAAACTCAAACCCAGGAGGTTGTTTCAAACATGCTTTAATTAACAAAGTCCTGCCACATGACATGAAAACACATACTCAGAATTTAGCTATGATATGCAAGAACTGCAGAATTGCACTGTGCCAGTTTTCTTTAGCTAAACAATGCATCAGTGTCAGTCCGCTAAGAATATCTTTAGCATTTACACCATTAACAGTCACCACAACATTGTGACATATTCAAAGTCAAGCTCATGCATAAGTCATAAGCTCACTGGAGGCCAATATCTTAATGTACGTTAGGCAGTCATACCATGGGTGGTGCTGCTTCGTCCATCAATTTCAGTATAAGATTCTGTGCTTGCTCTCGAACTTGGTCTTTGGCATCTCCCATACGATCTATCAAAGGCAGGAGAACTACAGGAGAGGAAAAAAAAAAAAGGGAAGAAGAAAAAATATTAAACACCCAATGAAGGTTTTCTAATACTTAAGGATATTTCCTGAAACAAATTTAAGATACATCTTGTTCAAAAATAAAAGCTGATTTTGAGTTGGTCAAAACATTTTAAAGTCTCAAATATATTTCTGAGTATTTTACAAGACTAGCAACAAATGCATGGTACTGAAGTTGAAGAAAATATTATATTCCAACAAGCTAAAAAGAAAGCTTCCCATCTTAAAAACTGTATGAATTACTTCAATTTAATCTCCAAAAAAAAGTATGCCAGTAGCTTCTGAATGTCTGCCTTTTCTGAAAAATAATTCTAGGCCTGATGAGTGGGAAAGAATTGGGATAGGAGAGAAGGACTACTTTAAAATCAGTGAGATTTAATGACAAAAAAATTAAGTTTTAAATCCTCCTATTCATACAGTGGATCTTCTGGAAACTCAGCCTTACTTCAGTAAAAGTATCCGTATTAATAAAAGCTACTATTTTAAAACAGGTGTCCTCAAACAGTATTTAACTGGCACGATAGCTGATGATTTCACATCCTAAAAATCAGAACCCGTTCAAAACGAAGGGACTTGCCAACTCTTTTCACTTGCTTACCCAGAGAGAAGTTTTAGTTACATCGGATAAACAAACTAATGTTAGGATATTTAGGAAAGTTGAATGAATGCTTAGGTCAGCACTGTGCAAGACATCCTGCCGTACTGGTTCCCAGTCCTCCACCTGGAGTCTACACATAGGCTGTGTGAGGAGGAGAGAGGAGACAGGAGTTGAGCCTTCCCTCAGAAGTACAACTGACATGGAATTGATGCAGATATCTCCTGTGTGATGGTGCTTTTCAAGTCAGTATAAACACATGAAACATGAAATCACAGGATGGTTGGGGTCAGAAGGGACCCCTGGACATCACTTAGTCCAGCCCACCTGCTAAAGCAGGTTCACTCGGGGCAGATCACACAGAAATGTGTCCAGGTGGGTCTTGAATGTCTCCAGAGAAGGAGACTCCACAGACTCCCTGGGCAGCCTGTTCCAGTGCTCTGTCACCCCTAAAGCAATGAAGTTTCTCCTCATGTTTAGATGGAACCTCCTGTACTTAAGTCTATGCCTGTTGCCCCTCATCCTACTGTTGGGCACCACTGAAAATAGTCTGGTCCCATCCTCCTGACAACCACCCTTAAGATATTTATAAAGATACAAATGCCACCTAGAAAAAGCAGTGTAACATGCTGATGGTGGCATTTACCTGTCAACAGCTCAACCTTCTGGTTAGCTTTTGTTTCTGATCTGATGCACAGGTTTCTAAGAGCTGCAAGTATCAGTCATGTAACCTAGGTGGAACTTCTTCAACAGAGACCATGATACCCACCCAGCTCATCCTTCTGCTCCTGCACTCCGGTTAAGCTGGGACTAAGTTTGCAATTACCATGCCATTCATTCTAAATTTCCCAAGCTAGCACAATGTTTACCATGAGTCTTGGAGACTTGCTCATATTCCAATAAAGAAAATATAAAAGTAACAGCTAAAATCATGTTTAGCTGCTTTTGGTCTTAAATCTCTGAACACCTCATAATACTTTACAGTTGCTGCCTAACCTCTCTCAGCTACTGATTGCTATAAAATTTATTTTCCTATCCTACTCACAGAAAAAATAACTGTATTGCCCTACCTTTTGAAAGGGAGATCTTAAAGAATTTCAACAGTACTTAATGATTTTACAGTAATAACAATAGCTTTGCCAGCAAAAGTAACTCAGGAGGTCTCCTCAGTCCTCTGTTCCCACATTAAAAACAGCAGCCATCTATGTACCATGATTATTACTGGAAATACACTCCTGAAGTTTAAATTTCCCTTCCTGCTGTATCCAAACATTTTTTTAACTGTCCTAATCTGAATATTTAATTCTACTGGCTCTGGATATTCCACTGATATCCTTAGCTACCATTAATGAGTTTTTGCGTTTTTCATCTATCTTCCCTTCCTCCTCTGAATAAATTTTGACAGCTACTTTAATTTTACAGGTTGAAGGGCTCTTTTTTTTTTTTAATCGGGTTGGGTTTTTGTTATTGTTTTGCTGGTGTGGGGTGTTGGGTTTTTGTTTTGGTTTGGGGTTTTTTTGATGGGTATTTTTGTTTTGTTTGGGTTTTTTTTTTTTATTCGTTTATTGTGGGGTTTTGTTTGCTTGTGGTTTTGTTGTGGCTTGTTTTTGTTTCAGTTTGGTGGTTTTTTTCCCATTTTGTAAACACAGAAGAAACATCTAAGAGAGAGTCCAGCACAGGGCAACAAAGATAATTAAGGGATTGGAGCATCCCCCTTAAGAGGAAAGGCTGAGGGAGCTGGGTCTGTTTACCTTGGAGAAGAGGAGACTGAGGGGTGACATTATTAATGTTTACAAATATATAAAGGGTGAGTGTCACGAGGATGGAGCCAGGCTCTTCTCAGTGACAACCAATGAGAGGACAAGGGGCGATGGGTTCAAACTGGAACACAAGAGGTTCCACTTAAATTTGAGAAGAAACTTCTTCTCAGTAAGGGTGCCAGAGCACTGGAACAGGCTGCCCAGGGAGGTTGTGGAGTCTCCTACTCTGGAGACATTCAAAACCCACTTGGACATGTTCCTGTGTAACCTCATCTAGGTGTTCCTGCTCGGGCAGGGGGATTGGACTGGATGATCTTTTGAGATCCCTTCCAATCCCTAACATTCTGTGATTCTGTGATCCAGAACTCAAGAAGTGATTTTGGGGAGTACACAGTCAACCCCTCCTGTAAATTTCCCATCACTCATATACTTACTGATTACATTTTTCTTGCCAACAGTACTTTTCATGACTATTTTTGGCACTTCTAAACTGGCCTTTCATCTGTACCACACACATTCCTGGTGAGGTCTGCTACATGAAACTGACTCTTGAGCAGCTGAAGGCGACTCCAGCTTCACAGCAAGGGACACAAGCAGAGCCCCTGAGAAGCTGCTCCTGCAGAGGGGAACACAGCGAGCGCCGGTCCTGTGGAAACACAGCTCCTTTGTGACTAATGAGCACACCAAATCACTTGACGGAGCTGCAGATACCAGGGCTCTGCTGAAATAACTACAGCAAGCACAGAGAACAGCTACTAGGAGCCGCTGAACAGGGATGAGGTCACCAAGTTAAACTGAGCTATGACACAGCCTGCAGATTTCAGTGTGCGTAGCTACTGAACACGCCAGCCTTTGTCACTCCTGGTGCTTCCACACAGGGACAAACTGCTGCAGGAGCTATTAAAGGGCCCAAGTGTCTGCAGGCTCTTGACTTTTTTTTCCCCCCTAAACCTCAAGTTTCTGTAAAACCCCATATAAGGCATGATATATTCCATTTGGATGAGACAAATGGAATTGGGCTGTTGAACGCTGGCAACCACCAGCTGTTTTTCAGTGTGGTAGTTTATCTTCTCTGTCAGAATAAGCTCCAATAGGAAATTATCTTAAGTCAGTTGCCTATTGATAAAATTTCAGTGTATTTAACCATATGGGAATCTTCGCCAAACAAATTTCAGTTTGAATTCTTAACGCCTTCATCGCTTTTTCTACAAATGTTAGATGCATGTAGGGAGAGCTATAGCGAAAAATAGCTGAACTGTGTAAGCTGTCCTTTCTATGAATAAGTGGGAAACATCTCCCCACCTAAAAATTCTGATAACATTTGAGATACTCAGGTCCATCCCAGCATCCTGTTTCATTGACTACCCTTCTCTTTTCCCTGCTTCAAGCCTCCAGGCCTCTCCTTGCTCCTCTCTAATCCTGCCCAGCCAAAATCACAGAGCAGAAGAAACTTTGACTTCTCATAAGAAACCTCACCTAAGACTAAGGCAGTAATTACAGCTGAGTGTCACAGATGACGGTGCAACACCGGCTTTTGCTCTGCATCAGGGTAAGCCAGTGCTAACACTGCCTACTCACTGCCCCAACCACTGTTTCCCCCTCACAGCCCATACCACCCCTTGTACCACTATTTGTCTGTTTACACAGTGAACTGAGGACATACTCAGGCATTCCAGATGATACACACATGTCAATAAAAAGCACAAGCTAAGAGTTATGTTGGAACTGAGACAACAGGAACAGCCTGGGGAGGTTTTGGCGCCTTAGGAAGTATCTACTGGGTGTTTGTATACTAAGATTTTATAAAAAGATTTTTAACTTGGCCAGCTTAGGCAAGTTTCTATCCCTACCAGGAACAGCTGAAGTCATATTTGCAATACAAGGTTACCCTTTATCAAAAATCAAGTCACTGCTTTAGAAGATTAAAGCACTACTACATCCCAAAGAATGAATGACCAGAAAATAAATCACTAAGAACAATGCTTTTTTTTTTGGTCCCCCAACTTCATTTGAAATACAACCAAGCAATCACGTTGGCTGATATGTTTCCTTTAAGTTTTATATGTTTTCTCAGCAGCATTATCAAATTGGTGTCCTTTATGCTGTGGTGCAAATATATGCATTGGGTTATTTCTGGCACCAGTCTGCAAGCTAAACAATCTCAAAAAGATGTTGGAATTAAAAGGAGGGTGAAGAAGGAGAAGCAGGACCATGCATGAAGGCAGTATTCAAAGTGGTAGCCTCCTCACAGGCTATGCATTGAAGTATATAATTTGTCATATTCAGTATGGATTCACACATTCCTACTGTTTTATATTAACCTTGACCATCTTACTTCTTCTGTTGCCTGGTTTCTTTAATTATTTCAAAGGGATTTTGGAAAACCTATTAACATATGACAACTTCCTTCCTTTTATTTATTTCTGCTGATATGCTGAGAAACATTACACCAAATTCAAAAGAAACTGATTCCCTTTGCGCTTGCTGGCTATCTTTTGCAGAGCCACGAAGCACTGCATCTCACTCAATTTGCCTTTTCCCTGCATTTTAACATATTGTCAAAGTTTCCTATCATTACCAGCCACTCTGAGTTTTTCCTGTAAGATTTCTACATTGTTATACCATGATTTTACAGGTTTTGATTGCTGAAAAAAACTTAGAAGTGTTACTAAAAATATCCTACAGCACGCATTAATTCTACCAGATCTACCTCAAACTGATCTGCTATTTACATCTGAGCTGCTATTTTTACCTGTGCCATTTCTAATTACAGAACAGTTACCTTTCTATTATATCCCTAACAGAGCTTATTATCCTGTTGGTTTCTTTTCCATTGTTTGTCTTCCTTCTCTTGGCTCCGTAAACTCAAATAGATTTTCATTTATACAAATTCACATAATGATTTTATCACTAGTTGGATAGTAGATGCAAGACTTAAGGCCAAAACCAGCCTGCAGAGGCAAAGTACAGTCTTGAGAGATTAAATGTTTATTTCCTCTACCGGAACTGAAGATGATAAACAAGTAAATCCCAGAAAGTCAGTGCCTGGAAAGGCACTCAATGTATTTTTAAAAATCCTGAGCAGCTTAACTGTATGACTCCCTGCAGCAAAGAATGCCATAGGTAGCATAATCTCTTTTTGTTAAACTTTAACAAGAGTTCATTGTGTTATGACACAAATATGGAGCTATTCACTTTGCATTATCGCTCACAGCTCCCCCTCTATTCCCTCTCTCTCCACTACGTATACCTGCTCTTTTTCAGTGCTCATTTTATGTGTACCCTCTTATGCCCACACATTTCTAGGAACCAATTTTACATAGTCCCCATCTGCTCTACCCCAAAGACTTACAAAAAAGCATTAAGCAAATAAGAGTCTTTACCAAGCAAATAACATCACTGTCAGCAAAAATTCTGGTGCTAAGAAATGTAACGTCTTGCCTTATGCATCAAAGGAAAAGGCTTAGAGGACAGAAACAGATTGAACCTAGGCAGCAATATCTTCCCAGTTTTCTCAGAAACCTCGCCAGGCCAGGCAACAGCATTAAACAGCTGCCATTAGAAAGGAGGGAGGGAAAGAGCTGCCTCTGCAATTAGAGCAGTCTCTGTTCTCCTGTGTGAGTTGCATGGGAGAGACGCGAGTCCCACAAGGGCTCCCACAGGGCCAGCAATAGAGGTGGTCTGACAGAGCCACATGGCCAAGGGCTACTTCTAAGCAAAGAACAATGAGCAGGCTCTCAGAAAGGGCCTCACTGCTCCCCTCCTCACATCCCTCTCTCTTCTAGTCAAGACAAAGTCCAGTCCATGGTAAGTTTTATCAAAAGCCATCTCAGATGTTTATGTGCTTCTTCGAGGGCTGCCCAGGAGGCAACTGAGAAAAGTATTAATGGGATTAATGAGATACACCAGCAGTGGAGGGAAAAAAACTAACACATTTTTTTATATCCATGAATCTACCAGGGTCTCAGTCTCAGGAACATGAGAATAGAACCTTCAAGTCCAAAGAGTTTCGAGAGCTGTATTAGACGAGCAAGAAAACTAGAAGGTAGAAAATAAATGTTGTCTTCTGAAATTTTTTAGCTCTAGGCTAGGTTTCTGCAGAACTAGTATTAATCAGAACCACAGCGAAACCAAGGAAGGCAAGGATTTCTCCACTCTAACCTAAAGGCACTGCATTTCTAGGTGTCACATAGTGAGGTGTCCACAGACAAGAGGCAGATGGTAATCTAAATCACCGCCTATCACTCAAACATAGATCGCTTCAGGTAAAATTCATTCCCACCACCAATAAATTCCCGTGCTAGCCAGGCAGGTCATAAAGCGCTTTAAAAGGCTGCAGAGATATATATTTTTTTTTATTATTTTTATTTTTTTTTTTTTTTTTTTTACACTAAAGCTTTAGGGAATCTGTCACCAAGATGAAAACAGTCGCGGCTTAGACCAGCTAAGACAACTAAATATGAGTATTAACTATACAGGGAACCAAAGAAAATTTAAGAACTTTCGAAGATGTTGCAGGAAGTTCATCACTCTTGTTAAATTTTAAAAAGTAAAAGGAATTAAAAACATTTATTCTGGAGGAAAAAAAAAATGCAAATGATGGACTGTCCTCTAAAAGCCTTTTCTAAAACCAAACCAAAACAAACAACTTATTCAGCATTTTATTAAGAAAATCCTACAACACATACCAAACAGCTTTTCCTAAGGTCAATAAGCAGTAAATTGAAAAGGCAGTATCAGACAGAATACCTGACTTGCATTTAGATGCAACAAGGTATCTTTTAACAAGACTTCTCTCACATAAACAGAAAAGCTTGCTTTACATTATCTCAGCAATTTCATTATTTGATTTACTTTCAAAGTTTTCTCTAATATCTGAGGTTGGCCATAGTTTAAGCAATGACATGAGCCAGAAAATCTTGAAGGTCCCTTCCAACCTAAATTATTCCAGGTTTTATGTTTAGGTATTCTGCAAGCATTTGTAATCTGGAATCTTACAGTAGATCGTGCCATTAGTCTCAACATTTAAATCAAATTAATTAAAAAAAAAAAAAAAAATCAATAACCCCCTAAAACCTGAAAATCAAATCTTTTTTCCACATGCTGTATATGCATGATGGCTCATACTAAAACAGTTCTTGGTTTTCATGGTGTTGAGGAAAGCATTTCTCCATGCATCATTAAAACCACTTATTGAGCAGTCACATACATCTTGATTAAACTGTGTATTCTTTCATCCAAAAACTTCAATCATTAAGTAGGAAAAAAAGCAAAAACTACCAACTTGGGTGTCACTTAGAATCATAGAATTGTTTAGGCTGGAAAAGACCCTTAAGATCATCAAGTCCAACCGTTAACCTAGCCCTGCCAAGTCCACCACTAAACCATGACGCTAAGCACCATGTCTACATATACTTTAAAGTCCTTCGGGGATGACTCCACCACTTCCCTGGGCAGCCTGTTCCAATGCCTCGCAACCCTTTCCGTGAAGAAACTTTTCCCAATACCCAATCTAAACCTCCCTGGGGAAACTTGAAGCCCTTTCTTCTTGTCTTGTTACTTGTGAAAAGAGACCAACACCCTCCATGCTACAACCTCCTTTCAGGTAGTTGTAGACAGCCATAAGGTCTCCCCTCAGCCTCCTTTTCTCCGGGCTAAACAGCCCCAGCCTCCCCAGCTGCTTCTCATCAGACTTGTGCTCCAGGCCCCTCACCAGCTTCATCACCCTCCTCTGCACTCTCTCCAGCAACTCAATGTCTTTCTTGTTATGAGGGGCACAAAACCGAACACAGTATTCAAGGTGGGGCCTCAAGAGTGCTGAGTACAGTGGCACAACCACTTCCCTATTCCTGCTGGCCACACTATTCCTGATATAAGCCAGGATGCTGTTGGCCTTTTTGGCCACCTGGGCACACTGCTGGCTCATGTTCAGCTGGCTGTTGACCAGCAACCCCAGGCCACTTTCCACCAGGCAGCTTTCCAGCCGCCTGAGCCTGTAGGGCTGCCTGGGGTTGTTGTGACCCACGTGCAGGACCCAGCACTTGGCCTTGTTAAACCTCATACAATTGGCCTCAGCCTAACGATACAGCTGGTCCAGATTCCTCTGGGTGGCCATCCTACCCTCCAGCAGATCAACATTCCCACCCAATTTGGTGTCATCTGCAAACTTACTGAGGGCACACTCAATCCCCGCATCCAGATAATTGATAAAGAGATTAAACAGAGCTGGCCCCAATACTGAGCCCTCAGGAACACCACTCCTGACCATCTGCCAACTGGAATTGGCTCTGTTCACCACAACTCTTTGGACCCAGGCTTCAGCCAGATTTTTTCCCAGCAAAGAGTTTGCCCATCCAAGACATGAGCTGTCAGTTTCTCCAGTAAAATGCTGTGAGAGCACTTTTCATTCAGGTTTTAGATATAAACTCTTCATTACATCTGGATCATGAAAATTGCTTAGAAGTAGGAAAAAAACAACCTTTTTTTTTTTTTTTCCAATTCCCTGAAACTTCTACAAAGTCTCCATAGTAATGCATTTGAAAAGAACCAACTATTCTATGCAAACTGCCATTTTTGGTATTTATTTTGCATCTTTGTTACATCCAGTTAGGTCATTGTTTGTTGTGAACATATTCAACAAGGTTTATTTAAGTTATTGCAGGTACTTGCATTCTCACCAAAGATCAGGATTGTACCATGAATAGACAAGGTTTATGTAAAACATCTACCTACTCTGTTTTCTGCCTTCTAAAAAAACACAATGAATCCTAATTTCTCAGTTAAATTTCACTTTTATAGCTGTGTTTTTGTGATAAAATACCTGGAACTATAAATATATTTTTGTCTCAATAGAGTGTTACATTTTGGTGATCCTGAGAAGTTTTTATTTCTGATTCAGAACTCGGTAAGTGATGGAAGTATAATAGTGCATTACCTAACTGTAATATGGCAAAACATTTATTTTTCCACTGTTTAATTTCCTTTTCAGTTATGATGAGGACAGATTTCTTGTAAATGCAGAGAAAAATAATTAATATGACTGAATATTCACCTCCATATGCAGCACAGGGTTTTTGCTAGGAAGTAAAAACCACGGATACTTTATTATTATTTCCATCTTTACAACCTACATATATGCTGTAAATTAGATTTGGGCAAAATCAATACAATTGTTGTAAGACAGATGCTTTCCAGTATTCTGAGGAGCATGTTAGTGATCTTCGCATTGAAGTGTAATACCTGATAAGAGACTTAATTCAGTTTCCTAGGCAACAGTCTAATGTTGCAGTAACTTCCAAGGTGTTATTCTTTTATGACAAAACACATTGCACACCCTCTGCAGCTGGCATCGGTGTTCTGGGAACCTGGACACACAAATTTGGAACCTCTTTCTTAGTACTTGCAGTGAAGATACTTGAAAATACTTTGCAAGCAATAAATATCAGGTGTGTGGTGATTCATAAAACTATGTGGCTATATTCTGGAAAATATAAAGCAGATCAAGGAGCATTTGAGTGCTACATCTTGGAGTATTTAAAACTATCGCTTGTTCTGTGATTAAAAGAGATTACATAAGAGTACATAATTACTTTGTCACAATCTCTTTTCCCAGGTGATGGGATTAATTATTAAAATATTAGATATCAGAAATAAAAGAGAATATTAGAATTATGGGCAAATGTGGCTGGATGATAGATATTATGGGACAAGCCTCTACTCCTAGTTTCAATTTCTAAAAGGCCTGAATGTTCTTTTGCACTCTTGTTATCATCAAAGGAATTTAAAAAGTATAATAAAGGTATATGGAATCCATTTCAGCCTTAATGTGTTTTTATATCATGTATTTTTCTGCATCTATTGAACTGTCCATTAGTCTATGATATAATTATATTGCTATTCACTTTCAGATACAACTTTACAAGATGTTGCAAAATATATTTTAGTTATCTGTCAATTAAAGGAAAGACACACAACACTTTCAAAAGATGAAACACAGATACTCATATATGTAGTTTATATAAATTGTAAGTCTGAATATATAAAATACATTTTACACACACAAAAAAACCACACGTAAATGTGTGTATATGTGTAATAGCTGTTTCAAATTCTTCTTTCTGTAAAAAGAAATCAGTGGGCAAAAATAATTTTGGAAGACAGTTGTAGTGCTGTATACTAAGATGTGAAACCAATTTGAAGTGTTTGAATTCTTTCCCAGGTGACTTCTAGAAGTGATGGAAGAACCTTTAAATTAGACTCTTCAGAATAATTTAAATGCTCTTTCAAATTTATTGGTATAATGAAGCATGTAAGTATGTTGCCTGATTTATTTTAAAGCAGTTGCAAGGACTTGCAGCGTGCACTGAATTTTTTGAGTGAATTTGGATTAAAAGCATTTGGTACAAGAACTTGAAAATATTTGTTTGGATAAGACCACATTCTTCTGGAGAAATTGGCAGCTCATGGACTGGACAGGGTGCACTCTTTGCTGGGGGAAAAAAAATGGCTGGATGGCCAGGCCCAAAGAGTTGTGGTGAACAGAGTCAAACCCAGTCAGCAGCTGGTCACGAGTGGTGTTCCCTAAGGCTCAGGTCTTTTCCAACCTAAACGATTCTCTGATTTTGCTTTCTTCTGGCATCTGTAAAGAACTCAGGATAGCTAGAGTTAGCACACACAGAGTTAGCTAGAAGAGACAATACAGCTTCAATGAAAAGAAGTGATATCTCACAAACTTGTAAGAGCTCTCTGCAGAACACCTGTGCAGAAGGTAATTCAGCTAACAGAGTGAAGCTGGATTTTCACATAGTTCTCAATAAGGGGTCTTAGAGGAAAGAAGGTACCGTAATTGCAAGGGCATGGAGCAAGAGACACCACCCCGAACAGTGAACCCTAAATGTATCATCGCTGCATAGGAAACAGGTTGTTACAGTAGACAGTCTCATTAATATATTAGGTCAATTTTCAAGAAACGGTGATGTAACAAGGAAATAGATTATCAATAATTATGAAAGTAATAGATGACATAATAAAACCAAACAGAATTACAGCACTATAAACATATGCTGCATCTGTGCTGTTAAGGCTTCCTCAACAAAAAAGCACTACAACAGGAAGGCACTGAGAGGGGAAACAAGAACAATAACAACCGTAGAACTATGTGTATACAAGAAAGAATTGGACTGGGACTCTTACCCGGGGGGGCGAGGGGAAGGGACAGCAGAGGAGAGGCACAGCAGAGATCCGTAAAATGGAGACAGGCAGTCAAGATGGTAAGGAATGATGGCTCACCTCTCTAATACAGGGTCTAGTGAGCACAAAGTTATCAGGCAGCCAGTCCAGAAGAAGAGTTTTGCCTAAATAGGCATTACTACAAAACACTGTAGAAGCCAAAAGTCTACGTAAGTTCAACAAACAACTAGATAAAGCTGTAAGAAAACAGGGGAGAGAGATAGTGAAGATACCATCTGCCTTAGCTGGCCCTAAGCTGCAAGACTGCTGACAGCTAGGGCATCATACTGAAGGTGTTACCAACGCGTTTGTTCTGTCCTCACTTTCTTCTCAGGCATCTGCAAGCAGATCCCTGTCAGACACGAGTCTTTGATCTGACTGACTGGACTCATTCTCAGATTACATTAGAAGCCAAATCTGCAGAGTCAACAGAACATGATTTGGGAAACTGCTGGTTCTTTAAATCTGGTTGAAGGAAGCAGTTTTCTTGCTCACCAGCGTGCTTTTAATTACCCTCATAAACCCCAGACTATCCACACTCTCAGACACTTACAGTGAAGCTTTTGTATTATTGCTTCACTGACAAAAACTGAAAATGGTCCCAATCTTGTTACAAGACTTGGAAAGACAGCCACCAACTGAAGAGAATTCATACTATAGACCACTCTTTTAAAAAGTCATCTAAAATAAATATTTGTTTTCTGCCTTTACTGAGACTAACATTTCAGTGTCTGTTAAGCTTATATAAAAGCTGATCATGGCACAACAGTGACTTGCATATCCAACATAATGCACTCTACCAGTCTTGTTTCTGGTGATGCTCAGTTTCAGTTGAAGGCACTACTACTCAGCTTTTCTAAAAAGTACTTCTGGAATACACAGCTTCAGATGTCTATTGATGCTACACATGTTCGATAGTCATTCAGTGCCAATAATGGTTCTTTTTTTTCAATATAAATGCTACTGAGTACCGGAATGTAAATCTTTCATTTGCTCAGAATCTCAAACTACTCAAATCCTGTGACAAAAATATTTTCAAACTATTCTCAAATAGTTCACACTTAGGAAAAAAAAAAAACACAGAAGAAATGAAAAAGCTTTCCAACCTTTAATGAAATTGCTGTAATTTTAGTTTCTGCACACCGCTAAAATATAAACCAAAACCAGAGTAACACTCTGAAGTTTACCATAGCTAGAAATGGAGATTATTCAGAAATCAATACTCTGCATAGCACAATATGTCTCTGGTTCCCTTACACTGCTGCAATACAAAACCACCCAGCCAAAGAAAAAACCTCTGCAACAAAATAGGTTTAAATTCTGTTGCACACTGTTGCAGTAGTTTTACAGCATCCCAAAATATGTTCCCAGTGATTTTAGTTAGCAACTTATAAACTATTCTTTTTATTCCTAAACTTTAAAATTTGCTGATATATTAACTCTTAAATACAAAAGTAGACACATGAAGAGGGAGCTTAACATTTTGACGATTTGAGATAGCTGGGCATGTGGGAACAAGGCACAAGACAATTCACGCAAATTTTGGAAAAGGACATTAAGCTAGGAACTTCAGTTAAAAATAGCCAGCGATGTAACACCAACATTAATGCCCTAGTATCACTATCTGCTTTCAAGGACATGAGGAAAATGAGTTGAGCAGCCCTGTTTGCTAGTACTTCCCAAAACAGCTGTTTCACACTCAGGCACATGTAGATCCATTAATTTGAAATTCATTTGAGTAAACATTTAACAAAAGAATAACAGTTGGTACTTTTTTTTAACCCCATAAAAAGTTTAGACTAAAAGCTACAGTCCAGTTATGAAACAGGAGGTGGACCACACAGCACTCTGAAACCACAGGTTTCAGCAGACATAAGGCTCTAATTAAAGTGATCTGCAAATAAAACCTTTAATCTTTAACACAAGTTCAGGATACGATTTATATTCCCATGTAATTTTTAGATTACTGTATTGGGGAGCAGTAAGCAAGTACCTAGCATGAGAGTGATAAGTGACTACATAGCATGAAACTAATTACTGGCAAGTTTTTCCTCAAATCTTTAAAAAAATCCCAGCCATCATCTAGAAATCAGTGACTACATGACAAATGAATATTTACAAGTTAATATAAAATTATTTAAATTCCAACTACAGCAATAAGATGCCTACCGATATATTGCAGGGTGTTTCAAAAAGATTGACCCAATTCCAAAGCAGGGTATTTCACTACAGCAACATTACAATTACACAAAAATTTACAACTGGCTGGGAGAGGCATCTAGCAGTAACCATTTGAAACTCTATGCCCCCCCTTTCAAGCGGCAAGAGTTTCATTCATGGGCAGTTCGTGGGTGCAGAGATACAGTGATTTCAAATTGCGTCCATCTTTCTGAAACACCCTGTATACTGCTTTGAAATCGAGTCCATCTTTTTGAAACATCCTGTATGTTTAGCTCGAAAAGCTTTCACTATGTTACACTTCAGATGCTAGGGGACAGGAAAAAAACCCAAGCGCCTGTTACTTTTTGGTCTTAAGAAAAAGAGAGTTATATTTAACTTACCAGTTCCTATATAAGGTTTAAAGCGTCCTGATAGTCTGTTGACAAAGGCACCTAAAACATCTAATCCCAGTAATGATACCTGTTGAAACAAAAGCATTATATATTCAAAACAGATCCCTAAATAATTCTTTTGAATATATTTTAAAGAAATTAGACATATATATATGCAAGCATGCTGAAAGACTGTATCTTAGCCTAAAAATAAAGTTCAAATTAGAGAGCTAACAATTCTTTGAAAGTTTTCATTAAGATAAAGTTATCAGAATATGTTTGAAATTGATCAAGTATATTTACATACGCCAGAGCAGTTAAGAGTTTTCAGTACTTGTCTTAAACAAGAAACGAAATAAGTATTAGAAATCCAATGCTTTAATATTTTCAACTAAAAGCGATTAAAAATCAAATTAAGAATTATAAGGACTAAGTAGCTGCAAGAAGCTCTTTTTTCTTTTTCTATTTGCAAGGTGTCTTTGGACTGCAGCTCTGTCCTTCATTTTCTTTAAAAGATGACTCTACAGGTCTACCTCAGTATCAACTAAAAATCAAAATTCCTTTGAAACAGCTACCAGCGAGGCTTTAGGCCTTACCTCTCCTACAGCTTTCTAAATTGCCAAAAGAAAAACAACAGAATGCCTTAACAACAATACATTAAAAAAAAAAAGGGGGGGGGGAAACGGGAGGGGGAAGAGCAAGAGAGCAGGGGGGTAGGGTGCAGTTACCAGACTGACACCACTACGCAAACATGGTTTGAATAGTTTCCCAGATTCTCAGAGCTTCCTTCAATTTGGCTACTCAGCTCAGCCACTAAGGTCCTTACATCTTTTTCCAAACTCCCAGAAGAAAACAACAGAGAGGAGCTAATACTGCCTTCTCTAGCAGTTCAGGCCACACCTGCTTGTTAAGTACTCCCTTCATTTGCTCTTGTTCAAGAAAAAAACAACACTAAAAATATTACTGGGATTATGAGAAAGTTTCCACCTACAAACAGAAACTAGATGAGAGAACAATATCCGCTAATACAGAAACAAAAAAATATGGTCAGAAATGATCAGTTAAACTAAATTATTTTAACAAGGGAGGACACTTTTATTATAAACTCTAAACTATCCTGCATGCTATTACAAGACTTTATCCTTAATTTCCTACAATAGCTCATTATGAGCACGAGAACCTGCATTTTTACACCTTGTAGTTAACTCAGTTTGCTGCCCATGAAGGCACAAATGCCAAAGGAAGGGTCTCCTGAAGCTTGGGCACGCACAAGAGTTTTTTCTCCTATTTGTTTTCTAATAAAACACAAACTACAAGCTTTTTCCCCACAAAGACATGAGCAGAATTATTCCCCTCCATTAGCTTTTTATTTTCATAAAACTTGGAACTACATTTTCTTGGACAGCTCTGTTTAAGATCCTTATCTGTCACAATTGTCCACACTAGACAACAGGCCAAAAAGAATATGACTGGATACGAATGTGAATACACACGGCCCACGTACACAGGATCACGTGCACCTTGTTTCCATGGGAAACTAGACAAATAAAGTCCCCATAAAATCTAGGATCTGAAGCAACCACATAATTAAGCCGATTTTAATAAATTCAGTATTAGCACAACAGATCTCCCTTTAAACAGTATGCACAAAACTTTGCTCCAAGGTGGTACAACTTACTTGGAAATTTACACAATTTTATTACATATTAAAATAGAGAATAGCAAATATAAGTGGATGGCATAACTGGCTAAAATTAGTATTTGCCAACAAGTGATTGCATCTACAGTTCAGGATGAGGTAACAGAATACTGTAATTGATAACTAATGTAGACAAAAAAATAAGTCAGCTTTTATGGTAACATCAAGGCTTCCCTAAAGCTCTTTCCTTTATCGATCTTTTCCAGATTGTCAAACTATATGAGACTCAAGACAAAAATATCAATCTAAAAAGTGATACCTGAAAGAAATAAGAAATTCATTCTGGGCATGCATTGTTTTTCTATGTGTCTCTTTCCTGACTACAAACTCAACCTTAGACTTGTCTTCCAGTGACAACTGTTGAGATGCCTTCCCTGTTAAAGTATTTTGGGGTCTATAAATGTACAAACGGCAGCCTTGCCTTCTGTAAAGGTACTTACAGAGAGTCTCTTCTCCACAGAGTTGATTCTCTTTCTAAATTCTCTCTTGAAGACTTGTACCATTCCCAACAACAGCAGTTCAGAGATTTTAAAAAATAAGGAAGGCACTGTTGATTTTTTCACTACACATCTACTATTTTCTAATCCCAAAGAAGAATTCTGAGTAAGGTGTATTTCTTGATTAATTCCTCCAGTGCTTAGCCCCCAGGGTTTGGAGATGGTTTGTGGGATTATTTTTGCCTATTATTTTTGGTTGGTTCATTTTGTTTTGGGAAGGGGATTGCTTGTTTTTGACAACTCACTTGTGTTAAAACAGTGGCCATATGGAAGATCTGAACCTCCATATGCCTAAAGGTCAGAGGCTTGATAACTACTAGAAAAACAGCTGTTCATCCTACCATGACCATTATTGCCAATGAAAAATCTCATCATCTGTATTTCCTTTCTGTATTACCATTTTATTTTGATCGAGAGCAACCACTGAGATAATGCCTGCATATTGCTTATTTTGGTATCCCTCCCTGTGAATGGGTAAAGCTTAATCACCTTTTATGATGCAAGTCACAATTTTCTTGATTAACCATTCAACCAGTTGCCAATATGACACTGGCTCTTTGCAACTGTCTATCAAAGATTTGCTTAATGAATGCAACAGGGGTTCTACTTCAATAATTAGTGTACATAAGACACTTCAGTAAATACTATCAATTTATATATCTCAGAGTAGTTTTGTCTTGTGATGTCCTTACTGTACGAAAATATGTCGTTCAGACTGCAAGGGATGAAATAAAGCTTTCAAAAGATACCTTTGTAAGTCAGAGTAAGGTATGACACCCACCCTGGCTTTAAGAAATGCAGAAAAGTAACAAACACTGCTGTGAAATCCTCATCTCATTAACAGCTACTGAAAAAGAATCTTTACAGATGCGATTTAAGTGAACAGGTTACTACCTTCTTAAAGGAGCAATCCTCTAACTACAACATGACGGTTATTCTTTAGCTCATAAAAAGTCCTCTATGGTTGGCAACTTTGAAAAGATAACAAGTATGAAATATCACAATATCTGCAGAGTGAGAAAGTCCGATGTGACTTCAGGCTGGAAGTAACAGGAAATTGCTCCAGCTACAAAATCGGCGCTCAGTCCACATTTCAAAGCAAGTCAGCTGAAGCATACCACTACCGAGTATTCCAAATAAACTACCTCTTTTTGGTTTTGTAAATCAGTCTTAATGTTTGTCTGCTTTGATACACAATGTTCTGAGTTTGAGTATCTCCTGGTAGGTATCATCCACGCAGTGTTCAAGCAGCCCTTTGGAAGGAGTCCTTAACAATTCATATGGGGTCATATGAGCAGCATTCAAAACAAAACCAAACAAACAAACAAAACTTAACACACCACACACACCACCCCACAAGTCAAGGCAGAACTGATCTACAATAAAAAGGCTCCAAGCTCTCAGACGTGGCGTGGGACCATGTACCGACACAGTCCTTCCACTACCAACAGAAAAACCTCTCACCATCACGGCTGTTTCCCCATCAGCTTCAATGAGGGATGTGTTCTTTCTGGGATTAAAAGGGTTGGATCTGTTTCTTACTCTGCATTCATTGAGCCTTTTGCCTGCAGCCTAGAAAGAGCCTTTGTATGTCAATACTAATTCATCAGCTCACTATTGTTTGACGCACTTAAACACTGCTTTTGAGGTTCACAGTGGAGAAGAAATTTAGGCTTATTTGAACTGGATTTGGTTAGTCGTTGAGATACTCCTTAACAAGCCAATGTTCAAGGCCATCCTTGACTTCCTAGATCACAAAAAAATTGCCAGCCCAACTGAGAAATATTTTATCTGTTCTGGAAAGGACCAGACTCTTTAGTGAAATCAAGAGGTTCCAACCAAAATGCGATTACAAAGTGAGCCAGTGATTAGGAAATGAGCCTATTTCTTGCTCTGCAGCTTGCTCCTTCTCCATACTCTTTTCAGCATTGCCACTGCTTTTCTATGGGCAACTTCCAGGCATAGAAGTCTTTGCTAGGAAAAGAAATACTGCTCTTCAAACCACACCTGGTTAACCATGCATGCTTATTACTACTCTTGCTGTGACTCTGCAATTTCCGATCCCTGTGGGGGACATCCAGGGACAGGACACTGCCAGGAAACCATCTCTAGTTACATAAGTTGCTGAACAACCTTAAAATGAACGTCCTTGGATCTGGTCATAGGATCTCTGAACTGTATATGGAAATATGGATTCTGCAGATCACAATCTGCAAACTAGCCATGAGAATTTAATGAGGGAATTATGGAGGTCACTATTTGGAACTCCAAAAGAATGGAGTTAAGGCACTGGACTTCCTGTCACCATGGGGACAGCTGTGGTATCATTAACAATCAACTGACAAACACAAAACAGCATGTCAAACAACTACACCCTGCAAGAACAAGCATTGTTCCAGCACTGCAATGCTGGAATAAGACATGCAAGAACATAATGAGATTTTTTTTGTTTAAGTATTGTCAGCCAAGCACAAAGTTATACTTTCTTGATTCTGAAATAATCTCAAGCACCTTGCAAGTAGCTAAACTTTAAACCAAAACATGTATATGTACAAGCAGTCTCTTCTGCTTCACTTCTTGAAGTTTCTTATTCCTAGCTCTCTTTACTCACCCCCCTGAATAGACTTCTCTCCTGTTTCACCAGGATACTCAATCATTTTTTGCTCCCTTTACTGCTTCCCATTCCAATTCTCTCCAGATCACCCACTTTACTGAGGTCTACCCATATTCCACTCCTGCCCTTAACACAAAAGCTTGCAGGTACTAAAAACCGCACCTGGATCCATAGGCAGAAGGAAGCTTCCATTTTTCCTGGGTCATTTATTCAACTCATGCAGTTACCATAGAATAGTTTGGGTTGGAAGGGACCTTCAAAGGTCATCTAGTCCAAGCCCCCTGCAACGAGCAGGGACATCTTCAACTAGGTCAGGTTGCTCAGAGCCCCGTCCAGCCTGGCCTGGAATGTCTCCAGGGATGAGGCATCTACCATCTCTCTGGGCAACTGGGCCAATGTTTTAACACCCTTGTTGTAAAATATTTCTTCCTCTTGTCTAGCCTGAATCTCCTGTCTACTAGTTTAAAACAATTATCCCTTGTCCTGTGATAAAATGCCGTGCTAAAAAGTCTGTCCCCATCTTTCTTACAAGCCCCCTTTAAGTACTGAAAGGCTGCAATAAGGTCTCCTTGGAGGCTTCTCTTCTCCAGGCTGAACCACCCCAACTCTCTCAGCCTGTCCTCACAGCAGAGCTGTTCCAGCCGTTTCATCACCTTGGTGGCCTCCTCTGGCCCCTATCCAACAGGTCCACATCGTTCCTTTTTGGTTCTTCATTCCCAGCCTGGTCATCTTCAGACTCCATTCTCCCTTGTACAAGAAAACGCAATGCTGCAATCCTCCCACTCAGCGTCGGGTGGGCAGCTGCCTCTGCTGACAGCAGCCAAAACTGCAGCCCCGGCTGCTGAAGCTACCACACGTGTTGTCTGTACATTAGATACTTTAGCTGACAAGAAAGCTTTATTTCCATTCTATTGCTTCTTTCATCTTCAAGAGTACAAACAACACACTTGAAAAGATGCATACAATTGGTTTTTTATGTCTATCGCATCACTTCACATTGAATTACCAGAGAGGTTGCTGGTAATCTAACAGTCTTCAAGCTCAACAATTTGAGTCATGAGCTCTTGAGCAAATGCAAAGTCTCCTCTATCTGAAAACACAAGTTTACTGACTTCAACATTTTGCAACCATAACTTCAACTAGGAGCTAAGATTCTCCTGAGAGCATCCAATCTTTGCTGCTGTTACAACTATACATCAGCTGCAACCCTCACTGTCTCAAAAGGGGCATAGACTACCGAACTTCTTATGATAATCTTCCTTTCATTACCCTTCTGTGATGGCCAACCACAAATAATTTCAGCATCGCAGTGCAAGTAACCACACCACCACACAACTACTGATTGAATCACCCGTTTTTATCCAGAGACTGAGGAGTGTGGTTCAGCACTGAGAAGGCTTGGTTTCCTCAGAGGTCCTTCTCAACAGGCACAGATCTGGGAGGTCCTTGTTATTTTGACCTCTCCTGTACAGCAGCCAAAACAAGCAAGCATGGTGCTGTCATAAAAATTTTAAAGCTTATACAAAAAAATATAAATCTCTTTTACTGCCCTTTCCCCATGATGGAAACAGTAACATTCCTTTCCCCCTCATTAATTAAGAAACATTGACCCAAATTTGAAGAACACATTAGTATAACACTCAAAATGCTTACTGCAAAAATGTTTACAACCTTCCACTATTTCAAAATCTCTCAAACTGACTTGAGTTCAGACTCCAAATTGTTCTGTATTCTGTGGACAATTCAGTCATCCCTACTCTAAAATGTGCCATGTACTACCTCCAGCTTGATCCATTACAGGAATATCTACAGTTTGCTCGCATGTATATTAAACATTCCTCTTGACCGTTGTCATAAATTTTTCATAGACGTTGTTCCAAGGACAGTGAGGATAAAACAAAAGTATATGATATAGCACCACCTGACATTTAAAGCCATTTTCTTTTTTAAATTGCCTGGCTTAAATTCTTTGTGCTGCAGTAGAAAAAGTTTGAAGACAATGCCTCTTTAAAAGTAAGGCTCAGTGGGAAGACAATGGGATGTATGGTATTTCTCTTTAGAATAAATAATTAAAAAAAAAAAAAGGAAAGAGCTTTCCGCTTCCCCCCCAAAGAAAAATGCATTTGAAAGCCTTTCTAAGCATGTTGATGGAGCAAAACAAAGAAACACTTTATTTTAGGACTTAGTTCTTCCAAAAGAACATCATTCTTTTCATGCCCAAGGTCTCCTCTTTTATTTCCCACTTCCTCTTATTCAGTTGTATTAAACATAAAGTGACTCCCATTCTCTGCTACTTCTACCCCTGGCACCAGCTCTTCTACTGTGAGGAGACAAGTATTCACGCAGCTGAACAGTAACCTGCTTTAGGAAACCAGCCCAACAAATGAACAAGAAAAAAGCACCTTCTCGGCCAGATCTCCTCCCTGAGCCTGTTCACTGTGCAGCCTCCCAAGCCCTGGCCTCAGAGCAATGACGGTGCTATGCATCACCACAGTTCAGCAGCCGGGGAATTAAACTGCTTAAACCCAAAACACCGCTAAAAACAAACATTGAACTGCGTGTGGCCGACGTGCGTTGGCTGCTGTGAATTCTCTTCCGAAAGATGCATCCCTCTGCTTGCAACTTGAACAGAGCTCGGCCAGGGTCTCCATTCACACCCAGATCAATCAAGCTGCAAGCTAAAAAGGAGAGAGCCCAGTTCTCCCTCTTGACTTCCAGGCATATTCGCTCTGGTGCATTTGTATCTCCCGTAGCAGCAGCCAAATCGGCTGGAAAATGAATTCAACATCAACAGAAAGTTAATTGCCCCAAGAACGAGAGTGAGAATGCCTGTCCACAGGAGCAGCAGAGCTGCTGTTTCAACAGGGACTACAGTTAGGTTGGATTACACAAAGCTGCAGAACATTTGAGAACCATCAATTTCACCTCTGGAGGACATGCCCAAGAGTTTGCAACTATATGTTCCACATTCCTAATTAAAGGCTGGACAGAATTAGTTTTAACGAAACTTAAAATAATTAAAACTTCTTCCAAGTTTCCCTTGCCTTCTGGAGATCTGCTTGATTATTTGGCTAACATGCAATGGTTTATTTAACATTATATGAACAGAACATAAATAATACATGAAAAAACAATAATTATTACTCAAGAAAAAGAAGCAAATCATTGAGCTTGAAAACTAAAACTGAATTCAGACATGGACAGGTCAAACCACGTTCTCCTTGCACAGAAATAAAGGCAGTAGCTCCCACATAGCCAAGGTGAAACGACTTGAAGGAAGGAATAATGAAATTCAGCAAAGAGCTCAAAGTCTAACATTTCTCCTCCACCAAAGACATTTAAATTACCACTATTTGATAAAGACTACAGAAATACCAGGCTCTACCCAGTAACTGAAAAATAAAAGTGGAAGTGTGTCCTCTTTTATTCCCTTCTTCTGCCTTGCAGGTTACAGGCCTACAGCTCACTACAGCATTTGCCTTTTGTGTAGCATATGTCGGCTTGTGTTCAACTTCAGATCCAGATAACCCACACATTTTCCTCCTAGGGACTGTGGCTCAATCACATGCCCCACATGCTGCACACCTGTGCCTTCAATTATTCTCACTGAAATGTAGGACTTCACATTTCTTACTTATTTTACTGACATAATTTTCAATTCTATTTTCTACCTAACATACTTAGGTACAGCCAACGCAGTTATAACTGCTGCTATCTCTTTGTGAGGACTTCGGATAAAAATCCTAACCACTTAACTATTTGCAAAATTGCAGTTTAAATCCTCCTCTCTGAAAACTGAACGCTCCTCCTGCTGGCCTTTTGTTGAACTGAAGACAAATCAAAATAAATACTTGCCAAAACAAGAAACTACAAAAATGCAACATCATCATCAGTGGTATTTTAGTATCTTACAGTATTTGATGTTGAAACAAACCAACCCAAGGAAAATTTAACTCTTCAGGAAGCACCAAATAAAAGATAACTCCAAGGATTTGCCTAAAATAAACAGATTATCTGTGCTATCAGAAACAGATAGTGTGAAATCCTATTTTTTCTGTGCATGGCAAATAATCTGCTGCTCTGAC
Organism: Nesoenas mayeri; assembly: GCF_963082525.1. NCBI lineage: Eukaryota > Metazoa > Chordata > Aves > Columbiformes > Columbidae > Nesoenas > Nesoenas mayeri. The sequence goes on from NC_137543.1 coordinate 112,084,035, forward strand.
ATAAACGCAGTAATTGTTAATGATTTTCTTACTGCAGCTGAGGAATAAAACAAGGTAAAATGTGGACTACAAAGGTAAGAAGTCTAAATATGACTCAGAGTCACAAGCATTACTGATGACTCTTCTCACATAAAATTACCTTAAGAAACTACCAGAATTTTAGTCATAGGTTTTTATTACTTTTGATCAGGTGAGATTTGCATCAAGAACCAAAAGGTGGCTTTAATGCTCAAAAAGGAAATTTTAAGAGGGTAACTCTTCAATTCTGGTGGGCTTAAAAAACCCGCCACAACGTACTAGCAGTAGATTTGCAAATCTCTACTAGAAAAGTAGTATTTCTCCATGCCACATCTCTTTAGCAGAAGTTCAAAGCAGATGTCCAGATTGCTTGAGTCAGACACAGAACAGTTTGAGCCATCAGACTGTATGAAGTTAGATAATCTTGTAATTATTTCAAGTGACTATCAAGTACAAGAGAGACACAAGAGCTGTGTTAATTAAAGCTCATGTATACATAGATGAATATCCAGGTTAACCTAGTAAAGCCAGCAAATATCCATCAGTAGTGATACTCTCAGAATGGGGAATTAATTTACTGATTGAAGTTCACCCGGGAGTCTGAATTCAAACATTAGCACTGGTCCAATTTTCTGAGATTGACAAATATTTCAGAGTTTGAGAAGATTAAATAGCAGAAAAATACCATCACCCAGCTCTTAACTACTTTGCATCCAACTTGTTAAAAACATTCCAGAGTTCACTGCCCTTGTTTTTTTTTCTCCACTATTCCTCACAGTCTTGGGAAAACAGTGATTTTGCAAGAAAAACAAAACAAACACCAACACCAAAGCTCTATGTTGTAGGAAGAGAGAGGTCAGTCCCAATCAATATGAAGTAAACCAGATCACAGCACCAGAACACCAAGCAAACAATTTTCAGCTCAGTGAGCAACTCTTTCATTCTAATGAGATCCAAATTAAAAGCTTAAATTATGCATATCTGTGTAGTCCCTGATGTTGCAAGGTTTTCAACAGTCTTTGGAAGCTAATTTATCACTGACTGCATAGACACTGTAACTCAAGTCCCCATCATAGACCATTAAGGTCAGCCTCTGAAGATGACTCATTTCTCTCTCTCTCTAGGTCACTCCCCGTGTTCTACAACCAACTTTCACTACAACTCCATACACCATTTGCAGATGAGCCAACACATTTTTAATCCCGCTTCTCTGTTTTATCAGTAACTCAAACTGGCAATTGTGTTTTCCACTTGAATGAGTCAGATGAACTCAGAAGTTTTCCTATCTGCTTTCTTAGCTTGGAATTGCCAGGCAGTTTATTAAATCACTATAAATAGGTGCAAACTTCAGGGAAAAAAAAAAAACCAACACAACACTATTTAGATGGACAAAATCTTTGAGACAATTCAACCTTGTTGATAACAAGTCCATACTTATTCACCGGACATCTATTTTCTTTTTCCCCCGCTTGTTATCAAGTCTGCCAAATCAACCCTCCTATTCCATCCAGATCCTTTCCCTTCTGGTTATGCAAGGCAGAAACTTTCTAGGGTGGCATTTCATAGAAAGTTTTTTCATGCACAGCATGAAGTTGAATCTAGAGCTCCCAATTGCCACTCATTATCACTGCTCAAACAGCCGCGTGAACAGGTAGGGATTAATTACTCTGAGACTTTGAAGACCTGCAAGACCTTCAGCAAAATATAAGAAGAGAGGTTAAGTGGAATTGTCCAAGTGCTCTACATATCTATTACTCAGCAGAAGAAAGGGTAAACAACAAATTATTAAAAATACAGTAATCCAAAATAAATATTACTTCAATATTTTTCTTGAAAATACATGTAAAGCCGTGGTACTCACTACTTATGATATCAGTCAGGCCCTGAGTTTAATAACAAGCTCAGATCTATCATTTAAACATATAACATCTATGCCTGTAAAATATAAGAAATCAGGTGAAACCAGAGTTTTCCATAATGTTTTTAATTTTCTTTCTGAAACAGCAGATGCTGACAGTCACCACCACAGCAAGGAACACTGGAACTGATCCAACACATTCGAGATCTTGTGCTGTCGCAGTCAATATAACGTATATATTAATAATATGCTTTGAACTGGAATTCTGTATGTATAAAGAGCCACCAGTAAGTGGATGCAAAGATCTTTTTTTTTAATATTATGCAAACTATTTTTAAAACTCTTAGAATGTGTAATACTCTTAACTTATCTTGTATGACTGAGGCTCGTGATCTGGAGTGCTGCATAGTCCTCATTTCTCCTACAGTTTAAACAGCCAAGGAGTTCTGTCACCTCACATCAACAGCAAGCAGAATGCATTGTGTTACACAAAATACATCTTGAAAAACAAATTTCAAGTATTTATCCCCAATTCTGTAAATTTAAAAGTATGGAAAGAAACTTTTGCATTACCCTGTTAAGATAATTATCTAGTCCTCTTTACATAAAACAGTATTTTTAAACACCTGTCTAGGTTTCACAGTAATCAATTACCCCCAACAACTGCTCTCAGGTGAGAAATTAAAAAGCAAATAAATCATACTTGTCCTGCACAACATCATTTCCTCAAGTTAACCTGACCTTTAATGACAAATACACTGCCAAAAAAAATTAAATCATACGTGCAAATAGATTTAAGCCCTATTAGTTTCAGACCTCAAACTCAGAGAGGTGCGGTGTGCAAACACTGGCAAGAACGCAGCACTCTAAAGTCAACAGAGGAAAAAATAAAAAAAGAATTAATGAATAGACATGGCACTTACAAGTTACTCCCAGGCCTGTGTCCTGAGCCTAAGCAAATAGGAAAAAATTACAATAACCTCACAACGCTACGTCCAAAGGCCCAAAGGGCAAGTCAATCATCTCGCAGGGCAAGAGAGGGAGGTGAAGGGACCAGAGCAGAGGGAGCCGCGGAGCGACATCGCCACCCGGCGACGGCAGCGCCCGCCCGCACACACCGAATGGGGCGGGGGGAAATCGCCAATGCGAACACGGTTATTGCCCTCGGTAGTAAAATTGCGCTGCCAACCGCGTTACCGGCTGAGAACCGCCAGAAAAAACTACAAATCCTACAACAGGCGTGCGCCGGAACGATCAGTGTTCTCGTAGCTCAGCCTAAAAACGCAGCAAAAAACAATCCCACACAACCAACCAAAACGTGAGTCATCATTGGGCTGCTGTAAAGATACTATATAACTTCCCACGTACAAGAAAGTCACCTAAAGACGATATGAACAACTTTAAACTCACAACAGGGATACCAGGAAGGGAATTGTTCATTAAATCGTATAAAAGGCACACGGCGTAATACAAACGCAGGCAAACAGCACTCTTTACGGCCTACAGAAAATAATGGCAATCCCAGGAAACGTTACACCCAAGTGTAGAAACGATGGAATGAGAGTGGTAGAGAAAAAAAAGGAAAAAAAATCACTACCTATCTTGTCTCAGAATAAGAAACATAACTGCAAAAAAAAAAAAAAAACTGCAAAAAAACACCCAACATTTTAACCAGCGATTTAAAAAGATAATAAAAATATCAACAACAAACAAAAAAACCCACCAAAACAGAAAACACCCCAAACATTACTGCTTCTTTTAGGACAGAGAAATCGAAACAAAAAAATGTTAACGAACGCCTCCCAAAATTTCTGAATTCCCCTTTGTGGAGGAGGGATGAAAACTGGTATAGCTGTAGTTTTATTTCTGCCCGTATCTGATTAAAGAGTAATCTGGACCTCTGGACCTCCCTACCATGATGAATCATGGTCTTGCCGTACCAAGCCCCGCCGTCCTCACCTTAAAATTACTAGAGTTGACCCATCCTGTCAATTCGTCGATCACTTTGTCAAGGCGCTGCTGGTCCTGTTCCAGATCGGAGGACCTCGCCGGGTCGCCCAGGTACTCCAGCAGCTCCTGGCCGACCTGCATCCTGCGGCCCACGTCCTTCTGCTGTACCTGCTCGCAGAAATAATCCATCCCGGCAGCCTCCATCTTCGGCCACTGCGCAAAAGTTTGGGGTTTTTTTTTCAGGGCGACGAAGAACCAAGCGGCTTCAGGGTCGGAAACGCGGGCAGGGCAGGGCGGGCGGCGGCAGGAGGGAAACGCCCGGCGAGGCGGCGATCCCCGGCAGGGCCGCGGCGCTCATGGAGCCGCTCCTCGCCCTCTCCGCCCCGGCTCCGCGCTCGGCGCCTCCATGCGCGCACCCGCCGCCAGGGGCACGGGCGGCTTCCTCCGGCCTCCTCCCCGAGCCTGCCCGCAAGGTGAAGCCCGGAGTCGGACGGGAAGACTGGGGCGCACGCAAGGCTGTGAGGCTGCGGCTGCCCGGAGGGTGGAGGGGTCGGCGGGAGCCGCCTCCTCGGGCTCGGGGTTTTCCAGGCGCCTTCGCGTCGTCGGCGGGGGATCCCAGGAGGGCTCCTCGCCGCTGCCCCTCCTCTTCCTCCGCCGGGGGACGGGAAATTAAGAGCGAGAACAGGCGCTGAAGCTCGCCCTGCGGGGCGGAGGAGGCTCGCAGGCACCTCGGCGGAGGGCGGGCAGCTGTGGGGGTCCCCGCGGGAGCTGCAACCGCCTCTGGCTCACTCTCCTCCCGCCCGCAGGCACCGAGAAGCGATCCCCGGGCCGCCTCTCACCGCCGCGGGCACTGGCCGGTCCTCCCACGGACACAGCAGCGGTGAGGCCGGGACGGACCTCTCATGCTCCCGACGCCGCGGCCTCCGACCCCTCCCGCTCGCCCGCGGGGCAGCTTCCAAACTTCGCCTCGGCAGGTCTCAGCGCCGCTCCATCTCCAGCTCCCCTTCCCCCGTTGGCCTCGCCGCGGACCAGGTCGGACGAGCCCCCCACGCTCCGCCGCGCCCTCCTCCGCCCGGCTGCGGCGCCGCCTCCGTCCCGTGGAAGTTGCGTCCGCGGGCCGCCCCGCCAGCGCCAGCTAGACTGGGCGTGGCGCCCGGAGGCCCCGCCCCCCGCCGCGCCTCCTCGCTTCCCCCGGCCTCTCGCCTCTGCGCTGCGGCGGGAGGAAGGGCGAGCGGCGCGCGCCCTCGCGGGCACGCCGCTGGCCCCGCCGGTGGCGGGAGGCGCATGCGCCCCGCGCGGCCCGCGGCGGCGGCACCGCTGCCCGCGGAGGGGAGGGACGAACGCGGGCTGTGGCAGCCGCTGCGCCGGGGCGGGCGGCGGCGGGCGAGGAGGAGGAAGCGTTGAGGAATAGGGGAAGCGGTGCGAAGGGTGCAGGGGTGCCCTGCCCCGCCCCGCCCGGCTCGCTCGGGGAAGTACGGGAGCGCGGGCTCCCCGCGGTGCTACAAGGAGGCTGCGGTGCTACAGGGAACTGCTGGAGAGAGTCCAGCGTAGGGCAACAAAGATGCTGAAGGGAGTGGAGCATCTCCCGTATGAGGAAAGGCTGAGGGAGCTGGGGCTCTTTACCTTGGAGAAGAGGAGACTAAGGGGTGACCTCATTAATGTTTATAAAGAGTGAGTGTCATGAGGATGGAGCCAGGCTCTTCTCAATGACAACCAATGATAGGACAAGGGGTAATGGGTACAAACTGGAACACAAGAGGTTCCACTTAAATTTGAGAAGAAACTTCTCAGTGAGGGTGCCAGAGCACTGGAACAGGCTGCCCAGGGAGGTTGTGGAGTCTCCTTCTCTGGAGACATTCAAAACCCACCTGGACGCCTTCCTGTGTAACCTCATCTGGGTGTTCCTGCTCCGGCAGGGGGATTAGACTGGATGATCTTTCGAGGTCTCTTCCAATCCCCAACATTCAGTGATTCTGTGGGGCTCCCCTTTGCAAAGCGGGGGGTCTCCCCTGTGCTCCAGCCCGGCCCGGGGCGTTAGGCGGTGGGTGAAGAGGCCACTGCTGGGAGGGCACCGGGTCGGCTCCCACGCTCCGCCGTGCTCTGCCCTCCTGCCCCACGCAGGGCGTGGGCAGCCGGGTGCCGTGGGGTGGCTGGTGCCGGCTTTGCTCACCGCGGCGCGGGGGAGAGAGGAGGGAGTTGGGCGGGAAGGAACGGTGCGGAAAGCGGAGCTCTGCGGACGGGAAACACCGGCAGAGAGCCCCGCTGCGGCAAGTGCACACGGGGAAATGGAGCTGCGGTGTCCCAGCTTTGTCCAGTGGTGCCCTGCAGCCTGCTCGGCCCTGCCCGCTGCCCTGGGTTGAAGCGGGGACACCCCCGGGGAGCCAGCGGGGTACGGGTGTGCAAACTCTGCAGCGGGACTCAGCCACATGGGCACTGACTTAATTTAAAACAGACCTTTTAGTGCAGGGTCTGTGACTTGAGGTGGTGGTTTGGGGGTCTGTTTAAACTGGTTTAAATCCCCCTGATGTTAGAAAGGCCTGTTTTGCTCCTTCCTACCCCTTTGTCCTAGCAGTGTGTCCATGTGGGGTCTCAGGCCTCTGAAGGCGTGGTGGTAGTTTTCACATGAATGGAAAGGGAAGGGGCAAGGAAAAAGGAATGGGAAAGGAAATGAAAAAGAAAAGGAAAGGGGAAGGAAAGAGGAAAGGAAAAGGAAAGGAAATGAAAAAAATGAAAACAAAAAAGAGGAAAGGGGGAAGGAAATAATAAAGGAAAGGAAAAAGGAAGGGTAAAAGAAATTAAAAGAAATAGGCGAAAGGAAATAAAAAGGGAAAGGGAAAAGGAAGGAAGGAAAAAAGGAAAAGGCAAAAGAAAATGAGAAAGGAGATGAAAAAGAGGAAGGGGGAAAGGAAATTTAAAAAATGAAAGAAAAAAGGAAGGGAAAGGAAAAAGGAAAGGAACAAAGGAGGGGGAAAAGCAAAGGAAAAAAGAAACTAAAAAGAGGAAAGGGGAAAAGAAATTAATAAAATGAAAGGAGGAGGAAGGGAAAGGAAAAAGAAAAGGAAAGGAACAAATGAAGGGGTAAAGCAAAGGATAAGGAAAAGGAAAAAGAAAACTAAAAAGAGGAAAGGAACAAAGAAAGGGGAAAATCAAAGGAGAAGGAAAGGGAAAAAAGAAACTAAAAAGAGGAAAAGGGAAAGGAAATTAATAAAATCAAATGAAAAGGAAAGAGGGAAGGAAAAAAAGAGAGGAAATTAAAAGGGAAAAGGAAAGGAGAAATGAAAGAGGGAAGGAAAAGAAAGGAAAGGGGGTTACTTTCCTCCTCTTCGTGCCCAATCCACTCTGCTTGGGCCCGGTTGTGTCCCCTGTGCCAGGTCCTGCACTCACTGCCCACTGTGGGTTGGCTTAACGGGGTACAGGACAGAGCTGGTGTCAGTGATCTGGGCCGTCTCTCAGGTGCTGCGGGCAGAGGCTCGGGAGATGGGCAGTGTCAGAGGACAGCAATGCTGGGCTGTGGTCCCTCTGGTGCTGGGAGGATTCACATTACGCTGAACTGCAAGCTGCTGTTGATACAGCCTGACCTTTTCTTCCCTTGCTGTCATGTCTACAGTCCTTCCCTTTCTTATACCAGAGCTGGTGTTAATTTGACTTGGTGTACAAAATTCAGAGAGATAATTTTTTCCTTGATTTTTCTCCCTTTTTTTCCCCCAGAATTAGCTTTTTGCTTATTCCGATTCCGAAATTGCTTCACTCTGGGGTTAAACAAGTGCCAGAATTGGTGCAGGGGAAGTAGAAGCAGAAACCCAGGAGCTGGATGGGGGCAGACGAGGGCTGGTGGGACCTCTTCCCTTGGCAGCTGTTGTGTCGTGAGAGCTCAGCTTAGTTTTGAGGAAGCGCAGACCGGCTGTCTCGCTCGTCTCATTAGTCCTAATGCTGGTGAAGGACGAGACTGCAGGAAAGGGAGGTACTCCCTTAATTTGGCTGCAGGATTTAGACAGGTACGGACGGACTGAGGAGCCACACCTACAAGTGGAACTTTTTACAGTAGTGTAAACCGAAATAAATTGGTGCTACAGTGCTCCTCCTTGGTGGTTCTCACAAGTCCCATTTTCAGGAGTTCTGCACTGCCTTTGTGTCCTGGGCACTGACATCTGTGTGACCTTGCAAGGGGCTTGTTCAGGGAATTGATCTGGAAAAAAAAAGAGATCTATATCCATAGGCGTAGCAGAAGGTGAGACCACAAGCAGCCTGTTGTTGATTTTGGTACGATGTGGCAAATTCGGGATCCCATGCTTGATCAGTCCTTAGGTATAGCAATAATAAAGATGATTTAAAAGATTATAGATGCCTTTCAAACAGAAATGTATGTATCGTACTTTGAGCTTATTATAATTTTACAAAAATACTATGAAGTGCTCATCATTTGTTCACAACGGATTTACTCGTGCACATATGAAGAACTAATTTTGGATGGAGCTGAATAGTCCTTGTCCTGTGTGTACAATGTCATTTATGAAGGTAGATTATGAAAACTTGGTATGGAATTACTCGTTGCTTTTATTGAAAATGGGACTCAAGAAACTGCTGAAAATGCAAAAATAAATATCATAAAAATAAAGCTGTATTGTTACATGTTTTCAGCGCACTAGAATATGGTTCACTGGTGTTATAAGCTTAAAAAGCAAATGTATTGCTGTGAAAGTTTTAGGAGTAGCTGATGGTCTAATAAGGTTGGCTAAATAGGAAAGAACTGAGCAGATGATACTGAACTCTTGAAGCATCAAGAACTGGAAACAGTTATCAGTCCACCAAACTTTCTGAAAAAGCAGGTAATTTAAAATTCACCTTTCTTCATAGTCCAAGTTAATGTCAATCTCTTAAGACAGAAAATTCTAAGGAAAAAGAGGGGAGAAAGCTCATGGCACTAGCTTTTCTGAATTTCCCTTGATTCAAAGCACATACACTGATTAGATCATCTGAGTAGCATGGAAGCTGGGGAGAAGAGTGAAGTATACACATACACACTTGAAATGTTGAAACTATTTTGTCAACCCAAAGACAACATCACAAAGCTATGTTAAGGACAAAAAGTCAGGCTGGGGTATGCGGCTCTTTTTTTCCACACCATTTCATTTAATAACCGTTTTCTTAGAAAACACAGGAAAAAATAATTGCCTTGCTCTAAAATCAGGGGATTAGCCTCCTGTATTTCATCCTGTTACTGCCTGCCAGCACTAGAGCCTTTCTACTGTATGAACACTGATACAACACTAGGAAACTGGTGGCCTTTTGATGGCTGAGGTGTTCTGATAAGATCAAAGCAGTTTCCTTTGACATCCTAGCACTGAACAGGATTATTTTTTGTGGGACCAATAAATGTTGGTTCCTCTGCAAACAAACAGCATTTTGATTTGGCAAATAGAGCTCCTGTATGCTCATTTATTTTTGTAGCAAGGCAGGGGTAGCACTCTAATGTTGAATCTGGAGCAGTCCTCCAGCTGGACAAAGGACACCGTTTTGTTGTTAGATGTTCTCACAAAGTCCTAGTGGACTTTATACCTAGAGGAGCAGGCTAGGCTCCAAAAGGAAGGCATTTCTATTCAAGCCAAAGATCTTTTAAAAGCCTCTTAGTTAAGGAGATTGCTTCCTTTGGTATGCAATCTTCTTTCTGATACACAAGCATGTGAGCGTAAATCCACTACTCTTGTGTGTTTGTATAGTGCATAATATTTTGTAGAGCAATTAAGCCCTGTAATTGAATGCAGAATCCAAATTTCCTTCAGTCTTCTCAATATGACTTGCTGGCAACCACAGCAGTTACAGCAGGAGCTGAGGTAAATGACACTCATCCAGCAAGGCGCATTTCCAACCTGAATTGCGCACCAAACCTGTTTCTATGCCCCCATCCCATACAAGTGTGCTGTGCAATTATCGCGTGTAACGTCCTGCTCCGAAAAAGGCGAGAAGCATACAGGGAAACAGGTTGGGGAGGGAGAATGCGGTGCTCTTCATGCCTTTGGCTGATAAGGAAGCGCGTACTGTGTTTCAGGCCCTGTTTCTACCCTCTTTTCTTCCCTAGCTGTAGCTTTAATAGGCTGAGACCTTGTGCAACCCAGTTATCGTTTTTCTGTAGTGGCCTGTCAGTCATTCCAGCAGAAAACTCCTTTCACAGACTGACTTCGCCTTCTGGAAAATCCTTCCTATTCAGAAGATGTAATCCCATCACTGAAAGAACCATAAAAATCCTTCAAAACCCCTTTGATTAAAAAGTCTCTTTATCACAAATAGCAAGCATAGACCATAATAATAGAAATAGAGTTAATTTAAACATGGATCACTCAGAAAGTTCCCGTAAATTACATTTGGCGTAGCCTAAGTTGACACTGAAGAAATCTATGAGAAAGTTGTCCTTATGTTCCTGTCGGATTCCTTCACAGCTGGGACGGCACTTTCTGCCTCGTATTCCACACCGGGTGGCTTGAAGCAAATTATCAGATTGCATCTTGGATGTGGTGTCCTTCAACCATATACCACCTCCTTTTAATGTATTCTGGACTAACCGTAGGCTTTTATTTGTTTATGGGTCAGAGGTCGATACATCAAGGTTTTTCTTAATACTGTTAGAATATAATAGTGTCATATTGTGCTATTTTAAGCAGAAATGTGGCATTTTTTTGTTATCCATGTCATGCCATAGAGGTATTTATTTTGCACCTTTTCTTACATTAATTGTAAAAGGATGATCTGTATCTTTTCAAGCTGAATTTACCACTGTTTTGGGTTCCTCCTTCTGACATGAAGAATATCAGAATAACGAAGTAATAAATATCTTCTGAATATAAATCAGTTCATCCATGAAGGAAAGTTATGATGATGATGCAATATATGTACTAAGGCCTTAAAGATGAAATTAGATGTAACAGTATTTCAAGTGTACTTGGTGAACTCTGCTACATTTTGACTTGTGCCATGGATGTTCTTGAAATTACATATTTAACACAGGTCACTTTCTTCTGTGTATTTATGAAACAGAAGTTGAAACTAGTAGTCTGGTATTTTTCTTGTACATACTAAGTCAATTTGATTACAGAAATGGGGCATGGGAGAGGTCAGACTGATGCCTGTCTACTAAATTACTCCAAGGCATCGTTTCTTATTGTCAAATATGTTTTAACATGTAGATACTGCAATTAAACAATTAATCCTGACAAATCTTTTATGATTTGTTTGCTAATTTTCTTGATACAGAGAAGGAAGAACAAGTGAAAAACTGGGGGCAATGAAAAATAGTAACAACAGATCAATAAAACAATGTCAGAATTAACGTGTAAACAGCCACTTTTATCACATTAGTCTATCACACCTTCTTTAATTTCTCAAAGCACTGCTACAAAACTTAGTGTCATCTGTATCATTTTTGTACGGTGGCAGAGATGATTGTAGTGGAAGAAGTATTCAACTGTGGTTTGTCACACGAATGACTGCATCTGTTTTGTGCAGCAGGTTAGTTTGCTAGACCTTGATCAATTATGCTTTTCTATTTTTAAGTTTCTGTGGTGCAATATGATACACCAGTGTTCTGTGTAAAACCTTTGTATAGTGTTGCTGTATAAAGATTTTGTGTCATGCTGGAAAACATTGGGATGCAATAGCTCAACATTATTAATATTCCATCAATACTAATTTTTCTAAATGGTTAAGAAATTGATAAAACTTTCAGTTAAAATACCTATGAGAACTATTTCAATATAGTTGCAAATACCTTTGTATTGTCAAACTACTGTTTGTAGCAGCAGTATGAAAAAACTAGAAAAGGATCCAAAATACTTGATTCATCTGACCTGAAAAGTCAAAACTAGTGAGCACACAGTGTACTACACAGCAGTACCCAGGGACATGTAGATGGGTGCATTTTGACCTTGGACTGGCAAAATCTCTGTTCTTGCAAAACAAGTCACGGCAATTTCGTTATCTGCAGGAAGCTTGCAAGGCAGTGAGTGCAGTGAAGAACGTGAAAAAACACGCAGAACAGTATCCTTGTCATTACACAGAAACAGCTTTCCAAACCAGGCAGTGTGTTTATATTTATCCTGGGAACACGGGTGCAGTGGCAGCATCTGCCCACATTTACACCGACCAACCCACTTCTCACCGCCTGGGAATTAGAAGGGAAAGGGAAAAACATGTGTGAGCCGACTTGTTTGCCTCTGGTTTGGCTTGGTTTGTTTTCTGTAATGCAAACCCTGCTGTAAATAGGACCAGATTCAGCATTTATCACTTGAGTAACTCTTTCATTACCAGTATTGATGAGGAGAAGTTTTCTCAGGGAAGCAGAAGCTGCAAGGTTCTTCCTTAAAAAGAGAGAAAGTTTTCCTTAGGTACACGCAGTTTAATCAATACATAAAGCTACAGACATATAGTTTTAAATGTTTTTTTCATAAATAATTGTATGCATTTATGTTTTGGGATTAAGCTGTCAATGTTTTGGCTATTGCGTAGTTTTGACATGCTCTTCCTCCGTAGTTTGAAAACAATAAAACAAATAAACAAAAACCCAACCAACCAACCAACCAACAACCCAAAACCAACCAACTGCGTGAGAGCTCCCTCTCGTGGTAAACCTTCCTGGAAGATCTTCGCAAGTATTCCCATCCAAAGGCATGTACTTGAAACTTTACCTACCGTATCTATTACTGATAACGCTGTGCTGCTTAAAAAAAAAGAAAACAAAAAAATAAGCTAAGCTAGCAGTTGCTACAGATCATATTTTTTGCTTGGCTGTCCGCCCTTCTCACATAGAAACCTACTGGTTTGGTACGGATACAAATATCAGTTGGCATTTTGGGGAATTTCTGTAAATGAATATGCATATGAAAAAACTGTAAGTATTCGTTTGTGTTCTATGAAAAAATAAAAAAAACAAACCAAACAAACCCACAAATCACAGATGCTTTTATTTTTTTACCCTAAGAAGAAGAAATTACTGTCTCTGTGTAGAATAGTTTAGAATCTCTTTTACTCATATTTGAGTTGGTGCTGCTGAACGTGCAGTTTGGGGCAGACTGTCCTTGCTACAGCCATCAGCAGCTTTGACCAAATACCCGCTATTATGGGTCTGTGCTGTGTGTTTTTACTAAATTGCTTTGCAGTTCAGAACTGTTGCCCACTCTCTGCAGGAGTACCACCAAGGGTCTGGAATAAAAAGAGGTTCAGACATTTTCCCTTCCCCCGCCAAGTCTTGAGCTTCCGTGCCTCACCTGGGAAAAGATGCGGATCTGCAGCGTCAGGGACTGCAGCAGCCGCCACAAATCCTGCAAACCTCTTGCAGAACGCGGTGGGGTCATTGCAACCGGCTCTTCAGTGTCTCCCGTGAGAGAGGCCGAGTCAGGATTTTTGGTACCTCTGCACCAGCCGGTACAAGGGAGCGTGAAGGTCGTTCCTACGAATACAGAGGGTGCACCGATTCTCCCTGTTTTCCTATGGTTCAAGTGATGGCCTGTCCTGATCTTCCAAGCTAGAGTGAATTATATTGCTTTAGAATGACAACTGAAATGAGATCACAGCTCTGAAAATAACAGCACTGTAAATCACGTAAAATAGTGGGAAAAGTAAGGGAGATTATGGGGGATGACAGTAAGGTCGGTTTTCTGTATGTGTCTCTTGTGGGTTCTGAAGTGGAATGTTGTCAAGGGTTTATATTGCGGGGTGACAATAAAACCATGGCGGATGTATTGTTAACCCCCTTTTGCTCTTCCCTCTTCCCCTTCCCACTAAGGACAGGCGATTGGGAGGGAAAGGATAGAGGGAAGAGAGTTGGAAAAACTAAAAATGTTTTACTAATGCTACTAATAAGAATAGAGAAAATAATACAAAATATACAAAACCAATCTTGAAAGTCTCAGCAACTGCAGAGCCAGCAACCAGAGGCCTGGATTGGACTCTGCAGCCAACTGGAGCTGGATTCAGTCTCTCACTAGGCCTCAGTTTGCAGGAACGACTAACAAGGTCCTCTCCTAATATCGGCCATAAGGAAAAGGGATGAGATCCTCGTGATCTCCCACTTTTATATGAAGTATTCACATGAATGGGATGTTATACTCCGTTGGTCAGTTTCTTGGTTACCTGTTTCTCGTTGCCCCTCTCACAAGAGGTGCATCCATGCTTATCAATAACTCCGCATTCCATTGCTATGTTTACCAAAACATGGGTCTGGTTCTCCAGGAAAATGCAGCTAATATGAAAGCTTTAGCTGACAGGCAAAATTCACTAAAAGAGAAACTTGTTTTTTAACAAAACCAGGACAACTGTTTAAATTAAATGTAGTCAAATTCAGTGTTTTAATGATCAACAGATAGCTCAGTCTGTCAAGAAAATACGGCATTCAGTCATGTGCAGTTATCTAACTGAGAAACCAGTAACAAAACCACATGAATCCAAGCAACTAAAAGTCAGGTAATGTTTGAAAACTAGAGTTGAATTCAGATCCTATGGCTCTGACCAGTACCAGGGATTGGGCTTGCTATTTTGCCTTTTTAAAATTTATTTGCTGGAAGAGTTTGAGGTACTGATGTGATGTATACTTATGGGATTTTTCAAAGAAAGCATACAGAAATAATTATTAATCAAAGTAATAAAAATTAGAAAACGTGTCTTATAATTCAAATGTGATATAGTTGTCAGAACTTTGATTATAAATTGCTATTTAAACATATATGCACATATTCAAATTAAAAAAACCCAAACCTGTTTCAAAGAATTACTCATAACAACTCATAGCTTTTATTTGGTATTTATTAAGCCTACGTAGATCTTCAGTTTACTCCTTAACAAATTCTATAGCCAGGAATTTATTTTATGTTTGCAGATGCCTTTTAACACATGTATATAAATAATTTTAGATTAATTTACCCTAACCTATATATTTGCAGTTAGGTGTTTGATAAAACAACATTTAGATGCGAATTTAACAGTATTTTAATAAAAAATTTAGGTACTTCACCATTTCTACATTCTAGGATGGAAATGGTTAGAGAAGTTAACATACGGATTTGATACACAGGCACTTTGCACAGACAAAATTTCTTAAGAGTCAAATTATGAATAGGGGTTTGTTCCACTTTTAGAGCTTCTGTCTTTCCACTGAGAGAATTCACTTATCTACACTGCAGGTCTAAGGAACTATTTAATTATAGACAAATCAAGGAAAATAATGTAATATAGGCAACAGTATTAATATCACTTTTTAATATGAAAACCCAAGTAGTATAATATAAATTCATGGCTGCAGAAGTGGACTCTTTTTAATCTCCTTCTAACTGAGAAACCATAGTGTCTGTGATGTCTCAATTATGAATTCACTTTTTTTTCCGTAGTATTGTATGACTCATAGCAGAAACATTCTTGTATTGATTGCCAGCATTTAAAGACAATAAGTGGCCTATTTAGAAGTAAATTCCTATTGAAATAAACATTTCTGTATACGGGTATTTCTGCATACAGACGTATCCTATGCTATGGATCTTCCAGACCATAGGCCCAGTGTGTAAGTGAGCAAGTGTGTGAGGGCTCAAAGTGACGACAGATGCAAAGCCTTGTCCCCAGCACGGTACTTGGCCACCTTTGTGGTGGGTCTCTGAACCTTCCCCGGCATTCACTCTGACAGATGTCACAACAGACACTCATAGGAAATTGGGAATGTATAAAAGTGAGCATGACTAGCCAAACATCTAAAATCGGAGTTTAAGTCCGTTCAATTTAGAAACCTGCTTATGGTAAATATGTCGTCTGATTTTAAACTAGTTTAAATGCCAAACTACTGCTCGATTCTTTGGGAAGGAAAAGCCTGTACAATCTCAGCTAAAATAATACAAATTCAGTGAACAGTAGCTTGTTTTGTTCAATAAAACAGCATTCTTCATTCTTAGGTCTCAACAATGTAACTTTTATTCAAGGATCCTGGTATCAAGCAGATGTTCTAGGTTCACACTAGATCTTGTGAACTGCGTGGGGATCACTGCAGCGAGGACTGCAGCTGGAGCAGGCTGCTCTGCAAGGGGAGGCAAGCCACCAGCCCAGGGTGACAACCAGGCAAGTCACCAGCCAAATGACAATGAGGCAAGCTGGGGCAGGGGCCTCGCTGTGCCCCATGCAGGAGCCAGGGGAGCAGAGCAGTCCCCTGGCAGTGCCCAGGGCCACCCAGCAGCTCGGTGGCTGCCAGACAGATGTGCAGTCACAAGGCAGGTCCCAGGCCAGGCCGGGTATCTGACTCAGAGAGGTGCATGACTTGGGCGCAGGCACAGCCACAATGTACCTCAGGCAGGGGCCAAAGGGCTAGAGCTGGAGCTTAAATGCGGCTCCCAGGTGAAGGGAAAGGCCTCCATGAGGCTTCCCACAGCTCTTTCTCACCCACCGGCTTTTCACAGCCACCTGATCCACAGTGACACATCCACACCGCATCCCTGCTGGCCTCCAGCACAGGCTGTCAGACCTCTGCTAGGGAACTGCACCCAGGGTCCTCATGCTGTGGATTTCATAGAATGGTTGGGGTTGGAAGGGACCTGTGGAGATCATCTAGTCCAACCCACCTGCTAAAGCAGGTTCACCCCGAGCAGATTGCACAGGAATGCATTCAGGCAGGTCTTGACTGTCTTCAGTGAAGGAGACTCCATGCTTCTTTATCTGTTCATGAATGGCAGTGTTCCTTTGTCTTAAATGCTTTAAACATGTGGTACTGAACACAGGAGAACTGGTATCCCACTTCTGTCACAAAGCTATGTGGTAAAGGAGTAAGAGCAGTAGAACCAGTCCATCTGAACTACAGATTTACATTTGAGATGGACCTGAATTACAACATCTAAAATTTCAACATAGAGTTTGATTTTCCACCCACAGTTCACTTTTATTCATCTCTGTGGTTTTGCTGTGGACCATTACAAGTCTGAAGACTAGTTTCAAGGCTTCTGTTGTAGACTTGGGTTGGGATTCAGAAATCCAGAAAATCCTGTTATGATGAGGCTTCATGTCAGTCCTTACCTAAGCATGACTTCCCTTGAGTGCAATGAGTGTTGCTTAAGTATGAACTTCCCAAGTATGCCCAAAAATAGGAATAGAACACATCTTGGCAATGGCTACTATTCCTCATATTTATGAAAGTAATCCTGGAGCATGACGACATTTTCAAAACTAGCATCCAGTTATATGTATTTTTGGAAAAAAAATATTGAGACATACTTCAACAGAGGATAAGAACATATTATTCCTCCAATTTAATTTTCCTGAAGTATGTATGAAGAAGCAAAGTGTGTCTGGATCATCCATTTTATTTTTTCAAGCAAACGCTCAAATAAATCGTATTTTGATGAGAAGACGTTTAAAGAAGTTGCAACATTCCTGGCATTTTGTAGCACTACTTGCTTTTCCCTGGCAGCATGGAAGTGTCACAAGGACTGCACTCTCTGGGTTTCACTGGGACAGATGAGATCAGCAACATTTTCCCTCTTTGAGGCAATGTAATCGATATCTTGATGCTGCTTCGAGAAATGCTAACTTGAGCCTAGAGAATGAAGCAGATACGCTGGCTATGTCTACGCTGCATTTGAGGTTACTCTATCCATGTTCACACTGCGGACTGCAGGGTGCTTCCAGACTATTATAGGGATCTCCATATATAGGGATACAGTATAGTTATGTCAGAAAAAGAAATTAGACCTCTTGGCTTTGAAAGGATTTTTGAGTGCATATTTGTGCAACCATATGTGTTTAAAGACGTGGGTCTGTGCAAACCAAAAGCTGCCTCCAAGTCACCATTTCAGGAAGCATGGTATTTGTATGGTTATGTGACCATATTCCTGGCCAGGCCAGGAATTTTATTCAAGGAGTATTATCCAAGACAAAATACTTTTACTATCCTTATTAACGTAATTTGTAGCCAAACAGAACCTGTCACAGTCAGGTCCAGAATGTCTTGATGGAGAAAGCTCTGCAGTTGCAGGTGAAAGCCAAAGGGAAGACACAGGTATAGCTGCTGTGACTGTGCTTGTCTACTCCCAGCATTGCTTTTTGCTTGTCATTGCAGGTACAAGGAAGACTCTGGCTTAGCCCTTCTGGAGCTGAAATGTGGTGTGATGTGGTCCTCTCTTGTGCCGTGTTAGTGTGATGGTATGGTCAGCTTAGAAAACAAGGCAGCTGAATATCCCACCTGTGCTGCAGAATAGTGGAAGAAGCACATCACGGGTGCTGCAGGCGGTGGTGTGGCCCTGTAGTTGTCCTAGCAGCAGTGCTTGAGAGCCCAGACCTCCTCACTGCACATACAGTGGTGGACACGTGAAGAGGATCCTCTGGTAGCTCAATTGGGTTGCTCTCTCTGTGCCTCGAAGTGCACATAAATAACTGACAGTGGACAGTCAGCATTTCTGGCCTCAGGCAGTGGACAGTCTAATAAGGCAATGCAGCTGACATTCCCGAACCTGTACCAAAAAATCCAGTTTCAAGTATGTTCTGCACCTTTCATGCCAAGACATGGTCATCAGATGGAAGTCCAAGAACATAATTATCACAAAAAGATTTCCTGAGCCATAATAGCATCCAGTAGTCCATGTAAATTAATATTTAATCCAAACAACATTTTTTCACAAAGAGGCAGACCCTATCAAATATAATGTAAACTGTATCTCACAGGACTGGGCAATGGCTATGTAATCATTGCTTGAGTCCAGACAGTCTTTATTAGCTTTAAAATGTGTCTGAAATCTCTCTTTATGAGCATATAGATCTCAGCAGGTGTTTTGCCTGAAGGGTTGTACAGCAGTGGGCCTTCTGAGAGTGATCAAGCCAAAACTCATCATATGGTTTCAGTATAAAACCGTTACTGATATTTTAAATATTTCCAGCTTTAATTAAGTTTAGCTGACATTACTCACTCCTATTTAATTTCCCACCATTATAGTTTAATTGCAGATTGACTTTCTTTCCACAACCACTAACTAGCAGTTGGTTTTACAAGCCTTGTTTTTTCCCCCACTCTGATAAGTCCATTATGCAATAAAATCTGACTTAATTTCAAATGTGTTCTGGTCACTGTGTTTTATTTCATATGTCAGTAGTCATAGAGAGCTGATCCTGCAACAAAGATAAAGTCCAATATTAAAGTAATACATAATAGCTTTGTACAGTGTAATCTTTTGACACTGAGAGATAAATTTGGTCAGCATGGCATTTGCAGTTGTTAGTAGAGCCAAGAGATATACTACTCCTCTCAGGGAATAAATCAAAAGCATGGCATGAATATTATTACGTTGAGCTTTGTTTTGTGGCTAGAAAAAAATGAGCTCCCTATCACTTCCATCAGTATCCTCTATTTATGTAGGCAGTCCTGAGTGTAAGGGTGGAAACATGATTTACATGATAATTGTTTTCAAGAGTTTTCTTCATTCCTTTTTATAAGTGATTTTTTAAGACAGAAGGGAAAATGTGTGTTTTGTTCCTTGATGGTAAAAATGTTGGGGGTAGTACAGTACAGTACCTTCACACTGTAATACACAGCTAATTGGCTTGGGGTAGTGCTCCTAGAAGCTTCTTCGAGAAGTAGATCTCGTGGGGGAACCTCAGGAGCCTCTGCACTGTGTGTTAGATAAGTGACCTTGTACATTTCCTTCTGTCTTCACTTCTTGGCTCTTTACAGTTGTATGTGGTTTCAGAGAGCATTTTTAAATTTGCTTGTACAGTAATTCATGCAGTTGTGCTCTTCCTCTGCAGCACAGTAATACTGACAACACTTAGAGAACAGAGACAATGTCAGGCAGCTTAGTTCCTTTCAGGTGTAGTACAGAACCAAAAGCAAAGGCAAGAAATATGCATTTATCTCCATTCTGAAGTTGCCACAGGCCAGTTTGGTCCCTGGAAAAATTCCAGCTACCCTAAGAGTTGCCCTAACTTGTACCATAATTGCTGTGTTTCCCATAGGACCTTTCAGCACTATGCATGACAAGTACTAAAGAACATCTCGGCCACACCTCAGACTGCTTTCATGCTGGCTCACACACAGATATTTAACAAGTACTATCAGTCTAATAAATTCCTATTTTTGGGGGAAAACCTCTTCTGGTACAGGTGTTCTCGAGAATGTGAAAAGAAGGGGAGAGACAGGGACAGTTAATGGCCACAATATATTATACTAAACCAGAAATCCCTGTTTCTTCTGGACCTGGCATGAGAGTTCTTCTGGCAAATAACTTCTCTGCTCTATCTAAGATGGGTCTATTAATATATAATTGCTTCAATTAATGTCTAACTTAATTAACATTTACAAAGTGTTCCTAAATCTTCACAAAGTCAGTCCCTTGTATGCACCTATAGTTATCTACTAGGTATTGTGGCAAATAAAACCACACTCCCTGTGTTCCTTATTGAAGATGCGAAAACCCCCAACATTTTGCACTTGACCTAATCGGGACACCCTGAACTTGATGCTTCTTCACAAGAAGCATTCTGAGTCATCACCTTAGCTTGCAATAATTGCTCATGGTCCTCCGTTCTTCACAGGATTCTTTACACTATTTTTAATTCCTCTGTTTCCTTGTGTATAATCTGGCTAATATGGCGTGCTCAAACATGGTTTATTATTCTCTGTGGGTATGTTTGAAAATGGGAGGGAAAATGAGGGAAATGGAGCAATCTTTTTGTTTGTCAGTGATGAGATACAGAGTCAGCATGCTGTCACAGCCCAGGAGTGTGAATTACTGGGTACAACTATCACACTTCTGAAAAATATTCTTGCGAGCCTTAAGTTTACATCCTTAATTTTTATCTTTGCTCTTAACAAACAATACATCACAAGTAAAATTTCCCAGCTCTCACTGAGCTGGTTTTTGGGCACATATTTTGATGTGCATGTATTTAGACCTCATGTGAGTTCCATACAAATGGAGATGGTTACCGTTGAATCACTGCATGCATTTCTGGGCAATAAAACAGAACATTTAAATAATTAACATATAAACATTAGGTACATTGAATGGAAAGTCATATTGAATCATATACATAGTAAAGAAAAAAATTCTTTAGCTGCTTCATCCCTGAAAACAGGTACTTCATTAGTCACCGATAAAGTGCCATGTCAAGCAGGTAATACTGGTAAGATCAAAATGGAAAAAGTTACAGTCAGCAAGTGGAACAAAACATGCCATGGGAAAATGAATTGACCTGCTATACTGCCTCCCATCTAGCTAACCAGTCCCAAGCATATTCTTTGAACCCTGTCAAAAGTGGAGGAAGTAGATAGTAGAAACAAATGCAGATAGTAGGGGTACAGAAGTGATACACAAAAACATGAGCCCGAAAGTAGACAGGCACATGCACACCTGGTGTTACCAGAGTTGCACAAGCATGAAGGATTCAATTGGTAAAGAAGTGGTTAGTCTTTGCTTTGTACTTTGTGAAGTTCACTTGCTGTCCTAGAGTGATTACAAAGACAATTTAATGCCAGTTATGCCTAGTCACCGTCAAACTCCTAGCTAAGTAGTTTGTAGGCAGTGCCAGCTGATTGCAGAAGTGACCGCTGATAAGCCTGTCAATGCTTGCACAGAGAACAGATAGTAATTAAGCGTTCATTTCAATAAAATATTTGAAGCAGGAATATACTGTCCCACATTCCTTGAAATATCTGTATCTGAAAGGAGAGGAAACAGGGTTAAGTTGCCAGGCATACTAGTTCGAAAGGAGCGTGACATTACAGTTTATACCAGTCAGTGTGAGTGGAGGAAACGTCGCATATACAAATCAGCTGAATGTCTGATTCCACGGAAGAAAATATCAGTCTAAGAAAATTGATTTTTTTGCCCCTGCAAGTGATTCATTACAAAAATTTCAGTCTGTTTATATGACAGGAAGAACTTCCTGGAACTTCAGAGGGAATGTCAGGCAGAGCAACCTGAGAATTCATGAAGTAAGGAGTAGGGATAATCTCCTGAGCTTGCAGAACATAACTGGCATGCTAAATTCCTTACAGTAATATTTTACGTACTGGCATTAGTCAAGCCATGTCCAGATACTTCATGCCAGGACGAAATCATATATGACAAATAGCGCACTGAAATCTGCCCTAGTTTATATAATTTTTGCAAAGATGTCGATTGAAGTGCAGTCTCATAACAAAACTGGCTCGTCCAGTGTCTGTCAGACTCTCCCCTTTAATGTCTGTCAGACTCTGTGATGTTCTATGGATGTCCTACCACAATTAGAAGCAACTTTAGCCACAGTTTTCTCCTTTGATTGAAAAAAAAAAACCCAAAAAATCAAAAACCCCAAACCACCACCAACAAAAAAAACAAAACATAGAAAAGGGTATATCCTGTAAAAATGCCTTTGATCAAACCATCCTCCCCTTCCCTTTTCTGTACAAAAAGCACACTGCTAATGCTGGATTTTGTTTGCCTGCTTGCACCATGTTCGGCTGTATAGAACCAGTAGTATGATGAAACAGAAGATTAAACCACATCTTTTGCATCTTTTTTAGACTGCACCACTGCAAGTTTGTCTATCATTTCTCCTTTGAACACTGCAAAAAAGGCATTTTTAGGAGGAATCATCTGACAAATCCTCTTGCCATTTATTTATCCCCAAATTTTTGTGGTCTGGCCAAACTTTTTTCAAAAGAGCTGCCTGTACTGGCATTTGTTACATTATGTAACAGAGAAACTTTGTTCTGATTCACAATGTTTGGAATGTGTAAGATAAAAACCTGATATTATAGACAAGTTTAGCGGTAGGACATAAGGATCTTCACTGCTCTCAGAAGCAGATTCCCTGTATTTTGTTATTAGAGGTGGCTCTTTGTAAGTCAGTCAGCGTGTATGTTCAGATGTTTTGAACTGGGAAAAGTCATAAACCCCTTCTTGCATGGACCATGGGACAACCCTGATACCAGCGTCTTCTTTCTTTTGCTTGACCTTTCCATTTTTTATAAGGTCTCAGACTGTCATTCACTGGAGTGGGCTCTTTCCAGAGAACAAGGACCACAGTTCTTCCTGGACTGTACTCCCGAGGAACAATTCATTCAATTCCCACATTAGAAAGGGAAAATATGACTTTACAGCTTTTAAATCAGGTCCTCCTTGGTTTCCTCCTTACATGCCTGTCTCTGCTCTTGGACCTAAAATTAGGCCTTACCTCCCCCACTCCCCGTCATCTCCTAATACTGCTCCAACAGTGTGATTCTGCTCTGTTCAGCACATAATGGCAAATTCTTTCCCTGACCGTGAGACACTTTTACGTCAGAGATTCCATCTACACAGAGACGATGGTCATACACCCAGATGAGGGTACGGAAGGTTGTCGCATATGAGCATGCGCAAAAAAGTATGTCTGGCTTTTGACTTGCGTTGGTTCAAAACCCCTCAACGTCACTGCACCGAGTAGGCAGAGCACAGTGTCTCATTGTTTATCTGAATTAGTGAGTAGGTGGCAAATAACCTAGCAACAAACCGAAGAGACGCGCTCCGCCTCACACGCGAGCAACAAACTTGTCTCTGTCGGGGCACATGTATGCAACCCACATGAGGGACAATGTTTAGTAGTGTCCTCTCAAAAAACAAGACCGCTTTGTGCAGTGGAGGAGTCGTAGGTGTGTGAACTGCAGCTTTCTACAGACGCTTCTCCACCTGAAATGCTAAAAATAAAAAACTCTCAATAGAGAGGATTGTTTAGGAGTGTAAACCTCTTGCTTGCCATACAAAAACTCTGTTGAGTGACAGAACTGAACTTCAGCAGTGTTTCTTGTGGACTTTATCAAGTGAAAGGTATCTCTATCAGGATCTTATTTACTGTCCTTGTTCCATGCAGCAAGAAGGCATCTCTATACTAGCAAGCATTATGCTATTTAATGACTGACTACCTAAGTGCCTACTTCCACCCAGACCTATATGAAATTATTTCTATTTGACTATTTTATAATAAATTTTAGGATAAGAAATAATCCAAATTGAAAATACTGTTGAAATAAATGCTAAGTCAATGATGACATATAAAGAATATTCCCCAATTAACCAGATTTAATTTCTTTTATATATTCGATGTAATAAACCTAGTAGTTTCCAAATTATATATGGAGTTTTCTAGTCAAGCCTTGTAATTGTAAAGTAACAAATAGGAAAAAGCATTTTCCTTGCACTGAGTATACAGGCAAAACCAATATAAAATTTAATTACATATTGTAAAACACCAACAAAGTAAAAATATTATTTTCTGCTTCTTTGAAGACTACTCTGTTATTTGGTGCAAAAAAATACTTGGATTAAATTGATGACCTCTTTGGACAAAATTATTGATAAAATGTGAAATACAAAGCTTTAAGTAAAGAAAGCAATGTTTTAAATTGAACAAACACAAGCTGTTGCTTTAGGTATATCCCATAGTGCAATCATTAATACATTTGCATTATTTAGTAATACAAAATTTAAGTGAAAACTTTCTAAATTCCTGATCTTAAGGGACAGCTTAATTAGTCAAGCTTGTAAGAGCAATTTGTAAAATCAAAAACTCTTCTCTCTTCTGGAATGAATAAATAGTCACATACTGAAGTCTCAATTGTTTATTGTATTAAAATTAGAAGCAATAAAAACACAGCATAATTAGGGGAAGGATATATTGCAAGAACTTGTGTTTCAAGGTCATTAGTTGTTTCTTCTTCTAGTTAAAGATGTGATAACATTAGAACATTATCCATCTCTTTTTGGGGCTTCTAAAAGCCTATGACAGTTCAAGGAAATGTTCATAGCAAGAAAAAGTGCAGTGCAAAACAAAATTTAGTCCATTATCACAAAAAACGGACATTTGATTTTTCATCTGCTCTAAATGCAATATGACAGGTACTTTGTTTTCCATTTCTAAGGGTAAAAAACATTTTAAACTCCACAATTTATATATATTACGTAGAATTAATGATTTACTAAGTAACATCAACAGTTCAGCACTGAACAAAGGTAGAACAAACCTTTTTCTGTCTTTCAAAAAACTTTCAGAGGAAGGATCTGAACTTTTTGCAAACCTCACACCATAAATCCAAATACTCATGCATGACTTTGGATTTTTCAGAAACTTTCACACAAGGTTTGATTCTGTAAATAGCTGTACAATCTACCCAGGATTATCACAATGATATTCTCTATTACATCCACCTCTCATGTGTAGTTGCCCCATAACCAACAGAAGGGTAACAAGGTGTAAACTTATATCCTTATATTCTCATTCAGAGTCAAGTGCCCATTTTGGGGGTTACCAGTCACCTGACTTCTGTCTGTATATCTATAGCAATGCATATTTATATTTTATCTTGTATCAGGATCATTACTTATGTAAACATTGCCTCTTTTTAAGTAGAGAATATGTACCTGGAAGCAGAATGTGACTGTACCCTAATATACAGTATACAGGACTACGGAAGTAGTAGCTAAATAGCAAGCAGTTTTTCAATGTACTGTAAAGAAGCATTTTATATGTTTGTATTTGTATGTCTTGGACTAATCCTGACCTTCAGCTTTTGGGAAACAGGTTTTAATAGACTCTCAGCTGTTTCTTACTGAACTGAAACTTGCTGCTGGCTTCTACAACCTGTGCTGCTTTGTAAATCTTCTAAAACCACAATTATATGAATAGTATAGGTAGTAAAGAAAAACCATTAAAAAAATCTTACGTATCCTTTTGAGTGGGACATAATTTTACCACAGATTTTTAATAGGATATATGAAAATACTTTAGCAATGCTTCTGGTGCTTATGAAGACCCACTACTACAAACCATGATGTGGGATGGTGAAGAGACATTTCTTCCTGTTTATGTGGTGTATTTTAGTAACAAGCACAGGCACTATCATTATGTGATCAGTATTATGGCATATTTCTAAAGTCTGCTGAAACTTGGGGAAAACTCTAGGCTACACTCTGACTGGCCTAATAGCTGATTTTTTTGTAACCATTTCTAGAAAATTTTGCACTAATGCTTGTGGGATTCCCTGTTTGCTCTACTCTAGTCTGTCTACAGTGCACCAGGTAAAATTATTTACCTAGGTCAACAATTTCCAGGTCTTGCATAATCTCTCCCTCTTTAATATCTTACCTAAGTTCATACTAATTCACCTCTATCTTCTCTTTAGCCTTATCTGACCCCCACTTCTGCTCCTGCTTGCCATTTATTTAACCTGCAAGGTTCTTTTCTGTGCCACTAGCTATGCATATGAGGCCCTTCTTACTCTAAACCATCCTGCCAGCACCCTATCCTCAAGCAAAAATCAGATATAGTCACTATCCTTATTTAGATTGTGATTGAAAGGCAACTTTGTTATAATTACCATTATACATAAGTGTCTACCATAAGTAAGTGCACATACAGTATTGATTTAGACCAGTTTTCCCCCTTCTCCAACCTCTCATTTATTCATCCTGACCTGTATTACACCTGGAATTTGGACCGAAGATGTGTTTTTCTTATTTAGCATTGGAACAGCGGGAGGATGGCATACCAAGCATTCCTGTGAATGTGGTGCCACAAGCACAAAGATAAGCACGGCCCCTGCCCAGCTCAGTTTGCTACCAATGTATATTCTGGTTCAGGTCCCTCCTCACCTACAAGAAATATAAAACTCTAATAAAAACAAAAATGAGGAAAATAGCATTAGTAGTTCCTCTAAAATTTGAAACAAAAGGTAAATGTCAAATTTGAAGGAAATGGTAGAAATTCTTCCTGGGCTTTTGATTATGGGCTCTTCGGGAGAAATTTCATTCATAGGTCATGAGAATTTTACATTTTCTTCTAAATGGGCAGTAGGACTAGATGGTTATTTGGATCCAATCAGAGCTGCTTCTGATCTACAACTTGTTTTCCTCATTCCATCATTTTGGTAACTGATGATAATCACTCCTGAAACTCATGGTCCAAAGATGATAAATGATTTGGTCTTACTGTATCTCAGCTAAACATTATGTTAGGCATATCAAAATGAGGTTAGATCTGACTCATAAAATAAAGCTTTAGGCAAGAGGACCATCAGATTTAATGAAATGAACAATTAGGGCCCCTATAACTTCCTTTTGCTGATTTTTGATTTGTTTAGTACAGCATTTGTTTGCCAGCACTTATTGGTACAGGGCAACTCTTACACTATGGATAAGCAGTATGATTAAAATCTATGGAATAAAATGCAGCAAATACAGAATAAAATCTTGCATCAATGAAATATCTGTACACAGAATTTGTGAACAGAAAGCAAGCACAAAATAGAACATCAAAGTTCAGTGGAAACTCTTCTGACTCAAAATTGTAGAGGAAAACCATGAAGCATGCAGAAAAGCCAGTTTGCATATTGAAAGCAAATCTAACTTAGAAATACTTTTGCAAAACTATGGTACTCTACATATACATAATGGTTGTTCAGGAAAAAAGAGGAGAACTGGGGACATCTAATCATCTGTCTACACTAAATTCAGACATATCAGTGACCTTGCTAATGCTTAAATAAGGCTATAACTTGCTTATGCTGTATTACTTCAAACATTTTAGGTCAAACCTGTTTTAAAGTGGTTCTCTTAGATACTGTAACAAATTTGTTGAAGAAGGAAGTATGGTTTAAAGCACAGGACTCTGAGTCAGAACAGGTAGATTAGCCCCCCTGCACTGATAACTACTTATTATGTGGCTTCCTCATCTCTAAATTGGGAAACAGTATTTAAATAGTTAGAGGTAACCAGGAGACAAATCATTACTGTTTATAATATTATAATTGCAATAATCAGAACAAAGCCTTCAGATGAGTACTGATTTATTAAAAATTCTGTGGGAAAGAAGCAAAACACCTGTATGTTTGAAGTTCTGGTAACTTAATTCTAAGACAAAGTGAAATTCTGCACTATGTTGGTGGACGGTTTAGGAATGCAAAATATCAGTCGCTGCATTTGTTAAGCAACAGCCATCTAAAGGTCACCAAGGCTCCAAAGTAGAACTATGATCTCATAGCTGCAGTTTTTGCCCTTCCCTGTTCACACCCTTTCCGTGTTTATGACTGTTACGCCGGGAGGTATTGATGGCTTCCATCTTCCATATATAGACAGCCATGTATCTTGTAATGATGTGTAGGCTGACTATACCCCATAAGGTCTTGATGTTGGGAACAAAGGGAGGCAACTGCCCAGCTGACTGTATCTTAAGACTGACTAGAATCTAAGCTGGTGAGGGTAGAGGTTTTCCCTAGGACAGAAGAACGCAGCCAGTGCAAGGCTGACTCAGGCCAAGAGACCAAGTGTATGTGGGCAATAAAACATGGGGTAAAAAAAAAGCAGTGAGGAACTCACATACCCAGATATAAGTAAGGCACGAGAGCTTACTTTCTATATTAATTGTGGGACAAAGATCCTCCCCCTCTTTTTTTTTAAACTGTAAAAATAAGTAAGTCAACTACTATTTGGTTTTGATTAACCTATGAGAAATTGAACTGGGTGCTTACTCAGTGCAGGGAGGCAGGAGCACACCCAAGGAACTGTTAACATATATATTCACTTTTTGTGAATACAACAGAGAAGAAAACTGTGAAGGCTAACCACTTGGGGCCCACCGAATGTGACAAGAAGCAGCAGAATGGGGACAACTCTATCACCTCCTTCCCTGTGCCTGTGCTGGGGAAGGCCCAGCTGCTGTTGCCACAGCATCCCTGGATTGCGTACAGGGATGGTTAATACTGGAGGAGCTGCCCCTCCCAGCGGTGACAGGAGCATTTAGAACTGATTTCCCAGGCTCTGCCCTTTTCCTCTTATGCCACCACTTTACAGGTTCACCAGATGACACAGAAGAAAGCTCTGCTGAGTACAGTACACTTTCAGTAGGGAGAGGTCATCGGATTTACTTTACAGCAAAACCCATGATCTGCTACAACGTGAGACCAAACCCTTTTACATAATTTTAAAAAGCACTTTTACCACTCCTTTTTGTGGGATCATCACCTCGGGGCTTACGTAATAAGAAAATTGCAGGCTTACCAGCCTTGGCTGTCTGGAACAAGTGGCAGAAGAAACAGTGAAATGAGAGCAAGAGCTGGATATTCATTTTAAGTCCCTCGCAGATGACTTGTTTCACCTATTTGTGCTATGCTGGGCTGAGTCAGCAGAAAGCAAGCGTGATCATGTGCCTGCCGGATCCACAATCACAGCAACGCGTGAAACCATGCCTTTTGCTGCCCATAGCAGCATTTAAAACGTTTTAAAACGTTTGCTGCAGAGAAATAGCGCTTTACTTCATTTAAAATACCGATTCTTATGGTGGGTTGAGTATGGGACCCTTTGCTGCCCTCTAACGCGTTTTACTTTATTTAAAATACCGATTCTTAGGGTAAGTTTAGTATGGGACCCTTTGCTGTCCTCTAAGGCGTTTTACTTTATTTAAAATACCGATTCTTAGGGTAAGTTTAGTATAGGACCCTTTGCTGTCCTCTAAGGCGTTTTACTTTATTTAAAATACCGATTCTTAGGGTAAGTTTAGTATGGGACCCTTTGCTGTCCTCTAAGGCGTTTTACTTTATTTAAAATACCGATTCTTAGGGTAAGTTTAGTATGGGACCCTTTGCTGTCCTCTAAGGCGTTTTACTTTATCTAAAATGCCGATTCTTAGGGTAAGTTTAGCATGGGACCCTTTGCTGCCCTCTAAGACATTTTACTTTATTTAAAATACCGATTTTTAGGGTAAGTTTAGTATAGGACCCTTTGCTGTCCTCTAAGGCGTTTTACTTTATTTAAAATACCGATTCTTAGGGTAAGTTTAGTATGGGACCCTTTGCTGCCCTCTAAGCCGGACCCCTCGCTAACTTTTCCAGCAGCCGCTGCTTTCACCGCTGTGTCACAGCTGATGTCGCCGGCTGGCGAAGCTCCCCTTACCACAGCTGAGCTCCGCGGTCACGTCCTGCGCGAAGCGGCGCTTTTCCAGAGGCAGCACTCGAGCTCCCGGCCTCCCCCCCCCCACGCTCCCTTCGGAGCAAAGGCGCGGCTCCCACCGGCTGTTCCGCCCCTGCGGCCCCGGGCCGGGGGGGGATGGTTTTGGAGCGGCGCGGCGCCGCCTCCCCGTCCCGTCCCGTCCCCTCCCTGAGGCGGCTGCGGCTGCGCGCGGGCAGCGGCGCGTGTGACGGCGGGCAGCGGGGGGCGGAGCGAGTGACGGCGCTCCACCGGGAAGCCGCGCGACGATCCCGGAAGCGCGCGCGGGGCTGCGGCCGCGGTCGGGGCAGGCGGCGGGCAGCGCGGCGGGCCGGGCCGGGCCGCTCGGCCGGGAGAAGAGGAGCGCGGAGCTGCGGTGACGGCGGCTGCTGCCTTGCCCGCCTCATCCCCATCCCCCGCGCGGCGGCGGTGGCGGCAGCCATGACGAACTTCATCTCGGTGCAGCTGAAAAAGGCCTCGGAGGTGGACTTGGCCAAGCCGCTCTGCAAGTTCATTCAGCAGAGCTACCCGGGCGGCGACGCGCAGGCCGAGCACTGCCGCGCCGCCGAGGAGCTCAGCAAGCTGCGCAAGAGCGCGCTCGGCCGCCCCCTCGACAAGCACGAGAGCGCGCTCGAGACCCTCCTCAGGTAGGGGCGGGACGGCCGGGCCGGCACAGACCCCTCGGCGCCGGCACAGACCCCTCGGCGCCGGCACAGACCCCTCGGCGCCGGGCGCACCGC
Source organism: Nesoenas mayeri (assembly GCF_963082525.1). NCBI lineage: Eukaryota > Metazoa > Chordata > Aves > Columbiformes > Columbidae > Nesoenas > Nesoenas mayeri. The sequence goes on from NC_137543.1 coordinate 112,114,538, forward strand.
CCTCCGCCGGGCCTCCCTTCTCCTCTCCGCCCGCTGCTGGCGGGGCGGGCGCGCATCTCCCCTGCCCCAGTTGCCCTGAGGGGTCCTGGCGGCAGCTCCAGGCCCTGGGCGCGGCGGAGCCGGAAGCAGGTGCGGGCGGGCCGGCCCAGGTGGGGCGGGGTCCGCCGGGAGGAAGCAGCCGGGGCTGCCGGGCCAGCTGCAGCGGCCTGTGGGTTGCCTGCCTGCCTGCCCACCTGTGTCTGGGGCGGGCGGGTCAGCGCTCGGGTGTCTTGCAGCATCTTGGGGTGCCCTGTCCTTACCGCACGTCGTGGGATGTCATATGATGACAGCGCCGGGCTGGCGGGGGAGGCATAGGGTGGAGCCCGGTCAGCTTCCCCTTTGTAACATACCAGTCAGGGTTGGATCTAGGTAGAGATTGCAGACTATTTTGTTAATCAGAAGAGGGGAAGTGTATCTTTTGTTTTAGTGTTACATTTTGCTGTTACAGCTGACAACTTTCTGTTGTCTGTGTTTAGCGGCTTTTTGATGTATTTGTAAATACATCCTTATTTTCTGCATTAGCACATTTAGCTTGCTATCAGAAAGTTTACTGGTGCCTCTTGTGCTGGAATTATCATAGGGGAGGTGAGCAAAAGATTCATCTGTGTCTTTGGCCCAGTAAACTGCATAACCTGCAGGTAATCCTGTTGTTTTGTTTCTGTATGTTTGAAATGCTTTGAGCCCATTTATTTGTAGCTCATCTCCTCACTGTGGTCATTGTGATTCATTTACCAGGCTAATACTAAGTACACACTTCTATTTGCAGTACCAGATTTATTTTTTTTTAAGAAGGAAAAAAAAAGATGGATTATCTAATATAGAAGTGATACCTGTACACATGACACATTTCTGTAATACTATGAGCAAGCAGAAATACATCCAATGTTTGCTAGAATTTCTTAGAAATAAACTTAAAAAAAGGAAGAGCAGTGGAAAAGAAACAAGTCACTTATTAAAAAGAAGATAAGATTTATAAAATAAGTTACTGATTTTTTTGAGCTTATCAACCCTTCAGTGGGTGTTTGGGCTATAAAAGCTATGAATGTACTGATTGTATTTTACACTATCTTTGTGGTTCCCTGTTCTATTCCTATTTATTGCTGTGTATGCTTTTGAAAATACTACCATGTATACCTTTTCAAGGTCAGGGAAAAAACAAGCATCTATGAACCAAAATAGGGACTCTGCTAGCCAAATTGAAAGGCATATGACTATCTTCCCTTGAACACTGGACTTGAGTTTCCCTTTTCTGAAGGTCGCGATGGGGTTTGTGATTAGTTTCTATGTGAAATCCCTGTTTGGCTGAGCCACATCGTATAACTTCACCCTAACAACTCTACATCACCAAAAGAAGAAAGCTGTCTCTTCAGTTCTGGCCTTTCTCTTATGCCATTTCTGGAAGTCAAAAGGTGTACATGGTTTTCTGACAGGTGAGCAACTTCAGTAAGCTCAGTGGAAGGTCAGATGAACATTGGAGAAGTTAAAAGTAGTGTCGCTGAAAGCCAAGGGGCTGAGCGGGACCTCCCTCTTTTAGTGCTACTAGGTCATTAAATTAATTCAAGCCATAGTATGTAACTTCGCTGCAGGTTTTCTCTCCGATTAATGGAGGGAAACCACTTGCAATTGCTTAATTACCAGTTTTCCTTTTGAGTCAATTCCATATGCACTGATCTGTCTGCTGTTGATCCACAGATGAATTCAGCCATCCAAGGTATTGCAGTAGTCAGGAGGTGCTGAATGAGGCTCTGCGCTGGTGCCACCTTATGTGCGAACAAGGTGTGATACCTGTGCCACACAGAAGCTGCGCTAAGGCATCCTCATATCAAACATTTGCTTTTTAAGTTGCATTGTTTGATAATATTTGTTCCCTTTACAGTGGAAGTGGGATAAGATGAAGGTCTGAGTTAACTGTAAATGAGAGAAAATAAGATTGTCAGATGCATGTTTTCCTTTAACAAGTTATGAGTGGTTTGTCCTTGTCTGACCATTTATATAATGGAAAATAAGTTTGTTCTTATTCTGTTAGAATATTCTGACATATATTCTGTAAGGTGCAGTTACTTTAAAGGTCAGACTGTCTGCACACCCAGAAGCTTGAAGTATCCAGCTGAGCTTATGACTGAAAGAGCACAAGCATCTCAATGCCTTGCATTTCCTCTGAAAATGCCATTACCTCTTCTAGTATTTTCCTGTTGCTTTTTAAGGGTTGTACTCAGTCTTATGTTTAAGTAACAACTTTAGCAAGATTTTTGTTAAAGTTGGAGTTCAAAACTTCTTAGTTAATGAAGTAAGGTTGGAAGAGCTAATTACAATGTGGGTAGCCTTTGCATGCATTTACTTCTTTGTGGCTTTTTATAGACCATAATACCTAGCAGAGCACTTCAGACCATTTAACTGTTGAGAAACGAGGGCTTAATCTTCTGCTAATTAATCTAGGATTTGCTGATGGTTTTTTAATCTTTAGAAGCCACGTTTTGCTGAGTAGCTACTGCAAGTGTTTTTTGGTTTTTTTTTTTTTTTCTTTTGTGGAAGAAATGAACTCAGTTGCAGCCTAATTTCTAGGAAAACTTTGAATGTGTGTGGTGTGTTGTTGTTTGACTCATGATCACAAATGCTTCTCTTGGAGAAGTATTCAAGGTAGCCAGTGAAAAGGGTCACAGCGTAACTGGGGAAGACCTCAGCCTGATTCCAGGCTTTCTTTGTTTTGTGAGAATCTGAGCACTCTGAAGGTGACATAGGTGAGCTTGGTACAGATGTTTCCCCTTAAATTCTGTCATAGCAGATTTATTTTCTTTTTGTTTTTTAATTTTCTTTTTTTTTTTTTGTAAACCCCTTTTAAGCATAATTACAGCTTCAAGGGGTTCCTTGCTTTCTCTCTTCATATTAAAGATAGTCTGGATTTCATTTCTGTTTTCTGGAGGGATGGGATGGCGGCACAATTTTAATTGGTTTAATTCTGCTGACAACTCTTGCAGTTCTTTTAAAAAAAGAAAAAGGGGGAGGGGTGCATGGTTTTATCTTGAATGGTCAAATCCTCTGAGAGCTGAAAGTTGCAGTTCTGTTTTCCAGCTGTGAGTTCAGAGCTCCTGTTCTTATCTAGAATAGTGGAGGCAAATCTTGGTCTCTTTTATGTTCTTTTGGAAGAGATTTTTCTTTATGGTTCTTTGAAGGAGGAACAGGATTTGAGGTTCTTAATGCAATACATATATTTTAATTAAATTCTAATTTAAACCTTGACTTCCAACTCATTTAACTGCTGTAACTCATTTTCATTAGCATTTGGTAGTGTGTAATGCCTGTTTTGGTGGAAGTTTGCTGTACTTCAAGAACTAGATCTGTGTTGCTGATATCTATCCTGTCTTTTGTTGCTTTAGTTGGAACTTGGGCAGTTGACATGTTCGTGTGCTGTTTTGTAGTTCGTCACTCTGGCACAGCCAAACACAGTGCTCATCAACTTCTGTTCTTTGTGTGTTGATAGTTAGATTACTGTAAACTTTGTTTCAAATAACACCTTCATATTTACTCTCATCCTTCAGTGTGTAACTGATGTGTGCATCAGATGTGGCCATTCCTTCAATATTTATTTTCTCTCTTTATACTGCTAGTTCTATGCTGTTCTGTGGTTAACATATTCATTTACCATTTCATTTATATGTGTTTAGTTTATATATACAATTATATATGTTTAGTTTTTATATACAATTATATATGTTTAGCTACTGCTAAACAAAACTAATGGTTTTATGCTTGTGTGATTTTTTTTTTTTTCCTTTCAGTCTGCAGAGTTTTAAAGAGCTCTTAATCTTGAGTAGAATTTCAAGTTCTTTAATGAAAAGGAATGACATCACATGCTTAAAATAGTAAAGAAAGTAGTAACGTAAGTTCTGAACTTGTTAAAAAGCAACCAAACAAATGTCCCTGTCTTGTTGGTATTCATTGATGTCGAATACAGAAATGTGCATATTTGGGATGAACATACACCTTCTTGTCTTATTTTCTTTGCGATTGTGTTGACATACAAAGAATAGTCTGTTTGCAGGCAGCCAATGCTTAGGCACAAGGCCATTTAACAAGCTTTGCTTCTTGACTACCCTCCCGGCAGATGAGGGCAGGATAATCGTGGAAAGTGGGAAGACAACTCAGCTTTATTGGTGGGTTTTGGTTAACAAATTAAATTGAGGTAGGAGGAGACAGCGTGGGAAGTCTCATTTTCTTTCTGATACTGCATGAAAACTACTGTGTTGAGACCAGCTCAAGTCAGTGAAGGAAGTACATGTAAATATTTCAGTTGAAGTGATATTCGGTGCTAGTATTGAGCTAAATTTTGTACTGCTTGTGTTAATCTGTATCACTGAAACCTATTAGAATTGGAAAAAAAAAAAGCATGATGGTGTGATAAATCAGACCAACCCTAAACTGATGAGAGCGCGCCAACATGCAAAGCTGAATTTTTCTAACTACAGAAGGGATGCTCTTGTGTACGAGTTTTATAGGTCAAGCCTTGGATGTAAGATCACTTAAAAAATTGTAACTAAATTCTGTTTAACTATTGCTTTGTTTCAAGTGATATGTGCTTTCAAGGTATGGCCATCTAATGAAAGATGAAGTAAACAGACAAATGAAAATTCTTTTACAGAAAATAAATGTACATTACTTTAAAGTCATTACATTTCATGTGCTAGCTTCATAAATATTGGAAGAAACTAGTTACTGTACTATCACATAGCTTAAAATTTTCAGACTCTATTGCCAATATTTTAGCTATTTCTGAAAAATGCCTTTGATTTATAAAGTTAAGTCTCTCAGTGGAGGTAGATTTGAAATCTGACTTCATAATGGCTGCTCTTGTGCTAGCAACCTCAATGCTGAAGTATGGCAAAGTAGAATACAGATTCATAGATTTGTGTAGACAGTAAGAAAAATTACCATTTGCTTTAAAGTCCACATTAAGGTGTGTGGTTTTTTTTTTTTTTTTTAACTTTGCCTTTTGCATACCTTGTAAGTTATTAAAAGTTAATCTTGATAAAATGGCTGTCACAGTAAGCATCTGCAGACTTTTGTTTTAACTTTAGGAGCAATTTCTTTCAACTCAATGATTAGTAGAAGCCCTGCTGGGTTACTGTTGCAGATTATTGTAGCTTTTGGTACAGTTTAGTATGTTATGTCTTAAATCGCAGTGGCTCAGTTGTAGTCAGAAACCTGTAATATTTTACACACTGGGAGGTATAATTCACTGAAGACTATACTAGCACTGGTTTTGTTGTTGAATATGACTTTTAAAAAATGTGTCTTGAATTTTTAAGCAAACATTCATTGCCTGAAGAACATAGACCTTGTACATCTGCTTCATGTCTAGATCAATAGCGATTAATATTTAATAATGTAAGGAAACAGAAACCATGTTAACCTTGTTTCACAGGCTGTGAAACTCATTGCTACAAGGTATTTTGTATATTGGGAATATAAATTGTTAAAAATAAATTTGACCATTATAATGATGGGTGTATGCCCATATGGTATGTGCTGTGGGAAGAGGAAACAGGCTTTACATGTTCTGTGTTCTCAGGTGTTGGCAGTTTAAAGGCTTTCTGCTCTGCATCCAGCCTCTCATGTTTTAACAAGTGATGCAGGTATAGGGTACAACTTCAGGAAAACTTTGAATTGCTAACTGTTGCCTGGATAGTGTGAGGGACAGTGCTGTACTTGGTATATTATCTTTCTGGCATTCTTTCCTAAACATCTTCCACAGTGGGTAGACAAAATATTGGCACAGAGGAACTTCTGTTTTTAATTCACTGCGACTGCTACAATATATTCTAATGAAAAATAAGCTTACAGCTAAATTATTTTATCAAGGATTTAGCTTTCCAGTTGATATTGTGTAAGGCAAATGGCATCTATTTCAAAGACATTGAAGTTTAAACAGATGAGTCAGAAATTGTAAGGGAGTAGGCTATAATGTTCAGATCAAGAGAGTGCAGTGTAGCCTGTTAATATTATGTTTAATGCTATACTTAATTTACTTTCTCAGCATAACTTAATATCTAATGTACTCTTTGTCTTCCTGTACGTATACAGAGACTCCTTTGCATGACATTATTTTCTAATCTGCACTCCATCAGAAAGAGGAATGGGTCAGCTTCATCTGTGATACTCTTCCACTTCTGACTGAGGCAGGGTTTCCATGTTATCTATGGAAGACTGCCTCCAGTTGATCTTGTTCCTCTACTGAAAAAATCCTTTTAGGCAGGATTTATCTCTGTCCTGCAAATCCTCCATAGTTAAAAATGACCTTCACAATTTTTTTGTGTGTGGGATTGTTGTGCCCTTTTCTTTACATGCCAGTGTAAGAAACCAAATTCTTAATTTGATTTATCTAATAGCTTTTTCTTCCTTTTTTTTTTTTTTTTTTTTAATGTAGATACTATGATCAGCTGTGTTCAATTGAACCGAAGTTTCCATTCTCTGAAAATCAGGTAAGATGACTTACAAACCATTAAACTGAATGGTGACACCTACGATGTATGACTTCTAAACCTGTACCTAATCCACTAAACAGCACTTCTTTTGGACAAGACATTTAATCTCTTTGAGCCTTATATTCTCAGTCTTTGTTTATTTTCTAATTGGTGTTCACATATAGTCTATACTGAAACTTCACCACTAGTGGCCATAATTGCCTTCATTTTACAGATTCAGAATTGTTTGACTTTGGTTAGCAGTCACTGCAGTTTAGGTCAGAGAGTTGTGCTGTGCTGAGTCCTCTTCAAGTCTCCTTTTTGCAGGAAGTCTTATTTTGTACTATGTTACAAAGACTTTTTAAAATGTAATTTCTATGGGAAAACCTTTGGCAGTGGATGGAATATGATCTTTGGCTTTTAAAGTACAGTAGATGTTACATTTGCAACAGCTAACAGAATAAGCCCACTTCAGAGTTTACCACTTTATTCCTGCCTCTGCATATACAAATTACCTAATTTTTAGGTAGATATTGGTGTTCATTAAGTGCTTTTTTTGTTTGTTTTGTTGTTTTTCCTACCATATTTCTTTAAAATCCGGTCTCTAAGGAAAAATTCAGCCTAACTCCTATATATTGAAGTCTTCCTCAGGTCAAGACTGGAATACCTATTTAGGCTCCTGTATTTTGATGGAAGAAGATGTAGGTTTTATTTGGATATATTTAAAATTGGACAGAACTTGTGGTTCTTTCCTGATCAAGTCATATTTAAATGGTAATGTTACGACTAAAAGAAAAGATTTATTTCAGACTTACAGATGACAAGTAAGGAGATAGTTTTAATGCAGTTCAAACTGATTTGAGTTTTGCATGTAGCTTCATTCACTTGTAGCCAATAACTACACTTTGGGTTTTAGTGTGCAAATGTTTTGATATGGTGATCTGCAAAACCTGAGGAATGGAAAACTGAAAAACTTTGAGCAAGTTCTACAGATCTGTAAATTCTTCCAACAAAGGGAAGAAATAGTCAGTGGAAGCAGCAATGAACAGCTGGGGACCACAATTTCCTGAACTAGCATTGGTGCTAGAGGAAAATACGTTATTAAACAGTACTGTGCTCTTTCTGAAGTGCTCCACAGCCACTTTAAAATGAGGAATTTTGCTGTCCTATCTGGTCTGATATCCATTGCCTACAAGTAGTTTCATCAGCTGAATAAAGAATAAAGTTGTTGAACTTCAAAGCAGATTCTGTGAAGTATTTGCATTGTCTATGATATATATGCTGGAAATATAATATAAACCGCACTATCTTTACTTGCTTTCTCTTTCCTGAGTGCATTTCCTGATAATGCTACTACTGAATTCACTCATAAAAACGTTCCAATATGCTAGTAATTTGGAACAGTGGAAACTGCCTGATTGGGTGGTTTCCTTTAACTCTGACTATACCAAACTGTCAGACTTCTTGGGGGAGGAATATCTTGGTTTGGACATAAATTTGCCTGTTACTCAGAATATGAGCACAGTGGACAGATGATTTTGAGAATTTCTGTCTTGTCTGCTTGAAATGTTTTGAGCAAACTAACAGGAAGGAAAGAAGTTATGAAAATATATTTTTTTAAGTAACTCTTGATGACTTCCTGAAACTTCCAGAATGTTTGTAATATCACAGGTGGATTAGATGTTTTATGCAATTAGAATATAAAAGGATAAGTATGTGAATTTTTGATATTTTCTGAAGATTTCCTATTTAATTTTAGAGATAAAGATCTTTCTTTTTCTCAACTTTCAGGTCTGTGTAACATTTACATGGAAAGATGCTTTTGATAAAGGATCACTTTTTGGAGGATCTGCCAAATTGGGTATGTGTGGAAGTATTAGTGATACTAAATTTAAACAATATTTTTATATAGCTGAATTGTTAATCATCTTTCTAGTATTTTCAACTTAGCTTTCGAATGAATGCCACTATATTGGTAACAGATTATCACTTCAACCTTGTTAACAAATAAATGGGCAACATGCAAAGAATTTCTGTAGAATTGAGAGTTAATATTTGTTTTCCAGAGGCACAAATAGATGTGCAGTCTGATAATAGTTGTGCTGTCTGCTCTTCAGACTTTTTCTGGGAGCAGCCCCTGCTGACATTAATAAAAATTGTTCAATTTATATTAAATTTCAGTGTAGGTTTTTTGTAAGCCAGCTCTAACTGTTCCAGAGGAATAAGTTCCTCTTGAGGTGTGCTTATGAGTGAGTTCCTTCAGAAGAAGGGGAGTAAAGGTGGCTGGCTTCAGTAAACCAGTGTGTTGTCACATTTTGTTCAAGAGAATAGAAGGATCTACCCATGCTGAAAAATGACTCGCATATCACTTCTTTTTAAAATATTTTAATACAGATTTGAACACTTAAAAATAAATGTTTCCTGCAAACGTAAGGAGTTTGAGCCTGTGATTTATTTTAGTTATAGAGGAAATTCTGCACCACAAATTCAGGGTCGTTAAATGGTTTTGGAACACTTGCCAGTATAGAAACTAAGACTAAATCCTTTTGAGTTAAATGAGAAGTTGTTTGGTCATGTGTCATAATACTTTATGGTTTCCATTTATAAGTGAGTGTTCATCATGAGTAGCATTGCAAGATGACCATGGCAATTTTGAAGCTCCAGATAAAACCTGAAAACATGCTAGAGTACTTATTCTCTTTTTAGTTTTTTCAAAGTCTGTGTCCTTTATATAGTTCTCTGTTAGCACCTACTGGAAGTCTTTGCAATTTCCTGTGTTCTGAATACACCTACTAAAGTTGTGCTTGTGTGAACTGTATGTGTAACAATACACTACATTCTTATGCATAAGCAGGTGGCGCGCACCTTTTCTTGCTTTATTTTCTGACTGTTCTAAGAAGTCCTTCTGGAAGAAGCTTCCTGAAGATGCTGTGTTTTTTCTCAGAGTTTGATTGGTTCTGTCTTCTTTGGGGTTAGCATTTAATGATGATTGAACCTGTTCCATAGTAGAGTTCAGAATATTTAATTGTGAATTAAACATAGTCTGTAAAGAATAAGTAATCATAACATTGATGATTACCCTGAAGATTTGAATATATGTGATGTTACAGCAGCTTGAAAGGCTTGCTTGTCTGCAGATTAATTATATGCTAGACTATATAATGTTTGAGGCAGATGCCCAGAGATTTATGCAAGTGTCTGCATGAAATATCAAAGAAATTCTTAAATGAGATGTGAGTAATGCTCAGTTAAACAAGCAACGAAATAAATTTTATTTTTAAACTTTAAAGCACACCTTAGTGGAAAAAATTAACAAAAGGAGTCCTTTAGTATATATCTTTACATTGCCATATCACAGATTATGCAGATGCTGCTCTCCAGGTTAACTAGAGCATGTGTTTCAGCATTATTTCAGATCAGAATTAGCAGTGGGGTTTCCCAGTGTAAAGCAAAGTTTTCAGTTACGGAAGGAGCAAAGTTTCTGTTGACTTCTAAAGAGGAGGCAATCCTATCTCCAGATGGAAATTCAGTGTAAAACTCCATTGACTTCCATGAGGCCAAGGTGCAGGGGTGTGACTTGAGAGTTCTGGCTCTTGCTGTGGTGACAAACTTTTTTTCCCATCTTCCTCTGAGTCCCAAGTCTCTATCACAGGGGTAGCTGACAGATATTGTGGGTGCTTGAAAAGTGACCCGGTTCACGGGGTGGCGTGTAATCTGAAATATGTTGGCTGAAGTTAATAGGTAGAGCTATAAACAGATGAGTCTGAGGAAAAGCTATATTGCTAAACAGCTATTCTCACTGTAGTAAATCACACTTGGGATGCAGGCCAGAGTATAAAGTAGTTCTGCAGATAAAGTAATTCTGCACTTCAGAAACTTTAAAGCCGTATTTTCATTTTTTTTGATGTGTTTTAGTTGTTTGAATGATGTATAAGTTGTACAAGATGTTCTTTTTAGAAAAAATCTAGAAAATGAAGTACAGAAGAGAGATTATATAAATGGCTATTGATGAAATACAGTGATTGTGTAGCTTGTGTTTCACTCAGGGAAACAGAATGGCAAAAATGGCATGTCAGATTTGTGGCTGCTGATCTCAAAATTTAGTGCAGGTCAGGAACTGCTAACACAAACTTCAGAGTCATGTTAGATAAATATGTAGCTATATAAGGAAGCTGGATGTTAGTTAAATGTTTTAAGGATAACTTAAAAGGTATACCTGGGTTTGTGAAATTGAAAATTAACTAGTTAAGTGTGCTGTATTCTCCAAGAGGGGTGTCTAGATAAACTTTCTAACAGTAGTAGGAAATGAGTATCTACAGGCTTTAGATTTTCCAGTACTGGTTTGTGGCCAATAACCTTTTGAAAGCAATTAATAGGTTCAGAATGGTTTCTGTTTGGGTATTACTGTTTCTAGAACTCTGGGCTCCATCCTCTGGGGCTAGGATGTACTATGGGAGTTGAATCTGGACAGGACATACTATAGTGAGCACAAGTTTTAATTAAGTAAATCCTTAGCTGTTTAAGTACATGGATAACGAAGATATTTGTCAGTATTTTCAGTCTGAAACAATAGCTTTGAGAGGTGAAAAATTCCCTACGTTTCAATAGGTAGTAAGGTAGAGGATGTAAAAATCTTTGGCCTCAATCAGAGAAGGGTTGTTAATCTTGCATTTAATATACGGTAAGAGCATGTAATTGGGCAATTATTAAATAGTGATTAATGCATGGAAGTTCATATTTCAGATTATCCTGCAGTAATGCATGTGTTTCTGTACCTTCAGGAGCCAGAAACCTGTGCTCTAGTTAGAAAGACTTTCAAATTATTGTGTGTATTGTGTAGATTTTCGTGCTACTGCTTTTATGCTTTATGCCACTTGCTGTAGTTCTTCATGTTGAAAAGTTTTGTGTAAGTACTAAATTAGACTATCTAAAGCCTTCAGAATGAAGATGACTTTGACTTTAAGATTTCAACATGATTGTTACTTTCTTTGGCTTTAAACTGTTGATGTTTTTAAATATGCTTACTGGTAGTGTTGGCCTCATCTACATGCTAGACTACAGAAGTTTATTTTCATAACAATATGGATAACTGTCCATTTTGATTGCAGCTTTGGCAAGTTTGGGGTATGAGAAGACCTGCGTTTTGTTCAACTGTGGAGCATTGGCAAGCCAGATTGCAGCAGAACAGAATCTGGATAACGATGAAGGACTGAAAGCTGCAGCTAAGCACTATCAGGTACAGAGGCTCCCTGCTTATGCTTAGGGATTCAGAAACATTAATCGTAAAACATCAAATAAGTATCTCTCAATTTTAAAGCTATCTGTACACATAAATATATATATACATATTTTCCCTCTCTTAATTGCGAAGGTGGATTGGCTAAGTAGCTGGTCTTTGCTCATATTTATTTACCAACTTTGAAGGATTTAATTCCATAAGTTCCCCATACTCCTTCCCTCAAGTGTGTGGTAACTAATAAGCTTCAGCTTAAGATTTAATCTTTTCAGCTAGTATGAATTTTAGTTTTAACAAATAATAATCTTTCTTCTTTGTGGAATGTTCTTATACTGTTAAGTGTAGCAAGTATACCTTTACTTACAGTCCATAAATGTCTCAGTGTAAGTGGCTTTAAGAACAAGATGTCACAAGGAATTACTTTTAGTGCCTAAACAATAGATAGGAAACCATATACCAGAAAAGCTCTAGGTTTTCTTAAATGGTTGTATGTATTATATTTGTAAGAAAAAAATGTATTTGGAAACGTGAATGATTATATATTATTTTGTTTTGCTTAGTTTGCGAGTGGTGCTTTCCAACACATTAAAGACACTGTTTTGTCAGCCTTGAATCGAGAACCTACAGTGGACATCTCTCCAGACACAGTTGGAACTCTCAGTCTTATTATGTTGGCTCAAGCCCAAGAAGTCTTTTTTTTAAAAGCTACTAGAGGTGTGTCTTAATTTTTGGCTTGTATATTTATGTGCTCATTACAACTTCCACAAAAACTTAGAAATGTTTTAAGTTATTAAGAGCTTCTAAAGGGCTTTTCAGAAGCTTTTATTTTTGTCTTTACTGATTCTGCTCCCATCCCCTTGAAGGTTATTGAACACAGAACTACAGATGCCACTTCAGAATTTGTCTAAGGTTCACCTGACAATGCAGTTGTTCCATTTGCTTGTCCTTTATTATGATGTCCAAAACCATTAGTCTTCATCTTTACAAAGGATTATGTTGGTTTATATTATTTCCTTCCCCCCTTCCGCCCTTGAGAACAAAAGACGTTCTCTAAAATAACTGAGAGTACTAGAAGTGGTGCATAGGGATTTTACCACTACTCCTTCCACTTCTGTCTGGGGAAAGATTTAATGAGAATTGAGAAATAAATGACTGTGCTAGGAAACAAAGGAAGTTTCCTAAGAGTTTAGGGGAAACAAATTCTGTTTGATTGCTCCTAATTTTGAGAGAAACTCTTTGACCAAGTCTAACTTTGAGAATGCCCAGTTTATCTTGGAAAGTGGTATTTTGCAGGTGGAAAAAAAAAATCGCATCCCTAACTGTTAAAGGCTGATTGTGAAATACTGATTCAGAGGCTGTATATTTTAATACAAGCATTAAAGTGCATATGCTTCAGAGATGTTTCCTGTGGAACAGTGCTATCTTCGGTACAAGATTTCTTCCAACTCTTTGCTATGCTGCTCTTCTCTCTGTCTTTACAAGAAATTGTGCATCTAGAAATTACAGGTATCTAAAAGCAGAACTAAGGACAGAAGTCACATGTGATTGCCCACCAACAGCTCTCTCTCCCCGTGTTGTTTGGAACATAGTGGAGGAGGGCAAGGGTTATCCTAACTGGGATGTTTCTTCACAGGGAAGATCCCTGAAAATCCTTGTAGCCTTACTGCTTTTAGCAGAATCTCAACAAGACATTGTCGTTTTTCAGTCAGCTGATAAATTATGTGTGTGTTCTTTATCATTCTGGTAGCAGTGTTTTGATCTCTGGCTTTTTGGGCCTTGCTTTGAAATAAATTTGTATAACAAATGCCTGAAACTTTTCTTCAGAGCAGGAGGAGACACTTAGCTCATTTTGCATGGGAAATAGATCTTTCTGTTACCTTCTTGATTTCTTCTTATCCAAAACATGAAAAAGACAAAGCAAGGCTGATGCAAAACCCACATGTGCTCAGTGAATTAAGATTTTTGTGACTATTCCCAAGACAACAAGTCTGCCAATGTTAGAAGAACAGTAAGGTTAATAATCATCTGACTATGGAGGTTGTAGGTTTTGCCAAATGTAGAGGTTCTTTTCCCTGCCAGGAAAGACATTTTTTGAAGAATCATGTTTGACAACACAATTAATTTCAGAAACCTGTTTTTTCAAGTGGAAGTGCATCAAAGTTTGATTTCAAAACTCGAATTTAGCTTCTTCCTCCATTGACTACCTTACTTGTGATTTTCTATTTTTTTCTCTTATGTGGGACAGTCTTAGAGCAGCTTACTAGCTGATAATGTTATATCTGATTTAACTGAGTTTACTCACAAGTTGAAAGAATGTGAAAGTGTTTGGCAAAAACCAAATTGGTCACTGGAGTCTAACTCACTACGTAACTACAGATCAGCTCTTTAAATTTCTGAGTCTTTCGTAATGTTTTCTTTAAGTCTGCATTTGTTTGCTTTTCCATCTCAAGGCTTGCATTGTAGCTGCAATATTTTAAAGATATGTGAGTAAAAGCTAAAGCTTCTGATGGTGAAAGATCTATTCCGAGCTCTCTGCATGGATAAGTGTGTCTCCTCTAACATTTCCTTTGCTAATGGAGATGTAGTTAATATGCCAGTATTTTTTAATTCTCTTTTCTTAGAGCTGAAGCTCTATGAAGGAAGATGCTACTACCACACACTAGGTGGGGCTAGAAGAACAGTCTATTTAGATATTATTTGCTTTGGTTTTATTAAATTCTGCCCTGGACAGAAACATTTTAGCAAAGAAGTAAGTTGCTAGGCCTGATAAGATCCTTTTTCTCCATTTGTCATCTAAATCGCATTCCACAGTGAAAAGGTCTTTCTGGCATACCTTAAATGCATTTGCCTCATTGAAAGTAAATACATTACATCATAGCTCATGCCTGAAGTGTTGTAAATAGATGTGCGAATATGCTGGAGTGAGCAGCTCACTTGGGAATTCTTTTGATTTAATTCTAGCAATTAAGCATACTGTGCAGACTTCCTTATCTCCTCATGCCCCATATTCATGCTTATCAATCTGGCAGTACATAAAAATCACCTGAGTCAGAGGATACTTGTTTGTAAGGGCAGCTCTTTAGAGTGGATAGCTGATGTTTGCATTGATTGCCTGCTGTCTCTTGGAAGGCTCAGTTGCTACTGCAGCCCAGAGGTGATTATAAAACAAGATAAAGATAGATGAAGCATGTTCCTGTTTCAACAGTTTTGGCATTGGGAACAGGGTGAGGACGTGAGGCAGGGAATACCACTGCCGCTAGGCACATGCAGCTCTGATATGAAATAGTGGATGCCGCTTGGAGGAACTGTGGTTATTTATGTCTAGGGATGGTGTTTCTATACTCACTATCACGTAACAGTGCTGCGGAGCACTGTGGAAAGGACCAGTCCCTTCTCTTCTGTTGTGCTTCTGTGAATTTGTACGAGTCCTGACATGGAGCTGGGTTAGGGAACAGATCCTGCTGAAAATTTAACTATTCTTTGCTAACTAAATTTCAGTTAAATTGACTGTGGCCGCACAAATGCGTGTGCTGGCACAAGAGAAGGGCTGGGAACAAGCTGCCAGAGCTAGAGTGGGACTGCAGCTTTTATTGGCAGCTTGCCATTGCTCTGAGGTAAAGCATCACTCTTAATCCCGCATAAATGCCAGCGGCTGCCAAAAGATCTCTTGTACAACTGACTGGACTTTCAGTGTCATGGTTAAAGTACGAAAGTCTGGAAACTGCAGCTAAGTGTCAAGAAAGAAGAATGGGATCCCACTTTGGAGCTATCATGTAAAGCTAAACCCTTCAAATGCAGTTATTGCCATTTGAAAATGAAATAATTTTCCTGCTGACTTGTAAAAACTGATGATAATCATAATCGTTCTTTGTGTTTTCTCTCCTCCCCCTAGATAAAATGAAAGATGCTATCATAGCTAAATTAGCTAACCAAGCTGCAGATTACTATGGAGATGCTTACAAACAATGTCAATATAAAGATACTTTGCCCAAGGTTAGTAACTCTCATGGAGATAATCTGGGATCTGCTGTTATTGTGCATAACTGTTATTGTTTATGATGTACTTGATAGAATACACTTCAAATGCATCCTCAAGAAAAGCTGACATTTCTACATTTCAGTGAAATGAACCTGTGATTTGACAAACAGTGAAGAATCTAGGAGGCAAAAGATAGTGTGTTTGTTTTTTCAACGCGTTTTGTGTAAAGTGAGCTTGTAATGTTTGTAATAGCGTTTAGGGATGCTTTCTTAGTACTTAATGCCTTACTAAATGTTTTTCAAACTAATACTTTCTAATGGGGCTAAATTGGCTTCTAGTCTCAATGTTTTCATGTGAAATTTGCTCTTGTGTTGACAGCATGAATACAGTGGTACTGTTCACTTACCTGTTAATGAAAAACATGAGTGGAAGTCAGTGTGTGCCCTCTGTCCTTCTGCCTGTCTTCTCTTCTTCCTCCACCCCAAAACAATCTTGATACTTTTAAATTAAGTCAGTTTAGTCTTATCTGCTCAATTGAGTGCTATTGGTTATGGAAGATGCAGAAGGATCTTTTTTTCATACTCTTTGAATATATATTTTATAACAAGTACTTCAGAAATGAACAGGTTTTCAATGTATCAATTATGTTCCGATCATAAAACAGCAGAAAACTTTTTGTCCAGTGTTACAAATGTAAAAGTTGGACTCTTGAAATTTAGATCTACCTAAGTAGGAGATTGTCTTCCATAGTATGTGGTGGTTTCTTTGTGAATGTCCCTGGGAAGCATCCCTTGTTGCTAATTTGCAGTTATTTTTCATTCGTTAATACTTTCAAAACTCTAAAATACCTATTCCAGCTTGCAGTGGTCTTTCTTGTTACAAATAGAATGTGAAATAGACTAGATTTACAAAAATTACACTAGAAAACTTACTAAAAATATTTTTTACCATTGATAAATGGAAGTGGTTGATATCTGGTTCTATAACTTAATATGCAATCTTAGTCAAATTATTGCCAGAGTATTTGCTAAAGTTGCTTTTGTTATGCATGAGGAAAAATAAATCAGATTTTTTTTTTCTTTTTTTTTTTTCCCCTCTGTTTCTAATGCAGAATAAAATCGTGATAGAAACTGTGTGGGTAAGGGCTACAGTTCTAGAGCAAAAGTGTGCATTTTTATTCTTAAGCATTACATTACACAAATGCCTTTGTAGGCCAGTCAGTGAGTTTCGATATATATTTTTGAAAAACAAAAGTTTTTTAGAAGTTAAACTGATATCTTGCTTGGTTGCAACTTGATACGTTATTTTATATATGCACATATTTCCTCTCATACATTCTGTGACATCTGACAGATTGGGCTAATATTTCACTTAAGTATTATGTTTATGACTGATTTCTGAGTGGCAAAGAGATATAATAAAGGCGTTGCTTTGTCTCTTATTGTGGACTTTTCTAAGCCATAGATCTCCTCCCTGTTCCAGTTCCACAGTAATCTGTAAATTGTTTATTAGAGAGAACATAATAGGGTTTGCTGGTTCCATGAGTTAACACCAGCTCGGAGAACAGTTACGTTTTTACGAGTGTGAAATAGATGTTGACTTCAAACATCAGACTTTAGTTGCAAGTCTTCCTGAACAGCTTTTTCTTTCAAATTTGCCCTCTTTTTTAATCTTTGTGGGAGCAGCAAGTTTATACAAATGTGAAGAAGCAGGCCTTTGTATACTGAGGTCTTTAAGATATTGCTGTGGTTTTCCACTAATCCTTGATTTAAGAAATAAAACAATAAGGCTGAATCCTTGATCAAAGACAATGCCTATACTGTGGGCTGCAGGTTAATGTTGTTTTTTTTTTTTCGTGTGTTGGTTGGTACTCCTGCAAAGATAAGTGCATTTATATAAAAGTCTAAAAATGACTTTTGAATTGTTTTCCTTGTCAATACTTACTGGTCCTCTCTATTTGTTCTTTGATTTCCTAATTTTAGAGTTATTTTCTCAATAGGCCTGTTGCTGATTTAGGTGTAATTGCTTTGTTAAATTAAAAACAAAAAAACCCTCCTAAACCAAACAAAAAACCAAAATAAAAACCCAGACAGGCCTAACTTTCCGTTCTTTGCCCTTCTTTTAAGAACACTTGGTCTTGGCTTTGTCTTGGGGGAATTTGGAGGTGTTCTTGCAACTATCCTTTCTAATATATGCATGCATTTCTAACTTTCAGAGTAAATGTTGTGACTTCATGGCTTGAATTTGAATTATAGTTCATGTGATGTAAAATAACAGAAACTAAGTATTTTGCAACAATGGATTTAAAAAAAAGAACAAGAGAGGACTGTTTTCAGTCCATGTGAAGTCATGTGGTCTCCGACATTTACCTCTAATGTTTTAACCTATCTAAACCATTAATTGGGTGATTCTAATTTCCTTTTATTCTTCCTTTTTCTTCCTGCATCCCATGTTGTCTGTGGTGGTTAATGTGGTTGGACTTTCCCCTGGTCAGTATTTTTATTTCCAGGAGGTGTTTCCTGTTCTGGCTGCAAAGCACTGCATAATGCAGGCCAATGCAGAATATCATCAATCTATCGTGGCAAAACAGCAAAAGAAATTTGGTGAAGAAATTGGGAGGTTACAGGTGGGTAACTTTTTTTTCTTCTCTGAAAAATATGGGAAAACTTTAAATCCTGAAAAGCTAGCTTAGAGTTCCAAAATTCAAATAGCTAAGAATGACATGTATTAAAAAAACTGCAGAGCATGTTTATCACATGAATCAAATTATTAGCAGCTGCAAAGGTGAGCGTTATCTCTGAAGATGTATTTTAATGATTTTTGGGCAGTTTGATACTGCTTGCTGTGTTAGGTCTGTATCTTTACATTTGCCTGGGCTTCTTATCTCAGCATCAGTAATATAGCAGATTTGTTATTAAATTTTCCAAGTAATGTTATTTAAAAAAAATCCAAAACATTAAAATTCTGTCCAGTCTATACATAACTCCTTTCCTGCAATCCTGATTTAAAAACTATATTTTTTTGCTTCTGTATCTGTTTTCTAGAGTGACTTAGATATAGATGATGTAATGAGTAAGGTCTTCTCGTGTTTTAAGTTCGATAACTTCTTACTTCAGGTCCCCTGGTGCTTGGAGGATGAAGTGTCACTTCATCTGACTTTGTAGGATCTGTGTGCAATATCTATTTATTGATATGCAGGAGAGTTGAGAGACTTAAATAAGACTATCATGTTGACGTTTTGAAAGTTACCATTATGCATTTATTGACTTGGTGCAGGGTGGAGCTTGAAACTTCTTTGTATACTTGCATGACAATGAAGTGCTTCTATGAACTTGTAATAGCAAGTTGTTATGACTACATTACTAGGTGATAGATGAAGGTATATCTGTTTGTTCTTGAGTTTCAAATCTGCCTAGCAGTCCTCCTTTTCTAGGACTCTACTGTGACAGAATATTAATGTATTTTTTTTTGTGCTCGCTCTTGACAGGTCTGGCTATATCAAATTTACTATTATAGTTACGTTCTATAGTAAATTAGTTTCTGTCCATGATTTTTCTTCATGTTGTGTTACAGGAAGTAGGTAAAGTGTGGGGTTGTGTAGGTTTTTGTTTTTCGTTGTGGTTTTTTTTTTTTGGTGGGTTTTTTTTTGTTTGGTTGGTTTTTTTGGTTTTTTTGGGGTTTTTTTGCTTTGTTTTGTTTTTTGTTTGTTTGTTTTGGTTTGGTTTTTTTTTGGTTTGGGTTTTTTTTTTTTGTTTTGTTTTGGTTTTGGGTTTTTTTGGTTTATTTTTAGTGAAGCCTGGGGAAAAATACTCCATTATTACTTACTTTAGCTCTGCATGTAGTCAAAAGTTAAAATTTTGTATCTTCTTATTTAATACATTTAATAAGATGAAACTCAAATCCTGTTCTCCATAGTTACTAAAAGACTGCTTCTGTAATTAATCTAAATTAGAGACTTAGTATCCTTTTTAATGAGTTTTTTAAAAATGCAGTTGCTATAAAGCAATACCCTGTTTTTATTTCTCTTTTTAAAACTTAAAGATGGATTAAATTGGGGGTGTGTGGAAAATTAGTGGAAATTTTTCTAAATTAAAGTATATGTGCACACCCCTGTTTCTTCTCTCATTTTCTGTTTCTGGCAAATGCTGGTTAGACTGTAGTATTGTATCAAACCAAAACTACTGTTGTGTGATTTATGGCACAATGGAAAGTGGCACAAAATATCAGCAAATTTCAAATATACTTCACTTCAGATGTAGCTCAGGTTCTACTTCACAATCCCAAGAAGTCTGAGTTTTTGAATTGTTGTGAGTTTCTGTATACCTCAGCTGACATTTCTTCTCAGGATTTTGTTTTTACACATTTACAACACAAAGTGATAAGTTTGAACAGATACAATCAAAGGACAGTGTTTTGTCTTGCATCTCTCCTGCAGTCAATTTGATGTAGCAAAACCAGATATCTCAGGTTTGCATCTAGGCTGAGCAGACAGAAGCAAAGAGGCAGCAGACACTGGTATTTTATTTTAATTTAGCAGAATTTCTGTAGCTTCGTAACTCAAGGTTAGGTGGGTGTTAGTGGCAGATGTGAAAAACAGGGGCTTGAGCCCCTTCATGAACATGAGCAAGTGAGCAAGGTTTCAGAAACAATATAAAGTTACCTGGAAAAGCAAGCTGTGGGTTTTTTTAAGTACCATGAAAATG
Organism: Nesoenas mayeri; assembly: GCF_963082525.1. Taxonomy (NCBI): domain Eukaryota; kingdom Metazoa; phylum Chordata; class Aves; order Columbiformes; family Columbidae; genus Nesoenas; species Nesoenas mayeri. The sequence goes on from NC_137543.1 coordinate 112,134,953, forward strand.
GCATCGTCATTTATTTTAACTGTATTTTTTTTTTTTTTTTTTAATAGCATGCAGCAGACTTGGTGAAAACAGTGGCATCTCGTTATGATGAATATATAAATGTTAAAGATCTGGTTGACAAAATCAACCGTGCACTTACAGCTGCCAAAAAAGACAATGACTTCATTTACCATGACCGGGTTCCTGACCTGAAAGATTTGGATTCCATTGGAAAAGCCAGTCTTGTGAAGTCTACTCCAGTTGTTGTTCCACTCAGTCAGAAATTCACTGGTAAGCGAAGTGTGTGGAGTGAACAGGGTAATTGTTACCTTGTGAAACACATCACCACCAAAGTTCATTTCTACCATGAAAAAGTAAACGTTTACTTTTGAATTGTGTTAAACCTACAGGAGTGTTTTTGAAAGTGCCACTTGTCTTTTCCAGTTTGTTCTACTACTTGATGATAAAAAAAGTACTGGAAGAATAAACCACAGATTGAAAACTGTTAGGTGTGATGTGCCTCTCTCTTAAACAGTTTCTCAGCAGCTGTGTTTTCTATATTAAACCAAGCTTTTTAGTTTCAGAAAGAACACAAATATATGGGAAAAGTATCCAATTGTACAATCTTAACTAACCTAGTTGCTGGCCTTCCATAAAGATGAGAAATGTCAGTTTGTTGGCTGTACAGGGGAGTTCTGGAAAACTAATCTCTTCGCTTTCTCATTTTCTTCCTTTGGAAAAGCAGAATTAGAAATGAAGCCATAAGGAAAATCTGATTTGTGATCCTACAATTGTTTTAAATATAATGCCTTTAAATTATTTCTAAATCAATTTCAGTCTTAAAAACTGAAATCTAATCTGAAGACCTGTAGAAATCTATTTACTTTTTTCAAGACATCTTCAGGGAGTGTGGGAGAGCATCTCAAATTGTTTAGATCCGTCTCTGTAATACAACCTGTACAAAAGAGCTGTGGGGATGTTTGTGTCCTTTTACCTTCACAGTGCAACTTGAGTAATTTATACTACTTTAATTGCAGACCTATTTGAGAAGATGGTTCCATTGCAAGTTCAGCAATCCGTGAGTGTTTATAACCAGAGAAAGGCAGATCTAGTGAACAGGTCAATAGCCCAGATGAGAGAAGCCACAAATCTGGCAAATGGGTGAGTATGGCGGCTTGTTAAATTTATCAAGAGGAGTTACAGAACAGCCTATAAACACGGGTTGCCTTGCAGCCTGCAGACATCCAGATTACAGCTGCATTTTTTTTATTACTATGTGGTTAGCTGGCAAACCATAGCAGGGGTATTTAGAACTACTTTTCTGCAGATTCTAAGACTGAAAGCATATTAAGAACAAAGAGTACTTAATTCTCTTCAATCTTTCCTCATTTTTAGGAGTCTGACACTTTCTTGGAAAAATTTCCAGTTCCATTAATCTAGAAGGATTTTCACATTCCAGTGGTCAGCTTGATTGTACTCAATACATGATATTCCTCACCCACATTTTTTTTTTCTTTAAATAATAATAAAAAAGTTATATCAAGCTGAAAGATAGGAATATAACGTGAGGCGGTTAGTTCTTTATCTACCAGATAGTTACTACTGAAAGCGTTTGCCGTATTTTTTAAGTGCAGAAATACTAGGATTCGTTTAGCTTTTTAAAACCTTTGAAGCTCATTTTTGGTGAGGTATATACTAGGAATAATTTTAGAGATTTCAATTTGAAGCTTCTGTCCAGGAATACATTATACTCTGTTTCTATTATAATTGTATGATTGTTTGGATAGAAGTGTTATTTACAGTATAAAACCATCTAAACAATTTGCTATTTATCATGTTGGCTTTCTCAGTGTATTGGCTTCCCTCAATCTGCCTGCTGCTATTGAAGATGTATCTGGTGATTCTGTTCCTCAGTCTATTTTGAACAAGTCTAAGTCTGTGATTGAACAGGGAGGAATTCAGACTGTTGATCAGCTGATCAAAGATCTGCCTGAACTGCTACAAAGGAACAAGGAGATTTTAGATGAGGTAAGCTCAGCAACTGCCAACACTAAAACATTCTTGAAAAACGCCATCACTGACCGTTTTCTCTTAAATGGCAATAGAAAAAGTGCACGATTATCAAAAATGCTTGTAACTTTAATAGCACTTCAGAAATATGCTATTTAAGTGTTTGGTCCATACAAAAACTGTGCTGTCACACATGGCTGTTCCCTTACCAGTAATTTGTTTTTAAAATTGTTAAGGTGAGGAGGAAGCATTCTAAAGAAATTTGAGTGACGTGTGCCTTTCATGCCTGTTTTTCGTTTGTCAAATTAAACTTATATAGGATGTATAAGAAGTCTTTGTATTTTCTACACTGGCTGCATATTTTGTAGCTATGTCATGTTTAGAATGGCTTATAATGCATGTAATGTTTTTCTCCTGTAGTCACTAAGATTATTAGATGAAGAAGAAACTACAGACAATGACCTGCGAACAAAATTCAAAGAACGCTGGCAGAGAACGCCATCCAATGAACTCTATAAGCCTTTAAGGGCAGGTAAAGTTCATGTTTCATGCTTTGGATTCTGGGATTGCTCTAAAAATGTCCATTCTCATCATGTAAATTAGAGTAATTTTCAGTGCTCTGATATCTTTAAAGATACAAATTTCGGTTTAGGAGGGGTTATGCCAAAATATCCTCATTGCAGTCAGCACCATTATTTGGAGTTGTGCTAGCACAGAGAATTTGCTGCTGGCTTTGTACCATTGGAGTCCAAGCGCACTCTGAAGTTTCAGAAAGCATATGTAATGAAAAATGGCTTCCCTCCTAAGAATCTGGTTGCAATTACCTCTTAAATATTTCAGTGTACTTTTCTTTGTATATTAACTCTTTTTTTTGTTCCCCTCAAGATGTGATTTTCTCTTTGATTTGGTGGTTTGTTTTCCTCCAGCAGTTATTCAGACTACTTGGAGCCATCATTATAGCATGTTTTCTGTGCCCTTGATATGTGTTGTTTTGAAGCTAAGAAGGGACTGATACCACTGCCTCAGTTTGGCAAAGTTAGAGGGATTCAAATCTGGGGAGTAGCTCAAACCAGTGTTCATTCATATATGTTTGTATGCTTCTCTGGAGAATTAATATAGGTGTCTATTTAAATAATATTATGCACTATTTAAAACATAACTTATAAACATATTTTATTTATAAGTCTTAATTACTTCATAATGTGAAGGCTCATAAAAATGTACGAAGACTTGCTGAAAAGCGTGAAAACTGCTGTGATGCAAGGCTTGGATAAAACAAGCTTTGAAATAATACAAACATTTTCCATCCTACCACCAGAGGGGGCCAATTACCAAAATATTTTGAGCAAGGCTGTGCAAGCAGATGGCCAAGTTAAAGAGCGTTATCAGTCTCACAGGGATACGATTGCACTTCTGTGTAAGCCAGAGTCAGAACTCAATGCAGCCATTCCTTCTGCCAACCCAGCAAAAACATTACAAGGAAGTGAGGTAAAGTGTTGAAATTTGTTTCTCTTTTGAATAAAAGTGATGTTCATCAAACCAAGTAAACTTAAATGAATTGATGTGGAAGCTGATCCTTAGCTGCTCTTATTTCTGTCACAGTTGATACAGGAGCTAACTAACATTTGGAAAACAAGTTGGTTTAAAATTTGCTTGAGTATATTTTGTTACACTTAATGTGAGCAAGTTCAGTCTCCATGGACAGCAAGACTGGTTGATGATTATAAACAGAACTGTCGTTGATGAATATTTTTGTTATATATAGTGGTGTGGTGTAGCGCTCAGGTTCTTGGGGCAGTTAGGCAATGTAAAAAACAGGGTCCAGTATTTTAAAGTATTAGGCAATTACATGAACTTGCTTTCAAAGAAAGTCACGTTTCATCTACAGTGATGTGATTATTTTTCTCGTAGGACTGATTTGAAGTCAATGTTTTTGACTGCCTTTTTTTAGAATATTCTATTGGAAGGTATCTGATAAATTAAAAAAAAAAAGATTTAAAAACCTTTGTAGTAATTCAGTGTTATTAGTGGATGCAAATCTTTAGAGGAAAATACAGCTTGAGAAAGGTTGAATATCTTCGTTTTGTTGCATTTTGTCCTGATTAGTCATCTGAAACACATTTATAAACAAATACTCATGTAGTAGTGTTGCCAGCATCAATGAGGAGTGCAAGATGGAAACAAATGGTAGAGTATGCTTCCACAGTAATTCCTCTAAACATACTAACTTCTGACAATTTTTATTGCCTAGGTTGTTAATGTCTTAAGAACTTTGCTGGCCAATCTGGATGAAGTTAAGAAGGAGAGAGAACAACTGGAAAATGACCTGAAATCTGTAAATTTTGACATGACAAGCAAATTCCTGACTGCACTTGCGCAGGATGGTGCTATAAATGAGGAGGCTATCTCTGTGACTGAGTTGGACAGAATTTATGGAAGTTACACACAGAAAGTGCAAGAGTCTCTAAAAAAGCAGGAAGAACTTCTCAAAAACATTCAGGTACAACACGTTGTATGCCTTCCTTCCTCTTAAACTAAGGAGCAGTGATTCCTTTACCTCTCCAGTGCTTTAGAAATCTCACTTTGCTTTCTACGCTATTTTGCTTGTTACTCTGTCATAGGCCAGTTGATACTGCTGTACTCCTTTCATCACTGAAATATCCAGGGCTATTTTTTGTGTTCAGTGGAAAGAATTCTGAATTTTTAGCAAACTTACTGAGAGCTCCAGTGTCAATTCTCTTGGACCTTTTTTTTTAGCCCGATTCTGCAGATGGCTTTGCCCCTGAAAGAGGCTTAGTCGGTATGTTAAGAAGCTTGTGTTGTGTTTTGTTTTGTTTTTTCCTCTCATGCCATCATAATACTTCTTTCAGGGGTAACAAGAGACCTGTCCTTTCTGTCTACTAGAAGACATTTTGGATATCTGAAGTACATTTTGGTTTATTCCTAACTGGTATTTACTATGTGCTTGACTTGCAGCACGTGCAAAGCTAATGAAAGTAAAAATTAATGAGAATTTCCCAAAATTTAGTTATAAATTTAGCCTTAATTTGTCAGTATCATTAGAGACAGGTACTTGAAACATCTGGAAAAAGAGGAAGTGCTAGTGCTTGGACAAGTGACAGTAGTGGCTTGAGTAACGATGGGGCCTGTTTGTGCACTTGCAACTTCTGACTGCAACTTGGATTGCAAGAATAAGGGACTTTTCCAAAAGGGGAAAAATTGTTTCTAAGTGACAACATGGCCCATGTTTATTACAGATTTAGTATTGAGATATCTTTTAACATAACATACTTTTAAAATCTTGATGGACGTTACTTTGATGTTTGAATGTCCTTCCTGAAGTTCAAGTTTGGCTGCTTCTGGCAGCTGAAGTAGTCTTTTTAAGTTTGCTCGTTTGTTTATTTTCCCCAAAAACCCCTGAAGATGTAGATGATTCTTCTATAAGTTTTCCAGTTCCCTGTCCTTTAAATAGCTTGCTTTTAGACTAACTTTATGAATGTCAGTGAAGGAGAGAGCCTAATTTGTGTAGCCTCTGAAAGAGAGTCTGCAGTATGAACTTGAGAATGAGCTGAAAGCCGCCCACATCAGAACAGAGAATTAGCCAATACCTGCTGCCAGTGAGTTAATGTATGTGTAGTTCTGAAACGGCCACTGCACTTGGCAGACAGCAAGTATTGGGAAGTATAATGTAAGGATGGAAGGTGAGGAAACGTAGGTATTGGGAAAAGGCGGTAGAAGCAATGAGTATAATGAAAAAAAATAAAGATACAGAATCTTTTGTGGAACTAGCCTGCATCATTCTCACTGCTTATTTTTTTTCCCTTTTAAGAATGCACATCAGGAATTTTCAAAGATGAAACAATCAAACAACGAATCTAATTTAAGAGAAGAAGTTTTGAAGAACTTAGCTGTAGCAAATGACAACTTTGTGGAACTTGTTGCCAATTTAAAAGAAGGCACAAAGGTAGGGTAATGCTTAAGGGATTGGAAGAATGTTGTGAGCTTTTTTTTTTATTTGCACAATGAGATGTGAATCAAAAATCATAAGATTTGCTGACATGCTATATGAGAGGTGTGTTTTTTTTGATGTTTTTACTGCAGAACTGGGGATGGTGAGTTGCTCAAATTCTGTTTGTTTTGATAACTGTGAAAGGTGGCTTTGTTCCTATCTGAAAAGTAAACTTTTCTGAGTATTAATTTGTATTAAAATAGGAAGAGGTGTTAATTACAGCTGAACTGATGCTGTAGCACCCAGGTGAGCCATTTTATCAGAGGAGTGCTTTCATCTGTTCTTCTGTAGTATTTAATCACCTTATCAAATTTGTATTTTATATACTGCTACTTGCATACATGAGGAGAGGTGAGAAGGGCTTTGTTTAGCTTGCCTTTTTTTTTTAATCTGGGCTTCTGAAAGGTGTCTCACTGCTTCTGTATTAAGTACTTTTTGCTGATTTATTGGTAGCTCACCAGAGGAAAAAGAAAATGAAACTCTGAAATGTCTATGCAAATGAAATACATGGAACTGGCTGAAGGCAGTAAAATGAAAAAGAAAGCTATCCTTTAAACAATAAATAGTTAATCACCAGAAGTAATCTAGTTTTGTTCTGGTTGTAATACATTTTCTAGTTGTCTTAAACAATTTTTATATTTACACACACGTGTGTATAAAAACCTAACAACTTTGTATGATATTACAGGGATGGACAAGAGCGGACTAGTATTTGTTTTTGAAAAGCAGAATAAAATGCACTAAGAAACTTTACTGGAATGGCAGGCTCTGCACATTGTAATAATACAACAACTGTAACTGGATCAGTATGTAGAAATATGTGAGCATGTAGTCTAAAGGATTGGGCATCTTATTGTGTTTGTTTTTTTTTTCACTAGTTTTACAATGAACTGACAGAACTCCTGCTGAAATTCCAAAATAAATGCAGTGACATTGTCTTTGCTCGCAAGACTGAAAGAGATGAACTGCTCAAGTAAGATTTCAATATTTTGTTTAAGCTTTGTAGAAACAGTTAAGTATTTATCAGGAATTAAACTTCGAGGACACATTTATTATGGTAGTTGATGAAATGAGAAAGGGAGAAAAAGTGTGTTAAGATCATCACCTTCTCTTTTTCTTAATGCTAAACCCACTTTCTTCTCCCCTGAAAAAAATAGGAAGATAGATAGTAGAAATAAATGGAAAACTCTACTTTGAAGTCTAATCTCCTGTGCCTATATACAGTTCAGCATGAATCTGTGCCATCTTATAATTTCACTGTTCTTTCTGGCATGTGTCTGTTAATAATTTTATTTTGTTCTTTTCTGTGAGGAACTTAGGATTTTTGCACCTTGCTCCTGCTGTCATTTTGGTTTGAGTAATTAGATAAATGCTTGAATGTATGATTGCCTTCTATGTGCCCGGTGTCACAGGTGAAAAACTGTTCGTTTTCCACCTCTGCTCCCCATAGTCTGATCTGGTCTGACAGTTTACTATTGTTTAGGTATGTGGGTTCTCTGCACTGCTGGGGAGAGAAGTAGATCTTGTCCTTCATGTGAAGGAAGGGTTCTGATGTTGTTGTTGTCCTCCACATGCGATCAATACTGGTATAGTATGCTTCAGCTGTGAGTTTTAGGCTCTTAAGAGGAAAGCGTAACTGAAAGGCCTTGCCTTATAATCAATTCTTCGGCAAAGCGTGTAGCCTTTTATAAAAAATAGCCAGTTGTTAATAAAGTTTCAGTTGGGGAAACTGCAGGTTTTCTGTGCGTGTATGGTGGTGTGAATGGGATGCTCAGCCCTCAAATTTTTCCTTTCCTAACTTCATCCTTTGCAGAACTATTCTTTTTCAGTTGGGCATTGTGCTTGTAAATTAATTCTTAGTACTTGTATGCAACCCCTTCCACCTCTCTTCCTACATCTATGCAATTTGGAAGCTGCATGCTGCCTAACCAAGCAATACTCAGCATCTCTAATATGTTTGTGTTCAGTATTAAAGCTGTAGGTTTAATATTTGCATAACATGCAGCTGGATCTTGCCGTATCTTTTACTGATTCATGTATTAGCTATTCACTGACAGGAAACCCTGTCAAGGTTAGGGGCAATGATCAGATGTGAGATATTTGTAGTATATGTGTACAACATGTATTGCTCAGTGTGCCCAACCCACAGTTTGAGCGAATAGAATGTGTGTTTTGCCCCATCCCCCTGCCTCCCCCTACAGTAAAAATGTTGACAATAAGCTGCATGTTCACTAATGAAAACAAATTTATTTAGATAGTTTCTCACTTAGAAGTAGAGATTTTTTTTTCCACTCACATAATGATTGCCCATTAGAGGATCAGTTTTGATAGAGTTTTAAGCATCACATTTAATGTGTTTGGTCATTTTGTAGTCAAAATACACTTCACTCAGTGGTACCACTGTTCTGTAAGCCATTGGTCTTTGAAGCATAATTTAAAGAAAATTGTTAGTTCCATCCCTTACATCATCTTCTAAGATATTAAGTTTTGATTTTGTTAGTTTCAGTATAATACAGTGTTGAAAAGTCACTTCACTATCAGCAACAAGTAGTTTGAGATATACATATGTAACAGAGCATCAAGACAGTATTTCCAGCTTTTTCTCCATCATTCCTTTTTACTTCAAGGACATTTTTCTTGGAGTTTTTCTTGCAGTCTTGTTTTTTCTACCAAGTTTCTACAAAAGTTACCAATTTTGTTCTTTGAAGCTCACCTTTGTGTGCTGTGTAACAGGAGCCTGTAGTTTGTTGCTAACCAGGATGTGTGACGTTGTCAGTCTCTGTTTTCTGTTTCAGAATGCCAAATATGAAGTTCTAGCTGTTATGTATTGCTCACCTATCCCTTTCACCCCAAATTGTCTGAAATATTAAGTGCTTCCTAAAGTCTATCTGAAGAATCTGCCCAAGCTCAAATATTGAATCTGGGCATTGAGGAATGCATTACATTCCTTTGAATATGTAAGTTAGAACTACTTCCTTGGAGTTTTCATGACAAGCTGACTGTAAAATTATGCTGCTCAGTGGCAGCTTGTAGTACAACACAACACCAAAGCTTTCTTGTATCTTAGCAAAGTAAGATACCAAAGTATCTTACCAAGACTACTTCTAACAATAGAGGTAACAGTAGAGAGAACTTGAACGCTTGTGTGTTGACCCGTTCAGATTTTTGCCAGGATTTTTTTTGATAGTTATGGTTACCTAGATATAAATGATACTGCAGACTATCTAGCTTTCTTTTTTTTAATAGTTCTGTTAGATGTATGGTATTTGCATGCAATAGTATTTATTTTAGAGCACTCTACAAACAATACAACGTTGCTTTTCTTCTGTATTTAGGCATCTCTTTACCTATCAAAATTACTTAAATTTAGTTCTATCCTTTTCTGTAGCCTTGGTGTTTCCTTAGGTTCTCAGGAAAGCTTCCAAGTTGCCAAATACTCTGACGGCTCTGTAATTTCCCATCCCAAAGCTTTTGGCTAATTCAGTGATCTATATATAGACAGTATTGAGTAGCCTCATCTAGGCGTTCCTGCTCTGGCAGGGGGATTGGACTAGATGATCTTTTGAGGTCCCTTCCAATCCCTAACATTCTGTGATTCTGTGTGAGTGGAAACCTAAAGACTTCATTAGAAAATAATTGCAGCAGTTAATCGGAGGATTGACTAGAGGATTGTTCCTGTGGAGGTGGTTTGGGCTCCAGATTCAGAGCTAGCTCAGTGATCATGCTTTAAATGCTACATTTTGTCTGTTGCATCTTTGTAGCTTAGCTTGCTGAAGTGTATAACAAACAATTCTTAAACTAAGCTGTATGTTTTCTCATTCATTTTCAGAGATTTGCAGCAAAGCATTGCTAGGGAACCCAGTGCTCCCTCCATTCCTCTGCCTACATATCAGACCACAGCAGCTGGGGGAAGTAAACCTGCTGCATCTTCAACTCCTACTCCAGCACCCAGGACCATGGTGGTAAATATATGCTATGGAATCAGTGGGTTGAAGATAGAATGTCCATAAGTCGGAAGTCCAAACTGATCTGTAATTTGTGTATATCACTCCTTAATGTATTGGAGTATTTGGAAATGTGTTGAAGTGTAATGGAGGGCAAAGTCTAAAGGCTTTGCGGAGAGATTGGTGCTCATAGTTTATAGATTTGAAATGGAAAGCTTATTGCTTTTTACATGCTTCACATTATTATCTGTATAGAGTAAATATAGACTGTCTGAAACGAAAATAAAAATCAATCAATCATATAACCACAGCTTTTGATTCCAAGACTTCCAGAAAGAAGCTTAATTCATTTTCTCTTGTTAGGGGACTAAGCCACAGCCACCAGCACGGCCACCACCACCAGTGATTTCTGCAGCAACTAGTTCCTCTTCTACATCAGCACCCGCTGGAACAGCTGCCGCTCCTGCTGCTGCTCCTGCTCCTACTCCAGGAGCCAGCGCACCTGCAGCAAGCGCTGCACCTTCGCAGGCACAGGGACCTCCCTACCCAACTTACCCAGGTTACCCAGGGTAAGCTATGGAAGGACTTGAGCAGTTCTTTATTATCCCATTATCTAAAAGCACTTGTTTGTTGCATATGACATTTTAAAATTAGTTATTGTTATAATTGAAGATGTGTTTAGTGTTTGAGGCAAGATGTTTTCTGTTTTGGTTTGGTTTTTTTTTTTCCGTTTTAATCACATAATTCTTGTTGGAATCATTTGCTGGTACCATTTGTAGGAGGGTTCGTTTTAGTTGTTTTTTTTTTTCTAAAGGAGAAGGGAGGTAGGACTGCAGCTGCTTGTCAGTGGTTTGTGAACTATTGCCAGCCCTGGTATAATCAGTTTGTGTTTATCTCAAGAGTGTTGGCATATTTCATATTTCAAATCTTGGTATCTTGCTAAAGGCGATGAAAACACAGAAAAAGTTCTGGTTGAGTAATGTGCTTTCTTCTGATGCTTTTTTACCATGTTTCTGGAGTCATCACAAGGAATTGAAGGCAGCTGCTCTTTCCTTCAGTAGCAGGCTCAGCAAATATTAAAATATGTACAATGATGTTAAACATAAGAGCGTCAATGTATAACAGTTTTAGTTCCAGCAAGTTGCCTTTATGTTACTTTCTGACTGCATTTCTTTTCCATGCATTATAAATTTTTCCGTGTTTGATCCTTGAAAGTTACCACACTATCTGCTGCACAAAAAGGAAAATGAAAGGAAAGCATTTTTGCATGTCTTTCTGTATCTATTAATGAGTTGTTATTTACAAATTAACATCATCAGTGTCTTACAACTCAAATGTGCTCTTTTTCTTTTTTCCCACCCTCACACAGGTATTGCCAGATGCCAATGCCAATGGGCTATAATCCATACATGTATGGTCAGTATAATCTGCCATATGCACCCTCACCTGTGTTTCAAAACCCTGGACAAGCACCATACCCACCGCCTCAACAACCTGGATACCCTTTTCCTCAACAGCCTTATTACCCTCAGCAATAATGCATCTGCAAAGAAGTTCTGCTTGTTAGAATTTGGGAGAAATTGGCAATAAGCATACTAAAACCTTTAGCTTCAGTTAGTGTACGATACTGAACTGTATGCAGTCTATAACTCCTCTTCATTGTTAACTGCTCAAAAATGTCTAGATCAGTTTTTGATTACACTAACCACTTTGAAAGATCTGCTGCAGTGGTTTAGACTATAGACTAATGCCAGAATTAGAGCCTAATTCAGTGGTCTGAAACTGTACACTACATGTTGGCTAGACCAAAATATTTCTTTTCAAAAATCCTATAAGTAATAAATGGGTTCAGATGAGAAAAATGAAGCAGTGCGAGCACTGGGTGTGATATATTCTACAGAAACATATAGCATTTCCCTCTCTATCGGTTTGTATTTTTTTGAGTTTAGTTAAAATATGCTATTTTGTCTAATAATCAAGGCCTTGTAAATCTTCAGTAAAAAAAATAAATTACTTAAGAATGGTTTAAACACTTGGCATTCTCGTTACCGTAAAAATGTGTTTTGTGCGTCTGTAGATTCTTTCATTTGTCCCTTGACTTGCATAACATAAAGATAACTTCTCAAATGTTTAGCCTTACAACTGATTTCCAACTCTTTTCCTTGATTCTGTATTTTTGTGACAGAATCTATAATTAACCATTTAAATGTTGGTAGATGAAGTCTTGTGGATAAAATTTTCCTATAACTTTGAAGTGTATTGGACTAATATATGTTCATTACAGACTTAAAAGAACGATTATATTTGTCTCCAGAACACTACATAAAGAGGAGAGATCAGGGTCCCTTTTACAAACCAGTTGGTCTGACCCACGTTTTCCAAAGAAATATTGATCGGAAATGTGTTATGGCTCAAAATAGAGCAACTATTGATTGTTGGAGCTTTTCAGATCATGTTTTTAAATGATTGCTTTTTTCCCTTGAAAAAATTAATGTATTCCCTCAGGGAGCTTGTTATCAGTGGAGAAGCTTTTTTTTGGGGGGAGGCGGGGAAAGAAATATTTTCTTGTAAGTTAAAGCACATTGAATGTTTACTTGTAGATCCATCTTCTCAAGGGATTAATAAACCTGCACTACATTTTGCATTAGATAGCAAAGAATTTAAGTTTGTGCTTAATGGCTTCTACCAAATATTTGCTAACCATCTTTCAGTCCTTTTTTTCTTCTTTTTAAACATGCTTGTCTAGTGAGGGACTCTCCATTCTGTTAGCTTTTGACAAACATTACTTGGTTCCGTGGGACAGTTAATTTGTTGAGTGTTTCATGCAAGAGGTTCCAGCCTTACAGAATAGCTATCACAGTACCAATGTTAAATGTTACTGCTTTGTTTTTCTATTTAAGTGCCTGATTTAAATATCGAGGTATATTTTAATGTTAGGGGTTTAGAGGGTGCCAGTTATTGTAGCATCTGGGTGGAAACCTCACTGGATCTTGAGGACTCCTCTTTGTAAAGAAAGCAGCGTACGTGTCTGTATGAGCTCCTTTCTTTGTCTCAAGTTCTTGCTATGTGGTCACTCTGATTACTTGGTGAAGACCACTTGTCTTTATTACTCCCTGATCCTCATACAGAAATACGGATCAAAAGATGAAAAATAAGCATCCCTTATAGAACTTAAGTATCTAAATCTAAAAAAAATTATTAATCCTGTAGAAGGTCAGTGATGTGGGGGAACGGGATGAAGTAAGGGAATACAGTGCCGTAGATAAACTGAGCACAAGGACAGGTGCTTTACATTTCTTTGTAAACATTGCTGAATGGGGTGGCACAGGAACCTCTCCCATTATTTTTTTTCATGTGATGCTAATGCATAAGAGGCAAGCGAGGACAACGAGAAAAAGCTAGGAAGGCAACTGTTTGGAACCAGCAATCAGAACCTGATTTTACTCTAACTGGAAAATCAGTAGTTTTCCACTAATTTCACTGTGTCAATGCGAGCAAGTGCAAATCTAAGGCAACCTTTTAAGTTCTAAATTTCTAGCACACTCTGGCCTGTAGATTTTTTTCAGTTCGCGCATTAGATGCATTTGAGCTATCGTGTAAGTTTGTTTCTAGTGCCTCAATTTATAAAGCTTATTTTAATGCTGTATAAAAAAATGTAATTTGTTCAGCATAAAGATTCCAAGAACTGAAATTTCCTTTTTAAAGTTACATAGATCTGGAATCGCTGTTCAAACATTTTTCCAGTTGTGTTACTGCTTGCTTTAGTCTGCTATTATTTGAATATGTATAGAAATCTATGCATTCTGTTCAGCTTTCACATGACCATTTTTCTCTCTCTCTTTTTTTTTTTTCTTAAAGAAAATAGAAAAATCCAGAAAACTGTATGTATCTGCTTTTAAGCATGCAGCTGTCATGACTTTGGTTGAAATGTTATCTTGTTCTTCTATAGTTTATTAAAAAAAATCAGTTAGAAAACCTGATTTCATGGCTTTTCTCTTGAGTTCTTTGGCTTCAGACAAGTGTTATTTTTGTAAAGGATGGAACTAAGTCGTGGTCCCCCAAGTAAGTTTGTGCTGTGGTGAAGGTGCTTGGTGGGAAACGGCAGCCTTTGTATGTGTATATATGGAGGAAAGGGTTGTCAGGCATTGGAACAGGCTGCCCAGAGGAGTGGTGGAGTCACCATCCCTGGAGGTGTTTAAAAGGTGCATAGATGGTTCCTAGGGACATGGTTTAGTGCCAGAGTTAGGTTATGGTTGGACCTGGTGATCCTGAGGGTCTTTTCCAACCAGAATGGTTCTGTGATTCTAAGTGGATATATATTTAAAGACACCATAATACCGTACTTTTTGCAATTGCTCTGTGGGGATGAAAGTTTACAATCACGTCCTTTTGTCTTGCATAAAAGCTTTCAATACAAGCAATGAGAAAAGCCTTATGAAGCGAACTAGTTACAGATCATTGGTGAAATACCAAACTACTGCAGGGCCAGTAGGTTTTTCCTAATTTTTTTCTATTTTAGTGTGGTTTCAGCCCATATGAAAAAGTGTAATCTTTCCTGAGCACTAATTGGACGTTGCCAGCTAATGATGCTTCTTTTGCTGTCATCCCAAATAGGATGTAGGATTCTTTTGAGTGTTTTTAGGGCTGACCTGTGGGATCTAGTCTGAATTACACTGAACGTAGTAGTTTTTCATTTCAAAGTACCTTGAGGCAGTATTTGGACCCTGACATTCTGAAATGATGTTACCTATTGCCAGGTGGCTGAAAATGGCAAGAAAATTATTTGGAAAGCCATTTTTTTCTTTGCATTAGCTCATAGATGTATTTGTTACTGAAACGTGTTCGGTTCTGAAGTCCCATGCATCTCAGAACCTGTTTTCTAGAATGTATTTATCCTGACAGAACATTGAAATAGACTAAGCGGAGTGATTGCGCTTTTAAGCTTTGGTTACATACTATTGCATGAAGCTACCTGCATTTTCAAGACTTCACTATGTTCAGTTTAAAAGAAACTATTTTGGATGTTCTAGCTCTTGAAAAGATGAGCTATTACAGCAGAGCAACACTCGAAGTTGCTTTTCTGTGTTGTTTATGGGAGGATTTGGGGCTTTTTTTTTTCTGTTGTTACTTTTAACTAGTATCAGCCACCTGCTAGCTTTTTATATTTATTGTGACTTATGAAAGCTATATTTAAAATTGTCAGTGTTTATTATTTTTAAAAGGTTGACATCCCGTTTGTCATGATAGTTAAATACTACTAGATTAAAAAATAATAATAATTTTGACTCTTTTTTTTCCCAACCATCCTAAGCACTTTTTCTTATGCTTTTATATTCTGACAAACAGCCAGAAACTTCATATTTGGGTTGAGATTTTTCTAGTTTGGACTCAATTTTGGAACTATAGTAACTTTTACTGGCAAGCATACAGTTCCTGTTAGTCCCAAATGATTACTTTAGTCTGGCATGCAATTCTCCTAATTGAGTGTAATGGTTCCTGATGGCAACAACTGTATCTCAGTTGTTGTTATCTCTCTTTTTTTTTTTTAATAAAATGGAATTATATTTGTAAATTCTTGGAAGAAGCTGGCCATCACTTTTATTAACTAGGTTGCAAAGAAAAGCTTTCTACTATCAAGCGTGAAAAGGGAGAGACGAGTGCCACTGCAAAACCAGCTACAAGTCTTCATGGCAAATTACTGCTACGGGTTCCTTCAGCTCTTTGCCCTTAAATCCCTGCAGTGATTCCGTATGGCCGTGTCTTGACTGCATTTACATTCTTAAGCTAAAGCACTGCTGGGTGCTGGGGTGCTGTTCTCCGTCCCGGTAAGCAGCTGGAGCGCTGGTGCGAGGGCAGCCCATCCCAAGCAATGCTTTTGCCAGCTGGGTGAGGTGTGTGGTGGGGCGGGCAGGGTGCAGTTTGTGTGCAGCCCACCGAGCTGGGGGCTGAGGCGGTGAACGAGCGTGGGCATACTCTGAGCCAGCTGCCTCGGCCCCTGCTCGTGGGCATGGGGAGTGCATGTCAACATCAAAAACAGAGTAGAGACTTGATTCTGACTTCCAGTGTGGACCCTGGTGAGATGTGCAGCAAAACCAGATTTGACCTCAGGTAACCTTTGACCTAGAGTAGCCTTTCACATGGAGTAACCTCTGTCTTGTGACCTGAATTAACCTTTATCCTAGAGTGACTCCTGACCTTGATGAACATCTGTCCATTGACCTCAAGTAACTTCTGACCTCAAGGAACCTCTGTCACAGAATCACAGAATGGTTGGGGCTGGAAGGGACCTCTGGAGATCATCTAGTCCAACCCACTTGCTAAAGCAGGTTCACCCAGAGCAGATCACACAGGAATGTGTCCAGGTGGGTTTTGAATGTCTCCAGAGAAGGAGACTCCACAACCTCTCTGGGCAGCCTGTTCCAGTGCTCTGGCACCCTCAAGGTAAAGAAGTTTCTCCTCATGTTTAGATGGACCCTCCTATGCTTCATTCTGTGCCTGTGACTTCGATTAACCTTTGACCTGAAGCAAACTTTGACCTCGAGTAGTCTCTGTCCACTGGCCTCCAGTGAAGGATATCTTAAGTATCCTTTGTTCTTCGACATCAAGTAACCTTTGGCCTCAAGTAACTGCTGTCCAATGACAAAGGCCAGACTGGTCTCACCTTAGAAAGTAACCTTTGACCCTGAGTAACCTTTGACCTCCAGTAACTTCTGTACTCTGACCTCAAATAACCTTTCATCCCCAGTAACCTTTACCTTGTGGCATAGCCCGGTCTGGGCTCGCTCTGGAAATCCGCCTGTGAAATTGTTGGGGAGCAGCAGCGTTACCTGACCCGGGTGGGAAGAGCTGGGTGCTGTGGTACAAGGAACACGGGGGAAATGGCTGCTGGTGTCACAGCCGAGTGGGAGTTGCCCCTGCCCCACTTCAAGCAGCCCCACCATGGGCAGTGGGTTCCTCTGTGGAGCTAAAGCCCTGGGGACGAGGCAGGGGGCAGGAGGGGTTTGTCACTTGCCACAGGTGGCCCAGGCTTAACTCATACCGATTGGCACTAGAAGGGAGCAGTTGCCTGACGTAGAAGACCGCCCTGTATTTCAGCTGGTTCAGTGTTTGGGATTTGCTCTCAGCCTGCTTGCTTTTGGGGTGTGACAGTGAGACTGTGCATCCTTGCCTTGGTTTGGTTAAAAACAAGACTAGTTTCTTCTTTTAGTGAATTTTCCTTTCAGCTAAGTTCTTCTAAGTAACTGCACTCTTCTGAATTTGGCTGCAGCTGCTGGGAGCAGTGGAACATTAACTGCCACCAGCTGTGGCCCATTGCTGGCCCTCCCAGAAATCAGGGAAAGAATCAGAGTAATCAGAGTGGAAGAAGGAGTGGACAGAACAGGTGACTAAAATTGACCAAGTATTCCGTCTCATACATGTCATACAACCTATAAAAGTGGGAGATCACGAGGGTCTCGCTCTCTTCAACCTGCCTGTCATCTCTGTGATCCAAGGCCTCGTTCCAGACCCTGCATCCCTGAATCCAGGTCTGGTTTACTGAGGAGTCCAGCCTAGGACTCCCGGGTGCCTGCCCTGCAGCCACTGGAGCAGCCGGCTCCCACAGGCAACCCTGCGCTATGCCAGGAAATTCAAGAGTGGTTTTGTATAGTTTGTATTATTTTCTCTATTTGTTAGTGGCATTAGTAAAGCATTTTTAACTTTTCCAACTTGAAAGTCTCTATCTCTTTTCCTCCTATTACCTTCCCTTAGTGTGTGTGTGTGAGAGAGAGTTAACAGAGAGCATCTGCCACGGTTTATTGTCACCCTGCAGCAAATGGTGACAATCATATACTACGGGGAGGAACTGCGGTGTGTGAGCTACCTTACAGCTGGAGAATTATTGATGGTGCTGTCTGTGTGGAGATGTGCGTACACAGCTCTTTTTTCCCCTGCTTTGTATTTCCCACTAAGGATTTTTTAGTCTCATTGTCACACCTTGTTCGGCCTCTTTAGTTTTTCTGGTTTAAAACAAACTTTTCGGAGTTGTATATTCACGTAAGACGGGGCCAGCCAGTGGTGTCGGCGTTCTCAGAAAATAAACGGCAACGGGACGTGGACCAAGACGGTGCTGTGTGCGGAGCCTGCAGCAGAGGGCAGGCCGAAACCGTGTAACTGGGAAATACTCTGCATTTCCAACAGATCTTTTTGGTGCGACTGTCTGCAAAAACAGATTTTTGAGTTCATTTTGCTGGAAGGACAGGCAAATGGCTTTTAATTAAGCGTTGCCAATTTTAAGTGCCATGTAGATATCACAAATGCTCCTTGGTTGGTGACCTGGAGCCTGAACTGTAGAACCAGCCAAGCACAAGGACAACTACATCAGCTGCCCACGTCCACCATCCTGACCAGCTGCGAACTGGACTCAGAGCACTGTGCTGAGAAGGTGAAGGGATAGGTAAGGCTTTGCAGTCATTGTAAACTGCTTTATTGCTCTGCAAGAGTTATGTAGCTTTTGGGTACTTTCCACCTTTGGTCTGCACACCTGGACAGTGTCTGAATCTACCTAGTGTGATTTAAACTCACCTCCCTTATCTGACCTGATAAGATGGCTGTTGACACAGTGCAGAGTTATCTGATTAGGCTTAAACTGCTGCTGTGATGAAGTGACATTGGGGCAAAGTGGATGGTGGTTGTTACCATGACCCTTTCTGAGACGAGGGATAGAAAAAAGGAGCACATGTTGCTGGCAGGAGAAAAGCACATTGGCTGGAAGAGTTCTGTCATTGTGGGGTGGCTACAACAGTACCAGTGGATGTTGCACCAGGTGGATGAAAAATGCTTAGAGAGGGAAGGTGCCAAAGTGGTCAGAGAGAAAGACCCAGGAGAAAGTGGAAGAAAAGCTGAGGGACAGCTGATGGTTGAGGAAACAGGGTGGTTCATCAAATGAGTTTAGGAAGACAAGGGAGCATGGAAGGAAGGGCCTAGGATTTTTGACAGCAGGAAGTCATAACATCCTGGGTGGAGCAAGCAAAGTAGAATTCAAGTTAAAAGAGTTTAAGAATTAATTGAAACAGATGAAAGAGCAATGGTAATAAAGAGAAGGCAAAAAAAGAGATAGAGCTTTAGCTGTACAGGGAGGGAGAGCTTCAGTAAAGGAATTTAAAGGTGAAAGAAATGAATGTTTTTTTCCTCCTGCTTGGGTGAGGGCAGAAGGGTAATGGTAAGAAAAGGAGTTAATCGAGACAGTAATTTCCAGTGGGTCTGGCCGGCTGGGTGAAAGCTCGGGGTTGGTGATGGGCAGAGAGGGTCTTTAGAGGAGAAGAAGGAAGATGCAACAGATCAGATGCATTTGACTACATTGGTGAAGGCTGGCTGCAATGGGGAGTTATGGCTTAGAAATGTGTAGGATCTTCAACTGAGTGACCACTCTGAGTAGAGGAATCAAGGCAGGTGCTTACATGACAGTCTGCTGTACTGGTGACAAAAAAGGGTGATATGAATCCCACAGTCTATGAAGGAAAGGAGAGACAGCAGGTTGAGATGCTGAAGCCCAAGAACTGGTGGTAGATAGGAGTATCTCAAAGCAAATGGAGTTTCCTATTTAAAACAAGAAAGCTGACTTTCTTCTCTGTTTAGACTCTTGCTGACACTATTTATAATTAATTAGTGAAGGAGCAGTCTGTATTATATTAGTAAATTTTTCATTAGTCAGTGTTTTCTAGCAAGTGTTAATTCCCATGAACGGGAAAGGAGTATGTGGGCTAGCACAGGAACAGATGTAGATGCAGGAAAAAAAATAAATCTGCCTGCTGTGTTGCTGTTTTCCAGTGTTGTCACAGGCCTTCATTGAAACACTTTTTCTTGTTGCTTTGAAGTAAACAGAACTTTGCGGTGCACTTCCTATCGCCAAATGCAAGGAAGGAATAGCTAACCAAGGCTGTCTGGCAGTTTCTGTATAATGCACGCTAGGTGGCGTTCTATGGAAAGACATAACATAAACCCAGTTCATCCAACACGTACTGCACTGCTGTTAAATCCCTGCATCTCAATGGCATCATCGGCTTTGCGTGGAAAATTTTGAACAGCATTGTTAAGGGGCGAGATGAACAGATACAAGCTGATGGCAGAAAAAGTTTTTCCATGCTACGAAAAGAGATTGTTGTGAAGATTTTAGAGAAACCAAAATGCTACCTCTATGTCCCTTCAAGGCCGTTTTGTGGATTTAGAGATCTTTTTCCCACGTTTGGTTAGGTTAAGCATGTGATATATCACCAGAGGTTTGTCAGTGGGGCTTAACAATGGAGCCACCCCACCTACACCCCTATTTTCTGTGAAATAACACCTCATGCCCGTTGTTTTTAATTAACGGGCAGAAGGGCAGTAGGTTGTGTGAAGTACTGAGAGCAATGTCCCGCATTATCAATTAATAAGTTTGCTAATCTAAAATATTTCTCCATATCTCTAGAGAGGAGGTAATAATGGACACAAGAGTCTTCTTCCTCTATTCCTCCCCTCTGGACAAGGGCCACCACTTTGGATAAGTGCATATGCTGTTGGGCAGCAAAAGCAAAGTGTCCTGAAGGTGACTGTGCTATTGGAGACTTACTGTTTTCTGCCATGATGTAGAGCTGACAATAGGACCTTGAATGTCACACATGCTGTAGCAGGCCAGTTATGGTAGAGGAAGAGCGTGTGCCCAGGGTGAGTTTACCTGAGTTGTTTATTTACCTCCTATGGTTCTGTTGTGGTTGCATTTTGTGTGCCCTCTCATCCACCGTGGAGAGGAGCATGAGGAGGTGAGCTGGAAACTCCGGGTAATGGAAAGAGAAACTTGTTGTGCCTTGGTGCACAATTCCCTTGAGCTGCCCCCACTGTCTTTCGGGGTGGTGTGAGGAGATCCATTCCCTGCACAGCTGCAACAATATTCGTATCACACAGCACAGAAAAGGTGCTGGCATTTGGAGCGCACTCAGTACATTTTTACCTGTTACTGAATGTCACTGAAGCACAGGTTATTAAAACTGTCTATGTGTGTAGCAGGAGGTACAAAGCCCCTGTTGCGAAGAGGATAATCCTGAAATATCGCTCAACAGTCACACAGGTCACTTTGAAAATGACCATAGGTGTAGATAGTTTTCCTCTTCTAGAGCGTTGATTAGTACAGGTCACAGTGGTTTTATGCAGCTCACCTTAAGCATGGATAATTTCTTAGAGCATATTCAAGATGAGGCTGTCACAAATATCCTACATGATAAAGTAGCTCCTAAAGCTTTTGAATAAATGCAAACGCTCCAGCTAGCAGGTGTCTTATTGAACCAGATCCTTCTGCCTCCATATGTGCCCTGAGTGGTACCTGTTGCGGAACCGTTGCTTTGCATACTGTACATTAACTCTGTGTGTGGGGAAGACAAACAGAAATTTGTAATCGGAACGACCTTGAATTCTGATGGAGAGCCACAGAGTGAGAGCAAAATCGGGCTCTGTGGGAAAGCATCTGTTGTGTGTCTCTGCTGACAGCCTCTGCCGCAGCGAGCAGAGAAATGGCTGCCCGTTTTTGCAGAGAGGGGATTAGAGATTAGAAAGTGTAGTAAAAGAAGACAAAGGTATGGATTATACACTTGCATGCTCTTGCAGCCTACTAGGGTGCAGTCTTGCACAACTTAGTTCTTGTAATTGGATTAGCAACAGTGACAGAGGGGCGTAAAAACGATGAATACAAAGGTATGCTAAAGGATTTCATCTCTTACTGAAACAAGGAATGTAGTGACGGATTATTAAAGATTATAAATTAGAGATTCTCTCTAATTTAGAGAGAATTAGACATTCTTTCTAATTAGAGATTCTACTTCATTTAACTTGATGATCCAGCCTGTCCTTTTTCTTGCGTACATGGCTGTGAGAGGCAGCGTGGCACCTCATTTTGAAGGAAAGAAGAGTTGGGCTGAACTTGGTTAACTGCTTCATTTTCTTTTTCTTAAGAGAGCAGGTAGCAGGACAAGATGGGTGTTGGTTGTTCTGCTGGAATTCCAAACCTTCAGGCAGGATGTCTTGCATTCTAATGGTTTCTAAACAGAAGCTTTGACTTCCAAACCCAAGAACAGATTTCCCATGGATCTGTGCCTTGTGGCAGGCAGCATGTCATGGTGTTTGATGCCCAAGCAAGTATGAGCTTTCCTAACGAAGCACCTTCTGGAGGTGCAGCAGTTACAGGGTGACCTTCTCCTCTCATGCAGGTTCTCTACTGTCTAATGAGATTTCTTTGTCTGGAAAACTTACAAGATGACTTTTCCCTTACCTCGATGCTTTCACAAAACTATTTGCATCTAATTATCCTCAGAATCTCAACTTTGCTGGCAAATTTGTTTGAAGTTTTTGAAGGCTAGGAGAAGAATACACAGATGTACATACACACGTGTGCATTCACTCCCTTGCAGGACAACATCATCGTACAAGTGCTGTTTCCATGGAAACAAGGCTAAAAATACTGAATAATGGAAATTAGAGACTTATCTAACAAGGCTTTTCTATCCTGGACAAGGTTATTCTCATCTATATGCTCTGCCTGCATGCGTCTTCATGGGTTTCTGAAAGACTGGATTTTATTTTGTTTTGTTGGTACTCTTTTCTTCTGATATGCAAAGAAGGACCCTCAGCAATAGCTCCTGTTGTTATTCCTTCTGGAGCAAAATGCTGCATTGCATCACTACGTGCTACTCAAGCACCTCAATGAGATCAGAAATTCACCTTAAGGATTCTTTCCCCATGTTGGTTTGTTTGTGACCCCATCCCACAGAAAGCAGCCCCTAGAGCATGGAAAATAGGTAGCCCAGAGCAGGCTGTGTACTGGCGGCTCTTGGTCTTTGAACCAGGGACAAGCACCTGCTTCCCGTCAGCACTAGGAGCATCAAAAAGGAGTGTTAGACACTGATTTAACCTGCAGCTCTCCTGGATGGGCATGCAGGGCAGCTGGGCCCCTGTTCTAAGGCACAGCAGCAGCAACCGGCTGCGTGTGCCCCCTGCCCTGCCCCAGAGGTGCCCCAGCCACACAAAGCCTGGCAGCAGCCTACAAAAGCACTCCTGCGATTTGCACATAAGGAAGACGCTGCACTTCAGAAAATCTTACATCTTATTTCATAAACACAGGCATCTGCTGCTAATTAAAGTAGCAGCATATAATTATACCCTTTCTTATTAGTAGATATAGAGTCTGACAGTTGCTTAGATACAAAATAAGCAACTACAGATTGTCTCCTGCACTTTAACAAGCACAGGAAACTGGAACAATAGAATTGTATACTTCTTCTGTATTATCTTCAGTAAACGTGCCTGGGAAATATATGTTTAATCTCATTGGTAGCTTGTAATTTTAGCTGTAAGGTTCTTCAGCTACCTTTCTGCTTTCTTTCATGAAGTCCCAGCCAAAATCTTTCCATGGACAGGGCAATACTTCCTTGGGGAAACCATTAGACCGAAAGCACAACAGTGCAGTTGATAGCCACCATTTTGCTGAGACCCCATTTTCCAGCTTTTTATTTCCAATAAATGTAAGTTTCTTCTTATTGATTAAAAAAAATCCAGGAGTTAGTGCAGTTACTGCAGACACTGGCAGATAAATAGGAACATAAAGTGTGCACACACCATAGCTAATATCTTTAAAAGGCAGATGTTAAAAAATGTGCTTGCCTTATTTTTTATGGATTAAGTTCACAGCCAAAGCACTCTGGATGTGACAAAATGGATCTACAGCTTTCCTAACAAAGTCCCTACTGCTTCTTATCAGAAAACTCATGATGTTATATTGAGAAATCACTTTTCTTGCACAACAGAATATGTCATCAGTATCCTGAGAGGCACATTTGAGTGTGTGACCTTTTCTTGCATTCTGCTAATAACCCCCAACTTTCTTTGCTCACAAATACAAGACTCTGTTGATACACCTACAGTCTCACTGCTCTTGTTATTAAACTGTAGGGAATGTAATCAAAGAAGTTAATGCCACAATAATCCTTCTGATCCATGCAGTTATCTCTGAAGAAATCAGAAACAATGCTGCCTGTAAAATAAATGATGTATGTTCTGGTTAATTCTGCACCAGCAAACTTCGGAGGAATACTCTGAGCTAACCTTCAAGATGCTGAAGCACTTGAAGCTGCAGTGAGATTTCAAATGCCTTTGTTATCAACTATCAAAAATGTCCAATATTTCTTGATGGAAGCGCTTAGCTTATTCATTTAAAAAAAAAAAAAAGTTCATTTAGGAGAAGGTCTTTCTTTCCTTTTTCTTTCTTCTCCAGCACTGATGTAAGAGACCTAAACAAGGGCCAAGGCTCTTAGGGATGCTGGTGGGGCTTGGGCAGCAGAGGCTGCCTGGGGAATGCTGCAGCCAGCCTGGCTCCTCTGGGACTGAAACTGCAGATTTCCCTCTGTGGCCAGTGTGGAGAATTAGGTGTTGAGCAAAAACCTGAAGTGTCTCCTTCACTTAATTAGGGCAACTTTACCAGAATTTAGGGCACTGTTTCATGGAAAGCTGAAGGCAAAGTTAATAGGCAGACAAGCAGCTGAAACATCTTCCTCAGCAGAGCAGGTTCGGGGAGTGCTCGGTGTGCTGCTGAATTACCTGTCAGATCACCAGTACAGCAGCTCGCTTGCATAAGGAGATAATAGGATTTCTTTTCATTTACATTCATATTTTCTAAGCTCTTTAAGCTCTGCTAACTGTGACTGTTTACCACTGGGGGTCAGAGATGAAATGACCCTTCTGTACAAGAATCTTAATTTCTGATTTTCTTTATGCTTCTCAAATGCATGATAAAAGTTACCATCTGTGCTAACTAGTACTAAATATTTTAGCCAGCAGGGTGTCAGACAGGAGCTTAGGTTCAAGACGGAGGTGACTGTGTGGTTTGTTGGTTGTAGGTCACAAGCAACGTGTCTCCCAGGAAGTCTGTCCTGGTACGCATGAGTCGAGGAAACAGGTTGCTGGTAGAGAGTGGAGAATGCTGGTTTGCTGTCCACTGCCTGTGTGGTCTGGTGGGGCTGACAGGCTGGCAAAGGTTTGGCATTTGAAGTTGGGCTGTGCAGTATACTTGGAAATAACTTTCAAATGCTTGTCGCTGTCCCAGATTAAAAACAAAACAAAAAAAGGGGGGGGGGGAGGAGAAAGAGGGGGTGGAAAAAGAGGGGGAAAGCAAGGAAAAAGAAAGGAGAAGAAGAAAGGAAAAGGGGAAATAATACACGGAGAAGAGATTTCTGAGCCTGGCGCAGTCATTGGGTGTAGACAGTGTGGAAGTACCCTGTGATGGCTAAGTGCTGGCGGGTTTGGAGCACCTCTTCCTCTCTCCAGATGGCTTTTTAGTGTCAGTGAGTTGTTAATGTTCCCTCTCCTCTGAGGCAGCACCAGTTTTAGATTCTGCCTCATCGTTTTGGCAAATGTGCCTTTCAGCAGCTGGCATGAATACCTGATCAGTCTGCTTGACACTTTCCAAGGGGGGCACACCACTAGCACAGGCATTCCTGAAATGCAGATAAAAATGCTTTTTGGTTGAAAGTTTTAATGCTACAGACAGCATCAGGATACCAGTAGGTAAGGGCCAAGGCACCTTTTACTCTTGCTGTGTTGGTCCCTGGAGTCTGAATCCCCATCTCCTTCCAGTCTGCATGTAGGCGAGCTGGTTTGCTCTGCACTGTGTCTCCCTTCAGTCCAATGTGATCTAATGTAAAGGAGAACGCATAAATCAAAAGACACCAGAACACAGAGATGTGGAGAAAACATTACAAGAAGGTAAAGTGCTGCAGTGAAGAACTCTTAACATCTTTTCCCATTTCTGTTTTTTGCTACTGGGCTATTTCCCTTTGCTTCCCAGTGTGAAATAAACGTTACCATCCCAGTAACATTAATTTGTCAGACCCAGCTCTCTCTGAAAGAGTCCTGACAAGAGGGCTGCACTGTGGGCTCCTGTGCTCTCTACCTCCCCACCAGATTTTTCAAATATTTTCATGTGGGTTCAGAAGCTTCTTTCTTCTGCTGTTTTCTTTTTCTCAGCACAAGCTTCATGGTCCCTAGAGGTAGATTCAGAGTTTAAAAGTAAGTGAAATGCATCGTCACTGAGCGTGCTTCAGGCTCTTCCACATGAAACGCAGGAGGATAAGAACCCCTTCACCTCCGTCCGAACATATATGCCTACTTCACATCAGACAAAGTCATACAAAAATCAGTAAAATCCTCAGTATAGTCAGCTGAGTTGGCTGCTTGCCCTTTTGATCTATGGACAGTAGGCAGTTGTGTGACATGTTGTTTAGCAACTTTCTGATGAAGTTGCTTGTAAATTCTGCCCCCTCCAGAGCACCATGGATCCTTTTCAGGAAACCAAATTTCAAAACAAGGTAATACAAGAGGTTGCCTACCACAGTCTTGCTTGACAATTTGGCATTCAGGCAAGGTGTATAAGTGCATTGGTGTACTGTGCCAAAAATGTATTTATATATATATTTTTTCTTCATATGAAGCATCTTCTAATCCAAGCTCAGGTGGGGAAGTTACCTAGTAGCGCTATAGATGATTTGTGGGAGTTTGCTTTGTGCTTGGATGCAGGTACAGGCTCTACTGACAAAACATGTGAGGCTCACATATTGTAAGAAAACCAACTTCCAATGAGCTTACATACCCTTTTCCTTGATATCCCATTTTTTTCATAGACATCTTGTTACACCTTGTTTTCTATACTTTTTAAATCCCTCACCTTTCTTATATGTTTTTAGTAGGTTTTTAAAAATATAGGTTTTTTTTCTTTGTAAGAGTTTCTCCTCTGCCAATATGTCTCTTTCCAGACAACGCCTTGGGCAACTGACAAAATAGACCTCTGATGGGCTGTGCATGTCCTGTCCAGTGGTTCAGTGTCCCTTTGCCAGTTGCCCTGTCAAGGGTGTTGCTACTTCAGCAGCGCAAGTGCAGCAGTTGAGATCTCATCTTTCTTAGAAAGGGCTTCACCACAAAAGAGGAGATGTTTCCCAGCTGTCTGTAGCTGTTGGGCTGCAGGAGGAGGCTCGCCACGGCAGCAGGTGCTGCCTATGGACCAGCTGGGGTGGAAATGTTGCTCTCAAGTCTCAAGTCACAGAATCATAGAATGGTTTGGGTTGGAAGGGTCCTCTGGAGATCATCTAGTTCAACCCACCTCCTGAAGCAGGTACATCTGGAGTAGATTGCACAGCAGCATGTCCAGGCTGGTCTTGAATGTCTCCAGACAAGGAGACTCCACAACCTCTCTGGGCAGCCTGTTCCAGTGCTCTGGGACCCTCAAAGTAAAGAAGTTTTTCCTCATGCTCAGGTGGAACCTCTTATGCTTCATTCTGTGCCCATTGCCCCTCATCCTATCGTTGTGCGCCACTAAAAGTAGTCTGGTCCCGTCCTCTTGACACCCACCCTTGAGATATTTATAAACGTTGATGAGATCTGCTCTCAGCCTTCTCTTCTCCAGGTTGAACAGACCCCAGTCTCTCCTCATATAAGAAAGGTGCTCTAGGCCCCTAATCATCTTCATAGCTCACCGGAGGACTCTCTTCAGTAATACCTTGTCTTTCTTAAACTGGGGAGCCCAGAACTGGATGCAGTACTCCAGATGTGGCCTGCTCCATGGGCTTTTGGTGCAAGTGGGTCTCTGCATGTGGCTGAGGAGGTAGGGACTGAGTGAGTGAGACTGTAGAGGGCGGGATATGGGTTTGCTCAACCAGAATGGGATAGGAGGGCAGAAAACAGCCTTTTTGCCCCATCTGGGGAGCATGCATGGGCTGGTGTAGGACTGGTACCACTTTGTCCCACTGTCACCATGGAGGGATCACTGCAGGGTGGCCTGAACAGCTTCAATCTGAGAGCTCTCAAGCAGATATCTCTCATTATAAACAAGTTACAAGTTACTACAGATCCAGCAGTGATTTTCTAACGCAACACATGTGATCTGGGAAAGGAGTTGTCTGAAAGATGATCCTCCATCTAGAGTTGGGTGTAAACCACTGAAGTGCCAAAATGGCGTCTTATATCCCCCCCTGGGCTGAAGCAATATTTAATTTGTGGTCTTGCAAATACACAGAGCTCATCAAAGCTGTAAATGCAATCAGCCTCTGCAAACTGACTAGCAAGAGAGATGGAAAACTGGGGACCCAGGACCTGCTTGGAAGCTTCAGTGTGTCACCTTGGTAAACTGCAGGTATCACTAGTGAAAGGGAGAGCCTGGGAGAGCAGGGTCCCCTTTGCAGACAGCTCTCTTCAGACTATTCAATGTTCATCTGTTGCAGCTAAGGGATGTCTCAAAGGTACAGCTAAATGGAATACCTTGCTGTATCTTGATGCATCTCAACCCATAGTATCTTTGCTAGAAGGTGTCATGGAGAAAGCTGAAAAAATTCCTTGGCAGGCAATTAGATTTCAAGTACAGATCAAGTTTGCCTTTAGTCACATAATGCTTTTCTTTTGTCACTTCCAAGATGTTACTCAAGAATTTGCCTCATTGCTTTGCCAGAAAAAAATAAGTAGTTTTGTTTTTCTTTGAAACTTGTTGGCTGTTCAGCATGAACATCAGCAATTCTGACAAATCTAGGATGCTTTTGCTTCAGTGAACTAAAAGATACCCAGATAAGTGCTGTTGCACTGAAAATTCCTTTGGTATCTGCAGTCCAGGCAAAATGAGCAAACATCAGTACTGTCACAATGGGGTCACATTGTTTCCTCCAAAAAAAGCTTTATTATTATTATTTTTTTAATAAACTGTGGGTTTCTACAATTTGTTAGTCATGGTGTTATTGAAAAAGAACCTCCAGTTTTCCTGTTAGTCAGTGCTCTTCCCCTGCTGTAAACAGCAATGCTCAATCAAACATCCTGACACCATTATAATGAGCTGTACCTAATACCTTAATTAAAACATCTGTGTGTAGGCCACACAGGAAGTGAGAACCAATAGAGAATATTTTTCTGGCTGTATCAGTGTGTTCAAAACTCTGTAGTTTGTGTTAGTCCAGCTAAACAGTCTCTGTTCATACCTCTCCCCATTGGCTTGCTTCTTTTTCCAAATCTGCTTTGGGCATCCAGTCCCAGCCCCAAGTCACCAACTCTTGCAGCAGTTCTGCTGCTCAGGGCTGTGCTGTCTGTGGTGAAGACATCCAACGACCAGCAAAGACTGTGGTGACACTTGGTTTCTCTGCAAGCACATCCCATGTGCCACTTTGCTCTGTTGTCTAAGCCCATTGAGGAGACATTTTGATTCCCATGTCACACACTTCTGACTTAGACCATATTTAAGACCTTTCATCTTGACTTCCTGTTTCTCCAATGGACAGAATATTTTTCTTGAAGTCTCTGTCTCTGAGAGGTGGAGGAACAAGCTGAGACGACTCAATGTGAGCGATAGAGCATAGTTCACTTTATTAGTTCAAACAGCGCATACTTATAGAGTCTACAATAATTATGCCTACTTGTCACTCACTAATTGGCTTAAGCTCTAACGGTCACACTTGCATGGTCCTCCTACTTGTGGTTCACTAGCTATGCATGTTTCCTTAAAGTTATTTATGAAACTCTGCCAAGGTCGCAGTGTCCTTGCCAATTCTGCTGATGCAGTCAGTAGTCTCCACTGTGGCCTAGTCTTGCTACTTATGCTAAGGCTTTCAGAGCAGGCTCTGCTCGTACAACTGCTCTGTAGACCCAAGTCCTTTGTCCTTAAGCCATTCCCCAACATCTGTCCATCCCTCAAAGGCACTACCATGCAGGAGGGCATCACTCAGCATGCAGTACCTTGTTCATAGATTTTCCCAGGCACTCTTCTAGATGCAGCCCACAAGGGCATTTGTGAACTGAAATGGGATTTCAGCCTATGTGACACGGTACCTGTGGAGTTGACTGAGCCTGCGGAAAGCTGACAAGAGATGATTTCATTCAACTGTGAAGCCTTGAACCGTGAAGTTTGCAGCATTACTCATCCTTTCAAAACACTGTCATTAATTTGATGGATTAATCAGGGTTATTTAGCAGGGATGTTTACCTGGCAAGACAATTCTCTAGCTTTTGTGCTTCTTGTGTATAAAACTCAAGGCCAATGAGCAGCTGCATCTGGCTGAAACAATACTGTTAAACTTTAGTACCAAGAGGTACATGAGTTTTATGTTTCACATGTGACATTTTTTTCCTCCTTTGAAGATACTGCTGTACTTTGCTGAGGTGTACACTTCATTGTGACCTGCATCATTGCATCTGATGACATTCACAGAGCCTTTTGTTCCAGCAGCACTGAGGAGATGTGTGTTTTCTATCTCTGGTATATATTTGTTATTAACAGTCCAGTGCATGTCAGCATTATCGTTTAAAGGATATTTGTGCGTCAAGCCCTCTGACGCAAGTTTTATTGACAGCTTTGAAATCAAATTTTCTACCCTTCCTCAGTAAGTCTTCAAGCTTCCTATAGCCTGTCTTAGGAGATGGTCCGCTCTCAGGCACAGTGCCTAGTGCCCCTTTGCCTAGTGAAGCCAGGGCCCTCGTTTGGGTTGGCTGTTGGATGGCAAAGGCAGGATCCTTATTGCTGCCTGCATGCAACGTGCTCAGGTCAGGCTTTGCAGTTTGTGAATCCTCCTGCACCCTTCTGTGTGGCAGCCTGATGTTCAGGTTTCTTCTGCTAGCTTGCTGCTTTCTTTCCTACCTGCCCTGATCTAGGTACCTGGTCTCTGTTTTTTTGGCACCTGTCTGGGCAGTTTGTATTAATACTTTGATTTTAGTATTTATCCTTTGATCTGCTCTCCTTTAGCTATTAATTGTCCTATCTCATTCATCACTGGGGCTGCTTTTCCCCTGAGAGGAGATGCTCTCTTCCTCTGGCCTGTTTTCCCTCCTATTAGAGCTACAACATGTTCACAGTGCACGAACTTAGCTCGGCAACGTACTTTTCTCTAACTCATTGCTTGCAGCAGAGTGCAGCTGCTCAAATGACATCGCATCTGCAAATGGACTTTCTTTTAAATAAAGTTGCGTGGTATCTGAATATGACCATGCTGTAGTCGTGTCAGGATGGAAAGGAGGAATGTGTTTCGCAGGATGGCAGGGTTGTATTTTGGATAGGAGTCAGCCCCTCATGAAGCAAACAACAGTTCTGCCTCAGATCAAATGCTCAGACTAGAAAATGCTGATCTCTCTCTTCTGTGACTCACCTGGGGCTGCAAGTTGAGCTTAATAGCATCTTATTCCTTCAGAAGCTCTCTGCTGCTGGAAGGCTTGGATCACCTTTTTCCCCTAAAGAGCTTCAGCAGATCAGGAAAGAGAAAAATGATCAGATTATCGTTTCCAGACTAGGCCTCATGTCTCTTTCAATAAACCCAAAAGCAAAGCCTTAATATTTTTCCTAGACATCTCCCTACAAATTGTGTTCTGTTAATTGAAAACCCTTCGTAATTAACATTTTCAGAGTACCTTTCTTGGATGATCACTAATTAATGTTTGCTCTATTTTGGCACAGTACTCAGTATAAAATATCTTTTAAATTGTTTTTGTTTAAACCATTGCAATATGGAGAGTTTTACACCATCCAAGTGTTTCCCTTTTTCACTGTTTAGGTAGGTTATTTAATTTTATATATATATATATATATATATATATATATATTTAGTGCTTTTGTTTTTTCCTTTTTCTTTTTCCCTGCAGTTTTGCTGCAATCCATCCTGGAAATACTCTGAACCGCAGATTTCTCCTCTGTGCTAATTCTGTAAATGCCATAAAGTCTTTCTCCTTCCACATGAAGGTTTTTTTAACCTTCTCTTACCCATAAAACAAAGGATTTCTGGCTGCTGCAGAGGAATTCACCCTGCACCCAGCCATTTTTTTTCAACACAGCTACCTCTTGGCTTGATAAATATTCCACTTCTAGATGAGAAACAGTTTTAAAAGTAAAATTTTATTACGATAACTTGAATATTTCCTCACTTTCTCATAACAAAATAAAACCCCTGTTGTCCTCAAACACATGTAACTTGTACCAGCCTCACAACTGCTGAGCATTAGCAGCAAGGTGCAATGAAACCTTATTGTTTTGAGTTACAGAAGGTCTCCACTTGCACCCTGCTGGATGTCCAACCCCGCTGGGTGGCTGTGACGCTGTAGATGGGAAGCCCCAACCCTCCAGCAGATGGATCTTGCTCCAGAGCTGGGGCAGCTTTTGGGCTTGGAGCTGTGGGTGCTGATACCACAGTGCCTGGGTTGATCTGCCCCAGAGCTGGTACCACTTCACTGATGTGACCCTCCAGGCTTTGGAGGGTGTCAGCCTGGCACCTCCCACTGACAGGGGCCAGCTGGAGTCAGAACCAGATCGGGAGAGGGGACAGCTGGGTGCTCCCAGAGGAGCAGTAACCTCAAACACCATGCTTTCTGTATCCAACATTTTGCCTTTGCAGACACCCGCTTTTCAATCCCATTCTGCTGCACAGGATGATTTGCCTTATTCTGAGCAGAGGTGGGTCTGGCTGCTTGGACTGTACTGCTCTCCGCTCTTCTGACTCAGTGTCATGCCGACAGCCTCTCCTGAACCTTGTCAGGTCCTCAGTTGCTCTGAAATCTGCACGTAAGAATAGACATGAAGGTGCTTTTTCATTTCTAGTTGTCAAAAATATTGTAATACCATTTTTTGTACAGATGGATGTGAACTTGCCTTGACTATCCAAGCCTTTTCCATTTTCATATTAAATTACTTCAGCACATTTCTGCATAGGGCTGTGCTGAGTACAGCACCCAGGAAAGTTAATAATGGAAAAGCAAAGATGATAAAAGTAAAACTGGAGTTTTAAAATTCATTCATATTAATAATGCAGACTGCTACGTGTTAAAGTTCCCTGCTATGTTTCTACAGTGCTGTTTAAAAGATTTCTCCATAAAGAAGGCTAAAAATCAAATACAACTCATAACTTTTAAAATTTCTTATGAATTTAATGGAGAAACCACTGGTGTCCATTTGTTCAATGATTTATCCAAGGATCTTAGGAGCATGGGAAGAAAGATTGCATATTTCCTTTTGCCTTTCTGTTGCTTGTGACACCACTATGACACACTGCAACACCCAGGGAGGCTTCTCTGCTGATGGCTCGTGGGTGTCCTGCCAGCTCCAAATGCTCTCCTAGCATGAGGTTTAAAAGAGAAGAACCAACTTGGTTCTTCTCATGCTCTGCTTTGATTTTTGAGGGAATATTTTCTCCTAGTAGAGCTACAACATGTTCTGGATGTTTTCTCTCTTTCTTTCTAAAAGGTGGTAAAGTTTCCCATGGAATTACCTAATGTAAAAATCCTGAAGAAAACTCTGAATATTTGGGAACAGTCATGATGTTGGTTGCTCAGATAGGTAGGTAGGAAGGCGGTTGGTGCACAAAGATTTCTCTTCATGAGTTTTCATACTGCTAGCACTGCTTGAAAGCTGCTCTTCTTTTAATAGTACTTAACAGACTCATAGAGCCTTTGATATGGGACAACTTGGCATACTGACTTAGAGCAGTTTAGCAGTTCTTAGGCACAGCTGGAAATACTTAGTTGGCAAAGTGTATACGGAAGAAAGGAAAACATTTTTTATATCATTGAGGCATGTTTAACTGAAAAGAGGTAGAAAATATTTGATAAACAGAATTTGCCACTCCTAAACACCAGAATAGATAGAAGTACCAGGTTAGTCTTGGTGGATGAAATTTTAATCCTTCAAGGAAGCGGGTTGGAGGGATTTAGCTGCCACTGGTCAAATTAAGTCAGTTCTGAATTGGCGCTCACAGCAAGTGTAAAACCTTATTCTGCAGCCACCTCCACAATGGCAGGCCCATGGCCTGTAGCTCACATGAACAGATCAGGGAAGTGACCATTTTCCTGATATCCAACTCTAAAAAGCAGCAAACTTCCACCTTTCTGACTAGAGACCATGGGGAAGCAAACCAAGAGCACCAGGCAGAGGCAATGCCTTCCCTAAAACCTCACCACCCTCTCAGTGCCTTAATGGACCCAACTGGCCTCACCAGTCTTTTCCCACCCCTGACCTCTCCCCAGGATCCCCATTTCAGCTCAGCCTGGGTAGCTGCCTGTCCCTTGGGAGGAGCTGTTTTTGCTGCTGTGGGTTGTGGATGTATATGTGTGCAAGCTGTCCCACTGGGTGCTTGGGTCCATTCTCAGGCTAGTCCCAACATAGAGGGCAAAGCCTGACCAGGTATGCTGTAATTTGAGGCTTGTGCAGGGATTTGCACTTCACTGACTCCATGTCTAGGGCTAGACTGCTTGCTCTGTCACACCTAAGTCTGTGTATGCCTGCACAGCGGTTGCTGAGCAGATCTAAAAGCCTTTCCCTCTGAAAGCTGTGTGCTGCTCAGGCTGGAAGAGCAAGTGGTGTGCTGCTGGCAGCCAAGACTAGCTGAGCTCCTGAGCTCTCTCAAGGAGGTCTCTGTGGATGAAATCTAATGGGGTAAATGAGATCCTCTGAAGAGGATTCAGAGGACCCTGCAGAAGAGGTGGACATGAGTGCTCTCTTCTCCCTACAGAATCATAGAATCACTTCATTTGGAAGAGACCCTCAGGATCATTGAGTCCAACCATAATCTAACTCTAGCATCAAACCTTGTCCCTAAGAACCTCATCTAAATGCCTTTTAAACACTTCCAGAGATGGTGACTCCACCACTTCCCTGGGCAGTGTCTCCAAGACTGACAGCTTACAAATGCTCTGTAAATCCCCAGTCCCCATTGCACTTCACAGAATCACAGAATGTTAGAGATTGGAAGAAACTTTGAAAGATCATCTAGTCCCATCCCCCTGCCAGAGCAGGAACACCCAGATGAGGTTGCTTTGTAACTAAAGGAGATTGTAACTTGCTGCCTTACTTTTACCTGTTGACCAAGTTGTCTTGGCCTTGGAGCCGCTTGTTCTCAGGCAGCCCAGGTGCTGGCCATGGCAGCAGTGCAGGATTCACCACAGCTTGCTGTTTGGTTTTCACAATGTTAGCAGGGTGAGCTGAAGAACTTGAAAGGGGATAGTTTCCTCATTTAGGGGCACTGGTATGTCTGGGAGCCCTTTCCAGCCTTGTATTTGCCACCTTCTTCCGCAGTAGGAAGCCTCAAGGAGCAAAAGTAATCTATTTCCTACTGTTTAGCTGTATTTATTTTCCACTGCCTGCATCTCTGCCTGCAGCACCGCTAATGTTCCCAAAGCACCTGAAGTCATTTATTTTCTACCAATGCCTACGGCAGTGGTATTACACCCTAGAATGTTTTGCTTGAAGCTTTCTGGGTTTTACTGGGGGTGCCTTAGGCTTGTGAGAAAACAAACAGACTTAGGAACAGTATGCATTAAATCCACAGTGAGTGCCTAGGCTGCCAAGGTTGGTATATGTTTTCACTTTTAATAAGTGTACTTAGAAATATTACTGAATATCTGGTAGACAAACATACTCTAGATGCTGCAAACTTGCTGTTTGTATGGTCCTCTCAGGAGCCATTTGAACAGCATCAGCTTCCCTTTATAAACACTGCAACATTTCTTTAAAAACTTAAATTACTTTTGATGGTCTCCATTTAATTAGGAAAATCTTTGCTGTGTTTGTCTTGTTTTATGAGCTTTCCTGGGTCATCCACAGTCCTCTGTGAATAAGGAGGATGCTTTCTTTTTGCCAGGGCTGTTCGCATCTTGTTCCTTTGAAACAAGTTGTGCTTTCATAGACCGAGGTTCAGGAATTTGGGAGAGATCAGCTGAGGAAAGGAGGCAGTTGGCTGCTGTTTTTTTGAAGAATGGTGAGGTTTGGTGTGATTAAATGGCTACAGGCTTCAAAAGTAACAAGGTTTTCATTCTTCTCTGTGATTATAAATGATTGAGAGTCAAAATGTGTCTATTTATTTTCATGACTGGCTGCTTAGGAAGTGCCTGGTTCATGCTTTGAATAACTTGTGTTTTCCCTCCCTTTATGCCCCCAACTTCCGATTATCTTTTGCAGATGTACCTACACTTACTTCACATTTCTATCAGCTGTGTTCCCTTACCCCAGGTGGCATCACTAATATGACCTCTAGATCTTTGCTAGCAGATTTTTTGGCTGCTGGCTCAGTCATATAGGTGAGGCTGGTTAGAGGGACTGTTTATTCCCAGTTCATAGCCAGTCTGGCCTCTAATAATGGGCCTGCAACCAGGGAAGATCTGAGGAAGGGGCATGAGAGGGTAAGTCAAGCCTGTTTTTCCTTTACTTCACTTGGTTCTTTTTCCCCCTGTATCTTGCTGGCAAAGTCACCTGCTGCTTGTCTGACAACCGGCTAAGGCTCAAGCTGGAAAAAGCTCCTGAGATATTTAAAACTTCTGTAATTTGAGCTCCCATGTAGCTTCCCTACTTACCACAGGGGAGACAAATCCTCTTACCCAGCTGTCAAATAAGCCTAGCGGTGAAGCTGGACACAAGGAACTGAGCTGTGCATGACCTCCTGGTCTCTGCAGGAGCTCCTGGGACCACGCTTGGTCCTCACCTGCCTCAGAGGTGTTGCCTGGAGCTTCATGGGGACCTCTGGGGTCATCCTGTGTATTCTAGTGCTGAAGAAGTCCACCCTGCTTGGCAAAGTCACCTGAGGTGACAAAAGTGGATTGAGCAATCGATACAGCTTGAAGTTGCAGATGAAAAGGGGAAATTCTCATCAAATAATTCAACTTTTTCTGTAACGGTGCTGCCTCCAGGCTTGCTCTCCTGGTGCCCCTCTGTGGGCCTGTGCTCATAGGGGTCATAGAAAAACCTCTCTGTCTATTGAGGAGGGGGTGGAGGAGGAGGAGAAACTAAAAATAAATTGGTCCTTTTTTTTTTTTCTTTCCTTTTTCTCTGAAATTGAAAGACATTAAGTTTTCTAGAATATCATGCCAGTCTGATTTTGCTATGGAGCAAGATCAGTGCCAATATATAAATACAGGTATTAGGGGAAAAAAATTAATGTGAAACAATGTCTTATTTCTGTGCAAGCTGGAATGGCTGCACAATAAATACAAAGCATCCAGTCTGTGTTTAACACACTATAAGAAGCCATAAAAAATAAGATTTTTTTTTTTTCTCCTTTCACTGAAGTTACTCAACAAGCTATGAAATTAAAAATAACAGCTGATTCTTATTATTTTTCCTTGCTCTAGGTTCATAAATATCTTGAGTATTTTTGTTTTAAGCTGTGTTTAACATTCACACAGTCCAATGCAGAAGGTATATCTGAAGATGAGTGCCTATAAAATGCCTCTCTGGGACATTTTGGAAGCTTCTGAGCAGTCTCTGCACTGAGGCATAATTGACATTATGGCATCTATTCTTTCTCTCTTAGAAGTCAAAATTGAAACACAAAAAATGACTTCTCCAGTGCGCTCCCCCAGGTCACAGTCCAAATGCTGCTGTTTGTTAGCAGTGTGGGCTTTTAAAAAATGCACCTTGTCAGGAGGAGAGGGAAAGCGCTCCATGAATTTTTCAGCTCCTCTGTTGAGGCTGCATCTGAACCAGTTGCTCCTCCAGGTTCTACTGAGACCCATGCAGGTACAGCTCATGGTGTTCATGTCCAGGAAAAAGCAGATTTCTCAAAAAAGATGGGTGGCATTGGGAGCTTCCAAAGCTCTGGATTGCTCACCT
This sequence comes from Nesoenas mayeri, assembly GCF_963082525.1. Lineage (NCBI taxonomy): Eukaryota > Metazoa > Chordata > Aves > Columbiformes > Columbidae > Nesoenas > Nesoenas mayeri. Next base: position 112,172,493 of record NC_137543.1, read on the forward strand.
TGAGTAAGGTAACTAGCTGCAATGCAACAGGATGCCTGGCAGGAAAACTCGCTCAGGCAGCATGTCAAAATTTGCCAAAACTGGGCATTTATCTGCTTTTTAGTCAGCACCCATCAGGATAGCAACTAATTGAAGCCAAAGGGACCACTCATGGTGCAAGTTACTGGGCAATGTGAGTAGCAATAATACTATTTGGCCTTTAATTAGTCGCTTATAGTTCATTTTGGAGCTAGAGAGCTCAGGTTTGATCCACTGCTCCTGCATATGGGTTCCTTGTGGATTAATTTGTGGCTCCCACAAAAGGTACGAAGGGCTGGGCTGCTGATGTCTGCAGGTGTTGGCACTGCTCTCCTACCCCTTCCATTCATCACCTGAGAAATCAGGATTTTCCTCCTCCTTTGTTACAAAATATGTGGTCTCTCAGGTGTCTCAAATAAATCTTGCTGATTTCTCTTGGTGCCTGCTAAATTATAGCAGCTTTGTTGCAGGATAACAAGCCTGGCTACCTCCCAGCTGGTTTCTTTGCTGGTTGTCCAGCTGTTGACCTGACCAGGAAAGTGCTATGGCTATCTTTCACAACACAGACTTTGTTTTTCTTTCTCATTCTTTATGTTGCTATAAGTGTATTTGATTAGGTTTGAACACCTGAAGTCTGTGGGAATTAAAATTCTTGCTTATTGCGCATTAACACCTGTGCAGGGAGACTGGTTCTCATCATCACTGGATGGGATTTCTTTTTCCTTACTGCTGGGTTTGTTTCTTTTAGGAAGGTACCTTGTTTGTTGGTTTTGTTCTCCTGTTATTGTCTGTGTACTTTAATGGGTAGGCTGACTACTGTGGCAATGTCTGCTGAAAAACATTGGGTGGGCAGACAGGATAAGTGATAGATTGCAGTGCACCCTGAGCACGTGTCCCTTGAGGTCTGGGGTCTTTCTTGGGATCCTGTGTTCTGGCTACTGTGATTTGATGTGGATTGCTGCTACAGCATTGTGTCTGCTCATTAGATTTGACATTGCTGTGAATTTAGAGACGTGGTTTACTGTTAATGAACTTTTCTGTTAATCTCTTATGTCCCCCTGCTATGTAAAAGCTCCCCACAAACTTATACTGGAGTCTCTTCTTGGCTTTGTCTCCTTGTTTCTGTTTGTGCTTGGCATGAGCAATTATATATGTTGCAGTGAGTAACACATCATTTGCTGAATCCTGCTGAGAAATGTCTCCTATTCTTCATAGTGTGTGACGTGTTGTTTGTGTGGTTGTGTTTTTTCCTCTCCCCCTCTCCTTCTGCTCTTCTAAGCTGGCTTCTATAGCATCAGTCCTTGACTGTTCTGGGAAATGTATCCTGCGCCGAAAATGTTTTTCACCAATACATCTTGCTGTACCAGTATTGAAAGCTAGTCTCATCTTGACAAGGGAACACAGGTTTCAGTGATGCTCCCTTTAGAAAATGTGACTTATGACTGAGGAATACATCTTGCTACCTTTGGTCCTCTGCATTGCTACTAATGAATCACAAGTGGGATGTGGTTTTGTTTGAGTTTTAAGTGGGCAGAGCTTCAAAGGAAAGCTGCTGCTACATGGACAGTGAAATCCAGAGCTGAGTCTCCTGTGAAAGGCAGTGAACACTTATTGCGTGGAGGGAACTGGCAGGGCATTTGGGCACTTCAGGTCAATGTTGAGCTTAAGCATAACAGCAGCAATCAACTTGAATATGATTTGTTACAAGATCTGCATGTTTGCACCGAAGATCTCCTCAGACAGGGCCTAAAATGGACAAGCAGACCTAAAGTTGGGAGGGAAGTTGCTGAGGAGAGATGGGCAAAACAAAAAGATGTGGATTTTTGCCATTTTTGAAACAGAAGCATCTAGATTTCAATTCTATCTAGAAGCCTTATCCTGCAAATGTAGCAGCCCCAACAGCACAGGGTCAGATCCTCATCCAAATCCAATTTGTTCATGAAACTGGTACCTCAGCTTCCTTCAGTTCCCTGCTCCTGCAGTTTAAAGATGCTGAGGAGTTTAATAAGGATGTGTAGCTAGTGTTATCTCTGTTAAAATGGGTATAAAAATGAACCACAAGCAGTCATATACTTCATCAATTAGCAGATTGGAGCTGGAAAAAGAAGTATTACTACCTGTCCTCAGGAGTTTCCTGTTTGCTGTATTGAGCCTGTTCCTCTTGACTGAAATGTATATCTGAATATGCAAGTTTTCATGCTTCTGCTTAATATGGGTGAAACAGAAAATTTAAAAATCAATCCTTTTGAGGAGAAAATATTTTCAGCCCTTCACTCTTTCACTCTTCTGCCTTTTCACTCTGTTCTCCAAGCTGTGAAAGCTTTTAATTTCTCTGCATTTGACTGTCACCCCTGAGGATGTGACTTGTCAGCAAAGGGATGGACACAAGTTTGTCTTCTGCAGTTTCTTTGTAGGGACACATCTGTCCTGAGGCAGTTGTGTTTTTTAAGCAGCAGGGAGCTTTAGTGAATAGAAGAAAGGTGTTTTTGACTAGGGATGATAAAGGGTATCTAATAAGGGCTTCTATTCTGTGAAAAATGCTCCCCTAAATTCCTTGTGTGTTAATAGAGCTTTGTCAGCATCCAAAGAATAGACCTTGGTCTGTGGAGACAGCACAAAAAGATGAGGACATCCTAGAGGGCTCTTTCCCTGTATTACTCTGAGCTTGGAAGGGCCACTTCTCTGCTTTTGAGCAGAGTTCCTGAAAATGAGACAGGTCTTATTTACACAACAAATAAAACTGTGGGGTGTACCTGGGTTCTGGCACAGAGCTTCACAAAGAACTCCCAGCAGCAGTTTTCTCCAGGCAGCCATCTGGTTTTTTTTGTCCCTTAGGTTGTTTCCATTATCAGGGTGTCAGGATGCCCCAGGGAATTTTGCAACTTGATTTAGCTTGTGCTGACTAACTTACCTGTAGATATCAGCTAGCTGGCTTGTTCTGGGGCACAGGTGTTTGTGATTTACCCCAGGTATTCAACACCACCTGGAACCAAGTCACAAAAGTGTCCTTCTGGACAGATACAAATCCATTTTGAGTGCTTAGCCTTGTCTGTGAAAATGCAATAGCTACATTGAGCTAGCTGGCAATACAGAGGTATTTATTTATTTTTTAAATTCTTGTATGGTCACTTCTGGCTATATAGGCTCTGTTGGACCCCAAGGAAAGCACAAAGACTCTTTTCCAAATAAATCAGCTCAACTAATTGCTAAGGAGTGCTGTGTCCCAGGAGGTGTACTATCAGCAAGTTTGCTGATGACACTAAACTGAGAGGAGTGGCTAATACACTGGAAGGCTGTGCTGCCATCCAGTGAGACCTGGACAGGCTGGAGAGTTGGGTGGAGAAAAATTTAATGAAATATAACAAGGAGAAGTGTAGAGTCTTACATCTGGGTAGGAACAACCCCAGGTTCCAGTATAAGTTGGGAAACAACCTGTTGGAGAACAGTGGAGGGGAAAGGGACTTCGGGGTCCTGGTGGACAGCAGGATGACCATGAGCCAGCACTGTGCCCTTGTGGCCAGGAAGGCCAATGGCATCCTGGGGTGTATTAGAAGGGGGGTGGTTACCAGGTCAAGAGAGGTTCTCCTTCCCCTCTACTCTGCCCTGGTGAGACCACATCTGGAATATTGTGTCCAGTTCTGGGCCCCTCAGTTCCAGAAGGACAGGGAACTGCTGGAGAGAGTCCAGTGCAGCGCAACAAACATGATTACGGGAGTGGAGCATCTCCCTTATGAGGAAAGGCTGAGGGAGCTGGGTCTCTTTAGCTTGGAGGAGACTAAGGGGTGACCTCATTATGTTTATGGATATAAAAAGGGTGAGTGTCATGAAGATGGAGCCAGGCTCTTCTTGGTGACAACCAATGATAGGACAAGGGGTAATGGGTACAAACTGGAACGCAAAAGGTTCCACTTCAATTTGGGAAGAAACTTCTTCTCAGTGAGGGTGACAGAGCACTGGAACAGGCTGCCCAGGGAGGTTGTGGAGCCTCCTGCTCTGGAGACATTCAAGACCTGCCTGGACGCCTTCCTGTGTAACCTCATCTAGGTTACCTCCTGCTCGGGCAGGGGGATTGGACTAGATGATCTTTCGAGGTCCCTTCCAACGCCTAGCATTCTGTGATTCTGTGTGATTCTTCAGTGCAAAGAGAGAGGGGAAATGCAAGATTTCTCCAGGAAGCCTGCACTTGGTATGGTGAGGAAGCACAGTAGGGTCATTGATGTAGGCAGGTGTATTGTTTACGGTCCCTAAGTGAGCACGTATTTCGAAGGCACAGAAGGAAATGTTTGCAAGTCTAGTTCTGCCAGGGCCCTGGGGGTGCTCCCAGGCTTCAGCGGCTGGGACCGGCCTCCCCTGGGACCGTCTCCCAGCGCCAGCGTCTCCTGCCAGGGGCCCAGGGGACGTGTCTCAGCTCAGCCTGGGGCCTTGAGTCCCTGCCTGAGCCGTGTTGTAGGTGTGTGTGCCCGTGTCGTCTCTGCCCCTGTCCCAGGCTGGGCCTGGGCCCTGCCCTGCAGAGAGCGGCCCTCCTGGATGGAGGGAGCCGTCAGGGCTGGGTCAGAGCTCGTCACGCACAACTCCGGGCATAGCAGAGCAGAACTTTTCTATTCTATTTGCTCACCATGGACCAAATAACGATGAGACGACTATATCCCTGAAATGCCAGGGGGGTTTTAGCTCCAAAGCCACTTTCAAGGACACAAAACACAAAGAAGAAAAGCGGGATCAGGATTTTGTTTCTTTTATTCAGTTTTATTTAGTTGTTTAATTTTGTCTGCTTGTTTGTTTGTAGGTAGGTTGATGGTTTCAAGTTGGCCGGTTGGTTTAGGCTCTGTTGTTTAGGATGGCCAGTTGAGATTGTATAGGTTGTTTGGTTTTGGTGGTTTTGGTTGGTTTTAGGTTGTAGTTGCTTGTTTTGGATGTGAGAGCAATCTGGCTGTGACCTCTGTCATGCCATTGATGGCCAGGGTTGACTGGAGTGATGTGGCTGGCTAGGCAGGTGTCCCCTTCCTCCCTCCCTGCTCCATGTGTGTCCTTCCCAAAGCCAGGCGGTCACTCCAAGAGGATGACCTTCCCTGTTGGAGGGGTAGCATTCCCGGGTGAAGGGTATACGGTAGCTGCTCTCCCCTTCTAGAAGCTGCAAAGAAGCTCAAGGTGCATTTGTAAGAGCACCTGGCTGGGGTAGTCAAGCTTTCAAGACTGCAGGCACATCCAAGTGAGGCACTGCGTGGGGTAGGGTGTTTGTTGGTTGGGTTTTGGTCATGGAGGTTTTTTGGAGTGTTTTAGCTTGCTTGTTGAAGTGTTGTTGATTTAGCTTAGTTGTTTTAGGTTGGTTTTGGTGGTTCTGTTTTGGTTTAGGTAACTTGCTTTAGGTAGTTTTGTTCAGGTTGTTTCTGTTGTTTGGTTTCATATTTCTGAGGTTGGTTTAAGTTGATTAGTCTAGGTCGTTAGTTTAGCTTGGTTGTTTGAGGTGGTTTTATACTTTATTAGGTGGGTTTTAAGTAGTTTGAGATTGTTTAAGGGCTGGCTTAGGTTGTTGGAGATCGGTTGGTTTAGATTTGTTTAGTTGATTTGGATTTAGGTTGCTGAAGGTTGGTTGAAGAATGCTGGTTTATGTAGTTTTAAGTAGGATTGTGTAGGTAGGTTGGTTTATTTTGGTTAGTTTAGGTAATTTGTTGTAGATCGTTGAAGGGTTGTTTTAGGTTGTTTGAGGTTGTTTGGTTGAGATTTCTTTTGCTTGCTTGGGTTTAGGTTGCTGAAGGTTGGTTGAAGAATACTGGTTTAGGTTGTTTTAGGTAGGGTTGTTTAGGTCATTTGTTTTAGGTGGGTTTGTTTTAGGGTGTTTAGGTTGGTTTATTTTGTTAAATTTAGGTTGGTTTGGGTAATGTGTTGTAGATTGTTGAAGGTTCTTTTTAGGTGTTTTGTGGCTGATTGTTTGAAGTTTTTTAAGGCAGATTGGTTTAGGTTCTTTAAGGTTTGTTGTTTCCAGTTGTTGAAGGTTGGTTTAGGTGAGTTGTTCTGTGCTGGTTTAGGTAGGCTGTTCTAGCTAAGTTTAGGGCCACCTCGTGGAGCAGCAGGCACCCAGCCCAAATGGCCCAAAGAAGCCGTGGCAAGCGGGCCATGCTCAATGCTGCAGAGGAAGGCAAAAAACCCCCAGAGACACGTGCTGTCCCACATGGGGGGAAAAAAAAGCCTTCCTCCCCCCAGCTGCAGGGCACGAGAGGCCATCTTCCTGGTGCTTGAGCAGCAGGTGGGAACCGAGCCAAAAGGGCCCTGAGGAGCTCTGCAAAGTGGTCATGCTCCATGCTGCAGAGGAAGGCAAAAAACCCCCGGGGACCAGTGCCAATCTGCCCCGGGGGAAAAAATTCCTTCCTGACCCCAGTGCTGGCGATCGGCTGTTCCCTGAGCATGGGAGCCAGACCTGGCTCCTTGTCCCACAGGCTGCTCACGCCTCCCAGGACCTGCCCAAGCCCTATCCTGTCCTGTCCTATCCTATCCTCCCTCTACCTGGAGCCATCTCTCGGACTTCCGAGAGTGCCCAAATGCCTCTTGAGCTGATGGAGCTTGGGGTCAGGAATCCTTCTTGTGCCTGTCAGGACACCAGTGAGTGCTCCAAAGCACTGCAACCCCTTGCAACCGCTCCGTATCCTATTTCTTACGGCTCCTGAGACTGACTGTGCATGGGATGAAGATGGCGAGTTCTGCAGTGCTCTTCAAGAAGGCATCATGCCCTCGGTCTTGCCACTGCAATCCAGCTGAAAAGGCTTTCCAGCCATCCATCCATCAATCGCCTAGGTTTGGAAGGTGGCCCTGTCAGTCCCTGTGCCGTTCCTTCCCAATGCAGCAAGTGACACGCGCTGCTGCGCTGTCATTTATGGTGAGGTTGTCTGCTTGGGGAGAAGTCTTGACTGGTTTTGTGCTGTTGAGCCTATGTTTGCTTGCGCTTGATAGCTCTTTTCCTCCTTTGGCCTTCATCCTTGCTATCTTCCTTGAAAGTCATGGCAGCCCTCTCAGGCTTTGTCTTGCTTCTTCCAGCCGTTGTCTTCTTCTGTAGGCCCTCCTAGTTCCTAACCAGCTACGTAGTCTTGATTTGCTTTCATCCTGGATGGATTCTATCTTTCCTGAACCCGAGGAAGGAGCAATGTCCCTAGTGGTGCAGGTGGGTGCTGACCAGGGCTTTGCACAGAGGCTTGCCTTTCCTATGGCAGTGCCTTGCCTGCCACACCAGAATGCATTTGCCTATATCACGTTTGTGGCTCACCGTCATGCTGTGACCTACCTGCTTGTGCCTCCAGGAGCATTTTTCTACTCCGATGTGTTCAACCAGTGCCAGAAACTGATGGTGCTCCGCCTGACGTTGTGTTCCCTATTTCTAGGCTGTAGATCTTCACGCGGGGTTTCTTGACGTAGGGGATTTCTCTTGTGTTGGAGCTACAGCTGGGCGGGAGTATGGGGGCTGTAGAACTACTCTGTGAGCTAGAGCTTCTTCTGGTTGATGGATGCTGAGGAGCTGGGATTTGTCCAGTTTGGAGAGATGGAGGCTGAGAGGCGACCTCGTTGCTCTCTACAGCTTCCAAGCAGGGAAAATGGAGAGGGCGCTGCTGATCTCTTCTCCCTGATAGCCAAGAGCAGGAGGTGTGGGAACGGCTCAAAGCTGCATCCATCAGGGGAGCTTTGGACTCGAGAAGAGGAAGCTTTTCTTTACCAAGAGGGTGGTCAAAGCCCTGGAACAGGGTTCCCGGGGAGGTGATCGATGCCCCTTGCCTGGTCAGTGTTGAAGAGGCCTTTGGACAATGCCCTTAATACTACGTTGTAACTTCTGTTTGGCCCTGAAGCGGTCAGGCATTTGGAGTAGATGATCATTGTAGGTCCCTTCCAGCTGAAGTCTTCTCTCCTTCTGTTCCTACCTCCTCCTTTCCCTAGCAGTACACGCTGAAGAAATTTCTGCTGTGTCGTTGCTTCCCATCCCTGTACCACCAGAAGGCACCGAATACCCTTAAGCATGTTCCATCTTCGGTCCTGGCTCTGTCACCTTGTGGCAAGGAGGCACGTACCTTTTGATGGGGGTGAGAGCCATGGGCCCCCTTGCAACATCTGGGCATCCCACTTCTTAGAGCTACTGGCCCTGGCCCTGCAGGAGATGAGAATGGTGAGCTCTGCAGTTGCTCCTCAAGAAGGAATTCCCTTGGTCTTACCACTGCCATCCAGCCGGAAAGGATTTCCGTGCATCAGACGAGTTTGGAAGGTGGCCCTGTCAGCAGATTGCCTTGCAGTGGAGATCCTCCAGCAGCCTCATGCAAGGTCTTCCTCCCTCAGCCCCTGCCCTGTGATTCCACCAGCTGCTCCAGTGCTTCCTCAGGCCAGCTCTGGCGGTGGGCACGGGAGGCTGCTCCCTTTTATAGTGCCCCGGGGCATTGTGACCTGAGCGTTGCCGGGTGCTGGCATTGTGACGTGGGGGTGACAGAGCCCCACGTGTGCAGCCCCGCCCCTCCCCCCTCTCCATCCCCCTACCCAGCACCCTTGGGAGGAAGCCTTTGGGGTGCTGGCCCCGAATCAGTCCCTGTAGCTACAAGCCAGGGGAGTAATCAACCTAATAGTGTCCTTTTCTTGCAAAAATACAGTGTGGATTTGTTGCTGGTCCAGCCTTACTTCCTGTAGCGCTCCTGCCTGTGACGATCTCCCGTTCAATTCCAGGAAGGCGCCTTCTAACTGGCACTTTGTGCAATGAATGACTCGACTCGCTGCGTTTTGACCTTCTCTTCCTTAGATACCTCTCGCCTCAGTGGATGTTTTGGCACCGATGGGTTTGGGGACTCAGCGGGTTTTCTCTCTGTGAGTGTTTAACGCTGGGACCTTGCTACCCGTGCCCTACGACCGTGGCTTCCACAGCAAACTGTTTGCTCGGGTGCAGTTTTCAAATCAACCCTTCCCGTGCAGCTCTTGACAGTATGCGATGGGGAGAAGGAAACAGTGCAATATTTGTCAGATATACAGTCCAGTGGTGCGCTTTGTTTCTGGCCATTATAGTGGTGTTTGTGTATGCTCTCTACAGATCATGTTTTGGGGGGCTTGCTTTTGCTGGAAGCAGCTGCTAATGAACGAACAGTTGAGAAACAGTCTGCTCTGAACTCACACACAGAGTTTTCTAATGGAGAAAATGTTCCTGTCTTGCTGTCTTTTCTGCAAATGGCACGTGGCATCTTGAATAAAAAGGTGAAGCTTGATTGCGTTGGCTTTAGTCTGACTTGTGCAGGACTGAGGCTGATGAGAACAGGCCCATGTGTGCGTGTGATCCCAGCCGTCTGTTTGCCGGCAGGTTGATCAGTCCCCCTGGTGGCCACCTTTTCCCTCTGTGCCTTGACCATTTTTAGTGCACGAGAGGAGGAAACAGGCAAGAGGTCCCAAAGCTGGGGCTGTTTTCTGAGGTGAGGTGGCTGCGTGTAGGAGAAAGCCCTGGCAGAGCTCCTGGCCAGGCTGCACCAAGCCAGAGTCCCCGGCATCTCAGCCGGATCTGCCAGCGCTCCGGGACCCGGCTGCTGCGGGCACGTCTGCTGCCTCCTGGCACATCTCCTTTTCTCCTTTTCCTGCCCTGCTGAGACCACATCTGGAATATTGTGTCCAGTTCTGGGCCCCTCAGTTCCAGAAGGACAGGGAACTGCTGGAGAGAGTCCAGCGCGGGGCAACAAACATGATTACGGGAGTGGAGCATCTCCCTTAGGAGGAAAGGCTGAGGGAGCTCGAGAAGCTCCTCTTCAACTTGGAGAAGAGGCTCTTCTCAGTTGACAACCAATGATAGGACAAGGAGTAATGGGTACAAACTGGAACGCAAAAGGTTCCACTTCAATTTGGGAAGAAACTTCTTCTCAGTGAGGGTGACAGAGCACTGAAACAGGCTGCCCAGGGAGGTTGTGGAGCCTCCTGCTCTGGAGACATTCAAGACCTGCCTGGACGCCTTCCTGTGTAACCTCATCTAGGTTACCTCCTGCTCGGGCAGGGGGATTGGACTAGATGATCTTTCGAGGTCCCTTCCAACGCCTAGCATTCTGTGATTCTGTGTGATTCTTCAGTGCAAAGAGAGAGGGGAAATGCAAGATTTCTCCAGGAAGCCTGCACTTGGTATGGTGAGGAAGCACAGTAGGGTCATTGATGTAGGCAGGTGTATTGTTTACGGTCCCTAAGTGAGCACGTATTTCGAAGGCACAGAAGGAAATGTTTGCAAGTCTAGTTCTGCCAGGGCCCTGGGGGTGCTCCCAGGCTTCAGCGGCTGGGACCGGCCTCCCCTGGGACCATCTCCCAGCGCCAGCGTCTCCTGCCAGGGGCCCAGGGGACGTGTCTCAGCTCAGCCTGGGGCCTTGAGTCCCTGCCTGAGCCGTGTTGTAGGTGTGTGTGCCCGTGTCGTCTCTGCCCCTGTCCCAGGCTGGGCCTGGGCCCTGCCCTGCAGAGAGCGGCCCTCCTGGATGGAGGGAGCCGTCAGGGCTGGGTCAGAGCTCGTCACGCACAACTCCGGGCATAGCAGAGCAGAACTTTTCTATTCTATTTGCTCACCATGGACCAAATAACGATGAGACGACTATATCCCTGAAATGCCAGGGGGGTTTTAGCTCCAAAGCCACTTTCAAGGACACAAAACACAAAGAAGAAAAGCGGGATCAAGATTTTGTTTCTTTTATTCAGTTTTATTTAGTTGTTTAATTTTGTCTGCTTGTTTGTTTGTAGGTAGGTTGATGGTTTCAAGTTGGCCGGTTGGTTTAGGCTCTGTTGTTTAGGATGGCCAGTTGAGATTGTATAGGTTGTTTGGTTTTGGTGGTTTTGGTTGGTTTTAGGTTGTAGTTGCTTGTTTTGGATGTGAGAGCCTGGTGAGACCACACCTGGAATATTGTGTCCAGTTCTGGGCCCCTCAGTTCCAGAAGGACAGGGAACTGCTGGAGAGAGTCCAGTGCGGGGCAACGAAGATGATGAAGGGAGTGGAGCATCTCCCTTATGAGGAAAGGCTGAGGGAGATGGGTCTCTTTAGCCTGGAGGATACTGAGGGGTGACCTCATTAAAGTTTACAGATATAAAAAGAGTGAGTGTCACGGGGATGGAGCCAGGCTCTTCTTGGTGCCATCCAATGATAGGACAAGGGGTAATGGGTACAAACTGGAACACAAAAGGTTCCACTTCAATTTGGGAACAAACCTCTTCTCAGTGAGGGTGACAGAGCACTGAAACAGGCTGCCCAGGGAGGTTGTGGAGCCTCCTGCTCTGGAGACATTCAAGACCTGCCTGGACACCTTCCTGTGTAACCTCATCTGGGTGTTCCTGCTCCGGCAGGGGGATTGGACTAGATCATCTTTCGAGGTCCCTTCCAATCCCCAACGTTCTGTGACTCTGTGAGAAGTAGATGTTCTGGTCCTGGAGGATTTACAGTCGGCATGGCCAGTGCAGTTTGAACACTGGTAATTAAGTGAATGGAGAATAGTAATATTAGACTGGAGAACAAATATGAGGTGGCTACATAATACAGTGACTTTTGTGGTTTTCAAGCCTGAGGAGGAGTGTACCAATAAGAATCTAGAATGTACTGCTGAGATCAGTATGACTGATGTGTAATTGATATAGTAAAACTGTAGCATTGATTCCTAGTCAAAAGTGGGTTTTTTGAGTGGTGGCGTCTAGAGCAGTGAAGTGTTTAAAACTTCCCTCACCCGCAGACCGCTCTGCTGACTGGTATGTGTGGGATGTGGGAGAGGTTGGGTAAGAGTCCTATGGAAGGGAAAGCTGCTCAGAGGTACTTTCTCTTGGTCTTGCCCAGTGGATTGAGTAGTTTTCCTCTTTGAACAGATCAGCCCCAGAAATATTGCCTTTCTGACTCTCTGCTCTTTCAGGGCATCCTAGGAAGATATTTTATGATGTTTACAAATGAGTTCAGGGAATGCATATAATACTTTCCAACTTCTACTTCCATTGAGGGAACTTCTGAGTTTTTTTCTTTCTATTGAAGGTGTGTGTAGGAATCTAACTTCATAAGCCTGTGAACTTGAAGAAAATGAACACATTTCTTCCAGTTTCCTATGGCTTTAATCTCAATAGGCTTTGATAATATAAACACAGGGAAAGGACAGCTTCTTGTGATGGACAGTTTAATCTTGCCTACCTGCTGTGAAATACACTGGTTGGTCCAGAGACCTGCAAAGTATAAATTGACTTTTTAATACTGATAAACAGTAAGGGAGGGGGGGATCTTCAGGAAGTATTACGTCTTAATTGTAGTTCTCTGCTGGGATCAACAAATCTGGTTCATCCTTGAACTTCTGCTGTTTACTAAGTCTCTCAGCCCCACAGTAATTATTTCCTTAACCCTTAGTAGGTTGGTGACATAATCCGTGGCACAGCAATAACTGTTTAACAGCTTGATGATGGGACTTCTTTATCTGTGCTTATTACATGACCAAAACAATCAAACAGCTGAGTTTGTCTGATTCTTCTGTGACTTTGTAAGCAAACTCATAATCTAAATGATATCTTAATATAAAGAGAGGGAGGTTAGATAATCACCCTAGTCCCTTACAAAAGGGTAAACTGCATTCCCTGGTACTTCAGCGTCTTTGACTGCACAGAAAAGGGCCTAATGGGAATAACTGAAAATACGTAACTTGACTTAATCACAGAACTATAGTGCTGGCGCTGCTTCAAGAGTTTGTCATACTCAGCCCTTTGTTGTGCTTTGGGAAGAGACAGAACCCTGTCAAGAACTGCTTCTTCTCACCTGTTTACCATAAGGCAGGGCTGAGGCTTACCAGATTTTCAAGGTGATCTGACATAAGAGTGATTATAAGTCCTAAAACCTGTCAGCTGATGACCAAGCAAGTTTGAGAAGATCTAATATGGGAAAACAGAAGGAAATTGAGTCTAGGGTAAATATTGGGGCAATGCTTCCCAGCAGAGAGGTCTAACAGGCTGCAGAATACTTCTGGGGAAACTGGCAGAAATGCTGTTATGTATGGTCTCTGTGCATGTTTAAAAACCCCAAACCTGCATACAGCCCTATAATGGGCTGTACTATACCATTAGGAATGAATAGGCACTACCTTGGCAACGTGCACCAGCCAGACCTGGGCTAACCTGGCTGTGATGTGAGCTACTTGCTGTAGGAGTAGCTTGCTTCTCTATCTGGGCAGCAAATTATATGTTAGCTAATTAATTGCAGTTTAAAAAAGCACTTAAGTCTATTTCACAAAGATGAGGTTGAAATTCATGAGAACTCAAGAAGTAGTTTGGCAACCTGTCTGTCTCCTGGGCTTTGCTCTGCTCCTCAGGTGTGCTGACTCTGGTCCACCTGTGGTTCTGCTGGTGAAACCTGGGTTCAGCCTGATTTCAGTGTCTTGCACTGAAGTCCTTTTCTAGCAAGTCAAGCCCACTGAGTCCAGAGTGGCAGTCTTCCCTGAGAGAGAGGGTCTATTGCATTTGCCTATTAAGCCTTGTTTTAGATTATTTTACTTCTACTCCAAGGTCCTGAAGCACTTAAAAGATCAGGCTTAGTTACCTATCTCATAGGAGCAGGGCAGCATCAGAGGTGTGTGACTGTGCTTGGTGTGGTTGTCCAGCAGGCACTGAGCAACAGCACAGGAGTTCAGCATTTTGAACAGCTAGAAAAGCATAGAGTTTTGCTTCATGTCTTGGGAAAAAGATCTTCTTCAGAGGAACTGGATCTGCTGTCATCACAGCATCACATGGAAAGGGGTTTTGTTGGTGTCTTGGACTGCATTCTGTAATACCTGCATGGGTTACTGATAGCTGCCCAATTAGCTTGCTGCTGTGAGATAGTGAAGGATGGCTGGCCCCTGTGTTTTAGGTGCAGCCTGTATCTACTTTTTGCAATTGTTCTGTGTGAGGCTGGGAGAACAGGCATAACCAGCAGCCCATCCAGAGAGCAAAAAAGGCCTTGTTTGTTTTACTCAGATACTTAAGAGGTGGAATAAACTTAAATATCTCCTCCAATTTTGTTAGGAGAAATCCCATTTGCATGTTACACCGTTATTAGCAGAGACAATGGGATAAACATTGGTATCCTGCTAATTATGGGCATGTTAATGATATATATTTCTGCAGTCAAATAGCATTGCAAGCCTATTTCCTGTCTTAATTTTGTGCTGTGCTGTTTGAAATGTTAATGAAGCCAGAATTCTCAAAGGTCATACTCTGAATGCATCAGCTTTTTATTTTTTTCTGTTTTGTTTCAGAACAATTTAAATGAGGTTTTGTTCCTAATGTTGCTAACAATGTTAACTTTCCTGTTTAATTAATGAAAGTGTGGGGACATGTCTTTGCCCTGGTCAGTGAGGTACATGAGAAAAGCTCTGCATTCTTATTTAAACCATTCCTCAGCATTTTCCTTCCATGATGTGTGTTCTGTCTCCCATCTTTCCTCCAGCAGCCCCTACTTCTTTCTCTTCATAGGCTGTGTGAAAGAATGGTCAAAAAAACCCAATGACAAGAGCCATTTATCATCCTCAGAAAGTTTTTCATTCTTCACAAACAACAAAGAAAATTGGTAATAGCTGTTTTCAGCTAATTGACAGAACTATGTTGTGAAAGAGGGAGAATTTATGCACTGCCTTTGCTATGACACCTGAAAGTTGTTTTAGACTTCCCATTGCTACTAAATTAAGAGACTGTCCCTTGTCTTTGTTCATCGTTAATCCAGTAGGTGGATTTTTCATTTGTTTTTGGTTCTGTTAGATGATAGGGAAGTGACAAATGTAAAGGATATTTCCATCAACTCATTTTGTGTGATAAAGCTCTACAAGTTTGTAATAGTAACTTCAGCATTACAAAGTAGTGCCTGATTCAGCTTCTGCTTTGCAATATTTCTACTGGTTTCACCGGGAAGTAGATGGAGATTCTTAAGTATTAGGTGCTTTAATGCATAACCCTCCATACAGCTTCCTGTGTCTCTTTAGCACCTTCTGTCCTGGCCCTGGAGCTATTCAGTGGTTGTTAAGCACACAAACACTCTTTGCCTAGTTTGTTTCATTTCAGACTTAGTTGATGGTAGAGTTTTCAGCTCTATGAAGCTGGAATCTGATGCCAGTAGCTGCAAGCTGAGAGGAGTGCAAGGCTTGTGAGGTACCCAGGGGATGCCTGAGGAGATTTCTGGGTGCCTGGAGGCCTTTGGTTGTGTTTGTGGAGAGACCCAGCAGCAGCAAGGACTACCAGCTGCTGGAGGAGACCAAGACACTGAGGAAGTGCAGCTTTGCCAGCCAGACTGCCTCTCCCCAGGCCCCTGCCACCAGTCAGAATCCACTCACAGGGAGATCAGGCAATGGTGACAACCCAACAGAAACTTGTGTCCTCTGCATTCCCTGTGGTATTAGCACTGACTGGGACCTACGCAGCTCTCCTGAGAGAGCTCCCAAAGGAATGTGTGGCCTTCCAGGTCTCTAGCCTGCATGATATGCCAGAGGTTTCTGCTCGTGTCTGAGGGCAGTAGCGAGAATGTCTGTGAGAGGTGTACCTAGATAAAAGAATGGCTCAGCTTGGTGGTTGAACTTCAGGAGGAAATGGACAGGCTGAGGAGCATCCAGGAGTCTGAGAAGGAAATTGGTGGAACTCTACCTTCTTCCCAACAGAAATGTCAACTAGGTAGAACACATGGCAAGGGGTATTCTGCACCCTCTCCTCACCAGGCAGAGGGTAGTGACTTGAGGGACAGAGGTTAATGGATACAAGCATCCATTTGGGGCAGTGGAAGAAGCTCCTTGTCAACCTTGCTGTCCCAAGTGCTCTTATACAACAGATAACAGACTCTGGAATTGGAAGGACGTGATGAGGTAGATGATGTAGCTATACTAGAGGAGTCACTGAGATGAGATCAGCCTATCTCCCACTTCATGTCCACCTCCATGAAGAAAAACTTGTAGGATGTTGCTATAGTTGGCTCCTTTCTGAGGGGAACAGAGGGCCTAATATGCCAACCAGACCTATGTTTTAGGGAAGTTTGCTGCTTCTCTGCAGCTTGGGTTAAAGACATTGCCAGGAAACTTCCTAGCCTGGTATGTCCCTCAGATTATTGTCTGCTGTTGCTTTTTCCTGTGGGTACCAATGAAGTTGCGATGAGAAGTCCAGGGGAGATCAAAAGACCCTTCAGGGCCTTGGGGAGATTGGTAAAGGGATCAAGAGTGCAGCTGTTCTTCTGGTTGTAGGGAATGGCATAAAAAACAAGCAGGTGGACCTAGCTTATCAGCACCTGCCTCCAAGATTGGTGTTGCTGGCAAAATTTGGACATTTTGATGATGGAATGGCATATGCAACATCAGATCTACTGGGGCCTGATGGGTTTCATATTTTTCAGTGGGGAAAAAGTTAGCAGGGCTGACAGAAAGAACTTGAAACTAGGTTATAAGGGGGAAAGAGCTTAAATCAGGCTTATGGATGGTAAGCCATGGGATGACATGACAGTGTTTGGGGCATGGTGTGTTAGCGGAGGCTTTCACTCTGCTCCATGATGTACTGACTACATTGGAGGGTGTTTGAAATGTTTATTTGTTGGTCCACACAGTATGAAAAGTAAGAGGGGCTAGAAGGTTCAGCTCAGTCCCAGAGCTACAACATCATTGGTACAAGTGAGACTTTAGAATCTGTTTCCAAGGGTAGTGGAGTCCACAAATGCTAGTTAATCTTTTAGGAGTGCAGGAGCAGGCAATTCCAATATGTCAGAAGTCAAGCAAGCAGGGCAGAGGGCCAGCTTGGTTGAATGGGATTGTTCTTTGATACTTAAGCAGAAAATGAAGGTATATGGACCTTGGAAGAAAGGTCAGGCTATGTAGGAGGATTACAGAGATGTTGTTCACCACTGTAGGGGGGAAAACCTGTTTGGCCAAACCTCAATTGGAGATGAAGCTTGCCAGTAGTACTGTGGTGGATAACAAAAAAGGCTTTTTAAAGTATGTTAACAGCAAAAGGAACATTAAAGAAAACATTGGCCTGTTACTTGATGAGGTTGGTCACCTCACAAAACAGGGATTAAGATAAAGCAGAGACATACCATGTCATCTTTGCCTTGGTCTTTAACACCAGTGATAGACTCGGGGACACCTAGAGCCCTGGGTTGAAAGACTGCAACAGGGGGAGTGATAAGCTCCCAGCTGACTTTGAACTGATACGGGATTTTCTGCTGTAAGTGAATGCACATAAATCTATGGGAAGCAACAGGATTCATTCCGGGCTACTGAAAGCGTCAGACACTGTTATTGCAAGACCTTTCCATTATTTATTGATGGTCTTGGGAATCTGGAGAGGTCCTAGTTGACTGGAAACTAGCAAGTGTTATTCCGGTGTTCAAGAAGGGCAAGAAAGAAGATCTTAGTAATTATAGGCCTGTCAATCTCATATTGGTGCCTGGTAAAATTATGAAAGAGGTTATTCAGGGAGTTAATAAAAACACCACTTGAAAGAAAATGCAGTCATTGGTCAAAGTCACCACAGGTTCATGAAGGGAGAGTGATGCCTTACTAACTTAATATCCTTTCATATGACAAGATTATCCTCCTAGCAGACAAAAGGAAGGTGGTGGATATGATTTTTTTTTTTTTTCCTATTTTTTAGCAAAGCTTTTGATACTATCTCTTTCAATATCCTTCTGGACAATATGTCTAACATATAGCTAGACAGGTACACAGTATGATGGCTGAACAATTGGCTGAAGAGGTGGGCTCAAAGAATTATAGGAAATTGGGTAACATCTGTCCGGCAGCCAGTCACTAGTGGTGTTCTCCGGGGCTCAATTTCAGGGCCTTTTTCTTTAATGTTCTTATCAGTGACCTGGACATGAGAGTTGAGTGCACAGTAAGTAAGTTTACTGATAGTATTGAATTAGGAGGAGCTGTTGATTCCCTTGAGGATAAGAGAGGCCTTGCAGAGAGGTCTTGGTAGATTAGGGCACTAGGCTATCACCAACTACATGAAATTTAACAAGAACAAATCCTGGATTCTGCACCTGGAATAGAGTAATTCTGGATGTTTGTTTAGACTGGGGGACAAGAGGCTGGAGTGAAGCCCTTCAGAAAGGGATTTGGGGGTTTTGGTTGATGGCAAGATCAGTATGAATCAAAAAGTGTGCCTTGGCAACCCAAATGACCAAGTCTGTCATGGAGTGCACTTAGCAGAATATAGACAACTGACTGAAGTGAGTGCTTGTCCCACTATGCTTTGCCTTAGTGCTTCCTCACCTTGAGTCCTGTGTATAGTTTTGGGAAGGATATGAAAATATTAGAATGTGTCCAAAGGCAGGCAACAAAGATGGTGAAAGGACCACAGGATGTGACTCAGGAGGAGCAGCTGAGGATACTGGGTTTGTTCAGTTTAGAAAAGAGGAGGCTGAGCCCTGACTCATTCTTGCCTGCAACTTCCTTGTGAGGGGCAGCAGAGGAAGGTGCTGATCTCTTCTTTCTCGCATCTGACGATGAGAGGGAATGGCTTAAGGCTGCATCAGAGGAAGTTCAGATTGCATATGAGGAAAAAATGCCTTACTGAGAGGATGATCAAGCACTGGAACAAGTTCTCTGGAAAGTGGTCACATTTCCAAGCTTGTTGGTGTTCAAGAAACATTTGGACAATGCTTTTAGATATATGATTTAACTGTTAGGTTGCCCTGCATGGAGTTGGGAGTTGGACTCAATAATTCCTGTGATCCCTTCCAACTCAGTGTGTTCTATGATTCTAAGTTGTAACCTGGCTCCCAGTTTTTAAGTTTCTGATGTGGCAGATGAAAATGAAATTTGCTAGAGTGGGAAGATGCAGATTTTAGTTTCTACTGGGTTAATAAAAACTGAAATGGGGTGGAAGCGCAGAGGCTTTTAACTAGGTATTTTATCAATTGTATTTTGTGTATCTGTAAAGTTATGCAGTAAAGGCAAGCCTGAGACCCTCTGAAGTAATCTTGTTATTTTTCATGATATCATGATCATACTGCATGTAGAGAGCAAATGTGTGAGTGGAATTTTACTTGCTTCTAATATGAGCAACAGAGAGTTTACTACTTCTTGCATGAAGGTGACTTTGGTCCACTTTCTACATTTCTCATTTTACCACTGAGATTGTCAGTGTTTTTTTACCTTCACTGCCTAGGGCTGGAGAGTTCCTCAAATACTATTTTGCAGCATGTGTTTTCACCTACATTTCAAAATTTGCATGTTAGAGCGCTTCAAGGGCAGCTTTCCAGACTGCAGACCCAACTGTCATTCAGGTACAGAGAACATTTAATCAAACCTCTGAATGGGGTTCACTGTGCACACAACATGCAACCATTGCACAAGCATTGCTGTTTTGTCCCTACACAGAAGATGGAAAATATTTACCCAGTGGTGAACCGCCTTGGAGGCAGACATGAGAGCTGTAGGGGAAGAAGTCTCTGGCATCCGTGGCTCAAGAACACTCACTAGCTTAAAACCAGGACTGTGGCGGTGCAAACCTCTAATTTAACACAAGTACAGAGGCTGGGAACCTCTTAAAATAGTAGTGCAAAAGAAAGCTTTGTTTTGCTTAAGCCAACTGCAGGCAAGCTCATTCTCTGAGGATGTTATTACTGGAAAAATCAAACAAGAATGCTGTTGGGCTCAGCAAAGCTCAGGGGATGGGTTTGTGGGAATGCTTGCCCATGAAGTGTGGCAGTGGAGCTGCCCCAGACCCTTTTCCTGATGCTGCAGGGGTGAAAGGCTCTTTTTGTCCCTGCTTCTTACTGAGGTTTTCAAGCAGCAATTGATGCAAAGGCTGATCTCAACTCAATTTGCAACTGAAAATAGACCTGAAAAACCTACAGGAGGAGATTGTCCTCTACCAAATATTAAACAAAAATGAGGGCTTGGAAGTATGTGTGTTGTGTGCCTTAGACTAAAGTTTCTTATGCCTCTACTCACAAAGTTTAGAGCCTTATCTTCCTCTTCTCAAGAAACAACAAAAGCAAAGAAAAACACATGGTGAAGTGGTGGGGCAGGGGGAGGGAAGCCTCCAAAGGACTGGACAGTGCTCTCTGCAAGACCCCTGTTTTGGGAGGTTAAACAGTTTAGCTATGTGGGTGTTAGCCACACTGTGCCAACTGGAACTTTTTTATACCATTATAGATTTAGTCACAAAGTCCAGCCTTGTACCCAAAGCACTAGCACATCCATCAAGATGCATTATGCTCTGTAGGGGTTTTAATGTTATTTTCTTTAAATGAAGACTGTATATTTGGTTCCATATTAGAAATCAGCTTTGAGAGAAGATGGATGTTTTTAGTGGATTTTGGTATTTTTATGATATTTACAAGGCACAGAAAAGTGCAGAGGCAAAACAAGTGACAATAACTTTTCTTGAGTACTCCAAATAGTTAAATGGAAGTGAAGTTCTTTGTAGTTTCCTGGCAAAAAAAGAGTTTTGTTTTTTGTGGTGTTTGTTTGTTTTTGTTGTTTCTTGAGGTAATTATGGATATTCATGAACACTTCTTGCTAATATGGTTTAATGACACTAAACCCAAATCACATTATAGTTATTTTCCAAGGCTGTGTTTGGGATATGCCACATTAACCCAAAAGAACAAAGCATAGAGATTACAACAACAAGAACAACAGTAAAAAAAGAAAAAAGGAAACTCTAGGGAAGCAAGATTCTTATAATCTGTGGCTCTACCCCTTCCACAACGAGTGGCATAGCACTAGAGGAATAGGCATGAGTAAACTGATTGGTAAATAGCATTGTCCTTGAATCTTCTGGGAATTTAAGGGACTTTGTAAAGATTTAATCTTAATTTTATCTTCTTTATTATGATATCTAGCTGATTAAGCTAACAAAAACCTATGTCTTGTAGGGTTTCATTATTTTACTATAATGTGCTATTGCTTCTTGTTTACTAAGTCTAACCTTGCTCAGTTTTTCAGTACCAACAGTTATGACTGAGCCTTGGTCACAAGCTCACAAGGCGAAGAAAAAAGTAGGGGATTTGAGGGATGGAGCAAATCACAAGAAACCAATGGTGGAATTTCACACCCCTGGTGATGCGCAAGGCTTTAGCAGATGGGCATGAAAGATGCAGCCTTCAGCAACTCCTGTCCAGCTGGGAAGCTGTTTGCTTCTGGCCTCCACAGACCTGTTGTGTCTTCTGAGGACAGCACATGACAACATATGAATAAATGCCATTGTGAGTTGCTCGCTTTCTTCCACACTCTTTTGCATTTACCTCTCCTCTGTATGTGTAAAAACATGCATGTTCCATATTTTATTGAGTCTGGATAAATGGTATCTGTCATTTAATGTGTTAGGTGATGGCTCTCTGGGAAAGTATTGCTTTGAAAAATTAGTAAAAATAGAACCAGTTTTATTTTTTTTTTACTTCTGAAAACTCAGAAGCTAATACAACTACCTTGTTTTTCCCCTGGCTGGATAGTAATTTTATAAAGCCTGTCCATACAGGCTGTGCTCTGAGTAAAGAGTTGAGGAAGAGATATGATCAAGCTGGAAGTAGCTTAACATTCATACAAAGAACATACTTTTACGTGTATGCACCTTCTTAGTCCTGGTAAGAAAAGAAAACAACATGCTGACACATCTGTATCTGTTTTGCTATTTTGTCATGTGCATGTATTACTTAACACCCTTCTTGTCATCCTTAGTCATTAATTTCTCTGTGCTCAAAGTTTGCTTTTTGGCCTGCATAAAACACCACAAGAACTTAATCCATAATTGGTACGTGAATTATTTGTGGTGTTGTAAAGTACTAACTCACCGTAACTGTTGCCTTTTGGTGCTACACGACTCTCAAAAAATGGAGATGTGGTCTAGGATGTCATCAATCTTTTCCTTGTGGTTCAGAAAAGGAATCAATTTTCTTTGATAAAAGACCCATTGGTCTTTGTGATCTATAAATCATTCTTTCAAAAGAAGTCCTTTGAAATATTAGTTCAAGGTATTCTCATGGAATATCACTTTATACCTTTTTCTAAGAATGGAGGATACTCCTTGTGCCTATAAAAAAGGAAGAACTGTACTATTTTTCATTGATTTTTTGCATCTTTAGTAGAAGCTCTCTGAAGGCCCGTTATTACCATCTCTAGTCTTGTGTACTGCATGAAGTTAGAGCTTTTGTGTCAAAATAACATTTCCGTGATGTCCAGCAGAGTCTGAGACGACTGAAT
Source organism: Nesoenas mayeri (assembly GCF_963082525.1). NCBI lineage: Eukaryota > Metazoa > Chordata > Aves > Columbiformes > Columbidae > Nesoenas > Nesoenas mayeri. The sequence goes on from NC_137543.1 coordinate 112,194,653, forward strand.
TAAAACCAGGATCCTAGAAAACAGCATTTCTTACAGTGTTGAAAATCCTTAGCTCCTTTAATGAGAAACACTGGCATTTAGAGTGTGTGTTTTTTGTTTGGTGAGGTGTCGTTTTTGTTTGTTTTTATAAAGAGCTGGTTTTCCATCATTGCAAAACTGCTTTAGGGACCCTGCTGAAGTAGTCCTTCTATCAGAAGCCTTTCTTATAAAATGGTTTGAACGTATGTCCTGTGGAAACACTTGATACTACATGAAGCTGTTTTGGATATACCTGCCTGTACCCAGACTATAAACCAGTACATGATGACAGTGTGGTCCTTGGTGGAACAGCTGAGAAGGACGTTGCCAGCTGTTGATGTAACTATGCTGTCACACTCCTGCAGCTGGAATAAATGTGCAGACTGGTGGGTCTTTAGGTTTTGGGGTTTATTTCTTTTAAAAGCATTAATGTTTTCAAGTTTTTCATTACTCTATGAAGGACAGAAACTTTACATTATATAATATGAAAACTGCGGTCGTAACTTTAAGGAAAACGCCACATACCATAAAAATGCCTGAAAAAATTGCCGGGGAGGCAGCGGCTCCCTCCCAGGGTGGCTACCTTTCAATGGTATAAGAAATGAGCAGCCCTTAAATGTGCAGAGTTTATCATTCCTTGGAGGCCTTCAGGAACCTGCTGTACAAACTAAATAATAATAAAAAAATGTAGCTCTTTTACATAAATAATCCTTTATATTTCTAATCTACTGGTTTATTCCTGCAGTGGCATATTGTTTGCAGTGTTTATCTCTATGGATTGTTATTGATCTCTATTGTGCAGAGGAAATGAATTTATCTGCACGAAACTACATTGTTGGAGAGGCACTCTGTGGCTGTATTTACAGTTTCCCTCTGTTTAGCAATTACACTGTATCTTTATTTTTTTTTTTTTCCTCCTCAATTTATCTTCTAGTTGGCCGGCTCAGAGCAGCAGGATGTTTTGTGTGGGCTGTGAAACAGATTTAAGAAGTTGGAGGTGCTTTTAATCCAGCCCTAACTTCTTCAGTCTGTAACCTGCCTGTGGAAATAATATTATGTTTCCCTTTTTATACCTTTCTTGCATGGACACCATCAATCTGTACTTCAAGCGTTTCTAAAGAAGTGAGGATGGTCAATAGAAGAGGGGAGAAGGTGGTGGTGGGGGAAGCCTGCTGAAATTGCATCCTTAGTAAAGACAAATACAGTGGTCTTAAAGGGTGGGAAAAGGGCCAAGATCTGAATCTAGCTGGAGGCTGTATAGGAAGAATGGGGTGTTATGGCAAACATGTTCCTCAGCCTATATTCGCTGCTGTGAGGAAAATGTGAGGATTGAAGGCTTGTTCAAAGACCGGAGCATTCACCACACAGTTGTCTCATCTAAGACTCCATAACAAAGACGGAGAAGCCTCTTAGTTCTGATCCTAGGATGAGGGACAAAAGAGAAAAATCACACTTCTGTTTCTGTTCACTCATCATTTACGACATTAGAAACAGGGTGGTTGTTTTAGTTTTCAGTAAGTCAATTATTTCTTTGCTTTTTACTTGGTTTATATTATGGGTGGTGTCAAGGCAACCGACAACTATCAAAGATTTGTACTGTTCCTATGGGTTTTCTTTTCCTTAAAAAAGGGAACTGATCTGCTTTTGTGAGACCCAGCATCCTGAGCTGATCCTCCAGAAGATACAGAGCAACCAGATGCATCTCAGCCCAGCTGCATGGGCTGGCTCAGCAGGTGGATAGTTCCTGGCAGCTGAGGGGAAAAGGAGCCTCCTGGTGATTTGCATTAGGCAAAAATTAAATTAAAATATCTCCTTGACCTACAGTAGGATGTTGGAAAAGGGGTTTAAACTCCAGGGGAGTTTTTAAAAAATGATCTTTACAGTACCTTTTTGCTTTTCCTTATGGATCTCAGATGCCAATTCACTTCTTCCCTCGGGATAAGTCAGCCTTGCAGAATTGCTGTGAAAATCTTCTGGCTTCAGCTTCTTGTTTGACTGCCATAAACAAGGAAATCCATATCCTTCTTGCCCGCAGAACCAACCTGCTTGTTACTGGGCGGATGGGTGAATGAGATTTTGGAAGGTTGCTTTGTGTCTTTGAAGTCTTTTCTGGTTAAATATCATTAATCTTCAGAGTGATTCAGTTCTTAAGGTAATTTGTGGCTTTCTTTTTTTCTTTAAATCCTTTAAAAGCATGATGTGGAAAAACTTCTTTGCTTCAAGATTATCCAGTGTAATTAGAAGAGTGTCACTCAACTTACACTGCTTTATAAACATTTTTTCCTGTGTCTTGTTGAAATTTAAATCCATGATACATGGGAAAAGGTGTAAGTTATTGTTCATTTATACTGTATTTCCCCATACACTGTGTTCCTAAAACTAGACAGCACTTATTTGTCTTTTAGGACATGATACTGAGTACAATTAGTTCTGTGAGGAATTGCTGTCTCTGTGGGAGGCTCTGAGGTGCTTTCCATTTGTACCAGAGCTACCAAATGCCTTTGCAATGTATGAAATCCTCATGTAAGGACCATGCAACAAGGTAGTGCAGTGAACGTCAAATATGAATTTACCACACACCACTGGGTATGCTGCTTCCCTTACATGTGTCTCTATTGATGAAAAAGGGAAACCACTTGCTAACCCACCTCCATAAAACTCTTGTTCCTTGGATGGGAAAGTTATTATATGATTAATGCCTGGTGTTGGTGTCTCCCAATTCCCTCCAGTGTACTGGAGTGTGGACAGTGAAGGGCTATTAATATGGTCAGGGGATGGAGCTTGAGGCACACTGGGGAGACTGAAGGACATGTGCTGGTTTAGCTGTGAGATGACCAAGAGGGAGTTGATCTAGAGATCTATTTGCAAGCCTTTCCATTTCCTACAGGAGTTTTCTTAGATCCATTGTGAAAGGACAAGAGCCAATGACCAGAAGTAGCTGTAATGGAAATTCCTATGGGATTACAGGAAAATTCTTCATAGAAACAGGACCCAGGGGATCTGTGGACTCCCAGGACTTTCAAAACTTGTTGGGCTGTGGCTATAAGCAACATGGTCTAACTTTAAAGCTGGTGCTGCTTTGAGCAGGGGATGGGCCTAGATGACCTGCAGATGTCCCTTCCAACCTGTATTTTCCTATGATTATTAACATTATGATTTTTTTTTTTCCAAAGACTACCAGAAGTGTTATTTTCAGCTAATACTTTGCTTTTGTTGGAAGAGTTGCTTTGAATCCTCAACCAGGAGGTCAATATGACTTGTTGATCTCAACTCCAGCTTGAGCTGTGACTTTCCAGTCTATGTGGAAAAGCTTGGTCTCATTTCTAGTGCTCAGGATGATAAAGGAACAGACTCTTCTCTGCCTCAGTGCTTTATTTGGTTATGGAAAACCTTATTGCTCAGACATTACTTGCATCTCCCTCCTGCAAACGAAGCCCACGGAGAGCCCGCACTGAAGTTTGGTGAAGAGCTGTCTGAGAAGTCATGGGATGCTTTTCCCTATTAGTTGCTTATCACTTTACATTTTAGTCATTTAGGTTAATATAATTTCAAACACTATTCATTAATGATAATTTGGATTGCTAAATGTGATATTCTCTTGTGCCTTTTGTAACCATTCTTCATCATATAAAGGAATGACCATTCTGTTCAGTAGAGTTTAATAGGCATTTTGCATAGATGTAAATGACTGTAGAAGGTAAAAGAAGATTTAAGCCAGCCCTGTGCTAGCTGGATATCTGTAATAACTCTTTTCTAAGCGTTTTGTTCGTTTTGGCTTCCTTATTCTTTAGACTTTACTGTTGGAAGTTCTCTTCCTTTTTTTTATTTTTTTTATTTTTTTTTATTTTTTTTTTTATTCCTCTACCCATGCAATGATAAAACCTTCTAGTTTCTTATTCAAAGATTTGACTGACTTGTTCACCACTTGAATTTCCGAAATGAGTTTGGTTTGCAAATTGCCAGATCCATAATAATTCTTTACCCACATAGCTCGCATTCTTTGTCGGAAGTTGCAATTTCTTTCAAACTGCTGAATAACTGCAGCAGTGTTTTGCTTGCTTTCTGCTTGTGCTGATTTCCTAGCAGCTTCCACCATTCACTATTTGCCTTTACTGCAGTCTGTTGAGAGTTCAGTTTTCTCACTTCTACAAGCCTTTGGTATCCTAGTCGTCCCATATGCAACCTCCAAGAGGCCCAACATTGTCTACCGAATGTCTGTTTCTATGACTCCATGAGTTATCTTTCACCTGACAGTTTCCTGGGGGGGAACTCTTTCCCTGTACCTTCCTGAGGGGGTGCCTGGCTGGATTGCTCACTTGCCAAAATAATTTAATAGAAAGCTGTTATCTGCAGACGTTTCTCCTGCTGTGTCTGAAGGACAGAGGAAGACAACTGAGCTTTCTTATGAGCCTGTGAAGGCAGTTTAACAGCAGGTAGTCATACAAAAGTCTGTTTCTGAGGACAGGAAGTGTGAGTTTTATAGAAAATATGTCATCATATTCCAGTTTAACTCTTTATGAAACAAGAGGGTCAGGCTTTATCTTCATGATCTCGAAACTCTAGTTTTGGTTTGACAAAATGCCTGGAAAATACTGGGAAAGGTTAAATACAGATGCTAAATGCCATGTTAAATGTTATTTTTAAGTGCTTCAAGCTTATCGAAATTTATTTATTTTGTTGGTTTGATTGTTCTAACTCAAAATCTATTTTAATACTCCTAGGAATTAATGAATTTCCATAAACTTCCAGATGTATGGACCATCTTATCGTCTCTCCCTTCAGGCCTGTGTGCAAGAACATGAAGTTGCCTGTAAGCAGGTTCTGAAATACTGCTGGTTTGGTTCACGTCCTAAGACATGAAGAGATCATGTCCCTAACGCTTTCAAATGGTTAGTGTGTGTGCTTACATTGTCCTTTCTCTTATTATTATTGACTTAAAACCACCATGGCAAGACTTTTCACAGCTCAGCTATGTGCTGATTCAGACTTTGGTCACAGATTATAATTGAAAGTTTGAAGAGTACAAAATCTAATTATTATAGCTGTTCAACTGAGGAAGTGGAGATTTTTATAGAGGACCTGATAGTGAAACAAAGGGTTAAGGAGCAGGATGTCAGTGATCCATTAAACCAATAAGCATGGGCTATGGAAGATTTGGATGGTTCTGTACAAAGAGAACATATGGCTGGGAAAATTCAGAGTGCAGCTAATCACTGGAGCTTGTGAGCATGCTTTTCCTAAGGGGAAAAATAATTAACCAAATACAAAATGTATCATAGATGATAGTCAATAAGGCAGTGTGCAGAATAGTATGCAGCATACTGATAACATGCATACGATATAGCTCACAGCTTGGGCTCTTTGGATTTAAAGTGTCGGATGCCATTGTGGGTTGTTTAATCACCAATAAAGTGTGGCTGCTACTTAGCAAATATGATAAATCCACTATTGAATTGAATTATGTGATAGGTTAAGGGTTTCAGGATAAGAAATGGCTTCAAAAGAGCCAGTGGGTGATCAGTTGTATTTTGGAGTGCTGACAGTGATTTGCGGGCCCTAGCAGTCTTCGAAGTGCAGATACCGCTATGAACAGGAAGCAGATTCTTTTTGTTTAATTTAAAACATATTGCTTTCTAGTTTTTTTTTCCAGTTACTTTTTCTGTAGGAGAAATAATTTGAGTACAAGCTCTGTTTACTCTTTGTGTTTGTTGTTTGTATAGCTCTCTTGATTTCTTCATTATTTTGATAGAGGAGAATGTTGTCTTTCAGCTGACTGGGAACTTTTCTACCGCATAATTTTGCAGAAATAAAGCTTAGTTCTTGTCTCCTTTACAGAGTAGGAAGGAAATTCTACCATTTAAGTCAGTGGAACTGCTCTGTTGCACAACTGCTTTGTATGCATTGGGAATCAAGTTAAAGGAATTTTTTTCAGCTGCTTGCACCAAACTGGTTCCCTGGCTTTGGACCCATTTGCTGCTTCATCTTTGTGTATCACCATTCTGCAATCAGGCTTTGGTATTAGAGAAATTTCTGGAGCTTTTGCAGATTGCTTCAAGAAACAATTCCACAGTCTGAGTAGGTGTTTCTTATACAGTTCAAATTATATTCACAAATAACTTATCTGTATGTGTATACCCCCACTGGCTCTGTGCCTCAGCATGCACCATAGTATTACAGATGAATTCATTAAAAAGCTTAGGCATCCTTTCCTGGCATTTGTTCTGTTTAATTGAAATAATTTCTTCACCTTCTAAACTTGGATTTTATGACACATCAAAACTTTGGAACATTCCCTTTTCAATTATTTATAAGCTTTACAAGTTATTTCTTAATTTCTTATTTAGTTGTCCCATGTTTTTATGCCAGTATGTCTTCATACAATAGCACACCCTTCGTCTTAAGAATGCTGCTTAACTTCTAGCTTCCTAGAAAATGCATTTTTTGCGAGCTGTAGGATGAATGTACAAGGCAAACTGCTCTGTTAAAATACATAGACGGTAACAATGTTCTGCTTTTGAGACAGGAATACTTCCATTTAATACGTGTTTCTTTGTGCTGTAACCTGTCCACTGCTGCAAATAACCTAGCATCTGGGGCTGCCTAGATGAGGATTGCTTTGTAACTTAACTACATAACAATGACAGAGAATGCAGGACACGTTTTATCTTCACTTATGTTTCTTCCAATTTACTGAAATCATGGAGGCTTTCATGGCTAAACCTGAGCTTGATTACCTTAACTTACTGATACATAAGCCTGCTCTACCATGATACATCCATTCTGAGAGTTTGTAATCGAGCTGGAACAAAGACGAAAAGGAGGGTAAGGGTTTATTGACAGAACAGCGTGTTCTGTGTTCACAGACTTCAGTGCAGGCTTGTATTATTAACTGAAATCTTGCTTCCCCAGCATACAGCTGCTCTCAGTCTCTCTTAATCATTTTGTATTCTAACCTCTAACAGCATCTTCAATGTGTTAGTACTAGCAGGGTCACACTGTGAATGAGTTTGAGGAAACATATATATATATTTTTTTTCCTTGCATTTGAGGAAGAAGGAAAGAAAGCCCCACTTCTGCAGCATAAATAGGTTTTGCCTGAATGCAGCAAACCCAAAGGGTGGTAAGTTTTTAGAATATGGGAGTCTCTTCTTAGATTCCTGTCCCTGCAGACAAGACACCGAGGAAGAGCAGCCTGGGTAAGTTCATCTGCCTACACAAGTCCCCTGTTCCTGAGAGCTGCAAGGGCTCAAATTTTATTTTTCAGGTTTGGGAGGCTTTTATTTTCTTTGAATTTTTAAACCTAATCTGTCCAGGCAGCCACTTGGGATGGTGGAGATAGCACTGACGTGATTTGCAAGCCCAAGTCCTCAGAACTGCAAATCTCTGGTTTTGTTCACATTGAAGCGCACACCTCTCAGACTCCTTCTTGTGGGATGTGTTAGATTTCACTTTCATTGCAAAAGTTCTCTCATTTTCTGGGACTCTGTTCATTCTAAACAGGAGGATTTTTGTTTTGTTTTGTTATAATTGATGATCATTGTTGGAACTAATACCTCTGCTGTTGACTGGGCAGGAGAGCTTCAGAAATAGCACAGGGTTCTTGTTAAGTGCAGTGAAAAGCAGCAGTGTCTTCTAAAACAAAGAATAGCTTGCAGGACTTCCTGTGGAGATGTCTATTTTCTTGATCTTCATGTACATACTCAGTGTTCATAAAAAGTACTTGGTGCTAATCCTCCTGTAGGTTTCTTTGAAATATAATGGTTAACTTTTTTTTCTTATTCCCTTAAAAGTTTTTAACATGCCTCCTACACTTGTTTCAATGAACACGGTCTCAGACTTATTAATGCATAATGTGTCCCAGAAATAAGTGTAACTGATTCCCATCCATCAGTCAGCATCACTTTTTCTATTATTTTGCAGAAGAGATTTCTTTCATAGACTCTTGATGATATCTGTCTACCTTTTCTGAAGAAGGGAGAGAACCTATTAGTTTTATAATTCAGGATTGAGAGGTGCATTAGTCAGAGCCAGAAACCTACTTTCCATATGGATATCAAGCTCTGTTCTTCAGAAGTTGCCTTTCACTCACAATTTTTAACTCTTAGAAATGAATTGAATCATCAAGAAAGGACCAACCACACTAGTTAAATCAGTATTTAAGGCCAAGTCTGTGTAGAAAAGTGTGGTCTGTAACCACAGAGTGTGCTTTCTAAATAAATCTAAACCAGAAATGTTATGCCTCAGAGGCATGCAGCACAGAAACTTGGTGACAAGGCTAGATTTATTTTGATATGTTGTCAAGCAAGCATCTTCCATCTTGCCGTTTCCTGTCTGTCCTTTCCCTAGCAGTACTGCTGGTTGTCTATCCTAAGGTACTGATCTCTGCCGAATACAGAATATCACAGAATGGTTGCGGCTGGAAGGGGTTTCTGGAGGTCATCTAGTCCAACCCACCTGCTCAAGCAGGTTCACCCAGAGCAGATTGCACAGCTATGTGTCCAGCTGGGTCTTGAAAGTCTCCAGCCAAGGAGACTCCACAACCTCTCTGGGCAGCCTGTTCTAGGGCTCTGGTGCCCTCAAGGTAAAGAAGTTTCTCCTCATATTGAGATGCAACCTTCTGTGTTTCAATCTGTGCCCTTTGCCCCTCATCCTATGGTTGTGCACCACTGAAAGGAGTCTGGTCCCATCCTCTTGATACCCATGTTGATTTGCATTTCTGTTCTGTGCTATTATTGCAAGTTATGTAGAGGGGTGTAAAGCTTAGTATTTTTTATGCCACTTCAATCATAAAATACTATCCATACCAAAGCAATCTATTGGTCTATGGTCAGAAAGCAGGCCACAACTGGGGCACAAACACAAAACTTTTCCTTGAGGACCTGTTATCTTAGCTGGCATCTGGGAATGATTTAGAGCCTCTCTCAGCCAAACAAGCCCAAAACTACATCTGGAGCTGAAAAAAAAGCTTAGCTGCAACTAGAAAGACTTACATCTCCTGTGGAGCAAACCAGATAATAAGCATGGAAAACAAGTTGATCAGCAGTGGATTATACCTAAGCTAGAAATGTTTGAAGCAGAAGCCTGGGATTTTCATTCAAGCAAAGAAAGTGGGAGAAATGAGAAAACCCTGGTGCTTAATCCTGCACTCTGGGCGTGAAGATGACTAGAAGTAGTTGCCTTTAAAGTGAGCCTGTTTGGGTTTGCTGATGGAAAAAATCTTTTACCAGACTTCCCCCTGTATGTCCTGGAACAGTTGAGTTTGTCCACATGTTGAAATCAAGCAGCTTCCTGCCATTTAGTAGGAGTTTGCAAAGCTTTACATCAGTTACATTCTTGCTTTTCCTGGTGGTGAAATCTGTGTCCACAAACAAGTTTCCGTTTCACAGTAAAACGGTGCCTACAGCTTTGTGCCTTTTCCCGGAGTGTGTGGTTTAGATTTGGAATGTATAATGAACCGCAGCACTTAAAAGTTAGCTAAGAGGTAGATCTTGTATTGGCACTGCGGAGAACTTGAGCAAGCAGTTCGTGGCCACCCCGCACAACTGAGTCATTGCAGTGCTGGAGCACTAACTGAGCTCTGTACAAATTGTTGAACAAGCTAGTTAGGATTGACGATGAGTGTAGGCAATTTGGGAGTACAAAGAAGTGTGCATCATCATCTCTGAAATAGGAAAGAAGTAGAAGCCTCAAGTCTGGAAAAGATTTAGAGGGTGGCAGCACCCACTTGCTTTAATCAAGATTACAGGAGAGGAGCTGAAGGTGACTTGTAAGGGTTTGCTGCTTTACAAGGTATGAAAAGGGGCTTGAAGCTGGTGTGTGTATAATAGTAATAGTAACGTAAAGACCTGAGAGAAGAGAGTTCACTGTTGATACTTGCTAGTGAGGTACAGGAAGCCACAGCTTTTGGGTGAGCAGAGACCTCTTGACTCTCTGAGGGTAGGTCTTAGTTAATTTTCAATAGGAATCTATAGTAATTGAATGCAGCCCTTTTCTTCCTGCTATGTAGAGGCTGACAGAACATTACAACGAATTTCAGCATTTTTTTTTTCTTTTTTAATAAAATTACGACTAAAGTGAGCAGGTCAGCCTTGTGAGTCTACACTTCAGAGGTGTAGCCTACAAAGAATAGCATCTCCCTTTTCATTAACTGTATCACTTCTGTTCAGAGGTAGATTCTGACCTTTGTGAAGGCCCAAGAAAGATTTGTTGTGAACTCTGGTACAAATGGCAGGTAAAGAGTGGCAGAATTTAATATGTATTTAGCATCAGGAAGCCTTTGTTAACTAATGAAACAAAATCAGAGTTGAACAACAACAAACAGGAATGGAGATTTGAATAGCCCATGTTCTCCTCTGAAAAGGAGAACAATGATGTGTGAAGGTTAGATAATGCAGTTTTTATAGGCACAGCCATTTCTGGATGATGTTGTGAAGACAGGTGTCAATACTTGATTTGTTTTCCAGGCTGTGCCTACTCTGGATAATTTCATGTTGACAGGACTCTGGTACTTGCTGGCACTAAGGCTGCTGGGTCGTTTATGCCTGAGGGAGAGTTCCAATCTCAGTATTTGGGCTGTGTGCTCTACGTGCCTTGTAGCTGTCAGCGTTCAGGCCCATGACCTTCTTCTGACTGATGCATCCCATCCTGTACCCAGGAAAACACACACATGCACACCCACTACTGCACAGAGTTCATAGAGAGGACACATGAATCACACACAAACTTTGTTATTGAAAACTGTGCTCTCTGCCCTTTGCTTATTTGTTTGTAAATGTTTCTCTACAAGAGTGTGCTCTCTGCATGTTTGTGCCTAGTTTGTAAGTAACAAAATCTAATCTCAGTTTATGCTTGCACTTGTTTACCTCCAGAGGTGATGTTGATATAGATGCTAAGAGAGTTACATCTATAGTGATGTGCTTGGATACTTTCTTTTTGTGATTAAAGGCTTTCCTACTGTGTTGTCTTCAAATCAAATTTGCGGTCAGGTAACAGGGCAATAATTGTCCAAGGTAAAGCACAGGAACACTTATTAGGTGATTTCTTTATAGAATAATTTTGGTTGGAAAAGACCTTTATGATTGAGTCCAGCTGTTAACACTGTGAAGTCCACCTCTAAACCATGTCCCTAAGAACCTTATATATGCGCCTTTTAAACCCCTTCAGGGATGGTGACTTCACTACTTTCCTGGGCAGCCTGTTCCAGTGCCCAACAACCCTTTCCGTGAAGAAACTTTTCCTAATATCTAATCTAAACTTCCCCTGACACCACTTGAGGCCATTTCTTCTTGTCGTATCACCTGTTACTTGAGAAAAGAGACTGACACCCACCTCGCTACAACCTTCCTATCACAGTCGTAGCTTTGGATGACAATTTACATGACACTAGTATTAGGTGGCCACCTAGTAAAGGACAGGCAATTGCTATAATTAAAAACCCCATATCCAAAACAGCCTTTAAATCTTCAGTCATTAGGAAGATGAGTCCTGAATTTTCATGCAATCATTAGCACCAGGACAAAGTAGATAGAGTATGCTGTGACTAACTCTGCACCTAGTAAACACCAGGTGTAAATGGTCACATAAGAGGCAAAACAGGAGAACTGCAAGCAGAGGTCTGGTTAGTACTTCAGGTTGCCATGAAAACCTGAATATAAAGGTGACAGAGAGGAATTGGAACAGTATTTACTCTATGACAACAAGATGAGCCATGCTGAAAAAAACCTTTGTTTTTCCTGATAAATAGCTTCAAAAATCAAATATGAATTTAAGGTGTGATTTTTTTTTTTATTTTTTTTTTTTTTTTTGCTTTTGAAAATAGTGATGTATTGAATCTAATTTCACTGCACAATCAAACGTTCAGGTACTGTTGCATTGTCGAATGTGGAGAACCTTGGCATTTTATGTTTCAGTAGGTATTTATTGCATGTGCATGTTAAAGTCTTCCTTTGAAATACCACAAAAATATTTTCTCTCCTTTCTTTCTCAAAGGAAAATCAAAGATGTATGTGGCATAGTGACATATTAGCAGTCACACAGGACAATTTTCCTGGGATTAGGATACTAATGAAACTTGAATCTAAAAGATCTTGAAGCCACCCTCTGTGTGAGGCATATAGTATGGTGAAAAACAGGACTTGTGTAAGGAGGTTAGTTTTCTGTGGCGGGCAACACACTGAAATTCCACAAAATGGATTTGGAAAGTGTTTTACAAGGTGCAATGGTTGATAGGTTGACTTCCATTTCAGTCCCAATGAATACAGAATGACCTGCACTGTCCACTTAAACCTGGGTAGTCCTACAGACTGCTCCCAGACCTTATCTAAAAAAGTTATGGAAACTGGGAAGTGTCTGAGTGTCAGCAAGCTAAGGTCTTTGAATCCAGCCAGATTCACCACTTCCCAGGAAGACGTGCAATACAAAGATATTGTTGCATTAACTGCACAGTCTCCACCATCTTCAGGAATGAGTAGGCTTGTTGTCCATATAACAGTGGATGATGGAAGGAGGAAATTTCAGGAGAGTTTTGGGCTGTAAATTTCTTAAACACTTGTGATTATGAAATTAGAAAAAATATCAGCTGTATCCCTCTTTTAAGAGTGTGCTATTGGCAGATTTAGAAATCCTTTCTCGGTGTTCTTGCCCCAGGAAAACCCCTTGTAGTCCCCAGTAGTACTGTACAGGGAATGTCAGTACTGGACTCTGATTGTGAGTTCTAAACATAGTGGCCAAATTCTTGAAACTTTCATCCTGGCTTAGCACTGTATTTCTGCTCTATGTGTGCATACACCTTTCTCAGCTTGATTTGTTTCTCAGCTGATAATGACAGTGTTTATTTGTGGAGATCCAGGTATAGGATAAAGAAAACCACAGAAAGTAAGATTGCATCAAAGCAAAAGTTTTCTTGGGCTGTACAATGCCTACAGCAGGTGTTTCCTGCATTGGATGCGTGACATGGGTAGGGGTCTGGAAATCAGAGTTTCTATATTCTGTGTTGGACTATTTTTTTATAAGTGACCGACTTGGCTATATTGCAGAAGAGTGGTGGATTGTCTTATTTTCATTTTCTTTTCTCCCCTGTTCACTGAACTTTTCTGACTATGTAGAATTCAGTGTCTTATCACTCATACCTATAAAAAGAAATGAAGCCTTTACAGCTGGAAAAATACAGTTGAGTGTTACTGATGTGGGGAGAATGGCATTTGTGCTTTACAACTTCATATTGTCAAACAACTTAATGTTGTCAACTACAGAGCAGCCTTGATTAGTGTAATGCAGACAAATTCTTCAGAGATGAGGAGATTCATGTGGAATCAGGATAAATGTTCTTAATAGACTCTTTTATTTGACAAAGCAGTAGTAATAAACTTGTAGTTGTTGTATGTATATTTCCAGACAAGTTGATAATTTGCTTTCAAAACCACTCAGAATTACATGTGGCCACTCATAAAGAAAAGGTTTGTTCTGCATAATCTTCAGCAAGTATCTTTTAAGCATCATAGTTCACTCTTCAATGAGAGATTAATGTGGTTCTTGAAAGGGACACCCTTTCTGTGCTTTGCTAAAAGAAAGTGCTGTAGTTGTAGTTTTTAAGTGGATTAAATTAAACTTGACAATGCTGCTGTGAAGAGAAGGAAGTAGAGAGACCAGGATCACTGAAGTAATCACTGGAAAGCAGCACAGCTCTTCATGAATGCCCCGGTAATTTTGCTATAATGACATATGGGCAGAATCTAAAGAAAATGGTATAAAGTCCCACTTAACCTCAGACTCTTTAATTCCTAAAGTAAAAAACGTTTGTGAATCTGCATAGATATTTACAGAGCAAAATATGCCTTGCTGATCTCCTCTACATGGGTCTAATTTTAAACAGCTTCAGCAAAATGCCCAGTCACCTGAGATGGATGTTCTAGGTACCAGTAAATCCACAAGCCTTTTAACTGATTTTGTTGATACCAGTTTGAATTGTCCTAATAAATTTACAAGATAAGGTGGTCAGAGGGAAATAGAACACACTAGTCCTTAATACTCTGGGCATGCAAATCTATTTGAATTTGTTGAGAAATTTTGAAGGCACCTGTTTATCTACTTGCGAGCAGCCTTTTGAATCTTTTATTCTTTAGTTCATGGCATTGTTTCAAACCACACAGAGCATCTGGCTGTTGCCAGGACTTGAAACATCTGAGTTTGTGTGTCTAGGTGATGGACAACTGAGGAGAAGTCTGCTCTGTATAGGTGCTATGGCCTTATTCCTTGCACCAGCCCTCTATGTCTGAATAGGCAGGAGCAAGATGTTTTGTTGGTAGAGGTGGGAGCCACAAAAACTTCAACTAGAAACACCAACATTTAATTAAGAGGGATTTGTTTTGGACTGAAAGATTTGAAGTGTTTGTAAGGATCCTTATACTGTTATATTAAAGAAACCTATACCTGGGGCCTGCCCTGAACACTAGAATGAAGGTTTCTGTAAGCTAGTTGAGAGTAGGTGTCTAATTCGGAGTTGGAGTTGGATGCATTTAGGTGTCTATATGGCATCCAAATTCTCATAATGGAGAGCTATGGCTTAATTCACTTGCTTATACATCCACAAGTGGTCTCTTTTGAAATGACCCAGGATTTCCTACCTGATCTTCAGCTGTTGCTCTGGATCTGCCGTGTGGTTATCTCTGATATCCCAGAGAATCTCAAAGGCTGGTAGGTGATCTGTGCTTTAGCGTCAGATTCAGTAGGAAAGACTCGCAGGAGGCTGAAAGGTGTTGGCATGCTTGTTCTTCCTTGGAAGTTTCACTACGGAAGAACAGCTAAGTTCGCTGGAGCTTGTAGTTATGGAGGTCACTTGGAAGATACCTCTGTACCAGTGACACTGAATCCCTGGCTAGGCTAGACACTCTTTGATACTGAGCTGGGTAGCTCTGTGTCCTTCATTGTTTTGACCATCTGTGCTCTCTGGATAGCTGTGTGACACTTTGGTAGATCCCAGCGTGAAGGCCACTGCAGTCATTCCCCTTTCTGAACATGATGGCCCGTTTGATTCTTGCGAAGCCGAAGCAGTCTCTTTATACTGGTTTCTGAATGGAAAGGTTTTGCATGCCTCTTACGGCTGTACCTGGGCTTGGGGTCAGACATTGTGCTCTCAAGATTTCTTTTAGGAGTCGTGGCACAGCACTTTGTGTTAACTTTTCCTTCTCTTGGGATTTTTGAGTGTTTGGAAATGTAAGAAGTGCCATTCTTGCTATATAAGCAAGAAACCTGAGACTGGGTGCTCCTCAGTTCATCAGCTGCAGTCATGTGTGGTTATTAGCTGCAGTTACAGATATATATATAACTTGCATTTTTTTTTAAATTATTATTAAAAACATCACAAATGAAGAGAAAGTTAATAAAGGAAATACTGTATGCTTGCATGTGGCATGAAGATAGAAAATTTGTAACCTGTATTATTAATGTTAAATTAAGAATCCCCACAAGCCAATTGTAATGGCTTGCTATAGATTTCATCTTAGTAGAGGCAAGGTGAACAACAGATAGCAAAGATCACTTTTTCAGAACAGTAATAATTTTTAATGAAATCTTTGACTTTATTTCGTGATTTTCTTAAAGGATACGTATTAATCTGTTTTTCACTTATGCTGTTATCACCAGCAATGCAGTGTGGTTAAACGTAAAGTACCTTCAGAAAACAAAACTTTACTGAAGTCTTATATGGGCCCTTGATGCTGAAGTATCTTTATTACCAGTTTATAGACACTTAAAATGTCATTGTCTTATAAGGTTAATTGCTCTTGCAGCTTCAGCAATGACAATTACCTGGCCTGCCTTGTATTGAATTAAGACATTGTATACTTATATCCGGAGTCATATGCTTCTTCCATTTTAAATACTCTTACATATGTTACAGAAATTAAAAAACTTTTTTAGACAGGCATTTTAAAGGCTGACGTTACTTTTAAACATTATCTGTCTTCTGTTTGTTTACTTGCAGAGACATTAGGACAGAGGCTAAAGTATAAATGATGTTGTAATGTGTTTGATGCCTGACTAAAATATGGGATTTGTCACACTCAACTATTACCCCTGTTCTCACCCTTCTACCCATCAGCTCCTTTAGCAAAGTTGAAGAGGGTATTTACTGCTCTTAACAGCTTGGGTGCAAAAAAGGGCCTGCAGGGAGTCCTAAACTAATTCATTTATTGTCTACTTTAAAACAATAATGCAAAGACTATTATGTCTTCATTATGGCTAAGTAAGGGAGGGAAAGAAGTTGGAAGGAAACACTGTGAGGTGATGTAATGAGTTATAGCAGACCGGCATATGGGCATTAACACACTTTATAGGGACACTTGTGTGTAGTGCTCCCGGGTGTGATGCACGGAGATGGTGTTTGCAGTTGCCCACAGGGCAGCTTGGCATGCGGCTACCCGCTATATATGTGCTCATCAGAGTGCACAAACTGCGATCTGTGGATGCGTAAAAATATGTGCTGATAACATAATTCCTCAGGAGCAAGCGTACTGATCATTTGACTCAAATTGTTTCTTAATTGAAATACAAAACAACTCCTCTTTAAACTTCGGGCTGCTTGAAATCATGTCTGGTAGGGAATATATAAACTGTATCTTCGAGGAATTGTGTGTCTACTTTTTATCTCATTAACAGATACCATTTGGATTAACAAATAAGGATTCTTCTCACAGCAACAACATCCAATGAGGTTATCAAATTCTCCTAGATTAAAAAGAACTTGACGATGACATAAATCAGATGTTACTGCTGCACATATAAACATTCATTTGTTAGCTAAAGTGGTACGTTTTTTTTGCATAGCTGAGGAATTCCTTTCTTTCAAGATCTGGTAATAATTTAGCAGTATATTTGACTGTGTTTGTATATATAAATTATTTCAGTAACGCCCGAAAAAATTTGTTCCTCATCTGGGGTTTTCCATCATTAGAACTTTGTCTTTTTTTGACTGGTAGTATGCGACAGTGTAATTTCAAGTCAAAACTGCTTTTGGTAGGTTCATAGGTACGTGTGTTTCACCTATGACTATGTTAAATAAAGGATAGGCCTGAGATGTTAAATTTGTTTTAATTAAAGCTATACCAGCCCTGAGGCGTCTGGACCTTGAGTTTTTCACTTTTATTACAGGGTAGAGATCAATCTTAAAATCCCAATTTTGATCCTTAATATTTGGGGGTATTCAGCACAAGACTACTTTGTAGCCTTGCCTTTGTGGCCTTAAACAGAGTGGTTACACTAGTGGCTATGTTATGTAGCTAAATATAAGCACTCTGTATGAGGATGATACCTGGGCTTAACAGTTTTCTTTGTTCACAGCCTCATCAGGCATAGCAACAGCTCCTGTGTGTCAAAAGCTTTTGCCTAGGGAATATCTTCCTTACGTTTCTCAGTCAACCTCCCAGCAGGACAAAAATATTGTGCATGCATTTCTGATTTCCTAGTAGAAAAGTTGGTCACTCTAGTGTGGAGTTTTTTATTGTGTTTGTGTGTGTGTGTTTGTTTGTGTTTTTTGGTATTTTTCATTGTTTTGGTTTGTGTGTGTTTGTTTTGTTTTGTTTTTTTTTCAGACCTTGAACTTTGAAGAGGTCTATTTTCTTACAGTTGCTTTTACAGGAACAGATAAAAAGATCAGGGGAAAAAGCCACCATCACCCCACAGTAGCTGTGCGTTAGCACTCAGTGTATTACATTAACTTTCTAGACTGTTTCGCTAGTTTAGCAGTGTTTTTCAATGTTTGGTTGGTGGGAGTCAGAAGAATCTTAGTCTTTTTTTGTTTCTAACAGTTCAGAATTTAGTACAGTCTAGAATTATATTATGATCCTGTCATAGTGGGGCATGAAGAAAAAGGCTACACATCTGTGTGAGCGTGGCCACCCTGGGACTTAGAGCCCTATACTTAGTGATGTTAATCCATGGAAACGGAGGTCCTTCTGTCAGCAATATTTGCGACCTGTAAGAATTCAGTGGACTTTTAACATATTTCACAATAACAATTAGGAAACACTTATCATTGCTGTGTTTTCCCCTCAAAGTATCCAGCAGGTCAAAAGCACAGGGAAAGTGGTTCATTCACAAAGGGAACAGTATCAGTGGAATTCCAGTCTGTGTTCACTTGTTGGTGAAGGGGAGCAGGTGCTTGTGGATGCAGAAATTGCACTTGGAAGGATCTCTGAGAAATATTTGTTGCTTTAGATAGTCTTTTGGACAAGCATATATATATCCACTGTAGAAAAATGTTTTAACTATCTCCATCCCTTTACAACCTCCCTTTAGTAGTATTTATGTTGAAAGGTACAATCTGGCCTCGCTTTGTTCACACGTGCACATTTTATTTTCTAGTTTAAAAAGTGTGCTGTGAGTAAAAGCAGTCACAGGATAGGATTAATCTGTCTACAACTGAGTTTCCTTTACAGTCAGTGGAGATCAAATCAGGACACTTAATAGATTCTGGAGTGCAATTCCTGCTATCCTAAAGCAGCACTTAAATGGGTCAGGTAAACCATGCCTGAATGGCTTATTTCTTCCCACTCATTTTTTTAGAGGGATAATAGGCGGCTCAGTTACAGTCAGTCCTGTAGACACTGAAGTTTGGTGATGTGTGTCTCACCCATCGCGCCAATGGAGAGTGGTTTCCACAGTGGGATGCCCCAACTTAGGAGACTACAGCTCTCCCCTTCTAAGGGCTGGGCTCTTCTGCAAGCCCTGATGTTACAATTCATTGGTATGAACATGGACTCCTCAAATGCTTCAGCATGCTGTACTTGTGCTAGAAGTCATATGCTAAAAGTAAAACATTTGAACTTACATAACGTATAGGAAGGGAATGGAGGTGCTGCATGAGTGGGTTTTTTTGTCAAATAGGCCCTTTGTTGTAAGCCTAATGCAAGTTCGTAGTTTTGAGTAGAGACTGGATTATGTGACCTCCAAAGGCCTCTTCTAGTCTAGCTTATTCTGTGATTCTTCAGCCAAAAAGTCTTTTTACTGCATGATTACTTAATGTCAGATACGGAATCAGTCTATTCAGACCACAGAACAGCTTGCAGTCCCAGGTGTGGACTCTATCATATTTTCTGCTGCTGAGGCCAGATGAGAAGGCCTTATTAGCTTTTTCTCCCTGAGATGAGGCTGGATCTTTGTAGATACCTGGATAATTGCTTTGCAGTACTAAATTATTTTATTTTCCTCCCTCTAAAAAGGATAAATATATAAATCATAGTGGAAGATGATGTTTTTCAGTCCTTCTAGGAACGTTTTATAAGACTTGGCATGAGTATCCTGGGAGTCTGAGCTAAAGATGGTGAACATATGGGAAAGCCCAGGAGGAAGCACACAGTTTCAGTTTTCGAATGTTGCTCTTGTGTTGTTACACTAATGTAATGAAAGGACATTAAATAAGCTGAAGTTATTAAACCCTAAAGGTTACTAAGTCCTGTTGGGGATCATATTCAAAATGTAATTAAACCAAGTCCAGATACTTTAATTTCTAGCTGGAGATTTATGTAACATAAGGTGATTCTTTTTCCAGTTCTGAACTTTATTGAAAATGGGCTTGTTAATTTGCTTATTTCTTTTCAGCAGTAACTGAATAGACATTCTTTAGGCCCACTTGGCACTAGTAAAACAGTAAGTACCAGTATCAGTCATGGTTCAAATCAGATCAAGTATCTGGGAAGAGAGATGCTCATGCACTGTTATTAAAATCTCACTCCCTCAAAACTATGTGAAGTCTGCAAACAGAGATCCTCAAAGGCTCTGGCAGTGTATTGTTCCAGATGGTCCATTGCTGGTGTAATGCTCTCCATTATGATGTGAGAGGGAACAACAGACTAAACTGTTAATTCTGCTTATTAGGAATATGGGAATACACTTATTAATATGAGATTGGAACATTTGAGATGGAAACAATTTCACTGTAACGTGAACTAAGTCATTTTAGGTCTTTAATTCTAAGAACACTATTCTATTGGGAAAAAAAAATATTACAACTAGTCATCCTGAAGTCTCAAAGTTTTGTGGATTTGGTTTAACTCCTAGTGTCAGACTCACTTGTTGGAGTGGTCTCTCTTCTACATTTATCTGACTAGCTTAGCTGTTCTTCTTTGACAGTTGGGCTCTACAATGTTTTCCTCAGGCATGAAGCTGGTCTAAGGGGTTCAGCTCCTGGTGCTGCCATTTGCAGATCCGTATTGGAAAGTTAACTATTGAAATGACTTGAGTTAAAACAACTAATTTCCCCACAACTTATTTCTTGGGCTGTTTCAGTGAGGTATTTGACATCACAGCTCCACACAAACAAGCACATTTCTATGTGAAGCATGATTGGAGTGTGTCCTGTGGCTGCTCTGGAGGGAAGGATTCTTCCCCCAGTGATACCATCCCTATTCATGAAGAATATGTGAAAATCAATTGAGAGAGCAAGGGAGTAGATATCTGCCTTGGTGACTTGTGCACATACTGGATTTGAATGACCCAGGATGATCAGGGACTGCGAAAGACATGGATTAGAATCCCCAAATTCAGGAGAGAGACTCAAATTTAAGACTCCCACACCTTGGGCAGTTGCCTTGACTATTGGAGAAAAGAGAATGGTACTATGAAAACATTCAAGTTTTGAATTTAGAAATAATTATGGGATAACCGAGGCTGCCTTTTAAGGAAAACTTACTACTGGCTCTTAATTTTTTGCCTGCCACACCTGTGAGAACAAGAAAAGGAGGAATCATAGGTCAAGGAGGAGGACGAGGAATGTTTTTAGAGAAAGGAAAGAGACTATTTCTTTCTTAATATCCAGTCATTGGATAAAAAAAAAAGGTTGCAGTGCCCAGGACAACCAGGGTAGAGGAAAACTTCTGAGAGTTCTGCTTTCCTATTAGAAAGTATTCCTGTTTGAGGGTGCTAGTGATGCTTTGTAGATTGTAGGCAGGCTGAGGTAAAAGTTGATTCAAGGACTGAAATAAAGGAGAACGGTTTGTTTGCAGAGGGAGAAGGATGCGAACCTTTCTTTTGGCTACACTGTGGTAGGGGTGCATCTTCTTGAGCTATGTAGAGGTGGGCCACTTAGGTGAATGTCTGTGTCTAATTAGGGTAAAGGCCAATTTGGGATACTTTTCTCCCTCTATCAGTGATCAGAAAAAACATCAGACAAGTGGGAAGTGTATGGTAATGTGTGACTGTAGCCTTGATATGCAGAACATCCCAGAGAAACTGGCTCAGCATCAGATCTGTATGTGGGACTCAGCTCCCACCTTAATTAATGAAGTGAGGAGAGAAATGGAAATGCTTGTTCTCTGAGTTAATTCTTTATGGAAGATTTATCAGGAAAAGCTTCTAAGTAGATTTAATGGAGGTCTACATGGTCCTGAAAATAATTTGTACTTATGGTTCTGGGCTATTTGAAGAGAGGTCACAAATAGAGAGTAAGGCAAGTAACAATAGGTTTCCTCCTGTTGGTTATTTCAGGTTTTATTTTTTATTTTAGTAAGTGAAATTCCTATGAAGTTGAGGACAATATTTGAGCCAGTTATTCTCCTGTTTTCACTGAGGCTTCTCCCTGCAGGAATGAGTTGATAAAGAAATAAGGATTAAGGAACCTGGTTGCCCTCCGGAAGAACAGCTCTGGTAGTTTTGTCTTGAAAAAGTGAATGTTAGTACGGCAGAGTCACGACTAGCTGATGCTTCTCCTCACTGCAGATAAAATCCATTCGAGCACCTTTCAAATCCAACCTTTTCTAGCTTGCATTTATGACCTTTTTCCCCCTCAGTTTTGACCTTGCCCACAGCACATTCACTTTTCACTTTATTCTTTCCAGCTGGATATATTTTACATGCTGCTGCTTAGTCTCATCTTCCATCACCACCCACCTCTTCCCCCCCTTTTCTTTTTTTAAGTCATTGGAATGTTGCCAGCATTAAGGAAGCATTTTGGATATGGAATAAGTTCATACATTGGCCTGTACTAACATTCACCTTTTCAAGACAGGAGACTGTAACATCCAGAGCCAAATGCTGAAAATGCAGAAAGTTCAGAAGCAGTCAAATCAAAACAGACCTAAACAGTAAAAAGTCTGAAAATACACAGCTAGGAAATTTCTGAAGCTTTAGCTTCAACTAGTAGCATAAGGAAAAATAACCCAAACCAAAACAAACCCCACATTCCTTGTCTCAACTTGTCTCCACAACAAACAACCCCTTCAGGTCTCAGGTGTTTCTGAAAATTAGTGGGACTATAAATATTCATATACAGCACTCTGAACAGTAGCAGTACACCTGTAAGAGAGGACAACTTTGTATTGTGTGACTCAATAATGCATTTATATGCATCACATTTTCCTTGAATTTTCTTTTCAATTTACACTTAAATTAGAATTTCTTTACCTTTGTGATTCTTGTTTGAGAGATTCTTACAATATTCCTATAATGTTTTTGCTTTCACTGTACTGCTGTAGTTCTGGATGAATATGGGCTTGATCTAAAATATAGAATGGAAGAGAGCTAGTGTTGTAATTTGAATGCACTTTAAATTGTGCACATATTTTAAAAAGCCCCCTCTGATAAAATTGTTTGAATAATGGAGAGAAGGTACCCCTGTGCTTTCTGACAAGTAGTGGCAAAAATTCTGGATAAACTGGAAATATTGTTCAATCAGTCCTATGCCTCCCATTCTCGCACACAATGCTAAGTGAAGGCTCCAGGGACTGGAACTGATTTTATGGAGTAAACAGGTTCTCTTTTATTAGAGCTTTAGTTCTGCAAAGCTGAGAAAATAACTTAGTGCCCACTGGTTGATGTCATTTTAAAATATATCACTTAGGCAGTTTTAAATCTCTGATAGACCAATTATAATTAATATGATGGGCCTAAATCACACAAGAATTCTCAGCTCTTCTCTTGAATTATCTGGAATGTCAACATAAAAAAATGCAGTCTCTCACTTCATAAATTTTTAGGATACTTTAGTCTTCCACCTTGTAATAATTATATCCCCTGAGATATTCGTGCCCTCAGTTTTTCTGCTAGTTTCTTTTACACTCTGTACCTGTGAGACCAGCGGCTGCAAATACTGTGTCAAAATTTGAATTAGCCATCTTTTCTCTCCTCTTTCTTTGTTTAAACTAGCATAGTTTAGGTGGTTCAGGGTATATGACACATAGACACCATTTGGCTGAGAGTGTGGTGATGATCCTTGTGAGGAAGATCTGTCCTTTTCATTAAGACCTGCCTTCAGCAGCCTTGGAACAACAGTGGCTATGCTTTGCGGTGATCCATAAGGTAGGAGAAAGATGAGGCTGACCGGGAAATAAAACTGTAAGCCTATAAAGCAGCTGAAATGGGCAGCTTTCCTGTTGTCTCTGCATATATTGAAAGTCTTTGTTTGGTGACACCTCTCCCACCATCACCAAAGTTGTTTGGTTGTGTTGTTTGCTCTGAAGCTCTAGCTGAGCACTGCTGTGGTACCAGATTTAGTCTGAGGGTCAACAGGCTGGTCTCATTTGACAGCAAACTCCACTGTCACTCAAATGTCACTGGTGCCATGGCCCAGATACATCCTGGTACAGTTTTCTTCAGAAGAAAAGATGACAGTTTTGACAAAAGCCATGAAGTGGGAATTACCCAAGCAACATAAATGGGAGTGTGTTCACTGAAGAAAGGAAAACTTTCCTTCTGGGACTAGAGGAAGGACAGAAATGAAATGAATCTTGTAAATGTAATGCGCTGGGGAGAGGTGAAGAGAGACTCTTTGCAGACTTGGCTGAATTACAAAGTTAGCATGAAGTAAGCTAGAGAATAAACTGTATAGACAGTTGTATAGGTAGACCCAGAATGTCTTCATAAAGACAGTTTACTGTGTGATGTTAATGCCACTGGTAAGACTCAAAATTTTCCCTTGCCTCTCCAAAGGTTTGCTGGATGGTTATTACAAATTCTTCACAGACTGAGAAATGTGAAAGTTTAATTTGAACTGCATTCTAGTATTCTAGCTGTATTTTATAACCATGCACTGCATTCTAGATGGTGAGTTATGGTAGTTGTTATTTATTTATTTTTTTTTTTTTCTCTTTACTACTTTCCTATCAGTATATTGGTTAGTCTTTGATCTTTGATTAGTTAGAACTTTGATCTAGCATTATTTTGAGAGAGTGTTTCTAAGAGCATTCAGGCCTTTGGAACCAGCATAAGTGGAAAAGAAAGTTTTCCTATTGTCCTCTGGATGCAGAAACATGACAGTATCTGCAAAAAGGCAACATTTAAATCATGAGCAGATTGTGAATTTGCTGAAAAGGGTCATTGCAACCTTTTTAGGTTAGAACAACTTGATACTTCCTTAGAGTGAAGACCCTAGAAAGGCATTCATGATGGAGAAATTGACATGCTTGGTATAAAAAGAGGGTGACTTAGCGGGAGCAATGCATGGCATTTTAATATTTACAGCTTTGCTAGAGGAGGGAAAAAAAATCTAGTGGCTATTTCTAAATGAGTTCTGGCAGTGACCCATGCAGTCCACCCTCTTCTTGTGTGCACACAAGGGATCTCTCACTGTAAAGAGTGATAGGTTTTCATGCTTTAATTTAAAATCCTGCTTAAATAGAGTTTAACTGAGACCTTAACTCTCTTGACATTAGATGTAATTATTAGGCAAAGCAAGAACTGTCTTTTATTAAACTAACTGATGGAGCTGGGAAAGGTAGGCAAGCTCCTGGGCATAAAAGAATTTCTTTTGCTTTTTCTACTTCTCTTGGCTAGTCTCGAAAAAAAAGCACCAAAAAAAAAAAAAGTATTTTCTCTTCCTTTTTCTTGTGTTCTCAAATCACCACAGCTCCAGCAGCACTGAAGTATACATTACTATTAACTATAACTTGTACTGTAGTTTTGCTATACAAATATATCATAAGAGATAGAATCATACAATTGTTTTGGACCCACAAGATCATAAAGTTCAACTGTTAACCTAACACTGCCAAGTCTGCCTCTAAACCATGTCCCTAAGAACCTCATCTATACTTTTTTTAAACACTTCCAGGGATGATGATTGAACCACTTCCCTGGGCAGCCTGTTCCAATGCTTCACGACCCCTTCTGTGAAGAAATGTTTCCTGATATCCAATCTGAACCTCCTGTGGTGCAATTTGAGGTCATTTTCTCTCGTCCTATCACTTGCTACTTGAGAGAAGAGACCAACACCCTCCATGCTACAACCTCCTTTCAGGTAGTTGTAGAGTGTAATAAAGTCTCCCCTCAGCCTCCTTTTTTCCAGGCTAAACAACCCCAGTTCCCTCAGTCTCTCATCATGCGACTTGTTCCCTAGACCTTTCACCAGCTTCATTGATCTTCTTTGGACATGCTCCAACACCTCAGTGGCTTTTCTGTAGTGAGGGACCCAAAACTGAACGCAGGGTTCAAGATGGGGCCTCACCAGTGCTAAGTACAGTGGCACAATCACTTCCCTTGTCCTGCTGGCCACACTATTCCTGATACGAGCCAGGATGCTGTTGGCCTTTTTGGCCACCTGGGCACACTGCTGGCTCAGGTTCAGCCAACTGTCAACCAGCAACACCAGATCCCTCTATGCCAGGCAGCTTTCCAGCCACTCTTACCCCAGCCTGTAGCACTGCCTCGGGTTGTTATGACCCAAGTGCAGGACCTAGTGCTTGGCCTTGTTGAACCTCATACAATTGGCCTCAGCCCATCAATTCAGCCAGTCCAGATCCCTCTCTATGCCCTTCCTACCCTCCAGCAGATCAACACTCCCAGCTGGGGTCCTAGTGGGAGAGACTGCAGTGTAGTTGGAAACCAGGCTCCACCACAAAGCTTAACAAGCATAAGAGGAGGGAGCACTAAGGAGAGATTACCAAAAAAGTGTGCTTGCATAGGTCAGCTTTACATATAGTTAATTTCAAGGGGCAGGTGTATGCTGGAGTACCTTTTAGAAGTTGCCAGTAGGCTCTCCTCCTTCTCAATGGCAGTTATTTAAGGGCTTGTTGATAAAAGAGGCAGTTTTGAAGGATGATTTGATGGGTATGGCTGGAACTGATATAACTTATGAGACTACATGTTAATGTCCATTAGATGTGGGTTTCCAATACTAAGCTGGTCTCTGTATCCTGTCATAGACCTCTGGAAAATGAAAGGTTTGGGAAAGCACGGGGAGCTCAGGCCTAAAACTGAGGTTAGGCTCTTGAAGGAGGCAGAGAACGTTTAAAAAAAATAAATCTGAATTGGAGTTTTGAACAACCAGAGGCTCCAGTTTGATGTTAATATAAAGCTTCAGCTGGTGAGATGCTTGAGCCTCTTTCAGATAGTTCAGATGGTAAAAGAGAGTTGAGGTCTGCTTGGATTTTCCAGCTGTGATTTGCCTGTTTAGCCCAAATGTAACTGGTGCAACTCATGTATAAATAGTACCTGCACCATGCTGTGAATCCCTGAGACACCATGGATGCAAACAGCAGCTGTGGCTACTGAGTCTGTTTTCCAGCTGTCCCTCATCTTGTGGTGTGGTATGTGTTGGAGAATGATGCAGATATCCCTAGGCAGTTGGAAAACCATAACAAGCAGACCTTGCTGTAAAAATTAGTCTCGTTTGC
This sequence comes from Nesoenas mayeri, assembly GCF_963082525.1. Taxonomy (NCBI): domain Eukaryota; kingdom Metazoa; phylum Chordata; class Aves; order Columbiformes; family Columbidae; genus Nesoenas; species Nesoenas mayeri. The sequence continues at coordinate 112,221,268 of NC_137543.1, forward strand.
AAGAATAATTTATTCACCTGAATTGTTCTGAGACTGTGTTTTCTAGAACAAAATGGAAACACAGCTAATGAAGTTCAGTAAATGTACATTAGACCTGCTAGAATGAGGGTCTAATATGGACAAATTTAGTGTAAGACCCAGGAAAAGGGGATTCAATCTCTCAAAAAACAGATCTATCCTCTTGACTGCCCCATACTAGCCAACATCAACTCCTAACTAAGCTTGGTAGGGCCTTCTGCAAGGGTGGAATGTGTAGTGCTTGGCCACAGAACCAAGTCTGGCTCTGCGTAGACAGTGATTTATATCAGGGATCAAACCATGTGTAACCCATTTCTGTGAAATATTTATATTCCCAATAAGAATTTTATCATGGGAGGATTTCCCAGCAGGTTAGGCACATACCTATGCAGCCTTCATTTTTCATATGCTGATATAACTAGGTCTGCTCAGGAAATGAATAATTGCTGTATCATCATGATTTTTGCTTTCTCTTAGAATTAGAAGTTTAGCTGTTGCCTGCAAAGTTCTAACCTGAACCCGGTAAAACAACAACAACAATGTGCTGCCTTGGATTACAGGTGAAGTTGACTTAAATCGCTTTGCATGATCCCTAGAATAATCTGCAATGTCTCTAGCACCAGAGCTGCTTAATTTCAAAGGATAGTATGTGATGACTTCTTCCAAGTCAGCAAAACGTTCTCTGAACTCTGACAAATTGAGACCCTATGGCCCCAGTAAATGCTATGCTGTTCTGGCAAACCATCCTTAAGGGTGAAGTGGTACTACCAAGTCCTGCTGCAAGGGATGTTCCATCACTGCCTCTGGGCTATCAGTTTTCTGGAGCACATGTTTATGAGGGGAATTTTCTTCAGGTTCAAACACTTACAGGTTGTTTTACTCCCAAAGTTTTCACTTAGGACTGGAAGGCTGAGGAAAGCATTTTCAGTGCCTTCCACTTGCAAATTGTTGTTGTGTCTATCCCTGTTTATCAGAATGCGCCTTGAGACTATGAGGTAGCTCAGGCTATACTGCCTGTGAATGACCTGGCCCACATCTACTGGTTGTTTAACTTTTTCCAGCTTCTTTTAAACAAAAACAAAACCCAACCAACCAAAGACAAAACAAAACAAACAAACAAAACCCCAAAACAACAACAACAACAAAACCCCCAAATCCACCAAACAGAGCAGTGGAAAAAAATACGTAGGTTTTGTGGTAATTGTGGTTATAACATTTGCTTGTAAAAATATTTGTAATGGTATCCATAACAGCAACTGGGAACCTTCTTTTCTTTATCTTTTCAACCTTATGCTCAAAACTGTATGCTTTCATCTAAGATGTGTATTGATTTATTGTTTTTTTTTTTTTTTTTTTGAAGACCATTATTTTGATCATGTGTTCATTTTTTGTTATTATGTCTATCTATTTTTTTAGGGAACCTTTTCTGCCAATTATGTTCATTCACGTAGTCATAAAAAGAAAAATAAAGAATGAAAACTCAGACATAGTCAAGATCTAAGAACTCCATTCTAGTATTGCATTGCAATATGAACCACAATTCTCACTAGCCACAAAAATGCTGTAGTTCAGTTTTGGCTTCCCAAGCTTACTCGTGTTACTCAAGGAGCTCTAAGACACAAAGCTATGCTTGGCAGAGAACAGTCCAGAAGAATCTATTACATGTGTTTTTTTCAATCTGAAGTCTATCTCCTTTGTAGCATGAGAATTAATTTTTCATTTTTGAAGTGTTTTCAGGCCATTTGCTTTTAGTCCCAGAAAAAGAGGTCTTATGGAAGTTGTATCTGAGAAAGGTAGCTTGAGGGACTTGATTCAGGCCCAAGAGGGAGCTGGTGTCAGGGTTAAAATCTGATTTCTCTCATTTGTGTCAAAGGTTTTGAAGACCCGTACCATAAATTTTATTTCCACTCCATGCAGTGTTATGGGGCCCCAAGAAAAGCCAGTTAGAGCCTTTTGTTTTTTTTTTTTTTTAATATATGTATATATTTTAGCAAGCAATGTCTATATTTTGTAGCTCCACCTTCACTGCAGCAACACTAATGCAAGTTTTGGTGCTGCAGCAGTGACTATATGAGGTGTCAGTCAGGTGATGGCATAGCATTCCTCATAATGACATCTCCACACAAACAATAATTCAACATTTCTGTGAGTTATCTGATGGTGAAAAAAATTTTCAGAATAAAAGGTATGGGGATAATTAGGATTCTGTGCGTTTTTATTTTTTTTCTGTCTCAACGAAATGAGATTCACATGGATTAATTACTACCTGCTATAAATAAACTCTGCGAATGGCAATCTGCATCGCAGAGGCAGAGGGTAGATGTCGTTTAATATATCACAGCTTTCCACGCACCTGTTCGCCTGATGCTGTTGCCATGGGAACCTCACTTTACAAGAGAAGCTCTCCATAATTAGCATGGATCGAGGTCTATATCAATCAGAATAATTTGGAGGAGTACGAAGAGCCCAAAGGAGAAGGCAAAGCTACTTGTCTCTGTAGGGGAGGTATCAGACCTCCGCTGCGTGGTAAATAGTGAGGCAGTTACTGGAAGAATTAGGCAGAATTAGCAAATCTAAGGGAACCAAATTATACAAAAGAGAGAAAACTTTGTTCCCTTGGTTGTATTATTATGAAACCTTGTTAGAACGGGCTCTGAAAAATGGACAAAGAAAATAACCAGACCCATACTTGTGTAATTAACTTGGAGGCTTTGTCAGAAACTAAGGAACTTCATAGGCTACACTAGTGCCATCAGTCTGGGAGTCTGGCAGTGATGCACGGCACTCCTGGTAATGCACAGCTATACATTTTGGACCTTCTGACTGTATCAAGATAACAAAAACTAACTATCTGAAACAGATGAAAGGTAGTAACTTCTGTATTCCCAAACTGCTGTTGCATAAGCCCTTGTGCCCAGAGTTCATCGCTTTTTGACTAAACCTGCAAGACACATGGCAAACCTACAGATGCCGTTATCCAGCCAGTGTGTCGTTCTATTAATAATCACAATGAAGCAGATTAGGGCTAGAACAACAGCTTTAACTTTAATTTTCCTTCCTTTTTGACAGCTGATGTGAGAAATATCACTTTAAAGAAAAAGGCTTAATGGTTTTGTAAAATGCCTGAAATGGAAAAGTTTTTAAAAAAAGTTGGAAGAGTGCTCTGTGTGTGTCCATACACAAAAGTGATTAACTGAGTGAATCTTCTGCTGATATTACCTTGGCTGTGAGTCTCAGCTGGATGTGATACAATATTAGTGGAGTGACTGTAGTTTGGGCGCTGAGTCTGTAGCTGTATGTGAAGCAATAAGTTTGAATTCTTTAGGGGTCCAGTTTGAACACTAGTGTCAATATAGCATTATATTTCTGTGTTGATAATATGAGCTATCAAAACAGCTCAAAAGGAAAGGGTGAATGAAACTTGAAAATCTCTGCCTTTGGCACTAGTCATGACAGGAAATAGTTTTGAATACCATGGATAGTAAAGATTATCCAGATGAAGTACTTTGGGTAAAATGGTAATGTGATGGAGTGTAGCATGTTTATTGTCTTGGCTTTTGAAGGTGCTGCTGCTGAAATCAGTGTAGGTTTGAAGAATTTCTAAGTCTTGTAGAATAGAAAAGCTATAGGTCTTGGATGATGCTAGACTGGCCTATGCTACTACGTTTAATTTATTTCAGAAGATAATGGTAACGTTTTGTATTGGGCAGATCGTGAGGGGAAAAACATCGAATTAAAATAATTGATTGTTTCAGTTCATTTCCATGTTTTTTCAGTCCATGTACTGAAACCCTCATTGACCCCTAGGATTGCATTTGTGTTGAAGCTTGTTGCACTGCTGAGTGCTGCACTAGAACATGGGCTGGAGAAATCTCCTTTGCTCCATGTGAACAAGTCCAGAGGAGAAGGTGAGGTGGTTCTTCACCCCTGCTGATCCTTGGTACTGGATGAAGAGGATTCCAGCTGTGCTGTCTCTAATATCAGACTCTTTATGGGCACAAGCACAGCTTTGGGCACTGCCGTTGCAGAATGTGGAAAAGACACCTTTCATATCTGCTTCAGTGGAAGGACAAGGTGGACACTTGAGCCCAGGGTCTCTTAACCAAAGGAGTTCCTCACTGCTAGGTTTCAGAGCTGTCTGCATCTTGTCTTCCTCCTCCTCAAACCCCTCCTGTGTGGTGTTGCAGCTTTGACAGCCAAAGAAGCGTGTGCTCTCTCCCAAAATGGGTGGTTAGAGCACTCCTTTTGAAAAACCAGTTTCGAGCCCCTTCGCCTTAAAGAGAGATGCTGGGCAGGAGAATCACATGTGCAGCCTCTCGTTGCTGTGCTTGCTCCAGCCCGGCTGCATGTCAGCCCAGAGCTGGGTGTCATTGCACCTGCCCTGGGCAGGCTTGGAAGAACAACTTAAAGCATGTGACAACTTTCAGTGTAAAAGGCAAGTGCTTAAGGAGTTTAATGGCTTACAGGGAAAGACTGCAGTTGAGAGTGAAATATTTTGGCTTGTAACTTTGCAGGGAGGCACCAGCATTCAACAGAAAATCCTGGTTTCAGGAGCAAATCTAGCTTCAAGTCACTATTTCAAGTTAAGCATAATAGCTCAGAGTAATGATCCAACCTAAGTGCTTCCATAAATTCAATTCATTAAAATAATATTTCCTCTGGCCCTGAAAGTGCCAGATCTTGTAAACTACCTTTTTGAAATTGTTAGATAATTTGAGGTTTTTTAATTGTTTTTTTCAAGAGAAAAATGTTGCCTCGAGACTAAGAATGTGTTTCGTACAATTTAGTCAGTTTAGAGATGTGTTCTCATTGGGATTGTTTCTCATTTTACTGTTGTATAGAGGAGAACTAGGTCCTTAGCTCCAGTGCTGCGAATCTGTTTATAACTCTACAGTAACAATTTAGAGAGAAAAGGAAAATTTTAGTCAGAAAAGCTTAAATAGTGCAGGGACAATTTTGGAAGGTAATCTTTGTAGTGCATTAAGATTGAAGGATGGCATAGATGAGCATTTAGAAAAATTCCTTAGCCTATGTCAAATTATTCTGTGATCTAGTAAATAAGCACACTGGATTGCATTGGATTTTTATGTATGTCTGCTTCCATTTTATCCTTTTTTTTTAATGAAAAGCTATCAATTTTTTCCTGTCCATTAAAAACAGAGTGAAAATCATGTATAAACCTTCCTTAAATATATTACCATCTTTTTACATATGCACCACATACATATCTGAGAGAAGAGGATGAATAAAAAGTCTCCTGGTAGAAAGCCTTGAACAACTGGATGGAAACAAAGATTACTTTTAAGCAGAGGTTTTTAGTGTTTATGAAAGGGTCTAGAATTGTGACAGCAGGAAAAAATACTATAGGTTTAAATTAACAAGGAAAACACTCCATAGCTTGAGCAACATCCCTGGCTGCAGCACTACTGGTACTTCAATAGTAATTGTTGAGGGATCATCCCACACAGAGATTAAATAAGAGTTTGCTTTTCCCCCAACTTGCACTTCAGTTTGGTGGTATTGGAAAAGGACAACCGTTACCCAAAAACTGGAGTGAAAAGTACTGATTTATTTCATACATATCTTCAGAAACCTCTTTCACCTTGACAGACTTCAATTGCTATTGATACTAATAGTTTTGAGGTGAAATTGAAGTCTAGTATATGCATTTTCACTTCTCCAAGCCAGCCAATATACTTGCAGTAAAAATGTGGTCATACTCTAGGCTTAATTTCAAGGTGTATTGCTGAAAATGAAGAGACTGTAAGAAAATTGTTCTACTTTTGACTTTACAGCTGATTGGTGGAAGGTAACAAATCCTTCCCCAGGTAGGAAAATGTGACCAAAGATGTCCCGATATAATATATCTTCCAGTTTGTGATAACAGCAGCCAACTAGAGTTGGTACTTTTGTAAACTTGGAAAACTTCAGTGAATTCAGAAAGTGCCTTCCTCACACCAGAGAGATTGTTCAGTGAACCATATTTAAAAAAATACTAAGTAATGAGACAGGCAGAATTGCAGAAAATATCATTGAAGGTTTGAGGATTATTAGAGCGTTGCATATTTGGAGTTCTGTTTTTGCTTGGTAACTGCTTTGTCTAGGTGGTGCCACATGGACCCAACAGAATAACTTTCTTCTGGAATCATGGATTTTTGTTGATATGGGTGTGGTGTTTGTTGTGTTTGTGTATGTTTTGGTTTTTTTCTTCTCCTATATTTCCACACTTGGGACCTCTTTGAGTCTGTGTGCCACACTAGAGAACAGTTTTCAGCATGTCTTTACTCTCCTTGCCCCTTTTCCTTTTCTTGCTTAACTTATCTTTCTTCTCTTGTGCTTTGCTTTAATTCATTCAGGGCTGGAGAGCAGGAAGGAGAATGGAAAAGCAGTGAGTCAGAATCAGATCTGTAAGCTTAATCTCTCTGATAAAGCACATAGCATTAGCTCTGGGTCTTCATTGCTTCTGTTTCAGTATTACGCTGTGTTACTACACTGTTTTTTCAGTGTAAATCTGGGACAAAAGGGTTTTAGAAAGTTATATGTAATTCAGGTATATAGCCACACAAGACATGTTCTAGAGTTACATGTTGTGGGGGGAAGAGGGAGTGAGAAAATAGGCAGATTTTCATTGCCCAAGATACCACACTCAGTGTGTACCTTTGCTTCTGCTGGTATATGGGGTTCAGAGGTGCTTCAGAGGGCAAAGGGATCCAGACCTTTCCCATATGAGCGGGGCTGGGCTTGAAATGCCACATATCCATACAGGGCTCCACTAATCTGTTTTGCGACACTTGTGTTGTGCATGCATCCAAACACAGATCTTGATGGACAGCAGTGTACTAAAATAAAAAGAACAAATGAAAGATGGCACAAGAAAAACGCAGCATCCTCAACCTTTCTTCCCTTTGAAACCCAGGGAGTCTTTAGAAATTGTTGACAGTAGGGGCTGCTTATGTTGCTTAACAATGTCCTCTGCCACTGACACAGCAGCAGCACCTTGCTTTTATAGTTAATGCAGCAGAGTCTCTCTATCCCCTTTTGGCTGCCCATTGAAGTTATTTACAACCTCAGCAGAAAGATCAAACAACACTGTGATAACTGGCCCCTATCGACACTGTCAGGTTTCCAGGTCTGGAAGACAAATGTCACTTCTGGCTTGCAGCACCCTGTGTGCTGTGCATTTTGATGCAGATTTTTATTACCTGGCAGGTGGCTTGGGAGTCACGGATGGAAAAAAGGGCTGAGATCCATAATGGAGAATGATCAAGTCATGTCAGAGAGGGGTCAGCAGGCAACAGTTGTGGAAGTTGCCCCTTGACATGACTCTCAGGGGAGGCATGGGGGAGTGCCTTGATTTCTGAAAAGCATCATGCTGTGTTAAGAGTGCCTAATTATAGCTGTTGCCAGCTAAAATAACAGATGGCTTTGACAAGGGTTGGTGAATAACTGTATTTTATTCTCGTTGTTGTTGATGTTGCTGCCACCTCTCTTGCACCAAGCTGTGCTGGTCCAGGTCTCCAAAGGTGCAGAGTCTGTCTTCTCTCAATGCCATAGGGTTGGGAGAGGCCCTGAGAGACCCTCTAGTCCCATGGGAGGTTGACTGCAGCCATTTTATTCCTGAGATGGGCTTATCCTGCCTGCTCTTAAAAGCCTTCAGGTAACTTTCCTTTAATGCTCTCACTTTTGTGTTGCAACTGGTGCTGCCACTATTTTATCTGTAGAAGTTTCAACATGGAATTAACTTTTCCAGCTGTCTTAGTTTCAGCTGGGATACAGTTAATTTTCTTCCTAGTAGCTGGTGTAGTCCTGTGTTTTGGATTGAGAATGGGAAGAATGTTGATAATACATTGATGTTCATTCTCAGTTTTCTAAACTAGGGAAAAGTTAGGTGGGGGATAGGTTTAGCATCAATAGATGGAGAGCAATTGCTCTTTGAATCACTTGTTTTTTTATATTTTATTATTATTTTATCTTCCTTCACCGTCTATTAAACTGTCTTTACCTGAACCCACAAGTTTTACTTTTCTTGATTCTACTCTCCATCCTACTGGGGCTTTCTGGGAGAGGAGTGAGTGAGCAGCTGCTTGGTGCTTAGTGCCAGCTGGGGTTAAACCACGACACCAGCTCAAACTCAGAGGTGGCTAAGACTTCTGGCAAAGGATATGGGCTGCTATTGTTCTTTTATCCTGCCATGCTTCTTCCAGGATCAGGGAAGTCCTGCTTTCTGCAGTGAGACCTGCACGTATTGTTGTTTGATTTTAGTGGTGTGCTAAAACCTGAGGAAGCTTCAAAACAAAACAACCCCCCAAAAGCCTCACAATTTTTGCTCTGCTTGCACAAATAGCGCCATGACAGAGAAGGGCTTCATCAAAGTTTCAGACAGAACTCAATAGTAGATTTAGCAACCTCTTCATTTTATCTTGGTTTGTGTCTCCTTGGAATCAGATGAGCAGCAAATTCTCCAGTTTTCTTCCAGCACAATCCAGGAGGATGTCTGTAAGCAATTTCTTCTTTATAGCCCCTATTTATATCTGTAATTAAAGTGTCATAGTTACCTGTCCAATTTCATAATTACCTCTTTGAAATAATAGTCCCGTCCCAGGTGTTTTTGAAAATCAAACAGCTAGGGAAATTAATTTCAATTAGAATGAAAAAAAAAAAAATACAAACTGAAGTTCAGTTTTATCAAAACAAAACTACATCTCCCCAAAACCCCAAACAACCTAAAACCACAATCACAAAAAAACTGCCACAAACTGCCTTCAAACTACCAAACCCAACATGCATTTCTTGGAATGTACTTCATTTAAGTAATTAAATCTGTGCAGTGTGAATGAACCATTGGCAGCAGTGCCCTTTATCGAATGACATTTAGAGCACATTAATCTGCTAAATTCAGAGCTTTCCCAGCATCTTAAAACACATCTGGAGGCAAAAAATCAGTGAATTCTTAATGGGAATGAATAGTCTTTTGGTATGTAGTACAGATGCTCTAGGCTTTCTCACTTGAAAGGTTTAGTAATGTGGAGAAACTTTAGTTGTATACATGTAAATTTGTAAGAAATCACAAGTTTATGGTGTGTGCATGTTGGATTTCAGAAGAAAGATAAGTTTTTCATCCAAAAGAAAATGAGCGAAACCATGAAGGAACACTTATCTCAACCACTGCTTTCTTTTCTTTCTCCCTAATCTTTCTTCCAGCACCTTTTGTATTGTCTCTGACCACTGCAAATCCTATTTTCTTCCTGAGAAACGGTTCTAGGGGGAAACTGTTTGATGTGGGATGTGTGGAAAGAAGCTCTCAGAGAGCTGCCAAGGCTGGCAGATTTTGGGATCATGCTTGTTAAAGCTCAAAGTCTAAAGTTGAATTCTGAAGCAGTATCTCCTCTCTAGCTTTAAGCAACTCCAAAAATGGCCACTGGAACAGAGGTCATGAGAACAACTATTACCTGAAAGCAAATTGTTAAGGTCATAACTCTCTTCTGTAGTTTTTCACAGCATGTCTGTTGCTGTTATTCTTGTAAAGTTGCTGCTTCTGTCAGGAATTATATTAGCAGGGTGCAGTAGCACCCACCATCTTGCAGTCCCCATTGAGTTATTTAAATTATCAAAATATATATATATATTATTTTTTTTCTTCTTTCCACCTAGGCTTTAATTCATTCATGCAGCCCTGCTGGAACGTGGAGGGTCCTTGATGAAGCTTCGGGTTTAATCAAATGTTTGATACAGGAGAAGGGTTCAAAGTTTATATCTTTGAATTTTTGTTTAACTTTCAAAACTTGCCCAGTCATCTATTAAGAAAGCCTTCTATGGTAGGACCCCTAAAGTCCTTGGTTTTGTCTTGGGTAAGAATTAAAATTGTTTTCAACCAGCACAGGGAAGTGCTATAGTGGAAGGTGAAAATTAACAGGAAAGTTCACTTTACTTCTTTAGAGGCAAAAATAGAGTCTTGGGTTTACTCATTGTCTGTGAGTATGTGCTTTTAGGCTTAGAGAGAGCTTATCAGATCTGCGTGTTATGCTAGTCGCATGCTATTTCCATTTCAGGGTAATATCTCATCCCACCACGCACACCACCTGAACTAAACGACTGCTAATAGTTGCAATAATTCCTTTGAATTAAGTATCAGTCCTGTCACTAATAACATGGGACTACAAACTCAGTAAGGAGGTCCTGAGTGGGCATTGGGAAGGGATGGAATAAAAAACAGCCAGAATTCTTTCAAAGAAAGGACATATTTCAACTGGAGAATGGGTTTACAGGTTGCAAGAACAGAAAGTGGGCATGTAGGATCTTTTTGAAATCAGTGCTTCAAAAGGCATTTGACTTCTGGGGAAAATGTTCTTTGAACATTGCAAAACATAAGTTAATTTGGCTTGGATTTATTTTGCATAATTGTTCCCTTTGTGTTAATAACTAAGGCCATTGTTGCTTAAGGACTTGATCCCTTACAGCCTGTGTTTTTCTCTCTCCTTGATAGTGCAGTGAAGTCATAATACTGCATTTTTTGAGATATTATGATCATTTCCATAGCAACAGACTGATGTCCAAAGTATGAGATCACAACTTCAGTGTGGGATCAAGCAAGAGGAGATAAAGTCTTTATTAAAATACACTTTGTCAATAAGAAGAAAAAGAACTCATTAAAAATCCATTCATTTTATTATACATTTCTCTTCATTTGCACTTATTCTCAGGGAAAGTATTTGTTTTAAGGAGCCGTTTGTTTTTTACTTGTTTATGTCGATCAATAAACTGTTGGTTTGAAAGCAAATATGCACTAAAGAACTGCATATGTAATATATATTATACAAGACTGATTTAAAATCCTGATGGTATGTTTTTTTTTAAACAGAGAGCTTTCTAATACCAATAGACCTATATAGAGTAATGAAAGGTTGGTTGACAGATCGTCCCTAGGAAAGATTACCTTTGTGTTTGTTTGTGGGCCTCTTAGGAACTTCCTGATCCATGCCAGGTGTAGCTATGCTCCATTAGGCTCCCCTAGTCATGATATTTCTCTCTTAAGACCTTGCAACATCCTTAACAATTGTTCTGCCTCCCGTCACCCAAACCAGGGAAAAAGAAATCACAAACCTAGAGACTTGTTCTGCAAACCCTTGCATGTGCTTAGCATAGAATACCACCTCTTGTCCTACTTTGGAATACCTTGAATACAACAGATAATTTGGAGGGCACCATGAAGGCCAGGCAATGTTAAAAAAAGCTCATTTGCTATTGGCAATCCAGAGGCTTCAAGCTTAAAAAATAAAAATTCACACACCTTTGCTTTGTATGTTATCTTTCCCTAGAAATAGGGCTAGCTTGGAGAGGACACTGCAATACCACTTTCTGTTTACTTCCAAATAGGAGCAAGAAAGAGGCAGAGAATAACCTGATTTGCTAGACCTATACTGCAAAAGATGCCCTTGATGCAATAAGAGACTATGTGACTTCTGTCATGCAATGGTTCATATACAGAGGACAGTAAGACTCTTTCTGAACATGAGTCTATTGTCAGTCCTGCCTACTTCCTCCTTGTTCTCAACAGTTGTCACCTCAGCAAGCAAATACAGGTGTTACCCTTTAGTCCTGGTCTGGCAACCAAGCAGTAGACAGCTGCACTCCCTTGCTTTTCCTTCCCCAGGGCGAAGGAAGGGAAAAGGAAAGACTCATGGGTTGAAATAGAAACAGATTTAATAGAACAGTAATAAGAGTGATACAGAGCAATTCTTAGCCACTGGAACGCATGCTCCCAGCAACAAATACCAGGGGGGTGGACACTGTGAGCACAACGAGTCCAATAATTGCAGAGATCGACAGCAGGGTGTAGGGAAGCTGTGGGAGCAGGACCTCTCAGATGGTGGCCATCGAAGAAGGGCTGTCCCTAGCTACTTCTCACTTATATATGGAGTGCAGCAATTGTGATATGGAATACTTCATTAATCAACCTGGATGTCAGTCTAAGGTACTGTCTTGTTATGTCCCCTCTCAGAGGCTATCTTGCACCTACAGCTGGACAGCTGAAAAGTCCTTTGTCCCCTTGGCAACAGTCAAGATATCAGTGAGTTCTTACGTTGTCTGCATACCAAATCCAAAACACTGGAAAGATACTGGAAAAAAACATTAACTTTACCCCAGGGTACTATCTTATTTTTCTTGAACAAAAGACATGGTGATAGCTACTAAGAAGAAAAATGACTGACTGCATGGAAAGTTACCTCAATTCAACTAACCCAGCCCATCAGGTGATCTGTACTTCTGTGAAGTACCTGTGGAAGAGCTGAAAGCATGGCTAGCCAGCCTGCAGCAGAGATGAGGGATGGTGAGGTAAGGATGGCTGAGTTTGAAACATGAGTGCCAAGCTGTCCCGTGCTGTCAGCTTCTCAGGAGCCAACATGAGTCAGTCTATGTCACTCCGAACCTTCTTTCTGACTTTTGCCAGCAGACTAAGATTGCAAGTTCTCTGTTCTCATCCCATGGGCCTGATTCTCCTCTGCCTTACACTGAGGCATGTCAGAAGTGCTCCCTCTGAGGCCAATATATCGGTGTAAATGAGAAGAGAATCAAGCAGTGGGTAGAGACAGTTGTAGGCTTCAGGATCTGTTCTCCCTTCAGCGCATGCTGTGATTTATGCACAAAACTCCTATTAGCAGCAGTGGGAGAAGAGATACTTACATTGCTAAACAGGATTTTTTTTTCTCAGCTGCCTGAAGCTACTCAGTATAAGCCTGTTGTGCAAGTGATTGGAGATTTAGAGGAAGGAATGCCAAAGAGAAATAAGAAAAACAAAACTAATCCTGAACTAAGCAACTCTAAGAATTGTGGAGTTTTGTCTTGAAACCTGGATTTTTTTTTTAACAACTAAATAACTGTTCTTAATAGTCCTGAATTTTTGGTAGGGGTCTGTGGGTGGGGATTTGCACAGCCACTGGTGTGTGTGGAAGTAAAGGGACAAAGAATGTTCATTGAAAGCGGAAAAGCTGGGATCACTTCTCTGCTCATTTCCTTCATTGCAATTTGCAGCAGACCTCTATGGCAATACAGCTATTCCTCTTGCTATTTTATAAACCAAGTTTTTCTCCTTTTTCCTTGTAATAGAAACGTAACTTTTGATCTTGTTTCCAGCTTCAGAACCATTACAGTTAAGGTGAGTTTTTCCTCTCTTCTGTCTTCTCTGCAATATCTTCTAAATTTCAAGTTGTCTAAATTTCTGGCCTCTTTAACAAAAGGCTTATTCTTTTGCATTCAGATGTGCTCATAAGGGCAAGCTCCTTTTTGATATTATAGGGTAGAATCTGCCAGTTCTGTTATTATCCAAGTCCAGGCATTGCAGCAAACTGGCAAGAGTTAATCTTTATTAAGCAAAAGCATGTAGGACCCACACAGGCTTTACAGTCGCACTGTATTCTCATGCTTACCATTTCCTTTATTGATCTGCCTGTCTAAATGAGTACTTCTAAACTCTGTGGGTGTTTTCCAATTAGATAAAAGGCAATTCAAGTCACCCTGCTGCAGCTCTAACAGCTATAACCAAGAGAGCGCATTGAGGGCTCCCCAGCAGAACAACCTAGTTTAATCAAGGTGGCCCCCTTCAGCGCTACCTCATCTGTAGGACATCTCTCTTCACACGCAATGCTTCCTTTATTGGAACTTTAGAGGAATGGGATGCAGTTACACTAGCAGCTGTGGCTATGCTTTATGGGCCAGCGATATGGTTAGCAGAGAAGATGCACGAGCTTCCCTCTCCCAGGCTGTTTTGGGAAAGTGCTGCTTCTCTAGCGAGAACGTGGGTGCGATGCATGCAGAGCTTGGCGCCTTGCTCTAGTATGGGCTGCCAGTGGCATCGCCCTTTCCAAATGGGAACAAAAACCTCTCAGAAGATTGTTGCTGTTGCCTACACAAATGGTGCTGCTGCTATGAGAGTTGAATCTGATAAACCTTCTATCGGTCAGAACTGAGCAGGCTCTTGCTGAGTGTTATGCATTTGCTGGAGAACCATAGTCTTTTGTGGGAGAAACATCTTTTCTTGCATACTCAGAGAGTTCTTACATTCCCCTTCCTGAGACAACGTGCAGCTGATGGACAATCCCCTGTCAGGGCTGAGGAAACCACAAAGGGAAGCGAAGCGTTTCAATCTGAATTCCTGTTTGCCTTAATGTTCTGCATCCTATCCTGCTTTTGACCCTTTGAATTTCTCCTTGCTGCTGCTTTTCACAGTCCTCTGCTGCACACTCTCCCAGCCGATCACCCAGCTGAAATACTTCGGGCAGCTCTTTCCCTTCTCACCTACAACAGAGCCCCTATGCTTATTGCTTTATTATCCAGCACCATGTCCCCGCCATTCTCTGTGATCCTCTAGTGACACATCCTACATGACCTTCATGGAAGCCTTACTTCTCTGAGCCTGTTTGTCACCTATGCGTAAGACCACCGGAGTCAGCCTCTGGAGGACAAAGTGAACAACCACCTGTTTCTTAGGCATCAGCTAGAGCTTGGAGAGAGATGGGAAGGCAATCCTGGCCCCATGTATTTCTTAATAAGAGAGAGAGAAATGTGTACACAGAATTTCATTTGCATTGCTTTCTATCCAAAGATACCATGACTTCAAACAAATTCAGAATCACTGGGTGGCTCTGAGCTAAAGGAAGAGTAATGGGTTTCTTTTTGTGTGCTTCATGGGTCTCATTTACTATCTGATATACGATAAGGTATATTAATAGTGTCATGCAGCACAGAAAGAGCTTTTAGCTTAAACTGTCAAGGACAGAAGTGGCAGAGTTTAAACTTAGGTGAGATCTGTCTTGATACTGGACAGAACTGAAATTTTTTACCTATGTAAGGTCTCACCCAGAACCTTTTCAGTATCAGATGGTGTTTCTCAAGGGACAGGTCCATCTAAGTGCTCCTTGAGATATTAGAGCAACGCTGCTATAGACCCCAAACTGTGACTGAGTCTTGTGGAACACCAGGTGGTCAAGGTATACTTTTCAGTTCTAATTCTGAGACTCTAACCAAATTTATAATGCAGAGTATTTTATTTGCCATCAATACACTTTAATGTTACCAAAGATAATGGTATATTATTTAATTTTTCAGTATGAGGACAGAAAGGAGTATCATTTTTCTGTTTCTTATCTAGTCTAATGTGATACATAGGAGGAGATGGTGCTTTTCTGTTGTTGTTGTTTGGTTTTTTTTTTAATTTGTTTTGTGGGGTCTGTTTGCTTTTAAGAAACAGCAAAAAAGGGGAAAGTGAATGGCATTTGCTTATGTTTCTTCACTATTTTTGGTCAGGACTTGGCATTAGTGCTTGCGTGTTGCCTATGCTGAGCAGCTAGAGGAAGTATGCTGTGATTCCAGAAATTCTGGTGATTTTGAGCCAATCTTACTTTTACTGGACTTGAAGCAAGATAACTTGTCCTTCTTGCCCAGAAACTGCTAGCTCTCTTGCTGCAACAGTGTGAAGCAAAACAAGTATCATAAGTGCTGCTGTGAAGGGTGGTGGTATAGGCTACCTGTAAGAGATGACTCGGACTCTCTGGGGTTTGGAGCTCATGTGGTGCTCTCTGGCTTGGGGCAGCATGCATAGAGCTGAGAAGCTCATCAATGCCCTATGTAGCTCACCAAAACCAGTTGTTGGACTCTGCTGTATTCACGAGGTGCAAATGCATCACCTTTATGGTGTAAAGAAGTGAGTCACTGTGAAAGGAAATGGACTTTCTTTGCGTAACACAGCTCCTTGTTCAGCATGAGCAGAAAGTGCTCCCAGCAGCGGTTCTCCTCCTGTTGCCACACGTGTCAGCTGGGCTGAACGCTGCAGTAGCTCCGCCATCTGCTCCACTGCAGCCCCCTTTTCCAAGTACATTAACTGTCTGCTTTTAAAAGTCTCATTACCTCTTCCCTAAGTCACAAGACTGCTTTAATCCTTCCATCATGTGTGACACCCCTTTGGTGGGAGGTTTCCAGGCCACAGGTCTCAATTCGCAGAGGCGCTGCAGCTGGTGGTGAGATCTGTCTGGCAGACCTTGTTTGTTGGGACCATTATAGTGCACTGCCCATGAGAAAATAGACAATGATTTGTGCCTTCTCACCCCACCACCACAACAACCCCCTGGCTAATCTGGTGCTTTGCACAGCCAGTGCGTTAATGCCACCTGGCTGCTGTGAAGCAGAATGGGAGATGACTCTGCTCTGCTTGGTTTTATTCTGGGGTGCTACTGGCCATGTTAATTTGTGTCTTTCTTCTCTAGCCTGCCTGTTTTCCCATTAAACTCATAGGAACTCAACTATATTGGGGGATTATATCCTTCTCTTTCAAATTTGGACGAAATTGGGCTCAAAAGATGAGGGAGGACTTGTGTATTTACACATTCACTGGACAGACAGCACAAATGTGTAAGCTTCCTATTATCAGGAAGTTAGATTAAAAATAAAGAGTAAAATGCCTCAAAATTTACAGTGTGACTCCCATATCTTAAACATCATCATACGATATTATATTTGTCTATACAAATCATTCTGGTGGCGAAAAATAAGGGAAAAAAACCCAAATAACCACAGTAAATGGCGTTTTTCGACTCTTGTTGGAGCATAAGCAGAAGCTAAACACCAAAAAGAAAAAGGAGTAGTATGTTACTCATTTCTCACATTGAGAGACTGAGAAAAATGTGAAAAAGTGTATGTTAGGAAGAGTAAAAATCTAATAGATGAGTTGAAAACACTTTGTTGGTAGTTTACATTTATTTCTTTCCAAATATCAAGACAGTCAAAGTTTGGGTTTTTTAGTTATTTTCTCCTCCACAATAAGCTTTTGAATGCCTTTACCTGCAGATCCTACAAGTATGCTGAAGGACTTTATTAATTTTAAGAATTCTTTAACCTTACTTTACATCATCCAAGAGATGTAGGTTTACTCAGAAATGTGTAATCACTGAACAAGTACTGCATCATAGGGCAAGATGAATAGAATTAAGGTTGCCATGGATACTTTACTTTCAAATTTCTTCGCTTTTGAATTTACAGTCTAAACATAAAAATCCTAGTAATTTTTGGCTTTTGTAGTTTAGTACTGAAGACACACATAAAATAACAGCTTACTCATGGCTGTTATTGTCTCATGTATAATTCCCTGTATGCAGACAAGCTTTGTTTTTCCCTTGTTCTATAAGTCTTTAATTGCCTAGTGTTTTGTAGTATGACATAAAGAGCAGGTATTCAGAAACCATGTTAGAAATTAAAAAAATAAAAATAAGTTGTGTTTTGACTGAGAAATTTCCTCTCATGTTTTGGGACAATGGAAGGAAGATAAATGAAAACCAGTGGTGAGCTAGGATTTTTGTGGACACTAGCACAGGCTATGAAAAAAAAGGAAAAAAGAAAAAAAAATAAAGAAAGAAGTAGTCTGTGAATAAAGACGTGTACACGGTGTTTCAAATGGCAGTGTTTTTTCTCCTTTGTGCAAACTTATGAAAGCAGTCTGTTGTTGTGAGGAGGTTACCTGATTCTTGCCTGAAAGTTTCATCAAAAAGTTGAATTGGTTCTTCTTGGCGTTCACACCGGCAGGAGAGGTGCGCAGATGCTGCATTGAAATACACAAAACCGAAACCACCCTAGGAGGCCAGAACTTGCTGCCACAGGGACTGCTGTCTTGTAGGCTGAGGCTATGAAGTCTGCATTCTGCACCTCTTCAAGCTTAAAATACTGGGGTGATGTTCTTGTCTCCTATTGATTAGGCACAAGTGTGAGACCCAGCACACACTGACGCCCTGGTTGCAAAACCCTTTAACAAATGTTTCCGCCACAGCTTCTATAGACAGAGCCAGGCAACTACTGAAGCAGTGACCCTAGTTTATTAGTAGCAGTGTAGCCGTTGGGTGAGCCTTTCCCAGCTTTGGGGAGAGTTTGGCAGTCTGTTTTGGGTTATGTCTTGGAATGCCTGCTAAACTCTATCAAGAAAAACTCTCACCAACTCATAGCACAAGTGTTGCATTTGTAACGCAGGTAAGAGTATATAAGAAGTCTTCTCAAGGCACATCTTATAACTGTAAGCCAGACCCAAGCTAGAGAGCTGATCAGAGGTATCCTGGGAGGCTGTAAGAGCTTCACTCGCTGCTGTGCCGGTGTCATCCTGGTCCTGCTTGCAGGGTTTTTCCTCTTGGCTGACTGGAGTCCTCGAAGACAAGATGTGCCTGTTGGCACCCCTGTTCCCTGTGGCAATGCTGGTTTGTTCTCCAGATTTGAGAGATGTAAAAAGCCTGAAAGATCATCGTGTCCACCTGCTTGTCTGTTGTGTGGTTGCTCCCCACAGCATATTTTCAAGTGTTTTGTCTCATTTAATTGATTCAAGTGGTGGCGCTTTCATTACTTGTCTTGGGAGATGTTTCAAAATATAATAGATGTTCTCGTTGAAAAATATTTCATGATGTGCAGCCTATACTTTTGCTGGTTTAATTACTACTGCCATTTTGCAATTACCAGTGCTAATTGCCATTGCCATGTTCGTTTGTAGTGAGCTCTGAAGTAAGCTTACATTTTAAGAATCCTGTGGATTCTGACAAATACAGCTGGATGAATACTCATCCTGTGGGAAACACTGCTGTAAATTACAACATTCCATTATAAATTAAGGTGTCGAGGTATAGAAATTTCTTCTGAAATGAGGAGTTCTGGAAAAGAAAAAAAAAAAAAAAACATGAACAAAACTAACTGCTTCAAATCAAAGTAAAATATTTTAGGGTTGACATTATTTTAAAGAGTTTAGTCTAACTTTTAAAAATAATTTGTCATTTTAGTTCTCGTTCTTTCCATGTTAACAATTTTTTAAATGACTGCTATTCTTTGAGTAAGAGAAACATCTTTCCTGGCTGATGAGTCCCTTGATTCAGATGTTTGATTTTGTTTCATCATTTGGAGCATAGAGCTGTTTTCTCACTGTTCACGGAGCATGTGAAGAACTGGGATCCCTGCATCTGAGACAGACTCCTGGCAGAATCATTTTTCATATAACCCCACAGATCTGACTTCTTGACTTCAGAGCAGCCCTTTACTGTTCAGGCAAAAATCCAGGGAACGCAAGAAACCCTTATTGTTCCCTGTGCAGGATGTCAAGGAAAAATTTCCCCGGAATGATCTACAATTGCCACTGTCCCACAGACAGCTCATTTTCTAGTCAGTAACTTCCCACAGAGAACTATTTTGTCAGGAAAAAATTCTGAGCAGGCGTAGGGAGAGTTTTTGTGCAAGTGAGCAGAGAAATGATGGGTATGCTGGAGCACTGCTGGCAGGACTATATTCCTTAAGGTTGCTGGAGGTACATTGGTATACTATTCTGCCTCATCTTGTGAGATGTTCTAGGGAATATCTTTTTAATGGTAATGGCCACATGTTATAAGATGTGCCTTGAGATGGAGAGTTCTTACATACTCTTATTTGCGTTACAAATGTAACACTTGTGCTATGAGTTGGTGAGAGTTTTTCTTGATAGAGTTTAGCCATTATTTCAGCTTTGATGCATTTTAATCATGCTTCTTCTGTCAAACATAGCAAATATTTCCATTCTTCACTCAGGTAGCTTTTTCTTTTCCCCTGTGGCTCTCTGGAATAAAACAGAGCAATAAAATTGTTTCACTCCCCCTGTATGTTTGTGTGTCTCGGCTCTTCACCAAAAGCACAGCATTTAAAAATCCATGTTGTTTTGGCAAAGTATTACTATTACCCTAGCTGACTAGTATTCTGTGATGTCTGTAAAACTGAAACCCACTGGAGTGTTTAAGTCTGGAAGAATAATTAATAGTGGAAAGGGAAGTTGTATAGATAATCATTGGTTTTTTAAGACCAGTTGCTGGAAGGGTTTGCATTTCCTAGCTAAAGCAAAACAATAGCGGGTAATTTGAAGCAGAGGAGCCAGAAATCTCAGTAGGATCAGCAGTAACTGAGGCAGTAACACTAAAATTCTCCTCTCATTTCTCTCTCTGATGTACGCTTTAGTCTGGGGCAAGTCATTCACTCTGTCTGAGTTTTCCTGAAGGTGATAATGATTGCAATGATTAAGAAGAGAAACATTATGCTAATGCAAATGGTGGGATGTTGATGTTGTGGGTTTGTTGTTGGTTTTTTTTTTTTTTTTTCCCTCTCTTTTTCTTCCCATATTTGGATTGAATACAAAGCAAATTTATCTTTTAGCATTTTTTTCTGAAAACTGATTAGTGTAAGCATTTATATTAGCAGCCTGCCCTTCATCAACGACTTGGATGAGGGAATACAGTGCACTGTCAGCAAATTTGCCGATGACACTAAGCTGGGAGGAGTGGCTGATACACTGGAAGGCTGTGCTGCCATCCAGTGAGATCTGGACAGGCTGGAGAGTTGGGTGGGGAAAAATTTAATGAAATATAACAAGGGAAAGTGTAGAGTCTTACATCTGGGCAAGAACAACCCCAGATTCCAGTATAAGTTGGGGAGTGACCTGTTGGAGGGCTCTGTAGGGGAAAGGGACCTGGGGGTCCTGGTGGACAGCAGGATGACCATGAGCCAGCACTGTGCCCTTGTGGCCAGGAAGGCCAATGGCATCCTGGGGTATATTAGAAGGGGGGTGGGGTGGTTAGTAGGTCGAGAGAGGTTCTCCTTCCCCTCTACTCTGCCCTGGTGAGACCACATCTGGAATATTGTGTCCAGTTCTGGGCCCCTCAGTTCCAGAAGGACAGGGAACTGCTGGAGAGAGTCCAGTGCAGCGCAACAAAGATGATTAAGGGAGTGGAGCATCTCCCTTATGAGGAAAGGCTGAGGGAGCTGGGTCTCTTTACCTTGGAGGAGACTGAGGAGTGACCTCATTAATGTTTATAAATATGTAAAGAGTGAGTGTCACGAGGATGGAGCCAGGCTCTTCTCAGTGACAACCAATGATAGGACAAGGGGTAATGGGTACAAACTGGAACACAAGAGGTTCCACTTAAATATGAGAAGAAACTTTTTCACAGTGAGGATGACCGAACACTGGAACAGGCTGCCGAGGGAGGTTGTGGAGTTTCCTCTGGAGACATTCAAAACCTGCCTGGACATATTCCTGTGTAACCTCATCTAGGTGTTCCTGCTCCAGTGGGGGGATTGGACTAGATGATCTTTTGAGGTCCCTTCCAATCCCTAACATTCTGTGATTCATAGGCTTGATAATCTTGTTCTACTTTTATGGTACATTTTTTTCTTTTGCCAGTATACAAGGTAAACTGTGTTCACGTGAACAGACGGTGAATTCTGGGGAAGAAGAAAGTAGGGAAGAGAAGGCTGTGAAATATGTTGATGGAGGGTATTCTCAAATAGTAATCACAACACTCTGCTCTGCAGGTTTCAGGGACTGTCAAGGTAGTAGCAGGCTTCATTCCTGGACAGGGAAGCAGAAATACCAGACCTTTGCCTCTATGGGAACAAACCACATCTGTGACCCTAGGGTCCCACCATGGGCTTTAATGGAAATTTGTGAGTGAGCCAGTCAAGGAAGGCACTGATGGTCGAGAATTAAAAATGAACAACAAACCACTATAAAGCACCAAACCCCACAAACAAAAAACCTACTTGTAACCATTCCTCTTTAGCCCCATAGATCTTACTGTTATTTTAATATTTCCTCTGGGTGTCTCTGTTTCCTATGAATAACTACATACAAGCTATTTTGAACTCTTCTGAGGCAAAGTAATAACATCTTAGGTTTCAAATAGAGATTGTTTCATTTACAGTAGGTTTTGTATTTATTGTCATATGTACACTAAATAGAACAAAGTAAGAGCTGTTATGTAAAAATTGTTTGGAGGATTATTCCATATAGTTGAAACTTATAGTCTCCTAGTAAAGATAGGTTTGAAACATCCATTTGAAGAAATTTCTGCATGCAGTTTTCCTATTAGTCTGGAAGATATTTTATATACACATTCTTTGTGCATGGGCTCCCTCTGGAGCTTTATCTTATTAAAAAAATCCCAAACCTTAAAGTACTTTTAAAGGTTCAATCAAAAGCATCAAGCAAACAAATGAAATAAGCATATTGTTTCTGTCATTGCAGCATTGAGTACAAATCTGTTCTTTATCTATGTTAGATACATTGACCAGAGTTTCACCACATTATGCCAGCTGAGGAAAGGAGCCATTAGAATTAATGTCTAGTTGGACATTAGAAGAGCCTTGTGTGAAAACTATGCCACACAGCAAAAGAATAATTAATTACAGTATCTGAAGATGAGAAGTGCCATGTAAATCCCAGGCATTCATCACACCATTTAGACTCTGATGGGTAATAACAGATTTGATTTTGCTTTCAATGAATCATCATCAAAGGAAATTTTGTTTCTCTGAATATTTTCACTATTTTCCATATGTGTTTTATTAGAGTGTGAGCACACACAAAAGAGAAACATTTAATTTATTAAAATTAGTCTCTGCCAGAATTGGTGCAGATATTTTCTCTGTTTTCCCCTGAGAAATTCTAGATAATATTGGACAGAACTGCATGTCTGAAACTTATTTGATGATGCTGAGACATTTGCCAACTCTTCTTTATTAAGAACAAAGTAAGAAATAAGATCTGTGTTGGTTTTATCAGAAGTGAAGACAGTAAAAGTCATATTTCCTTGAATTGTGTTATTACTGTTTGAAAAGCTTTCAAATTACATTATTCTGAGGAGTATTTTCTCTTGCCTTTATTTTCATAGAATAGGAAGTTATTGTACTTTAACCAACTGCATTTCCTTTTATTAAGGATGGATTCTGATTGACATCAGTAACCAAATACAGATCGTGTACTTTAATATTTATCGGTGACCTGTACACTTTGCTGTCTTGGCATGAGCAGAAGTGTAGTTTTGTCTGTCTCTCAATGCACTCTGACTGTGGGCAAGGAGTATCAGAAATTTTGTCACGCTTCTGGCCACTACTGTTCTTACAAAAGATTTTTAATGCCTTGTCAGAGGAATTTTTAGTGCATGGAGGCCTGTTTGGTTTTCTACTTATTTTTGAAGCTATTTCAGTGTTTTCTTGGTTTGCCTTTCCTTGCTTTCCTTCTTTTTTTCCTTCCCCAACATTAGTGGCACCTCGTACCATTAGTTTGCGGACAGGGATGTGATGGAGATATTTCTTACATACTTCCTGTAATGAGTTTATGACTCTCCCTGCAAAGGCATTCTGGTAATAAGTGATTCTTTTCTTGTGGAGCTCAGGGAAGGAAGCTGAGATGTTCAGCTCTGAAAACAAAGACTATCCGATCATTTTTCCTCAAAAAAACCCCACAAAACCCCAAACTCAACAAAGCTTTTTTTTGTTAGTAGCAAAATCTCTTTTGTTCTCAGTGAGTGACCCACAGAGCACCAACACCACTGTTCTGTGCTTTAGGATTTCTCACCCTGGTCTGTTGCTCAGGTCCCCTTTGCACCTTATCTTATGGTCTGTTTTGCTCTTGAAGTCCATTGGCCTGGCTGACTTTTGTGATGCAAGAATGTTGTGGGTGTTTATACAGTTCAGAGTTTGTTTCAAGCAGCAGCTGTCTACTCAAAGTGCTTATTCCACTATGTTAACAATAATAATCTTTCTCATTTGTGCACTTTTGCAGCTCCTCTTTCCTTGTTAGGAAAGGTTGCTAGCAGTTGTGATAATCTTACTGTTTACATTAATTGATTAGTTGATGTAACGCTAACAATATATGGATTTAAAAAAAACAGTAGAGCCATTATCCTTGAGATGATTATAAGCTGAGTGACTACTTCAGTTCATAATTCAGATTTTTAAATTCAATTTGGCAGTTAAACATAACATTTTTGTTTTTAACATTTACTGCTTTTTGGAAAATTTTGACTTCCCAGCATTTTCTCATAATTAAACTCACTGTGCACACTGTGGAACTTAAAGGGCACTGATAAGCAGGACGTTGAACAAAGTGTTTAAAATCACTGACATTTGAAGCAGACACGCTGAACTTAGGTTAAACAAAAAAGTAAGGAGAAGTAGCAAGGTCCTGTGGGGAAAATTGTCATATTGGTTGTTGTGACTACGCTCCTACCTCAGGAACAAAGTTGTTTCAGATTGGTGAAATGTGAATTTACTTTCAGCCTTAAATGATTTTCAGAAAGGCATTTGCAATCAGGTTTGGGGCACGGTCCATGCAGGCATTGCTGCACTAGGTTTCCTTTTGTGGGAAATGGTGAAAGGGGCTTCAGCCTGGCAATGACCATGCAGCTGGGGTCCTGCAAGGCTGGTGCTTTGGTTGTAGAAAGCAAAGCACCTTCCTTGGGTGAACACAGAGGTGCAGCAGAAGTTGGATTGCAGTAGGAGATGCAAGGGTAAAAGGAGCAGGTATGTGATCAGCAATATTAGTAAATGAATCTTCTGGCCATCTAGCTAGATCCCATAAATTGGTAAACTTCTTGTTTTATCTTGGTGACAGACCAAACAGCTTGAGTCTTAGCAGCTACTGCCAGCACCCTGAGATTTTTCCTTGTCTGCTTTGTGGAGTGGATTTCAGGTGCTTTATGAACAGATGAAGCCCAAAGTTTGCCCTCGTCCTACATTGCTAGCAAGAATTCTTTTCCTTTGTCTGCTAGAGCTGCTGCTGCACAAAGCTGGCAGGAGAGCACAGCCGGTTGTGCGGGAATGGGAAATAATATTCTGAGATTGATCTGAAAGGCACAGAAAGGCAAAGGAGGAGTGAATGTAATTGTGTGGGCTCAGCTGTTTACTGTTTGCAGGGTGAGACTGTGATCAGGAGACTTTCCTGAAATTTAGGTTTCTTAAGCAAACCCAGTGAACTGAATGTACGATGTTAGCTCAGTCTATATGTAGTTCCTTGTCTTCCTATGGTTTGGTTAAAAAAGGACAGTCCTTAAAATTTTTCATTTGTTTCCTTATAAACCTCACTGAAAACTAACAGAAAGTTGTGTGATCAAGCTGTGTTTGCTACAATGCCTTTTTTTCCTCCCTTCTAATTAACTTGTGACTTGCTCAATTTTAAGGTCATTTGATGAAGAACAGTAGTTTCAAAACTAGTGAGTTCCCGTGAGTTTCACGAGGGTAGGTGGCTGGTTAGAGAAGACAAGGGCCCCACACATGCCTTGTGACAGGAAAAGCTTTGGAAAATCCATAGAGAACACATAGATGGGGAAAGCCTTGGGTCAAAACCTTTTGGAAACCAGGCTCCCTGGCTTTGCCCGCTAATGGCACTGTTCACTTTGCATTGTAAATATGCCAAGTTTGTGAAGGCAGAATGAAGGTAATTCTGGTCATTTGGTTTACGTGAAGGTATTTCACATACCAATGATGCATGAATGGGTTTATGGTCCAATTTGAGGTAAGTCGGAGACTCTCGGATGTTTTGCTCAGCATGAAAGCTTGGTGATTCATTGGAGTTTAACGTTACCACCCAACTTTCTGATTTATTAGAATGTAAAATGTTAAAGCATTCTTTTTCTCCTTATAATTGGCCATCCTGGGTCTCCTGTGGGGAAGGCCTATTTCACATTAAAATAGAATAAAATTAAATGTCAAAGTTATATTGAGAATGGCAAGGATTTTTTTTTTTTCTGTTTAATTAACTATAACACTGTTTTTACACTTAAAGATTACTCGTTTCTTTCTCTCCCTTCTGCAGATAATAGTCAGAGGGTGTCTGTGTGAACCCACAGCTTTTTATTCCTTAGTTTATATTCCAGAGAGCTGCATCTCACAGAAACTTCCTAAGAAAAGGCCAGGGAAATCAAGGTTGTTGAAGGTCTTATAGCCACTCCAATGAAGTATTTTAATCTCTTTGTTGCTGCAGGGATGCAACCCTACAAATATTCCCACTGACCCATGTTTGTTCTGGGTAATATAAATGGCTGCTTTTGATAAATGGGACTTGTCTTTGCAGAGACCGAGAGGCCAGGCATTGAAGATCTCACGTGATTATGGTTTCCTCTTTTATTCCTGCTTATATGAGCCTAATCCAAAGTCCAGTGAAGGAGATAAGTCTTCCTTCATGTGGCACTGGAAGGAACATGTAGGTAGGGGTGTCTGAAAGATTTTGGCAGTTTGTTTTTGTCAAAACTGAAATGGCCTTGTGGTTTCTTTGAGAAGCAGGGAAGGACTAAATAAAAGACCTTGTTCCCTCTGGCCATGAGGAATATGCCTAGAGAGAAAGTGAACATCCAACCCTGGCTCCTGACCAGGCAGAACAGCCCGGAATCTCTTGCTCCACACTGTAGGCAAGTGCTCAAAGAATACAGGGTCCCTCCTGTGTTCTTGGTGGTGATTTATTTATTTATTTGTTTATTTATTTCAGCAAGTATCTGAGCGGTTGTTTTCTCCATCTGTATAGAGACATTAAATTAAGTTGCTGTTTTCCAACTGGTCCAACTGATGCTTATGGGATGCCTAGTCAGGCCATTATTTCAGGTGCTCCTTCAACAGCGTGTGCCCGCAATGGTGTGATGGTCATCCTAAGTGGTAAAACTTCCCTTTGTGCAGAGGGTCAGCAGCATTCCAGAGGAAACATGTTTTCCACAGGACTTCTGCTCTAAAAGTCAACAAGGAGTTTAATTGGCCTTGAGGGGTGAATTTCAATGGTCATTTCTATCATAGATCAGCCTCTGTACTTTTTCCTTTTCTGGTGTTATGCATGTCTTCTTTACTTTGGCTCTCATTGAAAAAAACCACGCTTGATTGTTTTCATGGATATGTAATTTGGTTGTTTTCTTGTGTGTTTTGAAACCTACCCCTTTCTTCCTTCTATACTCCAAATAACAATTTATTGTATAATTATCTCATGAGTGAATTTTCAGTGAAGTATTCTGTTCAAGCTGTAAGGCAGCAATACCATATTTGTATTACAAGAAATTACCTAGCTGTGGAGCTAAAATATTGACTAGGTACATGTGTGCAATATGCAAGTGTGTTTGTCCACATACATGTACATAAAACCCTACAATTATGTATGTATATATTCATATATGAACATGTATAAGTACGTGTGTGTGTGCACATATAAATATATACGTATGTATATGTAGGTAGGTTCTTTTGCTGGAAGTGGGACAGGACATCTGCAATCTGTGGAACAATCTGAAATGATCCGGATATTGTATGTTGAAAACAGAAGAGTTATGAAACAATGAATGTGCATAATGCAAATACAACAATAACAATGCAAAGGATCAGGTAGTTTTACAGTTAAATGTCTCAAAGTTTTAAGGGAATGTAGGAATAAACCTCATTACAACTGCTCACTTTTACAGTTGGTGTCCTGAGCAAACAGACTGCCGAGCATTTTGGAAAAGAGACCAGTAGCAATGGTGTGTTTTCAAGAAACTGCTTTAGAGTGAAAAGAAAATGCATTGAAATGTAATATCATGTGTTAAAATGTAGCATAATGCTGTTTTAACTGAATTTTAAAAGGCCATATTTCAGTTAGGCTCACATTGAGCCAAACACCATCTCTCTAGTGCTAGCTGGACACAAGGGGGCTTTTGCAGGAGAAGAAAATGTGTGGTTGTCCTTGCTTATGGTGGACACATAAAGTATGTTGTCATGTCACAGCAGTCTCCCACCATTTAAACAGCATAACAAGTCTTGGCCATTAAGGATGGAATACATTTATAGCAGGAATATGAAGGAACAACATCAAAATGGTCAAGGCACAGAAACAGCAACACAAAACAGTAATAAGATGGTCAGGGAAGAATTGTTCTCCTGTTGCTGTTCTGTCTGAGCAACAGATGATGTTGAGAAATTACTAAGACTCCATCAGCCTTCACTGAATTAGTGTCAGACACAGTGTGACAAAGGGTGAGATCTCAGCCTCTAACAGAGAAGAACAGAATGGAGACTTCTTGACTAATTTGATATTTTTAAAAATATCAAGCTGCCCCGTGAAACATCATTCAAGGCTAAAGTGCTGCTGAAATGCCACAGCAAGTTACTCTTAGTCAAATTAGTGAGGCTGTCTTAGACCCAGTATTACTGAATATTTTCATCTGTCATCCAGAAGACGGGGTAAAGAGCATACTTGTTAATGGCACAGATGACAGCAATCCATGAGAGACCTCCAGGATATTTTAAGGGAAGACATGAATTTTAAATGACAGATTGAAGCTGCTTTCTGAAAAAAAAACATAATAAAATGAGGCTATGCAATAGTGACCAGACAAGAAACTATAGATAGAAAGGAGTAATCAATCATGCAAATTCAAGGTGGTTGAGTCCTGTGGAAAATGGCTGAAGGGGAACATGGTAGAGTCACAAAAGCAAAAGAAGAGATGTTTCTAGGATGCATAGATATAAAGTAATTTGTTGCTCATATACTGCCAAACTACTCACCTAGAGTGGTTTGCCCTGTTTGGGTACCACACTTCAAGGAAGAAGTGGACTAACCGTGGAGAGTTCACGGAAGAGCAAATGGATTCAAAGACACAATGGAATAAAGAGCAACTTGTTAGCATTGAGGAAAGGTGTATGGTAGGGACGCAATAATGTTTTTCAAATATTCAACATGGTACATATAATTCTGTGCATAAGATTCAGAAAAATGTTGGAATGGATTTGTTCAGAAATACAGACAATGAATGTTTGTAACCAGTGTGTGAGCAGTTGAGGCATTTGCACTTGAAGCAACAAGTGTGAATGTAGAGTAGTTATTTTCAGGCTTTAAAATTATTTCTTTAAAGTTGACTCACTTGAATACAGAGCTAGAAAATTGACTTAGCTTCCTGGGTAAACTTCAGTCATCCTGATGAACAGATGCGATGATATTTGGATAACAAAAGAAGAGAGCATTACCAAGGTGATACTTAATTGAGCTAAATCCACGTATAATTGTTCTTATTATACTGAAGTACTGTAGCATTTAGATGAAGTAAGCCACTTAAAAGATTCTGCAATTGTTTCATTGTGTTGCTACTTCTTCTCTAACTTACACTGAGGGGAATGAGGAAATGCTCTATTGAAATCCATGGTGCTAAGCAACTGTTAAGCCTCATTTGACATGCCAATATTAAGGCAGACTCATGTTTTCTTTAACTTTCTTTTGAGTAAATTATTCATTATTGTTATAAGTGAATGGGCAGAGCTTAAAAAAACCACCCAAAAAACAGCTAAGGAAAATAGCAGGAAGACCTAATGTCAAACTGTTGATGATCTGAAGGCATATCTTTCTTGTACAAATATGGAAAAGACAAATAGGTGTAGTCATTGTCCTAAATTACTTTTTGTCACTAAAGTTCTTATCAAAGGACTACTACACAGATTCTAGCTCCATTTAATGTCAGCTTTATCCAGCCTAATTTAACTGTGGCTGCAGGAAAACTTGTTGCCTCAGCTAACACCAGCACGGGTCCCTTTTCTGGAGTTAAATACTCTGGAAATGACTTGAAGAGTTCATGATGCTTTTCCACAGGATAAAGTGAAATGTTCCTAACCTTTCTGAGCAGTAATTTTCTTTTAAATTCTTCCTTTCACTTTCTGTGCTCTTGCATTAAACCATCCCTTTATCCATGAAAAAATATGCAATCTCATTCAAATGTGAATTCAGAAAAGTAGAGAACAATCTTTGGCTCATTTCCTGAGAAGGGCAGATGGGGTTCTTGGCATCTGTTCATTCTTTATTTCTGCATATTGGCTTGGGCATGGTTTTTAACAGTCTTTGCCTGTTTCTTTCTCCAAGATTTGGTCAACCTGAATTCTACAACAGCTGGATCTTTTGTGAGAATTAAATGCGAAGAAGTCCTCTTGGTCCTACATCAGTGAGTTCTTTCTTCCAGTCTTTCATGTCAGAGAGTGACTGATTGTGGCTGATAGTGCTGTGCTTTCTTTCCAGTGGTTTCTGACAATTGTAAGGAAGTATCTTCTGATATTGCTTTAGATAAACAACTTGTCCTCAGATTTCTTGCTGAAAGCTCACTAAGAACTTCTTATTCAGAACTTGGCAATTAATGAGAGGAATAACTTCTGTAAACTGGACTGTGAATTTAGGTAGTTTAGCAATATTTCCTTGAGTCCACTATTTACAGTGGAAAAGAAATTTGTACATATTTTACTTTAAAACAGAACAGCACACCTGGTTAGAACTTATTTCATAAGTGTAGTGCTAAGAGTTACCTCAGAGAGACCTCACTTTGTCCTTTAGGAGAACAATAAATTATTTTTTCAAAACGTGAAATAATATTGGGATTTTGTTTTTTTTTAATATGAACCCTTTCAGCTTTCCTAAGGACTTGTGCATCACCTGTAGATGTTAAAGATGGAGAAGCCCTACTCAATCATAAACAAGGACAGTACATGTTTTAATATACGGAGTACAGTTTCTAGTATTGTCCTCTCCTAGTTTTGTATTCTTTTAACAGTAAGGCTACTTTATCTTTTTCTCAGGAGGGTATTTCACTGCCTAATAGAAATCACTATCAGTAAATACTTGAGATGTTAAAGGTACTGTTTCCAAGAGCTGTGATGTAGCAGTGTATGGACAGTCATTCTGCACTGAGCTGGCGCTGATCCTTCAACACAGGGAAGCTCAGTCTGAGTTCCAGGCTGCTTGAGCTTGCAGAAAGGTTCTCACCAGAGGAGGAAAGTTTACTACATCACTGTTGGATTTATTTCACCTAAAATTAATTCAGCACAACACTTCTGAAAATTCATCATTACTGATGAAATATTCTGATTAACCAGAGAACAGTGGCTGACAGGTCATCAATGCTGGTGAAACTGGACTGCTCCCAAAACGTGTCACAGAAGCCGCAATTTCATACCATTCATTCCAGTCATTCCCCTGGAGCACATTAAATAAGTCCTCTCTGTTTGTTGTTGCCATCTTTCTTGCATTTCCAGGCTATTGATATCTGCCTTTCCTCATGGCTTGGACAGGTTATGGACACTTGGCTCTTTTAATTCTTCTTTATAGCTGAGTCTTTTCATCTAGTTTCTCTTGCTTGTCTTTGAACAGTGTTCGTTTTACTGACAAATAGCAAACAGTGTGATCTGCTAGCTGGGACTAAAGGCAGTTCAGCACATGGAGTCACTCTGGAGCCACAGAAGCAGGGATTTTTACCTTCTTGATTGCTAAGCAGCAACTGTAGTAAGGCTGAAATATATTGTATTAATTTTACTGTAAGTGTGCTCAGTTATGTGAATCTTTCAGCTCATCTCTAAAGTCAGTTATGGCAGTGCCTGCAAAATACCAAGAAAGCAGGTTACATGGTTAGGGATATTTTATTATCTACTTCATCCCAACCCCTAAACTAGTAATGAATTTTCACCTCTGTAGTACCTTCCCAGTACATCTTCGATATGCTTGTGATCTTTGTAGATATTTGCCGAATTCTTAAAATCTCTGGTGGCTGAGCCTTTGTCGAGGTGCCCTATTGCTGGCTTAATGAGGAAAGCAGCTGAGAGAAGGAACTTTTGACAGCTAAAGTGGAGCAACCAATAAAGCCCATTTAGAAATCTCCTGCAGCTTTTCTTGGCTGAGGGCTCCACAGTTCTGGGGAGAAACACTGAAAATAGTTGTGTCCACCTGCTGGAAGCAGGGATTGTGTGTTGTGGCTCAGCTTTGCAGCTGAGCCCACCCAGTAACCCAGAGTCAAGGTATTACCAGCATTCAGTCATTATCACGTCACCTGCTTAAGAGTGTGCACAGTGTGACTATATTAATGATGGAAAGAGCAGGGTGCATGTTAATAACCTTCTTTTTGCATTGTTCAGAAGTTGCCAAGTTTGCCTTTTGATGAGAGTATCAAGATAAATAACTGGACCAAGTTAAGTCCAGGTTTCATCAATATGAACATGAATCCGGGCCACAGAATCCAGCAGACAGTCTATGAATTTATATAAGTGAGTACAAAATTTGAAGCTCTCCCCACACAGGCTTTTCCATGGTATTAGCTCTACATTTCCTCTTTGTGCCAAACTCTCCTTTTTGTCCATATTGCTATATATATGCTGGGTCTTTTGGAATGTGTTTAATAGAGGAGATCTTTGGTGAGGAAATGGATGAAGGAATCTGATGATGTGCTGTTCATTGACATCTACTGACCAAAGTATACTAGACTAATAAGTAGCTCTGCTCACAGTGTTTGGTTAACCTTGGAGACGCCCTGCATTCCATCCACCACGTGTGCCTTCCTCTCTCAAGAGTATTTTGTCTATCAGGAAGTGAGAGACATCTGTCTTGGATGTTCTGTGTTCACCGTCTCAACCTGCTCCAGTTGTGTCCTCCCAGGCCATTTCAAACAAGAGGGCAGATTCATGCCCTGTATCTCCTCTTCTTGTGTGTTTTTGTTCGGTTGCCTGTTCCTTCAAAAAATATATCTATCTTCAATAGTAGGCTCATATAATTGAAGGCAACCCCTTGAGGCAGTATTGTTATTTACAACCATTGTTTCTCTTCATTGAGATGTGCAGTGCTATTTTCATGAAGTAGGGCAGTTCCCAGGGCTTCAAATTGTATTGTTTTGGTTTTCTTGATCTGTTGCTTTATACATGTGAAAATCCCCGAAGTGTTTGACATCAGGTTTTAACAGTGCAGATAGGCATCCTGGTTTTCAATTTTCTGTTGAACAAAATGTCAGGGGGTGAAAACTCGCCCTTCAATGGTATTGTTCCTTAATTAAATACTGCTAAATACGGGTAGGAAACTGATTCTAAGGTCTTTCAAATAAGGTCTTCATTTTGATATAATTTCCCAATACCTCTTTAAATAAAGGATAATGGAGGTTACTGGTAGCTTCGCACTAGGCGATATTTAAATTCATGTCCATTAAATTCTAGCCCACTCTTGGATGTATCTCTGTTCAGGTAGAATACAGAAGAAAAATCGATTTGATAAAAGCAATTGTTAATTTAGTTGCAATACCTTTTAAGGAGACTACGTCAAGGAAGTGCAAATAGCAGTTGAAGGGAATTTTACTCTTCTATGCAGGATGAACAAAGGTTGGAAATGTGCCACTCCAGCCACGCCTCTACTCTGTACAGTACTTCTTGTGTGAGCTAAGCCTCACCAATAGTTGTGAAAATGGACATCCTTGTGTCATTAGGGACACTGCCTGGAAATGTAGACTGATGCACATGAAAGCCAAGTTTTCTCCCACTTCAGGAAAAGGCTATTGAATATGTGTCTTTAACTCCTTTGATTTCCCATGTCTCTTTCACCATGGCACACTTGTTTCGTTCATTTAGACATCTGGTTTGGGCACAAATCCTTCGACTGCTTTCCATTCTTGAGGAATCTCTGTGTCCTGCCTTCTGCTGTGTCACATGTATCGGTGACGGCTCCAACAATGCTGTCCTGACTACCAGGGATTACCTAAAGCACCCCACAGAAGTTGCCTTTGCCTCTAAAGGGAGTTAATTAGGCAGCCCCCAAAATAAAGTAATATGATCAAATCAGTGCTGACTTGACACCTTTTTTTCAGTGGCTGCCAGACTGAACATCTGACATAGGGTCCACCAAGGTGTGTTGGATTTAAGAGGTTGATTGCATAGCCTGAGTTGAGCGCTCTGCATAACATCAGATCTCACTGGTGGTGTAGCTCTATAATTCGTCTTTAAATTAAATCAGGTGTCCTGGATTTTAACATTTTCTGCATAACTAAGGAAAAAAAATAGTGCTAATGTTCAAAACCAGCTGATACAATGAAGCGTTGATGTGTTTTGGTGAAGAAGCACCAAAATTTATTGTAGTGAAACAGGGGATTGTATTTGCGTTTGTTTCTGCAGCTCTAATCTCTTCAGTTAAGGGAACCAAGGTAAGCCTAAGGCAGTTACTTAACATATCTTCTTTATGCAGTCATACTTAGCAACACTGCTATATATTCTCGGGACAACTATGGCCTGTTTTTTAGTGTGTATTGGAGTGTTTCTGTTTTTAATATACAGGTCTGACTTAGAGGAGGAGAAAAACATGCTTTTTGTGAGTTTTTCTTGCTGAGAACTACAATTAAAAGTAATTACTTCTATTTCCAAAGTAAAACGTACACTTTAAAAAGTATAATATTCATGAGTACCTGGGGGGACACTTATGCCATGTAGAGACAGTTTCCGTATTTCACTTTGTAGGTGCTCCCATCTGCCTCTCTTAAAGCAGTTCTTCCTGAGAAATGAATGAAGCAGTTTCCTGACAAAAAGCCAGTATAAAGGGAAGAGGAACATAATATACTAGAAGTAGAAAAATGAAATAAAAATGATCATTGCATCAATCTAAAGGTATTTGTGCAAATTGCCTCATAAATACAAACGGTGTAGACTGCTGTGATAAGTAGAGACATTTTAAGGTTGAGATGTTTTATATACAACCCTGATCCTAATTGTAAACTTAGAAGATTATATTGATAAATGAATCTTGCCTGGCATATTTTTGCTCGTAAAATAAAGATAGAAATCACATGAAGTAAAGTTGTTTTACCTATAAACCATTATAAATAAAGGAGAATCAAGCTAATACCTGAAGTTTGAGAGGAGACAGAGCGATATAAAACGGATTTTTCTGAAATAGCCTAACACAGAGACCCAGATCAGAATATCGCACATTTGGAAATTGGAATTTTATGCTTAGAAATGAAGATATATGTCTAAACCAGTACAAGTTTAGATTATACAGAAAAGAGTAGACATGGCTTTCTGTATAGGGATAACCTACAGCCAAGGGGAAGCAGACAGGGTTGTCCTCTGTGTTCATAACCCTCAGAGAGATGGGCAGCAAAATACATAAGAAGGTACCGGTGTGGAGCACAATTTTGCTCTTTCCAGGTTATGAACTTCATCTTTTTTAGGTAACTACTTCATGGAGGAGAACAATGGGACAAGTACTAGTTTTGCCAGCTGCCTTGATGTTTATGTTCATTAGAGTGCATGCTATGTACAGTATAGAAGTCAGATTCTTGCTGAATTCTGTGGAAAGGAAGCACAGAATCCGGTCCCTTTGCAACCTTTTAAAATGTGAACAAACTGGTGGGATTTACACAGCCTCATCATTGCTTTCTGTCTTACTGAATTGGCCAAATCTATTTTTCCAATTCCCTTTGGACTTCCTCTGTAATTCAAACCCCCTGTGAGATACATCTTAAAAAAAAAAAAAAAAAAAAAAGCTCAGTTTATGATGTGATAGTCCAGGCTTTCTATATGTAAAAGGCTGGTTTTCAGAGGCTGTGTTCATGTAGAGGTAGACATAGGAGGTACTTTTAGAACTAAGGATGGGGTAGAAAGTTGGGGCACTGGTAAGATGCTTGAGAGACCTCACGCCCTGATAGCTTGCTCTTCATGGATTTCATGCAGGATTTGGGGCAAGATCAGTTTGCCTCTCTGCATCACAGTTACTCAGTTGTAAAATGGGGACAGCTGTCCTCCTCTATTTCTCAGAAGAGTTGTGAAAATAAAGGCATTAAAGACTGTGAAGCCATCTGTTGCTATGGTGATGTGGCTTATTTAGGCACCGAAGAACCAAGATTAGAAACTAATATGTTTCCTTGTACAACTTATTTAGTATATGGATGGGCGTTGCTGACGTATAGGGTCTGGTTCTGCCTCCAGTAATATGGTTATTGATTCTCAGTGGGGACAGGATCAGTACTTAGTGGATCACAACAGACATGTTTTGCTAAACTCTGTTACTTAAAATGCCTAAAATTGGGTCAGTTGCATAATGCCTTATGGTGGCCTGTTATGCCAGATAAAAATGATGTGCAGGATTTTAGCACCTGTCATAATTGCTAGATGCTTCTACACTTCTTGTCAGGTGTTTGGAGCTAAGGTGAATGCAGTGGAAATGTGGAAATTCAGCAGTGGGGAAGGTTTGTAAAATTCCTGGTGGTATTGGGAGAAAGGCTGGGGAAAGTGTAAAGGGGGAGGGATTTTGTTGTCTCAGATCTGTGGGAGTGCTGTCATAGGGAGCATGTTATCGATGAGTAAGAGGACATGGAGCAAAGTGCTCAGGGAAAACAGAGTCAATGGTATACCTGTGATATTGCCATTGATGGAGAAAGCTGAGGTAACTTCCTTTTATGTGGTGGTTTGGCCTGCAAGAGTAAATTTTATATCCAGAGACTGATTTTGCGAATCCTGCTTGCCTGTATTTTCCTGGTGGTGTGAGGATATCATCAGTACATCAACACCATTTATGTATTATTGAATAATTTAGGTCAGAATGAGCATCTAGGTCCTCCGCCCTGTGCAAAGGAGGGCCAACTTCAAAGCTAAACCAGGTTAGCTGGATTCTTGTCTAATCAAGTTTTAAAAACCTCCAAGGGTAGATATTGCAGAACCTTTCCAAGCCCCAGTTTCAGTGCCGGTCCACTGTGAAGAAATTTCTCCTTATATCTCACCAGAATTTTCCATGCTGCAACTTGTGACTGGCTGGTCTTTGTTGGACTGCTCTGAGAAAAGCTGCCAGGCAAGTTCAGTACCTTAAAACCTTGAGTGTGTCGACACAATTCTGGTCTTACTATCAAAAGCAGTGCTTGAACTGGTGTTCATGTGTGTGCCGGTGCACAAGGCTTAGAGCTGGCCAGGCCCAGGACACAGCTCTGCCTGGGCCAGCCCTGTACCCCTTTGCACCGCCTCATCCTCAGTTTGCCTGGGCATCTCTTGCACTAAGCTGCGTTGTACCATCTGTGTTTGCCCTTGGAAAACAAAAAACATATTTAGAATGGGGAGCTTTAATAACCTCTTGCTTCAAATAGATGGAGCATCTGGGGTCGGCTATAAGACGTTTGCTTTTAAACAGCCTATCAAAATATGAAATACTTTCTCTAAATCTGATATGGAGAGAAGTCCCAGAGATCTATGTCCCACTTCCAGATGGGCTAACTTAATATCTCTGTGAATTATTTGGCACATTTAAAATATATTCCTCTTTCTCCTGCACCTGAGACAGAAAGTATCATAATACTGTGTCAGGATAGCTTGGTGAATTGTTCTGATTCTTATAGGGAAGAATAAGCTGTTCCTCTCCAGTCTTTTTAGGCCCTCTTTAAATATTCTGTCTCTTTTTAAACCTGAGATTATTTTTTTCTCTGTGTATTTGTGTGTCTGTGTTATTCCAGCATACAATTCTCACCCAGCTGTTTTTATCCAGTGTTTTGTTCCTTTTTTCAGCTGCCCTGCAGCACTGATGTCTCTGGCACAGAAAGAGGACAGGACCTGATAAAAAAAATAGAGCAGCTAAATGTTCATATGTTCCTGCTTGACCAACGTGAGTTTTTACTGGTCCATAACCAAAGAAAATATGACCACTAAATACAAAATTATGTGAAGAAAAAGAAACCCAAGAAGCCTTCCTTATTTCCTCTATATTGCCAAGGCATTTTAGTCAGAAGCAATAGGAAAACAAACATTTTTTACTCACATCCAGGTGAGACATTGATTCTAATTGTTGAGAACAAGTTTTGTTTCTAGAATTATCTGTGCATCACAGATCGTTTTGCCAGTAATTTTCCTTAAAAATAATAAATAAGGCAAACTGTCTAGAATGCTTAAGTAAATATTATCCTTTATCATTGTCTACTGTTTAGTAAATCATTTTGGGAGGAAAGATACATGTCTGCTAAAATTTATTATATTAGTTTGTTTAGTCATTCTTGGCTCTCTCAGGTGATTAAGCTGAGGCACAAATTCTGCTTTCCTGTACCTCTGAGTCATTGCAATGACTTGCACTTTTTATTTGCTTCACTTGCCTGAAGTAAAAGCCAATAATCATATGCAAATGCACTTCAGAAATTCCACAGGTGCTACATGGAAAACTGGCTTATAAATTGAATTAAGACAGAGTTGGATGTTGCTGTAACATAAAAGTAAAGGCTACATAACTGTGCTCCTGCTACTAGGACTGTGACTTGGAAGGCATTTACCAATTCAGATGATCTTCCTGAGCAGGGCTTGAAAAAATATGGGAAAGCATCCTGGGGAATGGCTAACACAGCTCAGGCTGTCCTTGCCCAGGCTGCAGCACCTCCGCCAGCCCCACCGCTTGCTCCAAGGGCTGGCCCCTAGGGAAGCAGGAGTGGTTGCCCTCTATGCTGATGACTGGGCTACAAACGTTGTAACACCTTTCTCCTTGTCAATGCCTCTGTGATGAAGGGAGGAGAGTTCTTGGCTTTTTCCTTTCAGTCTGTTGGTCTGGGTCTTTGGTTCACCAGGGATACTTCACAGAATCACAGAATGGTTAGGCTGGACGAGATCTCTGGAGATCATGTAGTCTAACCCTCCTGCTAAAGCAGGTTCACCTAGAGCAGATTGCACAGGAATGTGTCCAAGTGGGTTTTGAATGTCTCCAGAGAAGGAGACTCCACAACCTCTCTGGGCAGCCTGTTCCAGTGCTCTGGCACCCTCAAAGTCAAGGAGTTTCTCCTCATATTCAGATGGAACTTCCTGTGTTTCAGTCTGTGCCTGTTGCCCCTCATCCTATCGTTGGGCACCACTGAAAGGGGTCTGGTCCCATCTTCTTGACTTCCACCTTGTAAGCATATATGACATCCCCTCCCAGCCTTCTCCAGGCTGAACAGACCCAGCTCTCTCAGTTTCTCCTCATAAGAAAGATGCTCCAGACCCCTGATCATCTTCTTAGCCCAGTGCTGGGCTCCTTCCAGTAATTCCTTGTCCTTCTTAAACTGAGAGTCCAGAACTGGATGCAGGACTCCAGATGCGGTCTCACCAGGGCAGAGATAAGGGGTTGCAAAGCTCTCTTCAGCCTGTTTGTAATTAGCTGCAGGTTGTGGCTGAGGTTTGCTGGGACAGGTGATGTGACCTTGCAAAAGCAGTTACAGCTTAGGGTGGTTTCTTTGCCACACTCTCTCAGTGGATCATTGATTACTCTACCATCCACCCTGGGGTTTCCTGTTCTGCTCCAAGCACCTGGGGAAAACCACAAGAGTAAGGTGTGTGTGTAAATGGCCCAGATTTTTGTTTTCATTGCCCAGTTTTCAGTATTCTCCAAACAGCTCACAGCTTTTTAAAGATTTGGTGTTACCTCTACAGGGTGGGTTTCCATCTGCTAGTATTGAGTAAAAGACTTTCCGGGCCAAAAGCCTTTGGACCTTCATTGCATTTTCACACTGGAAACTGAATTTAAACACTGCATCTCCACTGGAAACTTAGACTTCACTTTAAAACTGTACCAGTGTATTTCAAAGGCCAATGGACTATATGTGTGGCTATGAAAGCAGTTTTGCACCATGATTCAAGCTTGATATAAGCAATAACTTAGCTGCTTTGGAGGAAATGTGTCTTGTTTCCCTTCTATTGTTTGGAGAAAGAATATTTCATGAAAAATGATGATGTTCAAGTTAACTTTGCAGCTGATTCCTGTATCCCTGCCTGTAGCAATATCATATCATTTCAACCCTCAGTGACTGCAATGAGTCTGATTTTGATCTTATTAAGATGTGCTTATGCTGGCAGGTTTTTGTGGTAGTGTTATTGTTGTTTATAACAATGTTAGAACAAGAAAAGGGCTTCTGGGGACATATCTAGATATCTGGATTATTTCTGTGGAATTCAGCTCATTCCTTGCTCTCCCTAATCCTGACTCAAGAGCGAAATGCCCAGGCAAGGGACTGAATGAACTTCACAGGTTGGTACTCTTCCAAGAAGGGTCATCGTGGAAGTCGTATTACTTGCCAATGGTTCAAAAAACCCCCAATAAAACCTGCTTGCCTCAATTAATAGAAAACAGGCACCAGTCTTGAAGATAAGGTTTTGAGATGTGAATCCCAAGCAGGTAGAGGCATTTCTTGTAGCTGTGAAGAAGTTGCTGCAGGAAGATGCAAATTTAAGACACATCCTATCTTTTCTGTGTTTGTATTGGTTAACTAAGGGCAGAGGAATGCCAATTTTAGGTAGTCCCTTGGTATGCCAGTCTAATGTGCGTTAGACTTTGCTATCATGCACCAAATACACCATGTACTGGAGAGACCTATCACTAGGGGTCTGGTCTCCAAAAGTGAGGTATGGTGGTGACCATCTTCAGTTCTGTCTTTATTGTCATCTTCTTTGTCCAAGGAGGGAAATTATTTTGATTTACTTTATATTTTCAGCTCAGCTAAACTGAGATTTCTTTCCTGTCTGAATCAAGAAGAACATTTTGCTTTGGTAAAATAAGTCAAAAATACCATTATTAGACAAAGGGAAGGAAAAAGAGTGAGACTTTTTGTCCCTCAATGTATCCTTAAGAAAATTTCAAAGATGTGGTGGTTAGAAATCGATGAAAACTAGATGGGATTTAAATATTGAGAAGCAGGAATTTGCCTTCAGGTAAAGGATGACATTTGCATAGTAACAAGAATGACTCATATACTGTTAGGTGAATGTCTAACTAGAATCTAAAAGTCCTGTGCATCAGTGACATTTTACCTCAGATGGCAATAGGGAATATGCCAAGCTCAGTACCCAACTCTCCATCATGTGCCACCACCGGAAATGACTGGTGAGAATTAAGAAATAAAGAACAGCAAAATGAGAAGCTGCACAGGTAGAACTCCCATTGCTTTTTGTAGAATTACTGTACTTTCTTTTTTCTTTCCTTTTCTTTTTAACATGAAAACCATGCAAGAAGAGGGAACCTTTTCTTATAGCAACTACTTTAGAAGCTGTTAACTTCACTGCAAATTCACCTCTATAGTTTAAATTACATGAAATAATGTGCTGATTTATCTTCTCAGTCACATCTAATAACATGTCTTAACCAATTATAATTTTCAAAACAGAGTATCCAAAGGCAGTGAAATGCCTCAGTTAAGTTCTGCTGATGTATAGTGCCAATATGGAAGTGTTTAGTTCAAACATAAGGTTCTTTTTGTAAATCTTCGAACAAGCTCTCCTGCAGAGAATTTATTTCAAATTCAGTTCCTCATTTTTACTTTTTATTATGGTTTAACAGTTCAGGCAGGTTAACATCAACAGATTTTACTGAGGTTTCCCATTAGGTGAGTAACTCGGCCAGAATAGAAACCTAGCCCTTTTAGCTGCTGTGTTGCTACAACCATTAGGTAAGGCCATCTCCTATTACTCTCTGTTACTGACACTTTTCCAGAAATACTACAATTCTATCACTTGTGAAAATGTATATCCAAAGCAAATTCAGTTCTTTAGTACTTTCCCCATATTTTTGTGTCTTCCATTTTTTCTTGTGTCTATAAATTACCTGCTTATTGGACCTTGAAAATATTCCACACAACTACTGAATCTAACCTGAAAAGAAAGATATTACTTTCATAAGGTATGCAAGGTGAAATAGATGACAACTTTTGCCTTTAATTGCTTATCTATGCAAAGCATCCAAGCAACTGTAGCACCTAAAACACAAAGACTCATGAGTTATGTTGTCTGCTGGAGTCTCAGAATGAAAATACATGGCACAGAAACTTCCTCAATTTATATTGCTGGAGCACAGCATTGCTCATCTGCAGTAACTCTCATTAGTTCTGAATGAATTCAAACAGATACTTGTATAAGTCCACAAAACATTTCTTTACTTGAGTTTTAAATATACAATCTGATAATGAGTTGACTTTAGGAAACCTGCACCATGGCAGAATTAGCCTCCAGTAAGCAGGGGTGATGAACATCTGATAGTTCCCTGGAAGGCAGCACTTTGCAGTTTCTGATCATGTAGTTTCCCACTGGGGCTGGAAATGCTGCTTTTTTATTACTTAAAAAAAAAAAAAAGAGCTTTTTTTCCTCATTTCCATCAGAGTGAATAAGCAATTGCTCCACTTCTTACTGGAAAGCAATGGCATAAAAGAGGTGTCTTAAAGAGTTTCCCCTCGGAAACCTTTAAGACCCTCTTGCTGGACTGATACAGCAACACTTTCCTGTATGTCTTTTCATGTGCCATGGGTTTACTTCTGTGTGAGGAAACATGTTATAACAACGTAACTGCTACCTGAAATAATTTTGACCTGCAGATTAAAATAATTTTCTGGATATTTCTGCAAGTTTTATTTCAGTACGGAGACTTGAAAAGCTTCTGGGTTTTGTTTGTTTGTTTGTTTTTTATAAGAGCCTCTAAATAAGTTAAAGCAAACTTACCTTGTTTCTGTGTCTCATAAAGGAGTACGACTGTCTGTGGATGTTTTAAATCATGTTTTCAGAAGTTGTAGAATAAATCAACCCCGACTGACTTTTCAGTATTTCTTTGGTGGCTTGTTTGTGATATTCAGTGAAGATTTCTGCCTACATTATTTAAGTCAAATTCAGCATGACCTTAATTCACTGCTGTAAACCGGGTTTTAAGATATCGTTCTGTTATTTTCTTCCCCCTAACACACAGAAGTTTAACTTCCCTAAAAAGAATGACCTCCACCTCACTTGTTGATATACTTTAAATAATCAGCACTTAATTTTGGTTTAATCTTGACTCTGTTATTTCCTCTGCTGTAATATCATAAACAGCGTCCTTAACCTCTGCCTGCCTTGGGTTATCCACTTAAAAATGGTTATCTACATAGCAATGTACTTATATTATTAAGGATCAAATAATTTATTAATTAATTAACTTAAAGCATTCTGAAAACATGAAGTGCTACAGATGCAATTTTTATAATTAACAATGCTTCAACCCGGTAATGCTGAAACATTCATAAGCAAAATCTAGAGGGTGCTAAAAGAACATTGCATTGACTCAAAATAGCAAGATGTATTATCTGGGTATGTGTGAAGGCGTTTACAGCACTGAAAATGGAAACGTCCTGATTCTGGGCTTCCCTCGTACCAGGTTGAGTCAGGGAAACTGTCCATTGTCAGCAGTGACATGCTCAGCTGTAAGACTGGTGAGAAGAATACCAACACCTGCAACTGATTTGCAGTACATATAGGTCTATATTATGTAAAAATGTTAAAGTTTGTTTCTGCCTTATGCTCTGTTTGTAATCTTCACCTATGACCTTTCAGAGTATTTTTCCCTCATCCTCTGTGGGTTGTCTATTTGACGGCATGAAAGGACGAGCAGGAAATAAAATTTGTTTCTCAGTATTAATTGTTCCAATACATGGTGCTTTTTTGTGCTCCTGTCTTCTTCAAAGTTCACTCCTGCTCAAAGTGTATGCGTCCTGCTATGTGGTGTTAAAGAGCTGTTAGCAAAGGAACGTCGCTGCTCGATGGTGGGGGGGATGTTGTGCTTTGATCAGCAGCTTTTGTGCCTGCTGAACACCCGTGCTCTGATCTGAACGCCGTGTGCGCCCCTCTGGATTCTTGATCTGTGTGGTTTGTTTGCTGTAGTTCTTGTCACAGTATTATGCAAAGCTTGTTAAAATGCTGATGCTTCCTCCTGCCCCCAGATTATTTTTCATGCGCTATTTTTGTGACCTCTAGCTGAGATGTAGCCTCTGTATACCTCATCTACTAATTTGCTGTTGCTTATATCAGAAATAAGATGCTCTAACTTGTTATCTACAACTATCTAGGTTATGAAAATATATATGTTCAGCAAATGCAGCCTCTTATTTTTTGTTGCTGCTTTTCTGCCATCTGTTCTTTTCAGCACCTCAATATAGATCAGACTGACCCAACCTAGAAACAGCCGCTTACTCCTGGCAGATTTTAACACTCATATCAAAGTACCAAGGCTCTTAATCCTAGTATCTGCGTAGGCTGTATACACACCCCTAGGACCACAGTC
The DNA here is from genome assembly GCF_963082525.1 of Nesoenas mayeri. Classification (NCBI taxonomy): domain Eukaryota; kingdom Metazoa; phylum Chordata; class Aves; order Columbiformes; family Columbidae; genus Nesoenas; species Nesoenas mayeri. The sequence goes on from NC_137543.1 coordinate 112,264,892, forward strand.
ACTACAAAACACCACTTCATTGCTTCCCTTCAAAAGCAGCTGATGATGCCAAGGTGTGTCACTGGGCAAGTGGGAGCAATTGGCTTTTTTTCCTACCCCACTGGAAGGGATTCAAACCCACTTATATGAGGCAGAAGAGATTGCCACATGAGTCATTGCAGGCTATTTGAGGCCGAGTCCAAGATCTCTTTTCCAAGGTGCTAAATATTGCTAACATTAATAAAATACCATTTTTTTTTTTTTAACCCCACAATGTGTGTCACGTTTTCATGATCCTGAAGAAAACATAAGATACCTTAGTTTTACCCAAAGATAAATTTAATGAGATAAGGGACATCATGGACCTCGTTTAATTTATCTGCAATAAAAAGTAAGTGGCAATTGCCTTGAGATCTAGGTGGCACGAAAGCAGGTGTTTATTACTTCCAGGACATATTTGCAACAAAAGTTGCATTTATGTGTGAAATGTATTGCTAAGATTGATCAAAACTCAATATTGACACCAGTGAAAGGCACTTTATGATCAGTCATGTGACATGGCTTGTCAATCAAAGAGGAATTGATGCTGTATTTCCCCACAGCCTTTGCAGACACAAGGTCAAGGTTTTTAGAGCAGAGAGCACATGAAAGTAGTTGGCTCTTTCATGGTATCAAAAGCTCCACGTTTGCTCTTATTTGTTAAATATCGAAGAAGCAGAATTTCTAATTTTCTGAGCATCTCAGTCCAAGAATGAAAGCTGAATTTTATCTACATTTTATATATCATGTATTGCATTTGCTTTTTTTTGCTGCAGCTGAGAGACTCTGCTTTGCAAGCTATAGATATTCTGCCTTTACTCTTAAATCATGCTGGTAGGTATACTGACCCTGATTCTGCTCTCACACCAGTGTCGTTCTGAGCGTAGGGCATAGGAGCAAAGTGCTTTCTTTGGAAAATGCCATCTGCTTTATTAATCTTCAAATTTAGTTTCATGTACTCGATCATTAAAAAACCCCTCCTTTCATGGCTTAAAGTAAGCATAACCAGCTAGCAAACAGCAGGTTGTGTTCTACATTTGCAGTATAAAATCTTTAGCCATTTCTTTAAGTTATGCAAACAATTTGTGGTGCAAACGGCATAGATTGAAGTGATTTGAGGAAGGAGAATTCATTGTGCTTAGGGACATCTGCTCTATTTACTTCATCCTTACATACAGTAATAGGACTTGGCTGTGGAAATATTGTAAAATCCTCCTTTCTACGGCAGTCTAAATCAGCAGCGTGGGAGCTGACTGCTCTGCAATGGCAGCTGAGGAGCCCCTGTTTGTGTTTCCGGCACTGTAACTATATAAAGTGGGACTCCAGATCAGTAAAAACACATCCGAGGTAGCAAACCAAATAGTAATAAAAAAACCCCACCAGCTTAAAAGACAGTTCTTTTGAAATGGAAGCAAGAGAACATAGCTAACCCTCTTTTGTCTGCTTCTGTCACTGCGGTAGGACTCTGGTATTAGTTTCATAATGCTGTTCAGACGTATAAGCACCCTTTCCTTTACAACCTCCCAAATTATTCCACAGTTCCATAGGAAGACTTTCTTGTGCGAAGAGATATTCACAAATCCCCTAGCCAAAGAGGTAGGTGGATTAAAAAAAACGAGCAGAGATAACCCCTCTACCTTAAGGCAGCTGGATATTTACCCTGCTGCTGCTTTTTTTTTTTAGCCTTTCCAGAGCTCTCCTTTCCCACACCCCTTCCCCACTTTGCCATATGAAAAGCTCAGTGTGACTTGGGCAGCTGGCAACATCCAGGTTGCTTGCATGCCACTGCTGCCCAAACCTCCAAGCCTCAAAATTATTCCCCTGACATAAGTGAGAGATGTTATTTCCCTTGGAGCAAAACCTGGCCCTTTTCAGTCTCATCTGTTAATGCTGACCCTTCTTTCTCAGTGTGTGTAATAACATTAATTGGGGCTGAACACATACAGCTGAGTAGGGTAAAGCATAGTCGGCACTCTGTGAGTACAGAGAGATGTAGGCTGGTGGAGATGTAATGTGCTCCTTATTTAAGGCTCACTAATAATCACAATAGTTATGTCTTAGTTGCCAGTTTTTAGATTTGTGTCTTGAAACATCTTGAACAAAATGTTAGTAAGAGCATTTCTACAGCGTCCTGCTGACTGATTTCAAGGTGCTGCCGCATTTGCCATCTGCCTGCGAGCTCACAGTGGTAATTATACAGAGTCTCACAAGTGTTGGAATGAGAGGTATATCAAATGCATTTTCCTTCCTTTTGAAGGTAATTTTCATTTTCTCAACTCATTTGAAACTGCATATGATTATCAGCTGCAGGTGTGAGAGCTGCACAGAAGACAGACGTGTGTACACACCCACGGAGCAAAATATTAACTCCTAGAGTGTCCAGAAGAGCTTAGGTACTAATCTCGGTGCTTTTAAATTAAATGCAGTGCAGGAGAAAATTCCCTCATTATTACTGCTCCTATCTTCATGTGTGGAATCTTAATGTCTCTCTTATTATTTTGACAATATAAAAAAAGAAAAAACAACCACTTGATTTTGCTGAGCATCACTGGAATAACAGGCACTGGAACAATAACACATACATTATAAAACCTGCTGAAAGCGAAAGTCACTTGTAGTTTGCTGAAACTTCCAGGGGTTTCTAGTCTTGGTTGAGTTGCTGCTGTTCCTCGTAGGTTGTTTCAAAACCAGGGTTAAAAAGGGTTGTGAATAGCAGAGAGTGGTAACTGAAGTAGATGGTATGAACAGCCTTCCTCGAGTTGCTGCAGGCATCTCATTTAGTTGCCATTCAGAGTACCTGATTGTATTTTGTGTAGTCGGTGGAAGAGAGGGGTGAGTCTGGATATTGATCCAGAAGACTTAAGTGAGGGTTGTATATCCCCTGCACGGTTGTTGAGAGATGTGATGTACAGTGTAATCTATAGGATCCTTAACCATCAGCCTGGTGCTAAGAATATGTCCTTCCATGGGGTGGAAGAGGGGTGGCTTTTGGACACAGACACAGTGGGGATAAGCTGAGAGAAAAGGTAAAATCAGCACTATGTGATGAACAGTTTCATTTGGTGCATGAATGCTGCTGAGGAATTGGGGTCATCAAACTGATGTTTGTTTTGGAAGTGATATAAGCCCGGGTGCGTTTGAATTTTGGCCATCTTGGAGGAGGAGGTTTGGATCTGTCGTGGCACACGGGAGCTGGATAAGGGTGGTTGCTCCAGGCCTTCAGAAGTCTACCTGTCCTCATACACGGGAGTACTGGCAGCCACCTTTCAGGGCTGTGGCTGGAGTTAATTTTGAAGCTGTGGAAAAGCAAGCAGCTAGAAAAAAGGCCGTTGACATCAAATATCTTCTCTGCTAATCTCCTGGGAAAATTGTGGTAGGAGAGGGGAATAATTGGAAATTTTGTCTCCATGGTCTTCCTGGTGGGACTTGCTTGGGATGACCCACTTGAGAGAACAGAGTTCACTTGAAGGTGGGTCTTATTTTTGTTTTCCTGAGTTTGGCACATTCCTGGCTCTGGTGCCTGTCCAGGAGGTGGGAAGGGGTTACTGTGAGAGACTCCCTCAGGCTGCTGCTGTCCCTCGCTTCTCCCTTAAAAGAAGAAGAAAACTTTGTCCAAGCTGCACTTTCTCCCAGGTGTGACTGCTTGAACCACTTTTCAGGCTGTTTGCCCTCATGGGACTGGAAAGAGAAGGGATGTGCAGGCAAAGAGTAACTGAAATTGATGGGCCTGGCAAGGGAGACTTACAGACCATCCAGGCCATGGATAGATTTTTAAGGAACATAGAGAAGGGTCCTGTAGGAGATTGTGAGCACCAAGTCTCTCTCAGCCTGCTTGAAAAGGACATTCTCACATGTTAAAAGTAAAACCTCTGTATTTGCACTCGCAGGTTCAAGGGTCAGGTGTGCTCAGCAGTTAAATATGTCAAAAGCAAGAGCAGACTTAAGCTTTCCTGATTTTATGCCTGAACTGAAAGCACGGTGTTACAGTCATCTTTCCTCTTCAAGATTTAAACTAATTCTGGGGCAGTGAAATATCATGTACTTTCCAGACAAGAACTTCTATAAGCATCTGGGTCAATGAAGTCCAATATCCCATGGATTTTTGTTTTATGGTGGCTAATGAGCTCCAAACACATCTTTCCTATGAATGGGGTATATGCCATCTTTTTGCCTCACCTTTTTCCATGTCTCAGCCAGTAGACCCTCTGGTGGCTGATACAGGCTGAGCTCATCCAGCAGACACCTTCTGATGAGAGCAACTGCTTGGATACTCAGTTGCCTTGCACAAGCTGGAGGACTTATCCCAAGCACTCACCATTCTGTCAGAGGTAGCTGAAATTAGCCAATGGATTCAAAAGTTATTGAGGAACATATACAGAGTGTGATCACATAAGTCATGTTTCCATAGGAACTGGCTAAAAACGTAATACATCTGTATGAATACTCAGCATCTATCATGATGAACTATTATGTAAGCAGATTTTTTTTTTCCTCAGTAAGAACATTGCAGCTGCTTGTTAATAATTTGTTGCAGAATTTACAGACAAGTTTACAAGTCATCATATGTGCAATCGTCTGTGTGCTTATTACTTCGTCTGCTTTCTCTCCTGCTGACTAAAATGGGAAATGAACGGAGCATACTTTCTCAAGGCTTAAAAACATCCAGAAGATTAAAAATAGCCTAAGGCTGGAAAATTTCATCACCTGGTAAGGCAAACAGACTTTTGTACTAGCAGTCATATAAATGTGATTGTTGTAGCTCCATAACTGTAGGTGTGCATGTAAGAGCTGGAAAGGAAGGTTTGAAGGCCTGTACGTCACAGCAAGTGTGGCATATTGCACCATGGCAACATGTGAATATTTGCTATTTGCAAGTAACAAGTCACTGCAGACCAGGAAATTGTCATCAAATAAATTATTCAAATTATGAAGACACTCTTATATTGGGATAAATATTCTTAGGATAGCAGATTTTTGTAGAGCAGTGCTTTAAGTTGTGTAAGATGAGACAAAGAAGGTATGTTACTGTGAGGTGACATATTTTATAACAACATACATCCTTCATGACTAAGATGAATGTCCATGCTTGCATCTGCTTTTGTCTGTCTTTCTAGAAGCAGATTAGGAATTGTCTGTTGTGCCAACTAAAGGATGGGACTGGATGATTCATTCTCAGGAAACAAATCACTGAAAGCATCTGGTTTGAAAAACAGTATAAAAGTATCCAGCATCGGACTTCTCCAAATTGCTTTGTCTCAATTTACTAGAATTTATTTCCTAAATATCTCGAAGCATATTTCCTGAATATCTGGAAGCAATTTTTTTCTGTCCTGATTTTTTAAGTTTCTTTCAAAATCAGATTAGGGTTCAAATTGTAAAGCTTAACATCAGGAGTTAGTGCTGTTTGTTTGTTTTTAAATTATTATTCTCCAAATTTTAACTATTAGACAATATTAGTCTGCATACATTATAGCAAAATTTACAAAGCGTACATAATACTATACTATGCATATCCTTCCAAAGTGGGAGGAGAAAAGAGTCTGTGCATCTTCTGAGCCTCATAAAATAGCACACTACTGCACAGATTTTGAATTGTGAATATTAGCAAATAATGAATAACTTAGAGACTTGAAGTTAATCATCAGATTATGAATTCAAGAATTCAACATGCTGTCTGTAGACAATTCATTGATAGAAAATAATAAAGGATGAAATTAATAAAATAAATAATTCATTGTAAATCATGTGGTTCTAATTATAACAAGGTGTTAAAAAATGGATCATCTTCTGAAAGCACAGCTGAGTTCTACTACGCATATGTATCACTGCAAATGCAGCTGTTGTAGTATAATCCCTGCTTTAATTGCTTTTGGTTCAGGACAATAGTTAGGTACAGCAGCAGTAACAAAGGCATTGACTTACGCCATTTATTAAAAGCTGGTTTATTTGTTTGCTTGCATGACAAAGCACCCCAAGCTAGCAGTTCTGCAATGTGAGAAATACCGGCCTACCCTTTCCAATTCTTCAAAGCAAAAGTTTGTACTAAACTAGAGGTTTTCTGACCTTCTCTCTCACTGACTGCCAGCCCAGGGGTCTGTCTCTCTCTTTTCTGAGGGGCAAATTATTAAAAAGGTGTAGAGCCAACCTTTCCCAGGTCTTTCCTCCTGTAGAAGGCAGCACTTGCAGATGCTCCTGTGTTGTGTGACACTTTCCTGCTCTCAGGTGGAACAACCAGCCAGAGGACGGCTTCGCTGGTGGATGCGGGGACCTTCTCAGGAGCATTGCTCAGCAACCCGCATGCTGCTGAATTTTAGATGGAGGGTGAGGAAGAGACAGTGCAGAAACTAATGAGACACGAATGAACACGTTTATTCCAAGGCCTTCAGAGCGGTGAATCACCAGGCACTTCAGCCTCCTGAACTTTAGATAGCTGAGAGCTGGGTTTTGTAAGTCACTCTGGTCCCACTCCCCCATCCCACTGAGCCACCAGCACTCACCACTGCAGAGCCCATACCAGTGAATAAGAAGGATGCAGCATTTATTACTTTTATTTTTTTTAGCTTTCTCTTGCCTTCCTCCCTACCAGCAGAATGAGGAAGACTTCTTTCTCAATTTTTTTTTTTGTGTCTGAAATGCAAGTCAGAGTTGGATGATTCTTGCTTACAAGAACACTTACACAGGCAAGGACAAACCCAATGCTGTGCTGTGCACTTGCAGAGCTCCTAGTTTAGTTCCCATTATGATAAGAGTTAGCAGTATTGTAGTGAGAAGATGAGAGCATTTATCACGGAATATCTGTATAGATTTTAAGCAAAACAGCTTTTATTGCCTTAACCACTTTTAGGGCAGTGCCAGAACAAAGGCGAGCTAGAAATTCTGTGTGCAAAAATAGCTGGTGCATGAACTGGAGCATCCACTTAACTACAAATGGTGCTTTTCCCAGAGAGCTAAATAGTCCCCATCCTGTCAAAATTGGTGTGATCACTGCAGGTTTGAGATACTCCATAGTGTTGGGTTCAGTATTTTTGAATATCTGCACTGTTTCTTGGATTTGTCACATCAGTGGGTCAGGCAACAGCTGGTAGCCTGACTCTGTCACCATACTGTAGAAGTGTCTGGTCCTTTAGCCGCTAGAAACTCGTGAAGATACTAGTTTTCTCTGCAGTCAAATAATAAACCAGAATGTAACTTGTGTACAGTACCTTCAAGATGATTGAAAAGCGAGATGGAAGAGCAGGAAGAAGATGAGTATAAAGAGGATTAAAGTTGCCTTTATGTCAGCTGTGCCGTATCATATTAGCAAAAATAAAATCATCAGAATAATAGAATCTCACAGATGTATTTACATCAGCATTTTATCCTCTGAAAATACATTAGCAGCAGCTTTTGCACTGTCCTAGCAAAATTCACAGCGGCAGAAAATCGCTTACCATCAGTATACAATAAGGCTTCAATTTCTTCCCCTTAAATTTCAGATCCCCAAATACTACATAATAGTCCCCAATATGCTGGTGACTCTGAGGTTTTCCTAATGTTAGCAATTTCGAATGTACTCACAACATTTTTGCCTTAGTGATATGAAAGCAATCAGCACTGCAGAACAGGAAAAAAGAAGGAAAAGACCAATACCATGTATTAGTCAGCTTCAAAACATCACAAAACTCAGATTGCCACATGCTGAATATAAATGTGGTAGAAATGTTCAGAAGCTGCAATCAAATAGCTTTGAATGTCAAATGAAATTACTTTGGGAATCTTCTAAGCCCTCTTCTTAAAGCACACAGGAACATAAATCCCCTACTTTCATTTGATTAGTCCAAAAGGCTATAGGATATATTATTACATCTAGAAAACTTGACTGGAGTCCTAGTCATTAGCATGACTGAACATACACATTCCTTTAGGTCCTTATTTTTTCTTGTTCTGTATCTTCTGAATGGAACGTAATTAGTGAACTTTTAAAATAAAAATATACCTTACATTCACTGACAGTTATAAATAATTTATTCTTTAAAGAAAACCCCATGAGAGGTTTGCATCTGCTCAATTAGCGTGTGACAGTAAAATTTTAAAATTATATTAGTGAATATTAAGAACTGTGGATAAAGTTATTTTGTTCCTCAGAGGTGATAAGAATCTTTGGTTGACAAACTCCCCTGCAGTAGTAATGATCAACTTTAGCAAAAGAGCTTTGATGTAATTAAATCACAGAAGTGTGCACTCAGTCTACCCTTAATGAATTGTTGCAGCACTACGCACACCTCGCTTTTTTTTAAATCTGGGAAAATTATAACAGAAGGTGAAGACAATTGTGCGAAGACATTGACATGAATAGTAATAACAAAACCTCCAATCGCAGAAAACACTGCAGTTTAAGAAAGGAAAGGAATTATGTCTGCGCCTTACTTCTATTAAATTTAATAAGACCTAAATATAAGCTTAAAACTAAGCACGCAGTTAGGTTCCCTCCTGTCTCAGGAACTTCTGGGTCTGCAAGAAATCCCTGTTTCCCTCTCCTGGCCTCTTTTTGGAAGAGGCTGAACAGAGTATTGAAATGGCTGAATTAGTCCACGTGACACAGTTTCCTACACTGGACTGACATACAGCGTGTGTCAAATACATAAGTATAGAGCAAGTGTTTAGTCCTCCATGCTGGTAAACTCCTCCAGCCTCCAGTGGCTTGAGATCCTCGGTCTGTATGCTGTCTTCATGTTTAAGAGCCTTTAATCAATCTGTTTACTTATTTACTTATTTTCCCCTCCAGGAATTTTTTCTGATCACTTTTGGCAGTTGTGCATTTTTAGCATTCCACAAGTTTGGTAACAACTTCTGCAGTTGAGCTACGTATTCTTTGTTTTGAAGGTACATTCTGAAAACTGAGTTTGATGTCTGCTAGGTCTTGTACTAGGAAAGAAAATGAGCATTTGTTTCCTGTTCTCTCTATGCCCTCTGTGATTTTGTCAACCCCTCTTATTCTCTGTCTCCATTATCTCTTTTTTCAGATTGAGGAATCACAATGCATTAGTTGTTCCTTGTTTGGAAGCTGTGCCAAAACCTGATCATCCTTATCATGTTTCTTTGTGTCTCTTCTAGCTCAACCTGTATTCTTTCTGAGCGGAGCTGAATTGAACACAGTAATCAAGACACAAGCATAATGATGGTTTTTGTTCTTTATTTTTTTCCTCATAATTCCCAACATTCTAGTCATTTTTTGACAACTACTGAGCACCAAGCTGGCATGTTTACAGTGTTATCCGTTATAATTCCAACATCTCTGTCCAGAGTGGTAATAGCTAGTTCAGAGCCCATCACTAGATCTTTAGATTTAGCCATCTTCTTTTTTCTCTTTTTTTCTTTCTTTTCAATCCTCATGTCAACTTTTCATTGTCACTTTCACACCTGGTACAGGATGTGGTATTTGACCCTTTACTTCAGACTGCTATTTGAGAGCTGCTTTCTGTTTGACACATGCATCAGGCCAGATTTTTAATGGTCTCAAATGTGTCTTGGCTTTGAGGCCTTCAGTGAAGCCATGGCCTTTTGCCTTGGTTGAGGAACTGTCCGGTCTTTGGAGCTCCTTTAACTTCTTGGTTAAGCCAATAGATTGCATGACATGGGCCGTAAGAGATAACTGAATACAAAATGGAAAATCCGGTCTGTTTGTTGAACAAAACGGGTAGATATGTAGGTTTATCTCAAATTCCCTCATTATTCTTGCCAGATAAGAGGTGTTGCCCCTTTTGGTTGCAAAACCCATGGTGTGTTATCACTGGCTGTTCCTTTTGCACTTACATGGGGTACAGCTGTGTGGCAGCTAATGCTGTGGAAGGAAGTGGCTTGAACATCAGCTTCAGGGTCAAACCCTGCAGTCATTGGTTGTATAAGGGTAAATGAATACACTTTCTTGAGCAAACCTCCAGGGTGTGCATTTTCTTGAGATTTAGGTCTCTCTTAAAGATCTCCTTCTGTGAGGATGCCTTAAAGAAGTCTGATGTTATTATAGTAAGGATGTAATTTCTGTACTGTTTTGCATGTGGATTCTTTCTTTAAGAACGTCATCTTTGGTTTAACGCACTTCATTTGCATCTGCATTTCTCTTGAGACTGTGACTATAATAATAAGCCATAGTTTCTGTGGAGTATTTAAATAAATGTCACTAGTGGACACTTTTCACAATTTTTTTTTTTTTATTTTTGTGGAAGGATAGTCCACATCTTTGGAAGTGAGACATTATGTAGTCTCAGCAAAGGATACTACTATTAGCCCTAGCTACAATACAAATGCAATAATTTATACAACACTCTTCTTACATTTGCAAATAACAGTATTAGGAGGAAAAGAAAAAAAATAATAGCATTTGGAGATGGGCCTGAATCTATCTAAATATGCTACTGATTCTTTTATTTCAATTTATTTGTACGCAGAAGTCATGTTTTATGTGTGGAAAAAGGAAAAGATGAAATCAGCACTTTTCTCTCCAACCAAGATTTATATGTATGTTGCAATTAAGGCAACAGATTATGTCTCCAATTTTAGAAAATTTTCTGTTTAAAGTTGCAAGTACATATACGCCTCTACAATATCTGACATCTGCTTGAACATGTAGATATTTGTTTTGACACTGTGACAATTTCAGAAAATGTATTTTTTTTAATTTTGAAACATGTCAGTGTGATAATTAGACCCTAATTCCCATTTGCCAGTGACACAGAATTTGAAGTATTCTCTTATTTATTTGCAATCTACACTGGTTACTTCTGAAACCTGTAGTATTTCTGTAAGATGCAAACTTAATTTAACAACCTGTTCAGCCCCTCTCCCCCTGGTCTCTCCCATTCCCTATCCTGAAACCAGTAAAAGTCTGGACTTCCTTGTTTCCTACTGTTTGTTTACTGATTGGTGAAAGATAATCTTGAGAAGCCTTACAGTCCAAAAGACAAGATGACCTTTATCTTAGTGGCTGAATCTCTAGAAATACATCTTAAAACCCACAAGTGCCTACTCCTTTCCAAGCATACCAGATGTGCTTTCATGCCATACAGTGTGTCTCACATTAAGTCCATCCACAGGCCAGATGATTTTCCAGTGCTTACGACAATTCTTGCCCTGAAAGGCATGCACAATGCCATGCAAAAATACAAAATAGGAGGGGATTTTCCACAGCTAAGGGATTCCGTCAGCTATCCCCAATAATGTTGTGACTGTAAGATGCAGCCTTTCCTATATTTGTTGTCTGTTTTATGTTGTGCCTCCTGAACTGCTATTGAGTTGTAACCTGATGGTATTAGCTATAAATAGCTATGAATAATTTCATTTTTATTACCCTGCCCCCAACCTCCTGGTGTTGTTTATTTCTCCTGATTTTGTTTAGTATCTTCAGGAATTCCATCATAAATGCATAAATGTGCTGGTTGCTGATGCTTGGTGGTGAAAAGATGGTCTTTTGTTCTTTCTTCTTAACCTTTAGCATTTTGCACTTCTCCCGTAGCCATGAACATCTCATGCGTAGTTCCCTCTTTCTTACAGATCTGTCTTCTTTCTCAAAAAACATTCGCTCTCTTATCAGAATCTGTTTTGAACAGCAAGGAAGACCTGAAAAGCATCACGGCAAAAGGTAAATGCAAACAGAGAAATGTCAGAGAGAAGTACAGTTCTGGAAAATTTCTAGAAGCAAACTTTTTCACTGTGAGCACTGTCACAGATTACCCAGAGATGTTGTAGGATCTCCATCCTTGGAGCTATTCACAGTCAGACTGGACATGGTCCTGGGTACCCTGCTCTAGCTGGCCTTGCTTGGGCAGAAAGGTTGGACTAAGCAATCTCCAGAGGTCCCTTCACATCTGAACTGTGCTTTAATTCTGTGTTTGTGTTGACTTTAAGTTGTCTATAAATGGCTCTTTGAACAAAACTGGGCTTTTATACAGGGAAAACAGAAGCCTTTCTTGCTTCCAATACACTACCAAGTAAATGGATCCATCTTATGAATGTGCTTTTTTGGTCTCTTCCGTAAATTTCATCCTTTTTCTAAGGCTTTTCTCTCTTTATTTTTTTTTTTTCGACAAGTAAGGAAAGACTTTCAGTAGAAGCTGAAAATTATTTTCTCTGCCCTAGGGAAAGAATTCTGGGCCCAAATGCTCATAAATTTTGTCTGAAGATAGACAGATACACTTTTAGGACTATTAAAAAAAAATTCAAACAGCAGTATTGTTCAGTAAGAGAGTGCAACCCTCTCTTACCTTTGGTAAGCTAACTTATTCCAAGTCCAGAGAGAGGAAAGTGTTAAATTCCTATGGCAGGTGCATTTTATTGTTTTTAGATGAAAATCTACCAGCTCCTTGGTTCAGTTATAAAATGTTTACTAAAATGCTCACCTCCACAAAACCAAGTATACAGCTTTTCAACATTTTATATTGCTTCAGGTATATTCACTGATTAAGCCTCTCAGCATCCCTATCATGAAGAAGAGTTGGTGTATGTTGCAAATTAATAGCTAAGGAAGTTAATAATTCAGTAATACAGCTATTTTATTTAAGCGTTAGTCCTTTGACTTCTAATTACATGCTGTAACAACCGCACTATGCTTCCCTACTAGGGAAAGTCCTTTAATGAAGAGCTTTATTCCAGGAAATATCTTGTTCCTCTCCTGCTGATCAGGAGAGCTCTGTCGGATGGCTTTCCAAATCAGTGTGGCAAAAAAGATGGCTTTTACTCCAAGAAAAACTTTGGAAGTAACACTTGAGGTTTGATTGGCAGAAGCAAAGGATTTGGGCAGACTTGGCATTAAATGAGGGCAGCAGTTGGTTAAAGTGCCTGAAGCACTGTCAGTCACTTACTAAAGATCTGCTCATGAAACAAGAAAATATGCTGGGAGCAGAACCTAGGTAATCATCTCTCTTGCTTTCCTTCACACCCAGTACTGGACATACTCAGCAGACTCATAGCTTTGTCTTCTGGAGAAGTTAACCTGCCCCTATGATTTCCTTTCTATGCAAGGAAGGATTTGACTTGTGGAAAAGGAAAATTCTGACAGTGGGTCTGAGAGGGGCAAGTGTAGTCTCCTGTGCAAAATTAAGCCAGCTGGTTCAGCTCTTGGAACAGTTCAAAGCAGCCTTAAGATTATTCTCATATTTTCCAGGTCAACACTGGCCCCAAGCAGCTGTTCCAGCAGCTGGAGAATTGCGGTCATGAGCTGCTGCTGACATTTGCCTACATCACCTCCGCAGGGAGGAATAATGATATGGATTTGGTGTTTCTGGCTTTGCGGTGCATGAATTCCCTGTGCAAGGGGAATCTCTAGTTTGTCAGAGTGGCTTTATGGCTCCTCCGTGCTGCTGCAGAGATGTACATTAAAGCCAAATTCTGTGCTGAAATAAAGCAGAAGATGGCTGCTACCACTTGTAAGGGCACAGCTCATTCTTTCTACCCATTTCCATCCTTTCTTTAACTCTAGGAGACTGTCAAGTTACTTCTCCATTTCATAGAATCATTTTGGTTGGAAGAGACTCTCAAGATCATAAAGTCCAACCATTAACCTAACTCTGGTTTTGCACCCTCTACAAAGATATGTGGCTGGGAGACTTCTCTAGGTTTATTTCCAAGAAGCCTGGACCTTGTGGAGGGTGTATTAGAGAGCTCAGATATAATTTGCATCATGGTTCCTTGTAAAAGGTGTTGATCAGATGTGGGGTTATACAGATTTATCCTGGGTGGTGATGGTGGGGCAGAAAGGCCTATATCGTTTCCTTCATGCTCAAACCCAAACTTTTTCTCCAGTGCCAAGTACTTCAGGCACTAAATCAAAATCAGAATATTTCCATGCCTAATTTTCTCTTAGAATGCTGACAGGACACTTACTGATGTCAGTGTCATCGCAGCTCTTATGATGCAAAGTGTCACTTTCTGCTACCCGGCAATGTCTCTCAGGGAACTTATTTCACATTAAAAGACTGGCCTCTGCTCTCAGTAACCCCACTATAAATCTAGAATAAATTTTATATCGTCAACAGCAATTATACATGCCATTAAGGCCATAAGTTATGGATGCAGGTCCTGCCCGAAAGTTGATTCAAAGCTCTGATGATTAGAAGGTATCTCTGACTGCCCAATACAGATATTTCCCATCTTCTTAACTTTTGGCATGGGCTCATTCCTTTTCTTTGGATTCATATTCTCATTTTGTGGTGCAAAACCGAACTTGCCTATGAGTGCAAAATATGACTTGGCCATAGTCATTTCCATACATTGTCTTGGATTTGAGCAGACTGTCCATCAATAACTGTGACCTTTTGCATTTTATTTCTTCACTTGTCCACATTCACTTGGGTGATGTGTTGGGCAAATTAACACTGCTTTGGATGGCTCTGATTTTACCCATAGCTTGTGAAAAATGCTATCTAGCCTCTCTTTCAAAGGCTGCTTTTTCTCCAATTAATTTAAAAGCAAACAGCCCCTTCTTAAAAACAAGAGAGTAATCTTCAAAAATGAACAGAAAAGAAATTTAAGCAAAACAAGACTCTGCAAAATAAGACTCATGAAAAATGTAAAAGGTGCAAAATAAGCTGAAATCCTGTTTCAGGTGTGAGGATGCTCTGATATCCCTCCTCGTTTTTGTGTCAGCCAAGGTTACTACCGAAACACAAAAGTTCACTGAATAAACCAATGAACACCGTGAATGCTCCCACTATATCACAATTACAGAAATAGAGGCACCAAGTAAGTTTATGCTGATCCACTGGGAACATTTTTAGAAAGTTTAATAGCCCTTACAATTTCTCATTTCTAAGCTGTCATGGGCTCGCCTCATGACTGCTCCTTTTGCTGTGTTATAAAAGCAGACAGAAAATCGGATTTCTGGCTTAAGACCTCACCAAAACCATCAGTCCTGTTTAAGACAGCAATAGCCACATATCATTTAAGCCTGGATAGTAATTTCTTTTTACATCTACTGCAGCAACGTAGCAACACATTGCACAGATTGAAATGCTTCTGGTCTAATGAGAAAAGCTTACAAATTTATGTGTAAAGATTATATGAAAACATTGCTAGGAAGAATAAATAACAGGAGTCTAATTTCCAGTTCTGGGTACCTCACAAATGAGAAAGGTATCTTTAAACTATGGATTCAGTTGATGAGTTTATTAACTATCATCTGCGGTGATGACATAGGCTTTGAACCCAAATCATGAACTTCTTCTATGAGTAACAGGAAAAGATGATTTTTGACTGTCTGATGCACTTCTGGTCTAGTAGCTCCAAGTATCTGGATCCTGTCCAAGTGCACCCATTCAGAGCACCTATTGTGGTTCAAGAACATGCATTCTTGGGGTTTATTTCTTTTTGTTTTCTCTGCCTTGTTCTGTACTTCTTGGTCTGCTCTATTCTAACAAGAACAAGATGCACGTGCAGAGGAACAAGAAGGCTGGGGAAAGGCAGAGACGGTGTTAGGATGAGCAGAGCTCTCCTCTGGACGAGCCTGGGTTTGGGACATAACTGAAGTGCTGTAAGAGAGGTGCTCATCTTGGCTTTATCCTTTTGGTGGGGTAGGAAAAGGACTTCAGGTTAGCTCCCCCTCAGTGAAGCCTCTGTCAGTATTCCAGGAATCCAGCAGCAGATGGCCATTATTATTTTTCAGGTAGTTTCTACTCGTGTACTGGGATCACACCAATGGGGCTTTGCACTATTCCTCCCGGAGTGGACGGGCCACCCTTTGAACCATGTCAGAAGCTGACTTCTCATGACTGTAGCTGTGGTAGGTGGTACGGTAGTCTGCTCAGCAGGTGCAGGTTTAGAACAGGTCATTAAGCCATACTTCTACAAGGAGGCATGATTTGGTACAAACCTCTGCTTATCTGGGGTGCTAGGACCTAGCTAAACTTCTGGATGAACCCAGGAATCTGCCCTTCTGCATTTAAGTGGGAGATTCGACCTGATGAAAACACAAAGTAAATGCACGATTTGCATCTTTGGCCAAATATTTTACACCTGCAGGGCTAGAGACTGAAGGAAAGATTTCACAAGGTCCCTTAAAATACCATCCTCTTGTTCTTTGTTAACATAATTTTCCAATGTCTTGTTATGTCTCTCTGAGGGTGCAAGTTAAACACATCTCTTTGGCCTTGAGGTTCCTTATATCCTGGTTCCTGACAATACTCTGGTTGGACTAGATGACCTTGAAAGGTCTCTTCCAACACAAGATATTCTATGACTATCTGCAGTGACTTCTGTATAGGAAAACAAAAACAAAACCAAACCACCTTAACAGGACAGAATCACAATCAACCAAGAGTAAAAATTCAGCCAGCTTTAAAACAAAGAGGAATCAAAACTGGACAAGGTGGACAGAGCAATGCTGAAGAGTCAATAGAGCACTTAGAATATGTTTCTAGTGTAATGAAAGTCTCCAATTTTCATTTCCAGAGTGGGCTGTAGGTAGCCAGGGGTGGTCCTGCCGTGGTCCTGGAGGCACAAAGTTTGTGGGAAGGGAAGGTTTTGGGCAGAATGCTCCTCCCACTTTTCTGTGCTGGTGTGGCTCTGCCAGCTTTAGCATGGTTTCTCCTGGTAAAAAATCTCCATCTCTGTCTCTCTCATCTCACATTTTCCTCTGTTACATTTTGTTGTGTGTTTTTACATAAATCAGAGATCTGTGTTTTTTAAGATTTTTTTGTTGTTGCTAATTCCTATTCCATTATTTATGGCACCCAAACCTTGGCCAGCAACTGGGAATCTATTTCACCTACATCTATTGCATTACTCATCTGAGAACTAGCAGGTTCATGACCAATGCAAGTTGACCTGCTTGAAAAGAAAGGTCTGAGTTTTGCTGAACATTGATGGTAAAGGTGTCCAGCCAGGATATAACCAGCTCTCACTGGCCAAAATATACTGAAAAAATTGAGAAACTCTTTCTTGGTTTTGAAATGTAAAAGAAAATGAAAGCAAGTACTCCTAGGGTGATCTATAATATCAAATGCCTTTCTGGCTATAAGTCAGTCTGTGAAGTCAGTGCTTGTGAAGAAAACTACGTAGTCATTACAAGAAATAACATGAGACTGAATCGTCCTTCATAAAAAGGTTTTCAAAAACCTAAAATGCTTCTCACGATATCTTCCAAGCTATTCATAAGAAGCTCCTTAGCCATTATCTGCTTAGATTTATACTAATTCATGAAAAGATTCAGTACATGTAGTATCACAGAAGATGATGGAAGATGATGTAAGATAAATCTTTGTACTATTGGTAGAAGCAGGTAACATATTGCTTCTTTGTAGATGGATTAATTTGTTATTGTAACAAGCATGGTTGCTGCTTGTTTTTTTTTCCTCCAAAGCCTCTGAAAGCCAGAGTACATCTATTCCTGCTGTGGTGTTTTATTTTCTGGTAATGGACATATTTTTATCTAGATTGAAGTCTCAATTTCAACTGTTTGATTTATACCAGGACTTTATCAGGTTACTTCAGGTATTCATATCAGTATTTATAATACAACTGGTTCAGAGAGAAGGGCTGAAAATCTATGTGCAAAGCAAAAGCAAAATCCTTTTGAGCTCTTAAACATCCCTAGATTTTAGAAAACCAGCTAAGTTCAACTACCAATATTTGAGCTGGGACTGCAAATGAGGAGGAAAAGGGAGAAAGTTGTTTTTGTTTTTGTTTTTTTTTTTTTAAAGACCAATGCACAGAAAAATGGGATTGGAAGGGACCACCTGGGCTGAGGCAAATTCAGTGTTTTGTAAGTACTTATGTAATATAACGATTTCAGGAAGGGGTTCACACTGCACCTTAAAACTAGAAGTAGCTCTTGTTCCTCTTCAGATCTTGTTACCACTTTCCCATATGAAGATGGCTCTTCTGCCTGTCTCCTTTCTGATCTCCATCTTAATATGTGATGGTGATAAATGGATGTCTTTTTTGTGCCCACACTGCCCTTTAGGATAAGTCATCATTTTCCCTAGGGGGTGTTTATTCTCTGCTGCACTTGTGGACAGCATTCATATCTCCTGAAGCCTTTGTTTCACTTCCATCTGCATCCTTTGGGAAGATGAAGCTGTTCATTTCCTTGATTATCCTGATCACCTGCTCTAGATTCAACATTTTTTTTTTCGCTGTTTAAATATGACTGCCTAGAAGTGTACTGCAAATGCTCTCTCTATGACATCTATGAGCTATACAGTGGCACCGATACTCTCCTGTTTCTACCAGAAACATTTTACCTGATAAAAAAGGGCTGTATTTATGCTTTCCATTATGACTCAGTCATCCTGTTCTCCATAAATACCCCCAGGCCTTTTCCCCTTCTGTCATCACTGACTAATGACTTCTCGGCTTAGGGAACAACTTCTTGTTCCTAGTCTCTAAGTGCAAGGTGATGCCACTTTTTGTACTAAGCAATTTGATTCCATTTCCACTACGACTGTTCTTGAACGTCTCAGGTTCTTCCCACACAATATCCTGATACTCATCTTTACCGATGACATTCCTCAGCAAATGTCATATCTCAGTCCTGGTTTTTAACTAAAGTCATTATAAGAAAACATGAGACGTGACTGGTTCCTACTGATTTTTCAGCCACAGCCACAGTTAGCTCTGTTTTGCCCAAGAACTTTGGTTTTAAACTCAGACTGCTACACTCCCTGCACTAATCCCTGTCTCCTGCTATTAAACACTTTCCCATGTGGCATTTCATCAATTTTTTTTTTCATGTCAAATTTGATGAAAGCCCTGTGTTTCTTCCATCTAGAAAATCACCTATCCAAGAAAAACAGGAAGTTTATTTTGTGTTGTCATTCAAACCAAGCCCCATGTCGCTAACTTTTCCATGGGCTCTATTTTCTTTGTCTACTGCTGCTCTTGGTACTATACACAGGGCTAAATGTCTCCTGGAAAGTCAACTCAATCACTCATTTAAAAAATCCCTCACTAATTTTTAAAATACTAACAGTGCTATCTTTTTTTATTTCCTTTTATAGTCTGATCAAGGTTTGCCATCAAATCCAGGTTGCAGGAAGACTAGAAGTCATGACCCTTCACAATAGAAAGAATGTTTCAGGAAATAAGAGTCCAGTTCTCTCATTCTTCAAAGTTTAAGGCTTATTTAGGCTTCCAGATGAAGTATGCTTTATTGTTTTCTATCACTACCATATGAATATTTGTCTGCATCAAAGTGCCATATACAACTAGAAGGGCATTAGCTGATTATCTAGTTAAAAGACAACCAGTTGTGAAATGACTGAGTTTTTTTCATTATTTTTATTTTATCTCCTGATAAGGTTTAAAGTGAAATGTGGAAGTAAAAGACTAAGTTTGAAATAGCATCTACCTGGGCTATGTTTGGCTTTATATAGGTCTCTCTGCAGCATCCTTCCTGAGCTCCTAAATTCATTCTTTATTGCAAAAGAATGAATGTTAACACTACCTTTCGCTTCAGTCGTGCCATTTCAGCAGATTTACCTCTAGAATCACTAACTGAGCTCCACAAAAGGTTTTCATCTGCTGATAACTTTCCATCTGAGAGATTTAAAGTGCCAGATGACATTAGCTCTAGCTCAATGATGTTATTAAATTCTCACCTTAAATCTCACATACAGAAAGCTCTTGTCAGGTCACATGAATGAGATGATTGCATTAGTCATGCTACAAGAGTGATATATTCATTTCAGTAAGTTCACTGTATTCAGGCTGAAGTTTGAACTGTGACAGGACACTTCATATCTAACAAGATATGGTTTCTTTGGTGTTTCTGCTAGTTACGTTCTTGTCATTGTAATTGATATCCCTCTTGCTTTGAAGTATGCATTCCACAATAACCTTGCTGTTTTGGTAAATTGTGATCTGCTACAGTATAAAAACTCCATGATTAGTATATTCAAGAGACTTGTTCTGTTCATAGTTCAGTTTGAAGCTAGGTATACACTCTTGAACTACAGTGTCCATGCCAGGGTCTCTAAATTAGAAAATTAAATCAGCATGACTGACATTTTACATGTGGGAATTTATGCAAGGATTGACTTGTGAAAAGTTTAAATACACCAGCTGAAACATTGATGAATTATGAATTATTATAATTAAGTGGTTTTATTTATTCATTGTTTTATTTAATTTCCTCTTTTTTCTGGCTTCTCTTAACCCAGTAATATCCAGATGGCTTGGGATAGATATATTTTTGTGTGTGTGTGGTTGATCTTGAAGGAAACCGGTGCTATTGACTTGATTCAAGGATTAAAATGAGTTTATCTATGGATTAAGAACTCCATATGTCAGTTTTAGTGGATGTTATGAAATGGGAATCAGCTAGCTACAGAATTCCTAATACACTTATGTACTTTTATAGCTTAAATCATCTTAGTATCAGAGCTCTTCAGCAACTTGAATGTACCTACAACACCCGTGTGGGTTAAAAGGGTTATCTCTTGATTCTCCTAATGGGATAACTGAAATGCAGAAAGATTAAATGGCTAAGTCAAAGCCAGTAAGAAATCCGCAGCAGACTTGGAGCTAAAAGACAGTTCTCTGGGTTCCATGCCATTGCCTAAAACACAAAGATATTTCTCTTTCCTTGCATAATAACCTTACTGAAACTGGCAGCACGCTTCCCAAAATGTTCTGTGGAGGGGAGCTCCTTAGCTCAGGCAGAGGGGGAAGGCAGATGCCTGACCTTGTTTGCGGATCTTTAACTCTGTTTATGGCATCTTCTGTCAGAAGATCATGGGATGTTTCACAGACCTGCATTGCCTCTCTCTAGCCCTTCTGCTAATCACAGGAGGTTTGTAAGTATGATCATCAACGTCTTGTGGCTGGGGAAAAGAGAAGATGAAGTATGAGTATTTCTGTAAAATGAATCTTTGTATGAGTTGGGAATCAACTTTCATTCTCCTGTAACCGTCCCACGCCCCATCCGCTGGACCTGGCACCATCTCTGGAGGAGACCCCACCTCGCCAGTCATGTCATGGAAACAGCAGCAATGCGCAGCAACACAGCAGAGATCTTGCAGTTAATTGAGATTTGCAGATGGTTTAAGAAAGCAGATCTTGGAGTAACATCAGGTTATCTCTGTTGTGCACAAGTCTCAGAGAACAGTGACAGACCTGCTTTCTCTGTATTACTTAACTCAGCTGCCCCAGCCTCCTGTTAACCCTGGCGTGTACGCCACACCAGCCTATATTACAACCTTATTTGCCGTGACTCAGAAGCACGGAAGCTGCATACCTATGTGTGTCACATTTGCGCAGTGAAAATATCAGTTGCGTTCTGTGCTGAGCAAAACTAGATGTTTTGGTGGCTTTTTGGATGTTACAAATTACAAGCAATACCACAAAGTTCTGGGAGCCCCAGAGCACCATCAGCTGGGGCTAGATGCATGCCTCCGCATGGGATATTTTGTAGTCAGTTTTCTTATCATCATTAACTCTTGCTATTTAAATATTTATCTCTTGCTCTCCTCCTTTTTCCATTTTTTTTCCTATTGTATTTCTGTAGGCCTTCAGATGTAATAATAATATACAATTGTTTTGATGCACACAGCTGGCTTATTCAGTATATTTTTCATCAGCCCTGAGGCTCTTTGGTCTGGTAATAGGTGTGTGTCTCATGGGACAATTCTTTGTCTTTTATGTCATCTACTGAGGGCAGAGTGGTCATTCACAAACTTAAAATTTTGTGGTTTGCCACTCTCTTTCCTACCTTTCTCTGTCTCTTTTTTTTTCTATGCATTTTTTTTCTATTAAAAAGTACTTTTATTTTTTATTTCTATTTCACTTTTTTTTTTTTTTTTTTACTACTCCCTAACTCCTTTTATCTTGATCTGCCCCTCTCCTTTTTCCTCCTATAAGTCCCGATTTTTCTCTTCAGTATTTTAGCTCCTTTTTAGGGCTCTTTTTCAGCCCTAAGCCCCTGCCCAGTATCTCACACAGATCCACGCAGAGCAGTATATTTGGAGAACCCTAAATTATTGTGTGTGCCTGAAAGAGCACGAAGTGACTGGTGGCTCCTTGAGAGCCTTTCTGAAGAAAAGGGAGCTTACAATAAGCTGTTGCTCCTGACTTTCAGTCCCTGGTTGGAGTATTCCTCCATGTCCCACAAGTCTGGTTTTCCTTCTCTCCTGACAGCCTCAGATCTATTTTCTGCTTCATCCTGCTGCAGGACCAGGACAGTGAGACACCTCATTTTTGATACTGTTTTCCATCAGTGTGGCCACAGAGAGCTGGAGTTGGCCCTGCTCTGCCTTTGTTTCTCACCAGCTGGAGGGGGGCTGCCCGATCTCTTCTATGGCCCCACCTTGCTGAGAAGAGGCTTCACTCTCTTGCAGCACAGTGCTGGGACCATGGGGTAGGGGCCATGCCATGGACCAGCTCCTGCAGCACCCCACTCCACCCACCACATCCCACCACCCTGGGACAACACCTTCGTACCTTCTTCCCTCCAGCAAGAGCAGCCAGCGTTCTGTGCACCAAAATACTCGCGCAGGCAGGGTTAAATGGCAGCTGCTGCCTTCAGAGCAGCAGTGCAGTGGTGCGGGACCTCGCAGGACACCATTTCTCCCTCCACCTGGTTTGGCTACATGGACTGTGCTGCAAAGGGATGGGGTTTGAGCTTTGCAGGCAAGCAACCTGATCCTTGTGATAGACACAAGCCCCTGCCCCATGGTGGTTTGTGAAGTGACAGATGCCATAGCTTGAGGCATCGCTGGTCTCATGTGTGTAAACTTTGTGCTTTCAAGATTTTTGGCCTTCCTGGTTGTCAACAGCAACATTCTCTAAAGCTTTTTCAGCTTAATGTACTGGCATTTATTTACAACTCCGCCTTGACCAAGTTTTATTTTATTCTTTCGTGTATAAAAGACATTGCTCGTGAAAGCATGCGACTAATAGCAAACTAGAGCTAAGCTCAGTAAAAGCAGGTGTTACGCAATTTGTCACCGCATGACTCTGCTAATGCATCTTTAGTCCAGGACTGAGGTACCCTGCCATGTTTTAAAGTGCAGAAAGATAAGCGTACGCTGTACCCTGGAGTGCCTTAGTCTATAAATGTAATTCAGAAATATGGGAAACAGTGCTCTGAATCTGATGGCCTTTTTCGAGACAATTACAGAAGCAGCGTGAAATGTTGAACATTTGCAGTAAGGGCCACACAGAGGAAACGGGAAGTCGGATGCACAGCCTGTTAATTCAGGCCTAGATAAGCTTCTGACTAAGAGGGTTTTAATTTGTTTCTTACCATAATATGATGCTTGTATGATAGCAGTTTTCCTAAGAAGACTTACTACAGCCTGTGCTCATCTGTAGAGCCATGTTTAATGATGAGGATACCTCACGTTTCTGAATGGACCTCTACAGTTTTCAAGGATATGAATCTAATAAAGCACTGAATATCAAAACGTTTTTATTTGACTGCAGATGAAAACACTTTAATCTGGAAAAATTGTGTGTGGTTTGAAATGAAATTAAATGAAATGAACTGAAATGAGAGGGGCAACAGATGAAATAGAGTATTTTCTCTCAAGAGGGAAACACGAAAAGTATTAGATTCTCCAGTCCAACTTTTGTGCCTGTCTTACCCCTCTTGAGCACTCAGTGTCCTTAAAGTCTTGCTGATATTAATGGGAATTGAAGACTTTCAGTACTGTGGAGGAAAAGTTTAACTCCAGGTGTCAGAGATAGGAAAGCTTATATCTGTGCTGTAAACTCCATGTGCACACCAACTAATTATTAAATCACATAGACAAAACAAACCAGGCAAGGTTGGGCTGGCTACTAACAGTTTTTCAAATGGCTGATCAAGTTGTTCCTCTAGTTACTTGTTGAGACCTCATTGAATAATCAGAGCCTGCAACATAGCCTGGAAATCAATAACCCCTGGTTCTGTGTATCTGGGAATAGTTCAGAACTAGACAGAGAGTGGATGGTAAAGCAAGGATCAGCAGATGCACCCTTGCTGAGAATGCACAATCCTCATGATTTCACGTGTGTAAAATCAGAGGGACCTTTCCACTGCTATCACTCAACAAGTGATTAGCTGGTGCATGTCACAAGTTGAGCTTATGTAGCATATTTGTTTTTCTATTTCTTAAGTGTATAGAAGCCATTCATGTGAATGGGTAGATGGGGAAATCTCAGTTTTTCTACTGTAGTTCCTTTTGATCTTACCTGTTGGAAATACATGACATCTAAGTAATTTTCCTGGTAATAAGTTAAAACGTCATCTCAGGAAAAAGTTTTGAGGTAGACAGACATTGCAAAAATTGCCAACTGTTGCAGGAGGCCTTTGATCTACCTGTGGGTGCAAATGAGTGTTCATACAGCTCTTTGAAACAGTATCAGCAAAGAGGTGCACTGCACTTGCTTTTTGTATATTTATGAGTCATTCTCTTCAGTATTGATATTTGGAGAATTTTTGGCTCCCCCCCCCACTTTGTATTCAGCAAACAATATGAGAAATAAGAGACTTTTTTTTTTTTTCATTCTGATGCTGTATATTTCTCAGGACTGGTTATCTTTCAAGTGTTTATCAGCAGCAGATGCTGGACCCAATATTACTTAGCTTTAATGCGTTTTTTCCAAAGGTATAGGTTGGGTAGCTACCAGCACTGTGTGTGCTTGACCAGGCACTTTCTTCTGCAAAGAGCTGAGATTACATACCCTGGGGGGAACCTCATAATCAGCCCCAGAGGTTGCTCTGCAATTTACTCAGCTATAAGGACTGTGGTCCTTTCAGGGATTGGTACCAAGCATGGCAGGTTGTCTCCCTTTTCCTCTCATGCACTTCAGTGTTGCAGGGCCTTCCTCGGCCACACTGATTCCTGCAGACAGAGAGGTCTGATAACAGACACACACTAAGGCAACAGAAACATCATGTGGTCCTCAGCATGAACAAAGCCCAAGGGCCACATTCGGAGCCTCTTCAGAAACACTGAACTCAGAGGGGCTGTGTCTGTCTTGAATTTTGGGAAGATTTTGGCTCAGGTTTGGATGATGCTTTAAAGGGATTTCTGCAAGAGAAAATGAACCTGCTGACTTTTGTCCTTCCTTAGCTGTGTGGGCCACCCTTCAGGGCTGTCCAGACACAGGGATTCCTGCTGTCATTTGTCCTGTCTGTGGCTCTTTCTATACAGTGTATGCCTTGAGCCCATGCTAGTAATACAGATGTAAAGAAGAAAGGACATGGCTGTCGCTGGAGTTCAGCTTGCTTTCAGACTTGATTACAGCAGGGAAAAGGGTGCTCCTGCCTCTGAGAAGTTCCTCTGTACATTTCTGCTTTGATCAATTCTTCAGATTTCACCCTAAAGACGATTTGCCTTCTTTTGTTATGCTAGGTAATCCCGGTGTTGAGCAATGAGGTATGCTGTTCCTGACGATTCTTTATTAATATATTTTAATCTGTCAATAATTAATGTGGAAATCAGGAAGAATAATGTTGTGGAGGCTACAGCCTGAGATCTGCTGCCTGGCAACAGTGGATGTACATATCCATTATATCACAAAATTAGAAACTGGAGCAAGAACTGATATGTTTGACATTTTGTAAGATGATATAAATGGGCCCACTCAACAAACACTAGATTTATGTGAGGATATGAATGATGCCTTTCTGGGGAAAAGATATTATCTGTCTTATGACGGTGCAGTAAATACTAGACATCAATTAAGTATAGTTCATTAAAGCCTCTGGGTAATCTTATTCTTGGACTAGATCAGAAGAACAACCTACAAGGACTGACAGAGGGGTTATCTCAGTAATAATCTCAACTTTTACATGTGGCATTTCTCATAGGATAGGCTAAGCAAAGTAGTATCTAGACTAATGAAAATAACCTTTTCAGCCAGAGAGACTGTGCAGTGAAAAGTAATAGTGGCTTATTATGTGTGAAGTAGTTGCATCTGATGGATATATTGAGATATGCCAGTCATGATAGTAGTGCTGATATGATAATAGTTAGTTTATGCACTCACTCCCCATCCTCAGAGGGGTAGCGTCACCTCTGCCTTGGTCATGGGATGAGGCTTTATCTAAAATATTTCATCCATACAGGTGGAGTGACTGGAGTCAGGGAAGATTATGGTACTATTAGAGATAAGGTGACATTTTCTTGCTTCTTCCTGCTCTGGCAAAAATGTTCCTTTATATATTCAGGGATACAGTGTTTTAATGGAATCATCTTGAATGTTGTTTTCTTGAATTAGACCAGTTGTCTCCACCTTTTGAATCCCAAGCGTAATGCACCAATTACTGCTAGGAAATAAAGTAAGCATTCCATAAGGTAAGGTGTTCATGCCTATTGTGATGATATATCTTATTCCCAGTTAGTGATGTGGCTGGCAAGCAAAGATTCAGGAGAAACAAATTTCTTCAACACACGTGCAAGAAACAGCTTTGGTGTGGAGCCTGAATTTGCAGGGCTGACAACACCTCACTTTCCTACGCTCAGCTGCCGAAACAGGTTCCACACTTGCCTTTTAACATTAAAACAAACTCCTTCTGAAAGCTGCTCCTCTTTTGCTCCTCAGAAGAGTGAGCATCACTGGAGGCAAAGGGGCCAAAGGGCTTCCAAAGGGCTGCTGAAGGGTGTCAGGAGAGAGAGTAAAGAGGATGGGCTGCCTGCCTGTAGCAGAGCTGGGCTAGCTGGTGTCATTCTTCCACAGAATCATAGAATGTCCTGTGTTGGAAGAGACCCACAAGAGTCATTGAGTCCAACACCCGTCCCTGCACGGGAAAACCCCCAAATTCATACCATGTGTTTGAGGGTGTTGTTCCAGTCTCTTCTTGAATACTGCCAGGCTTGGGGCCACGACTACTTCCCTAAGGACCCTGTTCCCGTGCTCCACTACCCTTTGGGGGAAGAACCTTTTCCTAATGTCCAACCTAAACTTCCCCTGGCACATCTTCCTGCTATTCTCTTGGGTTCTATTGTTGGTTGCCAGAGAGAAGAGATCAGCATCTGCATCTCCTCCTCCCCTTGTGAGGAAGCTGTAGTTGCAATGAGGTCTCCCCTGTCTCCTCATCTCCGGGCTGAACAAACCCAGTGACTTTAGCTACTCCTCACACAGCTCCTCCTCTAAACCCTTCATCAACCTCATGGCCCTCTTCTGGACATTATTCAGTAGCTTTGTATCGTTTTTATCCTGTGTTGCCCAGAACTGCACACCATGCTCCAGGTGAGGCTGCACCAGTGCAGAACAAATCACCTCCCTGCCCAGCTGGCAATGCTGTGCTTGGTGCACCCAGGATATGGTTGCCCCTCTTGGCTGCCAGGGCACACTGCTGGCTCACGTTCAACTTGCCATCAACCAGAACCCCCAGATACCTCTCTATAGAGCTGCTTTCCAGCATTTCATCCTCCAGTCTGTACATACAGCCAGGGTTGCCGTGTCCCAGGTGCAAAATCTGGCACTTGCCTTTGTTGAACTTCATGTGGTTGGTGATTGCCCAGTTCTCCAACCTGTTCAGATGCCTCTACAGGGCCTCTCTGCCCTCGAGAGTGTCAACACCTCCTCCCAATTTAGTGTTTTCAGTGAACTTAGAATTCCCTTAAGTCCTGCATTCAAGTCATTTTTGAAGGCATTGAAGAGTGCTAGACATAAGGGGGATCCCTGCAGAACCCCGCTAGTGACTGGCCACTAGCCCGACACAACTCCATTGACTAGAAACCTTTGAGCCTGGCCCATCAGCCAATCGTTTGCCCACTGCATTGTGTGTTTATCCAACTGTATGCTGGATGTTTTCTTCAGGAGGATACTGTGAGAGACAGTATTGAAGGCTTTACTGAAATCCCAAAAGATCACATTTACTGGCTTCCCTTTCACCAGGAGAAGGCTAAAAAGCAGAGAACAGAGAAACACTGCTCAGGAGAGGGTAATGATTTTAAGTCTCTAGATGCTAAGACAGTGTTCTGACTTTGACCAAGTAGATGGCTGAAACTGCAGCTCCTTAAGTGGGATGGTTTTTCCAAGTAACTTTTTACTTCTTTACTTGAACTAGAAGCTTCATTGACAGTTAGCATTGCTAGCACTGGCACTTTAACTTGCAGACCTTGTCTGCAGGGGAGAAAAAGGAGCTTTGCTCCTCTGGGTTCTCCCGAGTGGTTACATCCTCCTCCTTCTCAGATTCCCCCTACGGTTAAGAACATTGGGACGATGCTGGCTGAGAGCTGACACCCACGCAGACCACAGTGAGGCCCTGTGGAGGAGCAGTGCTGCCAGGCACTTCTGCTTAAATGCTGTGGCATTGCTGTCTACCTCTTCCTTACTCGATAACTCCCCCCTCTTCCTGTTTCCCCGCAGCATGGAGCCTCAGCCTTGCTCTCTGTGTGGATATAACAACAGCTACGGCTCTCCAGAGCTCGACACAGCATAAAGCATGTTGGGTTTCTGTTAGGGTATTTCAGATAATCCCTGTTCATATCTGAGGTTTTCTGTTTCAGAGGCACTCAGAGTAGGAAGTCATGCCAAATACTGCATAATGAGAGAAAACCGGCAACACTGACTTACTGAAGAAATTATTTCCCACAGGCTGTTCGCACCATCATGCATGGTGTTTGACTTTTCTGCTTCCCACAACTCTCCCCAAAGCCTTTTGGGATCCTCAGATATCTTTTTCTAGTAATTGTTCCACTTCATGGATTTGGGTCTTTTCCACTACTTGTGTTAATTGGACAACCTATCATACTCCACATCCAAAGGCAAGAGATAATCTGTGGAAGTTTTGGGACTTGAGGGGAATATTCTGAATAACATAAAAGGAAATCTGGTGTGTACAATATGAGTCAAAGCAGAGTCATTTCCAAAAAAACCCAGCTCGACACATCCCTATTAGCAAAGCTTCTGCACTCTACTTAAGGAGATGGCAGTAACATAGCTGGCTTCAAAAGTATAAAATGTTATTGTATTACCTGCCTTGTTGCTCTGTAACTAGCACGGTTCATTGTCAGGCCATGCCGTGCCTCAGCCTGCAGCAGCTGTCGGTTCCTATGGTAGAGAACATAAGAGAGAAACATATTTTGTGGTGCCAGACTCTTGACATTGCCCAGCTTGCTCTCATTTTCAGGGCAGCTCTGACTCAGATTTCTGCTGTGGGGCTTTGAAGTAGTGGTGCTGGAAAACAAACAGTCTGTGGGGCTACATCACCATTTGAGAGCATAAGGAAACTTGAAGCTTCCAGAAAATGAAGGATTTTTATTTATTTTTTTCTTTCCTTTCCTGGCAGCTTTTCTGCTGGTTCCTACCTGATTCTGTTTTTCAGGTTTATTTACTGCTGTCACCATGTGAGAACCTGATGTTTTCCCTGCCAAAGTGCTGTCCCTCGCACTAGAGAAGCATAAGCTAAGCAGGCTTTGTTGAGCTCTGTTGACACAGACGGACTCCATAGCAATTTCTGATGTTTCGGCTCCTGGCTTAGCCTAGACCACTGATGTTACTTGTCACCACCTGAGGTCTCACTGAAACCTGAGTTCTTTATTCTTCCTATGTACGGTTAAATTAAGCCAGCATGGCTCCCTAGAGAGTGCATGAACCAGAAGGTGGCAAATAAGATGAGAAAGAGTAGATGGTGAACTAGTTATCTCTTCCATTTATACTTTTAATGAGATGAATTAAGAAAGGCACTTTTAATAGCAAATCTCACTACAGCTTTTTCTGAAACATCTTTGCTGTGAGGCTGGGAGAAACTTCTAAGGCTGGTGTTCTGATTAAACACCGTGCTATTGAAGGGCAGCTAATTAGTGAAGTCACAGTATTTTGGCTGTTATGGTATGTTCAATCACATATTGTGAAACTATAAGAGATGTGAGCATCTCCCAGTCTGTTTCTCAGATGCTTAATTTTCTTCTGGCTGGCTAAATATATAATTTCAGGGTTTACTCCAGTTCACATCGGCATCCCAAATTCTCACAGAATGTATATAGTAATTTGCTGGTCCAGAACAATTTGTGTAAACATTTCATTTTTCCACCATTTTGTGTGAATATTTTGCCTTTTTCCCTCCACTGTTTACATTAGCTGGATATCTATTAATGCTCTGTAACCAGAGGCAAGAAATAATCTTTTGAAGTCTTGGCATTGGAGGCAGGAACTTTGAATGACATAAAATCATAATGATGATTAGTTGAAATGATTAAATTTTTCCAGATTAGTTTTCCAGTTTATACATTTGAACCAATAAAAAATACTGCAGCTAAATTCCCATAAAATAGATGAGCATGTGAATATGATACATTTATTAAAAGACCCCCAGATCTTTGTATCTTCACCAAAACACTCTGCAGTTATGCTGAGCATGCTAAGTTCATATGCTTACTCTGCTTTTCTAGATTTCTTCTTATTGTGTTAGGTTTTCGTCATGTGCAGCATTATTCATCTGGATTGGCACCTATGTAACATCAGAATCCAGATGAGGACTTCTTGGCAGGTGGTGTGTATCCCTTTGTGGTCATACTTCTCATCTAGTCCCACTGTACGTCTTAGGGGTCTTGATAAGCCTTGGAATAACAAGTAGGAGAGTATGACAGCAAATCCTTTGCTATTGAATGCAGAAAGCAGAAAAGGCTTCACAAGAAGGATCTGCTTCCCTTTTTCTTGTGTTATACATAGAGTCATTGAGACATGGCAAAATGATTCAACCTTGGTTACCCAGGAGGCCAACAGCAGAGCCAGAGTGAAGCCACAGCTATCCTGAACTCTGATTTAATCTGCTTCCCACTGGCCAACACTGCCTGTGAGGCCCTGTCATCTGGAGAATGTTGTTTTTTATCTCAGTAAGTAGCAGACCCACATGGAGATCTGTGAGAACAATCCTACTGAAGCAGTGAGGAAGGCTTACATGGGACTTATTTTCTTCCCTCATTGGTAAAAACAAATAAGACCATAAATCCTCCCTTTCAAAATAGAGTTGATATATGGATGTGTAAAAAGATACTGTCTTACGTGAATATCGCAAGATACATGAGCCAAGCATGGGCAATGTATTACATGTGGGTGCTAAGTATCCTGCTCATAGTATTATAGCTTTGAGGATCAAGAAATTCTTGTCCTAAATACCATGTGCTGATTCACTGAGAAAATGTGCAGTGTGAAATCACTGTGTCACATTTCTTACCCACACTGGGGTTAGACCGGAGGTTGCAAACTGGATTGTCAAAACAGCACACGTGGGATTTCATAACTGTGAAATCTAGCTGTTTTAAACACCCATTCAAAATCTATCTTCACTTGAAAAAAATAGGATGTGGGAGGATATGCCAGGGGAAGGATCACCCTGCTGCTTGCTGTGTTTTACAGCTCTGTATCTCTGATCATCATCTTCAGGCAGCCATCTGAGAACAGGTCCCACAGCTCAGGTGAACCTTTGGGGTGACCCTAAATAGCCATCCATATATTTTTATGTGATGTTTCAAGAATCCTAAGAAATAAGCAGCAAGCCTCCACAGCACTAGAGGTTGTGATAGCAACACTGTTGTGTTTAGCATTTCCACTGTAGAATACTTCAGCGTTGCTGGAAAAGTAATAGCAGATTATGCCCACAATATAGAATCATAGATAATTTTGGTTAGAAGAGACCCTCAAGTTCATTGAGTCCAACTGTTAACCCAACACTGTCACTAAACCATGTCCCTAAGAACCTCATCTACAAGTCTTCATGCAGTAAACAATTTCTTTTGATACCTCTTGGGATGGAATCAAGGGGAGGAATTTTTGCTACTATCACAACCCACATGGCTCTAGTGACTCTCAGTGTCACTTTGTTCTCAAGAGGAAATAGCGTGATTGAAGAGAACGACATCGTCGTGATATCTTAAACTTTACTGATTCTATTTTAAACTGCTTGAGTATCAAGATTTGAATGAAGACTGGTACCAAAACCTACAGTCAGGAGCGTGCCTGGCACAAAAGAGGAGGTTCATTTTAACTGAGGACTTGTTGAACTTGGGCTTCAGATTTCAGTAGTTTTTGTGGGTTTTTTCCTCAGAAACATTAACATGGATAACATTAGGTCACACATACACATTAGATCACAGATACAAGTCTTCTTAAGGGGTAGCATGTATATAGTGCAAAATGTGAGTGAAGGCTACTTATTTTAGCAGAATTGGGTTGGGTACAACTGGTCTGCTAAAAGGTATTTGGCCTCTGAGGTATTGAATAGAATATTGTCAACCTCAGCAAAGATAGCTGTTTAATGGGTATTGAAGGATGCATCAGTAATCTCATTGAATTTTCAATATCTTTATTTTTCCCAAAGCCAGCATTGTAAAAGGTATCTCCACTCTTCTGTCTTACTGTTGTATAACCAAATTGTTAAGGATATGATGTTCAAGAAAACACTGGTGCATGTCCCTGAGATAGATGTGATGTGGTTTGCATTGTCCCCTCTACCCAGGCTTGGACTGGCAGCTTGCATTGGTGCTGTGTGTCTGGAGCACCTCATGTAAAAGAAGTTGTGTTTGACGTTTCTATCACCTCTTGGTGTCTGTTTCATAAGTAGCTCATTGGAATTTTGTTGCTGGTCTTGAAGACTCAAGTAGAAGTTATCTGTGTGGGTTGGTGGGTTTTTTTTTTGTTTGTTTGTTTGGCTGTTTTTTTTTAGTATATTCTAATTTATACTTTGCATCTTATTCCTCATTGCGAGCGAATGCATATTAATAGTAGGAATATTATACGTTTGGCAAATGATGTCACAGCTGAAATCTTCACACACAGTACAAAACAGCTATTTGTGCTAAGATGGATGGATGATTATTACCTCTTTGTTTTCTTTTTCATTATCCTCTTGAATTAAAACCTCCTTGCAAAGCCATTATCTTTGCTTTAAACAGCTCTCTATATTGAATATGTCTCTACCTCTTCTTTTTTTTTTTTATTTGCTTAAATTGGGTTCTAATTTTCTGTGATTTCTGAGCTCTAATTTGCTTGTTTCATTTTTGTACAGTGTCTCGTTCATAAATTCAGTATATGTATACTCTATTTTGTTTTTCAAATGCATGTAGGCCAAAAGTAGCAGGAACCTTCTCTAAAAGCTGTATTTACAGCTCTAGTGGCAAGTGCTCTCCTCCTACACTGGAAAGCTGTGAAAAACTGTCAAGATGTGAGCGTGCATAACAGTGTTCCTGACGGCTGGAGATGATTTATTTTTTAACCATGGCTTCATTTTGTCAGTTAAACCAAATACAATGGGAAAGAAGGTCTTCTGATAAAATCCAGCAAAATACAGAGTCCAAAACTACTTAAAATTGCAGCATCTCAAATGACTCCACTTTATTCTGCAGTGCTGCACAGAGTGGCCATAGGTATAAGAGGACCAGGAAAGAACAGTTGTGCCTAGTTCTAATTCCTTGCTTTTCCAGTTCCAAAATTATTAGGAATTTTACATGTGACGGTACCCGATGACCTCAAAAATTCATCCTACTAGCCACAAGACTCAGTCAAAACCAAAAGTAAAAAATAAAAGGACCTCAAAACTGCCACACACCACAGGAAAGAAAGAAGAAAGGCAGTGAGTGTCATCAGTATCATAGACCCCGGCAATGCCACTAGGTGTGCTCCCTACAAGTAGAGAGTATCTCATAATACAGAGGAAAGCCAATAACTTCTCCAACCCCTGTTGGTTTCTTGCTAATATGACCAAGGAAGAAAACATCCCTTCCTGTCCTTAATCTAATGATTGGTTTCGCCCTAAACATCTGAGGCTGTTGAATACGTTTCATCCTGTACATCAATCAGGCACCTTCAACAATATGAAGCTAGGAAGGGGCATAGCTTTCCATAACACTCTCATTACAGGCCAAATTCCAACACTCCTGCTCATACTGGACGCTATTTTACCCTGGGCTGATTCGAAATGTGAAGTGAATGCAACCATTGGCTGTGATTTCAGCATATGTAGAGTCAGGCTCTAGTTGAGTAATCCTGTTAAAGCAAATGGGAGTTGTGAAATAAGGTGACATTAAATCAGACTAAAGGCATTTGAATGTGGCTTTGTGTCATTCGAATGAATGACAAAAGTAATTCAGTTCTGTATATGTAATGTTTACTTGCAATGTAACATTTGCTTTTTCTTCAGTGTTTTCTGTACTCAGGATAGACAAAACTATGTCCTTTGCTAAGGGGAAATATCAAGATACAATGAATAAGCAGTTTATTCTTTTGTTTGCATAAGAACTTAAGCTGAATATCCAATGGAAATTAAAAAAAAACAACAACACAACAACAACAAAACCTTGTAGTAGAGACAGAAAAAATTAGAGGCTTTGGCTACAGTCCTGGTTTGGCTTCTCCATTTCATGGTCTTAAACTAGTAGTGATATTATGGCTGAATCCTCTAAAAGCCCATCTGATTTCAAAAGCAGCTAGTATGAAATGGAGATAGGAGGATACATCTGATACTGAGCTTCCATCAAGTAGCTGCAGGTGTCATGCCTGTTTCCTGCAGATATCTGCGATAACCATTTCTCCCTTGTGCCCTGTTGTCTCCTAGACAACCTTTGGGTGACATTTTTTGTGCCACAACACTCATGTCTGGTTATGGAGGTTTTGTGGCTTTTTAATGGGAAGTGCTGCTTTGATTTTGCAAAGGTGTCCCTGTCTAAAACAAAACTTCTTGCGCTTATCAGAGGAGATAGCTTTCACTGGCTAAATGAGCTTTCAGACTGGTACCTGCTTGATAAAACTGGGAAGTAAACCTGCCTGACCTTTAAGCTGAGGATTAATCACTCTTAAGCCTTTTGTCTGCCTTGTGTAATATCTCCATCCTGGGTCTATCAGTGACTGATTTCTTAGGTGTTTATTGTGCGCATAGAAGACAGGAAGCAGCCTTTTCTCCTGCTGTTATCCACCCTTCTCCTCCCCTTGGGTTTCCCCAGCTCTGGAACTGACTACAGGGATGGGTGTGCAGCACAGGAACTGGGAAACAGGAAAGAAATGCAGAAAATCTCCAACAGCATCAAGAAAGGGTAGCTAGTATCTCCTTTGCTAGGCAAATGATGGCTGGGGATGGGACTTCATGGGAGAGTGAAGGAGAGTTAGATTCAGGTGTTTGGGAATATGAGAGATGGAAAATAATGTCTGAGCAATGTAGAGGGTGGGAAGCAATTAGAGGTGGGGTAAAAAAGAGTAAAGCAAGTAAGGGCTGAAAGAAATGAAGGGGCACTTAGAAGAAAAAAAAAATCAGTGTAAAGAAAAGAGATAACAAAGTGGGATGTAGGTTATTTTGAGGCAAATTTTCACTTTTTCCTACACAGTGCAAGACAAAACTGGTTCTGGGAAACCTTGTACTTAAGATGAGGAAAGAGGACACAAGATGGGAGTAGGAGGAAGGAACAGGTTTTCCACTATCAGCTTCTGTAGGCTTGATGAATAAAATACCTTTTTGCTTATCTGGAGAGCACATACAATTTGTGTAGATAAGTGTCATTGCTTATTTTCAGCAGATAAACAGGTTTGCAATAGTAGGTAGGCATATCTGCTTAGAAGTTTGTTATGGGCACATTTACTCAACATCTCTTATCACCCCTGTTCTTCATGTTGTGAGTGGGTTACATCTTCAGCAACACCATCTTGATTTTCTAGACCTTAATTGTGAAATTCGATGGAGCGTTTTAGAACTGACTTAACAACTGCAAGTGAAAGTCACACGAGACTGGTGTTTTCATGGGCCAGCATGATTCTCCAAACACTTCTGTATGGTCTGTTGTGAGAACTGTCAGTTATGAGGAATCAGCTGTCAGAAAAAAAGTGCAGGGCACTGATGGTTGTGTACAGACCCATCAGACTGATGGACTGGCATGGAAGCACACAAAGATGCTTATAATATTTTCAGTCTACAGCCTCACTGAACCACTCAGAATAAGAAAAATGAGAATTTATCAGTAGCTTTTATTTACTATAGTGAGAGAGACTTAAGGTCATTTTAGGGTGTGTAAAGATAGATGCTTGTGTGAAAGGTGCAAGAAATGTTTTCACAGTCCATTAAGGATGAGCGCCTTTATAAAACTTTTCTTCTGAATCTCATCAGCAGCTAGCTCATATCCCGGAGCAGTCTTTTGTGGCTTGTGTAAACATTGCTTAGCTTAGCTAGTGAAAGAAAAGATTAATATAATGGCCTCCCTTTAACTAGCAAAACTATGAATAATAGTTGATAATTTCCTCCAATTTCTGGTCATTACTCTTGCATGAGTGTGAAAGTCAATCTTGCTTTGTATACAGCAGTCAGTAGTGTGTGGCTGTTATTCATGTTCTGCTAGTCCACTAATGGAGAACAGCACTCAATGTAGGATGCCTGCATGATCAACAAATTGCTCTTCCTAATCCTCTGGGAATTGCTTTTTAACAACAAATAGCAGTCAGTCAAGAAATGAGCAAACCAGCTACAGATATACTGGCTTTTCTCCTCGTTTTACAGGTATTAGGAAGCACGTGTGGTGTTTTGGTAGTGTTGTTATTTTTTTTTTTTTGGTCTCCACATACAACCTTCATTTTGCTGCACAGTTTGAAATGCTGATGCATCAATATGGGAAATACTGATTTGTTGAGCCTGATATAGAATTTTCTGAAACTTGTTTTGAGGCACGGACATTGCATCATCCATCAGGGAAATCAAGCTAAACTCAGGCTTCAAACCTGTCTTAGCTCACAAATGAAAAAGATCAGCGGACCTAAGTCCCCAACAGCAGGCATTTATTTGCCTTATGGAACTACTAAGCAGTTGATAGACCTGAGAAATTGGTATGCCACAGGGAGGAAAGGACCAATATATTTCCTAGTTGGAAGTTTTGTTGTAAGTATGGGCATACTTTATAAAATCTCATGCATTTTAGGATAATATACACCACTTTTGGGAGTGTTTTTATGAATGAAGGAGAATGATAATAACTCTAAAGCCTTTCTAGCTTGTCATGGATCAGTTAGCAGAATCTGGAGACTGAAAGGATTTACTGGAGGGGCCTCACTCCTTTACTCCTCAACTTCTACAGTTACTCTGACTTCAGTGCTACCTCCTCAGGGGTTAGCTAATCGCCCTAAGATTCACGAGGGAAGGTTCATAGAATTTGTGTCTGAAACTCATCTTGCATAACACCTGTGTTACAGGATACAGTGACAACTGACATGAAACACATTGATTTTTCAGCTTATCGCCTCTTGGCTATGAGCACAAACAGAAGATTAGGGCTACTATGCAAAACACTTGGGCCTCTACTGCTTAATACTGGATGAACTTGCATAATGTTTGTTGATCTTGTGTATGCAAATAAAAAAAACTTGGTTACCTCCAGCTAAGTAGAAGATACCTTTTCCTCTTGGACAATGACCTTGTTGCTATTGCTTCTAACCACCAGGTCTGACTGATTATTTTCTCTGGTATTAAACAGAACATTCCCAAAATTAACAAAGGGACCTTTTTTTTTTCTTTTTTTCTTTTTTTCTTTTTTTTTTTTTTTACAGGTGGGCAATCTGACCAATGTAGAATTCCATTTTAAGGGAAGAGAGGCAGTCAAGGAGAGCTGCCCAGTGCTGATGTATTGCAGCAAGGAGATGTATTCAAACCAGCCTCAAGGAGAATGCTTTAAAAGTCCTTTTAGGAGATGTAGGCTCTTCTATCAGAAGAGCTGTGTGCCTTTTCCCTGCCTTCACTAGGTATAATACCATGAGGACCCCAATAGAAGCTGCATGTTCCCAGACCATGTATTTCAAGATCGCGGGTGCCTCCATTTGTAAAGTATCTCTCTGCCAATCTTTGCTCTTCAGCATATAGATACACAAATGCATTTGCTTTCCATCCTCACCTCTTCACATTTGACTGTTAGTTTCTGGTGGACTGGTAGCAGAAATCTTAGCCTCTGGGAAGTCACGCCATATGCTCAGTCACAACTGAGTTGGCGTCCCTACAGTTCTTCCTAAAAAAACCTGAATATGTTTCTCACAGGGTCACAAATGGGTTTGACTTGTGAGATGGCAATAACAATATCTTCTTTGGTCTGTCTTTATGATATGTCATGTAGTAAAGAGCTGAGCTAATGTTCTCCTCCCCCCTTCCTGGATGCTTTACCCTCTGCTAGCGTTTCTCCTGTTTTTCAGTTCTTAATGTGCCAAAGAGAACAGCTCGCTCCTGACAGTGAAATCACATTTGCAGGGATTGACAAAAGAAAACATTGGTCCTTATCTAGTTCCTGAAGACACCAGCTGCACAAAAATGCGCCATCCTCTATGCCAGGTTTCTCAGTTGGCCTGTCTTACCTTGTGGATGGATTCTCTCTACTTCCTCCCACCCTTTTCCTCTTGTATCTGGCATAGGACAGGGGCAAACAGGTCAGAGAGATGTAACATTTGCACTGCTTATTTACAGCCCAGAGGAAAACAAAGGGAGAACCGAGAAAATAATGAAAGCAGATTTTTCCGTCACATAAAAAAAACCAGACTGGAACTGTAATGCAGCCAGCATGCTTATATCCAAAAGACACAGCATTTTGGTGAGGGAATGGGATTCAGATTAGGGGAGTAAAATGTTTGGGTCTTAAGCTTAGCTAAAGAGTCTGGTAGCAATGGGAGCTAGCGTGGGCTCCTCCTCTGCAGAAAAGCCAGCTGCACCAGAAAAGCGAGAGCATGGCATGGTGGGAGCAGGTGTTCCAGATGTCAGAGAGGGGCACAGATTCTCCTTCTGCACAGATGTAAACCAGCACTAATTCTGCCTCAGAGTGACAAACAACATGAGGTGGATATTCAGACCCGAAAGCGAAGCACAATCTTTTTGTAGAGATCGAGATACTTCTGTAGACTAGCCAAAAGGGTGCTATCACTGAACTGAAGCTATGCTATTTTCTGAAACGTTGCCTTCAGCTGTCTCAAAGATCTCAAGGCAGTGACAGAGATGAGCAACTTATTTTGCACTCTTTCAAACACAATCTGAGGATGAAGATTTGCATTTTGGAAACTGTATGGGAAAACGAGTGTGGGTGCAGGGTGACAGAAAAAAAGTAAGAAAAGGAACTGAGTAATAACTAAAGCAGAGACTGGAAAGCATACACAGCAGGTTAACAGACTAGAAAGACAGAGAAGCATAAGGAAAACCCAAAGATAGATACATGCCATGTATGAAAAGTAAAACCAGATCAGATAAAATATTTTAAAAATAGAAGAGAAAAACAGGCATTGCCTAAATTCCTACAGTTTGACTTATTTTTGTAATTTAAGTAATAAATTTGTATGGTGGGCAGGTAGTTGCAAACATAAGCCCTGGGTTCTAAATATCTTTGTGATTTGTGGTGGTTTGCGCCTTTTCTGTCAGGGTCCATAGTCTTTCTTTTGTTCCCTCCTCCCAGTTCTTTCCTTCCTTTCTTGCCTGAAAAGCCTTTCTGTGTTACCTAGTTTCTGAGCACTATCAAGGAGAAACACGTTTATCTATCATGGAGGATTACCATAACAAGGAAACACTTTCACAAGATCCTATTACTTGGCACAGAGTTACATGTATGTATAATCTATGTGTAAGTTCTCACTGCCAGCAGAAGGAATGTATGAACCATTAATCTGTGCTGCTCCTCTAGAATTGTCACTTAAATGAACTCTTTCTTGTAAAAGTTTGTTACGTTAAAAGTAGAAAGAAGTAGAGAGAAATTTCACCCAGTTCTGAAAATAAGTTCTAGCAAAATGAGAGGTAATTAAACATAGATTTCTCTAAGGCAAAACAAGTACTTCCAAATTTACTGCTGGATTGCTTGTAGGGAAACAGTCTAGCACTTAGTATCCCTGGAGAGCTAATCCTAGCCCTTAGAGAAATACGAATAAATCAGTATCATTATGACCATCTTACAGGTGGCTAAGCTGAAGCAAAGCTTTCACTCCTTGGAGACCACAGATATATTCATTGCCGCAGAGATGCAATCTTCGATCAGGAAACAATACCTGTTTTAATCCTGAGGAAAGCTAGAGCATTTGTGATGTAAATGCAGCAGAGTTTGATGCAAGAAAGCTTGTACAGCGTGGTTCATCTTGCATAGAGCTCATTAAGAATTAAACGAAGAATTTATTTTTTGAGCATGAGTCATTTTGTTTAAACATGAAACTGTAAAATCAATCTTGTGATTGTTTAGACGTTATTTCTGAGGAGTGGAGATTTATTTACAGTCTCTTTCATTAAGTCCCTTTACTGTCCTTGTCACAAATTGTGACATTTTTCAGAAGGTCAAAATAACCCTCTGCATGAATTAATATTTCTTCCCAAGCACATGCTAAATAAATTTACTTACATGATCTGTGGGCTGCGCCATAAGCCTGTGAATCAGGAGGCCTCATTTCTTTTTCCTAAGGTTATCTTAGACTTTGTATAGAGTCTTGGGCAAATCATTTTGCTAAAGATTGCTTTATCTGTCTGGCTTTTGTGAGGACATAGATCTGTAGAAGGAACAGGTTTTTGCTAGAAAATGTTTGAAAAAAATAAATTGGCCTTTTATTTGCACAGATACTCCTTACACTGCTGAGGGGATTTTCGTTTGATCCTAATACTATGAGTTTAAGGATTGTTGTGAAGATTCCTTAACCATGATGTAGGTGCAGTAAGGGTGATATCCATGTCATTTTCTTCCAAAAGGATTACGTAAGTCATGTTTCAGGAAAGATTCTTGTTAAGCTGTGAAAAAGAGGACTATCATCCCTACCTATGATCAGGCTGTAGAAAATACATCACTACTGTACACGGTTCTCCATTAGGGTTTTTATCCCAGCCTCAACGTGGAGGACTGGACTAGGACATGTGGTCCTGCTGCATAGTGTCTGCTGAGCAGATCAAAATGTAGTTCTTTCTCCTGACAAATCGGCTCATTCAGCTCATGTAAGAGAAATCTGCCTTAGCCACTACAGACAAATTAACATTCCTTGTCTGTTGGTTTCTATATGTGCAACTGACTGCAAATCCAAGATGTATGTCCCAGAAGCAGAACGCGTTTTGTAAGGATAAGGTGGGAGACTGGGTGTTGACTGTCCACTCCACTGATTGTATAATAAGTATGTGAATCTGAGTTGGAGAATAATGCTTGGCCTATGGAATTTTACTTGAATTTAGCACCCAAATATGGCATCAGGGAAGCGTACCGAGAGGAAATTGTTTATTAGACATATGTCATGTGTGTGTTTGTGCATATGTATTGTGTAGTGGCGCCATATATAAATTTAATATATTAGCTAGATGTGGTAGAGTAGGATGCTGCTTTCAAAGGTTTAATTTCTTGGGTGTTGAGAGACAGAGAATGGATCAATTAACAAAAAGAACATACAGTAACAGCAAATCAAATTGACAGTTAAAAAACCCCATAAAATTTCTAGCACATTAGCAAAGCATTATGTATCTCATTACAGACAGACTACAGGAATAGAGCAATGAAATGATGGCTAATTACAGATGCTCAAACAGAGCACTTTGTGCAGATTGGATAGGATAATGAAATTAATCAAGTATACATGTTGAATTAGCCCTCAAAGGTCAAAGAAAAATAAGCAGGACATGTGTGAAACTCTGATCTTCCCCAAAAAAGCAAGTACACTGTACAAATTAATGTCTGCATCAAGACACTTTGTTAGCAGTTGACAAGACTTTCACACATGCTCACGTCTACCTAGGTGTATTAAATCTCCCTTTTTCAGGAAGAAAATATGGAGAGAGGAAAGAAGCATGTGATCCCTTAAAAAGGACATTTGAAAGTCAAACAAAGAGACCTTGTTATCAGTCTTTTTGATAAAATGCTTAATTCTTCCCCCACCACCCTGTCTGTTAAGAAAAAGGCAACATGACAGTGAACTTGGCAGAATATTGAATCTGAATGTGTGTGAGACTGTAACGCCCCCAGAAGCTAAACTACTTCTGTTGCATAGAAGCCAGCAGAAATTTTTCCTCCATTTATACCTACAGGAAACTTAGAAAAACTTTTCAGGCTAATGTCTTTGTTGTTTTTGTCACTGACTCAGAAAGTGTCTTCTGCCTTAATTTGATTAGAAAGACAAAGGGAAGCTTTTTTGTAACTTCTCAAATTATATATCTTGCACACATAATTTTACATCTTTTCTTATAAGATCTTCTGTTAATGCAAAAGACCTCTACTTTGTCACAACGAGAGCTTTGCAAAAATCAAGTTACTATAACAACCAAGAACACCTTTTCAATCCTGGAGCCACGGTTTCATGCTAGTTTATTTTATTTTGTTTTATTTTTTTTTTTATCTTTTTAAAGAAAAAAAGAAAATGAAAAGAAAGCTGGAGAATATGGGCAGATACCCTCACAGATGCACACTAGGTTTACACAGACTTAAAAAGGTTCACAGTTTGGACATATATTTGAGAGACATCCAACATTATGCATGCATATACCTTTCTTCACCTCTACAACTAATCTAGAAATGAAGCAAGAATAGAGGAAGAAGTTTGTCATAGTTGTTTCTGCACCAAAATAGCAACTTTCCTTTCAATATGATCCTTCTGAAAAGCCAGTGGAGAATAATAACCAGGATAATCATTGGATGAACTGCATCGTCTACCTGCTGGTGGGGCTGGGATCTCACTGTGCCTCTCCCTTTCTGCTCTGTAGCTCCTCAGAGCTGATGGCAGCTGATGGAAGAATAGTGGTCTTCAGACAACTCTGTATATGCTAGAGAACTAACCAAGTCACTTTTCAAACCAGAAGCATGGGCACAATGTGCAAATTCTTTTCGCAAATTGCTTTCTGAAGTGCTTAAATGTAGCTAAGAATTTGACCCTCTAACTCAAATAAGAAATAACCGTGTAGAACAATTTAGTTTATAACCCATCTGTTTGCTAAGCACAGTGTTACCTTTTTAACTTTGTACTTTCCATCTGAAAAAATACCAATAATTTTAGCATTGCATTGTCAAAAATAATAAAAAAAAAATAACACAGATGAATGCACACAGAAAGCCAAAGCATACTACTCAGCCTTGATCATCTCTCCACTTCCATCTGTTCTCCCCAAGTAAATTATATTACAGTGTGGGCTCTACTTAAAGTGCTGCTGCTTGTGAAAGAAAACAAGCTGGGTTAAGCTATTAAGAAAATAATGCTATTTTGGTTTTAAGGCTAAAGCAGGGAAAAAATAACTTCATTTAGGCCACTCAAAGATTTTTAAAACTGGAGTTGGTCTTCCCTGGTGTCTATTAAATGAATAAAACCCTAACCTTTCTGCAGAAATTTGTCAGAACTTCAGATGAAAAGCTTTTTGATGTATGGCATAATGATTGGTTTGGAAGTTGTTCAAGGCAGCAGGAGTGAAAATACCGGGGAAAAATTCTGTCCTCTGGGGCTGGAGTGTGCTAAGGAGAGTCTCCTGCAAACAACAGTTGCAGTAAAGGAACTTTCCCTGGTCTCCTAAAGTGCAGGCTGAGGCTTGAAAAGAAGTACCTTTATATGTACATCAGAATATTCTGGGGGAGTTGTTCCATGTTGCTGTGTGTCCCTTGGTCAGCCAGGACTGTGACCTTCTTTTGTAGCTGTGAGCAAGGGATTTGGGGAGCAGGGTGAGTGTCACAAATGGCAGAATGAAGAGTTGGGAAAGGTCAGCTAAGGCTTGATTTTTTTGCATTGGGACACTGCTGGAGTTCTGGAAGAGAAGCCTGTTGACACTGGTCAGTCTAGTGAGAGCGCACTTAGTACATAAGTGAAACAGAAGCAAAATATCTGGCAGCATTTAAGATTTTAGGTTTGTGGAAATGCTACATTTCCTGATAACTGTATGGAAGAGGAAAAAGTAAGGACCAAGTCCTCATACTGAGTTGACCAAGGAGGTAGGAGTGAAAAAAGTGAAGGTAGCATATTGTTTTCATGTCACTGCTGGTAAAAAAGATGAGAACCAAGCTGAGTCTGTTGCTCGGTATAGTTCTGAAAAACAGAGAACTAGAAGAACTGATAGGACTTATTCAACACTAGTGATCCCAAACAAGCTTCATACTATAATAGAAAATGAAGTAGAAAATGTTCTTGACCAAGGAGAACAAGGATCCAGGTGTGCTATTCCCCACAGAATGGCAGTGAGACACCAGGGGTCCTCTTTTGAGACTGCCATGGTGATTCTGGTTTGTGCTGGGAGAGAAATTTCCAAAAAAGAAGAAGGAGAAGCATTAATACTTCTCTGTAAGGGATGTGGAAGTCTGAGTGCTCCTCTGATCAGCTATACTGAAGAAAGACAAATTAGAATTGGAAAAGATACAGAGAAAGGCTACCAGAGTAGCTGAGTGAATGGAGAGCCTTATCTTATAAATAGAGATTAAAGGGACATGCTCTCTTTAGATTAACAGTATTAAGGCTGAGCAGGGATGATTGCTGTCTATACACACATCAGGAGAGTAAATGCTACAGAGGGATAAAAACCACATTAAGAAAAAGAACAATGATGACAAGTGAACAAAAGGTCTAAGCTGGCTGTTAACAAGCAAAAGATAGAAAATAGAAAAAGGTTTTCAACTATTAGGCCAACGGGAAAAACCC
This sequence comes from Nesoenas mayeri, assembly GCF_963082525.1. Lineage (NCBI taxonomy): Eukaryota > Metazoa > Chordata > Aves > Columbiformes > Columbidae > Nesoenas > Nesoenas mayeri. Next base: position 112,309,364 of record NC_137543.1, read on the forward strand.
CTTCCCCGAGGTTTTTAAAAGAAGTTTGGTAGGTTTATGAGATAAATTATTTGACATCTTGCCTAGAATTTAGAGTACTGTCCCTGATGGACCCAACTCGCCTGCCTTATCCCACGTTCTTGACATGAACAGATGTGTACGTCACCAAGCTGAGATCTCTTCCCTCCTTATGTAACTCTGGAAACATAATAGATTGACTAATTAGAGCCAAAGAAAATCATTTGTATGACCACTGACATCGTTTACAGGAGAGATTACTGAAAACCATATTTAGCCTTAGAGAGAAGTAGGCAAATAACAAGAGGAGCTCAACTGTTCAGGAAAAAAAAAAGAAGAAAAAGGATTGAAGAAGTTAAGCAAATAGTAGAAAACATGTAAAAGGGCTTAAGATAAAAGTTTCATGGTAGCAAGACAGAGGCAGTCTGAGACTGTACATGTCCTGCTCTTGAGTGTGGGTGCTAGGGAAAGTAATGGAATGAGTAAGGCTTGGCCAGCACTCAAGTGTCCATAAAGTAGGAAAAAGAGCAGCTTTATTGACTGTGGCTACTACTATTCCAGAAATAAAAAAACAGCAGTGGGTAGAAAGGGTTGATGATAATCTGTGGCCCTTAAGCTGTGCTCAGTTGAAACTTCCCTTGTGTAAGAGTGGTTTAGATGCAAATTTGTGCTCAGGTAAAAACTTTGCATGAAGTTTACAGCATGATTAGAGGGAAAGGTTTGCATTGTGTTATTTCTTGGTATGGGCTGGAGCATATGAGCTGCAGCATGGGGTTTTTTTGACTGAAATTCACATTAGAAGTAGATTATCTACCTTTGCAGTGCCAGCAGGTGGCTAATGTTGAGTTGGTAAGCTGGTCACAGAAACCCCCCTAGAAGGTCTCTTACAATGTATTTGGCAAGACTGCACTGGTGGACAGTCATGGAATATCACAAACATGCCATCTGAGCTACAGGTGTCCTGGCTCTCTGGCTTGTGCTCCTTGAACAGCATAGTGACACCCATGGAAGATGTCTTCAATATATTTGTTTAGGGAACTTTACATCTCTGGCAGGTCCAAAGCATCTTAGTGGAGCTGCTGGCTGAAGAAGGGGTCAACAGTGAATTAAGTCAGTGATTAGATGGATTTCACCTACACTGTGGCCCAGCATCCTGGCAGTACTGATAAGGAGCAGCACTGGATCAGAGAAAGGCGAGTAGATGCTGCTGCTGTGGAAGGAAACCATTTAAAGGCTAGTAGCATATATAAGATGCTGGCAAGAAAAGCAACAGAGTATCTTGCCAAGATAACCCAGTACAATAAAAGATCCATAGCTGAATGTGGTCAGGCATCTACAGTGCGTGTTGCCAAGACCTCAATGTGTTGAAATGAAGATAAAATGATACCTAGAAAAGACATTACTGATGAAAGGTACCAGCAGATGGAAATAAATTCCAGAGTACTAGAGGTAGCCATGTGGAAGAGGTAAGAGAGCATACTGGTAGTAGCCTCTGCATTTTTATCAGGAAGGTGCTGGTGATCCATAAAAGCACCAAATGGGGGTGACACAACAGGCAGTTGAAAGACTCACTCTGCAGGTGTGAACAGAGCTCAAAAGGTAAGTAGCACAAGAGAATCTGCTGTAGCATTAGCTGTGGGTACAGAAGTTTAAGGTGGTGAATGCAAATTTCAGTCAGTGAGGAGCTGACTTCCTTAGCCATATTAAAGTTTACCTCTCTAAAAATTTATTTTACAAATTCAGTGTGACTCAAACTATTTGTCTTTTTCTTTCTTTGCCAAGGAGTTTGGTTTGATGACTGAAATGAAAATAATCCTATTCATGCACAAATTTGCACTAGGAGATCACTTTGACAGGGACTGTGGTCAGGCAGCTAAAATAGTTAGATGCATCAGAAATAAGATAAGCTCGAGAGCCTTTATCTGGGAGATTTCGGAACTCCATTTTGCACTGAGCGAAATACAGTTCAAATAATTCAGATGAAACTTGATTAGATGCTGTATGCATTGCAGTTAGTCTTAGCTGAATTATTTTTTATTTCACTTGAAGTTATGTTTTAGCGTACTGGTGGGTCAGATTTGTAGAAAACACTTTCTTACTTAAAGAAAGAAAATGGAAAAGACTGGGTTGGTTGGTTGGTTGGTTTGTTTGTTTCAATTGGTTGACATCCTCACAGTAAGCTCTTCAGCAAATCTAAATTAATATTTTAGTCTTACACGACAGTAGGTCTCTTCAGAAAATCTGTCTTTAAATATGTATTTCAAAGGCACAGAGCTTATAGCTCTTTCTGCGAACAAGGTAAACTTGTTCAGTGCTTAATCTATTGGCATTAAAGTCTTATGGACTCCAGATTTTTTATACTTCAGAGTCTTAAAGGCTCAAGAATAGGGTAGCTATATGCAGCCTCCCCAGTAGGAGTGACCTGTGCCACAAACTGAGCTTGGGAACTTTTTGAGACCATGTGAGGAGGCAAAAGGCAATCGCTGCCCAGGGTCTGTGAGCCTTCCTGTGCTCTCTGTAATGCACTCATAGGCATGTGGCCTCAGAGACTGAACTCTGAGATGCTGATGAGATTTTGGATCAGTTCTTGCGCTTCAATAGCCCAGATTATAGTCTAACCCAAACCAAAATAAAAGCTTTGGGATTACAGCCCTGGGTACAGCTGAGAGAGGAAGAAAACCCAGAAAGCTTTGACAAATGTATTAGATGGTTAATTGTTCAGTTTAGTGTTTGGTTGGTAATGAGACCAGACACATATGGTAATAAGGCTGTGTTTTTACTGTTATAAGACACTTTGGGACATTTTGAATATGTAGGTTGCAATGGTATATTAAACCAAATTGTACTTCTGTATTTGACAATTAGGCTTTATTAGCATAATACAATTTGTTTTTATTGTAGCAGTGAAGAGGGAAACATTTTGATAATAATTTGCTTTCATTACCCATTTATATTACTTCTTTCTAGTCAATATTTTTATTTTTTAAACAAAACAGAAAGCCTTTACAACCAAAGGGGCTGATTAAAAAAAAAAAAAAAAGTAATCCCAGTCTAATTAATTCTGTTTTCAATAATATTTAGCAAGGAGAGTGTTGGCATAAGAACACAACTTTCATATCCATCTACTCTCCAAGTATTTGAGATATTTTTACAGAAAAACCTAAACATGATATTTTCAACTCTGTGTGATAGTAAAAGTTATTGTGCTTGTGATTTTCTCAGAATTTGAGAGAGAGATGATTTGGAAGGAATTATAATATATTTTATTAGGTCAACTAACTGATATAATTGGGGAAAAAAATGAGATGAAGAATGTATGAGGGTTTTTTTTTTTTGTGCTATCAGTCTTGTCTAATAAGCATATGTTTTTTTTCTTCAAAACTTGCCTCTTCTAAATCATAGACTGTCCTCCTTGAAAAATCTTGCTAAGATATTGTTTTTGCAGATTCTCATGTCCCTCAACCGTTTCCATTACATCCAGCTACACCAAGATCTGATCATTTTCTTTCGGATCCTACTCCTTGCTTCCACAGCTGGATTTTGGCCAGCTGTATGGGTGGTCATGGATAGTTCTGCCACCCTCTTTCTGCTGCTGATACTCTCTCTCTCTCTCCTTTCTTGCTTTTCCCACACTTATCTTCATCTTCATTTTCCTTAGTGTTAGCCTCAGCAAAAAATACCTTTTCTGTTGGTGGTCTGCTTATGCACAAGCTTCTCTGTATTTTGCCTCTGACCTGTGTAGGTAAGAGATGCATCAGAAGAATGATGAGTCCTTTTGGTTATCTAGATTTATGCATCAAATTTGCCTGTGCCATGCCTTACACCTCGCAGTTGGCCCACTGTCCCCCATAGGGGTAACTCTGAGGAGGCTGGATCCTGCTAAAATCTATGGCTGGGAGATTTGTCTAGTGCTCTGGTGCACACTTAATGTGCCTAATGATGGGTCCTACCTACCCACAAGGAAGGACACATTGCGAGTGGGACTTAAATCTGTGACTATAGTCCCTTCTTCCCTTCCCTTCCCTTCCCTTCCCTTCCCTTCCCTTCCCTTCCCTTCCCTTCCCTTCCCTTCCCTTCCCTTCCCTTCCCTTCCCTTCCCTTCCCTTCCCTTCCCTTCCCTTCCCTTCCCTTCCCTTCCCTTCCCTTCCCTTCCCTTCCCTTCCCTTCCCTTCCCTTCCCTTCCCTTCCCTTCCCTTCCCCTCTCAAAATGAAAGAATATCTGCATTTCGGCATCCAATCTTAACCTGCATTTTGGTATCCAATCTTTACCTGCTTTGAGTTGCTCTTTTTGCAATACAGGCATACTTAGTTCCAGCTCTTAGCTATGGTCAGTCATTAAATAAGACGAAGCTATTAAGCTAATTAAAAAAGTATAGCAGGAGAATGGAGTGCAGACTTCTGCAGGATGTACAATTAACCTTAAGTGAGTGAGGAAGGGAAACATCAAATTAACAAACCGGTTGGCATTATTCAGTTACCACGCTCGACTTTCCTCTCTGTTAATCAGACAGATTGTTACATGCTTTGGGAAGTTTAGCTGACTTGCCGCATCAGCACAAAGCAGAATCTTGCCGAGGAGATTACACAGTTTCCAAAAGCATCTGAAAGAATTTATAGCTTGTGAATTACAAAAGCAACTTTAATTAGTCCCGAGAGGCAGTTGCATAAGAAAAACTGAGAACATTGCCTCATCATATTTGCTCCCTTCTTGCGATTTTCGTAGGAGATTCTGGTGATGAATGTTTTCTAACAACTGGAGCTCAGAGACTAATAATATTCCTGAGTAAACAGCATCATGTATTTTCAGTCACACAAAGATCAGTTGGTTATGGGTAGTTTTGCTATGTGTCAATATTGCTGGAGCTGCATAGACGTTTAAGCTGGAAGATTCTGTAGCCACCTGGGAAACATCTGAAGGAAAATCAAAGGCCTGGTAGTTTAGCAGTAACCAAACCACTTGGCAACTGGTTGTTCTTTGGTATGTTCTGCCCCTTCCCTTCCCCTTTCCTTTTTTTTTTTTTTTCCAATTGTAGATTGTATTTTTAGTCTCTGAAGCTATGAATTCTTAGTACTTTCATAAAGGGGTCTGTTCCTACATTGTGGAAATCACTGGAAGCTTTGCTGTGGCGTCAATGAACTTGATTTCAGATAGATAGGATGCAAATTATCACACTTGTATACTTTCTAGGTCTTTCCATATTCCCTGGCCCATTCCAAGATTTTGTTTTCCTTGGAGTTTATTATAGTATTTGAAACAATGTGAACCAGGGGCCTGCAAAAATCCAGGGAGCCTGAATTTAAAAATTTCCCTCATGTGGGATCAGTTGAATAGGGATCATAGGGTCAGGCCCATTGATAAATGGCATTCTGAGAACTCTCCAGTCTGGGACAAAGTTAGGAGTTTTAGTATAGTAACCGTTTTCTTGCTATCTGCTATGAAAGCAAATGTGAAATCATGCAGTAGTTATCTTAGACTTTGCAGACCTGTGTGCTTTGATCTACTCATCATTAGGAACAATTTATTTGCTAGTTACCTTAAGTCCCTTGAGTCTATATGCATAACTCAATGGCACCATGTATCAGTATGTTTGACATTATATAATTATATAATTACATGTTAGAGAGCAGTGTAGGGGAAAGGGACCTGGGGGTCCTGGTGGACAGCAGGATGACCATAAGCCAGCACTGTGCCCTTGTGGCCAGGAAGGCCAATGGCATCCTGGGGTGTATTAGAAGTGGGATGGTTAGTAGATCGAGAGAGGTTCTCCTTCCCCTCTACTCTGCCCTGGTGAGACCACATCTGGAATATTGTGTCCAGTTCTGGGCCCCTCAGTTCAAGAAGGACAGGGAACTGCTGGAGAGAGTCCAGTGCAGGGCAACAAAGTTGATGAAGGGAGTGGAGCATCTCCCTAATGAGGAAAGGCTGAGGGAGCTGGGTCTCTTTAGTTTGGAGAAGAGGAGACTGAGGGGTGACCTTATTAATGTTTATAAATATATAAAGGGTGAGTGCCACAAGGATGGAGCCAGGCTCTTCTCAATGACAACCAATGATAGGACAAGGGGTAATGGGATCAAGCTGGAACACAAGAGGTTCCACTTAAATTTGAGAAAAAATTTCTTCTCAGTGAGGGTGCCAGAGCACTGGAACAGGCTGCCCAGGGGGTTGTGTAGTCTCCTTCTCTGGAGACATTCAAAACCCGCCTGAACAAGTTCCTGTGCGACCTCACCCAGGCGTTCCTGCTCCAGCAGGGGGATTGGACTAGATGATCTTTTGGGGTACCTTCCAATCCCAAACATACTGTGATATGAGATACAGGAAGTTATCTTCTTAATCCCATAATTTACATTTGTCAACCCAAAGCCCAATTTTTATATTTTTCATTTCTTGTAGTGGGACAGAAGTTTCTTTGAACAGTCTTCCTAAAGTGAACATTTTCAAATGTGAATACCTAATATTAGGCCTCGTATAAGTACTCACTTTTTCACTAGCAACGGAGAAAACAAAGTGACTAGGGAAATCAATGGCAATAGCTGGAAGTTCTGCGTTTTTTTTTTTTTTTAAATTGGGTTGTTTATTTGATTACTTACATATGGATTTATGTGCTTGTCATTGAGCACCTAAGTATGAAATGTTTGGCCTCAGGTAGGTTGTGATTTCTCTTCTATTTATCTTGATTAGTAGATGTTTGTTGCAAATCCCTTACAGGAAAGTGAAGAAAACCTTCATTCTCCACACTGGTGAAAAAGAAATATTTGAATTAACAGCTTGATGATTACAGAGTTTTATTAGTTTTAAAGGTGAAATAGGACCTCAGAGATTCAGGGGAGAAAAGTAGGGAAATTTTTAAAAAAGCATGCAGGGTAGGAAGAAGGGATGAAAGACAAAAAGGAAAGTTGTATATCATGGACAGATGATAAAACGAGATTAACATGAGTGTTCCTCATTTAAGTTTTGTATTTGATTGCAAATTAAAGGCTTTAGAATCAAAAGAATCTGCTTTTTTTCAATTCTTTGATAGTTTTATTATTAGTACTGAGAAAATCAGCCGCCTACCCAATGGCAGGATTCCCGACCAGCATTCACAGATAATATTTTACAAGGCAAATCAGGCTTTCTGAGAATATATTTGCAGAACAATAATACTTTTATGTTTCTCTGTCATCATCTTTGTTATGGATAAAGTGGTCTTTGACTGAAACACAGAGCAGGGGCACCTGCTAAGATCACATTACTTGGAGGTTTGCTGAGTGCCGTTGAAGCTCATTGACTCTCTGAATCAGCACCTCACACAACACATACCTCGAATGATCAAAAAGCAGCAGGTAAGTAACGAGTCATTGAAAAACTTGCGCTCTACTGCACCGGTAGATTTATTAGGTAGGATGATTGTCTAATGCTGTGCGTTTGGTAAAATACAAATAACAGGGCATCATCACAGCATCTTTGCTCTTACTGTAATGGAGGGTAAGTGGTTCTCTTTTACAATGGTATTTATCCATTAAGTATTCCAGAAAGGTGATCTATCTTGGCAATGCATGAAGTTGTGACAATAATGTAGTCCTCAGACATTATATCTGCAGTCTAATATGCTAATAAGCACAATTTCTAGGCCATTAAAAATACGTAAAACTTTGAATGGCTTTGAATATCTAATTAAAAGCCATCCAGCCCCACATTCTATTGGCAAAGAGGTATTATCCTGACATCCCTGCGCAGATTAAAGCAGAAAGCTAACTGCTCAGAGTTTGTGTATTCTGAGAGAACTGCAGCAAGACCTATTCGATCACTGAAGCAAGAGAGAAAGCATTGCGAGATAGTCTTGATCTTTGCCTGATCCCTGGAACAATATTGGCAAATTTATCAGGTCAGCAATTTGTGCAGGTCATAGTAAGGGAGAAATGTGTTGGGTGTCACTGAGAGGAATGTGAGGGGTTAGCTTTATTGGCTGCTTCTCTGCAACTCAGAGTCCCTCCTCCATAACACTGCAATTAATGTAACAGAAAAATTTGGGTGAATCTCAGGGTATTTCCATCATATTCCACTGCCTAGGTTACTCTGTTTGGTTCTCCCTAATCTAAAAAATACCTCTTTTGTGCATTTTTTAGTGGTTACTTTCTTGAATTTGGAAGCTGACGTTTGCTCTTTCAGTGCTCATGTCTGGGTTGCTGCTGACCCTTCAGATAAACCCCACGATTTTGGCTTAATTGCTTCTGCCAACAGGCCAGCCAATTTGCACTTCTCAGGTGATGATCTTGCAGAAGATACAAAAAAAAGCAATGCTGGTAGCATATTGGCAAAATAAAGAAAAAAAAAAAAGTTGAGATGCCATTTTGAAGTGCCTTGAGTGCTCCACAGAAAGACTTAAAGGACCCCCTGGTCTTTCCAGCCTGTTAACAAATAAGTTAAATGGACAGTAGTCTGAGAGTCAGTCAAACGATGACAATGGTTGTCTCCAAACAACTAATTTTCTGTACCTTTTATCTTTGAGGCAGTGATGCTTCTGAGAGGATCTATGGATGGCTGCCATTTATCTAGACAGATGAACTAATTTACAGGAAGAGGAGACACAGAGATATAAAGATCGACACTTCTACTGTGTTGTTTGAAGCTACAGTGTGAAGTCCAAGGTCCCTACTGTCCATGGGATGCTCATCTGCTAAGGTGAATGAAACACTAAATGGTTCTAGAGAAAAACAGCTATAAAGGGCAGATAAGGACTATGTTCCCGTGAATCCATTTGTATGCAGAGATCAAAAGAGGGTGAATTCCAGAGGACTGGTGACGTGTTGTGTCATGACAGTCACCCTTGAAAGTGAGATTAATTGGCAGCAGACCTACTTTGAAGGATCAACCTGGCTGTGGTATGAATCAGGAGCGTGCAGGTGAGAGGTTGCAGGTGTCTGTGGGCAGTTCTCGGCTGCATACGGATGCTGTGGGGCATGGCCGAGTCTGCAAAACAGGCTCATCGAAGATAAAGAATGGAAAAGGTATTCAGTGAGAAGGATGGGGTGAGACTGAAGGGGAGAACTAAACTTAACAGCAGAGTCCATTATACTGTTAAGCGGCATTCTTTATTTTATCAGCGCCAGGGAACACTGGGGATAATCCTCCATAAATGCTCCAATGACTGGATGCTTTTGCATTGCTTATATTCACATAATTATTACATATGCATTACAATTTTTGAAAATTTTGACATACAATACCCCTATACTAAGAAATAATTGATGATGTTAGTTATAATTGTTTAGTTTCTTACTTACATCTATTAATTATTAGTTACATATAAACTAAGCACTCTGCTTCTAAACAATGTATCACTTAATCTTATGTCTCCCTCTTGTCATGCAGAAGGATCTAAAACTTGAAAAATATCCCCTCATTTTGCAGGTGGTCAGAAAGCATTTATCTCATGTCAATTGATTAATGATGGGTACGTCTTTTATAACTTAATCACAGTATATGTTAATTTGGCAGCTTCTCTTCAAGACAAGGAACCTAAAAAAGGGGTAGGAAAAAGATGGAGGGAGAAGTGTTGAAGGAAAGACGTAAACTAGCTGGCGTGAAGGAGCTGGGAGGAGGGGAATGAATGGAGCAAGAGAAATTTTGGAGTTGCGTGGCTGGGTTGAAGAGGGAGGTGGGAGCAGGGCTAACTTAGCATGCAGGCAGAAAAGGCAGCTGCCTGCAGCCTTGAAAATGAGTCGACCAAGAGATCCATAATCATTTAATTGAGGGAATGACAGTGGGCCAGGAGGGCTGACATTTACCAATTAGATTGAACAGAGCGAAGGAGGGAGTGTTTGTATTTAAGAACAGAACTCAATTGCACTCCAAATTGGCGGGAGATGCACAAGAAGAAAAATGTTTGCAATGACTTATCTGAATCTTTAGCAACATTCCTTCAGGTCATTTCTGCACTGTTCAAAACTCTGAGTCCTTTACTTGTTTCTCTATTCAGTCTTTTAGTTTCTTAGCAATTTGTGGCCTTATCATGCAGGTTTTATTAAGGTAAATTTCCCTTTCAGTCCCAAATTAGTAGAGGTACTGCCTGTGTAATGCCTAAATTATTTGGTTCTTTGAGCTATTATCTCAAGTATTGCAAAGTCATTATTCATCAGTAGTCAGTTTGCGTGTGTACCTGACTTGTGCCCTACTTGGATTAAAAAAGTACACTCTGTAAGAAACTGTAAGTCAAAGCCTATAGAGCAGGAGAGAAAGGTCCACTCCTTCTGGGGCTCTGAGCACTACTAATGCACAGTGCTTTCTAAGAAACACCTTCTAGTGCTTAATAAAACACAATTAATTTTAAGTTAATTTCTAATGTTTATAGAAGTACTGACATTTCAGTGAACAGACTTGTGCTTGAGTGAAATGCTATTTATTTCATTTTTTTAGTAGTTGCCCAGTTGACACAAAATTGAAAAAGAACTTCAAATTGTGAACAAGTAACATTCAAACTTTTTCTTTGTTAAAAGGTATAAATGTTGAAAACATCTGAAGTGACTTCTGGTGGGGTTTAAAAAAAAATCAGAACACTTTTTGAACTGCTTTACCATTGTGATGTGAAAGAAGTTTTGCTTCACTTTGCTTTTCTTTCGTCTTGGATGTCTACATTTCTGCTGCCCTTAGCATGTGAAGTTCTCTTCATGACTGTGTCCTTTGCTGAACTTTTCAACTGTGCCACTGGCATCGAAATACATTTCAGATTTTCTTCTGACTCTCTGCCAGCAAATATTCTTCTATGCTGACTTCATATCAAGGGGTTGAATATCTCTCCTTGGGTTATATAGTTCATCCCAGAGTCTCTCTAATTTAGAATACCTTGTTTTAAGAGCTTTTTTTTTGCCTTTTTTTTTTTTTTTTAATAAAGACATTGGCTTTTTCCTTATCTTTCCAACTTAACTCATAGCTATGTTCATCTAGCTTAAACCTGAGTTAAGTGTCCTGTACCTTATCTGTGCATGTTTTAGAAATTTAGTGCTCTGATGTTACATCTGTTGTGTGATTGGCAAGGACATTCTTGCAACCTGTATTTTTGGAAAAATGACTGAGGACTTTTTCTGCCTGGCACTTTAGCTCCTTGTGCTTTGGGAGAAGTGAATCTGCTTTCTGGTTCAGAATCTCACTGCTAGGAGCAGAGACTTTATGTTTACTTACTTATTTTCATTGTCTGGTACCATCTGGAGGTGACTCGTTTTGTGGGAAAAGAAAAAAAATAATCAGTCTTTGCAATGACAGAAGATCCCAGGAACTTTGATTACTATCCAAAATATTTTGAGAGCTAATAAAAGCAGCCAACATGCCATTTTTTTATTATGTTTCTCCTCTTCACACGTGCTTTCAGAGTTAATCTAGTGCTCTGAGGAGGGGTGCTTGTGTGTGAAAAAAGGACTTCTTCATTGTCACAAGCCTTAGCATACTGCTCTGGTACACGTGCCTGTGAAATGCATTTCATGCTTCATCTGTTATCTAAATGAGATGTGAAAGGAGTTCACACCTCGTTTACATTTTCACTGTTTTATGGAACAGCATAGATGCTTTTCCACTGAAAGTAACAAAATGAGGTCACCAACCCCCTTCTCTCTACTTGGATTGCATCCACAAGGCCTGATCCTTTCAATTCACTAAACTGGAAGTGAATCTGTATCTCTGAAGCAAGTTACTATGAAATGCCAGCATCCTCCAACATGCGACAGTCATCACTATTTTACAGAGCTGTAAGCTGTCCATGCTGAAAATAAAGATGTACGCTATGCATTTACATGGGTTGTCTGAACCCAGAGTGGTTCCTCCTGCACCAAACAGAATATAATCAAGGTGAATAAACAGGAAAATTGACTAAGCTGATATGGAAATAACATAAAAAAAAAGAAGGTGAAAAACAATGTGAGCTTCTGTGCTACGTCCTGCTTGGCTGAGTTTGCAGCAACAACTGCAAGAGTATGTCCAAGGGGTGGAAGGCTGCTGGAAGTCAGGGCACTTCCATGGCTCTGGGATTCCCAGGTGCTGGCTCCCATCCATTTCTGGAGAACTGCAGAACTCCAAACCCTGGCTCCTTGCTGCCTTGTGTTTTATACCAGCATAGAAAAGCTTTTTATGGTGTAAACAGCTGTGGAAGAGAGGATAGTGAGGGCTCAATAATATAGCTGTACAAATTCAGCTACTTCTGTTCTTTCATCAGCTGATTCCTAGTGTTGAAAATAGAGTGGAAATGTAAAGCTTACAAGGTGACATCTACATTTGTCATTTTGCTAATGTTTCAGAAGACATGAACTGAAAATACTAGCTTTCTTCATGGGGTAGCCTTGTTTTTCTTCTAGTGCTCTGTGGTTTCTGTGGGTTCAGGATGCCTTGGCTGGACTTCACATAACTCTGAGAGTACAAAATAGTCATGTGCATCTAAGCAGTCAGCCTTGGCTGCTGCTGTGAATGGAGACACACATTTCAGTAGCACGACTGTGCTGTATATATTTTCACAGAAAACAGAGCGTGGTATGCAAGGGCCTTTTTCTTCCTGTTGTCTACAAAAGAATTCTAAGGAGCATGTGTGGGTACAAAGGTTAGGTGAGATGAATCCCTCTCCTTAGTCTGTCTGCTAATGGAAGGAAGATGTTTGGATAAAGGAGAAAATTCTCATGTTTCCCTAAGAAGAGGGAAAGCAGGCTGAGGTCACGTCTTCTCAGCATCCTGCACTAGAGATGCTAATGGTTCTCAGTTCATTTGATAACTGCAGGAAAGGCAAATCAGGGCTGCCAGTGCAGAAACAAAGAAGCAAACCAAACAAAGCTGTCTTGTCTCCCACCATGTGATAGCAGAATTATTGTTGGCCAAATGGAAAAAGACAAAATCTGTTGAGGCAGAAATACTGTTTCCAAGCTTTATAAGAGGAATCACAAACACTAAGGATAAACAAACTGGAGAGTATTAAATAGTGGTTATGTTCCCCTTATAGTGTTTGCAAGAATGATGAGAAGGAATGTGGTGGACCTGCTGGAGTCTTGTGAGACTATAATGTGCTGAAATGCTTGTCTTACATAGCTCTGGGTTTAAATTATTGTATGAGCAAGAAAACTTAATGAATAGGTTTCTTCTAATGGCTGGCTTTTTGGCTCAGTTCTTGTATGATGCTGTGTGCCCTCAGACACCACTGAAGGTGCTCAGAGTGATTCACAGGATCCCCCTCTTTGTGCTCAGGTTTAATGAGACAGTGTTGTGTGATTTGTTCCATTGTCCAAAGAGGTACCTAGCAGTAATGTTAATGCTTTTCTCTCTCTGCACAACGACACTTTTGCTTTTTTTTTCTATTGTTACATGCCTGTTGTTTCTGCAGATCTTGGTCAGGGCCAGTCTGTGGGATGTCTGGGCTGTGCTACATAGGCACTTGCATACATGGACATACATGGATTAACACAGCTCAAAGCAGATTTGGGATACATTTCAGTTCTGTGGACAAGTGTTTGGGCTGCTTCACTGGGGAGCAGCACCATGCTGGCTAAATTCCTGAGGAAATATCCACCCTCCTCCTACTTTGCAACTTGCCATGCCCTTGTCAGGATCAGTAAAATCTCAGCCCAGGATTTTTCCTAGCCTCTGTCATGCTAATAAGTGTCAGGTATGTACTTTGTTTCCTATTTCTGTTGTATTTTGCTTTGCTTTCATTTTGTTGTGTATGCAACATGTTGGAGGAATTAAGCCATGATTCCACCCTTGCTTCTCCTCTGCAAGGTAATCTTCCCAGGAAACACCCTGGGAACAGGATGCTCCTTCAATATATATTTGGAAACTCAGAAGAAAAGAAGCAGCATATTCATTGATTAGGAAAATTTCTCCAAGGCCAAATTAATGTGTGTGGATGGACTATAAATTTTTACAGTGAATCCTGCAAGACCTGAGGAAATAGGTGCACCATTTAGTTTTACAGTGAGAAATTCAACCATCTCTATAAGTACCAATGAGATTTGGAGTATTTTGTGGGCTGAAAAGAGCTGAAAAAAACACAGCTTCTCTCCGTTTAACTCACAGAGACTAGGTTTATCAACTTTTGGGGTCCTGATATATGCATGCAGGCTGGTAGACTGACATTGCTGACATTTCTTTATGTGTTTTGATCATCTGTGTGAATGACCAAACACTCTGTTCATGGCCAGTGCACTAAGTCCTCTGAAGACTTCTGTAACCTGACTGCATGTGCAAAGCAGTGCCTGGCAATAAACCAAGAGAGCTAGCAAGAAGTGTATTTTAGCAGGTAAATGGTCCTGCTGGTGCCAAACACGGCATAGGATCACCTTTGCGAATGAAGGGCAGAGCATCTGGAAATAAATAGAGCTCATGATACAGGCCTGTTGATTTCTTTTGAGGTTTTACGTCTTTTAAATATTCATAAGAATTTAGGTTTCACCTGAGTCAGTGGTGAGTCAAACCATGCACAGTGAGATCTTTTGCTTTCCTTCCATTGTGTCAGTCTATTCACAAACTCTTGACAAATTCTATATTTGAAGTTATTTCAGGTCAATGTAAATCGGGCAAGCAGTTAGGTAACATTTTCCATGGCTTGGCAGCAAAGTCCTACTAGTGATCTAAATTGCAAAACTCAATGTCTTGAAAGATCTTCACTGAGCATATTCTTCAGGTTAGTGTAAAGGTCAAGAGTAAGTATCCTTGAAGGCTTCATGTTGATCTGTGGCAAAGAGTTTATTGGATTTAGCTGTATAGTTTCCAGTGCTGATCTCAAGCCCACCAGACCGCTGCAGCAGGGGCTTGGAGCAGAGTGAAGTGTGGTTTGTGCAGGAATTGCCCACGCTCAGAGCTAATGGGGTCTAAAAATAACCAGGCTCGAGATTCATTCAGATTTGCTGAGAAAACACGTGAAGACCCCTGAGAGTATTTGTGCACTAATCTAAGCTGACCATGCCACACGTGCTAAACTAGCAGCTTTTCTGGAGCAGGAGAGAAGGGAGAAGAGAGTGATAAAGGGAAAAATATGGAAGATACTGGTTAACAAGACAAATGAAGAAGCACTGGAGATACAAGAAAGTTGGAAAAGGATACGGGGAAGCCCTATGTTGTTTAGCTAAAACCAAATAATTCTGATTTTGCCTAGCAGAGCAACATTTCTCTGGAACAATGAAGTTTTTTTGCATGGACTTTTGCATCAGAAAGATGTGTTGTTTCTTTAACTGGTAAAGCTGCAGTAAGACTTTCTTAAGTTACATACAGACCTCTGTGAACATATTTACGCCTGACATGAAACTGAAGACTCCTGTCCTCTGAGTCACCTGGCCAGTGTTCAGTTTCTCCTACTTAGATTAGCCTTTTCAAAGAAACCACTATGTATTTGATTTGCAAATGTTTTGCTGTTCTTCTGCAAAATAGTAAAGGCATATAGCAGTGCTGCTAGAAAATATCACTTGGGTTCACTTTATACTCTACCATAACCCAGGAGCAGTTCTGCTGCCTGTGAGGGACAGTGGAAAAAGGAGAAAGCTTTTAAATACACATAAGTTTACAAAATTAGTGTTCTTTTTCAAGCTATCTGGAACATCATGATCTCACTCCAAGGGTTATGGAGGTATTTGACAGCAAGTAAAAGTCAGGGGCCTGAAGAACTACTTTGTTTTTAGCATGTGTCCTCCTTTTCTCAGTATCTGTGACTCATGTAGACAGATCCTCAACTACATTGTGAAATGCCACATCCATTTTCACTACACTTACTGTTTAGACGAACAGCTTTAGCTGCCAGAATATTCAATAGTAGACCTCTTAGCGAAAATGTAGCATGCTCCATCAAGAACTTGGCTGTTCTTGTATGTGTCAAGTGGTTTTCAGAAAGATATTGCTGTATTTTTGGCTTTGTTTAGAAGAACATGGAAGTGTTAACAATTTATTCACAGTGTGAGACAAACAGATATTAATAGAATTTTAATGAAGGCCGCTCAACAAGATTTTTTTATTGGGTGTTGTATATGTTCCTGTTAATACTGTGAGAGTCAAAAATATAGGCATCATAGGACAAGTATGGAAACAACTGAACCACGTAGCCAGAGACAGCAAGAAAGAAGAAAGCAAGGAGGCAATTTCAGCTGGACAGTACTAGATGGTCAGTCACCACCAAAGCCAAAGCAATTATTTCCAGATTCCCCTACAGATTTTCATGTAACAGCGTGAAAAGACTCAGGGGCACTTGAAATGCATCTTCACATATTGCTCCAAGGTGGAAGGGGCTTTCCTGTTTTGGGTTCCTCTTCCATCTCTCTTTACGTTATTGCTTCTCAGTTCTGCCTTTTATATATATATAATTTAAAACAGCTGCTACCTGCTGATACTCCCTTAAAAGCCTACGTTTTCAAGTACACAGAGGCACAGTTTCAGGCCTCCAGCTTCCCATCCTTACACCTCAGTGACCTTAATAATGCCTCTGCCTACTGAAGTGATAAAGAGAGGATGTACTTCTGTTGGCCCCTGCTCTCTGAAGTGAAATATTGAAGCTTTCATTTTGTTAGTGAGAAAATCCTTGCTATGCACTCTCTCATTTCTGACCCCATGTTTCGTTGCCACTAGCTCTAATGCCAGCTTTCTGTGGGGAGAGCATGATGTATCTATGGAAGGCAGCTTCCCCAAAGGCTGAATGCTCTTCCCTGATGAAAGACTCCTTTCATTAGTGGACAAGAACATAAGGATCAACTATTACCAAGTCCATGGCACCAACCTACTTACCATCTGAATGCAATAAGGATGCTGGAGACTTCTACTCTATTAGCCCCTAGAACAGCTTTGTAATTAGCAATTTCCATTTCAACGCATTGCTGAAGGGCATAGCTTCAGGTGCAGTTCATTCCCAAATGAACACTGGTAACTGCGTCCTTTCTAAATCTTTGTGCCTTTATATTGTCCACAATATTACCTGCTTTTAATGCAGAGTATGGCTCAGTCACATTTCCTTTGCCCTCTGCAGTGAGTTTAGCTGGTTTGGTGGCTTTCACCCAGTCCTTTGCTCAAAATGTGAGCACATGGAAAGAAACAAGACACTGGGGGAGATGGGGTGGGTACTCATTCAGAGTTTCAGAAAAAAACCCACCACATTGGCAGCAGTTATTAGGTGTGATATATGGGAATAGGGTATGTCAGGATTAATTAACTTGAATCTTAGTGTGTATCAAAACAAAGACCTGTAACTGCAGTCAAGTTTTTTCTCAGTCCCTTGACAGATTTTTCACGCGTGCCACTGTCACCTACACTTATCCTTTTAGACTTGGGCAACCAAAGGGAAACAAAGCCTAAAAGCCTTGCTCTTATGTAAGGCTTTTGTGAGATCTTACTTTCAGCTAAATACTAACAATACTGAAAACAGTTTACTAACCTCTTCAGGAAGTCAACTAACTCTTAGATTTTATTCAGAGAGGGCTTTGCTGAAGTCAGTAAGAAAAAACTTAGGATCCCTCCCTCCAGTGTTCAGGGGCTTCAGGGTATGAAGCCATCACCGAAAAATACTGTAGTGATATCCTAAGGGGAAAACAAACACAGCAGCTCTGGTTTAGTTTGCTCTAACAGCTTGTGCTCCTAGGAGCAGCTTCCAGTTCAGTTTTTTATACTTTTATCTTGGAGGGCAGGGCAAGTTCACTGCTCACATCTAGCAGGAGCTGCTGCCAAAAGGACAGTGCAGTTTGATTCCTGACACTGCATGCTAGCAAAAGAAAAGATGAAAAAAGGTTTTGCTGGTTATGAGGGAGCCTGTGTTTGCAGAAACCCTTCCCTCTCCCTTTCCAATTTTTATTGCTTTCTCTCAGTGGGATGGCATCTTGTTTTGCCAGGATGCCTGTGGGATAGCTGACTACTTTTGTGGTCTTTCATGCACATCCACCTGCTTCAGGACAACAGAAACTACAATATAATTCAGCTGTACCTTAGGAAAAATGCATTACAGTCACAAGAGACACCAGACAGACCCCTTTCCTTGTTAGACTCAAAGAATCACCTTTGCTTATGCTACGGACACCCGTGGTCCCACTGGCAGTGCGTGAGATGCAGCCCCTTTTCTAAAATCTTTGGTGTTCTGCTTTCCTATCCACTATTTTCATTTATTATGCAAGCCTTACTGATAATTGTGCAGTCTTTCTGGGCTCCTGTGTGCATGACCTTAGCCTTAAATTTTAATTCTGAAGTGACTTAAAAAAACCCCCAAAACAACAACAGAACTATTTTGACTTCCTGCATTTTCCTTTTTATTTTTATTTTTCTATGTGTGTGTCTCATATGCTGAATATTAAATGGGAAAACAAAGATGTATATCATCTGGAACTGAGAAGGAGCACAGGTGCACCTACCAGGCAGTGAGTGAAAACAAAACAATTCATTTAAAATGTTTTGATTCACTATTGTACACTCATACTTTATTCGACAGCCCAAAATGACACCTCAAGTCCGCCTATGCACACACACAGCTTGGAATGGAGATGTTTTCTTGGCTCCTGCATGTTATGAATTTTTGCCGCAGCTCTGCTTGAAGTTGTCTGGCACAGGTGCTTTTCTAAGTATACTGAGGTGGAGGTGAAAGAGAGGGATGAGAGAAGGGTCAGGGATAAAAAGGAAAAAAACCCAAACCAACATGAAAAGAAAATAACATCTCAAATATTTATAAGTGTATTTCTTTACCAAATGTGCTAGCCTCAGTCCTATTGGCTATATGCAAAGTTTCCATTCATTTTTCCAAGTCTGTGGTTTTGGTTTGTGCTGCGAAATCCTCTCTCTATCAGGGCACGAGAGCAGTTTGACTCTGGGTGACATTGACAAGAAATTGGAATGGCAACAACAGAAAAGCATTCTCTGTATAGAAGTCTTTGTTTACCAGCTTGAGTAATTGTTTTTACAAGAAAAAGTGACTAGCCTCATTCCTCTGGTATTTTATTGAGTTCTGATCAGGACAGGCAGCAAAAACAACTCTTATATGGCTTAGAGGTGGAGCTGCCTATCCTGGTTTTGCTCTGGCTTGCTGTTTATTCTTGGAAGGTAACTCCCCACACTTTTCTTCTGCCTTTGTCTCCTAAGAGTGTAAGCTCTTCTTGAGACAAAATAACTTATTTGAGGTGTTTGTGTCATATTTCCCACATAGGAATCAGTGAGCTCTCTGATAGTGGTGGTATGAAGGTAGAATCTGCTCGCTTCTGTCCTGCCCTCCTGAGAAGACGGGATGTGAATTGCCCCAACACCCATGTGTGTGGCTTCACCTCATCTTACTGTATATCCACAGTTGGGTTTAGTCCATTTGTTTCACTCTGTAAATGGAGCCAGAGAGTAGCAGCCCTGACTCCTGGCTCCATTCAGGACCCTGTAAGTGCACACAAGAGAAACAACATGTCAAAAGTGCACTATCTCCTATGTTATTTCTGGTGTAGCTTCCTCATCACAGGCTATAGAAGAGTGTGTATATAGGGAAAAAAAAAAAAAACAACATCAGGTTATATGTTCATGGGCTCTGAGCTAACTGCTGCTTCTCTGGAGAAAGGTCTTGGAATTTCAACAGATCCTAAGGAAACAAAAGCTTAGTGTTCATTTTTCTTTTTGGTTAAAAAAACCAAAACAGATAAAATGTTAGGAATGGTCAAGAGATGAGTAGATAATAACCTTGGTTCACTCTTATCTTTAATAGTGTATGTATTTCTTGTCTCCTAATCTCAGATAGAATGGAGTAGAGCTAGAAAGGTTTAATAGACAACAGGGATGGTTAAAGATATGTAATGTCCAAATAAGGCAGGACTCTTCAGTGTGCAAAAGAGATGACAAAATCGTGAATAGCACAGGTAAGGCAGATAAGAATTGACTGCATATTGCTTGTGCCAGTGGGAGAGCTCAGGGGTATGGAGTGAGGTTCAAAAGAAGCAAAACCTTGTGGGTGACTCCTCATGCAGTGAAATATTCTGTGCAGCTCTGTGCTGGAGAAAGTTGTGTGGCACTTCATAGTTTGAAGGGAGACCAGGCAAGTTTATCCATTTCTACAGTCACTGTTAGCTCCAATATGGTAGAAGTGCTTTCACCAAAATAAAAAAGAAAGTGGTCATGAGACAGATCCTGTTATCTGTGAATGCTGGACAGACTCCGAGCTGTCACTTCCCCTGAGGAAGCAGACTAATGAGAGAGCAGCAGGACTAGCAAAATGAGCACTAGTTGGTTTGAATGGTGATATCTAGCTCTTTTACCAAAATCTTCAAACCAAAGGTCATGGATATTAAATAGTTATAAGAACAGTCAGAATAAGATATTTCCCTAGAGCAGGAAGAGGGAGCAGTGAGGAATAAAAGACAGAATGGCATGTTAGGACAGGAAAGGAAAACCTGGGATAGGTTTATACGTGTATTAACAAGGTGTGTTAATAGGGTTTTTGCCATGCTGCCTGGCAGGACAATGACTCACATGTTTCATAATATGCTGGGCCAGTCCTGGACCTGACTCATGACCATTGCCGAGCCAGGAGAGAGGCACTGGTTTGAAAAGGAACATAATGAACAGATTAATAGGGAAAAATCAAAACCGACTAGCAAAGAAAGTTAAAAAGTATGATAAAACTTTGGACCTGGTTGTACTAGAGTTATGAAGAGAAAAGCAGGAAGATATTTTCTTTAAAAATAATTAATTCTCTGTAGTAGGGATGTTCCTTGATGGCAAGGGAAGGACTTCATAAATATTGCTAAAACAGTCGATCAAAAATGGAGGAGTGTGAAGTGCACACTAGCTACTTGTAGATGTCCTGTAGGTTAGATGACACAATGACTGAGGAAGAAATCCTCACTGAAAACCAGCTTTTGCACGAGAACGGCATACCTGGTTGGCAATACTGGTCATAGAGTAGGACCCTAACCAGAAACAAACAGCAGAAAAAACAGCCCAAGAGAGCAGGAGTAGTCAGGCATTCATCTGAAGGATAAAGTTCTGGAAAAATTGCGGTGGGTTTAAATATGCTTGGTCTGTAGAAAGCACCCAGGTAGGAACCAGAAGAAAATGTATAGTCACCATGTATATAGTTCAATTCATAAAGCACATATGGTGAGGCACTGTCCTGGTTTTGTTAAAAACAATGCCAGTTCTCTTTTAGTGATTTTTCCTTTAAGCTAACTTCTTCTAGGTAGCTGTAGTTTTCTGAGCTTTAGCTCCGGCGTGGCCAAAGTGGATTTTGTGTCACATATAAATATGGCCAACGAGTGTGTGTAATGGAGGAGACGAGCAGCTTGGATTCAGCGGGATCGCAGCAGAGGGCTATTTTTGCTGTTTGGAAGAGGCAGCATTTGCCTGGCTATGCTTTGACAATGGATACAAATGTTCTAGGTAGACGGGTTGCAAGGGATTGCACTGCTTTGGAACACACACTGGTGTTCCACCAGGCACAGGAAGGATTCTTGCCTGCAAGGTCCATTAGCTCAGAGGCATTTGGGCACTCTCGGAAGTCTGGGAGATGGCTCCAGCTCAAGGGAGGATAGGATAGGATAGGATAGGATAGGATAGGATAGGATAGGATAGGATAGGATAGGATGGGATAAGGCTTGGGCATCTCCTCTGTGGCACGACCAGCCTGTGGGACAAGGAGCCAGGTCTGGCTCACATGCTCAGGGAACAGCCGATCGCCAGCACTGGGGTCAGGAAGGAATTTTTTCCCCCGGGGCAGATTGGCCCTGGTCCCCGGGGGTTTTTTGCCTTCCTCTGCAGCATGGAGCATGACCACTTTGCAGAGCTCCTCTGGGCCCTTTTGGCTCGGTTCCTGCCTGCTGCTCAAGCACCACGATGATGGCCTCTCGTGCCCTGCAGCTGGGGGAGGAAGGCTTTTTTTCTCCCACGTGAGTATCAAGTGTCTCCATGGGTTTTTGCCTTCCTCTGCAGCAGTGAGCACGGCTCCTCAGCCCTGGGCCACCTTTGGGCCATTGTGGCTGGGTGCCTGCTGCTCCTGCTCCACGAAGGTGGCCCTCGTGCCCTGCATCTGGGGGGAGGAAGCTTCTTGGACTCCCAGGTTGAGCCCCGAGGGTGCTCCCGGGGTCCACCATGGCCTCCCAGGTTGAGCTC
This sequence comes from Nesoenas mayeri, assembly GCF_963082525.1. Lineage (NCBI taxonomy): Eukaryota > Metazoa > Chordata > Aves > Columbiformes > Columbidae > Nesoenas > Nesoenas mayeri. The sequence goes on from NC_137543.1 coordinate 112,331,403, forward strand.
CAAGGGTGTTCCCGGGGGTCCTCCACAGACTCTCAGGTTGCACCCCAAGGGTGCTCCCGGGATCCATCAAAGCCCCCCAGGCTGAGCCCAAAGGGTGCTCCTGGGTGTTGCTTCTCAACCTCTGTCGCATTGAGCACAGCCCCTGGTCAGGGCTCCTCTGAGCCCTTTCCCCTCAGTTTCTGCCACTGCTCTTGCACCTCCAAGGCACCGCTGGTGTCCTGGATCTCTTGCTCTCTCTTGTGCAGGGTAAGTTTGCAGCAGGCGCCAGCTCTGCTCTTCCCTGGGCTCCATTTCCCTAGGGGTTCTTGCTTGTCCAGAGCAGCCCATGCTTGAAGGGTCTCCAGGTTCACTGCACCATGAGCAGCTGCCACTTGTCAGCTCTCCCTGTGTGCAACACAAGTGCTGGGCAGGGATGAGAGTGCACGTCATGCATCCCAGGCCAAGAAGCCCAGTGGTGGAGCAAGCTTCGGAAGTCCAAAAGTCAGCTTGTCATTGCTGTGTATCTCTTTGGAAAACACCCCATGGTACCCCAAAACTTCTCCTTCTTTTGTGTGTGGTTGGTCCTGATCTTTGTTCTTCTCGTTCTCACTCTTCAGGAACCAGGATGGCTTGGCCTGTGTTCCTGCTGCTGCTCTCTGCAGCTCTGGGACTTGTCTTTGCCAGCCTGCCAAAAAATAAAGCAAAATCCTGTTTCCACTTGTATCTTTTGTGTTACGTGTCCTTGAAATTAGTTTTGGAGCTTTGTGGCATTTGTGTCAAATCGTCACATCTTTATTTGAGGGGTGGATGGAATAGGTGACTTAATTTGACCAATTAAATATTGCATCACATAATCATCATATCTCCTATATAAGAGGGTAATCACGAGGGTCAAGCGCTCTTCGACCATGGCCGGCATCTGGAGAGGACCCTGCCTGTCTGCCTGTGATCCGCAGGCCTCAGGCCCTGCGTCCCTGCAACTGGTTTCCAGTTTGCTGTGAAGTCCCACCCGTGACTTTTGGGGGCCTGAGCTGCAGCTGCTGGAGCCGCCAGCTCCGCACACCTGGCTCTTGCTGCTGGTGGAGTGACACCAACTCCACATCGAGCACTCGAGATTGGTTTTATTTTTATTTTGTATATATTCTCTGTATATTAGTAGCATTAGTAAAAGCCTTTAAAACTCTCCAACTTGAAGTTTAAGTCTTTCTTCCTTCCTCCTCATCTTTCCTATCATCTTTCCAGTCTTCTTTCCGATCTAGAGGAAGGGGCTGGCACGAAGTGAGGGGGTAACAGGGAACGTCTGCCACGATTTATTGCCGCCTTGCTTTAAACCGTGACAATTACCACAGGTGGCACAGTATACCAGCTACAACTTAGGATAAGGACTCAACCCTGCTGAAGCTCTGTGGTGCCACACTCACTGTCAGCACTGTGGACACTTTTTACTGAAGGATATCACCATAGCAGCCACTTTTTCCTGATATGCAGTTACACCTACCAGAAGAAGTGACCGAGCAGTTCTTAGTGCCTTAAAGGTGCTTTTTCCTTGCCTACAGGGAGATAGGGATGAATTGGTTATAAATTATCTGTAACTCGCTCAAAGGACATGCTCCCAGGAACATAATTTGGAAATTAGCTGTTGGTAGCAGTGGAGCTAGTTACCTCCAACCATGATTCTGTGTTTGTAGAGATGCAGCCACTGAAGGCTGAGATGATTGATGGTGGACGAGTTGCTGAGCTTACCTCACCAGTTTATGCCTGCAGCCATCAAGTAATTGTGATCAGGTTTTGGTGTTGTAATATTTCACAAAGTTTTCTGACAATTCTAGGCAAGGATTGTCTGAACTGGCTATACCAATGTAAATCTCATCCATCCACATGATGGCTATTAGTAAAGGTGAATGTGTTTGCACTTTAAACTGGATCTGTTACACTGCATTAAGCATTGAAGAGGGTGTTTGTATTCAAAATTGAAGAGGTTTTACTTCAAGCTTCTCCATTCCAATAGCAAAACAGAGACTAGAAAAGGAGGAGCTGTATTTCTATCCAGCAAGACACTAAAAAGCAGTGAGGAAAAAACTCTAAAAGATGCATTTTCTTGAGAAGTACCCTTTAATGAAATAAAATGGTGTCTCATTGCAGATCTAAAATGTGAGAGCTTTCCCTTCTAGAGTACTTTTCAAGTACCCACACAGGAGGAATCAAAAAGAGTAAGCACACAATTCTGGGTGAGAAGAAGGGTCTTATTGCTTTCTATTGCTCTTCTCTGGCTTGGTCTCACTGTACACGGTGGGAAAAGTGACAGCTCCAGGCACTTGACCCACTGTGTTTACCTGGCAGTGTTTAGCCAGCTTGATAACTGTTGCTAATACTGAGTTAAACAGGTTTATCTATACAACTCAGTCATTTTTTGTGCAATAACCTTTCTGCATGAGCTGCTTTTCCAAGATGGTTGGTGAAATGCAGTTGGATGCCATTTCACTTGTACACCTGCTACTACTGTTTTTATTTACTTGAGCTACTGAATTGTTGTGCAGCTTACAATACAGACAGTGTTTTTATTGGGGGCTTGGAGAATAAGTGTCACATCTATGGAGATAACCAGAGAAGAAGAGGGAGCCGGTGGACATTCTTCCAAATTAGCAAGGAAGATGTGAACAATTTACACAACTTTAAGAGATCCACGTGCCAATACACTGCCACTGAAGAGCAAGAATTTGCATAGTGTCCTTCTGAAACCTGTTCAGAGCCATTGTTGCTTTCCAGTTTTGGAAGCTGTCCACTTGGAAGAGAAGCACTTAAATATATTTATAATGCTTGTGGTGATACATGCCAAGGGCATTTCACAGAATCACAGAATGTTAGGGATTGGAAGAGACCTCAAAAGATCATCTAGTCCAATCTCCCTGCCGGAGCAGGAACACCTAGGTGAGGTTACACAGGAATGTGTCCAGGCAGGTTTTGAATGCCTCCAGAGTAGGAGACTCCACAACCTCGCTGGGCAGCCTGTTCCAGTGTTCTGTCACCCTCTCTGAGAAGAAGTTTCTTCTCAAATTTAAGTGGAACTTCTTGTGTTCCAGTTTGTACCCATTACCCCTTGTCCTATCATTGGTTGTCACCGAGAAGAGCCTGGCTCCATCCTTGTGACACTCACCCTTCATGTATTTATAAACATTAATGAGGTCACCCCTCAGTCTCCTCTTCTTCAAGCTAAAGAGAACCAGCCTTTCCTCATATGGGAGATGCTCCACTCCCTTCATCATCTTTGTTGCCCTGCGCTGGACTCTCTCCAGCAGTTCCCTGTCCTTCTTGAACTGAGGGGCCCAGAACTGGACACAATATTCCAGGTGTGGTCTCACCAGGGCAGAGCAGAGGGGAAGGAGAACCTCTCTTGATCTACTAACCACCGCCCTTCTAATACACCCCAGGATGCCATTGGCCTTCCTGGCCACAAGGGCACAGTGCTGGCTCATGGTCATCCTGCTGTCCACCAGGACCCCCAGGTCCCTTTCCCCTACACTGCTCTCTAATAGGTCATTCCCCATCTTATACTGGAACCTGGGGTTCAATGGAATTCTTTGCAATGACTGATTTTCACAAATTATGAATGTCCTTGGAATGTATCTTTGTCACCTAAAAGCATGGTTACCTGGCAAAAGCTGGTAGCGGAACCTGCCAGAATTTTATATTTCTGACATTGGTATAGTCCACATTATGATGGGATTATTTTGGACAGTTAAGCAGGGGGATGAGATAGAATTCTGTTCTCTGAGTCCTTTTTGCAAGTGATAAATTTAACTTCTGTACCATCAGGAAACTGTATCTTTATTAGAAAGATTGCCAAATGTCCACATGCATCATAAAAATGGGGGACATTCTGTTCAAATGGAAGTTTTCTTGATTAAAAAAAATATTAGTAACTGATGAAAGGCCAGATGAAGACACATTTTAAGTCACGCAAAAGAATTTATTCTTGAACTGGCATTGTCAGTAGGTGCTGCTTAGCTGTTGAACAGTGAAGAATTGTGTGATGCAACAGACATGGCAAAATAAATAATTTCTAACTGCTGCAGATCTGCAGTGCTCTAGGACTTAGAAATACCAAGCAGGTTTTGAACTTTAATTGGAACTGCTTGAAAACAGTAGTATAGACCTGGTTAGTGTTGAAAATATGTAAGCCACCTGTTTGACTACTGGCTAGCAAGTCCTGGGCGGTGATGTTGATGACCTACTGACAGCAACAAAGATAAGGAAGCAAGTGTATGGTGATTTCAAGAAGAAAAGAGTGATACTTTTGAAACTTAACCTACCCCATTGAAATATGACCAGGTACCCATTGTGGTAGCAGAAAGAGGTGATGTAGATCCCAGGAAATGAACTTATGCACAAAACATTGCAGGTTTTTTCGGTAGTCATGTTAATTGTTGTCCAAAGGCGGACATGAGCATAGTAATGTGCTCAATGGGATCTCTCCTCTGGACACCAGTCTGGTTCAATGAGTCAATATGAAAGCCACGTGAGGCAATATATGTATAGTACAGACTGCAACTGCTGCTGAAAGTGTCCTTTTGCCCTCTGGTTAGGATGAGCCTGCTCTAGAGCATGAATGGTAGTAACAGAGCAATTTCAGAGCTGAGGGGCTGTGACTGGTTGTCAGCATTGTGTGAAGATTAAGAAAGTCCTGCAGAACTGACGTAGCTTTTAAAGTTTACCGGGGGATATCAATAAACACTGCTAAGAGATGCAAAGTAGTTCCAAGGGAAATGCTCTTTCAAGAGTATAGCAGCAAGTCCCACACCAAAGAACACCCTTTTTTCAGCAGAGTAACAGAGTCAGGCCTAAATATATCCTTGAACAAATAATAAGATAAAAATAAGGACATCACAGAGAAAAATTGTCAGTTCTGTTTCAGAGTTCCTATACAACATGTTGACCCAACATCACAGTATGGAAGTTGAACTCAAATTATCTTGGAAGGAAGAAGATTCATGTATTATTTTGCATGTGTTTAGTGACTCAGATGATGACTGCAAATCAGTCAGATATGCTTGAGCTCTTCTTGCATTCAGCAATAGCATGTCTTGCTCAGTATCTCAGAAAGCTGAAACACAGGGCTAATTAGGACAGTGCTAATGTGATATAGTGGACTGTATAAAGTAGTGTGTTCCCTTGGAAATGCCATACTTGAAGCACTTGAAAGCAAGTAACCTTAACATTTAGGCAAAAAGAATGCAGCTCTCACCTGCCCTTTTTCAAGCTTGGCAAATGCTGTGCAAACACCAATTTCAGCAAATGTTTTCATACCAATGATCCTAGTTCAAAAGGAGTGAAAGAGCCCACCAAGCATGTGTCATGAAAATCCCACTTGTTCTGCTGTGTTCTTATTGCAAACTGCAAAGAAGGAATTTGGGGATACACCCTGCTATCTGTGTTCCTCCTTCTGTTCTGGATCCATGAAGTCATGCCTGGATAAATGATGCCAAGAAGAGTTTGGGCAGTCGATAGTTGTCTGTATTGTCATCACTCAAAGCTACCTGGGCATCTGGAATTCCCTGCCAAATCAGCGAGTGCACATGCATGAGGAATGGACTCAAACAGGAAAACCACACATCTGAACCAACCAAAACTGATTGTCAGGAGAAGAATGATGTGCAGTATCATTTGAACAGAGATTCTGAAGAGGAGAATTATTATATTAAAAATTTTAGAAACAGTAGTTCATTCAAAGAGGCTTACAGCAAATCTAACATGCTTTCATTAAAGAAAAACATGTACTTACTTTCTTAACATTTGAAAAATTATTTTTGCTTCTAGTTCCTTAATTGCTGTAAGAATATTGGTTTGATAATACATATGTAAAGGATAATTATGTAAAATATATTTGTCAGAATTTAGAAAAGTACTGTTATTAAATATATAATCACATCTACTAAGTTAACTGGTGAGCAAAAATTGTTATGATTTTGGAGTCTATGGACAGAGAAATCTGAAAAATTAAATCAATGAGAAAAATCTTAGGTGATGCCAATAACATATTTTTTTTCCATGTTTCCTTGACTTTGAAGAGAACTTGGGATAATCTAGCAAGTTCTCATGGCTCATGGTGAGACACTGGTGATAGACTGCTACAGACTAGAGGTGGATTAAATTTTTAGTAAAGTGGAAAGGAATTACCAGAGTTAAACTAAAATCGAAAAATTGAAATCTGGTAAGAGCCTGATCAAAGGAAAAACACTGCTTTTTTCAACCAGAATAATTTTGTGTGACTCGGGATGAAACTTTTTTTTGTTTTAATATTGCTATTATTTTGTAAAATTTTTCACTCCTCTTGTTAAATGTTGCTAGATTTTTTAAAAAGGGAGTACAGTTTTACAATGAAAATCCTAAGCTTCAATGAGAGAACAATATGTGTAGGGTTACCTCAGGATTTTCTCTATCTCCTTGTCTCCCACTCTCCCCTTGAAGTGATGAAATGCACAACAGGAGACAGTAGCTGAGGCAGCTAGTTGATAGGAAACCCTTCACACACTTCTTTTCCTAAGGGGAATTCTTTGTCACCTCTGATCACAGGGAGAAAGTGGCCAGAAAAGAAGTGAGTCCTGCCTGCGTATAGCTGACGTGGTGGTTTGCAATGATCCTACAAGTCTCCCACAGCATCCTCACAGCAAAATTGAGGGAGTGTGGTCTGGATGAACGGGTAGTGAGAGGTGGACTGTGAACTGACTGAAGGGAAGAAGCCAGAGAGTCGTGGTCAATAGGACAGAGTCTACTTGGAGGCCTGTATCTAGTGGAGTGCTTCAAGGGTCAGTACTGGGGCCTGTATTATTCAATACATTCATCAATGATTTGGATGAGGGAATAGAGTGCACTATCAGCAAGTTTGCTGGGAGGGGTGGTTGGCATGCCAGAAGACTGTGCTGCCATCCAGCGAGACCTGGGCAGGCTGGAGAGTTGGGAGGGGAAAAGTTTAATGAAATATTACAAGGGCAAGTGTAGAGTAGGGTAGGAACAACCCCAGGTTCCAGTATAAGTTGGGGAATGACCTATTGGAGAGCAGTGTAGGGGAAAGGGACCTGGGGGTCCTGGTGGACAGCAGGATGACAATGAGCCAGCACTGTGCCCTTGTGGCCAGGAAGGCCAATGGCATCCTGGGGTATATTAGAAGGGGGGTGGTTAGTAGGTCAAGAGAGGTTCTCCTTCCCCTCTGCTCTGCCCTGGTGAGACCGCACCTGGAATATTGTGTCCAGTTCTGGGCCCCTCAGTTCAAGAAGGACAGGGAACTGCTGGAGAGGGTCCAGCGTAGGGCAACAAAGATGATTAAGGGAGTGGAGCATCTCCCTAATGAGGAAAGGCTGAGGGAGCTCGGTTTCTTTAGCTTGAAGAAGAGGAGACTGAGGGGTGACCTCATTAATGTTTATAAATATGTAAAGGGTGAGTGTCACGAGGATGGAGCCAGGCTCTTCTTGGTGACAACCAATGATAGGACAAGGGGTAATGGGTACAAACTGGAACACAAGAGGTTCCACTTAAATTTGAGAAGAAACTTCTTCTCAGTGAGGGTGACAGAACACTGGAACAGGCTGCCCAGGGAGGTTGTGGAGTCTCCTACTCTGGAGGCATTCAAGACCTGCCTGGACACCTTCCTGTGTAACCTCACCTAGGTGTTCCTGCTCTGGCAGGGGGATTGGACTAGATGATCTTTCGAGGTCCCTTCCAACCCCTGACATTCTGTGATTCCTATGGCAAGGGGTCTCCCTGTTGTGCCCTCCTTCTGCCTGGCTCCTCCATACCCCCTGGCAGATGCCACATTTACTGCCACATGTAAGAGATGCTTCACCTTCTTGTCAGAGGGAAACATCAAAATGAATGAAATGAATGTGCTTGAGATTTGTAAAGGGGCCTATTTAAAAGAAGCATGATGATAATGGGGCTGCTGGGCAGTGAGTGGAGCATGGATGGTTCCCACCAGAGAAGTTGGAGTTGGCAGCTCTTAGAGGCCTCTGCTGGGCTCCCATGCTGGCCAGGCTCAGCAAACTGTCAGACAGCCAGGCTGATTGACAGGGCAATCCGTGTCTGCTGCTTTACGATATGGGTTTTACACCAGATACTTTCCTGGGGTCTTTTCTGCAGTGACACTCATGTCCTTGACACATGGCTGTCGCTATAGCTGGGTGAGTTGTGGTGCTTGAGAAAACAGCCCTGGAGTGACAGCACGAGGACGTATATCCTTCCCTGGTTGTATGTTACTGTTTTATGGAACTGTAAGAAATCGCTTTTCCTCTTTTGTGAGGAGGTAAGTCAAAAGTTGGCGGGTGGGTTTTTTTGTTTGTTTGTTTTGTTTTGTTTCCAGATCAAACTAACTCTCCAAGTTCTGCCAGAGGAACTGGGGTGAAAAAAAGACAAAATAAGGCTCCTGATCTTGTTATGCTTTCCATATACAGAAAGACAGACAAGTGATAATGTGAAGAAAAAGATTCCTGCTCATTGTGCATCTTAAAGGTCAGCACCCCTTACACTACATCACTCCCTCCTACTGTTATGTGGTCAAATAGTTCACACAAAACTGGGAGACAGGCCAGAGCCAGATGATGTAGATTTGGAGCAAGATTTCAAAGGCTCCAAAAATCTACTTTCTCACCAGCTCTGGGCTTAAGTTTGAGCTCACTGGGAAAATAAAGTTCATCTGCAAAAACTCCACATGAGGTGTGAGACCTGTTTCATGGCCTCGAACGTGGGTGGTGGGAAAGAGTTATCATGTCAGATTTTGGCCATCTTTGATTCTAGCAAAACTGGATGTTGTTTTTGTTTTAATTCTGCAGAAAGAAATTTAAGACCCAGCTGAACTCAATAGCCTGTAGCTGCAGTTTCCAGAGTGTCTTCTGAGTGCATCTGCCTAAGAAAGCACTGCACCAACTGCCAGGTAAAACTAAAATATTTTGCTCCTCATGAAATACCACATCACGTCATTAAATGTGTAAGGAGAAATATGTGTGCAGCTGACTGATTAATGGATAACTGATAGTCAGTTCCATCAGTGTATCTTCAAAACCATAACAATATTTTCTCTTTCTTCTTCAGAGATGTTTTCAGGCTAGGATGGTAAAAAGGTATAAGCCAAATTAAGCCTGTGTTATCTTTTGCATGGCTAACCAGACTTGCTTGCTGTCCTTCTACTTGTACACTGAGGTCTGCAGCTTCTCTTGTCCTCTTCATACAAGCTAGGGACCTACATAAAAAGACCGTCCTTTCTGAAGAGCCACCTCAAGGGATGGCAGTAATGTGCAACCCCTGTATAATCCCGTGTGGTGACTTCTGGTAGCCTCCTTATTGTGCAGGTCTTCAGACTAATATCTTGTCTCACAGTTCATATTCATACATTTAATTTCTCTGTGAGGCGCTTGGGCCAGATCCTTAAGTGGTGTAAATCATGATGGTGTCATTAGCCATACTGACTTCAGCAAATTTGTGCTGATTAAGAGCAGCTGAAGGACCCTTATTTCTGAATTCCTGGACATTTTTCTAACCTATTGCTTAGAAATGGATATAGCTGAAATAAATAAATAAATGCATTAAGTCAAGAGTATTATAGGATGTGGCTCTGTTTCCATGGAAATTTGATCTTTTTCTTATCCAGTTCTTTTTTTTCTCTGTTAGCCAATTTAACCTCTCTATCCTTCTATTAAAACTCTTCCTCATTAAGCACAAGGTTGCAGGGTTTTTGCTAGAGAATGTGGGCAGAGAAATATCAGGTTTTGCATCTGTTTGGTGAATTAAAAAAAAAAAAAAAGGATCTGAGCTATAGGGAGTGTGGAGGAGGGTGAAGGTAGAGGGAAATATAATCATATTAAAAATAAAAATAGAAACAGTTTGGATAATCACTCTGTAAATTAGTAACAGGCACGTAATCCATAAGTCAGTATCTTTTCTTCCTGTATTTGTTCCACTTTACATTACATTAAGAGATGCTTTGTCACTTAGGTGTACAACAGGGTACAGTTTGGAGTAATATGACGCGATATTAGTTACATAATGGTATGTGACCAATAACATTTAAAAGCAGAATTTGCTGGCTGACTGGCTTGATGGGTTGGTGTTGAAGGGGGTGTTGGATATTGTGGCAGTTCTCTGCCTCTTTCTCATTTTAATTTCTGAGTCACTTTCTCAGCTGTGGTGACAGGGCTTTCACATTGAGAACTGCCAATAAAGGATTCAAGTATTTTCTGAAAGCCTCCTGCTAATTAATTCGTACTCTGAAATGCACCTGAATGACAATGAAGGCTTCTGAGCTATTCCTGAGTGCTTTCTCCTGGGCCAAGTTGCTCTTTCTCTTATAAATTTGGACATAGCTTTTGTCCTGTCTGCACTTCTTGTAATGTAATGGTGACATTTTTTAAGTGGTGACCCAACCCAGCCTTGGGAGCAACATAGTTTTTCTCTCTCCCTCTGCTTTGCAATTGCTGAGTAATGTAGTGTGGTCCAGTGGCAAGGTGTGGAACTTCCAGGCATGCAAATGCCTAAGTCAAGAGATAATACAGAAAATTACATAAATATTCCTGCATTTTTGTCATCTGTGGCAACTATTTTTTTTTGAGCACACCTTGTGTAAAGATACTGCTTCAGGAAGCTCCAGGTTGGTCCTAATCTCACTGTAGTCTTATAGGTCTTGCAAAACTATGATTTCTTCTGCGTAGAGAAGGGTCAAGCACTTTGACTGTGGGGGAGATCAGAGGGTGTGAAAGCTCCATAGGGGCAAAAACGTTTTTTTGATTTCCTGAAGAAACATTAATCAAGCTTATGTGGTATATATAAACATTATTCCTGGTGAATTTTATTATACTAATTGTATATCTGAGAGAAATGCACTCTAACATGTCAAACAATGTCTTCCTTTCCACTTCCTTTCAAGCTCCCAACAACTGTAATTCCTCCTTTACGTTGCCTGGTTTCAGGACACGGCTTCCATGGAGGTTTAACTTCATGCACTTTCATGTCTGAAAATGCATTTGGGAGTTAGGTGGATCAAACACTCTTCTTTCCAGAGCTCCAGGCTTGCATTGTTTTCCCTGACAGCGGGGAACTGCAGCTGCTGGTTCCTCTTCATTATCACAGCACTGCTGCCCTCTTCCTTCAGCAACATCTCTTTCACCATCCTGTGAACCTGGTGGCCAGGAGGGAGCCAAGGCCAATCGAAGAGATTCAACCACACTTCTGTCTTGCTCACAGAGCAGTAGTAAAACTGGTTTATGTGTTGTCCAAGTGCTGATCAGGACTGCAGGTGAGAACCTCAGCCGTGGTACAGCCGCTCCTCTCACCCTTGGAAGTCAGAAGAGCTGCGCATCAGAGGAGGGAGGGGTAAAACTAACTGAGCGTCTTGTGTTGATTGTGGCATAGTGAAGCCATGTTGTATGTGCACTTTTCAATCCAGGGGGCTCATCTGAGGCAGCCAAGTTGGATTTCCAAAAAATCTTCCAGGCTATGGCCCAATTGCCAGCCATATATCAGGGTGTCCAGCCCTGAGAAGGAAAGGCAGGAAACATCTTAGGGAGGCTAAAAGGTGAACAGTTTTTTGGTGGGCTGGAAGCAATTCTTGACATCTTTATATGCAACTGCGTCTTTCCTGGGATTCTGTATTTCTTCTCCTGTCATATAAGCAAATATGATCTGTCATATTGCTAAAACATCTTTGTCACACATTTTGCAACCTTTGTGTGACAAGGCCCTGCTTGTACCAACAACCTTGTGACCAGATATGTTCTTATTATGGGATAGGATCTGTCAGTCATACAATGATAAGGCAGAAGTTCAAGTCCTTTGTGATAAGGCAGAAAGTCAATGTGACCTGAGAGACAAGAAGTTAGAGGAAGGGTAATAGGTGACATGAACTGCACAGTCAAATAGTTGGATATCAGTGCTTGAGATCACTTACAAACTCTCATGAAAGCAACTTATGATGCTTGTCTGGGATAAATAAAAGCAGGGGGAACCTTCATTTCCCATTGCCAGAAATGATCTCCAGAGTCATTCAGTTCCCACAGAGATATTGATTTAATTAAATATGTATCACTTCCTCTAATTATTTCTTGGATAAACTTGGCAGAAGTAGGGGATGGAAAGGGGGGATTCCTCTGGGAACCACCAAACATGTTACTCATCTTGATTTAGAGCCTTTTCTTTGCCTAGGAAAATGTATCCTCTTGCAATCCTAGGATGCCTTTGCTCTTGCACTGGATTTCCTTGCACAAGACTTCTCTCGAGAAGAGATCTTCTTTCAAGAGAAGATCTTGAGATCTTCTTTGAAGAAGAGATCTTTGTTAGAGGAGTGTGCTGTACCACCAGGAAAGTGCCCAATTATAGATTAGTGGATACAAAGGCCAGAAGGAACCACTTATCTGAGCTCCTGCGTAACACAGGGCATAGGACTTCATCCACTAATTCCTGCATCAAGCCCACAACTTCTGGCTGAGCAAGACAACATTTTATGTATGCCCTGCATTAGTGCTTTATTTCCTACAGTGGAATTGTTTCATCTGCTATGGATGCGTGTGCAACCTGCCCCTCAAGTAGTCACATTATCTGACAGTTATGTGAGGCTGATGGTGGGAGGACTGGTGATCTCTGGGCTGTGTTGCAGGGAGCTGGAAGGACGCTCTGATGTGATTCTAGGAACACAAGGGTTCCTGCTGCAGTAACCAGAGATTGGGAGCCAAGGCTGCAGACTAGGAGGAGTCTGATCCAGCAGGAGCTGGATTGAGCTGTCAAATGTACGTCATGTAACCACCGATCACCCACTAGGTCATTATAGAGTTTGAGGGGATTTATGAGGACAGTTCTGGGTTTTGATTCTTGTTTTCCATTTACTGTCATTCTAATTCTTATAGTGAAGAATTTTTTATTAAATGTTTACCGATTTTGAATTCAAGTATGCGTTCAGATGCACATTATAGTAGACTAGTTCTGAATATTGAGATGACAGCTCACACAAAAGTCAGAAAACAACAGGTATATTTAACTCAGTAGTCAGCTGGATAAATTGTTAAGAAAAATATGCCTCTAATGTAATTGCTATCAGTAGCATACATTCGGCTCCCAGATGTGGTTTTATTTCTGTCTTTGTTCCAAATCAAGCTTTTATCTTTGTATGTCCTGGTTTGGCCTTTGTATTAAGCAAAACAGTGATTGCCATCTTCCCTGGAAAACAGGAGTGAGCATAGGTCCCTTTGTTATAGGTTGCTCTCTGCTTTCTACTAGTGATGCCAGTTCTTCCCTGGGAGGGGAGTTTGCTGTGGAGAAAATGAGTCAAGAAGTGAGACTAAGTCACCAGCAAAAATAGAGAGAAAAAAAGTGAATTTTAGTTTTGATAAGGAAATAACTGCCATGGATATTTCAACCGCCGTTCTGTGACAGCAGCTGCTTCACCTCAGCCAACTGGGCTGCAGGTAGCTGAACTCCTTGTGCCTAATGCGATAGCTTTATGCTCTTGGTAAGGTCTCCTTTCTGTTGTAGACAGCTCTAGGTATGCTCACTTGGCCAGCATGAGTATTAAGTTAGCAAGCTATGGTGTGGCTCAGGATGATACCAGAAAGGATCAGAAGATGCAGTGTTGGAAGACAAGATCATGAGCCTGTTGGTTTTGTGGAAGCAGCACTCTGGCAGGAGATTAGACCACTGTGCTGTTGGCTGAAATGCTGAATGACATTCCTTGTGCCCTTTGTTCAAGGTGTTTTCCTACCCGATCCCAGATCAGAAGTGCATGGATAAAGGAAAATGTGGACAATAGCAAATCTGCATTTTTTGAGCCAGGCAGCGAGAACTAAGTAGAATACGCTCTCCTGTGTTCCTGCTAACATTTTTAAAATTAGCACTGCCTATAAAACAGCCTTCTGCACTTGTGTCACTCTCCTTTCTCCACAAACTCTTGCACACCTGAGTCCACTTCTTTCCAGCCTCTTGAAATCCAGGGAATACTTGACATCAGATCTGCATTAACACCATGTTTCATTTGCAGACAATGGTACTCGCCAGGTGCTTCACCTTCAACAGCCGTCATTGCAGGGTTGCCAGCTACTAAAACTCCTGGGGGGTTCTGCATTATGGTATCACTCTGAAGAAAATTTATTTTTTTCAGAAATGACCTCTTCTATTCTACATATGTGAAGAAAGTTTGAAAATATGAACCTTAAAGATGAAAAAAACATTTTAAGAAATACCACATAAAATTTCATGAGATTACAGGATGTGATCAATGGCTTCTGAGCACTCTGTATCCACTGTGGCAGTGCATTATTAACTTTTCTTAGGTAGTCTTTTACTGCTTTTCTCTTTCATTTCCTGGCAGACTTCCATGTTACCTTTTTTTGTTTTGTTAGACAATGCCAAGAGAGAAAAGAAGAGCTCTAATACGTGGCATCTGCTGGAATATATTATCAAACTAAAAAAATTATCATCTTAATAGCTACATTATGTCATAAACTTAAGAATTCTGTGTTGTGTTGACTTCATTATAATTAATCCAGGCAGAATTAATCATGTTAGGTGTGCTGAAGATCTAGTGATTTTTGAATGACCGAGCAAACCTTAAGTTGACAAATGGAGTTAAATGTCCTCTGTCCCTCAAAAACCTCTATTTAGGAGAGAAATGTCTGCCACCCATCTTTGAAATGTCTGCAATAGTTGGAAGCTTGGCACTTACTTGACTGCGTTGGCACATATGTAAAACCTGTTTATCCATAGCAACAAAAAATGATCATGGTAACAAATGCAGCTAAGCCATAAATGCACATTACATTCTGCTGCTCCCTATCCAGTTTGCCTTAAGTGACTTTTCCTTTTAATAGTTAGAATAAAGCTACCATATAGACTTTTAAGGAGGAGTAGCAGCAAGATACTCAGTTGCTCTACAAGATCAGGATGGATTTAGCATTTATCCTTCCTATTAATTGCCTTGAATGGTAAAAGAAGGATCATGGGAATGTGAATATTTCTCAGTGAAAAACAGTTGGAGTAATGTGCCAATTTAAGTTTCTTTAAGAACACAGTTTGTGTCTTGCTCCAAAGTTTTTCTAAGTGCCCACTAAGTTCATTGGCAACTGCTATCTTATTCCCATTTTAATAAGAAAAGATAGTCACAGACTTTTTAAAATAAAAGACAAAGAAACATATAAGAAGATGAATGCAGAAAGAAAAGTGAAGGGCAAGACTGTAGCAATAGTTTCATCTATTTTAGTTATTAATGCACAAATGTCTTTTTCTTCTAAAAATTACAAAATGCTTTAGATAAATACTAAGAGTTATTTGATTATGGCATTCACTGCTTTCACTATGTTGCTTTCAAGCTCCTGCATGAATGCCTGGCGTCAGGAGGATATAAATTCTAGCCTGTGGACCCTATGCAGTTAGCAAATCCAGTGGCTTCATCCCAGTCACAGCCTTTCCCAGGGGATCTGCACTGTCTTCCACTCTTGACTTGAAATAATTCATCCATAATGCAGCATTTCAGCTGGTTACACCACAGCTGTGGATCCATTCCCATCAGAAATGGAAAAGGAAAGGCTTTGCATCACCTTATATCCTAGTGAAGGGCTGGCTGCTGTGCAGAAGAACAAGAAAAAGAGAATCCCTTCCACAAAGGACTTAATGTTGCAGATATGGGAGAGTAGTGTTGGGTAGGGCTGGCTGTACCAGGGAGTAAGAGACATTACTGTTCAAGGAGGAGGGCAATGCTCTGAGCCAGCCATAGCCCACCCACCATGTTTGTATGTCTCTGTATATGACTACAAACCACAATTTTCTATCCTGCACAGTTGTGCCCACAATAGTGGGGTTGTGGCATATGATGCATGACCACATGTTGGCAAAACATGTCTTAAAGTGGGCTGCATTCCCTCAGCATGTCTTGCAAAACAGTTAGCTCCCTGTGGGGCACCCTCTGCTCCCCTTTAACAGAGACTTCATAACCACAGCTTTAAATCTGCAGCAGGCAAACCTGAAAAGCAACTTCACCACCTCATCTCCCCAGAATCCTTACTATATTCATCCAGATTGTTATACTCTACACAACTGTGTAACCTACCTAATTTTTCCTTAATCATTTCTTTCTAATATAAAGAAACGTCGCTCCCAAATTGACACACTGCAGCCAAAAATGAGAGAGTGAGTGGAGGGTGAGAGTGATGAAGAAGCATATGACCTCTCATTGTAGTCTCTGCTCAGGAGAGAACCAGGAAAGGTCACAAGGAGCACAGAGGTAATAACAAGCCTCTTGAGGAAACTGGCCATACAGCCAAGTCACCAAGTACCTTTTCTTTTTTTTTTTTAATTTTTTTTTCACAACATGCAGTTATTTGCACTCAGAATGCCCTCTGCTTCTGGCATTTACAAACACATGAATTAAGTTTGCTCAGACATATCCAAAAATTCTGGATATTTATTGGCACCAACCAATGTGCAAAAGAGACTTGGTATTTTTAACTTCTTTCTTTCTTTCAGTGTATCTGCAGCTTCATTAGATCCAGCATAAGACATAGTAACATACTGCAAGCAACTGAATTATGATCAAGCTTGTAATAATAGCAGAGGCATCTGTCAGTGATGAGCAACAGGTATGTCAGCCCTCACTGCTTCTCCTCCTGAAGGAGAATTATAACAGTGGGCAAAATGGAGGAGGATGAAGTAATGACAATTGTCTCTAAATTTTGACAAGAGAGTCAAGCGTTACTCCTATAGTTATTTACGATAGCAACACAGGTAGAGATGCTCTCATATGCCATAGCAGTTGTGTGTAGATTCATATTCGGAGAAAGGTCAGGAGTATTTTTACTAATTCAGATTTATCTATTTTAATTACATAAAAATAAAGAGCTTTCCTTTTACATAATATGATACCGATTGTCTGTTTTGATGTGGAATATTAGTGTACAGTTGTAGGTAGCATGAAGAACCCAGTCTAGACAGCACTCTCTATGGAGACAAAGAAACTACTCAGATATTGAAAGTTAGGTTTGAATATTGCTGTGGATTGGGACCTAAAAGTGTAATAGTAAGAAGACAGGAGACATGGTTTCAATCTAGTTCTGTTGTAAAATAGCTGAACTGTCCCAAAGTGTTCTAGTCCCATCGAGAGGGTAAGAGCTATGAGTTTTCATTGCAGGAAATACTCAATTCATCAGAACGTATTTAGCAAAATAAGGAGTAATTGTGTTAAATCTTTATTCAGAGCTTAATTGTACCTGTTCTTAGATTACACCATGCTATATGTGTAAAAGAAAGCAATATTTTCCTCTGAAAAATTAATTTCACTTAAGCCATAAAATAATTAGAAGCTCAGAGCAATTATAACACCAACCACCCATTCAGAAATAGTATCTCTAAACTAAATGCCTTCTTGGACATATATGGCCTGAGCTGGTTAACCTTTACACTCTGACCACACCACAGTGTTCTTGATCTGAGCACTGAAAATATTTCGTTGGCCCATCACTGTACTTGGAATGTTCCAACAAGTACTTTTTATTTATTCCTTTTCCAGACTTTGAAATAAATGTCATGTTAATTTCCTGCATTCAAAAAAAATATTTTCTTTCCTGCATACCTAGCTCTATGCTTTCTGTCATGTAGCTAACATTACTGCTGATGGACAGCTTGAGCTCTCTCTTTCAAGCCAATGATTTCATTGTCTGAAGCTCATGCTGGTATTTGAGACTTATATTTTAAATTCTGGAATCCCAAAATACCAGAAATACTAAGTGAATGTGGCCATGGCATTTTTTTTTTTTTTTCAAAATAATTGGGAGAAAGGGAAGAAAACAGAAAAGTGAAGCACTTTTAGCAATAGATGTTTAAAAAAATCTTTAGAAACCAAATGTCAAGAGAAACAGCTAAGGAGTTTCTCCCTTCACTTAATTAAAGCAACAAAGATGAAAGAAGCTGCTGCACCACAGAGGGCTAGAGAGGGGTGAAAATGGTACTGCCTAGTGCACAGCCATGCCCTGGATTTTATGCCCAGATATCCCAGACACCTCACAAGAGAATCTGTCAGTGGTTCCAGGGCACTTTTGCTGCCAAAGCATGAGCACGGGCAGCAGGGAGAGGCATTTCTAGAGTGGGAAGTACAAAAATTGTTCTGCTTGTTGCTTCTGCGTTTTTTGAAGCCTCTCTGGAAGCCTCTGTGATGGATAGGAGAATAAAACTGAAGAAAGACTGGCTTCTGTCCTTTCAGGACTATAGCTGGAGGCCACATGTGTGGGGACAGGAGCCCAGGCTGACTCATAAACCAGCTATTAAGTTACTAAGTCTTTCAAGTCTGGTTATTGCAAAGCTGGAAGGACTGATATTAGTGCTATTCCTTGAAGACAGATTTAAGAGCCTTCACAAGCCCCATCATTTCACATAGAATGTTGTGCTAAGGCAGGGTCAAGCTTTATAAACGCCAGGTTCCTGGCACAAGTAGTTTCCTGGGTCCACTCACTCGCTCAGAGTCCAGCTCCTTGTTCTGGTGATGCTGTTATCCTGATTTTAGGCAAAGATCTCTGCGTATAAGGTGGGCTGCTCTCTAAGACCCATTTGCAGGGTCGGGCTCAAAGACCTATTGTTCTTAGCTTTTCATTGCATTTAGAAGTACTGGGAATTAAGCTCTTTATTATTTCAAAAACTGAGCCAAAGGTGAAAAAAAAAAAAAAAAAAAAGAACAATGGAAGGCACCCTCAAAGTCTTCTATCTCTGAGCTGTAGAAGCATGTGGCTGTTGCATGGAGTATGTACAGGACCACAAGGTGTCTGCTTGTCAAGTGGCACTTGCATCCACTGTCCTATAAGACAGGAAAGATTTCTGTTATACCATTGGTTAGGGGATCTAAGCATGTGAATTTAGGGAGTGAAGATGGTTTCTGATGAGCAGAAGACCTGTCTCAGGGTTCATCTGCTGCTGATTGTAAGTACAGTTGCAGTCCTGCCTCTTTTTTTGCCCTTTCTTTTCTGCGTATGTGCACGAGCAGCCTTGCTTTCATTACAGACTTCCTTGATGTTTATGCAGGATACATGTGTATTTCTATCAAGTCAGTTGCAATCAAGTGGAACACGCCAAACTTCCAAAAGTAAATACAAGCTGCCTGCTGCATCTATACCAGAATATAACATAGAAGCCAAATCTCATCTCTGTCCTTTCCTTGGGAATGATTAAAGCTCACTTGTCCAAGTCAAACTTCATGCTTAAAACACAGTGGTATATGGTGTTTCTATATAAGGAATATACTAATGTATTTTGTCATTCAGCACATGGTAAAAGTGTTTAGTTTCCAGGAGAAATGGTCTGTGGGGGGGGAATTACAGCCACACAAGTCCAACTGCATATATTCTCTGCAGTATGCTTCACTTCTCTGAAAGTGAAATAAAACCTACTGCAACAGTATCAATTTTTTTTCCGCCTTAAAGGAAAAAAAAAATAAAAGTCCTGGTAGAAAATTATGAAGAGAAGGCACAGAAAGATGGCCAAGGAAAGAGTATTAACAGCATGCATATATATATTTATTAAATATAAAGGAAGTGGAAACTGGGTTAAGGGAATGAATTGGCCTCTTTGTGCTTTGCCATCACTCACAGGGTGACACAGAGGAAGATGGGTGGTAGTTCTGCTATGGGTTTTGATGGAGATGGATATCTGAGGGGAGGGAACTCAACCAGATTATCCTGTGTCATGTGCACAAGGAAGCATTTCTGTGAGGCTATGCGGGGAAAAGTGGCTGGTCCGGGGGTACCAGCTGTTGGTACCAAGGGTGCGTTACTGCCAGGCTATGTGCCAGCCTGCCTGCCTGTTTGTCAGCTCCTCTGCCTTGTCTTGGTGTGTACATTTATGCAGTCCCCAATACAGACCTCCAAACAGCATTTAGCACAGACAAATGCACAGGAATAATGAGCAAAGAGTTCCAGTTAAATCCTCAAATATGTGTCCCTCAACTCCCTCCAAATGCTGCTAGACTTTCCCTTACCAATACTTAGTGTTTAAAAGAGAGATGGGCTCTGCAGTGTCCAGATGTTAGTGCTGAAGATATGTAGCCTTTTCTGTCTGTCAGCTAACCTGTTGCTACTCACTGTGATCTGCAAAAGGCCTACCTGACCTTACCTTGCCCTCTAAAATGCACAAAATTATCAGGAGACTATTCAAAATAGACTGCACAGTGCTTGTGAATCTGTGACAGAAGTATTTTATGCTACTTTAGGTGTAGGTCCGTGTGCCTTGGCCTCTTCAGTAATTACTGTTTAACTCTTTGGGGTTTGTCTCTGAATGGATCGGTTCAATGCAACAAGGAAGGGCGGATTATTCAAAAACCAAACCAGAAAGCAACAGAAATGCTTTAGGAAAGAATATTTGCTTGGTGGGGAGGAGAAGGCAAAGGAGAGGACAGTAATGAACTAGAGACTGAGTTTTTGATGTAGGTGATACTCCCAGGGCCCCTTCCCAAGCTATTGCCTAGCTTCACAATGTTGCCAGGAGGTCATTAACTGGTTAAACAGACTTCTGGAGAAGGGGAATGAGGATGGCTGCTCCATGCAGGGAATATACGAGCCTGTGTTTAAGCAGAGTCAGTTGGAAGCACTTCAAACTGCCTGGGTCAAACGACACAGCCCAGCTGTGTTCCCAGATGCACACAGTGGCAAGGGGCAGGTTTGCATCCATCCCCGTCCTGCTTGGTCTTGGGGAGGACGCCTCTGTGTTTGGGGTGGAGAGGAGCCATTTTATACTTAGAGCAGGTCTGTAGACTCAAGAGATCACGACTCTGAGGCACAGACACAAATATTCACACATAACCTGTTATTTCAGATGCAGCGGGGCTTTGCTCAGTCCCCAGGGGTGGGTTTTGGAGGCAGCAACTATGCGTGCAGCCTGCTCCTGGGCCCCTTCACCTCTTTGCCCCCTCACTCACCTTTGCAGAGCTGCCTGTAGCTGCTCTGAAATGAGAGCTTAACTCTTCACATGGAGCAGAGACAGCCAGCAGCCATTTTTGCAAAGCAACACAGTCTTTCCAAAACAAGCCAGCATTTCTTGGTCAACTGGATGGGTTGGGGCTCTGACCCTGCAACGTCCTTGTTGGACTGAGAGCAGCACATCTGCTCAAGCTTTCTTTCCCAGACCTGGAAAACATTTATCAACATTTCTCCCAAGCCCCCTTATCCATCGTATCTCTGCCTCACCTGCTGCCATCCTCACAGGACCGCTCCAGCCAGGGCAGGCATCCCTGTTGGAAAGCAATACTCAGAGAGGATATTGTTTCTACTTTGTCTTAAAAAAAACCTGTTCGTCTGTGTCCTTCTCTGCTCAGCTCCAGATGGCTCATTCGCCTCCAGATCAGATGAGTGAAGGCAAACGTCCATTTTTACTCCATAGGTCCCCTTGTCTTTCAAGCTCAGGCAAGAGTTTAACCCATTCCCTTATGAACCAAATTCAGGCTGTTGAATCACACAATTTGAAAACTAAAGTATTTCAAAATATTCCGAAATTCATTACGCTTAAGAAAACTTAATTTTAGGACTGTTCCAGTAATTAATTGTTTTGATCTTGCCACTTCTCTTGGTGGCAAATATTCCTGTCAGGATCATGCCGTACCACTGTTTTTTAAATCCAGTACCTTTCCCAGTTTTTTCTGTCTGCTGCTTCTCTTTCTTGTCCCTCCCAGTCTGCCTACAGCAATCACTTCAACTTCTACTCCTTTCCCAGTCAAAGTCCTTCTCATCAGTGCCTCCTTAGTCCTTTGTGCAGCTCCCTGCATGTCTCCTCATTCCCTGTAATCCCTCTCAAGGCACCCCTTGGCCCTTTCCTTGAGTAGGAGACCCTCTTCCTTCCATTTCACCCTCCATACCACCACACCAATACTGTAAGTCACTAAGGTTCACGTGTGAGTGTAATCCATTCAGAGAAGTGGTTCTGATGTTAAAATGGGAACACTTTACAACCTGAGACACTTGCACTGGAGTTTCAGTTTGGGAGACCATCAGAAGGAAAAACGCCCAGATGAAAACAGCGGGTTTTGGTTTTGTGGCACACTTGTGTGTGACATTAGAAAGTTTAGAAGGGCTAAGATCAAGACCCAGACTTTCAGTTTTGAGCCAAAATCAATTTTTTGGGGGCATGGATACATATTTTTAATGAATTGGTGGGTTAAACCGGTTTTGGTTTTGGTATGCTCAAAACAAAACGAAGTTTGAAATATCCACATTTCCTTGCTTAATGAAATTTCTTTCATAGTCTGAGTACTCCTGCTTCCTACTTCTTCTAGAAGCACTCTTTTTAGGTTTCAGGATTCTTAGATGCGTTTCCACATAATTTTCTGTGGTGCCTTTCTCTCACCCAGTCATGGTGCCACCACCAGTGGTTTCCTCCTTCTCAGTCCCTGCCCAATTTACTATTCCAGAACCATAGCTGGAGTGGCACATCCCATGTCTGAGAAAGATAATTTTGTGTGAAACAACTAGAAATTAGATTCAAAGTTTTCCCATTTTGTTACAGAGAAAGCGTCTTTGTATATCTTAAGCCTCCACGCAGCTCTCTCAGTTTTCAGACACCACAAAAACAGGTCTTCCTCTCCACCCAATCAGAAACATTGTCCTTCAGACACTCCACCAAGATAAAAGACAAGATGGAGCCATTTCAACATATGAAAAAGCAACTTTCAAATTCTCTATAATTTCAAAACTTGCTTTGATTTCTAGCAAACTTCTTGGAACGGGAAGGGATAAAATGCAACAGAAAACAATCTAATGCAATATCTTTTCTGTGTCAGTAGCTAAGAGACTTAAAATAACATCAAGGTTTGATTTATGATAGTAAAGGTGATGAGTCTAAGAAAATTATCTGGATAGGGAATCATTAGAGGACATTCAGAGCTACCAATGGGATCTTCTTTTACCTATGTTTTCTGATAACATTTCAGAAATGCTCAAGAGACACCAGCAGCTCAAGTTTTGCATCTATTAAAGGATCTAACAGGCTCTGGCTAAATTATTATTTCTTATTTTTATTACACTGTTGCCTAAATGTCAGATGATTCACAGCTGTTGCAAAGAAAGGTAGAGTCTTTTTACTCGCAGCATCTTTCCTACATTACAGGAATTTATAGCAGACATTTTGCAATCTGGGTTGCTGCTGAGGTGAAATTCCTACCCCCTAGATAGCTTCTGTTATACCAAGTTCCAGTCCATCACGTTGCGTGCCATGTCACGTTACATCGTACTGTGCCACATGATATTATTAAGACCTTCCTTCCACATTCCCTCTCCCAGTTGGTGATGCTTTCCCCCTGGGGAGCATCGGTTGCAGATACATCTGTGTGATTTAATACATCTGAGCACCTGGTGGTCCCTGAAGGGTTTGCTGAGTAACACGCTGATGAACTGTCTCTGGATGCTGCTGTCACTTCAGCCGCTCTTGCAGCGCTACGGTCTGCTGAAGAGCAGAAGGAAGGTCAAAGCGGAGGGCTTGGATTCCAGCTTTAAGTCCTGGGGATTGCACTTTCACTTTATTCCTCAACTTTATACTTCATCACCGATCACACAGCTCTCAGAGGAAAAAGAATAAAAGTAGATTATACACTTTACAGAAGCAGCAAGTATATTTAGCTGCTGCTGATCTTGTAACTTTTGTTAGTTTGTATGTGGCCAGCCATCCATTCTTGCCAATTACCAATGCGGTGCTTTGACAATAGCGGAATGAGATTCACAGCTACGCTGTCACAGCTTGAGACTTTGCAAATGAACATTCATAGCATGCTTCTCAGCTTCCTTTTTATAGAAAAGTTGGCACTTACAATTACATACATTTTAACAAATACTCCTTCTCCATCTCTAGCCTCCAAGTTTGGTTCGTGATCCTGAGGGAGCATCCTTGCACTGCTGAACTTCCCAAAAATAAAATGAGAGGAAAATTATGTCCCCTCATAAGCAGGAGTAGCTAACAGAGGTTATTAAATGAAGATATCAGTCATCTGATTCACTCTGAAAAATACTGCTAATCTAAAAGTCTTATTGTTGGCATCACTAACTGCTTCTAAACCAAGAGAAAAGCTTTTGTAGCTAAAAACTTTTTATTTCTTGAGAACAAAAGGATATAAAACATTAACATAGCAAAAACTTCAAGGCGAGAGGAGAGTTCATTGTCTTTAGACCTACAGTAATTCCTGCTGAAAAGAAGGTGATAAGCGACCAGTGCTAATGGTCAGCAGGTAGACTTACGGTGCTGCAGGTCACAAGAGGTTAAGGTCCGTGTCTCTCTCAGGGCTGTTAAAGTGAATGACTCATTTATATCTCACGTCAATCTTAGAGTAGCCCAGCGCATATTTATTTCAAGTTTTATCTGAGTGCCAAATGCATTTTAGCTGAGTGCTATCTGTTAAATTACTTGAGAAAAAAGCCCCAACCCCCTAACAGGAGATGTCTGGGGATTTTTTTTTTTTTGTGGGGGCAGGGGTTGTTTCCAGTTTTCACTAGAACACAGATGAGCAAAACCTTCTCCCTTTGTTTCCACCAATTGCTTCTATCACGGCTATGTGGCTGCAGGGCAGGGTAATCCCTACTCCGTATTTTTCTTTTATCCTTCCTTCCTTCCTTCCTTCCTTCCTTCCTTCCTTCCTTCCTTCCTTCCTTCCTTCCTTCCTTCCTATTTCCACAGATCTCAGTGTCTCTTCCCCTGTATCATCCCAGCATCAGACTGGGGCCCAGTTACTGCACCCCAGGTTCAGTTACAGCCTCACCACAGCCTCACCTCCTTCCCAGGAGATGTTGCCTCTTCCCAGGAGAAGCAAATGGTGTTTGTCAGTGGTGACAAGCCAGATTTCCTAGCTAAACCAAAGCAAACCTCCTCAAACCTTAATTTAAGAAAATGAGGTTGTAAGGTAAGAGAAGTCTTCATTGAGATTCTCCTTACTTGAGACCATTCATTCTGGAAAAAGAGGCAGAGGCAAAGTCTGCCTTCTTCAAACCCTTCACCAAGGTTTTCCTGCTTGCCCTCACCAGGCACTTTCTCTGTGGATCTACCACAGACACTCTTCTCTTTACAAAGATAATTTTATCTAATCAAATTTTATCTAGACAGAGCCCTTTAGCTTGTAGCTTTCAAAGGCGACCGGCTGTCCATGATAAATGCAGTAAGATCCTCAGGAGATTCTCTGAGACAGAGTTTTCCTGTTTAGGAAGTTTTGTTTTCTAACAGCTTGCCAACATAGTCATCCAGTGAATGGTTGAATTGTTCGGTTTTCATAAATTATTACAGATAAGAGCTATTTCCATCATATAAAAACACTACCTTGTGTCATTGACGTTACCAGAAATGAGGTGATAACGTCTGGTATGGGACAATACCCATCAGAACTGGAAACTGTAATCAGAGAAATAAATAGAATTTGCTTCACCTAGAATAGTAAAATATCGCTGAAGGTACAGTGGTGAGTCACAGTTTGTAAAAGGAGTTGGAAGTAAAAAGCAAATAATGAGGTGCTTGAGCATGCCTTTATCTATCTTTGTTTATGAAGAAATAGCTATCAATAGAATCATATTGATGTGCCAAATTATCTGAAGAAATCCCAGACATAAATAGTTCTCTAAGGAGGAAACATATTAATAATCAGTCCTTTTGAAAACTGAGTTAAAATACATTCCTTTTCTAATTTTAGGGTATATTCTACAGTCTTAATTCACACAAAACTATTACTGGCATCATGTTTCCCCTGATAATAGATAGGAAATCACAATTCCTTCTTTTGTTGGAGTATTACAGATACGAATACTTCAACAATATGACTCTGAGGTAGGAATGGACAAGATTTATTTCTGTAGTTAAATGTTAGAGTTGATGGAAAAACTAAATTTAAATAAATGTTATATGCTTATTACGTTTCTCATTTTCAGGTTTCAAAATAGAGCGCTTTCTTCCTTTTTTAAATCTGTATTGAAGTATATTATTCACAAAAATTTATGTTAATTCTCCCCCTTCTTCTGTTACTGAGACTAACAATATTAATATAATATAAAGTTTTTTACTTTTAATCTCTTTTTTTTTTTTTTTTTTTTTGACTGTTTACTCTTTTCAGCTATGGGACACAACTTTTTAAAACTTAGATTGCTGGCTGGGTTTTAAAAATTTCCTCCTCCTTTTGTTACTCTGTCTTTTCAGTCTTACTGAACTCTGGTGATTCAGAAAATGGGAAAATAATTCATTTCTGTTCCCTCAAATACTTATAGTTACAAAAGAGAAAAATAGAATGAAAAATCTTGAAAATCTTGAAACCCATTGAAAACAGAATGCATATTTGATTTTTATATAAGAGATCTCATCTTTAAAAAAAAAAGAGAGAGAGCTAAAATAACGTTTCTCAGCCAAATCTCATTCTTGATACAATCTCATTTTGTATAGGAAAAATTTCCAGATGACCGTTTTCTACTGCAACAGTTACTGGTTATAGGAATGACAGAACAATTGGAAGAGTGAAGCTTTAAACTAGTGTTCTTTTCTTCAGGGTAGCCTTGAAAGAATACATTCATCCACTTACGAAGGGTGAACAGATTTTTAGCAGATGACTAAAACATAATTTAATTTTCATTGGCGTCAACAATAATGATAAATATCTTGATTCTCAGCTCTCCTGTAGTCATCTGCAAATACAGAGAGTAAGTAGAAAATACTACCAGACAGTGTAAATGGTTGAAAATTCTGTTTTGTTAACAATTTGCATATATTTTTGCTGAGCTTATGTAACTAGAAATTTGTGTGACACAGCAGCAACGTACAAGAAATGGACAGTCAAACAAACTAGACAGCAGTATTGTCATCACATTTAATAATGTTAAAAGGGGAGGCTGAGGGGAGTCTGTTCTATTTCAAAATCATGTATTGCCACATACATATATCAGTATCTGCAAACTGCAGTTTCTCAGGCAGTATTATGCCATCTAAAGAGAGAAATGAAAGCAGCCTTTGCTACTAAACAGTCAATGGGCATGACAATAAGATTAGATTAAATAATTAATCTGCAATAATGGTATCTAAACAGGAAGGCACCATCAATTTGGCAGCTGAGGGGATGGTATTTATTCGCTAATGCTGGGGAAATGTTTTCATCATGGAAGAAAAACTAACCTTGAGATGAAAGCTGTGTAAGCTGTACACTTATGAGGACAGACTTTGGCTCAGTGTGTGGCAGCTAAATTCAGTGCAATTACAGTCCCACAGTCATGATTAGGTTTCCAATACAAAGCCTGGGAATTCAAAAGTTTCTATTTGGGGCGTCCTTACACATTACATTATATCTTCAGGAGCACGAAGGCATCTAAATGACATGTGCCATGGATTAGTTTGATAAGCCAAGCTGTTTTGGCTTAAGAAAGATCACTGATGCAGCTTCTCCCCATGTGCTGAAATCTGTGCTGAGCTTTCCCTTGATTGCACTGGGACAGAATTTCTCATGTTTCAAATTCCTGCTCTCCTGTGTGGTGCTGCTGCTGTCTCTTCTCTCAGCCTGTCAGCGCAGCCTGTTTGTGTGTGGGTAGGTGCCACCATGTGATTTTTCTCTTCCCCTTCTGTGTCTGAAGCTTTAGGCACCATTGAAAATGCTACCGGATGGCCTGCAAGCCTCTGGCTGCATGTGTGTGTGTGTGTACAAGCATATATATACATGTGTGTTCATTAAACATAATGTGTATTTATGCCAGTGCCCAGGCAGCCAAAATAAATTGCAATCAAGCTCTATTCCCCTCTGAAATTTTTGTTTCAAAAGCAGGCTAATGTCACAATGAGACCTAGGTGCCTAAAGAGGCAGATGGAAGTCTTCTGGAATGACTTGCAATGAGAAAGACCTAGCCCAGTGCTAGGCTTTAGGATCTCTGTGCTTTTGTACAGTATATAAATGAAGAGAAGAAGGGAGACAAGTGTAATAATTTTTAAGTCTTCCTTTCTTTCTGTTAGTTCTAAGGAAAAATGATCTGGAATCTCAGGTCTGGTCCCTTCAGTTTAGTTGTTGAAGCACTACTTGAGTACTGAATTTTTAGCATTTGAATTTCTGACAGCTGTTAAAGGAGATGCTAATAGAAATACCAGTATGAAAAAAACAATAAATTGAGCAAACATCTCACTAAAAAGTATCCTTTGTATCAATTCTCTCTTTGGATAATGCTTTGTACATACTGAAGTCAAAGTATCACACACTCTTCTGGGTTTTTTTGAGATAAGTTCTTTTTTTGGATGAAGAGCAGTATTTAAAAGTATTTATGTGAGCAAAGACAGAGATTCGTCATTAGTGAGATCTGTTCTAGAAATGCAACACTAGGTCCCTAAATGTCTAATTAATAACTTAATTAACCTCTTATTTCACTTTAAATTGTTTGAAGTGTAAGAAACCTGGTATCTGACTTGCAGTCCAAATAATTTATCTTTCCAGGTCCTATCGTTAAAGGTTCTACTCTGAGATGGACTGAAAAGAAAGTCTGGTGCATGTGCAGACTAAGAAAGGACTGAAACTATTGGGATCCATGTCAAGGAGACACTAACCTGATCAGAGACTTTTAACAATCTTCTAAGGCACTTATCTGTATTTTTTGGAGGATACAAGCATCTAAAATTGTCCCTAAGCTACTTAGACTTGACACTGCTGCAGATACTGAAACCTCTAAAAGAGTTAAGGCAGCTGAGGGAGACATTTAGCTGATGTGAGCTTCTCCCAAAGAAGCCCACCTCTGTCCTCCAGAGGGGAGAAATAGCTTCCCCAGGCTGAAACTAATCTTAGAAATACCTCTCTTCAGCAGCCTCAGGGTTCGCTGTTCTGCCTATTGTTATGTAGAAACAGAGAAAAAACCATGACCTGTTTGAAAACAAGGCAGTAAACGTGCTCGCAAGCACACACCAATATCACTACAATTTTTGTCTCTCTCTCTCTAGATACATATATATGTGTATATATATATATATGTATATAATTTATTTATTTATTTTCCCATGGGATAAACCATGTGAGAATACCCGAAATCTGTAGTAGGAAGCTAGAAAGAGGGTGACTTGGCAAGTGTTTACAGAGAAACACTGGCCATGTCCAACTTGAGACACCCAGGAAAGGTTTTGGTTTCTTGAGTCTAGGGATACGCCTTTGACTATGGTCATGGCGATCTTAGCAAGTAGTGTGGTGTAAATGAACTGGGTTTAGCGAGCAACATAACTGGTACTGCGACAGCAAAACTTGCTTCAGAACCAATGCCATGACACGGACTTATGTCAATTGATTTTCATATATACAGTTTATTTTGTTATTGTGTGAACAAAATAAGAGTGCAGCTAAAATATCATAACTAACCAGTAAAAAATGAAGCGCTCTACAGAAACACGATGCATAAAAAATTAACTCCATGCTCATGTAGGCAAAACTTAATTACATAAGCTTCAAGTGTCATCAGAGTCGTTGCTTAACTACTCTTCCCAGAAACTAGGCTGACTCTTTAAACATTTCATATGTATCTTGTATTTTAAAAATATTTAAAATGTGGTAAATGTTTAAACTTCAGAGAAAACTTGATTTCTTTGTCCTGGGCTAAGTTTGCTATGAAGATTTTGTTGTATTGCTATTTAGACAGATGTTCTACAAATACAAATATAAATGAAATAAGACTCTTGAGCCCACAATTAAAATCAATGTAAACTGGCATTGCTTTACTAAAGTTCATTGGGGGCAGATTTGGCCTTAGTAGAAGAATTTGCTCTTGTCCAGTTTTGAAAATGTGATTCAACATGGTCAAGATCCTAGTCAGAAAACTGCAGGTTTTGGTTCTGGGTAAATCTGAGTACCTGCAAGAGAAGTAAATGGTCACCCAATTCAGGAGTATATGATGATGTTTGGAGATTTTTTTTCTCTAGTGAAAAGCAGAGGCATTCATGGGCTCTGGATGCTCAATGCTCTCAAAAGAAACTGTTTTGGAGAGATGTTCTAAACATTTTTAACATGTTGTCATTCAGTGTCCACACAAACATTTTAGAAGCATACTTGTTCTGAGACACAAATAACCATCTCAAGAAATGCTACATGAAAATAATTATATTTGTGGGTCCGAAAGAATCCAGGATGTAATGACAAATATTTTTTTTTTGTAGTTAAAAACGAGAAGAAATAATGCTACATCTTTCACTGTCAGAAGGATCAACTCATTACTCTTTCCTAATACTATACTGAAAGCTAAGAACTGGTTTTACTTCATTATCTCCAGTCCTGCCCATGCTTAAATAGAATTAGTATTGAAGTAAAGGCGATGATAATTCTTGCTGTGCAGCAGTATGAAGATCTATCAGGGTGTCACTCCCACTAATAACTCCTCTGTCTGAGTCTCTCTTTTCTCTTTTGTTTAAGGTCAGATTTTTGTAATAAGAATGTTTTAAAATATTTTGTGTGTTTGTTTTTGTTTGTTTGGGATTTTTTTGTTTGTTTTGTTTATGCTCTGCAGCAGATAACAATGATGGGTATAGAGCCTGGCATACTTTTCGACATTGTTGAAGTGC
This sequence comes from Nesoenas mayeri, assembly GCF_963082525.1. Classification (NCBI taxonomy): domain Eukaryota; kingdom Metazoa; phylum Chordata; class Aves; order Columbiformes; family Columbidae; genus Nesoenas; species Nesoenas mayeri. The sequence goes on from NC_137543.1 coordinate 112,361,892, forward strand.
TGCATACGGGATTTGGCTGTCTGAGTCCCATTAAGGTATATGGGAACCATATGGTCAGATCCCAAAGTACCACTTTAAAAATGTAGGTGATTCTGTTTGTAACAGAGCACAGCATTTTGAAAGTGCTCCTCTTTTTAAACCTGTCTCAAGTTTTTATTTTCTGCATTTAACTCATGGAAATTGCTGTAGATAAAGACTCATCATGGAGGCTGAATTCTGGGTCACATCCTGCTTCCCACTGCTTTAGTTTTCCCAGTACTGACTGTGTGGACGAGTCTTCTGCAGAAGTTCTTCTAACAATGTGTCATTTGGGGAACTGTAAACACGTAGCCTGGCTCTGTTCTAAACATTATTTATTGGATATGTTGGATTCATTTATGCTCCCCTTGAAGAGCCAAGGCAGGTAAACATTTACCAGCTGAGGAAACTTTCTCATTTGCATGCTGAGAAGTCTTCTGAAATGCAATCCTCCTGGTTTCCCTCTGGCTCCTCTGACTACGATATGTTGTTTAAAACTTTTCTTTCAGAATTACTAACCGACTTTTAGAAAGCCTAATACAAGGGACAAGGACAAAGGCCCTTTAGACCTGCTTATGAGTGCCTGATTTCTTTAACATAGGGACAAGCACAAAAGAAGCTCCCAGGGAAAATGGAGGACCAGGGCTTTGGTAAGTTAAAATACATAGTGAACACTTCTTGCAGGTTTGTAACACCTGCCCTGGGAGGCCTCTGGGGCAATCCCCATGGAGAGGGCCCTGGCTGGACCTGGCTGGTCGCTGCCACCATGGAGGGCAGTGGGATCACCAGTGCCTGGCTTTGGTGGTGGCAGATGGAAGGAGCCCAAAGAGGATGGAAAGTTTGCAGAGGTGAAGGTGCACACACACACACATACACAAGAGGTACTTGTACGTACACTTTGGCTACCAAAACATTTCCCTGCTGGTTCTGCTCATCCTACTTTTATACAGTTCAGTGCTGCATGAACTGACAGGAAAAGCTTTAAATAAGCAAAGAACAAGAGAAAGACATGAAGATGGGAGGAAAAGATAAGAGATAGCGTATCACCAGTGAGGATGACTGTCACATGCTGCATCAGGCCCTTTTTTCCTTATTGCTGCTTATTCCTTGACTCCACTCATGTGGGCTCCGTGGCAATTAGTTTTGCAGGTGATAAGGGGACAGATTTTCCCATCCAGACAGAAGTGTTTACATTGTACTTGAATATTTTAAAGCAACTTCAGAGCTATATCTGAGGTAGCTGGAACCTGCTTTTCATACTGGAATTTCAAGTGGTCTTTGCTGCCTCTTTCATCATTCAGGCAGCCACAATTGTGCGAAAGGTGTCTGTGTGCCACGGCAAAAATTAGATAGCATTACCTCCTTATAATTATGTAGCAGAGACCCTTTTGTTTGTGTGTGAGAATTACAGGGGCATAAACACCTTTGTGCTTCTTCAAAATAAAGGCTGAAACTGAATTTTTAACATAAGCTGAAATGTGTATCTGGGTTCATTGTGAACTTATGTTTGTGGATAGCTGAACATACATAAGACTATTAACAAATAAATATCGATGTTCTGTATTCAGGTATGACCCGTACACACATGACTCTCCACTAAAAGGAGAGTCTGCCTGACATGAAAGTGGTGATGATTGGACAGGATCAAAATGAGGAAAAAAAAGTATTTATTTGGTTCCTATGAATTCCTTTATTTTTTGTAGTTTCTGGGTACAACATGGATTTCTGTCCCTCTCTTCTCTCTGTCCCACTGTCTGCCTTTTCATTTCCAGTCATCAGTGCCAACCCAGCTAAATTGCTGCTTGACATATCTGAAACTCTGTTGCAGCAGCAGGTTCTAAGAAATGCCCCAGATGATGGACAAATGCCCCAATTCTCTCAGCATCTGTGCTAACCTTGAAACCCCACCTGGCAGGTACAGTGCAATCAAAAACTAATCAGCGAAATCAAGCTGGGATTTGATCTTGGGAGCTAATAGGAGGGAAAAAAAAAGACATGACTGTGCAAATACAGTATGGCTTTCAAGAGGGGGAGATGCACAAAGGCATTCTTAATCATCAGCATCTCAACAGAGCAGTGATAGGAGGACCTGTTGAAGCCTGTCAGCATCAGTGTTAATCCAGTTAATTAGCAGGAAAGGACAAACTCCTCTGGAAGCACCTATGTGACGAGCAAGCTCCCTTCACATCTCATTCGGAGGATTGTTCTAAAGGTTGCAGGCAAAACTGGGTCTGTTTAGAGCTTTGCCTTGCTGCTGTGCTAAAGTTGGGACACGTTGGGGTGCATGTGGGGCTGGGAGGTAGCATGGGGCAAGAAGTGCTCCGGCAGCCTGGTTTCATGAGGAAGCAATGCCATAGGGAGAGAGTAACCTGAGCTGCAACCTACGCAGTCTACGTGATTTTCCTCTCTCTCCTTTTCTGCCTTGCTCTTTCAGCAAGGAAAAAAAAAAAAGGAAAAAAAGGGGGAGGGGGGAATGGAAAAGGCTGCAATGTGTCACAAAGGAACAGACTGGCAGACATCTGCCTCTTGCCTTATTTATTTATTTCTTTTAAAAAAAGGAAAAGGGTACAGAGCCAACTCTTCACTCCAGAGCCCCCATTCCCTTAACAAACCAAATGGTGGCTGTTGGCAGGGTATTGACAGCTTGTTAATGAAGGAATTCTTGACAAAATGACAACCTGTGTGGGATGCTGTGTGAAGCCGAATCCTCCCACAAGCCAGTACTAAGTAATTAGGAGGTGGTGAAAATAGCAACTAACTACTGTTGAGGAGAAGGGGAGGGGAGTTTAAAAAAAAAAAAATCCTAAATTAATTATAAAAGCAGTTCTGCTTTGAAAAGTATTCCTCTTCCCTTTCCCCGAGAAGACACAACAGTTTTTCCTGAACTGTCTATTTCATCCTCTGAGTTTGTCTTGGTGGGCCAAAGGGTGCAGCTCAAAAGACTGAGCCTGATGACCGTGAATCCAGTGCCGTTTTCATTGCAAATATGATCAGCAAATGAAGCACTAATGAAAATCAAACAGAAAGTTGGCTGCTGGGGCTGCCCCTTCTGCTCCCCACAAGGGCCCTGTCTGGTTCACCTTACTTTGTTTTTATCTTCATTTTTTTGTCTGCTTCAGGCAGATGGGCCCAGCTGCAGAGGACTGCATTAGGTTTTAAACCCCTGAGGGGAGGCTGCGTGATGAATCAGTCAAAGTAGAGGGCTTGAGATCCAAAGTGAGTCTTGCAGAAAGGCACGTTTTTGAACAATGGCTCAGCATCGCTGGCTCGCAACAGCAGCAGCATCCACATTCACCACCATGGCATCAGTATCAGGTGCCACAGCACTGGGCAGCAGCAGCTGTAGCAAAATCCATGACTTGTGGTGAAATTACATTTCAGGTGGTTGTTCAGTTTGGCTTGCTAGGAAGATACCATTCCCCACCGTGTTTTGAACATGATCTCATGGTAATTTATCAAAATGGTTCAGAAAATAAAAGAGCAAAACAGTTTGTACAAGAAGGAAAAGCATGTATTATTTTTTAAACGTTGAGGGTTTTTTTTCCCCCAGAGGCTGAAAACTTTTGAACAACAGTAACTTGCAACAAGTAATTGAAATAAAATGAATGAGAAAAGAAAGGATAACCAAAACAAAACACAACCCTCCCCCACAAAACTCCCCAAACTTATTTTTTAGGAGTTCTATTTTTTTCTTAAGTGAAAGCCAGAATTTTAAGAAATTCATTTGTCTTTGTTGCTTTGTACTTTTAATCTGTGTGGCTTTTTCCCACCTTTTACAGCTTCTGGGAATGACATTTACTTTCTACAATTACAGTTTCAGATAAGCAATACAGACTGAAAGGAACATTGTATACTTCCCATTTCTTAAACGATGTGAAGAAATTAAGAACTTGTAGACTTTGAACAGCACTCAAACAGCTTATGTGCATTTTCATTTCTTCATAACTTTTTTGTTTGTTTTGAATGAGCAAAGGAACCTTGCTAACTTTCTTGAATCTCATCTGTTACTCAGGTAAGTTTGTTCTTATTTGTGGCTTTTGTAGCCGTGCTCTGTTAAGACATTACAAAAGCTACAAATAAATAACTGCCTGAGAAATGATTCATTGGTTCTTGAAGTGGATGGATAATAAGAGCTCTTCACATTTAATTCTATGAAATATATTTGGAAGGAATAGAGATTGACTTAATTCTGGTTTACTGCGTGAGGTCAAGAATAGACATAAGAAAGAACACTTTAAAGGTTAAAGGCTTCACTTTGCAGGGAGCTGTCAAGACATCTAATGTTTCAATAACCTGCTGTACCAGTGAGAAGCAAAAGCCAGGTCAGGGATATTTTTTTCTTTCCAAGTATACTAACAGAGATCTGTACAAATTGTGTATGATGCAAGGGGACACTTTTTTCACCACTGTATTTTGTGCCTTAAATTACTGATTTTTTTGTTAATTCAATGACTTCTCACCCCACTCAGTTTTCGAAGAAACCAAACTAGTTTTTTATGTTGGATAATTATGTTGCTCAGTAGCACTGGTAAATTAATGATAGGACACAAATGAATGTTTTATAATTCAGATAGTCAGCATTTCTTTGTGATATGAAGAAGTATAGCAATACTGATGATGAAATTTTGACCCATGCAAATATATGAATACGTATTAGCACTGGCCCATAAGAACCTTGCTTTACACAGATGAATAAACAGGGCTGAGTGTCAGTCATCTCAGTTTATTTTTCTGGCAGCTGGATTGAAGCTTTTGGAAATGTTCTTATGACAACAGGACCAAGAAATTATTTTCAAAAAGTAGTATGCAGGGTACATGGAGAGTCAAAGCACTGAATTTGTTAAAAATGCAGATTGTGAGCTTCTTTCTTTTTAGGAGGAGTTATTCCATGTTCTGGCCCTCAGTACAAGACCACAGGAAGCCACCAACCAAAGGAAAAAATATCCAAATACAAAGAAAACCTGGTTTGTCAGACGATGACTGTATTAAGGAAGTAAATAATAAAAATTAGTCCCAGCATTTCTTAAAATCTGGACCATACTGCAGAGGACAACCTTTCCTTCATGTAGTGTGTACTAGGTGCTGTAATCAGCTTTCCCACAAAAGGAAAGAAAAGGTGTACGACCCCTTTGTGTTTGTGCTGGCAGTTTAGGGCTGGCTTGGTGATGCTGAATTAGGCAGAAGCTCATTTACTGTGAACAGGACTGCTTGTGTGGTCATGCTCCTGGGACCAGGTTCTTTGCTCATAGACCGAGTGGCAAGTATTAAGGTTACCACTGATCTGGAATTCTCAGCCCTCATGGGGATGCTGCTGTCTGTGCTATTCATAGATCTTGACCTCCCACTTCTGGTACCTGTGGAGGAAGTGGAACTGGCACTGGTTTCAGTGGAAAATGTTCTCTTGCAGAGTAGGTAAGAGCTGGCGCTTGTCACCACTGCAGAAGGTGACTGTGAATGGGACTCACTCCTCTGACGTGTTAAGTAAAACACTTTTTTTTATGTCAAGTGCTTTGCAGGCTCAGCCTCAGCATGCTCAGTCTTTCGTTGCATCAAACTGTCAGTGAGGAGCCATATACCAGAGAATCTCTTCTCACTCCAGGGTCTTATTTGTCCAAAAGCAATCTGAAATGCAAGTAAATTCCAAGTAACCGCATGGGTGAAACAGTGGGAACATTGTCAGCAGAGAGACAGATGTGTGCAAGCAATGTGGATTATGCTAAACTCACTTGCATGGGATTTGTTCGGCTGCTAAACAACAAAAAAGTGATGGGGCTGAGATATTTCTCACTCTTTGATTTATTTTAATAAATCTGTACATTTCTTGTGCTAACTAAAAGGGAGAAGGCTTTTCAAAGCCTGACAAACTTTACCTATTAATACCCCTTTATGTGTGAGCTCCTATTATGCTCAGATGCTCAGAAAGGCATCCAAGGTACAGCACAACAATTATATTCTTCAAAGATCTTTCTCTGGTCTTATGGATGAGGAAATGTATATCACTTTGCATTTATAGATTAGGCTGTTGGATTTCATGTGAAGTACCAATAACTAGCTGAAACAGAACCACCTTAAATGTGCTCAGTTTTGTGATATTCCAAAATTATGTTTAATAATTGCAAATTGGTTATCTAAACTCACATTCTGTCTAATCCATAGTAAATATTGTGATTTAGAGCTACTGGGCATCCATATTTCTTTCATATTTCTTGTGATCAGTCAGAGGTACTGAATACCTAACAATTTTGAAAATGAAATCGCTCAGATATAGGTGCTGAAATACAGCCAAGGGAACTCTGTTTCAGAGGGTCATTTTGAAAATCTTGACCTGAGATTTGTATTGGAATGAATTAAAAAAAAGTGTAACTAGGTGTAACGCTTTTGTGTATCCTGCCCATCCAACACCAGATCATGACTAGTCCACATTTTGTGTTTGTTACAGCTTCACAGTCAGGGAGTTGCCTCCAGGAGGGCGTTAACAAAGTGTCTGAATTAAAGCCTGCAATCTGAGTTGGTTTAGATCTATTAAGTTCTGTACAGTAGGTGGGGAAAAGAGCAGCAATCAGTGAGCAGCCCTCTTTCCCTCAGCATTCCTGACTGGTATTGTTCAGGCAATCTCCAAGAAGGGTATTTGTGAATTTTAGAGCAGAGCTCTGCTTTCTCTGTTTTCATTGTATGAGCTAGGAAAAATCCTGATAAATTCAAGCTGTCTCCTCCCTCACCAGCCAGCACCAGCTTCCATGCTCGTACAGGTGCTGACACTCAGCATAGTTATTGCTTGCTTGTAAAACAATTGATTTCCCTGCAGTGCTTACCAATTCCAGCAACTGGCAATGACTGAGCAAACTGTAACCGGGAACTTCTCGTTCTGTACTGTAGCTGACCTATCTTTCCCCGCAACATGACCTCAGTGATACATGGCCTGTGACTGTATAACTGCTCAGTGCTACACATGGTTAAAACATGATCCTTGACACTGACTGCACCAGCACAGTCCAGGTGCTACCCAGAATACCCAGAATACCATGAAGCAGAGCGCTCTCAGTGTAGGTAGGTTTTACTACAATGTAGATGTACTCTGAGGGAAGGTACAGATGAAGGAAGCTGCACTAGCAGCAAAAATGTACATATGTGGCAACACTTCAGGGCACTTCCAGAGGAGTAATGGCATTATGTTGTGTTGTTACTGTTATACCTTCAAAATAATTTACAAGAAAAGACCTAACCAGGGTAAGTTAAAAAAAAAAAAAAAAAAAAAGAAAAAAGAAAAAAAAAGAGAGAAAAGAGAGAAACAGAAAAGCAAGGCAAAGAGACGTGAAGGAAACTGCCCAAGCAGACAGCAATTAAACTACGGGAATTTCTGACTCCCAGGCACATATTCAGCTCAGTTCGTCAGACCCTGCTGCCTGATTATTATTTAGAGTGAAATGTATGTTGGCTTGTTCACTTTATTAATTCACTTTAATCATCTCACAGCTCCTTCCACTCCAGGGTATTGCTGGTGGACAGAAGATTTATCATTCGGAGAAATCCTGAGCCTGGAAATGGTTGAATTCACAGAATCACAGAATGATAGGGATTGGAAGGGACCTAGAAAGATCATCCAGTCCAATCCTCCTGCCAGAGCAGGAACAGCCAGATGAGGTTACACAGGAAGGCGTCCAGGTGAGTTTTGAATGTCTCCAGAGTAGGGGACTCCACAACCTCCCTGGGCAGCCTGTTCCAGTGCTCTGTTACCCTCACTGAGAAGAAGTTTCTAATCACATTTAAGTGGAACCTCCTGTGTTCCAGTTTGTATCCATTGCCCCTTGTCCTATCATTGGTTGTCATCAAAAAGAGCCTGGCTCCATCCTCAGACACTCACCATTTACATATTTATAAACATTAATGAGGTCACCCCTCAGTATCCTCCAAACTAAAGAGACCCAGCTCCCTCAGCCTTTCCTCATAAGGGAGATGCTCCACTCCCTTAATCATCTTTGTTGCCCTGCACTGGACTCTCTCCAGCAGTTCCCTGTCCTTATGGAACTGAGGGGCTCAGAACTGGACACAATATTCCAGATGTGGTCTCACCAGGGCAGAGTAGAGGGGAAGGAGAACCTCTCTCGACCTACTAACCACCCCCCTTCTAATGCACCCCAGGATGCCATTGGCCTTCCTGGCCACAAGGGCACAGTGCTGGCTCATGGTCATCCTGCTGTCCACCAGGACCCCCAGGTCCCTTTTCCCCTGCACTGTTCTCCAACAGGTTGTTTCCCAACTTATACTGGAACCTGGGGTTGTTCCTACCCAGATGCAAGACTCTACACTTGTCCTTGTTATATTTCATTAAATTTTTCCCTGCCCAACTCTCCAGCCTGTCCAGATCTCGCTGGATGGCAGCACAGCCTTCTGGCATGTCAGCCACTCCTCCCAGTTTAGTGTCATCAGCAAACTTGCTGACAGTCCACTCTATTCCCTCATCCAAGTTGCTGATGAATATATTGAATAGTACTGGTCCCAGTACCGACCCTTCAGGGATTCCACTAGATACAGGTCTCCAACTAGACTCTGCCCTGTTGACCACAATTGCTACAGCTCTTGTGCAGGTGTCATTTCATAGCAGTAGATCCTCTGATTTAGACCAGTGGACATTTTGGAGTAACAGAAACACAGCTCGTTTGGCAGGCAGTAATATATAATTGGGAAACTATATGTTGCCGCATCATTATTAGGATTAAAAAACTAGGGCTAGGAGATGTTTGTTCTTTCTCAACAGCAGGCTATCAATATTCTCAGCAGCATTATTAGTATTTATTGAAAATCTTTTGTAAAGCACTGCAAGTTTACACAGAGGTAATTTACATCAGATAATTAGGATGCCTAGAACCATATATGGAAGGATGTCTGCTGGTAGTGCTAAGTACTTGATTGTATTACATTGCAATGCTATTCTATGGGGATCAGAGCACTTTCTGTCACTATTGATTGCATGGCAACAAAATGAGAAGTTTTTTACACACGTTTCTGAGTCTGACTGGATCATTCTAGACTGCACCTTAAAATTATTCTCATTCTGCACCATCTAGGTGATACTATCAAGCAAAATAAGATGCGAGTGATGTGCCACAAAATGCTGAATCTCATGTTTTGCATAAACCATGTTGTTAGTGCATACAAATGGTTTTGTAAAGCACCTCTGTGTAAACTACTGACTTTGCTTTTACCAGTATGCAGTTTTGAAACACAATCTTGCCAAATGCAGCCATACTGAGACATATTTATTGATTGCTCCTTATCATAAGACAGCTTCTTCCTTTTGCAGTAAGAGAATAATATGCCATTATGCCATCAGGATTCTGGACTTGAATTTGAATTGTTTCATTTTCTGAACCGTGAAAAGATTTGGATATTACCAAATCTTTTTATATCTGTATAGACAAGATTTCATTTCAGTTGCATATGCTGTCCAGGAGGACCTAGTTCTATACATTGTTTGTAAATTGAGCATACACTTAGGTTTTGATTAGTTCCTGAGCCACACAGCAGCCCAAGTGATTGTCAGTCAGCCCTTAAACTCAGGCTGCATTAGAGTCCTAATCAGCATTGTGAGCCTGATACAAGTCCCACATAACTCATTGTGAGCTTTTTGACCCACATCCACTCTGCTCAACTGAGCTTTCCAGCTAAGGCATAGGTCTGACCATGCCATAGGCCTGTATCATCTCAGAGGGGGCAATCGGTAAGACTCCGCTTTGAGGAATTTATTTGCCGTTTCCTCAGTGTGCGTCAAGAAGCGGCATCTGGGTTAACGGTTTATCTGCTGCGTATCTGCAGTCATTTGCTGACTCTACTAAGATACTGAGGGGAGATGGGACATCACTGGTGCCCCTGGAGTATGGAGAGCAGAAAGTGCTTTTCTTCCCACATGTGAGCTGTTGAAGGGTGTGAAATACTCTGTGTCCCCTCCTACTGCTCCTTCGTTAAGCACTCATACGGGGGACAAGCAAAATGTGGTGCTGTGCCTGATTTTGCTAGGTCAGGCATGAGGATGATGTTCTCCAGGGCAAAGGTTTTGTGAATAGCAGAGGCACGGAGATCCAGGAGCATTACTAAATGGGTCAATCAATACCAAATCCATTTTTCATCATTCATTCACAGGAAGAAAAGGGATGTCTAACTTAATAATGCCTTTTAGAAAATAAACAGGCACCTTGTCAGCCCATGAGAAAAATCATTCAGTGATGCCAAGATAATGTTTCTAACCAACTGACTGGACCAAAGGTGAAATTTAATTGATTATGTGTTAAATATTCTCTCTCTCCCTGTCTCTGACACAACACTGTCTCATACACGTAGAGTGAAAATACCAGATAGTAGACCGAACAATTTCCTTCTTGTTGCCATAGAAATTTCAGGGGCTTATCCAGTCCTGTGGCTGGATTACTTCTAGAGATGCAGGGTTTGATTCTTTTTCACTCAAACAATGTAAATCAGAAACGGTTTTGCAGAACGCAATGCATTGTGGAACTGGTGTAAATGAGGGGAGAGTCAGTGCTATAATGTTAGTGATTCTTTCACTCTTTGTCATTTTATAACTAAGCAAAAAGAATGATTGAATCTTGCACATAATCCACAGCACGTCTCTTGTGGCCAAGTTCAAAATCCTCAGTGGACTGCTACAGTTTTAAAATATTTTTGTTAATTGCTGTGAAAATATTTGGTGTAGGACTTGAGTCCTGCTCAAATTCACAGTACAGATATATTCTTCACAGCAGGATTTATGTCTGAATGTGGACAAAAAGGTAAGAGGAAACCAGAAACATTCCAGAAAACCAACTTGCCCAGAGTCACTGGCAGATCAAAGGCAGGGTAGGAGCAGATCTCCTGTCTCTCCTGCTCCCATCTTACTAGACAATGCCTGTGAGCATAACGGCAGTGCAGCAGGTAACAGGAAGGCAATGCTCCATTAGCTGGTTTGCTTATAACAATACGCATTTGTCAGATCTAGTTTGTAGGCTTCCCAACCGGGCATCCAGCAAACAGCATATGACTATGACATCCAGCTGTGGTCTGTTGCTGTTGTGTTGAATTAATCAGAGTTTGGATTTTTGTGCTCTTCATGGGAAGGGAGAGCTGAGGGGGTGGACATAAATGAGACTGAGCTGCTTTTATGCTAGGCATGTGTATTTGTAACAGGGCATTTGACCCTTGCACAGAGAGCTCACAGCTCTACAAGTCTCTGCCCACCTCCTGCAACAAACCACTTTCAGTGCCTGCCAGAAGGGGAGCTCTGTGGGCAGCTGAGAGGGAGATGTCCTGATGGAGGTGTTCAGGACCTGAGACTCCCTGTGGATGCAGCACTACTATCTGGAGGTTGAGTTGGCTTGGACACAACCCTGGCACAGCAAGGGTTTGACCTGGTGGTGTGCAGAGTTTCCAGCCCAGGCTTGGACAAGTGCACCATCAACATCATGTATCTGCCAGGATCCTGTGGCTTCACCCTTGCTTGGAAAAGCTCATTCCAGTATATATACCAGAGTGCCTGAGAACAGCTGTGTTGGGGATCAGCAAATTCCAAGGCTGGCCTTGTTTGTACATGCAGTTATGTACACATGGTTTCAAACATGTTAATCTGGGCTTGTTCCTGTCCTCAAACGTGGAGATTGAGGAGTGTGTGATAGTCCTCAAGACAGAATGTTGATTGCGCATTTTAAACGTTCACCTGGCAGAGCGGCAAGGAGCATGACCTACAGCAAGATGTAAGTTGTTGTTTCTCTGAGCAGCATTAATTCCCCATCTGTAAGCTCGTTAGGCTCTGAAGTGCCACGGCTGATGGGATGGCAGTAATAGGGATATGGACCACTGCTACAGGAACCTTAAATGGATCATGGACAAGTTGAAGTCTGTCTCCATGGTCTACAAAAGCCTGGGCCTACAGACACAGGTCTTCCAGCAAAAAATCCCAAATCAGATAGTCTCTCTTCAGGGAGACTTTCCTTCCCTTTCAGATATTTAAATTCATGGGGAGAAAGATTTGCTATGTTGTTTCTTTCCTTCTGTTTTGTGCAGTAGTATAAGAATTTCTAACCTTAAAGCAGTGGTAGTGTCAGGCACCTTCCTTGGGCACTATTGTTATTACTTGCCTCTGTCTAGAGAAGTGATTCTGTAACATTTGCACTCTGCTCTTGCCTGGTAATATTTCCACAGAATAAACAGATGAATCCCTGTCAATAGTACTGCTAGTAGATATTAATGCAGTTCAAAGGCATTAAGATGCTGTCAACCCTGAATAAGCTATATGTTCTATAGCAACTTCTTTGGGAGCACTGTGGCCTTTCACATTTGGGCCATCTGTAAATACAGCAGCTCCATGACTCATGTATTTTTTTTTCCCTATTTGAACTCAAAGAAAAATTAATCTGGCCCATCTGCAGCTGGCCTTGTTTAGAAAATCTGATTGCCTTCCAGACACCAGCCATCCACGCTCCAGGGACGACAGTCTTTCCACATGCTAATTAACCGAGGACAGAAGAAATCATCACAAAACATTCCCATCTTTGTGCCTGCAGCTGTAAATCCAGAATTAAAGTAATTTGGGGAAAAATAATGTTGTGAAGTGTCACAGAAGATTTCAACTGCCGGTGTTTTTAAAGGAGCTATGCTTATAACCATGCACTGAATATGATACTGAAATATAAAATTCACTTATTTACTGACTTCTTTGTTCTGCCAAAAAAGCCCAACAGAATTAGGGCTCTAGAAAGCATCTGCATAATTCAGATTAGAAGCCTGACCATAGAATTACAGAGATAGGTAACTCAGGTATAGACCTTTGATGTCTACTCTATTCTCTGTTAAACTAAGCCACTGAGAGTCATTAGGACTCTTTTCAAAAATAAGATGTGCCATGAGAAATGGCAGAGGCATGAGGCTCAGATGCTAAATAAGGAAATCTAAATGAGCAATATCTTGAACTCCATAGATTTGTGTTATACCAGCTGCCTGAAAGAGACAAATGTTAGTTATTCAAGAGGAATCACACATAGCAAAGTCTTACATGTTAAGAATATTATGACTGCTGCTGCATTTAAGTGAGGGAGGTGGAGGATGTCCACTCAGTGATGAGTGCGCTTTTGTCAAATCTTACTTTTTACCATAAATCTTATTATATGTGTTGTTTTCCACTAATTCTTGGTGCTATAATGAAAGAATCTCAGATTGCATAGGAAAGAAAGAAAACAGTGGGTGGGGGGAAAAAAAAGCCTAAAAACATGATTAAAAATATTCTCCATCCAGAAGATGAATGAAAAAAATCTTGCATTTTACCTTTACCTCAAGATTTGTCCTTCAATAAAAGTGAAAATTACTCCTTAGCTACAGGATTTTGCTTATCACAGTGGCTCTGAGTTGTCTGTGTACTCACATTTACACCCACCCCGATTTCCCAACAGAAATCTTTGCGTGGATGAATGCATTCAGGGCTGTTCAAAATCCCATTAGTCAGTCAGAGTCTTCCAATTGCCTGTAGTGGTCTTTGTATCAGCACTGTGATCATTAATAACAAGTTAGAAATGGCCACTCCGGTGTCTGGTTACCCCAAAAGACTTCTCATAATGATTTTCTGCTGCAGCAAGCCTAACCAGTAACTGTTCTACTTTTATCTGTACCATTGAGCATAATAGGTTTGCATAAGGACTGTGAAAAAAGCAGTAAGGAAAATGTCTTCTACTTTTCTGTCTTCCAAGCATCTTCTTTATTTAGGTATGCCTGCATCACTGTCAGTCGAATGCTAGATGCCTTGGTAATGAATTAGAATTCAGATTCTCCTGAGTATTCTGCACTGAACATTTTATTTTTTTAAATGATCATTTTATGAGAATGACAGATTGAGAGCAAAAGCCGTCCCAGAAGTTTTGTATCCACTTTATGTGTGACTCAAATCCAGGGTGTCCAGCTGGTTCAGACAGAGCTTGCAATGATTTTCATCCTTGTAGTTCCTGGCTCCTTGGGAACGTGTTATTAAACAACCTCCTGTTGCATGGCTGTGTTGATAAATGTATGTGCTATCCCATGACTGGGAAGGCAGCAAGAGTAGAAAATTTCAGACAGAATCTGGAATATTAGTGTTTACTAATACAGTGATCTGGAGCACTCTACAGATACTTAGCAGGGGAGTCAGCAACCCACGAAATGTGGCAGAAAGCAGAAAAATTTTTAATGACAATCAGCAAGACCAGTGAAATGCTGAGAATAAAGTCCACCAAGTGTGTAGACAGGTATCTGTGAAAGGTGACATTGGCATTTTTTGAGGGAAAAGACTTCATGGCCATTGAGAATTTATGGATGCCCAGTCTTACGCTGATACAAGACAACACAGATACAACTGGAAACAACCTCACAGATACTGTGGATTTACTCAGTATGGGACCTAAAAGGGAGATTTGCAAAGGCATAAAGAGGAAGCAAGTATCTAGTTTCTTCCATCAGATGAAGCTTTTCATTTAATTAACCTTCATGCTCTTGTACATCCATGTTTCATTTATGTTGACATGGCTGATCCTGTGTTTTGGTGTGGCAGTGCCAGTCAATCAAGTATTAACTAATTACATGTCTTTTAGCATGCTATGTATGGGTGTCTATTAGGCATTCATGTGATACTCAAGAAGGTTTTTAATTAGGCTATGCCACCTCCGCATTTGAGCTGTGACAGTCTGAATCTGTTTAATCAAGAGAAGGAGCAAAATATGCCTGAGGTGACCAGCGCTTGGAGTGGCTCCACCCTGATTTGTTTCTGTTTCGAGGTAGGTGCTTCATAATGTCCTGAGCAGACACTGAGCACTTTCAGGGAATTATTCATGCAACAGACACTTTATACCTCTGCCCTGAGGGATGGTCAGTTTAAACTGTGCCAGCCACATTATGTAGCCAAGAGAATGTTAATGGGGCTGAAGTCAAGTCGTATGTCAAAACAAATAAGTGAAATTAAACAAGGTGAAAATATTGTTTAAAGAGTCATACTGACTTGTCGGTACATGCAAATTGAACCTTGATTTAAAGTTGCAGTTGTAGCTGGGTAGACCCTGCGAACAAGCTGACACCAGGCTGCATTGGCCCCAGAACAGCAGATTCCTTCGGCAACCTGTGTGACTCACCCACTTTCTCCTTTTGGAGGCTGGCCTTGGGTAAATACCCTCATTTCTCATTGCTGAGAGCTAGTTTGGCCAGTGGGTCTAGCATTGGTGATTGCTCTGGGATGTCAGGAGTGTTTTCTTAATATAAATAGGCAAATAGACGGGACCTAGTGTTCTGAACCGTGACTCTGATTTCCCCCATATCTTTCTGAAAGCAGAGGAAGAAGTTTGGTATAAGACAGGGTTAGGTTTGTATTTCTTTGTATGTACAGTTGATGTGGGTTTAGTATGCTTTTAGTAAGTGCCAAAACACTCTTTTGTCTAGCATTAAGAAAGCAATCAAAGAAAAAAATACATAACTGCATTAACATGCAGTGTGTGTAGGTGAGCAAGAGATCTGATTACCTTTCTCCTCAGTTTCTGGATGAAAATGTGGATATAATGGAAACAAAATGACTTGCTAATGACTTTGGTAATGCAGTGTCTTTTAGAGGGTATTTAGATAGGGTATGACATAGTTAAGAAACAACTGAAATTGTGGCTTTTGGCACTTACTACTCTATTTTAGCCACTGGCTTCTGTTTCTGCAGTTACAAATTGCTAGAGCAATAACTGCAGCCTCAGTTTAGCTCACACTGAGTGCCCGGGCTGAGATACAGGAGTCCATGGCAAAACTCCCTTTGGCTTTAGGAGGGCTCTAATTTCTCCTCCAGTATACAGTTTCTGGAATGGCTGAATGGCCTGTAAAATATTTTAAATGCAAACCAAGACATAATTAACATTATACTGAGGACTGAATCTTAAAATGTGTGTGCACACTGGGCATGTGAATGACTGAGTAGGTAGCAGTGCAAATATAAAGCTTGTAAGGGCAAATTACTAATTGTGGTTTTATACTGGTTTTCTACCTGCATGTGAGATAACTTAGATTGTAAGAACAGAACTGACATCTGTTAGCTTTCTTTTAAACCTTTCACACACAAAGGCATGCATTTCTTACACTTATTGAACCTACCAATCTGTTTTCAACTCAGCAATATCATTGCCAGAGTTTTTTTGTGACTCTAAAGGATGTCTGGTTTGAGTGCCTTGAGCAAGTGAGATGTGTATTAGATTTGACTGAAGCTTGTTAAGGATCTAGAGAGAAACAGCAGCTGTGGAAGGTAGTATTGTTGGTTGAAATTAAGGAAAGCCTTAAACAGGATGATGAAAGTTTTCAAGTACAGGTTTATGTTACAGATTCCTAACACCTCCTGGAATTTCTGTTGTGAGATTGCTAATGGGAAGACTCTTTACAAAGGA
This sequence comes from Nesoenas mayeri, assembly GCF_963082525.1. Taxonomy (NCBI): domain Eukaryota; kingdom Metazoa; phylum Chordata; class Aves; order Columbiformes; family Columbidae; genus Nesoenas; species Nesoenas mayeri. Next base: position 112,378,322 of record NC_137543.1, read on the forward strand.
TCAGCTGTTTAGATTCACTCCTGCACTAGTGCAAAACTTTGTTTTGCATGCTAACAACTTTATTAAGTGCAATCACTTTTTATAGCAAGTTGATTAGCTCTCACTGGACTGTTTTTTTCAGGGGATGGTTGTCTTTCTCCCATGTTGCTGTCTGCAGGCTGGCCTGCATATTCTTTCAGCAATGGAAAAATATTTTCATATGCAGTATGGAGTGCATACAGAGACCATTATTTTTGCCAGTGTGCTACTCATATTGTGGACAATTGCCAGTAAATGAGGCAGGAGGCTGTCAGCAGATGTCAAAGGGTGAGCAGAAAAACAGGCTGAATGTCAGGGAGAGAAGGGGCATGCTGTAGGTCATCTCTGTGGCGCTGAACTCCTGTAGGAATGATGGGACAGGAAGCCATTTACACTAGTGGGTACTCTGTATGTAGGCAACAGGACCAGTAGTTGCTGCGTAGTATGAAAATGGCCCCTGGTATATCTGGAAGACCTTCCATGCAGAAATATGTGCTAGCCAATTCTTATTCTCTAGTATTAACTTATATAATTATCATAAGTATATAGAAACCTAATATTATCCTAATCCCTGTATAATCCTATATATTAGCCTAGTCTTATGCTCTAGCATCAGAGGTAAAAGGAGAAAGGGTCTCATGTTTTTCTTAATGCTGCAAATTTTAGCCATTTTAAAGATACACATGAAAACACTGCTGTCTTGCAGTTGTGTGTCTGACAGATGCATCTGCAATATCCATGGAATAAATATGCAGAGCAAGGCAGCATCTATTCCATTTGGAAAAACAAACAAAACTAACCAAAACCAAAAGCAGAGTCAAGGCAGACCACACCTTTTGCAGAAGTCAGTGAGTGATTTAGCCATATCACAAACTTCTCCATTATTCTCTTTCCTTCTCCAGAAGTTCTCTGTGGTTTCAGCTCTGGAGTCTCTCATTCAGCTATAGCATATTGTCAGTAAAGTCTCCTGTTAGTATAGGGTTTTAGCAGTATAGTGAGCACGCTGGAGGGTGAAATTAAATGTAGATGATGACTGAGTGCTGAAACTCGGCACAATTACCGTTTCAATTACCCAACTACAAACATGGATCAGAGACATATTCTTAAACCCTCAGTTCCATCTGAATCTCAAATGACTTCAAACTCACATACAATTTCCTTGTTCAGTTGAAACCTGTCTTATTTCTTCTCATGGTCCATTTATTTTCCTGGGACAGCCATTAAAGACATTTAGTCTGGGAGGCACTAAGAATTGTTCTAGAAACATGAGCTAATATCACTGTTGGGAAATGATCTCCTGCCATCTCACACTCTGCATCTCCAAATGACGTCTGGTGCAAGTCCAGAGGCTGAAATTAGAAGGTAGGCTGCAGCTGCTTAAATAACCCAAATTCATTTTGGATGGTTTCTCTAGGATTATAAAGCTGTCTCTCGCTATGCGCTTGATGAGCCAGCCTCTTTTGAGACCTCCAGGCACTGCTAGATCATCATCTTATAATAACAGATATGCAATATAATAAGAATCGTTATTATAAATGTTGACCTAACAGTACGAGTGAATATATAAACTCTGGTAAATATATCCAGATCTGAAAGAACTTGTTCTGTTTTGTATGGTGTTTAAGATACCATGAGACTGAAATGGATTACAGAGTTTGGTCCATGCCAAAAAATAAACAGCAATAAAACAAAGTATAGGCTCAAATACTCTTGTAATAAGGCTGATATAAATACTGAGTCAGGAAGATAAGCATAAAAAGCCATCAAGTTTTAGTGAAATAAAAGAAATTCTTTAGAGTAAAGACTTTGGAGCAATTCTACAGCTTACCTCTCCCAGTGAAATGCATGAGCCCGCCAATTATATATGAAATATCCCACCAGGTTGTGCAGATTCTTATAGCATGACCAGGCTGAAAGTCAGAGATGGTGTCAGATGTTAGCTGTAGCCTTTCAATAAGTGCCAGATTATAAGCAACCACATAGATCAAGCCATTAGGTCTTAAAATGAGGGTGTCCTGGGTTGATGCTATTATTTCATGTTGCTAAGAATTTTACTGAATATGTGGAACGCTTGAATGAAGTTTCAACTCTTTCTGGTATGCTGCTCATTACAGAAATGGGGATTAACAGAGAAAGAATGTATCAAGCTAGTTAGGAGTTGCTGAAAGGGTTAGGAATGGTGGGCCAGAACTTCAGTTGAAGTAAATTGGCACAGTTCAGTTCAACTCTGCAGACTTATCCCTATTTTAAATCTGCTGAGATTCCAGCTCATTATATAGAAACTTGCGTCTATTTACAGATCATAGCAAGGAAAGGTTAAAATTTAAGAACACAGAAATAAAGCCTTAGAAGATAATACTAGCGCTTTTTTTTTTTTTTCCCCAAGTATCAAAGTCAAAATGAGCTTTAAAGATGACATGGTGTTTGGGCCACTAGAATTTATACGTTGTTGCAGAATAAATCCAATATATTACTAGGAAGATAACATAGCTATATTTGTTTTTATTACAATTTTATTTTAACTACACTTTTACAAGAAACATCATAAAAAGTAATGTGTCTGAGAGTTTAAAAACAAAAACCAAACCAAACAAAAAAAATTAAAAAAAACCAAAACAAAACATCCCCTTATGAGGAAAGGCTGAGGGAGCTGGGTTTCTTTAGCTTGGAGAAGAGGAGACTGAGGGGTGACCTTATTAATGTTTACAGATATATAAAGGGTGAGTGTCATGAGGATGGAGCCAGGCTCTTCTCGGTGACAACCAATGAGAGGACAAGGGGTAATGGGTACAAACTGGAACACAAGAGGTTCCACTTAAATTTGAGAAGAAACTTCTTCTCAGTGGGGGTGACAGTGCATTGGAACAGGCTGCCCAGGGGGGTTGTGGAGTCTCCTACTCTGGAGGCATTCAAGACCCACCTGGACACATTCCTGTGTAACCTCATCTAGGTGTTCCTGCTCCAGCAGGGGAATTGGACTATATGATCTTTTGAGGTCTCTTCCAATCCGTAACATTCTGTGATTCTGTGAACACCCCAAAAACCAAAACCACACAAAAGAAAACCCAAGAAAAATCTAAGAGCTACAAGCTCTTAGGCATATGTTCACAAGCGTGTTCTTGCCCTGTTCCAGACACAGTCTGGATTTTTCCTTGCTAGCTTTTCTCTCCAGACATCTCGGCTCAAATTAAAAGAATTCTACACAGGAAGCTATAAAAAGCAAAATGTTGGGCCTTCTCCGTTCTGCAAAGAAGAGAGCTGCATTGGAGGCTTGATGGTTCTCAACAGCAAGGGTAGAGCTGTTGCAGAACTGTTTTGTGATAAACGTATCCCTTGCCTTTCGACCTGGCTGACTGAGAAGTGATCTGGCTTCTGGCATAAAGGCTCCATGGTGTGGACATCACCCTGTGACCATTTCTGTTAGAGTGGCTGAGGGAGGCAGTGATTGGAGATGTGAGTGACCACAGCCAAACATCTCCACTGCCTGTTTCTATCACTGTGTCTTCTGAATGCAGTGCCAGGGAGGTCTCCAGTTTTACAGCTTGTTTTATTGGTACAAACAGCAATCGTACACAAAGAGGGTGCACCATGCTTGGCGCTGAGGGGATCAGAAAACAGTCAAGCTCTGAAGAAGCAAAAAAAATTAAGAGTTTTGTCGAGCTGTAAGATCTTTTGCCATTTTATGCACTGCTCCGGCTTTTGAGAAGTAAAGTTGACAGGCTGATACGGTCCTGACGTTTTGATGTATTTTCTGGTAGAGTTCAATAACAAAAAGGCCCAGACACACACGGATGGCTTCATTTTTCCCTTGAACTGGAATAAATCAGGAGCAGTGGCATTACATCAAAGCCACACTGGTGTAAGCAGCATTGAAACAAGGTTCATTTAGCAGTGTGATGCTATGAAAGATGTTATTTTGCATAACCCTCCTCACAAAAATGAATCTATTCCCCCTCCCTTTTTTTTTTTAATGCCAGAGGAGAAGCTGTTAGTGATACTAACTAGTGATATTTGGCTAAAGACTTCCTATTTTCAGACTCTGTTGTCTGCTGCTTATAATTTCAACCCTTCAGGCTGAAATTCTCCATACCGGCTCTCTGCCTCGGGCTTAATGTTTTTGTGAGCAAAGCTGCAGGTGAAGGGGAGCCAGCCATTTCTCAGAATGCAATTTGGAGAAAACATATTATTTTGGCCCTGTTAGAAAATGAATTGGCCTCCCCTTTCTCCTCAGGTTTTTCATTTTAAAAAATCAAAACCCTTGGTGATACACATAAGGCTTAATGGCCCTAAACAGCCCCACCTGGGGCATCCCCATGCCTTCCCACAGCCCAGGGGCTCCATTTTAGCTCAGCTGGAACCATTGCTTCCTTTCTATGGGGTTGTGCTGTGGGTGGTCCTGTGCTCAGCCCTGTGACTTGTCCCCCTTGTTGAGGTTCCCCAGGCTATGCTTTACAGCCATGTCTTGGGCTCTGGGGCCACCAAGGGAGCTTCTCACCAGTCCGGTATGGCTCAGGTATGTTGGGGCTGCGTGCCTCTGGCTTGTGGGCTCTGTGGGTTGCAATAGCGAGCAAGGTGTTTTCTTACCCCCTCTGAAATGGGGGAGGATGGGGAAAAACTGCTACTGAGGAAACTTCATTCAATAGCAAAGCAGGCATAGGTTCAAAACAAGCTAAGGCTGCAAGGTTAAGCCCTCAAGAGCTACGAGATGCTGGTCTTGGCCTCTGCAAATATTAACTGCTTGGACAGTGATAATTTTTCATAGGCCTTGTTTGTCAAATGCTACTTTTTCAGTATTTCCTTTCAGTCAGGCCCAAAATGTGGCTGTGGGGCTGTGTTCGGGGTACATCACCCACACCCTGCTACTGGTGTGTAATGGCTGCTTCTCCTCCAGGGGCCTGTCCAGAGTTTGCAGTGTCTAAATGTTGCTTGTGATGGACTAGAGACATGAAGTGATGCCTCCACCCTAATGCTGGGGAACAGAGGCCTGAAAGCACAGGCTGAGTTAATTTTTTAAATATCAAGTATTGTGTCTCTTGAGGAATCTACTAATGCACAATATCAAGCCTGGAATTCCAGACTCAGTGTTTGCTTTATGGACTTTTTATAACTGTGTCCAATTTAGTATTATTAATTATTGCTGTTATTATTATTGCTACTGTTATTATTATTTAAATCCTGCGCGATTATGGGTTCCTCAAATCTGGTGCTATGCATCTTAAAACAGGTACCTAGAACACAAACATAATCATCATACATATCCTGACCACTAGCTAACTCTTTGGGCAATGTGGCCAACATCATAGAGAAAGTATCTGGTGTGTGCAAAGTAGGTGTAAATCCTGTCCAGTTCCCTGCATGGTGAATGCAGTTTTTACAGGCCTGTGTTTTTCTGACAAGGCATCTGTTAAGACTTGGTATAGCAAGTACCTCCAAATGTTGGGTGCGTTTTTCCTTTTGAGAATCTCTTGACTGAAATTGTTGCCTTCTTATTTACTGAAAACCTTAAGTTGGAGAACAGTTCATCTCTTGCTGTTTTATAAGCATGTGGTGGTGTAGCAAAAATGCACTTTAGATGAACAAAGAAACAAGAAGTTCTATTTTTCATATTAATCTTTCATATCTAATATTTCAAAAAGGCATCCAGAAGCATAGGTCTTGTCTTGGTGTCCTGTAATTTCAAATTTACACTTTATGGTGAAGATCTTTAAATTATTTATATCCTGTGCTCTTGATTGCAGTGGGATCCCTGTGCACATATATATATATATATAACAGAAGGTATATTTCATCCTTTATTTATAAAACATGAATGTAGCTTTTGGACCCAAACATTCACCGGCTAGAGCTCTAAAAAGTAAATTGTAATTTTTGCTCTTCTTCTGTCTCTTGGACTCTTTCTTAGGTGAGAAGTGATTTCTATGAACAGAGAGTGTGTTTAATCTAATATACTCAAGTGACAAGTAGTAAAAACCGATGCCACATGTATACATCTTTACCGTACTATTTGAGCTAAACTTACATGTTTCTTGGTCATTTTTAACTGTCTTTTATCCTATTGTTCAGTAGAAATACTATTTTTTAAAGTATGTAAGATAAATCATTATATTGGTTGGATGAACAAGCAACAGAGCCTTAAGCAAAGAAGGAACTTTGTAGAGTTGAATTTTTACAGAAAACATATTCCTTTTAAAAACTGAAAGTATTTAATATTTGAGCTGTTCTAAACTATTTTTACTTGAACATTGTGTCCTGTTACAGTTAGATGAAAACAGCGGTAATCTCTGTTTCTTCACAGTATGTTTTCATAAGGAATACAATTTATGTATTACTGGAAAATATTACAAGTAGGAAATTTATTGAGTTGTCAGTACAATAAGCATACCCAGCACAGAGTCTGAGGCTTTTGGAAATTATTTATGAAATTAATGTAGTAGAACTCGTTGCAAGACCTTATTGAAGATTAAGGTGACAGTTATCTTAAATACAGTTGATTGCAGTCACTCTCACGTTCTCCTGGATTTCTCCCAAATGCTTGATAGCACAATGTCCAGGTGCTCTGTCTGGGTTGAGTGGCGTCCTACATTGGGGACAAGGGGTGTTGAGCCCTCGTTACACCTTTGGGGTTACTGTTCATGGTGATGACAACTGCTTCTTGCACATGTCTCTAATACCTTTTTTGGAATTGGCAGTTGCATCATTAAGAAGCTCATCATAGAGTTTCAAGATGAGACAGACCTTATAGAGGAAGCTGTACTGGAGCTGCAGTTCCTCTTCTACCGCTTTACAACTATGAGTCCTTCAGTTTAAGGAGAGCTACAGCCTGGCTGCAGATATAACCATCTATAACAGAGGTGGAGGAAAAAGCAGATTATGTGCATAGCTAATTTGGGGCAGATGCCCGATTCAACCAAGACATGCATATATTTATATACACACACATTCCTGGTCTGGTACCTCCAGCAATACAAAGTCAGTGTTTTACAGTGTGTCAGGTACTCAGATCACACCTTGTTATGCCAGGTGCCCAGTATAAAACTGGTTTATTTTCCAGTGTCCTGATGATTTAACAAGGGTGTTGGAAAAGGAATATCAAGTAACTAAGTATGGAAAACTGCAGTACCAAATCCACACTTCTAGTGGCTTTGGGCTGTGTGTACGTGTTCCACATTGCTCCAGAGCAAATAAAGTGAACAAGCAAGTAGGGCAGCTGCCCCAACCCATTTGCAAGCCAACCTTTGTTTCAGGCTGTATTTTAAAAAGCTAATGTTTGCAAAGTACTGTAATCCACTTGAATGTCAATATTACTGATTTGAAGTCATAAAGTATCTTTGCATTCTTTCTCTTTCAGGAGACATTCCTGAGGGACTGGATGACAGGGCCCTTATTAAACTGGCAGCATGCATTTTGAGATGAGAAATTACCAATTTGTATCTAGCATTTGAATAAAGAAAATAAAAACCTGTGAGAAGTCCTCAGAGATAGAAGAGGAAGGAGGAGGTCACTGGTATTATTACAGATGCGCCATTCATATTAAATGAAATAAAAAGTGGAAGTTATCATCGCAATTCTGCCTGACATGAGTTTCCTTTAGAGAAAATGATGTGGCTTGACACAATGTAACCTGACATAATGCGATGTGATGTTATAAATGAGAAGTAGCATGGGTAGTTTAATGTATAATTTGACACACTACCTGTGCTATGCATGAGCTGGCAGACAGTGTACTGTGGTTCACTGAGTACCCAAATTGCATTCAAATGGCAGGCTTACCACATCATGATGCACAAAAGTAAGCTAGCAGTTGTTTGGTGGGTCAGTCATAGACTAAATAACTGTAGGCACACAGACACACTTCTCTTTTCAGTTTCAGGCTGAAGTACAGGCACAGGTGATGAGCTCGGAGTCATAAAATACAAATTGGCATGTGGAAAAAGATCTCTGCTGCTCTTATAGAGATAGGAATAGAGTAGCATGGCTTTTGTTTTCTGCCATGAGCTTGCAGAGAGTCAGGCTGATCTGAACACTCCAACACTGCTCAGCTAACTGGGATATGATGAAGTGTGAAGATTAGCTTTGAGTCAGTGGGCCCAAGTCCCCACAGTCTGGTTCCAGCAGTCTCCAGTTCAATAAGTGCATGTTGTAGAAAGTTCATGAATTTTCTGGTAAAACTGCCTTTTGAACAGGAAAATGATGGGAGCAGCCAGGGCCACACTAATATATGCTTTTATTGCCAGCATCAGCATTGTTGAGAAGGGAAACAATTCTTTATTATTTCAGCAAATGAGCACAAGAGAAATTTTTCTATGGGTGTAAATGGGAAAAGAAAGGAGGGGAGAAAAAATATCTGCATTCTGTGAATCCCTTCTTTCTTGCTTCTGGCAAAAGGAGAGCTCATCTGGATGAGACAGAAGGAATGTCCAATATTCTCTTTAGCATATGAAGAATGTTTTTCTATCTTAAAATGGGAATTATTTTGATATAAAGATTATGTAGACTTAACAACCAAGCACCAAAACACTTAATACTTTCTCCAGAGTGTTACTGATGTTATGTGGACAAAATGGTTTCAACTAATGAGTAGAAAACACAGCTTTGTTGTAAAAAGGGGAAGGAGGAACATGCAAAGAAATATGTTACAAGATTAAACAAACAGGGGAGTGTTACTTGTAAGGTGTGTGAAGTTCTTCTACAGTGTTCAGTATTGATAGGGCTGCAAACTGGGTCAAATTCTGAGGCTAATGATTGCCTGGCTGGCTTAACTTTGTCTAAGACTTTGAATGGGCAGACAGTGTTCCATCATGTGGAAACACAACGGGTTGGGATCATCTAAGTAACAGAAAAATCTGAGAGAGTCCAAGCCTGCTAGCATTCTCTGTGGACTTACATAGAAAATCTGGGTTTATTAGCTCTGATTCAGGGATGGCCCTGGTAATTTCATTCCATCTCTGTTGCTCCCTGGTGCCTTAGCTTTTGGGCATAGTGCCTGAGAAAGTGAAATGCTATTTGCCACCTGTTACAGCATTAGGTCAAATGGGTCCTAAAGAAAAATGGACTGAGGTGCAAAGATACTTGTTCTGAGGGAGGCATTTGGGTCATAAATATCACTGGATTTTAGCTGAGTGTGAGCAAAGTCTTGCATGCTCTAGCAACGTGAGACTGAGTGGTATTCACAAGGTTAATTAGCAGAGGTGGTGTGGTATGAGAGTGGTTTGTGGTCTTAGGCCCATCTTTGTCCTGGGTATTGTGCAAGGGCATTGCATAGCACTGTCTAGAAGAGATCACTCACATCGTAAAGAAAGAGAGTGCTCTGTACAGTTAGAAATATTTTTTTCCGGAAGGAATTTGGGAGAACTTGCATACCTGTGATATCTGCACTGTCAGGCAAAAACTGGTTGGCATCTAGAATTTCAAGTAGTCCTATTTCCACTGTACCTTTCAGTCTTCCTCTAACAGCGGGTGCAAACTTATGTGGCAGGTGTGTGGAGTCTTCTGTGGTCTTTGTCGCCTCCGGAGGATGAAGAATGACACAGGAGATAACCCCAGCATTCCCACAAACTCCACACTGGGAGCTGAGTTCCGCTTTGTGGATGTAGTCATAGAGGGATTTCTGAGCTGGCCACAGCCTTTGCTTTACTGAGTCTTTCTTTAGCTCATCTAGACCACAAGGACCTCAGACTAATTTGCTGTGCCAGTATCCATGCAGAGTTTCTATGCTTGATTACATAAGAGCTAATTATTATTGCTACACAAAGTACATAAGTGATTTATTTGCTGCCTTGGTGCAAAGCATTTAAGAAAAAAGAAATCCATAAATATCTCCCTCTGCTTGCCTTTTCAGAAATGTCTGTATATTCTATAAATGTAATTTGATTCACATGCACATTTTTCTGATTCTGTGGAGAATAAATGCATTGTTTTAAAAGTTGTAATTATGAAGCTGTGTTGTTAAATAAAACAATAATTATTTCAATACAAATATTTTCAAAGCCAACAACCATAAAAGAAATTAAAATGTTCTTTTTCTTCCTGCCTTGTCCAGTGCTGAGTGACTGGATTTCTGCCCATCCTGCGATGATATGCATTCATCACACATACCACAGCAGCAGCTTTTCTGCAAGCAGAGATGTGGCAAACCAGAAACAATCTGTGACCAAATTTTTGATGGGTGCAAACTGTCACAGTTCTGTGGCTTTAGTGGTCAATTTAAATGCTCTCAGATTTTTTTGTCACTGTGTTCATGAGAGTAATTGCGTCTGACGAGACAGATTATTTTCAACACCCTTCTCCCTCTCACCCCTGTTTTTTAGCTCTAAGGAGACTAGGGATGAGGTGTATTTAATGTCTGATGCAAACGGCTGAAGCTCTGTTTTCCAGCTCAGTTTTTGCTTAAGCTACCCTTGGCATAGCACCTTCTATTGTTCCCACTTTGATCCAGTCTGTCTCTTTCTTGCTTCTGACTCTGTTAACTTTTAGCAAAACCAAAAATGAGTGGGATCTAGTGTGTTTGCCCAACTGGCTGCTGTACAGGAGAGGCCACACACAGCGGCACAGCTCCTGCAGAGCTGAGCACTTTGCCAAAGATACATCAGAGGATCTGGACAGAGATGGGCCATGGCATGGAGAAAAAATCATGGCAGAGTCAGGAGATTCTGTTTTGAAACAGAAAGCCCAGTTGTGAGCCAGACTGGATGTCATTAGCTCATGTGGAAGAAAAGCAGATAAAGTGCTGGTGTGTTTTGAAAACAAAACGAAAGAAAGAAACCCAAACCCAAACACAAAACAAACAAATCCACACACAGAAACCCACTAAAAGTCAAATAATAGCAAAAATACCCCACCAACCCAAAGTGCTTTCTCGAAGCTTAGTGATAGCTGTTGAACATTTGTGCAGACTAAGGAGAGCTTTGGGTCGTCTCTCTATGTGCTTAGTCTTTTAAGACCTACCAGCTGCTGCTTTTGAGTTTGAGATAAGGATATGCATCTTTAGGTGCCTTTTTTTAGACTTGACCTTAAATTCACTGTCTGAACTTTGCAAAGCTCCCTAGCTATTGATACTCCTGTCTCAGAAAGCTGCCTAGGAACATAGAAAGTGTGTCTTCTCAGCCAGTAGCAAGACCTGCTGCAGTTTGGATAGGGCTGGGTACCCATGGTTCTGCTCAGACCAACTGGGCTGTGATCCTGCCTCATTCCACAGAAACTGCTCTTCCTTCAAAGCCAAGAGAAAGGTCTTTGGGGTGTGCAGGCATCCTTCATTCCAGGTAATGCCCAGAAAAATTAGTCTGACAAAGGGTAAAAGTATGCAGTACTGCAGTTATGGGGAGTCATATAAGCATCACTTGTGAAATCAGATCAAAACCAGTAAATGGTTTTGGTGAGGAGAAAAGATGTATGTATTAGAAGCGCTAAAATGTAAAGCTGAACGACTTAATTTCCCTGGTAGGTTTTTTTTTTTTTTTAGTTCTTTTAAACTTTTTCTTTCAAAATAGCTTTTAGTTTTTTAAAAAACATGACCTGGGTAAAATGTGGAGAAAAGTGATAATAAAAACAGCCATTATAACCCCCAAACAAAAGAAATCTGTCACATCTGTTGTAACTTTTCGCTTTGACTGAAAATGGATGTTTTCCATCTTACTCGATATCCTTTCCCTCACCTTATTGTACACTCCTCCTCCAAATCATACATATCAAATCATACATATAAAAACTGAAACAGTATTTTTTTCTGCACTCTTTCCTTTTGTCCAAATCAGTTCTTGCTCAGCTGATGTCTGCTGTGCTGCTGCTCCTGTGGAGGGTGCGGTGGCCTGCTGCCGGCTCAGGCAGTGCTGCCTTCTGTCGCTGTTACCTGGCAGGACACACGAGCTCTGCTGTGCGCTGTGACTCTGTCCCCCGCCTTCACTGCAGGAAGACTCAGAACTCTTGCATTAAACCTCTCAAGCTCTTTTACTGGCTGTTTCTCATGTAAGGGTAAACATGGAAGAAGGTTTACCGTCTAGTTTTGAGAAATCTTGGAGGGCAGAAGGTACTATTTTTATTCCTCTGACTATAGAGAGGAGGGGAATAGAGATTTTTAAGACTCTAAAGATTTAAAAGAAGATTGCTTAGATGAAATATTTTGCAAAAGTTGGGAGGTTCTTTAAAAAAAAAATGCAAAGAGAACAGGCTTTCATTTTAATTTATGCTACTGTGGGTTGTGTGTGACCTTGACAGAAGATTTTTCAGGGACAGTGAACACCTACAGTGACTGAGTTTGGGTAGATTTCCACTTGGTTGTCATGATGGCAATTCAGGACCTAGTTATTTGGAACCAGGATCATCTGGAATTCAAAGCTTCCTGAAAAGGCTGGCTTTTGAGTTTTATACCAGGCACAGAACCAGTGCAGCCCTTGCCTCAGAGAACTACCACATGGCCAGCATGTTGAACAAATTTTTCTTCTCTTAGAGTACAAAATATTAACAGAAGGGACAAGAGTTGACACAAAAAGTCACGATCCCATTCTGTGAAGGAGGTAACAACTGCTTTTTACTCTCCAACAGGAAACCATGAAAGAGAATGAGCAGAGTACTAAAGTGAAAATTTTTACAGTCTGACTTTTCTGTATTATGTTCATTTGATGCCAAAATGTCAGATTCAGGACCTGTTAACAAAAAGTTTTAGAAGCCTAAAACAAAAGGATTAAGAAAAGTTGAACTTTCGTCTTATGCTGTCCTTGACTTTGATATATTGCAGTAGAGAAGTAATATTGTGTTTTGTAGTAATGAAAGTAATTATGTATATTGTTCTTCAGAAAGATTAAAAAATATTAGTGTAATTAAGCCAGTTAATCTTTTAAAAAGTTCAGGCTGATGTTATCTATTGTAACTTGTAAATTCTGACAAAGAAGGAAAAGACACTGAAAGGTTATTCTTTGTCTTACTGTTACCTGTAAAGCTTCTTAGTTTCAGATGTTACTGGTGTGCATTTTTATGGTGTTCCCAGCCCTACTCTGAAAAATACCATATAGTCTTAAAACTAAAATATATGCCCTGCTCTGGATACCTTTTCATATTTATACTACTTGCATGCTGCACCATTTTCTCCTTCTTCTAGTAACTCACCAAAATGGAGAGTGGGATTGAGCTCCCATGGAGGTGAATAGTCAGATTCAGTCCTGATCACGTACCATCAGTGATCTGACGAGAAGTCAGCTGGGAAAGAGGAACGGCAGCAGAGGTCCACCTTCTTTTTTTAATGAACAGAGATGCTTGGACATAACTGCAGGGGTCAAAAGTGGTGAGGGGGGGAGGTGTGGGAAGTTCTGCTGTGCTGTAGCAATTACGTTTTCTTCACATGTGAATGTAAACGGCACAGGATAGAAAGAATACAGAAATACTCAGTTTCTTATGTTAAAAAGCTCACAGCAAGGGTTTGTTTCAGTCAATCCAGATATAAAGTTGGAGTGCTTTTGGAAAAAAATTCCCCAAATGGTGTTAAAACATACTGAAAAATCTCATGTTAATGGAAGAGATTTTTTTTTTTCTCTTCTCTCCCAGTGGAAATGAATATGCGTAAAAAACATTCATCCTTGCTTAATGGTGTAAAAAGAGATGCACGGTCTTTCTTATTAAGTATCGATGAACACTGACATCGAAAAAAGGAAAAATGCTTGCTTGCTAGTGTATTGTAATTTGTATTTGATCAAAGGGCATAACTCCATGAGAATGTGAGTAATGGCTGCTGTGACTGTTGCCTACTCGCTATTGTCCCTAAAGCAGAGCTGCTGTAGCATGGGCTCTCCTAACCCACTTCAGTGCAAAGTCCTCTGGCTTGATTTAAAACATTGCTGCATGGCATATGAGGAGCAATCACATGATTAATTACTGAAGCACAGCTCTAATGGAAGTAGCCAACTGATATACAGTCACAACAGTTACTTCCAAAGTCCACACATGACCATGCCCTGTTAATATCAGTGACATCAAGCTGAACTTCAAATAAATATACATGTAGTCTTCCTACCTCGGGCTTTCTGAATGTCTTCTAAAGGTGGATATTGTTTTTTCTCTTCTGGTATTTTAAAGGAGATATAGAGAGGTTAAGTGATTTGCACAAGGTTATCTAAGTCTAGAAGCTAAGAAGATAATTTAGTTATTTCACTAAATCTACTTCTTAGATAAAACTCTCTCATCTACTAAAAATGATTTTTGCATAAAACATGAACCAAGAAATGCATTATTATTTTTGTCTCAAAGAAAAGGATTCACATTAGTGAGGGGGAAATATAAAAGTCTGTCTTTTCCAGCTCTTTGACTGACAGGCTTCTGCTGTGCTTTTAAGAAGCTTTATAACATTGATGTCTGATAAACTAGTGTGGATGTGTGTGTATACATATACACACACACACACATGGCTTTCTCTACTTGCAGATTTTTGGCATGTGGAGGCACTTGAGAAATCGAAAAATTAAAATGCTAAAATAATAAATAAAAACTAATAAATAATAAAATTAAAATAATAAATACAAATAAATTAAAAATAATGCTTAAATAATGCTGAGGGGTCCCCACTGCCCAAGAAATAGAATGTAATTGAGTGTAAAATAGTTACAATAACTATAGATTGTCATAAGAGTTCTTTCTTAAACTTATTATTGTCAAGATAAACAGACCTTCTGCACGGCATTGGTAGCTGTCTTTTCATGATTTTGTTGTTTTGCTTCAAGGTGGTAAAGAGAGTCCAAGACCAGGGCCATAAATTAACTACAAATACCAAAACCACATTGGTGACACTGGAGGAAATACAAAGAAGATGGATGCAGTTTTTATCCTGGGTCTCTTAGCACCCTGATAATATTTTTCTTAAAACCCCAAATCCTGGAATCATAGAATGGTGTGCATTGGGAGGGATCTTAAAGATCACCTAGTTCCAACCCCACTGCCATAGACAGGGACACCTTCAACTAGATCAGCTTGCTCAAAGCCCCGTCCAACTTGGCCTTAGACACTTTCAGGGATGGGGCATCCACAGCTTCTCTGGGCAACCTGTTCCAGTGCCTCACCACCTTCACAGTGAAGAATTTCTTCCTTATATTTAATCTACATGTACCGTCTTCCAGTTCAAAGCCATAACCCCTTGTCCCATGCCCTTGCAAAAAGTTCTTCTCCAGTTTTCTTGTAGGTCCCCTTTAGGTAAGGAAAGCTCTTCTAACATCTCCCTGGTGCCTTCTCCAGGCTGAACAACCCCAAATCTCTTGGCCTGTCTTCATAGGAGAGATGCTCCAACCCTCTGACCATCTTTGTGGCCCTCCTGGAGATGTGTAATTGTGACAACCTCAGCTTTAAAAATAGTAACAAAAGAGATTTTACCCTCAAAGCTATATAGAAAACTTCAATAATGAAAATGCCAATGACTTAAAGAATCAGGAGAGGGATTAAATGAATCCTATTTTTGTGTGGTAGAAGAATATGATTCTACTTTGCTCAGATATGCTACTGGTTTAGTGTAAGCAACAGATATTTTGCAAGGTCTTGTGGCAGGGTGAGCAACATCTCTAATGTAAGAGAACAGTAACAACATTAAAGGTCCTGTGAGAAACTATACTGCAAACATCAGTAAGGGAAACTTGTTACCTAAAACCTGTAAAAGAAAAGTCTTCCCTACATCGTCAGAATAGTTCACTAGTGCTAAACCAAGATCTCAGAGGCTGGTATATGCACGTCTAAATATTTCAAGCAAGAATACTTGGATAGATTTCACAATTCTCTTTTGCAGAGAGAGAGAGGCTCTTGTACTCTTAGGAACCATTATTTTTAGCTCAGCTTTTAATGGTTAACATGCATGTGCACACAAAATCCCCAAGGCCCAGGGCAGGGATTAAGCTGAATGACCACAGTCCACAGGTGTCAAAGAGGCAGCCCGTAGGCCAGATCTGTCCTGCCACACTGTTTGATCCCACCGGGCACTTTGTTTCCCCCTAGCAGCACCCAGCTCCTTGTCCCCAGACTCCTGGCAGTGCTGGTCACGTGTGGAGCGGGTGTGACACGCATGGCGCTGCAGGAGCAGAATGGCAGGAGCTGCGGCCATAGCTACAGGAGAGTGCTGAGACTGATGTGGGACACTGGTAACTGCCTTGAGGCACTGAAAGACAACTGAATGAATTCTGTATTGATACACACGGATACCGCCAGCTCTGCTGTATGGGGAAGGGAGTTTGAAGGAAAGGTGAGCCTGTATGAGAGGGCCTGAGTGTTATATAACCTGGTCCTAAAGGACATCTTGGTCTTTTACTTAGGTGGCACACCTTAACATCTTTGGTGGAACAACTTGAATCCCAAAATGTCCAGTAAGAGAAAGAATGATGCAGAACGAAGGCAATTTAATGACAGATGGGAAAGCAAATACACGTTTGTGTTTCAAGGAGAAAAACCAATGTGCCTCTTGTGTTGAGACAGTGTTGGTGATAAAGGAGTACAATGCACATAACTGAGTGGCAAACACGAGGCCCGTGGGCCAGATCCTAAAATTACACTCGGCCCTTTGAAGGCAATCACGAGGCTGATGTAAACCCCAGTGAAAATAAGTTTGACACCCCTGGTATAGTCTCTATATCATGACTTGAGGTCAAATAAACATTGAGACTCTTGAAGTAAAGGTGACAGGCAGGGGAAGGCAGTCTCTCTAGAGATCGAGACCTGGCCAGGTAAACGAAAGTTGACTGTCAGCTTTTTGCAGACTGTTTCTTTCCACCATCCTACTGCCTGAAATGATGCACATCTTTTTCTGCAGGGTCTTCCTAGAGCAGTGAGCCCATCTTGCCTTGGTGCCTGCTGGCTGATGATTGCTGCACCTGCGTTTCCTTAAATCAGTCACAGGTTGGCTGGCAGTGGTCTAATGGCACCCAATTGACAAGAAATAGCTTAGGGACTCATTCTCGGCCTCAGGAATAAACTGGGATTATGGAACTATTATTTCCTGCCTCCACCCCAAGGTGATCACTTTCTTCATGGGCAGCAGGAGAGAAGATGAAACAAGCTAAACTAGATTAAGGGATTCCTCTTATTCCCAGGTCTTATTTTCATTTGCTCTTGTTGTTTTCCCCCCTGCAGTGCTGTGGAACTGCGGCTATGCTTTACCTTGCAGTTAACCTTTGAAAGAGAAATATGGGAATATGAGTCCTTTCTCCTGCTCTGAGGGGAGACTGAAAATGCAAGGTTATAGGAAGCAGAGGGAAATTAGGATGTTAAGGGCTATTGCTTATGGAGGACTTTGCCTTGTATGTAATAGGCCCAGAGGATACACAAGTATGAGCAAGGCATATATAGACCCATTTTGCAGTGTGCCAGAATGGCACCCAAATTACCACACCTCAGCACCCCCCATATGAAACCAGTGTGCTGGATGAAGAGCTTCTTGAGAGGAAGACAGTAGGAAAATGAATGCAGGGCAGAGCTCTGTCTGCCTTTCTTTTACAATGTGACAAATGTGGGGTAGGGGCTGGTCAGTTGCCTGCACACAGAATTTGGGTATTTTGTCAGGGTGTGAAAGGTGTTAACTTGGTTTTCTTCCTGGACTGGGAAAGCTGAGATCTACTTGAGAATGGCACTTTCCAGTTCTTTCCTTTGAACCCTTTGTGCTGTGTGTTTTGTTTTTTTCTTTTTTCTTTAGATTTTCTGGATATTTAAATGAGAAAAGATCCATGAGACCAAATAGAACAAAGGGAGGAGGTACCCTATGTCCTAATAAGATATTTGCCTAGAAATTCTGGTATTCTGTCCCTTCAAAAGATCAACTATTTTATCTCAGTATTAGTTTGTATAAAATGCAAGCTTGGCATTTCATGGTATAGTGCAGGTAGTCCAGGGAGAGCTGAGCATGGTCCTTTGTTTATCCAGAGTTGCAATTTTTATGGAACATACCTGTTCTCCACCTCAGTCCTGCTTTAGAACCCTAAATCCTATTCTGAGCCTGGCCCCAGATATTTGGTGAGAAACATTTGGTAAGATACTTGTATGTATATATAGTTTTACCTATACAAATTAAAAAGCTGGATTTTCCGGCTTTTGAAGAGGCAGAATATGTCTTCCTCATTCCTGGAGGCTGGATGATGAGGACTATATAGAATTTTCTGCGCATAGCTGAAGCCAGCTCACTTTGAGGCAATATCCATCTCCTGGTGGGGGACAAAAGAGAAAGAAAAGGACCCCTATTTATCCTGCTGTCAAATAGCAAAACACAAGTCAGCAGAAAGTGCCTGTGGTCATCACCTGTGGAAAAAGTGGCCACTGAAATTGCTGCCATAACATAGTCCCCAAAGCAAGTGCAAGTATCTAGTTTAAACTTAGTTCAACATGTCTACATGGTCAGCAGTCTCTGTGCACATCAGACTAAAAGCTGAGTTGTGGGACCTTGTTCCTAGATCACTCCTGTGCTCTAAGGAACCTTGTCCTGTGTATCCTTTTTCAGGCAGTTAAACTTACGTTTTGTTTTGTAAAAGAAAATGGTTAGTCATTCTTTTAAAATATTGTTTTACGCCTTTGTTTTTTTTCTGCTTGTAGTGCCTTTGCCTTGACCCCTGCAAAATCAAATTGTTAGCTATAGATTCTAGCAAAGCATATAAGTAATTAGTGGCCAGCTTCTCCTCAATTTAAGCATTTCCAGTGGAGTCTGAGGGGTTTGTCATATTGTTCTGTGGGCAGGATTAGGCCCCAGCTGTGTCTAGGTTTCAGGTTTCTAGCCTTCCAAGGATACCTAATGAAGCAGCAACTAATGAAGTATTTTAAAATGCAAGATGAGTTGGTTCACTTAAGAGTGATATGTTAAAGAAAATCATTCTGAATGCACATGGCAGGGTGGAGCACCACAAATGATCGTCTTCCACTGTGGAAATAAATAGCAAAACAATATGAACTGAACAGACTTCACTGTCTCATAAAGCTTAGCATTTTTCACCTGCCTTCCCACCTCCATTAGACACAGCAATTAAAAAGTGGGCCATGAAACTGTTCAGACATAGAAAATTAAATAGAGCCTTGAAGACATCATGTTAAGTGTCTTTCAGTTGTCTATTGTCTGTAAGTAAAAAAAGAAAAAAAAAAGAAAAAAAGGTGGCCATTTGATACTTGGCTGCAGAACAGTCTGAAGGTTTCTAGGGTCTGTGTGTC
Organism: Nesoenas mayeri; assembly: GCF_963082525.1. Lineage (NCBI taxonomy): Eukaryota > Metazoa > Chordata > Aves > Columbiformes > Columbidae > Nesoenas > Nesoenas mayeri. The sequence goes on from NC_137543.1 coordinate 112,397,480, forward strand.
AGCCTCATGGGATAAAGCATTTCAGTTTATGTGAACTTTCCCTGTGTGTTTAACCCCTTGCCTGCTGTGCTGCCAAGCATTCCCCAGAGAGCTGGGTTACAGGTTCCCAGCTCTTATTCTGTAACCTTATGGGCACAGACAGGGACTGATGTGGCTTCAGGGCACCGACAAAAACTTGTGTCTTTAATCAGCAGACCCATAGCTCTAGCTGCTGAACTCCTGCTTATTCTTTGCAATATTCACTCAAAGGGAGAAGGATTTGTGTGAGTCACTATCACTATTTTATTTCATAGCTGAAACGAAACCCATGTGTTCTCCCTCTTCTTTTGTTCGGCCTGGCTCCTCAGATGCTGGGCTGTGGGATCTGAAGAGTGTCTGGACTGCAAAGCATGTTTGTGTTCACAAGTGCTGCAGAGAAAGTCTGAGGACCTCAGGACAGGCTTGGGGTCAATGAGCTTGTTGCAGCACAGAGGACTGCAGAGACCCTGAATTGCTTTGCTGGAGCCACCCATAACTTAATTTTACTGATTAACATGTGCCCAGGGCCTCTCTCTGAGCCTTGTGTTGACAACTACATCAGCCCTTTTTTCCCCTAAGTAAGAGGTCTGCTCTACACTTAACAAGGCTATAGATGGATTTTATCGACCCCAAGCTGCGTTGTTACCTCCCGTCTTCTGCCGGTTCCTACTTCTAATGCTCAGGCTGTGGCTAGTATGAATACACCCCTGTTCACCTGGGTCTAAATTAATTGATCTAATTTAAAATGCCAACAGGTGTCTCTAAGCTGTTGCCTGAAACAGGTTGCAGTGACCTGCCAGCTGGGTCTGTAGGAGAAGGAGTTCCTCGCACAGGTTGTCCACCCTCAGCCCTGATACCACAATGCTCTGTCTCACTTTATGGATCTCCTTTGGAAATCTGCTGGCTGAATGGTAACTGAGCTGCCTCTCTAATTCTCTGCAAAACTTTCTGAAGCAACCTGTTTGTGCTGCAGACCTGCAAAGATTGCTGGTAAACTGGGGTAGGGAGAAGGGAAGGGAGTTAATTTCACAGTGTTTTTCTCCTGAGTGGTAAAAACTGAACTAACTTCTGATAGAAAAATGAACAAAGTGTTAAGTTTGCAGCTATAAGAGTCCTGATGACAATACTGTCAAAACAATTTTCTTCTCTCTCTTCTGGATTTTTTGACACACCTGATATGAGCTGCTCTGAATCCAGGCTTGTTTCAGCATGGGCTGGAATAATGTTACTGGGGGGGAGGAAACAGAAGTAAGATGTTTGTGCTGATATACAAAAAGCCTCACTTGTAAACTCGTTCCAGATTATGTCCTTGTTGCTTTCTATTGTTTGGCTTTTATTTCTTGCTTCTGAGATTTCTGTTGCTATTTCAAGATTTTCTACAATGTGGACTCTGTCTTTGATCTTGTTTTGTTTGTTCTCAGTGTTTTTGCAATCCAAGCAGAAGTGAATGGTATTTGGAAAACAATAAGTTTGAACCTTTCAGTGATTTCTCATTGTAACTAGAAATTCCTAAGATACCTTTTTTTTTTGTTTGTTTTGGATACTGTTGAGTCTTGTACAATCAATCAGAAAATAGGATTTTTTTTTTAGAGTTTTTTTATTGTGTGAAGAAAATGACTGTATTAATTGATAGATTCACTAAACGAAGCTGTTTCAGCTGGCAGTTTTACATGATGATTGTAACTGTTCTGTTCCTAATTCTGGGAGCCTAGACTACTAAGTCCAGACTTGCATCCTTTGGTGATCTGTGGCCTGGCCTGAGCTTATTTGGGGGGAGGCTATTGCAGCATTAAGGCTTTTATTTCAGTTATATTGCAGAGCATTTAATTTTTCTGATAGTGGCACTACTAAGGTTCCTACATACAGATGGAGAAACTTAGTAGTAGGCACCTATGTTTTTAATGTTTTGGACAGAATTCTATCTCTCTGAATGTATCTATTAGCCATTTCCATTTTGCCTAAGAAAACTTCAGTGGTTTCTCATTCCAATAGTTTCTTTTCTGTAAAAATTGTCAACAATTCTTAATTCCCTTTGAATGTAGCCTAGGAGATCTATTTTGGTTAGTATTCACTGTGTGCACTATAAAACTGTCCATGTCTGATAGTATGAAATGGCCTGGGATCTCTGCAGAGCTAAGGTTCCAGTCACATGAAATCTTGCCAATGTATGATGTTTTTATATTTATATATACTGTGATACTGTGATATATGTTATGTCTTGTTAATACGTATTGTTACATGTAATGTATAATATTCCATATTACAGAATTACAAGGAAGCTCCCGTAGTAACAGCTATCTTTCAGAGAGGCCTTGAAGGAAAATGTACTGTACTTAAAAAGCATATTCTTTGTTTTCCTATAAAAGGACTAATGACCTTTGGTAGTTGCTAAATTGAACTGCATGTAATTTGGGGGATAAATTACTAAAAATGCCTGTAAAAAGGAAAGCCTTTCAGTCATCTCCCACACCGATGATAAAGCTTGGAAACTTTTGTGTTTGTTGGATTATTTTATTTTGGTGCTGCTTGTATTATTTGTGGGAGCTTTGATCTGTTGTGTGTGGGTTTTTTTTGTGTGGGTGTGTGGTGGGTCTTTTTGTTTGTTGGGATTATTATTATTATTATTTTTTAAATTTCTGGTAACTTCAGCAACAAGAACTGTTTGTGGTGGTTCTGCTTTTATTCCTTTAAAGACCTGTCAGTGTGCCATGCATGACTTGAAAGAGTAGGTACAAGTGGCTCAGAGTGAAATGAGGTTACAAATTATTTTTCATTTCCCCTTTAACCACTTGATCTTTGACTTGTGTTTGTTAAACTTTAGCATCAAAATCTGTTACAAGGTGCTGTTTATCGTAGATAGACATCACTTTCGGAGTTAAATTGTGAGACTTGACAGTGTGGCAAACAGATACAGTTGGTGTTATCTTTGTTTTCAAAGCAAGAGAAAACAAGGGGGAGGGGAAGAAACCTAGACAGCCCTAAATCTTAAGAATAGGTGACTAAAGTGCCTCTTTCATCCTTTGTTGAGAAAGAACACTAATAAGGGTTATGACTAAAGGTATTAAAATTCTTTGTGGGTCACTTATGATTTTTTTGTTATTGTTGAATGAGCTGTTATATTTCTGGAAATTGTTTCTTTGCTATCTTGCTAATATACTGCATCAAAACAAGAATTTTCTGCAGAGGAGAGAATTTTAAAGGCAGAAAAGTAGGGCTTTACCTTTGCAGCAGCTAAGCTAGCTTCACAGGCTGGCTGTCACAAAACAGTTTGTTTACAGTTAGTTTAGGGGGGAAAAAAAAGTTGTCTATGCTATGTCCAGTATTGATAATGCCAGTAGAGACTCCATGATGTCAAAATGGATGGAAATCACGTTATCACAGAGCTGGGACTAGTAATGGCTACTGGTCCCTGGAAGGGACAGTGCTCTGAAAGAGGCTCAGGTGTGGCTTGGACCCTTGGAAGCAGCAGCTTGTTGGCATCATCACCAAGTTCTGTGGAACGAAATCTGCAACTCCTAGTGCATTTTGCCTAAAACTACTGTTGCTTTCTGTGGACAACTTGCACATAAAGTTCTAACTTGGTTTAAAGAAAGTTGGCAAAGATTTAATGCTAAAATGTCTCAGGCCAACATGTATAACTAAAGCCTGACTGCCTTGGAAAGAAAAGTCTGGCAAGGTGAGTGTCTTGCATGTACGTAAGGTGTGATACTGGGCAACTTGGAGGACTCTGGAAGATGATCTCTGTGGGTTTGTGAAGAAGCTGGTAAAGTGAGAACTAGATATTTGAGATTACTTTGCAGAGAAGCCACAGCAGGTGTGAGATGGAGTAGCTTTTAATTCATGATGAACTCAATTGGGGTTGCAATTGGTTCCAGCTGGGAGGAACAGACCTTGCTGTCTTTGTCCCCAATTAAATACAAGAGCACTCCAGGCCTTTGGCCATGACAGTCAAATCTGGGCACTGTGTAAAACAACAGTGCCTTAGCCATGTCTGTATTAGCTGTGGGACAGCTAATCTTAAACTGGTCTTTTCTTTCTTGCCTATTTTTCCACAGAGCCTCTCTGAGATACTGAATGTACCAGTGAGCAGGCCAATGCAATGCTAATACACTGCTTCAGAGCAATCTCAAATCAACCTTTGTTTCTTGAAAGACATGGGAGATGTTATTAATAAACAGAGACAACTATAGGAAAAATCAGACTTTAAGTATTTTCTCTTGTAATGGGTTTATAATGTATTTTTTCACTCCTGACAAAGCCTCGTATGAAAAATAATGCCAACTTTCCTCCCACACTTATCTGGATTAGTACATTATTATGGGTTAGAGCCTTTCTTAAGACTGTGATATCTGTTTGTACTGGAAAATCTAATAAAGACCAAGGCTGCATCATGCTAGCTGTTGAGTAGAGATCCAGGAAGATGTGGAACTGCTGCCACAGAGCATGCATCATCCTACAGTGTATGGTTTTGTAATGAGCTACAGCTGGGTCCTCATGGCTCATCCAGCACAGGAACCAAATTCTCTGTTTGATAAGTACTTTTTAGCTTTATCAAATCGTATCTATCCACTGTTTCTTTTAAAAGTTTATTTTCAGAATGTGGCTTCCTCCTCTAGTTGAAATGTTTATATTGGCAGAACCCTGAATATGGCTGTGAATTTATATCTCATAGCTAGTTCCTCTTTCCTAGTAAGAGGGACACACCTAGAGAGAAAGGATTATATTTTACCCTTATGGTGTCATAAGTCGCTTGATTCAGACTAGTAACCTATATGAAAATGGTGCTGTAGTTTGCCAAAAGTTATGAGGTATCCAAATAGGTGCGATTCACTCGTTTCTTGCAGAGCTGGCCTTCAAAACAAATTTTTATTGACCAGATTTCATCCCCAAACAGTGACAATTCTAAACTGGGATAAAGAGCTGTCCCCCTCCTCTAGAATGCGTGATTAAAATATCACAATATTTTGCTTAGGAAATGCAGTGTGCTCCCCAGGATCCCTTGCTGCTGCTGTGTGAAGCTGATGGGAGCTGACAGTTTTGCTGCTGTTAGTCAGTGGGAGTTTGCTAGTGAAACTGAAAGGATTACACTGGTTTTGTTCAGCAGCGTTGTGGGCTCCCGGAGTTCCCTGGTGAGTGGGAAGCTGTCCTGGGAGTTTTTGGCTGGAGTCAGGCAGCTGGGAGTTCGTGTGGCTCTGAAACCCGCAAGACCTCGCATCCAGCTCCTTAGTGCTGAGGAGCCAGGTAAATAAATGGCTATGAAGCAGATGGATTTCCAGCCCTGTCTCTCCCTGTGTTCTGCCAAAAGATCAGTGTTTCTGTTAAATGTTAGCATTTGACAAATTGCAGAATTATGATGGAATAAAGATCAGTTAGAAAAACTTGTTGAATCTAATTTTGATCTTGGTTGCATCTAACTTGGGAACAATCTGCTCTTTGGATGAACAGGCAAAACCTGCAAGTTTATTTCTGTATGAGAAGCAAACCATAGCAAAATGCCTTTTACTCATTAGGCCTTATTAGTTTTGAGTTTCATGCTATGTTGACCACGGACATGTAGCTCCTCGCTTTCTTGGAAAGCAGGCAAACATCTGTTCGTGATTTACCACGAGATCTTTGGCAGAAGTAGCTGGTGAAGGTCTGTCATCTCTCCTGGGCTTCAATTGCGATACCCACTGCCTGTACAGCAGTGTCTGAGGGTGCTCACACGCAAAAGCAAGTGTGGATGCTTGTGACTTGCTGCATGTGTATGCATGGGCATAACCATAACTGCTTCCACAGGCCAAAAATGTTGTGATTTAATTTTTAATATTATCTTTTAGTTTTTCTCCTTTAAAAGGGGAGTATTTCAAAGTAAATATCATTGTTCATATGCCTGTTTAAAGCATTGATAATCTACATATGTATACCTATTAATCAGATAGTTTGCAACAAATGGCCCGGAAACAAAATATGATGCACTGGAGCTTCCTTTATAGCAAATTCTATCAAAAATAAAATGAGACTAGCAGCGTGAAAGAATGTAATTACTTCCCATCATCACTGTTTATGCCATACTTTTTCTTTTTTTTTTTTTTTTTTTTTTAAATGTTTGTATGTATGGAATTGTGTGAAGATAAATAATTTTTGGTGAGAAGGTTGCTGGGTTCCTGTAAAAGCTCTAGATTTCTAGTAAGTCATTCTACTAACACTATTTTGTTTTGTGTCAGTAGTTTGTGTAGCTGTTCAAGGCCTTCCTAGCCCCAGGGTCCTCTGGATATTCTTTTGTAGTATAAAGACTGAGTTATTTTAAGTTGTCTTGGTACAAAGTTTTCAGGAATTGCTGCAGATATATGCTTAAAGGGAAATATTAAAAAGAAAACCAAAAACCACCCATCCCCAAAACCCAAACAAATGAAAAAACAGCCCCCAAAGCAGCATATTATTCGTGGTATTTTTCCTCAGACTTGCTGATTTTGCAAACATTTTTTAATGCTGATCTATTGAAGTCAATATCTGAATGCCCATCTGAGATTTCTTGAAAGTCTTGAGGAACACTGGAAGTGACCCCTCAGCAGCTGATCAACAAATTGATAAATTTCTTCTGTGACACAGAAAATGACCTAATCCATTCTTGCATAGATTTGTCACCTCTCCAGTACTGACAAAAACAACAATAAAAAAGCTTATATTTTTCAGGAAAGCAGATGGACATGTTCATTCTTAAAAAGTTGAGAGCTTTCTGTTGAAAATGTGCCATCCTCCAACTATTCTGGAACATTTTCTGTGTAAGAGGGCAGGTAAAAGACCATATCAGGACCTGAAATGAAGTTGTCTCTTGAAGACAGTTCAGTAATCAATCAGAATCACCAGCTGGTTAAATTTCAAGTTGTAAAATGAGGGGTCATAATAATGTAGTCCACCTCTTCAAAAATTTGTTGAGACAGGGGTTTTTTTAATGGACAAACCCATCTACTGTTTTCATTCCTGGGATAAATGGAAAAATCCAAATTTTGCTTTTTGCACCTGGCTTCAGTGTTTCATAGTTGTCACGTCCTTGAAAATTCAGCTTTCATTTGGAAGATGAAAAAGTTCACAGCTGTGAAGAAGCAGTTCCAGAGACAAAGCTCACCGAAAACAAACTAATTATCACAAAACGTGATTTTTCTGCAACGCTTTTTAGTTAACTTAACCAGCTTTTGGGCGTTTGGTCATGGCAATTTTCTGATAGTGTTTCATGGAACATATGGATAGCCTGTCCTGAAGCTGCTTCAGACAAGGTACAGTTTATAATTGTCAATTATGTTGAGCATTTGCTAAGTAAGAATTTAAAGTATATGTTCCTTGTGCAGTATTTTTTTCCATTTTAACAACAAAAGTGGTTTGAGATACATCTTTTTAGAAAGTTATAAACAAGAAGGCAAACCTCAAAGTATCTTTGTAGTATTAACAAACTATTAATCTACAGTATCCCTCTACTCTGCAATGAAGTCTCTATAGAGTTCTGCTGTGGGTATAATTTTTCAAAGCAAATTCATCCCATAAAACTAAATACTAGCTGTCAGAGAGAAATACTGTGATCTATAACCTTATTTATGATTATCATATCTCTGGATATTCTATCTTTTTTCCAGCTGGAGGTGGTGGATAATAGAATCTGAGTGTCGTGGACTTCTCTGGTAGGCTTCCAGATGTGCAAATCATTTGTATTCGCATCTGCGGGACTTCTTTTAAATCTAATGCATAGTACTGCACTGCACATGTGTTATGCAGCCTGTGTGTGATTATTTCTTTTCAGGAAATCCTATGCAAAGATCTATTCCTGTTTTCTATCTTGGGCACAACTGGACAGTACAGCTTTGTTTTTGCAACTGTCAAGCTGTTTTCTCTCCCATATAAGCTGACAGAGCGACGGTGGCAATTTCCTACGAGCTAAATCTAGCAGCATGTGAAGTACCTTTTGGAGAAAAGGGAAGGAAGGAAAGAGGGGGGGAAGGAAGAAACCCATCGCTAATCATGCTTAGTAATTTTTCTTTTTATCACTTAAACTAATAGGTGCAGGCAAAAGTAGTCCTTGGGAATTGGCTTCTGTTGGTCTAGAAGAAGGGGTGTTGGCTAGGAAGTATGAAGTTTTTGCTTTGGTTCTGACCCTGATGGATCATCTAAACAAATCCAAACTGTTTTGCTTGTCTTTTTCCCTCTTTCTCACCTGTGGTTGTCATTGTGAGCTCTAAAGGGAGGCTGTACAGCTTAGAGGCTGTGTGGTTTGCATGGTGCTTAGTGCATGGGATGTCTGTACTGGTAGAAGCATGGTGGTTCCATATTATGCGTAAATATTTGTAGGCAAACAACCCTACAACCCTTAGTGTTCTAAGACAGATACACAGGCTGAAATACTGTTTATAGGAGCATACTATAGCAGATGCAGGGGGAAGAAAAACATACCACTTAATGAAGCTTTGTGACTATCCTATTGCAATAGAGTGTCATTCAATTAAAAATAAATCCGTTTAGAAATTTCCAGTGGGCTCAAAATACGATTCTGACTTCACGATTTCTAGCCAACCCAGCTTGTATAAATGCAGCCTTTTGACACAAAAACAACTTGAAATGTATTGAACCCCTTGAAGCCAGAGATTTCATTGTGTTGGTTACCCACAGTGTATATTGTGCTGAAAAAAAACTAACACCTGGCACAAGAAGATTAAATCAACCTGGTTTTCTTCTTGGAACATTCTCCAATCAAGCTCCTATTCAGCAGACACTGCTGTTGCTGACATTACTGAAGTTCATAATGATGTGTTTTTCTCTCTGCAACAGAGGAAGGTTCTTTTAAAAATTACTTGTACTATTTATGGACCTTAATAAGGCCTTGAATGTTGTGAATCATAAAATTCTTGTCAAGTGATTTCTTTTAAAAAGCATGGAGTTGTCTGGCTGTTTGTACAGGAATCGCCAGTAGTGGCAGATTGGTTGCTGGTTCAGGTTGTATACTATTTTATTCATTGAGCATCTTAACTCAAGGGCATAGTGTCCCTAAATTGGGATTGGCTGTTCAACTCAACTAATATTAAATCTTTGGCTGGAAAAATTGCTTGCTAAGAGATTTCCCTTCCTCCCATCCATTTTATTATGTGTGTGATTCTAATGACTCCTGATTTATGAAAGGCAACCCTAGAAAAAAAAAAGGATTAGCTTGACATTTGCAAAAATGGATCTTGGTGTGCAGGTGCAATGCCATTGGGGAACAAATGTAATGAGGAAGTGTCTTGGAGTAAGACAAGAGAGTCAAATGCTTAGTCACTAAAATACAAAATTAGGAGATTTCTTGGCTGTAGGAGTAAGGAGCTCCTAAATTGTAATTCTAGGTTAGTTGGTTGATCAGTCACTGTTCAGTTTTGACCTGCTAATTTCAAGGTCAAAGTTTCTTGTTGTGAAATTATCTGAATAGTGTGTTTTTAGTTAGATTTATTACTGCTGAATGACTCAAGTCCTTGGCCCCTTCTAACATCAAAAGACTTGCAAAAGTATCATAGCCCCACTTTTGAGAATTATTTAAGAGTCTAAATTTTATTGAAAATCAATAAGACTGTATAACTCATCTCTGAAAATAAGAAGTACGATTATAGATCTCTGGGATGGTGTTGGAAATGTTACATCAGAATACTTATTCTGAGATACTTTGTGGGCAGAAGGATGAGTACTCCAAAAGCGGAGTGTTTAAAGAAAATCGGTAACTTTTACAATGCTTGTATTTTATATATTAGTTTTCTCCAGCTGTTTAGGTACCTGGATTTCTTGAATTTACTTTCCATAAATGTTGAGGAAAGCATTTAACCATTAAATTTGAAGCTTCAGAATTCTAAAGTCAAGGGTAAGATTCTGGGAAAGAATAGAGTCATGGTAGAGATGGAATGAATCAGAATGAAGTTAAATCAATAACTCAGCTATTGTCAACATTGAAGACAGTGCTCCAAATGCTATTTTTCAGAGACAAGGATCTCTGCAAAAAGAATTTTCTCCCTTTGTATGGGGAACTGATATATGCATTTCCTGAGGAAATAAATATGTGTGGAGTGGCTGAATGCAGTGAGATGCTTGCTTCTTTCATAGAAAGTACTTTAAGTATGATGTATTTTCTCAACCATGGGACCGTCTGTGAAGACCAAGGACTGCTGTAAGGAGAAGGGATCCACCTGACCACGTTGGGCAAACCCGGGTTTGCCAGCAGGCTGGCCATCCTGATAAGGAGAGCTTTCAATTAGGAATTACAGGAAAGGGAGGTGTCAACCCACAAACAAATGAGGGCAAGAGAGACCTTGTAATCAACAGAACGGTGGTGAAGTGGGCCCATCTCAAGTGTACACACACAGAAAAGGGAGTGGTGAGATGATGGCATGATACAGGAAACTTTCATACCTTTACTGGGAAGCAGCACAACTGGGGTACCTCTCTGAAGTTCCCATACACTTGCTTGCAGCATGGGAAGCAGTGTCTATCTGTGTTTGTATGGCTACAATCTCAGTGGCATCACAGAGACAAGGGGGGATAGCTCACACAACTGGTATGTTGTCATGGATGGATACAGGCTCTTTAGGAATGACAGGCCAGGAGAGGGAGTTGTCCTTCAGGTGAGAAGGTAGTGGGAACACATGGAGCTCTGCCTTGGTATGGGTGATGAACTAGCTGAGACCTTATGGGTCAGAATTTTCAGGCAGACCAGTGTGGATGATATGGTGGGTGTTTACTACAGACTGCCTGATCAGGAAGAAACTGTAGATAAGGCTTTCAAACACCTGGAAGAAGCTTTATGTTGACAGTCTGGAGTCTTCATGGGGGACTTTAAACAGCTCTGTCTGTGCCAGAGGGGCAACACAGCAGGACATGAGCAATCCAAGAGGATTCTTTCTAGAGTGCAGTGATAATAACCTCCTGATGCAGGTAACTGAGGAACCAATGAAGGAAGATGCTTTGTGGGATCTGATGCTTACAAGCAAGGAAGAAGTGGTTTGGAATGTGAAGGCCAGGGGTAGCCTTGGCTGCAGTGACCTTGAGATGGTGGACTTGAGGATTCTGAAAATAAGGATCAAGGCAAATAGCAGGATTGCAATCTTAAAATTCAGGAGAGCTGACTTTAGCCTGTTCATGGTCTTTCTTGAAAAAATTCCATGGGATACAGTCCTGGAGAGAAGAGAGATCCAAGAGACCTGGATGATTTTCAAGAATTATCTGCTCTGAGGTTGAGAAAAATCCATCCTTATTTTCAGGACAACAAGCAAGAGTGGCAGGAGGCCTGCATATATGAACAAGGAGCTCCTCACAAAGTCAAATACAGAAAGTAAAGGTACAACATGTAGTCAGTTAAGTCCAGATGAATACAAAAATACTGAGTGTGCAGAAATGAGATTAGGAAAGCCAAAGCCTGCATGGAATCAAATCTGTCAAGCAATGTGAAAGGAAATGAGATGGGCTTCTTCAGGTATATCAAAAGGAAAAATTTGGACTATGGAAAATTTGGACCTGGTGCTCAATGAGGTGTCTTGATGACAAAGACTATGGAAAAAGCCAAGGTACTTAATGCCTTCTTTGCCGTGGTCTTTACTGGGAAGATTTGCCATCAGGAATTTCAGCTCCCTGAGACTCCTGGGAAAGCCTGGAGGAAGGAAGGCTTACCCTTGGTGCAGGAGGATCAGGCTAGGAAATACTTAAACTGGACATACACAAGTAGATGTGACCTGATGGGAATGCACCCATGGGTGTTTAGGGAGCTGGCCCATGTCATTACAAGGCTACTCTTGTTAGCCTTTGAGAGGTCATGGAGTTTGAGATGCAGGAGGATCCAGCAAACTACAGGCCAGTCAGCCTCACCCTTCCTGAGAAAGAGATGGAGCAAACACATCAAGAAAAAGGTAATTGTTAGTCATTGTATCAATTTACAAATGGAAATCATGCCTGAAAAACACGATAGCCTTTTATGATGAAATAACTGCTTTGATGGACGAGAGGAGAACAGTGGGTATCGTTTACCTTGACTTGAACAAGCCTTTTGATACTCTCTCTCATAACATCCTCATAAACTGAGGCAGCACAGACTAGATAAGTGGACAGTGAGTTGTCTACAACTACCTGAAAGGAGGTTGTAGCATGAGGGGGTGTTGGTCTCTTCTCCCAAGTAGCAAGTGATAGGACAAGAGGGAATGGCCTCAAGTTGCGCCAGGGGAGGTTTAGATTGGATATTGAGAAAAAATTCTTCATGGAAAGGGTTGTCAGGCACTGGAACAGGCTGCCCAGGGAAGTGGTGGAGTCACCATTCCTGGAGGTGTTTAAAAGGCATTTAGGCAAGGTTCTTAGGGACATGGTTTAGTGCTAGAGTTAGGTTATGGTTGGACTCAATGATCCTGAGGGTCTCTTCCAGCTGAAATGATTCTATGATTAAAAACTAGCTGAACTGCCAGGCTCTAAAGGTTGTGAATTAGCAGCATGAAGTCTAGCGAGAGGCTGATCAGTAACAGTGTGCCTCAGGGATAGATACTGGAGCCCATACAGATTAACCAAGCCACATATGAAGATCTTAACAAGGTAAAGTGCACCCTCGTTAAGCTTGCAGGAGATAGAAGCTGGGTTGAGTGACTGATAAAGAGCTTGCCCAGGGAGGGTTGCTGTGGCATCTCCATCCTTGGAGTTACTCAGAATTCTGACACAGCCTGAGCAGTTTGCTGTCACTGACCCTTCCAAGCCAGAGGGGTTGGACTAGATGATCTCCAGAGGTCCTTTGCTACCTTTACAGTTTTGTCATTCTGTGTTTTAAATGGTGAAATAGTTAAAGGAACTGATCTGCTTGTAGCCTTTCCACACACACTGAATGATCTTGAGTCAGTGAACAGGATTTATTATAGCTTAATTTGTTCACTTCAGAATTGAATATGCTGAATTATATTTTTCTTGTATCACAAGTGCTATCCTGGTTAGAAAACTGATAAACTCGCTTTTCTGCAGCGACCCAGAAAAGTTTTCCAATTATTTATTCCAGACTTCATTTGACTTATCTCACTATTTTTAACAGCTCCTGTACTTCATTTCTCAGCTCAAGAGTTCCTGTCTTGTTTAATGACTATGCTAACAGTCTGTAATTTTGGTTTCTTGAAATAATTCTGAAAAGTTGAATTAGAAGAAAGACTTACTACTTTGCAATCCAACATCTTAATGTGTTTTGTCCTATAAATCTAAAAAAATAACCTTTTGGGGGTTTTTGTTAGTGTGTGTAAAGATAGCAGTAAATACTGACATAGAGTGCTCTAGATTTGTTGGCTAATTAATATTCACAATACTCTTGGGAGATTCATGTATTTAATTATCCTCAGTTTATAAGCTCTGGGAATATGAAACAGTGGCACATGGGACCCAACAAGCCTTTGCTTTTTTTGCATTTCTCCCTCACTTCAGAAAAATTTACTTCTTGTAATGATGCATCAGAAAATATAGAAGTGGAAAGAGAAATGGCCTTGAACTGAGTCAAGATCTGCTCTAGCATCTAGCTTGCTCCCAAGCAGAAAGCTTTTTTTCACCCATAAACTTCCTTACTTTTATTCTATGACACCAACACAAATGGAATTTGCCTTGGAGAGGAGACAAATAGAACTTCATGGGTCCATTTCTCTTGAAAATTGTTGCAAGTTTTCATATTCTCTGTTTTGTAAGCTTTGCTCATGGAAATATTGCAGTGAGTGACAAATGCATAGACTAAAATAACATTTTTAAAAATATTTTGTTAGAAATTAGAATCTGACATTTCAGTAGTGTTTCTGGTTTGTGTACCTTACCAATCAATCATTTATTTCCAGAGAGAAGAAAAAGCAGAGGGTAAGTATGTGTTTGGTTTTGGTTTTTTTTCAGATTTTTTTTTAAGGTTTTTTAACTGTGGAAGAAAGAGGGGATAGAATAAACTGTTACTCTTCCAGATATGCCATAAATTGAGGGCAAAAGTGGTTGAACTACTTGGCTTCCACACAACAATAGTGTACTTAATAATTTCATAAGCAGTCTTATTAACAAACAGCAGGGGTTTGTGTTGTCATCCTTGATGATTCACTCAGCCTTCTAATACAGGAAAGGAAGTATTTTATAAGTGTTAATACAAATACAGATTGAGTAGTTAAACTGACTTAGTCTCTCCTGTGTGGTGAAGTGAATCCCCTGGCTTGTCACCTTGTGTATTTAAAGAAAGTACAAGTGTTGAAATTTATCTAGCTCCATTTCTCTAGATAATCACCTGACTTGACTATGGAGGTGACTGGTGGTTTTGTGGTCAGATATTTTACACTTGTGAGGAGAAAGCAAATAAATCTTTATTTACTAAGAACTGATTGCTCATATCAAACATCTTACACTTGCTGGCTTTGAGTAAACAAGCTGTGGCACATGACCAGCTATTCCCTCAGCCTTCTCCGGTGTTGTGTTGCTTTGGTGCTTCTAAGGCAGGGAACTACTCTTGCACAGTGATCCAGATGCCAGTGTTTACCTATGAAAGTATTCATTGGCACCAGGGCAAATTGCCTAGATGCTTCTGTTTTGTTTTTTGAGGAAAAATAAGGCTAAGTTGGAAACCCTATGTTATGTGAAAGGTGACTTGAGAACTTTTAATGTCTCTCACTTTCTGACAAGTGATGCTGATCTCAAGTGGTTTCTTGAATAAGGCTGACCTATTATATGCTACTTCATTATAGTTCTGTATGTCTGTGAATTAGCTGCTGATGGACTTTATCTCGTGGTTCATGATAATTTTAGAGTAATGCTATTGAGTTCAAGGCTGGGTTCCCAATTCAAAGCAGAACTGTCCCTGATTGTATGCAGAATAAAGTGTTGGGAATAATGTCCACATGCTCCAACCTGTTTCTGCAGTCTCCAAGGTAGTTTTAGGCAGTCATTACTATTAAAAAAAAGCCTGTTGCTGAGATGTAAATGGCAGTTTTACTTTAGCATTTTAGCTGTGTTTTTCTGTAAAGTTGAATGGATTTGGTCCAAAACGGTAGCGTGAATTGTTATTTCTATTGGAAAATGGTACCTTTAGATGTATTCTAATGAAACTCTTGCCAAAAGTTGTTTTATTTTTCAGCCAAAGTGACAATGAGAAAGAGGCAGAGTAGTCAACAGCCTAGACATTTAACACACTCTTCTAGCCTTAACTAGGGCACCAATTTAGACTGTTATCAGCCACACTGAGACGAGTGCTCTTGTTGGCTGCTCTGTTGTGGGTCTGCTTTATATGAAGAACAAAATATTCCAAGTTGTTCCCTATCAGCCTGTTGCCTGACAGGATGCTTCCTTGAATGCTGAGCTTCTCCTCAGTCAGGTAAGGCAGAGATTTCAACATGGCTGCCTTGCATCCTCGGTGAGTGTGCTAACCAGCGAGCTG
This sequence comes from Nesoenas mayeri, assembly GCF_963082525.1. NCBI lineage: Eukaryota > Metazoa > Chordata > Aves > Columbiformes > Columbidae > Nesoenas > Nesoenas mayeri. The sequence continues at coordinate 112,412,886 of NC_137543.1, forward strand.
GTCAAACCATCTGTTCTGAAATGTCATTATTGGGGAAAAAAAAAGAGATGGATAAAAGCCAGTAGCACCAATAACAATAGAATATTTATAGTGGTGCTGACTAAAATGATAATGTTATTTTTGATTGAATTTATACTGTGGTCTATTAAACAGGAGAAGTTTTGGGAGGGGAAACGAGATTAAAGAGATATATCATAAAGATCCATCTCTGAAAATTATAAACAAAACAAAACCAAAAAACCCCACAAAACAACCACACAAAAAAGCCTCCAGAAGCTGAGTGCTGTACCTGGCAAGGCTCGTCATAAATGTCAGAGATAATACTGATTTTAAGCCAGCTGGTTCTTCACAGTAGTTATGAGATCTTTTAGCTTTAAGTAAAATATTGATTCATGCAAATGAGAATATAACAGACTTCGACATCCCAAAATATTCCCTCAGACTCCACTTCAGCTGCCTCCTTCTCTTCTCTCCCCCATCTTTATTGCCCTATCTGCAGTAAAATACCAAACCACTACATCTTGCTATCCCCTGTGGGCTACAATTCCTGTTAAGACTTGTGTGCAGACAGAGATAATAAAATGAACAAAGTAGCTCTGGCAGTCTTTATACCAGCACCAATTTGAACTCATAATCAACCTGAGTTTTAGTACATTGTTGAGGCTATTGTAAGTAAATTCTGAGCATGTGCTGGTTGGATGAGGAGGAGCTTAAGCTGCTCTGAGAAGCTCTACAGACAGACATAAATGAAGAGCTAAAAGTAGAAATAATATATGAAAATTTATGCAGGTAAAATGTCTGATATCTTAAGTTCCTATTCTCTTGAATGGAAACAAGTTGCATGTTACCCTTTAGTGTTTGACATAGTGATGATTTTGAAAAATGCTGAGGGTAGATGTCCCTCTCATTTTCCTGAATTGCACTGGAGACACTGAGGATATTTGAAAAGAAAAAATGGAAGTAGCAGAAAGAATTTACTGGGTTAGCAAGCCTACCACTTTCAGATAGTGCCAACAATTACGTTGTACATCTCATAAACTGTTTAAAATGAAGTGTTTCTAGATTTCTTTATATCTAAAAGTCCTATTCACAAATATTATTCCTATAATGATCTGAAGCTTTTCTGAATTCTAGGCAGAATGCGTCCATGGGCATTTCTCATTGTTGTTCTTTTGCTTAAATGGTTTTCTTGTTCTCCAAGCTCTGGCATTTACTGTTGAGATGCCTTCATTTTGCTGAGCTATAAAACCAAGTCTTCGTTGGTTTTTATGAGTAGCTTTTTAATTGTTCTCTTTCAGGGCTCTTTTGGTTAAATGGAAAAGCTGTATATAACCTTCCAGATAAGGTCCCACCAGGGCCAGGTATGATGGGTTTTTAATTTTGTCCCTGACAACACCTCTTGCAATGTGCCCTCTGTCTCTTTCACAGCCATGTTACCTGCCTGGTAAGCAAAGGAAAGATTGTGTCTGCTCCAACCTCAGCAGAACACTCCACATGGTACTACTACATTGGAAGAGTACTGTCCAAGCTGGAAGAGAGAGTGGTTAATACAAATGCTTTGTTGGGAGCGACTGAAGGAGAGACAAGTAACTGTGTTGAAAGAAGCTGTAAGGCTGGAGGGAGGTTATTAGTGGAGTTCCTCAGGGGCTAGTTTTGACATTCATCTTATTTATTATTTTCACTAATTACCAAAAAGTAGGATAAAAACAAGAATGTGCTAATCAAATTTGCTAATGGCTTGAAGTTGGAACAACATAAGAGGAGACCATCCTAGAGGATTGACCTTGATTGAATAGTGATGAATTGGAGATGGCAAGGAATTAGTAGCAAAATCATGTGAAGTTGTATGGTTGGGGGAAAAATAATGAGTATTCCTGGGATTCTTCATTCATTTGGGGAACAAAAAGTCTGAGGAAGTCTCAACTGTACAATTTAGTCAGAGGGTGGCTGTGCATCTTATTTAAAGCATAGAGAAGTCTGATCCTCCTGCCACTGGAGGGAGACAAGGACCAACAAGAACAAACACAATTAAGTGTCAGATGATGTGCAAAATCACATGTAAGAGCTGGATGCAAATCTGACCCTTGTGATGTGGAGGATGTTACCTTGGACAGATCTGTCTTTGGTTGCCCCATGTTTGGATGGACAGAGTACAATGCATCATGTGGGAAGGGAAGATGCAAGAGCTGTGTGCTGAGCTGCTTTTTTTTTTCAGGCCACGTGTGGTTCTGAGGTAGTTAGTTTAGGGAAAATAATTATACATATATAGATACACAAAAGAAAAACAACTAATCGGGAAATTCAGTTGTCTTGAATCAAAATGGTCCTGAGGATGATGATGGAAGCATCTCTTAACTAGCTGTTTCTACTTTGCACTCCCTGTAAAGCTGCAATCAGTTTATTTTGAAAATTCTTATTTAATTGTAGTGAAATTGTTCTGTATTCTTTATCAATTGTTCTGTTTTACTGTTATGAAGTTGGTACTGTTGCAGTTCAGCTAATAGGCTGAAGTTTTTAGTAGAAGATTAAGAAACTACAGGCAAGCCAACAAGACTCCGTTAAAAACAAGACACGTATACAGTCATGAATAGAGAGCAATGTTTACAATAACACCAAAATTGAAGGAGAAGGAGTATTTACAAAGGAAAGAGAATAGTCACTTAATCCTATTCTCTGCTCTGAACCAACAAAATTGCAATACTTTAGAGTTTTCCTGCTGAAGAGCCAGGACATTAGACACTAGCAAGACTTGACAGACTGAAGCTGCAATGGTTGTTTCCTAAATGTCGGGGAAAAAAAAGTTAAAGTAATACAGATAGATCAGACAGGTCTTAATGTAGTGATTTCTGCCACTGTTCTTTCCCACACTATTAATCTAGATGTCATGTCTCCACTGTGGAAAATGCTGTACAGCCAACACTGTCTTTCCAGCTAGCATCTGTGGTGTATGAATTTCATAGTCTGTTTTAAAATGTAGGATTGGAGGAAATGGCTACAAATCAAGAAGTTTCCATGCGGTTTGCAAGCCAACTTATTTGCCAGAATGTTACTCCCTGGCTGGAAACTCTTCCCTTGTAGTTTGTGGTTGGTGTGCGGTGTGTTCTGTTTTGTTTTGGTTTTTTTCTTCAGTTCTTCCTCAGTTCTTTGCCCTTATGGTGGCCCCATTAGGCCAGTGTCCTTGCTAAAACCAGATTTCATCTCTTTGTGAAGCTCCTGTGGTCTTACATGAACACTTGTCTGTTTTGGCAGAAGTCTTGGCTCTGTAGCTATCGCATGGACAGGAGTTAGCACCTTTTGTTGCAACTTAGCTCTGGTGATACTTATGCTACTGTTTCACCTGAAGCCTGCAGTTATTTTATTCCTTCATGAATATGTTAATGAATTATTTCACACTCTTAAAAAAAATAATCTTTGCAGTTATAGATCCAACTTTACATCTTGGGGTGGTATTTAAATAACTTATCTTCATGGAAAATGTATAAGTCTAGGTTAAAAATAAAAGGATAGTGAATCAATTCAGTGTGGCGTGAATCTGACATCTGCATTGCAAAAAATATTCAGTGCAAGTCAGTTATGTGGTTTTCTTTGTTACAATAGTTCAGAAAATATATTTTCAAATGTTATTTTAATTACTAGCTTTATTCTACCGTTTCTAAATAAGTTTTCTACTTGGCAACTTACTACCTGAGATCTGGTATTCTAAATGTTTCCTTATTTCCTGATGTATCTTTTATGATTACTCGCATATTCTAATTTTCCTCTGTCAATCAAATTGATATTTCAGCCTATTGTTTTCATTATACTCATAGACACAGGTGCATAATATTTAATTTTCTTCATGTCTTGTCTTTTCACTTAATTTTCTTTGCATATGGACTTTACTGTAGTCTTTATCTGTCACCTACTTTATTGTTTATTTATGATATTTGAGTTTTTATTCTAGATAATTTGTGTACATGCTATCAGATTAATAAGTATTACATTATTCTGAAGTTCATTAAATCAGTATCTTATATGTGAATTGGAATATATTAGCACTGAATGTACTGAGTTACAAGTATTGTTTGTATTTGTAGTTTCTGATATTTTTGTGAACTATTAGAAACCTCATTAAAAAGCTTGACAATAAGTGCCATACAACCTACTTTCCAGATCGAAGTAATTCAGAGAAATCTAGATGTGCATATATATTTGAATGAATATTATATTTTTTTTCCAAAAGCCTGCTCCAGTCATTGGGCATTTTTTTCAGTTGGCATCAGTGAGTTTGAAAAGTTATTTTACAATACTTGTAGCATGCTGCGGTCATTTAGGCAAACAAATACTAATCCATGTTTTGTCATGGGGCTATTTATTGCAACTCTAATGACCACTGAACTTCAATATCACATAATTTGTACTATTAGCCCTCTGTGGGAAAGAACTACAGTTACTTGCATTGATACTAGGGGAACTGACAGCTGGGGGCCCTTGTTTCAGAGAAATGCTGTGATTTACTCAGGACTAACTTGGAAGTCCTTGACAAAAAAGATCTCCCAGGTTTCACGCTAATGCTCTGACTCACTCTCTGCATGCTAAATGCATTCTTTCCTCTCCTGTGAGCACCTTGATAATGTGATTTAGCTGATCAGTGTTACTGGAGCAATTGCTGGCTATGTAGTTCTTCTTTAGCTCTGTGAACATGCAGGATGGGGAAGGGGAGGATCTTCCCTGGTATTCTTGATTACTCATGGTCTCAGAAGGTCTGCAGGTAATAGGAGGGAAAGTGCTGCAATGGAGACAATTGAAGAGAGCTGAAGCCTAAACTGTAATATTTGAGGGTCGGGAGAAAATTCTTCTCTATTTTCTAAAAGTAAAGACTTGCTTAAAAAAACAACAGCAAGAACTTTGTGTGAAAAATAATAGCTTTTAGGTTCTAGCTGTAAAGTGGAGGAGGTGTATTCCAAAACATCAGTTAGTCCTTTTTTCTCTGTGTGTATACTCAAGGGTGCAAAGGATTTGGTGCACTTGGGTGTAAAGGCACTTGTGAGTTTCAAAACTTCAGAAAAATAATTTATACTTTTCTGTTCCACTGCTATAGACTGTGTTTGAGTCTCTAGATGTCATTACTCTTAAGATTTGTACATGAGATGCCATGGCTAATGGAACACCAAAGGAAGAGAGTTCAGTATAGCATAGGAGAGCTTGCTGTTGGCTTTTGCCAGCCCCAGTAAGTTGTTTAGAGAGATGGAATGTGAGACTGGGATTGTAATTTAATTGAGGAATTATAACTGAGCCCTCCAGAGAACGAAAAATGTTTTTGTTCTGGTTGTAAATGTAATGTGGCAGATGTTTCTTGGTGAATCATTTATGGTTTAAGCTCTTCCTAAAGATAGGCTGGGACAGAAATCAGCATGGTGACTTCATGATGTGAGTTCCTCTTGTCTCTTGTGTTATGAATAGGTTTCTGCTGAGGTTTTTATTTGGAATGTCTTAAGCACTGAAGGGAAGACTAAAATGTTGATGAAAATTACTCTGTGAAATTTCCCTTCTATTAATGTTGGCGGGAAGGAATGCTCCCCTTCTCTTCAAGATGGGCATTGTTTTATAACAGATTAGCTGGTGTTAATCCTGATCAACTGGTGTATTCTAAAGTGGAATAGTCTCCTATACATCAGATGTCTCCCACCCCTCATTGTAGACAAGCCTTGAAGGGATATGGACCTGAGTCCACAACCTCTGGCCACGTGTGGAACTGAGAGTTCTTTGATTGCACTCAGAACATATTAATTTTAAAAGGAGTTTTACTTGAATGTAGACTCCAGGAACAAAATTATCACCTGGAGGTTAAAGAGAACTTAATTTTCGACTAAAATAATGACTGTAGTCTTAGGCTGGGGTATGAATATGTATTTGGATGCTTGAAAAAAACATCTGTACAGGACCTGCTGTTTTGTGTGTTTGTCATGTTTTAGTAAGCCACCACTTTAATTCTGTTGTTGTGCAGTTGAAATTTATCACTATAAAAGAGAGAGAGATCTGCATGTTTTGGATCTTGGTGAGCTCTACCACGATGCTTATATATAGTCAGACAAGAGCTCTGCCCACAGTCTGAAACAACCGGTTATGAGTCAGCCCCAGTCAAATGTTCCCTGTGTTTTCTTTTTTTAATAGCTCACTCCATATTCTGAGAATGTGCAGAGGGACACTACCTACGAATAACAATTTTACACTCAACTTCTTTGTTTCTAATGCTTTAGTCATTCTCAACAATGGTCTTAATTGGAATACTTCTGTACCAACTAGTTGTGGAAAAAGGTGTCTTACTGGGTTGCAATGGAGTCAGTTGTATGTGTGAGGGGATGCTGGGTAAATTGGCCCAACCTAAAGGGATAGTGACTATTTGTATGCTAACAAAAGTCTCAGTTCATTTTGAGAGCTCCACAGTTCAAGAACCATTTGGATTTGCATATCCTGAAAGTTCAGGGATTGATTGATCTAAATGATGATATTCAGGGCATAATGATCATGTCTGCCTGTTATTATATGATCAAATATATTCCATGGAGGGTGAATTATTTAATCTCTGTGGAAACATGGAATTTTCATGATACATTAGGACTGTAATGGGCACTTTTTTTTTTTTTTTTTTTTTTTAAAGAAATGAAATTGTTCTGTCTCATGAACATATGATCTGTGATGCCTTGAAGGCTGCTTGGAAAGGTAGATAATTAGCTACCCCACTGCCTGGAGAAATAGCTTGGAGATTTTTTAGAAGCCTTATGCAAATGGTTTGGGATATTATACAAAATTAGTTTCAGTTAGGCTCAAATTTATCTAATTTAATTATTGGGAAAAGTAAATCTTTGAGGAAAGAAGGAAACCTGACAGAAGAAGACAAGGCAAAAAATATACTGGCATACAGGCTACAACAATTAGATACTGATGGACTTAGAGCTGCCATTCACTTTGTAGACATTCAGCTCTAAGGCATCAGTAATGACTTTGTTTTTTAAGACTCTATCAGAATTAATACCCTAGACCACAGGTGAAATAATTACTTAACGGAATTAAACCCTGTATCCTATTTTAGCAGACTGTGAACTTGGCTGGCAAATCTTAAAGCCTCCTGGGATGCTGAAGACTCAGCTCATTCTGCATGTTTTGCTCTAGGTTTCAGGAAGTCCCTGACATGGAGTGTACAGTTATCTGGAGGGGGAATGTTTTTTATCAGGCCTGGTTGCCTGAGTGCATGAACTGTGGTGGTCTGTGTGTGATGCCTCCAGCAGCCTTTGCATCCCTGACTTGGTTATGGGTGCATCAAATTTCTTCTTAATCCAGGGAAGATGGTTGGGAGATCAGAGGAACAGGTGGTGCACAGCTGATTGCTGATGGCTAACTGTTCGCTGCCTCTTCAATATGCAGGGCTCGGGCAGAGAGCAACAAGGAAAAGGAAATATATTGGAAGCAGCTCAGGCCTTAGAGCTTGGCCTGTGGTTTCGTGGCTGAACTGAGAACAGAGAAACTGGGAACTGGCATTTGTGTTGCCTGAGGTAGGTAGGAAGACTGCCAAAGCAGCAGGACTGTACAAAGAGGGAAGGCTGCTGTTGCATGAAGGATAAAATGGGGTATGCAGCAGGTTGGAGTGGTGTGGAGGGGTTGGTGGTGCCTATAACGGAAGAAAGAAGTGCAAATCACTGCTGGGATGATGGACGAGGGGGTTTATTACAGACAGACCTTTGCTGGTTCCAGCAGAGCTTGTTAAGATTTATGCCCCCTCTTCATTAACTAAATTTCTACAACTTCAGTGGGCTCTCATTTCGGCATGTGTGACAGTTTTGTAGAGATTTTAACAACTTCAAATTTGATGACCATCATAAGAGCAAATTCGTTGAGCGGTTTGACTATGTTTCTGAAAAAGCATCTTCAGGCAGTACTTGCTTCATTTTTTGCTTTTGGAACATGTACTGAAACTTTCATCTAGGATGCTTCCTTGTGAGCTCTTCACTTTGTTCTTGAGCAGTACTTTGTAGGCAAGTTCAAAAATAAAATTAGAAGTTTGATTTACTGTAGTAAAAGCTTTTTTTTAATTGCAAGGAACTCTTTTCAGTGACAGTTCTTCCATATACTTATCAGTAAAGGAGCCATATAACAGGATGAATACAGTTTCAAAGAAACTCAAAAGCAGGTGGAAATTGTTTAGATAACCATCACAGGTATAGGAATATATATTGTACATTGTTACTGTAAGATACTTTGAGAATGTATTATTGAAGATATAGGCACAGTTTGATAACCTAGTGTTCAGAGCTATATAAATTATGTTGACCTTTTAAAATATAATCTTGAATTGCTGTCCTAGAAGTCTTCCTTGGGCCTTTCAGTTTGGGGAAAGGAACTTGAAAATGTATATTGCAGGGCTGAGAAACGTGGTGTTTTGTTTTGGACACACCAGTATATGTTCAAACATTATCCCCAAAGGAATAAGCAACTTAAAGCTGTGTGCAATTGCATGTTTACAAAATCATATTTTACAGTGTTTACTAGCTTTTTCGCATCATAGGGTGTCATATTTTTCCATCTTACTGTTATAGTAAGACAAAAAAAAAAACAACAAACACAACAGTGACACAAGAAGCTAGCCATTTCATTCTGGGACAACAGAGCTATCTTTTCTGCCCAAAACAACATTGGGCAGTACAGGAAGATTCCTTGTATCTCACTCATGCATACTGGAATTCTGTACGCTTGTGTGGGATCTATTCTGGAGATAATGCAAAAATAATAATTAAAGAGCCTTGATTTTTTTTGGCAGTTAAACTTCAAGTTGGAGAGAGACTTTTTTATATTTTGCTTACGTTATTTTTAAATATTATTTTTCAATAGATACTTTTGCTCTTTGCTTTCAAAAATAATCTGTTGAAACTTGAGACTATAACCTTTTCTTTACTAGAAACCCATAATTCCTTTTTACAACATTTTATTATTACTGTGCCATTGCTCTGGAACAGCCCAGTAATCTTCTCTAAGACCGGCTGCTCTCAGTCCAGAGTGAATGCTGTTCTTGGCCAAAAGCTGTACACAGTGTTGAGAAGAAACCAAAGGTAGGTCAAACATTGGTGTTCTCTTCCTTTGATTTCCATTTGAACACCAGGAGCATAAAATTTAAGTGTATCTTAGCTTTCATACATTCTGGTCTGACATATCTGTCAGACTCATTTGCTTCATATAGAAGTATCTTGATGACAAGACATCTTGAAATCTTTGAGTATCCACTACGTGACTAGCAACCTTCTTTGTAGTCACCTCAGATACATGTGAAATTCACTAAAACAGAGAAAGTGATCTTCAAATATGCAAATGTTCATAAATTCTGCTTTCAAGTTTTTGTTCATGTTTGCAGGGTGGTCTTAAAACTGGAAAACAAATCCTGAACTTATGTGAGACTTGTACTTCTGGGTCTGATTTTGGCCATCGCTGCTAATTCACAATGTTCTAACTTTATAAAAAAACAGCTTTTAATTGTTAATGCATGAATAATAAGAAAAAAATATTCCTAACTAAAGACTTGATATTACTAATAAACTTAGGCCTGAAGGTGAATCTAATACTTGGAAGACCTTGGTTGAAGGAAATGGAGAGAAGACTTTTTTTTTTTTTTCCACAATATCACTATTTTCATTGATTTATCTCCCAGATTAGAATGATAAATCCTATTTCAGCAAAGAATTAAAATATTATTCTTGCACATAGATGTGTTCCAACATGCTTTGTTAGTTATGGATGGGCTTTAATACATACTTAAATACTAAGAGAAATTCCTCAGTATTTGTGATAGTAATGGTGCCAGTAAAAATACAGACACAGGAACACATGCTTTTTGGCTTAGAGACAAAAAGGAGCTAATGTTCTATAGGCATCCAGAGGGAGAATATTTGGGTTTTTTTCAAAGCACAGAAAAACACTGCTTAAAGGCAAATGAGCTGTTAGATAGCAAGGAGTGGTCCTTTGTAAGCCAGTACTTTCTTTGCCTCACAAAGAGCAAAGGAAAATCTTCTCTGGATAATTCACCCTGAGTTTAATAAATATCAAGTGTTCTCTTCCTTCAAGGCACATATTGACTTGCTAACCTTCTTCTCTAATCTGTCTTAATCTTTCTCAATATTTACCTCTTCATGCAATAAATACTGAGAAGTCAACAGAACCCAGCTTCATCTCTATTTTAGAACTTGTGCCATTTCTTTGCACATTTCAGTGAAATTCTTATAGAGCTTGAGACGAAAAATTAAATGTGTTATAGAACTGCTGTTACACAGTTTGTAGTAATAAACTTGATGAACCCTTTTGACCTCTGGCTGTAAGCAGAATTCCCCCACTTCTTCTAAAGAGCTAGAGTATATTAGATATTTTTGACCTTTGATAGGTATTTTTTGTGAGACCGAATGTAGTATTGCTATACTGCTAACCAGCTGAATTCTGTATTAAGTGTATTATACAACTTCTAATAAGGTTGCTTAGATGGCTGGTTCACTAGAAAATCATGAAGCATCTTGTGCAAGCATGTACTTCTCTAAAAACTAAATTATTATAATGATGTTGTTAAAAGAAAATGCTAGTATTTGTCCAGATCACTATGATGCTTCCTCCCATACTCATCTGTTTTGCAGCTTCTGAGCAAAAACTGTGGGACAATGAAAAGAACCTGAGAAACTACTGCTCTTGTTTGTCATTGACATCAGTATCCTGTCACGCTGTGGACTGAGATGACAGGACGGGAATGTTTCATGGTGTCAAAAGCCAGCTCATACCCCTCCATCACTCTGCAAATACTGAATTGAGCAGTGCTGAGTTGCAGTTTTGGTGCTGAGGACAGTCTTCCACATCTCTATTCTGGTGCTTATCAGTCTGAGTCAGATCCCCTCACACCATGAAATCTGAATACATAGAGCTGCTACTGTTGCCTCTCATGAGGTTTTGAGGATGTGGGAACTGTTGAGACATCTGCAGCTGCACAGAGCCCAACTGAGCTGGTCTTCCCAGATAAATTTCTTCTCTGTCCTTACTGCATCCTTAAACTACCTTAACTTCCAAAGGTCTCGTGTAAGTGGCAAAAACGCAGTTTATTACAGGACTGTTGCTCAGAGTGAAACTGGTTGCTTGATTGCAGACAAATTGGTTTTGAGCTAGTTAATGTGTGTGTATTAGGCTTCTCTGCACATGGTTTTTGCTCATCTGAATGATAGCCTGAGTGCTTCATGTGACAAACATACCAAGAGAAGTACAGTTCAGCTGTAAGAAGCAACTGCTCAGATGTAGTGTGTGTATGTGGAGGGGAAAGTCCAGTTTAAACACAGAAATCGAAGTACTGGTATACCTTCATGCTGGCTATGGCGGAGTGAAATATGGGAGGAAGGAGGAGTTGTAGCGTATCAGAACAACTACTGAAGAGAGAAGGGGGCTCGGATTGGGATCTACTCCCCCTGGTGGCAATCTATGCCCTGGTCTAAATCCCTCAGTTGCTATGTGGATGTCTAATGTCATACTGTTGTGGTTTGTTGTCAGTGCTAAGTAGTCCAGAGTATGTGTCTTTGGTGTTGATAAGCCAAACTGCTGCAGACAGAAATAAAGAAACCAGTAATGATTGTCATAGTATTTAATAGAGCTGGTTTCGTATTTTCTAGCTGCAGGTTTTTGCTTCAGAAAATCAAAACATTTCCTGAAAAATTATTTATTTAATGGAAAATTTTTGGCAGGAGATTGTTGGAAGACCTCGTTTCCCTTTGCATGTTTTCATGGCATAAAACTCAAAAAGGTAGATTAGCCATGGAGAAATTGTGCAGTTTCCTTTCTATCCAGTTTGAGCCAAGAGGTATTTCAAACTATGGAAATTTTATGTGACCAAGGAATCTGGGGGAAAAATTGAAGTCTTCTGCAAAAGTACAGACATGTCACAAGTTTGAGACCGGAATTATGTCTTGGGAGAGAACTGAGTTGAGGTCTAGACCAACTATGGCTGTTTAAGTAGCCCTGTTAATTAGCACTATATCCTGACATAGCTACATTCCTTGATACTCATTAGCAGGAAATTGTAAAATAAATTATAAAACCCAAAGGGCATTAAATGTCTCCTACCTCAGATACTGAAAACAAGTACTGTAGTAGGAATAGGGATAGGCCATTCATGCTATTGCTTTTTCTTCCTCTGCAATTTCATGTCTTATTAAAAACCTTCCCAGTAGGATTATTGGGCTGGAATTATATGTTAAAAGTGAAAACACAGTAGCTGTTCTCTTGCCTAAAAAAATAAATGGTTAGCATAACAGTATATTGTTTAGAGAAGTTAATTATACCTTAAAATAGAAGGAGGAAAAAAAATTAGCAATGTTTTTGAGACTAAGCCTCTGCTGAAATGTGTTGGAGAAAAGAGCAGTGATGTAGCTGTGGGGTACACAAGTATTTTGATGTCTGCCATTGTGAAGATTTGTGACTGATTGAATCAAACCCCCTGCGAGGGTGGCAGTGCCATTATGTTTGTTGCAGGTTGACTGGTGTAATTGTTTTTTCTGAGGTTATCAGCATGTTCAGTCAAAAAGCTAATATGTGCATTATTGCTTTGCTAGATTTTAAGCTCTTTTCTCATTATAGGTATCGATCTTGATTAAAAGCTGTTCTGCAAATGTTTGGTTCCATCGACATGAAGCAATTCTTGCCTTCTCTGCTACCAGAGGGAAGGTAACTTCATTCAGGTTAATTGCTCGTGCCTGATGCTAAATGCAAATGCCAGAGCACTGCTTGAGGTGAAAATTCAAAACTGAAGGGGGAAAAAAAAATAAAAAGCAGCTGTTAAAAGACCCTTTCCTTCTATATTTACTAGAACAGTGTGCTTTCTTTTGGCAATGTAATATGCCAGAGAAAATGTCATGAATCCTGTTTTGAAGACAGATAGTTTTCAGTTCTTTGTCAGTGAATGTGTGTTGTTTCAGTCCTTTACCAGAAGCAGGGGGAGGGGAAGATTGTAGCAGACAGCAGTGGGTATAGAAATACACAACAATCAAAACACAATTATCAGGTGCCAAAAGGAGGGGTGGTGTACAGTCATGTTGAACTTAGGCAAATCTAGAAGCCCTACTATTGCAGTCTGAAATGTATGTGTGGACCATTGTGTTGATGGTTGTGATGATGTGCACAGGCATAAATTTCAAGTCAGAGTTTGCAGGCACATTGTAGCCTTTTACAATAGATAACTTGTTCAAAAATAATACTTACTTAGAGACACATACATGTACAAATGTATTTTCTGTCCAAAGCTTTATTTAGTTAGGGCCTTATGAGGATGCTTTTTTTAAATTGTAGCTTTATTGTGATGAAAGAAAACCACTACTAGGTTCAAGGTGTCCTGAAGTTTATCTATCTACCCACTACAACCCACAGTTTTACAAGAAAGAGAGAAGAGTGAGAAATAATTAGCACTGGTTCCTATAAAACCTAGGAATTATATACTAGGTCGACTGGAGGGAGATTTTTAAGACTAGCAGTGATGTGTGGCTTAAAATTTTCCAGAATTGTTTGGTTTAAAGTGTTCATAAACTTTACTAAACTGTTCCAACAGCAAATGATCCTTACAATATTTGGGCTTTATTCTTTGTCTGAAATGGTTTTGGCTCTGTTTCTGACCTTTGGATCTTGTTACATACTTGTCTGTTGGACTGGTTACTCTTCTCAGTTACACAGACTGTGTGTTGTTGGTTGGTTGGTTGAGGTTTTTTTAGTAGGTCAATTTTTATTTTTATTTTTTTAAATAATTTTCATGGCTGTTCCCTGATTTTTATTTTTTTTTTCACAATATTTTTTTTAGGTCCAAAGTAAAACCCGGAACCTTTTGTGACAAAAATGAATGCTTCATGAGTTCAGTTTCAAATTAACCCTAAATTAAGTGTTTTGGTTTGTTTGCCTGTCTGAAGGTTGCTCTTTTCAGTATTACCTCTCAGCAGTCAAAACTATGGGAAAAAATGGAGCCTTAGTTGTCCAGGAGGCTAGATGCCTTGGTTGTCTGTGATCTGTTGATGTTGAATACGTACATCTGCCCTCAAGCCAGCCATAGTCCCATGGCTACCTGCCTGAATGCCTCTCCCAACATGTGAACAGAAACCCATCACTTCAATTTTCTTGATGGATTTTTCTTTTAATAAAATAAATACGTCATGATAAATAGATTTTCTGTTTGAGAGGTAGAAGGGGGATGGGCAAAGTGACTCCAGGGATGACTAAAGGGGCTTTACTGAAAAGCATATCTCTGTCTTTCCAGGGGTTGTGTTTTTTGTTGTGGTGTGTTTAAGCTCAGTTAATACAGCACCAGGAAAAGCTCGAGTCCTAGAGATCATAATGAGAGAATTTCTCTTCTTTCTTATCATAGAATCAAGCTTTTCTGATGCTGTTCCAGCTTTGCAGCACCTTGTCCCAGCAGAGCTCTCTTTCCTTGCCCTTGGCAGGGACTGTTCATTTTGTAGCTGCTTGCCAACAGGAGTAAAGCCTTTCAGGCCTCTCAGGCATCAGGTCAGAAAAACATCTCAGGTCCCTTAAAGCGAGAACTCTCTAAGTCCTTTGCTGATTACTGTGTCTTCTGATCGCAAAGGTCCTTGGGGCAAGGGTTATTTCTTGCAGCACCAGGCATCCAACTGCTTACCTGGCTACTATGATATTTGAGATAGAAATCGGTGAAAAAAGCTAAAAGAATATTCCTTTTTAATACAGAGGGCTTATTTCAATCTAGCTTATATCCATTTTTTTAAAAATACAACAGAGAAGAGACAAGTTGCAGATGTGTAATTTCACCTGTCTGCCCTTGTTTATCACATGTCTGAGAAGCAGAGAAATTCTACAGCATGCATCTCAAACATGCATAAACTATTTACCTTCACCAAAATTTAGGTAAGAGTAAGATAAATTAATACTGTCTTAAACTGAAATAATTTTTATTTCACTGATATTCCAAATAATTTTAAACTGTCATCCTTAATTTGCTTTGTTCAGCTTTAAATAGAGCTACACCCATACTAATAAGGTGGGAAGATAATAGTCACTCTTATTCCTTAGAGATTTTTCTTTGTTTTTAGAAAGTCTCCTATGTTAATGAAGCAGATGTTCACTGTTGATCCTCTTTTAAGAACTAAAATAACTTGTATTTGAATGGCATGAATACCTTTTTATTTTTGTTAAGTCAAAGTAAATAGAGGTATGCTTGGACACACATATTGATATAAAAAATACACTTAAAATCTTCTGCCTTGAAAACAAATTT
Organism: Nesoenas mayeri; assembly: GCF_963082525.1. Taxonomy (NCBI): domain Eukaryota; kingdom Metazoa; phylum Chordata; class Aves; order Columbiformes; family Columbidae; genus Nesoenas; species Nesoenas mayeri. The sequence goes on from NC_137543.1 coordinate 112,428,163, forward strand.
CAGAGAGACTCTCTGTTCCTACCATCCTGAATCCCATTAGAGATAAACTCTTGTAAGACAGGATAAACTTTTAAGGACACACCTACTTCTTCAAGGTATTGTTCCTTAAATCTCATTTGCCATTTATCTTAGCGTTTTGAACTGCTACATGATAAATGACCTGGTGAAGATAAAATATTTGATGCTGTGCACCTCTCTATTTTTATGCCTTTAATAAAAATTGAGACTTTGCTATAATATGTTTTTCCTTTAATGACGTCCCTGATGTGTTTGGATTTCAAGTGTTTGTTGTTTTGTTTTGTTTTTTCATTTTGTCTAGTTCTGTGTGACATTATTGTATTGGGGTGTGTGGTTGTGGTTTTTTTTTGGCCTTTTTTTTTTTTTTTTTGGTTTGTTTGTTTGTTTTGGTTTTTTTGGTGAATGACATTTAAATGATTATTCTTAGGTAGCAAATATAATTCTATTAAAAGAATTAATTTTAGAGAAACTTTCTCTAGAAAAGAAGTTAAACTCTGCCTCCCCAAGAACAAAGAAAACTGACTTTATTTAATCTAGTTTCTACTATGGAGCATCAGTGGAATACAAAACCATCAGTTGTCAGTCATCACACCAGTGACACTTTTTCCAGTTTGATTTAGCTTCATATTAATTGAAACAGGCAGTATTGATTGCTGCCACTAAAAGAAGTGGAAGTTATTTCATATGACTGAGTTCAAATGGGATCCTTTGGAAGATGAGTCCAACTCTTAGGCAGACATGCGTGTTTTCTGTTTGATATTTGTCCTTGAAGGGAAGAATCCTATTTGCATTTGGAAGGAGATACTTAGTAGTAGTTGAACGTGTTATGCATGATCCAATCTACTGCACTTTACTAAGGCTTCCTAGTCCTCAGATGGTTCTTCGAAGCTGTCTTTGAAGTTTATATACTTGGGCTAACAGTTTTTTTTCTTATCTCAGAACTTCTTTTATTTACAGAAACCTAGACCTTTTTACCTCTTCTGAAATTAATCACCTCGTATTCTGTCACTTGCTGCTTACTAGAAATTTTAGAGTCAGAAGTGAGACAGACCTTGTTTCTGGATCTTCCTTAATAGATTGAGCAATTAATTCCACAGCATTAGAGCAGGTCAATGATCTGCTCTTGAGAAACTGGAGAATCACCTGATATTATATTTAATTTCATTTGGTTCAATGAATAGCTGTTCCATTCCTGGATCAAGCCTGAATTTTGTGTGTGACAGCCAGGCAGTTCACTGAAGATGAGTTATCAGGCTCATCCTTGATGATGCTTTTCACTAGTCTTATTTAGTGTTTGACTCTAACTGAATAAGAAAAACCTGAACTGGGTTTTCTCTCTCGCTTCCTGGAAATAAGGTCAGGGCATACATAGATACCACAGGAAACTGAGCCACAGGATTTTAATGAAAAACTTTACCAGTTTATCCCCACTAGGGAAATTAAAATAGGAAGGAGACTTTCTGCAGCTTGCCACACTGCTCTCCAAAGAAATAACATCACATACCAGGGCAGTAGCACTGCTTTATTGCCAAAGCACTGGTCAGGTGCTAGAGAAGAGGTCTCGAAAACCTTTGTCACAATGCACGTGGTGGGTCCCACTGGAACGAGGGACCCTGGCATATGTGCACTTATCAGCCATTGGCTTCCTCATTCCACCAGTTCTCCTCCAAATTCTGCCTTTACGGTACTATGGGAGTGGGAGGAATGCCTCAAAAATCCCATGTTAACTTCCGAGAAGATATTTCATGTTTAAATGCTGCAGTCTCCAAGCAGTCTGAGCACTCTGAGTTTTCGTTAAGTTGCAATCCAGGAAAAGCCCATCCCTGTAGGTAAATGTGGCCTAAAGCATCATAATGTCCACGTAGGAGTAGCTTTTGTGCCAAATGAAAAGTAAATTAATATAAATTATTGATACTTCAGTTTACTGGGCCTGCTCCAAACTGTCTGTCTGTGCTGCAAAATGATTTCTTGGGTTTTGGAAGCAAGCACAGGAATCCTGAGGGTTTGCCAAACAATTGTCCCCTTATGAGGAAGAGATTTGTATTTCTAGTGATGTGTGTGCTGGTGCTAGATAAAGAGCCATATTTCCACTTCCATTGTGTTCAAACTTGTGTCATGTTCATCTTCTAGATGCAATTTTTTAGAAGTCATTGCAACTGGTATAGTATGATGTTCAACACTAGCCAGTCGACATAGACGGCCTTGTAACTTTCTTTTGCGGAACAGGGTTTAAGTAAAGCTTTTGTCAAGGTTGAGAGTTTACCAGCCCCCTGGGGCGAGGAAGACTGGGTCACTATTTTCTCAAACTGTCTGCAGACCTAACATGACAACCTTGCTTAAATCTGGAAGGATGTTCTTTGAAAATAAATGTGTGTGTGGTGGTGGTGGTTGTTGTTTGTTTTCTTTAAAAGCAGGTTAAATTCTGCCCCAGAATGTTTTTTTATAACATATGGCCTTGTTGTAAGCTACTGAAAACTTTGCTTTTCCCCCATAAGTAACTATTGACTCTGTCTCAAAGTAGAACGTAGTTTTATATAATTTATATTTTGGTTTAGGTGCAGTAATGATCAATTTGAATAATAATTAAAAAAAATCATTGCTTTCCAACTGAGGTTGCAATCATATCGTCCTAACTCATCCCCGTTTAAAGGTAAAATAAATGTGCATGTTTTCAACCAGGGTGTTGACAGATGAACTGCAGCAGTTGAGGTTACCTCTCCCAGGTGTCCACCCTTCCTGGGAGGGGAGTCAGAGAGACAGAATGTGTCTGTGAGCCTCAGGCTGTTCCACACCAAGTCTGGCAGCTTTGCTCTGACCCATCAGAAGTGTAAAGCAGGCAGACAGATTTTGCACTCAGGTGGGAGAAGTGAGAACATGTTCCCTCCTGCTGACGATGCAGGCAGGGTGGCAACCTTTCCCTACAGTGACAGCTAACTGTTGTGAGCAACTTTCACTGCTATGGACAAGTGTATATCAAAGACCTAAACACTCTTGATTTATTTAAAGCTCCGCCTTTCTTGAGAGTGGGCTCTGCCTAGGGTTGGATCAAGATCTTTGACTTCTACTCTGAGGTGGTAGCGTTTCATTCCCAGCAGTAGTCTTGGACGCTTATACAATATTGAAACTGAAAGTTCATGTTAATATGGAAGGAAAGTTTCATACCTTAAGTGTGTGGAAGTCAGGAGAGAAAATTAAGCATCTCATTGCAATATCAGTTCACCTATTTATATTTTTTTTTCTAGATTACTTGGAAAACAGCTGTCTTATGTAGGGACACACAATATATGCACAAGACAATAGTTCATGTCAAACATTGAGTTAATGAGGTCTTAATTTTTATTTCCTTGTTGCTGTGTAGCTGAAACTTTCTGCCTTTAAAGGTGGTGACTCCAAGGCTTTTTTCTCCTCTTAATTTGTGCTTTGGATAGGTTATTAAAGAATCTACCTTCTTATGTTTACTGAAATGCAGATGCTTTCTGTTTGGCGAATCAGGCTGGAATAGAGATTGTGCTTCTACTAGTCAAATTGCTGGCTGAAGGAAGCAAACCGACTTAAAAACACCCAAACTGGACATTTAAAATACAAACAAACAAACAAAACTACACAAAGACCTGTACCTTCCCCATTGCTTCCCAAACAAGGCATGATTTTTTTTTCTCCTTTCTAAATAATCTTTCATCTTTAGTACCTCTTACTGCCTATTACTTTACTGTTAGCAAGCTGTCAGTTATTCAGGAGCCTTCTCTCCCCTTCCCCTCACCAGTAGATTTGGAAAAATTAAGATAATATACTTTAAAGGGTTGGAAAGAATTCCGGTGTAGAGACCAGGTTAACTATGTTCTTCTTTGCTGTTTGAAGCTGCATATCTGCATCTTTTGCAGAGCTGATTAGTTCACTGCTACTTTGAAGGACGATTTTGCTACAAACATCTCTCTGCTTTTCAGATTATGTGCTGATTAAGTGACTCATGTCACGGCTCTTGATTGAGAGGTCTGTTTCAGTGATTACGTGAGAGTAGTGGTCCTAATTCATTTAAATTGCTTGTAAATGACTTGCCTTCATTTTCTCTCTTGCTTCTACTATTGTGTGGTACTTTCTTACTCATATGTCAAGGTGAGCTATGTCCTTATACCTAAAGAATAGGTTTACATAATCCCACAAAGAATGATGAAAACAAGGTGCTTAACATAAACAACTGTTTAAACTTTATTGTGGGATATGTATGGGTTTCTATTAGACAAGCAGCTCATCTGCCAAGTTAAAAAGAATTTCCTTAATTCTCTTCACTTGAGTTATCATGCAATTGTATCACATCCAGAGGACAGCTATTGACAGGGATTACAGAGCTGCTTTGATCTTCACAATGGGACCTTCAGCAACAATTGTCTTGTCAAATATTGTTTCCTGTTCCCTACAGTGTCCTAACTGGTTGTTGGACTGCACAATATTTTTAGTGCTCTCCTAGGCATTAAGTCTTTTGGAGATGAAACCATCCTTCTTTCCCTGCTTGCTGAGCATGAAATTGCAGGGGTGGTTAGATGATATTGCTGGGGCGATGCAGTGGACTGGGGCCAATGAAGTGGGGCAGACTGTTCCTTCTTTTCTCCTTTTTCACCCTTTGCCTCCCTTGGGCCCTGCTCTGGGCTGTGCGGTCTTGTGTATTCCTTGCATCAGCTCTATCTCTTTTATGACCTTGCCATTTACTAATTGAACTCACTACCCCAGAGGAAAGACAGTCATTATATTTGTTGGGTTAGTTTCCTGCTGGATTAATGAGGTGAATTCCTTTACCACACAGTTGAAAAAAACATTAGTTGTGACTAACTTTCCAATAGGAAGTGTAGTAGAGACATCCTCCTTCCAAATTTATTTTACCTCTGTATGTGTAAGTAAAATGGATATTGGCTTTTCTTCTATGAGCAATGCTAAGGTACTCAGTAATTTTTTTATAGTGAAGGTCTTTTTCTCAGCATCTGTAGAATAATATTTTTGCAGCTTGTTACCATTTAATCAGAGGCAGGATTTTACTTTCCTTTTTATGAGCTATGTACCTTACCTTAGATAATTGCTTGTGCCTGTTATTAGCTGACTAATAGATGACCACAACATTGATTTTAGTAGTCTGTTGTACCCTCCGTGGACCCTGTGAAACTAAAAAGGCTAAGATCTTTGAGCACAGAAAAGAAAAATGTAAGTCAATTTAATTGTATTGGGTGAAAACTGTGCAAAGTATAGAACAAAATCAATCTTAGCAGTGTCAGTTGTTATTTTCTTGATGTAGCTTAAACTTATCTTTCAATACAGTTTTCTGCATTAAGATAAAAATTTTATTTTTAAAATGTTTTGATTCTTTTGATATCTTTGTTTTCATACCTTGATTTTTTGAACTGAGGTAGAAGATCAGAGTTCCCCGAAGGGAAATTTAAAACCACCTAATTGCCTCTGAGTCAGCAGAACTTCTTGGTTTCCCATTTACTTTCGTTCTGTGTTACAACAGAAAAAATAACTCAAAAGGAAAACAGAAAAATAATTCTGAAATTGTTAGACCAATTTATTGAATTGGTGTATGGTTTTATCTGATTATCTCAGTCCTCTGACCTCTGGGATAGGCATATTTTCCCCATTTCTGGTGTCATTTGAGGCAACAGGAGATGCTTGAGCATTCTCACCACAGTGAGAAAGGAGCTTTGAGTTGGTGAGCAGGAATCTGACTCTGTGTTGCTGCAACTGCTCCCAGGAACAGATGCAGCCCCTGCAGGAATGGGCAGGGTGACCAGCTCTAATCACATCAGCTGGCATGGGGATGGGATGCCTGTCTTTCTTACTTCCCCCCCACCCCGAGGATTAATCTGCACTTGTTTAATAGTATTGTCAGTTCTATCCAAATTTAGGAACTGTCGCAGCACATTAGCACTTGGTATCTCTGCTCCGCTTTGGTTCAGGTAGATTCTCAATGAATTTGTTAATCGGTGACAAAATATGTGGCTTTTTTCCTCTTTTGAGTTGTTTTGGTACTTAAAAATAAATATATTGTGATGGTATCGTGATTTCTATTGACAAGTGTACTTGTTAATGTTGTACATTTTTAAAAAAGCTTCCTTGTTTAAAGGTTAAAAGGTTAACAACTGAACCCAGATTGCCTCCAGTGAATCAAGCTCAATTTTCTTGAGCTTATTGAAAGCAATCTGCTCCAAAGAAGCTAATTAGAGACAGAATGTCTGGGCAATACTGTCTATGAGTTCTCATATATATTATGCATTTCCTTCCTGCAGTTTTGTGAAATCATGTAGTTGTGTCTAGCTCAATTTCCCTTTTGGTGGTAGCAGTGGGGAAATCAAAATACAGACCCCTTCTAAGTGTTTAATTGGACCTGTTGTGATACAACAACAAGGATATTTTGATACTGGTAACTAAAGTAACTTTGATAATAAAAATAGTGCTGTCAGATTCATCAGCTTCCTGTGGTTGAATTGATGGCTATTGGCTGGCTTAGATGACACAAAGGATGTGAAAAAACACATTTATGTAATCAAATATACTTAGTTGAGGTTTGTAATCTTAAGCAAGTGTTTTCTCCATCTGTGTTTTTATTTATATTTAAAGTCATGTTTGTCCTATTGCGGTGAATTGTTTGTTTAGAACTTTAGAGTGGCAATTAAGGAGCTATTGTTCTCATATTGTGTTCCATGTAGGGGGGAAAGGTTTCATTGTTGTATAGAATATGACAGCATAATCTCGGACCTGTATGTAGATAACTTTGAATTTAGCAGCAATTGAATTGAAAGGTCTGATTTTCAGACTCACGTGTGTTATGTGGGCTGTGGATTTTGCGTTTAGACAGCAGTTTCAAAATTGTTTGCTTAAGTTCCAAAAGTTTTATGTCATGGAAACTATGATAAAACATGTTACAATTTTGAACTTGCTTGGTATTCCTTAGGCCAAGTGTCTGGGGAGCTGGTGGTGGATCAGATCTGATGTGGAGCTCACTTGAATCTGAGCCCTTTCAGGACTCCTTTTAAGCCTTTCGCTTCTAAGGAAGCATTTATACTGGAATATTGACCAGCCACTCCTCATACTGTTGGCCTGGGGCCTGAAAAGCCTCTCCTTCTGTGAAGAAGAATAAGGATGTTGGCAATAATTGTGTCTGTCAGGTAGAAAATGTCTAGATCTTATGGAGATGAGTGGCTGGCACATCCCCCACAGATAAGGAAGTGGCTATCTTTAAATGAATACTTTAGTGTCTCAGAACCTTTCCTAAATCTTCCTTTGCCTTCCTTAGAGCTATGTTTTAAGATAATCCAATTCCTCTTTTATGCCTTAAAATACTACAGCTAAAAGCAGATGCTGAGAAACAGTTTTGTAGTTTGTTTCCTTTAAAAAAAAGCAGCACAAAATATCAGGAGGGTAGTGGGAGAAATACTTCCAACAGCTTGATTTGCTTTCTTATTATGTGAGATGGGTAATGTGAAAATCTGAGAGTAATTAATCAATGTGAACTTTCCAGATTCATCATTGTTAAAGCACACCTGTGCCAAGCAACATTGTGCTGATTCTGGGGAAAAAAATGCAGTATGTTCATTAACCACCTTTGGTTTTTGTGCCGCATTTGCAGAGCAGGGGCCAGAGAGAGGCGGGATTTTGGTTCGTGCTGAGACAGTGCAGTACAAAGCAAGTGGAGACTTTGGCTAAAGGTCTAACTGTGCTCTGGGCTTTTTCCCCTTCACTGCTTAAAGTTTTAATGAGAATGGATGCTATACCTGAGCACTGATGGTCATTTACCCAGTCCTATGTACTACCCTGTTCCTGAAAATGTGTCTTTAAACAAGCTTAGTAGGTGGCAGCTTGCGCATAACTAGGAACACATCTAGTGGCATGCGTTTTTGGAGTCTTCTTCTAGTGTATTGGAGGAGAGTCTGGCTGCATCAGCAGTTGCTGGGAGGAGGGCAGGATTTGTAACACACAGGCATGTGTGGAGCCAATTTCCTTCTCCTTGGCTGCGAGGTGCCCGAAAATTCCTTCTGCCCAGCGGTGATCAGCATCTGCTGAGTGGTCTTGCTTGTGTTCCGTGTCCTTGCATCTCAGCTTTGCTTGCTGGCTGGTGTATACAGCTGTCAGATTTATTTATGTATTAACCTTGTCTAAACAAATGTGGTCATACAAAGTTTATGCTGTGGGAACTCATTTTTCTGGCAAAATTCTACCTGAGTTAATAAGGAATTAGAGGGGAAAAAAAGAAGTTAAACTTCCCAAACAAAAATTGGCAAACTTCTGAAACATGTTTATTTTTTGTTTCTAATATATCTTCATCTCTGCTGCTACAGATGTGGGAACACTTTATTTTACATACTTATGTGTCAAACCATTTATTAGAGGAGGAAAAAAAAAAAAAAAAGAGATTCTCCAAACAGCACTAATTAGAAATTGCCCTAGAGGACATGGAATATAATGGAATATCTATATACTGGCATCAATAATAGTGATATATAATTATACAGTACTACTTATTTGTTGTGAAATAATGAAAATCCCTAGCAAAGAAGAAATAATTAGAGGTTCTGGGTAGTACTTCTGAAAGTTCAGCATAGTTTTCTGTTCAGAACTGCCATCTCATGCATTCACAAGAATGAAAACTAATTTTTGTTTGTTTTGAAATTTCCCACAAAGGAGAAGTTTAGAATTTTGGTCGTCTTTCATACTCAGCTAAAATGACTTTTTCAGGAACAGGAAAGCTATTCACAATCTGTGTATTATGTTGTTTGGAATATCAGACTTCTGTCTAGATAATAAAATCAGGGATTTAAAGGAGCTCATATTCTAACTGTGTATATGGCTACCAACCAGCATTGAAATTTCTCTGACTGAATGGCAGGGTGTTCATTCACTTTTTTTTTTATTCCTTAGAGTGTAGGGTGACTCAGGTATTTTTCAGAACTGTGTGTGAAAATAGGAGATACTTGGGTGTGAGTGTCTGATACAGTTCAGGAACTGCACCTGAAGTGTAAATAAATAATAAAGATAAGGATTTATTAAATCATGCAGAGAATCAAGGAAAATTGTAGCCCATATGTCCTACAGGTCCCATGCTTTTTAGCTGTCTATCTTATGCACTGTCTGTAGAGGGCATGTTGTACCTTCTTCTCCTAGCTTGTGTGTTGCGGCTGGCTTTTACCTACAGGCATTTACAATGAACATAGCTCCGTAAGCTTGGCCAAGTAAGATGTCTTGAATGCTCAATGTGTATATGCAGACTTGACTGTCATTAGTCAACTGCAATGCCACACACCAACTCTAATGAAAGAAACCATAGTGGAAGTTAAAAATATCTCCCCTCCCTAAGCCCAAGGCCCCAACAAAAAAAACAAGGCTGCAACAACAACAACAACAACAAAACAGAAGAACAACTCTAAGTGTTTCACATATAGGTTGGTAATATGAGCCATTGATCTTGATAATATTGATAATAACCTTGAATGGCATCTTATGATATTGCAGATCTTGTTAGTGAAGTGGTACTTGCCATTAAAATGAATAAGTGCTGAGGGGAATTGATGACTGTCAGAAAGCTCAGATGAATCTGGAGCACCTCATGATGATACAGTACCATCCGAGCTATTTTTCTAATACTCGTCATCTACCAACATGTCTGTCATACTAATGATTGATGTGCATTTGGCACACCTGCCACCCCACTACAGGTATGGGAGGATAAGACATGATTGTTTAATATTGGTGTTGTAACAACCATAGGGTAATGGATAACTGTCAACATGAACTGTGCAAGAACTTGAGGCATGCAAGAAAACAAACCAGTAAATAGTGGGGGTTTTAATGTGTTTCAGACTTGTAGTTATGTGGTGGTGTTGTGTTATTGGTTGGGTTTTGTTGTTGTTTTTGTTTGTTTGTTTTTTAAGGGCATCATTGCTCCTTGGAGGCATCCCCTTCATGGAGAAAGGGAGAAGGCAGCTAGAAATCTAAATTTCTGTGCTAGCAGATAGAGCTAATGCTTATTGTGTTAGAAGGTATCATCAAGCTGATGTTCTTAACTTTGGGTTCTACCAGTTCCTGCTGTTGCTGGTTTGCCCCTGCTGTAGACAGCAGCAGAGCTGGTAATAAACAGAACTGGCCCAAATCAAAGCATGGTAGCTTGGGATACTGAACATGAGAGCTGAGAGAAATGAGGTCTTGATAAAGTGGTGCAATACTCCCACTACCAGTCTCGGGACCACTGTGTGCTTCAGGATGTACTGGGCTCTGGTAGCATTTCTACCTCTTCCCAGCTCTGAGAAAGTCTGAGGCTTTAAACTCTCTAGGCCACTCTCCTGTTGGCTTAGACCAGTCAATCATGTTCAGTTATGCGTATGTACTGAACCTGACTATGTAGTCTGTAGATTACAAAATTAATGCCTGATGAGTTTTGAGACCTGCTTCCCCTCCCTCTTTGCCTGCCCCCACAAGACATTTGCATTCTGTTCTCTTGTGATGCCCTAGGATTTAGCTACTGGGAACCAAACTAAATTAACATAATACAAGGCCATCTGACAAGGAATTGAGGACTGCAGTTTTAGAAAGAGTGTCTTACTGTAGAATTCAAAAGCACTCAAATTGTGGCTCTTTAACATGCCTTGGGCTTCTTCATACCTTTATCTGAGCTTCACCCTTTTAGTGAGACAATGTTCCAGCAGTATTTTGTAGAGTAATGTTTCTTGGCCAGTCTCTCCTGCTAGTCCTTCTTGCAAATTTTTTTGCATCTGACGTCAACTGACTTCCCTAGCCAGAACAAAATCTTGCTCTTCAATGCAGTCTGCATTTCTACTCAAGGTGAGAAACTACAAAACTGCCACCATTTCCACCTCCACTTGTGTCCCTTTCAGGTTCTTGTGCTACTTATTGCATTAGATGAGTCAATATTTGAAATGAAGTCAAAATTCCAGATTTGCAGCCTTGATGGCTGTCAGACTTTTAATCACGTATCTGAAAAACAGGCAACTGCCTGGAACATTGTGTAGCAGGGTAGGCTTAGAGCTAGTGTTCATTACCAAGAACCAAGTAGAATATATAATTTAATATAAATTCCACACTTCCCTCCTGCCCTGTGCAAAGGCAACAGTATGCTCTCTTTTGTGTTGCTTAGTGTTCCTCTCTAGGATGCCTACCCACAACCCCCTGCATCCTGATTGCCCAGCACCTTGTAATGGCTTTGAAGAAACTCTTGCTAGCCATCGCTTAGTGAAATAAAGTGCTTTCAGAACTGTCATCTACAAGCTGAGGTTTTAACTACTGCTTTTAACTGTCCTTATTTCACAGCTAAAAATGCCTTAATGGAAACAAAAAGTTACTATATTAAAAATACATTTTCTCCTAAAGAGGAGGTAATTGAGATGCCATCTGTACTACTTCTGGCTCCCATTCAGCTCCTTCAAATGAATGCCAAATTAACAACAGGACTACTTCTTCCCAGCTTTCTTCTCTATCCTATAGCTCTTTCTCTAAGGTTCATCCAGAATCCTTGGGAAAGCAGGGAGTATCACCTCTGCAAAAACTTCACTGGAACTTTTTGGTTTATTCTATGTTCATTCTCTGTGGCTGTAGAAGCACTCATGTTTCATTCCTGAGGTCTGACCTCCCTTCCCCTGCAGGGAGATCTCTGCTTACATAGGAAGGTTGGGTAGAAAGTAATCATAGCTCCTGCTGTGATGTTGCTTGCAGTTACTTGTCTTGGGCACCACTGATCAGGTTCCATGGGCATCCCTGAAGTGGTTTCCACATGTTTCCCTTAGCTCTAGCATCTTCCCGTACTTACCCAGACCTCTCCCTGGGACAGGATATTCACCTTCTTTCTGGGCCACCTTGTTTCAAAGACCACTTCTTTCCTTCAGGGACTCAGCTCATGTCTCTCTATTAGTTGGAGGATTCAAGATGCACCACTTCCACTTAATTTGGGGGTTATCAAATTTCCAAGCAGCCCATCCTGGTTGCAGCTAGCAAGTGGCAGGCTCTTGCTTGAGAGTTCAGGAGTTCAATTTTGGCTGTTCACCCATGCATGTTCACACTGTTACTTGCTGCCTGTTTGTGTTCACTATTTCAGCTTTGTTTTGTTTTGTCTTGGTGTTTGTTTGTTTGTTTTCATGTTTAATAGTTTCAGTTCCGATGTGGGTTTTGCGTAGGACAGAAGATGGTTTTCTAGGTGGAGATAGTGTCAGTGTAGCATGTATTGTTTCTGCCGAAGTAGTCTGGCTCTGCTTTGAAGAGGAAATTTAGTTGCAGTGTGTTTGTTTCATGAATCTAGTTATTGGTGCAGTGTTTTCTGAACTGCAGATTGTAAGGCTAATGCAAAGCCAGTTGCGTTAGTGTGTAACAACACAATTCTGACTAGCTGGGATTGCTGCCTGTACCTTTTTCATAACAATAGCATTAGCTAAAACTCTCCTGAATGCCTTAAAAATTCTCTGCTCATCTCCCTTTTGAATAAAAAAAACATGTTCTGTGTTTGGTTTTTTGTTTTTTGGGTTTTTTTTGTTTGTTTTTTGTTTTTGTTTTTTATTTTTTTTTTTTTTTTTGGCTAATTAATTAGGGAATAGGCTAGGGAAAATATTTTGAACTGACTGGAGAGAGCTGCTAGTGCTTGTGCCACTGCTTAGGTGGGTGTCTCTTACTTTCCTTTTGTTTTCATTTAAATTCTCCTTTAGGTAGAGGCTTAAAGCAGTTCAAGTGAAGCTCTGAATTCTCCTATGGAGACTTGTTTCATAGCCAGATTCCTATGACAGAAAATGCTTTGCCTCAGCTCTCATGCAGCTTGGTCTGGGCTTTGTGATCAGCATTGTCCCAAAGAAGCATAACTGTTTAGGAAATTTATAGATAGTGATTTGGTCTCCAGTGTAGCAGAGGCTCATCTGTTAATTGCTTTGAAGATTAAAGTCAAGACCTTGAACTGGCATCTGAAACTGACTTTAGAGATAAGCCCCAGCTGTGAACTTCCACCATCTCCTTCCCAAAGCCTTTGGCGTTTAGAGAATAATAGTTAAGCAGGATATCCAGGACAGCATCTAATTGATGTAAAAGATTTGTTTTGTGGAGACCTAAATTGTTTTTGGGGCAAAGCCAGTTCTCCTCTCTAGATCTGTTATACAGAGATCTCTCCAGAGAAAATGCCAGCAAAGAAAAGATGTGCGAATGTTAGGCCAGGTAGCTACATTGAATTGACAAGTCAGTCAAGTATTGACAACATCCACTATGTAAATAATTATTCCAGTTTGCTGATTGAATTGTTATGATGTTTTGGTTTTATCTGTCATCTGTGTGTTGTGTTTTTTTCTTCTTTTAGATTATGAGTAAAGGAACCCATTCCTAGGTGCAGTGTTACTTTTTTTTTTGATGAAACAATGTTCTCTTTCTCTCTTCTGGTGCTGTATAACTCCTCAGCTCACCACCCCACACCGCTCAAACAAGCCAATTTGGATTCACTTGAAACCCGTGGCTTAATAAAGTGAAACATGTTATTCTGAGGTTGTTTAACCATTAACCTCTTTTTTTTCAAGGCAGTTGCATTTCAATTTTTTTTTTCCTCTCTCCATGTTAAAGACATTGAAGGTAAATACTTCTGGCAAGTTAAACCATTTGTTTAGAGATGTTTAGAAATAACAGAATTCCCTAGGAATTATGGTTCTATCTTTCAAAATGTCACTCTTCATAAAGAGCATCTCCATTAGTCAAGCATGATGCAAGCAAGTAAAGATGTTTTCTCAGAGACACTCCACTGTCAGCATGTTAGAGGCTGATTTGAGTACAATGTTTATTAAGTGAGACCTGTGGATAGCATTTGTTTTTTATGTTGTTTGAGAGCAGTGCCTAAGGAATAGTTGTTGCAGTTCGCCAACTAAAAGGACAAAGTTGTGGACACTCCATACACTGTACAGCTGGTAGCATGTCGCTAAATGGAGGAAAATTAAGACCTTCTGATGCAGATAGTGATAAAAGATTTAATTAGGAGTGGTTACATTTCAGAGGAAAATAACATAGAGGAGTTGAAGGGTGAGGGAGATTGGGGTAAGGAGTAAAGAATGAGCAAGTAATTGGTGAAACCTAAAATGGAAACGAAGATACTGTCTGGCAGTTAAAGTGAGACAGTCTGATCAAAAAGTAAGAGGTATGTCTTTACAAAAACAAAACAAAACCCCCAGTCGGCTTTGGCTGTTTCTGCTTCTACCTGGTTCCTCCCTCAATTTCCTCTCCTAGGATCCAAGTTCACTTTTCCTGTTAACACTGGTGAGGAAGTCCAGTATGGGATATAGTTTGCCTGTCTCATGGACTTGAGTAATGCAGCCTGTCCTCTTTGCGCTGCCTGGCTATCAAAGAGTGGAATTATCCTTCTTGGTGCTTCCCTGCTTGTTATATTTTCTACATGGTTGTAGATGGATGAATAATGTTGCTTAGCTTGGGAAAGTGGAGGAGCCCAAGGGAAAACACTTCAGGCAGACACAGGTCCTTCCAAGATGCAACCAAGGGTTGAAGGTTTAATGAGATGTGGAAATCAGTATGGGGCCCTGAGTTCTGTTTTGGGAGATCTTGACGACACTTGGAGAGGGAAGAAAAGAGCCTTTCTACCATTCTATTTTATAGGAGGGAAAGGAGGGAGGAATAAGAAGCAGCTTCCTTGAGTTTCAGAGCTCTTACTCAGCTGCTGTGGAGCTTTCTGAAAATGATGGTGGGAGAGATCAGTGTTCCCCTTTTGCGTAATGAGCAAACCTTGCTGTTCTTTCACTCTCTCTTCCCTGCCTCCCTCACTCCCACTGTTTATTGTGCTATATAAAGTGGATGTTGTCCTCACTGCTACATCCTAGCCCTGCAGCTGGTGCTCTATTTTGAGAAGCAAGATGATGAAAAGAGGATCCTATGATTTGGTTAAAATTGCAGTCTCTCTTACCAGGTCAACTCGGGGTCTCCAAAACAGGAATAGTACCTTCCTTCTCTTTGTTTTTTATTAGATGTAAATATACTGATCCTGTAGGTAATGGCAATCTATGATGTGTGATCCAAGCACAAATGGGATTCTGGTTGAAGGGAAGTATTTAATTTCTTTGTAGCAAAGACTGGTTACCAAGCAGTTGCATAAATTTTTTGTGTGAAGAGCAATACAAGGCAACCCTACAGAGAATGGTATTGCTTCTTTGCTCAGTTTTTATCATAAGAGTATCTTGAAAGTTAAGCCTCAATAATTATTGCTTGTAGGTAGCAAGAGATATGTCAGTGTTCTTTCTTGCAGGGATCTGCTACCTATTTTTAAATTGTCCTTTCTACAAAAGCAATACCTGTTTTATTGACAAAAATAAATCTCTTCAGCTTTAGAGGAAGAGGGACATGGGTAACTGCTGGTTTATGCCCTGAACTAATGTCCCGATGCAACACACACACAAGGATTTCTTGGTTACTGTGCTATTAGTGTTTATCTTAGTATTTATTTTAATAGTAATTTGTCTAGTTTTTGAAAGATAAGATGAGCTTCCCTTCCATTCACGAAGAAAATACTGCTTCTACCTGTGGACATGGCATAAAAATGCACCTGAAAAATTATAGTTTTTTTTAAATCTCTGTGTAAAATTATGAGACACTAATGATCTTGAATTCTACAGCTCAAAATGCTACATATACTGTTACAATAATCTCCTCATAAAGCCCGTAAAAGCAAGGCATCCTAGGGCAATTCCACATAAAATTATAACCTCACTGCATTTTAGATACACAACATGAGTAATGAAAATCTTTGTAGATTCTGTAACTAGTATTCTGCAAGTATGATGAATACATATTTTTAGCAAATTTGTTATAGAGGTTATAGCTGATGAAGACAGTTTTCAAATGTTTCAGACAATGGCAGCTTTAAAGAAATATAAGCACTGTATTTTTTTTGGAGGAATGTGATGTGTGTCTGAACTAAATTTGAACCACATCAGTTTGCAGATAGTCCTAATTTGGACAAGACCTTTAAAGTCAGCTTTAAAAGTTGCAGCTTCCAGCTTCGGTACATGTTATCTTGTCATGATTTCTTTAGTGCAGAGGTACCTGTGGAATAGGGATAGTCTTACATTCTCACTTAGAGAAAATTCTTTGACTTCTTTTAATTTTACCAAAAATCTAAATAGCACATTGTTTTAAGAATTAAAACTGCAAACAAATTACCAATTGGATAAGTTTTCAAAGGACAGGACTATGTTTCTGTCTTGAATAATCCATCTAATTTGAGCAAAACTGTGATACCATTTGAAGTTTTCACTTGGCATGGGCTGTTGTCTTTTTATCTACGTATTAAGGATTCTTTGTTGGGTCAGGTCTTGATGTTGTTGGCACCTGCAGCTCTCATTGACCTAGGAGAGGTCAGTAGGTAATACAGTAGTGTGCAGCATCAACCTGTTGGAACTGAGCACAGTTTCGTGAATATCCTTTGAAATCCTGTTTGAAGGCTTAAAATACTTGTTATAGATAGCCTGTGACATTCCCATCCATCTCATCTATGATTGAAATAAATTAAGAATTAGAAACAAAGTAGGAGAATTCAAAGATAAAAAATCAATACTGCACTGATTAATCTATTTTCTATTCCTTCTGTTTTCAGGCTATAAAACTACTTAATATTGAGTAGTCTTTAAAAATGAAATAAATTTTAACAGAATAAAAATATTTTTGTTATTGAAACAACAATGGCAATATATTGGGGAAAAAATAATTTTATTCTGCACTGATGAGAGAACTTTACACTTATTCCAATCTGTATAAATTCTAGACATTAATTACAGGTGTAAATATTGCATTGATTTAGCCCTCCCCAGAGTTACAGGGTGCTTGAAACTATGATTCTGACTAATGTCTTTCTACAACATTGGACCAATTTTTGCCAATGTAAATTTGTATAGAAGCATTAAATACAAGAGTATCATCAGCAAAGAATTAGGCCATTAGAATGATGTAGTTAGGACATGAATTATCTATTTGTTACTAACTTAATAACTACTATATCCTAAATAAAAATTCACTGATTATTTAACCAATGCTAGAACTTGCTAGAAATTTGCAATGGGTCAGTCACTCAAGTCAAGCCCTAACTTTCTCAGTTTTATAAGCAAATGTTTGGACAATCTCCAAACATAGCTGGAAGCTGTTTGATCTGCATCATTGAACTGTAAGATCTAAATCTTAAAACAGTTCCTCTGCTTTTATCAAGCATTGAGTCTAAATAATGAAATGAGGAGGTAAAAAAGTGAATGTCAAAAGCAAGAGAAGAACTTTGATGCTCTCAGAAATGCTGTTGCTGGGTTGCACTTTGTGTTAGCTCTTGTCTGAAGAAGCAGACCGGATCTTTCAAAGGGTTGCTTTATGTCATTTCTGAGTTAGTGGCATTAGGTTGTTTTGGAGAAGAGTTGATGAGAATATTGATAACTGTTTACTTCCTTTAAAATTGGACCATATCAATACATACTGGAAGCAATAATGAGCACTAATTAACCAGCTACCACCAGATGTTTTAAGTTCCACTTATTATCTGTTACAGTTTTCTATAATGGTGCTCACTATTTCGGGCTAGTTCTTTAAGCAGTTGCTGTTGATAGCTCCTCCTTTTCAGGCATGATTTTATTTTGAGATTTTTATCATCTGTAACTGATTTCAGCTGAAATATTATATTCTCTGTCTTTTCATTACAATCTTAGAATGTCCTGAGTTGGAAGGGACCCACAAAGATCAAGTCCAGCTCCTGTCCCTGCACATGACAACCCCACAGTTCACACCATGTGTCTGAGGGCTTGTCCAGTCTCTTCTTGAACACTGTCAGGCTTGGGGTTGTGACACCTCCCTGGGGAGCCTGTTCCAGTGCTCCACCACCCTTTGGGGGAAGAAACTTTTCCCAATGTCCAACTTAAACCTCCCCAGGTACATCTTCCTGCCATTCCCTTGGGTTCTGTTGTTGGTCACCAGAGAGACTAGATCAGCGCCTACCTCTCCTCCTCCCCTTGTGAGGAAGCTGTAGACCACCAAGAAGTCTTCCCTCAGTCTTATCTTCTCCAGACTGAACAAACCCAGTGACTTTAGCCAATCCTCATACGGCTTCCCCTCCAAATCCTTCATCAACTTCACAGCCCTCTTCTGGACACTCTTCTGTAGCTTAATATCTTTTTTTATCCTATGGTGCCCAGAACTGCACACAGACCTCCAGGTGAGGCTTCACCAGTGCAGAGCAGAGTGGGACAATCACCTCCCTGCCCAGCTGGCAATGCTGTGCTTGGTGCATCCAGAACATGGTTGACCCTCTTGGCTGCCAGGGACACTGTTGCCTTATGTTCAACTGGCTGTTGACCAGAACCCCCAGATCCTTCTCTGTAGAACTACTTTTCAGCATTTCATCCCTCAGTCTCTATGTACAGGCAGGGCTGCTGTGTCCCAGGTGCAAAATCTGGTACTTGCACTAGTAAGTTCAGATTATTTTCTGATAATTACTTTAAAATATAATTTGGGACCGTTGGTGAGAGCAACAAAAAGATTTAAACTGAGTTTTCACAGATCAAGTCATGCCATTTTTTGGCTGCATAATAAGGTAACCTGAGAGAACAGCTCTGGAGAGAACAAGAACTCAAGAGATCAGCAATGCTGGGAATTGTAATACTTCAACATAAGCAGCATGACATAACCTGACGTTAAAACTGCGGAAGGAGAGGAAGAGTTTCTCTCTTTCATAGCTGAGACTTTACAGGTCCTTATCTATTTGTTCAGTACTTTGGTTGGATTGATAGGCAAAGTTTTCACTGAATTTCCTTCACTTTGGAGTGGAGGAAACTCAATGCCTTGTCAAAAATCCCAAAAGGGACCAACTAGGTGTCTGAGAAGCAAGGAGGTATTTTCAACCAAGCTCTTTTTGGAGATACCAACTCTACACAGGGCTGTTTGACAGATTGGTAGGGATGGAATTAGTGCACTTCCTTGCTATGTGAATTGCCACAATACATCACACATACCTACCAAATTTCTTCTTAGTTTAATGACACAGTAGGCAACAAGTAGCAGCGAATCTGTGGTTCTTACTGAATGAGTCACTCAGCTCTGGATTAGAGACACTTGTAATTCAGAACTGTTGTTGTTTGCCCTCTAAGTGCAGCTGATGTGGTTTGCTTTAGTTTGCTTTGAAGCTAGCTTTAATTTCCTGAGTAATAAAGTTCTTTCATAAATAGAGATAAATAATAATAAATCAAAAACGTTGTCACAGTATATCTGACTTACCTGAACTTACTAAATGCATTAATAAAGATGAAGACTAAATGCAAATATAAAACTGAGATTACAATTCTTTTGCTATGTGACAAATGTCATTTGAATTGCCCTTTCCAGGGAAATGATCAACCCCATGGCAACAAATTTTCAAATACATCACATGAGGGGGGAGCTATGGGAAGGGATCAAGGGAGCTGAGAATTTTTTTTTTTTTTTTTGTAAACTTTTTGGACACAGCATTTAAAAGTAATCACATTTTCTTTGGCTGGTTTTACTATATGCTGTTCCATTTCCCCTTTCATGAGCAAAGAAATAAAAGGATGTTTCCATAATGCTGGAACAGATTTAACTTACGAAGTACATATTAGTATGTCTAGTCAGCCAGCTGAGGACCTTTCTAATTATTAGTATTTTGCCTTCTAATGTTAATTGGACAGCCCTTCATGAAGCTGTATAGATGGGTGGGAAGCCTTTCTCACATCATATATGTGACACATTTCAGTGTAAACTGAGAGTCATGCCTACATGGGCCATGCTCAAATAACAAGTATAAAGATATCTGTTCTTTTCAGGAAGTTACTGGTTTCATTACAGTTCGGGATAGAAATGTGTTTGTCTTCCATAATATTTTTGAATCTGGCAGTATAATTTAACAGCAAATATGTAAATGTACTTAGAGAATGGGATTGGAGGGAACCATAATGAGTTCAAAGATGCTTGAGTTGGTTTTGGTTTGTATACTTTGTAATACAGCTCTGGCCTGCTCCCTGGCCTTTCCATAGTTACCTGCAATAGGTGGGTGCTGTTTCGTCACCTGCTGTTTACAGGAGAGAACTTATAGTTGGCTTCTCATAGTTTCTTTGTTTTCTCTTGCTTGGTCTTTCCAATGTCTTTTTGTGAAGGTTCTGTGATGGCTTAATAAAAGTACGGTTGATTTGTGCTCCCTATTTTTCCTTGTCATTTTTGTCTTTGCTGCATATTGTAATTCTTTCCTAAGTGCCCAATTATGCCAGGTTAAATTTTCCCAAGAGAAAGTACAATTGAGGTATTTATCTTTTTTTTTTTTTTTTTTTTTTTTTTTTTTTCCCCCCCCTGATATTTCTATTCTTTAAATCGGGTGTATCTAACTTACTCCCTGTTAGGCACTTTATTCCCTAATTGCTTTGAAAATTTAGGCTGATGTGGTGTTGGATTGCAGTTGCCCTTCCTGAATTCTCATCTTTAATTATTTATTGATGATAAGAACCCCCCAATATCAGTTGTCTTTCCACAGGAAGGTTTCCTTTTATTACTCAAGTTCTGGGAATAATTCACCTTGTGGTTTTATCCCAGGCTCCTGCACTGTTACATGAATTACAGCTCCCTGGGAGAACCTGAGAGCGTGTTGTGTTTTCATTCTGGGAAGGAAGGATGAAGATGCAGTGGGAATATCTGAGCTGGTTTTGAATCAGTCTTAAAACGTGTTTTCCAGAAAGCTTGCAAGTGTTTGTTAAGCCTCCATAAAATGACTCATGATTTAAATGATAAAATAGCATCCTGCTTTTATCAGAGATTAGGTCCTTCTTATTCTGTTTGGTTTTGGATGTAAAATTATGTTGCCTAGTTTAGATTTCAGATTTCTAGGGGCAGGGAGAGACTGCTTGTATTATAAAAGTCATGTAGTGCAATGGATGTTAGGCATATATATATATGTCATTAAACAAGTACTTTTTCTAAATAGAAGCCTGCTCTTATATGATGCCCTATTTTCTCATATTTTAGCATGAAATAACAACACTATTAGATTTGCTATCTGCTCATATTTGACTTGGATGAACTGTCCTACCTATCATCCTGAGCGTATCTCAATTGTAAATGCTTCTCTGCATGTATAAAATTAGAAACTTGGAGAAGAGAGAGTTCTTGCATAGTCACAACCAAGGGCAGAAATAATGAAGCAAAGTAATGAGCAGAACTTCCTGTTCTGTAAAGATCTGTAGACAGAGGTTTGTGCAGCATTTACCCAAAATGTCAGCCATATACATTGAACAGGTCCATCTTAACACTTGTCCAGTGGCACCAGCTGGAGCCAGCCATGGGGTGACAGGGTGTGAGAGAAAGTGTGGATCACTGGATCTTTGCAGACTTCCTCACCACCTCCTCTCCTTCTGAAAGCCTGAAAACTAGAGGTGAAGTCTACTAGGGAAAGGAAAGGTCACACTGAAGAACTATGCACCATGAAGCTTCTCCAGGGCTTCCTCTAGTTCTGTTTCCTCAAAGTTTCCAGTGCTCTTATAGCTGTTGAGATCCCATTTGAAGGCCCTTATGAAAATGTTACCATTTCCCAGCAGGTACAACAGTTCATAAACTTTCTCAAATATGGGATTTGAAAGAGAGACAAAATGTTGAATTTAAAATGCTGCCTTTACTGGAGCTGTAGGTGTTGCTGTTACATCATTCAAACCTTTGATTTAATCTCATACAAGATGAGCATTTCCTAAAAACGAATGAAAAAGCCAATCTCTATGCAACATAAAATTCATCTTGGGGCTCTGATATTATAATTGTAACCTGAAGTTTTCTTTTTGTTCTAGTAGGCATCTTTTTATACTGGCTTATGACATTCAAATTGACTTATGTTGAGCTGAGGGAACTTTTGAGTACTAATTGAAACAGTCTAAAAGGAAAATTAAATATTTCTATGAGAAATTAAAAGCAGAAAGAGTTGTTAGATTATTAAATAGGGGAAAAGTATCATTTTTTTTCCCCAGGAAGTCTTGAACTAACCTGAAATAATTATTTTTATATCTTTGTATCCTTATTTTAACAAGGAATAGAGTTTCAGTTTTAACTCAAAATGCTTAGATACTAACAGCGCTTCTCTGGCTTACATAACTGGAAACAAAATGCTACATACTGCGACAGAGGACTAAATTTTTTTACTTGAAAATGTTTCTTTTATGAAGGCTCATTTTGTTTGGGGGTGTGCATGTTTCCAGAATTGAATATTTCCCATGGAAAAAACACTCATTTAGACAAAATGGACACTGGCAGGCAGATTGTTCATCAGCTGTAGGTACAACTCGCAAATGATAATGAGAGAGATTTGAAGTACAGGAATGATTAATGTATTTTGAAAACTGACCGGGGTTTCTAGTTTCTGCTGTGACTGCATAAAGAGTTGGTCCAGCATATGATGCTCTTGAAACACAGTCCCTGTTTTCCTCTTTGTGAATGCATAGGGTGTTGCAGCTGATGCAGCTATGAGCAGCCTACATCACCACACCAAAGCCAGGTACATGTCAGTTGTGTTTGCTGGCCTCTTGAGCATGAATCTTCTGATGCTGTTAAAAATTTTGACCTGTTTCATGAATATTTGCAGCCTTGAGAGTGGATAGATGCTCAGAGGAGGGAAGTTATCTTGCTTTTTGCAGCAGGTTATGCCAAAAAGGGGAAACACAGCTATGTTAGCACTGGCTGTGTGACGTGCAGATAGAGCATATGTATTTTCATGGTGATCCTGCTGTCCCTTACACAGTGCTCTCGTTAAGTGTAATAAGACTCATCTAAAAGTCTTAATATATTGAAGAATTATTAAATCCTGGTTATTAATGAACAATGACAATGTATGTGCTTGAGGTCAATGTAGCATGCAAGTGACATAATTAGTGCATCATGTCCAGTTGTACTCACAACTCACATTGTTTTAATTAGAATAGTAATGAAAACTGAGTATGTATGTTTTGTCTTGCAGTTGCAAGTGCCTAAACGTATTTGTTGCTGCTGTAATTACTCCTTGCCTTACATCCTCTATCACACCTCATTTATTTATTATTACATTTTTTAAAAGAGGGGGTACAGCTATTGCATAAAGCTTATTTGTTTGTCTGACTAGATTATACAATGTAACTGAATTATCATCAGAGATGACTGTGAGATGAAGTCTTCCCTGTGATCTCCAGTCTTTCCCTGCCATGTTGGGTCTTTGGTCCTGATTAACCCATGCAAAAGCAAGGAGACACCTTTTGTGTCTTTCAGTCACTTTGTATGCTTTTTCTGATGCTCGACTCACCATCCATCATGTAGTCAAAATATCAGCTGTGATCTTCTTAATCACATTAGCTGCAGTATCTCGAAGAGTTTTGCCATTACCAAATTGACTTGAGTGTTCTGAGAGAGAAAGTAGAATGGAGAATAAAAATGCAATTTTTATTGAAGTCAGGTTTGCAATAGGTGCAAGCTGACTCTGAGTTTTCATTTAACATTTGAACACAAGTGCTAATAATAATTTCTGTTGCAGTGGAACAGCTGTTAGAGCTTGAAATAATGGGGAACTGAAAGTAATTAGCTAAAGGTTACAAATTAATTAGTATAATGATATTATTAAACTAGCCCTTCCATAGCTTAAATTGCAGCCACATTCAATAATATGAAAAACATTAATTTAAGGGACCCCAAAATCTTGGTTGTGAGAACAAAGTTAATCAATGGAAACCATTTCTGCAAAGTTTAAGGAATTACATTGAATTCATTGGTGAATATACTTTAAAATAAAATTCAGTTTAAAAACGAAACTCCTTTTGGTTTTTAACCTTTTTGTCTCACATGAGGTCAAAAAGGTTTGTTTTCACTCTTTGTACCATCCATACAGTGAAATCTCCTTGGAAACAAAATGTGACAGCTTTAATTGAAGAAGGTTCATTATAACTGAAATAACTTGTTAATTTTGTTGTGGATAATATTGAGAGAGACCAGCTTACTTCCTTGATTCCATTGGCTGCTATGGGTGCTTTCCTGCTTTCACTCAGGTAAAAGAACATTTTGGATGCTTTTTGCTATTTGGGAGTACCACGTGGCTACTGATTTCAAAAGGGGACAGGTGTCTGGCGGTGGTCATGTGTGGTTTGGTTGGTTGTTTTTTTGTTTGTTTGTTTTTAAGATGATCATTATGCAGATATGGGTTGAAAATTCAGAAGCCTATATGATTTTGATGGGTGGGTGGAATTGTGGTGGGTCTGTTGACAAGCTTCTTCACAGTTATGAAGATCTTGTTCTAGCAAGGGCTGTGCTATCAGGAAATAAACTGTTCACCAAGTATTTGAACTATGAAAAGTCAGATTTCTTATGGATTCCTATTCTGAGTTGTGATTGGATTCTCTGTAGTCTAACAGAAAGTGAACTTGTAGCTTTCCTGCCGCTAGGCAACTCGTGATCTTTCTTGTGTGAATTCTCTAGCGTCAAGTAAGTTGAGTTCACTCTTCAGTCTTTCCTTGGGCAAGGACAGTGATAATGCATCTCGTTTATCTGCTTGTTTGTTTTCCAGAAGTGTGAAAAATCTCTGTGTTCAGGACAATTAGTGCTTTATTAAAAAAAAGGGGCAGGGGTTCAAAAATCAGTGACTAAGGGAGGAGACAGTGTCTATATGTGCATATGCTACATGATTACACAAGGTTTGGTTCCTTAAAGGCTACGCTAAAAGCCCCAGTGTTATGTTGACAGTAAGAGCTAACACAGTTCTTCCTTGAACTCCTGTGTTAGTGTCCTCTGGTGTTAGATTCATTGTTCTTGAGTTTCAGTACTGGTGGGTGATGCAGTTTAGTAAAAGATGAGCTAACATTTTCCTGCAAGCTGCAAGCTCCCAGTAGAAGTCTCCTTTTGGTTGTGTGCCTTTGAAGTAAAATAAGTGTGTTTTTTTAATGAATAAACCATTTAGTAGTGATTTGCAAGAGTTTGTTGGTTTTTTTTTTTTAATGAAAGTACCCAGTGGTGAGACCCCATCTGGAGTATTGTGTCCAGTTCTGGGCCCCTCAGTTTCAGAAGGACAGGGAACTGCTGGAGAGAGTCCAGCGTAGGGCAACAAAGATGATTAAGGGAGTGGAGCATCTCCCTTATGAGGAAAGGCTGAGGGAGCTGGGTCTCTTTAGTCTGGAGAAGAGGAGGCTAAGGGGGGACCTTATTAATGTCTGTAAGTATATAAAAGGTGAGTGCCATGAGGATGGAGCCAGGCTCTTCTCGGTGGCAAACAATGATAGGACAAGGGGTAATGGGATCGACCTGGAACACAAGAGGTTCCACTTAAATTTGAGAAGAAACTTCTTCTCAGTGAGGGTGACGGAGCACTGGATCAGGCTGCCCAGGAAGGTTGTGGAGCCTCCTGCTCTGGAGGCATTCAAAACCTGCCTGGACTTGTTTCTGTGTGACCTCACCTAGGCGTTCCTGCTCCGGCGGGGGGATTGGACTAGATGATCTTCTGAGGTCCCTTCCAATCCCAAACATACTGTGATACTGTGTGATACTGTCTTTTCGAGCATCCCAATGAAATCCAATCATGGCAGCTTTTGCTGTACACATTTTTTGTTCTTCCCTCCCTCCCCACTACCTCATCTCGTGAGACCTCTAAGAATACTTTAGCACTAGTAAGGAAACACATGTAAGACAACTGTATTTTATGCACATCACTATATTTGCTTCTTTGTCATCAAATTCCATTCCTTTATCTGTCCTGCTCCCAAACTGACAGCTGTGCCTAGCAGGCTTGTGTTCAGTGCAAATCTCTCACTGGTCACCTTGCAAGGTTTGCTGTAGTGAGTTATTTGATACAGGCCAGAGAACTGACTGGGCTGTTCAATTAGCTAACTTTTGAAATATCTGCTGGGTCTCCATCCAGAACTTCTAAATAGCCTATTTAACTGGTCTGGAAAAAAACAAAACCAAAACAGTTTGGGTAGCTTTGTAGAGAGTGCTGTGCTGAGTTTTTGTTTGTTCTTTTGTATTTTTCAGAGAGGGATGCCCTGGTCCCATCTGTGCAGCAGGTACTGCTGCATTAGCTCTCTTACATTTAACAACTTTGTGTTATGGTTTGAGTATCTGAACAGGAAGCACAATCTTGGAAAGGCAGAAGGATCAGGATACTTCCATAAGCTTTCTCACAAAGGTTGATCCATATAAAACACTATAGCATGCTGGAAACTTGGAGGCACCTTCCCATCTGTTCAGCAAGAATCTCTTCCTTTTAGAGTGGAAGTATCTAATCCTTTATTTAGCTGAAGGTAGAAGTCCCTCAAAATCAAGGCTGATGCACCCTGCTGGTGTCACTGGCTTTGGTTACACCCCTCCTGTCACCAGGCAGCCCACCCTGGATGTGGACCACCTTTCTCAGTTGGACCTTGCCCTCCCTCCATGGAGAGACAGAGCTGCTCAGTATCTGAAGCTGTCATTCTGGCACACATCGTACACTCAAAAAAAACCACCAAGTTCAAAGAAATCATTAAAGCAGTAGAAAATTATTCTAGTTTTATTCCTTGGAGCACTCCATTACACATGCACACGCGTTTTGCATTTTCTCACTGCCCCGGGCTCCCATCCGCATGTGCTGCCTGCCTCTCTGACACCTCTTGTGTGAGTCAGCAGTCTGGGAGGGAAGGATGGGCATTACACACATTTTTCTCACTCTTCTTTGGAAAAAGAAGCTTGCTTTTGTGACACGGAGAATAAAGCTGCTTTCCCCAGCTCTTTCTAAAACATATTCATTGCGCTCAGTGTGATATTTGCTTCTTATTGGCACTGTTCAGTGTTTTGTTCCAGTGCCCTTCCAATTATTACTGTATATTAATTTTGATTAGACAGGAGGCCGCTTTATGAGTCTTGACTTCCTGCCAGTACAATCAAGTGTGAGCCATGGGAATGAAAAGCAAATGTTACTTTCAAAACCTTGTGAAGAATATATTACTTATAATTCACAGTAAATATATATAATTTTAAAAAGACTGAATGTCTTTGTTGGTAGACCCAGAATTTAGATAAGGCATCTACCCTACCCTGAAAGAGGGAAGAATATCTGAAAATAGATGCTGTATTTGTATAAACTATCTTGTTTATTTGTATATTTTCAATACTCAACCTTTGTGTTATTTTAATTTTTAATCAGCTGTTCCTTTAATGGATCAATAACTGCTATATAATTCAGAGGACTGGAACCAGTGTCAGCTAGAAAAAAGAAGGACATAGGGTCCTGAACTCCTTATCACAAAATATACCACAAGGAATTCAGGCAGGAATTTGTTCAGGCAATTTCTGTGGTCTGTGCTACTGAGAGTGAGTGAGCACAGTGTCTCACCCTCCCTGGTTTCATCTATGAATTCTGCAGGTTTACCTTTCAGAGCTCACAAAAAGGCAATTGTAGTATCTGTGCGGAGCTTTTGGGGCTGGGGTCTAGAAAAGGAGTTTTGAATTTATTCCTTTCCTTTTTCTTGCTCTGCTTATTTTTCTGGCTGAAGTAATTGTCTTTCTTAGTCCCCTTGTTCACCTCACTCCCTTCTTTGGCTGGTGACTACTGAGTTGTCATCATACATTACTTACTGTTGAGAGAATAACTCCTATGGCCCTGCTGTACATAGCTCAGTCAGCAGCAGGTGCTGGAAGAGCAAAGCATGTCAATATTTCATGCACTTAAAATCAAACACATTGACTCACATATGGCTGCTCCAAGGAGCACTGTACCGAAGTCCACCTTCTTTATGTAGGTGTGCTAAACTGCTGTCACTAATGTACCACCAACCTGGTAATATAAATGTGATTGTAAGTAAGCAGCATGATAAAGAAGCATTATCTAGGTTACGAAATGAAGTATCAGAAAATTACAAAATGGGAACTAAACAGGATTTTTGTATGTATCCCTATGACAGGGAAAATCCTGTGTGGTTATGGAACTACAGAATGGATAGTAAGGGATGCACATGAAGAGGGGAAAGGTTTAGTATGGGCACTTTCTACTTGTTTGTTCTGATTTTACAACTGCAATATTATTTTAGCTTAACCTTTTGTATATAAGTCTACTGGAGTTAGAACATCATACACTTGTTTTTACCGCTTTCACTGCTTAATCACTTCCATCTCCTCAATCTTCATTCAGAAGATGAGCTTGAGCCTGATCTCTGAATTTTTAGTATTGCAGCATGGATCTTCAAGAGTTCAGCTACAGAAATTACAGCTCTAACTGGGCAGGATTAGGAGGCTTGCAGGTCTGATGGGGGAATCTTGGGTTATCAGCGATGTTCAACTGAGTAGCTGAGATGTCTGGTTGCTTTCTTCAATACATCACACACATTTTAAGCACAGTCCTCTCCTCTTTAGATCTGCCAACACAGACCTTGGCTTAACATGTTTATGTGCCCTTGTTGTTGTTTGTCTTGCTACAAGAAAGAGGACCACTCAAATGAAAGGGAAAGAATAATGTTTAATAATCTCCCTCACTGCCAAACTGAAAACCAGGAAAGGGTACCTCTGGCTAATGACTTTCAGATTTTCAAGTCTTCTGCATTAGAATTTAACCAAAAAACAGCAACAGAAAACTGCTCATAAGAAACATTAGGCTGACTGCTTAGGAACTTTATAATTAGGAAATGTTAACAGGTTTGTGAGAAAACAAACAGCTGCCCTGACTCTCCCTCAACAAAGAAAGAAAACAAGTAACCAAAAAAAATAAAAGAAAACACCAACAGCACAACAATAAACACAAAACCAACAAAAACAACAAAAAGCCCACAGCAAACCTTTTGTATTAATCATAGAGCAAAGCTTAACCTGCTGTGGGGGGACAAAAAAAAAAAAAAGAAACTGAGACTTCTAAGTCAGTTTTTGGTTTTAAATTTTGTTACTATGAGGCTGAGACAGTTACTGAGGAATTCTGTGAACACCTAGCAACCCTAGGGAGAGATGAAAAGCATAGTACACTGACACTTTTCTCTTCAAATTATTCTAGATAATTCTTAGTTCACTGATGGTCATGTAGTTGAGGTTTGAATACCTACTGAGCATATAGGTGATACTGCAGAGCACAAGGAAAAGGAAACAAGTGGAGATGTACTAGAGGAAAATCTTTTCTCTAGGAAATTAAATTCTCTATAGGATTTCATTCTTCCAGGGTGGAATTTTGTCTTTCATATCAGTTTTGTAACTACAAAAATAAAAGTACTTTGTTTCTGTTTTCTAAACTGATGGAAAAGAATTAAACTTGATGTTTTATTTAATTGGAATGATATGTTGTTGCCTTCTTATTGAAAAAAGAACTCCCACTATGTTTTTAAGTTACCGTATGCTAATGGTATTTCCTACATGCAAACTGGAATCATTTTCATTGTCACTTCCACAGTATGCATTGTAAAACACTGCAGAAATCTCAAAACAGCCTTGCTCAGAAAGCAACTCTGCAGTTAATGTAGTAGTTGCAAAGTAGAAGATAAATCATCTGAC
This sequence comes from Nesoenas mayeri, assembly GCF_963082525.1. Lineage (NCBI taxonomy): Eukaryota > Metazoa > Chordata > Aves > Columbiformes > Columbidae > Nesoenas > Nesoenas mayeri. The sequence continues at coordinate 112,457,659 of NC_137543.1, forward strand.
ACTTTTTTAAAATACTTTTAATTTTTTCCTAATTTTGATCAAAATTACTTATTTTCCTCTTTTTCTCCTCTTCCCATTCCCTCTTTTGATCTGTCTGGCTTCAGGAGGTTTGGGAGTCTGAATAGTTATCCTGAGGGACACTTACTGCAACACAAATCATGTTGATGCTGGTGAAACAAAACATCTCTGCTTTGATTATATTGCAAAACTACAGAAGAAGCCAGGTAATTCTCTGTACTGTGGACTGAGAGAAGGCAACAAAGGCTAGAGTCTGCTAATTCATGTATTAAGCAGAAAGCAGATGAAAATGGACAAAGCAATAGAAGCTTTACAGGAATTCTGTGCTTTTAGAAATATTTTTAAAGGCGTATTTTAAGGATTTTTTTTTTTAAATTCAACTCTTCTCTGTTTCCTGAACAAGGGGTGTCAGTGTTATCTCTGCCTAGATACACTGTCACGTGAAAGCTCCCATCTGTAGATCCCATCCAATTTCAAAACCTACCAATGTGTTTAATCTCTCAAAATCCTTTTGCAGAACCAGGGAACATCAGCTCCCTGTCACCAGCCTGCTCTTGACTTTTGAAAGAGATTTATTTTACCACCATGGACAAGAGCAGTGTGTCTGATGTTAGATGTTAGCAGATATATTGAACAAACTCTGCAGTATGTAAGGCTTTCTTTTAATTTCCTCTAAGTAACAAGTGCCTGTGTAAAGGGAATAAGCAATGAAATGCCTGACTTTGTTGCTAATCCTTTGTCTTATTAGTAGTTGCCCAGCAGTACTAAGGGATTTCCTCCTCCTTACAACTCCCCATGCCTTTTTCAAACTTGCTGAATTGTGTTCTTTTAATTTTATAAACAGGGTTTTCAAAAATAAATGCCTGAGATATGGCTGAGAGAGATTTTGTACATGTAGAGACTCAGGAATGTAATCTGTTTTTCTTGATGTGTGACAGTATTGATCCCAGGATTTCCAGAACTACCTGTGCAGTTTGGGTTGAAAGAATGAATCTCTGGGAAAATAAACAAATATGGTACTAGGTAAATGCTGACTTATTGATATTCCTAGAGATACTTTATACATATATATATAAGTATATATATGTGTGTGTGTGTCTGAAGAATTTGACTTTTTTAAGGCTCGGATGTGGTGTAGAGAGAAATCCCATTCCTGCGCTGGTTTACGTTTTAGTTTACAATGGAAGTGGAGGGATTGAGAAATTATGGGCCTGATCTGTACTGTCCTTGTTCACCGCACTTAGGTTTTGTTTTCCCTGGGGCAAAACACTGACTCTTTTTAGCATTAAGTAGTTGTCTTCTGTTCAAAAACAAGCAAACAAACCCCAAATGGGGCAGAAGGTTTTACAGTAATAAGATATTGTCATCCCACTGGAGCTTTCTGGGGACAACCCTATGCAACCATTCTTTTTGTGGGGTGGACTAGCAAGAAGTGAACATGCTTCTGGCTGTATTTTAATTGAAGTTTTCAACCACGTTTAACTAACACAGCTGAGGTAACCTAACAAAACAATTTATTTTGCCCATTGATTTGTTAGCTAAGACGACATACTTTGGAAATAACAATTATATTCTTAAGTTTTGTTAAGTGTTTGGCTGGTACTGCTGGTACTGCCTGTTTGTACACTGACAGGATTGAACCAGTTACCAGTTCTTATTAAAAGTGTTCCCAAAGGAGGATTTGCACTTTCCTGTAGTTTAGTTCAGTGGTTACAGCACAAGCCCAGAATGTGGGTAGACCTGGTTTCTCAGATGTCTGCTGTCTTGGACATGCCCTCACTAGATTCCTGATAGCCTACACTTAGGACTCTGAAACCCAGGAAAAGGGCAGCTTCTAAAATGCCTCCTTCTCAGTAGCATGCCATAGCAACAGCTTTAAGTGGATTTGCATGAGCAAGCTCTGAATCCAAACCCTTCAAAACAAAATTCAGTTTCATCTAAGGATACTGAGCCACTTCAAAACAGTTTCAAATACCAGGAGGAGACCCTCACTAAGCAAGTCAGGGTGTTCTGTGGCTGTAACCCTACTGTTTCTTTCATTTACCTAAAAATGCTTCAAATAATCCAGTGTGGCAACCTTTCTGAGACAGGCTGGTCTCATGTGCTGTATGATCTGAGGTTAGGATTTTCCTTCAGGTTTCTGCTGGAAGGTTAGAAGCTGTAATGCTGTCCTTTTGTGCATGTGGTCTGTTGAGACTCCATTGTGCCATGTCCCTAAAATTAAAGGACTTTTTAATCACAGTTGGTAACTGTGCTGAGCATAAGTAAATCTGTAATGAAAATTGCAGATGGTTTGCTTTACCATGGATCTGAATTTTCTTTCTGAAGGATTCACTGAAAGCTATTTGAAAACCACCTGATTAAATGAGAAAGGAGGACCTTTAGAACAATTTAAAATTAATTTGACAAACATCCTAGAGCTTGACCGCATTTGGCAGCAAGTCTCATCCAGACCATTGACCTTCCAAGTTCCAGTCACAGTCTGTCTCTTCATGTCACCACCAGCTCCTTTCCAAAAGGTGGATGCCTTTCTATGAAACAGCCTGGGGCTAACCAGCTCTGGGATGCTCTTAGCTATGAAATCCACACCTAGCAATCAGCTCAGTTCTCTGTAAGTCATGTGCCAGCTTTCTATTCTGTTTCATTTAAGAGGTTTAGCTCTAATTCTTTTGGTTTCCTACATACCAGCATTTTCTCAGAGTGCCTGCTCTATGCAAGTGAGGGTCATGCAGGAGCGCCTGAGACGGTTTGAGCTGAAGCAGCAAAGTCTCTATGGATCTTTGCAGTGATCTATCAGATTCCAAAATCATCCTGAAATATGTGTATCTACACGTTTATTGTGGCACCTTTCAGCATAGGACATTGCACCACAAGGGTATGTTTGTGCTGTTTTAGGAACTGGAGTGGTCTGAACTAGTTCCAGATTCTGTGCTGTGATCTCACTTTCCAGTTCCAGTGTGTTCTTTCTGATTTGGATAAAAATCTTCTGTTCACAACAGTCCTATGGGCTAGCCCCCCTGATTAAAAGGAATAGTGCTAAACTTAAGCCCTGATTTCTCATAAACTTCTCCCACTTGAATCTAGAAGTACTTATGACTATGGGTGCAAACAAATGTATGGGGGAAATTTTTCAAGTCTCTTCTAAGAATCAGGATTTACTGAGGCTGTGCTGTGGCTGTAGAGCTAAGGGACAGCCCAGAGATCAGGCTGTTCTGCTGCAGGGCTGTTGCTCTGACTGCTAAGGTACGTAAGCGCCAGTCTCATTTTTGGTTCTCTGAATACTGCAATGAAAAGTTTATCCTCTAAAAGACAGGTCTCTAAAATATTAAAATCCTTGTATGTTCCCTGCTGTCCTCAGCTCACCCAGCCAGCTGGCAGAGAAAAACTGAAGGAAAATTTTAGATACTCTCCCTCTTCACTAAGGAAGGATTTATGTAAGTGTATATTGGCACATATTCATGTATGAGCATATATACAAGGACTTGCTGAAAATACACTTGCTGTATTAGTTGATAAAAGCTCCTGGAAGTTTATATTTGGTTTTCTGTCTCTGTATGAATATTAGAAATACCAGCTCTTCAGTGCTGCAGTTAAGTGTTTCTAAGGTTATCCTTTTGTGTGCAACAACAGCTCAAAAAGATCCTCTAATTTCATTTTTTAACAAAAGGTGATTGAAGCAAGGGCTATAAATTACTTAGAAAAGCAGCTAGGTTTTTGTTTGATTTTGTTTTTGTTTTGCTTTGTTTTTTTTTACAGATACAGATGATGTTTAGGAAGTCTGTATTATTCAGTACCATGCTCCACAGCTCTTACTAATTATGAAAGATAAGTGTTACACTGCTTGCAGTAGTGTGATTAGCCTGCACACTTAAACCATTTTCAGACAGCTCAAGTCTCATTTTCCAAAGTGACTCTTATTAGATGCATAGGGTGATTAATCTCATTGTTTCTCATGAGATGTGGATTCTTAAGTTAGTGATAACAGTAGAGTAGAATATAAAAAGAAGTGTTTATCTAGAGGTTGGAGGGATGGAGGGCATACGGGACTAGGGAGAAGGGACTTGAGAGGGAACTGGGAAGTGTCTGGAACTCCACATGGTGCCTGCCCTCCTGGCGGCACGAGGTGTGACAGGACACTGTAGAAGACACTGTGCAAGTACGGGCCAGATGTTTTGTGGAGGCAGATGGAGCTGTTGCAGTGAAAGTCAAACACAGCAACGTAGGTAATGAAATACGACATCAGAAAGAGATGAGGGGGGTGGGGAAAACAGAAATGGTTAAAAGTCCACAAAGGCAGCATAGTAAATTCTGCTTTCCACAATGGTTTAAAGGAATGGAGTTGCATCAATATCAGAAATGGGAATAAATAACAGATTTATAAAAGTCTTGGCTAGATTTCATGTAAGAAATTCAGAGAAGTTATCTGAGGATAGGATCCTGTATTCTCACTTAAAATTACTATAGATTGTTGTTACTAAAAGCAAGGAGGTGTTTGGGATATGTGATATCTTTTGAAGTTTCTAATTCCTATAAATTTTAATTTTATTTTGTACCTCATATTGCATATACTGTCTATTGATAATAAAATGGCAAGATTTCTACTTTGTGAAAGATTCTGGAAGGAAACTTTTCCCTAGATACTTACACATTATTTCACAGTTACTCTTGGTCCTTTCTCTTGTGAATGTGAAGTATAGTCTCTTCCTCATGAGTTAGGACCTTTCTTTCTGTAAGTTTCAATATCTTTTCCTTGTCATACCTTCTGGCAAATTGAAAGGGAGGCAAAATGGATGTAATAGAGATTGAGTTCTTTTTATAACCTTTTAAATAATTAAGTCCTCTCTACAACTGTACTGTCCAAGAAAGCCTAATCCTCTCGCTCAATTAATTAACCTTATTATTTCCTGACGTGCTAAATATTCCTTCAAGATTCTTTCCTCATAGCAGTTTTGGCAATAGGCTTGTGTTCTTTCCTGAATTGTATTTTCACAGGTTAGACCAAGTGAGTGTCTAATTAGTATAATTTAACTTTGCTTAGTAAGAAATTTATATGAATTTTTATTTCCTTAGAAATGATGCATCAAGACATATATTTCCTTGTTTACTTATTTTGAAAGCAGTAGAAAAATGTCAGTTTTAATTACAGACTTTATTTCAGTAGTGCATAACAAATGTGTTTAGCTGCTGACCATTAAAAAGGTTATTGGATATCAGGGACAGAAAGTCGACTATTTTAGTAGGAGCTGCAGGAGACAACCTTCAATATATTTGAATTATGTATTTCAAATATTACTTTTCAACAGAGGACATTATAGCAACATGAATCTTTTTTATTAAAATAAAAAATCTTGTCTTTATAAAAGCATAACATTTTGTAAGACGGAAAAAAAAAGTCAGATTCCTTGAATAGGTGACAGCATTTATAGCAAGGAAGTCAGATGTGATTCATGTATGAAAGCTGGCTGTGAAAACAGAGCTTTCTCCAAGGTCTTATAATAAGTGAGAGAGGCTTCTATGCAAGTCTTAAACATTAAAGGAAAATATTCAGCTGGAGAGAAGTCATTCATCAGGACATGACACTTGTAATTCTGCTTTCCCCCAAAGTACCAACTTTCTGGTGAAAATCACCATGTTTCATTCTTTTCTGGGGACTGCCATAGAAAGAAGCCAGCAGAGTGCTATACTTTTCTACTTGATTCGAATACTTAACATGCCATGCATTTTCCTATTTTATCATTAGAAAATTATTTATGGATCTATTTGATTTTTTTTTTTCTTTTTCTGAATAAATTGAGCACAGAAATAATGTGCATGGACATTGTACTGCTTTGTATTAATATTTTTATTTTAGGGTATTGGGTGACAGTTTGTGTGTCCTAGGCTTCTATCAGGCTTAATAGAGAGCAATCAGTTCAGCTAGATTAACATGACTCTTACGAGATTTCCAGTGCAGTGAGAGGCTGTCCTGTCCCAAGATCCCACATATTTGCTGAATTTGGTCTCATACCATGCAGAAAACACCACAGCTTTGTTCCTGATAAATATGGACTGTAGAATGCAATTAACTAGTGGGAGGGCAAGGTCATCTTTGCAGATATAATAACATTAATAGGTAGTAAGCAATACCAAAGGGGGGAAAAGAGAAAATACAAGGATGAGGTGCAAAGGAGGCACTGTTTCGCTTGAAGCAACCATTTACAAATGGAAGAGGGTGCACAATGGGGACAAAGAAACCTATGTTTAGATTCTTCAGAGCTGGGAGGTAAAGAGCATTCCAAATAAAAACAGAGGGCACTATGACTGGAAAAAGGTGAATATTCCTCCTATCTTCAGAAAAGGCAAGAATGACTACAGGCCAGTTGACCCTCATCTCTATGCCATGAAATGTTGTGGTGAAGGTCCTTAGACAAGCCACCTCCAGCTATATGATGGAGCAGCTGACTGGGAACAGCTAGCATGGATTTACTGAGGACAAATGGTACCTGAATAACATGGCTGCTTTCTGCGGCGGGATGACTGGCTCTGCAAACAAGGCAAGAGCGATGAATGCTGTATACCTTGACCTTAGCAAGAGTTTTGTTCTGGTTTCTCATAGTATTCTTGTAGTCAAACTGAGAAAATGTGGGCCCTAAGTGTGGACTACAAGATGGCCAAGAAACTGGCTAGCTTGTCTGTCTCCAAGTGGAGTCGTAGTGGTTCAAAGCCTAACTGGTGGTCAGTTATGAGTAGCATTCCTGAAGGGCTGATACTGGAATATGGTTTAATGTTTTCAGCAGCAGCCAGCACAATGGGCTAGAATATTCTTCAGGAAGTTCTCAGTTGAGTCCAAGCTAGGGAGACTGGCCAATGTAAGTGCATCAGGGGTGCCCTTCAGAGAGACCTGGACAGGTGGCAGAAAGGAGGTGACAGGAACCTTGAAAAGCTCAGCAAAGGTAAATGTGTTCTTTTGTGTGAGATGAGATAATACCCTGCAGCATCAAAGTCTGGTGACCAGCTGGCTAGCAAGCAGCATTGCAGAAAAGGACCTGGAAGTCATGGTGGACATGAATTCACAATGCTGCTTTGCAAGGTGAAAGCTGACTGCATGCAAGTCTCTGAAGTTGGAAGTGATTTCCCACCCCCTCGCCTTGCCACTCACAAAGCACTATCTGGAGAACACTGTCTAGGTCTTCCCAGCCCCCTCCAGTACAAATCAGATGTTGACAAACTGGTGCAAGTTCAGTGGAGGATCACGCAGGTGACTAGGACTGGAACGTGGCAAGAAACGCTGAGTGAGTTCAACTTCTTCAGCCAGGGAGGAGACTAATGTCAGATCTTATTGCTCTCTACAGCTGTCTAAAGTTATATTGTAGAGAAGACGGAGCCAGACTCTTCTTAGCAACCTGTGATGTAAGCCCAAGCAAGACAAAACGATCACAAGTTACAGTAGGGAAAGCTGTGACTGGATATAAGGTTAAAAAAAAAAAAATCCACTGTAAGCCTGGTTAAATACTGGAGCAGGGGCCAGAGATTGTGAAATCTTCATGCTTGGAATTTTGAATAAACTTGGCTAGACAATGTCCTGAGTAACACAATCTGACATTGAAGCTGGCCTTGCTTCTAGCAGAAGGTTGAATTGGATGTCTCCAGATTTCTCCTCCAACTTAAAATTATTCTGTGATTCTCTGAGTCATCTCAGTGTAGTACTTTTGATAATCACAAGAAAAGCCTGGTTGTTGAGTTTTGTTGTGCCTTATCTACTGCACAAATCTCTCTGTATTCACCAGGAAAACAATACTAGAGGCAGGTAATCACTTCAACAGTCAGTGTTCATGGTGAACAACTTACCATTATCAGTAGCTGCATCATTAGATACGTAAAAAGCCTTGCTAATCACTGACCATTGTTAAAGATTTGTATAGCCTAAATACTTTCCCAGAATTTTAACAACCTGCCTCTTCAATTAAAAAAAAAAAGCATCAGAGCAGAGAGAATGATCAAATGCATTAAAAAGTACAGTTGAAAATGGACGTTCTTACTTGTTTGAAAAAGTCACCTAATCAATGAGATCATTAAAGTAACATCTAATCAAGTAGCATGGAGTGTTCAACAGCTTCCCTGTGCCTGGAAGTTGTGAATAGAATCTAATTGTTCCTGGACTGACATCTTGTTCTGAAATCAAAGTGTTTCTGTAATAATTTGACTCATATTTCAGCCACATGATTGTATGAACTCTGAGCTGTTACTAGCAATCAGTTGAAGTGAAGGTTTGCTAAAGCCTGTAGAGAAGTCTTCAAGAAGCAAACAAGGGATTCCTTTCATATCTGTATATAGAGTTGCTTTTGTTCGGAGCTCAGAAGAGCTGCTTAAGAACTAAAGGGTAACACTTAAAGCTTTCAAAACTGGGAATATCTGTTGAGGAAATGTATTGATGAATATTTACTTTTTGAGCTGGATTGTTGCGGTATTTAAGAGCCTCATAAGGAAATTTTAATGGAAAGCATCTTCTGTTGAAACCCATTAAGTTTTGGTTCAGTGAAGGACCTCTTGATAAATGCTGCTGTTCCCAGCTAATGGCTCTGGTGCTGCCTTTGTAGATAATCTTATGATATAATAGGTAAAGGAGATAACAGCAATGCTACCTGCTTTATTTGTTGTGCTAAGCAACAGAAGTTTGGTCTGTGATGGTGGTTTCGTTTGGTTGGTTTTCTTTTTTTTGTGTGTGGGTGTTGCGAGGGTTTTTGTTCATTTTTTGTTTCTTTTTTTTATTTGTTTGTTTGTTTTTAGGTGCCATGTTTTTCCAACTTTGAAGTCAGAAAAATGTAACAGTAACTTCAGTGGACGTTTGATCTGTGAGGTCCCATTGATTGTCTGATAGCTGTGAAATGAGTGGATGCTGTGGTGCTAAGGATTAAGGATTTGGAACTGAGAGAGTTCTAGGGCAAGGAGTGTGCTTTTTGTTGTAAGTGGCAGATGTTGGTTGCAAGTGGGGATTACTATTATTACTATTATTTCCATGTATCCACCTTGAAGTCTGTCAGGGGATGCAGGAGGTATTTGCAAGGAAAAGATTGATGTGTACAAGAGGGATGGCTCTGAAAAGAAACCATTTCATATCAGGGACAAGCCTTGTGTCTGTCTGTATTTTGCAAAGTAGTTATCAGAGCTTTTAGAAGAGAGATTTTTTTGATACAGAAAAGCTAGATATTAGTGGAGTATATAATTTAGCATTAGGAGATGCCTCTGTCTCTGAAAGCCACATCTCAGTGAGGTTTTAACTTTATTGCACCTTGCTTTTACTCTGAACTTATCTAGCAAATGTTAACACTGTACTCAGAGTTTTGTTTAGTCAAAATGTTTCTCCTCAACATTGAAAGTATGAGCAAGCACAAGTATGTAGTTTAGTATTCATTTCTGAATTGATAAGCAACTTGCAGCAGTCTCAGTCTTCAGTGTGCAAGCTCTGAAGGGCAGAGAAGCCTCTCTCGTTATGTAAAAGAAAACAGTTTTTTGGCTGTTGTGATTAGATTGTTGCGGGAAAGCATCATAAAATGTAGTCTAAAATTTTGTTAAATGCTAAAGCACTTTTAAAATGCCAACAAAAAGTTGTTTCTAGTTGTCCAATTAAAAGTTATTATCCTCCAGTTTTAGCTTGCTTGTGGAGTAAATTCCTTGGAAGGTTGCTTGTTTCATTCTACTAAATTCATCTGGACTGCTCCGTAACATGAACGAAAGAAGACCCCAAAGGGCCTGAGCTTACTCTTGGCTGCTATTTTTACCTTACCAGAGACTTTGTGAGAGAAGTACAGTGTTATGTACTGAGAATGAAATCTGTCAAACAGTTTGGAAAAACGTGGCTAATTTAGCAGTGTTAGATAAAACAACCCCTTTCGCTATTTCCTCTGAGAGTAATAGCCTATATTTTCAGCACAATTGGCCTTTGGCAACTGTTGGTAACATGGGAGGGTATTTTTGGAAGAGGAAGGAAATAAAAAAGGATTAAACTACAGGGAATTGTGAAGGAGACAGAATGCTGAAGAACAGCATTGCTAAGGAAGAAATAGCTTTGCAACAAGTTCCTGGACTGTAGGTGTTTGGTTTTTTTTTCTCATCTTCCAGATCTGTGTTCAAAATAGGTCAGAAAGACACAAAAATGCATACTTTTTCTTACACACATACATAGAAATAATACAGATATTGAAAGGTATTTGTCTATACACAAACACTCAAAGAATGTATACAAGGACAGTGTAAGAATATACTCTAGCCTTTAAACAAAGTATTACAAAGTTTTTCTCTCTTTATATTTGTCTGAACAACTTGTCAAAAATAATTTCATATTCATCTGAGTTTTTGTTTACACAGGAAGTGCAGGTGCGCTTGTCCATTCAGGGAAACTTTTAACTGGTCACCAAGAACTGATATATCCCAAGAAGTAAATGCGTGTAGGCTATTCTTTCTAATCTGGTCATAGATTTTTATTTATTTATTTATTTAATATATAATACTTTGAACAATGAATGTGCTTAGAGAAATATTTGTCCAATAAAATGTTGCGAAATATTTCTTAATTTATCAGTTAAACAGTAACAAGAAGTGACTGCCAAACTGATTAATAATAGATTTAACACTCTACACTAAGAAATTCATATAGTATATTGTCCTTGGTGAGGGAGGGATTGGCTTGAATAAGGCAAATTTTAAAATTGTTTCTTGAAAGTCAGTTTGACGTAAGTTAATTTACAATTTGCCGTGAACTTCTGTTTTTGCATTTACATTTTGCAGATTCCTGGTCTCCTTTATTTTTCAGAGTGCTGTTGTTTTTGTGATAAACTTATTTTCTCCCACAGAAAAAGTAAGAGGCTTTAATGGATGTCTTGAAATAAATTTTCATGAACCATCCCTTTAAGTGAAGTAATTTTTAATGATCTGCTGCTAAGCTTGTCTTTGTGTAAGGAGAATCGTATCAGGTGGGTAGACCAGTTCCACCCATGGGTAATTTTCATGGTGCCTCGTATTGTCGGTGCATGATTTTCCACTTTTTTTTCTTTGTCCAGAATTTATCCTTAAAACAGCATACAGTATAAGTGCCCTGAATAATAGGCAGGTATGATACCAAACCAATTAATCTTCTTTTAGCATTTGGTGTTTCATTATGAGGTTTCGTTGTTGCAACTGGAGATGCCTTGTAAACCCAAATTTAAGTATGCTGCTGCAGGGTAATGATGTGAATCTTGTGCTGGTCATTTCCTAGTTGTATTTTACTGCATAGGTACATCTTGAAGATAGTTTTACTGCTTTAATTGGTACCATCTTCATAAGTGCATAGTGTGATACTAGAGGCAAAATCTGTCCATGTGTTGATTATGGTCATCTCCCAACCAAGAAGTAAATCTGTCTCACTAGGTCTTTTAGTAAATTATAATGAAGATGTGTCACTTAAAGGACACAGTGGGCTGGGCAATGTTGAGTTTATGATTGGACTTTATGAACTTAAAGGTCTTTTTCCAACCTAAATGATTCTATATCTCTTGAAAAAGGAAGGATCTTCACATAGTTTCCCTTTTATTTTCCCTTGACAGATCTACCAATCATAAAGCAGAAGTCCAAGATTTATGTAATCTAGGTTTATTTCTGTTTTTTTTTTCCTACTCAGTTTTGAAGTTTGTAACAATGCAGACTTACTATGGAACCTGAATGAAGAGGAAACAGATGAGCAAATAAAAAGAAAGTATCAGTCTTTTCATTTTTATGGAGTATGTAACCAGGATATTTTGAATTTTTAGCTCAGTTATGAACTCCTGGCATAATTCAGTTTTGTATATATTTCCTGATCTTCAAATATATGGATAATCTGATTTAATAAGATTAAACTCTATTAATATTTGAACAGAATGTTAATAAATATTTAAATTCTACTCTCAGTTCTATCAACGCTAGTACAAAATAACCCTCCTGATTTCTTGCAATATTTGTCCAAGAAGGCAGTAGTACAAAGAACTGAAGACAATTTATGGTGCACTGTTTTTGAGCTCTTCTACAGTACTTTCTTGTAAGATTAGAGGATTTTGTTTCCATCTCACTAAATAGTTATTAACTGCACTTCAGTTAACACTGAAGTTTTTTATGAAATGTGATTAAATCGAAATTTCAACCAGAATGGTTCTTCTATACCCAACCATTGTGGCTGAATTTGGAAATTAGTGCAAGTCTGTGAAATGGCAATTTACTGACACATGTGCTGAGATATTCTTCCTGCTTCTCTGCAGAAAAGAGGTATAGGATTTGATTTGCATGCTACATGTAAACCTGTCCTGATGCCCGATAAGCTTGGATCATTCAAGTTACTTTCATGTTAGCCTTAAGCTGCTCTTAGGCTTTTAATAAGATTAGTAAGGGTCTCCCAATAAAAACAAAACCAAACTCCAAAAACTCAGAACGTTTCAAAAACCATGGAGAGACGTCTTTTCTAGGCTTTTCATTTTCCTTTTATTCATTATGAGAAGCAAGGCATCCTACCTCATTAGTCAACAGCAACTGAGTTTCTCCAAGTGTGTAAACTGCCCCTGGAGTTCCACTGAAAAGTCTCTTTCCATCTTCATTTACTGTGGGTCTCAGGCCTTTTTCCTTAAAGTTACTCATTCTGCAAGGTTCAGTTATAGAATTAGTTGGAGCTGAAAAAATACAGGAGTTACTTACAAACAAATGGCTTTGTAGAGCTGAGCCCATTTTCAAAGGAAGAAAATGAACCTGTGTGGTGGCCTCATGCTTGCAGCTCTGAGAAATGCTGGATTTTTGCACACTTTGTGTTGGTTGACCTCTGTCTCCACTGAGGTTAACAATTTTTATGACTGGCTTTGGAGTCAGTATTGCATGATTTAGGGTATCTCTGTCTTAGAGTTGCGAGTGATACACCCTCATCAAGGTATTGTGCACGCACAGGTTATTCTATAGCATTTGTACAATTGGCCACTTGTCTTCATTGTGGATCAAAGGTATTTTTAGAATCTAAATATGTAATAACAATAAAGAATTTTATAGCTTAGGCAAACTAAAAAATGTGAACTGAATTTTTATTATCATGAGTGACTCACATCACTTAAAGCTGGACAGGAACATCCTGACTTTAACCAAACTACTCTGTTTAAGTGATTAGAGGCAGAATTATTGACTTCAGTAAGAGATAATGATGTTAACTATCATTAGTGCAGAGCTGGTTTTCAGTAGGGAATCCTAGTGTAGTAAGGTGAAGTGATATTTGCATATGACCTTCACCAAAATCTGCTGACAAAGTCAGCTGCTATTTCTAGCTATTAAAATAAATTCAGAATAATGATAAATATGAATTGTAACACGTTTCTGATGTGTTCTAGCCATCTGTTGTAACTATATGTTGGATGGAAATGCATTGATGTCTGAACTGGTCTCTATGCTACTATCTGAGCCTGATTTTGAAACTGGGTGATGGTTTAGTAAAGTTTCTCCTGATTAGCAGAAGTAAATTTCCCAAAATAGCCAATAAACTGGTTTTTTTGCTGCTTATTAGAGATTGTCCTAGTAGTTAGCTTCCCAGGGCTTTGCCTGAGGCTGAAGTGGTTTCTAACAATTCATCATTAACTTCTATGACAACTGTGGGCAGGCTGCAATTGTCGGAATTAGTCATGACATACTGGAGGCTTCCTACTGCCATTCTAAAGAAATGCAGTTACATCAGATTTTGCTCTATTTCTAAGTGACTGGGTATGAAAAGGAATGTGGAACTATTTTATTTTACATACTCTTGAAGACAACTTTAAGGAGGGGCTTGAACAAATACACTGTAATGTCTCAAATGTCTACTAGTGGAATCATCCATTCTTCAGTATCAATGTCACATTGTCTTGTACTCATCACAAGTGCTCCCATTTTTGCCCTCAGCCATGTGCAAATCACTAGAGGGGAGTCAGAATGTGCAAACAAACCTGATGAACTGGAAACAGTCATAAATATAGGATGAATTGTTGATCTTCTATTGAGAAGAAAATATAGATACGCAGCTTTTGCTTCTCAAGTTTAAAATCTATTTTTAAGCATGTGCTGCTAATAACACGTTTCATATAAATTGCTCTGGCTACTAGTAACTTATGCATTGAATGTGTTACATGTTGTAGCCAGGACAGAGAGTTAAAATCACATACCTGAGAACTCCCTCTCTTCTCTGGAATGAGTTAATAAAAAAAACTCTAGTGCCATCCTTTCTGTACCTCCCTCCAAACATGATACTTTTGGTAATCTAGATGTTCATATTGCCAATAGGTAGCTATGTCTCCAGTGCTGTAAATCATATCATGTCACATCAAATGGATCTGGTGTCAGTCACTTGAATGGGAACCTTGCCTGAGAAAAAGTCTTCATAACTGTATTTATACTGTGACCTACTATCTTCTACTTCTCTATTGTATAGGAAGGAAACCTATGTTTTCATAGGCCGACTTTATTATGAAGTAAACAGAAAAGTTCACACACAATTTGAAGAAAAAACAATAATAGCTGACAATAAATGTTGATATTTCAATATTTAATTTCAAATTGAGAATTTCCTAGGGGCAGAAAACTTACTACTTCTGTTTCTATAATTTAACCATGACTGATAGGAAGGTGATGCCTTTCTACTCTGCTAGGATGCAAAACTTTGTAGTTATTAATTTGTTTGGGCCAGTCATGTATGCTGAAAGGAAAATACCTGAATGATAAAAAAACTCTTATATGATAAACTGAAGGACAAAGCATACATTTGAGGAAACAGGACTCTTCAAGGGCAAACTGAAATAAAACTTCAAGTGATGTGCAACTGACGTCAATTAACTAGAAATGACAAAGAGTAAACAGATCATGATGGTACATAGCAACATAAATCAGAATGGTTCTTTCTCAGAAGATATGATGAGTTAATGTAGGTGTAAAGAGGTGGCCTTGAAGGCAGCTAAAATTTGAACAGGCACCATTTTCCCCTCTGTGTACATAATAAGTGTTAAAAAAATCAACTGCTTATCCGTTAGAATTTTTAGCCATGCTTGTAACTGTAGTGCATGAAATTGCCTGTTGCAAACCACCTTAAATTTCAAAAAGCAGCATAACAGTAATGTAAGGAATCAAAGAACTGAAAGAACCTTGAATGTCATCTAATCCATCCCTTTGTCTCCAAAGAGATTCAAGAGGATTTAATATAATTCCTGAATGATGTTTGTCTGATCTTTTTCAAGACCAAAACCTCTCCAGGTAGAGGTTCCATAAAGTCTTAGGAAGTCCCTACAGTATGTAACCATCCATACTTCTACCAAGTCCCCCCGTTTCTCCTCTGGGCCCTTTCACTGTAATTTAAATTCTTCACTTACCCTACCTGAAATTAGCACATGGAGGCCAATTTATTCTGATTCTTTTCATCTGTGCTTATTACATTATGCTTCTCTTCAGACTTTTCTAGATTAAGTAACTACTATTCCTTCCCCTTTTCCATTTATATCACATTTTGCAGACCTCTTGCTTTTTTATCAATTTCTTCTGAACTTTGTCCAACTGGAACATGTAATACTCAGCTGAGATCTTACCAGCTTCACAATAAGTAAGATGATTACTGTATATGACATGTCAACAATACTTTTATTTATGCATCTCAAGATAGTGTTTGTTCTTATAAAAGCACAAAGTTTTTGGCTTATGCTAGCTTGTAATCTATAATCACTCACATCCTCTCTATTCCATCTGCATAACAGTTACTAAACCACTTTTCCTTTCCTCTATTTGAACAGTTTGATTATTTTTATTGATTGCTATCTTGTATTTTTGAATAACTTCTCCATCTTGCCCATGGTTTTGAAAGGCAACCGTGCTTCAAACATGCTTAAATCTTCCCTACACTGATGCAATTTGCATGTTTAAAGAGCATACTTCTTATTGCATTATAAAAATTTGATTAATGATAAATTTCAGTGGTATGGGACCAAGACTAGTCTCTTGTGGAGTTTCATCTTGCTATACTTCCTAGTTTAAGGCCAAGCCACTGATACGTAATCAGAGTATATTTTTCTCTCATATATGCAACTGGGCTTAACAGTTTAATTTAACCCATATTTTTTTTTAGTCACAGAATATAAAAATGTCAATTAGAAAGTGTAAAAAAAATCTCACTAATGCCCAAATGATGTTTACAGGTTTTCCCTATCTTGCTCTAGATTCTGACATGTCTGCGTGCATACAGGTACAATAAGATGGTGTTATGCATTTATACAGAAATAGCATAAAAAAGGGAAGGTGGTATTTTGAGCAGAGCTTTCTGCTCAAAGGGGACTTCTGGAATTGCTTTGGTGGTGGTGAAAGCACTTCTGATACCATAACTGAAGATTCATAATTGACAAAATTTAAAAGGTCTGGGGTTCAAAGCTTGGAACAGTTTTTGCAAATACGAAGTAAAATAGCTGGCTGCGCAGAAATAAAGCACTGGAGATATGCAGTATGATGGGGTAGAGATTTTCATCTTTGTATCTTTAGAAATGGTACAGCTCACTCACCGCACACATCAATCATGGGGGGTCATGGGCTTCAAGCAGTACTGGACAAACACGGTTGCACGCTTGGAGCTGATCGGAAGTGACTCCAGGGAGGGGACATTTGGGCATGTTTGCTGCCTGCTCGTGGCTGCTGAACCCCTCAGGATCACTTTGGAGTGCTTCCAGAGAAGCTGTGAGGGAACACACGCACCCAGCACCCCAGCAGAGGCTTGTGAGCTTGCTACAGGTGCACCTGTTTGCTATTTGTCTGCATCCTAAAGTCTGATCTTGGTTTAGGTACCTCTATCAATCCCCTCTCTATTTTTAGTGATATATCACCATAGCTAGACAGGGGCCAGTCCTGAGCCATTTTGCAAAGAAAAATAGGGCTTGTAAGCTTGTGCTCCACAGTGTGTCCTAGCAAATGTCAGAAAGATGGAGATTTAACTGTGGAAGTGTGCTTTTTCCAAGCCTTTTCATGAGGATCTAAATGTTGGTAGCACCTTCTTTTCTAGCAATCTGGAATTTCTGTTCTAAATGTGCTGCAGTTTGTATGGATTTCTGTTAAATCAATAGACAATGTAGAGGGGAATGTATAAAAAGAAAAACAGAGCTAGAAGTCCATAAAATCTCTACAATATTTTTGTGAAATATACAGTGACATTATTTGCAATAGATAACTATAGTTATAAAATCCATTATTCTCATCTATTTTCATTCAAGAAGTACTTAGGCACAAAATATGAGATTTTTCTAATCTAGTGCTTTTGGAGGTATGTATACTACCATGCTTTTTCAAATGGAACATCATAGCAGGGAATATGTCCAATGATCAATATTTAGTGGGAGAAATCATTCTAGAAGTGCAAAATTACTTTTATAAAAACTGTGATCAAGATAAGAGAGCTCATATTTATGTGGCACTACCCAATTTTAAAAATTAAATACAAAAATGAAATACAAAGTCTTTCTAGACACAGAATATGATTTTGCTACTGTTCCGAAGTGCTATAGAAAAGATGGTGACATGAGCTGAGTTCCTTGCGAATAGTAGTGCTGTGTAGGTAATGTAAATACTGGGCTATTATCTGGCTTCATGTAATATGCAGTTGGATAAATCAGGTTGTGTTTATGAGGTACTTTTTACACATAGCTGAATTTCCCTCTCTGCTATGGACAGGAAAATATTTTGGTAGGAGTAATTTGGCTGTACCAGGTGATGGGTAATGGTGCAAAGGGAGGATTTTCCTGAGGGTGCATTGAGATGCCATTGGATAAATCTGCTGCTGTTTATCTCCTTTAACACCCTCTTTCTGAAAATTAGGTTATCCATGAGCAGGAGAATTGTATGTTTGAAGGGTATATTGTTTTTTTTTTTTTTCCTTTTCCTAGTCACATAAGAACACCTCACATATATTCTAGTCTTGTGGACTCTACTTGTTTTAGAACTGATGTGTAACAAACTGTAGGGAAATTCAGTCTGGCACTTTGAGCTGTCTGATGTCATTGAGGAAGAACTGAAGTTGTAGGGTAGGTTCATATGTCTGAAGCAGGCAATGCAGCTGGAGCAGTTATCAGGGGTAAATCCTGGTGATGAAAATCTAATATGGGATGAAGGAAGTGATTCTGTTGTCCTGGCTGTTGGGGACCCCATCTCAAATTGCATTATTTCTGGCTGGTAGAATCCCTGGTGTGAGTGTACCTTGACTTCATTATTATTGATTATCATTATTTTATGAAGTATAGTTTCTTTCCAGGGAAAAACCTAGTTTTGAGGCCTCAACACTTTGTTTGAAGTAGAATTGAGCTAAAATTTCCTACTACACAATTTGCCATGAAATTGCAGAGGGATTTATATTTGGTAGGAGCTAGCCTTTACATGATGGTTAAAAGAAAGCTTTTTTTTTTTTGCCTTTGATCCACATCAGTATTCCCCAGACTCTTCCACAAGGGGGACATAGTTCTAAGCAAATACACAGTTCATGGTTATTTTTGAATGCACACATGTCTAACCTTTCTTAATTTAAAATATTCTGTTGGAATGTCTTGAGACAACCTCCAAAGTGTGCAGGCTGTCACTGAGGAAACTCTTTGACATGAAGACAGAAAAATACCTTTTTTCTTTCTCACCTTTTTTCTTTTTTTTTTTTGGGGGGGGGAACTTTCTTTTTTGTTTACAGATGAAGATCTAAGTCCTGGGTGAAAATAATTTGCTCACCTGAGGGTCATGATTGACTTCAGATTACTCATGTATATACACGTCCTGAAGAGATAGTTACTGTTTTTTTTAAAGAATGTTACTTCAGCCTTCTTTAGAATGGATTGACATTTCTCCATTTACTTCAGACACAGCTGAAGCTTTCTGGTAATGGATTTAGAGGCTGTGGTAAAGAGCATTCCTCCCTCCCTATGTCTATCTTTCCTAGTAACTAGTACTGTGTGAAACAAAGACCTGAATTAGGAGAAAGCAATATATAGGTTTATTCATCAACTTGGCTTGACTTCTGTACTCTAGAAATACATTTTTCAGTTTGCATTACAACTATGTTCTAGAGCTCCTAACAACATGACATGTGTAGCTGGGGCCGGGTTCACTGTGGGTTCCATAACTCTTTCTGACCTTCAGGTATTAAAAACCAATCCTACATGCAAGTAGCCCATCCTGAAAAG
Organism: Nesoenas mayeri; assembly: GCF_963082525.1. NCBI lineage: Eukaryota > Metazoa > Chordata > Aves > Columbiformes > Columbidae > Nesoenas > Nesoenas mayeri. The sequence continues at coordinate 112,476,852 of NC_137543.1, forward strand.
GAAAGCAAGCTAAGAACGATATTTTTATGACAAATTTTGAGTGGGACCCTTCACTTCCCATTTTCTAGCTAAACTTGAATTTTGGAAAGGGAATTTGGTGTCAGGATGAGCAGAATTGCCTTGACTTCTGACTAAAGAAACTCTCACTGTGGCTTGTTTCTTCAGCCACTAGCAAGCTTTGACTTTTCTTATATGGTGTTAATACCAAATCTCTTTGTGTGCTTGGCATTTAAAGTGTAATTATGCTTATATTAGATATCCACTATCAGAAATGAAAGAGCAAGGTATCGTCTCTCTTTTCACCTAGCTGTAAATATTACACTGATGAATGTTGTTTTCCAGAATAAATTGCTGTGAGTTTACCTAAAATTACTCCCAAGCCCACTCAGATGACTCAGACATCATATCATCCACAGGAGACCAAATTAGATTGTCATAAATAATGTGCTTCACATTTATGTTTATTTCTGAGCATCTTATTTGAAATTGTTCTTGTGAATGGGTGACATTTTTCTGTGTATATATGAAGCTTGCTTTATTAGTTCATTTTCCACTTAAAAGTCCCAAATGTCTAGATACAGACTTTTCCATCATCCTCAGCAGGGAAAAGATGGTATTTAGAGACTTCTAGCCATGTTAGATTTCATTACATTATGTAGCCCAACACTTGAATTCTGGAATCACCAAGTGTATTTGGAATTGACACTACTTTGGCAAAGGTTTCTTAAACCTATTCCCAGAATCCCTCTGGGTAAAAATCCATAGAGCCCTAGTATTATTATTATTATTATTATTATTATTATTTTTAATCCTTTGTAATCCTTGCAGTTAAAAAGCTTTTCCCAGTGGCTAACCTAAGACTTATTTGCTCAAAATTTAGCTAATGTTTCATTGTCCTGTGTCCCCACTAGACATGGGAATGACTGGCTACCCTTCTCTTCAAAGCAACCCTTTGCATTCTGTAGTTGTATCTCTTCTCTTATGATCCTCTTTAGTTTTTTTTTTCCTTTCCTCACAGATCTTATGTTTCATGTAGCTCCCCTCTGTTCTCTCATTTGGCTTCATCTGTCCGAAATCTGAACACAGCATTGCAACTGAAATCTCAACAGTACTGAACAGAATAAATAATTACCATTCTTATCTTGCATAGGGTGTTTCTGTTAATACATCTATCTCAAAGTGATATCAGCCTTTATGTATCATCCTAGAAATGAGTCAATGGTCTGTGATCCTTTAACGCTTCAAATTCTTTTCTTCAAAACAGTTGCCTACCCTGGTTTCTCAGTTTTGCACTTGATTTAGCTTTAATAAATGCAGTACTTTGCATTTGTCTTTAAAGATTTTTTTTTTTCCTTGCTGACATTGGATTATTTTTCTTTCTTTCAAAGTAATAGCAAACCATTCCAATTTGCTGTCTTCTGTATGTTTTGTGTGCACTTTCTACTCCATGACCTAACTTCTTGATGAAAATAATTAATAGAACTGGGCTTCTGCAGGGTCTCAGCTGAAATGCTCTCCCAGCTTCACACAGAACAAATAATATGTTTTAATTTTGGCTCTTTACCAACAGTAAGTGCTCTACGACATAAACAGTTTCAAGCTGGCAGCATCAAATCTTCAGTTAATGTCATCTGTGTCACCTAGTGCAGACTTTCAAGACAATGTTCTCTATTAAGGTACATTTTATAGTCAAACAACAACTTGATCACAATCTCTGTCATCAATGGTTGGTTTGTTTTGAAAAAGCATCGCTGGCAATCTGAAGATGATAAACCAGCCTAGATGTTCCTCAACAGATTATATGTTTGCCATGTGTCTGTGTGGAGATTTGCCTTATTCAAATGCTTCTGCCACCCAGCGTTCTAAAGAGACTTCTCTCACTTCTGGTTTCCTAGCTTGCTGGTGGATGTAGTTACAACGTGAAGAACATAAGGAGAGCTGTGCCAGGTGGCACATGCCCCTCTAGCCCACAATCCTCTCTCCAAGAGTGGTCAGTAGCAGCGCCTCAGTAACAGCACAAGAACAAAGCAGTAATGGTTGTTCCTCCTCACCAGTTTTCTCCAGTTAATCTCTCGGCTTCTGATGGTTTGTGGTCTCAAGAGCTTTCTTAAGCAGATGTAATCTCTCTGCATAGAAAATTATTCCTGCTTTTGTGAAGCTGATTTTCTTGTTTCAAGTGCACAGTGTCACATTTATCTGGATTAATCTTTGCTCATTTTGCTTCAGTCTACTAGGCTGATTAGAACAAAAGGTAAGATGTAGAAGTTTGACATTTCCTAAGTAGGCGGCGTCAAAAATCTTCTCTCCCTGTGAATTTTTGCTCTATGCACTACATACTGCAGTCTCAAACTTTGCCTATTGATCTGGCCTGGCTTGTTTAATCTGAGCATAAGGACAGCAAAATTGATGAGGAGAATATGAAATATTTCCCCCATGTATGGCAGCTGCACCAGTAATTACACTCCCTTTCATCAAAATATATCTGAATACTGTCATTGTAAATCCTGATTCATTGTCAAATTATTTCCTTGTTACTGTTGTTGCTTTCCTCCCACCTTTTAGCAACAGCTGTAAAGGGACTGGTTTTTATTGGATTAATTTTAGACACTCCTTTGGACTTGTTTTTCCTCAGTTCCAGAGCTTTTTGAATAGAATGCGTCATGTATTTTGTCCTGAACTTAGCATGCAAGGCTGGACTATCTGTGAATAATTTTTCCCAACCCTCTTTCATCCCCGGGGAATTAGCAGTGAGACATGGGACACGGTGGCAAAGGCTTGTCTCTAACTGCTGTTCCCACCATCGCAACCACATGGGCAGAATCCTTGCAGAACCACCACACAGGCATGAGGAAGCAAACTGTCTCCTAGCTCAGCTGTATGCCATCCCTGGCTCATTTTGTAGGTACTGCTTTGCTGGTGGGGATCTGTGGTATGGTGGTCTGGTTTTTGTGTTTGTTTTGTTTTTTTCCTTCACTTTTTTTTTTTCTTATTCTTTTTTTTCCCTGCAGGCTTGGAGCTCATAAAGCGATCCTAGCAAAAGTTTATAACAAGGACATGGTATAAAACTCCCCATGTTGACTACAAAATTACTTTCAGGTTATTGCATCTAATCACATTTTTTGCTTGTTAGTTTTCTGCTGGATTAGCTAATTGAACAAGCCCACTGAGGAGTCAGGGAAGTGGCAGAGCCAAAGCACAAGGAAGGGAAGCAAAGTGTGACAGGGGAGAAAGGGAGGGAGCTGCCTGCTCCCAAACCTGCTTGTGGTAGCAATAAAACTAAACGGGCTTTGCAATCTTGTCATACTGCACCCTAAAATATGCTGATTTACATGTTGATTTTCCCAGTCACTGGAAATAATGATCTTCCAGGGAGTATTAAGCCACAGTGAACTTTAAGCCAATTTACTTCTAAATGAGAGCATTCCCATAGGTATGTAACATGCTTTAGCTTGTGCACGCTAATTTCATGCCTTTAAACTTGTAATTTCTGTTGTCCCTTATGTAGATCTATTCCAGCTATGTTATTGTTTTCATTATTTTGGATTTTAAAATAATGGGGAATCTGCAAAGTGGAAATGTAGCTAGGAAAGTGCTTGAAAAGTTTGCAGCACTTACTGTATCACATCTTTTTCAGTGTTTAGGTGCTGTGTCTAAGGTCAGTTCTTAACACAGCAGCAGCACATCACTGCCATCACACTTTATCTAGACAAATGTAGATTTCTGCTCAGCACAGACTCTCATTGCAGTACCTACATAGGTTATTCTGACTTGATGCTATGCACCCTCTTTTACAATAGCATTCCAAGGCCAGGTAATCTCAGGATAACCTGACAACAGCACTCGAAATGCAGCGCTCACCCGAGGAGCAGATTCTGCTCCTGCTGCTCCGCTTCTCTGCAGTGTATCCGAGTGGAAGGAGGTGGTGGGGGGTGACAATGGGTACTGAACCATGGGGACAGATTTGACAGGTGCAGAAGCAAGAAGCTTAAGCTTTGAGACAAAGCTCCACATCCCGGCCATCTGGGAGGCAGCTTCTTTTCCTTGGCTTTGCTGGTGGGTGTTGCTGCTCTGGCTGCTAGGGCATGGTCTGCTGCCTGCCAGAGTGTGCAGGCTCTTCATCTGCTATTAGGTGGCCAGTATCTGCTTGCTACCATATGGCTGCAGCAAAAAGAGACAGAGAGGAGAATAAGCTGTAAAGCAACTGTAAAAATTCTGTTCAGCTCTATGCCATGGTGAGAGATCTGCTGGCTCACCCTCCTCTCCCCTCAAGTCATTATAGTTACGGGTTTAAATAGATACACCTGCATCCATTCAGCCCCTATCATTTCCCCACTGAGCTGCTAAAAGCAGAGACATTTCTCTGTTTGATGCTCTGAAATCCTGTATAATTCAGGGTTCTCGGATAAAGGCCCTGTTGTTTTTGTGTATGTGTTGTGGTGCATGGGTTTTCTTTTTTTATTTTGTTTTGTTTTTTTTTCCCCTATTTATTTGGAACCAGAAGGCTAAGGGTGGAATTAAGGGAGATGGGATTTGCTTTGATGGAGATGTTTTGGACAAGTTGCCAAGTTTGCTGGATTGAGCTTGTGAGAAAAGGGGGGCTTTTTGCTCCTCTGCAAGAGGCTAATTCCATCACACCACAATAGGAGAGAATCATGTACAGCACCACCAAGAACAGAAAGAGGATATTTTGCAATATAATTATTGTCTGGCTGAAGAAGAACAAATGTTTCCTGGCTCCCTATGGAACTAATAAAGAAAGGCAGGTCGAGGAGTCTGGGATAATTATTTAGTCACCTTAAATATTTATGAGCTACAAAATGTGTTACATGCAATTTAGGAGGGTCTTGACAATTGCAACATACATCATCTTGTTTCACACGGGCTAAAAATACTTAATCTTACTCTTTTAAAACAAAAGCATTAATCCTAAATATGTCTTAAGCTAAGAATGAAGCTGTAAACTGCAAGAGGAAGGGAAAGTGTTTGTTTTTTGTTTTGTTTTGGGTTTTTTTTGTTTGGCTGTTTTTTTTGTTGGTGGTGGTTTGTTTTTTTTTTCCCCATTGCAAAGGTGCAGGTTGGGGAAAACACTGCAGGAATAAAACTTTTGTTGAGAGGATTTCATGTGAGCTTTCTGAGGGTGGTGATGGCAGTAGAGGGCGATGTTCTTGGTATAAAATAACTTGCCATTGGCTTCGCTAAGATCTCAGGAAATTTGTTCTGTTTAGTAGGCTGCAAAAGATATAGACTCTCCAGCTTTGTTTTGGTGACAATAAAATCATTGCTGCAAATCCAAAGGGACAGTTACAATGGTCTAAACTCTCTCCATGCCATATCTTTGCTGTAGTCTTGAGCCACAAATCCAGAACAGTCTCTTTTCTCCTTTTCTGTAACTTTCATATGAGAGATTCTGTTCCATGTGTAACATGCTGATGCATAGTCAGTAGCGCATATTTCTGGAAAGCTTAAAGAGAAATTCATATTGAGGGACAGATTCCATTGGCCACTGAATTCAGATAAAGTAGAACCCAAGTTTTCTAGAAGATAGTGGTATATTTTAGGCAGCAAACTTAAGTACTTGAACAGACAGTTTGAGATGTCATAATTTCTGTCTGCATCTCAATTTCTAAATTATGAGCAGTAAAAATAATAAAACCACAGTTATGTGGTCTTACACCAGTTATAAGAATATTCTGTTAAGTTCATTTTAATGAGAGCGGCATTGTTGTAGAAGAGACCTATCATGTCTCTGGTTCTCGTGTCTTCACAAGCTGTATAATAGAAAGGTTTTCAAGCACGAATGGATTTGGTCTTATATATTTTTCCCCACTTACAACTCTTTGTGCAGTCAGTATGCTTGAAAATGTTTCAGCGTTGTTTTTGGCAGCCTACTTAAATTTTGGCTTTTAATTTTGGCAGTCCTCTTTATCCATTGTGATAGCTCAAGTGGGCAGCATTAGAGCAACCAGACATTTGGGTTTCCTTAGACATAACTTTTCTGCTAGGAAATTGTCTAGGAGGAATTTGAATACCTTGGTATTAGGATAGGATTCATCTATATATGCGCACCAAAAGTAAATCTACTTGCTTTATGATAACATGGGATTCAGTGTGTCGTGCAGATTAAACATACAGAGGCATGTTCAGGAAGCCAAACACTTTCAGACTGTCTTTGTTGAACAGATGCGCATTTGCTAGTCAGTGTCACAGGACATGTGCAAGCTACGTGTGCAGCATGAGTCCTGAGGAGCTGCCTGGTGCTAGAATTCCCTGGCTGACAGCACATAGTCAGCAAGTGCGAGGATTTATGCTCAGAAATCCACAGTCATGTTCTGAAGACAGTCTCTGTATTATATCAGCTATGACTTATACATATTGAACAATCTGCGTTGGAAGTGATCAAGGAAAACAAATGTTCTCCTTGCTGGCATCTAAAATATCTGATATTTTTTGTGCATAATGCAAAGTGTCATATGCAATAGAAGAAACGTTAAGGGTTTTAACATATTGGAATAAAAAATGTAGACGGCATACTGTAAAGAGGTTGATTTTGATCCAGTGTAAATTGTATGGGTGGGCTGAACATGCTGTAGATCGAACATGTTAGAGCAGGGAGCACGGGAGGTTGCTTATGTTACACCTCACTTTTCATTACTGCAAAGCAGAGGGTGTCAAACGGGACGCTTGCTTGGCCTTATGTCTGCTGCATGCCATGGTACATGCTCTCATTTTTCTGGCTCAGTAGTAGCAGCAATAGCGGAATCTGGAGCTTGCTGTAGGGGGATGGGGGGGGAAAGAAAAAGATGAGGGAAAAGGAAACATACTTTCTGATTAGATAATGGCAAATACCATACTTGTGGAAGGTCAGAAAGGTAACAGCTGAAGAAGTCAAATAATAGACAAATTGATGATGGTAACTAAGAAAATATCAAAGGGACCCAATATCTCTCTGACTGATAAAGCTGTCTGAGGTGCAGTAGATCAATTTAGCCATGACTGTTGTTAGGAAATTGCTCTTGTTTGATGTTCCACAAGCAGATCATGCAGTTTCCTAGGAAACATCTTTTTCCACTTAAAATCTAATTTTCTTACATTGCTGGAACTGATGAGTCACCCTGCCTGACTTTTCCTTACTTCCCCTACCTATTAAAATATACTCATCAGGTGGAAATTCGGGGATTTATTAGTCCTTATCACCTGGCTGTTTGATTAACGCTTCTGATTCCTCCCTGTTATCAGACAGTGTACTTGATATGACAAGACAGAAGTCATAAGATAGAAGATTATCAAAATTTGAAAGAAATCATGTATCCCTTAATGAAACACGCCTCCTAAATTTAGAAGAATTCTCATACAGAAGAGTTTTTCCATTTTGTCCTACTATGAATCAGTTTATGTTCCTTTGCCAGCAACATGCCACTGTATCTTTTTACTGTTTTATTAATCTCATTTATTAATCTTATTAATTTATTATGATGTATTCATGATTTAATATTTATTTTTATTTATTAACCTTATTAATCTCATTTATAAGCAAGCTTAAATTTAGCAATGGTAGTTACACCCAGTTACTGCAAGAAAATAGGTGAATTTTGTTATATATTCAAGCCATTGTTGAAATCTAAAAGCTTCACTTCTTGGTTGTAATGTTGAATTTTAGGTTTGTGTAATTCATGGTACTTATGCTGAATGGAAAGTTGCCGAAGAAAGAGGCAAGGCTTATTCGTGGCTGTGGTCAAAGGAACAGAGGTCAAAGAACAGGTTGGCAGCTGGAGTTTTCAATGACTGGTGGAATTAACTCCAGCTCCCTGATAAAAAGGAAAATGTTATAATTTACTGTTACCTGTTGTATGGGATATATATAAAATCCTTGTAGTTTGCAGATACCTAATGAGCCCCTGTGGCTGCATCATTAATAAAAGGTTGGTCCAGCAGAATAAAGCTTCCATGAAAATTCTCTGTGGGCTACATTTCTTACTCTCTTGCCATATGCAGTTGTGCCAAAATCACTATTCCTGCCACTTACCAGTGCCTCTGATGCCTCAGATGTCAGTATATCGCTGACGTGCCAAACACTACTTATTAATGCTATGAAGCTTCAGCTGCTGACAAACAGCTTTCTGTATAAAGGGCAAAATCTCTGCATGGGTCAGAGTGACTGTACTATTCCAGTATGAAGATGGTTAAAATAATTCCCCATCCTAACTTTATTTTAAAGCTCTTAAAACTTTTTGTTTTAAGATTTTGATATAGTTACTTATCATTTGATTATATACTTGTATCTTATTGTGTATCTATTTGTACTCTGCTAGCACATGGCTTGTTCCGCTGCAGCTGGTGAGTGGGTGGCCTTATCATATAAAGCTATGCATAATGCTTAAAAAATTTTGTAGGCTTGTCACTTGCATTGGCTTGCACTGGTTCTTGTTTATATTTTGTAAATACTGAAAGTTAGAAGGAATGACTATGGCTTTCAAACAGCAAAGTTTCAAACTGTAGTTTGAAAGCAGTTTCTCTAAATATCATTAGATTATAAAGTCTTCTGAAACGGTACTTGCATATCTGTGAATCTGTGATCTTGTAGACCCTTTAGAGCTGTTTGCAAATAATGAGCCTTTTAATGAAGAGCTTTGCAGCTCCATTTCCTGTGATTATTTCAGTTAAAATAGGCCTTTCAAGCTATTTTTCAAGTTATTGATTATAGTTTTGAGGATTTAAGGATCTAGGAGGCTGAGTTTCAGCAGGGCATAGGCTACAGAACTTCATCTGACACAAGCAGCAGCAAGGTTCAAGCCACAGGCTTCTGGTTCGACTGCTGTGTTTGTACCTGAAAGACACATGCAGTATTGACAGAGAGATATTTTCTGACCCAGACTTCACTGAGTGTAAGTTGTTCTGGTATAAAAGAACTGTATACATTACACGTTCTCTTTGAGACTTGCAAACATGAAAGATGACCTTCATTCAGAGTTTGGACTCTTGGAAAATTTTATGAGGAAATGTGTTGGTGGCTTTGAATTTTAAAAGTGAGTTGCTAGCAAGGAGAGACCAGAGAGGCAGGGGAAATAATAGTAATAATAAAAGACATGCTTTAATATTGTCGTTGCTAAATGAAGTGTTTGCAAAACCTAAATATTCACCCCAGGCTCTGGGACTCACCTTTAATGAGGCAAATTTATCCATATTCAAGCCATTGATTGCAAGTAGTTCCTGAGGCCTTTTCCTATGGATTAGCTTTGTGTGCTATGCTACAATAAGCTTAGGGTAACCTTCCCACTCTCTTGAACAAGAAAATAGGATGGATCAAAACTTTGGCAACAGAATCCACTATTTCCTGGTAAATGACAATTTAGGTGGAACTGGCTATTGCACTCCGTGCATTCTGATGGTGATATAGAAGTGTTCTTCCTTCTTCTTCATTCTTGTCTCTAGCCCTCTGTCCCCTCCTTGATTAATAATTGTGATATACCACTGTGTGCTGCTTACACGGCATCTGGTTCAGGTGGTGTCACCTCAGAGGCTGGCTGCATCTGGGCACAACATAAAATGCCAGTTTGATACCTTTTATCTTGGTCGATGGCTCTTCGTGGTCTAAAAGTGGAGTTGGATTATAAGGTTTATTTACTTATTGCTGGAGATGTGCTGAATGGCTCAGTAGAACATTCCTAGCAGAGAACAAAGGCCTTTTACTGACCTGTGGGTCACCAGAGTAGTTCATGGTCAAAACCACTGATGCACTTCAGAAGCTGAGTCCCCAGATCACAATTTTTTTTTTTTTTGAGAAACAGAACACAGAAAGGAGGATCACTTATAAAACTTGTGCAAAACTTGGCACTTTTTAGTTCTCCAGTTCATGCAAACTTTTTCCTTATTTCAATCCACGTGGGTCATCCTTGCATGTTAAGACCAAAAAGAAACAGCTGATGGTTCTTCTCATTCCTCAGAGAGAAATTGTTCTTTGTTTGCTTCATTTTTTTATCAAACCATCTCAAGAACTTCAGATTTGATGTTGCAAAATGCATAGAAGACCTCAGCTTCTGCAAGCTCGGGAATATCCTCGCAGTTGTTGGCTGATAATACATGCCATGAATATAAGAGTGTAATTTATATGTATAGAACACCTGAATCTGGGTAAGCTGATGCAGTCTATTGATGAAAATTCTCATCATTCATTCATGTCTTTTTGTCTGCTCTGTTGGCAGGAAGTAATCTAACCTAATGCTCATGTAACTCATGCCTTCTGTGTATAAACTTTGCCTATCTCACATCTGTGTAGTGAGAGGTAATTTGTGTTCAGAGACATGCTGAGATTCTCAAAGCAAAGCCAGACTTTGCTCTTATGTATGCAGTATTGCTCTTGGAGAAAAATGGAGCTATACTCAGTGTGCTAATGATGTAATTATGGGGTCTCTCTTCCAGGAGTAGAAGGAAGATATTAGTTATCGTAATGTGCGAGAACTTGGACTTCAATGCAAAATTTATAAAGAAGATACAGATGGATCATTTTTACTAAATTGGGTAAGTCTTGGTGAATAATAGCATTGAAAAATGTGCTTGATAAATGTAACCTTTACACTCATGGAAGTGCTTGTTTTTGAAGGAAGATTGCAACTTATTCAATTTTTTTGTTTGTAAAGTCTTTTGCTGTATTGCTGATTTGAAGTATTTGAAAGGTAGTTATTGAAATTTGATCTCTAGTTAGGGGTAGCAACAAATCACATACTGTTTCTGCTTCCTGGCTATATCAGCAGAATCCTTGTAATCAGTGAGACACCTTAGGAATGCTACTGGGAATTTTAATCTGTCCTCCTGGATAACAGAAAGAATAAATGTTTTGAAGAAATTGTAAACCAGTTTGTCAGTCCTGAGTGGCCAGGACTTGCCTGAATTATTGTATCTAGAATAAACTGTCTCCTTTCTGATATTGGTTGCATACAGAGTTTAAAATTTACCTTGTCATCATATTTGCACAACAACAAATTACGTGAACAAGTACGGTCCTAATTTAGATAGATCTTTTTCTGCCTTTTTAATTGGCTTTATAAAGGTCTTTAAAGGAGTTTACAAACTTAGATTATGCAGTGTCCCAGTTGCATAAAATCTATTGCTTGTCGTTTATTCATAAGCATGCTTAAGATTACTTGTCTTTGTGCACAGATGAGAATAGGTATTGATTCCTTAGCAGATCATGTTAAGCTAACAAAAACCCAAAGGAAATAAGTTTTCAAGCCTTCATGACAGGTATTGCTGTGTTTGCTGTGTTTAGAGATGAATGATTTGAGATGAAATTGAGGAACCTCAAAGAATTAGTGAGCTCTAAAGGAAGTTTGCTCTAAAGAGAAAAAGTTTAGATATCTTTCTAGGCTTGTCCTGGAAGCACCTATTTTGAGCCTGCATGGGATATCATTTCACAGGAGCAACATGCACAGACAACATACACAGCTAACAGTACCATAAAGTTCGTACATCAAAACAACTTTCAGATTTTGAAATTACCAAAGTTAACAATTTCCTAACTTATGAGAACTGACTTTTTAACCTCAGTGATGACATTATAGTAGTGTCCTTTCAAGTTAAGATGTGCTTTTAAGCTTCTTACAAGAGAAAATGAATTCTCTTCTCTCCTCTTTTTCTCCAGTTTGTTTGTTTATTTGTTTATTTATTTATTTATTTATTTATTTTCCTTCTCATTCTATATCGTCATACTAGCAGCCATAAAAACCATCAACAGAGATGGGCTTTTCAGGCTGACTGCTCCAAAGTCTGGTACCAGAGCAAAGGAGCACAGTGTCATATCATCATTCCCTGTGTGTACAATTACCCAAAAGAAGGGTGAAGCAGTCTCAGTGGAGATCTGCTGAAGGCTGAGAGTGGTGAGCCTCAGGGCTCTTTGTTTCTGATCCAAGCCTAGGAGGAACATGCCACTTGTTCATTTTCTCTAGATTGTATCTCCACTGTCTCCTGTGCTTCCAGGTTGTCTCAGTTCTTTTTATTACTATGCCTATTTGTATGCAGGGGACCCATTTTCAGCTCTTCAGTGGACGGTTTTCACTGCTTAATAGCTTTCTTTTTAGTCTTGCCTTGGTCCTGCAAGTCTGGAGGTTTCTCTTCTGATCACCCATGGGCTGTGCTCCTTTGCCTTCACGAACTTTCTGCTCCCAGTTCTGCCCACTCTTTCCTCTTGTAAGATGTGTCCCTTCCTTGCTGCTTCTACTTATCACAGTAATCATGTTTTTTATTTCCATTTTTCTTGTCAACCTCCTTCCCTGCTCTCATTCAATCAGCTCCTCTAGGGAGACCTCTAAGGTATGATCACCAGTTCAGTGTGTGGTAAATATTTATTAATTTACCACCTTAGATGGTTGGGTTTGGTGTTAGTGAATTTGGAGGTGATCAAAGTGAAAGACAAAACTTGAATGATTATCCAAACATGTATATTTTCTATGTCTATCAAGCTGATTGAATTTTAATGTTTGGGGTGGGGTTTTTTGTTTTGTTTTATTTTGGTTTTTTTGGCAGGGTATTTCTCCAGTTATCATTTTCAGATATAAATTTTATGTGGAGACTGCTCTCAGTGCCACCACTTGTCAATAGTTTTATTTCCCAGCCCAGATGGAATGTCTGGCAAATGGCCTTTCCCTAAGGGTCTTTTCATTTCTGCTGAAGAAGCCAGAGCTGGAATTAGAGTCAACATAACTGTCAGGACAATGATGCACCCAAGTTAACAGTGACCTATTAGGTAATGTGGCTATGCTGCTGTTTTTCTTCATATAACTTTGCAGTGAATGGATAGTCCAGCTAGTACAGTATCCTTGCTCTGTGCTCTGTTACAGGGTGTTGCAAAGTGCAGACCATGAAAATTATGGGTGCTTCACCATTGTCTAGCTTTAGGGTGAGTGCAGTAGGCATGTACTGAATGTCCACTATAAACAAATAATTTATAGCACAGGTGAATCACCTGCAAAACATCCCAAATCTCAGGTGCTAACTGTGTTGCAGAGACAAGTATAGTCAAAATCTCCAGGGCTTTTCTACTTCCTTCCTGCCAACTTTGTAAAGTAGAGACCTTATCACACACAGCATGACAATGTGTTTCTTTCCCTTGAGCCTCCTTGCAGGCATTGGGACTTTGGACATCCTTTTGCCCAGGAGATTTCATAAGCTTGGCACCTTTGTTGAAAGCAGAGCATATGGAAACAAACTGCAATGCACCATGTGATACAAAAATTACTTTAAATTCTGTCATTATCGCAGTTCAGCATTGTGGTGAGAGTTTTCCTTTAACTATCCCCTAGAGGGGAAAAACTGCTGAAACTAACTAGACTGAGGCCATCTACTAAACCAAATGCCCTTTTTAAGTTCTAAAATTTGAACATTTATTGTTTATGTAATCATTCATTTAAAAAAAAAAAAAAGTTTGTGGGGATTAAGTACATTGCTTCATGGGTGTTGGTGGCAGATATGAATGTACATTGCTTCAAGAGGCCAGACTCCCTGTTGGCAACAGCAATCAGAGATCTGACGCGAGGCAGGTCAAGAGGGTTTCAACTGGAGGTGAGCAGCAGTCATTTGAATGCTCATCTGTACTCCCTCACTTTGAAGAAACTGTATTTGTTAAACCTCAACTTCTTAGGATATTACATACTAACTCCATAGACTTCAGAGCATCCAATTCACTCTCAATGTCTTTGTGAGAACTTAGGCCAGCATATTTTAGCCTTTATTTTAACCTCTGCTTTCATGTCTCCTCCTGTACGATGATAGAAAGATTTCCTTTCTTTTCTGTGTTGTTCTTTTCACACCTTCCATTCCTTCATAATACCACATAGATGTTTCTCTCTGTACTTTAAATAATAATGAATAACCACCTGAACAAGGTATATGTACTTTCCAAGTGAGAGTTGTCTTGTAGTCAATAGAGCTCAGTCTAGAAGATGACAGATTTGATTCTGTGAGTGAGGAGATCCTGGTATTACTCCTAATTTTGCTTCTGACATGGTGAACATTTTGGGCCAAGTCTCTTCTACTGACATCTTCTTTTCCAATGAAGGGGCAATTGTAATTATAACTGCTCAGCAGTGGTAATTTGTGACTGAGGAAAGATCTGGCATAGAGGGCAAGAAGGCCCAAGTACAAGAGGACATTACACTCACAGAAGATGGAGTGCAGGAGCAAACCTAACTCCTTGCAAGGAAGTGACATTTTTATTTGCTGATAATAAACACTCTTAGCATTGCCTTGCAGCCAGTGGGGAAAGGGAGCCTGATGCTGACAGAGGAAAGGGCTATTTTTGCCATTTGGAAAAGGTGTCTTTTGCCTGGCTGTGCTTTGGTCATAGATCCAAAAGTTCTAGGTCTGAAAAGGACTGACCTGTCTACCACACCATTGTCACCTCTGCTCACTTGTTTTTCCAAGCCTCTCTTACTTCCATGATGATCTATTGGCACTGTTCATCCCAACCTATGGCTCTGGTTGCATTTTGGCTTCCTCCAGGCTGTGGCTGATGAAGCCATCCCTTGTTATGGCCACAGGGACTGATTCGGGGCCAGCACTGCATAAAGGGGCTGTGTCACCATCATGTCACAATGCCATCACCTGGCAACGCTGAGGTCACAATGCCCTGGGGCAGTATAAAAGGGAGCAGCCTCCCATGTCCACTGCCAGAGCCGGACTGGGGGCAGCCCAAACACATCGCCGAGGAAGCACTTGAGGAGCCAGTGGAATCACTTGATGGCGGCTGTAGGAGGAAGACCTGGATGAGGCTGTGGGAGGTTCTCCACTGCAAGACAATCTCCTGGCAGGGCCACCTTCCAAGCTCAGCTGATGGATGGAAATTCTTTTCAGCTGGATAGCAGTAGCAAGACCAAGAGAATTCCTTCTTGAGGAGCACTGCAGAGCTCACCATCCTCATCCCCTGTGGAGCCACGGGCAGCAGATGTAAGAAGTGGGCTGCGGAGTGATTGCAAGGGGTCACAGTGCTTTGGAGCACCCACTGGAGTCCCACCAGGCACAGGAAAGATTCCTGCCCCCAAGTTTGATCAAGACAGGGATAACTGGGTACTCTCAAAGCCCTTGACGTGGTTCCAGAATGAAGGAGAATAGGGGTCAGGCATTTCTTGGGCGGTGTGACCAGCCTGCGGGACAGTGAGCCAGGTCTTGCTCCCATGCTCAGGGAACAGCCGATCGCCAGCACTGGGGTCAGGAAGGAATTTTTTCCCCCGGGGCAGATTGGCCCTGGTCCCCAGGGGCTTTTTGCCTTCCTCTGCAGCATGGAGCATGACCACTTTGCAGAGCTCCTCTGGTCCCTTTTGGCTCGGTTCCTGCCTGCTGCTCATGTACCACGAAGATGGCCTCTCGTGCCCTGCAGCTGGGGGAGGAAGGCTTTTTTTCTCCCACGTGAGTATCAAGCGTCTCTATGGGTTTTTTGCCTTCCTCTGCAGCAGTGAGCACGGCTCCTCGGCCCTGGGCCACCTTTGGGCCATTGTGGCTGGGTGCCTGCTGCTCCTGCTCCATGAAGGTGGCCCTCCTGCCCCGCATCCGGGGGGAGGAAGCTTCTTGGACTCCCAGGGTGGGCCCCGAGGGTGCTCCTGGGGTCCAACATGGCCCCCCAGGTTGAGCTGCAAGGGTGTTCCTGGGGGTCCTCCACAGACTCTCAGGTTGAACCCCAAAGGTGGTCCCAGGATCCATCAAAGCCTCCCAGGCTGAGCCCAAAGGGTGCTCCCAGGTGTTGCTTCTCAACCTCTGTCGCATTGAGCACAGCCCCTGTTCAGGGCTCCTCTGAGCCCTTTCCCCTCAGTTTCTGCCACTGCTCTTGCACCTCCAAGGCACCGCTGGTGTCCTGGATCTCTTGCTCTCTCTTGCCCAGGGCAAGTCTGCAGCAGGAGCCAGCTCTTCTCTTCCCTGGGCTCCATTTCCCTAGGGATTCTTGCTTGGCCAGAGCAGCCCGTGCTTGAAGGGGCTCCAGGTTCACTGCACCATGAGCAGCTGCCACTTGTCAGCTCTCCCTGTGTGCAACACAAGTGCTGGGCAGGGATGAGAGTGCATGTCATGCATCCCAGGCCAAGAAGCCCAGTGACAAAGCAAGTTTAAGAAGGCAAAAAGTCTGATTGTTATCGCTACATATCGCACTTCAGAAAATACTCCATGGTACCACACATAACTCCTCTTCATCTGCAACATCATCTTCATTATAGTCTTTGCTGTCATCTTCATCATTGTCATCTTCATCATCATCTTCGTTGTCTTCTTCAGTTTCTTTTTTTTGTCGTCTTTTGTGGGTGGTTGGTTCTGATCTTCGTTCTTGATGTTCTCACTCTTCAGGAAACCAGAACGGCTTGGCCTGTGTTCCTGCTGCTGCTCTCTGCAGCTCTGGACTTGCCTTTGCCAGCCTGCAAGGGCTGTTTTTTCACACAAAAACTGAAGAATGCATCAGCCAGCTCCTGGCTACACGTGGGCATTGTGTTAACGCTTGTGAGCATCTCCTCTTAAACAGAGTTGGAAAAATGATGTAACATAGCACACAACACACATCACAAAATACCACATGTCACATGCTGTGCACTACAAACTATAATACACAATGCCACACAACACACACGTTACAACACACAGCAAAACAGAGAACAAAACACACAACTTACAACATCACATGCCACACACTACAAACCATACACTGCAATGCACACATGACACCACCATCACACATGACGCACAACACACAAATACCCACCCACCACAACACACAACATGAAACAAACCACCCAACAACACTCAGCACACCACAGAATACGAAACACAGAACAGACAAAAAACTCACACAATATACACTGCAACACATAACACCACACAAAAATCAATACGCTACACACACCGCAGCACATACCACCCAACACAAATGATACAGCACACAAGACAGAACAAAACACACATCACACACCACATGCTACACACCACACCACCGCACCGCTCACACAGCACACACCACACAACAGTCCACACACCACACCCAACAACACTCGCAACAAACAAGACACAACACGTGAGACCACACCCGTCAGACAACACACACCACAAACAATACAACATGCTACACATGATGTAACACAGAACACAAAAATCAACACAGCACACACATCACGTGCCACACACTACACAGCACAACGCACGCCTCAATGCACACCACCATACTACACATATAACACAACAAATACCACAAAACACACACAAAACAACACCCACCACACCACAATCCACAACAATACATACTGCACATGACAAACATCCCCCCCCGCAACACAGCACCCACCATACCATGCACCACACAATTAACATAAAACAAAATGCTGTTTCTGCTTGTGTCCTTTGTGTTATGTGTCCTTTAAATTGTTTTTGGAGGTATTAATAAAATCTCTGTGGCATTTTAGTCAAATAGTCAGATCTTTATTTGACCAACTACGAGTGAATAGAATAAAATAATTCTGCTCTGTTATGCCCGGACTTCTGCATGACAAGCCCTGACCCAGCCCTGAGAGCTGGGTCAGAGCCACCTTCAGGCTGAGCTGAGACATGTCCCCTGGGCCCCTGGCAGGAAACGGTGGATGGGGGTCCCAGGGGAGGCTGGTCCCAGCTGCTGAAGCCTGGGAGCACCCCCAGGACCCTGGCAGAACTAGACTGGTACTGCTCATGTGCTCCTCTGTAGACATGAATGGTTGGCAGCTTTGGAGACCGAGTGTTGGGCCAGATGGACCTTCTCTTTGATGGAGTTCTGTTGTTCTCAGGCTCTTTTGTTTAAGTATGTTTTTTCCGAAAGAAACAGATCAGGTATTTTAAAAAATGAGTACGAGGAGAGGGGAAAAAAAAATAATAAATCCACTGGGGAATGAATAGCTATTGTTCTTCAAAAAAGATTTGCAACTGTTAAGAGTTCAGCTGGAAGGCACCTTGAACAATCATGTAGTCCAGCTTCCTGAGCACTTCAGGGCTGACCAAAAGTTATAGTCTTAAGGACATTGTCCAAATGTCTCTTAAGCTCTGATAGGCACGTGGCATCGACCACCTCTCCAGGAAGCTTGTTCCAGGGACTGACCACCCTTGTAGAAAAGAAAGAGTTTTCTCATATCAAGTCCCAAGCTCCCCTGATGGACAGAGCTGTGAAGCATTCCTGCATGTCCTTGCACTGGGCACCAGGGAGAAGAGATCAGCACCTCCTTCTTCACTTCTCTTCCTCAGAAGCTGTGGAGAGCAATCAGGTCACCTTCAGCCTCATCTCCAAAGTAGACAGGCCTTATGTCCTCAGTTGCTTCACAGAGGACATACCTTCTAGCCCTTCACCAGCTTTGGTGCTCTCCTTGGGATGTGTTCACATACCTTAACTTTCTTAAATTTTGGGGCCCCATTTATGGGCTTGCATTCTGGTAGCAAAGCTAGAGAAGGAAGAGAGTCCTTGCAAGGGAGTGATGGTTTTTTTTTTTTTGCTTGGTGATGAGGGAACTAGCAGTCAACATTTTCTTGTAGCCATCCTGGAAGGTGAGCACTTCAGAGCCACCTTCAGGCAGCAGAGTTACTCTGGGGGATGTACCCAGGGCTGGGCAGAGGTGCTGCATGCAGCTGCTCTCGGGATTGGAGCTGGTGCAAGGGTACATAAAGAATCTGCTTGTGGTTAGTCTTTGCAGGCTCCATTTAGAACCAGATATTGTGGTAGAACTCTGCCCAACACATAATTCATTATGTTTTTCTTTTATATTTAAGTACAAATATGTTTGCAATTTTTCTTGGGGTGTACTGTAAAAATTTCCTAATACCTTTCTAATGTTTGTCTCTTCCATATGTGGTATGCGTTTCTCTATTTGAAGGACTCTTTTGTCATATGATTTTGATGTGTTTTTACACATGAATGTCTGTGGGCCTTAGAGCTCAGGGTTCTCATGGTAAAGGACAACTGAGCAAAACAGATTGAAATCAACAAGACTCACAAGATGAACTCGGCTTTTTGCAAATTAAACTAAACTCTGTTCAGTTGACAATGTTTTTTTCTGGAATTCAAATGTTACTGCATATCTTTTTTTTTTAAGCAATGTAATGCTTAACAAGCCTTTTCACAGAGATGGCCTTGTCTCCTGCGTCTGGAGACTTTGCCTATATGTCTGTTGTTGGTTGGTGTTGTTTTTTTGTTTTGTTTGTTTGTTTTGTTTTGTTGTGGTTTTTTGGGGTTTTTTTTGTTGTTGTTGGTTTTGGTTTTGTTTTGGTTTTTTTTAGCTTTGCTGTCTGAGTAACATCTCTTACATAGATAAATCAGTTTTGTTAAGTTGAGAAAGATCGCGGTTTGGGACTTAGCCCAAGTATGGGAAGGCTCAGGCAAAATTAAATTCTCAGAGACACTGAAAAACTAGTTCAAAAAGGAAGGGGTTCAATGAAAGCAGGGAAGTCAGCTTTGCCTGCACAGGAAAAGAGGATATGATTTATGTAGGTGTAGTCACCTTTTGCAAGATGCAATCCTAAGGAAGATGAAGGCATAAATAATTTTTATTTTATGTTGTTAGGCTGTTTCTCAAAATCCTTCTTTGAGTTTTCACCTTGAGTTAAGATCCTGATCCTGACACTTCCAACAACCAGGTCTTGTGTTCTGGACTTAATAGGCATTTCTGGAAGTAGAGATAGGAAAGCTAAACTTAATTGCTTCATTTTATTTTCAGAAAGCTTTTTAATTTTCAGTGAGTGTCTTCATGCAGTCTCTCAAGCCAATTTTTAATTATTTAGGAAAACATTTAAGCACATGCTTTGATCCACCTTGTTCAGCAGAGCACTTAAGCACCTGCTTATGTGCTACTTAAACAGGCAGAAAGAGATGCTCAAGTGTCTGCTGAATAGGGAAAGATTACTGAGCCAGGACCTTAAGAGAGAGATGCTTGAATATAGTGATCAGAGATACAGGTACCAAAAAAGCATCCAGCCCCTTCTGCATTGCCAGAACCCAGAGACAGAGTTGATTACACAGCAATGTGAATGTCTTCCCCACTGCTTCCCTTTGGGCAGGTTTTCCACACGGTCTTCATCTGGTTTTGCCCACAGATTGATTTCTGTGTGTTCACGTGTGTAATTTCAGTGTCGCCAGCCTGGCGTGCCTGACACTGCAGTCTTTTACAGAAGCAATAAGCCGTGCAGCCTGATGCAGAAACAAGTCTCCATGGAGCTAATCGGCTTTGTTTTTTTTGCTCTGAGCACTTGCTGGTTGTTTTTTGGTGGGTTTTTTAATCTTTTTTTTTTTTTTTCTTGCAGTGATATTGGAGCACTGGGTTAACTCTAACAGAACTATTGATTCACAAACTAATGTCATGAAGTTCTCTTATAAGCTATACTGTGGGAGTAACTGGAATCTTATGGTGTCAGAGGGGAAGAAGATAAACAAGCTCAGTTAGTGGTTAGAATACGTTTTAGAATAATAATAGCTTGGTTGTTTTGTTGTTTTAACAGTGAATGATTTTAGGAATTCTGGCCCAGGGACCCAGCTAGGGGCATATCTCTGCCTTCAACACTATGCTGCTAATCAGTAGCTCAGCTTATGCTGCCCTAGAATACAATGTGTGTTTTTATCAAGTCACTGACCTGGTTGCAGCAAGTGAAAATAAGCCATGCTAAGCCATGATACTGAACTTGCCTATGCACATTTTCTGTATACAATCCCAGTAGCCAAAGTATATCTCCAGAGAGCAGCACAAACAAAAACATGTATGGTTGTTGCTCCATCTTTAGCATTTTCCTTTTTTTCTTGTGATTTCCTTTGGAGAAGCAGAGTGTTGTTTCTGTGTAATGGTTTTAAAATTCCAGAGAAATAAAGAAACTTTATCAATCAGAGCTGCAACGAGAAAATTCATGTCACTAAGCAAGCCATGAGGTCAGTAGGGTTTTGAACATGATGCACTCATCATACATGTTTAGGCAGGAGTTGTGGGGGATTTAATGAGGAGAGGTGCATATCTTACAGCACACTGGAACATCTGCACAGGCTTGATGAAGTAATAATGAAACTTACTTTCAACTCTTATTCATAGTAGGAGCGAAATTCCTGAAAATCAAAAAATGGGAGGGAAGAAGAATAACCTATAGGGCGGCTTCCAGAATAACAAAGGAGACCTGGCAGTCCATCAGTGGGACAACTATACCAGCTGACAGGCTGAAAAACTGCTTCAAAATCCCCAGCACACCTGCCTATGTGGAGCCACCTGTCATAGGAATGAAAAATGTATCCCGAGTTACAGAACTGCGAACTCAGCAACACTTCTGCAAGTGACCGAAGGAGTGAAACAGCCCTCATGTAAGTTTTTGTTGCCAGAAGGTTTCTCACCGAAGGGAAAAAATAATTACTTGGAAAGTAGTTTTGTCATTTTTTGTAGTGTTATGACTACTAGAATACATATTACTGCAGTAATGCAAAATGTCCACACCTAAATGATGACATATAGTCTATGTACATAAAGTTGGATAGGGTGAGTTAGGTAGAAGTGTTCTTGCTTATATACTGCTTTTTATTATCCTGATCTGGATGCAAAGTGAGATGCAGGGTAGGGGGAACAGGAGAGATCAAGGCCATGAACCAGGACCTGACTCTGAATGGGAAACCTACTGGCTAAAATCCTCAGATGATCTTAGGAAGCTGGGGGTATCCCAATGGATGTGAATCCTTGGATCCTTATTGATCCAAGTAATCCCGCTGTGGGGAAAGTCCCTACCTAGGCTGATTTCTACCTAATTCCTGGTTTATAAATGCCACTGTTTGCCTAAAGGAATTTAGTATAACTCGTGCACCAGTTTATGCAGCCCAGTGTTTTCTGTGTACCTGTGGCACACTGCAGTGCTGCAGTGGGAAGTGAAATAAAGCCAACAGAAACCGGTTATGGAAGGGGGATTTTCCAGGCAATTGGTAGAAGTTCAAACATAATTGCCTGGAAAAACAATGCAAACAAAAGATGATTGAGTCTACACTGAGAGGCACTCAAGTTGTCTATACATCGGCTACCAAGGACTCAAATTAGAAGTTTAATTTGTCATTGCTGGGATTTGTCACACAGTCCCTTCCATAAATTTAGCAATCTCACATATTCAGATAACTTAAATCCTTTCTCCTGATGACTCGAAGTTGTTTCATCACTCCCTATGTGATTAGAACTTTCCTGTATTCATTTACCTCTAGCATAGTCTTGTTATTATCCTTCAGTTTATGATGTGCTGTCATCTTCATATTTACCTTGGTATATTAATATGGAATCATCATATAATATTTCAACCGTTGGCTAAATTTGACAATATCTGATCATATCAGATGCTTTGTTTGATGGCTCTTCTCACAACCAGGTGTTAGGCATTTTCTTTACCTGTTTCGGTGTAAATGTGTATTTGTAACTGCAGCTGACCATAGCTAACGTCCCCAAAGAAGTAAATGTACAATTTAATACAGTACTACTGTATGAAATGCTTCTGTCCTTAAAAATATTTATCCTTATAAAAATATCTTAAAACCACATTAGTTTTTTTCTCAGCTATATTGCTGTAGCAAATGATGGTCATTCACCAGTTACAAGAACCACCAGATCTTCATTTCCTTAAAGCCTTCAGCTGATGAGTCCAGTCCCAGATTTATAACTTGAAGCATTTACATTCAAAGTACATTTAAGTTAATTCATCCTTGAATGGATACATTTGTACATTGGGCTGTTCAGTTCTACCCCTCCACTCTTTTGGTTGTGTTGTGTGCTGGAAGGGAAAGGATTTGAGATAGTGCTCCCCTTTCTAGTGATGTTTCACAAAGGGGAAAATATTGGAATGAGAATGATACAGGAAGTGAGGCGCATTTTGTAGTTAAATACTTTATTTATTGAAAAGTACTGATCTGAGCTAAATAAAACTGTTTATGAGCTCACTTATACTTTGCTTTCCATATCCAACATATACTCTGAAAAGTAGTTTGAAGAAGAGCAAAGCTTAATTAAAACAAAACAAAAAAACCCACAAACCCTTATGTTTCTATTTGGTTTTTAAAGATATTTCTTTTTTCTTTCCTTTTTTCTTTTTTTTAAAAAAAACAACACACACAACAAAAAAACCATAAAAAAAAAAAAATCAATCCTTCCCTAACTCAGAAATGAGGTGATTTGAAAATTTTGACACAACCTCAAATGTTTTTCTAACAATGTCTTCATTTCCAGAAGAAAACCACACATTTTTTCCTTTTGGGCACCCTGAAACCAAACTCAGTCAGCAAATAGAAAACAATGGTATTTGTACAGCTTTAGTTGATATTCAGCTGTTCCTATTTCTGGTGGTGATAGCTGTGCAGAAGGCTCAAAGAAGTCTCACCCCCTGTGCCATATGTTTCTTTTTGAAACTTGTTCTTCACCAAGTAGAAATAAATTTCATTATTTCTTTGAAATTTCCTGGTTGGTAATTTTCCATGGAAACCCAAACATTTGTCAGAAACTGTGGAACCACTGAATATAAAATGTCCTCTTTAACTCCTCTCCATCTTTGATCAACTTTAGCCAGAGCTAAGGCTGCTTTCTATAAGAGCAGCACTTACCTTGTTGCAGTTCCTTAGTATTATAGGATATTATATTTAATCAGAAAGTCTCTCTTGGAAAAACTGAGATGTAAGCAAAGACCATCTGCAAGCTACTTTCATTTGTTTCTTTGCTGTTGAGTTGCAAAATACATAATATTTCCTATATTTATACATTTAGAACCTCAGTGTCTTGACAGTTATAAAGATTGTGTGGTATTTTTTTTCTTTTTTTTCTGGAATGAAGCAGATCTGGTTTCAGTTCTTGTCTGTAATACTGATTTCCAGTGTGACTTCAGTCAGCTCTGGAAATCATTCTGAGCTTAGTCCTAGTCAGCTGTAGTGCCAAGAGATTAGTGCTTTTCTTCCACTTCTTCTGTAATTTATTACAAACTCTTTGAGGCAAGAGCAGTTTTTTTTTTCTATGTTTTTGTATGATATTTAACCTAAACTTTGTGGAAATAATTAATTTTTCAGTTTGTGGTCATTCTAAGAACTAAAAAAAAATATGTGTGCATGAAATGAACAACTTTCACCTCCAACATATTTTGTTGCATTTAAAAAAAGGAAACAAGTTGAATTAATCATAAAGCATTTTTTTTTCAAATTAAAAGTTTATATTCAAAATTAATGTAAGGAAATATAAATAATATTTGAATTAAATAAAGATACTATTTTAAGCCTGAAAGTTAAGTTTGAATTAAAATTAGAAGAAAGTTTACTGACTAGATAGAGATTTTGAGGTTTGTGGTGGTTTTGTTTGTTTGTTGTTTTGTTTGTTAGTTTGTTTCTGGCATGGATGTCTAATTGAAACATTAGCATTTTAGTTCTCCTATAACAACATTTTTTTGGTTTTTTTGGGGGGTAGGGGGGTACGCTTTGGCTCCAAATTTTGATCCAGCTGTCTCCAGCATGGTTAGATTCTGATTTTTGAAGGGAACTGAGGTGTTCTGTAGTACTATGAGGTACTGATTTCAGCACTATTTAACCTCAGCCCTTCTTGTTGCAGGCGTGATAAAGGCTCTGGGTTTTTCTGCTGGTGAGGTGAGGGAGTTTAGAAGCCATCTTTTCAGCCTTTTGGAAAACTGACCTTAAATTTGCTGGTGATTTCCTGTGTGTATACATATACATGTCCTGGCATGGCTCAAACTTGGAAATAATAAGCAGATACTGACTTCCACCAAGACGTCTGCTTCACTGAGCAAGTGTTTGTCAATGGATCAGTGTGATATCAGCAGCATCTGCCTCCCTGTTAGGGGTGGGCTGCCTGCTGGTAGTTACTTCTCACTGCCAACCACAGGTATTTCATTGCCAAAGGGATGTCTTTGGGGCAAAGAAGGGGAACATACGTGATTGTTGGAAATCAGGAGGACTTCTGTTTAGTTATTTAAAAGGCATTTTAAAAAATACATCCATTTTAGCAGTTTAATTCATTCTGGTGGATTTTTTGCATTCTCATTTTAGGATGTGTTGACTTTTAACCGACTAATGTATCCCTTTAGGTCAGAAATGCAACAGGCTAGTTGCACTATTAATGCCAAAACTAAAGTCAAGGGATATAAAAGCTAATTTTGCAGTGGTAATATCATCTCCACTGGCCTACACCAGTCAGTGTGGCCCAGGTTCAAGTCGAAGACATGATCACACCCCTCGAAGAGTGAGTATGAGCTCCAATTAGAGTCAAGGGATCGTGGCTCCAGCTGCTCTGAATCAGTGTAATTCCACGAAAACTATTCTGGCATTGAATCTGTTTATACATGTTGACCCCACAGACTGGTCTCAGTTAAAACTTGCAGTTGATATATGGATGTGGATGCTTTCAGACAACAGCTCTGCAGCACGCTTGGCAAGTGAGTAGACAGAGAATACCTTGATACCAAAGTACTTCTTAGGCATGTGCTTAAATCATGTTACTAGTGAAAGTAACTGTGAATTTACATCCACAGGATGCAATCTCTGTCTGAGGCCCCCACATTCGCTTCTGAGCATGAATTGTGGTTTTATTTAACTTATATTTTATTACCATTTTGAGGGACATGTGTTTCAACACTTGTATTGTCTCTGCTGTTCCTGAGACTGTTATCTGTGCATGCATATTCCTTGCTCTGAGATGACATTTCATGGCCTCATATGACTCTTCCAGTGCATCTGTTAATGGTTGCTGACATACCACAGCCTCACACGCTTATCTGCTAACAAAATTCTTCAGAGTTTGTGTGCAGATACGTTAGAAAGCAGTGCCTGACTTCTGATCTGTCAAAAAAACCCACAAACAAAACCCAAAAACCAAAAGAACAACAAACCAAACCCTAAACCAAAAATCCCTTCGGAAACAGTTCAGTAGCAAAGCCACAAGTTGGAATTGTTTATCATCATCAACAGGCTGAACTAACAACTTTTGTAATGAGAAACATTAAGATTAAATAATAAGGTATAGGGGAGGAAGAGGTGTTGGGATTGCATGGATCTATAGTAGGCAGGTTAGATGGCATATCTTTCCATGTGGTATCACATCCAGGTATCAGGAATACCTTAAAGACTTGTTAACATCATTGATCTGGAGGAATCTGCAGGAATCTGTATGGTTGGAAGGGAACACAGGTCTTGCTGGAACAAAGCACGATCTACGTATCTTCAGGTTCTTTTAAAATTAGGTCTCTGATGACATGCAGTCAGTAAAGGTTTCAGTCTACCCCCTATAGAAATCGGGTGTCTTAGACCATCAATTTTGGAGAAATCCCAACTAGGACATTGCATTTCTTAAGCTCTTCTGAGTTCTTCCTACTGTTTCATGGGGAAAATCTTGTTTCAGTTGCATATGGGATTTTTCAGGCTTGTTTTTGTTCTGTCAGGTTATGCTCCTGTGTTTTCTTTTGCCATGGATAAGGTTGTATATCAGTTATGTGTGACGTGGATAAATTGTTTACTATGTGGGTACAATATAAGAGAAAACATGGATCTGAGAAGAAATAGATCTGTTGCAGTCCTGTGACTGCATCATTTATCTTTTGCTCTTGACTCTACTTTTCCTGGGATTTATTTCAAAATTTCCAGTTCAACTTTCAGGAGCAGCCAGTCTTGTAATATACGTAACTAAAATTTACCTTCTAGGACTTATATATATATTATTTGTTTAAAAGCTCCTGAAATACAGCTGTGCTGTTTGATGTGCGCTTCATACAGTTTGCGAGGTGGCATAGCATGAGGTTTATTGTCTCGTGATTCAGCACAGGAAAGACGTGGACCTGTTGGAGAGAGTCCAGAGGAGGCCACAAAAATGATCAGAGGGCTGGAACAGCTCTGCTGTGAGCACAGGCTGAGAGAGTTGAGGTTGTTCAGCCTGGAGAAGAGAAGGCTCTGGGGAGACCTTATTGTGGCATTTCAGTGCTTAAGGGGGGCTTATAAAAAAGATGAGGACAGGCTGTTTAGCAGAGCCTGTTATGACAGGGCAAGGAGTAATGGTTTTAAATTAAAAAAGGGGAGATTCAGGCTAGACATGAGGAAGAGATTTTTTATAATACAATGAGGGTGGTGAAATGCGGGCCCAGGTTGCCCAGAGAGGTGGTAGATGCCCCGTCCCTGGAGACATTCAAGGCCAGGCTAGACGGGGCTCTGAGCAGCCTGATCTAGTTGAAGATGTCCCTGCTCATTGCAGAGAGGTTGGACTAGATGACCTTTGGAGGTCCCTTACGATGCAAACTGTTCTATGATTAGACTGACTTCACTATTTGTCAGCAGCACAGCACCCAACAACACATTAAAATGAATGAGATGTTCAGGAAATACCAGCCTGAATTATTTTTCTCCTTTCTTTTCCTCTTTTCCTCTCAGCTACTGTAAGGCTTGAGCATGCCCATGCCATAGCTCCAGCAGAAGTTTTGCAGCATGCTGTGGGATCCAGCTTGGTTTCCCATTGAAAAGGGAGAGGTGTATGAGAAGACTGGGAAATCTAACTTTTTGTTTTGTTTTGTTTTCTTCTGAAATGCCCCGTGACTGCCATGATGTATGGGCAGGCAGGAGGAACTTAAATCCACTCAGCAGCTTTTTTTCTTTTCTCAAAATGAGCACACATTTTTTTGTGCTTTGTTGGTGGTTGGGTTTTTCTAAATCTATTTAAAGCCTTATTGTTTTTTGTGTCTACTTGAACCTCTTACTTGAACCTCTTACAAGTACAATAGATGGGTCTGCACAAAAGCCAAGTGTATTTTCGACCTGTCCATGTGGTAAAAGAGTAAGGAGGAAGGAAAAGTAATGGTGCTTGAACAATGATTATTCTAGATTCAAAACCATAAATTTGTGCTGTCAGACTGGTGCTGACACTTCCTTCTAGCAACGGCTGTCAGACCAAGAAGAACTGTATTAATACTTTGTGTCCTAGTAGAGGAAAGGGTTTCCCCCTCTGCTCCCAGAAACAAAGTTGGCAAGGCTTAATCTAGGCTGTATTAAGTCCTAAGCAGATGAATTGGCTTATGGAAAGCAACAGAACAATTTGCTGGTTGGCCTCTCTTCTTTTTGCTTTAACCCCTGTACTGGCTACCTCCAGAAACTTCTAACTTCCCTGGTGCAACTTATGTGGTCAGAGGGGTGTGGATTTATTTGGGAACACATAAGCAGGTTCCAAAGCCACACTGTCTTCAGAGCAGAAATGTTGTTGCTGGATGCAGGTTCCTGTTGTCTTCATGAATAAGCAAAAGGACCAATGGCTTCATAAATTTGAGATGCCAAGTGAAACTGCCTGAAACCGGGATAAAAACAAAAGCAGCAGAGATCATGAAATAGAGGAGTTTCATCCAATTCTGGGGAAAAAAAAAGTCAACACAGCTGTGTCTTGTAGCTGACTGCTTATGAACCATTTTGCCATTATGATTTTTTCCATGGGATGCCACTGCAATTTTTCATTTTTAATTTAAATGGAATAGTCCTTCTTCCTTGTGCTCCATGGTAGTTAGACGAATGTAATCTTTGCTGCAAATCCTCTTTATTACAGCCAGTCCAATTCTCACTTCGTAGATCAACTAGAATTCTTGCCATATGCAGAGAAAAATCCTCCAGGTTTGTTTTTTTTGTGAAACAGTTGAAAGGGAAGCTGGGCCCCGTGGTAGGTCCTTGTCACTTACCACAGGCCACAGCCACCTGTGCTCAGCGCATCCTCTGAACAAATACACCCAGGTGTTGCAACTGTGCACACATGGGGCTGGTTTCCCGACATAAATATCAGAAGCAAAGCAAATGAATGGAGTGAATTTTAAATATAAAGTAGTATTGTCACTACATCTTTTCAGGTATAAAGACGTATCCAGCAAAGTTAATGAGGATAAAGTTAAAAGTGATTCTGCCAGTTAATTTAAGTGCAAATTGGATTTACTTGAAGTCTGCACAGAGAATGACTGTGGATTTTGAATTTAGCTATGTTTAGGTTCTTGAAACTTTGTCATCAATTGCAGATGCTCTTGTGATGCTACAAATAGACAGAATAGCCAGCAGAGGGAGCAAAGGCTTCTTAACCATAAACGTGTTGGCAAGAACTTTGTCGGCTTACAGGGTGATGAGGAAGGAAGCAAACACGCTGTGATGTTACTACATTTGTCTCCCTCAGGAATTGGAGATGATATGAGAGATGGAGGGTTTGGAGACTTAGAGTTCTGTGTTACTTTCAGACTTTAACATAAAGTGACAATGTAAAATAATGATAATCCAGCCCCATAAACAAAAAGCCACACCCATTGGAAACAAACAAACAAAACAAAAATAAAAGCCACCAGCACCACAACAAAATAAAAACAAAACAAAACAAAAATCCCACACCAAACCTACACAAAATTTGAGAACCTGGGGATTTTTTTTTTCTATTGGTCCATGTTTTTGATGCCAGTAATACTTTCTTCTAATGGATTTGGAGCTTTATGAAATGTATCTTGGCTAGTTTGTGATCAGCTTTCTGAAAACAACAGACTAGGTAACATTTAATACAGAATACAGAAAGGAAGGAAACAATGTAGAAGTATTTGCACTTGAGGGAAGAATTATAATTATTTGCTGTTAAGCTTTTTACGGGGAATGGAAAGAAGTGAAGAAGCTTTCAAGTTTTGTTTTTGTCCAGCAAATGGTCCTCTTCAGTTAGCTCTGCTTGGAGCAGCTGAAAGGTAAAAACTTAGTAAAGAAATAAAAATCTATCTATGTGCATGTACAGGCATCCTAGGAGGCATGTGAATACAGATAAACTAGGCATTCAGTAACCCTCAGTTTCCTTATGCATCTAGTTGCTTTCTGTGTGTGCCATCCTCTGTGTCTGTGGCTCTGGCCACTGACAGTAAATCCTGTCACAGAGGACTGTGGAATGACAATTTGCTGTTAACTGCTATCTAAGATTGCCAGTCATTGTAGTTTCAGTATGGTCTCATTCATAGGTCATATCAGTCACCTTGGTAAATCCCAAACACTTTAAAAACAAAGGAGAAAATACTGGCTTTTTCATGCCCCTTCTGCCTTTTTTATTTTTTCCCTTGTAGTCCTCTTGGTTTGCATGTAGATCATTATAGTTTTGTAAAATTAAGACTATTTCAGATCTGACTAGTCCCTGCCCTAAGCCTACCTCATAATCTCTGGAACAGCTGCAGATTTTGTTTGCTGAGAGGCTGGACTGAAAGCATTGAAAAGTGCATTTGGTACGCTTTAAAAGGGCCAGGCCCACTCAGCCCCAGCCCAGAGACCTGGGGAGAAGGAAAGGGGCTGAAACATCTTGAGGAAGGAGAAGGCCTGCTGATGTGAACTGGGATTTAATGAGCTGACCACCTGCTCTTGAAATCCTCACCTGCAAGACCTTTGAGCCTATGAATTCAGACATGACACAGGTTTTCAGCTAATCTTGCTGTCTGGCAGCACAAAGAATGTGACCTGAGGAACAGAGAAGACACCTCCTGGATGTCCTGGCAGAGCACATTGATAAATGTTTTAACATCAGCAGTGCCTGGTCAGCAGGCTGTAGGTTGGGAGACACATAAGATTACTTTTTAGCTCTAATATTTATTAGGAGTGGGACCACTTAAATTTCACATTTTGGGTTCATTTGAATTGTCCATCTTGGTACTACACAGCGTAAGGGAAGAGAGGGAAGTGTGTACCATGAAAACATCTGCAGAATCATGCATGCAAGTACGAGACAGGTTTTTGCAAGGGGACAGGTATAGCCGTCAAAGAGTGTCTCCCTCTGCTCTGTTTTGACCTTTCCCTATCTGTCTTCCTCTAAATGTGTCAAAAGTGAGTAGCTCTGCATCTGAATTTACTGTGTGGCTCAGGGCTCCCCTCTGCCTCCTTATCAAAGCTGCTTGTGTCACCCTCATTCCTGTGCAGCATACTCTCGACTCAAAAAACTTGCAAGAAGCTCCAGCTTAAATCAGGTGGCTGTTTTACTTATGCAGCAATGCACCAACTAAACCATGCTAAAGGAGAGTCCTAGAATGCCTTGTCCCGAGGGGTGTTGCTTCATGCTTGAGGAGGGCTTCACTGTGGTGTGCTGCCCACTGTATTCTTGGTAGAATCCATTTTGATGGAAAGCCTGACTCCATCTGCTCATCTCACTTGCAGAAAATGTTGCTTTTAAGGTCAGGAGAAATATAAAGTCCTTGTAAGGATGGGTGGAATGCATAATTCAGAGCAAGGCTTGTATTTTTTCCCACAGTGTGCCTCTGCAGAGAAGGTTATATTTCTTTAGATAAAATTTCTCTTTTTCAGGAATGTGAGTCCTTATTATTTTTCTTATTACACAATCTTTACCAATTGAGCTGGCAACAATTCCATTTTCTGACTGCATGGAAATGCCAGCTGCATGATTTCTTTCCAGGGGCTGATGGTCTGGATCCTTCTTGAATTCTGAATGTTGCAGTGTCAGTGAGCTTTCTTTGTCCATGATTTCTGACTGTCTTCTGCATTTGCATCTTCACCTGCTCTTGAGTTTTTCTCAGTCCAAGGGCACACAAATACAGATGTGTCACTAATATGTAACCTCTCCTAATTCTTGGAAGTTAAGAACATAAAGCAGTCTGAGAGTGAAACATGAAGAGATCTCAAAGGTGAAGGGGAAAAAAGTTGACTTTTCTGCTACCCCACAGACACCTTCTGTGACTTGAAATATATTGCTTGGAACAATATCTTCCATATCATTTAGGTGCCTAGGTTGTGATTTTTCAGAGCCTCACAGGCTGATCTGTGATTTAATGCTATACAGAAACCTCTAAAACTCCATTTTAAAAAGTGGTTAGTTATTTTGTCTTCATTACGATTGAAAAATCTCATAGCTCAGGGGTTGAACACATTCTTCTAATCTCCAGTCTCGTTCCATTTTGGCAAGTATATACCTATTAGCCCTTGTACCAACATGGTTCTTTTGATTAATTCTTTTCGTTCCCTACTATCCTTTTTCTCACCCTCTGATATATTTATAGACAGCAATCATATCCCCCTTAGCCTTCCTCTGACTAGGCTAGCCAAGTTTTTCAATTTCCTCTTGTAAAAAGGGGTGCCTCTTTCCTCTGATTATGCTAGAAGCCTTTCACTGCACCCATTCTGGTAATGGATTCATCTTTCTGAGCATGTGTGATGAAGGCAGTATGGAGTATTTCAGGCAAATTTCATTAATTCCCTGTGAAATGGTGTTCACTATTTCTTTTGGAAAGATCTCTCATGATCACGTTTCATCTGTTCCCTTAAAACAATGCAAATAGTATTTTTATTACTTTTGTCTTAGAAAGGATCACCAGAACTGTTCCTACTGCATATGAACTTGTGGTGCAGAATGGTTGCTCTAGGCAGGTCTAGCTTCTAAGTAAAACAAGTTAGGGACCCTATTGCTGTCATGTTTTGTTCACTTAATGATCTCCATACAATGCACTCTGAGTGAAGACTTCCAGGTGGGGAGAGATCTTGTAAATAAAAGCGATGTCACACACATGCACACCAGGCGGCTAAATGAAATCCAGCGTTTTTGCATGCTGTGTTTTTGAGACACAACACATTCCTTTCAGCATAACATAAGGTATTGTGTGCTGAAGCAGTGCCATGTACATGTTGGTATGCAGTTGGAACATTTGCTTTACCCATGGCTGATCAGCCTGTTTACAAAACAAGCTTGTGCATCTTCTCCAAATTAATGTCAATGAGACCTTTAACACTTACCATCATACCTCTTAAATACCCCTCTCTGATATATGTCACTCATTTTGTTTGTCCCATTGAAACACTTTGGGACAAAGACCTCAGTTTTACAGTGACAGGATTGTGGAAGACTAGACTTTAAACCTGATGATGGTAGAGAAGGGAAGCCATCCTCTTTGGAGGAGAAAAATGTTCATTTTGGTCAAAAAGGAAGGTTGTGTTTTTTGCAGATTTGTCTTTGCTTACTTATTTACTCATTTTAAATGGAAGCTGGCTTATACTGCTCAAAGACACCAAGTCCCAATGAAGTCCACGCTGCTTGTTAACCAAATCTAGAAGAGGCCTTTCAAACACCTTTTAAACTTTGAGACAAGTATGGACAACAAAAGTCAAGCCCTCCCATTCTCATTTTACGCTGCTATTATGCACCCTAATGGATAGTACAGCACCCTCCTGGGGCAACCTCCTCAAATTCTGTCTGTTGTTTTAGCACAGGTGATGTCAGTGAAACAGTGATTTATATGGGCTGGGAACGTGGCTTCCTGAGTTCAGAGGAGCTGTTGCAGAATATCAGGCTCAAAAGTGTTTTCTGCAGGATTTTCAGTTAAGCTAATGCCTAAAGCAAGACTCCAGCTAATTAAGAAAAGGTTTCTTTTTGCGTGTGTCTGAGTCCTTTTCCTTGAGACACTCAGTAAGCAGTGTGTCTTGACAGAAATGTGAAAAGATGACAGATGAGTGTTTATCGATTCCACCTACTGTATATAGCAGAGCAGACATATTGGCAATACCAGTCTATGAGTTTGGCTGATGTGATCCTGAGAGCAGAAAAATGTTTTAATAGAAGTAAAGTATAACCTAAGCTTTATTATAGATGTCAAGCTTATTGAAGTGTGACACAAAGAAGGTTTGGGGGATGTTATGGTATATCCACAATGCATGAAGCAGAGTCAGAAACAAAGTAAGGCTATTGTCAGTCTCCTTTGTTTGTGAGATCAGCTGGAAAACAGACCTTTCCACCGAAAAGAAAAGATACTAAAAGCACTAATGGTTTCTTTTAGCAAGCACTTTTAAATTCAGGACACCCAGTTAGATGAAGTATATTTAAAATGGTGGATGGTTATTTATTTTCTTTGTTGTTGTGTTTTGAATTTTTTTTCCTTTTAGAAAACAAAGCATATTCAGAAAACCTACTGATTCTTGATATAGGGGACCAGACTTTTAGTTTGATCCACAGCTTAAACTGGAGCTAGCCATGCAATTTGGTTCTAGATTCAGATCCCAAATTTCATATCCAGTGCTTTTCCTCTGATTGATGTTTATAAACCATCAAGTGTTCTGTAGTTTATTTAGCCCAGCCAGTAAAATGCAAAGAATGAGCTCTCTTTTTGCACAGTCTTTTAACATGTTAGGATGACTGTCCTGCTTGTTATCATTGGAACATTTAAGAAGGATATTCTGGCAATTAGTTAACTTATCTGGAAAGTAAAATGATCTTTCATTCAATTTCAGAGGAAGAAATTAGGGGGTTATACCAATAGTCTCAAAATACATGTGTGAACGGCCTATCCCATGGCATGCTGTGATTGTACGAGGTTGTTTAATTGGATATGCTGATCTGAGTTCACTATTTACATGCACACTACTATTTTTGAAAATAGAAGAAAAACTTTAAAGAAAAAGCGTGTTTGGCACATAACTAGCAAAAGCTCTGCTTTCCTCATTGAAGTCATTATAACTGAGCTCAGGAATTGAACATGCACCAGGGAATTACTTGAATTAAGTTAATAAAGTTGTACTTTATTATGTGTGAGGGGCCTGATTATTCCATTAGTAGCATGGTACAGCCTGAGTTCAGATCTATGGATTAGAACAAGCAGGTTATAAGTATGTCAAGCTCCTCCCATGTGTATCTCTTCACCAGGGTGAAGAGGAGGCTTCTTAATTTGTCCTGCCTCAAAAAAAAAAGAAGAAAAAAGAAAAAAGCTGGCTCTGCACAGGCTAAATGATTAATCAATAGTGGCTGATCTTGGGAAATTTATAGGACAGCTGTGCAATTAGTTGGTAGAAACTCCACATGCTCCTTGACTCTTTCAGAACACCTTGGCCTTGGGTATATATAGCAGGGTTTTGGGGTTACTGTATGTTCTTTTCTGTGCAATTGGATTTTGTTTGTTTTTACTCAGTTCTTGAAGATGCAAAAGTAAGTTTTATCTGTATAGCTGCAGAACACAGTGGGCACTGGTAATAAGCTGCTTTCAGGTATATCATGTTATCTGTAAAATGAAACATTAAAGAGTACCGGCTACTTGGTATGTAAATATCTTGTTTGATAACACTTGCTAAATAGTCAGGGTAGCAGTGCATGTCTTTTTGACTTGGGAAATGCTCTTTAAGTATTGCCAGTTTTAGTTTTATTTAATTTTTTTAATTGATGAATCAGTCTTGGAGCCTGGTAACCATTAGTATCATACAACAGTGAAGAAGTGGCCTGAAGTGTTGGGTCTGAAAGATGGAATCGGAAGTCTCCAAACCCTCTTAAAGAAAAATTTTGAGAACAGACATTTTAAATGGTGCTTCTCCATTCAGTGGCACTGACAGAGGAGTCCAAATACAGCAAAGTGGGATTATTAAGAATGGAGCAGAAAATGAACCATTTTTTTGGTTTTGAGAAAACACAAGAAGGCTATTTGCAATGATGCACTTTGAGCAATGGGTCCCAGTTCTGAGTCTACCACAGTAAAATAAAAAGTAAAAACATAATTAAAAAAAAAACCAACAAACCTTAAACAAGTGCTTCCCCTGTCATTTGTCACTAAACATAAAACGTAGTGGGAGCTGAGCAGATGAGCGGGCAGAGCACTGGTTCTGTCTGCTGACAACTGAGCTGTACCATTAGACACGTCCTCTTGGCTTTCCAGAAGACTTCTGCTTCCTGAATTGTTTTTTGAAACATGAAGGTAAGAGAGGGCCTTTCCAGCTATGTTCACAAGACTGACAAAATGGAAGAAAATGTCAATGTTATTACTATCAATATATTTTAATATAGTAAGTTTTTCCAAGTGAAGATAAAATCTACTTACCATTATTCGCTACAAAACCATCACAGTCCAAAACTTTTGTTCATAGTGAAGACTATGGGCATTTTGCCACAGAGTTGGTCCTATGTTCCCTACTGAATGGAAAAAATGGTTTAGCTTGATGTGTAGGAGGAGTCAGCTAAGAACTTAGCTTATTCGGCAGATCGTCTTTTCTAGAATACACCATTCTTTACCAAATATTCACATCTGTAGACCAATGAAGAGTTAATAATCAATTACTACTTAATGAACCTATAATCACCTTATTAAATCCACATTGAATGTGTAGTTAAGTGTACTCAGAGTATTTTAATTTAAAATGTTACTATAAAATCTGTAAGTGGAATTAGTGTAGTGCTTTTGAGATTACATTAGCAGCAAAACAGGGGGTGGATAGTTATTGTTAATTAAACCATACAGACAACATCCAGTGGAATCCTAACAGCATGTAAGATATATCTATTTATTTAACACCTTAGAATTTTGAGACTCTCTGCCCTCTGACTGCTTATTTTTCTTTCTTTTTTCCCCTCTCTTAATTACCAGGGGAATTTTTTTGACTGGTTTTGTTATTCTATAAGACTGATGAGACATAGATGTGAACCTTTCAGTTATCTCTGGAAAGGGCTTGATGTTAATATGGTTGTGTAGTGATGGAACAATATTATTTCACTGTGAGTTTGTTTAATTAAGCATAGAATCATAGAATCATTTAGGTTGGAAAAGACTTTTAAGATCGTTGAGTCCAACCATTAGCCTGGCCCTGCCAGGTCCACAACTGAACCATGTCCCTAAGTGCCACATCTACATATCTAATTTGTTGTTGTTGTTGTTCCATATAACCTCTCTCTGCAGAAAGCTCTTGATTTTGTTTCCTCTAACAAAAATGTCACCCTTGTAACATATTCATGGCCACATGGTCATGAAGTTCCATACATTTTGCACTTCCCTGCTTAGGTCAAATACTGCAAAGAGCTGCCACATTCCCTGATCACTGTCCTTTCTCTTCCTTCTGTTTACACATGTGCCTTTGCAGTATGTGAGACCAAAAACACCATTTGTCTGGGATATTTTGTTTGAGAAGAATTTGCTCTGAGACAGACTTACTGTTTAATCTGTGCTATAGTTGCCTCTGCCTTCTGAAGTAATGAGACTTCACCACTATATGACTACCTTTGGTGTCACACTCCCCTCTTTGGCCTGTTTTCAGTACCTGCAGAGCACTAAAAAAGTGAACAGTGCTACAGAACTGTCATCTTTTAGCTGACATATTCCATCATTTGGGTTAAAGAGTGCAGGAGCCCCCAGACCTGCCTCCCCGGTTGTTACCTCTGCTGCTGTCGTGGAGTCAGTGTCCCTGTGCTGTGCAGCCCCTTTTTATCTAAAAGGAAGAGTCTTATCCTAACAAATCTTTACTGGTATCATACACTCTGGTAGAGGTTTTGCATGTTGTACCCATAATGCTTTACTGCCATTGCCTGGCCCTTAGTGTCTCCCTTGCTCTCCAGCTGACACTCCAGTAGTTCTGTTCTCTTGCTGGTGGTTTCTGCTTTGACTTTCCTCCTTATGTATGAATGCTTCATCAAAGAGCTTAAGTGGCTTTGTTCCTGCTCCTGCATATTATTGATCATGGTTTGTCCCTTGCCCCCTAAATCCTTTTTTCCACAGACAATTCCTTGCCTTTTTCTTGTACAAGTATCCTTTGCAAACAGATGAGGAGAGTGATTATTCCCCTTGACTACTTTCTGAGACACACAAATCTGCCCAAATGACAGCATTTGCAGAAAGATTTTTTTATGTTATCCTTCTTATCCTAGATGCCCGAACCACAATCTTTTGCTCTCATGCGTTGTTGTGAGGAGTTTAATTTAGACCCTCTGCATCACTCAGTATTGTTTTCAATCCTCTGTAAGTGGTCATGCAGCTCCTAGGCACTAGAAGAAAATGATACGATAATAATGAACATGAGACTACACCTTGGCTGTTAAACTTTTTACCTTACCCACAGCTATACAAACCACATGGTTCCTCCTCATCTTGAAAAAAGCAGATAAGCGACTCTTCTAAGCAGATCCAGTATACAGCATGAAGTGTTCTTTCCCAAACACACTTAAGACTACAATCCACTTTGATTTATTTGCTGCTTTACTTTAATCACATTGATCCAATTTTAGCTTTTTTCCTTCTGTGGAGAAAGGGCATTACAGCTCTGCTTGCTGAAGGTCATAGCCTGCAAACCTGAAAGATAAGTCAAGCCCCTGCCCCATGTGAAGTCGACGGACCTCATATGTTATTTGGTAATCTTTTCCATTCACATAGTAGTGCTTGTGTGTACAGGCCACAAGTAAGGATTTGCAGAATGGAGCCATCGCTTTGTTTATAATTGAAAACCATTGTTGGAGAAACAATGATTCAATAACCTTTTCCAAGTCTGGCCTAATGTCTGTCTCCAGAGACCATGGTGAGCACAGTGGTAAATTGATTTTAAAGAGAGTACAGCATTTCTACCTCTTTATGCAAGACTGACTACAGTTTCAGGCTTCTACTTAATAGCTCTGGATAATGCAGGGCTCCAAACATCAGTGCAGAGTGTGTGTGCACATAGCAGGGGCAGACTGCATTATCATCTTTCTCCAGATTATTCCTACTGCAAAAGAAAAAAAAAATCAATATTAAGATGAGTGAACAGAAATAAATGGTAGTATTTTCATTCCCTGTTGTACGCTATGGTGATAGATATAGTTTGGAGGCAGTTAGCCTTTTTACATCTCTTGAGGGAGTCTATGTCTTTCAGTTTTACTCTTATTACTAGGTTGGCCAAAGAAGAAGCTGAAGAACTGTGGAAAGCACCAGGAAGCTCTTAACTGAGTTGGTGGGGAGCTTTCCTTCAACTATGTATGCAAAACAAAGAGAATCTTTCATTTCTTCAACTATCAGAAGTGACACACTGATTTAAACACACATGAACAGTAATGTATCCTTTGGTTTCAAAATATGAAAAAACCCAGGGTACTGGAGATGCAACCAGGAAGCGTTGTGAAGGGTGACAAGAAATTCTCCAGTATGTCAGTACTGAAAGAAAGAGTAAGAAAAATGTGAGCTTGATGCTTAATGGGCCATAGCACATAATGACAAATGACAGGGAAAAAAGTCAAGGTACTAAGTTCTTGGCTTGATTTTTCACTGGTAAGGTCTGCCCTCTGGCCTTTAAGTTTCCTTGGTTTATTAGCAGGGCCTGAGGAATGAAGCATTATTCACATGCCAGTAAGGTAGAGTAGGGAGTGTTTACACTAACTGAGCATAAACAAGTCCGTGGGATGAGATAAGATGCATCTCAGGGAGCTGGCCAATGTCGTATTGAGGCCCCTCTCTAACACCTTAGAAAGGTTATGGCAACTGGGAAGGGTTGGAAAAAAAAAAAAGCCAGGCATCACACTCATCTTCAAGGAAGATGTGATGCAAGAAGCTAAAGGCCAGTCAGCCTTATGTTAGTCCTGGGACGGTAATGGAGCAGATCCTTATGGGAAGCCATTTCTGGCCATGTGAAAGGTAAGAAGGTGATTGAGGATGGCCAGAAAGAATTTACATGTCCAAATTATGCCTGACCAACCTGACAGCCTTCTATGATGTGAGTGGCTCTGTAGATGAGATGTGAGCCATGGACACTGTATACCTTGATTGTAGAAGTCTTTTAACATGGCCTGCTAATCTCCAAATAGGCAAACTGTTGACATGTAGGATAGATAAGCAGATAATAAGGTAGCTGGAAAATTGCCTGGACTGTCAGGCACAAAGCATGGTGATCAGCAGCATAAAGTCCAAGCTGGCAGCTGCTTGTCAGTGGAGTCCCACAAGGATCATCACTGGGGCCAATATTATTTAGTGTTTGTATTAATGATGGAATGATGGGAGAGAGTGGACTCTCTCCAAGTTTGTGGAAGATAGAAAATTGGTGGGATTGGTGGAAGAAGTCAATATTTTGGCAGGGAGACCTGCTATTCAGAGGGAACTGGACAGGTTGGAGAAATGAGGTGATAGGAACCCCATGAATTTCAACAGAGGAAAATCCTAAATCCTGCATCTGGGACAAAATAATCCCATACCACAAGAGAGGCTAAGAGCCAGTGGCATAGGAAGTAGCTTTGAAGGAAAAAAAGAGGGTTTTGGTGGGTGAGCTGGGCCAGAGCCACCAGTGCACGCTTCCAGCCAGAAGAAAAACATGCTGCATTTGTGAGAGTGCAGCCAGCAGGTCTGGGAGAAGTGATTCTGCTCAGTGCAGGTGCAAGTTAGGTACTTTAACATATGTGATCTAAATCTCGTCCACGAGGATGAGCTGATCCTGACATAGATTGGTGTGGTTCAAAAATCACAGATTTTTAGACATAAATAACTTTTTGGGGGTGTTTAAGTTTTTAATGAAGAGATTAATTTTCATTTCACAATGTCTCTCATATTTCAGCAAAACACCAGATTGTTAATTGCAGGGTCATACTCTTCCTTTCCTTGCCAAAGTTGGATCTGTAGCCTGGAACTCAAGTTAGCTAACATTATATGAGTATAAACAGAAATCTTCTCTCCTGGTGATCATGCACTAGTCATGATTGCTAAGGGATTGAAGAGAGACAACCTTTCTAAGGACAAACTTTATTTTCCTGCTTTATCTACTAATATAAGAAAATGTGCTTTCAGGTTCAGAAGATTATCTGATCTGTTTACCTAGAAGCTATTTCTAATTGAAGTGCAAGTTATATTTACAGCTGGGTGGGCTGGAATTCACCAAGAACAAACAAAACAGCCAAGATTGTAATTACCACAGTGTCAAGGGAGGACAACAATCTGAAGTCAGAAGAAAATCTGAAAAAGCTTAAAAACTTGATCAATTCATCCATCTCAGTCTGTTGGTCTGGTAAAATAGTTTATCCCTCTTTAAAAACCTGGCTGCTTTGAATAATTACAGAGAAGATGGGTCACTTGTCAGCCAGCATTAAAAATGTTTTGGTTCCATTAACTTTGTGAGTTTCAGGCAGCTCATGCCAGCTCTTCAAAGATATTTTGATCACCACATGTATGCACTGTGCCATTCATTGGGTTGTGTTTGCTCCTCCCACAAAGTAACTCCAGTTCAAGCAGGGAATAAGTGGCAAAGCAAGGAAGGTGAGCACACCCATCACATTTGGCATTTGGTATTAGAAGTAAGAAAAACACAACCTGCCAGGAAAGTAGGAGGAGGGAATGGGTTCAACTCTGTCAGGGGTTGGTGGGCAGGTAGTGGCATCTCTTTGCATTGTGTGACTAATAGAGGTCATTGTTAATAGCTTGCGAATCAGTCCATGGCAGTTTTCTCTGATGTGCTAGGATAACGTGCAAGGGACCAATATGCACTTTTCCCTCATTTGAAGGTATTTAGAAAGCAAGTTGATAGGCTCTTTTTTCCCCCCTTTCTTTTCCTCTGTAGAGATGCATGGCCTCTTCTATTTAAACTTGTAAATATTTGAAATATAGTCAATCATGCCTTTTTAACTCCTAGAGTAAACTATGTAAATTACAAAAGAGTATACTATCTATACATTTACTATTTTTTTTTCCTAATAGCCTGTATTCTGTAATAATTTTATGTGTTTTGAAAAAGTGTTCTGCAACAGATATACTCTGATGGTTCAATGAGTCGATTCAGAAGCACATTCCACTTTACAATGGTAATTATCTTTATTAGTTCTGTACCTTGGTAGTGTTTGAGCAGAGCGTTTAGGATTGTCAAATTCTATTAAGCATAAACTAGCTCACGGAGGAAATAATTTGGAACTGTGTGCAAACGGCGATACTTTAAGAGGTTTAAGTGAGTGTTCTTCTAGGGGTTTTTGCCACTTGTTACCAAAAAAAAATAACTATATATATTTATATATATATAGTTATGATTTTTATTTATTTGGGAAGAGGGGGCCTTGTGTCTTTGGAATGACAGCTTTCCCCTCATAAATAAAAAATGTGAAAAAGCTTAAAGCTTCTACATGCAAACAACTGATCACTGAGATAACAGACTGCTACCAATTTTAAATCAGCTCAGTTAAAAATTTTCATTTTGTTGGTATGCTGAAATTCTAGTATTAAATATAAACCAGGATGCTTTTCCATAAACAGAACTGCAAAGATCAGGCAGGAAATAAGTGTAAGACAGTGCTTACATGGCTATAGCAATACAGTAAAAGAGTCTTCTTCTAAATCATTCTCTGTCATGGACTGTTTGTGAAAGCTGAAGTAGCTGTGGAGTTTCTGTAGAGCTACACCCGCGTGCACTGAGGAGGTCTCTGGGATGAATTTCAAAATGATCTGTTTTACCTGAGCTGCACGAGAAACTATATGAGAAAACCAAGGGAAAGTGCTTAGACCCAGGGAAAGCATTTTGTTAGTGGTAAACAGAAAAATTAAACTCTAGAGGAAGGCTGTGGTGGTGCAAAGTATGTCCTGCTTGATTTCCCCAGAGAGCTCATTTTCATTGCATGCCATTAGTGCTTACATTCAAGACCGTGCATGTATTAATCATGCTAGAACTGCTGTCCTCAGCTCTCTGGAAGTTTGGCTTTCCTCCCTCTACAGACTCTTTAGCATCTTCAACTTGCTTTTTCTTTCATTTTGTCACTGGTTGATATTTGCCCTGTGTTTAAAGGGGA
This sequence comes from Nesoenas mayeri, assembly GCF_963082525.1. Classification (NCBI taxonomy): domain Eukaryota; kingdom Metazoa; phylum Chordata; class Aves; order Columbiformes; family Columbidae; genus Nesoenas; species Nesoenas mayeri. Next base: position 112,519,292 of record NC_137543.1, read on the forward strand.
CCAATACAGAAAAGACAAATTCTCTGTACTAGCAGAAGCATAGCAATTATTGTGAGCTACAGAGTGTTTCCTTTTGCTTGAAGTACTGCCTTTTGCACTGCTCCTCTTCTTCTGGATTTAGTTATTGTTATGTTTTGAGGCATGCAGTAAAAAGGAGCACAGCAAGATGTCTGTGACAAAGGCAAATGCAGAGTCCTTCTGGGGAGAGTAGAATGAGTTCCTGCAGCAGCCCAGGCCGGGGGCCCATCAGCTGGCTGAAGAGCAGCTATGTCACAATGACCTGGGGTTCCTGGTGGACCAGACGTGGAGTGTGATTCAGCAGTGAGTCCTGGCAACAAAGAAGGCTCATTGCCCACCACACTGCCTCAGCAGGTTGAAGTGACTATTCACCTCCATTTTGTGCTTGTGAGAGTGTATTCGAAGCACCGTGTCCAGTTTTGGGCTTCCCCAGTACTAAAAAAGACATTGACAAACTGGTTTTCTAGATACCTCCATTTAGACAGCTGGACCCTACCTAGAGACATGGTGCTGTTTCTCTGTGTGCTGAAAACCACTGCACTAGTAACTGCCGAAAAAGCTTTTAAAGGTCGGAACTTGCTGTCATTCTACAGTCACCTTGCTTCAAATTAAGACTCATGACTGCTCCTGAGAAGAGAAATGAGATTGCAAAATGTTAAAGTACGGAGTATAATTGAATGTCATACTGGAGAGGAAGACCAGGAGCAAAGCCTCATAAGGAAGCATTTCTGTTTTTAGAGTGTTTGCCTAGGAGCAGCACTATCTGGGGACAATAAGGCAGATGGGTTTGTCCACCAGAGAAAGAGTCACAGCTGGCAGAAGCTCTTGCGCTCATTGTATGAGAGGGAAAGACAGAAGGAGAGAAGCATTTGGAAGAAGGGAGTCTGCCATGTGCCTTTGTAAATAGGTTTCTGTTGCATGCTTTTGCCTCTTCGTAATAAGGTAGTTTCTGTGGATATTTCTTGGACAAACCAGAAACACTTGTGCAATTCTTTGTGCGATTTTATGTCCATTTTTACTGTCCCCTTGCTCGGCTAGGCTGTGTTCTGACGTCCTGTTCCAGCTGTCGCTGAAATGTGAAGACATTATTCCCTCTGGCCTCCAGTGTTTAACCTCTAGTTACTGCTGAGTTTTTCTGGTGTCATTTGATTCAGTTACGATGACCTGGACTGGAATAGGCTATTAAGCCATGGGCTGGTAGCTCTGACAAAATTTTCACTTCTCTAACACAGATCAGTGATAACTCAGGGTGGTCCAGTAGCAAAAGTGAGCTGTGCTTCCTTCATCTGAGCACAGCTACCACACGACATGGCAAAAATAACATCAGCATCATTCTTGTCTCACCACCTTTTGTCCTTTATTATCCACTTCCTCAGAAGCCTCAGCCTACTCTTCATTTAATACATTTGTTCTGTCTGGCTGTGTGCTCCCCTGGGTCCCGTGGGGCTGGTGGAAGGATTTCTGCCCAAAGGTTCTTGTCGCTGTTTCCTTGCAGGAGGTTTGTGGAAATGTTCCCTAATTGGCTTCGGGCAAAATCACCTGCGCTATCTAAACTGGGTGACTTAAATGCTTCAGGTAACCCACTTAAAGACTGAATTTGTCTGAAGCAGGGTAAGCATCTTTAAAGCAGACAGACACCAAGTTCTGTCAGATGTTGGGGACTCCCACAATGTGTGGGAGAAGGTAACGTGCAGTTGGAGGAAGTACTACTCTGACCAGCCAGCTTGAGTGTGAAAGGGGACATCTGCACATTAATTAACTGATGATGCAAACTGAAGCAATGTGAATTAATTTTAAAAGAGGAGAGTGCATACGTGAAGTTTCACTGGTATGACCGTTTCCATTTCAGCAGTGTAATGTTATGAAGACCTGTTCAGGTGTCAATGGAACTGCTCCATCTCACTCTATAGAAACACTTGTTTTTCAAAGCAGTATTGATATTTCATTTGTCTGTTGGCAATTCTATTTTATGCTCCTTTAGAGTACTCATTTTACTTTTTCTTTTCCCCTCATGTTTTTTTCTTTATGTAAGCACTTAAGCTTGTGTCGAACTTCAGGTATGTGAGCAATAATAATGAATGTTAGTGGGATTACTATCACAGTCTATGTCTTTAAAATTAACTGCTTTTACTGTGCCAGTTACAATTAGTGATTCAGTGAAAACTGATTTTTGAGCTTGTCTTCTCTGGGAAATTAATCCAGGCTAATTGATGTAAATCAGATTAATTAAACCAGATTAAAGTAATGCAAGTCCTTTTTCATTTTGAGCTTTGTTTGATTAACTTCCAAGTCAGAGAAACTCTTCTGATCTAAAAGTATTTTATATTCACGTGACGAGCTAGATGTTTTGCACCAGTAATTCAGGAGACTCCCTGTGTAGACAGCCTGTGGTCTTTATTTCACTTTGTGTGTAGGGGTGTGTGTGTGTGCATTACTGCTGAGGAACATTAACTTGCCTAGAACTGAAGGGAGACCAGTTGGTTGCGTTTTTGTAGTTGAACTACTACATAATTTAACTGCCATTTTATACCCTTAAGGCTGAAGATTTCTTGTTGGTACCAGCTTTGGAGGTTGAAAGCAAGGAAGGCTATAGTTCAGGAATTTGACCCTGGGTCAAACCCAAAAGTTTGTATACCTGGTAATTGCTGAGTAGAGTCCTCATGTTCTCACAATGCTTTCCAGTGCATAATATCAGAAAGAAAAACTTGCCCCTCCCAACTGGGGCTGAACACAGAAGGTGGCAGCAGATCATACAAGCAGAACTGAAAGAGGTAGTTTGCTGGAAATCTAATTTGATGAGTAAATAGCCCTGAATGTCAAGAGCAGTCTGTTTGTAAATAAGCACAGGATGGTGATTTGATGCTAAAGAGTTTGTGAAATCTTCATCAGTGGATTTTTCTGAACATACTAAAAAAAAGTGTTTTGGAAATGGTATAAGTATCGTTGAGCCTCCTTTGGTATAATCCCATTTTTCTTCGATTCATCAGCATTATTTTATCAGAATTAATTTCTTCAGATTCAGTAAGAAAGAATCTTTCACATCTTCCAAATGGCTCAATTTATTTGTCCACCTCTACATTTGCAATGGTGACAGGAGGAACTGGGTTAAGCAGAAACAGTGGTTTGCCTGTGATTTTTTTAACAAAATAAATTGTAAGTATCAGAAGGAACTTTAGGAATTGTAAAAGCCTGTCCTAAATTCTTGGTCAGTTTTATGTGATAAGAAAGTTCAAAGTAGTTTGAGTAAGAATAAAATAAATATCCAGAAGTACAAAAATTCAGAGGTTAAGTATAACATTTTCTTTGGTGTCATTTATTCTGATTCAGCTAGTGAAGTAAAATGTGGTAAAGCTGTACTGCTATAAGTAAATAAATAGAATAAGATTTGATAATGCTCTTTATGACTGGGCTAATACAAAATTTGTAGACAATTAAGAAGATGGCTTTCTGACTTGAGGTAGCATCAAAATATGTGTTTGAGTCTTCGTCAGTCAGAGGAATTTAATTTTATTACGTGCAAAGGTCAGTATTTATTAGAATTTTCTTCTGTGAGAAGGTTTGACTTTTAGATTTTGTTTACGTTCTTTATATATATATATATATATATATATTTAAAGCTGAAACAGTACTAAAATAAGTGTTGTACAAAACATTTAGAAAGATTTCATTTCACATGTTAACATTTAACAATTAATTCCTTGTTGAGCCTTGTGTGGTAGGTTACCATCCTGCCTCCTGGGAATGACATTTTCTGTCTCAAGTGATGAAGCTCCATTTCTAGACTACATCTCCCTTATTTGCACTTCTGCTTAAAGATCTTTTTGAAGCACTTCATTACCTTGGCTAGAGCAAAGTGATCTAACCAGTGTGTCTGAACTGTAGATAAGGATAGAGACTTGAGGGTCTGTGACAGCACATGTCAGTTTGCTTTAATATTTGAATATTTTATTCTTAAAATCAAGATATTTCAACTAAAGAAAATATTTCCTGGAGAAAAGGGATGTGGAGGAGTGTGAAATGTAGAAGCTGTGGGGTTCAGGGTTTTGTTGTTGTTGTTTTTCATCAAAAACTGCTGGCTAGTTAAGCTTATGCTTAAGTGTCTATTTGAACAGGCCTTTCTGCATCAGGTTGTCAGCTGTGTGCAAAAAAAAGTCATTCCCAAGAGTGGCACCATGAACATGATAGATATCTTTAAATGCTTCTGCTGCATTAGAAGTTACACAATTTTCTCATCATCTGAAACAGGTAGAAACTGCAAGCTGTTGTACATTTTCCCTTTTCAGTGTTTCTTCTTTGCTTTTGCAGTGCTAATGATTATCCCTTTTATCTGCCCTCTTTTTCTTTAACTGTTAGCTCAAGGACTACTGCAAGAATCATGTGCCAGGTCTAGATCGGTGCTATTAAGTAGCCCAACTCAGCTCCTGATGTTACACTGGTGGGGTCCCATGCATGACTCGCAAGAGCGGGTGACACTGCCTGGAAGTAAATGACACTGCCTAGAAGTAAATTCCTGTAGTTTGGCTGGGTTTTTTGGTTTTGTTTGTGTGTTTGTTTGTTCATTGTTGTTCTTTTTTGTTTGGTTGGTTTGTTTTGTTTTAACTGATTTTGAATGCAGAGCTTGGCGAGGGGGTTGAGGGGTTGGTATTGCTCTTTCTAATTTTGTTAGCTTTATGGAAAAATAAATATTAATGTCATCTCACCAAGAGCCTTGACAATTTTTTTTAAACATGCAGCTTTGGGTGTCAGAGCTCTCTGTGAAATCAGGGACAGGAACCCACAGAATATTAAGATAACTGAGACAAATGCCCAACTACCATGCCTATAAATAGTGAGAAACAGGAAAGATTACTACTGCCATTTCGCAGACATAGAATTGGTCTATTATCAGCCATAACTGTACTAGGCTGTGTGTTATAAAACAGAGAAAAGCTAGAGTGGTCTACTTAAAAACCTGTTGTGGAAGCCACAAATGATGGAACAATTCAGGAAAGGCACCGATGAAATAAATTGTATATATCTATCTATCTATCTTTTTTTTTTTTTTTTTTAATTTCCTGAGAAGTTATTTATGTGCTTATTTATGTAAATTGTCAAAAATCAAATAGAAATGTGAGCTGTTGAGGCAGATAGACTTGCTCGTGAAAGCTACCTGAGTCCCAAATAACAGCAATTATCCTGGCTTTCTGCAGAACATCCTCCCAGGCTGTACCCACCTTTACCCAGCGAGAAGATGCTTTTTCCCCAGTCCCCAGCTACAGTGAGGCATCCAGAACATCCCTCAGACGGCTTTTGTTTTACTTTCCTTTTATAGTGCCATTCGATCTCTTTCCCCGGTAATATAATTAACTGTCTTTTAATATTAAAGAAATGCTGTAATAGGGATAATTTATAAACTCTGAGAGGAAAAAAAGATTGATCCTTTCACAGAATTTAAAAAATTATTGCTTTCAAAAGTGGATTATAAAACTTCTTTGATTGAGTGACAGTGGATGAATCTTTCTAAGTCTTGCAATTGAAAAAGCTGTTCAGCAGTTAGAATAATCAGCCTCTACCAGAATTTTAAGCAGGGTTTTTTTTTTTCAGCTCAACATACAAGCAATTTACTTTTTTAATTTTTAGTGCTTTGCAGTGTATAAAGCACAAGGAAGCAAGTGAAGAAGTTCTCTCTCTGTACTCTCTTGCCCTTTACTCAAAAGCAGCTGTCAGAAAATTTCTGTGCAAAATAGTTGCTGTTTTGTTTTTTTTTCCAACATGTTGCTTATATTAAGGGTCAAACTAACCTAGCTTATGAAGGCTGTGTAAGGTGCAACAGTTGAAGAACCTGTGTATTACTATTTTATTCTTTTAAAGTGCAGTTTTAGATTAGTAAGATAATAACAAAGAACAGTGAATAATTAATGAATAGATCCCTCTTATGATGAAACCAAGATCATACCTTTCAGAATAGGCAGCTTACAGCTACATTCCACTCGTTCCTTTTCAACTTTTAGCATCCAATTTAGGAGGCTAAAATCCCTGGGCTCTACTTAAGGAAAAGGGGAAAATCCCATCAGACTAGGAGCCAGACTTGAAATAAATCACCCAGAAAAAGAGAAGTGTCCCACTGGTGCTTGTGGTTGTCTCTCTCAGCTGTGGTGTTACTGTATATAGGTGCTGCTCTTGGCTTTTGTTCTAAATTTAACAGCATGATTATGCCAAAGAGTCTGAAACGCAGGCTCCAGCATCCCTGATATGGGGTAATTCTCTGACAATGTACCTTGCCCATCCTCTGGTGAAAGAAGTCAGTTTAGCTTAATAAATTAATGATTGGCTCAGAATTGCTCATATTTCACCAAACAAATCACTCAGGGCCTGGGCTTCTAAGAATCGCATAAAATAATCTAATAGCTCCTAATGAATGTTATATATTAACTGTCTTTAGGATTATCAACTCCTGAAGTATTTTTTTTCCCCTAGAGATGGCCCTGCTGGTCTGTTAGTGTTGCTCAACGTGGGATGGTGAGGGTCTCATGACAGTGTAAACTGTCTGTGTCACCCCCTTCAGAAATCTGCATTGCTATGAAATGTGGAAAAATGTGTTTGGGGAAACTGTATCACTTCATGGCTTCCACATCAAAATTTTGAGCTTGTTGCTATTTTACCACAAGAACAAAACACAGAGCTCTTAAAAATTTTCAGTACTGCTGATCTCCTCTTAGGGCAGGTTTTCATCCACACAGCTACCCACAGAAAACAGGTGCATGTACTTGCACTGTAAAGCCTAATAAAGAACTGCATATGCTTATCCAATGTTTCTTTCCTCTGCCTCTTCTGGATTACGCTTGTATTGTACTGTGGCAAGCATAATGCAGATATAATAAAAAGCTTAACCCAAACAGAGAGAGAAATGAAAAATCAGGATTTCAGACGATATCTGTCCCTTTCAAATACCATAATAATAAAAGCTCATTCCCGTAGAATAAATACATTTAACCTCCGAAGAGTTATCAGTGCATTACCTCCCTACTGCTTATGAGAAACAGATTCAACTGGCTCATGAGTTATCTGTCTTTTATGCTCATGACAGAAAGATAATCATCCTCAGGGGTGATATATGCTAAATACTGCATAACTGTGCCAAACTGGCAGCAGCTGCTCCATTCTTTATGGGACTGCCATTTGCTCCCACCCACACCGTACAGTCTCTGGACAACTATTGCTTTTCCTTCTGAAACCTCTTTTACTGTATTTAAAACTCTCATTAAAAGTTCAGCTCCCTGAAGATTTCTGTAAACTGGGCCACTGTTTGCAAACATGGTGATTCAAAATTAGTTCCTTAATTTCCCTGTAGTCTGCTAGAATGCGGGCTGGTTTTACTTTATTTTTTCCCCCACATGCACTAAATGGCATTGCACTAAAAAAGCGGCAAAGGACCAAGTGAGAGGGGCACCAACTGGGGCCAAATATGCTGCAGCCCCTCTGATTGCTGCCACAAGCATTCCTGAAGGGCAGCTTTAGGTCTGTGGGAGTAGCCATAAGGAGCCTTAGGGCTGTGCTAGGATGCTCCCCCAGAGTCCATGTTTTCCTTTATTTATGTTCTTAGGCTACAAGCACGGTTTCTGGAGACGTGTGTTTTTACTTCTGCTCCAATGTCTATCTCCTGGTAATCTGGGATGCTGAAATGGCACTCTCAGTCATCTTCTTGATTGTGTAATTAGCAATTATCAGGTTTTGCAGTTGTGTGACATGTTCTGGTGGAGTCTAACCAGCAGTAAACCCACACAGAGCAGACTATTTGCTTTTAGTTGTCTATTGTGAACAGTAGTGTGATTGTTTTGGTTTCTTTCTGACAGCTGTCAGTTAAGGAAATGCAAGATTAAAAATAGTAAGGCAAAAGTACCATATAAATAGGGTATAATGATAGGACTTATTCCTCTCAGGACATTCATTGGGTTAACCAATCAGTGTGCTGCCTTCTCAGAATATATTGGGCCTATTAATCTATTTCTGGAGAAAGTCCAACAAACTTTATCAATGTAGGAAAACCCAGAATTTTTTTTGTTTATCTGTTTGTTTTTAAATCTCTTTTAAGGATTAAAAAAAAGTGTACTTCTGATCTTGATCTTCTTAAAAATCCTTACTGGATTTACAAGTAGCAACTGGACACAGAGGACTAGAAGGGAAATGGTGGGAGAGAGGGTAGATTTCTAAATAGAAACCTCATCATGAAACTGCTGGTGAGTCAGTTTTGCACTTAGGTGGACCCTAGCAAAAGAGTGGAAAATTGTCTGGCACTCCAATAGCACCATCTTCTTTCTCCCTTTGAGAGAGGTTGCTCGTTCCTTACAAACCCTGGTAATCTGTGCTGAGAACCCGAAGGTGACCAAATACATCACAGAACCTGTGCTGTCTGCTAGCAGTTTGTATTATCATGCCAGCCTTGCAGGCTGTCTGTGCTTATGACAACTTTATGTAACTTGCATTCTTGTTCTCTTTCGCCTGTTTCCTGTACTCACCCCAACATGGTGTAAGATATGTTACACTGAATGAGTCAAATTGTTTCACTTTCTTTTCATAAAAGAAATTTTTCATTTTTATTGTGACCTTCCTAGTCATGCTTCTTCAGGCGTATTCCAGCTCGACTTGACTTCTGAAACGTGCTTGGCCAGAGCTGTATTTCAGATGATGTTTTGGCAGAACCATTATTTCCTTAACTTCTCAGGAAGTACTTTGTGTCAGGCATCTTAAGATTTCATTTCTCACAACAGCAGTACTCTGGTGGCTTATAGATCATCCGGAAATAAACTGCTGTGTTTCTTCCTTCTTCTTTTTGCCTTCATAGGATGAACTCCTAAGCTTTAGCCAAAATTATTTGTATTAGTCATTAAATCTGTGACTTTGCACTTAGAAGTATTAATTTCAATCCATACATCTATTTCTCAGTCATCCAGCTCTTCCAAGACCATGGTAGAGTCATTAGCATTTTGTGATGCTTCTCAGCATAACATAATTTCTGGATATCTTCCATGTGCTCTTATTATGGCTAAGTTGTTAATGAAAATGTGAAATAGGGTTGACCAAAGACTTATTCTTCCCTACTGGTAGTCTTGTCTTCTCTATAAACAACCTTTTGTAGGCCTTATAATATTTTTACTACTACCAATCTTCTCTAGTTTAATAATTTTCTATGTGTCCCTGTGACAAGCTTTAATTAAGTCCAGATAAGTGAGACCTATAGCATTCCTTTTCTGTAGAAAATCAGGTTTATTAGCAAAAAATTAATAGTTTGATGCAGTATACACCTATGCAATGTTACTTTTCCTTTTTTTATTTAATACATCTTTTAATTGGTTTCACCTTCCGAATTTGTTTCAAAGCCTCTTCTATTTTTGCAGTCAGGCTATAGGAACCAAACAACTTCTCCCTCATTAACTAAAAAGCCTAAATTTTCTGGTTGCCATCTACTGTCACAAACTTAGAGCGATATAAAATATTTGCTGCTGGATCTACAATTTAGATTCTTAATTTCTAGGATGGCAATTATCTGGTTCATCCAATTTTAACTCCTTTTTCTAATACATTGTTCATGGCAATTTCCACCCTATAGAGCTTTAATTTCCCTTAGTATTCCTCTTCCTGCCTTCTGATAGTCTTGTATTGCACTAGCACTGTTTATCTCATTCATTTTCTGTGCACTTGAGCTACCAACAAAGGTTACAACTCAAATCTCTTCTATTCTTGTTACCTCTCCTCTAAACCTAACGCTCGTCTTATCAGTCATGCCAGGCTTGATTCTTAAAGGTCAGAAATGTCACATACTCAGGGAATTATCCATCTGTCAAGAAGGGTCCTGTGCCTATGAATACTTTCTAGGGATTGGACATCTGAAATCTTTCTCCTAGTGCCAGTTCTTGAATCCCACGTTGATCTTGTCCTGTTTCATCCTCCTTCTCTAGGGAGAAATTGTAACTGTTCTTGTTAGAAGCTGTTTACCGTGAGAGTGGTCCTTGTAATACAAACATGCTGTTGAGTGGAAGGGAATAGGGCTTCTTGTTTTTTATCTCCTGTCAAATAACTAATCGGGGAGTATGGGATTATTTTATCGAGGCATGGCTCTTCTACACTCAAAAAGAAGATTGCCACTGAATGGATTTCTTTCAGGTGCTTCTCTGAGTAGGCCTGCATATAGGAAGTACCAGCAGCTGTATTAGTCAAGAGACAGGATTCGTTTTGAGTCTGGTAGACACACAGGAACACGGAAACTTTAATTTTTTGATATAAGAATTGATAGATATAACCTTGCCTCAATGATGTAGAAGGGCGCACAATATTTTTCCAAGTTCCCCAAAAATTATTGCCATTTACAATAAAAGCATAATTTAATAGGTAGTAGTTGAAAGCAGTGCTTTTCTTGGCTTTTAGCACTGTGTGGTCTGTGATATATTAAAAAGCTGGAGGGCAGCTTGTGTTACAACAGCTGAATCTTATGGCAGCTAAGTAAAGCAGGACAACTTCTGCTACAAAATGAGGAGAACCTTGAAATTGGTCCTCTTGCATACCAAAGGCTCAGCTTTACTTGCCTTTCTCTGGGCAGAAAAATACAGATAGGAAAGGTATCTTCAGCCCACTTATGTTTTATGTTACTTTAAGGAGGAAGGAATGGTTTTATAAGTGTACTCGCTTCCTCCTTAGACAGTAGGAGGACCCTGTCTGACTAACTCTAAGTAGCTCCCTAATTTTGTGGTGGTTGTGGGAGATGAATTGTAGCCTGTGAATATCAGTGGAACATTTTTTTTTTTTCTTTTTTTCTGATAGTACAGAAAGAAGGGTGAAGTAAAGTAAGGGGTTTTTCAGCATGAAAGTGCTAAAAAGAGATGTGGCATCTGTTGAGCCCACAGAACTCGGTTATCTGGTCGTGAGGCAAAAACCTGCACAGGTGTGAGAGACGGTTAGACACATGGAACAAAACGAGAAACATCAGCTGCCTCTACAATTGGTCACTTTGAAAATTTCTACAAAAAACTAACTGTTCTAGCTTAGCATTGTCATCTCACAGAACTAGAGTTTCCTTTAGAAAAGAAACTTTCTTATAACTTGCCAGGGAAACATGTTCTAGATTTACTGACTGATTGAACTTGTATAGCTGAGCTAAGCATCCTAGCAGATCCAGCCAAATCCTGGATATCTTGGCATTTACTGATCTTGTCACTTGATGTCATGCCACTGAATTCCTAACTGTGATGTCTCTCAAAACAGCTACATATTTCCCTGGTTTTAATGGAGTTTAATGTAGGTCAGGCTGTTCTACCTCATAGAAAAATCACCTTGGAGCTATTGCTATTGTGAAAAGCCCTGCTTCAGTGGCATTTAGAAAATAAAAGATGCTTCAAATAATAGCTACTTGAGATTCATTCTCATGTGATATCACTGAGGCCTGCTAAGTGCAATTATAGAGGTAGAATTCACAATTGCTTGTCACACATTGTTTCTTTTGCTGTATAAATTGTCAGCAAAGTTATCCAGCTTCCAGTTCTTGAAGATACTACATTATAACTTTAAAAGTGGTTCCAGGGAGACAGAAGATGGTGCTACTGGTGATGCTTAATTGTTTCAGCTAATGGTCCATTAAATGCTTAATATACAAAAGAAGCTTTCTTTGGCTGGTGGAGCCAGGGCATCCTGGGGACCTTGAACTGAATACCCTTCTTTTCCTGGGTGTCACACTACAATTACCAACACAGGGAAGTAAAATGACATTTAGAGTGCATGAAATAATGAATATCTTAAAAAAAAAAAAGCTAACCCCTCTGAACAAAAAATCTCCCAAAAACATGATAACAAAGTTTAGATAGAGTAAATTCTCAGGCTGAGTCAGATAGGAGAAGACAGTCAGACAGAGAGATTGAGATCAGTTTTAAGGTGGAGAGCCTCTCTCTACTGCAGACGAAGATGGAATGATTGCACGAATCATGGTGCAACCAGCTCTAAACGTGCTACCAGTTGTATGATGCCAGTGCAGCTGTAGCAGTGCGGAGCAAGGTGTAGACACAACTATTTGTGTATTTGCCCAGCTTTTCCTGGGTTTCTGTAGCCTGCAGCGAGCTCAATTGATGTTGCAGCATGGGCAGAACTAACTTTGTTGTGTCAACTTGAAGAAAAGCAGCATCTTAACCACAATATAATTTCTCTGAGAAATTATGGCTGTGGCCAGAGTTTCTTAGTTCTTGTTATTTAATGGCAGCTTAACATCTGTTATCGTTCACTGGGAAGATGGAGTGGTAACTGGTAAGGGGTTCTAGAATATGTGGGGTTTGGTTCTGCCCCCTCCTCAAGACATAATGACAGAGTTGCTTGCCTGGAGAGCCTTCAAAAGTTTGTCAATTTATATTTTAGTTTAGTGGAATTTGTGCTACCAGGGTCGAACAGATGCCACCAAATGTGGACAACCACCACCTCAGCACTCCTCATGTCTTTCAAATGGCAAAAATATTTTAATGCAATGTGTACCCCTCTGCAATACTGTTCTTGTTGGTTTTTTTTAAAAAAAACCCTCTTGAACATGCTAATAATGCTGTTAATGTTTCAGACCTTTTCATTAGTGAGGCCTACAAATTATCTCTTTTGCTTTGTATGTTGTTTAGGTTTCAATTTTCTTTTGCTAGAGGGACAGAGGGTCTAATGGGAAGGAGTATATTAGAGTTTAAAAGAAAATAGAAGTGTGTGTGAGTCACAGTGAACCTTCCAGACTTGCACCAAAAATGCTTTAGTACCTTACTATTATAGAGAACACAATTTGTTTCCCTACAACATTTACAATACTTCCACGCTTTTTTATCACAGATGTCACCATTTTAAAATTTCTTTATCAACAATGATAAGTCGATACCCTATATATTTTGATAAGGAAAAGAAAAACATACAGTTATGGGGATTCTGAGCCATGAGTTATTCTTGAATCTGCATATCAATTGTAATCTGGAAAACTCTGGGGATCCCCACCCTCTCTGGATGCTGAGCAGGATGGTTTTATTAGTTAAAACCCTGGCAGAAACTGTTGAGAGAACAGCAACCCAATATTTTCCAGCATATTAGAAGAGATGCTGCTTCTTCAATGGAATTGAACAACAATTGTCAGAAAGGGACTGAAGGAAATATCTCTTTGCATATGAGATCTTCATCCTTTGCCATGTAGTATAAGTCCTCAAAAATTATATGTTTGGAGATTTTAAGAAACAACACACAAGGTATGCTCCCTTTTTTTTTTTTTTTTTTTATTTTGGTACAAAGAAGAGTCTATACTATGGGAAAACAGGAATTTTTTTTGAACTGTTTGTTTCTGATTTTGCCTTACATGGAGAAGCATTGGCTGCAAAGGGGGTAGAAAGCAGGTCAGTTATGTATTTTGTTACACTCAGTTCATCCTCATATGTATGATGCCACATTAGTTATCAAAGTAGCATTTTGACATATATTTTCTTTGGGCAGAGTGAATGCAAGCAAGTAGACAATACACCTCACTGACTGTGCATGTGTAGCAAAAATCCTCCCAAAACTGGTGTTACCATCAGCGCTAGGGTGGTGGGAGGGTTAGCAAAGATGGGGGCAGCTCAGCAGCAGGTGAGAGGGTGGTGAACTGCTTCAGGTGGTGGCTGTGACCTCCTCCACCAGATCCTCACTGGCATGCCAAGCAAGATGACAGGGCAAGCAGGGCGGCACCTTCCCTTCAGAGAGAAGGTCAGAGCAAGTGAAGAAAGGCCTTGCCATACGGGAGCCTGGCACTGACCATTGCATCTCCATCGGTCCAACAAAAATCCTCTGCCCAAGGGAGCTCCTGGCTCCTGTGGTGTGTCAGCTGTGGGGAAATTACCACAAGGCCCTTGTCACTGCCCTGGTGGGGCTTCAGCCAGTGTTGAGAGCAGCCCTTTCTCGCGAAGTACTGCCCTGCTTGTCAGCGCGCCAACCCACTAAGAGGAATTGTTTCCTCTTAACAAAGGTGGCAATAGGCTTTGTGTTGGCTCCTGCTGTGCATCTCCATACAACTGGAACCACCATTACTGAAATATCACTCTGGACTCGAGCATTAGTTGTTTATTTTAATCCTGCTATCTATATGATAAAAGCATAATTTTCCTAAAAATGTTAGTTCTGACATGCTGTATTACTAAATTATTATTTTTCCCCTCCCAGTTCCTATCAAGTGTATCAAACAAACTGTTAAGAACAGTTTGTTGGAGCCAGATGATTCCTAAGCGGTCGGCATCAATCACGAGCAGAACATTTTGTCAGATGCTCAGCAGGACGTGTGCCGACATCCATCAGGGATAACTCAAGTCCTCCATGACACATTGAAGAAGTAGTGGAGTGGCAGTGTGTAGCACATGCAGGTACCACTGTTAGGATTCAGAGATACAGAAAGACTTTTTTTTTCCCTTTTTTTTTGAGGGGATACATGCCTATCAGTTGTTTATCTCTTCTCGCTATGCATCACCTAAGAAGACCCAGATTCCACGTTTCTGAGAAGTCAGACCTAGACAGAGCTGAGATTTTGCTCATACTGATGATTCTCTCCCCGGAGATTTGTAACCAGGTGTCAGGGGACCATTTTTACAGACAGTAAAGATTTTTGTGACAACATGGTCTCCCAGTGGAAAAACAGATCATTAAATTGATTTACTCTTTTTTCATATAGGCATGTCCTTACAATTGTTTGTAAGGAGTTTCTTTCAGATCAAAGTAAGGAGATGGGAAAGTCGTGACTGAGTGGGGTAGATGGGAAAGGAGAGGCCATAGGTATATACAGAATAGGCCACATGCTTTTCTACTTCATGTAAGGAGCTATACTGTAATTGGGATAGGTGATTAGAAACACTTTTCTGCCTTCCAGACTAGAGCCACCAGTGCTGGACTGTGGAATAATCTCTTCCACTAGGAAAAAATATTCAATGTTTTCTACAGAGTTAAAGGATCTCCATCAAAAGACACTAAAAGGGATCAGTCACAGAATTGTCAGCAGCCTAATGTTTAGTTTTGTTGATGGACTCTGAAGTTCAGACTTCCAGTTGGACACTGGAAAAGCAGAGCTCAGGCGTATGTCTACATTTGCCTGTGGTTTTTATTATAAACCAGATAAATTCTTCAGGATTTTTCTAAGGCACTATGAGAACATTTTAAAAATTTTTTAGAATTTCAGGATTTTATATTTTCCTTTTAGTTTAATCAAGGTGATGGCCACTTTGTCTTGAAAGAGGAGTTTAGAGTTGGTTCTGATATAAGAAAGGAAGGTCCCAGGGCACAAAATGTCACAGTGTGTTGGTCTTTCTCTAGAGAATACTTTTCGTACATTGTAGGCCTTCTGAAATGAAAATACACATGGAAACATTATGTTCATTTTCTGCTTGCTTTTATGCAATTAAGAGAGCATACAGTTTGAGCCAATTGCAACAGTCTACAGTGATGTCAGAATCTGATCAGATTGCACATGATGTAGTTCCTGTGGAAGAAATGTTTTACAGAGGTCGACTCTGTCTTCTTGGCACATCTTACTAGTTAATTTTTTGTTTTTTTCACATAACTGGGAAACAAAAATGCCTTTTCTCTGAAAGAACTTCATTTAAAAATAATGACCAAATAATTTTAATTCAAATGATTTTAATTTATCAAAAAGAGGTCACTACAGAACTTGTAAGGCTGATACTGAACTTTTCTTCTGAAGCCTGTTTCTCACTCTCCTACACTATCTTCTCTGGTTTCCTGCAGCCCCAAAATGATATCATTACTTTCTGTGCTAATTTTGAATTATTAGTGTCTTTCATATAGGTGCTATTGGCTTATAGACAACTACCTGGGAGTTTTTTCAGACTGCTCTTAATATAGCCAGCGTGTTTTACCGAGTGTCAGAACCAATTTTTTATTATGGAGTCTTCACTTCCAAAATAATTTATTAATAATATGAACCAAATTCTGCCTCCGGATATGTCCCTGAGTTTGCATCCTTGAGGGCCGTTCTGCCTAGGCTTTCATTTTTCAGGGTCATTCCCAATCTTCCTTCCAACAACTTGCTCACACCAGTGAGTCAGCAGGATTCACTTCTCCCAGGAAGGTCAGCACTTGCTTAACACAGAGAGTTCACAGGCGAAAATGGCCATTTGTGTCATTACGGATTAACCTCAGAAACAGATTCAATTGTGCTGAGCCATAAGTAATTTATTTCCAAGGACAGCCTTTCCATGTGAGCAGGGGACTGTCCAGCTCCCGGTCACAAGTGGGCTGCAGACAGGTTGCTGGGAGATAGTAGTGACAGTGCTGGCTGTGGGACACTGGACAACCATCTCTGCCATGGAGAGATTTAAAGTCCAGTTTCTGTTCTTTAACATGTGTGAAAATTGAGAGTGGGTCAGGACTGAGCAATAACTGAGAGTTTTCTCATATGTCCTGGGAAATGCCTGGGGTAAAGTCTCGGTTTTCTGATACTTGCATAACTATGAATATTGATTCTGCAGTATATTGTGTTTAAGAATCACTGCAGTTTGATTTAGCTTGAGCAAAGTATACAAGAACTCTCTTCAGAGTGTAACTGTTATTGCTTTGATGATTAAATAACCTTTATTTTTCTTGGCATTTCAGTCCAGCTAGTTAAGTCTTATGATCTAATTAGCATTTGGTATTCAATAGCTTTAGAGACTATCAAGAACCTCTAAATTAAATATTTCAGAAACAGAATGTCCTGTCTGAGTATTAAATAAAATTTGCTAAAACAAAACAAAACAATTTTTCTTCTATTCATTACTGTTTACATTCTAGTTTATTCAGTAATGTTTAATGCACAGAATGAAAACTTAATGACCCCAGCATGTAGCGTTTCACTTCTTCCTGAATTTCTCTTCGTCGTCTTTTTTTTTTCTCTTTCGTTTCTTGGGCAAAAGTTGACAGCCAGAAAATGTCCCCCATTTGCTGTTGTCTGAAAACCCTGGCAATGACTGAGCAATAATCCCTGGCAACAAATCATTTTCTGTCTGTCTTAATGAATGTCACTGTAGAGATAATGACCATTACTCATATATCAGTGGATAGTGTGTCTGAATACTTTGCTGTCTCATGCCATTATTCTAAATTAGTGTACCTAAGTGCAGAATAATCAATAGGATTCAAGTTTTATGAGAAAAACTGTTTGCTTCCTTACAGTGTCATTTGATAATTTTGCCTGTATCTGACTAGTATGCCAAACTGGGTGGCTTCCTGCATACAATATAACTGTCATTTAATAATAATTATACTTTTTAAACAATTTACCACTTGTCATCAGTCAGCAGATGAAAAACTATGAAAAGCTCATGTTATTCAAGTCTCAGATTTTAGTTGAGGACCATTCTTTGTTTAACTTCTCACATACAGTGAGAAAAAATAGATAATATTAGAGGTAAAAGGAAGCACCTTTTGCATCAACTTTACAAGAACAGAAGTGAACCAAAAAGTAGTTATTCATGTACCTATACTTTTTATCCCTGTTCTTTTTTTTTTTTTTGGTGGTAGGGCTTCATTCTCTGTATTCAAGTTGAGGGACTTTGGCCCTGTGGCTTGCTGCTTGAGGAAAAGTGGTGAAAATAGTTTGTTTATGGTCATAACAAGTGGAATATACTCTGTGCAGCAGAGTCTGAATGATAAAAAAGAAAGGGAAGGATGGCTGGTGTTTGTACCTTTTCATACAGAAGAACAAATTAGCCCTATGACACTGGGAACACCTCCTAAAAATCTAGACATACTGGTTAATATTTAAATCAGTAGTATGTGGAGGTCCCATGTGTGCCAAGGATTTTATTATGCCGTGTAAACCAGAAACACAGGTACACAGAAAAGCTTGTAGCTCAGGCAGGAGAGGATGCAGCTACACAGACGGGTGAAGTCCTCCAAATCACAAAGGAAGTCTGGGGTAGAGCTGAGAACTGAACATCAGTGTTCAATCAAAATCCATTGTTATAAACTGAAGATGTTTCACATTTTCTAAACACTAATTAAAAATAATATGAAGGTAGTAACACTGAAATAATAACAGCTTGATCCAAGAAATACTCATACCAAAGAGCTGTGCAGTTCAGGCATCCCTGATAGCACTTATATAAAATTATTTATTTCATAGTGAACCTTTCCAGCCTTCAGATCTATTCACTGAAGAAACTGAGAACAAAAAAACCTTGTTACGTGACCCAGCTCAGGGAAAGAAGCATGGAACAGGTATAGTGAGAGACTCCTTGCGTTGCTTTCCTAACTGCCTCTTTTGAAAGGGCTCCATCCCTGTGCTCCTGGTGCTTCAGTGGTCACAGTGGAGATGGGAGAAGAAGAGTCTTCTGGATGAAGAAATTGTATTCAGTGTGACTACTGCTGAGAGGTCACATTGGTAACAGGCTTTTACTTTCAAGCTCTCAACACTCAGAGATAAAATGTGTCTTTTAACTGTATGGTATCCATCAGTTCTCTTCGATACAGTGGATGATGCAGCATTCCACGGGGGAAGATCTGGTAATGGCTTTTTCCCTATCCTTCTCTGAATAGGCTAGTCATCCTCCTTTGCCCAGCAAAGCCTTCCTTTCATACTTCCATCAGACTCTATTTTTGTCCTTGTTTACAGAAGATGCTTTTTGAAGAAGTTGCTGTACACCTTGTTTAGTGTCTTCAGTTGGCAAATAGCATGCTGATTTATGTCTGCTTCTCTGCAGAAACAAAGGACATAGTTTTTGTGTTGAGACAGTATTTGAATGATAAGCTTTTGATAAGACAGAAATTATAATGGTGGGTGCTGGAGGAGCAGAACTTAATCATATCTATGTTCAATCTTGGCATCCATCATTGTTGTGTCTGACTGCCCCCCAAAATTATAAATGCAGCATCTTCTTTCAGGAGGGAATGGAAGTTGTTTGTTGTTTTTTACTTTTCAGAGAGGGTATAGTGAAAAGGTTGGGTGAGGAAATGGACTTTAGGGGTTTCTGGGGTTTTCTACATTATCTTTTCTAGTGGTAAATTTGACTTTAACCATGTAACTTGTGTTTTTTGCTCACCCACATTTCCCTCTTGAGCTTGACATTAACTTCCATCACTTAAGTTGGTGTATCTGACTCCAAATGCAACTCAGCAACACATTTACAAGTGAAAAGGAGCTACTTTTATCTCATCATATTTTGAATACTCTTAAAAATAATTCCTCATTCCCTTGTGCCTTTCCAGCATAAGCTCTCAAGAGAATATAAGACAAGGAAATGATACCATATTCTTTGATGCCTCCTTGGCTGAAGTGGAAAGGGGAAGCCTGAAAGAGGCTTTTAATTTATTTATTTATTATTTTTTAAAGATAAGTACGTTACCACTCAGAATGGTTCATTGCTGGCTATTGCTGACACTGGTCACAGCCTCCTACTGTCTGCTTCTTCTTTCTTTGAAACAGCAAGATAATTTTTATCATTGTGCAATTTATCTACTCATTTTGCTAGGATGTCATGAAAATTAAGCAGTATGCTTTTCTACTTCCCCTGCAGATACATGCACACACTCCTTCTGCCAGCAGATTTTTTTCGACTTGATGAATAAAGATTATTTGAACTTAATTCCAAGGAAATATTTGGAAAAAGTACTTTTAACAATACCACCTGCAAGTGTAGCTGAAACAATGCCTGAACTTTTCTAGGTCACAGTTTTTGCTTTTGCACACTAAAGTCTGAAGAGCGGAAACATAAACCGCAGAAAGAAAGGCTGGTACACAGGTGCAATAGTTGCTATTGAACCGAAAACATGGTGCGGTTTTTGTGGTAGTTGCCATAGCAACAAGATCATTTACAGAACATAATCCCATTAGGAGAAAACATTTTTAAACTGAGCTAATTGTACATGAGCTTATATTGCTTCACAACCTGTTTTTGGAAGATTTCATTTTTAGGATACTAATAAAAGACTGATTAAAAGCATTACACATTGTCCTAAATTGCCTACAGAAAGAGAAGAGATAGGAATTATGTAAATTATTGCAGGTATCCTTAGATTGAAGCAGTATGATCAAGTAAATTAATTCATGTGCTTATTTCTGTATTAAAAGTCATAAGATAGGAGCCATACCTATATTGTAGTATCAGCTTGGTCAGATTCTGGTCTTGACAAAAGTATTCCTCAAATGGTCCTTTTCTTTAGAGACTGTGTTAATTCCTTAGAGTTATATGTGTCCATTTTTTTTTAATTTTGGTGGAATTTGCCCTGCACTGACTTCTACACTAAGGTGTAGCAAGTCAGTTGACAATTGACTGAAAGCAAGCTTTGTAAAAAGCTTGTAAAATAGCAGAATGAGTAAAACTAGGATGAAAAGTATCAACTGTGGGAAGGTAAAGTCAGATTTAGGGGAAAAAAAAAAGGAAAGTAAAAAGCAGTGCTGAGATCCTCAGGCGCTGTAAGGAAACAGGGATTTCCAGCTAAATATTCTAAGAAGTCATGTTCAAAAGTCTGTCCTTTATATTTTAGCCTTGCTTCAGAGCAATGTTGCTGCCACATACCTGTACCATAGAAACAGAGATATTGTTAATGGTTAAACAGCAGGATTGTACCTATTGAATTATAGCTGATGGTAATATTCTGCTTAGTAACGCTTCTGGCTATCAGTCACATTATTCAAGAAGTGATCTGTGGAATTCATTGGCACCACGAGTCAGGGAGGTCAAGCACTCAGAAAGTTTCAAAAGGGATTTGGATATCTGTATAGCAGCTAAAAATACCTGCAGTTACACAATATTGGTGATTTTACCTCTTTGTCTCCTTTTCTATGCCCTTTTCTCCACATGCAGCTACTTTTAATTTACGTCCTATTTACACCCGAAACAAATGGAACTGATGTTGTGGAAGGCATGGTGTGGTCTATGTTGTCCTGGTTTTGTTAAAAACAAGTTTCTCTTTCAGTGAATTTTGCCTGTCAGCTACAGCCTTCATATTAACTGCATTTTCCTGGATAACCAGACACATGTTTTGGTAAACATAGCAATGGAATGCAAACTTATTGATAAGCATGGATGGACATCTCGCAAGAGGGGCGACGAGAAACAAGTGACCAAGAAACTGACCAACTATGTATAACATTCCATTCACGTGAATACTTCATATAGAATGGGAGATCACGAGGATCTCGTCCCTTTTTTTCCTTTTTCCTTTTTCCCTATGGCCGACATTAGGAGAGGACCCTGCTAGTCGTCCCTGCGAACTGAGGCCTAGTGACAGACTGAATCCAGCTCCGGTTGGCTGTGGAGTCTAATCCAGGACTTTGGGTGCCGGCTCTGCAGTTGCTGAGGCTTTCAAGATTGGTTTTGTATATTTTGTATTATTTTCTCTATTCTTATTAGTAGCATTAGTAAAACATCTTTAATTTTTTCCAACTCTCTTCTCTCTGTTCTTCTTTTCCTCCCAATCGCCTGTCCTTAGTGGGAAGGGGGGAGAAGGAGGGGCAAAAGGGGGAAGTGGGGGAGAAGAGGGGGTTAACAATACATCTGCCAGGGTTTTATTGTCACCCCGCAATCTTAACCCTCGACATATGTGAACACAAACTCTCATGCAGTTCAGCAATCCTACAAATCTTGTGAGCAGCAAAGCCCAAAATTCTGAAGGCCAAACAGGGTCTTGGTGTGTAGGTACACAACTTTATATAAGGATTCACTGATTTCAGTGGGAGCTTCTCCAGTTTACGTAGATCCCTAGGAAACCATCTTTGAAAGGCATGAGGAAGATGCAAAATGTGTGCATGGTGTGCATGGAGGCAGACAGCTCAGAGACAAACCCATCTTGGTCTGGGATGCAGCAGGGGCTGTTGTCTGGAATTGAAATGTCTATAAGAAGAGGTTGTGGAACAAATTGTCAACGTAAGCAGTGACAAGGAGCCACGACCATGAGGTGACGTGAAAGCGCTAATGGAAGTCAAGGATAAAATAGCAAACTTGTGAGCTTGCAGCATATAGGCTCTTGTCTAAAACTACCAGAGGCCTGGAAGGTGGCACATGTGACGCTGGTCTTCAGGAGTTTTTAAGGGCTTGCATTAAAAAGAGATCATGGGAACTACAAGATGGTAAATGTGATGTCTGGAAAAAGATCCATAGTTCACTTGGGAGCTGTGGACTTGGCTTTTCCCTAAAATAAAAATAATTAGAAAGCAGATCTGCCTTACAAACTTTCACATCAGCAGCCATGTGGGCAGGGAGCTCCAGCCGCTACAATTCCCTCTTGACTGGGATTTCCAAAAGGCAGTTGACATGGTCCATCACCAAAAAATAAAAAAATATTTTTAAAAAAAAAGGAAATTAAGAAGTGTGAAATAACAGGGAACATTTTTTTCCTCTGTAGAAACTGACAGAAGATAGGGAGCAGATTAGGTGCAAGTCACTGCTGCTTGTAGTAGAGAAGTTACCAGTGAGGTTCTGCAGGAAACTCTGCTATTGACTATACCTCTAAATGACTTAGGAAAAGTATTGAACAATGTTATGATTAATTTTGCTAATTATGCTAAAGCATACAAGGCAGGAAAAAAAAAGCTTACTGGGAAGAATTGCAGGAGGGCCTTATGAGACTGTGACTAGGTGAAAATGGTAGACAAAATTCAATATACATGTAAAGTGATGTAAAGAGAAAACATAATCTTAGCCTTACATATAAAATAACTTGTTCTGAGATGATCCTTAGAAATCAGAGTGATGTCTTTGGGTTATGTTGTAGAGGTTAAAAAGCTAAACAGAAGAAAATAGAAATTATAACCTTTGAAAGATTCAAAGCTGAAAGAGTATCCAACGAGTGTTTCATCTATGTGTGTCTTGTGCTTTGTAGTCTTTCTTGGGCATCTGCTTTTTGCTGGAGACAGAACATGGATCAAGATGCATTCTTAACCTGTTCCCTATAGCCATCATTAGTCTAAATTCTGAATGCAATTTTTCTTTATTTGAAAGTGTACACGAGTTATATTTACAATGTTCTCTTTAGTTCTCTTTTAAGTTCCTCTTCAGAATGAATGAATCATCTTATGAGTGGCTTTCAACTTTGTGAAGTAACTTTATGAAGTTTATTGTTCTTTTCTTTCTCTGTCTCTCACAAAACACCCGGTATGCTAGTAGGTGGCAGTATATCCACAAACAGCAGAAAGAATATTTGCTGTACTGATGGGATTCAAATATTTGTTTTCCTTGACTGGCAAACATGGAAAATATAAAGTCAGAAGAGCTTTCTTTCTCCTCTTCACAAGAATGTTACAGAAGAGAGGGAGCAAGTAAAACTTAGTGTAATACAACTGAATTTGCAAAAAAATTCAACAGATCCAAAAGATAGGTGGTAATATTGTTTAAGTGGGCATTAAATGATGAAGCATAATAGACTCTCAATATCCTGTTTAGAAGGTTTTAATGTGGTCAATGTGATAGAAACTATTGCAGTGACAGGTGTCTTTCTCATGATCTACTACAGATTTCCTCCAAAATTCTTCAGCTACACATTTTGTGTTTTAAAAAAAAAAAAAAAACAAAAAAAACCAAAAAACAACAAACAGCTGCAACTCTACAAAAGAGTAACTCAGTTATAACAAAATTTCATTTTTACTTAAAAAAAAATGTTTCTAGGTTGCTGAAGTGTCCCACTTGATATTTTAAAGATTAAAAATGAGGTGACAGGTCTATGGAGAGGAAGGAGTCTGTAAAACCTTTAATGTTTAAAACTGTGTTACAATAAAAACCAACAGGTTGAAATGAAAATATGCGAAAGTAGCAAAATGAAATTATGTAATTGATCCAACACAAAGGAAAAACACCATGAAAAATAATGGATATTTTCACTCTCCATCCTCTTTGAAATCTTGAAAACTGTCACACTTTTGCCTAACTCTACTAGCTAATAAGTAGGATTTTTGACCAGAGTGTTTTCATTTCATTGTTCACTGCACATCATTAATCTAGTTCTTTAAGGCAAAAGCATAAGTGACTCTCTCTCTCTTTATTCTTTTTACTTCTCCTTTTCTAAATCAACTAAAATCTCTAAACTCTAAGGGTAGCTATTATGCCTGCAGTAAGAAAAACGCATTGCTTGCAAAACAACTTTGATTCTTGTTTCCATGGGATTTTTTTACTCAGGTTTAACATTTCTGCCAAATCATGTAGTGCTGACCTGTATGGTAAGCAATTGATTTTACTAGGTCATTAAAAAAATCTTTAGACAAAATCATTTTAGTTTACAGCCTTTTCAGATCATGATGCTCAGTCTGATTGTTGATAACAATAACATTTTACATAGAAATGAATCAAGAATTAGGATGGCAGAGCAATACTAACCCCTGATCCTCCACTCTTAAGGGGACATGTTTGTGTCAGGGCAATTTTTAAAGTCAGGCTGGGTCTTCTGTAGCACTGTTTAAATCTGACACACAGTAAAATACACATGAGAGTGCTGCCCACCTTCCCCAGAAAGTATGAATGGTGGGAGAGCCTTGATTTTGTATCCCTGAGTCATCTCAAACACCTGGATTGCTTTAGCTTGCTTAAGGCATTAAGCACCAAAATATCCCTCAAGAGGCAGCATGGTCTTGTGTGAATTTCTTAAAACACTTAGGTTTTTACCTTTAAGGCTTCTTTTGGGATGCTATTTTGTTTCCTGCCATGCTTAAGTGATTGTTGTAAAAGTTTACCACTTCAAAGCATTGATGCTGTGAACATGAAAGTCAATGAAATCATCATGTAAATTTTTATTAAGCATGAGAGATCTTCATCTGTATATTAAGGACTGGCCTACATTCATAAATGCTGAACCAAAGATAAGCTCTTTCTTCAAGGTTATGCTAAGTTGTGCTGTTCACTCAGCACCTGCTCTAATGGGGTCTCATTCAAATGCTACAATAGAAAAAGAAAAAAAGATATTTTATTCATCTTAGCTTTTAGTAATCCTTCAGTTGAAGGATTTTCCAGGTGGAGAATTAGTACAGAGGTTCTCTCTCTCTTTCTCTCTTTTCTTTTACTCCTGCTCCAACCACTGTTGAGCAAAACCCACTGACTCCTTTGGGCAGAGGCCTCCACAGCTCTGAGACAGGGTGTATATGGGGGTGAACATAGGGTACCGATCCTTTAACTTCAGGGATCACTTTCTAAACTTCTGGTATTACTTTCCTTACTGTCAGGAACCTGCTTCAACTTTGGCATTGACTCAGGGACCAGAGACACCTGAGTAGCCTCATGTTATTTCAGATGAATCTGATAAAACAAGGTCCAGGAGGCAAAGTCATCTGCTGATAAGAAACAAACTGGGCTGCACAGCTGTTGGACAACATTTAGTAGACAACATGATTTTGGAATGTTAAGGAGGCTGGTGATATTTTCTCTTTATGGATTTGCATCCCAGCTGCAACCCCCCACCCCATCCCACATTCAAGCAGATCTAGTGTTTCTTTGATAATTTCCATATCATAGCTGTGGTATTTTCTGTGTTAAGGAACTAGGTATTGATCCCTCTAATGCCTTACACTGACTTATCAGAATTTCATTTGTTTTGTTATTCATGGATAGTTTATGAATTTGAAAAAGATCTGAGTTTTCCCATCAGAATTATATATGGCTCAATAGTATCTTTTTGAAGAAATGTGTTGTCTTTTAAAATTGTATTATGCAATATTCATCCTAGTTATTTGGGTTTTTTAAATAGAATATGATCTGGTTTTAAATTGGCTCTCTGTAGTACTAGACCTGGGAAGATCAAGTTAACCTGTATGATCCCTGAATTTTAATTTTTTTTTAAACTGAAAAAATATACTTTTCAGATTGTGAAATCTTCTTTTTACCTCTTCTCCTCATGCATTTTTCCTTCAGCTTTCTTTTCTTTGTTTCAGTTGAGATTGTCAGCAGAAGCTTCATGAACTTAGAAACTTCCCTCATAAGTTTTCTAGTCCAGTTCTGCATTTTGAAGCAAAAAGAGTAATCCTTAAAATTGAATGACTTGAAATTGTCCAAACCAGACCCAAACCCCAAGTCTCATAGGGTTTCTGCATCAGTCTATTATAATATTATGGTTTCTACATTTAGTCAGGCATTTCTATGTGGAGCACCTCTAATAGGAAGTGTAAATAATTTTCATATCTGTATTTGGTTCTTGTGAAAATCTGGCTTTGCTCTTTTTTTGTGACTTCCTCTCTGTGCTGGATTTTTTCAGATCTGTGTATCATGCGAACTAGAGATGGATTCTGAGAGTAAATCAAATTTCATCCTTTTGCCTTCCATTTTGTCATGCTAGCAGTGAGCAGAGCAGTCCAGAAAAAGGCAGCGCTTACGTGCACAAAGGCTAAGTATGAAAAAACTGCATGGGTGGCTCTCTTCATTTTGGCTGGACAACTTCTTCCTGTGCAATGCAGCGAAGTATGCAAACATCTCCATCGGGCCACACCTTTTAGGGTCTCTGCAGACAAGGCTCTCCTGCAACCCAATGGGTCAGGAGGTACAATGTGCTGGATCTCAGGCATGCTGTGAGGCACAAAGAGGAGGGAGACATAGAGGGCAGATGAAGAAGCAGGTAGTGCAGGAGTGATGCTAGGGCTGGGAATGGAGAAATGCTCAGTTATGAAGTGAGCTGGAAGCAGATAGGAACTCCATACTCAGAAGTATCTATCTGAATTTAAATTTGATCCCACATTCTAGTTCTGAGTGTTTGTATATAGCCTGATCCAAAGACCGTGGGGAGGAAGAGAACTTAGAGTCTAGTAAAGTTCATATTTTTATATATATATATATATATAGTTTTTAATTCTTCTCTCCTGACTAGAGGCATCCTAGTATCTTATTTTTGGTTTTTAAAACAAACAGACAACAAAAAACCTTTTGTTTTGCCACCATTCATTAATTTTCATACATTTTTTGGTGTTGATTCTCATGGATTCTTATTGTGGTAGCTGCCATGACAAAATAATTTCCAGGGAAAGAGAGCCTACTAGGTAGGTACTACAGTATTACAATTAAATAAAGCTTGTGGGATAGTGTAGAGAGGAAAAAAAAGAAGTTAATTTTGAGGCTACTCTTCACATGCTCTGCTTTTCCAGCAATTGACATGTGTCCCTTTTTTTGCCAGACACTGAGTTTTCTCACTCACCCAAAAGAAATCCAAGAGACTTCAATTGTCCCTTGCTGTTCCTGGAGCATTAATTCTAAAGAAGATATAATTGCTGAGTTTTAATATGACTTGTGCTACTCCTGCTAAATGCCATGATAGGACCCCCGCTCCAACACTAATGCGTAGGATCTGATGCAACATAATTATTCAATTGGTGTATCGTAAATCTGAAACCCCAACTTCTTTCCTTCTTTTTCTTAAATTATTAAAAGGATAAAAATAGTATTTCCTCTTTTCTTGAAGTTTGAAAAGCCCCTATCTGAGCACCACAGAACTCCCCTTAATGAGTGTTTTCAAAAATGTACCAGGAAATAAACTTGTCCTTTGAAGGAGATAAAAAGTCTAGAAACTCTAAGCTACATTTGATAGAACAAATATCTTTCTACAGAACCCACTGTGTACAATAATAAGCTGCAATATGGAGATACCTGAAAAAAATAACAAGCAAAGTTTTCATCAAGGTCAAATCTGACTGACTTTCTCCTTGCATTTTAAAAAGGTTCTTGTGGGAGGAATTGTTAATGACTTTGAAAATGTTTAAGGAAGTGAATGTCACAACTGGGAATATCCAGTCTAAAGGTTATACGTCAGCGTTTGTATGTAGTTCAATGGGCAAGCTGTTATAGTAACAGATTAGGAAAAAGGTATCCAAAGCAAACAGGTCTTTTCCAAAAATCCAGTAACAACCCCTCTGAAGCAGAATCTGTGGTCTTTTCTGTGTTCCAAGGAAGAATGTTTTGGAAAGCTCAATCTAAGTAATTTTCCTTTTTCTTTTGAGTTATAATTCTGTATTTTTACAGTTGCTTTTTAGAGTCTCAAGCACGGATCAGTCTGCCCCTCTTTGTGAACTCTGTTAAATATGGTGCTCTCAACCCAAAGAGAGAAAAAGGGATAAAAGTAACCTCTGTATATAACTGTGTAACCCAATCACTGAAAATAGTCAAGCTTGTGGTAACCCCAAAACCCAAATGTACTTGCTTACGGCATCCTAAATTAGAGGTTATGTGCCAAACAGTAATGCATTGGGACTCAGAGATTTATCAGACAGGATGAAGGATGTTGGGCAAAGGTGTTCTTGGAAAAGAAACAACAGTGCCATTTGAGAGAGATGTAGAAATAGTACTCTCTTGGAATAATGAAAAGGAGCAACTCAATGTGAAAACTCAGTTAATCAAATGTCTATCACTAAATATAAGGCTTAGCTGCCTCTGATCTTTCCAATGTCTCCTCTGGGCATTTTCACCACCGCTTCTGTTTAATAACCGCTGTGGTGGTTATATCTTTATTTTTTTTTTGTGAAAGGAACTAAACCTTGCTTTTAATTAAGTAATCCTGCTAGTGGCAGCTAACAAAAATCTCTGTAAGTCTGGAAGAAAAACAGGGTGGAAAAGGAAAGAGTTTTGGTGTCTTGCCAAGGGCAGGAAGCTTTTGGCACTTTTGGAGGAT
Organism: Nesoenas mayeri; assembly: GCF_963082525.1. NCBI lineage: Eukaryota > Metazoa > Chordata > Aves > Columbiformes > Columbidae > Nesoenas > Nesoenas mayeri. The sequence continues at coordinate 112,547,867 of NC_137543.1, forward strand.
GTTTGACATCATTACAGTCTCTGAATTTTCCAAATGCAGAAAAAAGACACAAAATTGAGTAACTTATTCAGTTTGCCCACTAGTATTGCTGTATTAGTGTATATTGACTTCAAATCCTGTCTCCAGATATTGAGAGACCAAAGACATGTTATTGTTTTGGGATTATGCCGGCGAAATATAATTCCATAAATGTCTTGGTTGCTCTGTTTTCACCTGCTCATGCATCACTGGCCAATGCCAGAGAATGGCCAAGACAAGCCTTTCATCTGATTATGGCTATTCTTAGGTTATAGTTTTGGTTGAAATCAAAACATGATCCTGAAATTTTTATTATTTTTATTTTAACATAGACAACTCTGTTGTAATGGAAAGGAGGAAAATAATATGCTTCTTAATATCCCAAGGATAGAAACTGTAAGACTAGACAGCAAAGAATGGACAACTTTGTCTTTGAATCCTCAAATTTTCAAACTGTTCTGAGGATCTTTCACAATTAGCTGGTATTTCTGTGAGTTTCTACTGGAGCACTTAGCTTTATAGATGTCTTTTTTGTTTGAACGCTTTGTAGTTGTGACAAAACTGTACAAAACTTCTAAAGAAGGGATGGACTCCATACATTTGCAAGAGTATAAAATGTAATTATTTCCTTTTTTTTCTCTTTCTCATTTAAGTGGTAAACCATAAATACAGAATATTTTTAAGACCACGTAAGTAATCCTGTATATCTGCTAGACATTTCTAGTATGAAATTAATGTGTTAACCACTCCAGAATGTTTCTTGAAAACCACTTAGGACATATGCTTTGAAAGTTTGGTTCCATTCTGAAAAGTGACAGTACTAAAGTGTCACCTTTTAACTTATCAGATCTGCTCCATATGTGCATTCAGAGTTTTATCTGCTGACTTCAGTGGCAAAAATATGTCTCTGCTGCTTGTTTTACTCTTGTTCATCCTCCAGAAGTGGCACAGCTCCATGAAGAGATCTCGATTCTGCTCCTTTCTGTGTATCTTTATCATTAGAAATGTTTATTGAGTTTTAATTAAAAGGATATATCAGATAGCCTCAAGAGACTGTATCCGAATCAGTGATATTGCGCTAGTTCAATATATACGTTGACAACAGCAGAACTACTAAGATATGATAACAGACCTAATCAGTTCTGCACAAATGTTATTTATTTACTGATGGTCATGTAGCAGAGAGGGAGGATCCAGGCTGGCCTCAGATGCATAGTGATTTTTTTAGAATGGCTACTGGGAGAGGAAATGGGAAGTGAATAGCCCATTTCTGAAACTAATAGATTTGCTCTGACATTTCTGAGAGACATCAACTTCTGAACCCCACGTTGCCATCTTTACTGGACTGCTTTGCTTAGAATAATTCTTTGTATTCCTGAGGGGTAGAAAGGCTACCTAAGGGTAATGTAAAAGGACACTCAGATCATGTTAAGGTTTTTCTTTTGGCTCTGTGTACCTGAGCAAGGGTAAAGCAATCCTGTTGTTCACATTTCTGTTCACAATTTTGCCAGAATGTTATTTTTAGCTTGCTAGAAAGGCTACTTTGTATGTATGACTCATGTATGCCATACTGCTGAGTACTTTTATATATTATTGATACGACCATGCATTTTCCATGCAATGGGCATTTCTCTGTCACCTTCATTGATGTCTGAAGCTCTATGGAGAAAAAAGCTAGCTCAAAAAAAACAACTCCTTATTAAAGATAGACATGAGGAGTTCAAAATGCAAGCTTTTCTTCCCCTAGATCCAAGTGTGTTAAAGTCCTCAAATTATCTTATGAGGATGAACTATAATTATGTAATTTACAATGGGTTAATATTTGGAGGCTTGATCTCTATCCAAATTTCCTGGCTTGAACCCAGCATCAATTTTTCACGAGGGGAAAAAACAAACAAAGCAAAACAAAACCAAAAAAAATCCACAAACAAACAAAAACACACACACACACACAAAAACCCAAAACCAAACAAGCCAAACCCAAAACAACAGCTAATCATAAACACATTCTTGTGATGATCACATGCTTGGAAACAATGGTAATGAATTTTCTATACATTTTTAGACAGAAAGCAAAACCTATAATGGGATTAAAATGTACAAGAGAAGCATTTAACCTCTTCTCCAAAGCCCTTCAACCTCCCAGAGTAGTACATTTGGATTTTTTAATAAATTAAACAAATAGCAATTACAATGGTAGGTTCACAGAATTATACTTATGTCATGTTATTATTTATTTGAATATAGTTTTAGAAATGAGATACTACAGGATTTTCATGTTTTCTGCTTGCTTTACCTTTATGTATCATTTAATTACAAAGTGTTATTCAGCCCCTGTTAGTAAGTTTTTCACCTAGAAGAGGTCTACAGGCTTTCGTGTGTAGCTCTATTCCACTCCCCTGGATGATCACTTATTTTAATGTGAGAAATAAACATAGTGAGAAAGGCTCTTAGGCAAATTGTTTCTATCTTGAAATACTTTTCCACATGTATATCACCCTCAATGCAGCCAAACTGAAAAAAACTTTCATAATTACTGTTATATACTGCTTTTAATAGCCCGGTAGAAGAAAGAAAAAATAAAATTGAAACACTAGTTCATGGGACTGACAAGATAAAAAGATATCAAAGATGGGTGGAGGTAGAGAGGCAAGTGAAGCCAGCTCAAAAGTGTCTAACACCAACACCACACTGAGTCACAATAAGGGTACAACACCCCAACAGAAGTTGCCATGTAAATCATACCCCTGTTTCTTTAAATCAAGTAATCTCTTTGGGATTTACACGCCACTGATTTGACGTTAGAAGAAATAAATGGATGTTGTGTTATTCTTGGCTTAGTAGACTATTATAAGGCTCATTGCTCCAGGCTGTTGACCAGCTTATTGATGACATTAGGGAAAGGTGAATCAATATTGGTTATTAACAATCCTTTTATTGCCGTGAGCTGCTTGTGCATGTGGGATATGATCACAGGATCAGCTATGCCGTCCCCAGCTCTGGTATTGATTCTACCCATGAAACAGAAATATAAACAGCAAAAGCCATCTTCTGCTTCCCTCAAACTGTTTGCTGTCTCCTGCTATAAAATAAGGTGGATGTTTTTTAAGGGTGTATTTTCAATTCATTGGGAAAAATTTCATTTTTCAGATTAAAAAATGCAGCCATGGGCATTGCCATTGCATTGAAAGTACTCAGTTATAAGCACCTTCAGATGTCTCTGTACCCTACTTGGATGCTGTCTCAGAAATATTCCTCTCATCTCCTCAAGGTTACACTCTGGATAATCTAGTCACTTTTTTCCCAGGGGCATGGGATTCATTTTAACTAACTTTGGCATTTAAACCTTAGGTGTTTTGTTAAAAAATGTCTTCTAGGCTTACTGTAGTCAATAGAGAAGACCTCTTAATAGGCATTTGTAGAAGATAGTTCTCTAAGACACTGAAGATAAATTGTCCTCTTGAGCGTCTGTTTCTGTTGACAACAGAAGCAGTCTAATCAGCTAGCTATGTGTAGGAGCTTGCTTTTCAGACTAAAGACGGATTAAGCCAATCCTGCTCAATATTGTCTTCTGAGATAGCACACTGACCTAGGCAACATGCAAATTGTAATTATTGGTAAAGCAAAACAAGAATTTAACACAATTTAACCATATGCTCAAAGAAACCGTATGCCAAAATATATGGATTGCATTCACCCAGACATGTAAAGATAAACATATAAATATAATACCTATCTATCTATCTATCTATCTCCTGCTTAATATCTAGAAGGAAATGAATCCAAGGAAAATTTGAGCAATTGGGTCTATTATTTTTCTCCATTTTAAGTGCAATGTTGTCTCCTCTACTATAGTACCTGAGATGACACATATATTCAATATATATCCTTATGAAATTACTCTGAAGGAAGTAAAGGAATATAAGCCCCATTTCACAGCTGATAAACGGTGACAGACCAGCTAATGCCTGAATTTAGGCTTCTCTCTCTTTCTAATTTCAATATATTTAGATGGTGACAAATTGACTAAACTTACAGAGGGACCTCTACTAGAGACTTGAGCTAGTTTCTACAATATAGATTCAAACACCAGATACCTTCCCAGTCTTCTTCTTCTTTTATTTTTTTTTCTTTTTCCTGTGTATTGTCTGAGAAAATCTGCTGGCTCATCATTCTTAGTTTAGATGGCACGCATTTGTTTCCTTGGAAAGACTGTTCAAACCTATTGGACACAGCAACAGTATTTACCTACATCTTGTGCACAACCTGAATAACCATTGAGTTTTGAGAAGAAAAGTGAATATAAATTACTTCGTTATTTTTGAGTGATGGGAGACAGGGGTATTTTAAAAAATATTGTTCCTTTCTGCTGTTTTTCTTTTCTGGGGTTTTCCCTATCTTTTTATATCTGTCACAGTTTTTATTCCTTATATCTTCTGTTTTCTCTCAAACATAATTTTTAAGGGTTCAGGCATGGTATTTTTCCTTTGACTATGACTTCTTATTTTGGTACCACCAAACCTGTGTGCCAATATCTACCTTTTTTGTTCAATTCAGAAAGAAACTTAGTGTGCAAAGTAATCTGGTTCTGATTTTTCTCACAATAGACTTGGTGGTTTTGAGAGAAACTTTTTCAGTTGTAGCGTTCTGCTTCAATTTGATTGTTTTTCTTCTCTGAACTGACTTATCACAATGGCACACTTAACTACTTTTGGATGGTAAATACCATCTGAAGCTTTGGTAGCCAGTGTGGGGGAGTACAATTTGGGGCTTAGAGGGGATGAGCCATGCTCTGGAGACTCGTCTCTCCTTCCCTTGGCTACGGGAGGGATGCAGTGCTTTGGTGATGTGCCAAGAGTCAGGTGTGATGAATCTGGGCCAGCGAGTCCTTTGCCAGCTCATTAGATGCTAACAGTTACATGATGGAAAGGAATAGTTTAACAACCAATTCAGGTTAAGATTACTCTTTTTTGATAACTAGACCAAAAAACCAAAAATTGCTGTGCATGCAAACACAGGCACTAGGAATGCTTCAGTTTCATTCAGAGCCCAAATCATCACTTTTCTTCCTAAATCTGTCCCACTGACAACAAATAAGTGTATCCAATGTGTATGGGATTAATCATGCTCCTAAGGACATGATCAGAAGTTTCTCATTAATTTTAGTGAAGTTTGTGTCAATTTCTGAGCTACAAGGGACTTCTGTTTTTAATTTTGGTTGTTAAGAAGCCAAATTTGTTAAGGATTTAACCTGGTTTACCGTCTTATTTTCTGATATCCCAGGAATTACGTGGTAGAAATGAGACTGTTTAGCTTGTACAGCCCAAGTTGTGCAATACACATGTGCAAGTAGAAGCAGTTTTGGGACTTCTCCTCAGGATTTTCTACCAATTTCTGTTAAGTCTTTGGACATATTAATGCAGTCCTGACTCAGGACTGACTGGCAAGTTTCACTCTACTGTGCTGGTTGGGAGAAAGGAGGAGAATCCACTTTTCCTTCTCAATTTCTCAGCATCCAGCCTTTGGTAGGTACCAACCAGGGACTTCCAGGATCCCCTAAAATGTTTGAAATGTGTCAGCTTCAGAGACTCTCAGCAGAAGCTGCGGTGCCCTAAAACCCTGCTAAAAATCTCACCTGAAGGTCTGTTTCTTTTCTCCTAGTGATGGTGGCAGGTTGCTGATCTCTTCAGAGTGGGTCCTGTGGTCAGTAAGGTGCTCGGCTCACCCCACCAAGGATTAATGTCTGTCAACAAGGTGGCTCATTGTCATTCTGCGGTGAAGATGGAAGAAATCTGCCCGTAGCGACACAGTGATGGCAAGGTCGGTGAAACCGAGGTGGGGGAAGAAAAGAGTTTGCAAGGCTTTTACTCTCAGTGGGGGAAATTAAAGGTGGCTTGTGTTATAAAATATTAAATAGTGATTTAATCAGCAGTGAGATATGTAAGTGAGCTTAATTAGAAATACATATTATTCTTTGACTTTAAAGCACAAAATGAAAAATTAAAGCAATCTTAGAGGATATGTAATCAGCGAGGAATAATATGTTGGAAAATGAGCCTGATGTTGTAATTGGTGTATGCAATTAAAATTAATTAATTTTAGTTAGCATACATGCATGCAAATATGAAATCAACGAATTTCAGATATTAAACTCATAATTATAGTGATACTATTGCCAGAGCTAGTGACAGAGGAATTGACTTTTCAATGGTAAATACTTGCTCTTCAGATTTGAGGTCTGTTCTCTCTGGTATCGTGTCAAGCTGAAATCTAATGATTAAAACTATCTGATCAGCCATGACTGAAAAACAATTTTTAGAATCCCCCTCATTCTGACTTACACTTCTTAGCTTCTCAGCTATATCAGTCATACTCACCTACGGGATAACTGCAAGACATTTTTCCATCAAGAGCAATTTGAGTTTAAGAAGTTCCCACCCACATACTCACTGGTTGATTTACTGGTTGATACACCTCTCCACCCCTAGATTGCTCTCCCTGTCTCTTTGCTAATATAGGTTTGCAGAACTGTGCTGTAAACCAACCCCTCAAATGATCCAGCTTTGTGAAAAGAAATCTTCCCACTGGTTTCTATGCAGATTATTTCATTCTTTAACAACTATTCATCAAACAAAGTGATTTTCTTTATTTCATCTACAAATAAAACCCAGAATGCCAACAACAAAATTTCTTTTGTGTAAGAAAATTATACGCAGTAGCAGCCCTGTGGGCTCTGGTCAAAATTTGCTTTAAGTCTTTACAGTTCCTTGCTTTGGAGCCTGACATACTGTTACAAAAGTTCCTGCTTTTCCAAAAGTCATCCAAGGTAACATAGGAACAGTTTTAATGGAGAATGATTATATCACTGCTGAAATGAATAAAAAGTCTAAAACAACAGAAGTATGATAACTATAAAACTACAGCTATTATTAAACATTAGATAGGGTACATTATGCTCTGACTTTTTTTGATCCAGTTCAGCCTAGCAATCAGCACCACATTAATCGCCTTCAGATTAAATATGCAATCCAAAACAGAAAGCTCTGTTGGCTTCAAGTATCACTATATAAAAGCCTTTAAAGTACCTTTAAAGCAAGCTTCCCTGTTCTCCCATAGTATCAACATACATGGAAGGAGAATTCAAGGACAGACTCTAAAGGAAAGAGATAGGGAAGATGTGCTGATGAGTGAGAAGGAGGTCAGAGCTCTCCTGCTGCCACCCCTGCGGACCTGTGCACCCAGCACACCGGACTCCACCGTGCCTTTAGCTGTCATTTACTAAAATATTCTCTCCTGTTCTGGCAGTGATCTATTCATTGAAAATGCGTTTCCATACTAAACCCTCCAGCTACTTAAAAGCAGCGATTTCTCACACGGGCTATCTGTGAAGGCTCATCCGGGTTACAGGAGCGATGTGCGTGGGAAGGGTGTGGGAATCTCTGAGACAATTAGGCAGGCAGCACTGCCGGCACACCTTTGTGCTCAGTGCCTGTCAACTCAGCGAGAAGAGCTGAAGCTGCTTTTACTTTGGCTTCATCTTCCTCTTTTAGCTACCCCCAGTTTTTTATTTCTATGTCCTTTCCCCCTCGTTTGCACTGTAGCCTGTTTGTGTGCACACCGTGTATTAAATGCAAATTAATGTATTGAAGGAATGATAATTAGGTGATGTAGGTAGTCTGCGCAGAAAGATCTTGTTTGTATAAAAATGGAACTGCAGCAGAGTTACACAATCACCAGGAAAATGTCTGATTTGTCTAAGCATTACCACTTTTATCTGCTGCACGCAATAGCAACAGGAATCAAAGCAGCTAAGTTTCCATCATCTCAGGACAAAGGTGCCTGTTTGATTCAGCTTCAAGGGCTGCATGCACAATCAGACCCCTGGAGATACTGAGAGGCAGGAACCAGAGAGATGCTTCAACAAAGTTCATAGGGAGGAAGCTGCCTGCATGGAAAGAAAAAGAATGAGAAAGAAAATTATAAAAGGGATGGGACATGAATATGCTCAGAGGTCACAGAAAGGTCTAAAAGGGGAAGAAGAGATTCAGAAAGACACTTAGAATGGAAATATGGTTGCTATTAAAACAAAACAGAGTCATTACTTAGGTTTAATGAAGCTGAATTTAATCAAGAAGGAATTGAACAAACTGTTTGATGATCGCACATTTTAATGTAGCAGCAGTGTGTGACAGAGCTTTGCAGAATGGTGCAAATGCTGTCCCTGCCTCCACACGCATGGAGGTGGAGCAGACAGGCTGCACGGCAGCACAGCTCCTTTCTGTCTTGGGAAGGGTCGGGTCTCCAGGGCTCTTTCCCTGGCAAGTGCAGATCTCAAGTGCTTGACAGGGGGGACATGGTGAGGAGCGCCTTGGGGAGCTGCATAGATGTCAGCTCGAAGTGAGAAGAGTCAAACGGGGACCAGCTGAGTTATTTAAATCTCCTTTATTCACTGGGCTGCGGCTTTCTCAAAGGATCTTCTGCATGTTTTCTCAGAGATATATGCCTCGGCTCTCCCACACACATGTCGAATGTCAACCGTGGTTGTCCCAAATTCTGGGTAGAGAACTGTGCCTCTGTACATGAGCTTGCACTGCACAAGCCCTGTTGTTCTCAGGGGTACAGAGGAGCAGACATGTACCAGGCTGTGTGGCACCCTGGCCCCCCTGCTCTCACCTTTCGCACCACAGTCACCCTAAGCGAATGCTTGAGAAGTAAAGTAATGCAAAAGTAAATACAGAGCTACAGTCTTCTGGGGTCAAATGTTTGAGTCTGGAGGGATTCTTTGGGCTGCTTTGTTTCCTGAGAACATTTCTGCAGCTTGCTATATTTACACTCACTTTAGCTGCTTTGCTTCTAACAGTGTAGTTCTTTTTGTGCTGGTATAAGGTGTTGAAAAAATAGGTGCATCGAGGAGATCCACATGTCCTGCCTCCTTCAGGTTTACAGGAAGGTTTGCAAACACCAGTGCAAAGGCTGGTTTAAGCTGGGGGGCAACAATTCAGCTGCGGTGACTGTGGATCTGCTGCTCGGCCTCTTCAGGGCTGGCTCTGGGTCCACTGCTCAGCACTGGCTGGTGTGAGACTTTCTTTGGGTTTGCCTTTTGCCAGAATGACGTCTCAGAGGAAAAAAAGATATCTGAGGAAGTGCATACTTGTACCATATTGCTATGGGAGTAGCTTTTACTGATGAAAGAGCAATAGAGATTGGTGAGACTCCAGGGTGTGTGGCTCAGTGGCCATGAAATTTGAATGAATGGGAGAAGGGATGAAAGTTTCATTTACTGTCTTTGTATTTGGGCAGCAGGTGTAAAGAAGTTAGTGATTTTGTTGCCTGGGTGGCTATACCAGTCATCCTAATTTTCTGAAATTTCTCTTTCACATGGCAGGAGGTACGTGCACAGTTAGGTTATGGGTTTTGTTTTCTTTTCTTCTGAGTGAAAACAAAGGGACTGGTCTTTGCTTTTTTAGGATGCAGATGTATTAGTCTCATCAAATTTTACTATCAAAAGTCTGAAGGTAGAGTTTATGGCAGGCCATTATTCCAGCTTTATGCCCTGGTAACTTTTATGTAGTTCTTTAAGAAATAATGCTTTTGAAGTCACCTTTTTTTGCCCCCTTTTCTGTCAACAACTGTTTTTGGTAGCTGCAGCAAAAACAGATTCTGATGTGTGAAAATAACATGCTCTGTTTGCTTTTCAACACAGAGAGATTAAAGGAAATAGTGTGATAATTATTAATTTTGCTCTTTTAACTGAATCTGCACATTTTGCATCTGTCCCCACTCCTCATTTTGCTGCAAAAAATGTTTTCTTTTTAATTCATGTTCATCTGATAGCTATGTTTTAGGTTGGAAATCCCTGTCCTATTCCTCCAAACAATGCAAAAATTAAATGTAAGACACAGAATTTTGAATCCACATGAAGACTTGAGGAAGGAAGAAGACAGGTCACTCAAATATCCAACATCATGTTTTTTTATGAGAGCACTACTACAATTTGATGAAGAGAAATAACCTTTGCTTGTTGTTTGTTGAATCACCTGATCCCTTAGCCTATACCAAACTTTTTTGTTCATATTGAAATTAAAGCTATGAATGGAAAGTACTTTATTGTTTGCATTACATCGTGATGTGACTAGTCATCAGGGAGTTTAATCATCACCTTCTAATGTAAGGAAAAGGAGTATTTAAAGGCAGGGCTTGGTGGCATTAGTTCAGTGGTATTCTAGGAATCTAACTGCTTTGCCTCCTGCAGAATTTTTGTGTCTCAGCCTTGTGTTTAGACTTGGTTGCCGTAAGTAGGAGCAAGGCTTTGGAGACAGTGGGAGATTGCTCCTGGAGCAAATGTGCCTTGCATACAAGAGTGAGGTATTGGCAAAACAATATGAGGGGAAGTTACATGGCTGATTGTATACTTTTTCTTTGGCTAAGTGAGGAAGCCAGATGAAATATGTAAATAGAAGATGGATTTTGTGTCACTCAGGGGTTGAAATGGGCCAGTATTTAATCACACTGTATTGTTACTTCTCAGAACATGAAGCAGATGTTACGACACTTTCCAACCATATAGGCTGCAGGAAAAATAGGTTTCACTAAGTATTCTTAAATTTTAATTTTGACCCCAGGTAATAGTGGAGAACAATGGTGATGATAGATGTTGAAAAGCCAGGCTCCTGTCAATCATGAGATTTTAAAAAATTGGTTAGGTTAATTGGTTTAAATTAAAACTAAATGCATCATTTAATCAGGTGCCTACAGGAGCAAAAAGAAAATGCCAAGTATTGTGTGACTAGTAAAAAAAAAAAACTAAATTCCAAGAGTCTCCAGCCTACATTTACTTAAATCTCTGGAGCTAAATTGCCTGGTTGAGAATGTACCTACTAAAAGTGCTGAGAAGTAAAGAGAGAGCTGGAGATGAAGGAACATGTGTGGAAAGTATATTGTAAAAGAAGGAACTAAGGATTACCAGGGGAATTGCATTCTTATTACAGACTGCCTTTTCAGCGATTTGTAGGCCGATTAAATAGTCTTGTGTCATATCTGTACCAAGATCCTAACTAATTCAAGCTGTTCTGAAAATGCCACTGTTGAAGAAAGGACGTGTGGTGTCTATCAATATCTACATGCCTGCCATGGAACATGTTCTTCTAGTCCATTCTGCTGGGGGCTCTGTATGCAGTTTCCCCAGGCCACGACCAAACTGGGCCAGAATATTTTACTGGTGCTTGAGGGGGTATTCCAGCAGCTAAGAATTTCTAGAGATCATGGGCCTTTACTCTGGGGTACACCCTCTCACCAAATGGGCTTTGTGGGCTGAGATGATGCTGGCACCGTACCTAGGGCAGCACCTCTCTATGCTGCTGAGTGTCTTTGCAGGCAGGTAACAGGAGATACTCAAAGAACACCTGGAAGTGTTTCAACTGGCACAGTGCATCTTAAATCAAAGCTGTAGAAAGGGCATTTTCAACTGGTTAAAACAGCTTCATATACCAAATCCTCATCTGGGCATCTACAGGCTGACCTACCCTAATTTAAGTTCACTGCAGTCCTTGGGGCTGAAACTCCAAACTGAGAATCTCACAGGTCACATCCAAGGGTCTTAAAAGCTTTGGATTGATTTAACATGCACAAACCAATAGTAATAAATCCCTGTAGAACCAACCAAACTGTACAAAGGACTTCTGCAGCTGTGATGGTTTATTTAAAATCTACCATTATCAAAGACAAAGATGGCAGTGTATCCGCTTTTCTAGGTACTTGTAATTTTGCCAGACTTCAGCAATTTGGGCAAAAATTTTTCATTCTGGGTGTCTGCCTCGGGCTGATGTTTTAATAATAATGCTGGAGCCTTGTTTCTGCTTTATCTTATTTTAAAGAGTTTTATACACCTTTTTCACCTTTTCCAGTTTTTACATTTCTGTTTCTGCTTAAAGCTGAATTTTTTAAAAATCATTTTTATTTTGTGCAGGAAAAATGGAAGGAAAGCCTTTCATTGTCACTTGCAGGTTAATTGGTGTTCTTTGGGGCATTTGGCTTGTGATAGCGATGTGCAGATGAAAACATCAAAATGTGCTCCTTCTCAGGCATCGACCTGGCAAAACAATGATCTTTGGTTGGGCTGAGAATTCAGTCTGGTTTCTCTGCTGCCTTGAAACAAAAGGAGAAGCCTCCAGCTGCAATGCAGATTCCTTCTCCTATGTCTCCTATGTTAGACCCACCTTAAACATCACATGCAACTCTGCTCATATCCCTGTGCCTGTTTATCACCATGGGTCTGATCACTGCCAGCACTTGAGGTCTTTAATTTGATAAAACTGACAGGAGATGCTTATGCATACCATTAGGAAGGCAATATTCCATATGCTCTCTAATTGGTTTGAATTTATCCTATTATTTCAACATTTAAATGTTGCTGAACGTAATTTAGATGTGTCAGGCTCATAAAATGTAGGCTCTGGTGGGAGTTCATTATTGAAAGAGATACATCCACCAAGGCTTCTTCTGGCTCCAGGCCCAAATCGTCAGCATTTTGCTTACCTCACGTGCCGCTTTTGTCCGCCAGCTATACTCCTACATCCATGCTGAAGTAATCTCTGACACATTCTTTTTATCGCTTCCCTTTTGGTATATATTTTCGTCCTCCTTCTGTGTCATGGGGTATGTATATGATTTGTCTATTTAAGAGAGGGGTAGCTCATTCAGAATGGGGAGTTGACGTAACCAGAGTGAACAAAACACTTTTGTGTGTCACTCCATTTTAGTGACTGCCTGGCTGGTGCAATGAAACCTGACAGTTGCCATCTGACTAATCTGGGTGTTGTGAACAGTGCTAGTATCTAGTTATTGAAACCGATGAAAGATAAGCTCATTCTTCTGTTCACAGGAATCCATGGTTCATGGACACTGCAAACACTGAGAGCTTTTCTTTCCCTTTAGTCCCATTTAATCTCTAATGTGACCATTTGGAAGGCAATATAATGGTTTGGGGCTGCTTGTTTTTTTGACATGTTTCCATAACAGTAAAAGTCGCCCTGAAGAACATCTTGAGCACCATCACAGAACAGGTGTGAAAACATGCTAATGCCTTTGACACATATGCAGTCCCATGGCATGATGGGTAATGAATGACTCAAGCTCCAAGGAATTTGCTTGTTTTCATAATTCATTTCTGTAAGAAATGTTTTTATATGATTTTCTTACAAGCATTAGTAGGCAGAATTTAATCTATTGCTGCTCTTTAAGGAGACAAAATGTTTATACCCACACTACTTCGTACAACCTTCTCCTTTTATAAGGTACAGGCATTCTGTAATGGCTCATGGTCCTGCTTTGATGGTGGCCATAATCTCTGAAAGAGGAACCAGTTTCCTTGATTCCAGTAGCTTTGTGTGGCTTCTTTAGGACATCATGACAAAGCAGGCTGGCAGTAAGACCGATGATGCCATCTAAGGACAAATAAGTAAAAGAAGATTAATGCAGAGAGGTATGACTTAAAGAAAAAGGAAAAAGAAGACAAGTGAATGCCTGACAGCTTGCCTTGCTTATTTTGACCATCCGATTTGATGAGAAGACGACTACAAGAGATGTGTTGTAGACACCTACAAAACAGTGACCTCGCAGGCGTGCATGCATTATGACAAATGGGACTTGTAAGCACGTTTCAGGCATTTGGATGTAGCTTCACACCTCACACATTTTTCTCACATTTTTTCATTGATTTGATCTTGTGATGTGGGGAGAAAAATGCTTTCTCTGGATATTTAGAAGAAATATGTAGCATACTTTCTGCCATAACACATGCTATCCTGGTGTTGCTTTTACAAAGCAAACCATCAATGTCCCACCCCTTTTAAATGGCCCTGAATATGCACTTTGGGAATAGTCCTGAATTTCTTTCCCTCCCTTTCTGTGAAACCCCAGGTTCAAGTACACTATGCTGGATTTCTTGAGAGTGAGGCAGATGGTGGTGTTCTCCCTTTCCCAAGCTGTCTGCCTGCAACAGTTATAGATGCATTTTGAATCTGAAAATCTTTGTTCTGTGGGTGAGTTGGGATTATGAACTAGAGAGAATAGCAGCAAAACAGGCTTCTTCTAAGTAGTATAGAATACTTTCATTTATCTAGAGTTAGGAAACATATATATGAAGGAGCTATTATAATAAAAGCCTTTCTGTCTATTTCTTCTTTTCTTGAAAGGTTGGTGCATTACACAGCCTGCTCACCTCCATCTCTGGGATGAATTAAGCAGTACTCTCTTGTCTGGCTGGAGGCTCTATAATAGTTAAATTCTCATCCTTTGCTTAAGAATAGGAAACCATTTTCATATCCACATAGTCAGCTTTTTCCAAACTGGTGTCCCAGCCAAGTCCTTTGAAGAGAATCCCTTTGAAGCTATTCACCTAAGCTGTTTTCTCTTTGCCTGTTAATGTTTATTTGTCATTTGTTTCCAGAGGTTTTCAGTTCTTCTGTCCTTTGGTTTAAGTCTGGCCAAAGAGATGGGGTAATAACACTAAGATAAGCATGTGATATAATTTTCCACACCAAGTTACTGCAGTTCCTCCAGTATGGGGAGAAGATTTTGTACCAGTGTCCATAAGAATTCCAGTATGTATAAATGTCTTTCCTTTTTCTGAGATAACTAAAAGAATGATATGATCTCCATTTGCAAATAGCTTATGTTTCACAGGTCCTTTTGTACTTGTTGTATCATTTCCTTGTCTTTGATTAATCAATTTAATCTGCCTTATGCAAACCGCTTTTCTTTCCTTTCAGTATATTAGAATGAAGTAGATGGCTTTAGAAATTTGTAGCACAGAACACCACCATTTGAAAACTCCATTTCCAAATGGATTTCTTTCTTAAAGTTTAAATAGATTTATAATTAAGTGAGATTTTATTATTATTATTTTTACTTCTGAGAGATTGGATGTATTGGACAATATACATGTCATCAACATGATAGGTAGTATCAGAAATCACAAGGAGATGCTGGAACAACTCATGCTTTCTTCTCCCTCTATAAAATTTCATCCCTCTAGAGGCCTCTCTATATGAGTATATGTGAGTGTGACATCAGTTTGCAAGTAAGTGGTCCTGATGCATGGGAAGCGAATAGTAGTAAAGACTGATTTG
This sequence comes from Nesoenas mayeri, assembly GCF_963082525.1. NCBI lineage: Eukaryota > Metazoa > Chordata > Aves > Columbiformes > Columbidae > Nesoenas > Nesoenas mayeri. The sequence continues at coordinate 112,563,013 of NC_137543.1, forward strand.
GGATTAATTATATACAGCAGGATTTTTAAATCTGCTTACTCATGGGATATGCCAACTGCTGACGAATGCAGATTCTCCCTTGGCCACAGGGCATGTTGCATGCTGTAGTCAGTGGGAGCTGAATTTGACACAAGGAAATGGCTGGAGGAAAATGCAGCATCTCTGAATAGCAACAGGTTGATCATAATGTTCCAGGGTCGGCAAGGAATTTGCAAGTGACTAAGATAATTAGTGACTTTAAATGGGAGTAAAGGGCAGTTGGATTTACAAGGAACAACAACTTATTTTTCAGTTTAAATTAATCACTGTTATTGTTTAAATGTCTCAGTGACACTAGGGAAAAAGAGGAACTTATTTGTCTTTGGACGTTTAATAACAATTGCAATTCTCCATAATAAACATAACCAAAATATACTCTCTTGTCAATCAAACTGACTAATGAGATCAGTAAAAAAATGGATAGCCAGGGAAAAATACCCACTGAACTGACAGGTGCCCGCAATCTCTTTTGAGTATACAGGCAGCACAAAGAGAAATTCAAATATTTTCTGATTTTTTAGGGCAGGGACCGTAGGAAAATTTTTTATTATTATTATACATAGTAAGATATTGCAAGTGAAGCTCATCTTAAACAATGAAAGATGATGGAGTTTTTACTCATGGACCTCCAGGCTGTTTGACCTCTCAGATATTCCAAGGATGTATTTTCGCACATTTAATCCAAATTCACAACCATGGCAGAAGGGACAACCTCCTGAAGCACACTTATTTTCCCCATCAGCTTTTACCTGTGAGGTTCAATGACAGGAAGATTTGTAGGAGCATAAGTACAAAGGTGAAATACAAAGGACCCCCTAATCTTTTTGAGGATACTGGCATTCCCGAAGTGAGTGTGTGTGTGGTAAAATGCCTTTTTTAAATGTCATGAAATGGCTGTCAGAGCTCTGTAGTCCCCTGAGCGGCTGCACAGCTCTTAGGCAGTGCTGTATATTGCAGTGCTTGTGTCTCTTCAGTTATACTGTTAAACATGTTAAAACCTCATCATGGAGCACAGGAGAGAATTTCACTTAAACTGACACATTCAGGCAACTCTGTCTTTGAATAGTTCTAAATAAAAAATGAGACTCCAAGTATTATATTTTGCTTGATCTCAAAGCAAATACTTTACAAAATCACTAATATTACAGAATTTCCACAAGCAGCACAAGTATAGTAATAAGAGCTGATTGAAGTTTTTCTCAAGATTATTTCAATTTCTTAAAAAAACCCTTACAAAAGCTGGCAAATCTGCTATGACCTCTAGGCTTGTAACAAGCTGGTTCCGAACGATTTGAAAGGTTTAGCTATATGACCTACAGAAAAACTGAGAGTCCTAGAGCCATGTGGTTCCAATCACATACTATGCAAACAGTTGAAAGACCACAAAGTTAGAAACAAACAAATGCAGACCATATGTACTGAACCAAATCCATGAAATGCTTACCTCTGATGATGATGGACAAAAAGATGCACATGAAGCACAGTGTAATGCCATAGGCAGAGAGATTGGCTTTAATGATAGTTTATTTTGTGATAGCACCTCTCAGATTGTATACATGCTAGAAACACAGCCTCCAGCCCCAAATATTCATGGTCTTCATATAAAATGTGAGCACAATCCTTTGACTGCTGAGAATTGGAGTCATGAGCTGGATTATGGAGGTGATAGTCCCTTTGTTATATAGCATCTGTGAAATTGCTCCTGTGATCCAATGCCAGGTTAAAAAACTCAACTCCAGTTTCAGTTTCTTCTTATGAACAATGAGAGTACCAAAAATGCAATTACAAGTAAAGCACAAAAATGTGACAGCAAAGGTAATTAATCAGTGGGATGGATTACCAAAAAATGCAGTAGAGTCTCCATGCTTTAGAAATGTTTAATCAAAGTTACAGACCTTTGTTAATGTTATATTCTTCTTTAATTGTGAAGCATTGGGCTCGATTACAGGAATTACTGGGTGAAAATCAGTATGATCTCAATAAACCTGTCTAGCCTTAAAATCTCTAGGCCTAAGGATTTTCCGCAGCTGTAGTGTGTGGAAACAGATGTAATCTTATTGATACAGCTTCCTGCATTCCTTTCTGCTGTTCATGAATAAACATCTCCCTCATTGAGGGTTTTCCAGTGCAACCAAATATGAATTTACTTCTGAATGACTGCAGATGCGACAGCTACCGTTTGATTCCCATTGGGAAGCTGCAACCACCCCCTTTCTGCTTGAACAGAGGGTCCAGCTCTGAGGCTTGTAAGATATCAGCCTAGTGCATGTCTGGATTTGTATCTTCATGGGAGCAGAATATGGAATTACACAGAGGTGAAGGAAAAATGCGTCTTCGGGAAGTTGTCACATAGCATGTCTTGGTCTCCTGGGAAGTGTGGGTTGGCAAGCAAGAATTACTCCCTAGGCAGATGGATTTATAGCCTGTCAAAGATAAAAGAAAGATGCAATATTTAACAGAGTTGTGTTGGCTAATTATACATCAGCGTCGTTACTGAAACTCTTTCTCTCTCTAACCAGCTGTTTAACATGTGTATGTATATGCAAGTGTTTAATTTGGTACGTATGCTGCTTAGTGGCAGAGTAAATAAACACCAACCTGTGTATCTTTGGGTCACTCTTTTGCATTGCACACTCTTTTCCTGGACACTTAAGTACAGAATATGACACACAACTTTGGCACAATGTTAGTCTGTAAGATCTGCAGTATAAAGCATGCCGCGAGTGTGAAATTAATTACCTTGCTGGGGCTAACGCCAGACTTAACGTTGGCGAGCTAAACTAGGCCAAGGTGAGCTAGGGACGGGATCATGATGGGAACACAACTGCTATTTAACTCAGCAGTAGACCTAATAAGAATGAAACTACTGGTGCTGACAAAACTGTCAGTGTCCTGTTTTCCTAATGACACAGGAGGAGGATTCAGTCGAGATTGAGATGGCTATAAATGGACAGATGAATTAAACAAAGTCCTGGATTTAAATTGAGGTCCTCCTTTCCTGCAGGTTTAATTCTTGTTAATGATTTGCCATTTCAAAACTGTCATGGTTTTGATGAAGGTATGCACACATGTTAATCAGGTTTCCACAGAGTGTTTACTGTACTGAGGAAAAATTCGCTGTTTTGTTACCAGGCCTGATGTCACTTGGAGAACTAGGATGTAGAAGACTTTGGAGGATTGTTTGGAGGTTTCAATTTCATCTTTTCTAAAATAATTATTATATATATATGTGTATATATATGTTTTTTCCTTGTGTGCAAGCTCTTACATTTCTGAACTGCAGTTCCCAATGATACAACATTTTTGGAAATAAGTGGCCTCCCTCAAGCTACAGTTTTGAGTTCTTGTTTAGCTCTAGATTTGCAGGATGTCTGTGGGTGAAAGTGAGAATTAGGAGTTGGTTGTGAAGTTTCTGAGAAGTGGGTTATCTATAGGAGGACCATATTGGACTAACTGAGGTGTGGACAAAGACTTCAGCAATAAGGATATTTTTGCTTTATGATACAAGATGCCTGTAAACTCAATGATATCTTAACTAAAGCAAGCCTTTTCTCTGAAGGGACAAAATGTTCCTCTACAGTCCTCCCACTCTGTTAAGCAAAATAGTTCAGCTCCTCATTCAAACATTGCATTCAGGTTCCCATCTTTCATATTTTCACAGACCGCTTAAGAACAGTTTCACTCCCACAGTTCTCATTGACTTTGATGATATGAGGTTACGTCCTTGCACCATGGCGTTGTTTTTTGTCCTGCCCAAATGTCACTTATTTAAGCACAAATATGTAACTGTTGTCAGAATAATAACCATAATAACTGCTATTCTGGGCTGATTCCTAGTGAACTGTTTCGTTTCTGCATGTCAGGAAAGGTGGATGGATAGCCACCTTTTTGCTTGCAGTGGGTAACAATTTGCTATGTTGCAAGAAAGAAATAGGACACAGTCCTTCAAAACTAAACATTCACTTGGGTTACTCTGTCATAGAATTAGTTAATGTGTAGGTATAGCACACTTGAAATGGAAAACAATGACATCATTGTTGGAAAATGCTTGGGTTTTTAGTTGGTATCTATATATAAACTAAGCCCAACGCAGCATTTTCTGTGGAACTTCTCCTAATCTGAATGTCACTCCTACCCTATGAACAGCACTATGTTGTCATTGGAAAAATCACTACATTCTTTTGCTTAAACTTTGTGAGCAAAGATAACACCTGCAGTCTGTGCCCCAGGTCATAAAGAAATGCTAGTATCTGCTTGGACTGTACTGGGTCTGTATGGGATGTATGTGGGTACCCTAACACAGCAAAGCTGAGTACTGGAGTCCCTGAAGGAATATGAAAAATCTTAGCACTAGCTAGATTAGCAATCATAAACTTGGTGAAGTTTATTTAGCCAAATCTATGCTGAAAGCATTTTTTTTTTTCATAAAAAGTGTATTTATACTCAATCAAGCCCATTGTTACTTATGATTTGAAGAAATGTGTTCATTCTACAACACTTGATAATACGGCTCTTGTGATATTTCTATACTATTTCTAGACTGCAAACTAATACTGCCATAGGAGCTTTTCACTTGCATGGTTGATGACCAAAGAAGCTACCATTGCCCAGTATTTAATGACATTTAAAAAGAAGGTCTTTCAAAAAAAATAAAATAAAGAAAGGGTGAGGAGAGGAAGAAAAAGAAACCCTGCTGCTCTGTCAGGAGAAAATTTCCTTTGTGTCTGATGCATTTCCCCAGAACAATGCAGGCTTGCTCTGCAGTTACCAGGGCTGTGCTCATGGTTCTGGATGATAGTCCTCTACACTTGGCACAAATCCTCTCCTCTCACTCACATATTTGCTGGGCAAATTTGGAATTTTTCTAACTCCATAAAACTTAAGCAAGGAATCTCTCCCCCCATCCCATCCCAGTTTTGTCTCTGTGCATTAAATTATGTTTTAAAAGTCACTGTGAAGGAAGAAAACATTTGCTTTAGAATGCCATTATATGCAGCATTGCTAACAAATAATGTAGTATAAGCTAAAGATTTTTTTAAAAATAGATTTGTCTCTGGGACTCATTTTGTGAAGGGAAGAAATGTAGTTTTTGGATTTTTTTTTTTCAAGAAATCTAAGTCTATGCTTCTGATGACACTGAAATAAGCATGAAGTAAATGTGTCTGTTTTTAGCCAAAACTCTTTTTTGGTGCATATTGCACATATGGTGTCAAAGAAATATCAACTGAATAAGTGATGCTTTCATCAAGTTACAGGGCAAACTGAAGGGGAAGAGAAGGAGGTGCAGAAGGAGGCTTTTTAGGCCATGTAGCAACAGAGCAAGGGGATGTGCAAATTGTTTTGATGGAAGTTGTTTTTCACAAGCATAAGCATGGGTATAACCTGCTTTCAGTAAAACTGTTAGATAGGAAACTTCAATTTTTCTATATAGTCATTTGTGTTGCTGGTTTTTGTGTGTTAATCTAATGGTGCTTCACAAGGGAGCAAGAAGGTATGTTCATCTTACATGACATGATTTCAAACTCTGTGAGTGCCTTCCAGGTCTTGGGGTTTAACTCAGTGAAGCTGAGTACTTCAGCCTTGCCTAAATTAAGTATAATTAGCACCCCCTCCCCACCCCCAACTGTAAAATGAACCATAACGAACAACTTGGTGCATATGACTAGATGGCTCCACATTGCGTTATTTCTGCATCTGCAAATATTCACACTAACACTCATGACTTCTTATCTGTCAGGGTTTGGGAACAAGCATTTCTTCATGTGGTGTGGAAGTGTGCAGTAAGCAGGTAGGAAAGAGCTGTGGAGAATGCAGTTATCTGGTTGAAGAAATGATAGTGCCCATGTTTTTAGCATTCATCCAGTGTGCATTGCAAGGTTCCTCACCAGCATTTCAAAACTTGCTTATCCTTTAAAAAGGACTGAGTTTTATTTTTTGCAGTAGCTAGCAGCAACATCTGAAAAACACACAGTACCAATGTTTGCTTCCCCATGGCTCGGCTCACGTCACCAAAACACAGAGGGGCATATTTCAGCCAGAAAGACAGCAGCACACGCAGAGAAGCAACCCTCTCCTGATGACATTGGCTACCTGGAAGCTGGCCGATGTGTGGGGTGAGCGGCAGGTCACGCTGGCTCCCTTCGGGCTGGCGGCGGATGGCTTGGCAGGGATTAGCTGGCTCCAGCGACGCTGCCACTTCTGGCCTGAGTGACAATTTGGCAGGGCGCTCAGGTGTGAGCAGCAGAGCAGCAATCTGTTCCCTTCCCCAGCCCTCCTGCCCAGAGCAACCTGATTTCTTCTCGCTCGAGGCTGGTGTTCCCTCCCCTCACTCTGTGAGAGCGAGTGCCTGCATGCCTTTCCCTGCGGTAGTGGCATTTGTAAGGCACCAGCATTTGCTCCATCTGGCTCCTGTATCTATGCTCCTTCTCATGGCAGCAGGAATCCAGGATAGATTTAAAAAAAAACCCAACAAAACAAAACCAACCAACCAAAAAAAAAAAACAAACCCCACATTGGTCACCACTTCTCTTTTACTCTCTGATGAGTAGGTGACACTGGGGTCAACATGCTCTTTCCCTCTGAGACAGACCTGTGAGGATGTGGTTGTCCACCGAAAGTTAGCAAGGAGTCCAATTAAAGTGTTCCCTGGCCAGGCTTTCTGCACCCTTCCACCTCTAACATCCCCTCAGCCCCTACCAGGGTGTTGAACTTAGAGCTACGTGGGTACTCGCTGTTGTCAGAAAACGCCAATTTGACAGAAAATGAAACATTTTGCAGAAGTGCAGTTCAGCCCTTTGTTGGCAAGGGTTTTTTTAGCTACAGAGGGCAGTGAGAGGAGACTGATGAGGGGGCAGACAGGGTGATAAAAGGGTGAGAGACAAGAGGGGCTGGTGTCAGAAGATCCCGTTCCATCACCTTGCAGTAGCCAGCATGGGATTTTTTTCAAGGATGGGCATGCTTCCTTTAAATTTCTTGTCTGCTTGATTTTTCAGTAAATTCTGGGCATATGTGCATTTAGACTAAGCAGGGAAGGCATGGGAAACAATTTATGTGGTTTTTTTTTTTTCCACAAATATTTTTGAATGATATCTGCTTTTCTCTGCATCACAGTAGAAAAAAAAAATCTCAAGACCTTCTGTATGACACAACTTTTTTCAGATTGTTTCCCTGACAGCTATTCTATACTCTAATAGTAAATATGACCATTTACACAATAGATACCGTGAAGAAAGTTCTAACAGTGAGCAGCTACAAACTATGATGAATAATCAGGAAACAAAAATCATCAGTCAAACACTTGGAACGGCACATGTTTGGAGTGCAGGTTTTGCCAGTGGTATTAATGTAAAAAAATGACTGCTTGGTGCCCTATTAGATATTATGCTGAGATTACATTTCCTAATCTAATTCTTATCACTGAAGAGCATTTGAATTTTATGTATTTTTTTCTGGAAGAAAATAATTTGGATTTCTTTGCCTTGAGTCTACTACATTCCCAGTACTGCTTGATTTCACTGTGATCTAGGCCCTTTGTACCACACAATTTTCATAATTAAATTATTCAGGAATGTGCCTGAATTAGACTGCAAAACTGCATTATGTTACTCATTATGTAATTAATAATTGAAATTTTAGTCTTATTAATATTTTCTGAAATGCATTGCAAAGTTAAAATATAATTAACACACTCACAATCAGTCCTGTCTTCTTATTTCATGCAAATCATCAGAAGCATAGTGACACTTCCATTGTAATGATATATCCAGGGAAAAAATAGGCTTATAGCATTCCAAAAGGACAGACTCTGTAGGTATTAAATGGCTAAGATAATTGGTTAGTGCCATTTTATAGGTTGCATTATGCATGAGAAGAAGCATGTATTTCAATGGGATTTGCAATCAGAAAGAGAAGACGAATACTGAGGGAAATATATATAACACAGAATCCTATGTATTACAGGATAAAACCTTTTTAGGTCATCTGGCCCATCTATGAGATTAAGGTAGTTCTCTGCTGCACTTCTTTTAATACATTCCCTGCTACACCTTAGGTGTTTCCAGTGAGAGACCTGTAATACTCTCCTAGGGAATTTATTTCACAACATAATAGACAGCTAGGCTTCTTCTAGTATTCATATTGCGTTTTCTGTCCTTTCTTCCATTCAGTATACTAAAGAGAAAAGGAGGTATGCTCCTGGAGATGTAAATAATATTAGAAATGGTGGTCTTCCTGAGAAATAATTTATTCTCTGATTAAAACAGTGGACCAAAAGGTATAAAAACAAGTAAGAATGTGTTCTTGTTGTGTGCTTCCCTGTCAAAGTTTGCTGATGGTCACTGTGTAGTGAAGGTCTGGGAAAAAAAGCCATGAGCAATAAAGAAAAATGAATATGATCCATATGTGATAATTCCTAAAGATGTTTGATAGGCTTTTGTTGGTGCATACCTTTGATGCTGGATTAAGTTTCAGGGAATGGAGTTTCAGCTCCAGGTTTTGCATGAGCCTCTGGAGCACAGAGACATTGTTGGAATATATAAGGAAGTTTAACATTCCCTCAAGAACAACTCCGCTTTTCTGTGCCATAAACTGAAAAGGAAAAACTGCTAATTTCAAGTGTTATGGGCCAAGAAAAAAATATATTAATCATAAAAGTGACTGCAGCTAGTTTCAAAAATAATTGGCAGTTAATTTGTTCCCTGCTTTTTTTCTCCCCAGTGGAGTTCAGGCAGCTGAGGCCAGACCACAGGTAAGAAATTATCTGTGTGGCTTGAAAATGGCAATGCTAGTCTGTGGGAGGCTGTACGAGAAACCAGGCACAGACGCCCTGTTCAGGGCTCCAGTCCACTTTTTATTAAACTAAATAAGTTCCACGTAGAGTAGTTACATGTCTGCCCTGGAAATAAAATGACAGTTGACCTGAGGTGTCAGAAATACTCTTTCAAATGACTCAGACACTGCTTTTATTCCAGTTTCACTTCAAATACCACCTAAATGGCAAACCAAGACTGTAACTAGACTCAGATAAACTCGGGAAGCCTGTGTGTGCATCTTCCCAGTAACTGAAGCCACCATGTCAGATCAATATGCAACAGAAGCCTTTGCCTTATTTAATAGCCCATTAAATAAGTCCCACACTCCTTTACCAGCTCCTTAGGTGATTTCAAGAAATCTGCTGCCATGACTAGTGCCTTGGCTTTCCAGATGCCTCTGCATGGAAGCACTAAGTAAGGACCTCCCAGCTACTTACAGCGCAGTCTTTCAATCTTGTTACACAGCATGCAACATATTTCTTATCTCATGATCTTATTCCCCATCTTGCTTTCCAGACAGCTTTCTTCAATGAAGTGCCTGGAAATGTGGTCACCCAGGTACCATACCAAGAGAATGCAAAACCAACCTTGACCACTTTTAGCTTTATCAGTTCTTATTCCCTTTTTCAGTAAAGAATTAATCTTGTTGTCCAGCTACATGCTTCAGGTTTTGCCAGACCTGCGTTTCATCATGTCTCACCCTATTTGACATACCTGCTAAGGCGAACAGTTAAATAAGACATGGTTTGTGCTACAAATAAGCAAGCTAACCGTTGCATCTGATTACCTCTTTTGCTTAGTAGGAGGCCATTATAGCAAAGAAGGCTGGTAACAAGCATGGCTGGTTCCTTCATTTGGCGTATGGATGAGTGGATGAAGGTGACTGAGTGACCTATGATTCACAAGTTACTGCTTCTCATCTAATGTGTGGTAAAAGGGCATGTTTGGCTACTGACCAGTTGCAGAGTCTCTTAAACTGATTGCATATGTGCTTTTCATCTAGGCTGTGAAGCAGAATGCCTTATCCCTTGGTGTGGTTCACAGCATACTCATTATTGTCGTTTATGTGTCTCAGCTGGTAGGCAAGGGCTCAACTACTTCCAACATGCAGGCTTTTCCATCTTCCACAGAAAAACTGATGTCTCCCAGTTGCAGGTAATGTTTCTTCTTATGTTGTGCTAGTTCTTTTGGACTAATGGAAGAAATATATTGCTATATATGTACACATACATGCATGCATATATTCACATGTAAATATATGAATTTCAATATGTGTATATAAGAAGTGGTTAGTGAATGTGTTATATGAAAGAATCATGTGCTGGGTCAGGGACTGGAAAGCTATATTTGCTGGGTGCACTTTTCTGAGTCTCCCTGGAATAGTCTTTCTTACTTCTTGTGTCTGTGTGTGAATAAAAGCTTGCTTTTCCTGAATTTGATGGATAAATGGGAATTTAACTCTTTCATCTGTAGAAGACATGTTTAGACAGTAGCAAAGCAGGAATCTGTCCCAGGCTTTTTGAATAGGCATGGCATTGGAGCTGTAAGGGGTTAGAATATGAGCTTTACATTATGGATAAGAAGTTATTATTTCCTTCTCTGGCCACTGAGCTACCTAATCCTTAAAGAGAAAGGCAGTTCCCAAACCAGTTAATTCCTTCATTTGTTATTGCCAGCAAAACATACTGGAGACTAAATTGATAGAAACGCTTTTAAAGACCATAGAACAATAAGAAATGGTGGCATATTGGGCACCCGTTTGGGATTTGGATGCATGATTGCGCAGATCCCAAGAGCAGAGCTTCCACATCTGTCTGTGTAGGCAGGAATGCTGTTTGACAGAGGTGCAGGGTGACGTTAGTATCACAGGATTATTGAGTGCAGCTTGAACATCCCTGGCAGTATCCCACGACCTTCTCTTCTATTCCAGGTTGTCCCCTGATAGCAGACCTGTCTCTAGCCTTATGCTAATTTTTCCAATGGCCGCTGAAGCTTCTGGTTAGAGGATGTTAGTGAAGATGGCTCAAGAGAAAAAAAAAAAAGGACTGTTGATCCCTGAATCACAATCAGAAAGTTTCATTCTTCTTCTGTACTCCTATGTGGGCCACTTCAACAGGAGCCCAGGAGATGGCTTAAATCTGCCCTGAAATGGTAAAAACGTAAAGCTGATTTCCTATTGACTGATATATTATGCAGTCACTCACACGAGGATGAAGCAGTTGGAAAGGTGTGGCATTCCAATTTGGTACAATTTTTATTTAGTTTACACTGGTTTTAATGAAATTATTTAAGGTTTGGGATGGTAAAGAAGTGGAAACTGTCTATCTGACTATGTCCATGACTGCGTGTTACTATGCACAGTAGGAACACTTTCAAAAGTCACCGTGTATAATTAAAAGCCAACAATGAAGTTCAGCCAGCAGCAGCAATCTGCTTAGCAAATTGGAGGTTCGCGTATGGATAGGGAGGTAGGAATTTTAAGAATAAACTTCCATATTAAGAAAAAGACCATTAATCACTCCACACTGCCACTAATTGTTTAATGAGATTAAAAAGTTAAAATACCAGGAAATTAAAAGTGATAAACATAGTTCTGGTGTGACTTTGTGTGCCAAGCTAATATGTGGCGAGCAGAAGCAATAAGTTCTTTGAGCTTTCTCAGAGCTGAAATGTCATGAGATCACAAATAGGAGAATATCTGGTCCAATATATGCACTATATGGGTTTTAAAATACCTGGATGATGCAACTGCAGTAGAAAAGAGAGCTGCAGAGCTGGAAAGTTGATACCTGGTGGGCAAATTCACTGATTGCCCCATGTTGTTGGGTTTTGGTTTTGGTTTTGGTTTATTTTGGGTTTTTTAGTTGTGTGTTTGGTTGGTTGGTTGGTTGGTTTTTGGTAGCTTTTTATGCTATTGTTTATTTTTTTCATTTCTTTAAAAACCAAAAAATTAAAAAAAACCCACAACTATATTTAGCCTGTTCCTCTATTCTTTGCTTAGGCAAAACTGCCAGCAATTTTTCAACATAGGAGGCAGGGGAACTCTTAGCAAAGAAGTCTATATGTTACTATATGTATCCTCACAATACTCTGTAATAAAGATAGTCCAAGGAGATCAAATGATAGTTTTACAAAAATAGCTCCTGCCTTCCCTGAATTCCTATGCTAGATTCCGATGCCCTTGTAATAAAGGGCCCCGCTGTAAACTCTGGGATTTTTGGTTAGTAGTCTGTAAGATTTCTCAATATGGAGAGAAAAAGGACAGGAAAATACAACCTTTATTTTGGCCTGATTAGCTATAAAACCTCACCTTGTTTTGTATGACAAGGGCAGGATAGTATCTGTTCTTCAAATTCCCTTTTTGAAGATCTAATCTTGTTTTAATTGTTAAATTAACACTTTGTAGGGATTTATCAACATCAACAGAAATTCCACAAAACCTGGAATTCAGATAGAGAGGAGAATTAAAATCCTGGAAAGCTTGGGAGTATATATGCAAGTCACAGAGATGGGAAGGAAATAAGTGCTTTAAATAGGATTTCTGTTGATGTGTGTGCCATGTGGAATAATTTTCAGCAGATGCATTGGGCAATGTGTGATGGAATGGGCTCTTTGGTTCGACTCGGGCCCAAATCAATAATTATTGCTATTCTGGTAGCAGCTAAGCTGTCCATGGGAAATGGCTTAGTGGTCTCACTCCGTCTTATGAGTAGTTGTTCATTACATGAAAGCACTAATGAGCTGAGCAAGCAAGAAAATGGTGGAGGGAATTATGGAGACTGAACCTACTTTTACTCTGTATTTGAGGGCTAAAATGTACAGGCAGGGGCAGAGGGAGTATAGAAATCGAGTGGATTGGTGTTACAGTTCTGATCTGGGTAATCTGGATATTTTAGCCAAGAGGGCTGGCAATTCTGTATATTCCACAAGCATCAAAATCATAGGATGATGGGTGATGGCAAAGACTGCTTCAGCTCGGTGGTGTCTCTGGACCTTGATGCATCTGACTTGCATCTATGAAAGTCAGGATGGTGCCACCTTGGCCACCTGCCCCTTGAATCATGTACCACTGCCTGCAGCAGGTCAGCAAGCTGGCAGCAGGACATCACTCATGCGGGAGTAACGTCAAGGGGCCAGGCATTTGCAAACAGGGCAACTGGGCAAAAAGAACAATAAGTGCATAAACAGAGGCAGATGATGTGAATCATGCTCCCTCTTTTGCCACGGGCTGCCACTAAGCTGACTGGGCTTGCGCTTCCGTCAAGAGTTCCAGATGCAGCAATGCTGGGGTCAGCGCTGAAGGCACCTTTCTCCCAGCTCGCTATTGGAGCTATGGTCTCTCAGTTTTCAGCTCCTTGCATGTCTGAGGAAGGGTGAAGGATGAGCCAAAATCCCTGATGTGCCTGGGGGCAGGGGCAGTGACTGCTTCTACCTCTGCTCCCCCCCCCAAAATCCTTGCAGAACTGACCGTGCCTGGTGCCAGTATGTTTTCCTGTAGGGAATCGTTTGTGTTGCTTACATCATGTGCTGGATTTAGAAGACCTCCAGGGTTACCATGGCAACAGTTTCTGCTTAAGTATAGGTGAGAATGTAAGTTAATTTTAAATAAGGTGAAATGAAGGAGTGGGGGGAAAAAGCTCTCACAAAGCATCTGAGGCTACACAGATCTGTCTAATCAGTTTTTTTCAGGATAGTTTCTAAAGTTTGTTTCACATCCCTGAGGTTACATTCTCCTCATAACAAAAGAGAAGTTCAGGACCTGTCTCTTTGGACTGATGCTGCTAGTGGTAGTAGTAGACCTGGGAAGCTTTCATCTTGGACCAGATGACTCTTGGGGTCCCTTCCAATGTGGGATTCTATGATTCTATGATCTCCATCTCCTCAGCATGTTCCCCACATATGCATTGCCAAATACTCTGTGTGCAGCGGGGTTGGAAGATGAATAAGACCTAGAAACAGCACATCTAGTTGAATACTCTGAGGATTCATTATATGTGGGATTAATGTGATTTTGGTGCTGCTGCTGGTTGTTAGCAGGAGAGGCCAATATGTTGTCCTTCATGTTGTGGCCTGAAATCTGTCCTCAGAGATATCCTTAAAACCTGAATCCTGCATATAAAAATTTAATGTATGTATACATATCTGTATGCTGATATGTATGCATATGTTTATTGTGTTCTGTCATTGGAAATTAACAAAAGGGGAAAAAAGTGCAATCTCCAAAATATAAATGCTCTGTTTATTATAACATTATCTGGAGAAGAAAACAAAATTTGTGTTTGATAAAGTACCAGTATGAGGAATGCTGCTCACAGAAGCATTACAGGATTGCCCCTATTTGTTTTTTACCAGCCCAACTGGAGCACTCTTTCTCTCTCAACTCCATAATTGACACTACTGTGTGCAAGTGTCTAGTCCATTAAATAAATATCAAGTTAAGAAGAGATCAAGAAGCCCACTTAAATGTTCACCTAGTCATTTAATGCTCAGTGATCCATGCTTTGTAAGAGTTGTCTTCTTAATATATACAATTTACAGCTTAAGAGCAGGCAACTTCAGGAAAACGAAAGGATGGCTGACTACGACACTGGTCATGCTTGTGGTGGGAAACATGCTACCCCCTGAGTGACCTGACAACAGCAGTATGGGCTGAGTCTCCTGTTCTCGAATCTGCCTACCAAGAGGATGCTATTTAGACTTTTGGCATGAACAGTTGCTTGGTAACCAGCCTTTTAAAGTATTTGGTGCCCAGGTGTTTGTCCCTTTCATGTCCCTGGAAGTGACAGCCACACAAGCAGAAATAAGAGTGCTACTGCCTACTGGCCCATTCATGGCCAACCATTTACTAAGCGGTGAGACACAAGAGACTGAAGTAAAAGTATGGTGCTGATTAATGAACACTGTAACCTTTAAAAAATTTCCTTTCTTTTCCCTGATTTTCAGAACTGCTTTTTCACTTATCTCCGTTCCATTTGTTTTGTCATGAGTCACTTTCCTGCTGCTGCTGCTTAGCACAAGAAAAAACATCTCTTTTCTGGAGTCTGAAAGAGAAAATTTCTAGCACATAAGCTCCCCGATACTACAAAGAAGCGTAATGTTATGAATCACTTGTAAAGACGTTTCCAACATTTTACTCTGAATTTCTTCAGTTGTGTTTGGTGAACTGATTTATGGTCCTATTTGTGTTGGCGATGATGTCTTATATCTGTATGCAGATACATGACATATGCAGAAGGCTTAATTAATTAGAGTATCATGTGACTTCAGACCAGTCACAGTTAAAATCACAAGATAAGAAAGGAGGTGGCTGCTGACATAGTGATTAGTAGATTTCCAAAACCATCTGGATGATGTAATGTATTCATGAGGGTCGGGTTGCCCTGAGCATGCAGCCTGAATCCAAACTCATAATCTGTGAGGAGCGGATAGGTTATTGCATACCTCATAAAAAGAGATGCTCCTCAGCATTGTGTTCATGTGGTATGTGTTTTAGCAGGTATTCTTATAGCCTAAACAATCAACAGACAACTGGAATATCAGAAATCTTATCAGAAAAGCAGTTCTTTGTGTAGCTCGTGTGTTACAAAAATGGATCTGGAGGAAGGAAAATAAAGCAATAGTGGGGTGAACCGGGTTGAGGCCTTAAACACAAGGCCTGGTGTGAGAGAATAACAGGATAAGCTGAGAAGGTGGATAGCTCTGAGGTCAAGGAGAAAGGAGTAATGATGGCGTTGTTTTTATGGAAATGCAGAAATGGGGTCTTGTGTACAGAGAGCTCTGTTACATGGCACTGACTATTTGAAGGATATTAATGATGCTGGCTGACATTTATGTCACCTAGGAAGGACAATATGGGGATTATTTTGTGCTATGTCCAGAATATTTGCTTCCACTTACAATATTTCCTGAACAGGTACATCCAGGTGCAGGGCTACAGCTACATCACAACAACTGTCCTACTTACAGCATCTGAAATTTGCCAGACAAATGGGCAAATTCCCTAAAGGAAATAATCTGAAATTTCTTCTTTAACTGTGCCAAATGTGCGACAGGAAGGAAAGGCAGCAGTGAGGAGTTTTAAAGGTGCGGGTGTGGTGCTCTGGTGGCATTTGCCAATTATTTCCAAATGGTTGGCCAAGTGAGACAGAGAAAAACAAGCCTGTGTTTAGACTCAAACTCTGTACCCAATGGTCTACAGCTATGATAGAAAATCTGAGTCTACTGAAAGCTGCTAACATCTGCTGTACTTATTGCTACCCCCAAAAAGACCACAATGGAGCGGTTTATTACATTCATGATTGTTTGCATTAAACGGTGCTTCCATTATTAGTCACACTTACTACTTCTTATACACAAAATCTGATGTTTAAGGGATGTGTAAGGGCCTTTCTCACAGTATTGGAGTATACCTGTCCCCTGAGCAAAGGCTACGTAAGCTGGAAAGATGTCAAAGTCCTTGATTTTTTTCTTGCTGTTACTGGTAACTCATAATACAAAATAAACTGAAACCATATGTTTCTCTCCAAAGATGGCTAGTTTGAACTACAGAAAATTAGTATATCTATGGATCATATTTGAGAGAGGGTAAAATAAATGGGAAAAAGAAATCATTTGATAGGTGAGCTTGATGGCCTCGAGCCCAGGCAAGGAACACAGACAAGAATGGTAGCTGGGAAGAAACACAAAAGTAGCTGTTCTTAAGGGCGAGGGATAAATATCTGGAGTAGGAAGAAATGGGAATTGAAACTACCATCGGAAGTAATGAGGGGAGAATAGAATGGTTTTTGAATGAAGACCACATAGATAAAGGCTCCAGCATAATTTTGAAATTTATTTCTAGTGTAGGAAGCACTGAAAAAAGGAAACTGAAGGGGAACACCAAACCTGCTGAGCAGGCTAGCAGTAGGAAAGAGACAAAATACCCTAACTGAAAGTCTGTGTCACTAATACGTTATCGCACTTGATTGCAGGGGAAGAGAAGATGTCTTCTATTCATGTTTGCTTTGCTATTTGCTGGAATGAGCTATTCAAAAGCATTTTCATAGCATCAGACTATAGACACTTTGGGGCACATGTTGCCTTTCCTCTGCAGTAATTTATTGCACGTGTAGGATTTTGGAAGGATACAGGAGCTTATTGAATAATTTCCATCTCACCTCTTTCATTATTGTGTGGAGAGACGGAGGGCAGAGATCATCTCAAATCTATAGAAAGTGCCTGTGTGTTAAAACTAGTCACAAAGTATGCAGCAATACATCTACTAAAATATTAATGAATTGGGGGAGATGTAGTGTATCAAGAAGGCAAATCAACAGGAGCATATGTAGCCAGGAACTGCAGCTCTCCTGAGTAGTGTGCTTGATGTTCATGGATGCAAAGTAGAATATTGATCCAAACCAATAGATTTCATTCAGGTAATTTTCAGGACGTAATGGTGCAGAAAAACGTAAGTAAATTCCCATTTGGTGTTCCAAGCGGGACAGTATTAGTGTTCATGCCAAATTACACTGTATAGATTTTCACAACTGAAAGTCCACCTAGGGCAAATGTTTTCCCAAGGAAAGAGGTCTGTTTTCCTGATGATATATCTTCATTTTATTCAGTCATGGAGTGTCTAGTTTCATCACAGCTTTGTGCTGTGCAGAAGTTTGATGCTTCAGACAACCTTTTTAGAAAGAATTTCCATAATATTATACAGAAACACTAATTCACATTTAGGATTAGAGTGTACTTTTCCCTTTAATTCTGGTATGAGATCCTTTTGAGCCTATTGCATATTTTCTCTTTACATACTTCATTTCAAGCCAGAGAGGTAACACAGCTCTCAGCCTGTTGGAAAAAGCAGCTTGGGAGTAGTGTCTGTAGTCTGCCCTACTGATGAGTCCCTGTTGCATTGGTCAGAGTGGAATTATTTGCGCTGTTTCACTGGATGTTCCTGCCCCTCTCAGCTATAAGCCCATGAGGAAATCCACTCATACTACTCCAATATTGAGCTAATTTCCATGCACCTATGCAACACTCCCTTGCACATTTTAGAAGTCCTTTTTAAGAAACTATTGTAAGAACGCATGTTGCTTGTGGGGCTGCTGAAAGAGTTTTAAAAGCCTGGAGTAATGATAAGCCTCCTTTGCAATATTTATGTCTGTAGTTCTCCTTTCATGCTGGTGAATTAGCAAATGTCTCTCTGGGAATCAGCAGAAGTTATTAACTGGCTTTAAGAAGAGTTATAATTCTTTCGAACAGAAAGACAGAACAAGTGCTTGCCCCATTGCATAAGGTCAGAGATCCTGCCTCCCTTGCTCTGCATTGCTGAGTCGTTCTTCTTAGTGGCGTTAATGGTGACTGATCTAGACTTGTACTACTTTTGTAGAGAAGTTTAACTTCATTTCCTTCTCACTGACTTTTAGATCACTCATCCTCTTCAAATGAGTCTTTAACTTTTACCAAGCACCACCGGTTCCATTACTTCATGTTTTCACTCTGGTCGCTTCTCTAAATTCAAGGTGCAGACAAAGGTTTTGATTTTTTTGTATGTTATTTCCTGGAGCAGTTCAGACTATATTAATTGCACACTTACTCCCTGTGACTCACCTTTGGTTTGCAGCGCTTTGTGAGAGATGATACTGCTTCCAGCATCATTCTAGCCTTTTTCAGTGTTTGCTGTACACTTCCATATTCAAGCCTCCGAAGATACTTGCCCTTCCAACTTGCAGCCTTTTATCGTATATTTTCCTTTGTCTGAGACCCTCCTTGGCTTCAAGGAATATACCTGTATGACCTGGAAAGCAAGAAGGGAATTGAAGAATAGCTCACCAAGCAGAGAGACTGGGAAGGCATTTGTTCTCTGCCCTCGCCTGTTGATATTTGAGCCCTGCAGGACCAGGGGCAGGTGTCTCGAAGCAGCAAAACCCAAGGAGCTCAAATTACTGCTTGAATGATATGGTACACTGGACACTAAATAAAGCTGGCTTCTGATGCCAGCAGCATCAGTCCTGCCACTCTATCTGCAGCAACATACCAAAGTATCTGGTTAAGCAGGTCAGCTTTCTTTTCTCTTGGCCTCTTCCCTCCTTAGCAGAAACCAAAAGCACGGAAGACTTTAAATACCAAAGATCGGACCATAAAATAAAAAGCCCGAGTAAAAATGCATGTGTTATATTGAAAATTCCAGACATGAGTTGATCAAAGGCTGGCCTCAGTATGAAACTTAAATTGGTGAGTTTGAGCAAGCCTTCACTGATTCCTTATTCCACCATGGTCCCAGCTGCTTTTCATACTCCCCTCTGGCCTTTTCTGTCACCATCATCAGGGATTTCTAGCATGTCAAGAAGAAGTGAAACCTACAGCATTGCAAAGCCTGCCAAATCTCAGGCACATGACACTGGGCTTGACAATGTGTGACATGTTCCAAAAGAGGAACTTGACTGAAAACTCAGAGAAAATTGAAAAATTGTGTGAGGGTCTCTTTTATGTGGTAGCATCTCTGTGATCTCATTTTAAGAAGAGATGGGTGGGAACTGTTTGTCTTTATATCCAAATGCATATGAATCTAATGGTTTTGAGATTGTTTTTGTCTTTCCCCCCTTAAATGCTCAGAGGGAATCAGTGCAAAAAGTTGTGAGAAGCTAATGAAATGAAATTTCAGGAGGAGAGCTGGGTAGGAAGAGGCTTGTGCACAGTGTTTTTTCCTGATTTTTTTTTTTTTCCCCTGCACGTTATACCAAATAAAATAGAAAAAGTTGAGGTAAAAATTGGGTTTGAATATGGATAATCAAAACTATGCATTCCCAGAAAGCATCAAAACAAAATGTTCTCAAAATTAACACAGTTATGTGCTACATTTAGCTGTCTACAAATTGGCATTTACTCCTAAATAAATAAAATTGCAGCTTGTTTTGTGATTCCATGAGATTCCTAAAACTACTGGGTGAATTATCCAGCTGTCAGGTTCATGTTTGTGCTCCAGCTGCATCGATATTTTTTCTTAGCATGATACCTTGAGCACAACACACAACCATTTTCCCTCCCTGGAGCTTTTGCTTCCCAGTTTCCATGGGAGGCGACTAAGACAGATGAATCACAAGAGAGCTAAGGCATGGCAAGAGCCAGATCCCTGATGTGATGTGGAGCACATCTATCCTGCAGTGTAGGAGATGTGACAGTAAGTTCTATACTTCAGTGCTTTTATTATCAAATTACAGTACTGAGCTGAATGATTACAATGAGGGAATATAAATTTTGGTTGTAAATGAGCACTGCAGCTCATGACACCCAACTGAAGGGAAGTATTTGTGTGCCACTGGATGGAAGGCAACAGAGTGGGAAGGCATGTCTTCTGGACCCAGGTGGGACAGAAGGAGAAGGAAAACCTCCAGCCCTCGGTCTTGCAGAGGGAAGAGCCCACGGCTGCCTTCTTTTTGTCATTGTAGCCTCTTTGCAAATAACGTGTGGGATCAGTAGGCTTAAAGCTTATTTTACTCTAGAGCTAACTCAAATTATAACTCAAGCTCTGTCACTGACTAAAGACCTATCCACATAAAAAATCCGCACAAGTATCTCTTCATTTGAGTACTGAGGAGTTTTTTAACACAAGCCTAAGCTAAAGCTCAGCAGGTGCTAACAGGTTTATACTCTCCACACAAATATAAGCTTTCTGTGTGGGCAGCTGGTTGTCTTGTACTGCTCAAGATTTATGTCAACATGTATCTGCCTTCACCTTGATCTACACCAACTCATCTGAATTAACTCAACAATGAAGACATATCTTTGGAGTTTAATATTGGGGTGGGGAAAGACTAAACCACACAACAGAAAATAATAAAGGAACTAAAACTAAGCATTCAATGTTAAGTCCAGATGCTTCTAGGTAAGGGCTAAGGATTAAAAGAAATAATGGCAATAATTCCTGTAAGTGCAGGGAAGTGTAAGAATGCCAGGCTCAGCACACAGCCAGAGCACTCGTTATCTGCCCCAGTCTCCGCGTTTGTTCTCTCCGCTATTTCTTTGCTGACCTCTCGGACATGAAAGACTGGAAATTTCTCCTTCCACTCCTCAAAAAGAAAAAGCCCAATGGCAGGTCACATCACACTTTTCACTGACCAAAACAGGTATTACTTCCCATATCTTTCTCAATTTTTTTTTCCACTTCTCCCATAGGATCACCAGCCTCAAGCTTCAACTTGGAAGTTAAGCTAAAAATGCCTCAAGGAATAGCTTGTAACAGATGGTAGAAACTGATTGAAACCCAAAGTTACATTCATTTATTGTAAAAAAAAAAAAAAAAAAAAAAAAAAAAAAAAAAAAAAAAAAAGAAAAAAGAAAAAAAGAAGAAAAAATAACTCTTGTATCATATTCTTTTCCCAGCTAAATTTTTGACATCAGAGAGCACTTACTAAGAGGAGCAAGGGCAAGAGATTAGGGGTCTTCATAAAAGGTTGTTGCTCTGTTTCCTTTCTGTAATATCAGGTGAAATCCTGATCCTATTAAAGTTAATTAAAATTTTGCTACTGACCTCAGTGGGCCAGGAATTCAGTTCTAAAACCTGGTGATGTGTTACTCTGTTTCGGTTCTGCCATTATTGTTGTTACTATTTCTAAATATAACCTGTGTATTATCACTTAGATCTATCAAGTTTTAAATTATTTAAATTATTTTTTCTGTGATCCTGATGTCCCTTATATAAATTTGCATGATATATCCCACTCAAATTAAACTTTTTCTTTTAATCCATGCTTTCAGACATTGAGGTTGGTAACATGACTTGTGCCTGTGGTATAACTCCTTCTGCTTTTTGCAGGATAGATGCTCCAGTAGGATCATGATGATTCAGCTGGTTGTTCTGCATTGCCTTAAATACAGGAGATATTTCAGTTAAAATGTTGTAGCCCAGGAGCTCTGTGACCTCACTTCTGAGTATGTCACGTCAGATTTGTTTGACTGAACCAATTTGGCATTGCATTCATTCTAGTGTGTATAGGATTGCAATTACATGTCAAACTCTGAAATCTTCAGGGAACTCAGAACAATCTGTATTAGACAGTCACTATACTTGTTTTGTCCCACATTTTTTTTTCCAGACAGGCACACCAAAGATTTTTTCAATTTTTTGTGTGTCAATTAAATGTAGTTTAAAATTTTTGATAAGAAAATTTTCAGGCAGCTTACTATTCAGAGAAAGCCCATTTGAATACATTTCTCCCTGATAATACTATCTGAAACAAAGGTTGCCAAAAATATCTGTTAAAAATACATTGAAAGTAACTTTTACAGCTCCCACATATATGGCTGAGTTACATCAGTGAATAGGCTCCATGTAGAATTAGACATCCATTGTTCTTTTCTAAAATCAAACCTGTTGGTTGACAGAAGGTGTCAGGATATATTTTAAGTGGGATCCAGATGCTCATTTCACTTGCTTACTTGAAAAATCACAAAACAGTTACAGAAAATGGAAGGGTATTCTTTCTTTAAAAACTCAATGATTCCCTAATCTCTGAACCTCCTTTAGGAAGGAAATTCAAAGTAACCAAGACCTTTACTTTCACACATTTTCCCAATTAACATTTCACATATATGTTTGTGCTTTTTGAAAACAAGTTATTAATCATTTTGGAGTGGAAAGAGTATAAACGTAATTGCTATGTATATTTATATTCCCTATTTAGTATACAAAACCAAGAATAAATTGTATTTTGAAAGATCTTCAAGACAGGGTCTAATAATTTTTCATTTTTTTAGTTGATGTTTTAGTATATCTCTGTGTCATTGTGGTACATAGAAGTGGCACATCACATTTCTTCTTCTGTGACCTTGTGCTTTAAACAAGTTTGCCAAAAGACTTCAAGGCCAGGGGGCTGAGGCAGAGATTTCAAGAAACTTTCCTAGATGTAAAAGTTGGATGCCGACTCTGAAATAGTGCTTAAGGATTAGAACTAGCTTTCCCCTTGCTTGACCTAATTTCTGTACCTATTACTTTTACTGAGCAATGTTTTACACAACTGGGTGATACTACAAGTAATCAACATCCTGGACTTGCAGAATGATCGCTTAGGTATTCTCATCCTTTTTGTGTGTGTGTGTGTGTGTGTTTTGCTATCTTCTTGGCATTTTTGTATCAGTTTTGTCTAGAGAAAAGGATGTAGTACAATACAGTAGAGTAGAATGAGCTGAATGGTTTAGGTATCACTTGCCCAAGCTTAGCTACTCATTTGTAACTATAATGGCATTTATAGCTGTTCTGTACACATCCAAGTGTTGTAGTTAGACGCCCTGTGGTCCTTTACTGGCCAAAGAACCTGAAATTACAGGTAATAACAAGAAAATATTTTGTTGTGGTTATTTCCAATCTTCAGCATCTTTCAGGACTGTTAGAGTTTAAGGCTGTAATCTTATCTTTTGGTCAGTGAAAAAGGCACAGAAGCATTTCCAGTAGCTCAGGATATCCATCTAACCATCACTGCTTATTTCTTTTTCCCCTCATCATGCTCTGGCCCTTTGAAGAGCTGTGGACCAGCACTGCTGCTCTGATTTCAAAGGAGTGATGCCAAGCAGCACCAAAGGAAGGCTTCACCTTATTTTCTGTGCTTTCTTTCCTTTTCGATTCATCTTTTTATTTCTTCTCTCAACTCTGTCAAGAGACAGAGAAACCTCCACCTGACAGATGGGTGCTTTTTTTTTTGTCTAAATCTTTTCTGAAAATTCCTGTTCATAAGAAGTAGATTACAATCATGACACTTGTTTTGCAATGCTGGATTAGAGCTTCTGAGAGCTAAAGTAAGTGGTAAGCAGCCGCCTTCTGCCTATGTGCCAAGTCAGTACAAATTCCTAAATTCAAAGGAGGATTTGCATGTTCAGATATACACTTGCTCTCACTGTGATCCATAAAATGTGCTGCTAGCTTCAGTAAGCCCATTCATTTTAGGGAAAGTGGTTCAATTTAGGGAGGCGAGTATCTGGCCCTGAGTGTTTGATTGCTTCCCACATGTTGCAGTGTATAGGGAGGCAGGTTCTATATACTTCAGTTTCTAAGAAAACCAGCGTGGCTCGCTTTTCTGACAGAGAAATCTCTCCACCTGCCATTTGAAATGTGCTGGTATTATGGACTGCTGCAAACCCACTCCACAATTTGGCATGATTGGCAGTCGCCACTCAGAGGCTGCGAGAGCGGGGATGCGGGGGGTCAAACCAAGCTGCATTAGCGGAGCCGAGTGAGGAAGCTGGCGGGTCCCTCCTCACCCAGGGCAGGAATCCCCCTCCCTCCACTGGGCTGGGGAGCAGGGAGCGAACAAACAGATGGAGCATGTTCTTCACCTCCGTGGTGCTCCACCAGACTCTCATAATAACACATTCGCTCTCCCACTAAATGAGTAAATGAGAGGTTGATCGGTGACTCAGAAGTGTGTTTATTCAAGCTTCTATTTATCTGTAGCTACGCAACAACTTTTCGAACTTACAGGAAATCAAGCGATTCAGTCCCCGTAGTTACAAAAGGACGAAATGACAACATACGTATTGCAACGTGCTTATGCCTATTAAAAAATAAGAGAAGAGTGCCATGGTTTAAGTTTCTTTACTGGCAGAGTCTATAGTGATTTCCCTCTTGAATGGTTATTGCTTTTCTGTCCTAGGCAATGCGGTGGTATGTATTCTCCAACTTGCTTTAGGTGTTTTATTTTATTTCCTTTTTTTTTTTAAATCTTCAGCCTGAAAAGAAACATGATGCCTCTATATCTCCTCAGCTCCTTATTGGGGGAATGTATACCAACTCCCTGAGAAATATTTATGTATTTTATTTACATTGACAATATTAGTTCCTGTTATTTTTCCTGTATTAACAGTGACAAAGAAATTGACAGGTCACTTTAGTTTGAAGAAAACCTTTGCTGTAAAGAAACTGCTGAAATACAGCCGTTTATAATCTACACAGGGCTACTTCTTACATAGAAACTACAATATACTCTCAGATGCTAACTCGAGGGGGTGTGTGCATGCATATATGATATGTGTTTCTGTTGCCAGTTACAGCTGACATAAGCATCAGCTGGCATTTACTGCTTTTTGTCTTGCCATATAAATACCTTTTTAGTACTTCAGCTTTTTAGATCTTTGAGATATAGGGAGAGTGGTTAAACATAATTTGTATTTACAGATATTTCTGATATGATTATCAGAAATGTCCCACATAAAACCAAGGAAACCAGAGTATTTGGGATTTTATAGCCCTGATGTATATTTTAATATATGCAGATTAGACTGGTAGAAATTATCATTTGCAGTTTTTACAGAACAGCCCATCTGCCTGTCCTTTGGAGAATGCCCCCATTGCAGATGTAGAAGGACCAAAAGCTGGTCCTTAGTGCTTTGTGCATTTTTTTTTTGCCATGTTTCCTTTTCTGCTAGTGTGTCTGTGGGCATTGACTACTGCAAGTTTGACTCAGTAGCGTTATTACAGATACATAGAAAGCTATTAAAATTTCTTGCTTATGTGTGCTTTCAAGTGCTTGAGAGACCTGAGGTTGGGTGGCTCACTGTCCTGTAGAGCTGAGTCTGCATGATCATATTCCTCATAGACTTCCAAGACTGGACCTTTCCCTCACAGAAGATCTGGCGTTGTTGCTAGTTGGCCTGTGATATGGTTGTCCTGTTACCCTTCTGTTTGTTGTGTGGTCTCAGAATAAGTCGTCACCAAATCTAGCAGCACCTCTGTAAATATTCTTCCTACATATCTCTTCAAGACAGCATGTATGATCTCTTTGGGAAAGGATGTCTCTGTTTTCTCTTATTAGCCAGCCACTGGAGAAATAGTCGCTATGAATCCTTCTGCTCTGCCTCTATCCCTTTCTCTGAGAGTTATACTAATAACTGGTTTGATTCATTGGTCTGGACTGTAACTGCAGCTTCCAACCAAAACACAGGCAGAGGATAGAAACCTGAAATGTGGCCACTTGGAAGTGTTTCGTGTAAATGAAGTGCTAGTTCCAGGTCATTTTTGCCTGTTAGTGCAAAAGAAGGCAATTGAGTTCTCCTGCAACAGGCCAGGAAAGGATTCATAGGGCAGCTCACGTCACTGCTGCAATACTTCCGTGATGTCTGCTCCAAAAGTCCTGGAACACAAGTCAGTGCAGCACAACAAAAGTCAGTGCAACATCTGTGGATAACATTGCAGAGTGATCTCAGTCAAGCTAGACTGTCCTAGCTTGGATGCTGAACCCATGAGGAAAAAAAGAGTGGAGTCAATTTAACAGTTTATGGATCAGCTCCTTTTGTTTTGTAACATTACCTTCAGACTTGTTGCAGGACAAATGCTGTGATTAAGCAGAAGATACCTTAAGACTTCTTCCCTTCTTAGAGGAAAGTGAAGGACAGTGCAGTGCAATAAGTGAGTTAGTAAATCAGAATTATTTATTTAAGGTGGATGGAGAAGGTATGATCCTATGAGTCGACAGGAGTTCTGTCATGGAGTTCAGTGGGAGGAAGGCTGCAGCATGAGGCAGACCAGTGCTTGCCCAGTCATTTTACATGTTACACATGAGTGAAACAGGGTGAAAAGAGAAATCCAAGAACTTAAGATTCCTTGGCTTCTCTTGGCATAAGTAAGTTGATTTCTCAAGGATGTAAATGCCCTAGTCATGTTATTACTAAGTATAGGTGGTTGTTCTTTGGTTAAGTGAACTAGTTACTCATTAATGGTTTCTCACTAACAAATCACTGTAGACAGGCTATGTATCAACTTTATCCATGGGTCTATCTGTGAGTATTCAAGGTCATCCTCAGGTTTCAGTAGGAATGGCATCTAGAAATCCAGGATCTAAAAATGTCCCCAAGGTTCCTCTGATCTCCTGAAGTCCTGGGATCCCACAATGAACCCTTTCATCAGGCTGATCCCTTAATACTTAGTAACTGTATCCTCAGCTGTTTCAGGGCATTCACTCACACAGCTTTCTTCTTTTTCTTCTTCACTCACTCTCTCTTTCTCTCGCCTTGTGGGTTTTTTTTTAATATTAAGAGGCAAACAAGTGGGATAATCTTGTGTGGCCTCTGAATGACATAAAAGCATTTCTTAAAATACAGCAGTTGTCAGCTGTTTCACCATGGCCATACTTCCTATTAATCTCTGGATTTTTAACTTTTGTCTCCTTGGAAAAATGAGTCTTTGGAAATACTATGAAAATATGGAGATCCCGAATCTTTTTATTTTGGATTTTAAAAAGCGTTTTCCATGTGGGAAACATTCACTGTTTTTTTGCGTGTCTACCATATCCTATCTGTCTTTTCTATATAAATACTATGGACTTTTAGTTAATACCAAATGTCCAGCATAGAATACATTTGATGCCAAATGAATACCAACAGCTTGAAGGTAAATTCTCCACTCCCTCCCCCAAATCATAGATATTTAATAACTCACTATGCCGTGAAGCCTGAGCACTCTAACATTCAACCTGCCCAGAGCTGTGTGCAGTGTCCTTCTTTCAAGCTAAACTGATTTGTAGCTCAGTCTCTTTCAAGAGATGATGTCAGCTTCTAAATGGAGAGCCAAATTGGCATCAGGCTGTAGGTGCATAGCCAATCTGCTTTCCATATTGTTCTCTTGGCTTCAGTATATCATGAATAATCTGTTCAAGGCAGTCTGAAAACCTCAATGCAAGCAGGATGCACTTTGTGTCCCTAAAGTCACTTTTCATGGTTGCATAGGCCTTGTGCCCAGTGAGGAGCATATATGTGTGAGAGAGAGAAATAAGAGAGAGAAAGATCTCATAAGAAACAGTCCTGTGATTTTATTTATTTATATGATACTTCTTGAAAGCATGACTGAAGACTGTGATTTTTCCACTGACATATGCATGCAATTTTTCCTGAGATGCCAGAACCAAATCTGTCAGCCTCCCGATGAGCATTACAGAGAGAAAGGCACCCAGGATAATTTAATTAGACTCCAAGAAATAAACCAAGTTGAAGGACATTTTCTGGCTGTCAGAGACTAAATTCATCTTTGTAACAGGTAAAACAACCACCCTGATTCAGACACTCCCCTGCTCTCTGATCACCTCTGAATTGCTTTTCCTCCTTGATGCTGAGAGTTCCCTGACCTTACCTAGACATTTCCTTCAAGATCCTCAGCTGTCAGATCCATAGTACACCTGTAGAAGTGAGGAAAAAAGTGACCTTGTGCTATAGTCCTAGGTGCTATAAAGAATGATTGACATCCAGAGAGTAATTTAGAGCGGCTTCAAGATGTCTAAATTACCCTGACCTGCATTAACCATTGAGGAATGGATGCGATAATAAATGATGACATAGCTACTTGGAAATGGCTGATACTTTCTCATTTTCTATATAGCTCCCATCTCTGGAAGAAGGTGTGATGCTGCTTTGGTAAGTTACGAATTATTTGTAGATCTTCATTTTGTTTCCTTTTGGTTTTAGTGCAGGAGGAGAAATATACAACAGTCTGTCTTAGACAAAGCAGAGTTGAAGGAAGGAAAAGGACTGAAAAAGGCTAATTGGGAAGATGTATCGTCCTCCCTTATCAGGGCTGAGCTGTCATTGTTGCAAGCCAGGACTGATGGCCTGTGACCCTGAAGGTTTCTCATTATTGCTTGATCCTGTGTTGCCTTGCTTGAGAGGCCTGTGCTGCTGGGCACAGATACTGGCTGAACTCAGGAGTACAGGCTCTGGTTTAGCTCTGCTAACGATTCTCAGTCTGACCTTTGACAAACTTCTGCTCTGTTTAAAGCACAACTTTCTCATCTGAGAATGACAGAAATAAGAGCCTCCTTCAAATACTTGTATATCTTCAAATACAAAGCTATTGTAGAAGGGGCAAGCTGTAGTTTGCTACCCTTATGAGTTTCTTATGAGATTCTTTCTCTTCTGAATAAAGCAATAGCTTTGCATGACTAGAGCTGAATGTGCCCCTTTACTGAGTACATAAGAGTTATCCGGCTCGCCTACTCGGAATAATATAGTTACCATTATTAATAATTATATGTAAAATAGTTCATTAAGCCACCATTTTACAAAAACTAATATATTAACTAACTAAAAATTATGTTAAATGACCCATCAGCTAATTGCCAAAATCAGAATTCACCCTCCATCTGCTCAGAAACATACACAAAACAAGACACTGAAGTCATCAAAGAATAACTGATCCAAACAATAATGATAGATGTGGCTTTGTAAACTGCCCTGGTTTATCATGAATAGTAGAATCATATAAAATAAATGTTGCTAACTTGTGCCAGGAAAAACTGATACACAAAATGTTTTACATATTCTTCTTACTGTAAGCATCTTTTTCATCCCTCATGCAAATGATTTACATTTTATCTTCTATTGGTTCTGTAATATAAAAATTGAAGTTGAGTCCTATATTTTCAGGATTCCATTGATGGCACTGGAATTTAGAGATCTGATATCTGGGAAATTGAGATGACAGTTTTAAAATATTTGATATAAATATTATGTATGGAGTGAGTCAACCTATTATTCAGCTGTGCAATGAAAATATAAATGGCACCCGTAATGTAGTATACACTCAATCTTCTACGTGTAGATTTTCCTCAAAGTGTTAAACGTGAATTTATGGAACCTAGGAGATAGCTTTGAAAATGGATTTACTGATAGATTTAGCGGCGAACATTTTTAAAAAGCTTAGTAGGTAACTTGAAAGGAGGCATTCACTATTCACAATTATTTTCTGAAAGAACTGAACAGTAGCTGGAAACGATGAAGAGAAATGCACAGTAGGTAAAATCTTATGGTATTTAGCACCATTTTTAAAGCTAGATGCCTTCTATACAGTGCAGAGGGCGGTACATTTGGGAGGAAAGAGACCAAAACTAAACTTATGGGGTTTAGCACTAAATAAAATAAAACAAATACTCTTATTTCCACTAGAAATATTCTTGGAAATGGAAGTAACTGATTTTTATCTTTATATGTCACTCCATTGGATTCTTTCCAGGGATGTACACTATGGGGCCATTAATGCTTATTTAAAGTGAGCAGAAGTCTGCTGTGTGTTGAATGTACCATGTAGAAGCTGCAAGGTGACTCTTCAGCAGCTTGCAGGCATGGATGGACTGTGGTTTTTAACTTCCTGAGTCAAAATTTTGCAAGTGATTGGCATGTGTGAAATTAAATCAGCAAAAGCTTACAAGCTTATTGAATCCCAGCACAAGCAACAGCAAACTGATCTTCTACAAGTCTGATGTTTTGACAATCATTAATATCTATTCATATTCTACTGAAAGCAGGGAAAAGAAACAGGCTTTCTTTCTGAACAAGTAAAGCCCAGCTACAGGTTAAGGTCTGAATTAGATATATCACACAGAGCACTCAGAAACAGGAAATGAATATCCTCAAAGGATAGACATATTTTTGTCATTTTTTTCCCTTGAGACTGACCTACGTTTAGCCTTTGCTATTGGAGATATCACGACTTATATGACATAAAGCAGTTTGCCCTTCTCTGTCCATACTGATCATTTGTGTTTGACACTGGCATATTTCTGAGTCTTAGGCATTGTTGGGACACATCAGAGAAATAGATTAGGAGACAATTTAAGGACATAAATATGATAGAAGTTGGAGACAAGTTCATGGTCACTTCAAGTAAACATATGATCTTAATTTTTTAGATTAAACTATCATTCATCAATAATAAACTGATAAATTAATTCTTTGAACTTTAAACAGAATTACTTGTGATAACTTTTAATACATTTTTCTAATAACCTCAAAAGAATGAATTTCTATGAACAACAAAAGGCAGCTGATAAAGACTGGAGAAGACTACTATTTATTTATTATTTCTGCAGGACTCCTGCTGTACATACATGTTTACAGTGTAGAAGATGCCCAGCACATCTGTTAAAAAGACTTGGAAATGTAATTAGTATTCTCAAGGGCATTACAGAAGTACATGTAAACTATTTTTCTTTGGAGAATTCATTAATGAGTAAAGATTAAGTTTACTTTTACCATAGTAATTTCTATTTATTTATTAAATGCACTTGGATATGTCTAAGGCAGAGGCCATGTTTCGGCATGAGAACTTCAGAACAGGACCTCTCCACATACACAGAAGAGATAAAGAAAGTAAAATGAATTCTGTCTCTTCTGCAATGTGATCTTTCAAAAAATTAGCTCAAGAAAAAATACTTTTAAATACTGTTTTGATAAGAACCTAACTAAACTAGCTATTGTTTATTTTTATGAAATTTTATGAAAATATATAGTGGTTTGGGGATTGTTCAGCTTAAACTATATGCTTTCCTCCAATTAACCCTCATCACAAGGAGTTTCCCTCTCTTTGACCCAGATCTATCTGCTAACAACATCAAACTTTAAATGTAAAATGGCAGGCTTAATGATGAAATCTCAAGAAAATAGTATTTCTGCCAGGAAAAAATCTCTCATTATTTTAAATTGAGATGGTGCTGAACAGAAACAAAAAGTGCAAGCCTGTGCAGGCTTAAATGTAGGTCTCAGGTCTTGAAGACTCTGTGGAATGAAATCAAAATTGTGTGGCTCACTTGGGAAAAAATTCCCCATCGGTATTTAATGATAGGTGACTTTTTCCTGTTCTAGTTCAGCAAGCCAAGCTATACCCCGATCTGCAACAAGTGCAAGTCTAACCTCATGATTTCTATTTACTTAGTTCAACTAATGTTTCCATGCTTCTGTTTCTGGGTGCCATCTGCATATTGGACATTTTGCTGTACCTGGGACAGGCAGATAAGTCACAGACTTAGAGATTATTCTCTATCCAAACCATTGAACTTCTATGATTTTGCCTCATTCCTAAAATCCTATCATGACAGTGTTAGAAGTTAGCCAGTGAACAACTCAATTTGCTTGCTTGTCTCCTTGCAGTATAAGTGAAACAGAAGATATGTCTATTCTCATACAATGAATTTATTTTCATTGATTCTTATCTATAAATGAGAATATTTTATCCTATAGCTTAATTGATAGCAAACCTTTTCTCCATCTGCTCTAAACCAGGGAAGTCCAGTATTTCTCTTGTAATTACATATCTGTCACACGGTATTTTTCTTCTTTTAGGAGATCAAAACCATTATTGACAGCAGGATGCAGTCTTTTCAATATTTTAATCAAGAAGGCCACTATGTCTTTCTGATGCTTTCACTTGCCAACAGGAGTTTAATAGTCTACTGGAGCATTAGCAGCAACTGATCATTGTTCAGAAGATCTAACTAGCCCTAGGTTATATCAACCTGACAGACAGGATGTTAGCTGAGGGCAGCATCCCTTCATTAATTGTTTATGCAGATGACCCTGTGGTGGAAAGGTGGGCATTTTCTGATTTGCCTTGGGCACTGTAAACCAGCCTGAAAAAGCCATTGCAATTACAGGATGTTAATGAGGAAGCAAAGAGAGAGCGGGTGGCATGGAGAGCGATACTGTGAGCCCAGCAACAACAAGGGTTTATTCTTGTTCCCACTGCAGTCAATGGTCAAATCCCTTTTGATTTAATGATCTAAAGAGGAGAGGGAGTTGCAGTCCTGGCTGGGATCCAGCACGATAGTTTCCTGTATCTCATATAAGCTGCTGTTGGGGCATGATGGAATGATGTTCTGTCCTGCATGGGGCTGACATAATTCTTTCTCTAATTCCTTTTGCCACAGACATTTGAATCACTAAAGATGGAAGGACGATCTGAGTGTTTCTCTGCCCTATAGTCTTTACTTAGACAATTGAGAACTGGGAATATCAGTTGTTTCATAGGTTGTGAGCTGTGAAGGCTGAGATCAGTAATGGTTGGGTTTTTTTCACCTGCTGAAGAAGATGGCATATACTATTACACTTGAAATCCTCTAGTATCCACAGTCAGAGTGGCCAGACAGCCTGAAGGGTGTGCTTCAGCACTTACCGTAGCAAGATGAATGGACCGAGAAATCTCCCATCATGGATCAGTTTTCACAGAATCACAGAATCGACTGGGCTGGAAAAGACCTCAGAGATCATCGAGTCCAACCCTTGGTCCAACTCTAGTCTGTTTACTAGATCATGGCACTAAGTGCCATGTCCAATCTTGGTTTAAAAACCTCCAGGGACGCCGAGTCCACTGAGGAAGGGTGAGGAGAATTATCAGGAAGAAAATAGCTATGTCAAAAACAAAATAACCATG
Source organism: Nesoenas mayeri (assembly GCF_963082525.1). Taxonomy (NCBI): domain Eukaryota; kingdom Metazoa; phylum Chordata; class Aves; order Columbiformes; family Columbidae; genus Nesoenas; species Nesoenas mayeri. The sequence continues at coordinate 112,596,022 of NC_137543.1, forward strand.
AGATCAGGATGACATCCTTGTTGGCAGAACTGAAAGAAGTGTAAAAACTGTTTTCTGTGTTGTGAAAAATGAGTCCTTAATTCCTTTTGTTTCATTTTATCAGATCAAAAAAGCGAAGAGCTACTGCCTGAGCTTCATTTTGGGCAAAGGTGTCAACAAAGGTTCACTTTTGCTCTGTTAAGTAGTGTAAATCTAACTATTCCTTTCTGAAAGCAAAGTTAAATTTGTTTATGTAAGAGTCTGGTTTGTCACTGGGAAAGTTGGTATCATGGAGTTCTGAGTAGATGTTATCAGGAAGCAAATAAATGTGGTGGGTTTAAACTCATGATAGGAACAAGCTGGAGGACAAGATTGCTAACTACATATTATTTATTTTTAATTTGTAAAATTATAAAACTATATCAGGTAGCTAAGCTTCAATTTTTAAAATATTTTTTCTCTGTTCCTGGAAGATTCCAGATTGATAGGCACGAAGATTAAATTTTCCTAGGAAAATAATTGGCAACTTCCTGATGCAGTCTTGTCCTAATGCACATTGTGATACTTCCAGGAGGGTCACCCATGCGAGGGAGTTTTCTGCCCTTGTAGTTCTCCCTGTCTTTGACAGGAGTTTGAGCAGTGATGATCCATGCACCTACTTCATCTATTTATACAGGCAGTTCCTTGTCTGGATCCAAATAGATGGTCCTGAGCACTTGCACTCCCTTCAGCATGTCAGCTGTCTTGTGTACCTGCAGAGCCTGAATCTTCAATCTGGGAGAGGAAACTTCATTTTAGCAATAAAGTAGGGGTTTTTACTAGGGATGGTTTGGTTGTGTTTGGACAAACATCAAAACTGGGGGCAGAAATATCTGCTGTATGTCACTTCTAGCAAATTGTTTGCTTTTCTTTTTTACTTATACTCTGTCTTTAGATGATGAATGCTTCCTTGGTAAGAGGATAATTCCCTCTGGCTCATCCCCATGACTTGCGCTCTCTGCCACAGCCACTGGAACCAGCTGGCATTCAATGGACAGTGCACGGACAGATTAAAAAATGGTACATTTAAGAGAAAACATAAATAACCGGCAAGACAGGTACTGAGCAGTCATTGTACAAAAGCTAAAACTGGAACAAGACCAAGTATTTAATGGGTAAACAAGGCATTGCTGCTGAGGATGTAATGTAGGTAGCTCTTTTCATCCTTCAGAAAAAAGGACATTTTCCTGCTGCAAAAGCTGTCTCCCCTGTTTCTCCTCCAAAGCATCTATTTGTTTGACAAATGTTATTAATTAAAAACAAACATTTGTCTTACACCTGCCTAACAGGACCAGATCTCTTAATTACTGAAGCTGGGATAAGACTTTCCTTTTGTTTCCTTTTTGTGATTCTTCACTTAGCCTATCAAGGGATAACTGGCTATGTTGCATCTCAGGTGGCATATCCCAAAAACAGGCTGAAAGGGAGGGCAAATTCCCTGTGCATAATCCAGAAAAACCAAAGTGAGACGTTTAACCTGCTCAGATCGTTCCCTCTGTCTGCGCTCAGCTGGAGGCACAGCTGATCTGTACAGAGTAGGCAAGGGGAGGTGGTTAATAATTGCCAACTAGCCTCTGCCTTCAGTAAATTACTGTCAGACAAGAGCAATGAGGAAGCACAAGGGAACGGTGACTCAGCCATGTGTGTCTGAGTCACACCACCTCCTGGGTCTGCTCTGCCAACATCATTTTAGTGCAGAGTTTTAGAATATTCTTTCATTGTTTTTTTTTTGGGGGGGTTGTTTTTTGTTTGTTTGTTTGTTTGGGGGGGGTTGTTTGTTTTTTTGAGCACTTTATCGGAGCTGTGCCTAGAATCAGACACTAACTCTTGTGCAAGTTGCCTCCTGATGCTTTCTTTTATCCGCTTTATGAATGACTGAGCTGTGCAAGGAGAGGTGAAGAGGTTTTTCCTTAGCATGACAATAGTAATACAACTGATTAAGATATAACTGCTTTATGTTGTAGATGGAGGTTTAGTGCAGTTGACTGGTTCAGTCAAACAGAAGTGAAGGAATTAATATAAATGGGCATCATAAATTGGACATATCCTAATCTCTCATCTTTAACAACATAGTACATACCTCGTTTCTCTGAAAATAAGACAGGGTCTTATATTACTTTTTTCTCCAAAACTTATTACTTTTTTACAGTATAGCTGCCTGGGCACTATTTAAATTGACTTTTAAAATGAACTGTAACTAGGGCTTATTTTTGGAGTAGGGCTTATATTTCAAGCATCCTCAAAAATCCTGAAAAACCATGCTAGGGCTTATTTTTGGGGTAAGGTTATTTTTTGGGAAACTGGGTATGAGACCTGTTCTCTTCCACAAAAGCCTCCAAACTGTGGTCCTTGGAGAGCTGGGAAATGGACTCAGATTCACTGGACCAAAATTCCTTCAGGTATGTTCCTGTGCCAAGTGTTTATTATTTCCTGCAGCTTGAAGAGCTTGAATGAGACAGTGGGAAACATTGTGCACAGAGCATGAGTAGGATGTTGTCTTATCAGAGCCTGATTGTTGTTCTGGCTTTTCTCTGGTTGTGTTTCTAGCCCAACCCCTTCTATTCAAGAAAGTAGCTAGGTGTTAATAAAAAAGCACCTGGAAACAAGAAGAATCCTGTGTATCTTTATTCCTCTATAGCTATTGCAGAAAAGGGGAAAACTATAGATGCTGCTAGTGATATGCTTAAAATACCTGCAAATTTCCTATGTTTTCACTGTCTACACTGGTAACAGAATACTGCACAATAATGGGTGGGTGGATAGGGTGTCTTTTGTCAGGTAGCGAGGAAAGTTATTTGTGTGATAACGTTTGCACATCCCTTGAGCTTTCACATATACACCCCCCTCCATCAGTAGCACTGTACTTGGCCAATGCAGCCTGTATGCTTTCCCGTGACTGGCACATGACCGTGTGGCACATGAAATACATATTTGAGAATACCAGGATTGACTTTGTTATAATCCCTGTTGCCTCATACTTCAGCTTTCAATCACAATGCAGAGACATTGAGCTCCATAACGTACCTTGAAGGCTTGGGCAGAGTGAAGGTGAAGAGGAATGTGATCATTCTTGTCTGTGTTCTCAGTTCCCACAACCAGCAATTTTGCAGAGGATGCTCTGTTAGGATGGGATGATGGGATTGCACTATGATGCTGACAAGGCAAGAATCTAGAACAAACTCCTGATCTCCTGATTTCATTTCATTATTTGATTATAAATTTTTTACATTTCTGCTGTCTGGGCTAAGGCAACAGTTTTTGCTATTGCTTCTTATGTGGGTTTTGCTTACGTGACTAAACAAGCTGTAAAGTTGGCAACTGTCAGAATAATCCTTCCAGTAAACTGGTGGTCCTTTTTAATGTAACCTGTTTTCTTTTAATGGTAGATGCTATAGCAGTGCAATGGAAAGCAAATTATTTTTTCTTTTTAGTTTAATCTTCTTAGGGAAAGAGGTAATCCTCTGCTAATTTCCTCCATCAGAGCAAGCATATGTCTCAATCACATTTGTAGCTGAAGCAGAACAGCACTCAGCACTCAAATTATGCTAATAACCGTTTAGATTACTTCTTCTCTGGCATTTATTCATATTGAGGATCCAGAAAGTAAGTCTTTTTACTATGTGAATTTGTGTGTTAAATCTACATCATTTCCATTAATACCCCTGCAAGCTTTGGCGTGCAATGGTCCGGCTCCTTGGCTTCTTGTCAAGTAAATGTGAATCAATGCTGCAGTCCTACCTCAATGCATCCATACTCTGAACACTTACTTCTTAGTCCTTCCTACTCTGACCTCACAGAGACAGGTGTGGGAGAGACTTGCAAGTGTTGCCTCAGTCAGGGAGCATTTTTTATTAAAAATGTTATGCAGGTAGATGAGGTTCAATTCATGTGTTTATGGCATTCCTATGAGGCAGTATAGTTATGTCATCTGAACTGTTAAAATAATGCCGAGGATGTACTACACTATGTATATAGATGCATATAGAAAGCCAGAAGAAACCTGGTAAAACGTGAGTTATGATCTGTTGTTTATAGCATTGATTCCCATGTACACTGAATACTAGGTTTGGAGCACTATGCTTTTATACAATACAAACTTTTACAATTTCATTTGTTCTGTGTCTGAACTGAAAATTTATCTGTTCTGCCTGGTTTTCTTATCGTATCAAAATACAAACACTATTGCATGCATGTATCTATAATACAGTATGTTAAGAGTGATTGAGACTAAGTCAATAGGATTGTCACTTGTGTTTTGATGTACCTTTCCCTTTCTTGTCAACTTTCCCCACTGAGCAATTCTTGATGGATTTGTTCTGCTGCTGATAAGCACGGCTGAGTAGTAGCTGTGAGAGTGACTCTAGATACAATTTTCTCTGCAGCATCTCCTTAACAATACAGAACAACAGATATCAGTCATTTGTAATTAAGTTCTTTGGATGAAAGATCTCCTTTTTCATGAAGGTGTGCATGAATTTCTAAATTCAGGTGTGATGGTTGTCAGGATCAGTTATCATAATCCAGATATTTTATTTTTTTAGAAACTGATAGATATTGAAAAACCTGATGTGAGTGTTTCATGCACCTGTGTACACCTCAGAAAGGGATGATTAGAATTTAGGGAGGATTTTCTCTACTTAGACTAGGCTTCCAAAAGGAACATAGTTACAAGCTCCTTGTGAAGTGAAAGGTTCTTCAATGTAGATCTGTGTTAGGAGCTAAATTTAGGTCAATATTTGTGCATGTATACTTCAGGTCCTTGGCATTTAGACTTGCAACAAAAATGGGACATCATAGTTGGACAGAAGTGGGAGACTAGCTCTAATCAGAGAAAAACACGCAATAGGGATACATCAGCACCAAAGTTAATAGAAGGGTTGCCTGTGAAAACAAAACAAGAATAAGTCTTTGCAAATATATTTTTACCTGCATTTCATCTTTACCACCTTATTTGTTTTTCAAGAATCAACCATTTGAAATCTTAATTGAATAATAATTTTTTGGCTTTTTTTTTCATGCTGAAATTTGAAGATAATTAAAGCAGTTGAAAATAGATGCAAATAGTAATTGCTTAGACTTCTGTTTCCCACATAATATTCAAAGTCAAATCTTCAGCAACATTAGGAAGTATTTTCTTAATTATGCTATAAAGAAAGCATTTGATATACTTTGTTGTTAGTGTTGCTGAGTCGTGAAACCATTTTGTGTTTCCTACCATTGAAGGAAATCTTCCTCTAAGACCGATGATCAGCAAAACACTTAAGCGGCTGCTTATGAGGTGAAATCCCATCCAAAGGCAATTTTTAAATATCACTTTTAATCATCTTCTCCAGGATCCACATTTGCTATTTTATTTAGGCTGCTTGGGAATGAGGGAAAACAGAAAAAACTTTGTGACAGTGTTGTTAACAGGTGGAAAAAATCCCTGAGGAAAAGCACACCAATAGTTTTCAGTTCATTCCAGCACTGCAAGGTTTGTTTGAACAGATGTTGGAATACAGACATAATTTACTGTACCAATTACTCTGTTCATTTTATTATTTTTTCCAAATATGCCATTGAGCCACTCCACTAATAATTTCATCAATGATGTTCTCTGTCAGTCACTAACCCAATTCTTCAAAAATTTGTTTTTACAATAAAAGAATTTGGATGAGGGATGCATTGTCAGATCTGATTTATGTTGCTCAGATACTCAGCAGAAATCGTCTTCTCTTTCACTTCCATAGCGCACAAGCAATCACCTTCTCATATTCCTGTGTGTTAACAAATCATATCCATTATTTTTATTAACATCACTATCTGAAGGCACTGTCCAATAGGAGGGGCAGTAAGGGATGACTATGGTTCTGGAGAGCTTTTAAGATACACTCACAAGAAGTGGTAAGGGAAGAAAATTAGAAAAATAGCTTGTCTGAAATCACAGGTAACTGGCAGAATTCAGGTCCGTGGCTCATAGTGTCTTCTCAGAGCAGCATTTATTTTGGACAGACATGTAATTGCATCTGCATGTACTCTCAATGTTAACATGTAATCCTGTTCTTATAAATTTTTCTCTTTCTGAATATTGTAAGGATTATCACATCCTTAAGAGGATGACTAAAATACCCAATGATCTGTTAGGGGGTGCCAATTAAAGTTTTAATGCTGTAACAGCTGTTGTCTGCTTGTAAATGATTTCTCCTAATTTTGGGATTTTCTGTTAGCACATAAAATGCTTTGTTAATAAATGTGAAAATCCCCAAGGAATTCTGTGCATTAAACTTCAATAATTGAAGAGTGTAGATGAATAGCTGAAATAAAAATGACTGCATTATGGAGCAACTTTTAATATGTGCCACATCTACTAAAGATATCGTAAATTCCCAGGATACAGCATCTATTTTTTTCTTCTGGGGAGATCAGCTCTCAAATCCCTGAAACAAGTTAGCCAGAATAGCTTATTTGGAAAATTAAAGTGTCCCTTAAAATCTCTTTGTGTCTAATAAGATATTCTGTTACCTTCCAGTACAGATCTCCTAGTTTGGGCAAAACAAGGCAAAACAGCTATTTGCATCATCTGAAAACCTGGCCCACTGTATGCACAAGGCTGTCTATCATAAACTATTCAACTGGTGTCTCAAACAGGTTCCTTTCAAGTCTTCTTTTCCCAACTTCTTGAGTTCCTCACATCAGGTCAAATTTGACACAGTACTGGAAAATGCAATCTTGGCGAGTGAGTAGCCTGTAAATGATATGAAATATCCAATGATGAGGATTACTGGGGTAAAACATTTCCATATTGTAAGCTACATATAAGGAAGATTAAAAAGCCAAAATTTACAACTGATTCAGATGACCAGATTTCCCTGAAAGTGCTTCTTAGGATAGAATTTTTACCAACTTCAATATTTGTAGGAGATATAGAGGCATATGATTATTATAATAATCGTAATAGAAGCAGTAGTAATAATAGTACTAATAATAACAATAATAATTATCAATATATACTGCCATAAGTAATAAGAATAACAACAATAACAAGATATTAAAAGATGTAACATAACCAGATGTAATAAACAAAATCCTGTGTATGCCAGGCTACTGTTATCTGCAGCTGACATACAATTTTTGCAGGGCTAATCATTATATTAGCAGACACCAGCCTCATCCTGTAATGCTGCTGTCCTCTTTGGGTCTTGCTAGCAAGGCTGGCCACGATGGTTTTTTCCTCACAAGTTTATTCACCGTGTATTTCAGAGAAGTTAGCAGCACTAGCTGTTGCCCTAGATCATGCACCTCCAAGTTGTTGCCAAAGGAGCTCAGTTCATTGCGTGTTCAACAGTGGCTTCATTGTGATTTTAACTTAGATGAGTCAAACCGGTGCATATCTTTTCCACTACAACACTCACTTGTATAGCGCATCATCTCTGTCTCTACGGTAGTCACATGCATTATGCAGATACTACATGCTGTCAAGTCACTGCAAGGCCCAGGAGTAACCTCTCTCAGATTCACTAGCAGATTTAAAACTGTCTGTGGTTGAGTGGATCTCCATCTGCAGTCCCTGACAGCTTTGCCTCCAGCAGGGCGCTTGGGAGGAGAAGCAGCCTTGGCTTCCCCAGCCAGCCGGGGCAGTGGGAGCGGGGGGCACTGCTCTGTTCTCCTGCTTGTCCCTCAGCACAGAGCAGCTCAGCAGATCTGCTGCTGCATCCCCCAAAGGTGCGATGTGTGATTGAGCCAAGGCGGGTGGGAGCCACACACTTCTCTCTTGTTGTCAAAAACAGGCATGCAAGGAGCTGCCCTGGCAGCGGTCACCCAGAGCAGTGACTCTCCATGGAAACATGGGGAATTTCCCTTTTCCAGAAGCAGTGTTTTGGGCTTTGTGAAATTCAGTTCATGGCAGATTTCTAATTTTGCATTAGAAGCACATGCTTAGGAGTGTACTTTTTTGTAGAGGCTACACAGAGGAAAGAGAGATGTCTCCTGGAGTTCAATGTCTTGTAAAGATAGACCAGTTTGAATTGAGAGGGCATCCATAATTTCCTAGCATGATATGGGGATATTTGTTTCAGTTGATCTCTTTGTTTTGAGCACCAAACTTCTCTCTCTCTTTTTTTTTTTTTTTTTTTTCCAAATGGCATTTAATTGCACACTTCAAAAGCTTTTATTTTGAAAAAAATTGTTAAAGAAATAAGCTGATGAAGTGGGATTTATTGGACTTCTTTTTCGCAGTTAGAACAAAAACAAATCAGCACAACAGTGTAATTATGAGTTAATTATTCTAATAACTTTCATTTTTATTTTTAATCTCGATTTCTTTTTCTGTGCTGAAGAATAGGAGACAATCTAAACAATGAATTAATTAATTACTCTAAGCTCCTTGATCTCTTCCTTGCTCTTTCCACCCCCTCTATTCAGATCATTAGAACTGTGAGATAATCAGGGCAAGATTTAATTTGCTAGCTCTTTCCTTTCTTCCAACTTCTCCAAATTCTTTTCTCCTCTAAATAATTTTTTTCTCCCTCTTTTGCGCACACTTTCCTATCTATATTTAAGTTACTTTCAAGAGCAGGTGGAAAAGGAGGGGGAGTAAAAAAAAAAACCCTACCCATTATTAGTTTCTCAGTAGGTGAATTTCTGCTGTAGCCTATTGAAGTCAATGGAGCTCTACTTAAATGTTCTTTGGGATGTCCCACCTCCATTAGAGTCATCAGAGACATCACTGTGCTTTGCTGTTTGGATCTGCTGGGTAGGCAGTACGGTGTTGTGTAGTACTGAGTACAAGAAAATCCATGCCCCCCCACGTGGTTCATAATTAGCAGCAACTCTTTCTTCCTACCTGCTGCAACTTTTGCCCTCAACTTCCACCCCCTGGAAACTGGGAATTAAATCTGATGATGGAGAGGGAATTGTCTGCTGCCTGCAGCTTTGCAGTGCAGGCTTATTCAGACATACCAGATTAAACTTCCTTTTCCCGAGAGAGAGCAGTGGGGAATGGTTGCTGATGCTGTGCAGGACTGAGGGGTCCAGGCAGGATATGGAATGAAAGAGGGTTGCTGTGACGAAGATCTCCCAGTGTAAATAAACCAGGACACTGACAAGAGACAGAAGAAAAAGACAGAAGGCTACATTTGCATTGCCTTTTGCTGGCAGATACAAGCATGCTCTGCCTGTGCTCCAAGTAGACTCGAAAGTAATGTATATTATATTTCAATGGACCTTCAATGTTTGTAGGGCTGAGTGTAGCTACATGCTTCATATTTGATAAATAGCTTACAGTCAGGGGCTTGGAGTTGCTTGGGCAGAGCAAGTTCATGCCTGACTCCATAGTGGGAACCTGAACACCATGGAGGCTTGAAGATACCATTCCTCAGGGTAGCAGCAGCATCAGGGAGAGTGTCTGAGCTCTTCTGGTGCTCAATTTGGTCATCTTGTCTCTGCCATGCACATTATAGATAGGTTCTGACGTTTCTCAACCCTGTTTTGCCGTGTTATTTTCTATCAGTACCTATACCTTGAGACCACTTGAAAAAACACAGGTCCTGATCTCTCTGCCAGCACAATTTCACAAACACTTTACACTGGAACAAACCATCATTTCCACTGAAGGAAGACATACTTTCCTCTCATAGGCAGACATTCACTCCTGACTCCATGTTTCTCCCTGCCTTCAGCAGCATGTTTATGCAGCAAGTTGAATCAGACAACCAATTCACATTAGAAACCATCCAGCAAAAATGGTTATGCTGACTTCTTTTGGCAGCAGCAATCACGCTGTCTCAAAGTGCACATGAAAATGTGGTTATAGTTTTGCTGACTATGACAATGATTAAAGGTCCCAAAAGTCTTGCATTTCCTTTTAGCCTGTACTCTTTTATTAGATGCATTGAAATATATGTCTTTAATGTAATAAGTTATACTCCTGTAAGCTACTTAATATATGTAGTAGAACCTAATGATGCAGAAATTCTGACCCCATTACAGTAAAAGAGAGTTTTGGCATTAACTTCAATGAAGCTAGGATTTCACATGGAATCTCAGTATTAAAGAAAAATAGATGAGAATAATAACTATAAATTCTGCTGGTAAATGGTGAAATCTGCACATCCTACTCAGCATTTACTGTAATATTATTTTTGCCTGAGTAAGATTCGCAAGATTTCACTCCGAAGAGATGCATATTAGCTTGCAGTGTTTTTGTTTTGATATATTTTCATGGTCTTACAAAGCTGTCATATGAAACAGTATTTTTTTTCAGCTCTTTAACTTGTTCTTAACATTTTCTTATCTTTCCTCTTTGAACCTACAGGAATATTCTTTCTTTTCTTTCTCTGCTCTCCTCTCCTTTTTCCTCTGTTCCTTATCCTCACCCTCTCCCTATTCCTCTCCCCTCCCCTCTCATCCTGCTACTCAGAGAACATACATACCTGTATGTTAAACCCATTGCCATTTCCAGTATCTGAATAACTCTATTAACTCTGAGAGGTGTGTTTTTAAGGTACAGTTCTGACATGTTCTGTGAACAGCTACACCTATACAAATCACACTGACGTGTATTTTTTAAACATTGGTTTATCAATGTTTCTGTCTATTGATAATTATAGGTTTAGTCTTGCAAAGGGCTGAGCATCTCCTCCAAGTTTCTGAGCATTACCAAATCCCATTGGTGTTGACAAAGAGACACAGAATATCTGAAAGTCACCCAAAGCCCCCTTCCACTCCTAATCAGGATGGTGTATGAAATGGCATGCTCATCCACTCTAGCAGATCTGTCACATTTAAATTATAATACATCTGTAGGTGGATCTGTATTTGTTTATTTTAAACATTAGTCTTTCAGATATTCTTTGCAGGAAATTAAAATGTCAGGTGACTTTGTATACATTTAACTTCAGTCTAAAAGTGTGTACTGAATAACAAGGCATGTGTTTTCTTCTCCACTTCTGCTTTACATTCTTCCAAGATACTTCACTGGTATAATTCAGTTCCCCAATATGGCTCTATGGTGAGTAGACGGTGAGCAATAAACATTGAAAGAAGGCTGTGATTGCTGCTTACACAAGTTACATCCAACCAAATATTGATTTTAAAGTGAGAAAGAGTCTTCTAAGATGACAGATAACTATAGCTTGGCTTCTGAGCCAAGTGCTCCCACTGGTTTGTGGGAGATATGGAAGTGAAACAAGGCTTTGAGAAGGTGTCAATAGCATCATGGGGACAAGGGAGTCGAGGGACTAAGGGTCTCGCTTTGTTGGTGGGAAAGAAGACGCGGGGACATTGGAATGTCATAGCCAGATTAAAATCATGGAAGGCAAGCCTTAGGGTCAGAAACTTTTGTCTCTGCTTGGATAAATTAACAAACTGATTTAGCAGTCCTCCAAAAAATACTGCTTTTTAGAAAGCTGCAGACAATGACTGAGGATGTTTTGGGTCTTGGAAATCGTAAAATTATGCACGGTAATGCTGAAATTAAGCTATTTCATCTGTGTCCTGTCCAATTAAACATAAGATGATATTTTTCATTTTTGAATCTTGACAAATTGGTATTTTTGCAGAAAAAAAAATATGTACCGTAATAAATCTCTTTCTGGAGTCTTTGAGCTTATTAAAATAGATGGATATCTAGATTTTGGATGGTTTCAAGGAAATAAGGTCAATATTTGTTTCTGAATTGGCAGTTATATTTGAGCTTAGATTTTCTACTGCTATTCTGAAATACTGACTTTTTTCTGTTATTAGAGTTTGCCTTCATGAACAACTTTTTGATGGACTTACACAAAATTGAATAATTATGGATTCTGACGACTCCAAGAATTTCATTCTCATTTTTAGCTCAACAGTTGATCAATAAAGGGAATTACAAAGTCCTGCAGCTAGGGAGGAACAACCCCAGGCACCAGTATATTGGGGCTGCCCAGCTGGAAAGAAGCTCTGCAGGAAAGGACCTGGAGTGTCCTGGTGGACACCAAGTTGAACATGAACAAGCAATGTTGCATTGCAGAAAAGAAAGCAAATAGTGTCCTGCACTACATTAGGACAAGTGTTGCCAGCAGTTTGAGGGAGGTGATCCTTTCCTTCTACACAGCGCTGGTGAGGCCACACCTGGAGCACCATGTTCAGTTGGGCTTCTCAGCACAAGAGAGAGATGGTCGCACTGGAGAGAGTTCAGCAAAGGGCCACAAAGATGATTGAGGGTCTGGAGCATTTCTCCTGTGAGGAAAGGCTGAGAGAGCTGGGACTGTGCCTGGAGAAGGGGGAATCTTGTCAATGTGTATAAACACTGGAAGACAGTGTATAAAAAGGATGGAACCAGGCTCCTTTCATTGATGCCCAGTGACAGGATTAGAGGCAATGGGCACAAACTGAAACACAGGAGGTTCCCTCTGAGCATCAGGAAACACATTTTTACCATGAAGGTACCTCCATCTGATATTCTGAAGCCGCCTGGACTTGGTGCTGAGCAACAGCTCTAGATGACCTTGCTTAAGCAGCATGTTGGACAAGGTGACCTTGAAAGGTCCCTTCTAACCTCAGCCATTCTGTAATTTTGTGAATGTGTATTTCCTGCAGACTTCAAATCATTGTATTGGACCTGTACAAGTGAAAGAAGAGCATGATCTAGTTAAAACATCCATATTCACTTACTTGTATCTGAAATCATGTTTGCAAGTTTTTTGAGAGAAACATCTAAAACTTGGGGCTAACAAATGCTAAAGTAAATCACCATATAATGTTAGAAACACTAGGTTGCTCTGCCTTCTTTGCCCTTCTCCCTTTTTTATTTTTTTCCAACTTATTTTATTGTTGTTGTTCTGAATGCTCTTGTTTTATAGTATTTACAACTGAATTGTGAAAACTTGACGGCCTCAGATGCATTTTCTCTTCTTGCTGGAAGCTAGTAGGTACTTTTTAAAGTGGTCTAACACATTAACACTGCAATCGGAGAAAACTGCAATCGGTGGAGAAGCAGCAGTCACGTTTCCTGTGCGTGCCACCAGTTTTGGTGGAAACTTCTATCTAAATATGAACAATGCTCTTGTCAAGGTTGAGGGGTCACTGCAGTATCTTCATCAGGGAAAGAGCTGTCCTTTACTTGTTACTTTCTGTGTGACTACAGATAAGTCATATGGTTTCTGTTCCCCAGTTGACAAATGGAGAGCATAAGGCACAGACGGGTCATGAAGATCGTAATATGAGTGATACACAGTGTATAAGTACATTCAATTTAATATTCAGTTTATCTGTATCACGAAAAAGTCTGCTAACTGCAACTGAGATCAGAGTCCCATCCTATTGAACACATAGATCAAGGGAGTCAGTCCCTAGGAACTGAAGCCACGAATCCTGACTCTTGGTCTTGATTCCTGGCAATACTGTGTTCTGCCTTGGCAAAAAGAAAACAATTGCAAGCACTTAGACATAGACCAGTACCTCCTGGGGTACCTCTTACTGAAAATGACTTCATATGTATAATTGAAAGGTAAACCAAATTAACCAGCCAAACAGATATTCAGAGAAAGGATAGAAAATATACCTTTCTCTTCTCTTATCTTTTGTATGTTTACTTTGCTTTGCTATAATGATGCCACCTGCTTCCTTTTAGGTGAATAGCAAGTTTTGTTTTTGAAAAGGTTTTACTTGAACGTATTCCAGTTCAGGAAGAACATGTTCTTATGCTTCTGGTAAAAAAAATTAAAAAATAAAAAATCTTCAAACCCAAGACTTACATGTGGGGACAATCTGTCTGTCAGTAGGCACCAGATGTGTTGACCATAAAGTTGATTTAGTATTCTGCACCCATATTTTCTCATGAGGCAGACTAATGAGAAAGGAAAATAGATAAGGGAAATGTCAAGGAGAATTGCAGTGAAAATCTAGATTGTTTTGCAGACAGGTAAATAGAAACAGGGATAAAAAGCGGGAACTTTCATTCTGCCACAATTGCTTCTGCTGTACAATACCACACACTTTTAAAAGCAGAATTTGGGAAGAAAAAAAGCCCTTAGTTATAGGAACCTGGCTGCCTCCACCAAATCTGTAGCTAAACATATTCTTACACTATGCCTGGCAGGAGAGATAATCAGAAACGTGACTTGTAGCAAATAAACATTATTATTATGTATATTATAGTTCATTTATGGTGGGCATCTGCGAGAACCTGCACAGTTTTAAAGAATCTATTGTTGGAGCAAAATTCTGTCTTGCTGAAACACAAACAGTGTTGGCAGGAAATAGTGCTGTGTTCAATGATGGAAAAAATAAATGTTACTGCTGCAGGGTCCTGTATGCTGACTGATGTTCATGTTCTTTTATCAATCATCATTCAAATGGAATTATATGCTGAGACACGATGTACTGATGAAATTATTTGTTGCCCCAAATTTATCCGATATGATAACTCATTTTATTCTCTCCGAGTAACTCCCTTTTCCTTTTCTTATTGTTTTCAAATCAGGCATTGAAAAAACATATTCCGGCCTTTTATTAGAGGAAGATAGAGTAGAGCAAAGGAGAAAGAAATGAACTAGGATGTAGGAGAACTTGTGTTTATGTTAAGCTCTCCCACTGATCTGGTGACTGATCTCGACCAAGTCAGATGATCTTTTTATCTTTTTTTCTGTTTCCAAGATAGTGATAATGATACTGGCCTCCTTCAATCAAGTGCTTTGATATCTGCTTGCTGAAGATATGCATTATGAGAAAGTCATTTCACCAGCTATGCGAGGTAAATGGTCAGCTCTTGCTATATTCCATCCCTACTCCCTCTGACTTGAACTTATAGTTAGATAAAAATACGTGACAGTAGCAGATAAGCAGTTGTCTTCTTCATGCATAGACATATAGATAATCTCAATCAGTTAGGAACAAAGAACAGATGTTCCCTAAACATATGTGCAAACAAAAAATTGCAAGTGTGAATGTTCATGAGCAATGAATAAAACAGGAAAAAGGAACAAAGTATGATTTCAGGGTGTAAATAAATATGTGTGAGGCCTGATTTGGAATTTTTCATCTAACTCTAAAACTGGTACATTTAAGAAAATGAGGACTTTTGTTCAAGTGTCCTCAGTCTTTTCTGAACAAGAATAAGAGGGCTAAATGGACATCATGTCAGGACATGCATCTATTTATATCTAGGCTTCTCTCGATATGGTTGAATTTGTAATGTAGACAAAGAATTAAGTTTCCTTTCTAGATTCTTTCAGTGCTAAATTATTTTTCTCATGATTCTGTTTCAGTCACCCTACAACTTTCTAGGACTTTTATTTTTCTCAAAGTGAGCCATAAAATGACTTATTAACAACTCAATTGATCTTCTACTGTTATATTTTCTTCCTTCAAAAGATCTGTCTACATTTGACTCAAACTTTCTCTTACCACATTTTTAAATTATTACATCATAACGCCATTGATTTCAGGGCAGATCTACAGCATTCTGCAGAAGAAAATTAGTTGAAATAATCTCTAATTGTAAAGATATTTTTCCACTACCTGACAGCCTACTCATTAGGAATATTAAAAATAAAGGATAAATTGTTAAACTTGGATTAAATGTCTTAAATCAGTACACACTGCCTACTTTCATCATTGAATGGGATAGAAAAGTACCTATGAGCTTTCCAAAGATGCAAAGAAGATATACAAAATAGATACAAGGTAAAAAAGGTATTTTTTCTGTAAACAGAATTAGATTTTCACTGCTAAGATGTTGATCTTGTTCATGCTCCTGAAATTTGAGAGATAGTATTGTGGTTTTGTTCTAAATATGTAAAGACAAACCTGGAAGTGTTGTTTTCTCTCGGTATATACACTTATAAAATGTTATGAAAATATGACTCTCTAACTTTTTAAAAGCTTTTGGGGGCATATGTGAGAGGTGTGTGTTAAAACGCATACCCTTTCATAGAATTATATTTTTCCATTTGTTGAAGAAACACCAGATACCATGCCAAACAGGAACATTTACAAATGTTTTTCTTAGATGTACACTGACTTAAAAGATATTTCACACTTGAGGACATATGCATATGACATATTTTGTGCACCATCAGTAGCAAATTCATCTTAGTGAAAGTTATTCTCTCTACTTGGAAATCTTCACATTTATGTACGAAGGCTGCTTCATAAGGTCAAAAATATGAGTTTTCTTTTTCACGCTAACGTGAGCAAAGCAAAGGTGGAAGCTGTAAAATATCTGCAAGCTTGCTTGCCACCTGATCTACTCTGATTTACAAGGATGTTCATGTTACTGTTATTGAATTAATATATTTGCACTAGCCTGCTTTAATTTAGATGTGTTCCAGACCAGTTAACTGGAAGAGTGAAATAGGTGTTTAGTGTATAATAGATATGATTATTAGTTTTACTTAACTTATTAGTAGAGCTGGGTAGAAAATTGTTTCCCTCAGCCTCTGAAGTTTTTGAGATTTAAGAAGAACGTCCCTTTGTCACACAAGGGAAAGATTATATATTCTGCTGGGATTTTCATGTGTGTGTGTATGTCTGCACATACACGCAGTCCTTGTTATAAAAGAAGGTAAAATTCTCACTGCATAACCTGCTGGTGAGGGTACATAGTGAAACATACAAACCCTGAGCAAATGGGCTGAATTTAGGCCATTTTTATGCCTGCAATATTAAGTGCTGTGGGCTGGCTTTCTCTCCAGTCTGCTCAGGAGGTCTGCACTGTACCTAAGGGCCTCTACCTGAGAAGTGCTTAGTCACAGTCATGCTGTGAAAAGTTTCATTTCTGTGAATCAGTGAATCCCAGAGAAAGCATTTGTCTGAAATGTTCCCAATCATTCCCATTTAGTCATTCATTTTAGTGATAGTTTTAATCTTGTGTCTTCCCTTCTTTATCTGTTCTCAGAGCATATTTTGCAAAGATGATCACTTTCAGATAAATCTGTTGAAATTTTAACCACAGTGATTCTTAAAACATCTGGCACAACATCTGGGCTTGGAGTCCTGAGAGTAACAAGCACCCTGCTCCTGTCCTTCTCATTTATACTTAAAAACCAAAAGGGGTTATCTAGTAGGTTTCCTGCTACCTGTGTTAGTCTATAACACACGAGAGACTCCCCAGGAAAGGAATCCATTTAGAGAAGGTGAGCACGCAATGCTAAAAGGTGGACAAGGCAAGCAAGTCCTGGGATACTGGGCGCTGCCTCTTCAGCGGCTCAGTTATCTGCCCTCATTTGGTTTCCCTCTTGTTTTGTCTTGTTCCAGCTGCTTTTTCCTTTACCCACAATTGCAGTCAGCTTTTGTGTTTAGATTCAGCTGCTTTTTTGACACCAAGCTGCCTCTGATTCTTTAAAGTGGCTTCAAGCTCCTGTTTATCTGTGTTTTATTCCAGCTTCTCATGCTGTGCAGCTACAGGACATGGACAGAAAGGTCCAGACTGCCAGATGCATCCAAAGCAGAGTTTGTCCCAACAGGATATTCTTCTGGTTGAGCTGAACTAGATATGCTTTTTTTTTCCAGCCACGTCAGCTCTTCTGGCTAGGCAGGGTTTTGCATGTTGTGCTTTAATAAAGTCACTGAAAGCTTCAGGGATGTTCATCATATCTAATTTAGCTAACTCTGCAGTTATTACTTCTCAGTAGACAGTGCTGTGCTCTCCTAAACTGATGGTGGCTGCTTTTCCAGGCCAAACATTCAAACCTACTTGGCTGAACCAAGCAAAATCTATTTCTAAGCAGCTTTATCGAGATTATGTCTTCCAAATAAAGCACATGTTAAGTGAAAGAATACTGTACGTATTTTCTGCAACTTAATTTCTTTATCTGAAATAAATAATCACAAGAAATTCCAGTATGTTTCCAAAACTTTTGTGGGTAAATTCAGAAATGAAGTATGAGTTTGGTGAGGAGGCAAAGAACAGCATGCATTGCTCTCACAAACTTCAGTGTTGACCCTTCAGGTTCAGTGCACACTCTTCTTCCTAACCAAGCCATGAATCTTGCCTAGCCAACAAATGCTACCAGGACACACTTGCATCTAGAAGCATTACGAGCTCATGGAGCTTTGTGGAGGGACACAGTTTTGTGTGTGCATTTTTTTGCACTAATGTACACTGGTTGTACCTCATAAAGGTATTTGGATGCCGAGGACAAGGAAAAAGCTTGAGCATCTTAGTTTTATAGGCCACCCCACTGTACAAGCTGAAGCCCATGCTGTTATCTAGCTACCTTGAAAGCACTCTTAAAACGCATTAAGGCAAAGCTGGTAGAAGTATTTATTTAGCAAGTAAAAGAGGCTCTAAAGTTACTGAGGTTTATAAAGGCACAAAAGATTCTAACAGTTGGTAGTTTGTTTGTTTTAAGAAGAGCTCTAACATTTCATCCCACACTCAACTGACAAAACATTAGATGTTTACAAGCTCCCAGTCAAGGACCTTGTTCTTAAGAACCATTACTGCATTCATGGGAGAGGTGTTTCAGTGGGGGACAGGTGCTTATTTCTGACCTTCTCCTTCTCAACTGCTAATCCCCAGTCCCCTGTTTGGAAATGCTAAAGGTAAAGCAACAGCAGTCATTGGATGTACTTAGCTAAGCTATTAGCAAGTGGTACATTACTGAGGAATAAAGCAGCCTTGTCTGCCTGGTGAAGCAATGAACAAACCCCAGCAAGGAGCCTATCCACACCCTGAACACTGCATTTCACATAATTCTGGGAACTGACAGCCATCTTCTGCACTTATGTACAAAACTAGGTCATACAGTACTATGACATTGCCCATTTGACAAATTTGTGACTGAACAGTGTTACACGTTCTCCATTACACATGGGAAGGACAATATTCAGAAGGCTTCTGTGCAGATCTTTTTGAAAAAATGCATATTTTGGAAACATCTAGCTGTGGTGCCAACAAAAAACTTTGATAGTAGTTAGGCACTGATGTCTTCTGGCCACTGCTTATTCCGGTGTTCATTGCTCCCTTGTGCTTTCACCATGTGTTTGACATTTGCTCGTAGACTGTTAAGTTTAATGCTAGGCTCTTTTTGGGGATGGCAACATTTCTGCTGCTGTTTTTGCATTGTTCATAGCCACAGCAGGGTTCTAGGTGCTAACACAGGGATATGCAGAGACATATTTTTTTCCTTGACACTGCAGATCTAGACAAAGATTCCCACCTATTTTATTATGTTCTAGCTGCCTCCTGCTACCATCTACACTGTAATCAGTGAATTGAAGGTTTAATATTTCAATGCTTTATATACACCTTGCCCACCGCCAACAGCCCCAGGTCCCATGTGTTTTTCATGGTACTTGGACTCTTTCAACAACTATGTCATCACTTGGTGGAGTTAGAGTGTGTAGATTAAATGCATTAACATAACATCTGCCATCAATAGCTGACACATCTTGCTGCCGTAGGATGGATTGCAGTGTGTATGGCTGGTATTTATCACTGAATAAACAGGCGACAAATGGATGAATGGACTGAAAATTTTGAGCTCTCCAGCTCTCAAAACCAAAGATTTTAAAATCAGTAATTCTACCGTCTTCCTCTGTCTTCTAAAATGCCTGCAGACAGCAGCAGTGAAAAGAGTATATAGAGATTTGCAATTGTTAATAAAGCTACACTAATGCGTGTATTATGAAAATGAGTAAACGAGTAAGGGAACAGCCTTAGTTAACCCAGCAGAAGTGTGAATCAAATGCTGCTCTCTCTTGACCTCCTGTAGTCCCTTTGCCTCTGTGTTTTAAATATCCAAGGACTTTTCTGTATTGCCCTCTCTACTTCGAGAAGAAGTAGTCTTTGTGTTGGGCTTTGTTGGGCCAAAAGCCACAGCTGGTGCCAGGCCCTCTTTGACAGCCTGTGCCCCACAAGGCTTGTCTTTCTCCTCCTTGCAAAGACCAGAGACAACCTGTGGTGCCTTGTTTTTTCTTAGCTATGCCATGCCCACCAGTTCTGCCACCGCTTTGGTGCCACCAGCACACTGCAGTGCGGTCGCTTTGCCCTGGGGCTTGGCAGCAGGCTGGGAACGTCTCCAGCCAGATGCTGCCTGGGGCCAGGGCCAGCTCCTGCCCTGTGGCACATGTGTTTGGTGCCTGTCAGTGGTATCGGCATGTCCACCTCCCATGTGTCCCTTGGTCATGGGCACAGCCTCCTCCTTCAGGATCTGCCTCACTGATGCGAGCTGGCTTGCTTCATGCCTCAAAGTCTGTGGTCCTCATACGGCTCCAAACCTTTGAAGGTATCTTGACTTAGAAGTGCTGAGTCACCTGTTGTATTTATTGATTTGAAATTGCTTATTCTTAAATCGCTTGGTTTATTTACGTGTTTTAATATGTGTCTAAGGTCTGAACTTTAGTCTTCTGCTGTTTGCATATTTATTACTAGGTCTGCAAACTTTACTCTTGATGTAAAAAAATCATATGAAAAACCTTACAGTATTTATTTTTTTAAACATTGAGACAAAATAACCATGATTGTCAAGTAAAGAAGAACTGTTACCCCCTTTTAGAAAAGTCAGATTTGGGGCTCTGCTGGTTGGTGATGGGCAGAAGATGCAATAATCTTTATTTTTAAAAAGTCAAAAAATCTCATTTTCCTAAACATGCAAAGAATGGAATAGGGCATATTTATTTGCCAACACCTTGTAGATGTAATTCTGCTCAGATGGTACTTTTTCTAGACTGTTCTTCAGAGCTACACTCCTTTTTCACTCCATTACCTTCACTTTATTTCTAGTTTGTGCTTTCTTGTGGCTTCTGATGCTCACATAAGCACCTTTACTAAAAATGATTGCCCTTTTTTGTACACATGCCTGGTATGTATTTCTCTGTTGGCCAGAACCTCATGTTTTGTAAACTGCAAATTGTTCCCATCTTTTTGCTCTGTGAAGGGATTTCTTCTGTTTGTTTGTTTATTTCCAAATGAAGAACACTTGTTAAATCTTTAACTTTCAATAGAATTTTAGCAAATCATGACAGTGCCATGAAGATCAATGTTATGCATTACTTGGTCATTTTGAAATGGATTCCCTATGAATGTTTGTTACCAGTTTTGCAATAGCTTGTCTCAACTCTTTCCAGTAAAAGAATGAGAAAGGAAGGGCTGAACTTCACACTAAAGTCACAACCAAACTCTGGGTAAAATACTGGTCTAGTCACCAGCAGCATCAGATCAAGAATAATTTCATGTATGTCTCTAAGCAAGCTACTGAATTCTTTCATATTTTAGTTCACAAGATAAAAATTAAAACAATCCTTGTCTCCTGTTATTTACGTTGGTCTTTTAAACAGTTTACTCTTTCCCATAAATATTTGGGCAGGTGAGGCCCTGGTTTATCTTTGATTATCTTGTACCCAAGCATATTTATCACACACATTTCAAGGCCATTTTCTTCCTGCTACTGTGATATAAGGATGCAGTAGTTTTCATCTTCTCAGGAAAATCTTAGGGCAGTGATAGATGAACTTTGGATGTTTCTGAAACTGAGTTAAGCCCAGAGGAGTTCAGGTAGGTAAATGAGTCTCCTGAGAATATCTTATCTACCTGCAGTTTACTTAGGAACAAGGTTCCTTCATGAGGTAATCTCTTCTTCTTTAGACATAGGTAGAAATGCCACACAACCAACCTGTCATTGATGTGTGATGATTTCAGTTATTTGTACCAGCTGAGATACAGTGGGAATGTTTAAATGCAATATACCAGTAAAATAAATCAGTCATTAACTTAATTCAGTGTTCCTCTTTCTCTACCTGCCTTAGGATAGGGTTAATACTTTTTTTTTCCTGCCAGGAATGCGGTGCATTTTAATTAAAGTTGGGAATACTTGTGCAATGAATGTGTGCTTCATGGCCACCTGAACTTTAATCATTTTCTGCTTTTGATTCTACTACAGAGTCACTATTCTTGCTGCAAAATGTGAAAGAGCTCTATAACATATCTGTTCAAAGTACTTAGTTTCTATGTACCTCAAAATTGTTTCCTCTAAATTTTTGTAGCTTTTAAAATGCCTTCACATGCTGCTGTATGAACAAAGCTTTTTTATTCTTTAGCAGACCTTAACAGTTCATCATGCTTTTGAATAACAAGTGGTTGATCATGTACCTTAATTACAACAGCAAATTGAAGGCAGTTGTACTACTTATCAAAATAAATCACATATTAGTTAACTAATTAAAAAGTCAACAGACAGAAGAATAATACTACAGCAGTGTTAGTAAACACAGAGGCAAAAATCTGTGTTTGGCCTTAATCTCTTCAACTGAGTTGTGCTGGAATATACCAGGTAGTAATATGACCTTTTTTGGGTAAACGTGTGAAGAAATATATGCATTAATTTTCCTTTGGGAAATTAGGGGGCAATATTCATTGATGCTTTATATTTAGGTGTTGCTTTTTATCTGTCCTTTCAGATAAAATGAAGAACCATGTTTCTCATATAATGGGAGACTTTGGCTTCTATTTTAAGGAATGTGATTTGCAATTTCTGTTTTCCAAGACAGTTTGATATGCCTACATACAGAGATTAAATGTCTGGGATCAGAAAGCTCAGTCATTAGGTGAAATAAAGAACTGTGATGCTGCAGATATAACATTTTAAGACCTACCCAGATAAAAGATTGTAGGCAGAAATGATTCGGTGTATAAGAGGGAACACATTTCACACATAAGGTTAATGATGTTTTTCTTTTAGGGGAGGAGTGCAGTAGCTGTTCTGGATGCAGTGCTGGCTCACATAAATTGGAATGTTTTCTCCAAACACTGTTTGGGTCTCCTGTTTTTATGTGGTTTGTTGAGAAACTCTACAGTGCTGCAGGTGCTTTCCAGATGTACAAAGTTCCCATCCCTTCAAACCTCATCAGTAAACACAGGTCAGAGGAAGGAAGTAACAACATAGATTTCCTGTAGAAATCAATACATTTTACTGTAAAGACAGCAGGGTAGAAAATGGATTTTGAAGCAGGGAGAGAGAACAGAGGGCAGAGGGAGCTGCAAGTTAGTAAAGGTCAGCTGATGCAGAGAGGGATTGCAGAAGGGTGCCACAAGGTGACTCTTCGGGGATGTGATAAAAAGGGCAGAAAGAGTTCAAAAATGGGGCAGAATAGAGGTAATAGGAAGGGCAAATCTCCCTTTGAAGTGCAATATCCGCATGACTTTAAAATGATTTTCATTGCATTTGGCTATAAGAGTATATACCGGCAATTGGTGTAAGAGCCCAGTTTCTGGGAGCTGTGTTGTTTTGATTCTGTTGCCATGTGCTCTCATGGCAGCTATAGTATAATGCAAGGGCCCTGTAAAATAAGGAGAAAATAAATTACATTTAATATTTGGTTAAACTAACACAGTACACATAAAGGTGGACAGACATTTTGAGTGAAAGGAAGTACACTAAACCACCTGTACATAGAGAAATATAGAGTGAACAAAAAGAATGCCTTTAGGAGTCATGCTAAGGGTTTCTGTGACCCAGGAGTCTTCCTCCATACATACTGATGTATAGAATAAGCCCTTGCACAACATGTTCTTCCAGTTTCTATCAATCTGCATGATAAAGTAAGCAAATACTAGATGCTAGATGCTTTTCTTTTTTTACTAGGACAGGCACAAGTGTAGCTGTTTTGTAAGAGTTAACAAGAGGGAAGACAGAGGACGAACAGCCTGAAGTACTTTCCATTCAGCATTCAAATCACCTATATAGGACCTTGAGTTTAAGCAATAGACTTCTTCAGGAAAGGTATACTTGGCTGCTTTAGCTACTCTTTCTCAGGAGTTTCTGATTTCAGTGCATGCCATTGTCACGGACACGCTGTCAATACCTGCTGAACAAATAAGTTCAAGTGACTTACTGTCTGTTAATACATGATTTGTGAACATAAAAAATAGGTGATGTTACCAAGCTGTTTACGATAGAAAATCATCTATGAAAGAGCATGAATTTAAGGCAGCTTAACTTTATCAGCTCAGCAAAATCATTGACCAAGTCTCAAAGACATTTCCTTTTAAGATCTCCAGCATGACAAATTATTTTTATGTATTTGCAGATGACTAGTCGAATCATTTCAAAGATTGTTCTGGGATGAGTGCTGGATAATAATGAAAATTTGTGTAGGGGAAAACTAGCAGATTCATTTAATTGTCCTCTTCCCCTTGCTTTGTGTATCAGAAGGCTTGCCTTTGTTTATATCACTTTTTTTCACAAAGGGGAAATGTTTTAGACACTAGTAATAACTGACATTTGTGTGAAGAGTGGCCCTGATGGCGTTTGGCTGTCCTCAAAGCTACTTTTGGTTGTAGGGCTTCTCCACTCCTGGAGCAGAAACAATACCCTGTGACTTAGACAATCAATCACACAGCGTGAATAATGAGCAAACACTCAAAGCAACAGTCACATTTGCATAAACCATTCATTCAGTACATTTAAATAACCACCAAATTAATGAAAATCAAAAGGAGCCCATGGATCATTTGCCAACAGGAAGGAGGGTTAAAACCGTTGAATAGATGGATTGCTGAAAAAAATTACATGACGGTCTTTGTGGAGGGAAAAAGAGGAGGCAGGTTGGAGCAAAAATTACCAGGAGATGAACCTCTTTTTGAACACTCCTGACAAGGTTTCTATCAGTGTAGTTCCTCTGCATCACTCTATTTCTTCCTCTGACTGTTGTTTCCAAGGGGAAAAAAAAAATAAAAAATAAAAAAAAATCAGGGAACTTCACTTTGCAACAAAGTAGGAGAAAAAACAAGTAGGCACAA
Organism: Nesoenas mayeri; assembly: GCF_963082525.1. NCBI lineage: Eukaryota > Metazoa > Chordata > Aves > Columbiformes > Columbidae > Nesoenas > Nesoenas mayeri. Next base: position 112,620,737 of record NC_137543.1, read on the forward strand.
ACATGGTTTTAATTGACTTTTTGCAAGTGGGGAACCAGATGTAAACTTTATTAAGAAATATTGGTTTCCAGAGATGCCTGCACTGATCAGGTTTTTTTAATTGTACGCTACATGCCTGGAACAATCAGTTGCATGAGGGTCTCTTTACATACATTCAAAACAGGACAGTTTTGAAACAAACTCAGAAAGATACGTACTTTCATTTTGTCTGTTCGATTTCAATTATTTTTTCCTCCTTGTTTTGGAAGGTGCTGACAGTCCTCTGCCAGGAGTCTATATTCAATTTTGAGAAAGTAAACTCTTCCAGCTGTCACACCTGAAGGCAAAATCTAAAATCAACGAATAGATTATCAGTAAGTGCTTTTCACTTTGCTGCTCCTGCCGCTGCTCAGGCTTCCCATTTCTTGGCAATCTTGTTTTCAAAAATTAAATAAAAATAAAATAATAATTTAAAAAGATCCTATGGATCCTCTGCATCATTCAAATGTGGATGCAATTAATTTCATTAGGAAATTATGTAATCCTGACATAAGAACATTTCCATATAGGATAGAAGACCAAATAATGCATGTCTCTGTTGATATTTAAATTATATGAATGGGTCTCTGCCTAGTTACTGATTGTTAAACTCTATTTGGTATGGAAATACTTCCACCTGTTCTTGATACTTTGACAGTATGACGTAAACAGAGATTTCATGCATAGCAAAATAATCACCCAAATTAAAAGATATGTATTTATTGCTTTAGTAACTCCCACAAGTAAAGAGAGAACAAGATGTATGCCAGATAAGTCAATCTGTGTCAGACATGACCCTACCAGACAGGCTGCTGGTCTGTGTTTCTGTACAGTTCTTCAGCCTGGGCTCTTCCAAAATGTCAGTGTTTGACACTCTTCATTGCTTAGACCACAGGCTGATGCTCCTTCCAGAGGAGTCTCTTCTTGCAGGACAATTATGCTCAGTGGGGTGTCCAGAATCTTCCAGAGAGACCTTTTAACTTAAGGCTTGTGTCAGCAGGTTAAACAGTAGTTCTGTTCAACAAGCAACATCTTCTACAGCAGTTCCTTTGAAGACACTAAGTCTGACAGCTGACAAAATCTGGAGAGCTGCCAGTTCCACAGGGAATCCCATTTTAGGGGTGATGGGAAGGGAGAACCTCACTTAGGAAGCAGCTTGCTCACTCCTAGTGCAATCCAATGCACTTCATGCTTTTGGATCTTCAGGTCTTCCTCATTGCCTCTAGGGTTCTTCTGGAAGCTGTTGGTTTGGGTATTTTTCTTAAGGATTATAGATGGAAACATAACCCATCTACTTTTTATGGAGTTTATCCCACAGGGCTTGGAATATGGGCACAGTGTTGAATGAACTTGGTTTGTCCCTTTGTATCCTCACATTAAGAGCCTTATGTTCAAAGGCATCATCACCCTCCCTGGCTTGTTTGGTTACTGTTTCTGTACTTAAATCTCTGCAGGGTAAGCCCCTGAAATAATGAACTCCTCTTTCTATGAAAAAAATTATGGATGTGGAAACCACCTTTTTGTATGTTTTCTCTATTATTTTAACAATAACCATCTGATGTAATGTTCAGTTCCAGCAACCCAGAAAGGAAATGGTATAAGACGATACGCAGATTTCTCCTTTTCAGCTTGAACTGCACAGACCACTTTTTCTTTCTCTGTAGGCAAACTGAAGCCCCAGTGATCTAACTGTTCTTTCTCTTGCCTTATTTCCTTCACATTCAGAGGGAGAAAAACCTGTGTCGTCTAAATACCAAATGCTAATGGCTGGTTTTTGGAAAAAGTGTATCTTAAAATTAGTCCCTATGAAAATCATTTGAATTATATTTTAAAAGTAACAGACTCATAGAAAACAAGCTGTTCATAGACATAAAGCAGGTGAGTTTCATGGCTAAAGTTGCTAGAAACATACAGTTATTGGCATATGAAAATTTCATTGTTATTTTGCTTTCTGTATGTTAAATTAGATCACAAACAAGCTATTTATTTATATTTCTTTGCTGTTTGTTCTGCACAAAACTTGCTCAGATACATACCAGATGTCTGCCTCAGTCCCATGTGACTTTATTTCTCATACCTGCATTTGTCATGGCTTATTGCTTGCCTGACTGCTACTTCCTGTTGATTTCTTATGTAGTTTTAGACTTTTTTGTCCTATTCTCTGTTCTTGCAGCTGCTCCTCATTCATCTCAAAGGATGTGACTTCTAGGTGGTGGCTCTCTTAATGCTCATGTCCTATGGCTCTGATAGCAGAAATATAGCAGAGGCTTTGCCCACCTTCTGCAGATGTGTAGGCACGTTCAAAGCAGTTCTGACTGTAAAGCTTTAGGTCACCATAAGTGAGCTGTCATTATCATGTACGTGTCTTTCTCTGCAGCAGAGGATCTCATCAGTACATCCTCTATTGTCCTGCAGGAATGAACAAGTGTTTCAAATCAGCAAAGCACAAACAAAAACAGTATGGTAGAAATCAACAGGAGAGCTAGGAGAAGAGTACTAGTAAAACAAATAAACATAAATGAGCCACCAGGGGAATGGCAGCTCCAAGGAAGATTCCAGTTACCTGAGGTCATACCCACAAAGTGTCTCTCCCTGCCGCAGAAAACCAGATTCACAGTTCTGCTCTGTCTTCTCTCCACTAACTCTGTGTAGTTGTCTATGGCCTCTTGACCTCTCTTATCATATTCCTTATGCCTATCCGAAAGACCTTAATTAGTACTGACTTTCTTGCCTGCTCTTTAAACTGCAGTACCCCTGCTGTCTTTGCCTTTTAGGAACCAGCACTTTACTATCCACATTTGTTTTCATTTCCTAATATACCAATGAGATATGCTTTCTGTATTGCCAGTAAAACGTGCCTTGACACTTGTGTCTGGACTAGCTGGCTTTGGCAGGGAATCCCCAGATTCCTCAGCATCATCTTCTGCTTCTGGAGGTCAGGCAAATTCAGCATCCAGCTTTCCTATCAGACCTATCAGTTAGCTTTTAATGGCCATGCATCACCACTGGTAACCTGTCTGATTTAACCTTCTCAGATCTAATATTCATTCTGAAAGAAATAAAGTGTTTTGGTTTTCAAGCTAATGCACTATATAGTAATGTACATTGCTACACCAGACTATAGTCTTTGACTTTAAGCCTCCCATATGCTCCTCCAATTTTAAATTAAGACCTAAAGCTGTAAGTTGCTGTGAGAAAGTTTGGTGTTTGTATGTAAATTCAAAAAACTCATGCTGGTGTTAAGACCCTGTTGAACAGTACATAGGACAAAACCTTAGGGCACCGGTATTGTCAAGAAAGAACTATCCTACTACTTAATCTAGAAAATATAGTCAGAATAATGTGAAGAATTTGTCAGAAATCCAGAATAATGTGAAGAATTTCAACATATCTACAGGTTGCTTAGCGATGGAGCCTGCCCCACACCATGCCTGCTCTTATTCCAACCTTCCATCTCCTCCTTTTGACCACTTCAGTGCCTCTCTCCATGTTCTTGGAAGCTGCAGAATAGATAAAATCACCCAGCTGTATTTGCTCTCTCCCTTGCTAGATACTTGTCTCAGTCTTTTACAACCATCTGCTACCTTCTCAGCCATGTAACAGAGCAGAACGTCAGCAAAAATCAAATAACCAAGCTAGAGATTTCAGCTTTATTCTAACCTCAATTAATAGTTTTATAATTAGTCATTTTTTTCCATTTAACACCATGAGAGCTGAAGGGCATGATCTCACATAGACTTCATTCCCTTGTGAAAAGTGGTAGTACTTCTAAATATTCATGGCATTATTATACAGTTTATCAAATCCAAAGGTGTTGCCACCTTTTACTTTAGAGCACAGCTCAGTCATATTTCACTTGTAGCCAGAAGTGGTTTTTATTTATTTTCATGTTTGAATCCAAACTATGCAGAATGGGTAGACTGTGAATTTTAAGCTTCTCTTTCCATCCTGAGATTCTTTCTTTGCACTATTTTAATTTTTATTTCTTAAACAGATTGTGCTTTTGAGCAATCAATCAATGCAATTCAACAAGGTATAATAGGAAAGCAGTTCCTGACTGTTACTTCCCATTTTTCACATCTGCAGTTAGGTTCATCAGAATAAAATCTTCAGGCTTGAATGATGGGGTATTTAGAGGATGAGATAGGTACTTACCAATAAAAACTCAGCCTACTCTAGTTTAATCAAGAAAAGCAGCTTTTTGCTTCAGGTAGATGACAGCAAAGAGAAAATGAAACTTAGCCAAAACCAAAGAGAAAAATACATTTATAACTTACTGGCATCCAAACTATTGCAAATCCTTGCAACTCTACAGTCCAGAATCAGATCCCCCAGAGATGAGGATCTACTGCTGCTTCTCTTCTTGTATGCACTTCTTTTTTATTTCCAAGAAGCTAGAAGCTATGAAGGTATGGTTAGGTTAAGTATGTTAGCATAGGTGGATGGCATCTGTTGAATGTTGTCATCTGAACATAGTCAACCACAGGAGCCCCATTATTGTTTTCCTTGTAACCACAAAAGCAGAGCTGTTATAAACATCTGGAGGATAGGAATATACATTTCATACCCTTTGGAGTTCATCTATCTTTTTCTAGTTTTATTTTTCCTAAATAGCCTTGGAATGCAAGAAGTAAAGACTTTCCAAGCAGAAGACAATGATGGATCAAGTACAGGAAGATCATCATTGAAAGGTGTAATAATCTTGAGGGTTTTTTTGCTGTATTTCACTTTGGGGTACAATAGGAGCATTATGTTCCAACTCTATTTTGGTATGTAGAGGAAGGGTAAGCACACTGGTGGTGTATGCTTGTGCTGTTATTTGTCTCCTTGCCTAATTTAACATCAGTATCACTTGAATGCCTTCATCTGAAACCAGGTGCTTTGAATTAGCAGAGAAAAGGATGTCCACTGTCCATTTATCTAAGTGGACAAAGTGGAAAAATGACATTAGTAAACTCACAGTGATCACATACATATTACAGATGAAGAATTAAGGCATAGCCGTGGTTGACTTACATTCACAAAGGGCCACCCATCACCTGTGAGTACACTGTCAAGGCAACTACATGAGAAGTAGCAGCAAAAAGAAACTTTACATGTATAACAAAACAGGGAATAGTAGCTTATCAGAACTGCTGACCAAGATTGAAATTACTATAACACTACCACATCACAAATGTCAAATAAGAGCATAAAATCAGTAAAACTGGGGCCACGGAAAAGCGTAAAGAGGGACTGGCTTTGTTTTTATGGTGGTAATGGAAAACCTGGGAGGGATCAAAAATATAAAAAGATAATGTAAGGGGAAGCAAATCATCTGATCAGATCTGACTGGAGTACAATTGAAACCGTTTTAGTGTTTATGAATACTAGATATTTGTAATTAGTCAGATTTTGATGCGATTGGTCACTAATCCTTGGTTTCCACAACAGCAGCTGTGGCTGTTCTGCAAACACAGATGTGTCTGCATTGTGTCAGTTCATCAGGACTGCCTCAGACTGTACTTGACCTTGAGAAATTTATTTCTGAATCCTCTAGGATCTTCTTGAAAAGGTTAAGCTGTTGCATATTGATCTTTGTATTGTATTTAGGGCTTTTACTTTCTATAGGTCTGATGTTAGGAATTGCAATGGCTTTTGCACAGCAGAATGGCAACTTCAGAAATATGCTTCAGGATGCCTTGTCCAGTTAGGGATTGATCTGTCCTCCCACCTCAGACCCTTTTAGGCTTTCTGAGGTTTAGCATGTAGTCTTGATACTGAGTGTGACCTTTGTTTGGCACAGACACTTTGTCTCCACTCTTTAAAGATGATTGCCTATTCTTTTGGAAGTGGCTGCCTTGCAGTGGAAAGACCTCTGAAGTTCTTTTGCAATCCATTAAGAGATTGGTTTATTTACTGTCTGCTATTGATTATTATTTAATCTTAGACTTCTTCCCTCAAGGAAAAGGAAAAAAATCTTTGTGGAGTTTCTGGTTTGTTCTGTAGCCAGAGACAATGAAAAGCTGTGATGCAGCTGACTGAAGAGACTGTTCAGCTTTGAATCAAAGTGCATTGTTTTAATTTTCTAACTGAGTTACATCCCCAAAAGATTTATTTTGAGCTAAAGTGTAGTGAAAATTGACAGGCTGATGTCCCCAAAGACAAATTTCTCTGTCTACCTGTAGGACAGGTGCAACCAAGGCTACACTGGCACATGATGTTCCCTAGATCTCCTTCCCCACTTGCAAGAAGAGCTTTCTGGTTGTAAAACATGCTTAAGGCAATCAGAGGAATGACCACTAACTGCCATTGTTGGGTACTCTCCAGTGAAATCATACGGGGTTCCTACGCTGCTATTGCTTTGAGCAATTTTGTTTGCTGCTGATGGTAGGGTAGGTGTAAGCTACATGGTCTATTGAGCAATGTGAAAAAGCGACAATTTTACTTTGCTTCTCCCACTGTGCTGAGCAGCCACTGAATGGAAAAGATGAGCGTCAGCTCCATGGTGGGCTAAACCTGCACTACCGATTTAGGGAGGAATAAGAGACCTCAGATAGGACAGAAATTTACTTTTAGAGCAGAGGGCAAAAACCTCCCCAAACAAAGTCTAGTTCATGAGAAGAAAATCTGGGGATGCCAAATTTACTGTGCTTTTGTATACTAAGGCCTGAGCTCCTGGCAGAGGAGGCATCAGGGACACCCAGCAGCTGTGCCCAGTGCATGGCCACCAATGGCAGGGACAGACCTCTGGGCCTCTTGGGCACAGGGACTCCCTCAGCTCCTGTCACCCACATGTCACAGGGCCACCACCTTGCAACACTGAGGACACAATGACTCAGGGCAGGATACACAGCAGCAGCCTCCTGTGTCCACTGGCAGAGCTGGCCCGGGGCAGCCCGAAGACATCTCAGAGAATTCCTCAAGAAGATGCTGGAATCTCTTGATGGCAGCTGTAGGAGGAAGACCTGGATGAGGCTGTGGGAGGTTCTCCACTGCAAGACAATCTCCTGGCAGGGCCACCTTCCAAGCTCAGTTGATGGATGGAAATCCTTTTCAGCTGGATAGCAGTAGCAAGACCAAGGGAATTCCTTCTTGAGGAGCACTACAGAGCTTACTATCCTCATCCCCTGTGGAGCCAGGGGCAGCAGGCAAAAGAAGTGAGATGCATAGGTGTTGAAAGGGGTCACAGTGCCTTTGGGGACCCACTGGTGTCCCCCCAGGCATGAGAAGGATTCATGCCCCCAAGGTCGATTAGACTGGGGATAACTGGGGACTCTCAAGGTCCTTGAAGTGGCTCCAGGTCAAGGGAGAATAGGGCTCGAGCATTTCTTGGGCGCTGTGACCAGCCTATGGGACAAGGAGCCAGGTCTGGCTCGCATGCTCAGGGAACAGCCGATCGCCAGCACTGGGGTCAGGAAGGAATTTTTTCCCCCGGGGCAGATTGGCACTGGTCCCCGGGGGTTTTTTGCCTTCCTCTGCAGCATGGAGCATGACCACTTTGCAGAGCTCCTCAGGGCCCTTTTGGCTCGGTCCCTGCCTGCTGCTCAAGCACCAGGAAGACGGCCTCTCGTGCCCTGCAGCTGGGGGGAGGAAGGCTTTTTTTTCCCCCCATGTGGGACAGCAAGCGTCTCTGGGGGTTTTTGCCTTTCTCTGCAGCAGTGGGCACGGGCCTGCAGCCCCTGGGGCCTCTTTGGGCCATTGTGGCTGGGTGCCTGCTGCTCCTGCTCCACAAAGGTGGCCCTCATGCCCTGCATGCAGGGGGAGGAAGCTTCTTGGATTCCCAGGGAGGTCCCTGAGGGTGCTCCTGGGGTCCATCATGGACTCCCCAGGTGAGCCCCAAGGGTGCTCCCAGGGGTTGCTTCTGATCCTCTGTTGCATTGAGCACAGCCCCTCTTCAGGGCTCCTCTGAGCCCTTTCCCCTCAGTTCCTGCCCGCTGCTCTTGCCCCTCAAGGCACCACTTGTGCCCTGGCTCTCTCAGGCTCTCTTGCCCCATGAGTTTGCAGCAGCAGCCAGCTCTGCTCTTCCCTGGGCTCCATTTCCTCAGGGGTTCTTGCTTGTGCAGAGCAGTTTGTGCTTGGCAGGGCCCCAGGTTCACTGCACCATCCGCAGCTGCCACTTGTCAGCTCTCCCTGCGGGCAACACAAGCACTGGGCAGGGATGAGAGCGCTTGTCATGCATCCCTGGCCAAGAAGCCCAGCGACAGAGCAAGTTTAAGAAGGCAAAAAGTCTGCTTGTTACTGCTATGTGTCACACTTTGGAAAATATCCTGCATGCTGCTTCTTTTTCTGTATACCAACCGCTGAGCTTCTACCCACCAGTGGGGCTCCTCACAGGCTTTTCATGTTGCTCTTTCTCAGTTCACCCCCCACCTTCCTTGACCACCCAGCAAGCAAAAAGCTGTAGGTACAAGGGACAGAGCTGAAAGATGTATATACTGCTGAGTTGCTGAGTAGGCAAACTGCTGGGTGGGTGCTGGCAGGTCAAGCACAACAGATAAGGGTTGAGTTCATGCTACAGTCCTTTTTCTCCCACAAATAACTTGTTTGGCTCTCTTCTCAATCCAGTCAGCCATCAATTTGTATGAAACTTTCAGGAATGTAGTTATCTTTAAGTTTTCTGGTACTCTATCAAATTTGCTTCAAGTTAGCTAAGAGGTCCAAAGGTTTAGAAGAAGAAAATAGACTGATGAGTAGACAGAGATTGCTGAAGTTTTTGTTCATTAATAAACAGGCTTTCAATAAAAAGAGGAGGGGGGAACCAATAGTACAGATTTAATTACTGGTAATTTTCTTGTCCGAAATCATTTTTGAGCTGCACTTTGTATTCAATTGTGACAAGAAATTAGTGAAAAGAAATGTTTTTCAATACATCCTGTAGATTTCATGTGAAGATTGTGATCAAGTCATATATTCTATGGCCTGACAAAGATGAAAGCAAATCTGAACAGCTTGATGCAGTATTTTAATCTCATAAATATGAAAAACAAATCATTACCCATAATTATGAAGTACAATAAAGAATAACAACTATTTCTACAGTTGGGGTTTTGTTTTTCTTTATTTACTGTGTTGTGGGTTTTTGTTTTTATTTTTTTACATAAGTGGTGGTTTTAAAGGGCTTTTAATTACATACTTGTAATGTACACTAAGAAAGCTGGCAGCTCCCTTGCATCTAGTAGCATCCCACATATAGCTGCAAAGTTTGAAAGGAGCTTTTCTTTCCTTTCCCTTCCTCTGTTGTCTTTAAGAGCTAAATTTGGTAGACCTTCTGTCTGACAGTCCTGGAGACTGAAATCCTTTATTTCCTAACAGAAGGGCAAATTATTCTCTTTTCTTACCTCCATGTCCCAGGTAAGAGCTGGGTACTTGGTGCTGTCCCAGCTCCGCTCTCTCCCACAATTAAGTGTTGCTGAAGACAAAGGCTGCAGCTGAACTGGACAGTCTTGGAAATCCCATCCCTCACCATCAACCTTGCATTGCCTGTATGTTTATATAAAGAAGCGATGCTATTTTTCTGACCAGAAGCTGTAAGAATATACCATAGCAAAAAAGCCCATATGGATAGAGTTCAGAATATCTCCCCAGTCCTGACTAAGGCCTTAAGTCCTACTGGTTTTGTTTCAGTTTTAAATCCCTGAGCTCATAGGAATCTGATAGTGTAAAACAGAAGGGAACTGGCCCCTGTAGCTCTTACTGGCAGGTAAAGCATAAAATGCGTTGTTGATCAAGACGTATGAGCCGCAAAGATACCCATTTCCTCTTTAGCCAATTTACTTATTAATACTTGATGGTCTGTCAGTGTAGAATATTAATAAGCAAAAAGCCTCAAGACATTTGCTTAGAAAAATTATTCTAAAATCAAAATCTGCTTTTCTCTGCAAGTTATTAAACATAACTTTCAGCAAAAGATTGACCGTGATTCTTTTGGTCAGAATTTACAATCCCTCTCTATTATCTGGACACTGTTACACTGCGCCTAGCAGGGTGTTGTGTTTGCACGGTGGTGGCTGATGTAGCCCATGAAACATTCTGCAATGTCATGAATTAAATGCACATCTGTGAGTTAGGAGTATATTTACTGTGGTGGAACAAGGAGCTGAAGACAGCCCTTTCAGGTTAGTATTTTCTGCTGGAGTGCGTGAACTCTGGGCAATGTGCTGGAAAAGGAGCCACCTGGCTGCTCAGTTCGTTCCCTTCTCCGCCTCTCATCATGCACAGCACCTGTGCTTCCAGCTGTGCGAGTGAGAACTGGTGCCAGCCAGGATTCTGCATAGGTCAGCACTACCTGTGTTGCTATTGCATCTCTCTTTTTTTGTTGTTTTCTTATTGTTTGTTGTTGTTGTTGTTTTTCCTGGGAGGGAAGGCAACTGGTTTGCGTACTTGCTTTACAAGCCTTCACTTTTCTTTCAGCAGAAAAGTTCCCAAGCAGATCTTTCTGGCCTGAATCATTTCACTCCTTAGTTTAGCAAGACATTTTCACAGCCATCTCCTCAGCGATAGCCCGTTGTAATTCTGGATGTGCCAAAACACGCCAAATCCCCCATGCTTAATGTGAAAGTTCCCAATCCCTGGCTGTGACCAAAGACTAATTTGGGATGTCCAGCCAGGCTGCAGGATCATACGGGGCTTGATGTGGGAGGCAGCCCCTTAGTGCATAACAAGTTAAAGCTGGTCTCACAGGACGGCTGGAGCTACGGGTGCACAGCTGATCTTCTGGGAGAAAGGATGAGCTCTGCAACTATGAGACTGCAACCACATTGCAGGGCAGTGGAGGATGTTGTGTGTTTCTCTTTGACTTATGGCTAGGAAACCCTACAGGAATGTGGGCATCTACTCTGTGAGTCTGGCAGCCAGGTAAATCCCAGTTGAAGATGTGATACTGCAGCTTATTAATACTCAAATATAGAGGTTAAAGTGTGATTTAACTACTCGTGATGTTTCTGTTCTGCCCTGTACTCAACTTTTCTTCTTGAGGTATTACTTAATATCTCTCAGGCATTTTCTGTGGTTTTGAATTTTATTCTTTGAGGTCTTATTCACTCTGTGTACTGAACAAGGAGGTAGGGGAGAGGAAAATTGGAAGTGTAAATATAGGTAGACTTGTGGACTACCTTAAGGTACTTAAAATAATACTATTACTTAAAGTATCTTGCCTGCTACATGTTACCTGTTATATCCACTAACTGTGTATGGATGCCCCACAAGCCAAAGGATGTCTAAAATGATGGTGGATGCTTAAATCTAGATACCTGGATCCCACTGTGGAGGTTTGTTTCTCTGTTTTGGATTTTACTTCAGAGGTCTGAAGTTACTCAGTGTGGGCTGGGTGGTCACGTTTGCATGTGTTTCTTGGATATTGCTTTTACTACTACTGGCTAAGAAACATACCATATCCCTCAGGTTCATCAGGTATACTTCAGAGAAGCATTTATTGCTCAGAGTGATGAAATTTTTCATTTAATAAAAGTATCCAACTATCAGCCAAATTCTGATTTAAATGTCCTGCCCTAGTGCCTCCAGCAGCTGTGTGCTTCGCGATCTCACATCTCTAGTCAAGTATACCTATTAGAACTATGTCTGTCATGAAGTTCTTGGAGTAAAAACATGTTGGTTTGGTTTCTTTTGTTTTGTTTTTTCCTATGGGGTCCCTTGACCCAAGAAACACCGTGACTAGGCAAGAAAAAATATTCAACATGCTGGAGAAAGCAGAGTTCATACAAACTTCAAAGTTGGTAGAAAATTAGAGGATGTGATTAAAGACTCTTATTTTTGTACTTATTCCATATGTATCACTGTAATTTATTTAAAGAAAATGTTTTAGGACACAAATTTTCAAGGGTTGTGAATAACAACAGGTGAATTAGTGGGTTTTTATTCAAGTGAATGTTTGTAGTGCTGCTTTATTGTGTAGATACTGCTGCATCTAAGCATTACTGTTCAATTTAATTTTAGTATAAATTAACTTATCTTCATGCAAATGGCTTTAAAGCTAATAATCCTAAAAGAATTAAGATTAGAAAGTAATGCTATCAGTGACAAAGCTCATTAATGGCTTTTTATCATTGCAACTGGTGAACTATAATGAGGGTAATTGGTATAAATGGAATATATACTGTTTCATCAGCCAGGTATCCTTTACTTCACATTAATTACTTCAAGGTTTTGTTTTGGTCAAATAAAATTTGGATGGCTTGTCCACCTCTTTTCTGAAGGGCTGAGCAAATGTCAGGTGTGCTGCCTTGAGAAGTCAGAAAGGGTAAATCTGCAGCAGGTGAGATAAGGACAGGCAGAGGAGGCAAATACAGAGGCTGGAACAATTGCCACTGCTGATCGTTTTCAGCTGGCTGCAGGGAGATTCAGCCGGGGTAGGTTCACAGAAAAAAAACAACAAGGAACCTGGCTTTCCAGAACACAAAATTTACTCGGGTTGGAAATTATACTTGTATTTTGCTAGTGGATGAGCTGTGGTTTGCTGGGGGAATAGGGATTTTTGAAAACCTTTCATAAGAAGTATGTTACTATATTAAAATTGGTTTAAAGTCCAGTGAAGGCTGCTCTGCTCCAGGGCTTCTCTGAGCAAGCACCTGACCAAAACAGATGTCTTTTAACTGTGGACCTTAGAAATCCTTACCGGAGGGTTAGTCTTCACATACAGAAATTAAAGTGTAACATGTCAGCATGCTTTGACACTCTTATTAAAGCCCTAAGAGCCCTTCTCAGGGGCCTATCAGCATTTGACAAAGGCCCATGGTCTAAGGAAGAGACAGTATTCAGGTAAGAGATCTCTGGCTTCTCTCTATGCCTGGAAATACTGGTTTCTGACACTGGACAGGCTGGAGAAACACAGCCAGGTTTCTAGATTGCACCCTCCTGTTTTCCTGCCAGGTCTTGCTCTGTTATAGCTCACAGTGCAGCAAACCTGACTCCTGTAACTGTTGCTGAGTTGTCTTCCCTTTCCTTATGTTCTCCAGTTTCACAAGGCAAGAAAAACTCAAATATTTTGTTCAGCTAGTTGAAATGCTGATTGTTCGTGTCTGGAAAATGGGATTGCATTTAAAAAGAAGCAAACCCAAAGTATCATGGCAACCTCCTCTTCTCTCCTCTGCTTCTCAAGTCTGGATTAGTTGAGGTGAGGGAAACTACTTGACCACCATCCCACCTGATTTTATGCCCCACTGGACAAGCAGGAAGGATGCTATAGGGTTTAGGTTTTGAAGGCATAAGAATAAATGGTCCTATACTGCTGCTCTATGGTAAAAAAACGAGAGAAAGCAGATTTTAACTGTTTGAGAGGTTGGTGCGACACTCTCTTATTCCTTCTTCGTTTGGATCCACTATAAAAAAAAAAGGAAAAATTGAGATGAGGGGGGGGGGAGAGAAAGGGGAAGTTCTTCTGAAAGTGTGCACAAACTTTCCCTTTTTCTTGGTTGTGTTTGTTTTGTTATGTTTTTTATTTTTCCCAGCTTATTTGGGAAAAAATGTTTGCAGCAGTCAAGGCATAACAACACATATCCAAGTTCAGCCAGCTTTAATTTTGTATTCTTGTGGCATTTCTGATGGGCAATAACTCAAATGGTCTATTTCTTGTGTGTCCTGCTCCTCGTTTACTGAGCAGTTTCTTGCACCTGGCAGACAAATCAATTATAAACCAACAGATTTGAAGGAAACTTGGTGCCGTGATCTATGAATTTTTCAGCAATTCAAATGGTAAGAGTTCCTTTACCCATCCTAAAAGTTTGCTACATTAGTGTAGTACCTCAGTGAACACTCTGGGACTCAGGACATGCGCAACCATGTGGAATGAAATAGGTACTTAAAGATTCATATAATGCATTAACCGTTTTTGTAACTTAATTCAAGGCATGATATATACAGCTGACATCAAAAGCCTTTCATAGCTGTTCTTTAATTTTAGTTTCAGTAATGAATATAGATCCAATTAGAAGGGAGCTGATACACGTTGAAAAGAATTAACAATACCCTTAATTTCCATGTTGAAGTAATGGCTGCTATTACAGACTTCTTGATTTTTAATCAGATACTCTCAAAAATGACAGCAGATGTGGATTCATAATGCTCAGCTAAAGCTACAAGGGATCACACTCTCTCATGCTCTCTCTCTGTCTTTTAAAAAATAGTCTTGCAAGCATAAAACAAAAGCTTATTCCATGTGCTATGTATTTTTATGATACAGTAATGTTTATACGAGCAGCCAAGAGGCAGATCACAAACAGCATGTCTGCTGGCTGGGAGGCAGGGGAGGCGAAGGTGCAGTAGCTGACCCTGAGTTCCAGCTTAGTTAGACAAAAGGTTAGTCAGGCTCATATTTGTAAAATCATAGAATAGTTTGAGTTGGAAGAGATCTTTAAAGCTCAGCTAGTCCAACCCCCCTGCAATGAGCAGGGACATCTTCAACTAGATCAGGTTGCTCAGAGCCCCGTCCAACCTGACCTTGAATGTCTCCAGGGATGGGGCATCTACCACCTCTCTGGGGAACCTGTGTTGGGGTTTCATCACCCTCATTGTAAAACATTTCTTCCTCATGTCTAGCCTGAATCTCCTCTCTTTTAGTTTTAAACTGTTACCACTTGTCTTAACACAACAGGTCCTCCTAAAAAAGTCTGTCTACATATTTTGAGCCTGTCTGATATGGTTTACAAGGGCTGGGTGACACTATCTCCCAGTCTGAGACTGTTGCTTCAGAGCATTTTGTCTTCATGGTATTGAAAAGGATGTTGGAGTCATAGCCACAAACTGTATAAACATTTGTGACATTTATATCACCATCTACAGTAACTGTGAGGGAAAAATGCCCCTCTGAACTATCTCTTTCAGTAAGTGGTAATGTACCTCTTCTCAGAAATATATGTTGAACTAAACTGGATGAGAGCCCACCAGCGATGCAGGATTGCTTTTTGTCCTCTCTGTGGGGATCTCAGGGTTGCTCTAATTTCTGTGGCTTGTGCCTGTTTAAGAGGGAGGAAAGAAATTTGTGTAGATGCTACACACAAGCAATTAATCTACTTACACAGGTCTTCCTCTCATCCATCTACCTGATCTGAATATGCTGCTTCTGATTGGTCTGTATTACTGTCCTTTGCCTGTACCTTTGTATAAATATTAGGATATGGTATTGCAGGGAAGTATATGCCACATGAATAATTGCATGTGAATAGGCTCATCTTTTTGATATAGGCAACATCTAAGGCTGTGATGTGAGGTCTCTTCAGTTCGACTTGCTTTTCTGACATTTTTGAGCTGGTCTGTACACCAGCTTCAGTATGCTTGGGAGAAGGTGGGGTATGAGGCATCTCAGGTAGAGACACTGGGGAATATTACGTTTTCTGAAGCAATAAAGCCAGGCAGCTTAACTGGGCAAAGAAACCTATTTAGAGAAATTGAAAGTGTACTGTTTTGCTGTCACTGAAGAAAATTTCCCCAGTCTCACTTTTTAATAAGCGCTGACACACGAACTCAAAATGGAAGCTATTGATAGTGTCTGGCTACAACATCTGTAATGCAATATGTGATAAATCTATTCAAATCTGTATTGGCAGATACCTTGCATGCAGTTGAGCTGTTAATCTAATGCCTATATTAGTCACAGAATATTAATCAAGTAGCTTGAATTAGAAGATTTCATCAACAGGGTTGCCATACTTAAATTGAAAGTGATATTGCATGCTGCTGAATGGATGTACTTTTCTATTCAGATTTCACTTCATTTGCAAATAGCTGCTAGGTTTGCTGCATTTATTCTGGTTATGAAGCTTGTGAAGGCTCTCTCTGGGATATGCTTGTTTCCTGTGAGCAGGTGTTGTACCCCATAATTAATGCTGCCTGTACCTGTCGAGAGTATTCTCACTTCTCTTCCCATGTTTTTGGGGAAAAAATAAGATAAAGAAGCCTTCATTCATTATATGATATAGTGGGGAGAGAGCCTGGCATCTGTCTTTGTCAAGAGCCACACTAAAACTACATTAAACGTGAATAAAACAGAGAGTAGCGGATATACACGGAGATAGTGTCAGTAGAAAACCATGTTGAAGTGGCAACTGTGTTCTGAAGTAGCGTTAGGAAAGGAAGTATTAAAACTTTGTTTCCATTTAATAATACTAATGCATGATCCCATGTCTCTAGTACTTGGCAGCAATTATATTTCTATATGTAATATGTTTGCTGTACTAGACATATGTAACTCAATCATACCTATTGTTGTATCAGACATGTGAAGAGAGAGAAAATACTAAGCTAAGTATTTCTGGAGCAGGGTTTGTTTGTTTGGTTTTTCTTTCATACCAAGCAGTGTGAATATGCTTGAAAGCAAAATTTCTGAAGGAAGATAAATACTTGATATCTGCTGATATGAGCCTGTAATGGAAACTCTTAATTCCTTAATATGCCTCCTTCCTTTCTGTCCCTTATTTCATGCTGCGTTGCGCACAGCATCAATTCAACTGTGTTTCAGTAAATTTCTACTTAACCATTTCTCAGCTGTAACAAATTCAAAACTTTTTCTTTCCAGGAGCTATTCTCCAGTTCAAAATTGCTTCATTGGTACTAAAACCATTTACCTAGAGTATATTAAAATTAAATCTGGGTTGGATATTTTTTTTTCTTCAAATTTTTGAAGAAGCAAGAATGTTTGAGTGTTAATATCTTTTGGGTTTTTATTTGGCTTTCTGGCAAATTCTTTTAATTTATATTACACTACCCTGTTTAAAAATGTAAAAATCAGTACTGTTTTGGAGATGCTTTATGCTAAACAAATATTTGGAAAGAGTTAATAAATTATTAATTTGTGTTTAGATGCATGAAAACTCAATTTTTTGTTGTTAAAGTTTGCATCTCGAGTCTTGTTTATAGCATGACTTATGTCTATTTACAACATGCACCAATGATCTCCTGTCCCTCCTGATATTGTGGCTGTAATGTATGGGTAGATTGTATATTACAATTGTATCAACTATTTAAAAACCTGCCTTATATATAAGGAGACGTTCTTTTGCCATCAAGATTTGGTAATCGTTCCTGCCCAAGACTGGTCCTTCCATCCTTAAGCTATTAATATTTGCAGTAACCCAAGACTGCAGGAGGAGAAAGACAGGAAAAAAATCCCAACAAACAACCAACAAAAACCAAACAAATAAAACCCACAAAACAACCAAACAAAACTCATCCCCCCAAAAAAAACACAGAGACGTTTTCTGACTATTTTTTTTCTTCTTCTTTTCTCTCCTCTGCTCAGCAAATAGAGTGGAGACTGTAGATGGTATTTGTTTCAGAACCATGCCTTTGAAACGATGATACATGGTTTAATTTTACTATTATGCTTAGTCTCATTAAATCCCAAGAAGATTACTGATGGTAGGGAAGTGTAGCACAATAAATGCTTGCAGGATCAGGGGCTCTCTCTGTTCTTTAGTCTGAAGCATTGTCATTACATTGCGTGTTACTGATAATTGGTCTACCTCAAAAGTCTGTCTTCTGCTTTTTAATTATTGTACTTCTATGTAAGACCTAATTACTGTGCTTTCCTCTGCTAATGCATGAGAGTTCTTCTGGACATGATGTCATCCTGTTCTAAATGCTCTGACCAAGAAAACCTGCGCTCTGATGGTGTTGCGGAATAAGCAATTCAGCTTCATTGTTGGGCCCGAGCAGGCGACTCAATTCAAATCTAGCAGGCCTCGTGCTTTCCTGGGACAGGGATTCCCTGCAAGTGCTCTAGAGTGAGTTCCCCTCCTATACCTGCTGTGCTGACTATATTATTCACTGAACTACTCTCATCAGCTTTCTTGGTCTTTGGTATGTATTCTTTACCTATACAACATCCTATCTCCCTTGGTCAGGGTAACGCAAAGGTGGAAAGACGATTTTTTCCCAAAGTGGAAATCTCTCTGCTCTTTCCTCAATAAAGAGAAATGGGAGTCAGTTTTGAATATGAGTATTAAAATTTACTTTCTTTGTCTTAGTGCTGTGTTAAAAGGCAATGAAGAAAGATGTGATCAGCTGATTTGTAAAGAGGGAAAATACTGGAACTGCCAGTAGGCAAATTACATCAAATGATTATAATCAACAGGCTGGGAGATAAAAAGAGTGATTTCTTTTGGGTGTAATGATATTCGGTATTACAGCAGCAATAGCTATAACTATATATATATATATTTTTTTTTTTTTAATATGTGGTCTTAAATTCATCTTCTCTCTAAATCAACTGTGTCTAGCCGCAGATGTACTGTTCCAGCTCAGATGACAGTAATGAAAATGTAGCTATACTGTTCTTTGCTTATTTACATGAACTTTTGAAGAGGGAAAATACTTTGAGCAATAAGTAGTTCAGAACTCTTAGATCTCGGTGACTTCCCCCGGAGTTTTTATGATTTTATCTTAGTTTTGTGTGGTGTTGGTGTTTGTGGTGGTATTGTTGCATTGGTATTGTTTGGGTGTTGTTGTTGTTTTTTAGATTAGCTTTGGAATATGCTTCCCTCACTATTAGTGGTACTGTAACTATCAGATATATGGTACAATTATTGCACTGTTCTATAGATAAAACAGAATAATTTCACAGAGCCAAGAAAGCAGTAATTGCTTATGCAGATGAATTGCCAGCTAAGAAGAATTTCTTATGAGTATTTTCAATTTTTAATGTCATGTAAATTATTCCTACACTAACATAAACAGTAAAGCAGAGTATGATTTCCAGACCCTTTTGAGTAACATTTATTCACATTTATTTTATTCATTCTGTATTTTTATTGTACCACCTAATAACAGCTTCCCTCCCTTTACCACCCCATTCATCCATTAACACATAGCTAATGACCTCATTGCGTTGCTGCGAAATACACTTATCACTGGGATTCATTATTCTGTCATGGCAAGGCTATTTTTAACCCAGACTCCAGCTGGCAACTGAGAAGAAACATAGGAAAGGAAATTGCCTCAGGTGCTATTAGTGCTATCAAGTTGCATGTAGTGTCTATGGTTTAATGCGAAGTGCCCCGGAGTGCATGGCTCCAAAATTAATTTTATTTTATTTCTTTAGCCTGAGAAACACTATGCCGGTCAGAAGGGAAAAAAAAAAAAAGAAAAAAGTATATAAATAAATATATCAAAATAAATACTGAATCCATGGCCCTGCTTTGAGGGGGAACACTTCAAAGTGATTGATAAGTGCAGGTATAAAAGCTTACGGGAGTCAGAGTTGTGACCAAATTTTTTCCCCTTGCATTTTGCACCTTGAGCCTGAGCTGTGCTGGGTACAAACTCCCCTTACATTGGCTCCTCTAGATGGTTGGGAGATATTTATATAGACACTTGTACTGGGGAGTGCCAGGTAAATTTTACATTTTGGATTTTGCACAGCAGTCAAATTTGGGGTTTTTTTTAAGCACTCACCTGAAAAAGCCTCCGGCGGTTTTCCTGCTGACTTCACTAAGTTGCTAATACTTTTAATGCAGTGTCCTATCTGTGGAAAGGAATTTGGAGATATTTTCCAACTCTAACTTGCCTCTCTAGGTGCAAGGTTTCAGATGTGCCCATTGGTGGTTCTATTTCGCCAACAGAGGATTTCAAGAGGTACTAACTCTTGGAGCAGAAAACTTGCAACAGTGACCTGTCTTTAGTCAGAAAGGAGTGAAACCTCCAGCCCTGTGCCTGGCAGCCTTGCCTTGGGGACTGGGAGTTTAAAAGCCACAGTCCAGCTCACAGTGCATCAAAATTTACCAGTTTTGATAGAGAAGATGAATGAGATTGAAATGTGAACTGCACTGGAGAGATCTCCCTTGGATTTAAGCAAATATTCTGGGGTGTGGGCAATCTGGAATTGATCTAGCCTGTAGCCTGGCTTGTCTCAGTGCAGGGCTCCTTCACCTGTGGGAGCAGGCTTTCATGTTTAAGGTGCTCTAATCAAGAACTGGAGGTTTTTATTCTGATCCCTCTCACACTGCTAAAAACATAAAATTCATAAAATTTGATTCTGAGACTAATTTAAAATCTACATTAAAAGAAGTATCTAATCTCCCCACAAGCCAACCTGTTTCTCTGTAGAATATTCATTAAAGCTCATTATTTTACTACAGTTCAAATACCCTTTATGAAAGTGTGCTTTAAACAGAAAATGTATATATGCTAGAAACCTTTATAGTAAGGTTATCAAAAGGTATCAAAAATAAATCCCCATTTAAGCTTCAGGAGAGCCTGAGAGGGTGAGGGAAAGGCAGGGACTATATAACAGGAGAACAAGTTTGGACAAAACACCCATGTGCAAACTTGTCACCAGGACCTTCAAACCATGCCAATGCCAGCAAGGGACTGCAACCTGATAGTGGTTGCATCCTTATTTCAGTTTTGGAATGTCACAGTGAGGTCTGACACCACTGTGTCTTGTGGCTGAGTCACAGTCCTACCTTGGTCTTCCTCAGCCCCAGGCTGAGGTGGTTGGAGCTCTTTCCTTTGAAAGCACATAAAACTGCAGCGAGTCTTCATGGGAATTAGCTGGTTGATTCCTGGATGAAATTCACCTTTAGATCTTCTTTAGTTAGCACAAGTGATTATCACGCTTCTGTGGCCCACGTGACTGAACTTTGTAGATGTGACGTACAACCTGCGATAGGAGTTATGTGCCTTCCCAAGGAAGAAAACTTTATGCCAACATAAAATAATATCAAGGCAAGCTGTCTAATAAAGGCGAAAGGTAACCTTTTTCAAAAGGCAACTTTATGGTGCTGAGAGGCATGACACCCAAGTAATAAAGAAGTGCAGTTATTGGTGGGGTGAGGGGGGAGGATGGGGACTGCAAATAATTTCTGAAAATTATGGTAGCAATAGGGGCCGTTGCCAACACTTATATGTTGAGTTAAATAGAACTTCATGCTTTGCCTCAGGCGTCATTACTTCCAAACTACTCTAAAATGACTGTAATATTTTCAATTATATCCTTAATTAAGCATCACAGGACAAAGACCAAAGAAGCTTTGCAAACAAAGAACATTCCTGTGTGAATTGTTGTGGAGGAGGGAATTGTTGTGCGTGGTATCTCTTCATTGTTCTAGTAAAGCATGATGAGGGAAAAAACTCCCAAATAAACAAAAAACCCAGAAAGCACAAGCTTTCAATACTTTTGTAATAAGTTTAATCAAATTATGTGTTATGAACCTGTGACTGGGTAATGGCTTGACACTGACTGTTGAACAATACAGCGATTACGAAAAAAACAAAGTTTAAGGAGATAAGTATAAAATTATCTCTATATGTATTAATCCATTGTCATCGTTCCAGGGATATTAAATAATCGGATTTAAACAATAGGCAGTAAAATGCTCTTGAACCAGCAGCCTGTTTCTGGATTTTTAAGCTACTAGGAATCTCATTTGGCAGCAGTTTGGGGGGGGGGGAGGGAATTAATACATTTTAAAATTTAGAGCATTTAAGAATGGCAAAATATTAACTCAGCGAAGTAAATGTGAATTGAAGTGAGGAATAGAAATATTCTGACTGACTTGGAAAAGAATCTTTTTCTTTCAGACACTTGGAAACTCGTATATACATTTAAAAAAAAAAAAAATCCATTTAAATTAAGCTAAAAATATGTTGGCTTCCAAGTAGCTGAAATGCCACCATGTTCTCTGTGCTCTTCAAAAGTTCTCCTCTAAATGAGACTGGTTGCATTTCTGCATCCATGTGCGTTTGTGTGGTGTGTGTGGCAGCAACATCTCAAGATGCCGGAGGAGTTGGTTCCTTGGTGCATCATGCAAGCAGCTCGTGCCTGGGAGGAGAGGCAGCCTGTGCTGAAGAGCTTGTGGAGTGACGGGACCAGAGATGCAAGGAACTGAGAAACATATATAGATGTATAAGAAAGTATAAAGGCAAAGGGGGAATAACAGCACTTCCTTTGCCAGGAGTAGATGGAAACTCATCTGGAAAGAGAAAAAGATCTTATTTTGCAACTGTGATCGTGTGGTCCAAAGGATCCTTGACACAGGAGCTGCTAGGATTTCTGGAATGATTCAGGAGCTAGCTAAAGAAATAGGGGCTGCTAAAAACCACTGGAAACTCAGCAAACCTCAGAGCAATTCCTCCTTCATTTAGAGGTTAAAATATTTTTTTAGAGATATAAATAGGAGGGAGAAGAACAGCTGTACGGTGCTTCAGGGATTATATGCTAGTCATTAAGAAAACATTCGGTGGCCTTTGCTAATTCAGAGGAGAGAGATATTATTGAAAAATGTTGTTACAGAAAAAAAAAAAAGCAAGTGCAGCTCACAGATCTGTTTCAAAATTGGATTTCGACTAGATCAGTGGAATATTACTGATCAAAATCCAACATTTCTCGGGAGTTTGTTTCTCTCAAAGAGCATTAGAGGTGCTTTACACTATTATTTTTTTTTTTCCTGTAAAGAGGGTGAAATGAGGTATTTGAAGACTGTGTTGCATGTAAATACTTGAGGTGATGGCTTTATGGCCTTGGGGAACAGATGGTGGGAGGCTGCAGTGCACAGGGTGCCTGTATCCATCGCAGACTGCTGCAAAGCTGTTGTGGAGAGCAGAAGAGGCAGAAGGACTTTGGGGCTCTTCTAAGAGCTTATATGAGGAGAAAAACTAGCTGGTTTAATTAATGAAAACTGGGGAACTGTTTAAGCTATGTATATTGCAATGTCCAGGATGGTGGCAAGTACTGAGATGGAATTAATGATAAAAGATCAATTTTTGCTGGCAATCATTTCCTGTTCTGATCCAAGAATTAAGCGAGAAATGGCCACAGCTCACTGATGGTTTACTTGCTCATTTTAGCTTGGGTTTATAATAGTAGCATTGGGCTTTTCCTGAACCTGTTTGCTAATTTTCCCTAACATTAATAAGGGCATGGATGTCTCAAAAACATAGATCTCTATGTATTGAGTGAAACTTGATGGCAAGGGAGGAGAAAAAGTCATCTTAGTGCCTAAAAAAGGGGAAAAAAAAGCCCTAAACCATTATGGCTGCAACTAACAAGCAAAGATCGAATCCGGTCATAACATGGTATATTGAAGCATAATCAAAACCTGAGGCTGCAGGAGAGATCTGGGGGACAACAGAGGGATCAGAGGATGTGGAAGAGGACAGAGAGGAACAGCAGAATAGCCCAGGAGCAGGAGACACTGAAGACAAGTTACAACAGTTAGATAAGAATGGCAGCAGCACATGTGAATGTATGGCACAAACCTTTAAGAAATCGGGCACTGTTGATTCTGAGGCATGCAGAATAACTAGTTCTGCATCACATTTCCAGCATTACCGGCTAATATCTGTATTACAAAGGAGGTCTTCACACTGTGATGATCTGCAATTTATATTATGTTGGTTAGCTCTGACTGGGCTTGTGAGTCACGTGATGGTTTTTTTCTGTTTCAAATCAGATGAAAATAACTCTTTGACTGTCTGCGAACTTGTCCCAGAATGAGCTTCCTGTGGTGCCTGCTTACATGCATCCCAAATGAGTTTTCTCCAATGTTTGCCTAAAGTGATTAGCAAGCAGGTTTTCAGAATTAATATATTTGCTAGCATCACTGAGAAAAACGAGTGCAACATGCAGCTAGAATCAATTGCCTCTCTCATTTCAGTGACTGCTCTCTGAATACATATTTTTTCCATATATTCAGAGTGCATAATGTAGCTTTTGTGCTTGTTTAATTTCATCACCTAGCAGTTTGTACGGTATGGTCATGTTTCAGGAAACCAGTAACTCGCATCACAAAGAATAATTTATTTTCCCCCTCCTTCTCCGTTTTTCATTTTCCTCCAGTTGATTGAAAAGCTCCTATATGTGAATCTCCCTGATTCTTCCTCATTGCAGCAAACATCAGGTGAGCAAAGTCATTGTCTGCTTTTCTGGCATTTCTAACATTTCCTTTCTTTCCCTGTTTTGAGTGATATCCTGAGGTGTTATAACTGAACTTTTAATATCTAATTATTTCCTTTAGAAAGTTGTCCACAACAGCCTATCTTGATTTGGAATTTATTTAGGCTGTTGTATTTGAGGGCAGGCCAGGATTGAAAGGTCAGAGTTGAGCAAAAGTCATGCTTCAGGCAGATCTGCTCATTTCAAATTATTTCCAGCATACTTCAGTGTACTTTAGAAGTCTCGTCCCCTTAATATACTCTCTACTATTTTTCTGTCTTACCGTTGCTTTTCAAATTGCCTAGTCTGTCATGCTGAACTGAAATGGTGATGCAGCATTTACTGGAGGGGTGGGGTTTTTGTTTTGGGGTTGTTGTTTGGGTTTGTGGGGCTGGCTTGCTTGTTTGTTTTTTCCATCAGTGTTAAAATATTTGAAATTACTACCAAAAATAATAATAATAATTAAAAAAAATATAAAAAATAAAATACCTGCTCCTGTAATACTAAATTTTGCAAATCTTAGTAATGAGTGAGGTTTCTTATTGTTATGTGCAACTGTGGGATGAGAACTGTCATATCAGTGCCTAATGTACTGAATAATGGGCCTTCTACATAAAGTTCATTTGCTTTCTTCCTATAGTGACAGATGCAAGGAATTAATTTCTCTTAGCAAGAAATGTTCATTGAAGATAAGGCCTGAAATAAACACTGACACACAACTGTGAAACGCCCTGAAACTGTTTCTTGGTGACAAATTACTGCTGAGGTATATAGACCCTTCCACAAAAGTGACACCTATTGAATTTATTAGACAGATTATATAGAAAGGACTGAATCATTTTTTTCTCCTGTTTGTAGAGCTGACATTTACCAGCTTCTCCTAAAGAATTGGTTATGGGCTGCTGAAAACAAGTCAGATGGTTATGAAATCTCTTGAACTAACCACCATGGATCACACAGCCTCCAACACTGTTTGTGCAGTAGCATTTTTTGTGTGGAGGTGGACAGACCTTGAGTTTGAGGCTTAAGTCATTGATCTTTTAATGGGAAATTGTACTAGAGTTGCAATCAGAGCTGTGAAGCTCTGTGAATACAGTGAAGCATGCAAACAATTTGTACACTGCACAAGCTAAGGCTGAATGCGCTGACTGGGTTGCAGCAAAGGAGGAACCCAAAGAGTTGAAATCATGCAGCAGAGATAGTGGGAAATTTCATTTTTACCAAGTGAAAGAGTCAATGTAGTCAGTGAAGTGTAAGTAAGCATTTAAAAGTCAGCTTTTTGTAGAGGAATATATGCTGCAATAAATTTCTTTTCTAGGTGTTTATCTTTGCAGACTTTTGTTACAACACTACCCTTGGTCACCAGTCAGCTTGAATGTGGGCTAATGTTAAATTCTGTCTCTTACTTACACGTAGTCAAAAAATACTTTACGTGCTACTTCTCATCAGTACTTTGCAAAGGAGATTAATATAAGAAGTTGCTGTTTGCTGACCTGTTCACAGAATAAGCAACAAAATAAAATATGTTGATCACAACCTGTACTGGTTTCTCTTGCCCAGTTTATATAGCTACAGCTCATTTTAGTCCCCTAGTCCTGTTATTTTGGGATTTGAGTCCAGGTTTGTGTGGCATAGGGAACAAAGGCTGAATTTCCTGTATCATCAGGTCACCAGTCCCTCAAGAACTGATGCCGTGTGGTTCATTGTGCAAAGGCACCAGTTCACTCAATTGGTATGCATTTAATCCTGTGCTTAAAATGCAGGTGAGCAAGCTCCTAATTAAAAGCCTTCTTTATAATTTGCAAAAGTAGAAGCATAAAGAATTTCCCTGTTGCACCTCCATCCAAATTATTATCAATATTCTTTGAAAAGGTAAACAGGGAAGTAATCCTCCCTCAAGGTATTCTGAAGGAGAGGAGAATAAAGTATCCTTCAGCAGCTTAGGATCAAAGCATCCATGAGACAAACAGCTTCTGGTGAAGGCAGATTTGTGAAGGTCTGTCTTCTCTATCCTCAACAACTTTGCAGGTTTGTTTTTTTTTTTCCCCTTGCTTCATACCCCACTTCCCTACAACAACCCCCTTGGATGACATATACTTATGGCTGAGCATGAATGCCATATGGAACGAATTACAAAAAACCCTACTCCTACTGAACATGTACTATAGGTGAGCACTGTGTGACATGGCTCGATGTAGTTGTTTCAGAAGGGTTAGATTGACCCTTTCCCAGAATGCTGCATAAACTCAAAGCACTGATTTGATCCTGCTCTCCTCCCTGGTTTGTTGGATGCCAGTACATGGGTGACTTTTCCCCAGAGGTGCAGTGAATAAGACATTACAAAGAAGTATTCAACAGCACTTTATTTTTTCCTGTTTACCTAACTCAGGGCCACCTCTGCAAATAAATAATCTGCTAACTTTGGTTCAGCTTGCTACAGTAGTAAGGTTTATCTCACTTGCAGACTTCTTCCCGACTTCTCCACAGACATGTGAATGCAGCAAATATACCTGAGTAGCAAGTCACAGAAGCTTTGGGTCTGTTTGGCCTGATGCATGTGATGACAGCCCAAGGCTGTCCTGTTCTCACAGTGAGGTGCTAAAAGAAGCTCTCCATCATTTTAGCCAATGAAAAGAAAACCATAACTCTGATGCTTGTTTTATTCCCCTCAATCATCCCTTCTCTAGCATCGGGATTCAGCTAGAATTTGCCTGTCTCCGCTAGTCCTGTCTGGTTTTTTTGCCTACTCCAAAATACCACCTGTGTCACGGAGTGGCAGGAACCTTTCTCTAGTTGGCATAAAAACTTTCTGGACCCCAAACCTCTCTGTCTCAGAGGCACCGTGAGGCTGCAGTGACTCTAACCAATGCAACCTGTGCCATTGCGCTTGAGCAACATTGTGCACATATGATGCAATGTGAAAAAGAAATTTTCAGCCCAGCAATGACAAGCCCCTGGGTTCTTTGGATGTTGGAATAGATTGTTTTGATATTCTGCCGTATGTGTAATTTTAGTATTTTTTTTTTTTCTCTCCTGTGATTTAAATTAATTTGAATCAAATCATTAGGCCCCAGACTGGTGCTGAACATAATGACTCATCCTTAAATTAATATTATCTATCCTGAACTATTCCTGTCTAAATAAGTGGAAGATTCACGCTCTTCACAAAGTCAGCTACATTCAAATGAGTTCTGTAACATTTCATTATGTAATGATGTAATTTATATGTCTCGGTCAGCAAATGTTCTCCTGCTCTGACTGAAAATGGACAAAATATGGGTAACTGAACAGGTGTTTTATAAACTTTTGATACTTCCCTGAGTGAGAGAAAGAGGAGTAAAAAAAAAAATTATATATATATATATATATATATATATATATATATATATAATGGTAAACAGAGCTTGAATTAGGAGAAAATGCAGCATAAGGTACCACAGGAATTTCCAGCTCCAGCCTCACTTCTTCTTTGTACATGTGGCATTCTATAATAACCTGCCTCTGGTTCAGCAAATTCTGTCTTATAAATGATGTGCTTGACACCAGCACTTGAAAAGGACTATACTAAAGAGATCTGTTAGCATGAAGAATAAATGCACATAATTAGATTGAGTTCAGTGGTCTAGGTGAAACCTTTGTATAACCGAAGTCAGTCATTTCAGGTGCTTGCTGTACATTGGACCTCTCACATCCCTACATCACTGTGCCATGCTCTGCATTTCAATCACAGCTATATGAAAGGAGAGACTGGCAACAACACAGCAAGAGCATCCTACAAATGCTTTTCTGTGGCTATAGAACCCATATGCTAAATATTCTCCAAGCTATCCATAGAGCAATTTGTCTCCTGAAAGACTTAAATAGTATAGCCCAAATGAAATAAACAGAGAATTATTAACTTATTATTGCTGACCATCAAACCTTTTTAGTTTTATTTATTTATTTTCTGATTATCAACTTCCAACAGTGGCTATTTTTATGTATTATCAAGCCTGTCAGTAAATGAGCTTCTTTCTTGCACACCTGTGTTGACAGGATATGGCATTTAAGGCTTAAGTAATCTTGGCCTCCTTAGGAGAAGAAGCTGTCAGTTGTCCCCTATAATTAATGGTAGGTTTATCGTATGAGGCACTGCCTGTAGTTTTAAGCAGCAAAGAAAGCATGGCTGTCCTAGATATAGATTGCAAAGTACTGGCTTCTGGTTATGGTAGCTGCAATAAGGAATAACTAAATGATAAGACTTGACAACTGCTCCATTTTATAAAATATGGAACTATTTTTGCTTAATTTCTATGTTTCCATGAACAGCTGGAACTTTCCATCTTCCACAAATAAGCAAGAAGAAGTGATGATGGAAAAAGAAATAATATAATTATTTCTATCTCTCTCCCCTTTGCTGGCATAAGGCAATTACCTAGCTATTGAATACTTTAATACAGGTCTCATCTGAAGCAATCTCGTGGTGAATTTAT
Source organism: Nesoenas mayeri (assembly GCF_963082525.1). Taxonomy (NCBI): domain Eukaryota; kingdom Metazoa; phylum Chordata; class Aves; order Columbiformes; family Columbidae; genus Nesoenas; species Nesoenas mayeri. Next base: position 112,649,090 of record NC_137543.1, read on the forward strand.
ATGACCAGCCTTGCTGGTGTCAGTTACTTTCGTAACCTGAATATGCTGGATACAGCACATTTCTTTCATTGTGAGGAAGTGAAGGAATAATGCTAAAAATGAGCGACTGAGCTGACGGAAGTGACATTCGAGGCAGCAGTTCGGAAGGGCTCAGAGTAATTCAGGTGTAATGAATGTGAATCATACCCATATCAGCAGATTTGGTATCCGGAAGCCAGTTTGCTGGAACTCTTATTGAGTTGTGCCTCTGAATCTTCTGGGTTGTTGGCGATTGCTGAGTCTCCAGGGTGTCTGGGGATGGGCTTATGGACCACTTTTCATCTAGCTGCTCTTCTCTAGTTACTCACCATCAGTGGTCCTATCTTGCTGCCATCTTTTTCAGGCTATTGAAGCATAGAAACTTCTTACCATATCAAGGCACAGTCCTGGGGCTATTAGTAACAGTTATTTTCCTCATAGATGCAATCTGTAAGGATCCTAAATCCTGTAAAAACATTCAAAGTGTTTTCTATACTTTTTGATTCTACTTTTTCCTAAGGCTTCCTCCATTTCCTCCTTGTATGTCTGGGCTAAAGCAGTATATGGGGTGGGTCATATGTTTTTATCCCCAGATCAGATGTATTACAGAAGTCAAAATGATTAGAGAAAAGGTAAAAGAACATTTTAAAACATTCAGTAGCAGGTTGCTTTGTGTATTAGGCCTAGATTTTGAGCAATGACTTTTTGTCATTTGCTCTTTATTCAACTGCAATTTTTAAATTCTGTGTGGTTGAACAAATTGTTGGGTATCTCAGAATGAACTAGCCGATTATATTTTTAAACAAAACACTAAACAAATTCATCAGTGAAATATTTTACTTTGATTCTCTAAAAACTGTTGTTCAATCATGTAATTTTCTCCTTTGGCAGATTTTCAAAGTTTTCAAAATATCGATTGTTCTGTAATTTTAGTCCCCACAGCTGTGGCATAAAGTTAATTTCCTTACAAGTGAAGCCAATCTGCATAATCAAGATCTGAAACAATAGTATTTTTTCTGCTTTTCCTGCTGAACAACTGCCTAAAGTAATTCTTGTGCTATCGTAAACTACTTGCAAAAAGATAGAACATAATGTGCAACAGAGAAGTTTCATATGAAAAATAATAGAGCGAATGATTTAATGTTCCTGCAAACTGACTACATGCAAAAATCTATGTACTTCTAGTACTACTGGGTAAATAGTTTCTAGCATTCCTATTTCCCAGAGAGCTGCTCTTTACATATGGACTTCTCTCCTGCTTGAAATCCCATGCAACCTTCATTTCCCACAGCTGGCCCAAGGAAAACTCCCACTTCCCCAGAGGTGAGGAAAGAATTATATTTATCCAGATGCCCATGTAAGTCTCTCCTCTTAGCATATGTCAAAAAAAATGACAGGCTTGAGAGCTGGCAGGTGCACACTGCAGTGAGCCTCTGTGAGGTCTCTAACACCTCAGCTGGTGAAAGCCAAGTAGTAGCTGGGCAAGAAGAAACAGTGACAATAAAAGAACTTGGATAATGAATATTCCTGCATATGTGAGCTGCTGTGCAACATCGGTGGGGACCAGTAAGATTCAAAGGGGTGAAAAAGGAAGATCAAGTTTCTGGATTGCTGGGTGGTCGCTTTTGCAACAGAGGTCCAGGAATCAAATGGCTTCCCATGCTCCAGTCAGTGGGTTTTGCTGACTTAAGGATTTCATGCCAAGGATATCTTTCTGTTGCAAGGACCTAATCACCTCCATCCACAGAGCTCATCAATACAGGTTCCTTTCCTGTGTAAAGAAAGAAGATACTTTACAAACAGGCTTTTTGTCCACCGTTTGCCCTGTGGTTACAAATGAGATCTGTGCCTGAGAGAGGCATTGAATTTAGGGACCGAACAGCTCTCGGGCCTTAAAAAGTAGATGACTAAGCTTCCTTTTGTGTGTATATCTGGCTAGTGTCACACATCTAATGACGTCTGCAAGGATGACTGGAGTTACTCAGCCATATTCTCAACCACCACTTTGAATAGCTCCACATAGCCTTTTATTTTCTCTTTAAATACTGTTAAATATTTAACAGAAAAGATATTTAAGTTTCTTTTTCAGGGTGAGATTTTCCCAGCAGTATTTCGGGCAGAACATGTTTCCTGTAACCTGTGTCAGGGTGCAGCTGCTCTGTGAGGGCTGAGTGCCCATCGTGCCTTTTATTGCTGCTCTGGGATGGATGTATCAGTCTGTCAGAATCTGGCAATGAAGTGAGTCCTGGCTTTTAAGACAGACGTGAAGAAAGAGGTTCATCACAGGTCCCACCTAGCCACGTTTTAAAAGACCTCTATGACCCATTCACCCCGTGCCAGATGTCACTCTCAAGAATTCTAGTTTAGACAATATATGGATGGCGGTAGATATATATGCGTATATATCCATGTATGCGTATATTCATATATGCATGAAAGCCTTAACAGATGTGAGCAGTAGGTGTTATAAATGGTTGTAGCACATTGAAGAGATAGCATTACCAGTTGTGATAAGCCACATAGCTGATCTGCATTTTAATTCCACAACAAGCCGCAGCAGTCAAACCCAAAGCTGTGGTTCAGAGGAGCAAACTGCATCTAATTCGCACCACACATGGCAAGCAAAATCTCCAAAGCAGAAGAGGACCAAAGAGCCGGTTCCTATAAGGGAAAGTTACTGACTTGTTCAGTGAAAAAAATAAGAAACAAAAAACAAATAACAACCTTGAAAAACATGAATAATATGTATACAACATATAAGTTAGAGGTAGGTTACACCTTGGTTACTTGAGCAGAGGGTGCTTGAAAACTGAATGTGAATTCACAGTGGCCTTCCAGAGCCCAGTGCTACTCTTCCCACATGCCAACAGCTTCTACTTTGGAAAGCAGAAGCTATTTGTGTTCAGGAATTGCTGAACTTAACATTAAAATATACATTCATAAGTCTGAGCACTTTACAGAATCAAAGTTTTATCTTTCTTACTGTATAGCCAGTGAAACTGAGGCACAAATAATATACTCTATTTAAGGTCACACAGGAGTCTGTGATAGAGCCAGCAGTACAATTTGGCTCCTTCCTTATCACGATTGTTTACTCTCTGGATTGTCCCTTCTTCCCAGCCCAATTTCTTCTCTTTGTTGCTAATTTATACCATCTTCCTTGTTGAATTATTTTAACTAATAAACAGGTTATGGCTTTATTTGCTTTTTCTTTCACAAAGATTGAGACATGTTTAATTTAAGGAATCAAGCAAAACAGCTTTCTAACTATTATTACCTTTTTAATCAAACATTAAATCCCAAGACTTCTATTTAGTTTTCAGTTGTGTATGTTTTTCTTAGTCTAACCTCACTGCAGAATATTCTGTTCACTTATAACAAAGTTCAGGCTTTTGCTTGATGAAGCTGTGGAGCTACCTTTTCAAGTTATTTTAATGTATTATTTTAATTGCCTTAAATAATTGAACTGGTTTGCACATAGAAATACCATTCCATTCATGTCTGTGCAGATTTTTTTCTTCTTCATTTCTATCATAACTAAGATGCAGAAGCAACTAGATAAAACAGTGTTAGTTACAGACAATAGAAGTTGGAGTCTGTCTCTTCTTTCCAAGCCTAATGTGGTTGTAGCACTACTCATTAATTTCAGATTGCCAGTGAATTTAAATATCGAGTGTCATTATTTTACCGGTGTCTCCTGCTGCTCTCTGCTATCCCAGTTCCTGAGGCAGCAACAGGAATCTGACAGTGCCACCATCTTCAGGGACATGATGTGTTTCTCTCAGTGAGACACCTTTAGCTGTTCCTGTGAACAAACAAGCAAATAAATGAAGCTAAAGAACATGGGAATTACTTGCTGCTCAGGAAAATATTCTCTATCCTACTCATGCTATTTCTTTTTTTTTTTTTCCCAAGGTTGTAACTCTAAATGTTATTGTAAGGTTCTCTTTCTCTTATCATCACTTTGTGATTGTATTGACCATACCTGTCACATTCATAGGCAGCATTGAAGGGCTTGGCATCTTCTGAAAGGCCAGGAAACCTTCTGGAGGCTTTGCTTCTGGTAGAGAATTGATGTCAAAATGCAATGCTTGGAAAAGAAAGGAAAGCCTCTTTTGTTATAAGAGCAAGGAGGGGACTGCTGTCCACCCTCTTTCAGTAAGAAATGCCATTCGATGGGTTCACATCAGGATTCCTGCCTGCTGTGATAACCCTTTGACAAAGGCATGTGAGTCATATGATGGTGTCTTTAACCTCATCTGCAGAAGCCTGTGCCTTCACTGAATGTTTATATACGTCCTGATCTTTACATCTGGTTTCTCGGCATTGGGTATACATGCAAAAAGGTTGCTGATCTATACAGGCACATTACCTTAATATTTAAGGGTGAATTTTTGAAGCCTGAGGGAATGTGTGTATGTGTGGAGGTCTCTAGTTATGGGGAGGAAGGGACCCCAGCTGATGTCACCAAGCAATCTTGGCACGTGGGGAAAGGAGGTGAACAGTAGTGGGACCCACTGGGTCAACCAGAAAAACTGAGCTTAGCTGTGATTATTAAACTGACACTCATGAGTTTTAAATGCTAAGCAGATTTTCCACCGCATGGGGCATCCCTGATTTATTATAAAAGAAGAGTATGGCAAAGCTTTAGACCTATCTAGCTAAAGGTTGACCCTGAGCACTTGTTTCTTGGCATCTATGAGCAGCATGCTTTTTGGAAGTGATGTGCTCCAATGTCACTGATGATTTTGCCCATCTAGGAGGGAGAGGGCACTAGGGATGGACATCTGCCCTGTCAGCACTGGGGCAGAGTTTTATCTTGAGAGTATAACCTCAAAGACTGTAGAGAATCTTAGATGACAGAGATGGGTACAAAAGACATGATTTTATAGTAGGTTGTGGTACCATGTTCTGCTCCCTAAACATGAGTACCCTGCATGCAGGTCCCCAGCTCAGGAGCTCCTTTGTTGTGGAGGAGCTGGCCTTAGGGCTCACCATGTCACAGGACCTCCTCCTTCAGCTTCTCCTGGCCCTGCCCATGCTGGCTGTCCATGTCACCAGGAAGAAACACCTGACAGGGAGAACCCAAGCACCATGAACCCTGCTCTCGCTTCCTCCTCACCCCATGCACCAGGGTGCACCAGAGTCCACCAGCTCCATGGAGACCAACATGCTACATGAGAAGGTACTCTCCTTACCATCGTTCACATAGGCCCTCTCCATCCATTTTTCAACTCTACACCCTTTCCTTGTTAGTGAGGAGTGAGCGAGACCCTCAAAGGGCTATAATAAAAGATATATACAGATTGGCAGTGCAAAAACTTTTGGTCTCATTAAAATTACAGTGAAATCACAAGCGTGCTCTCTGCATGAGGACGAATTTTCCCTCTTCTTTCCTTTCCCAGCCCCTGGCTGTGACACAGGATGCTCAACTCCTCTGCTCCTCAGCACCGCTATAGGACCATCAGGACTTTTTGACATCCATAACATTGCCCTTCCCTGCCTTGGTTCACGAATCTCAGGGAGCCTCAGACCCCTGCTATACTTCTGTGGCTTCGAGTTGTGCTGTTCCCGTCATCCTCCACTGCCTGACCAGATGCAAAGGCACATTAACAACTCTTGCAGCCTCCGAGTACAGCAGGATGGGCAGAGCTACCGGTGGAGTTTGCTTTCAGCTCTTGGGGCTGAGGTGGTTGACAGATGTTTGGAGGATTTCTTGTCTCTGGACCAGCACTTCATCTGTTCTGAGTTATTCAAAACACAAACAGTGGGTTGGCAGGAGTGAAATATGCTCAGAACCAGGATGTCAAAACAGAAATATATTTCTAAAAAGACAAGTGTCAAAAAGAAGAAAAAAAAGAAAAAAAGGTTTTCATGCCGTTTATAGTGAGATGTATTTAAATAGTTGAGTTTACCTTCTTTTAACCCCTTGGGCTCCAACTTGAAGTGCTATTCTACTACATCTATAGCAGTTTTTATGCTTAAATGTTCTCATGGGCGTTTTGGGTCCCTGATCCGCTGATGGATGGATCGATCACATTCCCAAGGTGTTTGGAGTACTAACTAATAATGTGACTGGGGACTATCCTGTTCAAGTGTACTATTATAAAGTTGTAGTGAGAGATACTGTTGAATAGAGTGGTGGAGGGGGCATTCAGTGAGAAATAAAAAAACTCAAAACAGAGCCAGGGAGATGTAGGGAGGAGATGACAGCAGAAGTAAAAGAAGGCTTGAATTTAGAGCAGAAAAGAGGCAGTTTGACGTATTTCAGAATTGTCATCAGTACAGGAAGAAGAGTTTCAGGGTCCTGTAGCAGATACATCTTGCCTACGTGTTCCTAGTAGGTAGGGGTGGTAGCTGATACCCAAATGAATCAGCACCAGAGCCACCTGAAAAGAATGAGTTACTGTCAGCAGGCTGCGTGTTAGGAACTCCAGTTGCAGGTAGAAGAGTAAGTATTCCTCTGTGAGATCTTTGGAATATAATCCTAATAAAATTCAAGAAAAAACATAGGAGGCAAGTGTTTAATAAGCAATGGAAACAAAGTCCAAATATATCAGACCAAAGTAAATTATTTCAATTATATTTATGCTTTCTCTTCTTTTTTTGAGTGTGATGATTATGTGGAGGGAAAAAAAAAAAATGACAAACAAACCAACAACAAAAACCAACCTACCAATGTTTCAATCAATGTTGAAAGTTGTCATATCCTATCCAAATGTTATTTGGTCTACATGAGAGCTGGTGCTATTAGAATAAGAGCAGCACAGGGTAAAGATACAGTCCCATTATTACTTTGCACTAATAAATCACTGAAGTGCTGCTTTGCTGGCTTTCAGCAGTTGCAGAAATAACTTTCTTTAGCTATTGGTGCTGTTCATCTGGGTATCATCCACATAATTTCCAGTTCTGGTTATAATCCTTATCATCAGGACAAAGTCATGCAATAATATTATCTGAACTCATGATAGTCTTTGACCTGCAAATTAATCTGTTGCTGTGCTTTATTTTGAGAACACTTTTGATGACAGTAAATTCTTGCTGTGTTGTCACTGCTTATTGTCGTGACAATGTGCTTGGTATGAACACATTTTTTTAGAAGCTTTCTGTTCTCATGGAAAATAGTACTGATGCTCTCGCATTTTCCATTTTTGTTGAGATCTAATGTGAAACTGAAGGCTCCAAATGTACATGCATGGTGGATTTATGAATTCTAGTTTTGAGCTTGCAGCACGTTTATTACCTTTATAGCAGTCTGGACCATGACTGAGTACCCACTCCTTTTTCTTTCCAATAGATGGATCGCTGTGCGACCAGGGCCTGAGTTAAAAGTGATGGAACTGCTTTTCTTTTTATGTTAGAGTAACTCAGTTCAGATGATCTTGACTGATATTAATGTCAATGAAGGACTGAGCAAAATCTGCCTGCATCCAGTGGATATTTTACATATTTTACCTTCTCATTTTTTGTGTTAATGTAAACAGATTTTATGAATTCTTACCATCCATGAAGAGAGCACGTAGCCAGGGAAGATATTGCGTATTTTTTTCTGAAATGAAAGGCTGATATTTACCCATGTTAGATTCATAATGAATGTCAGTTTTTATCTGTTTGTGTGCTTTTGGAAGTGAATGGTACCTAAACATTCATACTTGAAGCACTAAAACATTTTGCAAACTATTGTAGCCGAGGGCATAGTTACGCCTACCCAGCTAGCATAAGAATTGATGAGTGGGTGTGAAGAGGCAGAGGTGAGAAAAAGATAGAAAAGCAAACCTGGATGATCTGTGTTTCACATGATTGGATGCAAACGATTATATACCTTTATTCTTACTAACCATCAGGTTTAAGGTGTGATTGCCTTCTGTTGTTGGAGGCGTTTTGGCTCGGTGGGTTCTAAACCCGATGGAGAGCTGGTCTGTAGCTGGCCATGAGGTCGGTCTGTTGGGTGATGCTGAAAACATCCTGCTGCTTCCAGCTGTTCCTGCTTGTGTTGCTGGAGAGTTTTTGAGGCAGAGCCAGCAGGCTTGATCTGAAACCAAGTATGGAATATGAAACCATGGTGCTGGGCATGGACTTTCAACGTGGGAAGTCAGAAGACATGTTTACTGTGAGAGGACACTTAGGAGAGCCCAGATATATACCTGCTGCTCTGTCCCGGAGCTTAAAACTGGGGGTGTTTTTAATTTCTGTCTTGGTGGCCAGCAATCCCCAGCTGAAAAGTCATGGCCCACACCTAAAGAGCATTCTGATTTTTTTTTTGTTTCCTCTTCATTCATCTTTCTTTTAGCAATACTTTATTTTAAATTGATTTTGTTATTAGTGGATCTGCTCAGAGGCAGTGCACCTCTTACATATATTGAGAACCTGACTCCTGACTTTAGCAGGAGCAAGTGACAATGTTTTAAATTAAGCTGTCCTCCCTGCAACTATCCTTCTTCCTTTTATCTCCCCACCTACCATAAATAACCAGGCAGAAAAAGGCAGGTAGTGTTATAAATTGTCAGGATACACAATTGCCTCATGTTCTGCATTCTGTTCTTTTTCCCCGTTATCATCAATTTTAAACTAAAAGTTCATCCATTTGTGGTTCTGCCATGAGAGGATGTCAAACAAATTGATATTGTAGTGTTTAAAAAGTAGTATAGAATACAAATATATACCAATACATTGATAATGTTCAGCAGCCGAAAAACCTACTTCTAACTGGAAGGCAGTGTTTTATTACTGGCATTTAAAGACTAGGGAAGTGAAGTATAATATGGGGAAGAGTGATTATTACTCATAACCTCTCATTTAAAAAGATGAGTGCTGGTTTCTCTTGCTGTGGTGGCCCATGATCTATTAGCCCTCTGTTTCCCTTATACAGTGGGTGTTCTTCTAATAAAGAGTTCTCTATTTACTTCTAAAACATCAGTATATCATCAATCGCAGGTCCTCATGGTTCTTCTACTAAACAATTGCAGGCAGGAATTCTAATGAGGTCTGGCCCTCTTGCTTTCCTAAACACTCAGCCAGAAATACCTGGCACAATATCTGCCGGGCAGTTGAGGCGGCTGGCAGGGGCATCATCCTTGCTTTTTTGGGTTCGTGCTCCCTCTTCATTTTTTATCATGACATTTCAGACTGCCTCACTGTATTTCACTTCCCCTTGGCTGGTGCTTTGCTGTATTTCCAGAGGTGCTATAACAAGGAGAACGTGTTTTGCATTGTAGTTACTTTCTTAAATGCGGGTTCACTGTCATGTAAGGTACGTGGATTAGTTCTAAGTTACAGAAATGTGTTTGTGCATGTACCTGGAGCTTGTTCCCTATACTGGGACTGTGAGGTGAGTGTGACGTCCCAGGGCACTGCTCCCCACACCACTCCAGGCTGACACATGCATGAAAAGAAGACATTCCCAATTCCTCGTGCCAACTCCCAGTTTCCTTTCATGTGTTAAAATGAGTGAAGTTTTGCTTCAGTTCAACTCATAGACATCTTGAAAGAAAAGTCAGAAAACATTCCACTTTTACTGCCCAGACCATGATTGGCATGTTCTGCGCATGTCTCAGTAAGTGTCAGAAGACAAAAAGGGGGCCAAAACCTGCTGTTGACTGGCCCCTCTTTGCCCTAAAAAGTCCCTTTCTCTGACATAGCTAATGCACAGGTGAGTCAGCTTGTAGGTGAAGGGGACTTAAAAGTGGGAGGGCAAGGTTTTTTTGGTGTGTTGGTTGGTTTTTGTTTGGTTCATTTGGGGTTTTTTTGGTGGTTGTTTTGTTTTGGGGGTTTTGTTTGTTTTTCTTATTTTTTATTCTTTTTTTCTTGAATCACTGGAAGCTTCTAAAATGTCTAGTCATGCATTAGGAAACAAAAAAAATCTTAACTGCGCTGCCAGTTTCCTTTTAGAATTGTCTGAATGTTTCCCATTTTGGATAACCTTCAGACACCATGCAGAACGCCACAGACCATATCCTGTTATCGGTTTTGGAACTGAGCTGCCCTCCCATTGCCACTGAAGTTTAGACAGAGGGAGGTGGTTTGCATAAAAAGCAATGACACAATATGGTCCATGATCTTGTTTTAACAAATCAGGCTGACTTGCCAGATGGGTTTCTGCTGTTGAGAGCAGACAATGCAACGCATGTTTTGTCTGATTTTTGGAACTCTGGGGATTGTGACCAAAAGTGCTGTCATTGACAGTAGTCCAGAGTTAGTAGTCTTCCCTTCCCTTTTCACTCTTCTGAAAATCTTTAGGACTGTGGTTTTGACAGTGAGCATTTGTTCATAAATATTTTGTTATGCAAACCTGAGACTGCAAAAAAGGGGAAAAAAATCTGCTTCTATGTACTTGAGCCAAACTTTCAGGATATTTTTCATGCCATGCTTTTTGTGTAGTGCCAATCTCAAAAAAAAATATGCAGAGCTGTTGGGAAAGAAAGCTGTAATACAATGCTGCTGCTCTACAAACTAATAACATCGAAGAGATTTGGGCAGCACGATGATCATCATGTTTCTGCTTTTTCTTATTGTTTCAGTGGTTAAATCACAGCCTTCAGAAGTGACTTTCACAGAAATAGTTACTAATAAAACCAGCCTCACCAGGATGATGACAATAAACTTTATTATATTTGCACTGCCAACTTCCAGAAGAATACAGGACTATTTAAATAGACACTCTGATTCCATGTAAGGAATCACTGGCCACGAGATATTAATACCAGAATGACAGCAATGATGTATTCCAGACTGGGGACTAATCAGGAGATTAATATGTATTTGTCCAGTTCAGTGTTAGTCCTGCTAGTTAAGCCCACTAGTGACAGCTATAGATGGGGACAGGGCAATGATTTGTTACCCACTATAACAAATCAATCTATAAATAAGCATATGACAGAATGAGCACTGTGGATTGGAGAAACTTCGATATTTTTAGAGAGACAAGGATGTCTTATTCTACCCAAAACTGGAGGCAGTCATGCTAATGAGTGGGAGATGATTGTGATAGATCAGAAACAGGAACTGGAGTTAGTAATAATCTCTGTTTGCTCTGTTTCTTGCTTGCAAGTGGGAAGCTTTCTAAGAGGGGAACTCAGTGGTAAAATGTGAGTTGGCCCTGGCAAGTGATGCTAAGGGTGGATCTGGCAGCAGCATGGGATGAGCCTCACACATAATTTGGGGGTGGAAGGGGAGCTGTGAGTGAAATATAATTATGGCTTGCCTGGCTGGTAATGCTGCCCTGAAGTTGCTCTCCTCCCTGTATTGTGAAGACATTTTCAGTGCAGCTGGAAATGCTGTTGCTAACCAACACATGAATGTGAACACAGAGAATATAAAGCCACTGGCATTTTTGAAGATAAAGTGTAAAGGCTCTTCATCTGGAATATATTTGTACTTGCTAATAGCTTCTGACAGTGATAAACTTTTGGGTAATATCATTTCACAAATGAGAGGTTAAAAATTCCAAAGGGTTGCTCCAAACATGAACTCACAGTGTTTTTAAGGTTCCTGGCAGTGAAGAGGTCTAGCCTGGCTTGTCTTGCCATCCAAAGATGAGCTTTCTCACTTCATTACGGATCTTTCTTTTCTGCTGGTTGGGCCAAAAAAAATATAAAAATAGAAGTGGTCATATTTCAGAAAAAAAAAAAAAATGCATCTATCTTATAAACAGAAGAGTTGATGTACTAGCCATAATGATGCATCTAGTCAAGCATCCTTAATAAGCTCCTGATGCTCTGCTTGATTTGTGCCAGACGGCAGCCCAACACAGGCATTGGAAATGAAAGTTGCCCTTCAAAGCTGGATCTCTGACGACTGGCATTTCACCTGTGTGTTCTGCCAAACAATCGTGCTGCCCAGGGGCCCACCTCTGCAGAGGAACTGACTTCTTGATACCCTGCTAGTTCTCAGTGTCACCTCTTCCCTCATGACTTGTGGGAACTCATTCTTTGTTACCAAAAGAGGAATGAAGAGGGAGACAATTACAGTATATAGGCATCTGAAGAGCAATTGGAGAGATATGTATTCCTTTTTTTAGTGTTGTTTTCAAGTCCACATTCTTTTAAGAAGAGACAGAAAAGTCTCAAGGTTCCCTCAGATCATCCTTGAAATCATTCAAACATGTTTTTGCAACAGGCTGAGAATTAAGTAGGGTCAAACTAGGTTTGACTTGCAGTATTTTTTCCCCAGTCATTCAGAATAGCTACTTTATGTATGTGTTCCCTTGTATAAAAAAGAGTAACATGTACGTAAAAGCAGGTAGCACACAAAAAGAAATGTATTCATAGAACAAGGACACATTCCTGTTTCCTACGAGGCATAATTCAGATGTACCATTTCTTGTTCATCTCTAATCATTAGTGCCTCACCCTTTGACCCTCTGGCTTTGCTGACAGTTTGTATCGGTCAAGCACTGAGGCCCACAGCTCATATCAAGCTCCTGTGCCACGTTTGTGCTTCCTACTCCCTCTGCTCCTCTCTGCTGCCTGTTCTTCCCCCCAGCTGCTGCAGTTCAACATGCTGCTTCTTCCTCCTGCCAGGACTGCAGAGCTCGCTAAATCCAGGTCTAAACAGCAGTCTAGGGTAGCATCATGGCCCCTGTGCTGGGTTAACCCAAGCGGTCTTTCCCCAAACCTCTGCTGCGGCAGCCTGCCTGCATGTCTTCTGGGCGAGATGGTTTGTGATGGTTTGTGAATGGGCCAGTGCAGAGCACTCCTGGGGCTGCGGGGGGCATGAGAATGGCCACTTGGGCACTTGCCAGTGGAGCTGTGCGCACCCTTATATCTGCTCATTATGACTTCTTCATTCTCCTTCTTGCTTCAGCTAGGCGCTTGCATCATCCAATGGCATTTTTAGGTACCTGTCTAATGCCAAGCTGCCATCTGATATTATATTTTTTAAAAAAATTTTATTGCAATTTTCTTACTTTTTTAGGAGCAATCTTTTCTGTTTGGGGTGAAAACAAGCTGTGCTTGAGTGCTGCTTCACATCTCTAAATATAAAAGTTGACTTTCTAAGTGCATAGCACACTCCCTCTCTTTCTGCCTCTCCATCTATCCCCGCTTCCCTCTCTCTGTTTGCTTCTTTCTGCTGGAGAGACTGGGAGGGGGGCATTCTTGGCAACTACCGAAGATGGATCCTAAGTGGTGCACAAGCGCACACATAGCAATTTGGCACACAGCAGGGGCCGGGGGCGGGAGGCATTTTGGATTTGTCAGCTCATCGGCACAGCTAGGTTCTTGTCAAACAGCAGAAGTTGCACAAGTCCCCGGTGGCTGAGATGCAATCGGTAAAGCTGTGTTGGTCTAGAAAAGCAAAGATGTGAGGCCACAGGATCATTTCTTCCCCTAAGCAGCATCACAGTTTACAAATCAGGTTGCAATCTAGTGTTACCGCCTCAACATCCATTCTCTTTCTTATGTGCTTAAATTTTTATTTCAGTTTAAATACGTATCTTCTACCTGTGTATCTTCATTTCCCTGCCTTCACATATCAGCAATTCTGTTAATTGTGAATCTGTGATATTCATTGCTAGGAAAATTTGAGATCTTCTTGGGGTCAGTTCAAGCTTGTACCTCGGACTGTTTTTGTCAAGCACAGGAGTTTCCAAAAAGGTGATACACATACCATGGGAGTTACAGGAGCTGCTCCAAAACTGTACCCAACACAGGGCTGCACCAGGATTTGGCTTTGCCAATAACGCTGCTCCCATTGATGCAGCATTGATGACTTGCCAAAAAGTATATAAAAATTAAAAGTGTATTGTGTTTCTGGTCTAGGATCTGAAGATAGTTTGCATAGCATGATACTATTTTTCTCTGATAAGATGCCTTACACTTTCCTAAACTGCTTCTCTGATTTAAAATATTTTTTCCAATGTATATTTGCATGAATCAGAGATGCCTTTTCTATTTGGATTTGCAAGCAAAAAGCCTTGGAGCTTTTTACCTCCATACTGTTTGGGAGATGTCCTTTAATCTGCTACAGTGTGATTTTGAATATGCTCATCTTCCTTCCATGACTTTGTCAGCTGCCTCAAGTCATGCTATATAAATTTATTTAAGATATCTCAGTAACAAGCTCATATAACTCTGTGATTACTTTCTTGCCTTGACCTCCACTGTTGAAGGAGATGTTGAATCCTAATGAAGGGAACATGAGGATGCTGACAGATCCCTGCTTTTGTCTGTTCACAACCACTACCCCCGGTGCAGCACTGCACTCTGACAGAGTAAGGGGTTGCTTCTTCGAGAGCAGCAAAGTCCTGAGAAGTTATTTTAGAAACCATTAAGCCAATCTATCACATAACGCTTAGCCTGGAATTAATTTTATGCTAATCTGGTGATCAATCCAGCGTTCTGCGGGGTGGAAGAGATGGCATAATTACAGACTTCTGTAGGAATGGAGCTAGGAGGTTCTGGCAATCTCGCTTCAGGAATCAAGCAGTTCAGAGGAGCTGTGGCTCAGCCTTATCTTCCACAACACTGCTCTGGACTTCACACATACCATTCTGCACACTGGATGGAGAGCTGTGTATATTGCTATTTTTCAGATGAACTGATATACTTAAAAAAAATGAAACAGAACAAAAGCTTAATTATTGGTAACCAAAGATGAGAACAATAGAATACCAGGTTGGAACGGCCCACAAGGATCATCTAGTCCAACCTCAAATGTTTGTTTGGGTAATTAAAGGGTGGCTGACAGAGAGTTCAAAAATAAGCCTCTAGTCTAGTGATTAAGGCATTCTGCCAGGTTAAAGTCCTGTTGTGGAAATATGTTAATGTTCTCTCGTATATACAGACTGGCTGGAAACTTGTGTATTGCTTTTGTCTTATTTGGTGTATGTTTCAAAATACAGGACTTAGAGAAGCTGGACTGAAAAATTATTCTCCTCTTGTTGTAATATTGATCCTTGTGATAGTGCATAGCAAGCTATGTAGACAACTTCACGGGAGACCATACACTCACTAGAAAATCCGTGATACGATAAAAAAAAAAAATCAACATATACGTGAGAAAACTCAGTAGTGCGGTAAAATCTCTTGTGAGAATTGCATGCAGGTGCATCTAGGTCCAACACTACCCTCATGCCAGAGTCTGGGTTGCTTGTTTCATGTTGTAAGTGCTTGTGCAATGTTGAATGATGATACCAGCTGTGCTCAGGTTCTTGAATTACAGCTAGATGGTGGCCATAAGAGGAGACACCGTGCCTGCAGGAATGGTTGGCTTGCCACTAGACTGAGAAGCAAAGGGCTGAAGGCTGAGACTGAAAAAGAAATAAGTAGTTTGCTGAATCTCTCTGTTGTTCGTTATAAGCCTCTTGGAGAATATGACTTTGTATGTCAAAGTTTTGTTTTGATATTCTTCCCTAATGGCCTGTGCTGGCATATTGTCCCATACATAACACAAGCCTAAAGCAGACAGCTAAATCCCAATACGCTCAGAGGGGAGATAGACTCTTACTGGCATTCAAGCTTTGCAGCTAGATTTGGTCTTCACTTGATCTTGAATTATTTGCGATGAGGAGTCTAGCTAAGGACATTCATTTCCTGAAATGGATATGCAACCCATGCGTCAGCTACGAACATCCCTCACTGAACTGCTGCCTGGTGCTTTCCTCTTTCAAGAAAAGCTGCAATTTTCTTCCTTAGTAAGCTTAATGCCTTTTACAGAAAATGAACAAAGCAAAGAACAACTGAAGTTATACATATATACAAATATAGGTGGCTGCACATGGTCACTTAACAGATTGTGTCACATCAGGAGAAAGCAGATTTTCCATGTTCCAATTTGGTACATATTATAAGGGTTTGAAGAATCCACATTCCTTAGGAGCCATGTTCCTTTCTCCAGTAGGCTGGATTATGTTGCCTTCATCACCTGGTTGTTTTCTCTGAAAGGCAGTAAAATTCAAAGAGAATTTTCCAAATCTACCAATAATGTGATTTGAAAGATTCAAATGTTAAATATTTGTTTTCAATATTTAGTCTAAAGATAGATGTTCTGGCTAAACTGAAACTTTTTTTTTAACTGAGTGACTCGAATGGTTACTCAGGGAATGAGTAAAGAATATTTAGCTATTGCAGTCTGGAGAGTGCATCTTGATTTGGTGGGGGTAAGCAAACAATACAGCTAGTAGGGAGGGAGAGAACCTGCCCAGATCTTGTCCTGATCTATATATTACTTTCAAAAGAGGGACTTGGCTGTGGAAATTAAGGTCTTTTTCCCTGGGGATCAAAGAGGTTACTCAGAGGATGCAAGGGGAATGTAGGGATTCAGCTGTGTCACATTTTCTCTTTAATTTAGCTGTCTAGGGAGCCTCCCACGTTTTGCAGAAGTGGAAACATCCAGTTTCATTTTATCTTTCTCAGGCTGCAGCAGCTTTCTTCTTCAGAAGCCAAGGTCTCTGTGTTTACTTTTGGTGTCTGTCCCTTTAATTCTCCTACAGTTTTACAAATGCTTTTGGTGTGTTTTTAAATTTTAGCTTATAATTACATTTTTTAAAAAGGCACCATCTGGTCCCTGACTTGGTTTAAAATAACAAACCAGCCAGCACAAAGCGAGCAGTGAGAATTTACACCTTTTGCAACCCAGTTTCCACACCTGTATTTCTCCACAAACACTCCCACTGTTGGGTCTCGTTCCCTCCAGATATGTCCTGCAGAAAGCAAGGCCTTTGAGCTATTGCTTTCCATTCCTTTCATCTTCAACGTATTCATTTTATGGAGACAAAATGGATGCATCAAAGAAGCTTACAGCTAGGACTGTGGAAGATCTGCTGTAAACTACTCAGTTGGATAATTTGGAGTTGGAGCTCACGTTCGTATTTAAGCTGCCCTCTGGTGCTTATCACTGCTGCAGTGCAAGCCTTCACCGCATGCCTGGTGCCTGGAGACCCCTGCAATACCCAGGGAGCAGAGGAAATCAAGTACTGCACGAATTCCTTAAGAAAAAAAAAAAGTGGCCCAATTCTGTGGGTATTCTATTTTAAGCAGGATGTTAACATGCCATGTTATAATTGCAGGTTATTCTAGGTGGGAAGATTTTCTTGATTTTTCCGTTTTTATGAGTCACTTGTAGCACTAGCTTATTTACCTTCTTGCTGCATGCATCAGCACTGTCTTTCACGATACTTTCCCAGTAGCCACAAATCAAAGCATGCCAAATCAAAGCACGCAACCAGCACCCTTGGTGTGGCTGAGGCTCAGCCTGGAATTTATTTTCTGGCTGTTAGAGGACCTGAGGTTGTTGGTGTCGAGGCAGCAGGAGCAGTAAAATTAATATATCCTTTCCTATTTGTGGCCAGCAATTTTGGAAGGACTAAAACCACTGTTGGAAAGAAAAGCAGGCTAATGCGACGAACACGAAAGGACTGTGTTGGGCTGTGGGTCTCCCATGCAGTTTATCTTTCTTGTGGGATATTCACTTATTTTTTGTTTTTCTTTTAACTAAAGGCCGAGCTGGGCAATTATTTTCCTACAAGCTGCTCTGTGCCTGGATCGTACTACTGTCCCTGTCGCAGCTCCCCAGTGCTGGTGGCTAATATTAGCCCCACAGCTGATTGTCACGGTTGGTGCCCTGTGACAGGTGCGGGACGGCTGCCGTGCTGGAATCCCGCCCAGACCGATGCCGGCGCTGGCACCGGCCTTCCCATTATATCCAGAAGGGCCCCATCCTGTCGCCGCGATGCCCCAGCCCCCCGAGCTGGCCCCAGCTGTCCGCAGGACGTGGAGCGGGGCGGCGGGCGCCCAGGGAGGCTGCTGCACAGGGAAACAAACTGCGACTTGTCTAAAGCAGAAAGGTGGAAGACTCCTGGATGGGACTACTTCTGCTGTGCAGACAGGGTAAGGAGAAGGTTTCAGCAGAGCTCCCGGGGCTGGTGGTTTTGGGGCGTTGCTCTTAGAGGAGGGAAACATGCACACACACACAAACCTAAAAATCATGTATCAGCAATGTGAAATTAGTAGATATGGGTTGCGTTTACTTACCTGTTGGTCATAGTTTCTTTACAGCACAGCACTTTGGGTTTGCATTAATTTTTATTGGTGTTCTCTAGTTTTAGAATGCTCCTGTGCAAAGTTACTTTCAGTTCCAGTGGTGATTAGATGGTGATGACGTATCTTAATAATAAACATGGGAGAGATATAGATAAAGAAATCAAATGTGCTGACTGCACTTGTGGGGAGGGGCAGAAGTGCTATTGCTCTGCTCTAAAAGTATCTGATCTGTCTGCTCAGGGGTAATATCTTAAGGTTTCCTCCCTTTCCTTCCTCCCTTTCCTTCCTCCCTTTCCTTCCTCCCTTTCCTTCCTCCCTTTCCTTCCTCCCTTTCCTTCCTCCCTTTCCTTCCTCCCTTTCCTTCCTCCCTTTCCTTCCTCCCTTTCCTTCCTCCCTTTCATTTATTTTTTTTCCTAAACCTTAATAGCAGCTTCTGGTAAAGACAGCAAAATGTCTACGTGGTGTTTACTTGGCATAGAGAGTGGAGAGAGGAAGGGGGAGCGGAAAGGCTTGTAATGCTTCACAGTATCGTTTCTAGTGTCCTGTTCCCTTTACGTGACCCTTCTCCCTTGACTGTGTGAGGAGACGCAGGGCTGTCAGGCAGATTAGAAGAGATCTGTGTGCTGCAGTGTGGCTTCTGCTGAACAACCCTGCATGGTATCTGCGTGATGGCTACATGCACGCTCACGGATAGAGCGAGGCAGATTTGCTTAGGGAGTTGAGCAGGCTCTGTCTGCAGTGTGACAGTCCGCTGTGTGCTGGAAGCCAGGTACTGCTGCTGCTTCTAAAATAAAGACAAAAAGTGAAAATAAAAAGAGAGACTTGTCTCTGTAACTCAGTGATTTCTGCTCTGAACTGGAGTGCTACCAAGGGCAGAAGGTCGACTTGAGCAATGCCCCTGGAGAGTTTGATTGATGGAAAAGACCCTAAAAATGAACGGAAATCTCTCCATTGACTTTGGTAGGTTTTAGTTCAGCACTGTCCTCACTATTTCTGTCTACAGGTAGTTGGGGAAACAATTTTCTGGAAGTTGTGGAATAAATAAGTGCTATCTGGGCCAAATAAATATAGTATGGAACTCATGAGGAAGCTCCAACTTCACAAGGGTCAGGTGCAGTCCAAGTATCTTTCTAGGAGAGGTTTTTGTTTGAGTCCATTAAAATTTGAACATGGTTTTGACAAGAAAGAGAGAAACTGCCTTTTCTCCGTGGAACTTGTGACAATTGCATGAGGGGGTCATACCTCAATGTGCACTGGAGGCTGCAGGAACTGTAACATCTTGAGAGGCTGTGAGATCCTTCCCAGACCAGTACCTCTGACTGAGGACATCGTGCTACTGTAATACTATTACTGTCCTGCTGCTCATGACCCCTCCAATGCCAGCACTGGGCTAGGGACTTGACGTGGTTGTTTGGCAATGAGGACACTATGTAAACTATGATAATCCCATACGTGTTGTAATGCCCTGACTCATACTTCCAGCCAAACCTTTCTACAGCTCCCTCTCTGCTTCCCACCACCCACCCACCCTGGTTTCTGTTCCTCTTATTTTGATATGTGAAGCAGGATTTGCTGCGCCTCAAACCAGTGGTTAAGCTGCGCCCAAGCAGGGGATCCTGTGCAAGGAAAGGGTGGTGTTTTGCTGAAGGCACAGGGAAAATACAGGTCTCTCTCCCTTTAAAAGTAATTTATTCGCAACTTTGAAAGTACATCTATACATAGCTCACAGAAAAGCCATTTGCAAATTTGATGCTAGTTTTTAAATACAAGATGAAAGTAGATTTCACTGTCACAACCCAGTAGCTAAGAGTCCATCAGGATAGGTCTGTGTACCTGGACAGCTGTCTCTCTCACCTTCCAAAGGATCTTGTGTCCAGGTAGGAAAGCACAAATGAGCATATGGATCTCCAGTGGTGCGAGGGACACACTAGATTAGAAAATGCAGGAGACAGAACAGCATGTTAATTAAAAGTTTTGTTTATAATTTTAACCATTATGAGAAAATGTTCGGAGTTACGAAAGTTTGAGACTAATAAATGTTTTTCCTACAGTACACAAATCACAGATCTTGGCTAGAAGTTAGAGAACATATCTAAATAAGTTTTACAATTGACCTTTCATAACCAAGCAGGTCATGCAGTCATTGCTGTATCTGCACATTATTTTTTTTTAATTAAAATTATGTATCAGTTTCATAAGGAACTGTCATTATGCGTTTATGGGTTCCTGTATTGCATTATGTACTGCATTACACTCATAACTTACCCTCGCATCATTCTCGTAACTTCTTGGATATTTAGCTTGTAATGTCACTGCAACATATTATGAGAAAATCCAGTTGCATTTCAAAGCAGTATGGGAATCCCCTCTATTAGTGCAAGCACATATCTGGTCAGACCTATTTTAATTTGGTGATAAAGAAATGGAAAATTGTATTCTGGTGACATAAAAATCGAGCCAAAGAGGAAGAAAATCCCTTTTGCTTTTTCAATATTACAATCATCTGCCTTTTCCTGTGCCCTAGGAATATAAATATAAATATAAATATAAATATAAATATATGTATGGATTAAACAATATTATTTCTATAACATACAAAAGCATGGGCTAAGTACTTATAAAATCGACCCTGTTATGATTCTCACACCACTGCTGGTGAAGCTGGTGATAACCAAGCATGCCAGCAAGCTATCCCATTGTCACATATTGACAATCCTGCACTTCTATGAATTTGTAATGGAACACTCCTTTCCCTTTATGGCACAGAAAATCTGGTGATGATCTGTCCCCTCCTCACCAAGGTCTAGAGATAAAGAGCAAGGGAAAAAGGCTGTTTGGCAGGGAGACTGGGGAAAGAAGACTGGGACAGATTTTCTACCAGATGCTCCCCAGAGCAAAGGCAATTTCCATACAAGTTTATTTACAGCTACAGTTGTTTATTGTTTATAAACTCTCACCTCTTAAAAACCAAAAGAGGGAGGAGAAATTATTGGAAACACAGAAAAAGCATGCATGAACAATCTTACTGGGGGCACAGAGGTATTCAAGTGGACTACATGACCCATCCTTTGGGGAGGTCTGAGGAGGACATAACCATAGAAGAGACTGGACAATGCCCTCAGACACATGGTGTGAGTTTTGGGGTTGTCTATGCAGGGGCAGGAGTTGGACTCAGTGATCCTTGTGGGGTCCCTTCCAACTCAGGACATTCTATGATTCTATGATATGGAACTGGGTCTGTTGCTGTGCAGGTGCCTCCTGTTCTTGCCTCAGCTGTTGCTGACAAAATTCACTGGCACGCTAGGGTAACGTTGACATGTTCTCACTGTAAGTGATTACATTTAGATGTCTTTGTCTTGAATCTCGATCTGTCTTAGGTCTATCTAATCCTGGTTTTCCTTGTTACTTTCCTGGCATGTTCAGCCATCTCTCCATCTTCTTCTTAAAGGAAGAAGGAGGTGAGGTGTCAACAAAACAGGCAGGTTGACATCTCCTACATGAAGGGGATGTTGATGAGGAAGGCTTCAAAAGAAGGTGCCCTGTTGAACCCTTAACAACACATTGGCAGCTCCAGGTACATCAGGCAGTGGTGGAAGAGTAATGAAATGGAAAACAGCAGCACCCCAGGCCCTCAGCATCTTCAATGGTGGATCCCTATGCAGTGCAGTGGCCCAGAGTGGGAGCAGGGTAGGCGACTACCAGTGATGAATGCTGTTGAGACCTCAGAGGGAAATGATATAATAAATGGTTCTTCTGGTACAGTTGGAAATGTTTACATAGAAGTGACAGGTAATAAATAAGCTCATGTTGCTATAGATCCTCCAGGCAGTGCTGCAGCAAGAATACTTTCTGATTTTCTTTAAGGGAAAAAAGTATGAAGGCAGGGACTCTTATTTGTAATAGCCAGGCATGAATAAAATTGTTTGCTTCATATAGTCAGTGTAATCTAAGGCTGATCAGGACCCAAGTCAAGTACCGCTGCAGCTGTAGGTTCTCAGTTGTCATAGCTAAGGTTACAAAACAACTTCCCTTGTGGCTTGTCTAATGTCACTGTCTGGAGATGAAGCCCCACTGCTGTATTCATGGTTAAAATACCTTCTTTTCTTGCACTTGTTATCAGGGCTGCCAGGAAGACGGGCACAATCAGACAGTTTGCCCCAGGCACTAACTCATTATATGTGATAAGTGGTAATATAGAGAGGTCCATAGACTCAACTTCTGCCCTGGAGTTTCAAATTGTTCCTGTTTATCATTTTCTATAGCCTTTTACTTACCTCCCCCTCCATTTTTTAATGTATTTTTCTCTCTTGTTTATTTTTATTTGAATACTAGAAAACAGACCTCTCTTGCTGCTGCAATGGTCAGTAAGATAGGCTCTCCAAGCTAGTTTTTGCCGGGTAGATAATTATTACTTGCATGCAGCATTACAAAATTAATAAAGATTTTGGTTAACAAATCTATGAATTGATTTAGCAATCTAGAAGTGATTGTTCAAGAAACAACTTAGCATCTCTTGGTTTAAAAAAAAAAAAAAAAGGCGGGATGAATATATTGGCTATATTTTTAACATTTTGAGGTAGCTTCAGAAGTCTTACCCACAGTCTCCCAAAATCAGTGAAACAATGTCCCCTCCTTTTTATTTTCTTTATAAACACTTAAGCCATGCATAAGAAATTTTGTACTGAAAAAAAAAAAAATAAATACGTGTCCGAGAGTTAGTGAGCAGCCAGGGAATAAGAGTACTAAAATTGTCTGCCTAACCTCAAAGTTTACAGGCTTGCACAATGTGTTTCAGATATATTCTGCAGGCTCTTTGTTGGTGGATTTTTCCTCCCTCAAGAATACCACTCATTGTGAAGACAGCTATCTAGCTGTCCACATTTAAAGGACAACCCTGCTGCAGGAAAACAAACAAACAAAAAAACACACACACAAATAATAAAATAAACAATGAAAACAAAACACCAAACAAACAAACAAAAGCTCTTATACAATTGAGCTCTAGTTTCCAAAAATTACAATGCTAAAACTGTGAGTTTTTGTGGGCCACTGGTATTGCAATGGATGTTATTAGTGAATAAGAGAGGGGCCATAAGAGCATTTAATATCCCTTCTTAGATGGGGTGCTGATGTCTACAGTGGAACTACTAGGACTGTCCAAGAGAGTTAGTGTTTATAAAATCCGCATTGAAGTTAAATGGCATAGTACTTGTGTTTTCACACATTTTTAATTTTAGATGCTTTGTCATTTCAATGGCTTCTTGTGCACCTGATTGTATGTCTCCTATTTTCTCATCCACAATAAAGTTTTCTGGGATCTAGGACTTGGCAGGGAGGGAGGATTATTTTGGAATAGGCATGCAGTGACCTATAATTTGACTTACAATATTAGGTAATGGCCCAACAGTTGCTGTATCGACCTGCTGAGGACCAGCATTCGGAAAGTGAAGTCTGCAAAACAAAGCAAAGCATTTTTTTCCTGAACACATCCCATAACTTTGACAATTTAATGTGACTGGATAGATTCTTGCTGTTTTCTGTGCTTCTGCACTACACTAAGCCTAAGCTAACTGGATTTTAGGATTACTTCTTGTTCAGTGCAGAATTGGCATCATAGGATTATAATGCAGGAGTTTCTGACTACAGTATATAATATTATCCTGCAATGTGATTTCCATAGTATTGTATTGTGTTCCTTCCTGATGAATCCATTGTTCATGAAACTGGGTATTTTAATGATCAAACAATTGTTCTGTTACAGATAACCCTAATAGTAGGTCTAAATCTAGTTGGTAAATCAGACTACCAAGTTTTACATAGAAGAAAAAAGGGTTGTGAAAGAAATACGTGTGTGGTGAATAGATAATTATATACAATATATATTGGTTCCAACATCATATTTATCTTAATTGTAAGAATCTGTTTGAGAAATAAAGAAAGCATTCCTAGAAGACACCTAACTGATAGCACTAGGGTTCTCTGGTTTGCTGCGGTTTATTTGCAGATTTTGTATGCTTTACAGAGTAGTTGCAAATATGATTATCCCCAATTTACAGATGAGGGATCCAGTTTCTTGAAGATCAGAGAAAAAGTTAGAGGGGAGCACCAGATCTGCTGCCACCTGTGCCATGACCCCTTCGACTTTCTGAAGAACATTTTTACAGCCACCCATAACACTGCTGCCCATTGCAGGCTCCAAACAGCCCACATGTATCTGAGGGTCGAATTTCAGCCCAGCTGATCTCCTTTTGCTGACACTGCAGTAATGAGCTGAAACAACAACATGCTATTCCCAGGGCTGCATGGACATTGCTAATGCCAAGGAATAAGTAGAGCTTATTTGTCGTGACAAGGCGATACTTGTATATTATGCCAACTCTTATGCTGTTAAACAAGAAAATCTCTACTGATTCTCATTTCACTTAGGAAGAAAATACTGAGAAGAAAAAAATCAATATTTTCAAGCTGGGAAAGTATGTTTATCAGGTTTCTGAAAGAGACTAGAGGCTAAATACAAAGCCACACATAACAATTAAGTTTGAGGAATTTTTACCTTGAAATGAACAATTCTTTCCCTTTTCACACTTCTAGACACCAGAGGTATAAGAGCAGTGTCAAGTCAATAAGTTGGGGAAGGGCAGGGAGCTGAGCTGGTTATTACCCTCTGAACTGTTTGTCTAGCCTTCAACAACAACCTGAATCTAAAGTCCTATTGTTTGTGAGAGAAGGAGACATGTGGAGGGGCAAGAGCAAGAGCCATCTCTTTGGTTGGCAATGGTTATTTGTGATGGAGATGTCGGCAGGAGGCAACACCAATAGTTTTAGGGTCCATCTTGCTGACATGAGTGAACAGACATGAAGAGCATCATTGGTTTCAGCATGGCCCAGGTGATATGATCATGGTCCCAATGTCCTTTGGTAAGCCAGACTGCTAGAAGGTGGGAAGTGTAGCTGAGATGATTTTTTAGAGAAGAATGTCTCTGAGTAACCTTATACTGGAAGTAGTCTCTCAGGAAACCTCAGGCTCATTCTGTGGAAGTTTGAGTTGTGTTTGGTTACAGGAGAGAAGAGGTCTTGGTGTGATTGAGCTTGTTTGGTTACAGGAGAGAGAAGCTCTTGGTGTGGACTCTCCTTCTCCTTTGCTAGCCTGGAGCAAACAAGGGACCCGAGGAACTGCAGTGTTTCAACCATGTGCTGTTAGAGCTTGAACTGAAATGCCAGCAACATATAGCATATTTGGATAATTTGGAATATTAATGTTTCTGTTACTATTTTAATATTATTATTACTATTTGTGTTTTTTAGAAGTATTTATATCAGGGGGTCCATGTGCTTGACAATTTGCAGAAGAAATTGCTATGTCTGTTTTAGAGGATGAAGAAACAGGGAGGGCTACTGTTTCCCCGGGCAGGCTGGTCACAGAGGCAGACTGCTTGAAGACTTGCTTTCACTCCTCCTCATAAAACCTTCTTCTGCATTGCAAGGAGGCTTCAGTGAACATCACAGCTGAAATGGATGGGATTTGGGTGCCAGGTTATGGGACAAAATCTGCCAGCCAGAGCTTTCATAAGTAGCAGTAGCCAGAGTAGACATCCTCATGGAAAAGTCATGCTGGAAAAGGAGATAAATCACTCTTAAATAAGCAATTTTATTGACAACTAAGTCAGTCTGTGATGGGTGAAGGATCTGGCGCTTTTTACTGAGTTAAAACTGATCTGTGCCATACTGTCCAGGTGATCACCACACAGAAAAAAATATATAAACAAAAAACAAAACAAAAAACTGCACATACACAAAACTATCCAGATATTAGAAAAAGTCTGGTGACAACTGGTCAAATGCAGCACAGGGCTGATCCTGTTGGTGTCCTGTGTTTTTCCTTCCAGGTCACCAATGAGGGTCCAAGGCATTTCTACATTTCTACACTGCTCAGATTCTGAGCCATCAGCTCCACAGTTCATCCCAGATTTTCTGTTTGTTATGCAGAGTGAGGGCAAAGAAATAAGGCATAAATAATAAATAAAAAAACCTCCTCTTCATGCTACAGTTCCATGGTTTTGGGCACTGAGAGGTTTAGGAGCGGCTTCCTGAATGGAGTAGCATCCCAACCATCCTGTAGGTTAGATGTGTCCCTCATGAATTTGTCCAGTCCCCTTTTAGGCTTATTTTATGCTTTTTGGCCTCTGCAGCATCCTGTGGCTTAATTACACCTTGTGCGGACAGGTTCAATGCCATGCTGGAACCAGCAATTAGTACTTGCAGTGGCGATGCAAAGAGACCTTTTCTGTGTGAAATGTACTTTTCATCAGCGCTACCCCATGAGGGGAGCTGCCTGTTGAAGCTTGCCGGAGATAACTGTTTCAAGGCAGGAAGGGGCTGGCACCAGCCATCGCGTTGCCTATGAGCAAGAAGAGATAGATAGGTACTGTCAGCGTGGTGCCACACACCTTGTGCTACCTGCCACTGGAATAATTAAAACACTCACATTGCTCACTGAACCCCAACTGCTTCTTTTGTTCACTGTGGCCATGGAAACACCTGACCTATTTACACCTTCAGCGGAGTGAGTGATGGTTGGTGGAAGAGAGGTGGGAAAAGGGAGAATACTCTGAATTTGGATTTTGGAGACTTTTAATTAAGATGATGCATGTGAATGAGGGTGTGTGTGTGCTTGGGAGTCAGAGGATCGCAGCCTGAGCAAGCCAGGGGTTCCTTCCTCAGTGCAGCCACAGCATTGGGTGCTCCTTGAGCAAACGTGATTTTCTCAGAGCCTGTGTTTTGCATATATAAAATAACATTTATCTTCTCACCAACCATTTCCAAAGATTTGTCGATAGCTTTCTCAGGTCATAGGAGAATTCATTCTTCTGTCACTTTGACAGCACACTCTCTCTGCAGCATTCATCCTTGAGAAGGCTCCTGTACATAGAAATCAGCTTGCTCTACCCAGAAAAGAATAGAGAGGAGTCTCATTCTGCACACAGGTTGCCCTTGCACCTTAGCCCTCTCATCTGCTCCTTGCCTGTCTCTCGGTACGGCTGGGAAGGTGGGAATGAGCCACATAAAGTCATTTGGCCCCATGAAATGGAGCAGGAGATTTCACTTAATTGCAGCTGGGGCATTTTCTTAGGCTTGCAGATTCCTGTAACAGCATAATGCCACATAAGTTAGTAGAGCATGGGCACAGCAGATGTCAGGCTGAGCTTCCCAATTCTTTTCTTCTGAGGGCACGTATTAATATAAACGGGGAAATTTGGTTTTAGAATAGCAGTTACCTGAAATGGAGCCCTAGCTAAAAGACAAGGAGACCTGCTGGAGAGGGTAAGATATTAAACTCTAGGTGTAAAGAAGTCCTCTGCTGATACAAGATAATCACAGTGTGTATTATGAATGAAAGGAACTCTAAGACTTTAAAGATCTGTTGGGAAAGCTTAGGAAGAAAGGACGTTCGCATTTGGTATTAGTGAGAGAGAGTCTTTAATATTCCCAAAGCATCTGATTAATAACCACAGCATCAGACCTCAGGAATGCAAATTTGGTAGCTCTTTAAGATAAAAGCTCCCCCTCCACATGCTTTTTAATTTTATTTTTTTTTTATTGCATGTTTCAAAATCATTCATGTTCTGGCAGGTAACAGTTTTTACCCTGAAAGTAAGGGTTGACAGAGGAACAAACTGTGCAAATTCTGTTCTCAAACACCAAAATTAGAGAGAAAATACCATCTGTCTCCTCTCCAGCCTACTCTCCCTGGTCCCAGTAATGCCTTCTAGTGGAAAAACAGTCGTGAAGCTACGAACACGACACACAGCAATGCAACATAACACAATGGTTTGTGTGTGCGGAGGGACGGCTGCTTCTCCTCAGAGGAGGCAAGTGGAAGCCTTGTTCCCGGCTGGATGGGGAAGATGTTCATGCTGCCCTGTGCTGCTGGGCCCCTGCCTGGGCTTGGTGGGACTCTTCCATGGCAAAGGCTTTCAGGTGGCATTCCTGAGAGTTTTCTCCTTGCCCCCTTACAGCAATCAAATTGACGGAGCTTTGACAGCAGCTGTGACTCATTTCAGGAAGAAATCCACTTGAGTGCTCATTATCACTTCAGCATCATTTACATTTTTCCCAGTCGGGGTGAATATTTTGTTGTGACAGGGCACAGGCTGTTTCCTTTGCCCTGGGAAGCCCATGCAAACAGACTTTCTACCTGGAAGCTCCTGCCAGAAGCTTTGCAGCTGCCTGTCTTTTGTTTCTGACTTAGTTTTTTTCCTCCTCCTTGTCCTTAATGGCTGTCTGGGTTTTGGAGACTAGTTACACAACACCTTTTTCTTTTTTTTTTTTCCGCTCCTCCAGCATCACTGAGCAAATTTCAAGGCTGCGGAGGAGGGGGAAGAGAGACTGATGTGCTGAGCCACCTTTGCCCATCCACTTGTGACTGGGGTATAATAGGTACAGTTGATTTGAGACTGCCAACAGTTTGCTGCCAAATTGAATTTCTCATAAACTGATTATTGCAAAGCGCTCCTGGCAGAGGAAAGTTTAACACCTTTCTAACAAGCTCAGCTCAGCCCAGCTAGTATGAGGGATACTGTGATACTAATCCCCTTCTGGATCCTTGGCCAGGATTTTGGATTTACCACGAAACTGTTTCCACCAATATTCCCTCACCCTTGAGTAAACCCACTTAAGGTTTTTTCGTAGCTATTATTGGTACAGACATAGAAAGACTTCTCTGCTGGTGTCAAGCAGCCTACCTCCATTGATTTCAGTGCCCTGAGTTACTTTAGTCCTGTGGGGGTGATCATATGATTCAGACACTGTTGATAAAGTTGATAGTAATCTACCCTCAATAACTTAATCTTGGCATTTTCCTCCAAAGAGCTATGTAGCCAGGGACCAGGGCTGGCTGAACTACTCAAACAATTTATCTGATAATTTCTGTCCTGTGTTTTCTGCTTGCAAAATACTCATCCAAGAAGTTTTTGGTTTATAAGTAATTTATTTGTCATTTTCGTATCAGTGAGTTATAAAGTAGGTAGTTAAATTTCGTTCCTCAAGATGCAATGTTGTCCTTGTTTCCTGATGACTGTCACCCTGTGAGCAGAAATAGGTTGTTTCTGAAGAACCAAGACAACCTCCTACCTACAGGCAATTACCTTTACTCATTCAGAGATATGTGCTTAGTGGACAGAGTCCCCAGAATATATTGAGTTTGCATGAGTGTTCAGGAAAGAGAAACCAGAATACAGATTGCAGTTGAAGCAAAGCTGCTCTTTGCAATTAGCCCAAATCACATTTAGAGCTCAAAAAATACACACCGAGAGTATTACTTTGGACGAGATACATCCCTTCAGTTTAGCTACCGGAGGCTGTGCCCACTCAAACACTGTGGAGGACCTGGTTTGTGGTGGTTCCTTGATGTGAACTCCAGCCAGATAGTCCAGGGGGTGGGAAGGGATCCCACGGTGCAAACACATCCACTTGGCAAACCTGGCAGAACAGATGTCAGGTGTAAGCGATGCCTTTGAAAAAAATAATAATTCATCATTTTAAAACCCCCACACCTCAGATCACCTTCCTAGCAGGCTCTCCTAGCTTAAAATAAATAGCACCTTAGCAATAACAACAGGGGGATGGCATGTCCTTATTTATTATTCTATTTGCTTTGCCTTTTCTTTATTTTTACGTCATTAAAATAAGGCAGGGCTACACACATGCTGGTGACATAGATGCAACAGAAAGCCCACACTGCTCCAGAGGAGAGACATTTATGGAAGCGTCAAGGAGCAGAACAAAGGCACAATGTGCTGCTGGGTCCACCACAAGCAAGCACTTGTGAGGAATAATCCATACAATACATGGGACTCACACGGACGACACAGTCACAATTTGAAATGCCATCTGTTTAGCAAATCTGAATTTTTTTGATCTGCCTCTGAGATGAAAAACGAAGTAGGAGTACTGGGGCTTTGGTTCTCTTTGGTGGTGCAAACAAGCAAGACATTTCCAAATGACCGAGCAGACCCTCGTCTGCATGGGTGAGGGCAGCTCTGCTGGTCCCTGGGGCAGGTAGGGCAACCGTTCTCACATTTACGATAATTGTGAATTAATTAAGTTTATGCTGATATTTGTAATTCACATGTTTCCACTACAATTTTTTACAAAGATTGGACAACTTCAAAATTTTTGTGGATCAAAAATCTACAAAAGCTAAGGAAAAAATAAAACCCACCCTGTGTGAGGACATCAGGGATTTTTTTTTTAGTTTTACTCCAGGAAAATTTCTTTTTACTGTCCCTTAGCATCCATTTTGAAATGAAAAGTCACTTTGATTTGAAAAATGAACTTTTGTAATTAAAAGTGAATTTCAGTGAGACGTTTTAAATGATGCAGGATGTTCACTGAAAATGACCTAAAACCAATGTCAAATCTTCTCAAAAAATGCTTCATCGAGTACTTTCAGCCAGCTCTTCTCAGCACATAGACATTATCTATAGCAGTAGGAGCTCTGGTGTTAAAACTGAAAGCGCACATCATGAAAAACTGTCGTTTCAGTCAGATAATTCATAAATATTAAGGATAGTAGTTTGACATGATAAATGGTATTGAAAATCACTATGTGGTAGAAGAGGAACAATGGCAGCTGTAAATGTGCTACGGTTAAGTGGACAAAGACTTTGGCAATGGTATTCTATGTATTTGTTGTTTTAATAAGAAAAACTATGTTTTATTCTAGTTTGAACATTTCAGATATGGAGCAATATGCCAGTAATTAAGAGTTTTAAACAAACAAGAAAGCTGGAATAATTAACCAATATTTCTTTTTTCTGTCATTACACACCCTAAAATATCAGAAAAGTTGGTTGAGTGTAGGTTTCGTCTTCTGGGGGATGAGAAGTTAAAAAAGGAAAGAAAGAAAAAAAAGTTCATTTTATTCTGGAAAAAATGTTTGAATTTTTTTTCATATTTTTCCTTTTTTAATGAAGTAAAGAGGAAAAGGGGAGGGAAGCTGCAGTTATAAAGTTAGAAGTTTCATTAAAAAAAAAAAAAACCAAACTCTTGCCTTTCCTTCCAAGAATGTAAACTAGTCCTAAAAAGCAGTATGTGGAGATGGCCCAGAATAACCAAACCTTCTGTTGCTTCTTTGCAAATGCACTTGTATCTGCAATGTAGCTTTAGAGAGATGCGTCTGCGCATCCGCCTGTTTGAATCGGGAATCTTTTTCTCTTGGTGAGAACTGGCCGAGGAAGACGACAGCATGTTTCTCCTCCCACCTTCCTCCTAACCTTTACCTGTGTTCATATACATATATAAATATACATAAATGCATTTTGAATTGGCCTCCAGCAGGAGGCTGGCTTTTAGAACGCATGTGTCAGGACCTGTCCTGCCTGGTACCTACACACCATGTAGTTCTCGCACTGAAGGGGAGGGTAACACCAAAGACTAAGATGTTCTTTCTCTTCATCTGCGAATGTTCTGGCAATAAGTACACTGTCAGAGCAGAGAAAAACAGGTTTTTGAAAGGGAGCATGACTGCAGTGGTTTCCCTAACCTGTTTTTCATCTTCATTGCTTTCTCCCAGCCTTCTTTCTCCCTGTCCCCTCACTGTCCCCAGCAGGACTGGGGACATAGTACCTGTCTGGAATTGGCCAGGCACAGGTCAGGTGAAGCAGGGACTGTAGCATTTTGGGTTTTCCCACTCTGCCTCTGCTAGTTCTGTGAAAGAAGAAAGAGGAGGATTTGGTTCTTCAGATTGATTCACATCTTTTTGCCTTTGTTAACACAGACAGCAAATTTTTTTGGGAAAAAAAGCTCCATGTTTATTTCAGAGAAAAAAAGATGAAGTGTTGTTTTCATTCTGAACAGGGAAGAAAAATGCTCTTAACTTTCTCAAGGCACAGAATTCTAAAAATTCACTTAACATCCTATTTTACTGGCTTTTCAGTTCTGAATTTATTTTCTCTATTCTTCTCTGGTAAGTCAATAGCACACAGTGCTTTCATTTGGTCTTTTTTGCAATAGCTGAAATACTTATTTTAATTGATTCTTTTTTTAAACCTGAAGAGCAGCTGTTACTTGGTGTTGACTAGCACATCTTAACATCGCTTCTAGATCACGGAGTTTCTTTTTCTTGTTATAGCTGAAAGCGTTTCCCACTTAGCTTAGTCTGTTCTATAGGTATCTAGTTAGATACCATTCATTTGGATGTATTAAAAAAAAAAAAAAAGTATGGTCTCTATTTTAATTTGCGTGGCATTGTTCTATTAGACTGTATAATCCAGCATCAAACATTTCTTGAGACACAAGCCTTGCCTAGTTTCATCCAAAGCATTCCTCTGCTTGGAGGCATCAGGCAGACCCCATGAGCAATTTGTTTCCAGTCGAGAGATATTAATGTGTCTGCGTGATCAAGTGTTGTTTTCTTCATTTTCATCTTTCTGTGGCATTAAGGTTGTAAACGCAACAAGTGTTGATGAATGAGATGCAGAGCCAAACAGCAAACCCACATCAGTGAAAGCAGAGTGACGTGATATAGAGACATGAGTGATCTTTTGATCCATTAATATATACTTTGTGTGTACACATAGGTTGCTGTACAGTGTGCTCTCATTTACTAGCTGGCTATATGGCAAAAGTGGTGCCTGTATAATTTCTGACCTGTGTCTGTGGAAAATGAGCTTTCAAGCCATGATCTTGTATATATACTGCTCAGTTTGTTGCCAGAGCATGTTGCATATATGTATCGTATCATCACCTGGTAAACAAATTGTTTTTGCAGTTTGGCCAGCATCATTAGTTAATTAGACCCTGGCTGTTTAGGCACCTGGAACACGCAGTGGGAATTTAAATTATTCTAATAAAAGGATTTATTTATAATGAGTCTCACCACATAATGAGTTCCAGCCGGGGAGGACTGACCATTAGCAGATGACTCACAGCATTACCGTAAAGATCAGAGTTGCATATTCAATTTTATAAGGCTTATATACACTTAGTGAGAGCACAGATTCTAGAAACAAATCTTTTGGCTCCTGTTTTTCCACCATGTTAAATTTGATACAGTTCTCCTGTGCCTGAGAGTAAACAGGCAAGACACAGCAGACTATTTTTTTATTTTATTTTATTTTTTTTTATTGCTCTTCCTCTCTATAGCTTCAAGAGGAAAAGAAGCTGAGTTTTTAATATTGCGAGAATGCTCAGCCCTTTTCAGCTGGGAGATGTCAGAAGCAGCTGCAGACCTAAATGAAAGGAGCTCATCTCTGAAAATTTGCTATGCTGTAATAAATGCAGAGTTCTGCTGGTGAGCTGCTGATGGCCCTTTAATGTCTTTATACTTTAGCAGTACTCAGAGGCACTGTGGTTTCCTCCTCCTCCATCCCTGCTCCCAGCACCTCCCTTCCCCCTTCCCTGCCCACCCAGGCTCAGGATTTCATCATGTGAAGGCGAGAGTTCACCCTAACGTTCAAGAACTATGCTGAGTCTGAAGACAAGGGCCACGCTTGGTTTCATCAGCCAGGCAGCAGCTTCCCTTCAGCTCAGATTGATGTTGTCCTTTGCTGGCATATTTGCTTTAAACATTTGGCTCCCTGAGTCACGTTCGCATACTGCACGTTGTTGGTATGCCACATGGGGGTTGTTATCTATTTATTTTATTTAAGTAGCATATGCTATGGAAGGGAAAGATGCATTTTCTCAGTATCCTTGTGATGTAGTTTCCCAGCTAGAGGTACACAGCATGCTAGGATAAAAACCAAGAACTACCTTCCAGCCTCCAGGTCTCTACTCTTTTCACGCTAATCTGTGAGTATCAGCATCTGCCAGTCTGGAGACTGGCAAAGTGTTAAGAGCATGACAGATTCCCCAAAATAACGCGTTTTCAGCTGGGGAGGTGAGGATAGCGTATGCAGAGCTTGGCAAAATGATCTCGGAGTTTAAAGGAGGCTCTGGGAAACTGTCTGGATGTACTATAATTTTCAGTGTAGAAACCTTAAAAAGCCTTTTCTCCCTGAAGTTTGTAAGATATTGAGTGTAGTCATGCTGTAATTCATCATAGGGTACGTGAGGTGTAGTATTGTGGACTGCTGGGTGAGACCCCAAGGAAAGTGGGGAGCATGACTGACGGGCAAACCAAACACAGCCTCGAGCAGCCCTGGGTAATGTGAAAGCGCTTGGGCTACCAGACACTTGTAATGGCCAAGAGAATCATTTTGAGGCAAATGAGCATATGCAGACAGATGATAAAACCACAGGATGGTTTGGATTATTTGGAGTTTATCACAGCTGAAAGTCAAGAGTACTGTTCACTGCTGGATAGAAATGGGACTAAACAAAGCATAAAACCCAAAATCTCTCTGACAGGAGGAAAGAGACTAATTGTTGGGATCCTTCTCAGCCTAACAGAATACGGGGACGTTTATAGGCATTAATGAAAATATGGTTAGGAAAAGAGCCGTATGTGGTTTATGAGACTGTAATGAGTGTGGCACTTGGAGCCCTGCAGGAGGCACCAAAGCTGGCAGGGCTGCAGTCACGAGTTGTAGCCGTAGTCCATCAAGCTCAGTGGTTCAAGGCAACAGTCCCAGTTGCAGCAGGATACTGGTCATTTGGAAAAGCCATGGTTTCAGGGACAGCAAAAGATGTGGTACCAAAAGCAACTGCATATTCACAGTAGTCTCCATCGGTTGATCTGACTCAAGAGGGCATGAATGAGAACATGCATGGTGAGAAGGAGTTCCACATGACGTCCTGCAGGCTACAGTAAAAAAGGAAGCATCAACCCAATTCCCTAAGGCAAGTAGTGCTCTGGTAACCCCTGCATGCGAGACACAACAACAGAGGTAGTCTTTGGAGTCTGGAGGAAAGGATGTAAGTGGTGGGAAGACTGGCGATGTCCCCATGGTCAGCAGGTGTAAGGCAATCTCTACATCATGGGAAAAGATCTGGTAAAAAGCTCATTTTGCGTTACAAGCTTGGAGTCCTCACCTGAGCTTACACAGCACTCAGCTGGCAGGTGTAGTGCTATAAAGAAAAGCATCAGCAATCATCATTATAATGAAACTTCAGTTTTTTCATAGCTTGGAATATTGCAGTAAAATACCACCAAAAATGAGTTGCTCTGATTGACATGATAAGTATTAACATCAGGAAATCATCTTCTGTCTTAAATTTCCTTCACATTTTTTATTTCAGATGCTGTTTTCATATCAGTTTGATTTTTTTCAGAGACAAATAGTCCCTTATATAAGACTTTAGCTGTTCATTTTCTTCTGAAGTTGCTCATTTGTTCTTCTTCTATTGTAGGAAACCTGTTTGTAGCTAGGATATGCCAAGAAAATAAAATGGTCCTTTTGCTCCTTTTTCCCAGCATGCTACCCAGCTGTCCCAAAATCTCAGTGCTCTTTAATACTGAAGACTTCAAGGCAGAGAGAGATAAATAGAAAGAGACTAAAAGTACCTTTATATGGGGCAGTTTGCCATTTGGCACTAGCCTCGGTCTGAGTCAGTGTTTAATTGTGTTTGCTGATCATATTTCTGGCCTGGATATTTTAAAATACATGTTATCAATTAAAAAAAAAAATCAGGAAAAGAGAGGAAAAGTCACACTGTAAGCTGCCTGAATGCTTTTAAAATTTTATTTTTCCTTTTAAAGTAAAGAGCTTGGGAAATTGAAAACATCCACATTATGTAAAATCCAAGTAGAGATTTTGGAGTGCTAGTTTACCAAATCTATGCAAAATCCAGATGTAATTCATTCCTGATTTTGCAGCTGGCATAAATTTATTCCAAGATTTGTACAGAATCCTTTAATTCCCTGGTTTGACAAAGACTGGCAAACAGCCAGGTTGTATCAGATGTGCCAGGCATTGTGGGCTATGGTTTTTGCCTAAAGTGCCCTCAGTGAACTCAGTGTTGTCACGTATTTTCTATGGTATTGTATGCACGAGCACCCAGTGTAGTTCATTCAGCCTAAAATATCATAGCCATTAGCTAATGGTGACATGTTTGGGTTTGGGGTTTTTTTCTATTTGTTTCAGGGTTCAGTCATTTGGGCCTGTGATCCTGCAATGTGAAATTCCCCTGCTAACCACATTGTGAGAATGGAATATAAGTCTGTAAATTGGAAGCTGAGCTATAGTAAAAAAGAACTCTTTCTGGGGAATCTTTATATAGCTTATTAAAGGAGTAACGTGGCATTACTCAACCTGGATGGAAAGCAGCCTGTGATGGGAGGGCATGAGAAGAGACAGGTGTGGAGGCTGATGCTCCTACCCCCATGCTGCCTGGAGAGCAGGCACAAGCAAAAAAAGTTTGGCAGGCAAAGTGCTGCTCTGAGTTTCTTACTGGAGAGGTTTGTCTGCTCCCCTGTGAGGTGTCCCATGCAGGTGTGTCACCCTTGCGCAGAGCAAGAATCCAGATCTTTGAGGCTAAATTGTTTCCAGGTGCAGGCAGCAAATTCCGCATTTGGCTCCTCATGTTCCACCTTCCCCAGGGCAGCTGCACCAGCTGTGGCAACACTGCCAAAAAAAAAAAGCCCCCCCCAAACCCCACCCATAATACACTGGGGAATTTGGTGTGGAGCTTGGCGTGATTGTGGGTGGGGAGGGGGGCAGAATATCAGGCTCCATTATCTTGTGCGTGGGTTTGATAGAACAGCATTTCCCTGTGAGAGAGATTCCTGGCTTTGTTTTCTTATTTTCAAACGTAGTCTCCAAAGGAAGTATGAGAAATAGAATAGATCACATATAAAATACCCAGGTGGAGTGTTGCTGGTTTAGGTCTTTCATCCTTAAATTGATGAGAATGTTGTGAGTTTCATAAAAACTGAAGGATACATCTGTGTTCCTCCGGCAGCACAATAATAAAATCAGCAGAGGCTGATGCTACTGTGCAGATACATCGCTCACAATAAACATTTGAAAGGCATTACATCTCTACAGTAAATGAGGCTGTCAAAGAAGGCCACTTTCAACAAATCATACTAAATTATGGCATGTGAGAAGTATTGCAGATTAGCTACTCTTAGTTCATTCATCACTTAATAGCTGGTCTTGAATGGCAGGCAAGAAGAGGGAAGCTGGAGGTATTCAGCGATGTATTAGCTATGGAAATACAGGGGAGATGTCCTGAACCCAATTGTTTGGCTGCACACCTCGCACCTTTGAAATGTAAGGGAGCTTCCATGCATCTCCAAGGAGGCTGCAGCAAGTGCCAGAGCAGACTCAAGATGGCTGCGGCACATTGTGCTACTCGCCGCACTCCCTCTTTGTGGAGATATGTTGAGCATTTTCCTTTTCCCTGATCTCCTTGAAAGCCATTCAGGCTGAAAATGTATTTTACACTTTGTGTATCGGTGCGACAACCAGTGTAAATGTCTCTTCAATGTTGGCATTAGCAGCTGACTGGCAGCCACCCATCCTTGCCCGCCTCTGCCACCAGCTCTCCTCGCAGCCTTGGTCATGTCAGCTTCACTCTCTGCTTGCAGTATGTACCAAATGGTGCTCCCAATGCTTATTTTAATTTGGATATGGATCGCACGGATGAAAACCTCAGTAAAAAGGAATTAGTATTTGTAGAGCGAATTATTAGTATTTATAGTGCCTCTGGCAAACTCTGCCTTCTTAAAAGAAGTGCCAATAATTAGTTATAGTGTTTTAATTAAAGAGAGCAATCTGTAATTAACAAAAGGATGCTGTATTCTACATCTGATTTTTATTATTTTTATTAATCAGCAGTACTTCACAGATGTTATATTTTCAGTTACTGGTTACTTTTGTGTATTTTTTCCACTTCAGTGGAGTGAAATATTTTTACCATGTTTTAAGACATAGTCAACCTGACGGGGAGACTCTGTTCATGTCATATTGGTGCATGTGGCAGTGTTGTACATGATATTTTGGATGCTCTTGAGAGGAAGTAAATTTCTGTTCTTGCACTTAAAGTTTCAGCTCTTTGCTCCTGTGGTGTAAGTCACCTGCTGAACTTAAATTATATAAGCTATATAGAAACCTAGTTTACTATCCAATTTCTTCTCAGTTAAGTGGTCATTTCGATTAACTGAGTGTTTAGACAGCATTGCACAATAGTTAGTCTGATTAAATTATCTCATGTGTAATTCACCAAAGAAAAATTTTTTTTTGTTATTTTTATTTCTTTTCTGATTAAAAAAAAAAAACCCACCACCTAAAATTTAGTTTTGTAACACTCGTGAACTCAGACATTCTTCAAAGTGGCAACCATACATTCCAAATGACCAGCTTGAATGTGAAATATATTTTGTTCTGGTAAATTATTGTTCTTTGTGTGGTTTTATATGAGGCTAGATAGCTGAAATTGGTATTATAATAAAACCTGGTAAGGACCCAGCGATGATATCTGAGCAACTTTCAAAGAGCCCATATTTTTGGGTATTCTGCTTTGAAGACATATATATTCAACTGCAAGTGTCTACCTCAGAATGACCATGGACATTAATTTCCTACAAGATGTGCCTGACCATTCATCTGTTTGTGTGTACTGTAGAGACAGCAGGAGACACAGTCTTGAGGATCGTATGCCTCTTAAATAGGTTGCTTTGCTGCAGAAGCTGGCAGAAAAATTCCTGAGCAGCTTCACACTGTTGGCATTAGCAGTTAACACCCTTCTTGTATGTGACAGGACATGTGAAAGAGGTGTATGGCCACCTAAGCTCATTGTCAAAAGCAAAATAAAATGGTCAGAGCTGTCAGTACCACCAGATTTATATATGTTCCTTCCTGTTATGTCCTGCACACAAGGTGCAACCTCTATCCAGCTGATAGCCCCTGGATTTTAATTTTCAGGTGATGTCCCTTGACACTTTTGCAGTCCTCACAGCTTCGGTGGTAGAGCGGTTCCTGCAAATTGTAGCCTGATGGAGAGGTTGTAGCTGCAGATCTAGTCTGAATGTTAATGGGATGTAGAATTGATATAGATGGGAAGGCAGAGGAAGATATTTTCTTTTCAAACAGAGGTGCCTCTGACCAGGGAAAATTGGTGTGATCCCGCTTAAAAGGCTCCTGCTGGGGCTGGCAGAAACAGTGATGTGGCCTCTTCCTTGGAATGAGAGGAACACATACACGCACTGTGTATCCAACCAAGCTTGGCTGTGGGGTCCAAAAAACCTTTATCTTTTTTCTCCTGCCACTTCCTTCTCTTCTGCCTTTCGTCCTTCCCACAACTCTACATCTGGATGTAACTGCTATTGTTTGTTTTGAAATAATTTGGGAAACTTTTAAAACAAAACTGAGGTTAGCATATCACTATTTTGCATCATCTTTAATTTCCTTATTTATCCTTAAAATATCTTTTGAAGGAGTAGCTAGGATTTAGGATGCCCACATCGACTGTAGGCTGAATCTTCTCGGATATCCTAGTCACCTTCCCTTCTACTTCCCCTCCTACCTAGTGCTTCAAAATAAGAGAGACCTTCCTTGAGGGGAGTGCTTACCCATGCTTAACTAGAGACTTAACTATGGCCTTAAATGCTTTCCCAAATAAGAATCATACAGTGAATCACAGCCTTGTGAAAATCTCTGGCAGGGAAGCTTCAGTTCTGAGGCTTCCAGATGGTTCACCATGCCCTTGTTTTGAGCTTTGCTGAAGAGTGCATGAAAAGACTCACAGCTAGAAATAGGAGCACTTGCGTTTAATTATTTATTTTATTTTGGTTACACACCTGGGCACGCAGGTTAATGATTCTCTCGAAACAAGAGTTAGTGAATGTTGGCATTTACTAAAAAGGAAATACTTTATTGTGTTAATGTGTGTATAAGCTAATGCAGGTTTCTAGGGGAGGTGAGAGAAGGTCCTGGAGGTTCCTTTTACTTATTATTGCTGAAGGCAAGAACAGAAAGGCAGAAGGAAGAGAGCAATAAATAGAAAATTAAAAAAAAAAAAAAAAAGGAAAAAAAATTAAGAAAAAAAAAGAAAGAATTAAGAAGTTAATAACAGCGAAAGCTCACTGCCAGGGCTATGTCTCTTGCTGTGTTTGAATGATTTTTCTTTGTAGACAGCTTTGCACAGCACTATTTTTAGAATCTCTTTAATAATTGAGCTGCAGCGATTGTGCTCAGCAGTTAGAACAGTCAGGGAAAATAGCATCTCAAAGAAACCATGCACCAGGGTAATAATTTAAATCAAACTGCATTATACTGTGCTCCCCTTTCCTCCCTCCCCCGGAAGGGTGAAATGCTGCAGAGCACTGAACACAGGGGGGAAATGAAAATTGGGCAAGTTTACAGCACGTAATAAAATCCATCAAGAGAGTTCATGTTTTAGAGGTGGAGCAGAGAAAGAGGAGATCTGGTCATCTGTTAATGAATTACCATCACCAGGTGCTTTACGAGAGGAGCGCCTCAGCTTCCCACCACCAGCAGTGAATTAGGAGAGGGCAGCCTGCCCCCACCTTCCAATGGGACAACTGTCACAGAGGAAAAATGTCTATCAGACCATGCCAAAACAAATGCAAAGCAGGAGTCCAGTGATATACAAGAAGCTGCAGTGGTACTGTCGCTGTGTGATGAGTCTGGCTGTTGCCTGGCTGTACCACCAAGGCTGTGACACTCACCAGCTGGGTCCCTGCTCTGTTTCTACCGACTGCACCATACAGGCTTGTTTGCCCATACCCGTGGCAACACATTGTCCCCAACATCTCTCCTTATAGGCAGCAAACTTGGGCCTCTCATGGGAAAGCGACTGAGGTGTGGACAGTAAATCCAGGATAAAAGAATCACTGCCTAACATCTCTTGAAAACACAGGGACAGCAGCTGCTATGGCAATTTGTAGATTAACACCGCACTATTCTGATTTTTAGTGAACTCGTATGTTAGTGCTATTAGCTTATCACAATACTGTTATTTCAAACACAATTTGATAATAATTTTATTTTTCATTATATTGTGATAATTATTTTTATTACTGATACAGACAAGCCTGATGGCATGTTTAAGTCCTCTTTAAGGTTTTCAAGCATTTACAAGTTGGTTGTCTTGTCTTAATTAACATGCTTCATTACTACACAAACAGAAAATTCTCTGAAACAGAAAGAGAATATAAAGTATTATGATTATTACTAATTAATGGCTGGCTTTCAAGATATAAAAATAGGAAAAAAACAGTTATCATCTCACAATGTAATATGACAACACAGAAATAATTAGAATCCAGTTCTGAACAAAACTGTGAAACTTGTGACAAATTCAGAATTGCAAAAATTGAAGTTTTACAAACTCCTGTTCAATAGAATTTTCTTGTAACATAAAATTCTTAAGCAGACTGAAATGAAGATATTGAGAATCTGAGTGTTGACCTGGTCTGCTTAGGATGCCTCAAAACTGGGTGCAATCTTGAAAATGCACAATAACCTACTGGATTTTGGGAGTAGGACCTTTATGGATGATAAATATAATGAAGCTGAACTTGTCTTCTAGGAAGTTTGATTTTCCTATCAGCACATGGAAGATTCCCCTCAGCCTTCCTTTATTCAAACTTTTTATAGTTACTACAATTTATTCTTTTAATATTTGAACTCAGATTCTTCTCTTATAACACCTTTTTCTTCCACATTTTCATAAAATAATAATATTGACATTCTGATATGAGAAACATCTGTATGATAAGAAGCTGATACCGAAGTTAATGGTTTCTCTTCAAGTTTCAACAACTTGGCTGCCAAAGTGTAAAGGCTCTTTTTCAAAAATATTTATAATAGCCTACGCCATAAAAGTCCATTAAAAGTATTAGAAATATAATTATATGGCATTAACCTTCTTTCCTATTCTGACCTAATACAGAAAGGGGTCTCTTCTTTGAAATTCAAGAAGAATATTAAAAAGAAATAACTTCTGTGTGTTTTCTCTGTTAGTTGGCTTTTATTTCCTTTTCTAAAGTAGCATGCACTTTTTGCCTTGCGTGTAATAAGACCGAGTTTTAAAGACATTTCATTGCTACTAAATTTTAAGCTCCTGTTTTTTGACCACATTGGAGTTGTTGTATCCTAGTTCATTAATTCTGTGTTGACCTGGTTCCCAGAATACTTAGTTTAATTTGGGAGCTGTCAGGGAAAACTAAAAGGAAGAATATGTTTCAGGGTAAGTTGCTCCTCGGTAAACATGTAGACAGCATCCAAATTGTTGGTGCTGAAATGTCTATTGCCTGTCTGCAGGCAAACTAATTTGAAAATTAAAACCAAGAATGTCACATTCATAAATAATAAAATAATCCCAGTAGGCTTGTGGAAGGGGTTGTGTCAAGAACTGGTAGTTTGAAGACCAGGCTGAGAATGTGATTGCTGAATCCAACTGGAATAGTCTTGCCTGGGCTATCACAAGGCAGGAGGGGGCACTGAAGTAAGAACGATACGTCCTTGAAGACAGACTGCATATTTTTCGGATATCTGTAACTCTCTGGTTGCTTTGAGACTGCCGCGTGACTGAAGGGCTCTTTGTTAAGCCTGTGATCCATAGTTTTCTGACATGTCGTCATGGGAAGATTAGCTTGAGAAACACTAAGTCTTGCGACCCTGGCAGTTCTGGAGATTGGATGTGGGTGAGATGAGGTGCAGAAAACATCTAGGAGGTGTCTGCTGCAGTCTGGAGGATCCACACAGAGAAAGCAGGAGACGAATGTGGGCTGTACTGAGCAGATCTCCAAGAGGTCTAACCCAAGGCTGAGAGCTGTGATCAGTGACTGCAGACATGGTAGAACAGCACAGGGTGGAGGCGGAAGAGCATGGGGCCACTATTCTCATCTCCCTCCTGAGAAGCGATTGGTGTTAGACTGTAGCATATCCTGTCCTTGCAAAACACAATTTTTTATTTTTTATTTAAAAGTACTCTATGCTTTCCACAGCACCTGTGCTAACTCAGGAATAGAAAGATTGATCCTAAAGTGTTTGGTATTGCAGCAAATTAATTAGTCCCTGAAGAGCAGAATGACTTTGCTCTGGATTTCTTCTTTTATTCTCTGTCTGCTCACCTCATCCCTACAGTCCTCCCTCTGTCCTTTACAGTGGTCCCAGCAGGTAGGGAGGGAGGTGTGTTTGGGGCCAGCTGAGAGTATTACAGGCGCTGCTCGGCTGCTTGGCCACTGCCCAAAAGCACAGGCAACAGCCAACTTTTACCTGTGTTTTCCTCAATACAAACAGTGACTTGGACTCTATCTACCTGTTTATCTCTGTGAAACTTGCAGGACCAAAAAAGTTTGAGAGCTCTGACCCAGTGGCCAGGAGAAATTTGTCAGTTCTGATGACAGCGGAGGGAAGAAAGGGAAAGACACGAGGCAGCACACAGGCAACACCATCACGCGACTGAACTGGTCTCAAAAGTACACTGAAACATAAATTTGCCCTTCAGTTTTAAAAGATAACTTTTTAAACTTGTTAATGTCATATGTAACATAAGATTTATCACATTTTCTAGAAGTTAAGTGGAGGGAAATACCATTGCTAGACAGTGGCCTTTTATATGAATTTAAAAAAAAAAAAAAAGTTCAACTCTTCTTTGGAGACTTACCAACTGATAAGGAGATGTTACCAATGTAGTAACTGAAAGGACAGAGGAGTATGAATAGCCAATAAAAAAAATAATTGTATTGTTTTCTTTCAGCCTCATATTTGATTTTATGCTTACTGAATGCTGGCTTCTATTTATTGTGGAGCATAAGTGTTGGAGTTATATCTAAATATAAAATATATATTTTAAAAAAATAGCAACATGAATTCCTTGGCACAAAGAATTCATTGTTTATGGTTTACAGGTTGGCTGATATGCAAAGAATATGTGTGAGTAACATCTCTCTGCAGAAAGACAGAAATATGCATATATCATTATACTTACAGCCATTCAGCAGAATGGCAATTTTCAACTTCACAGACTTTCCTGAAGCTCAGCTGCATGAGCCAAATGGACCCATGAAATTGAAAATGAGCTCAGATTGGTTTGGAGGGATTAGAACTACAAAGAGCATACACAGAATTGTGAACTTGGCCTCTCTGAATTATCTGAATCCAACCTCAGAAATTCTAGTTGGAAACTTCATTTGATGGAATTTGCAACATACTGGAGAGAGTCAAGTGGACCTGTGGTCCCAGAGACGGCTTTGTGGCTTAAATGTTGTGAGCTCTCAGCTCAAGCCTGACTCCTCCAAAGCTTGAACAATCTATTTAGTATTTGTGGGTATTTAGATGGATTATATGTCAGCTGGAAAGCCCATGAGTCCTAACTGCTCATGTAAGCTTGTAACTCTGCTTCTGTTCCTCTTAACCTTCTTTTTCTGAATTGTGAGTGACGGGAATTAGTGTTTAATTTATTAATTTCATTTTCAGTGAAGGGAGAAAAGGAGGATTTTAGTATTTAATGTTTTCTAACTTTTTTAGAAAAGAAACAGAGTTAATAGTCAAACATCTGAAAAATCCTTCAGGTTTGACCTTGTTAGCATCTCCGGTGTTCTCTGTGTAAATGCAAAGACATCTTCCACTATAGATTTCTAAAATAATCACAATAATTCCTGCTTTTGCTACATCTCATTGTCCCAGCTTTATGGAAATTAAAGTGAGAAAATATCTTCATTAAGAAATATGGTGGCTGAAATACCTTGTCTTGGTGACAGAAATAAAAG
This sequence comes from Nesoenas mayeri, assembly GCF_963082525.1. Classification (NCBI taxonomy): domain Eukaryota; kingdom Metazoa; phylum Chordata; class Aves; order Columbiformes; family Columbidae; genus Nesoenas; species Nesoenas mayeri. Next base: position 112,693,712 of record NC_137543.1, read on the forward strand.
CTACCTGCGGCCAGGAAGGTGCCTTTTGCAGTGTATGACATTCTCATCTCTTCACTGTTCAGCCATTAAGGTGTAATGAATATCTTAATGTCCATTTTTTAATGGAGACAACTGACAGAGGAATCATTTAATCAGGTCTTCAGTGTATTTTTTCAAAAGTGAAAGCCTGCCACTCTTCCTACTGAGATCTTTTATTTGTGCAACTAGCAAAGGCTACTGTCCTAGAGAGAAAAAGAGCTTTCTACATATTTTAGGATTACTTGGTGCACTAGTTTTAAATTGTGACTGCCAGCAACAGATTCAAAGCAGAACTCTAGTCACAGCCTCATTGCACCATCTGTGCACTTGATAAAAGACAGGTTCGTTTAAGGATATGCTGAAAGGGAGATAGGTAAGAAATTAAAGACTCCTATATTCATGGACACCAGACTGCAGTACAGTGCAATGATGTCTTTGTACATAATTTCTACATAAATCTTGTCATCAGTAGTCTTACTTTTAGGACAAAGATTAAGAATTAACAATAAAATATATTATAATCTTTTTCACATGTAGCTGAATATCTATCTGCAGAGGCTGAGGCTTTCCACCCCCGTCCCACCCTTCCCCCCTATCCCCAGAAGCTAGAGAGAAGCTCCTGTTGTCATAATACCATCTTTCTGCCATTGTTTTTAATCAGACTGTCTTTAGATAACATGCAATCATCATCCTCTCTTAAGATACCCATTACAAAATAACCCCTGCTTTCTGTGTCAATCTAGAGAGACCAAAATTATTGTTAGTCTGATTTTTAGTAGTCCTGTAGTGAGAAATAAACATTTAGAGATGGAAAGAAAACGATCATTTCATTTTAGCCAGGTATTCAGAGCAGAAGGCATCTGAGTGTTAATTGTAGAGGAAATACAAAGTCTATTCATTGTTATGTTATCAAAATTGCTCGGGAAAAGGTAACAGGTGATTGTGAGATGCTAAATTTACAGAAGGATCCATTTGGAATTATATTTTAATTTAGAAACTTATTAACAAATTTACTTGTAGGCACACGGAAATACTAATTATGTTCTGAAAAATGTAAGTGCATCAATATTAGGAACCTGAGCAGTGTTATTCATACACAGCAATGTAATTAAATCCAGCTTGAAGTGCAAAAGTCAGTTCAATTCTCATAGAATCACAGAATCATAGAGTAGTGGGGGTTGGAAGGGACCTTCAAAAGTCATCTAGTTCAACTCCCCTGCAATGAGCAGGGACATCTTCAATTAGATCAGGTTGCTCAGAGCCCCAACCAGCCTGGCCTGGAATGTTTCCAGGGATGGGGCATCTACCACCTCTCTGGGCAACTTGGGACAGTGTTTCACCACCCTCATTGTAAAATATTTCTTCCTTATGTCTAGCCTGAATCTCCTCTCTTTTGGTTTAAAACTATTACCTCTTGTCCTATCACAATAGTGCCTGCTAAAAAGTCTGTCTCCATCTTTCTTATAGGCCCCTTTTAAGTACTGAAAGGCTGTGATAAGGTCTCCCTGGAGCCTTCTCTTCTCCAGGCTGAACAACCCCAACTCTCTCAGCTTGTCCTCACAGCAGAGCTGTTCCATCCCTCTGATCATCTTGGTGGCCTCCTCTGGCCCCTTTCCAACGGGTCCATGTCTTTCCTGTGCTGAGGACTCCCGAGCTGGACACAGGACTCCAGGTGGGGTCTCACCAGAGCAGAGCGGAGGGGCCGAATCACCTCCCTTGACCTACTGGCCATGCTCCTTTTGATGCAGCTCAGGGTACAATTTGCCTTCTGGGTTGCAAGTGCACATTGCTGGCTCAAGTCCAATCTTTCATCCACCATTACCTTCAAGCCCTTCTCGTCAGGGATGCTTTCAGTCCCTTATCAAGGGGACATTCACGTAATCTGTACATATAAAGATATATTTGTAGAGTATATACAAATGATTATTCTGATGCTTTATATATATTCATTCCTCTATTCTGAAATGTTTCTTTGAAATCAGAGGGTTTTATCAGACTAGTAAGTAATTTAAGACTTTGTATTACATTTGGGCAACTATGTACTTCTTGCTAATTTATTTTCATTAGCTACTCAGATGTATAAATGCACTTAAAGCAAACTTACATAGCTCTCAGGAAGCAAAAATTGCCTTATGTTGAAGAAATTTTATGGTACCATTAAGGCTGACCCTAGATAACTGGTTAGGAAGGTTTTATGCTGTCACTGCACCATTCAAGGTAAAGTGCTAACGTGGCATTGTTACGGCTTCTGAAGTTAAATGGAGTTCCTCATAGGTCTTTGCAGTTATTTTACAGTTGTTATTCATTAATACGTAATGTTCAGATCTTATATGCTTTACTATCATTACAGCAAACAGGAACAAAAATAAAGGATTTAAGAGCACTATAAATTTCTGGTGCTGACATATTACAGTGCTAATACACTGTGAGACAAATTTTCAAAAATATTTGACATTCAGGCTAAGTCTCAAATGAGCTAGATCCCAGTTCTGCACTTCAGTCAGACAGCAAAGCTGCAGGGGAAAATCTTGCTCCAGTGACTCTTTTGGTGGAGAAAACCAGTTAGTTTGACAGGAGCCAGCATGTGACCAGCACTATCACCTTCCAGCCTGGGGAGGAAGGAGGAATGCATGATCATCTACCACAGACACTGCTGCTTTTTCCTCATTCTGCTAAGATTAGAAGCACCAGTTTACAGCCTTCAAGGTTGAAGAGCAAGGCTGGATTATTAACTGTTAAATATTATATTAAGAATCAAGGAACAATTACTTTCTCATTTAGCAAATTCAGGAAGTTTGCAGAATTATGAGGCTTTAAAACTAGCTGGCTTTTTGAAACAAATATATCTTTAGCCAGAGCTTGAGATGGATCTGTATATAAATGTAGATCACTAATATGGCAGGATGGGAGCAAGGCTTGTAGAAAGCCCTCTAGACCCTACAGGAGATTGTTGTCTATACACATATTCACAGAATAGAAAGGGTGCTTGTGCTTATATTTGCATCACGTTTATCTGATGACTAACAGAAAAAGAAAGCAAAAATCAAACTTTTAGTATCTGCAACACCTTATTTAGTGCAACCCTCAAAACACCAGCTTAAAACTGTCATAGCATTTCTTCAGAAACTGTATTTCTTGTACCATGAGGAAGACAATCTTGAAAGTTGATGTGCGACCACTGTCATCCACTCATATACCACTGTAGGTACAGCAGGTAGCACAGCCAGACACTACTCTTTAAAAAAAAAAATCTGAATAAAACCCTCCCCTATTTAGTTATCAATAGATCTGACTAACCCTCTGCCATTCTCTGGATATAAATGTTCCAAAGTCTATGCTTTGGGCTAGATTTCATTGAAATTTCATCCAATGCCACCCAGCTGTTTCTAAAAACAAAGTTAGGCAAAAAAAAAAAGCTTTTTTTTTCCCTTGAAGAACCACTCTAACAGAATTTCCTGAAAAGCCCCATTTCCCAAAGAGTTGAATCAGATCTTTGAAAATAGCAGTTGTTTTGGAATGTGCATGTTTGTTCTTCCCATGAGCATCCACTAAAATTACAAGTTTTGTAACTACAGCTCAGACATGTGCAATAGAGATTTCTTTTAATTCTAGTAGCTAATTTTCCTCATGCTTTCACAGCATTTTGTAAATGAAATACTCTAAATAACTTAGCTGTCTGAAGCTGCAGCTATACAGTGAGTTTAAGCAGCCCATCTTGGCACTGCTGTGGATCTGTGAAGGAAATACCAATGGACTATTCATTTTCTGCCCCTCTCAGTCTTTTTGGGGTCATAATATGCTGCACACACTGTTAATGTTTTGCACACACTGTTAATATCTGAAACTATCTAACATACACAGATCATATATGCCACATTTCTCATGAGGCTTCTTTACAAGTCATGGCTTTATCAAGAACATGATATGTGTGTTTTATCAGCTCTTTAGCATGTGTTGCTGCCTATAACACGTTTAATTATCTGCACAGATTTTCACTTGGTCTTCATTTCCTTGAAATGGCTGATCAGTCAAGTCACTGACAATCAAACAGCTGTGTTGACTTCTGTTGGTACTTTGACCAATTTGCTTTGATCCTTCCAACAAAGAAAAAGCCATTTTGATTCTGGGTTTGGCTCAGAAAAATTGAGTTTGGTGTATAAAGGTCTCTATCCTAACTAGAGCTCTGTCCTTCAGGTATATTTCAAATGAGGAAGGTGGGTCTCAGTCCCCATCCCACTCAAAAGGTGTTATGGGACCTGAGTGGGACTCTCTAGATCACTGTCAGTGACACATGGGAATCCAGTGGGGGTACATTCCAGATGACTAGAAAGCTGTCTGCAGGAAAAGCTGAAAAAGAGATCTGAAGAGAAAGGGAAAAGACCAGGAATAACTATATAAATGGTGTTGGTTTGGGTAGTCTACGGAGCATCAGGATAATCTCGTTACACTTGGGATTTGATGAAGACTAAGATACTAAGGAAGAGGAATGGATCTGTGATGAGTCTTAGGTTTGGAGGCTGTGATTAGCTACACAGGGAGAATGACCATGGGATGAGGAGTCCAGCTGTGTGAGAAGCAAGTCAAGGTCACAGTCAGGAGCTTTCAATAAACCATCACACTGGAATACACATAAATGCACTATTTCCAGAACCTGAAGTGGTTCTTCAAGGACTTTGGATGCAAGATTTGCTTTTAGAAACTTCTATGAAGTTCCTCCAAACCCAGCAAAGTATGTGTTTAATTTCCCTTTTAGTGTTGTTGCACCTGAACAATACTAACCTACTATATCTCCACTAGGAAATGAGAGAATTAGTTTTGCCTGTGTCACTTTAATTAGCCCCTCCCTGCTCTGCCTATAAATAATTTACTCTTTGCAAAATACACTTTAGCTGCATGATCAAATTTTTCCCTCTGGACTGGAGCTTCTTTCATTGCGAAGAATAGCTCTGATACATACTGTGCAGCAAAGGATGCTGATTATCTCCTGCCTCACCTGTTGCAGAAATTAGGCACTGTTTTCCTGAAGGATTCTTTTTCTTGCTCCTGCCATGTTGTTCTGATGCAATATTTATTAAAACAAGACAGAGAGGCTTTTACAAGTCCCATTTGAACAGTTCCACACACAAACTGTTGCCTTAAAGCAGAAAGCGTTGCCCCCTTAACTGAGATTCGGTCACTAACCATAAGAAAACTGCAATACTATTTCATGGTTTGCTTCTGTAATGGTTCCGATGAGTCTTTTCTATGTTACACTGAATAGGAGCCACAGTGCTTATGTGATCACCTACTCCTCAGCTGAAAGCACAGTAATTTCCATGTAAGCTGCAATAACTGGGAGTTGAGGGGCAGCAACGTCAGGAAGACTTTCAAATTCAACTGCAGCAGCACCTCACTGAAAACAGTCTTTCAACTGGGAGTGAAAGGCCTTCATTTTGACAGAAACCCAAGGTTCTCATCTCTGTAAATGTCTGAGGACTCACAGCATCAAATGAAATCAGTAGGAAATTCGCTGTGGACAGCAAAGATGCCATTTAACGCTAAGTACACTTAAACTCTCTAAGCAAGTTGAATGACTTGTTAGTGTATTTTTTATAAATCTGAACCACAGTTCCTGTAATTTAAAATGGAGTTAGTACCACCTTTTAATATCACAGATTTTGGAAAAAAAAAAAAAAAAAGTATTTCCAAAACTGCTTGAATGCTTTAGTGGTACCTGCCAAAGAAAAGTCTGTAAGCAAATTGTTCTATTTAGAGCAAAGAGTAAATTACAAAGCCAAACCATTAACACTGATGAGAAATTAAATACTGAACAGCTTCTCATAAAGTTAGTACCATCCACCCAGTGTGTTGTATGGTACAAGGAATCAGCAAAGCAATAGTATGTGACTTTGTGATTAAAACCTCTTTGTTAACGCATTCTCATAAAGGGAGTAAATTGAAGTTGCACAGGTCATTTGAAGCTGTTCAAAAAAGCAGGGGTTTATAAGTAGCCTAGAGAGTGAAGTAATCAATAAGGTGGTTGAGTATGCTATTTATAATATAATACTTCTCTGTAGTTTGTCACGTTTGTCATTATTGAGCATGCAGACTCTATTTGGTTTGCTTGACAAGGTTTTGGTAGTGGTGGGACTACAGGGGTGGTTTCTGTGAGAAGCAGCTAGGAGCTTCCCCCCATGTCTGACAGAGACAGTGCTGTCTGGCTCCAAGATGGATCTGCTGCTCACGAAGGTCAAGCCCATCAGCAACAGTGGTAGCGCCTCTGGGATAACATAGCTAAGGGGGGAAAAAAGTCTGCACAACTGCAGTCAGAAGAGAGGAGTGAGAATATGTGAGAGAAACCAAGGTCAGTGAAGAAGGAGGGGCAGGAGGTACTCCAGATGCTGGAGCAGATGTTCCCATGCAGACTGTGGTGAGGCCGGCTGTCCCCTTGTAGCCCATGGACATCCACAATGGATCAGAGATTCACCTCTAGCTCACAGTGGACTCCATGGCAGAGCAGGATGTTGTGCCCAAAGGAGACTGTGACCCTGTGGGAAGCCAGCACTAGAGTAGTCTACTGGCAGGACCTGCAAACCCATGGAGAGAGGAGCCCAGACTGGAGCAGGTTTGCTGGAAGGACTTGTGGCCCCATGGGGCACCCATGCTAGAGCAGTCTGTTCTGAAGGACTGCACCTTATGGAAGGGAAGTTCTGCAGCCTGTGGGAAGGACCCACTTTGGAGAAGTTAACAGAGGACTGTCTCTTGTGGGAGGGGCCCCGCACTGGGGAAGAGTGTGAGGAATCCCCAACCTGAGAGGACGAAGCAGCAGAGAAAATATGGGATGAACTGACCACAACCCCCACTCCTCATGTCTCTTCACTGCTGGTGGGGAGGAGGTGGCGAAAATCAGGAGTAAAATCAGGAGTAAAGTTAAGCCTGAGAAGAAAGGAGGGGTAGGTGAAAAGCTTATTTTAAGATTTGGTTTTGTTTTCTCATTACCCATCCCTGATTTGATTTGGAATAAATTAATTTCCCCAAGTTGAGTCTGGTTTGCTTATAACAGTAATTGGTGAATGATCTCTCCCTGTCCTTACCTCAACCCATGAGCCTTTTGTAATATTTTTCTCCCCCTGTCCAGCTGAGGAGTGATAGAGTAGCTTTGGTGGGCACCTGCCGTCCAGCCAGAGTCAATGCACCACACAGATTTAACTGTAATTGCAGAAAACTTTCACTTAAGATTGGGTTTTTTCCTTATAAAAATGACCATGATTTGTCTCGTTTATTGGTTTTTGCTAATCGTGATTCTTCATGGAAAGTTTTCATATGTACTTTCTCTCAGCATCACTCAAAATAATTTTTCTAAATGAAATACGCTGTTATATTTGGAAAAGAGAAAAGTAGTCCAATTTTATCCTTTTTTCTAAGCATGAATGCTAGAATCTTCTCCATCTCTGCTGCAGGCTGTTTTGTAATAAACTGTTTTAATTACAAGTAGTCTTGCTGTCCATGAGGAAATTTCATAATCGTGCTGCATGGTGAGCTGTGACTGATACCTTTGTCTCTTTCTTTCCCTGACTTTTTCCTTCCCTGAACCACACTTTTGACAAACATCATACCCTTGCGCTGAGTCACTTGGATGTGCTGAGCAGCTGGTGCTAATGATTAGAAATAGAGAAGTAGCTTATCCAGCGAGTAGGTTTGTTCATGTGATTTTGGACTTCAGTTTGTGGGGTAACACAAAGGAACACAGGGTACACAAGGTGAAAGTAAATCTCACCACATCAAATAAAAGCATTAAAAGGAGCAGTTGTGTGAAAGTGGATGCTCTCCCTTACCTCCTGTGTCAAGTTAGGGTTGAGGAGACAGTTTTTGAATTATCTGTAACTCGCTGGAGCAGAGCAGAAAAGATTAATACATTTATGAAGTGCTTAAACTTGCCTCCCAGCCTAAGCTCCAAATCTTGTTTAGCTCCTTTGAACTAGGAAGGGCCTTCTACTTTTATTAAACAACTGAAAGTACATTGGTACTCATAATCTTGAGTTCTTCTAACCAGATGTGTCCAGATTACTCAATTTCTTGGTAATCTAAAGTTTGTGGTTTTTCAAGGAAACAGTAATCCAAATGCAATATAAAAGAGCAAAGTTATTCGGCATTTTTTCTGGAGCTTCTGAATCCTCTCTTCCTTTTATATGGCTCTAATTTCTTTTGCAGGAATGTGTCAGAACTTAATAAAAAGGCTAGAAGCATTACAGTTTTGTTTGTGATCTAGGGAGACAAACAAAGCAGGGGTTGATATGCCAGGAGTGATAATGGCCTATCACTTTCAATGAAAGACCCTTGAGTAATATTGTCCTGGAAGTGAGATACAAGTTTGTTTTAATTCCCAGTCAGGATCACCTGAGTATTTTCTGCCACGGGGTCTCGTGATAACAGGGAAAAATAAACAAAGCAACAAGAAACTGCAGGCACTATATGGGTATCATTGGAAAGCCAAAGCTTCCTCTAGGTGTTGGTTTTTTTCCCCTAATAACTGTATTTTCTCATTACACAGAAAGCCATCTCTGCTCATATGAAGTCGAAGAAAAGCAGAGGCAGGGTTTTACAATGAAATTTGTTGACAACTGAAAACACTTAACAGAAAAAAAGGTCTCACAAGAAATATATTTGAAAGTACCTTTTAAATTAAATTGTGTTATCCTTAGTTAGTACCTCTTCTGAGAAGCTACTTATTTGCATAAGACCTGATCGTTTAGAAGGCTTAGGTATCTGATGTGTTCTCTGATGGTCTAGTGTTGCCCACAGTACAATTGTTCATTAATATGGTTGCATTTTATTTTAAGAGTTCACTGTAATATTACAGGATCATGTAGTCACAGAATAGCTCAAGTCGGAAGGGAAACATAAGGATTATTAAGTCCAACTCCCTGCTACTTGCACGACTATCTAAAACTAAGCCATATGATTAAGAGTGTTGTCCAAGTGCTCCTTAAATTCTGTAGTACACATTTACCTCAGGACAAAGGAGAAATGCATGCAAAAGACTAAAAGTGAACAGTTTACAAGATATACTGAACCTTCTTGATTTCTTCCTATGGATTTTTTTGTATCTTAATGATATTAAGATTAGTAAAGCAAAATCAACAAACCGCAGTTATTTTTTCTGTTATTATTAAATCTCTGAACAATTTAGACAACAAAACCTAGTTTCATTTAACCTGAATTGTTCCATTTCATAGCAGGATCCAGTATTTCTCACCGGGGGTTACATGCTTTCACAGGCCAGCCTAGTTTGAATATGGTCTTTCACCCCTTCTCTGAGAAGACTCCACTTGTGATGCAAGCAGTGCTGTTTAACAGTGGGAATCACATAATGTAAAGGATGTGATAGCATTTGGATTTTCTGTTAAAGATCTTCAAAAGCTAGCCTTTAGCAAAGAGCCTTTACCACAACCTCAGGATACTCTACGCTCTCTCATTTCACTGACTTCACAGCTCTAGAGATGGCTACCAACAGCAGAACACGAAATTTGGCTCACTCTCATTCCTTTTGAGTTGACCAACTCTTTTCAGTTAGCACCAGACTGGACTTCTATATGGCTTAGAGACTTCACTGGAAGATCTACACTATATGCAACATAGCTTTGGCTTCCCCAGTAGTGTGAGACAGTAATTAGGATCTATCAGTGAGTTTCTGTTGGGTTCCCTTGGAAACTGCAGATTTTATTTAGGCAGTCAATGGTGTCTTGCAATGCATTTTAGATCCAGAATTTCTGTGAAACCATCTTTCACCCTTTATTTTGGTGCAATTGAGGTAAACTGTAACTTTCTTGGATACCCTCTATCATTTGTCAGTGTAATTAATGTGTAGTAGGCTTTTTTTCCCCCCTCTTCTCCTGGAACAGCACTGAGTCAGGCTGTTCTTCTGTCCCAGAGCATCTCTAAGGCTTCCTGTCCATTTGTATCAACATTCCTTTCCCTTGGGGCTTACTTCTCTTGACAAGACCAGTAAGCTACATCAAGTAACCTTCAGATCACCATTCAAGGCACATCGTTTGCTGTTTCTGTCTTTTCGTTTGGTGTTTTGAAAACAGCATACATAATTCATGTACAGGTGCAATTTCCTGCTGCCATCATGCTACAATATGGTGTGTAGTAGTAATCAGTAAATTAAGAAATACTGGAAATGAAGAGGCCATGGTGGGAAGTCAAAATATGTGGATTTTCTTAGCAGGTGAGTTGAAAAAGAAATGCTGCCGTTGTACACTTCTACTGCCATTCGTGGTGTTCTCTCTGCTTATTTCTCCTGTTGCATGCATGGAGGGCCATCTCCATTAGGAGTTTAATTGGAACTGGAAGGATCATGTAATAGAGTTGCAAGCTTAAATTGGCCACTGATGTAGAGACACATGCTTAAAAGTAAGAACAAGAAAGTGAAAATATGGATCACAACTTAAGATGCTTTCCAGTTGCTCAGGGAGGCAAACCAGTTTTACAGTACTAATTAACATTTTAGGGCATGCTATATCTAAATAGCAGGAGACTGTATGTGTGTGGGAGGTGTCATTTCACCACAGAAAGACAGAAATAAATTTAAAAGTGATCATTTTCTGAAAAGTAAGAAAATATTTTACTTATGTGGTACAGAAAAAAGGTGAAAAGCATGTTTTTACTATCAAATGAAAAATTTGAGTATTTTGGCAAATGGCATTAGAAAACTGCAGCATTAAAACTATTGAGGAAGAACATGAGGTGTACATGCATGTTTCTCTTTCCTTCTGTTGTTAATTGCCTCTCCATGTCTCTGGCAATCCAGCTCTCCCTCCTCCATTTCACATGCAGTGAGGATGCCAAGAAAAGTTGTCTGTCCCTTTCCCCCTGACACCACAGATAAAAACTCTGAAGCCCACGGTGGGGCTTCTCCTCCAGCACAGTGAGTTTAGGTCCCCAGTGAACCCTCCCTTGCACAGATCTTTATTGCCCTGTTTGTTGCTGGTCTCTTTTGTGCATTGCTCCCTCACATTCCACCCTCATGGCCAGGGATGCCAACCTCAGCCCCTCTGTGCTGAGATTCCTCTTTCCAGTGCCTCCCCACACACATGGCACCTATGTAACAGAGATGTTCAAACAACTGCTCACCTCTTCCAGGCGTCTTGCTTCATAGGTCTCTTCTAGATGAAACATCTATTTTCCAAAGAGGCTGTGGATAGATGAAGAAGTATGTCTGAAAGTATAATTTGAGCTGTAAACTTGTGTTTCTCTGTGCCAAGATAGTGCTTTACAACATAAAAAATATTCTGTAGGTGTTCCTAATGGAGAGAGTTGGTATTTTAGCATCTGGCTATTGTAATGATCCCACTTATGCAAATAAAAGGAATTTAGTGTGAACTGAAAAACAACTATCACTAAGAAAACATCAGTAACAATGAGCAATGGAAAGCAGTAGATTGTAAACACCAGGAAGGAAATTTGTCTTGCTTGGCTGGGGGGGAGGGAGGGTGTGAAAGAAAAGGGTAAATAATAAAACTGAATGGGGGACAGAAGACAGAATAAGTACTAAATATAATGCCTGAAGAGAAATCCTGATATCAGCAGCAATTACACATTTTAATATATTGCTTGTAAGGCAATGGAGATGATTAGGACAGGTGTCTAATTATATATTCTGTTTATAATTAAGTCTTTATTTTATATCATTTTAGAACCAGACAATAACAGAAACTGAAGAACACAGCAGCAGGTTTTTTTCTCTAAGTCTACTATTTGTGAATTTCTGTGTCCAACTGTGTGCAGTATTGTTAAAGAAATCATCAATCAGTCATTATGATACAATGCTGAATGTATTTCAGCCTTACATTCTGACTACTGCAGGCCAAAATATTGATATGATTTATTTTCTAAGGTTATGTGTTATAGAAGCTGACAATTCAATAACTCAGCAGTGTCCCGGAATACAGCTTCTTGATATTGTCTTGCTCTCATGAAGCAAAATGGAAGAAAAAACACCTAGTTAGATGCACAGTTCCAGACAGGTTGCCTGCATTTTTCAGGAAATATCCCAGTTAAGTGTGTTAGAATGTTAAACAATAGAAAAATCTTATCAACCCACACTCTTGGCTTTGCCATTTTTTGTGGTAGATTCAGGTACAGAGTGAATTTTCTAGCTTCTTACAATTCTGGGAAGAAAAAAAAAAAGCTTTTAATTTAACTAAAAAATGTATGTATACAGCTTTCTACTATAAAGTTTCAAGTCAGATTGCCTGTTTTGAATTCAGAAATCTGAACACATCTTAATTCTGAAAAGGACAAGAATTATTTCTGATCGAAGATTGTTTAGAGACAAAGCAGTTAATTTAAAAGATATGAGAAACTTTTATAATTATCTTTAACATTTTTGTGTGTTGCACTTTTTAAGAGTGATGAAAGATAAAACTCTTGTAAAGTTTTCACAAATGGTGATCTTTTTCTTTAAAAGGGAAATAATAAAAGAAGTGTCTGTTAAAAAGCAGATCCAGAGACACAGCCCAACAGCATGACTCATGCTCTTTAAACTCATTCTATGCCTGATACATCAACATTTGCTACTCTACGTAAGCCTGTAGCTTGCTTTCTATTGAGAGAAGAAATAAGACTTTAAAAGACGGAGGCAGGAGACCAGACTTTTGCAGACATGTGTGGCAAGACTTCCAGCTGGTAGTGTTAGCACAGATTTCCCGAGAGCTTAGGAGGACTGCTGCTGGCCCATTAGCACCACCACACACAGCGTGGTGCTTGTCTCGGAGAAGACATCGCACACCCCTGTGTTAGAAGCACCAGCAGTGAATATTAATCCCAGTTCCACGTGTCCTGTGCTCAGGGATCCACAGAACTGGGGCTTCTTTCTGGATGGAAAAGATAATGTAGGGAGGCAGCTGTGCTGTGGTGCCAAAGGTTTGCATGATGTCTGGGGTGATATGATTAAGCAAGAAAAGGAGGGGAAGTTTCTGACTTGTGTGTGTGAGTATATAATCACTGACATGTGTATAAATAAGACTTCAAATCCACTGCTGTGCCAAAAGGTTTGAAAATCAGAAAGTAAACAAATACGCATGCCATTACCTAAAACATCATGAAGTTGTTTGAAATACTCTCATTTTGGAGCTCTTAACATCTCTTTAGGAGGCTGCAGCCTTCAGATATACCTGTAACCCCTCTGCTAAGTTGCCACTTGTATTACTACCTGCCTTTGGTGAAGAAACACTGGCACAGGTTTCCCAGAGAAGTGGTAGATGCCCCATCCCTGGAGAGATTCCAGGGATGGCTGGACAGGGCTCTGAGCAACCTGATCTAGTTGAAGTTGTGCCTGTTCATTGCAGAGGGGTTGGACTAGATGACCTTTGAAGGTCCCTTCCGACCCAAACTATTCTATGATTCTACGAAGAATATGTTTCAGTAAATCACAAACAAACAAACAAACAAACATAAATTAGTATGAATTCATGTATTTTTTTCTCAATAGTCCTCCAGCCTTAAATGAACAATACCTTATACATGTACCATGATTATACACATAATATTTTAAAATGTCATTTTGCCATAATTAGTTTCATGAAACAACAGAAAGCTAGCAGAGTTTCCTCAACAAGTCTCTGCGGAGACAATCAACTACTTCACTAGGTTCTTTGCTGTGGGTTCATTTTCCTTTCATCTTTTACTTCATGGAATGAAACAAAAAACTGAAAAGTATAGAAAACTATAATGTGAAAACATACAATCAGATTATATGAAAGGATATTGGCTTTATGCTGTTAAGAATCTGACTGATTTATAATTATCCAAACCCGAATGTTTCAACAAAAGACCATTCTGACTGTTTCACTTAGAGCTGTGTTTTCTATGAAGATATCCATGTATATACATGAGTATATAGACAAAGAAAACATTTGTTCCAAATATTTGGGTTTAAATTACAATATATACCACATAATAAAATAGTAGGAAGTCTGTGAAAAGATATAAAAAAACTGTTCTTGAAAAAGAAAATTGCATCTCAATGACCTGTTAGTCTTTATCACAGAAGAGAGGGAAAAGAAGTTTAATGGCTTTGCTTGATTCACACTGTGATCCCCTACAGCTGAGCTACTGGTGGCTTCATGGTCACTGGGAGATCGTGAAGAGCCTATGGAGAGCATTCAAGCTTTTGTGTGTGGTTTGTGCACACTTTTTCTCTCATATTTCTTCCTTGACATATTTGAGATCCTTGTTTTGAAGTGGAATGTTGAAATCTTGGCATTATTTCAGAAAAAGTCTTGTTTACTAGCCAGCTCTTACAAGATTCTTGCATTAACAGTAGTAAGATGAGAAAAAGGACACCTGAATGCAGGCTTATTGGCAATGTGCATTTGTGGATAAAAATATTAATTACTATGGGAATGTGGTGAATTAGGATTAATTAGGACTGTGATTGGGAACAGGAAAGATAAATGTTGACATGTTGTTATGTGACTCTTAATACATTTTCACTTGGAGTAACCTATATAGAAGATGTCACTTTATCTTAGAGAGGATTCTGCGGGGTTAGAGGGTATTCCAGAAAAGAATGACAATGAATAAAGGCACAGGAAAGCTCTCATATGAAGTGAAAAACTTGTTTACCTTAGAAATAAGAAGACTTAGAGGTGACATGTAAGTACATAAAGCAGTGAATGGTTGCAAATAGGTAGATGATGAGCCTGTGTATTGCATCACTCATGAAATTTATAAATAGAGATGTTTAACATTAGAAAGGGAATATGACACCAAAATTCTGTGAGGTATTGGTAGCAAAACTCATATACTTGAATCTTGGTCATTTATATGGATAAAGAAAAACATCTCAAGTTTAATGCTAGGAAAGAGCTTGGGAAGAGTTACTGAAGTACTTTTTCCAGTTCACTTCAGGATGAGCAACGGGATTCTGATAGAATCAGACCCACAATTGTGATTTCTATGTGTGTGTATCTGTGTGCAGCTCACAAATGCGCCTTTACAGGAAATATTAATGTAAGTGCAGTAAAAACAAAACAGTTTCCCCTCCTACCCTAGCACAGTAGCCCCCAGGGCACCTTATTTTTGTAGGCTTTTACCTAGAGAGAGAAAATATTTTCATTTAGAATTGTTCCTGAAACTAGGATATAGCATGCTATGGGGACTGAAGTTATTTGCTGGCTGTAGAAGAGGCTAGTCAAGAAGACCGGTATAGCTTACTTCACTTATTAAATCCTTGATCCTCCTGAGTGGGTAGACTTTGGGAGTGTGACTGATTGCACCCACATAGCACACGGATCTTGGTTTGAATCTTTGCAGACCTTCTACTCTACAGCACTACAGCATCACTATGGCAGAGATGTACCTTTATTTTTTTTTATTTTTCCAGGTAGAATAAATCACCTGAAATCTCTAAAATAACAAGAAGGAAAAGTCACAGCTAAGCAGAGAAGTGATTTTATAGCTCCATGCTGTGTGTGCGCAGTGTGCCCTGGCATGTGGCATGACAGTGGAATGAGTCTGTGGAACACAAGAACAGCTGAGACAGTTTGGAAGCCTTTGACCACTCAAGTTCAGTGCAAGGGAGGTTCACGTTGTCTATCTGGAGCAGGCACAGGCTCCAGCATGGATTCCCCAAAGTGGGGGTGTCAAACTCATTTTCACCGGGGGCCACAACAGACTCACTGTTGCCTTCAGAGGGCCAAATGTAATTTTAGGACTGTATAAATGTAACTGCTCCTACATTTATACATATATAAATGTATATATACATATATATATATAAATGTAACTACTCCTACATTTATACAGTCCTAAAATTACATTTGACCCTTCAAAGGCAACTGTGAGGTGGATGTGGTCCCCAGTGAACGTGAGTTTGACACCCCTGCCCTAAAGTGAACCCATAGCTGGGTTTTGTCCCCAAGGGAAGCAGTTAATTCACTCCAGGATAAAATCGTCCTTTCTTCCAGCCCAGCAGAGAAGGCTCTCCTGGTTTCAGTGGTAGAAATGGAGTACATTTCCTTCATTTCATAGTCCCTTTGGACTGAACAATAGACCGAGAAAAAAAAAGGAGATGAGAGCTCATAACAAGCCCTTTGCAAAAATGAGTAGATTGTGGGGAGACTTTCTTATGGCAACTGATACCAAATAATAACAACAAACACTTTCAGGAAGGCCTGAGATGCATGAGGAAAATGAACCTGTTTGACTTCTCAATGAAAATTCATAGTCTGTATTATATCCCATGAATATTATGACACTGTTAGAATGTGAGAAAGGGGAAGGTGAGACGCAAGTAACTAAATGCTTCTTTTTCTGCAGAATTATTTGCATGGAAAATGCTAGGATTTCCCACAAGCTCCAAAACCATAAAATATGTATTTTTTTTCTTTGGTGATTAATTACATGGATAATATTTAAATTGTATGCATGGCATTCTAGCACATTGTTATTTTTCGTTTGCCAATTTGTGTATTTTCTTAGCAAAGTGTGGATTGTTAAGAGGGGCTTGTCATTCATTTGAAAGTCCTTTCTAACTTCATGACTGATCTTGTCTACCTGTGATTAAATTATTTTTTAAAACATACTTTCACCCAGACTTCTGTAATTTTTCCAGGTGCCATTTCTTGTCTCACCAGCTTGCTGAGGGTATTTCAAATGTTTTTACTAGAAAATAATTCTCTTGAGACATATCACATAGCTAAAAAGCAAAACAAAAGAGAATCTAATTTGCCTGAGGGAATAATCCCAGAAGAATGGTTACTGCTGCGTATGAAATCATAGTTTAGTAGTGCTCCAGAACAACAAATGAATGTATTCCTGTGTTTCTGGAAATCCTATGTGCAGGACACCACTGGGAGAGATGGAACTTGAAGTTCCTGATTCCTTCAGAAACTGGGGTTTGTTTGCAAAACAGATAGTTCCTCTATTGCAAAAATAATACCACCTTCTATTCCAGGTGCAATAAAGCAGTTGAGTACTGACTTGAAAAAATCATTTATTGTACCTCCAAAGTAAGCTGCTATAAACAAACATTTTAACCTCACAGTCCACCTTCATGGACATGGTATTTTACTGTTGGAACTGAGCAATTGTTTTGGCCTGTAATCTATTGCTTTCCTTTCTTTTATTTTTCCCTTTCGGCTCTTGAAGAAGCCAGCAGTAACATCTGTTAGAGCTAAGATACACTGCAATGACTTTTCAGATACCGGAGCCCTGTAGCGTATTGGCTATGCAGAAGCAAGGAGATAGGTATTTCTGTCTACATGATCTATAACACTGTGGTGCTCATTCAAGATGAGTGAACTATTTTTAGAGGTTACCAAATGACTCAGAATAAAGAAGCAATTGTATAACAGATGCAAACTTGAATGTTCAGATTATCCAGTTAAAAAAATGGAATAAATCAACCTTATTTCAGTTCAGCTGGAGGGAGTAGGGTTCTTTAAGAGCACCCTAACTTAATATAAAGCATGTTCCTAAACACAGAACTTTTGCTATCAAGAGCTACAGATGCTTTAAAAAACAAGCAAGCCTTTTCCCAGCTTCTGATGACAAATAGGAATTATAGTGCAAGAGATTTATGCCAGTGTGTGATGTTGACTGCATTGCACCTAGAGTTTTAAATCCCATTAGAAACTGCTTATCTTGTTAAATGAGGAGTTTAATAGTATGCTTGAATAGTCAACAGCCAAAACAACATCAGCAGTGTTTTCAAAGAGTAGGAAAAATGATAAAAATGATGATGACTGAGTAGGTACTAAGTGTCAGCTCTGTCAGTATCATGGGCTTTAGATTTAAGTTTTAATATAATATTTCTCAAACATTATTGATTGTCACTGCTTAAAATTCACAGGTTTCCCCTTATAATGCTTCAGGAACATTGAAAATGTCACTGCAAGCTCAACACCTGGAAAGTTTTATATTTGAGTTGGAAAAAAAAAAAAAAAAAGACTGCAGTAAACTGAGACAGCCTAATAGTCTTAATATTTCAGCAATTTTCTACGGCAATTTATTAGGTGCACTGCATGAGGATAAGATAGAAGTTTTCAATTGTATAACAAGAAATAAGTGATTTTTAAAATTTAGCCAACATAGTGTAACACTCCTGTAAAGATGAGTGATAAAAATGAGGCTCGGTTGAAATCAGTGGCATGAGTTCAGCAAAGCTTTGATTTCACCTCACCTGCCAAAAAATCTACTTTCTACCAGATCCTGGATTCAGAGGAAATATTGGTAATGAAATAACTCCTGTTGTAATGTAAGATAGGGTAACCTGATGTGAGCAGGCTAGGAGAGTATGGCAGGATGGAGTCTGCAGTTGTTACCTTTGCATATTCAGCTTTGCAGGGGTGGAAAAAAAAAGAAAAGAATACACAAAATGAACTAGAAACACTGACAGAGTTAAGGAGGGCATACCCTCTTTTGAGTGAGATGAGGGCTGATAGCAAATTCACACAGGTTGAATTGAGGGGGGGGAAATTTTCCTGCTGTGTTGGATTTTTCAGGTTAATGTGAAGGAGCTCCTTACTACTTCTGTGCTAGAGGCCGGGTGTTAGAGAAGCTACAGCTTGCAGGACTATGGGGAAGGAATGGAGCTCAGACAGTTACTAGAGAGAATCTCAGTGTGTGTTTCTTGTATTTGTGGTAGCTAAGTATGGAGAAAACTCTGCTATTGAAAGGGAAACAAATTCATTTCTACTGCATTTTTTCTTCTAGCTGGCTTTCCAACTCTAATGAATGAAAATTCATCTGGAGAAACACTAATTGTGTTTGACACCACAAATACAGCAGTAATGGAAGCAGGTTCCTCAGCTAGGCAATCTGTTGATCTAACAAGCTGCCTCAATGAGATTAGCTAGTTTAAGGTCTTGTGACATTATTCATTAGTTTTCTAACACACTAATCTTTACAGTACACTTCCCAATTTGTTGTTGTATATCCTTCTCTAGCTATAGGCTCTGTTCTTTTATACCCAAGATAATGCTGCTTGTTAATTCATTGACAATCAGCAGCAAAAAAACCAGCACTCCCTGGCACTTTACCCTTCTTGCAATATCTCTGAGAATGTTTGTTTCTGATCAATGTGATTTTTCTGTCAGTGGGAATGTGACCAGATGAGTTGATCAAGAAGGCATCAGTAAGTATTTATAAATTGATATCTGGGAAATTTGTCAATGCTGAAATTAGTTTCGTGCAAGAGAACTGGGTTTATATTATTGTATTTTCAGGAGTGGTCAAACTGCAGGAGTCTAACAGTTGAGTGCCCAGAGGAAGTATCAAAATCCTGTGATTAGCAAGTTCTTGCAGTTTCATGCTATACACATGGGTGTGGCAAGAAAAGAATAACAGAACTAATGTATGTTTCTGTTAACAATACCAAAGATGTTTAGGCATCACTAGGATTGCGGCAAAGCATCCTCTGTATATTGTCAGATTTTAAAATCATCTACAGTTCTCCTTGTGATTATTCTTACTGCTTTTTATGGTAATTCCTTAACAGCGTGAAAAATTCTTATTATTGAAAGTGACTGTTGCTTTCACATTAATCTAAAATATAACTAAGTCGCTATCATAGCATAACTGCATTTAACTGAAAGGGCAAATATTAGCTTCAGTTGCAGGGATACAGGAGTTGCAGAGAGAAAATGTGCCATGCTACACCTTTACTCATCACAAAATTGTGATGTGTAGGAAAATGTGTTTGGTATGCACAAATAAAATTCAACAAACACAATGGATCTCTTTGTCTTGGCAACTTCACACGTTTCTTTTTTATAATGAATCACAATATGAATGTAAACATCAATGGCCATCTTTCAAGAATTAGAAAGTTTCAACTGCTATTTTTTGTCATTCACTGTGCAATTGAACATTTTGAGTATCATAGGAAAAGCTGTTCACAAATGGAGCATTTCTCAGTTTGGAAATACTTTGTCCTATATGATTTTATTTAGGCTACACCTATAAATAGAAATCAGCTGGAAGAAATGAGCTTACTGTGCTAAATCATACTGGTTCATTTTGCTACCCAGCTAATCCTAGTAAGGCTAAAAAACAGTTAATAGGCAGTCTGTAAGATCTTATAAGATGACATTTGGAAATCCTGCAGTCATATTAGTCATTAGCCATGGCAATATTCTGCCATAAGGCAATGAGTCAGACAATTGATTAGAGAACCTCATCATGATATACCCTCCGGCATGAATATGGAGAGAAGGAAAGGAAAAGGAAAAAGCAGAGCACATAGAACACAGGACAGAAATATGGAGGAATAGAAGAAGGGCAAAGAAAGTCTGAAAGAACTTATTTTTTAGAGGTAAAGGGTAAGGGTGAAGAGGCAGACAGCATAAATCATGAATCTTGAGGACCTACAAGGTATGCTACCCTCGTGCTTAGTGAGTGAAGTTTTCTTACAGTCTTAGTATGATGTCTTGATCCAGACATGAGGCAGCTCTTGGCCACCTTCCTTACAGGTGGTCGATAAAAGTTGTGGAGAAGACTGGCATTGAAACACTGTCTGTTTTTAATTCTGCCTAATTTCTCAAATGGATGTGTGGACACATATGGCTTTAGCAGCGATCATCATGTTTGCTGAGGAGCAAAAGATCAGCAAAACAACCAAGAGTGCACACAAGCTGACAAAAAGCCTACAGGGGACACTGGAGAAATGCTCACACTTGGAAAAAACGCTGGGCACTGCAATTAAAAGGAAAGAGCTCTGCTACTTAGGGGTTTGTGATGCTTTTACTAGCGGTGACTCCTCTGCTGCTATTTTGGAAATAAGCACACCACTTTTGGCTGTGATGCTCATATATACAAGGCTTGGTGCCTGCGCCATCACTGCAGTCAATCTTCAAAGCCGCCAGCCCCTGGAAGAAGAAAGGCAGGACACGGTAAATACAAGTATTGTACAAATACTAAAAATGATAGACACAAGAAAAAAAAAAAAAACAAAACCAACCACTCATACAGCTAACGTTTTACTGCAGCACCTATTTTTTTTTTTAATTTCATCTCCCTAAGGTGTGCTTTACTCCATGGAAGGGTGTGATGACTTAAGGACCTTATTTACACTATTTCCAAATGTCTGGGTCTTGATTTGTCCTGAATCAAATTCATTTATGTCCCCTAGTGATGTACAGTTCTATCAAAAATTTCTGAGCTATTAGTAAGATGTTCTGCATGAAGTGCCTTCATGTGCCTTCATATCTTTTATGTGATTCACTGGCTTTCTTCGTTTGCAAGGTTCTTTTCTTTTTTGAGGCACTTGAGGAAAGAGGTTTCCAGTTTTATTTATGTTTATAGGAAAGTGTTTACAGTTATAATACAGAGAAGAGCTGATCTGTTGGGGTATTTTTGGTTTATTTTCTAAGTATTCTGATTTGTATGAAAATACTCTGCCTGTGATAAACACTTACTATAACTACTTTATAAATCAAAAATGAATAATTTATTGTTTGTGCTTTTAAAAACTGTGTTAATCAATACCAAACGTTTCAAAAGAATACATACAGATGATATTATTGGCAAATGAGATTGCTGCTGAGATCAATGTAAAATTCCCATCATCTTTGATGAAACTATTTTCAGACTGGGTTGTTACATTTTTGCAGACAGCCATTACATAAACACATAAAGATGGATAGTTCTTTCCCCAGAATTCCAACAGCCATAAGAAAGATCAGAAGACACAGGTGTGAAGAATAAACAAAGGCAACAGGAGATGGGTTGAATTGCTCAAAGTTATACTTTAAATAAAAGGAAAAATCAGGAGCAGAGCCCTGGTATTTGAATCAAGACCTGGCTCCCGCTTAATGACATTTCTTCACATGCAGCTTTCTAAGGTGATGCATCTTTCTTGGGTTGTGGAGATCTCACATAGTGTGTAACAACAAAATCAATTGCAAGAAGAAGCTTCAGCAGGTTACTCCCCACTGCCACTAATTACTTTCCTTAGTGGCATCTTGCCTTTCTCTCTGCCCTATCCCCATGCTTGTGAAGCTCTTCCCCTCTCTGTCATTTACTTCTGTGAGCCATGAGGCTCTCCTGACATTGATAGAAAAGGCGAGACAGGGAGAAAGCTTCGTGCCACACATGTCCATAAAAGCAGTGGATCACAGGGCCACGTAATACAGTTACGAATTTGAAACAAGGCTCCTGTTCGCCATGACATCTCACTTTCAAATTGTTTAATAAAGCTTTGCTTCTTCATAAGGAATCTCAGAGGGCCAGTGTCTAATTCCTCTTTGGGAGAATGTGGTAATATAAATACAACTAGAATTTCATAACATAAATATTACAACAAATAAAATATTGTTGAAAGCTACATAGCATAAGGATAATGCCATATGTCATTAAAATATATTTATATTTTAATTGTCATATTAATCATTTGATCATGTGGGCTGTAAACTTACCATGAGTTTCAGCTGCATTAGGAAGGGGCCATAAAATTGTAACTGAAAACCTTCATGCCACATACTAAATTGTGACTAATTTTACTTATTCTGACATTATCAACCTTCTCCAGTTGTTTTAATATCCTTGTAGAAATATTAGCTTGACTGTTTTATTATGTTTGTGTCTTGCTCTGTGATGTCTCACTTCTTCTGTGTAAGTGCTATTACTAATAGTCAAGCACATGAAAAAGTCCAAGGACTACACCATTTTCTTTAGAGTACAATTATTGCTGAATAACACTGGAAAATGCACAGGCTTTCCAGATGAATGTGTCTAAACACAGAAACTATTTTACATGGAAACAATCATCAAGCTGAATGGCTACTGTGGTTCATTATCCATCGTATTTTAAAGAAGCTTATCTGCAACCTAAACCATCAAAAAATAAAACAGAGGTTAGGATCATGGTCCAATCTTTCAAGAGTACGTATTATAGGATGTCTCTTAATGCTATTCAAAGAACTTTTTGTGTGTATACATTCAATTGACTCTCAACAGGATTGTTCTGAAATTTCTTGATGGGCATGTACATGTGGCTGAGCAGCACAATCTGGCCCCTCGTAAAATCCAGACACGCTCTGTCCAAAATGTCATGAGGCTTTGAATGTAAACTTACATATCCTACAGATATCTTAGTCCAGTGCTCTTCACCCTAAATTCAGCAACAAAAGATGAACAACTGCAATAGCCACAGAAAGCAGATGAATCGTGAGAAAAATGGATTTCAGGAGCACTCTATCTATTTACACAGAGAAGTTATACGATATCTAAGGGCAAATGATGAATCCCTGAATCACATATTGGTTAAAGCTAGAATAGCACAGAAGTTGCCAGTTTTTTTGAATGCTGAGGAAAGGAACTTTATTAGAATCAGAAAAGTAATGTTATTCTGAGACCTACTCTCTTGCTGCATCTGTCTCTCTTTCTTCCATTTCTGCTATTTGTTAAATTTCTGCCAAGAGCCTGCCTGCCCTCTAAAGCCTGGCTTCTAGCTACAGATTTAAAGAAATAATAGAAGTGTTTTATAGTTTTTGCTTCATAATGTACTCCTAGTAACTCTATGTAAGATACACAGCATGCAAGACAACGTTAAAGAGGATGGAAGGTTCAATTTTTGTTTCCTTCAAGGCTTTGTTTTGTTTTGTTTTGTTTTGTTTTTTAATAAACTACAGAACATTCTCTGATGTTAGGGAGTTTTGTAATTCACATAACTGAAACGCTGATGAGTAGCAGCCTTGGAATGAGATATTAACTGAAGATAATGGAGGTGATCGCATAGTTTACTCTGCGGGCCTTGGATCAAGCCCTGAGAAATTTTTATTTTTTAAGTTGTATATTCTGATAGGACCACAAAATTGCCATATTAATCAAGAGTTGTTCAAAAGCAGACCAAAGCATGGTTATAATCTCCCAGGATTTTCAAAAGGCTGGAGCTACACTGCATTTTTGTGTTGTACTGAACTTTCAGGTAATTATTTAGTTTAATATGTCTCCAGGGTTTTCCATGACACAGGAAACCGATTAGAAATTTAAAGCATACAGGAGTAAAAAACAAAACAAACTGAATTTGAAAGAGAACAGGCTTTTCTCACAACAAAGCCAATTTTCTTATCTGTTCCAGCAGCAGATCAGCAGTAAGAGTTAATATGAAGGCGACACATAGGTAAATGGCTCTGATAAATGAATCTTCATCTTTCTAGGTGTCCTGTGCTTGTCTTAGGCAAATACATCATTCATAGCTGGCTATCCCTTGATTCAGTCATGACAGGATGTGCTTTCGTCCCATTTGGGACTATATCCCTATTTGGATTATGTATATATTTGCATAGATATTGGCTCCTGCTTTACTAACAGGGGAGAGGCATAAAATGGAACTTCTCTTGGAATGGCAGGAAATAAATTTTTGGTATGCACAGGTTCCCCGTAATCTTAAGTTTACTAGCCAGCAAATGGGGTAAGAGTAGCCACACTTTTTAATTAACTCATTTTTTTTCCCCATGGCTGTCAGCAAATTTACATTTGGCTGCGTGAATCCAATTTCTGTTGGCAGCACAGGCATTGAGACATGTACAGCTTGTGCAGATTGCAGCCTGCATCCGTGCTTAAATACTGAACTCTGAATTTCATTGCTAGGCTGTTCAGTGCCCCCACAATGTCTTTCAAAGTCTTATAAGCTCTGGTTTATTGTATTACCTTTGTCAGTCTGAAGTGCAGTAATTTATATTTGTCACAACTGTCCTTCATTTGGTGTGGTGCAACCTTGGGCTTTCTTGTCTTGTCTTTTTTATCAGTGAATAATTAAAACCACATAAATAGTTGATCTTGGTGATACAGCATACAACACCAAGATGTCTTATGTAAAAGCCATGTATTTTTACTTCTACTATCTCATTTGCTTGAACTAGATGAAAAAATTGTTGTCATGTAAAATTAAAGATGATAATAATAGGAATTATTATTCTGTTTACTGCATGCTGCTAATACAGAGATTTGGATTTCTCCTGAGGAATGTTTTGATGTATATTTGTTTTCAATTAAATTTGCATATGCTGCTTTAAAGAGAAAGATACTCTATTTATCTCCCTATTTGCTTTCACTGAGGAGGGAATAAAAGTTCCATACTTCTCTCCCTTCGCTGCATCACTGTAGGGGAGCCCTGTATTGTGCATCATAAAGAAATTGGGAAGCTGGGTAATTAATCATGAGCTTTTATGTAATAGAAAGTTTAAAATTCATTAGCTTTATATCAGAGCGAGTGTTATGAGGGAGAACATGTTGTGAATGAGAGGGAGAGCCTTATAATTAAGGAAGTGTGTAAATAATAATGAAAGTCATTAGTGCCATTCACTTTGTAAGAATGTCATAATGTAATTGGAGCATTAAAGTGAAATTTGCGATGACAAACATTAACGATACAAAAGAGAGAAAATGTGGTTATCTTTAGTTTGACAGATAATGTCAGCTTTCTCACAAGGCCCAGATGGTGCACAGGAAAATGTTATGAACAGTTTTGTTTTAATATTTTTTATGATGTGATATTTGGGAATACGATGTCACAAACACACAAGGAGGCTTGCATTTATGAACAAATAGTGCCTTGCAGAGTACAGAGTCCAATGCTGAGTGATGGAAGCAATAGATAGGGAAAGTCCTGTCATTGGTGCAAGACCATTGTTGCAATAAAGGTGAGGTGTGGTGTAGCATGGTATTATAAGGATGTTAAGTTTTCTGTCTGTCTCTCTCATTATTTTATTAAAAAAAAAAAAAAGGCGAGGGGGAGGGAGAAAAGGAAGAAAATGATTTAACAATTATGCAGGAAATTATATGATGCTAAAATTGTACCATGTTCTGCTGCTTCAATGAAGGGACTTTCTACAGTGTTGTGCATTGCAAAGACTATAATTTTAGGGCGTGAAAATATGTAGATCCCAAACAAAGGAAAAATTTAAATATGTCTAGTGGATAAGGCAAGGCGAAACAAAAAAGAAGGCAGCTGGAGAACATTTGGGGGGACTGTATTATTTTAAGGGCAGTGACTCAGAAATAACTGTGCGTAAGACCCTAAGACCTGAAAGGTCCAAGACCAGAAAGTGCTGGAAGCTTAAGTCATTGCATTCTGTCTGTGAAGTACAGCACTATGGGGTTTCATACTGCCCCCATCACTTCATGTTGAATGGACCTAATTTTTACACAGTCATCCATTCTTTACTGTCCCTTTTCTGCAGCCCACTAGCCAACACAAAAGTTTATTCCAAAGTCTTCATTCATGACCAGCGTTTGCTGTTTGCTGCTTCTCTAACTGAACAGGTTAATAGATCTTGGAGGCATAAGCACAGATGGTCACAATTTTACAAAATAAGAACTTTACCTTTATTGTAATTCCAGCCTTTATATTAATTTGTGTATTGATTACAGATTTTGAGAATTAGTCTGTGATCTGGCAGGTTCATCCCTATTTAGGTAAGACATATTTTTTTTAGACTTCTCTTTTAATTATTCCTGGTATAATAGCGTTCAAGATGTGACTATCCAAAATACTAGCGGCCACATCTTGAAACCAGCATACTGGTTTAGACTCAGGCAATAAAGCCCAACTTTCTAAAAGTAGACTTCAGATTGGGGATCACAAAAGAGCAATAATTACCAAGCCTCTTTAAAGAGTGATGTACTGAACTTCATCATTTCATGTTTATGTTCCTGAGTTACCAACCCAGCCTTGCAGTTGCATCCACAGGAGTTCAGAGGTGAGAGCAGCTGTATGTAAGTCAACGTTGGTGCCTCTCTCTCTGAGAGGTCCCCAGTTGGCTTCCTCTGTATTATAGCTCAAACACAATCAACATTTAGGCGTTGTGGGCAGCAGGAAATCTTGAAGACCCAGGGTTAATATAGGGCTGGGTTCTGCTCACTGGAGGTCAGTGCTGTGGCTTCCTGGCCAGTGTGAACTTCAGAGTGTACTGCAGTGAGGTTGGGTAGGCTGCAGGAAATCAATGCATCCAACTTGCACAGATGCTGTGGCTGGAGTCCCTTCTAGAGATTCTGATGGTAGGAGATAAACAATGTTCTTAAAAGATTTTAAAGGAAAAAAATGGTATCTGATTGAAGAATACCAACATACTAGTGTGGCATCCAGTTATTTGTGAAAAATACCTGCAAAGTAGATCTGTCCCTGACGTGAATGGGTGCTTTCTCTTAGGTTGTTACATTCAAAACATGCATTTCAGGGAAGGCTAGATGTTTCTAGAAGCAAAAGTTAAGAGTGCAACATGTTCAGAGGAATTTCAAATGGAGAAATCAGTAGCTGGTGAGTATTCTGATTTACAGGGTCTGATTGGCACAGCAAGGCTTCTGTGCTTCACCTCCAAATCATTTGTCAGCTGCAGTCTCTAGGTTTTCATATGGTATCTGATCTACACAGTGGCACTGCTTATTTAACAGATGGTGCCTTGGGTTGCATCTATGTGCCCTGACCAAAACACAGAACGGAGATGTGCTCAACATCACCAAGACTCAGACTCATCATTACATGAAATAAATAGCTAAGCTGAAATACCTCAGAGTCTGCATGATACATCTCTGTCTACTTACAGCTGGAATGATGGTCTTTTCTAAAATATATTGCTGTTGCTTTTAAGTGTCAAACCAAGCCTACAACTCCATAATAATGTTTTACTGCTATTCTTAATATTGCTACAACAGGAATTCTAGAAGGTAAATGGGATTCCTGTCAAGATTGCTTTTTTCTTTTTTCCCCTCTCTGTCATTTTCTAGATCCACTTGCTCACCCATGAAGGTCCCTAGTCCCCCACCTTCCCTTCTGCTAGAATACCTGTAGTGATGGTTTAGCTGTGAGAGAGGCACCATGTACCTTTGAAAGCCTATACTACCCACATATTACTATGGCAGCTGAAAATTGTCACCAAAGCTTGTCTGCTCTCTAAGTGTGCTGGAAGGAAAGCTATGCTTTTACACTTTGCTTTAGATAAAAGACTACAATAAAGGATTTTCTTGGTGAGATCTTGATAGGAAACTCCTTTGTGCTAGTGAAGTTATTTGTGATTCTTATGGGTCCTATGCTGACGACTGTAACTTCCCCCCTGCAGATGCTGTGTTTGTCATATATCTCCTTAGGGCCACTCATACTTGTAAACCAAGCAGTTCCTGGGCTCTTAGGTGACCCTGAGCCATTGGGTTATTAAAGCTCATAAATTCTATTGAAAGATTTTGGAATTTCCTCAGCTTGATTTTTTCCCTACTGTAATACATGTAAGTAGCACACATTCTCCACAATGAATCAAAGGTTGCAACATAACCAACTCACTGCACAACCCTGTTTTTCTCACCATTTTGTCTCTGGCTAACACCACAGCTCACAGCATTCTTGCCCGCTCCCTTTTCTTGCTTTTCTTTCTCCTATCACTGCTTGTCTTGTTTCTTTGCTCTAATGTGCATGATGGACATATATATTATAAAAAAATACAGTGATGCTAAGTTCCTATATCAGAGATGTTTTTCTGTCCAGAGCAACCAAGAGCTGCTCGCTGCCTGAGTTTTTCAACCTGTTACGGCTCTTTGAGTGTCGTCTGCAATATGAGTGAGTCAGAAGGATACCGGGCTGAGCACTCTGTGTGGCTTCTGGAATACTTTGAAACATCCTTTTTGACCTGCCAGATGCTCTTTAGCCCATGAAACAGGTCACTGGTCCCTCTGACACTGTAACCTGAAAATCCTCCAATCCTTCTGCCTATAAACATAAATTAAGAACAAGAGGTCATTTGCACCAATGCTAGCTGTCAAAGCCAGAGTTCAAATTCCTACTAATTTTCTTTTGAGAGTCACAGCTAAGCAGGAACTGCAGTTTCTAGTCTTAAGGGGGATCAGATGACTTTTTTTTCTTTGTTGGGTGAGGAACTCCACATTGGAATATCCTTTTCAAGATACACAGATACAGCACATCAAACACTTTGGGATTTCTAAAAGAAACTAAGAGGGGATTTGAAATGTCAAACACAAAGAAATGATGCTGTGCTTTTAGTGGGAAAAAAATACCTTCCTCAGCCCCTCTAGCAACAGATTATATTTTTAAAGGGTTGTTCACTGCTCTTCCTCCAAAGAAAGAGTCTTAGGTTTAGGTACCTGATCTTAATCCTAATGAAGCCCATTGCAAAATTCTCACTGGCTTCAGTGGGAACAGCATAAAGCTTCATTTTTTTAATCAAATGTGAGCTACCAGTACAAGCTGTACACAAATTGCTTGGTTAATTTTCCCTTACTTGTGATGTTGTAGCTGGAACAAATATTCCAGCCCCTCCTGAGAACTGTTTGAAACCAGAGTAATTTGGCTGTATTTACATATTGTAAGGTGCCATTTTAAATAGAAGTGCAGTATTTTTAAGTCCATCTACAAATTATGCATGATTAATCTGTTTGTAACACGTAGGACGTAAAAATGGAAAAAAGTTTAAAAATTAAAACAACTAAAACTGATCTCTTTTACAGAAGGTTATGACAAAATACATCAACAGTTAGCTTCCCATACTGTTGTGCCTCAGTCTGAATCATTCCATAACTCCAAGACACAACAGACTTCATATGCTAGCTTTGTTGCACTGAACAATGACTTGAGGCAGAAGAAATGTCCAACCAGTCATGCAGGTTTTTACTAATGGATTAAGTAACACTGCATGCCTTCTATTACAGGAATCTTCCTGTGATCGCAGAACTGCACGAAGCTCTGTATGATTGTCTGACATCACATACTTCCAATCTGATGTTGGTTTTGAGAGCCCACTAACGTTTTCTTGACTTCTAAGTGCAATTGACATAATGTAGTTGGAAAGTGTGCTTGCAGTAAACAAGTAATACAATTCGTTGTCATGCTTTGAAAATACCTAAAGCTGAAGAGTTTGGTGTTGCCTACTGGAATTTTGTGTAGGTGTAATGCATGTATGCTTCACTGCTGTAGGGTGCTCCTATTGCACAAGGGCAGAGTGCACTATCAAAGTCCTAGAAAGCATGCACTGGGGGGTAATTAAATCCTTTATTCAAGTAAAGGTATTTGCAGAAGTAGGTCTTGTGTTTGTTTTTTGTTTGTTTGTTTGTTTAGAGGGTTTTGTTTGTCTCTTGGTTTGTTTTGGTTTGGTTTTTTTCTGATGACCCCCAAAGTCTGGCTATGCAACAGACAGAAAACGTTGTCAGAAGTCTGAAGATTTTATCAAATTCTGCCTCTGCTTAAACACACAGCTTCTGCTGACTTCCAAGAGGCTTAAATGGACAGTTATCCCTGTGCATGTTTACAGATCAGCACAGGCAGCAGCAAACCATTGCCATGGTTCCCCATCTCTCAGATATTATGATTGTGCAATGATTGTGATTTTTCTTTCTGCAAAGAAAAGTCCTGCAGAGAGGATGTAGGGTGCATATTGTGTTCAGATTCATATCTGACTCCGAGAAGGTCTGAGGTGACTTCTCAACAAAGGGAAGCAATTTCACCTCTTTACACACGCTGTGTTTGATGCTGCTCACCATTCTGAGTTGAAATATTACCTTTCACGATCCTGGGGTGATAGCGTTGTATTTTCCTGTTTCCTTTGGTGTTGCTGTAGCTGGCATCTTTTAGCATTTGGTAACTTGCCCCAAGCACATCCTGCCACACAGGAGAGTATGGAGTGAACTGCCAGGACTACAGCTTGGATGAATTTTTATCTGCTGACAGATCTGACGGATAGCTTTGGCGCTTCCCACACGGAAGACACTCCAATATCCCAACAGTGGGAGACAAGCTGTGGACACGTGGCTCTTTTACTTGTTCATTGTGTCTAGTTACTGGGGTAAGGTTTTGAAACATTCACTCCCCTCACTCTCTCTCCTCCTTGCAGGTGAGTTGCAAGCCATCTAGTGAAGGCATGATTGAGTACTGCTGTAATGTCCTGATGCAGCCTGCATTCTCTCCTTTAGCTGGGCAATCTGCTTGGGTGGGAGGGGATGTTGTGAAGTAGCCAGGTGAGGTCTTCTGCATTTCAGTGCATGTTCAAAATCGTTTTGGCAGCCACTTAGGAAAATGAACTTGGGTCCACAGTAGAGATGGCTGAAAGGAACAATTCAAAACCAAAGAAGTGGTCCTTCCCCTGTTGCCGGCTGTGCCATTTATAGCCAGTCTTTTTGCTTTCAGATCGAACTTGTAGCACACAGTGTGGGGATATGTTAAATAATGAAATTAAAAGTAGATGGAGCCACACGCAACCATCCTAGGAGTAAGCCACATCAGGAGGTGCATTAGCAGAACAGGTTTTGGTGTGCCTGGCTGAATGCCTCTGATCACTTGAGGCGTGCACTAGGAGCCTGCTAATGCACACCCTGTTATGGTTCATTGCTTGCTGTATTCTTCCAGTCTGATTCCAGTCAGCAGTCCCTGGTAAAAGCAGGTGTTTGCTTCTGAGGGGAAAGACGGATTCCAAGGATGCCAGGATAATACCTACTAAAGCAAACATTTCCTCCCAGCCTTCTGTATATTTGTCTGTGTTTGACTGGTACATGAGTTCTTCTACATGCGTTAATTGTGGCAAACTCTCTTTTGTAACAAGGACTTTCTGAAAGTACATAATGAAGGGAGTGCATTTTTAACTGTATATTTTAAATAGGAATTGTCTGTCTGCGGGAGTTTGGTTATTTGTATTGCTGTAGACAGAAACAATCACTTATACTTCATAGTACCTTGCCGCTTTGTACTTATTGACTGTTTATGTTTAATCTATAGGATTACTAATTGCAGCTAGTACCAGATTCTTCTGTCTCCTTTCAGGTTATTGTAGTAGAGGGCATTGTACCAGATGCATGGTTATTCACAGAGCATGCTTTTCCAGCAGCTGAATTGCTGGATCTGCTCTAAATGATCTATGGCAATTACATTTGGCATTGTACAGCTATAATTTTACTGCATATTAATAGCCACCTAGCAAAGAGGTAAATGCCCTTTTCTTGGCTGGGTGCAAAATGAATGCCTGGATGTATTCAATTGGGTAAGACGAAGCTCGGTTTTTAAACGGGTAGCAGGGGTTTGATGTATTGGAAATGCATGTGCTGGTGAAATGTCTGTTTCCCTCTGCCTTGATGGTGTGCGGTGAGGCTCCTGGAGAAACACCATCAAGCCAGAGCCTAGAAGGAGCCATGCTGGGAAGGAGGAGGGGAAGGGGATCATGTGCCCCATTTTAAGTGGCTCATCTGCTACCACCCAAAATCTGCTGCAGTCTTTCCGCCCTACCCCCCTCCCCCCCCGCTTTTCAGCAGCTCAGCTGAGCAGTGCAGATGCTGTAAGGTTTCACCAGCAAAAGTAGTAATTAAAACCACCCCTCCCCAGACCTTCCCTAAAGCTGTCCGCTGGAGTCAAGGGCCCATTTTCTTATATATATTTTTCTTATATATATATTTTTGGGGGGGGGAGCAAGCGATGGGGAGTGGGTGGAAGCAAATAACAAGGAATCAGAGCAAACTAACGAGCCTTCTCCTTATTAGCGCTGCTTGAGGGCTTTGTCTCCGCTCCCGGCTGGGGATGGGCTGATGGGGAGGGGTTGGGGAGACAATGCGACTGGAGGGGCCGGCGTGCGGGAAGCCACACGCACAGACGGACACACAGACATACACAGGCGTCCCACACACCAGACACAGCGCGGCCGGGCAGCTCCTCGCCCCGGTTCCGCCGCGCAGTTCGCGGTCGGCGTGTGTGTCGGGGTGGGGTAAGGCGGGAGAAGGAGGGGGAGGGCGCAATGGCGGGGGAGCCAAGGGCTCCTCCGAGGCGGCTGTCGGCGCGGCCGAGCTGAAGCGCGCAGCGAGCGCGGAGCCGGCGAGGAAGCGCCAACGATAACGCGCCGCTGCCTCCGGTCCGCGGCGCAACACGCTGCGTGGGCGGGGAGAGAGAGAGAGAAAGGGAGAGGGAGAGACTCGCAGACAGACAGTACAGCCCGGGAGCGCGGCAGATAAAGGAGGGGGAACAGAAAGAGAGAGAGGAGTGAAAGGGTTCCAGTCAGGCACCGAGAGAGAGGATAGGCAGCAGCCAGAGGCGACGGCAGCCCGGCGGCGGACCAGGGCGACGCGAGCGGAGCGGGGAGAGGCGAGCTGAGCCCAGGCAAGGCGAGCCGAGCCGACCCCAGGCGGGAGGCGGCCGGCGGGGTCGGGCGGCGCCGCCGCGGCCAGCGCGCCGGGCCAGCGGCGGATCTCCTCCCGCGGAGGAGGCGGAGGCGAAGGAAGAGACCATGTCTTTCAGGAAGACAGGCACTGTACTGTAACAGCTGCGTTATCTGCAGCCAAATAAACCAGCCAACCAAAAAATAACAAACAAACAAAAAAATAACCCAGGCCACCAAGACGCTGGGGGCAGATCCCGTTTTCAGGCAAGGTAAAAAAAAAATATATATGAAAAAAACAAAACCAAAGACCAAAAAAACCAAAGCAGAATCTGTAGACATTTGTGTGGCGTGATGTTCTTTGTTGTTGCGATTTTTTTTTCTTTTTTTTTTTTTTTCCTTCCAGCATGTGTTTTCTGTCATTTCGTTGGAGTCAGTCGCCCCCCATCCCCCCCTTCACCCCTCCCCGTGATCTTTCAATTTTTGAGGTCAGGGCGGCTTGAGCATGTGGAGTGGAGGGAGAGGGGAAATAGGAGCTGTGCATGGAGCTGGGGCTTGCGTTTATTACATGCGATGTGCAATTATTTATAGCAGCTGCAGGATTCCGACTTTTAAGATGCGGTATTTACCAGAGGGGGAAGGGGGGGGGGAAAAAAAAGGGGGGGGGGGGGGGCTGGAGAGGAAAAGAAGGATGTCGTTCATAGTCTAGAGGGGCAGGATGACATCGGTGTTGAAGCCGGAGCCTCGCACGGGATCGCGGAGCGGCAGGGCAGAGGTGGTGCAAGCCAGGTACGGCGCTGAAGGAGGGCTCAGCTGCGGGTCTCGGCGTGGCCCCGGGGCCGCCTGCCCCCGCGGAGGGCGGCCCTGGCGCCTCCGCAAAGTTTCCGCCGTCTGCCGGTAACGACCGGAGGCGCTTCTGACGGGAGCCGCGTCGCCTCCCCCGGCTCCCTCCGATCGCGGCGGGGCGGCGGCGGGTCGGGCTTGGGCGCGGAGGTGAGGTGACCGGAGGTGGGTTTGAGGGTGACGGCGGTGCTCCTCGCCTCGGAGCCGGTGTCCGGGAACCGGGCTGAGGCTGGGGAGGGGAGCGCTACGGGGGGGAAAGCTGTGAGGGGAGATCTTCCTCCTTCCAGCGGTTCTTTTTAGCTAAAATATATCAAACGGTAAAAAAAACCCCCAACTTTTACTCTCTGATTTGCGAACAACATCGACGGTAACGCTTTTTAAAAGCCGTGCTTTGCTGGAGGTAAAGCTTCGGCTTGTTTGACTTGCATTGTTCTTAAGGGTGGCGATTTGAGGGTAACAGATTTACTTGATGCTTCCTTAGCGTGTCTTTTTTTTTTTTTTTTTTTTTGCATGCAGTGGAGGAGGATCACAGTCCAGGAGTTACGGTCACGTTGTTAGGTATCCTAGCAGTCTGTTTTCATTAAAAAAAAATACTTAATGTTACTCTGTTTAGTGTAATTCTGCTTACTTGTATGTGCGTTTCAACGATATCGCTTGTAGATATAACCAAGACGTGCTTATCCAGTGCAGCCATTGCGCAGTCTTGTTTAATTTTTGTTTTGGGTGTTTGGTTTTTTTTTTGCATTCATTTACCGTTTCAGCCAGCGGGGGGAACACGCCGAAATTTCGGGTGCATTTTTTCCATGCTAGGTGTGTCTTTGCGCCTCCCGTCTTTGCGCTTCCAGGTGTGTGCGGTTTTGCTTAATTTCATCCCGCTGTCGTGTGATGTTGCTGTAAATGTGCCGGGAGGGGCAACAAAGGCATTAAAGAGCAGCACAAGTGTTTGTTGATCACCTGTTTGACTTCTCTACCATTGCGCTGAGCTAGATGCATGCCCGATGTGCGTTCTTCCAAATAGCATATGTAAATTTTAGGCAAGTACAAGGCAATTGTAGTTGAGGGTGATGGGGAGGGGAGGAAGAAAAGAATACTGTAAACTGACCTGCAACTTTTCAGTCGCATAATTTAACTGCACGATGATTTTTGTTTTTAGCAGTCGTCGTCACTGATCGAGGCAAGTTTGTGTGCACTATTAGGCTTTTGCTAATTTCGCACTGACTTTTCCTCTCAGTTCCCAACTGGGCATGGTTACCTTGAGAGCTGTGCTATCAGCGCTGTCAGAGCATGCTCCGGTGGGGAGATCGGGTGTGTTCTATTTTTAATACTATTTAATGAAGATGCTTCTCACTCTGCAATATACGAAGCATAATGGAAGAGCAGAGCGATGATTGGTTATGGATACTGGAAAAAGGAAAAATGCAAAGGTAAAAAACGGAAATCCCTCAAATATTTCTATTAGATTAATGAAAGAAAATGCAGCTGTGCAGAAAGGTGATCGATTAGCTTGTTTTAAGTCAAACTCTGTTGTCTAAAATGATTTTTAAAACATTTTTTAAAGTTATATGAAACAAGCTGTAGATAAGTAATGATTTTGCTCCGTTGGTAAATCTGATTGTACTTGGGAATGCTTAAGTCGAAGAAGAGTATTCTATTCTAGTTCTTTTTTTAATGTTGAAATGTTTTATGGTGGAGTAGCGCTAAGGAACATCTTAAAGTATTTATTTTTTTCTTACGGTAGCCGTTTTTAGTGATCAACTATTTATGTTCTTATTGGTAGCCTCCTGAAGTGGGAGTTTTGAGTTTTTATTCCTTGCAGTTAAAAGTTAATTCAGTTGATATTAAAAATCATTGTTGCATGTGATGCTCGCAAGCAGCTGTAAATGTGTTGCGATCTATGTGTAAAGGAAAATACTTATAGATAACTACAGTGTATGCTTTTATGCAGGATGCATGTAGATACTTTTGAAAAACTGCCTTGTTTAGTTCCATGTATCTGTAGTCACAAATCCATTTAGTAGCTATTTGCAACAATCCATGTACTCGGAATCATATAGAGAAACTCTTGATTAAAGATATCTTCTATAAGACAACTGTATTTTCTCTCTGTTGCCTACAGTTTTACAGGATGGTGGTCTAAGAAACGGCTGAGTACCCCTCCTGCAAAATCCTTTTCCAGGCAATAATTCCTTACTGCTATATACTAGTCCTTTTGATTGCCCCAGGGCTAAGTGTGCAAGTGAGGGTTGCTCGGATGAGTGTTACACTGGATTGTACCCTTGAAAAATTACATAAAAATGATGGAGGAAACACAATGAGATTTGTAACACAAGTGTAATAGTTGGTCTTGGAGAGAGAGAAGAACAGCGCAACAGTCTCTTTTAAACTTTATCCTGCGAGAGTGAAACTGTGGGCCAAATAGTGTTTTCCTCGTGATGCTGCTTTTCCTGTGGGCTTTACTGGCGTTACTTGAATGATTACAGTAAACTCAACTTGGCCTGATAAATCACTGTTGTTAAACAGAATTTCTGCGAGTACATTAAAGAAACCTACAAAGTCTTAAAATCTGCTGCGCTCTTGGATTCCTCCCAGGTTATGATTTTAACAACTAACTTTAAACTTGAAATGAATGGGAGGGAAGGGAAAGTGCGCTAATTCTAGGATGACTTACTTATAGTCTACCTTTCCTCCTGTAGGCATCGCTCTCACTACAGTCAATGGGAGCTTTAAATTTGGAAGTGCGTCCAGGGTTTGGTTCAATGGTTTTAACAGTGCTAACGACAGACACGGGGACAAATCTCCAGCAGCTGTAAATTGATGTAGTTCCATTGGTTTTAAGAACAGTATAGGTTTACACCAGCTGATGATACACCCCTCTGCTTGTAACATACAGGATCTGTAACTTGCATTGAGTGGTATTATCAATTTTGATGGCATTAATTTCAGAGTAGGAAAATTATTTTGGCAGATTGGCAACTCCTTGTTTATAGGGACTACTCACAAAGGAATGGCTTGATCCAGGGAGTGCTCCCAGCTCAATTTATTTGCTCAGTTGTAAAGAGAATTTGTAACTTACATGATTGTGTAAAGGAAATGCTATTCGTGTTAAGTAACCTATTTTCAAAAATATTGTTCAAGATTGGCTAGTTGAGAAGTAATGTAACTACCGTGCAATAAACTTGCAAAATCCGTTTGTCCCCTGCTCATTCATTTACTAGATATGAAGTTCTGTATTAATATTCTCAGCAGGTAGTAAGTCAAGCAAATGGGTTACTTTTTCTTCTAGAAGATTGAAACATTCATCAAACAAGTAATATATGACAAAGACTGTACGTTCCAGTGGAGAGCATTTGATTCTGAAGACTTGAAAGTACTATGTATGAACATCTTTGTATCTGTATGGTAATATGCATTTCTAGGGCGCGTTCTGTTTTGGTGACAAAATTCAACCCAGGTAAGTAGGATTTTCCTCATTTGGAGGCTGGGTAAATTGACTTGCAGATAAATTATGCAAACCATGTGAGGTCACTCATCGGGTTTTTGACAGCCATCAAGTGAAACCTATTCTGGTCTCCAGTGTTAGGCGGGTCACTCCTGGATGATGTCTCCCTGATTAGTTGCTGGTTTTCATTTTATTTTCTAATTTTTCCACTTCGTACAAGAAATTATGAGTTTCAGAAACACGCAGATTTAATTAAATTGTTTAT
The DNA here is from genome assembly GCF_963082525.1 of Nesoenas mayeri. Lineage (NCBI taxonomy): Eukaryota > Metazoa > Chordata > Aves > Columbiformes > Columbidae > Nesoenas > Nesoenas mayeri. Next base: position 112,731,339 of record NC_137543.1, read on the forward strand.
AACTATTAAAAATATTTTGTTTTTATCTAAAAATTTAATGACAAATGCTTCTAGCAAGGAAATGCCTTCAGAACAAGTGCAAAGAATGTCTTATATCTGCTCCTGATTTCTTTTGGAAATACATTAAACATGCTTATAAATTCATGTAGATGTACTGGCTACTCTTACGGAACTGGATATGATTTCTTGGGTTCTCGTTTAAAAAGGAGAATTAAACCCAAATCATAATAACAGCCGCTATGGTTTGCGTGAGTATGCCACTGTGCACACACATGCAATGTATTAGAAAAGTAAAAAAAGACATTACGCTATGAAACTACAATACTTTTTGTTTTAATTAAGACTTATTTCTCGATAAATAATATCTGTGATGGGTTCTTGTCTAGTAAGTCCTCATTTGTCAGTGAAGGTCCAAACCACTTAGTTATAGGCTGTAAGAGGTAAACTGCTCGTCATTTTCTTAGATGTTTGAAGTAACTCTAGTTTTAGACTGTTACCTCATATGGTGGTTTTACAGTAGGTTAACTTGATGATGCATTGCCAGTGACCCTATGTAAGAGTGCTCCCTGTTTAGAAGTCTATGTTTTTTCCTTAATTTAATGTTTAAGAATACATAAATGATCTATGTTAATTCTTAATGTGTGGCATTTGCAATTCAAAATCACTAATTGCAGGGGGAGAGTATTGTCTGTGACACACTCTGTGTCATCTTTAGGGGAGGAAAGAAAAACACCAACCAAACCTGAACAAATGCTTTCATACTGTCCTGCCACAGTTTCCCTCTTCCACCTGTTAATAATGTTGCCAGTTTTTACTACCACTTCCTTTTTCACTGTTGTGGTTCCCAGGCTTTCGGGTAATCCATCATCAGTACACTTCTTTAGTGGTTCCTTGGAAAAAGGTGTTGCGGAAAATGTCTCCTCATTCAAATGTATCGGGTTTTAAGTGTATGGTGAGATTTTTAAACTGTGTGAAATCATTCTGGATTCCTAAATAAATAATAAGCTGGTGTATGAATATGTTACATCACTTTTTTACCTGCCTCCCCTTCCCCCTGTTCCCTTATACTGAGAGGAAGTTGAGGGGAGAAACAAGGAGTAAACAACATATTTTACAGGAGTGAGTTCAGAAAGAGCTATTTAGATGAAATAATTGCTACTGCGATAAACAGGGAAAAATACTAGACAGTCCACAGGTTTTTCTGTTAATACTGAAGAAGCTATGAAGTGTGAGAGAGTGATAATGTCATACAGCATGACTTAGCTGAAATGCAGAAGGCGTAGTTAGGCAGTGACAGCTGGGAATTCGGAATTTATGATTTGGATATCCAATGACTCTCTGAAGCAGGGGGCTTAGAGTATTTTCTAGTCACTGGCAATATATGGAGGCAGTAACCACGTCAGACTGTTCTCAGGGCAGACATGTTCACACAGCATATGTTGAAATATGTAAGGTGAGAAGTGCATTTTTTTGCGAGTGAAAGAAACTGTTGTTCATGGAGAAACTGGGACATTTTATGCTTCTTTTTCCAAATTAGATGTCTGCTCTTGATCTTTTGAAGCCAGGAGTCACAGTTAACAAGAAGAGAACCATGAGAAAGAAAAGTTCCATGAAAAGTGTTCTTGTAATTTAATGCTTTCTGGTATATTTCTCATTTAGTCTCAGGCAATACCATGATTTATTTATGAACTGTTTATACAGCATCCATGTTAAAATTATAGAAGCTTAGTAACATCTTCGAACTGATAAAGCTGCCTTGGAGCTTTGAGTCAAAGGAAAGCTTAAATGGTCAGCAGAACACTGTTAAATAGTAAGGAATTAAAAAACAACAAAAAAAAACCAACCCCAAACAAAACAAAAAAAAAAAAAAAAACCAAAAAACCTACCACTACCACCAAAACAAAAAAGCCGCAACAAACCAAACACACCAAACAAACCACTCCTCCCCCCGCTTCCAGCACTTAAATACTATTTTTTATTTCTGGAAGTTTTTGTCTTCTGTTTGAAATCTATGCTAAAACATAAAAAAATAAATATATACAAATCAACTACTTTCAAGTTTCTATTTCATTGCAATTTTTGTGGCCACAGAACGGTGATTTTTTTATTATTTTTTTTTTTACTGGATTCATAAAATCATCAGAGCCAGTTTTATATTCTAGGAATTGAATTCCATCATCAAAAGCATTCCCAAACAGCTAATAATTTTGTCATTAATTAATCCTGTTGCAGTATTTGTATTTTTATTGCCTTGTGAGTTGAAGTCTCCCTGTGCCTTCAATACAGAAAGCATTTTATAAGTTTTCATTACTTCATGAAATATGAGACTGTGGTGCTTTTCTTTACAGGGAGTGCATGCATCCTGGTTTGGGTGCCTTGCAGAGCTGCTACTGTTGTAATGCTTTATTTACTGTGAACCAAAGTTATTGTAATTTGTTCCCAAATAAAAAGGATGGAAGGCTTTTTGATTGAATGAAGCTAATGCAGATAAACTGCAGTGATTGGAAGCGTGTTATAAACACAATTGAATTGTTGTACAGTTAAATACTCCACGCTAATTAATATTGGATTCAATTGGAAGTTTTACTGAGGAGCAGACCTTAGTGTTGATGCTCTCATGTGAAATAGGTGCAGCACGGTGCGCTTCTGGAGGGTATATCTACTTTATGCTTCTTGGGTATTTGTGCCATTGAACTTAATCTGAAATGATTTGTCTTCAGTTGCACAGAAGTAAATTGTGGTGGTTCAAACTCAACTTTAAGGTTTATCTATTTTCAAGCAACTATTTCATTTCTAAATACATTGCCATTGGCATAACATTTAGAATTGTTTGAATGAGCTCGCTTAATGTATTATGAAGTATTTGTCGTGGAATCAGAAACGTTTATGGTGTCATAAAAGCTTTAAGAGAAACACATCAAATAAATTGGTCCACTCTAAAGGCTCGCTACAGATTTTAACGTAAACTCAGGAAATGTCTGATAGCTTTATAATTTGTGTGCTTTATAAGCCATGAAATGTGAAGTCGGGAGGTCTGACTTTAGTGCTTTTGGTTTTTGTTCATTTTAGAAAAATTCGGAGCTTGCTTCTAAAAAATAAAAAAGAGTGGACATAGATCTAAAAGGAAAGCACAATGAACACATAGGGCATCTTAAAGTGTTGTGTTAATAACACATAGTACACTGAAGAAAATTATAACAAAATCATTTTTGCTTCAGGTACGGTTTGGGGAAGCTTTAATTCATAAACAACAAGTTTAACTTAATTGAGAAATGCATTGTATTTAGTAGCTTTACGTATCTCAACATGATTTTCCACTTCGGTATAGCAATCTGTTCTGCATCTGAGCAGCAAAATGGAGTGGTGTCTAGTGACAACAACTGTGGCAAGCAGGGTAAGAATCCTCTTAGATACTGAAGCAATTAGTTATTACTGATGGATAATGTAACTTTTGTTTAATTTGTGTACTGATGAAAATGACAGCATTTGAAAGAAGTCCTTGAATGACCCGCTTCTTGAAGTAACCATCTTAAAATCAGAGGCTAAGATAAGGGAGTAGTGGGGTAAGGTACATAATGGAGAATTAGCAGCAGTAGTACAGCTTGTAAAATGAAATCAGGTTGTGACGCATCAGAATTAGAAGGACAGCAAAGGAAAGGAGGACTTTCAGGAGATATTCCCTGAAGAGGAAGTAATTGGAATTTCAGATCACCCAGAGAAAATACATAGGTGTGAAGCCTCTTTTCAATATAATTGATTTTCAGTTTTTAAAGTAATAATAAATGCAATAAGATAATAATTTAAAAATCCTTACACATGTGATGTATCTTTGCATGGAGGATTGGGACAAAGTGAGTACTCCACTGCAATCACAGTTGATCTCCTCAAATCTGAGGCTGTAGGAATTGTAAATGATCTGTGTCTTCCAAATTTTGCTCTTGCGGAATTGCTCCTCTCTGCCACCTATCTGGCAGAACAGAAGGGAAGATAATGAAATTGTTGCCAGGTTCTGAGGGCAGCTACATGGCAGTGTGCGCTAGGAAGATGCTTCTTAGCCTGGCTTAATGTCAGCGTATGAAGCTGGAGGGTGAATCCTGGGGAGAAATGCAAGATCATGGGCTCTCTAGTATGTAGCCGGTTCTTCTATGAGAATAAATGGGTTTCTGTCTTAATAGCTCTTGTCTCAGCATGCCAATAATGTCATAAATTAGCTGCGTATTTACTGAAATAGCATAATGTGCCGCGTCAATTCACACCTTTCTGTAAAGGGCTTTGTGTTGGAGAAGGATTATCAGAAAACAGCAGACTAAGACACAAATCTTGATGCAGCATTTTGACTGCCTGTGGTTATGCTACCAGTAACCATATAGCCACAGCCGTGGGGCTGTGGTTCCTGCAGACACCCTGTCCACTTATTCTTTTGTCATGATCATTTCCGCAATGCGGGAGGAAGATGCAGCAAGTGCCTACCTCTTCCAAAGCCCACACGTTTCTTTGATGCGTTTGTCACTCCTCAGGGTTTGCTGTTTTTTCTGGGTTTTGTTTTTTTTTTTTGTTTTAAGCAGAACAGAGAACATAATTTGTACTCAGGAAGGCTAATTATAATTTTGCTTTTACAAATAATTTCTTAGAGAGCTGTATGTTCAAATAATTGCTGCTCTTTTCTATGTTACTGTTATGTTCAATGTCCAGGCGATGAAAGTCAAAATGTAGATTCATTTGGCACCTATTCCTGCTTGTGTTTTATAACATGTCACGTCTTTATTAACGTTGTCAGACACTTCCAAGCCATCTGTATTAAAACAAATCAGTAGAAGAGCGTTTCAGAAAACCAGACAATAAAATATCAGCACTTCTTAACAAAACATTTTATTGATTAAACAACATAACTTCAATATGTAGAAAGATGAAATCAGTTTTGATTACTTCAGTACTTTGAGAGCAACTGTGCTAATACTCGATTCTTTGACTGGCCTAAAAAATAACAGCAGATCGAGCAATTCAGTTGTGTATTATGAGTGAATGCCATGGCACAGGAATGTGTTTGCTAGATTTGCATTGACTTGAGATCATAAAGAAGGAGGACCGTAAGTGACCCAATACTTACGATGTGTAGTTAAGTGTCCCTCTTGAATGTGTCATTTATTACCTACACTGAATAGTTGGAATGAGCCTGGCAGATGATGGTGTAACATACCAGTGCTCCTCAGAACATCAGCTGCATGTACAAGCAATTTCAGTGTCTGTTCATTGCCAGACAGATAATCTTAATAAAAGGAATTCAGAGCCTCCATTTTTGACCTCTGATGGTTTATTCTGGGGCCAGTAACTTGAGGTACTGTTGTTATTAAACATTGTAAAATTGGAAAATGGAGAGAATTTCAAGTAGCCTCACAATGTCAGCAGAGAAAACAAAAAATACAGAGGGGAGCTAATGTCTTATTCTTCTGGCATCAGCCCAGTGTGTGAAGTAAAGCACACTGAAGTTAGGAGACTTACTGCATCCTTATGTGTAACGCACAAACAAGGGATCTTCCATAGCCCTGACTTAAAGATTGCTGAAAGCACACAGAATGAAATATTAGAGAAATTCACTGCAATCTTAATATAAACTCTTTTCTGGTTTTGTTTCTTGATTATGTATTTTAAGCAGTCTCTACCATTTATGTCTCTCCCTCTTTTCTGGCTGTTTCCACACATGCATCAGTTGTCTTGGTTCTGCTCCTCACATTGTCTGGCCATTCTTCTTACTGGGCATTTGCTTTTGTAAGTTGTGCCCCTTGTGTGAACCTCCCTTTGTTAAACTGACCCTTCTGATTTTTCTTGTTTTTTCATCATTTACTCAAGTTTCCCAGCTTTTGTTTCTTGCCTCTGTCTATATCAGTTGCTTGCCCTGTTTGAAATGTCTGAAAACTTTGATTTATTCATCATATAAAAGTGCACTCTTAAAACTTCTGTAGATATTTGGATAGTGAGTTTATAATAAAACATGTGATATAAAGCATACTGTCATCATTCAAAATATTCTGATACCCTGATCTTTTGGACTTTGTTTTGGTATTTCTTAAGAACAGAGTGCCAAAACAGCTCTGATTTCATCTGTGAAAAAAAAAAGGTTTTGTGGTGTAATCTAGAAGACTTTCTGCTGTGGAAGTTCTCTGTACAGCTCTTACAAGTGTACCTGGGTCCCTTCGGAGCCTCCATTCAAATTCATTAGCTCCATCAAATCCAATATATGTGTGATCCTTTTGGAAAATATCGTGATCTGAACTCTCCATCTGTTTATGCAGATTTTTTTTTTCTTTGATTAGTAATCTTTTCAATAAATTTCCTATTAGTTGCTTGCTTAGAAAATAAAGCATAATGGAAATGAGATAAAATTAAATGCTTTCAATAGTGTGTTTGTTGTCAAAGACTTTTTACATGTTGACTCTCAGACCTTTCAGATGGGATTGCTGTCTGTGGTATGAGCAGGAGTTCCCAACAAGTACTTAATGCATTACATTGGATGCAGTTTACTGTATTATTGGGTTGTGCAATGGAGAGAGGAAAAAATGGATGGAGTTCTTACGTAGAGAGTGATTTAGTATTTTGTGTATCTGTGCACTTGTTGAATAAGCTTGGAAACGGCACCAAAAGCTGAGGGTTATATAGTCTTCTTATAACTTTTATTATAATGATTGTGTAGCCACAGATCACATTCAAAAGTGGAGGAGACTGGTTGATTTTAAAGATAGTTACCAACTAAGACATCTATCTGTTTACCTTTGAGGACCTATACTAAATACAGAATTCATTTTTTGTGAAATGTTTATATAGAAGTTACTTGTAAAGACAGGGAAATAGAAGAACTATTGGCTGAAATTTCTCACTGAAGTGGAAGACTGATGTGTTTGAAGGAGCATGGTTTGCTGCCATTATCTGAAAGCTGGTATTTTATTTTTCCTGAAAATCTAATTTTTTTTCCTATATTTTGTTGATTTGTTTGTGGGTTTTTTTTTTTAGCTTCTTCTCATTCACTGTTGCTGAGATATAGCAGGAGAAGTGCCTGTACTCAGCTGCCAGTTATGGATTTAATTCAGTTATTTGTTTTTCAGTAATCTGATTGCCATTAGTGCCTAGTTCACTAAGTGCCACTGTACTCTGGTAGTTTATTATGAAAGTAACATTACGAGTATTCCAAAACCTAATAAAGAAAAAATGGCAGCAGTCTGAACAGATGATGTGTAGTAGCTATAAACTTTTTTTTCTTCTTTTTTTTTAATTTTAATCTTCAGACTGGTGGACAGTCAGCTCAGTCATCTCTCAAGCAGCACTGAATTGAAGAAATATCTCACCAGTTAAAGACAAAATTGTGTATTGTGTGGAGTCATTCTGTGTTTCAGAGGGATGTCATACTAACAGGTTGTTTAATCCACAAATAATGGTGCCAATTCTCTCCTCAGTGTACTCAATGGTAATTGAATTATTGAGTTCAGTTGTTGCCAAGGAGATGATTTGTGATTTTTGAAAGCATGTGTGTAAATGTCTGTAGAAACCCAGAAGACTTGGAACACAGTGAGATGGGTTTGTTTTTTCATGTAGCCTATGTTTAAGTTGAAGGAAAACTATTGTTTTTATTTACTTAATTCTCTAGTCTTAATCATTGCAAATAAAGGCATGAAAATGTTAGTCCATATAACCCTCTTGCTGCAACTTGGAGATATAAGCAACTGGAATATGCATCTGTAGCAGGAGACTGGGATGGCTAGAATATCCTTCTGAAATGCTCATCTACATATTTTATGGTCTCTTAAGTTTTAGCTGCAATGTTTATATTTCTGAGTAAAACTGCATTGTGCTCCTTTCCAAATGACTGTATTACCGGTCTGCTGCTAGACTACCTTTCCAATGTAGTGGATAGGAGAACAACTGGATTCCATTTGGAAGATAGGCAGAACACTTTTTTTCAGCTTTCTGCTAAATTCAGAAATTGGAACATGTGAACTCCCATTATGCAAGAAGGGAAGCTGCTATAAAAATAAAATTGCTTTGTGTTCTTCAGCCCTCCAGAGTGACTGTAGATGCAAAATGCAGTCTTTACAATCCCCACTCTTATGCTCACTAGTGTCAGCAAAATGAAAATAAACTTTATTGTCAAAAACACTTTTTGGCTGGCAAAAATGTAAAACCAACCAAAACAAAAAACCTCCACCAAAAACACAACCAGAAAACCCCAAACAAAATATCAAAAACCACTCCCCATCCCCAACAAGCAAAGAAACAAAACCAAAGAAGTTGAAAGTGAGGATGATAACAGTGGGTTAGTTACTCCTGCTGTGAAGGGCTCTGTTGTAGCATGGGGGCCAGGGGGGTGTATGAAAAAGTCTGGCAGTGGTAATGGCCTAGTGGAGGCCTGTTCCTCTCTGCCCGGCACAGGCTATGGGTGATGGCTGTGATGGTTGTAAAATGCCCGTTTACCTCAAGAAACAGAAGGAAACCCTTTTATAAATTGTCTAACTAGTCTGACAAGAGAGAGGATGCGTTTGCAGATGAACAGGGCTGCTGCCTTTTCAAGAGTATTTTGTGGTACAGACAGTGAAATACCATGACAGGTTTGTATTAGCGGTTGGTTTGTTTGTTGTTGTTTGTTTTGTATTTTATCAGGAAGGGGACAGATTTTTCAGTACTTCCAAATGCCTGTCTGAGGTTATTTGCATTATTTTGGGTTATTCTTTTTCAGTGAAGGCTTTTAAAAATATTTATATCTTAAAAAGGGACCTTTCTGACAAGTGGCAATAGCTACAAATTCAAATGCTACTGATAGTAGCATGGTGAGCTGCATGACTTACCAATATCCTCATAGAAAATGGCTTTCCTAAAGAGTGCTTTTCCTAAAGAGCAAAGACAGGTAAACGAGTGTGATGTGAGAGAGTAACATGAAGCAATTTCAAGAGGGAAATGGTCTACCATGAGACAGAAACTTGGAGAAAGATATTTGAGCAATAGAAATCTCTCTCTATTTTTCAATTTTTTTTATTTTATTTTATTTTATTTTTTCCCCTAACATTCTCTAGCACTGAATGTCCCTTCATCATGCTCAGCTTTAAAAAGGATCAATGTCCCCTGGGAAGGAGAATAGGCAGTCAGCCATCTCTCATCAGTGTGAAACTTCTTAACAAAGATTAATTTGCGGAGTGAATAGAGGAAGAAAACAAAGCAAAAAATAATAGATTTTAAACAAAAGATGCACTTTCGGCATCATCTGCACTTCCCTATAAAAAGTAAGCTGTCCAGCCACTAACTGGGGTGACCCAAAGTGTGTCTGTACAATACAGTGGCAGTTGTACTACGTGGTAGACAGTGAGGATAAAACCTGTGGTATAAATGAGTATTCCCGTGAAGGCTTTGAAAAGCACCGGGAGCACATTTGAACTTGGGTAGTGAAAGCAGACTTGAAGTGAAATTCAGCCCATCACGTTGTTCAGTTTGCACAAATATTCTATGGTGTACTTTAATGGGTGTACAGCTGACGTACTCAAGATGCAAGATATCCTAGACAAGTACTCCTCCTGTGTAAGTGAAATATGAAAAGATGGTCTGAGAAGTGTAGGCACTGCTAAGCAGGCTAGTAGAAGAAATCTGAAGAAGAGCATTCTACTTTCAATACTGTGTTTATTGTAAATAACTAAAATGCCATCACTTTAGATGCTGATATGACTACCTGTTTTTCCCTCTGTTCATTGTCAGTGTTGTGATGCAGGCTTCCAGACTGCTTATTTCTGAATTTATTTCTCTTAGGAAATGAATCTGAGCCATTATGATAAATTACTTGTAAATACTATTGTGGTCTGATTAGATTTGTAACAAAGTGGATCCTGTAGACAGCATTTTGCATAAATAAAAGCATTTCTCTTGCTCTTTCACTTTCCTGCCTGCTATCTTGTAGTAGTAGTATCTTGTAGTTCCTAAAACAGTTTGACCGAGAGGGTGCAGTTCACTGTAATGTGCTTTAGGTGGTCATCCAAAAGAAGCATGCAAGGTTTTTCGTGATTGGTAATACTATTGTTAAAAATGCCAGACTTCTAGGTTCCTTGTTACATGCCTTGTATCTTCCTGTATAGACAAAAAATGTTTTAAAATATGCATACAGTTTTGTAAGTGGCTTCTCTTCATACACACGTGTTCACCTACCTGCCAGAAGAGTTTCAGGGTGCAGAGGGGGCACTGGAGAATGGTGGCCATGTACCTGGGGAAGAAGGTGCTGGTTACCCATCTAGCTCTTGTTTTGACCAACTTCATTACTCATTTAAATGCTTTCTTCCTCAGTGTCCTTACCTGGAAGGAGATAGTAACCTTTTTTGTTTTTATATTCCCTGAATGTGTGGTGTTTTCCTCCTTAATTAGAGATTATGGCATTTTAAGGATTTATAATAAAGAGGCACTACAGGAATATACACTTTCCCTCTATGGTGCTAATATTGGCAAATACAACGAAGTTAAGGTACCTTCACAAGTTAGCTCAGTCATGGTTATCCTTTGTGTGTAGTCTTTGAATCCACAGAAAATACAAAGACATTAACTTTGCTGCTGTTACTCTCTGCAGTCAGTGTTGGATATTACTGCCTTTTTAGCAATTCTTTTCCAGCCAGTTCTAGCAGGTGATAATGTTGAAGAATTTGAACAAGTACAAGACAAATAGAATTTGAAAAACAGTCACCATATGTTTAAAAAAAAAAAAAAAAAAAGTCAGAATCATGTTAAAATTTAAGAATTTTAGTACCTGAGGCAAAGCTTGAAAGAACTGATTCTTTCAGCTGGTTTATTTTATATTCTAAGCCTAGAAATATGTGCTTAGATATAGCACATATTCAGGCTTAGCCTTTCCAAGGACAGTTTTTCAAACAATATTGTGATGTTTTGTTTGGCTGGATTTTTTCGCCTGATGATATGTAAAAGTAAAAAGAATACATCCACAATTGCCAGTTCTAACTGTTGCACACAGCTTTCAGTTAGGCAGATTTTTATTTTGACGGTCGAAGTTTAATAGGGAAAATATTTTGAGGGAGAAGCTTTTGAAAAAACTACAAAGTAGACTTGACCTGTTTTGTTGCAGGTATGTGAATTCCCCTCTTGTGCTCTATCTTCACTTTGTGTTGGTTGTTTTTAAAAGGCCGTTCCCCTTTAATAAATAGCAATTACATATAATTTTCTATGCTAAGTTCCATTCAGTATTTCAAAAATGGTAGTTTTCTTGAGACAGATGTGAATCTAGAATAACTACTATTTACAGTGAATCCTTTGATTATCTATATATTTTATTGTTAGAACGTAAATATTTTTCTAAAAAGCCTTGTAAGGTGTATCATGAAAATGTATGATACTGTAATGATTGTGTAGGTATACATAAGAATTTAATCTCCTCTTATATCTTGGTTTGGACTTTGTAACTTCTGTCTTGAGACTCTTTGTGTTATAATCTGTTATTTCTCACTTGACAGGATTTTTCTGAACGCTGGCATATAGAAGTGACATAAAACCAGGCATTGTCTGGTTTGCTGGGCTCTCTATATGTGAGAGGTCCTGGATTTTAACTTAAGGCTTCCACTGACTTCTGTGGCATCATAGTTTCACTGTGGGTTGTGGCGTGGATATCACTGAAGTTTGTGTACCGAGATATCCAGTTCTGTGTGTCACTTGCTTGTACACGTACATGCTGCTTAAGTCAGTGGCTTTTGGATAAAAACCTAATTTGGCTTTCTTCTTATTAAAGCACTTACTAGTTCTCATATAACTGCTCTGTGCCATTAATTTTAGGCTTTTTCAACAGTCTTTTTTAGTGCTGTTGTAGGCTCATTTTGAGGTGTAGTTTTGACTGCTGTGCAGCAGGTACCCTCCTTTGTGCATCCCCTGTTCCCCTGCTTATCCATTTTTTGAGGAGGTACCAGCCATGGATGAGTGGCTGGGACAAGTGTGTTAATCGCTTTTCCAGTTTTGTTCTTAACATGAATGAAGGATTTAATTTAAAGCAGGAGTTATCCTTTTTTCTTTCCTGCTGCCCTGGAACATTGTGCCTATCCTGGTCTCCAAGTTTTTTCCCACTACTGGAAATTTTAAGTTTTCTGCTTGCTGCAGCTAGCTGCAGCCAGTCTTTCTCTTTTTGTTTTTAGTAATACCCTATTTCTCTGACCTTGAGTTCCTTTGAATTTTCTGGTATTTCGCATGTGAAATGACCCATTTCCCATGTCTCTGTGAACCAGGGAACACCCTTATGCCTATTCTGTCTCCTCTATCTGTGCAAGAGCAGCTTCCCTGTAGTACAGAATTATTTGCTCACTTCTTTAATAGTTTCTTATGTTGTCAAAAACATGTAATACTTTTAAATTTAGCAAAAAAAACAGATGGTTAGGGGCATAAAGTCCAAAGCCAAATTTGGTAATAAAATAAGCCTGTGGCAGCAGTAAAGCATTAATGTATTTAGCATTAATTTGTGCTTTGAAAGGTAAGATTGCCTGATAAAACCTTTATATTAGCCAGTAGAGCCAAAACACAATGTTTTCCTACCATGGCGAAGTACAGATTGAGTTACAGACTGTTGTGTTAGTTTATTGATTGTCTGATGAGAACGTATATCCATTGTCTGAGCAAAGTACATTTACATTCCGTAAATTTATACACAAAGTGTGTCAGAAGTCTAAATTGTCTTCCTTGTATGTCACTGTTTGGCCTACATGCATGTTTCTGTAGGACTCTATGCTGCAAAAATACTAGGTCTGATCTGCTAAAACAGTTATAAATATTTTAGTGTTAGATTTGTCTCCAATGGGATGATACTAAGCAGACATTAACTTACACAGAACGATGTGAAAATAGATACGACTGCAGTAATTGTTCAGTGCCTTGTTTTGCCTTGTTCTACTCATGCCTAGATTTCATGTATATATACATGCATATGTATATATACAGTGCTAAGCTGTACCTCACTGCAACTAAAATTTTGCATTCACTGTGGTCATGAGCAGTAAAATAGAGCTAAGATAGAATGAAGGAATAAAAATGATTAAGTTAAATTTAAGAGGTAAATTAATGGCATTTCTGATTATTAAAAGTCGTATGTACACACCAGTTATATACATGGGTAATATGGTGTTTGCCAATATAAAGAAAACAAAAAAAATCAATATTGTAATATCACTTTTAATTTAAAAAAGAAGGGCCATAGTCAGGTTCTTCTGTTTCTTTATTTTCTAAAGATAGTTAGAGACTCTCAAGTATCACGTAAATATTTGGTGATTTAACCAAACTGGGGCAGTGAGAAGTGTCCAAAAGCATGCATTTCAGGAGAGAAAGAGGTCTGCAAGTTTTGGTACATCCCCAAGAGAGAGTCCATAGATGAAAAAGAAATTCACTCCCATTCCTATAGAATCTGTTAAAGAACCAAGAAAACAAAATGTGGTAGTTTTAAGTCTTTTTACCATCCCCAGTTCACATCTGGAATCAATAATCTATAATATAGGAGCAAACCTAGAAACAATGAAAGAAAGCTCCAACCTGAGATGCTCTCCTGGGAGGTAATTTTGAGTTTGGAACATACTCAGAGAAGTGCTTGGCAGAGGAACTAAAGGCCATTGAAAGAAGTTTTATGTTGTGTCTCTTGAAACAGAAATAAATTTCATGTACTTAAATTATCCCTTTAGACCTCAGGCTCCATATTACTATGTAATTCTTTTATTGTTTATCTTTTTTTCTGTTTGTCTGAATTGCCAGAGATTCCAACTAGGTATATGGTATTTGTTCTTGTACAGTCTGTTTCACATACTTGCATTGATATAAATGTTTAACATATTAAGTCAACGAGCCTTTTTCATAAGAGATTATAAAAACTTAAGTGGATGTAAAAGAAAGTTATGCAGACACTTTTACTTTCTGAGAATTTGAAACAGTTGTTTAAATGCTTTGTCATATTCTGGTTAATTTTGTCAGGGAGCTTATGCAAACTGTTCAATGTCTGGACTTAAATGAGGATCACTCTGATTTCAGTAGAAGAAGGCAGAGTGTTTCCAGTATAGAAGAAGGTAAGCTGATCTCGAGGCCCCTAATAGGGTGTATCATACATGGATGGAATTACAACCAGCAGCCACACAGGACTGTGGTGTTGGAGGGTTGGAACAGTAGCTTTGCCAATCACAACTTCAGCTGAAATACTGCTAATTCTGGTGTGGCAACGAGTCAGTGCAGTCTGATATTTGAATCAATTGTTACAAGATATTAAGTGTTCACATATTGAGAAAATTACTTCCACTGAAATTGAAACAGGTTTCTCTTATTCCATTTTAACCCTTTGCAACCAAAAAAAAGTGGCTATCCAGAAGTTAAACGCTTGAGAGGTCTTTCGTACAGTAGAGGGGATAATAGGAAGGCATCTGGTAATGAAGGAACAGGAAAGAATGTCCTCTAGAGGAAATCTTCCAGTAGTGTGTGCACTACCAGCAGTATGCAGCCATCTTAACAATGCTCTATGAACTGTGCTTGGACAGCCAAATATTTTGTCCTTCTGCAGGGAGTAGCCTATGAGTTGTTACAATGCCAGTGGTGCTACCCACCAAAAATGTGAGAACTGCCTCTCTTAATTATCCCTGCTCAGTCTGAGGCTTCATGCTTCAGAAATTTTTGTATCGAGAAGCCCTTTGAGGATGAGTAAAGTCTTACAAATTGTTTTAAAAGACTGATTCTAGCCTCCCTAATTGAGTATCTGTAAGAGCTGTACTTCGCAGTTGGGCCTAGAGTTTACAACCAAGATCAATGGCTTATTAAACTCTTCCCTTTTTGGTTCCACACACTCAAAAAAAAAGGGTCCTTTGCATTGAACAGGCATGGGTGGGAGGCAGGTGAAGAAATAGGGGCAAAGATCCATGTTCATGCAGCCAAACAGAGCATGGGAATGTGAGGCAGATGCACTTGTTGCATCGGAGGCTGGTGTTTTTTTCTTGTTGTTTGTTTTGTTGTTTTGGTTTTTGTTTGTTTTTGTTGTTGTTTGTTTGATTTTTTTTTTTTCATATCAGGAAGTCACATTCTTTCTAACAGAGGGTGAGAAAGCATTTCCCAATGAGTGTATATCTTCAAATTGATACCTTTCTTATGATATTGATGAACCCAAACTTTAATTGATTTGTGGAAAGTAATAGGAGTAAAAATACCTTTAAAACCTCATTTTACTTTCCTGTGGTGTTTTTGTTGTTGTTATTTGTTTGTTTAAATACTGCCCAGTATTCTTGTCAGTAGTCTTACTTCTGTATATCATGACAAGAGTGTTTTTAGGCAGCCATGTTAAATCGCAAACTAACACGTTCCATTTGTGCGTGTGCAATATGCTGAAATGTCAGATACTTAATTTTTTAGGCTGTCCTAAGTATGAAAATGACTATACGCCATAGCCTCCAGAGCAATGATATCCTTGTCGTGCTCTGATTGTAGCCAGAACACGAGAGATGCTATATTTTTGGGTAGAAGATAAGAAAGCTAAGAATCGGGTCAATCCTGATATGTTTGAAAAGCTTCTCATTGTGGCACTCTAGTCTCACCAGCTTCAAGCAGCATGGATCAGAATTGCACATAGTAGAATAGTTACAGGTGTTGGGCTGCTTTGCTGTTGGTTTAAAAACGTTAATTGAAAAGATCCATTGCTGCCTTTTTTCTGCCATGACCATCCTTTCTTTTATTAAACTGCTGACAAGCCACTTGTAGTGAAAGAAGCTTGATTCTGTAAATGTTTGTGGATAGGGAGGTAAGTATTTTGGGGCATGTTGGTGTTCTAAAAGCAGAAGTTTTGTTGGTCAGTTGGGATATGTTGGTTTTGGTCGACTAGTATGGCTAGAACAGGGTTCATTCAGTTGGCGCTCCAACGTGTCCTGCCTTGTTGTTTCATTCTGAGTCGTCAAGCGACCACTTTGGATCCTGGAGGCTGGTTAGTCTGTCTCAGTGTTTTTCTGCTCGGTCAGTGCCTTGATATTTTGATTTCGTGAGGTCTAAATGTTTCCCAGAACAAAGGTTTCCAAGAAAGGAGAAAGGCCCTTTGAACCTGACAGCTGAAATTTGGGCAGTTCTATCAGTTAATAACTTTTATGAGACCATGAATCTTTCAAATTCTAACCTTTGGTTGAATGACTAAAAATGCAACATTAAGCATAAGTTAACATGCCAGCAATTACATTTGGCAGCCTTTGCACCTGTCTTTGGCTGCAATCATATACAAATGTAAAGAGCCTCAGACCTTTTTATTCTTAGATCTCCAGTCAGACTGGAGGAAGGCTAAAAACTTGTCTGGATTTGAGATGGCAATGATGTGGATAAGGACTGGGAAAAGTCAGATGAAGACAGAAAATGAAAAAGAACAGTGAATTCCCTCTCTATTCCTTGATCTTCAAAGATACTACTGGGTTTTTTTGTTTGTTTGTTTTGTGAGAATGGTCTCCAAAGCTAGAAATAATAATGATTAGTATTCAGAATTGTTGTAGTAGTACTTCAAAGAGTTGGTCAGTTCCACTGACTTAACTATTATGCTTTCTCACAGGCTTTGTCTATACCAAGAAGGTGAAAAGGGGATGCCAAAGTAATAAGCTTGCACACTGAATAAACCCATAGCAACAAATAACATAAGAGTTACAAGATAATGTCTTTTCATATGGCTCATGAGGATGGGTTAGGCCATAGACCTTGTGTCTGTTCGCAGGAGGATAAGGAACAGAGAACATTGTTTCCCTTTAGATTGAATTCATCCATCTTCAGAACTCATTGTCACTTAGTATTATTTTTCAGTATCATATTATTGTAGACCAAAAAAAAATTCCCTTTGGACAGAGAAGATCTTACTATGACCTGTTAATGGAAAATGGAAGGTCTTTTCTTGGCTGAGAGACGTAGGTCTTTTCTTGGCGGGCTGCATTGTAACTGGGAACACACGATAAAGGGGATCTAACTGTTGGTGTCAATGCACATTGGACTTACTGTAGCACAGTAATGTTCAAAATGGAGAGTGGATTTGTCTGCATGGTGTTTTAAAGGTGTATTAGTGTAAGTACTGGTTTTCCTGATACTTGGTGCTCTCAGCTCTCTTTAAATACCAAGTTCACCATGGACTACAATAATTAGAATACACAGAAATTATAATATTCCTCCTTCTTTTTCTTGCTCTACTTTCCTGTATCTTCCTTTCTTTTCCTCCCTCATTTTTGAAACAAACAATGAGTTTAAGTACCAAAACTCCATTAGTACAACATCACAGTTGAGAATGAAATTGTCAGGATGGCTGCTTACAGTTCCCACAACAATCATAACTAGGCTAAATTGCATGTATGTATTAAGGCATAAAACATAGAATACAGCAATACCGAATATTCCTCATAACGCATTATGCATGCTGTGGGAGCCATCACCTTGCAAATCTTGACTTCAGTGTTTTTAAAATCTCTTTTAAAATGCAACATTAATGTAGTTTTTCCTTTTGCATGTAAATTCTTTTCTTTGCCCACTGGTGATAAAAATCAGGTCATGAATGCCATCTTGGTATCCCTGTGAACTCTGCATAGCAACCAGTCCTTCTTCATTTAGTACTTTTGCAGTGAAAACTGATACAAGAAAAAATAAATAACAGCATGAAGTGAAATGAAAAGCGTATAACAGCGAGTTCCCATTATGGCCGCATTTCATCTCAGTAAGATCTCTGGTAAATATTTTTAGAAAAACAAATTGAAATATTACTTTCTTGGCTTATAGATACATGTTAAGGGGATACATAGATCACCTTTCTATTCTGATGACTGGTAAGTGTCGTATGGTTTTGCAATCTGGCCAACCTTTGGTTCCTGTGCTGCTGTACAATTAACAGTTCCCGTGCCAAGGCTACATCATGTAGATGTCAGGGGGTTACTAAAACCCTGAACTAGGAGGATTTAAACACACAGTGATTGCTGAAGCTAATGTCACCAAGCTGCTGTGGCAGCATAGCAAGCCTTGGTCTGTCCTCTGGTGCAGTGGCGGGACTCATGGGCTGTTGTCATCTCCTTCTAGCCTACTTCCAGTCTCATCCATCCTTTATCCTGTTTGATTTGGTTCTGATGTTTGTATGTTTTAGCTGTCAACCAAATGAAGACTTTCCTGTGAAACTTACAGAGCCAGGAAGATTGACCTGAAACTGGTCATGCAAAGGTCTGATTGTTTCCGCTCAGTTGAAGAAGATAGCTTCATTTTCAGTGGCAGCGTTACTGTTGTGCTTCGGGCTTACAACCATCATCCTCTTCTTCTGACTCCCATTGAAATCAAGAGGAGTTTGTACAGAGCAGCAGCATAGTTTGTAATCAACAGCAGGGTATTGCATTTACAGTGATTTTGTTTAATTTGCTGTAATTGAAGTTAAGTGCAGAAATCTTGTTTAGTTGTATCTTCTTATTATAAGAAGCTGGAATTTTCATAAGGGTCTGTGATATTTTGGTGTCCAATTTTCATTGGAGGTTAATGAATACTTAAGAGTCTTTATTGTTCTATATTTTGAGCAACTGCAGTTTAATGTTGAGTAACAGAATGCTGATAGAACTTTTACAGTTTTAATAGAGATTTGGTTTTGTCTCTAAAAACACATACCAACTTCTTGCCTCATTTTAGCTGCTGGACTTGTTTCCTGTATTATGGTAGGTCCAGGCAGCTCCTGTCAAAATTTTATGTGGAGCATGCTGGATAAACGCAGATGAAAAAGTATTTCCCTCAGCAAACAATGCAATCAGCTTAATTTTGTAATTTTAGAGTGACAAATTAGACTTGAAAATTGTGGCATTATCTGAAATATTTGAAAAGCAGCTACAGCTTTTTCGTGGTTTCAGGGGTGTGTGTTGTCTTTGCAGCTGCTGATAATCTTGCATTGGTATTGGAAGATGTACCATGAGACAGTAGCTCTGACAGCCACAACTCCAAGGCTCCTTCCTTACATGTCAAGATAAGGTTGACTATTAATAAACCCAAACATTTTTATGATCATATACTAGCAGGAAGGTCCTAAATTGTACTTTTGTGTTCCATGAGCTGTCTGTCTTAACAGCTCTCTTTAGGAGAAAAAAGGTTGAGAAGAGGGGTAGAAAGAAGAGAGAAATATTACTGTTCTTGGGGTTTTATCTGTTTAGTTGTTTTCTGACACAAAAAGTATCTCTTAGATGTAACACACAGTGAGATCATAAACTCGAGGTAGGTTCAGGTCTCCATGCATGCAGGCGTTTTCTGAGGATCAGGACTTCTCTAGCACAATTCTCAGCTTGGCACAAACGTAGCCTGGCTGATGGTGTTTAGTTGAGCCTTTGATATATTGGACTACATGGTGCAGTAGCACAAGTTGTTGATGGGCCTGTTCTTGGTCCTTTCTAAATTGTGGCAATTTTGTAATGGTGAGTTACTTAGATATTTAGAGGACAAGCTATACTGTGCCCACAAGTTTTCTGATTCATGACAGCTATGGACCTACTTAAAAGTAAACTACAGCACTGAACTTACTACTGGATTTATATATATATATATATATATGTGTGTGTGTGTGTGTGTTTGAGGTAACAGTTTATTAGCTTCTTTTTCTGTTGCACTCCTAGGGGAAGAAAATAAAACTTGTCAGGTTATTCTGTATATATTGTACATGTGTATAAAGGCAATACCCATCTGTAAGAGCTCTGAAAAATCACCTATGCAACATAGAAACTTGGGCAATAGTAAAAGGAAAAAAAAAACTTCAGCCCAGTTCATCCTGTTTGACAACAACAAAAAAAATCCGTCTAAAGTTCTGGAAGTCTGAATTTTAAGGGAAAGATAGAGAACATTGTTCAGAGATACAACTATTTTAATTGAAGTATTTTTGAAAATAAGTAAACTCTAAGGCAGCTGAGGCTACTTTCAAATCTGTTTTGTTATAAAATTATTTTTCAAGTCCTCCCTTAAGGTTGTTGCCATAACTTTTATACTGTCAAGTGATTTCAGTCACAAACAGAAATTTCTTATGGTGACCAAATGTTTTTGTAATTTAGAGTGAGATTTTTTTCATTTCTGTAAGAGGGTGAAAAATTTCACTCAGTCATACAGATTTGTTTGAAAGTCATGCATTATTGAAAGTCCAGTGATTCTCCAGCAGAGTTGCTAGTGTGTCATTATTTACACTTGCTCCTGCTGGTATCTGCTAAAACTTGGAATAAATGTAAGCTTGCTTATAGTTGGTACCTATATACAAGAAGTCCCTGGGTGTTTTAACCACATTTTAAAATGGAGTATATTTACTAGGGATGCTGTGGTGTTTTTTGGTGATGGTGTTTGTGTTAATACTTACAAACCAAATTTCATAACTGTTTTGTGTGATTTTGAGATACTTTACCGCTAATAACACCATTTGTGGAATAGTTCCTTTATTATTCTGTATGAAACTGCGATTCTCCCCTTTCCCTCTTTTCAGTGTTTCAAATTTTACAGTAGTTACAGGGTTTTAATTGATACTTGATCAGATTTGTTTTTCTCTAAAGTGTGTCATAAATTAAGCAAAACATACAGTTCGCTAGTTTTACTTTTTATTGTCTTTTGAAGAAAATTCAAACAGATCACTTTTAACATCAGAAGAAAAGGGCATAAATAGTTGCCATTGCACTTCGCATGTTTTATTGTAATGTGTCAATGGTCGAGGTCTTTTTTGTTGAGAAGGGTGATTTGCAAGAAGGATCGC
Source organism: Nesoenas mayeri (assembly GCF_963082525.1). NCBI lineage: Eukaryota > Metazoa > Chordata > Aves > Columbiformes > Columbidae > Nesoenas > Nesoenas mayeri. Next base: position 112,752,055 of record NC_137543.1, read on the forward strand.
AGTTCCTCAGAACTGGGCCTGCAGTGACAGGAGTGGTTATTGACTTGCCCTTTCTTGTTGTTATGTCATGTTTCATCAGCCATTGAAAATCTTGAAGGTGTCAAAAGAAATCCTGAGGCTCAAATAGCATAGCATTACACATTAAAAAGTATTGACCAAACAGATTTTGTGTTGTACACAAAATAATGGGTTTGGTTCTTCCATGGGGAAGGTTAGCCTAGGCTCAAAATATTATTAGATAGGTGAAAAATACTTCATTCACAGGTGGACTTTTTAAAGTGTTTAGAGGAAAAAAAAAATCACTGGATTAAGTGGTTGAATACCACTGAAATATTCATAACTATCCAATAGGAAATTTTTATTAAAGAATTTAGCGCAACTGAAGTTCCAGAGTACTCCTTGAATTCTGAAATCTTAGAGGTACCTTCTTGAATTTTTATGAAAGCCTTTTGTTCTTCCAAAGACTAATAAATGAAGGTCCCATTTAACAGTCTTGTTTAAGATCCAGGCTGGGACCCAAGCCTGGAAATACATCTTTAAAAAATCTGTAGCATAGAGCCGTCTTTGATGCATACCAATTTTCGTAATGTTTAAGTCCCACTGCCTCCATTTTTCTTCTTCAAATTTCATAAATTATATTATCCTCTACCATTTCAGTGTTGTACTTTATAATAATATTTTTATTTACTCTTTGATACTGAGCACAGCAATGGAAAAATCTGATGTTATGGCCATTCTGCAATGGAAATTGAATATATTACAGGCTATAGAACTTCAGTCCCACACTTCTCTCCTGTAATTTAAGTCTCAGTATTTTTAGATTGTTGATATAGTTAGTGGTTTCTAGTGCCAAGTAAGACAGATTGTTTCACAGCAGGTAAACACAATTTTGGATATTATAGAAGTTTTCTTAAAATCATATTTGAACTTGTAGAGACTTCAATCTGTATAACAAGATTTAAAGTAATCAAAAAAATCACTTTTTTCTGTTTTTTTTAAATGTCATTTTTGATTAAAGCTATATATTTTTTCTAGTTTAAATTGAATCGGACATATTCCTTGGAGACATTGGCTTGAATATTTGATTTCTGCTTTGTATTCATTGCTCTTTTATTAGTTCATGTGTCACGAAGCTTTCTGGCTAGGCATATGTGGAGTGGTCAAATACATTTTTAAAAAAACTACTTAGCTCTCTCCCATACATATGTCATAATTTCTTCCCTGAAAAACACAAACAGACATGGAAGCACTTTTTCGGCCTTTTCTTTTGTTCACAGTATTGCCTGGAGCCTGGAAGTACTGGCTGGAAAAGGGAAACATAATGCAGAAACCACAGGGTTTCTGGCAAGGCCCTTTCAGAAGCCAAAGCTGCAAATCTATGAACTGACGCTGCTGGTTCTGTAAACCTGGCGTTCTGCCTTTTCTCTCTTGACTATTGTAACTGCTTTTGAAGAGAATTTCTTCCTCTCACTGGCCATTATGGTGGCAGTATAAAATACCTGGCTAGTATTTTATAGTTGGATTTGTTTCTTCAGGAACTGATCGCCATGTCTAATATATTGTACCGATGCTGCTAATGAGGAAATGTGATGTATATCAGCACGTATCTTAAGGTGGGTTTTAACATAGGGGGAGGATCTCTAGCAACATTTTTAGGGATGGCAAAAGATATAAATGTTGATCTCTTTGTTATTTCTACAAGTGGGCATAAGCTGAGGATATCTGGCACTTAAGTGCTTGGAGCATTGCACAGAAATGTGTAATGGTTTCATTGGCTTTTATAACATGCTTTTAATTATTAGGCATTTAAACTTCTAATTTATAGTAATAATTGGCACGTTTCTTCATTTTTCTTTGAAACCATGGCAATATAGAGCATGAAATACAATCCATAGCATGCTTATGGCTTCTTTTTGTAACGTGTGCCATTTACTGTTCAACTGCATTGCCTGAGACCAACCAAAATGGAACAAAAAAAAAAGTGATTAATGTATGTACATAAAATACAAATATACATAAATTAAAATGTAAAGATATAAAAATTAAATACATAAAATGTACACTTTTAATATAAAACATATAGATACATGTACCTATTTGTGGGTTTATAATTTCCCTATAACATTAGGACAGTAAGATAAAGTGTCTGCCTTAATTTTCTTAGGAAGGGCTTCAAACAATGAGAAAACAAGGGAATGTGGATCTAACAAGAAAAAGTGGTCATTTTCAGGAGATTCAAAATTAAAAACAATAAGCATCTCGAGATTTGATTGAAAACTGCCAAAATCTCATCTAGACTTCTTGCAAGATTTTAAATAGAATAGTGGTATTTAGCAAAATAAGCTTACTTGATGAGATTTTGTCTGCATAAAACACTCCTACAAAACAGATACCCCCCCCCAAAAAAAATGCAATCAAACAAAAACCAACCAATGAAAAAAAAATCCCAAACAAAAACTTTATGCAGATTTTTTTTTTTTTTCTTCAGCTGCAGGCTTGTTTTGTTTCAGAAAATAGCATTAGAAGAAACAGGAATATCTACTGTGTTTAATTCCCATGATCAAGAGACTTCTGGAGGAAAAGAGTGCATCTTTTTTTCTTTCAGTTTTTATGTGAAAAGCTTTTTGTTGTTTTGCTGTTGGTGTTTGTCTGCTAAGGCAATTCTAGTGGTTAAGTGCAGCTCTGTTTCATCAGCATAATGCTGCTTTGCTGTTAGCAATTATTTTCTTTGAGGATTTGCCAATTAAGCTAGTGCTAGTGAAAATGCACCTAATTTGTCAAGAAATGGCAGGATGAAATATAGGGGCCATTATATAAATTGGGAAAGAGGAAAATCAGGAAAAGCATATGTGAGACTTGGTGATACTTGATCCATTCCTGGGACATTTTCATTCTGGTTATGCCTTCCTCCACTGGTGATGTTGGAAAATGTCTTAAATAATTGGTCATAAGTTATGGGTCATCTATGTCATGAGTATAAATAAAAATTTTGCTTTGAGAGAAGCTGCCCAGAAAGTTTTGTGCTGGGATTATGTTAGCTATGCACAAAATTGTTTTATTTGTTTTGTTTAGTGTGGGGTGGTTTTTGTTTGTTTGGTTGGTTTTGTTTTCTTTTGCTTTTTCCCCCTTAGACTCAACTGGTTTGTGTTTATCACAACTGGTTATTAGTGAATGAGGCATGATGGCTTAGCTGGCTGCTGGTTTTACCTGCAGTCTGCTTAGACTGAAGACTTCAAAGGCATGTGTGCTCAAAATGCAGACTTGTGGTGTTTGGGTTTTCTAGTAAAGTCCTTAAACTTTAAGAGGAACTGAGTAAAGATTTAGGTAAAGTTGAGCTTATAGTTTTTGTATGTAAAGCAAAATGGACTTAATCCATGGTTACCTGAGAGGATAGAAATGGCAAAGAGAAGGCATTGAAAGGAGGAGTAGGGATAGCTTGACTTGAAATGTTTCAAGAGCTGCCGCATTAAATAATTTATATATTGTTCACATTAAAATTAATGCAAATTATATGTTCTTCCAGATTTTATTATGTGTAGCAGTGCATCATGGTGTACCACAAATCGCTTTAGTGATCTCACCTAGACTGTGCTGGACACCTGTAGTCCCACCACTTCAGTCCATGACAGCACCCAGACTCGGCAGTAGCTCTGTTTGCCCTCAGCACTGCTGAGACCCCTCTGTGGGGGACTCTGGCTTATTTGTGCTGTGTTGTTGATCACTATTTCGTACTGAGACACTAGTTTTCCTGCTGGCATATTGTTATGATATTCCCTGTCTTTAAACTGGTTTTAGTGTTCTCCACTGTGCGTCAGTGGGTGGAGGAATGTCTGTCTGCACACAGTGCAGTCCTGATGGAGGAAGAGTGTGAGAGACATGTAAAGAAATGTTGAAGCAGATGGTCCATGGATAAAAATTAGACTAGTTCTAGATAGAAATAGTGTGTATCTCTTTAACTGGCAATTAAAAGGAATTGGCTTATTTAAATTCAACAGCAAGTAGTGAGGTGACATAAAGTTATTTCTCACAGGAAGAGAGAACTATTGAGAAATCAGGAAAGCTATTTGGAATAAAGAACTATTGGCACAAGAAGAAAAATATACAAAGTATTTGATGTATACAGTGGGGTAATAGAGAAGGTGTCCTGGCAAGACAGTGAGGTTCTTGAACATCCTTACAGTAAAATTACTAGAGCATCCTCTCCAGACCTCCTTTAATCTTAAAGTAAAGCTATCAGTCTCTAAAGAGGACTTCGTGATGCAATTATCTTTGATAGCTGAAAAATAGACCTGATTATCTGGAAAGATGAGTTTCAGTCCCCCTTTCCCTTTGAATTGTGTATTTGCCTGTGTCAGCTATTGTTTTCATTACAGGATTTGAGGAAAATGACTATTGTGTATTGCAGGGTGACTTGTGTGCACTGAAAGGATGGTTGGGCACCACTGTGTCTCTGTGTTTGGAGTCACAGGAGCTGCACTGTGTTCCACCACCTAACAGTCAGACTACTTAGTTTAATGGTTTTGATTTTAGGGAAATTTGTCAGGTTTATGTCTCGGAATGAGATACAAATTGGGGTATGTGTTTGAAATGCATGAGGCGGTGTTGAAGGCTGGGCCAAAGCAAGCAACTCATTCCAAGGGTGCAGATTTCTACATCTGATTAGCTTGTTAAAAGTTTGGCTGTTAACTCTGTTCCTAGTAAACTTATGTGATTGACATTTATTAGCCAGATGACTCAAAGCCTCATATCTTTCTATGCTGATCCTGGAAGACTTCAAGTGGTCATAGTGACAGATAAAAGAGCTTTTATTTTTTTGAGCCTTTTCTTAAGTATTACAACAAAACTGGCTCTCCCTATAGGCCATCTATATTTATTATCCTCAGTAACGCTTCTAGCTCTGCAGAAATATAACAAGCTAGAGGGAACGTCATCGGTATTATTTGGCTGAAGATAATGACATTGACATGAGGTCTTCTGACAGGGGATTAAAGTGGAAAATATTGGTGGCAATCTATTGGGAACAAGAGGATCCCTTTGAAAAAAGCAATGAGGTGTAAACCACAAAAAATTGCTTTGTTTCTGTTTGGTTTTTGTGGTGTGTTTTTTGTTAGACTGTTCTCATCCCTGCTGTAATTTCTAAGTACTGGATTTTGTGTGCAGATTCGGAGGAAAAACAGTGCTATTCCAATACAGAGGTTTCAGCTGGGATGCTGCTTCTTATATCATCTACCTGCCTCTTTTAGAAGGCAACTGACTGTTGCGTAGCATCTGAAATCTGAGACAATATATTTCAGTTTGCCCTGTTTTCATCAAATTTGACCACCGTTTCCACTGATGATTGTTTGCTGGCCTGCTTAAGATGTGTCAGTGGCCTCTGTGCTGTTGCTTGTACATAGGTGCTCGTGTTTCTGTAACTCCTTGAAAAAAAAAATTGCATCTGCTGATAGTCTCTATTAAAGTGCCAACAGTAAATAAGTCTAAATAACCTTTTACCTGCAAAGGTCTGTGGCACATAGAAGCACAAAATGTAGGCAATCGCTATATCTCTTTTTGTAGTGAAGATGGAGAAGGGGATGAAGTGAAGACAAGAGGAGGCTGGAAATAAAATAAGGTTTCAAGTATTTCCTTTAAAATACATTTTTTTTGCCTTTGGTTTTTAAGGTTTAGTCTTCAGTCTTTCGACAACCAATGAACTTGTAGGATTCCACATATTTCACAGCCTTGAATTTTATATTATTTTGGTTTGATTTGTTTTCACACCAAAGCATTTTGATGTGAGAGCTGGTGTGGATCATCACCCTGCCATGCTAATACGCAGCAGTAAACTTGGCTTCCAAGTGAACATGTGTATTTCTGTGGGAAATGTGGGAAAACAGCAAGAAAGGAGCACATGGTGCTGCCTGTTTGATGATGTAGGTCCTGAAGACTAGGACTGACAAATTAGTAGTGTGTTCAAACTGAAACTCTAGGACTCCAGGATTTATTTTACTTGCCTTTTTGGGGGTGTTTGGTAATGGGTGTTGTGTTGTAGGTTGGTTTTGTGTTTTCTTTTGAACAGTAGGTTTTGAATTCTCAAGGTTCACTTTGAAGCCACCACAGAGAGTTGAAGCCTTTGTTTTCAGTGTGAAGCCTGAGATTTTCCTGGATTGACTTAGAATCATAGAATCGTTTCAGTTGGAATAGACCCTCAGGATCATCAAATCCAACCATAACCTAATCTAACTCTTGATGGTAGGAACTGGAATTTTTAAGTAAATGTTGAATAACAGGAAGTTTATGCTTTAAGACATGGGAGTTTGGCAACACGGAGGACTGTGTGTACTGATAATATTAAGATAATGCTATAGTCCATTTCCAGTGGTTTCCAGGAATCTGATGAGTGAGTTAGCAATCATGAATCAAGGCTATTTTTACAAATATGGATGAGGTATATATTGCATAGTGGAAATCATGACTGATATCTCTGCTTCCAGCTCATGCGCTTGTACCTGGAAGCCATTCATGCGAGTGGAGAATCACCATGGGATGGAAAGGATTCTGACATGTGGGTACCACTTACATCAGTCAGTTTTCAGTTACAGGATCTGTTCAGGCTCAAATGATTTTACTTCTGTGCTTAGCAGCTGTATTTGGAGGAAAAAAAAAAAACCCTTGTACTTCACTCTGGCAGAGTTCAATCCTGCTTGCTGCTGCAGCCTGCTCTTGGTTAAGAATATGCTCTTTGGCCTTAAAGTCTGCTCATCTTCTCATCCGAGAGGCCATTTTGATACTTACTGAGACCATAAGGATCTCAAAATTCCTGTTTCAGTATGTCATGTTTTTGAGATCATCAAAATGCTTCCTGATACGTAAAACAGAAAGGGCTTACTCTCCTGTGGTGGGCTCTTAGGGTTTTGTCAGAGGTGTCTCTGTTTAATTTAAGTTGACGATCGTCTATCAGATGGTCATCGAGGAGGGCTCTCTAATGCTTTTGCTCATTTTTCTATTCTGTGCTTTTTTGACAGCTGTTCTTCTGGGTATAGGATTTAAAATCTTGTATTAAATTTAGCATATTCCTTCCCACTGACGTATCTTGGAATCTGCGTGGTATGTGTTATACGAACATATGTGACCATATGTGTCTTCTTCCATCCCTGTCTCCTGAGCTCTGGCAGTAGCTGCTCAGGCTCAGTGATCCCTACAGCTTCTAAAATCAAAATCCTGTTAATAGAGAAAGCAATTTAAGAAAATAACCCAGCATTTCTATGCAACAGTCTATGCTGATCAGTTGGTGTTTACAAATTCTATACAGATTATATTTCCATTAAGGTTGTTCTGTGAATGGCTTGATGTGGGCACCTATGTTTTTTCTCTTTCATAGTGGTGTACAATACCTGCTTTCAGGAATTGGAGGGTGAAATCTTGCCACAAGCTCCCACAGACTGCTTCTACAGAGCTCAACACCCCGAAGAAATTTTGCTTGCTTGCCAAGATAGGGGTTTTTTTTTTGCCTAGCAACAAGCTTTGCAGTTTCTACCTGAGGATCAAAAACACAAGTGCATTTGTTCAGCCTTTTGCGTCACTTCAGTACTGAAAATTTTGATAGTGAAATCATCTCTGACATTTCTGTTGATGTGCAAGAAAGAGAATAATCCAGTATGTTTTTCCATAGCAGTGCTGTCACTGCAGGACTGACGATAGTAAAAAGTGCATTCATCACTGAATAACCAGATATTCTGGAAATGTGTGAGAAAAAGAGATATATTTTCAATCAAATTGTATCACGCTTAATGGCTATTTTCTGAGTGATTCTTTTCTACTATTTATACTCTCCCGGAAGTATTTCATAGAAACCTGAGTCCCTTTGAGAACCCACCCAAACAGCCAGAAGTGTATTTTACGTATTGTAGTATGTAAATGATTAGTCATCACTTGTAAATTGCCTAATGGAGGAGGAGGAAATTTATATTGAGGGAAGGTGAAGATCTCAATTTTGCCTGCTATATGTCTCCGTTCTTCCTTTTTTTTTTTTCCCTAGAAAATAATGAAGGATTATTTTTTAAAAAAATCACCCTAAGAAAATTTGTAATTGCAGGTTTGAAAAATGGTACCTGTACACCATAATCTGATTTTCCACTTGCTTGTGTTTTCTTGGGGAAATATATGGGGTTTTTTTGTTGTTTTCATTTAAGATTCCATGTTTTTCTCATACATTGCCAAGGAAAAATGAGGTTGGCATCAGAGTTCTCAAGTGTAACAATATGCGGAACTCAGTTTATGAAGAAATATTATTTTGGTTAAGCATGATAAGATTATGTTGAGCATCTGTGGCACAAGACCAGAAATTCTCTTTATTGGAGCCTTGGCAGATCTATTCACTCGCTGATATCATACCCTTTGTTGGTTGGTTTGGTGTCTGGTTTCTGTTTTGTTCTGTCTTATGAATAGTTACTTCACAGCACATGGTAACACTGAAGAATCCTGAAATTATTTTTGTGTATCCTGATTTTGGCACAGATTTCTGATTTCTCAGTTAATTTTGGAGGGCTTTGATTGCAGTGGTCTATCCCCTGGCTGGTTGTTTTCTAGGTGAGACTGTAATGTACTATGTTTCTTTGGGTTTTTTGGTTTGTGGTGGTTTTGGTTGATATTTTTTCTCTTTTGAAAGTGTGAGGAGAAGGGTTAATTGAAGATGGTTATGAGGAAATATTTTTCAGTGAGTGCTCTTTTCTCTCTGGATATTGGGTCCATGAAATAAATTTGCATGTGCTTGAGTGCTTAGGCATAATTTTCCTTATTGTTCTTCCACTCCCGTCATGATCCTGTAAATATGTTTGTCAATTAGATAAAAATTCTGAAAATGCCCTGTGAGAAATAACAAAAAAGTGAGTGGGAAGACCGATTTTGTATTACTCTGTACACACATAGTTTGTTATTCTGTACAAATTATTAAGTGGTTTGAGGAAAAGAAATATGTATATAAATTTGTAGTCTAGCAGTGGTGATTTACAGAACTGCGTGCTGGTCTCCTTTATGCACCCAGGCTCCCGGAGAGAGCAGGACTTGATTTTTGTGAAAGGCTAATTTCCATTTCTGATGCATTAAATTCAGCTCTTTTAATGTGGTAAGTTCCAGTGCGCTGCCACATACTGCACAGCAATTGCAGAATCAAGGAGTCTAATATTGCAGTGAGTTGATTTTCAGTTTTGGTTCCCCTCCCCAGGTAGAAAGATACATGTTTCCTCGTAATGGCTGTTTTTGTGTATTTGCACTAATTGGTTCAACCATGATTCATATGCAAGCCTTGAGAAGAGATGCCTGTCGTTTTGAGGCAGTTCGGCACATGGCCACAGCTTGTAAATCAGTCCGACTCATCCCAAAAATGCTTCTCTTCTGTCAGATCAGCTATTCAGCTGGCAAACACAAGCCTGATGAACAGCATAAATTGCATAGCTGAGGCAACTCTTTCTTAAGGCTTCTTTTCTGAACCATAACCTGGAGATCTCCTTTTTCCTCCTCATACAGTGCCTCAAAAGAAAGTTTTTCTGGTGGCCGTTGTTTGGGGAATAGATTTTCTTCCTTCTTCTATTCTTGATCATTTCAACTTATATTCGGCTTATTAAATGAACATCTCGATTCACTACCCTGGCAAAGGAGGTCACTTTCTAAAAGCACCCACCTAGCTTCTTTTTCAGTTTTTGACTATTGTAATTTTAATTGGAGCAGAAGCCCTAGTTAAATAGCAGGCAAGTACTTTTTCTTCATACCTCATTGATTTCTGTCGGAGCAAACAGATGAGTTTATATATAAATATCTATATATGCTTTTTTTTAATGAAAAGTGCTGGAATTCACTAAAAAAGATTAAAATTGAAGTGAGTAATCTTCAGTGCATAATGCAATTGTTAATTTTAGCTCCTTGCGTAGGAGCTGTTATGCCTTGAACAGCCGGCTCTAGCCTTCATTAGAGAAGAAGCAGGCAGTTTTGAGACAGGTGGAGTTGGATCAAGCTGTGGAAGTGATTTGCTTGAAGCTGGTCATTAGTGTTAGAAATCTGGTCCTACCTATTGCATCCTTACCTTGTGCCATGATCGTTACCGTTGTTGTTATTTACTTCTCGTCTTTTTCCAGGTTGACTATGATCCGTCAAACTCTCTGAAGGACCAGCATGGAGATTGGCACTCTGAACTGTTAATGGGGACATGGGACTCACGTTGTCATTTATCATTTGTGTGGACTTAACCAGCGACGAGCAACAGAAGACACTAGAAAGACAGTGGGAATTATAGCAGTTTTTCAGGTAAATTACTTTGTTAGTGCACCTGATGAACTCTAAGTGTAATTGTTTTTGTGAGCACCATGCAAGCATGTAGCTGAGATGCAGGGTAATATGCCAGTGAATAACTTGTGCATGTGTGTGCATTTTTTGGTGAAAATCCTTAACAAATTAAGGGTTATTTATCAGAGCAGTTTCAGGTCTTGCCATTCATCCTCGTTTGAATTTTTAGCAAAGCGGTTAGAGTTTCATTTGTAACGGCAGAATAGCCAATACAATGGGACTTCCTGGGGAGGGTGAGGGAGGAACGAGACCAACCCAAACTTTCACTTGGCTTATAGTGAGCTAATTGGTGATCTTAATATTCCACCCGGTTTATTTATGAACAGTGTAGCTTCATTTCTTGTGGAATCCACAATCCTTCTTGGATGGGAAGATTATGCAGGGAATGTTTTATTATTTTATTTGTTTACGTTGTCAAAATGAAACCAAAATTTGGAAGAAGTAAGTTTTTAAAACTCAGTACGTCTTGTTTTTTCACTTAAAACATAGCTTAAAAATAAATGAAGGTGAGTGATACCAGGTCTGCTGAATGTTAGTTACAAGCTGTAAAAAGAAACATGGCAAAGTGTAAATTTGCTTAACAGCCACTGTTTCATTGTTGAGAAGTGCCAAGGTATTGCAAAAGACCCTTTCTGAAATAAACCCCTTTCTCAACCGCAGTTGTTTTTCCTGAAGATGCCTCTTAAGGCAAATGGATGGGGAAAGAAAAGTTAAATTATTCATGAGTCTCATTTAACAATTGATCAGTGGGGGAGGCTTGAAGAGGAGGAAGCTGGGGGGAGAGAGAGAGAGGGAGAGAAAATAATAATAGGTTTTAACTTTGAAAAGCCTTTTAAAGCTTCTGTACAACAACCCATTGTGAGCTGAGAGTAAATGCAGTTCAGTTAAGATATCTTCATTAGAAATACCTGCCAAGAGCTTCCTGTAGGATTTTCATAGTGCTGGAGAGTGACATGGGGTTTGGGAAGAGGCTTATGATTTTAATAATGGAGCTGTCAGTTTGATGCCTGAAAATGCTGACCCGGAGAGCTTTATTGCCAAATTTAGATTTCATAGTTATATTGAATTATTGCCTCTTCAAAAATATATATATATATATATAGATATATATACATATAAGTATTATATATATTTTTAAAGCTGGTAGTACCATGGATTTCTGCTATGTACAAAAACCATGGTTGAGTGCTCTAAACAGTGTTGTTGCTGATGCTTGGTTTTTACTTCTGTTTGCACTTTTTTTTTTTTTAAAAAAAAGAAAAAAGAAAAAAAAAATCTAGAGGAAGGGAGCACTTAGATGCCAGAGACCTGGAAGTTTGAATGGATCCTTCCTGCCTGGTGTTGCTGGACCCTGTAGTGGAGAGTCCATCACCATCCCTGCCTACACCACTGTTCTTCTGGGGCTGGGCTGAGAGAGTCAGGGTTGGGAAATCGCAGCACTTTGCCTTAAATCTGCTCACCATCAAGACTGTGTAGATCGAAACTCTGCTTGTTTGATCTGACACAATTCTGCTGTTACTCAATATTGTCAATTCAGTACATCTCTTCAGCTGAGGCATATATAGTTTCCCTCTCCTGAGCTGCGCATTTTGGTTCTTTATCAAAGGAAATGAAATTACTTACTTGGAAATTTAAAAAATACATATATATATAAAAATTCACCCCCAGTGTTTTTGTGTGTGTGTTTGTGTCATGATATCTTGACTTTTCAGGTCACCAAATCTTGTTATTTTAATTTCTGTCTGGAAGAATGTCTGAGCAAGGTAAATTGAACGAGGAGACGGCAGAAGAAACTGCAAAAGAGCAGGAGTCTGCTCTCTCTGAAGCAAACCCGGACAACTGTATCCTCAGTAAATCTGAAAGCTCAGAAGTAGAAGAGAAGGAAGAGAAGCTGAGCGATGCCAAGACAGAGCTCCAGGTAAGAAAGGGACAGTGAACGGGCACGTTAAATAGCAATGTGTTACCATTGCCTTTCCATTTCTGTGATGGTTTCCATTGTCTACGCTTCCCCTATTATTTCCCTCATAATTTTGAGACTCTATCTATTTTTTTCTTCTTTTTTTGATTTTATTTATCTTTTTTTTTTTATATTTGGTCCTTTTGTCTCCCTATAAAATAAATGCTGTTATTTGTTATACCTTTCAAGCTCTTTAGGCTGCTGTCCATGCTATTAATTTTTCTGAGAAGTTAAATCCTAGACGTCTGTGTTAAAGTTTGGTGAAATATTTGACTGTTTTCCCTCTTTGGGGATTTAGAAAACTACCTTGATCTCATGAATTTACAGGTAATACTAATGAATAATTCCTTAATGTGTGGTTTGGTTTGTAGGTGTTACTGCCAACAAAAAGTTGTAATGCAAAGCCTAAGAAGGTAATTTGATAAGAAGACTATCGGATGAGGGGGTTTTAATCCTTTTTGCTCAAACGAAAATAAAAATAAAGGGGGAGACTACAATTTAAGAGGAATTTGGAGAGGGGGAGCATTTACTTAAGTATGCCTTTTCTTACATTTTTATTATATGCAAAATTACAGAACACTGTGCACTGTGTTTTTCTTGTTTATACCTGTTCTCAAAATGAATAAAATGAGCAGAGATGATTCTTGGTTTTCCCTGCTTTCCAGACTGGGTTTGGGGAAGTTGTTTTGCAGTCAACAACTGATTAAAATTTCATTTTAGGAGTCATTTAATCTCTTTGTTTATTGGTAATGCTCTTGCCATGTAGAGTTTCCACTGAAGTGATAACTGCTTCTCTTTTTTGCTATACCCAGAAACGAGGTGCAAATCAGAACCAGCAGAAAAAGAGATCCAAGGTGAGGATCTGTCTTGTTTTGGAGTTGCGTGTCATGGTAGGATAATGAGTTTCAGTCAGCTGTCTGTCTGCAATTGAAATTATGGCCTTTCGTCACTTACGTGGTGGTTGTTCTTTTTGTTTGTTTGTGTATTATTCTCCCCCCCTTACCCCATAATCTTGTTGTACAAAGGCAGTGGAGTTCTTCTAGGTGAAACATATCAGGCTCCTCTTCCTTTATCCATCATACTTCTATGCTGCTGGGCTTGCTGTGTGCTTGCGTTAGACAGCATGTGTGCACCATTGGGGAAGGAAAAAGCTTGTTGCTTTTGCTTTAGTAATTAATGTTTTTGTTTGAATTTAATTTTAGTGAACAAATCTTGACATAAGCAGAGACTGACTAGCTCCCTAAGGGAGCTGGTAGGTTAAGGAGCCTCTAGGAACAACAACAAAACCCACAAAAACCAAACTCCTCAAAAAACAAACAAAAAAACCCCCAAACAAACAAAATAAACAAAAAAAACCCACAGCAACCACCCACAAAATATTATTTTATTTTTCTAAACGCAGATCCATAAAACTTGCTCATTTTATTGTCTGTGTTCCTTTGATATAACACTACTAGAACAAGGGTGGTGGTGGAGGGGAAACCAACCCAAAACAAGCAAACAAACCCAAGCCTAAATGACAGAAGGAACCTATGAGTTTAACTTTATGTTAAATTACCTTCAGTATTGGATTATCCTTTACTGTTATGATCTTTGCTGGAAATGAGTGAACTGTAGCAGAAATTATTAAAGGCAAAAATAAACCTAGCACCTCCCCTGTGTGGCAAATGGCTCATTGCTTAGAATCTTTTTCCATCCCCATCAAAAGCAGATACAATTTTTTTTGGCTGGGTGGGTAGTTGTTATTTGGGATATTTAGGGGCAGCTAATGTGTGCAGCTTATGTGACTTGGGGTCAGTAGCAGTGTTCTCTGTTTTGTTTCCTCTCTCTTATTCAGTCAGGAGCTAAAGGAAAACTTGTCCGGAGTCTTGCTGTGTGTGAAGAGACATCCCCTCGCCCAGGAGCAGAAAATCTTCATGATAATCAGGTATGCTTGCAATCATTGCTGTTAGCTGCATGGTTGCCTTCTATGTTCAAGTTGCATGATTATGTTACTTAATTGGGCATTTAACGATGTCTTTCTTGGGGGAAAAATTACATCCAGCAACGAACACATTTTTATGAAGTTATCTGGTTTAGCGTGAACTTTATTTTTGAAATACTAATTTTATACTATATCACAGGGTGTTGTTTGCTTTTTTTTCCAGACCCCCTGAAAATTTCAGCAAATGGAAAAGAATTCAAAAGAATTCACATTTTAAAATTTAAAAAAAATATATATAGTAACAATCAAAAAGAATATTAATATGTTCTTTTCTCTAAGGCGATCTCTTTCGAGGCTGCACCAGATACAGTTATGAATATGCTCTGGTTTCTGGTTCCTCTGAGACTCCAGTTCATATAAGTGTCCCCCTTCACATAAAATTCACAGGTCCTTTGCTTTCTGAAATATCTTGATAGAGCCAAGGATGCCTCCTACTGAGTGGCATTTGTTTTTTAAACTCTTGGTGTGAATTTTCCGGTATTGAAAAGCGTGTATTTGCGTTTATCTGTACTGGTAGTGTTGTAGTCCTAGCAGCTGGTAAGAGTTCTGTCCCCTGCACATCTGACCTTGGACAGTAACACTTTTTGTAGACTAACTTCAAAAAATATGCCAAAAAGCAGAAGTAAAAACCTCAAATACTCTTCTTTGCTTGCCTGGTAAGAGCAAGGCTTTAAAAAAAACCCAAACCAAACAAAACAGCAAACCCAAAATATCATGAGTACTGCCTGTAATTTACAAGATGTGCAAATGAGATCAGCCATCAAGAGAGCTTGAGCAAGTGACTTCTTATGAGCTTAGCACAAAAAAAAAATCACATTTAAGTGTACTTTCTCACCATTTCCTCTATTGACTTGAAACAAAACAAATCCAGCTCTCCTCTTAGCTCGTAAGTATGGAGAGATTTTTCTCTTTTAAAATTTTTTCTGAAAAACCAAAACCCAGGTTGTTTAGCAGGGGAGCATCTACATGTTCTACTGCTCTACAATGATGCTTACGCAGTAGATGAGCAGGTTATTTTATCAGTTGTTCTGTTGTAGGTATACGCTTTCTGCTTAACCTGCGTTACTCGACATGTGTGACTCTTGTTCTGCTTTAATTTGTATTTTCTATTGTTTAATGGAGAATGAAAAGGAGAATAATATGAAAAGATTGTATTAAGCATCGCATGGTAGTTTATAATGTACTGCACAAGACCTGTATGAAACATCAGAGAGACTGGCAGGTTTTTGAGGTAAAATCCCTGCCTGGTTTGCACCCCGATGCCAGGCAGAGGAGAGGTTCCTGTTACACGCAGCCTCTGGTCTTACCTGGCTTTGACCAGCCGTGGCAAAGATTTCTTGGACCATATCGAAACATTTATGGGAGATAAAAGGCCTCCTTGGACCCCAGCATCCATTTCCTAAAGACACAATTGGCTTGGTGTATTTAATTAGATAGGAGTAGCACTTTTGCTGTTGCTGACCTTTTACTAATGAATTTGGCTCAGCTTTGCCATGGAAAAGCTGGACCTGCAGGCTCCTCCCTGGACTGGCTGAAGGATACAGGAAGTTTTATGCTAACTGAATTGCTTTGCTTCACTTTAGAGGAGAAAAAGCTTATTTTCAAGTATGGATTTTTTAAAAAATATTATTTTATCTTAATGGTTTACAAAGCACAGGGAATTAATTACCAGAGAATGTACAGTACATTGCCAGAACTACTGAGTTTGGATTGTACTGCAGACTTGATGTTTGTATTTATATCTGAATACTTGCCTTCATTTTCCTGTATAGGGAAAAAAACTTGTTTACCTGTATTACTTGATCTTGAACGCTTACTTGATGGTTCACTATGTCCTTACTTAAAAGGAATGTTGCCTTTAATGTTATACTATTGACCAAGAAGTGTATTATTGCAATTTGAACAGTTATTTTGTTGTTCACTTTACTTTCCCTGTATCAATGTATTTATAAACATTGTATTTTATTATTGAGAAAAATCAATAAAAATCTAAGAAAATACACAGTAGCTTGCTTTCCCGACTCTACAGCCCTTTCGTGTGTTTATTCAGTGCATATATATAAGAATTATGTTATATGTAAGACAGTATCTACTGTATGTTCATATATGTGCTTATGTGTAAAGTCTGTTGTTTTCCTTTTTGTAAGTGCATTTTAACAACCACTGCAAAGGGTTAGGATTCATGTCCTGGGAACAGCATGGCCAGTTACATTTTTCTCCTGTTTTGGAAAGTTAGTGGCACAGTCCCTCTGCTCGGGGCAGTGCAGGGAGTCTCTGTTATCCCTCGGGGTCTTTTGGTAGTGATTGATCCAAAGTTTGTTGTTTGAATGAGAAAATGAACTGCCCTTGGAAGTGGAAGAAAGCAGGCAGAACGTAAGTCCTCTAAGTACAACTGAGCAGGCTAGCAAACATTTTCCTATCTATCCTTACCTCAAATGACCAGGAGTTCCCACTCTTTCCCTCTGTATGCTTAGTTATTCACCAACAGTGTCAGCCAAATCTACCAGAAGTAGGGGATAAGGATGGTAGTTCAGGTTAAATTTTGGCTCTAGGGCTTTGTTTCTCTTTTATAGTGCTTTTCATCTCAAGTCTTTTGTGCCACATTTGAACCTCACAAAAAGTCGATAATGATTAAGCTGAGAAATGGCCCAATTTCTGTCTTACTGTGGCATGTTTATGCTGATACCTTGTTCTGTTAGGATCTTGTCTTACATGTGTTGTGGTGGCTGATCTGTAGTTCTTTAAAAAATTCAGAAACATAAAATATAACTCTGGAAAGCAACTTTTGAAATTATAATGGTCTGGTTGCTTTAAAGAAGAAAAAAAAAAAAAAGAAAAAAAAAGAAACCCCTGACTTAATTTTTTTAAATTCATCTTTTAGTATGCTAGTATTCTCTGAAAAATTGTGAAGGAAGGGAATTTGCTAGCCTTCAAGAAACTCTGATTTCTCCAGTATGGGTGAATTTGGTTTTCATTAACATTATGCCAAAAAAAATTATCACACATGCAGGACTCTGTTAAGAAAACTGCATTACCAGGGAGTTTCATGAAGTTTAACTCAAATGTGTGTTTTTATGCTACTTAAGCCTACAGTGTTATTTTGGCCATTTTTTTCTTCAAAAGAATATGAACATAAGAAGTATGCTTCGTTCAATTTTGTCCAACCAGATTGGTATTTCTTCAAGTATATAAATTATGCCATGGTAACTTCAAAATAAAACAATTTGTATTTTGTTAAAACAAAGCCAATATAAAGTGATCTTGTAAGCCAGGAAATAGCAAGTTCTTTAGAGCAAATTGGAAAACACAAACCAGCTTAAATTCTCAGTTTAATTACGTTTTTAAAGCTGAAGCATGCTTTCAAAGGGGCTCATGGTCTGTGAAATGCTGAGGCTTTGAGGATACTTGTGGTGCCTTGGAGAAATTCACTTACCACGACTTGTTTGAAAAATGCAGTGCACATTTCACCCTTTTTGCTAAAGGCATGTTTGCATATGTCTTTAGATACAAAGTACCTGCTAAGTTAGTAAGCCCTCATATACAACTGAGTTTAGAATTTGCTCACAGCTACTGTCAGAGCCTGAAAGCTCAGTCTAGCTGATACTGTGCTTACATGTACAAAATAGTTAATATGAACCTGCAGGATTTTTTAGGGAGGTGAGAGAAGTTATATTTTCTAGACATTTATCCATTGATGGTCATTTAACGTGTACTGATTAAATTGATTGAATTAGAGAAGTGCTTAAGAAAGCCGATATAAAATTTATTTCACTGGTCTAATAAGCCTTAAGTGAGAATTACTGAATTGTAGAATAATATAGTACCTTTAATATAGGTAGACTGAAAGTTTATACGATTAAAATATTAGGGAAGAAATACATTTACTACTAGAATTTGGCCTCTAAAATGTCATTATACTCCTGGAAAAATCATTTTTCAAATAGGAAAGAAATGTATCTGGCTTCAGCTTTTCTAGCTACACATAGTTTAATGCAAATCTCTGCAGGTTGGAAGCCATGGGAAGCCTACTGAATCTGGCCCTGAATTTATCTCTCTTTTTTCCCAACAGGAATCAATCCAACTACAGCTTTCAAGTTTTCCTAGCTTGCAAGAAGAAGATAAATCTAATAAAGATGACTCCGAGAAAGAAAAAGAGAAGGATAAAAATAAAGAAAAAGATAAAAACAGTGAAAAAAAGATCAGAATGTTATCAAAAGGTGAACTTAAAAATATTAAAATTGTTATAGTTACTGTTATAAAAATGATTGTGTTTTTATAAGCATGCATATCTTTGTGTATAATTAAACAGAAGTGTTTTCATATATTGAGAAAATTCAAAACCTGAAATACATATTCACGAGAGCGTTTGTTGTTACAAACATTGGGTTTTGAAAGTGAAGAAACCTTCCAAACCGAGGTTTGGTATTGCAGGGTATTAGTTTTCTTTAATGTAAAATAGGTCTTCTGAACACTTTACCGTGTTGGTATAAACATATATATATGTAAATATATATGTAATTATAAAAGAAGTGTAAGACTCTAGTATGCTTTTTTTCTCTAGATTGATGACTATATTGGCATGTCATTTGTGCAGTGTTGGAGAATTCTCATGGAGAATTTCTCTTAAATGCTGTAAGGAAGTCCATCCATGACATTTAGCCTGCATTGCAATCCACTTTATAACCTACTAAGCATTCTTCAGAAAAGATTTTGTATCTAAATTTGGTATTAAAAAAAAAAAAATCTTATCTGTGGTACAAAGTTGCATTGTAATCTCTTAAAAATAATAATTGCCTACCTGGGGCGTGGATCCGCAGCTGGTGTGAATTGTCAGTTGGCTTCAATGGAGCTCTCACAGTTCACGCCAGCTTAGGGATCTGTGTGTACTTTTGAGTCAGGTGATATGGCAATGCTGAAAAATTAATTCTGACTTCTGTCACGCATCCCTATTACCTGCCCACTCTCAGGCGTCACTAGATTTCAGTCTGTTAATGCAAATAGAATTCCCACTGGCACGATGCTTCATTTCCCATGTGTGCAGCATATATTAAGTGATGCAAAGAGACATTGATGAATAAAAGTGGGTTTTTTTAAATTTAAAAAGAAATTATTTAGTGGTCTAAAGGAAGAACTTGACAGAGTCTTGATTGGCATTTAAGTGATTTTTCAAATGACAAGCACTTTCTGTCAGTGTCTACTTTTGATGCGATGTTCTCAGTAGAACAGTACAGAGGAAGCAAGAAAATCCACCCGGTGCATCTTAGTGTGGGTCTTTCTTGGCTGAACTCCAAAATGAACGTTTTCCTTCGGAGCATATGCTTTCGAATTGTTGTTGGAAAATGGATTTTGATTTATAGCATAGGTTAATCCTAACTATTGAAATGAAATAAATGAGTGCGGGGGTGTTTGTTTTTATTTTTCAGATTGCAGTCAAGAGTATACAGACTCAACAGGCATAGATTTGCATGAGTTTCTCATTAATACATTAAAGAATAACCCCAGGTAGGTATTTTCTGCTTTAGAGCTGACACTCCTGAAATTATAGCTGGTAATCAAGTTCCGTAACTGTATACTGTGTTTTATTAGTTCTGGAGATGGTTATGAGGGAAAATGTAAAGGAGGTAGGCTGTTAACTAAGCAAAAAGCTACAAAAAGTCATCAGCTTCTCCCCTCTTCAGTCACCCATTGCTTAATTTCACTTTCAATGACATCTGGTCTTTGTCCTTACCTTCTTTGCATATAGCTCTACATGATTTTAGCAGTAATATAACTACTGCAGTTGGAGACTTGTGTATGAATATAAAGTAGCTTTCTTTTGGCAGTGCTGTACACAATTAAAATCCCCTGCACAGTGCCAAATTCTGCTCTCGGTATTCCCATAGTTTTCATTTGGAGCAGCAAGCTCATCTCGTCATTAAATTTGCAGCTAAATGTCCAAGGAAGGATCTGTAATGTTTTTATGTGTTGTGATTTTCTATGTTCGTTTTAATTGAATCTGTTAAATAGGTACCACATAATTCTGCAATTATAGGAGAACTAGGAATAATTGGGTACCTAACAGCTTGCATAACCTCTTGTATAGATGACGGAAGGTCCTTGAATTGCTTTATCTGCACAAAATGAGAAAGTTCAAGAGAAATAAGGAGTGATGGACTCTCTCAGGCTTAGAAATAAATGTATATGTGGGAATATGCTGGGGGAATTTTTGAATGTTTTTGGCATGAGAGTGGTGCGGAAAAGAAACATCTGAGACCTTCCAGTTAAAACCAGAACATTTTGACTGAGAAATGCTGTGGCTTTGTCTCCTGGCAGCCATAATTCAAAGGGGTTGTTCTCCATTGTGCTCTCTCTAACTATATTAGATGTGACCAGTCTTCTCGCCTGCAGATCAATGCCTCGTGGAAGATCTGTCTCAAACAAAATGCTGAAAATGTCTGTGGTAGCACCTCTCCTTATGAAAGAGTTAGGTTAGCTGGAAATTTCATTTTCCTTCAAAAAAGTGTGAAAAAGGACCAAAGCTTTCCATAGCAGTCAGAGTCTTTCTATGCAAGGTGTTGATCACAACCAGGTGTGGCTGGAAGCCCTCTCAGATCATACTTGAGCTTAAGGAAGAGCTAAATCTGTCACATATGTCAGCAAAGCAGGCTGCAGTCTTCTCCAAATGCACCAAGGCAAAGCACATTTAATTTTTAATCAAGGTGGCTGACAATACTTGCAAAATTGCTTTAAAAACAATGAGATATTCATTTATTCATCTGAAATGTCTGTTTGTAGTTGAGGCTACAAATCCTTGCATTTCTTTTTGACAGGGACAGAATGATACTCTTGAAAATGGAACAGGAAATCATTGATTTTATTAGTGACAACAAGTAAGTCGAGTTCCCTGCTTGTTTATTAAGTCACGTGTGCATGTAGCAACACAAGCTGTGTGAGGGATATGCTCATATGGACCACGGTGTTCCTGAGTGCTGTTACTGGCACGCTGCAAGACCAGGCTTTTATTTCCTAACACATGGTGGTACTGCTTAAAATACAGTAGATGTAAACAAACAAAAACCTTTTGCATTTTGCTATGTCAGAAATTTTCAGTCGCTTCCACTGGCTCATCTCATTAGGTGCAAAAGTAAAGCTTTCGCTACAGAGGACAGTCAAATATTCTACTTGGTGGGTTTCCATGGGTGCTATGCTATTCTAACGTATTGAAAAATAAAACTGAACTTGGGTGGAGGGATTCTCACTACTACATGCTCTTGATAATAAAACTTTAAAATAATAGAGTTAGAATAGGTGCAGAAGTTATGCTGATGGAAAATAGATGCTTTGTCAGTAAGAGAAAAAAAAGGAATATTTACCAACCCAGATCCTTCCAGCATCGCCCTACATCTGACCTTTGGGGAAAAAGGCAGAAAGCTGTTGTCAGTGTCTCAGCAAATCTGCAGGATTGTTTGTGTGTGGGGCTGGAGTTGAGTTCTTTCCAATATACGGAATATTCAGTCAGTGCCATGAAGTGTGAGCTTTGTTTGTTCCAACATAGTGCATAGAAACATGCTTATGAGAACCTCAAAATAGAATTCCTTTCTCTTGTCTGCCCTTTTGTAGCAGACATTTATATGTAAATGCACGAAGGAGAAGTTTTCAGTTAGATTTCTGTCCACTGAATTATCAAATGTATTGCTATTTTCATTTAATTATAGCTCAGAGGGAAATGTAATTATCATTGTGATTTGTTTCCTTTTTTCCAGTAATCACTATAAAAAGTTCCCTCAGATGTCATCCTATCAGAGGATGTTAGTGCACAGAGTGGCAGCTTACTTTGGAATGGATCACAATGTGGATCAGACTGGAAAATCTGTAATTATCAACAAGACCAGCAATACAAGAATGTAAGTAGCAACACTGCTGTGTTTTCCCTTGTTCCCTTTCACAAGAGCTGGTTTGTACCATAACTGTGTGGCGTAATTCCTTTTTTTCTTTTTGTTAGCAAAAGTGGGTGTTGTTTATCCCTTTCTGGGGTGGGAGGAAAGGACAGGCCTAGCATTGTGAGGGTATTTAAGGGATATGAAGATGCACAAGGAGAAATCAACTCAATTTGTCTCTTGCAAGAAACTTAACACAGTACGTGGGAATGTTTCTTTCCCCGAATCCTTGATGCCACCACTTTGCTACGGAAATGGGCTCATTGCTTTATATGTCACCTGATACCATGTGGCTGTACTCCTAAATAACCCCAACAACATATTTGGAAGATTGTCTCTTCCCTTGTTCTGGCTCTCCCTGCTTCAGAAGGCATTTTCTGCCCAACCTGGTTATTTAGGATTTAGTTCCCCTCCACCCCCTGCCACCATTCATTCCCTTTTCCTCTTCTTTTCATCTCCTGGTTCCACTTTATTTTCTCTTCAGATCTCATCATTTGACCACAGAGTTTTTGTGGGATATAAATTCCTTCTGATGGTTCAAATGCATTGCAAAATTCTTGGCAGGTTAAACTTATGCTGGCATGCTCTATACTCTCCTCTGTGAACCTGTATAAATCTAGCAAAAGCTTGATATCAAGTTCCCTGGCTAATTCAGCAAAGATACAGTCATGTGTCCTTGCCTGATCAACATCACTTGTTCTGTTGAGTGCCACGTGTGTATTAACTGTTATGGAACCATAGCCTTCCTCTCCCTCTTTACCTATCAGCTATATAATGAAGGGGAAGTAATTACAACTGGGTAATGAAGTTTTGGTATCTGGTATTGGAACAGGAAAGCCACATTTGAAAATTGTGTACTTCCTGTATTCAATTAGTGTGAGAAATAAAAACAATTATTTCATTTGCATATCCAGCAGTTAGGTGACTTACTTAGATGCAGTTGCAAAGGGTCTTTTTCTTTTTTAATGTTATTATCTTCTTTAGAAAGCTAGAGGAACTACCTGCAAGATCAAAACCTGAGCCAAACACATTGATGTTTGTTGTTTCATGGAGCCCTGACAATTCTGTGTGTGTGTGTGACGTAAATTTAAGATCATGGACAAATTATTTTAGATCCTTTTCATGGGCTATCCCTGAGATACTCAGACCTTTGTAAAATAACACTTGGACATTAATTTTTAAAGGTTTGAAGAAAGCATGCACTGACAGTCTGATTGTCAGAACTCTAGAAAACTACAGTAGCTCAATAGTTAAAATTAATACTGAGGCTGCTAAGGCTTAGCCTCAGGGTCTGGTCATACCTGCCCCTGTGCAAGGACCATGTTTGGGTATGAATACAAAAAAGCTGGGTATGCAGCAAACCAGTGTTCATTTTTGAGCTGTAAATGATTTAAAAAAATAGTCTCCTCATAAACAAAAGACAGTCAATCATATTTGAATACTTTTTGGGCTGTCCTTGATCTTTACAGTTCTCTCTTTTCTGTTCCCGTCTGTGTCACCTCTGCGGTGCACCAGCTGCTACAGATCTTTCCTCACAGCATTGCTTTCTCCTGGTTAACTTGATAATGTGATAATATCACATTAATATCTGATAACACCTTGCTCAATTGTGTCTATGCATCACAGAGATGTGTAGCACTGGAAGCACTGTTGGAAATGCTTGCACAACACTTCTGGAGAGGACACTGAAGTCTTCAGCAATCAAAACTTCATCTGAGTGCTCTGGTGAAGCTGTGGTTTCTTGTGCGGTGCCAGGCATGAGCTGGCAACCGTGTGGGCAAACTCAGCGGGCAGGGTGCTGCAGGGGTATAATGGATTGAATGACCCTTTCACTTGTGGTCTTGCAAGCTGGAAGTGAGGCATGGAGCCAGACAGCTGAGTTCTGACAACGTTTCTCTGTAGATCTAGAAATAAAAACAGGGCTTTGCCCCGCTGTTGACTGAGTACAGCTGTTCTGTAAGCACCACACAAACTGCAGATTTTTTTCCCTTCTGCAGTGATTTGGTGGTAGGTAACTGGATTATATGAAGCTTGTATTGCATCATGGTGCTGCCAGTGTGTTATTTACTTTATTTTGATACTGCTGCAAAATAAATCTTTGAGAAGTAGCTCTTTCTTTTCATAACTGGAGGAGATGGCATGGTTTGTGGTTGTTGTTTTTTTAGTTTTTTGTTTTTTTAAAATGGCTCTGGCTCTGACAGAAAATAGGTTGTTATTATCCAGCTTGAATAAGGGCTGATGAGATTTTATTATCCACAGCAAATATTGTGTAAGTTCCACATCTGAAAGCATCTAATGTGATTTCATGTGTTCCGCATTTCAGTACTCTCAGAGGAGACAATTTTGTGTGGTTCAGAATCAACACCAAGTACTGGGAGTGTGTTGACTCTATTAATTACTACTTGGGCAGTATCCAGAATACTGGAGAATCTAGAGAGCAGCTGAAACACTGTTCAACGTGGTTATGCTGTAAGCCTGAGCCTTGATAGTTTTATGCGAATTTATGGAGAGGCCCCGTAGGCGGATATTCTGAAGTTTCGCATTTTGACAGTAAATTATCTCTTCATGGCATATGGTTTCCAAAGTACTTTAGCTGCATACTGTGGAGAGAGAAGAATAGTCTTGCATACTCAAGAATTCATAAATTCTGCACTGGCTGTGACTTGTGTGTGTGTGACTGTTTAGGAAGAGCATATGACTTTGCGGAGTCACCAGGTGGGCTTTGAATAAGCACCGTGTGGCTTATTTCTCTGGCTGAGTGAAGGTTTGTGTCACATCTCTGTGCACACTTGCAGATGATGAGTTGTTCCCTGGCTCCAGGCAGTGAGGTGCATTTGTCCTGTTCAGCAGAGATCTCTCGTTCTGGCTGCCCACAGGTGCTTGGAGGCACAATTGTCAGGGGAGTTAATGGCTTTGAGATGAATGGGCTGGTGTGGAAAATCTGGTAACAGTGCTACTTGTAGAGATGCTGTGACAACGCTGCCTTAGAGGTGGTGCAGTATGGAGTAGGGTCTGTCAAACGGGGGACTAGGATATGAAAGGAGTGAGTGGGGACATTTAATTTCTTTCATCAGCTGGCCATCTTAGGGCAACATCTGTTTCCTTCTGTGCACCTGTGCCTTTAAAAAAACACCCGCTTTTTGAGGGCTTGGAATTTGAGAAAGTGCTTATTGAAGAGGTTGCAGGTGGAAGGAGGGCTGTGGCTTGTCTGGCCAACAATGCTGCTTTATAGAGAGGGAAAGACAATGGTAAAAATGCACTCAGAGTCTAATATCTCTGGGATTGCTGTCCTGGAGCTTTAGTAAACTCTTGGTGAAGTCTCTCTTAAAACTATAGTCAGACCACAATGACAGTTCTGCAGTCTGAAGACTGTTTCTGATGAGAAGCTTAATCTAAGGTGCCTTTTTTTGTTGTTTTTAATTTTATTGGAATGTGAACAAGTCATTCCGGTTTTGAAGCTTTTTTATGAAATGAAATGAAATTTTGAACCACAGAGAAGTGACCTCAGCTACCCAAGTGTTTTTGAACCTTCATAAAGTTGTCTCCACTCTAGCTCTCATTACAGAACACTGGATTTTAAAAACAAATTATTTTTCCATATATTTTTTGAAATTAAGACTAGGTTAAAAAAGGAGAATAAATATATTTTTTCATGGTCTCATATCTTACAAAGTCCTGCCTAACTAAATTGTACAACTTTTAAAAATCTTGTTCTCAGCAATATATATGAGAAAAGTAAATCAGGAAATGACGGAGGGGTTTTTGTTGTTGTTTTGTTTTTGTAGTCAAAGAGTTCAAATACTACTTAAAAAGGGAAGTCTACTTTGTTCAGTATGGAACTGCTCTTGTGTCACCATTGTGGTGTATATTTGTCTGTCATCTGTGTCTGCTTGTCATCTATCTAAAGATATACTGAAATGTATAGGGAACTTAAGACAGTGAAATATGATATAAACAGAAATTTGGAATTGAGGCAATACGTTAGGGCATCCCAAGCTGGAGAAAGAAAGAAAAGTTTATGTACCACCTTCTAATCTTCATAGTTTTTATCAAACATCTGGAAGTACTTCCGAGCTTTTTGCACATTTGCTCTTATTATCAGTTCAGTCAGATTCATTCATTTGATTATCTGCAGATAGGTGGGAGAAATGTAGGGGAAGTGTGTTTGATGTGCTTGGTAAATGAAAAGGGTTTTCATTTGGTTGAGATCATCACCCATGTGAAAAGTATGTCTGTACTACAACCCACACAAGCATTCATGTACATTTTTATATAAGTGTGAGTGGCAGGGCTCATCAGAATTGAGAAGGTAGAGTGCTTAGAATATGTAAGGTTGTATTTAGACATTTTCATACATTCTGAGGGTGTAACATACCTATTATGAACTTCATACTAATACTCATATATTCAGTTATGACTAATATTTTTTTCAAGACCATCATGAGTTATGATTCTTGTAATATTTACTTTTCTTCTTATTCTGTTAATATGTAAATGTTAATGTATTACTGGCCCAGCTGGAAGGTTTTTAGTGCCTTTGAGATTCGTCAAAAACCTTGGGCAATACTGAGATGTTCTATGTGTTACAGGAGTTCCTTATAATCAGGGACTGAATTGTATCAGCAGGAGGAGACATCATGTATAGTATGTATGTTGAATAACCTACAAGACCTTCATAGTTACGTCATACAATCTGTGCTATTCTGTCTCCTTTGTGTAAGAGTGTTTTGAATCACAAACAGAGAAGAAAAGTTCTCATTTCTGTTGTGTATATACCGAGTGATCTCGTTGTAGTTAACTTCTATGCTAGTAGAGGTGTGGTGTGCCAATTTCACTATCTTAAGAATCTGAACTTTGGTACAGCATCCTACAGACATGTCTGTAAAATAGCATTCACCGAACATTGGCAATTTCGATGAGGAATAGCTTATAGATTTTTTTTTTTCTCTAGGCTGAAGTGCCAAGAGCACTTCCTTGAGACGCCAAGTACTTTTGAAGCTTTCAAAAAAGTATGCCTTTCCCGTTGGCTGACTAATGTATTCAGTGTAAATGACTTTAATTTCTTCATGCAGTTGTTTGAGGATGGGAAAAATGGGACATTTTCCACATGCAATTGGAAGCAGCTCTTTTTTAGTTAGCGATATGGTAGTAGTTACAACTGTGTACCTGAACACATTTATCTTATTTTTTGGAAAATCTCAGTCAAAGCAATTCAATGTTTTCCAGAGAGTTTGAAGCACAGTTTTGGTTCCCCATGTGCCCTCCCCCTGACACACACCTCCCCCCTGCCGCATTGTACTATGGAACAGTTAGTTATCCAGCAAATAGTTTGATGTATGGTATCTGCATCTAAGCACCTTATGCATTCCTTGATTTTCATATATGTACACAGAGTAATGATCTCACAAGTGTAGAATCACTTTTATGTGCCATATGATGGAGGAAAACAGATGTGAACACCATTATTTCTGTGAGCTTTTTGTTTTGTTTTGTTTTGTTTTTTCCTTGGAGTCTTGCATTTTTTTTTTTTTTGTTCAAGAGACTATGGAGCCCATTCCTGTTTCCTGTTGTTCTTACCGCTTTCCCATCTCCACTACAGAATAGTTGTTCCTTGACTAAAAGGAATAAGAAGAAACTTTCCATCTGGTTTACGATTGCTATTGCCCGATCAGGATAGCAGTGTCATATGTTACAAATATATAAAGAAATATAAGGGCAATAGTCCTATGCAACTAAAATGGAAAAGAAATAAATAACTGAGAAGTAACACTTGTTGTCTGAGACATTTTGTTCCAGTTTAAGATAAATTAATACATTATGCAACTAAGAATTCACTAAGAACATAATAAAGCAATTATGTATAAAAATAACTATGAGTTTATGTATCTACATAGTAACGTAGCTTTGAAGAAGAAATAATATTGGTTTTCATGGATTTTTTTTTTTTGTTTAAATACAAAAGGACCCCTGTTCATTTCAATCTGGGATTAAATTAGGAACATGATTCAAAAATAACCCCTTGTTTTGGTGCAACAGTAATCGTGTCCAGGATTCAAGAGGCCAGTATTCCCCTAGTCATTGTTGTGATGCTTCGGTTTTAGCCTTTAGCTCCTTCCTGGCCTTTCCTGATGTGGCCAGAGCTGCAGCCCAGCGCTGGGCGGTACATCCCTGCGTGCCGAGCAGGAGGAGCCTTCCACATCCGAGAAGGAATGGGGAACTTCCCAAAAAAATGCTTCAGAAAAGCGTTAAGGGCAATTAGACATTTCACGTAGAGGTTCAGGAAATGTCTGCCGCCAGCAGTGGCCTGCATTTCCTCACGCACTGCATTGCCTGGGCTTTTTGACGCAGAAGAAAGCCACCTGATGTGGAGGAATTGACTTTCTTTTATCCATTTGCATGGTGATTGGCGAAGTAATTCAGGATGTGCATTACTGCTAGGAATTTTAGCAATATCTCAATGTTATGCTACAGACACTTGTTTCAGACGTAAAGTTGCCCCTGTTCCACTAAATGCATTATGTGAGGTTGTGCATATTCGTAATTTGACTGCTTGATGCTCATCTGGAAGAGATTGAGCTTTTTTCTCCCAGTCGTTGTCTTTTTTTAATGTTTGTTGACTTTAATGATACTTAAACTAGGACAGCCTTTTTTTTTCTGAGCAAGCTTTCTGTTGTTTTACTCACATGTCTGTTTCACATGAAAGACACAAAAGAAAGAAAAAAAACAATAACAACTTTGTACACTTGAGGTTGAGCTGAATTTGAGCCTGAAATATTGGCTTCATTCTTGCTTTGATCAGTGTAAGCCATATACTGGACCCGTGGAAATGACTTAGTCTGTAAATGAGATGTTAGGGTTAATGAACCAGTTCTAATAGCTCCAATATTAAATTTTCATCTAATGTAATTTATCAGAACTAAATTATGTATAATTAAGGTGGACCTGTACTTTACTGCTGTTCTATACTGTAATGAAATATCAGTTAAGCATTAATCAGAAGACATCTATGGTATTTCTCTTTTTCTATTTTTAAAAAATCCTTAAAATCACAGCACTTAATAATATTAGTTTTGATAAACCTAGAAGGTTATCATCACCTGCTCTCTGTGGGGAGATGGGAGGTTACCCAAGAAAAGAGCTGTAGCAGGAAAGTGCCTGTTAATCAAGCTACTGTTTGGTCATTTATGCTTTCAAATCACTAGAAGCAGATCTGGAACCTGAAATGGCACCTCAGAGGTAACTTTGCATCAGTAATAGGTGAAATAATGTCTTTAAATCTGGGCATTTAAAAAATGACGTGCTGACAGATGAGCAAGTGAGTTTTCGAGGTGGTCCAAATTGGTTTTAGTAATTGCCTTTTACTGTTCTGTTGCCTTCCTCATCTTTAATGTGGCATGATCATTAGAAATGGAAAAAGTACCGTGACTTTTGAGAAATATTTTTCTTTATAAGCAAAGTCAGTTGTTTCTGCTTGCTGTTTCCAAGGTAGCCTCTGACAAGTTATTAAAAATAGACGCTCTTCTTCAGACCAGTGATTGTTCAGTGGATGAATTCTGATCCACGAGTTTTCCTGCTGGAGACAAGTAAAATGTCCATGGCCTGAAGTAGAAGTAAGCACAAGAATTTGCTATGGTATTGATTTGTATGTGTGGGCCATTTTAAGAGGACTAACAGTTTCTTTATTAGCTGGTTGGCTTTTGGGGAAGTATCTTGCCTTCCTTGGTACTCTTCAAATCTTGAATTTGCTTCCTTTTTCTCTCTCTCTTTCTTGTTAATTTTTGAACTTCCAAGATAGAAAAATGTAATTTTAAATAGATCATATCGGTTATACAACACTGTAATTTTCAGCAACTTAGAGTATGCCACATCCTTAAAATCAAATATTCATGAATTCTGTAATAAACTATGCTACCACTTACAAGCCTCTACTAGCTGAAAATAAATTGGCTCTGTGGAAGTTGTTCAGTCTTGATAGACACCCTGAAAATCAAGAACTAAATCCAGTCCAGGAAAGTGGGAGAAGGAGGTCCCTCGGGACCGAGAGAAGGCTTTGCACTTCAGCCCCATGTAGCAGAAGAGGTGCCCTTGGCCTGCCAGCACCTCCTGTAAGTTTAGAACTAGGTTCCTATGTTCTGGCTTCAAAATACTGGGCCAAATATTGAAGCCTGTATTCAGCTGGACTCTCAGGGAGACAAGATGTATTATGGTTTTGTGTCCATAGACTTAAACAGGATGACTTTCTGGAATTAAGCTTTGGGAAGGCCTGTGAACATCATGAGATGTGCTATGATACCTCAACATTAGATCAGGTTCTTTACATACCATATATTCTGAAAGCCTTCAGTATCTGGCCCTCTGTGTGGTCTGGCACAGACTCGGCATGGAAGAGATTCACTGTACATTTACTCTATCCATCTTGCATCCTTCAGCTTCACTCTAATTTTCTTAATGAGAAATGCTACTGGTGCCAGCCCCACTGAAATTGTGCTGCTGGGGTACTGGGACTGAGCATCTTCAAGGGGTGGGCGAGCGTGACAGAATTAACCTCATTCTTTCTCGACAAAAAACCCAGGGGGGCGTAGCTTCCATGTAGCATTACCAGCTCTTCCTTTCAGTCCTGCCAGTTATCTGCAACCCTAATTAGAACGGTTGAATGCCCATCAAAATAACTTGTGACTTTTCACATCCTTGTTGTTTAGTAATGAACACAGAACATGTTTAGAATCCAGATGCTGCTCTGAGAAAAATATTAAAGAATATAAAATCTTCAAGCAGGTAAAGTGTAGCATTTGGTATTTGAGGGCTTTTCCCCAACTCTGTGCTGCAGGGTAGGCAGCATCTTGAAGGAATTGTCTTGTACAGGGTTGATTTTTTTTTTTTTTCCATGGCTTTCAGTGTGCTTTTATCATCATAACAGAAGGTTTTAGTGACTCATACTATAAAAGCAGCAATCTGTTAATGAGGCATTTACCTTCAAATACTTGAAATGCCATCTTGAGTGGTTTTAAGTAGTCAGTTGTGATAATATAACTGCACTGTACTTTAACAATTATCTGTATTTAAATTTCCACTCTGACTTTTTGAAACTGTGTTTTAGCATCCATCAGCCCCTAAATACCCAAAATCCATTTAAAGGCTGTAATTCTTGGCCCTCATTCTTGAAAAGCATTGTTCTGGGAGAATTTAATAAAATAATTTAACCTGGAGGGCTGGGATTCTGCCTTTCATCATTAAGTTGGGGCCTGTTGACAATGACAGTATTTGCTTCCAAGTTCTGTGAATTCTCAAACTCTCAGAATATGTTCCCATGCTTCCATGATCAAAACATTCATTTGTACTGCAGATAATAGAGTTTTGGCCTGCAAGTTAAAGCAAAGAAACAGTAATGCTTGTGTAGTTTTTACTATGACAGTAATGTAGAGCCCTAGGAGAGCCTCCAGCATAAAACCAAAAAAAGCACTGCGGGCAGATGTAGTAGATACTCGCAACTAGCAAAGCAAGAAAAGCCACCACACTGTGTCACAGCGTGCCTTCAAAATAGTGGCCAAAGTAATGTGGGACTGAGCAGTCAGTTTAATTAGAGACAAGTGCAAATAACAAGAAAACACCGTTAAACCATCAGAACACCTGCGTAACAGTGCCCCTAAATCTTCACAACTTCTCTGAACCCTGTTGGCAGCAGCGCTTCTCCTCTGCTCTCATCATCTTGTTGTTCTTCTGATGGTTTTGTCAGTTATTCATTTTGTTTGCCAGATGACGCTCCTGCAGCTACGTGGGAGTGGTGTTTTGTCCATTCCTAGCCCCATTATCCTACCAGTCTTCCACTCTGTGTTGCCGTTCCTTCAGGAGAGCATTATTAACATGCTGTCCCTCATTATGTGCAGTGAACGAACATTGCATTACAAATGCAAAGTTCATTGTGTAGACTCTTGCACACCGCAGCAACCTCCACTTTTGAACTCACTATCCTGTATTGCATTCCTTCAGACAGCTGCTTCACTATTACCTGTGAGGCTTTTGCAGATGATATACTACAGCGCTTGCTAGACTTTATAACTACATCAGGTGCTGCATTGGCAAACTCATCTTTTCCACACATGGTGAGGTTGTTGCTTCTTTTGAAAGGCATCTTGCAACAGCCTGTGCGCTGCGGTGCTGTCAGAAGCATATGCCTCGTAATAAAGATTTATGTGCTGTATATAAGTCAGTGCTGACAATCCCAGACTGTTTGTGTGCTCTGCTACTATAGTGACAGAGTCTTCAGAACCATAATGTTCAAACCTCATGCTTGTCTCTTTCCATTTGTCCTTTTGGTGTGGTATCTGTATTTCCTGTTTCTTAGCCAGCTATTTCAGAGCTAATTAACTTAATTTTAAGTGAGTGTGGGTTTTTTCCCCCAGGATTCCATTTCTTATCTCCCATGCAAACAGAGGTCTATGAAACTGCATTAGTTTGCTTCCAAACATAGGAGACACAAGCAAATGCCCTGTGACTTTCTTAGTCCATGCATACTGATAGCTTGTACCACTCTGCAATATGTTTTGAAAATCTGTAATTTGATTAAATAGTGAATACCTGGTTAAGGAACTTAGGGTTTGTGAGTTTTTTCATTGCTACTTAAAACGATTGACTTGGACTCAAAAGCATTAAATGAGCATGTAATGGGGAATTCTTCTTAAAGGGTCCATGTAATAAAAGTGCCTGAGGAGTGAACTCTGTTTTCTGTCATAACGAGATAAATTGAGAGGAACTCTACTGAAGTAAATGGAAATAGCTCACATTAAAATCACTATAATGATAGTAGGAAAAAACCCTTATAATGGATGTTGTTATCAAAATCTTAACTTTTTTCTTTTTTCGTTTCTGACACACAGAAATGTTTTGCTGCTTATTCCAGCTTTACCATTTCCAAAATATAGGCTTTGTATAAGGAGTGAGTCCAGAAAAGTGTTTTTTTGGCCCTTGCTTAAGTAAGAACTGCAGATGGCTTTTAAGTAATGATAAAATGAGAAAGGTAAATGATAATTACCAACTTGTGAAAGAAAAAGCAGGCACAAAATCTGTAAGAGTCTAGTGATGGAGCTTTGTTCTGCTGTAGATTTGTTACTATATATCTGACTCAGTGTTTCACAAAATGACACTATGGTTGAGGTTGGAAGGGACCTCTGAAGGTCACTTTGTCCAGCTCTCCCTACTAAAGCAAGGCTACCTAGAACCATTTGCCTAGGACCATCCCAAGGATTGAGACTCTACCACCTCTCTAGGCAACCTGTGACAGTACTTGGTCACCCTCGTAGTGAAAGCACAGAAACAAGAAACTTGACTTGAAATGACCATTCTCATGATCTCCCAACATGAAAATGAAGGTGAAAGAGTTGAAATGATGCATGAGAAGGAGCATAGCCACTACAAGTGGGAAAGCAGGATTGCCATGAGGTTTTGCCTGAACACTCTCCCCAAGTCTGGGCCTGATACTGCATTGAAGTATGCAGAAGTGCTCTCAAATCAGGGAAAAACACGGGATAGGAAGCTTAATGATGCCTGTTACATTCTGTGTGTGTAAATTGAGTAAACTGATCACTCACCAAAAAGCTATTTCATTATCTGTCCTTTCCCTCTTTTCACTGTGGAAGAAAATGGATTAGGAGAACGTTTCCAAAGATTTTGAGCAATGGGGGCAGACTTTGC
Source organism: Nesoenas mayeri (assembly GCF_963082525.1). NCBI lineage: Eukaryota > Metazoa > Chordata > Aves > Columbiformes > Columbidae > Nesoenas > Nesoenas mayeri. Next base: position 112,785,917 of record NC_137543.1, read on the forward strand.
AGAAGTCTGCAGATGCTCAGAAAGTTTCATGAAGCTTTTTATGGTGAAAGGTTTGGGTGCTTCAGAACACCTACTGAAGTTGGTTCCTTGTAGTGGGTAATCCTGCTGGCACCTACCTGAAGAGCATGGTGCTACCTTGCGAGGCAGGATGGAGAAGAGAGGCTGTCTTGGCTGCTGGAAGGGCCAAGGCTTTCTGGCAGATCTGGGAGTGAGAAGGGGACTGCAGAGCTGCCCAGAGATGCACAGCAAACAGCACTAGCTTATTCCGAGATCCAGTTTCTCTTAAATATCCATAGCAGCTGATCCAAAGCTTTACAAGGAAGGAGGAAAAGCGCTGTGTGTTTTGTTCTGAGATATGGTGCCAGAAAGGTGACTTAACTATCCGACAACTTTTAGGAATTAAGTGAATTCATATGCGATTCTGTTCTTGCGAAATTGCATTTTTATGGCACAGGTGTTTTGCTTCTACTCGTACTGTAAAGCAATAAAAATTTGGATGATCAAAAGGTTATATTAAATAAAAAGAAAACAAACAAACACACCCAACTTTACATTTTTTTAGCTTGTATGATTTCACCCTTCTCATGTGTTGGTTTTTGAGACTTCAAGTTATAATCAGGTCTTATTTTCTGGTTTTCTCAGTGCAGTCTCCAAATTGCAAAAATCCTATTAGCTTGAAAGGGAATTGGTATTTCCTGATTAAGCTTTTTTTTGAGTTTGAGGTTCTCAAGTGGCCCACTATTTCCAGACATGGGGACTAAATGAAATGCTGAATGTCATACAGGTGTGCAGCATTGTTTCTAAGCCTACCTTTGCACATTTGTTTTCTTGCACACAGTTGTTAGCATGTAGATGTGGGTGTACTGTGTGGCCAAGGTCAACCCACCAATATAGGATAGGTATTGTAGGTTTGTTTGTTTGTTTGTTTTTGCATAAGATCTCTAAGTACTTAGGGTACTTGAGTTAGTGATGAGATCTTCAGAAATACTCTCTCTTCAAAAAGGCTATGCAAATTCAATTTTTACCACATAAAGTGAGGTTTGGTTAGGATTTTAAGGTGTAAATTAGGTAACCAGCGTGATAGTCATGAATAAGTTCCTGATTTCACATGGGATTGAAATAATAATTGTAAACCATGCTTTGACTTGAGTAAGATCTTAATTCATGCCAGTACTGAAAATAAGCTTGATAAATACACTCCCTTACAAGCATGAACACAATTTGGTATATTGTGCAGACTCTACTACTGACAGTATCAGGGCTAAAAAAGCTTAGAAGAGAAGTAAATGTGATTGTTATTAGTTTAGGACTCCCATGAGATGAATCCCACTGTATCTGCTGTATTACTGTAATTGTATACTGTATTAGTACATTGGTAGTACACTGCAATTTTACTCAAAATTACATATTATTTTTCCCTTTTCAAGCAGTTGATTCATCTGGAAATCCATATACTAATGCAAAAAAAGTGTCTGCTTTCTTTTAGCAAATGCATTCTATGGTTATAGGGAACTTCAAAGCTGTCAATGTGGAACTTGCACTGACTTCCATCAGAGGACGAGACCCAAATCTTTCCAGAGTCCATCACTTCTCTACTGAAGTGATTAGAGCATTTGGTTCCACTTGTTGGTTTTAAAGATTGTTTGCCATCTATATCCTACTAATAATACATTTTTTTCAATAACTGTTAAAAAAGAAAGCGCAGTAAACAGTATTGAAGGAAAAGGAAAACACAGACACATGTAAATATCACTGAACTCTGATGTCTTCTTTAAAATAGTTTACATTTCTTTCAATTAAATGTCTGTTTTGGATTTTTAACGTCTGAGGGAGGGCTGCAGCTTGACGTGCCTGAAGATATTTGTTGCTCTGCTACCCCATTTCTCACTTGACAGTCTTCCCTCAGGCCTGAGATGGCCATGCTGCTTGCAGCCTCACTGGTAACAGTCACCCAGAGTTGCAGTGACAACTGGGCGAGAAGGATCTTCTTGTGGTGGTGGTACCACGGCACTCCATAATGCTCTGCACATTCGCAGAGTCTGCTTTTCACGACTGGAGATTAATCAGCTACTGGGCTTGTAGATTAATTTTATTAACAGGCACATACAGGATCATTAGTTGAGGCTCATGGCTTGATCTAATGCTTCTCTTCTGACAAGTGGAAATGTTTTATATATAGTAAATGAAGGGCAAATGGGAATAAAAACTGAAAATAATGCTATGAAGTATGGAAACCATGTTGTTGTTTAAATAAGTTAGTAGTTGGAGGAGACAATTTCCCAAATTGCTTTTTCAAGCTTTGTTTCTCTCTAATTTTCGATTACTTTCTTTTTCGCTGCATTTTAAAATTCCAATTATTTGTTATGCCTGATACATACTTCATTAGATGCTCAGCAGATAGTTTACAACTATAAATTTTAAACTGATCATTCAATTGCAGAAATTTTGTTTGTGCTTTAGCATGTAAAACCAGAAAAGTAATATTCCTCAGCTGGTCCTGTCAAAGCAGACTGTTTGAGGGAATTAATCTTCATATCTGGCTGTGCAGGCACAGTGCTCATTAATGGGAGCAAAGGCAGAACAGCCCACCTAGAAATCCATTAATGGGGCTGTGTAGCCTTTCAGTGTGAGGAAACATCACTAATGACCCATTAGGTTAGAAAACTATGCAGAGAGCCACGGTCCTCTGGCCTTTCCCAAAAGAAGGCTAGTAGGGCATCCCAAGAATCTCCTGACTTTCACATGTTAGGCCGTATATCTGTTATTGTTTGCACCTACAGGTGATGGACAAAGGCTTCTTGAATTCTCAAAATTTGTGGAAATTGGGCTGGTATGTTTTGTCAGTTTATCATAAAAATACAAATTGTGAACAGAAGTTAGAGTCCTTCAAATTCGTACAGAAAGAAGAGCTGCTGTCTCTTAATATTGTATTTCTAACAGTTCATTACAAATGTTTCCTGCACATCTGACAATGAGCTGTAGTAGACTGTAATTATGGCATGAATATGTGCTGAATTTTGATTTGAATTCCATTGTTAATTAGTTAACTGCAAATCTGAATGCTATAACAACAAAATGGTGGCTGATTTACATATCTGGTTTAATTTTCCATTCTGAAATAAGATGAAGCAAAGGTTTTTATTTTTAAGTTTGTAGAGGACTTTTATTTACAAAGTCACTGACTTCTGTAAATTCTACCTTTTCGTTTCTTCACAATTGGTCCATTGATGTCAGCGGAAGCTTTGTTGTCTTGTTTATGTGGGTCTCTAGACATGAGCATCTCCTACCAGTACTGATGTTAGCAGGTCCGTCAACACAGAGTGTAAGGTTTGTGTTCCCTGATAGAAGCCTTACAGCATGACACAGCCTATTTCTGCTTTTAAAAAGCAGCTTGCGCATTAGCCAGTCCCAGTTGGGTTATAGCAGTACATGAAGCCAAGCTTGGTTCTTCAGGCCATTGGTCACCTTATCAACATCTGTGGGGTTTAAAACATTACAGGTTTAGGTCTGGGCGTGTTGCAGGCTGGAGACTGAGAGCTGTGAGGTGTTGGCAGTGACAGCAGATGCTTCTTAAAATTTGCTTTTTGTGCAAGGTGAAGTGACATGAGATGCAGCTTTTCGTGCAAGGTGAGAGCATGGAACAGAATCCTTCTAGCTTAAGAACCTGAAAATGTTGAGCTTTTCACCATTGGGGTTTGGGTTCAAATAAATAAATAAATAAATATCTGGATGGGTGTAAATTTTTTAGCTAATTGATGTTCTTTGGTCTTCCTGGAGTATCTTCCCGACTTAAAGGTGATGAGATAATATTTTGTTTAAGCAAAACACCATCAGTCCCTTGAATTACCGATTTTGTTTATTAGGAGTGAGGAAACTCTTAGGTTTGGTTTTCAAGATTTCTATCAGTTTTTCCTTACTTTTAAAACCGAAAAGGCTTCACTAGGTGGCCATGTTGCCGGAGGGCATGGCTACCAAAGGAAGCAAATTAACATAGAATATGTTAATTTGTTTTCCCCGTCCTTCAGTCACAGTGAGGAGTGTCTAAATATTTCAGTGACTGAGATTTTGGATTCCCACTCCTTGCTACACAACAACAACAACAACAACAAAAGCTATTTATAGCAATAACAGTTAGCAGCGATACAGCAGCCTCAGACAGCTATAGGCAGCGTCTCACCATGACCACAAATGTTAACTGCTTTTGCACTGAATGCCTCTGTGAAAACAAAGAGCACTGAGAAACAAAGATCAAAGCAAAACCAAAAGAAAGATTTTTTTATTGCTATGTTTTACTTTGCTGGCAGACCAGAGCAAAGGTTTTCTGAACATTTAAAAGATGAAAAAGGTGAAGAATCCCAGAAGCGATTTATCTTGAAGCGAGATAACTCTAGTATTGATAAAGAAGACAATCAGGTTGGTTCTCGGTTCGAGAGTTGCTGAAATTTGTTCTGTTTTTGAAGGTGGGCTGACTGATGTTATTGTTGTTCTTTTGTTGTTGCTCTCTTTCTCCTCCTCCCCTGCCCTCCTGCCCCCCTCCCCGCCTCCTTTGGCGTACGTACCACCCACCGTGGGTAGCATCGAGCCCCGGCGTGGCCGCTTCAGCCGTGGCAGTGTGTGGGTTTGCATGGGCGGTTTGCTTGGCGCAGGACTTGCTGCATGCCCACGGGAGGGGGGAATGCCGGCGGCTCTGGGCTGCGTGGAAGGATGTGTCAGTCGCATTTCTCAGTGTTTCGCCTAACTATGGCAGTCGTGCCGCTCCCTCCCGCTTTCTCCCTTCCCTTGTAACCTACTCAGAGTTGGATTTCAGTATGGACCGATGACAAACTGGTGTAGCCCAAAAAGGAGAGAGGAAAAAAAATTAATAACAATAATAATTAAAAAAAAAAGTCCCGAACAAATGTGATGGTGAGGCCAGGCTGATTTTTTTTTTTTTTTTTTTTAAAACTATCCTAAATTAAGTTTTGACCAAAAATCTATTTCATCTTTTAGTTCCCTCCCTCCTCCTGTGCCCTCACCACCTTTTACTGTCTGTGTAACTTGCTTGTTGTGCATGTACTGTGGCAGACGTTACCCCTCTGTGTTGCCTGTGCCATAACACTAGCTTACCTTAGGTGAGCCCGATGAGTAGGGGAGTGCCAGGGAAATATGTTTGTGCTGCCTTTAAAAGCGGGTGTTGTGCTGTTTCAATCCAGTGCAAGCTGTGTATGTGGAATATATTAACCAAAAAAAATCCAAAACGGTTCTAATGTGAATTACTTTTATGAGAATGTTCTCACAGGTAAGAAGACAGCATGTGCTTTATTTGCTTAGGTTATATTTGCGGAGGGACCTGCCAGTGAGTCTCTCATTGATACTCTCCTTCGTGTTTTCAATAAAGGACTGATTTTTCCTTTTTTTTTTTTTTTTTTCTTTTTATCCCCTTTTTTCCTTGACTTTCAGTTGTACATAGCAGCCTTGCCAGTTACGCTGCATCTGAGTTGGCTTTGATAGCAAACCCCAAGCGTTTTCAGGGTGTGACGAGCTTGGGAATCAGCCAAAGGAAAGCAGCATGGTCTAGCTCACCAGCTGCTGGGGTGCAGGTGGAGAAGGAGCAGTACCTGAAACCCAATGGCCAGTGAAGCATTTCTTGCTGGGGGTCCTCTTCTCTTCTCCTTCCCATGGCACAGCCAGTTTCTGCACTGTGGTTTACAGAAAGGCACAAATGGCCATTCTTTTCCCAGCAAAACTAAGGCTGAGTGTTCCTTTATGGTGTGGAAATGGTTAAAACTGTCATGCCAAATATTTGGGACTTCTCCTCCTGGTACATGTAGACCATGTAGTGGGTTTCTTCTAGGGTTTGCAGCTTAGGTCTTACTGCCTAATTTCCCTCTTTTCTTCCTCGATTTCGTAGGTAGTGCAGCGCTGCCTGCCCTCCTACACAGCCACTAGGGAAGTCGAGAAATCTTAGCAGTTGAGAGCAATGGCACTTAGGCTTGGGCTGAGAACACCCGATTTTAGGACAGGGGATCCACCAAAGCCATGCAGAAAGCCTCGTTTTGACCAGTCACTCTACGAACCCGCGTGTAGTATCTAACTGGATAAGCTGAAACTCTTGGGTGCCCAGCCACACAGGGCGCCTCATGCAGCAACGACAGCTATCGTTTTCATGCTTCATTTGTCTAAGTGAACATTTATTATTCTCAGCTGACAGTTACTTAATGGCAGTTTTTAACAGCTCAACTTATATAACCCTCCTGGTTTTCTTTCTGCTCAGCAAAACAGAATTCTTCCATTTAGAGATGACAGACGAAGTAAATCAATTGAAGAGAGAGAAGAGGAGTATCAGAGAGTGAGGGAGAGAATATTTGCACAAGATGTGAGTAGTTGTTTTAATTGCCTCTTTAGTGCCATACCTTTGCCGGTAGTCAGACAGTCTTGCCCCCCTCCAACACGAACACCGCAGCTGGACTTGCCCTGTGGAGCTGGAGGTGACAGGGAAGGACGATTGGCACAGAGGGTCCGAGAGCAGCTCGAGAGGTGCGCAGAAGGTTGGTTTCTGAAGAAGGAGGTGACGAGAGATGCAGGGAGAAGGGCAGAGGAGAGATGAGGCCCAGCATGTTGTCTAGGGAGTGCTCATCTCCTTTCTTTAAATGTTAGTGTGGTCTAGGTTTCCTTCTTTTTTTCCTTCTCTTTTACCAACCAAAGAGCAGTGATTTAAATGGACACTCTCAATAATTTCAAGTAGCTGTGTTATTTCAACTTCGTTTCAAGCTGAATCAAATTTTTAAGTGTCCTTCTGCACAGCATTCTCATGGTTTTGTTTCTTTGGATGAGTGGCACTAGTTCACTAAGAACAAAGCAAAGACGGAGGTTAAACATCGAGTTGCATGGGTTTTTTTAAATTGACAATTAAGGAACTGTATTTCTGCCGTCAGAAAGAGGTGGTCATATTATTGATGATTTTACTCCGAAAGGAATAATATGAAACAGGCATTATAGTTCCTGCGTTTACCAAAAAATAAGAACTTGCTCTATTGCTAAAAGAAAATGTTTAAATCTGAAACAGCTGTGAGCAATACTTAATGTTCCTGAAAAAGGAAGAAATTTGCTATAATACTGTAATGACAGGGTCCTAAAAGAAAAAAAAAGTCACCATTTTGTTGTTTTATCTCATATCTCAGTGGGAGCTCTTCCACTTAAAGGAATGAACCAAATTAAAACTATTACTGAAAATCATATTTGGCAGTGTCCTTTTAAATTAAAGCTGTTCATATGTTACAGGGCTAATACTAGTATTTTAGATATCCTTTTATTTAACTCTGATTTTGGAGCTGGACACATCCAAGTTATTCTTTTTCAGCACAATACATTGTGTAGTTTTAAGGTGTGTGTTGTCTCATTTGTGAAAAGTAAATTCACTTTTTAATAAGTAGCTTGCCACATATAAATATATTTAGCCTGACCTTTTCTTTCTAGACCAAGACAATTCAAGTCCAGGTAGAGGCCCTTTATTTTACCTTTTGGTTTCAGCATGTGAGTCTGATGTACATACTGTCACAGTATATACCGTAGAGTTACTGAGTCTCTCAAGGGCTGCAAAATCCTCTTTGCAACCTATTTCCTATATAAAAGTTTCTGTTTCTGGCTTATTACAAAGGAGTTTGTACAAAACCAAAAAATCGTTGGGTTTTGAAGCAGACTTTGAATGAGGCACAGTGTTGTTTAAAAATATGGTATGGAAAGTTGTTACCAGAATCATGCAGTTTCTATCACAAGAAACAGCTTGAAGTGCCAGGCTGGAAAAAGTGTGTTGAAATTTGCTCCACAATGCACTGTTTTTTTTATCTTTAGATACTTGTTAAAGACAGGCAAGCGGTGGGCGTTTCAGTTGCCCGCAGCAGGAGGTTGTTGTGGTCCACTGGGTTAGCATCTCTGACTGGCAAGGCCTAAGTAACAGCGTAGTTTGTGGCTGGCATTTTAAATTGATTGAGAGTGAGCGTTTTTAAAGATGGGCAATGTTAGATATCTCTCCCTCTCTCTCTCGTATCCTCTCATTTGCTCTCTCTCCCTGCTATTGCAGGTGTTAGTGGGCATTGTAGTGCAGCGAGTTTCAGCAAGCTGTACTAATAATATTAACAGGAATATATTCTTAGCTGAGCTTTTTTGAGTGGAGCACTCCTCACAGATATGAGGTGTTTTTAGGATGATGACAGTGGTTGTGGTGGTGGACAATGTCATTTTTTTCAATTTTAGGAAAGAGAGAAATGGCTTCCTTTTATAGGTAGCCACTTACTGCATGGAAGACTTTATAGTTTTAAAGCCCTCTGCAATTGTTAATTAATCCAGTTCTCCCCAGGTTTCTCTGAGGTAGGTACCTAAGCATTGTCATGCTGCAAATTACAAATGTAGAAAGAGAGACAGGGAGCGATTAATCATGTGGTATTTTTTATTATCTCTATACTGTTTACACTACTGTAGTCAAACCTTTATTGGTGCCTTGCTTATGAACCACAGCAAATGGATTATAGATATTTCGCTTTTTGTTAGAGTATGCATGAAGAGACCTTGCATGAGAGGTTTTCAAAGGTTAACAGAACTTCCAGAGCACGTTGCACCTAGCACTCCTCCCTGAACATGCTGAGGTGCCCAAAACTCTTTCAATATATACCAGCCCAAGAGTCAGAACTTTGAACAAAATTTAGGAGGAAAAGGCAGTCTGGTTACGGGAGCAGAAAATGCTGTGTATGTTTCAAATGCTGTGAAAAATGTCTTAACCTGGACCTCACATACCAGCCAATAGAAAGTTTGCTTGCCCTTCCTTTGATTTTACAGCACTCTAGTACACTAGATATCTTCATTTCCAAGTGGGAAGGTTTTAACAAAATAAATATGTTCATGAATAATGCCATCATTATCATAGTCCTTATGATGATTAATCTGATATTAGTCAGTTTAAATTATACTTTCTGACAAGTTTTCCATCTGCTATGTTGGCTTTAATAAATTTTGACAAGGGGAGCTGGAGGTTTTAATGACTCCTGTCATGCGTAGAGTCATAGCAAGTGGCAGGGATTAAGAAGCATGTTAATGTGATAACTTAATAAAAGGATCGGTAAAGAAGTAAATACATAATAAATGTGATCATTCCAGCTCACTGAAATAAGAACTTAAAAGTACACATTAAACTTTTCAGGCTGCTAACAGTGAAATATTGCTGCATGACCTGTGTTAAAGCTATTTTCAAGGGTTAGTTTGTTTGAGGTTTTTTTAGTTGCAAAGTCTACAACCTTCCATTTTGAAACATGTTTTTATTGGAAACTTATTTTTACAACAATTTGTGAATTTTACAACCAAGTGCACTGGAGCAGAGGACCGGGTGTACCTGGCTCTTGCAAACAAATTGTTTCTTGTCTGAATTGCTTTGCTTGCTTTTAGCTGGTTGAAAAGTAATTGTCCAAGTAAGACAAAAAACAATCTAAAAGAATTTTAAAAAATTATATGTTGTTCTTTTCCTGTGCACTAATGCAAATTGTAGATTTAACAGAGAATCGCAGATGTATGTGTAAATGGTACACTACATTTGGCTTCTAAGCATGCAGAAAATTGATTCTAAAGACTAGCAATCAAATTATATGGAGGAAATTTTGTTCTTCAAGGTTAACACAATGTATAACCTCATGAGGCATGATCACATAAGGACCATCCATTGTTCATAAATGTATTTGCTAGTAATTATTGTGTATTCACTGAAAAATGTAGATGTTTTATTACTTACACAAATGCTAGACTTGCCCATGGTACACATGAAACTTATTAAAGGAAATAGACCATGCTTTGTATTTTTTGTTGTTAATTGTAATGGCTGTTTTTGACTAAGGAGATTATTCTGAGAAGCCATATCCTTTAGAGAAAATAAATCATTATTCCTCTGTTTAAGAAAACACTGAGGATCTTTATCACTCTCTGATTAAAGAGAGTCACAAAATAAATATTTGAAAAGGTGGCTTCAGCGTGTCTTATCCTTCTAGTAGGAAAAGATTAGGAAGAAGAGGGTTTGAAATTAATAACAACAAAACAAAGACATGCCTCATGTTGGCTACCATAAACTTGTAGCTACTAAAACTCCTGTTTTGCTGTACAGAGCCTTTGTTTGTGGCTGCAGATCAAGTAATAAGCATTAGTTGGTAGCCTGAGATCTATCATGTCTTGTTAACTGACATGAAAATGATTACCTGATGGTATCCACTGCAGGATATTGCTGCATGTTAATAGTTATCTATGTTGGCTAATGTAATTAACAAAAAAGAACAGCAACCCCCAGTATACCTAGTGCACTGGCAGAGCTGATGCACATTTTCCAGTTGAGACTTAAAAAGGTTCTGGGAAATTGAAAGAGTGAAATACTTGTTTCATAAATGTCAATTAGTCATACAGAGCCACCCTAATGGAAATCTTGCACGCAGAGATCTCTGAGGAGGTGAATTTGTAGGTAATCTTATGTAACTTTTTTTCTTTTCTAGGTTTCTTGTCCATGTCTTTGAGTATACATGAGCCAAGCGTTTTCAGAATGTTTTACACAACAGCTGTGCTGTGTACTTAAGCTTTGCTGGTGCTTTAAATTGAGCATTATTGATGCTATAGATCAGGAAAGTGAGTCCTGGTCTTGTAGGAGCTAAATTGCTGTCCAGAGCTGCTTAGCCATCTGATTTTTAACAATAAGAATAACATAATAAAAAAGAACCTGTCTTCTCTGCCTCTCAGACTCACACCTGTACTCAAAAATAGTTTCCAGGGATTTTGTGGCCCTGCACCAGCAACATCAGCCAGGAAAATAAACAGAGTTAGTATGGACCCTGGCTTTAAGTCTGCAATGCAGTTGATAGTGGTTCCCATTGAGACACTGAAAAGGGAGGAGACCTCTCCATTTGCCCCAGTCTCTTTAAAAGCTTGAAAAAATAAGGTACATGCCCATGTGCTTTTGCAGCTTTGTGGGGACACAGACCAGTACCCTGGTCAAACCAAAGATTTTTACTCACTTGTCCCCGAAGCATAGCTATAACACTGCTTTTGAAATGTGACTGAAGTGAAGTCAATGCACAAATGCCTATCATGAACCTCAAAGTGAAGACACAACCCCAAAGTTGAGGTTGTACAAGCCCCTGGAGTGTTTTTGCTATGATTGTAGATAGTTACGCTGAAGTTTGTACAGCCACATTTGTTAAAGAAACATTGTGAGTAAGGTACATAAAATGAGGGAAGATGCAGTGTCTTAGTTCTACAAAGGGTCCCGGCAGTTTTAGGTGGAACAGTTTGTGTCTCCTCTCAGCCTGGGGTGAAACCCTGTGTCTGCTGTAGCTGGTGGGAGTTTGGTCCCTGGCAATGGCAGACTTGGTCCTGATATTACAAGGCTTTGCGCTAAGGAGAGACACGCTTGCCATGGATGCAATGTAGAGCCTTGCGTGTGTAATAGGAGTGCAGGGTGGGAGCTCACCTGGGAATCCCACGGAACTGTCAGATGTTCCCTGATGTGGATGTTGGGTGGGTGAGTTACAGTTTTAAGGAGAAAACGCATTGCCTTCTCAGGGCTAAATTACTTCCTTGTGTAAGTTGATGGGATGGCACTGGATGCGGTGGCAAGGGAGAATCTTGCCCATGCATCTGCTGGAGCATTGGAAATGAGCAGGGTGTTGCTTCTGGTGTTGGCTAGCACTCTTTGAGCAGGTCTTTAGCTCACCCTTTTCAAAACAGAAATGTCCCAAATCTGTGCATATCCAATACCATTAAAATTTGACACAGCTAATGATGGCATTGCATTATTCTTTGAGCTGATGAGTCCTGCTTTTATAGAACTAATGGGCATGATCTCTGGTGCCCTCCTCCCTTTGCCTGCCTTTTGTTTAAATTCAGTACAAGTACTGACTGGCTTTTCTTCTGTACCTCATGGAGATATAATCCAATGACAGCTACGAAGCACTTCCTGTAGTGAACATGAAATAGGAGGGAAATGAAAAATCAAAGAGAGAGAATTATTCATGGGAAATTGAGCACAGCTTCATTTCTCTGCATACAAAATTAAGCAATGCTAAAAGAATTACACACTTGCCCATAGGATTTATTTCTTCCAAGCCCTTCACCTTTCTCAGGATCTAAGTCTTCCAGCAGAGAACCTTTTTGCAATAGACAATTATTGTTAATATTATTATAAAGATTATTATCGTAATTTCGTATCTCATTGTGGGCATGACTGTTTCCTCTCCAACTGTAAAATGTGAAATCACACAGTATTTCTAAGTACTCCAGTGTCTTCTCTCTCTTTGAAGAACTTTGTCAATTCTGCATGCCTTCCTCCTGTTTGTCCTTCCTACCTGCAGCTCTGTGCTATTCTGCAATCTTATTTTGAGGTGGTAGGGCAGACCAGTGGAACCTAATATTACATAGGAAAAATGTTTTTCCCCTTTGAATTGTCAGTATTTTGCACATACCGCCTTCTTTTTATCTCAGGACTGAGAAGTTTCAGTTTGTTTGCAAACTGAGACCCCTCGTTGGCAAAGTGTTGTAATGCATGGAATTCATTTTACTGGCCTGACCTTATTCTTGACCTTTTTCCCCCTCTTGTCTTCTGCAAATACAAATGATGCATGAATTGAAATCCCCTTAAGCCTGAACAGGGGAGGTAATTCTAAAATCAAGGAAGGAATTGGAATAGCAGAGCATATCTAGAACGTCTGATACAATGCCTTTTTTATTTTTCAGTCAGTTTGCTCCCAGGAAAACCTTTTTGTGGAAAACAGGTAAAAAATAGCTTTTTGTGTGTGTGTTGAACTTAGCTGTTTCCCTTATTATTTTGTCTATCTGTAGTTCTATAGTTGTTTATCCTAATGCGAAGACTGTTGAGCAAATTTGTAATTGATATTATCTGCAGTGTTTTTGTGCTTTAAGAGGAATGAAAAGAGATTGCCTTGCACTATTGTTTCTGAGCAGATATGGTATTACTGCTGCTTTCCCAAGACTTTGCATTTCAGTTTAAAAAGCAGATTGTGGAAGGGAGGGGAAGCCCACTGAAGGTTTCATTTCAAATGACAAACCTGTCTCTGGAGTGCCTTTAGAATTTAACGTATTGATCTTTAAAAAGCACTCTAGCAGTGTCTGGATGACGGTATTTATGAAACACCACGCTTGTGTTTCTGTTGTTTAACCTGCTCTCCCGTGGGGCTGAGCGGCAGCACTGACTTCACTTCTTGCTTGTGAAGCCTCGCACGTCCCCCAGACCAAACCTGCTTTGCTGCTGCATTGTGAATGTGATGAAATGGTGACATCTGACCCACCTGTTGCTTTGCATTAATGTATGATAGTTCTTACGGATGTTCTTTTTATTACAATGAATACACTTTAAACAAAGGGAAGAAGAAACCGTGTATAAGATCTGCAAAATATGAAGTGCTAGCTCCATAGCAGCCATAAATTAGCTTAACTGTGATGAAAATCTTAGAAATTGTGCGCCTTTAGGGCAGATAGGCATTTTAAACAAAACACTGGGAATTTCACTGGTGAGTGTTTCAGAAGTGCTAGTCCAAGTCTGTCCTGTGGAGATTTGAAACCTGTTTATCATCCCCTTGAAGGACAGGAGGTTATCTTTCACGGTATTTCTATCTCTGTCCATACTTACATCTGTGAGATGCTTTGATGGGTAAGACTGTTCACGTAGAAAATGACTCCCCAGTAATGGTACAAACCAGCTTTTCCGATGGACAGTCCTGTAAGTGCAAGGAGGGAAGGCTCTCAGGAGGTAATGGCCACTGTCATCTAACCACCTTGTATTCTGAGAGCCAAGGATATTTCCTCAGCTGCTGCTTCTGTATCATGACTATGGAGATACGAAAATAAATCAAAATTACAACAGAGGAACCTGAAGAGCAAAAAGCAGATGCTCTCATAAACCTACTTTTCCGTCTCTGGAGAGACTGGGATAATAAACGTGACATATCTGTTCATGTTCCCGAGTCAGTATGGAAAGTGCTCAGACACTATGCTTCTTGAGGAGACCTTTATGGGATAAACCATGAACTTCACAGCCAGGCCTCCACTGGTTTATGCCTTCAATCCCACACCTGCATGCTGGAGAATGAGGCCAGTTCTGGTGTTGGCACACGGTTTGCTTTGCTGAAACCTGTGAGCCGACTGACCAGCTGTCCCAGTGTGAGGATGCATACCCAAGTGGAGACCAGTAAAAGGGCAGGTTGGAAACTGGGGTTCTGTTACTGCCTGCACTGTTGTTGTCAGGAGGGAGACTTCAGCTGCCTTCCTCAGAACATGGCTTGTTCTTGCTGCATGCCTTACAGCTTTCGATCACGTCAAGCACTTAAACTTGTACTTAGCTCCGTGGACGTGAGCAATCATGTTGATTTGCCGTATTGAAAGTTAGGTATGTGTTTAAGTGCTTTACCTTTCTATTCACCAGACAACCTGAGCATTTCTCTGAGCTGCAGACATTTCCAAGCGACTTAGCAAGTGCTTAAAATTATATATGCAATATTTTGCTGGCGTGCATTTTTTATTTTCTTATTGGGTGATATTTTTAAGAATTTTCTATTGAATGTAGATGTATGGTTCCTTGGTTTCTGAGAATTACCTTGCTTGGTAACAAGAAATGTTAAATTGCCTTCAGCTTCCCTGGCTGACATTTCTTATGTTCAGTTGACTGTGCACAGTTACGGAAGGGGCAGGGGGGGAGGGGGCAATTTTAACCGTATTTTTTTTTAAACTATGAATCTAGCGTAAGTTGAAACATGATACTAAAAATCAAATACAGCTTTACAAATCAGAGAAATTTGAATTATTATGTCTGTTACCATAATCTTTCTTTCATTTTTCAGTAGGCTGTTGGAAGACAGTAGTATATGCAATGAAACCCATAAGAAAAGACAACTGTTTAGGTTTGTATGACTTTATTTAATATTCATTTCCCGGTAACTCACTCATTATATTATCTGTGTCCTTGCTGAGGGAAAACTTGGTGGGTGTGGGTATGTCATTTTTCTGATTGGAAAGGAGCATGGAGAACAGAATTTCTACCTGGCTCATCCCACGCTCTCTGAATGGAGAAGTCACAATGGGACCCTTTCCTTTGGTTTTATAGATCATTGGCTCAGGAACTATATGCTGCTCGAACTGCTGTAATTTGGGGGTGATTGTGACTGGTGGAAGTTCATTTTACTCTAGTATATACGACAGGCATATTTCCCAGAGTAGTGCCCAGACTGACCTTTTTTCCTTTCATTGGTTCATTAAAAGCTGAAGTAAAAGTATGATGAGGTGAAAGTGATTGAAATTTCCGTATTTAAGGCAGCAATGTTTTGAAGTTTCGTGAACTTTTTCTTCCAAACTCCAACTTCTTCTGCTCAGAAAACACTCAGATGTATTCTGTATCCCAGATCACATCCCAAGCCACAGGGAATCAGTAGGAGTCAGTCCATATTTTTTCATGGAGAACATCTTTGTTCATTGACACACAGGATCAGTGGAAGACCCAGCCTGGTGGTGACTGTTCTTCTGAGAGGCTTAGAAAAAGCTCTCTTCCCACACCGTGATCTCCCACAGGTTCAGTTCACATCAACCAGGCTTGAGCATGCCAACCTGTTTTTAAAGTCAATCAGCTGCCACGAGTCTAAGCAGAATAGGCAGAAGTGATGAATGCTTTCAGAAGCGTGTCCGTCATCCAGTAAGACGTGTGGTTAGGTAGGCAGAAGTAGGGTGATCCCTAGATGTCTTTGTGCATTGGGATTTGCATAAGTAGCAGTGATAGTTTGTGTCACTTCAAACCTATATCATCTATATTACATAATTTTTCATTACGAGGAAAAAAGAATGCAGGATTATTTGACATGCGGTTGCTGACTCTGCATGTCTGCACAGCTACCATGGAGGAGATGCTGAGCCTGTACCAGATAAATAGCAGTGCTGGAGCTTCTGGAACTGCGTCCCATGGCCACAGGCAGCAGGCAGAAAAACTTTTCTCCATGCTTTGGGCTAGCCTTGATGATCTGGGAGTCTTGGATTGGGTATGCAGGATTAAGGAGGTATCTTACACACAGACACTCTTAGTAATTAATATACGTGTGGGTTTCGGGAACAAAAAAGAATTTTGTGAAACCAAAACCCATGGGTAACTGGGATAAAAAAGATAAAAAAACATTCTGTTTCTCCTCCTCTTTTCCACTAGAATAATAAATATAAGAGAATTGTTTAATTTTGAAGCACAAGAATGCAAAAGAGTCCGTAAATAATATACTTTTTTTTTTCTTTCCAATTAAATCTTAAGGAAGATTTATTTTTAAAACCTATTTCCTTTTTTTATGTTATTTCTTCTGTGCTGTTTCTCTTCGTGCTTTCCCACTGCCTCGGTCTAGCAAAGGTCAACAGGTTCATACTGCTGGTCACATCTGTGAGAGGCTCAGATCACAGGCAAGAAACACACCAGCCTGATCCTGTCTTTGACACGCTGCTCCTTCGCGTCCTGAGTGACACACCTCAGCGGGTTCTCCAAATAAAAAGCAGGAGCCACATTCACAAGAGAAAGGGGACCAAAAAAAACCAAACTAAACCAACACCCACAAAAAAAACCCAACACCATAGATGCAGTTCCATCTTTTGATTTGTACAAAGAGCTTTGAACCTGCAAGGTATTATACTGTCAAATAAGACAGAGCAGTGGAAAATGTCTTCTGAAAGGCTTCCAAAAGCCAGTGTTCTTAGCATCACTTGGGATAGTGGTCATGGTGCACTAAGCTGTGGTAGGCATGCTGGTTTTGTCATTTTAGCAGCGTATTATAAGCAGTTCACCATAAATTTTCCTCCAAATTCTGCTTACATTTTACTGTGTTGTTACAGTACACTGGATGCTCTGCAGCTGTTAAAGGACAAACAGCCTCTATCCCACAGTTTTTTGTAATTACTGTATGCAGAGGAAAAAAAACAAAAACCACTCAAATGGTACATCTCTAAGTAGAGCATTAGCACTGGACAGTCTGGGGGAGGACCCATGTTTAGGGGAAGACTTTAGATGACTCTACAGAGCAGATGATGAGTGGGGACAATGTGCAACAGAAATAAGGACGATGGATATGAAGACAAAGGTAGAGGGCAGGTGAATTTAGTGGGAAAAGCATTACAGATGATGGACAGCAAAGCAACAAGAGACATGGTATTTACTGAGGGAAGAGACCAGTCAACAGGCAATAAAAATTCTATGTCAGTGCTGCATGATATTGCTATGTCAGCCCTGTTCGATGAAGCGCTCTTAGGATATATGCGAAAGGAAAGCAGTAGTAAGTGCTGTGCATGTAAAAGGGCATAGCAGCGTTTACTTGCAGAAGGCAAATAAGTATGGGAGTCAAGTACCCTGTTTCAGGCGTGTTTTTTGTAAATGCAGAGCATTTCCTTTTTCTTGCTTGCTGCAGAGTGCCCAAAGATAGATTCTACCCTGACAAGATTTTGTTTGTGTGCGTGTAAATCTTTGTTTCCTGATGTCTGTAGGGGTAACAGAGACAGCACGGGGAAGGCATCTGGCAGTCGACAGAGCAGTACGGAGAATGAATTGAAGTGGGCAGACCACCAGAGACCATGGAGCAGCACAGACTCGGACAGCTCAAATCGAAATTTGAAGCCAGCCATAACAAAGACAGCCAGTTTTGGTGGGATAACCGTCCTGACAAGAGGAGATAGCTCATCCAGTAACAGAAGTACCGGCAAACTGTCTAAAACAGGTAGCTAGTACTGTATTGGGTTCACAGTACTTCTGAGTATGGTATATCGCAGAATGGTTTGGGTTGGAAGGGACCAATAGAGATCACTTAGTCCAGCCATCATGGTTGGACCATATGGTGGATTACATGAACAGTTGTATCCCCTGTGCATAGCAAATGTGTATGTCCATCTACGTATGCTAGCATCTGGGTACCTGGTATTGAGTTTTTAGGAATCAGGAAGAAAAACCAGTGTCTGAGCTTTGCAAGTCATAGGTGAGGTAGGCTTTTCCTGTAGCAGAGTTTGTGCATGTCCTGTATAAACACTGTTTTCACTTGTTGAGGCCAGAAAAGATGGCACTCCTTTCAGACAAACCACAGACTTTAGCTTTTTATTAATTTTAATCTTTTTGAATCATGAAGAATTAAATGTCAAATACCTCATGAGAAATCCTGGAACATTTTACTGTTGTTGCTAAAATGCAGACCATCTGTATTTCAGAGTACAGCCTCTCCTTTGCTGCTGGCAGATGAGGCAGTGTGCTGTGGTGGAAGCAGGCAAAAGCACTGAATTCACAGAGGTCCCACGGTCTCTCCATTTCCTTGTTCAGTTCCTATTAAATAAAAACACCATTTAAGGGGACTATGGACCTGGTGGGAATTCTATATCTATTTGCATTAACTTCATGGGTACATTACCATATGAGTTGCAGGGTCTGAATCTAAGTAATTTCAAGCCATGCCATTATGCTACTCTATTATATTTGTGTGTAAAAGTGCATAATAAATAAGGAGCCCATCAGATGATTCCATCAGTTTGGCTCATTTGATAAATATAGTACAGGGCAAAGTGGTAATCAATATTTAGCACTTAGTGCACTTTCAGCCTGAGAGTGTTTTATAGTCAGTGCTTAATTTAAACACCGTTCATCAAATCTGGGTTGGTCAGATTTCACTCCTTTTCCCAAAATTGTACAATAGCCTTTGCTGTGATTCAGGATGCTGGGGAATGGAGTTTTCAGAATGAATCAAGAAAACCTTTGATTTCATAACTACATTCTGGACATCTGGATCTTGAACGTAGTTTAAAATTTTGTTATATTTCACAGCTGTAAAGGAACACGGCTGGTGGGAAAGCCACTCCTTCAGACCCTGCTGGTCATAAAGCTGCTGGGAGCTTTTGGAATATCCTGCCTTTTCTTCTTAATACTTCTATTTTATGTTTCTTTTGAGACCTTAGACAAATATTTGGTTTATTATCTTAAGTTTCATAGAACCATAGAATATTTCAAGTTTGAAGGGACCCGTAAGGATCTCTTTCTAAGTTAAGATTCCCCTTCAGTTTTACTCTGTCCTTATGTATATGAAGTCATATAGAATTAAGACATTAGTTTGACTTTGATAATTAGTACGGTATAGTTGCTTACCTCTGGCTTCTTCCTGAGCATGACCATTTGCAGCACAGCAAAAACAGTGTGTATGTAGTTTTGAAAATACACTCTCTGGTTTTCTTTATTTGTATAAAGGCTGAATAGGCTATACAGTGGGGCATGAAGTGTGCAGTAGTCCATGTTTTACCTCCAGATTTTTTTATCTCTCATGAATCCTTCCATTGCATTAGAATTCCATTTGATACGCCTGAACTAGGGAGGTGGCACAGATTCCTGTTACATTTTTTTAAATATCAGCACCTTCAGTAGTGTGTGGGTAAATGTATTTCTCTCCAGCATTGTATTGCACAGGTGCAGAACATTTAGAATAGTATCAGGGAAATCTAGTTTGGAGAATTGAGACTTATAATTGCAAAAGAGTAATACTTTTAAGTAGCTGTTTTATTCTTACAATCAAGCATATTAAAGGGTGCACTTAAAAATATATATTACAAGTGAGATCTCTGAAGCATGCCAATAGTTGTAAATGCCTCTACACTCTATATACACCAAACTCAGAATTGCTTTAAATTGAAAGCTCTTGTAGCACATTTTTTTAAACATCAGTGATACTAAAATTCCATGTTCTTTCCAAAGCAATTACATATTGTAAGTGCTTTGCATTTTTTAAGTGAAGTGTTTAAATTTGAAAGCTAGTTGAGGCACAAAAAGAGTGAAAATTAAAAAGAAAAGGAAGAGGTGGGGAAAAAGAGCAAGACTGGATGTCAAAACAGACTTACACCTTCAAAGCCAGGACACAAAGTCAAACTGTCAGTCAGTCTGAGGAAAGTCAGAGGAAATAATATGTGAATTGTTATTTCTATCATTCAATCTGAAATATTACTGAATGGCATTAAAGCAGAAGAGAATGGCTGTTCAAAAATAATGGTAAAATATGCCTTGATGAAGTGTTCTCACTTCAACAAAAAATGCTGAGTGCATTCATACAGCTGTCAGAGCCCCCACATGCTATTTGCCTGCGTTTTCTAAGGTACATTAGGTACCAAGTAATGCTTCATTCTGCATGTTTTTGCATTAGATCTTCATCATTCTGTACTCCAGCCATAGGTAGAGCTGGGCGTTCTATGGCTCAATAAATGTGTAAAGCTTAATCATGTTTTTATTTAGGTCTTTACAACAGGGATTGAGATGGGATTGCAGAGGTGTAGCTACAAACATTAGGTCCGGTGCCCTGGTAGAGTGTCAGAGCCTGGTAGGCACCAATTCTGTCCTGTTTCTCCCCTGCACAAAGTACTAATCTGTTCTCTGAAGAACTTTATGGTTCACTTTAATAGATTCAAAGCATTTTTGACCTGTATATGGTATATATGAAATCAGTCTGAAGTCAGCAGTTGGTCAAAGTGTTCTTCATTGGCTACATGACAGAAAATGCTTGTGACCAATTTAAATGTGAAAATTATATATATTACATTCATCCAGAAGCATTGTCAAACACATTTCTTGAGCATGGAAATACTAAGACTTCAAGAATTTTCCCTGGTGGCTCATGGCTGCATTTGAGAGTATAAATAGTGATGCAGTATTAGCACTATAGCCTTTCTGCATCATTTTTAGTATTGTCACCAAAATCAGGTGTTCTGCTCCTAATCTTAACTTGTGATAAATCAGTAAGTAATGGTACATAGTGGACAAACAGAAACTGAAACACAGAAAGATTTTAGACTCCCTTTAGGCCAAGATAGATCATAGTATGTGCAGTCCCCTCAATAGAATGCAATAGCGTCAATTAGTCTTAGACTTCAGTTGCATTCAGCTGCACAGGAACAAGAGTTTAGCCAAGAAATTATGTTACTTTGTTCTTGCAACCTTCACAAAAGGGGCTGTTTGCAACCCATTACATGGTTATCTTACTGTTGATTGTTTAGATAGCCCGATTCCACTAAAAAGCACAGACTGTATATTGGAAATAAAGTTTTCTTCTGTTATTCTGAAACTTGGTAGATATATAGAAATGTATTATGCTATAATTCAGTGTTGAGTGGGGAGTTTATAATGGAACAAAGTGCAATCAGATTGCATTCCTATAACCTAGGACATCATCCAAAACCTTGATTAGTTTCTATTTCCAGTAATATAGTAGACTTTCCAGGATTGACTTAGCTTGTAGAGTGGTAAGTGAAATAGATGTCCTTGTAGGCATCAAAGATGTACCTGTTCAGTCTCTAATACGCCCATGAAGAGAAAATCTAGGTTATGAGTTACCATGTTATTTTCACTGACATGTTACAACAGGTTTTAAGAGACATCATTAGGAGGCAAGACAAGACATGTTTCAAAGAACTGTCCTCTGTGGACCTGGATATCTATTAAAATAATTGTTGGAAGACTTAAAAGATGTAATGTTGCATCTTTAGCTTCTCTTAATGGGTTTTCCATTCACTGCAATGCACAGCTGCTAGAGTGTATTTCTTTCCCTCCCATTTATGAGAAGCTGGCTGCTTTGGGTTATCAGCTGTGTTGACACAGATCTGTAGGGATCGTTAACTTCCTTGGCAGGCCTCCAAGTAATCAGAGCCACAATCTAATCTCTCCTGTTATAGGTGTTCATTGCTATCCCAGTTGCGAAAAGTATACTACAGTCATTTCAATATGTTAACTCATTTTTTTTTTTTTAATATAAAGTATCCTGTAAATTATAATTCTCTCTCAGAGTTTTGGAACTGGATTTCTGCTTCTTTATGATTTTCTTTAATCGAGCATTAGTTTGATGGATCTGGTGAGTCCAAGAGAAACTGCGGGAATGTTGATGTATGGGTGATAAATCATGAGCCAACTGCTTCCAGTTATACTCTTCCTGCCAACTGACTGTGCTGAACTATTAATCTTATTTTGGGACGTGCAATTTGTAGAGGAATAATTGTGTTCAAATGAGTAGGTACCATTGTTATAAAAAAAACCCAACTAAATACATTGTAACATACAGAAATGCAAGTGACTTACAAAAGTAGAAAAAAAAATATTCCTAAGCCAAGAAACTTTAACCCAGACAAAAATTCTTCCAGAGGTGATCAGCACTGTACTGCTCCTAAAAAGCTGACTGTCTGGAGCATGTAGTGAGTAGATCTTGAGAGTCCAGTTGATAAGAAAGAAAAAATTTACCTCCAACTTAGAAGATGGGATGAACAGAGATCTTCAAAGTCGTCAGATACTGAATGCTGACCCAGATAAAATGGAGCAGGACGTCTTGGATCATTCACTAGTGTTCAGGATATTGGAAAATTAATGGGACCTCCATGCTCTCCATCTGCAAGCCCCCTAAGCTATTAAGACCTTGTGGTGATTTTTCTGTCTCTTTTTCTCTTAGCACTCTTTGAACTGCTATAGCTCTTAGAATACTTTCAAAATATATTAATGGAATGTGATGAGAATATGAAGGTTATTATTATACCAACTGTGAAGTAGCAAGAAAATTACAGAAGAATCTAGAAGAAGTACCCGTCATTACATAGTGAGAAAAAGATGCTGGATTGTGTAATGCAGGCAAAAATCTCATTTAGTTATAGTTCCATTCAGAAGTCTTTAGCGAGACGTCTCTTAATGTGAATCTGAAAGAAGTTGGATAGGTTTGGTTTTTTTTTCCATTTGCTACAGTACTGAATTCATTATGTGGTGATTTCGTATTCCAGATTTAGACACCATGAAAACAGCTAATCAGAGCTACAAAGACAAGATTAATTGGTGTTAATTTCCAAACATTAGTGTTGGAATTTGCTTGGCTTAATATGTCTAGACTTAAAATGATAGGAAATAAGTTGTAGTGGTTGAAAAAAAATAAAATAGATCAGTCTTACACAGGATAAATGGTAGCAAAATTGGTTAAGTAGTAATCTCTGAGAATTTTTTTTTAACATTCAGAAAATTACTGAAATGGTTTTGTGTCTTATTTGTGTTTTTTCAAAATTGCCAAGTTGATCTACTTACATGGGAGCACAGAGCATTTCAAAGTTATCATCTTGGCCAATATGCGGTGATAACTCCTGAGGTTGTTCCACTGTTTCTGGCTACCATTTGATGAGTACATTTGAATTCATTGCAGTCCTTTGGCTTTTTAACTTTCCGAAGCTGGTAAAGATCAATCCATGTTTCTGCCATAAAAACAGCTGAAAGGGGGGAAATAAGAAAAAGAATTAAATGTCAGAGTCTTTTACACTAACGGTGTTTCTTCACAATAGCACAACTTGGGGTAGAGAGGTCTGGACTCAGGCTTGGTACTACATACACTCTTCAAAATAATACTGGGAGGTTTATGAAATCTAACCATTGTACTCCTGAGTCTCCAGGTAGCTTTTTAAACCCTTGACTTCAATAGGTGATGGAAAAGAGGAGAAAGTAAAGCAAAAACTCAAAAGAAGCAACATGAAGTGCATGTAGAAGGACCAGAGAAATGCAGGAAAGGACCCAGTAACTGCTGTAGAAAGGAAATTAGACTTATGTGGTTGCATTTATGTTTGGGAGGAAGATGCAAAATGCTGCTTGCTGCTTGATGAGGATGATTTGCAAGAACATCTCTGTACTTTGTAGAAACACTGAAATCTGAATTGGTCCAACAAATAGAACTATCCCTCCAGGAATAATCTTTCTAAATTTCTGACCTTAGTCTACAAGGAGGGGAAAAATACAGCAACTATTATAATACAATTTCAGAGTGTATTTATAGAAATTAAAACTTTATTCTGAAATCTTTGTTACTCACCTGAATAGATACTGGAGAAGCAGATTTAGGGTCATGCTGATGGCAAATGGTGCACGGTTGATAAAGAGGACTGTCTCTGTAGTAGCTGCTGTATGGATATGAAGTCTGAAGAAGATGGATAAAAATGTGTTTTGCATAGCAATATGCAGTAATCTGTGGAAAGACCCTCTATTTGTTAAGTAACAGGATGCTGTGATTTCTTCAAAAGAAACTTGTTTTGCTCTAATTATGGGGAAATAAATTAATTCCAATATGGATTTGACTGAAAATGAATCTGAGGCTCTATGCAGTCTACTGCAGGGTCCTCTTGTAATGTCCCAAATATGACAGGATGTAATTTGCCCTAGAAGAAAAATGTTTGCTAAAACCTAAGTCTGAGTTCTGTCTTTTCTTTTAGTCTACATCTGCAAGAGTTCACTAAGGAGGTTAGTAATTAGTGTAAGATGCATAGTCATTGCAGAGAAGTGAAAGAAAAGAAGTTGCATTTAAACTATCCTTTACTTTTGGAAGGAAGCATCCATATAGACTTTGTCTTGCATACCTCCCTTGTATTTGCCTTAACATCCTGCTTTAAGGAAGCCAGTGATCTGAGCCTTACACTCTCAAGAATTTCTTCTCATTTTTACATGAAGCAAATTGAAATCTAATCAAGTAGTTTGGAAATTATATTTCTTTTGTGTTTTTTTTTTTTAAATAATGTGTCTCCCCATCCCTCCAGGCCCGTTGTGTTTTAACACATTTGATTTATCTTGATTGATCGATTTTAATAAGCTAGGTGCTGAAAAATCAAAGTGGCCAAAGTCTTATTCAGTATCTTAGGTAGCTTTAAGTTAATACACATAGAATCATAGAATGTCCTGAGTTGTAAGGGATCATTGAGTCCCATAAGGATCATCGAGTCCAACTCCTGTCCCTGTACAGGACAATCCCACAGTTCACACCATGTGTCTGAGGGCGTTGTCCAGTCTCTTCTTGAACACTGTCAGGCTTGGGGACATGGCATATGACACAACTACCTTGTTACTTGACCAACAACTCAGTTGCTGTTGTGTTGGGGTTTTTTTTTCTTGCAGAAAATGTTTGGTGTTTTGTGTGTGTGAAGTTTGGGTTTTTAAAATTTTTTTCATTTACAGACCCCATGTTTCATTTTTATACCTTATGAACTGATAATTTGGCATTGTTAATACATGATGAGCATTTTGTGCTCTGTTTGATAAAACTGTTTACTGGCTAGGGGGAAGCAGATGTTGGGGGAGGAAAGTGGTCTTTTGAATTGTAGAAATACCACTGGATACTGAGCTCGGTAGGGAGTGAAAACCCCACTTCTACCAGCCCTAGTAGTGGTTGCCTTTGCAGTTTGTGAAGTCTGTCCTCACATATGTGCCGTGTCTGAGGGGGACTGGGCTCCCTTGTAACCCCCCTGCTGCGGTTGTGTCTCCCCGTCAGGCTCAGAGTCTTCCAGCAGCGCTGGCTCCTCAGGATCCTTGTCACGAATACATCAGCCTCTTCAAAGTGCATCTCTTGTCCCTGGGGTGACAGCCAGCTCTTCAGGCAACGTGTCCTACCCTGAGAACGGGATGAGTGGCCAGGTGGCCCCCAGCAACACCAGCTATATCATTCTTCCACTTGAAGCTGCAGGCATACCGCCTGGCAGTATCCTGCTCAACCCACACACAGGTCAGTACGATGCTCTCTTGCTTGGTCCTGCCCTTTAGTGTTTCTGATGTCATCTGAGGAACTGGCAAATTTCATGTTTCTAGAGGTATTTTCCTGGAGGCATTTTATGAGGAAGCAAGCAGCAAACATACGTAGAAATGATATTTGGCAGGTTGTTTTCTTCGAACCTGTAGGCAAAGCTGGATTGGTTTTCTGAGGCTGTTGTGGCACAGCCAATGTGAAGTGATGCAAAGCACGCTGGTGTGGTCCCAGGCAGGATATTCATCTGGTAAAGTCCTGGCACTCTCTGGCTGTGAATCCTCTGAGATCCCATTAGCTTCAGTAAGGACAGACTCTCTTCCATATCAGGCGTGCTGAGATATGGTGCAACTGAAATACAATGCTCAAAGTTTTAGAGATTGTGCTTAACAGCAGAACAACTTCAAAAGGCTTAGAGGCTGCATTTGAGTTAGCACTTCAGAGTTAATTTCTTTATGTGATTAGCAATTGTATTTAAATACAATATTTAAAATTTTTCTGATAAGAGAAAGTCGTAATCTCTTCAATTCCGCATCGTGGCCCTGGTAGTTATCAGCACTGGTGCACTTGAACGAGGCATTCACAGTCACCCAAGGACTGTGGACACTTCAGAAGCCACTCAGCTTGACCTTGAGAGCTTGCTGAAAATTTAAGGCAATTTGTTTCCTCCTTTGTCCAGATGAAGTCTGGATAATGTTACACTATTGCTCCCCATGGTGTTGTACTGACAACATTAAAAAGGTTGTGGGAGGTTGAGAGTGTGATGCCTCTGCAGTGATTTAGACTATTTCAGTGACCACGACTAGCTGTGCTGTCAACTTTAGCTGAGTTATGCTGGGTTTAAAATAACAAAGCCTACAGTGCGATGTATTTTCCCTTATACTGGGACCTGAGAGTTGAAATCCAAAATACTTTTTCAAAGTCCTTAGTAGAGCATTCAGGAGCTTTTTATTTGGGTATTTTTATTTATAACCAGCATTTTACTTATATTACACCCCTGTGTTCCAATATTTTGATGCAAATGCTTAAAACTTATTTGTGAGTCCACTACTAAAAATACTTTTTAGTCAGAATGCGGTCAAGAAAAAGTAGAAGTTGAAGTGTCTAAGAAAAACACAGCCTTGACAAACTATTAAAACTAGTTTTCCACAGACATTTAGAGATAGTAGTATCTTGGGCTGATCAATATGTATCAGCATATATAACATCAGGGAGGGTTCCTGTTTGGTTAGACTCAGATGTGATAAGTTCTTCCCAGAGAGATTATATAGAAAAGCACATGTTTGTGCAAGTTACTAAAGCCTTTACTATTTATGTGTACATTTTTTTTTTAAGCTATTACGTTATGGACACCAGTACCTAATACTGTCAGCATAAATGGAAAATTACTCGGAGGAGAGGATAAAATGGGAGGTGGGCATAAGACAAAACCCATAATTAATAATTTACTAATTTATTTTGTTCTGGTAGTTAACAGTTCTGTCTGTAACGCTGGTATTTCTTGTTCAATACAGAAGGCCACATTTTGTGTGCTATGTGGTCCATTCCCATACAGAAGTCAGCAGGCCTAGGGAGAAGTCCATCTATAATTCAGGTGATAGGACTGAGAACAACAACTGAAAGGAACCGCTGCTGCTTCAGGCCCACAAACAGCTGAGAGGTTGTGCTTGTTCCCAGCCATGGCAAGGGCACAAGCTACAGCTCACCATACTTATAAACCAGAAGAACTGTTTAGGAGGAACATCTCCTACAACTGCTTTGTCTATTTAGCAATTTGCAGCAGATAGCTCATATTTTTCCCCAGGAGTCTGTCTGCCACAGGTATGATCCCTTTCAGTACTGTCACTAGACCAGAGTACCTGATCTTCCCTCCTGGTGTGCCTCATTGTCTGCAGAGGCATAATCAAAAGCTCCGTGTATGTCAGTATGTTTAGCATTCAGGAAGTAAGTGCTTTTGTGTACATAAAATTTTGCATTTCTTTAAAACCACATGTTTTGTTTCTGTAGCTCCCTTGTAAATACACACATAATAAAGAAAATGGAGGAAGCAGACTCTTCTAAAGACAGAAATTCTTGTCTCAGACTTACAGCTTCACACTGCTACCTGTGCCAGAAGTCAGGCTATACTGTAGCATCTACTGCGTTTTTAACATGCAGCAAAATACATGCTGCAAATTTGTCACTCTTTGAGCTCAGAATCTTTGCATCTTATTAGAGTAATGTTACAAAAGAAGCTCCATAGGGAGGAGACTGAGATTGCTGGATGCTGTCATCAGCTATCAAGGTGATGGATGCTGTCAGAAATATAGATGAAGAGAAGACAGTTTAAAGAAAAGGAAAAAGGAGCTTTGTTTCCTCTAATGAATAGATTCTCTTTCCCTATGTAACACCATTCTTTAGCTCTTTCTTTTCCTCTTGCAGAGAGACTACTTCCAATCATTTTTTGATCGTAACACTGTGTGCTTTAAAGATCTTTGCTTCCTTTCACGTGACATAGTCACCGGCTGTGCAAGCCTCTAATGACATCCACAGATGCTGTCAGTATCTCCCTGATCTGATTATACCTCTCAACTCCTTCTCAGGTGTTGATCCACACTTTCTTTTCCATATCCACAGTTTCCTTTGTTTCTTCTCCTTCACCAGATAGAGAATCTTCTTGCTTGCTTTGGGAAAGCACATTTATGTGGCTGTGCTGTTTTACTCTCCATTTCACCTGCTTTACCAGTTTGTTTTACCCTTTAAAGGATTCCTCTTGACAAGTTCTCTGACTTAACCTCTTTGACAGTGTAGGAGCATTTATGTTTCATTCTTACTCCTTTAAATGACATCACAATTTTTGCCCTTCTATCAAGGCCACAGTTCACAATTTACAAATGTCTTCCCTGTTACCATCTGATCTCTCCTTTTCATTTCTTATTTCAAGATTTCTTTATGAAAGGTCTTTCTTTTCCAGCATTGCTGACCTTTTCTCTTCCAGTTCTGTCACCCGCTGAGCCACAGGACTTGCTCTTTACAGCTTCCCTTGAGTGTCTAGCATGGGTTTCGGGACCCTGTTATCCCACTCACTCAGTCCGATTTTCGCAGTCTCCTAAAGGACTTCTGGAGCCCGAGACCCCCAGATCTTGGGAGTCTATAATGTTGTCACCTGGTGCGTTCATAGCAAGAAGCAGGAAATTGGGCAGTGGACAGAGCTGCCCCATGCTTCTCTTCTACCCATTCTAATCATGACCTTTCTCACTGGGAGTGTGAGACGAGTCCAGTATAATATAGCAACCTCATCCAGAAAGCCTTCATGCTTTAGAGAGAGAAGGTGAGGTTTATTTATATGGTGTTCCTCATACATTTCTGACCATGATAGTTATGAGGAAGAGTAGAAGGCTGAGTAGATAGAACAGGTAGAGAAACTCATGGTATACAAATTAGAAGTTAATTGTTTCACTAGTGCTCTCAGTCACTAAATTCCTCCAGATCTCCTATCTCAGATATTCAGACTTCAGTTACCTACTTTAAATGTTATCACTTCATGCCAAAGTTAGGGTTTTTTTTTTTTCCTCGTGGAAACATCTGTAATTCTTTTGATTTATGAATTTATGATGGAAGTGAAAAGAAAACCAAGGTCATGGAAAACATTTTCCCTAAAGAGAAATACCATTTCTTTTTTCATTGTAAGACAATGAGTCGGGTAAGCTTTTTAAAAAAAAAAAAAAACAAAAACCAAACATTACTTTTGCAAGGTTGTTTCCCCCAGCTAAAATATCTGAAGCAAAAATAATTCAGCAACTTAGTAGAACATTGGACAGAATTTGTCCCATATATAAGAGATTTTCAAAGACATCTTGTTTCTTCCTTGATGACTTTCAGTACTGCCTCCTCTAATTACATAGGCTACAGGTCTCAAAAGGACAGCACTATGTTATTAGAATGTGTAAATAAATTAGTAACAAGGTGAGTGAGTTTGTTTGGTTTTTTCCCTTCCATGCAAACAACAGTGTGTCAGGAGTAGTTGTGTACATTTGACTGCTGTTGTGTAGCGGTAAAATATACATGAATGTTCTCTACCTCCGGTGTTTGCTCCAGAGTTCAATTTTAATATTAATTGATTCATCATGGAATGACTTAAATGTAACCATAACACTTGAATAATCTTATAGCCATGGTAACCTTCCACGCATTCCTTGGAAGGCCATACTGCCAAACCAAATATCTACTGTCTGCCTTGCCTGCAAAAAAATATAAAAAAAATAAAATAAAATAAAATATATATATGTATATATATGTATAAATGGTGGAGACTGTAATGAGGCATTGAGAGTGACAAGCATTTGACTGTTGTAGCAGGTCAGCTAAAGAACAGTCATCTAAAGCAAGGCTGTATGATTTCATACAGAAAACAGTGCGTTCTTAAAAGTGTTCAGCAAAGGCAGAGTGTTTTGTTTCAGGTCAACCGTTTGTAAATCCTGATGGGACTCCGGCAATATACAATCCTCCCAGTGGCCAGCAGACGATGAGGAGCCAGATGGTGGGACAGTCTCAGCAGCAGCCTTCATCCCAGCAGCCTCAGCAGGTTCAACAGCCACAGCAGCAAATGGCAAGTCACCTCGTCACACAGGTAGGTGTGGTGGCCATTGGGAAAAGAGAAGAAGCTCTCAGAGGGTACAAAGGTTGACCTAAAGGGTGGGAGGGAAGGACGCAGCTAGGCAAAATATCAAGATGTTCTTTTCTTTTGAAACAAGTGAGGCCCATGAACTGTATTTTCAATGTGGATGACACAGATGGGGAAGGAAGATTCCTTTTTCAGTTCCAGTTAAATGATGATTTCATTTTGAGAAGGGCTGTTAAATGAGTTGCTGTATGTCTACATAAATTTATTTTGCAAAAATCACCCGTAAGTGAAAGCTGAAGCACTCATGCTCAAAGTATTGCAGTCTGTAATTCTCTGTCCAAAGAGATGAGGACCTTTTCTTGTCCCTTTAGACAGCAGTGGGGTTAAATGAAAGAATCAAGTCCAATGCAGGGCTCTACGAACTCTTCCGTGTCTGGTTATATCAAGCCTTAGCTGTGGGTAGCGTGCTTTCCAAGCACTCCTGCCCCAGACCGTGGGTCTTCTGCCTGTGCCCCATGTTCTGGCCATGACCCTGCTCTGAGCGAGAAGCTCTGGAGCTGCAGTAGGAGAGGGAAGGGCAGAGCAGCGTAGTTTGGGCACGGTGCCACTGTACGTCGGCTCTTTGGCCCCTGGCCTGGCCGTGGCTTGTGGCCAGATGCGGCTGAACATGGGCAGCAGGGTTTGGGTCTGGTTCAAACTTTTGTGGATTGTGAGCTTGCTCTCTCAGAGCAGAGCAGGTGAAGGAAACTACTCAAGCAAGGATCGTACGCGCTGCTTAGTCACAGAGCAGCCAAGACGTGCTATGGCTCTTGTGTGGCTTTATAATTTGGCACGGTTTCATCCCAGGCTACCCAGAAATAAAATGTTTAAATTCAGTGAAGTTGCTTTGATTTTACTGGGACTTAAGTGTGCTTCTTATTTCTTGATTTGG
Organism: Nesoenas mayeri; assembly: GCF_963082525.1. Classification (NCBI taxonomy): domain Eukaryota; kingdom Metazoa; phylum Chordata; class Aves; order Columbiformes; family Columbidae; genus Nesoenas; species Nesoenas mayeri. The sequence goes on from NC_137543.1 coordinate 112,817,010, forward strand.
TCTTAGCAGTTTTAGAAGATAGAGGTAGTACCAAACCTGTGTAAGACTCAAGTTAAGTGAGAGGTTAAAATGAAAGGAGTAGTGAAACTAGCTAATCCAAGGTAATAGCGCAGTGGAAAAATTATTCTTTCACTTAGATAAACATCTGTTCCAAGCTGACAGGCCTGTCTCTGTTGGTTATTCACAACCTGTTCTGTGTCATTTTTTTTAGCTATTGTGTTCTGTCAAAGCAGCTTTAAAATCATTATTCCTTTGCCTATGACACACTCGGAGTTAAATCAATCATTATCAGCAAAATTCAAATATACACTTACGCTGTGCTGTTCTTCCATTTTATTTCTGGAAATTAAATGTAGAATCATAATTTGGCTTTGCCTCACATCTGTAAAAAGAAAGTGTAGCTGTGGTTTTATTTAATCAAACAGCCATCAAATATATGAAAATAGGCAGAAAAAATCTGTAATAAGGAATTGTTTAGTATAAGACTAAAATAAAGACTAAAATCGCAGTACTTGACCTCTTGTATTTAGGCTGTCAATGACTCACCTGCGTTTTCAGAGCTGTTTGTGATCTTTGTTCTCAGTAATGGAGGTGGTGGTTGTTGTTGTTATCTATCTCTAAGTAGGTTGTATTTATCGTCTTTCACTGTGTTTATTTTGCAGCCTGTTCAGGCAATGCAGCCATCTTCTCAGTCAGTCCAGTATCCAGCAGTTTCTTATCCTCCCCAGCATCTCCTGCCAGTCTCTCCAACGCAGCAGTTTTCTGTGGTACTAATTTTTGTTTGTTTGTTTGTTTTCTTGAGGTTGTGTGTGTGAGCATGAGTATGCCCAAGGAGAACCTCTGGGGAGCACTGTGAGTGGTGTCCCATATGAGACCCTCATCTAAATCCCTCTTTGTCTTGACACTTTTGGTACTAACAAGCATTTTGTAAGAGCGTCCCTATTGACTCTGGTTAACTAAATAATCTGGAGGATAATGTGAGGAGCAAGGCACTTTACCTGGTTAGCAGAGCCTCCAGAAAAATGTTTTGTTGTGCCTGCGATAGGAGCTTGTGTCTCCCCACTTTACGTCAAGGGAGCTTGAATTGCTAGCTTGAGCATTTGAGATTTGGATTATCTCCTTTTATATCCTCAAGGACCAGAGAAGAGACCTCTAGAAACCGTTATTTTTTTATTCTACATTGTTTTACTAGTATACTAAATCCACTGCCTGGATTTATTCCTTGATGATACCAGCGCACTTGGAAAACAGAGTAGTGGTGAACCAGCTGCAGAAGGTGTGGTACGCTATTCATCATGACAAAGCACCGATGGACATGTATAATAAAAATAAATAGAGTACTCTTTGGGAGTCTGAATCTGGGTTGTTGCTTACAGAGCTAGGATTATACTGTTGTAAAATTAAGCTGACATTTTAAGAGGCACTACAAGTTGTTTTTTCTGTTATTTTTTTCTCTTGCTCTGGTAGTCTTGTTTATTACTGATTTTTTTTGTTTGTTGTTTGTTTTTTTTTCCCAAGGTAGAGATGTCGTGTAGTTATAGTAAGAAATGGAAACAAAGCTGAATGGATCCTTGCAGCTAAAATAATGTTATTAATACCTGGTAGATGAGCGGTATCATTTAAAGGACAATAAAAAAATGTTCCTTGCTGAACAGAAATTGTGTATCTCAGGGCTAATTATCTTCAAAAGTGTCTTGTAGGCATCTCAGGTTGTTCTAAGTGATCGTCGTAAGAAAGCTAGTATTTTTAGTGGCTAATTTAATAATGGAACTTCACCTGAATTAATGTCTTCAATGTACATTACATTATATACACAATGTCAAGATTACAGGGTTTTAAAGCTCTTGGTCTCTGTTGTGCAAATCCAGAGACATTCCAGGCTCAGTGAAGTTTCTTGTAGAATCTCTTTGCAGTTATTTGCTATCCAGGTAACGAGTATCCTAGCTTTTTAAATAAACAACTGATGTGCCTGATGTAGGATGATGATAAATTTAATAGCATTATTTTTTATACCACCTGAAGGTGTGCCAGGAGTGTTTAAAATTTTGGCCCATGGTATCTGCTTTCAGAGTGGTAGAGTGAGTCTCTGTGCAGTCTCTGGTAGTGCTTCCCATAAACGAACTTTTTTTCGCTATTTTGAAGTTTCCTGCCAATAAATACATTGTGCAGGGTGATTTGGGAGCATGAACACCACAGGGATGCGAACAAAATCAAAGAGGCTCTTTTTTAAAAAATTACATGGATGTTCTAAGTGGAAAGCATTTTTATAGTGCTTATTCCCTATCTTTGAGGGGTATCGGGAGGGGACCATAATCTGCATATTACCACACAATGGAGTTCTGTGCTGGATTTATTGCTGTATAGTGTATGTTTTAATTGTGAGTATTTAAAAATCACATAATGTGGACACAAACAAAAATGCACAGAATCACATTTGTAAGTCTTTGACCTTCACAGAATATACTTGAGAGCATTGATTAGCAATGGATCTTTTTGTGAGACTGAACAGATACTGTTTAGAATCCTTGTATCATTACCAGCATGTAATGAGACTTAGGTCCATTGACTTGATTTGGTACGTTCATCCTACCATAGATTTTTTTTTTTTTCCCCTTCCAGTCAAATAAAGTACTTTTTTCTTTCAAACTCTGAATAAAAATCCTTGAAATAGCAACCGAAGGCTTAGCTTTTTTTACTTTCTCTATGTTTACAACCTTGGATTTTCAAAACAGTCCAAAAAGGAAAAGGTCTCCACCTGAATCCTACTGAATTCCTCTTGGGATCCTTGTGAAACACAGGTGAAATTAGCAGCATGTGTTTGGCTGAGGAATTCTGTGTTTGTGGAAAGAGGTATTCATAATACTATTTTCATGCCCTTTGTGTTTAAAATGTCTTCTTTTGAACACTGTAAAAATTCACTTGTCATTTTAGAATAAAAGTGGGGAGCAGAGTAAAAGCCAAAATAATGGGCTTCTGTGCTGAGCAATGCCATTCACCCTGCAATCTGGAAGTCTTTGTCATTTGGCATTTATAGTGATTTTCATTTTAGTCGCCTCCATTTTTGTAGATATCCATGCAAAGTTTGGAACATACTTGAGCTGAGCGATTCCTTCCCCCCGCCACGTGTTCTGTTTGAACCTGTTTTGTTTTGCTATTTTGCATGTCTACTGCAAACATTGTGTCTGCATCATTTCCTACTGCCTTTTACCCTGCAGCGAGATGACATGACAACACAGTTTAACCAGATGAGCTTAAGTCGTCAGTCATCAGGAGACAACTCCGAATCGCCTTCTGGTCCTGTCTACCCATCGCCTCTCCTGCAGCAGCCTGCCCAGCAGCCGGGTTATATTATGGCTTCCCCAAGCCAGCAGCTTCCTCCAGGAGGCTTTACGGGTTCAGGTCCACCAGTATCCCAACAAGTGCTGCAGCCTCCACCACCGCCCCAGGGCTTTGTGCAACAGCCACCACCACCTGCTCAGGTAGGCAAAACCTTGGCTGCCAGTTTGGCAGGGTGCCTGTGATGACATCAGAAAGACAATATTAAAACATAAATCTAGATTTTAGATTTTTATTTTTTTTCCCCTCCTCGATAAAAGCTTAGCAGATTTTTAGGCAGCAGGAAACTTGCAAAGACTGCCGTTTCTGGGGTTTCAGCAATTCCTTTTCTATCCTCAAACCATTTTCTGAACATATGTTCGTACTCCAGGACACATCTGCACATGAATATGAAGGAAGAGGGTGAGTAAATACCCGTAGTCCTTTTTCCCTATGTTATATACGAAAAGAGCAACATGCACATCAGCCCAGGTAGTCGTTAATCATATTTAATTGACTCGAACATGTGAGATGTCACAGATCAGTAATTTTAACTCTCTTCCTGAAGACTGATTATGTTTTACTGTTCACTACCAAACATCTCTACTTGTCTCCTGGGTACCTTTACGGAATATTGAACGTGATTACTGTCAAGAAGTAAAATGCACAGATGACTTTCTGGCCCATTTTCAAGACATGCACTTTAAAAAGCCAAATTTCTTTATCCAATTATAGGTAACTTTATTTAAACTCTACTTTAAAATGGTATTAATAGTATTTCTCCTGATTTCATTTTTAGGCAGCAGGAAGAAAATATATAAAACATAAAGTAAAAAAACTTCACCACTTCTTTTAATGTAAAAGTAGGGTAAACTGTATTGATTTTTTTTGTTCGCCACTCCTTACTGAAGAACTCTGATTGTGTTTGTTAATGGGATTCTGTGTTGACACAGTAATGACGAATTTATACTGTTATAATGTTTTAAGTGGGCTAGAGATCTAGTTAATTAGTTCACTAATTAACAGTAGAAGAAATCTGGATGCTACTGGATGCTCACATCCCATAGAGGACTGTGACATCCATTTTCTGTAAGAAATTCTGCAGTGCTTTTTCAGAGAGAAGGCTTGCAAAAAATAGTTTTTAAGGAGCTAAAATTCAGTATGATGTGATTGTAATAAAATATTGTTAGGAAAAGATTTCTCTGTTTGCCCAATGTAGCACTTTAAAAAAAAGAAGTGAGGAAAAAATGATGTAAAGAGCAGAATCAGAATCCCCTGATTAAATCTGTCTTCCCATTTAGACCGTGTATCCGAAGTGAGTAGGTAGAGGCTGTCCAGGCTTCACTCTCTGTGCACAACCCCCAGTGCCCTCAGTGTTTTCTGGCATCACTTAATCAAACCTCATGACACTTCTAGTGAACCAGATAAACGCGAGCACCTCTGTTTTACAAGCTGTCACTGCAGCAGGCGAAGCGACGTGGTTCCCGGCCCTGTGGGCTGGGGTTTGCTGCGGGAGCGAGGGGGCCTGCAGCACCCTGGCATAGCGTTACTTTGTGAAACTGTTTTCATTCATTAATACTTACTCTGGTGCTACTGCAGGGACAGATTACCTCCTTCAGAGGACAAGTGAGGAGAAGGAGCCTTTTCATGTGTAGGCTGCTGTTGAACCAGTACAGTATTGGTGTGTCTAATGGCCTCATGTGTCTGTCCATACCTCAAATACAGCATGTATGGGCACTTTCCTCCTACATTGTAACAAAGTGGAAAGTTATTGAGGGCAGAAAAATACCTCTTGGGTTTGCAGCAACTTCTGTTATTTTGCTGGGGAATGGTTTGTCTTCAGAGGGTGTAGAAAGGTGAGGAATTCAGTGCTGTCAGCTTCTTCTGCATCCACTGCACCGCACACACCATTCACCTCCAGCTTGTCACTATTCCAAAATAATCCTTGTCTCATCCAGATACCTGTATGGAAGAGGATGCAGGGGGAAGTCAGTCCCTGCTGCCTGTGTGGCTGTACTGTGAAAGTGCAGTGGTCTTGGTCTGCTGGAACATTGAGGGGGCAGGAGCTTTCGGCGTCCGTGTACGCAAATGAGAACTTCTGGTCAACGTTTCAAGTTTCGATTCGTTCTCTTCAGCCCTAAAATGAGTCATGGTGGTTTGGGTACTACTTGTAGCATGTGCAGCAAATAGGGGATCCCTCTTATCAAAAGATGAGCGAAGCCTTGGGAAATAGTAGTTCAGCTTTCTGCACAGGGCAGCTAGACCCCAACTCTGTGTCTTGCCCATGGCAAAACTTCACTCTGGCACTGTGAGCCATCTCAATCACCTGTTACTCTTTTGGGCTTAAATGCAATAGTAAAGCAGATGCCAAAGCCAAGGCAGGCTTAAAAAAAAAGGGGGGAGGCAATAAAAATGGTAGAGCATGTAGAACATTTTGTGATGCATTAATCAGTGCAATGCAATCAATGTTCTAGTAAGTTGGCTGTCATGCCCTGTATGCTGTTGGAAAATAGCATTGGGAACGTGGGTGGAGGTCCTGTGAGTATGGTCATTTCCTTTGGGAGCTGAAAGGAGAAGAAAGAAATGCCCTCCAAGCCTACAGATCCAGTGATACTTTAGTTAAATTATTAGCTTTTGTATTAAAGTTCAATTAAATGTTGCTCTACAGCTGCCCTCCAAGATTCTCTCCCCCAGCCTGTATCACAGCAGAAGCAGATTGAGTTTGAAATGTCATGCCTAAGAAGTGGCAAGAGGACTCCTTGCATTTCTTTTGCTGCTTCTTTCATCACAGCTGTTCCCCAGATAGACAACAGAGTTGTGGTTTAATAACCTGAAAATAATCATCTATCTTCATTCATCCAGTTGAGGAAACACAAAACTCAAAACAAAACACCAAAAAACAGCCATTACTCTGGTTTTACTGAAAGGAACTTTTAGCAGCAAATTCCTGTTTGCTTTGTGTATCACAAATAGCAAACATATGTCTTTACTTTCTTTATTTTCTTCTATTTTCCGTTTTCTTCTCTTTCTGATGGTTCTTCTATAGCACTTTTGGGCCCAGACTCTCCAACAAGGGTCCACATTTGGTTTTTGCAGGACTCTGTCATTGGTGCTTGTCATTGCTCTGCCTCTGCGAGTGAAGAAATAGGAAAACTGTGAGTACTATGCCAGTAGGAAAGCATACACTCCTTTTAAAGTTCTTTTCACCTCTGACTCATTGGCAAAATGATGTCCACAAATGAGGTGGCATGAATTCTTGGAGAGTCTGGGAGAAGTAATACACATGTTGAGGTATTTTTTTCACCTGAATTAATTTTGTGTCATCATTTTAACCATCTCTTTGCAAAAGCCCCCTCCTATAGAGTGCATAACTACCATAAGACAAAATCTTTATTCATAGCATGTCTCTTCTAGGAAACTTGTTATGAAAAAGACTGGGGAGTCATTGCAAGTGACTGGATCTTTCCTTGATGATCTCAGAAGATGACATTGAAGGACAGGCCTTTAGCTGTGCACAGGCCATTATTTTTTTGTTACTGTTATTGTAATTATTATGGAGGATTGGGGGTAGGGGAGGGGAAGAGAAAAATCCTTGAAGAATGACTGATCCCAGTCAGGTACTGGGAAAAACAATACCTCCATGTGTCCTTACATCACTGTGGTGTTCGTTGCCTTCATTCCCGTTCATGCATCTGTAGCTGCCATTAGCAATAGTGTCATCATCACTAATCAACTGGATGAAGCTGTTCATCCAAACATAAATCATTGTCAGTGATGTGAAGAGAAGGTGGGATACCTGTCTGATGGCAGAATCAAGCTGTGAGTCAGTAGAGAGATAGGTTAGGAAAGCAATGTCAGTCTGAAAGTTGTGTGTAATCCTCTTCCATGAGGAAGTAACCAACATACCTGTGGACTCAAGGGATGCTGTTAGAGAGCAGTCTAAGGGAGACCCAGCCTGGTAATGGGTTTTGAACTGTAGGTGGGCAGAACAAAGCAGAAAGCTGATGCTGTATTAAGTCTCTGCCTGTCATCTAGAGACAAAGCGCATCAGAAAAAGGAAAAAGTAATGCCTGTTTGTGGCATTTCATGAGTGTCTCTGAAGTAATGTGCCCAGTTCTGTTACAGTGTTAGTTAAAGAAAGAAAATGCTATGTATGAGAGGAAAAATACAGATGTGTTGGAATGGTCAGTTTACAAATTAGGTGAGTATTCACCTTCAAAATAAGAATATCCATGGAGGTATGGACCATCTGTGAACTATTTTCATGGTATTTATTAAAGGGGAGTATTTTTCACAGTGTCAAGGATTATGATCAAGAAGCAATGCTTTTAGACTAAAGAAGGCAGAATTTATTTAGGTTGTGGTCTTAGAAGCACATTTAAAAAAATACAGGGGTTTTGGTTGGTTTTTTGTTGTTGAATAACCATGTAGCTGTGTCGGCATGCTTGTTAGCATAGTGGAAACCTCCTGTTTCTGTGAAGGAAATGTGTTAAACAAGCAGAAGGTCTAAGGTGAAATGGTTCGTTCACACGGGAAAGCAATTCAAATATAATTTGACATGTCAGTCAGCTGCTCAGCTGCTACAGAAATGTAATTTTTTTTGTTGAGAAGCACATAAACAGAGGTGTTAGTAACACTGATGTAATGAGAAACTAAAAAATTCAAGAGGGTCAGAGTAGACAATGTAAGTGATACCTGTTATCTCTGATCCTTCTAATTCCACTCTTCAGTAAAGTAATATCAGAAAGGATAAATAACATTTCAACTATTGGCATAGAGATGTACTCAAGACACATGAAAATAGATCCTTCCAGACCCTTAAACCACCAAACACCCAAAATTTCTGTGTGCATATTTTAGACCAAGACCTTCTTTTGATGTCTAATATCTTAAAAAAGCAAACAAAACAAACAAAACCACAAAAAAAACCCCAAACCAAACAAAAACCACAAAACGACACCAAAAAAACCAACCAACCAAACAGGCTCCCCCCAAAAAAATCCACAAAAAAACAACCAATGAACTAGAAAAAAACCCCACATCTCTTCTTTGCAAGTCATGTATGCATGATTACTAGCAAATTCATCCATTAATCTTTCTAAATGAAATTATTTTCTTACTCAAACTCCTATTACTAACATTTTTCAGCCTGATAGATTGCAGTGTGATAAGCTTCTAAACAGAGTATATGATAAACGTATTGCAATGAACTGAGAAAATGAGAGAAAGGGAGAAAATCCTTTGACTAACTGGTATATTATCTGTGTGATAAAAATAAATGTTTCCAAATTACTCTGAATGCTTCAGTGTATGTATATATATTTTTGTTAAGCATGTTTAACTATGAATCTCCTTTCAAAACCTATAGTCTTTAGGCTGTGTTTTAAAGTTAAAACCTACAGACTCTTTCCACAAGAGATAATTTGCATTGTTCTCATATGGTCCTATATTTTCAAATATCCAGGGGCTTGTCTGTGCCTGGAGAATGAGGAAGTTGAGGATAAATCAAATAAATTTAAATCCTTTAAGTGAGATTAAGCTGCAGCCAGGAGAAGTGAGAGTATTTCCAGAGGGGTTTAATATTTTTTAAATTTGTAGAACATGATAATAGAAAATGAAGAATATTTGAGAGGATGTCTGCTCTGTTCCCCAGCTTTGACTTGATGTAGGCTGAGTCTTCTCACTGCTTTCAGATCTCTTACTTGAGCGGTTTCCACAAGATGTGTTAATCACACTGAACTTGCCTGATTCCTTAATACCTTGCTATGATGTTTAAAGAGTGACTTTTGCTCCTTAAATGTCTGGGTCAACTTTCCTATACCTTCTGGCTTTTCTTTGCAGAGAAACAAATTCGTAATGATTTTATCAATTTTACAGAGGCGTTTTTACTTTTGTTAGTTTAGTCTCTAATAGCCATTAGGTGTCACTTGGTATTGTCTGGAGGGAGGTTAGTTTACAGCATTTTCCAGTCAAACATTATGTCTTTCTGGTATTCATTTGAATCTGGCTGATATTATCTGACGGGGGTACAGGATGGGGAAAAGGGAAAAAAAGTATTTCCATTGATTCAAGAGCAAATGAATAGACCTTGAAAGAATAAATGGGTATTCAAGCTCGGGACTGATAGGTGATACTGACTAAGTTGGTCTGGTGGCTGAGTCCCATTTTGTTGATCCTAATACTTTTCCCACCACAGTCACCCATTCAGTAATCTTCTGCTTACCAAATTAGCCATCCATACCCTCATCTCACCTATTCTTTTGTATCTATGCCTGTTCTCTTTCATCTGACATAATCTCTAGGAAAATTTCTGGTCTCTCTTCTGATGTCCTAGCAGTTTACAAACCTTTACTCTGTTAATGCTTTCTGAGTGATCAAGCTGAATGAGGCATTCCAGGAGCATTTCTTCCCTGTGAATAAAAGTGGCAAAAACACTTCTTACTTTCATATTAAAAAAACAAAACAAAACAGCATTTGTCTTTGTGCATATGTCTGAGTAGGGTAAATGCTAGACAGAAAGTAAAAAAATATTGTGTGATTTATAAAGGAATGCTGACAGATGTTGCAGAAGTCATGAGAATCAACGTTCTCCCAAGCCTGTGTCTTTCTGCATATGCTGCCAAACTCTGTCAGGTACCTACAGCATCCACTGCAGCTGAAAATGAAAAATTTTGAGTGCTTTGAACTTGCCACGGGTCGGTTGAAAACTATTTCGCTCAAATGTCTCAGTAACAGTGGTATAGCATGTGTGGGCAAAACCTTTAGTTCCAGTCACTCTCAAACTTCTACGTTCACCCCCGTGATAAGGTGATGTAGTACATGTTGCTCTGTAATGGCGATAAGAATAGAAAAAAGAAGCCTACCTGACAGATTTCTGACTCAGTGCCTACCCTCAGCTCCTGTAAGAAAACAACTACGATTGTTTTTTAAACTGTAATTGTATTCATACCAAGTATGAGAGAGGCTTTACAGTGAAATGTTCATGTAAGGAAGGAGGAAGCTGTTAAACAAAAGCGTGAATTGTTTCTTACAAGTGTTATGGGCACACACTCTCCGCCTTTCCCTCTATCTCACCTCTACATGTTTTTCTCCAGGCCATTCTTTGCTTAGAATTGACCGTTTTTTCCAGAGTTCACTTTATGGTTCGACATACTGCCTATACGTATTACGTTGTTCTGGAAGATGGTGTTTTCAGCTGGTTTTCTGCAGCCATTTGATATTTTACTGTAATTTCTTTGGTATATGTATGTAGCTTTTTATGCATCCTGTCCATTTTTGTCTCTTCTAATTGCAGTTCTTTTTCTTCTGTTTCTTAAAGTATCTGAGAAGAAGTTTGAACACTGATAGCCCTTTTCCTAGCAAAGCTGAAAGCAAGCAGCAGTTCTTGAAGAGACATACTGCAAACCTCTCCTCTTACTTTTACCACTAATATGCTTAACTTTAACTCATTCTCCTTCCAGTTCTGTATTTTCTGAATCTTTGATCTTTAAAGTCCATAGTTAGCTGCTGTTCCCTTTCGTTGCAGATGCCAGTGTATTATTACCCATCTGGTCAGTACCCTACCTCAACAACTCAGCAGTACAGACCCATTGCCTCAGTTCAGTACAATGCACAGCGGAGTCAGCAGATCCCACAGACTGCACAGCAAGCAGGTATTTACATCTGTTACTCATTTCTTCAGCTGCTCACAGTGCCCTTGCTGGTGAAACCTATTGATTGTGTTTTAATTTTGAGTTTGAACAGCAGAGGAGAAAGTTGGTCACTGTTCTGTTTGAAAACAGAGTGAAAATTACAAATTGATGAACCCTTTGCATGTTGATATGGAACCATGGAAGAGCAGGAGTTGTGTTCTCCAGCACTGCTGTCCTGTGCACAGTGCTGTGTCCTCAGTGTCGATGCTTCACATGATGGGGCACGGAGAAAGCCAGGAGGGAACTGGTGTGGGCGGTCACATTGCACGTTCAAGGCAACACTTGCACTTTGTCGTTCATCATGCAAACTCCCCAGGCATTTTTAAGACTACACAGTGGACAGGTATGCAGGGGCTGGTTGTGCTCCACCACCTTCTGCTCTCCCTGAGCTCAAGGAGCAGCAAGGTGGTCCATGTGGTTGGTGCCTGTCAGGACCAGCTCCCCGCAGCGATGTGCAGCTGGAAGGGGGGCCGTTACACTGTAAGAGAGTGAGTAGCAGGTCTCACAGTGAACCGGTCTCTTTTCCTACTGTGTCTTGCCACTCCTTATGACACCAGAGTAAGAGGGATGTAGGCAGAGTTGGGATGGTGTGTGTTGAGGGAGGGCAGGGATTGTGCTTGTGAAAGAATCCTCGCATTTCAAGGGAATAAACAGCTCTGGGTTTAGAGGTGGGGTTTTTTTCTGTTTTTTTTAAGTTGTTGATCATGTGTTTCTTTAGTGCACACCTCCAATCATAGGGTGTCTCAAACAGTAACTCCAAGGTGGGTGGGGGTTTTGTTTCCCAATAGGGCTTGCAATTACAGACATGCCAGGTAGGACAAAGCATTCATCTTTCTGTCTGAGTTTGGCAGAAACCTTTCTGAATGGCAAAGCATGTTCCCTGCAAAGACATTTATGTGAAAGTCTTTTAAGATGCAAGTCAAGAGCCCAGACGTGAGACATGAACAAGACTTACGGGGTCATCCAGCCCGTCAACCTGTCTGTAATGCGACTGTTGGCAATTTTGTTCACGCTCTCTCAGGCGCTCAGGGAAACAAAGACATGGCAAACACAGCTATAACTGAGCAATTGATTACTACTTCTTCTTTTTTCTTTTTTTTCTTAAAAAAAAAAAAAAAGGCAGTTCTATGTTCTAATAAAATGAGTGTTGTTTTGGTCAGTGTCTTGGTGACTGTGTCTGCTTTCATAACTTTGTATTTAAACATTCCTGGGAGAGAAAGGGGTGAGATATTGCACAGAGATCATCAATCTCTTCTGACTTTTCCTGCCTGACAGTCTGGTACCATATTTATTGTCGTTATATAGTGGGTCTTTGAACTTAAGTGCAAATCAACTTAGATGACATTATCTGAGTCTACTGTATTGTTATAAAACCATATTTATCAGTTTAATGCTATATCCACAGCCTAGTGGAGATTATGGCAAATGAAGTGCATAAGAGATGGTCTGAAGCACTTAAGTGATGTTCTGGAGAAGATCCAGCTATTTGATCTTGAGGAAATCCTAGTTTTAAAAATATAATGTAGCACAGGAGTTGTTATGTTTGAGTACAGACAATGCAGCGATGCAGATGCTAATTTTGTTTCTGTGTTTACTACATCATTTTCGTTACACGTTTGGAAAACATGAGTCAAGGAATTTGTGTAAAATATTTAGCACATCAGTCTTCTCCTGCAATTCGCTCTTCCAGCTGCCTGCTCAGTTGGAAACATTATTCTTCTCTCTTGTTTAAAAATGAAAACATTGTGACTATGGTTTAAACTCCCTGCTGTGGTGATGATTTTGAGCATTTAGCTGTTCTCAGATCTTGAGACTTGGCTGAGAACAGATTTGCCAAGCTGGTTCATTCCTTTGGGCTCAGATGCATCCTTTCCATTAGTCATTGTCCGAGTGTGTGATAAGCACGCCAGAAAGCAGCTTGCAGTTTCCTGTAGATCTTTTCTTGGAGATGGTGTGAAGATCAATTGAATTTATGTTCCATTGGCATTTGGAAAATAACTAGCTTTCCAAAAAGCCACATATTTTTTACAGCATTATGGTACCACAGTAGATGGACCAGTGGCACCTAAAGAGAGCAAATACCTTCCACCTTGTGCTGCAGCCTTTTGACAGCAGGGCGGGTGTGCTGGGGTGCACCTCTCCTCTTTCAAGCTGCTAATTTTGAGGAAACTTTTGAAACATGGTGTCATTGCAGCTTCCACCTCTGTGTCAAACGTGATAGAAATTAGATGTAGAGCTCAAAAATTTGCTCTGAGGGTTATCTGAGGAAAACTGTCAAGTGTAATCACACTCATTTTTCCTTCAGAAACTAGTTCTGAACACAGGAAAAACATGAAGAAAACATTTAAATCTTCCTAGAAAGTTGTATGTGATGGGAATACAGCAGTCAACAAGCAGGCGTTTCAGACTGCAGTTTTCCGTCCCGTGCAGACTTAGTTTCAGGTCAGCACATGAGCAGGTTGTGCAGGAGCTGGGGAAAACTGGGGGCAGGAAAATGAAGACATGAAGGAAAATAGCACTGGCAAAACTTAGCTCAGGTCAGGAATATTGAGGATGGGAAAGGGGGAAGAGGTGGGAAGAAGGCAGATGAAAAGATAAAAAATTTGCCTGTTTGGAGGAGCTTTTGGAAGCTTTCAAAGCAGCAGCAAGGAGTTCAGATCTTACTTTGCCCACTTGGGGCTGCAGAGGTCAAAGTTGGATCTAATGCCGGCAATTTGTTTTGATTTTTCTTAGAAAAGGTCTCTTCAGGAGTGGAGCGATGTTGATGACTTTTACAGCAAACGGCTAAAGTAAAATGTCAGCACAACATCTGTGATGGCTAAGGGAGCCTGTACTCTCTCGTGGCTCGGGAAGGAGAGCAATATTAAGTTAAAATGGCTCCAGGGCAGAAAAAAAGATGAGCTCACCTAAAATTCGATTAGAGCTCTGGCAGCAATAAATCATTTGGAAGGAAGGAGGAGAACTTTTTTGTGTTTTTATTTACCTTTTTAGTTTTATTTGTTTTCCTTAACTGCTGGTTTGTATGAGAACATAAGTGACCCACTTCTGGTAGAATCCTGCTACAGAGGGAGTTGTCTATGAGGTTTTTATAAAAACTTCTGCCTTTTGAATTATGTTCATTTCTGTTAAAGCAAAAAATGTGGTGTCTGACAGCACACTAGCGTGGTCTGTAAACAGAAATACCTTCATTTCACTCAGATACGTACCCTTGTTGCTCTTTTTCATTTGCTTCTTCTCCACCATTCTTGTGTCCAGTCCTGTGCAAGTCAGAGTTTTCCAAAATGTTGCCATTGAGTGGGGCCAGAGTCAAGCCAGCATCTGTCCCACTGTGGAGTATTTAGGACATCGTAGGTGGATTCTTTGGGTGTGTTCAGGAAGCTGTTCTCAAAAACAGGATGCTCATTTTTCAAACTGTGTGGATATGTTGCTACTACTCATTTCTGTACTCTATTTAGGATACTGTGGGATGTCCAGTTCTGTAACCACACAGAAGAAAACATTATTTCTGTATTCTCATCTAGCAGTACTCTATAAATTGCACTTCTAACATCATCAGTATTTAATTCTTTAGTAACTATCCCTATTTTTGTAGCTTTGGAAGCTTTCAATCCTAGTTACCGTGCTTGAATAGGAAAATAGAGATATACTGATGATAAATCAGTAGTGATTTGTATTTTACTATGATAGAAGATACCAGCAATGGGTTATTTTACATCTGTGTTTCTGTAGTTGCATTCACTGTAGCAAATGCTGTGCACTTTGATGATTTTTTTTAAGTAATTCATAAGCATGAGCTGGATAACTACATGCGTGTTACTTTGGGATATTACCATTCACAAATGAACAAGCTGCAAGAAATTATATTAATTTTTCCTACTTGGGTTCATTGTTTTATGTCTGCCTTGTGTTCCAGATAATTTCAGAATGCAACAGAAATTTTATGGGTAAAGTAATACTTAGATCCTCATTCAGGTCTGCTTCTAAAAGGCAGTCAGCTTGGTTTGTCACACAGTTGTAAGGTAAAACTCGATGTTGTGAGATTAAAGCCAAGACCACCTCTTTGTCTTCTGAAAGCATTTGTTGCCATAAGCTGATACTGAGAGGAAAAAAATAGGGGAAGGGAAATGCGCAGCACTAAAAAAAATTGTTTTGGTATCATGGTCATTAGAGAACCTTATAAAGCAGCTTTCTACCTTCATTAGCAACCTGACAAGAGCTCACGGTCCATGATTTGTTTGCATAATTCCATCTATAATTTTTGTGCTTATATAAACATAAACAAGTTCAATTTTTAAGTATCTAATTATCTGAAGAAACTATTTCTTCTACAATAATTGCTTTCTGCATTATTGAAACAGATTTGTTCTGGAGGTGTCCATCTGTGTTTAATGCTATATTTCTTTTTTCAGCAGATACTGCTGCTCCCGAAAAGCATTGCAGAGGGGTGTCTCTTATTTTTTACAGAGGCTTGACAGGAACAGGACGAACAGAGCGCTATTGTTTTAGATAGTTAAGCATAGTGCTGCGTTCATTAACATTGGTGTGAGGCTTTGTAATATTGAAGCATTTTATGAAATGCTAGGGTCAGATGAAGGAGTTGGCAGCAGTGGCACTAGGAGGACTAAGATGAAAATTTTAATCTTGAACTGATCCACACAGATGTTATTAGTTTCTGTCCAAGTATTTCCATCTCTGAGCAGCTGAAACATAGAAATGTTTCATATAAAGGCTACCATTTTGACAGTGTTTCGGACCAAGAGCATCTACGAGGCAGAGTTCAGTTTTCTTGAATCACGTCTGGAGGGGAAGGAGCCCTTGGTTTTTGTTTGTGTTTTTTTTTAAATTTGATTTTATGATCTGCTTCCAACTTTAGGCATTCCCATGGTGTAAGAAACCTGGATGCCTTGACCTGAGAGGGTTTTAAACCCACGTGTGCACTGCAGGGGAGATTCTTACTGGGATTTCTGCTGTTCAGGGACGTTCCCCATCTTTCTTACAGTGTTTTCTCTAAAGGTCTGAAGGACTAGAGAATTAAGTGCATGAATGAGAAGGGCATAAAGCAAGAAACTAAGGTCTTACTTTTATAGTATTTCACTTTTGTATAGGGTGTGTGGTTAAGATTAGGTCCAAGATCCATATACCTCCTTAGTGTTTCGTATTAGCCTACCCATAGCAAGTTTCTTACCTAGAGTATCATACCTGGATTTTATTCCCCTACTGCTGAAGGGGGAGTCTGTGACTGAATAGTGCATTAGAGATTTAAGAAGCCTGCTGGGAGACCCAGGATTTGGGCTTAAAAGTTATAAAATTTCTAATCTTAGAAAGACTAATCCTGCTGTCCTTCTGACATTGAGCAATTGTGCTGCACCAGTACACAACCAGCATTCAGCTTTACAGAATATCTGTAATTTAAATTAATAGCAAAATTAATACTATCACACTCCCTGCAGTGTACTTGATTCTGGAAATTAAAAGGCAAAAAAATCACTTTTGTCAAAAACCTTTGTTCTTCCTCAAATGACTTGTTAAATTATTCAGCATTCACATGAAGAGAAAGCAAATATTGAGGGAAGAGAACACCAGTAAACTTGACAGCCATAAGAATCTTAAGACAGGCATTTATCTGTTTTTTTCTTTCAAGGCTTCTGAAGTTTTGTTTGACTTCTGTAGCACTAATTAAAATCTAAGCCATTTCTGACAGTGTCCCTAGGGTTTCACACTAATTTTATTTTTTGTTTTTAAAGAAAATTAGTATGTGTTAATCTCTTGTCAGTTAATGTACAGGAGCAGCAGAGAGAGAAAAGATTTCTAACAGCATTGTGCAGTGGATAGGACTTCAAAATAGCCTCTGTAGAAATTGCAGAGGCCACACTAAGATGTAGGGAATGCTCTAAGGTGTTCGACAATGTCTCTGAAGAATCTTTGTATATCTGTCTTTGCCAAAAAGAGTCATACATCATCTCCTGCTAATTCTGTGTTGGATCAATGCACAGTGCTTCCGCTTCTTGCAATGGAATTTTCCAACAGTCAGTAATTGAGAGGTTTATATTGTAGTCCTTGAGAGCAAAGTCGGATTTCATTTTTTGTTTTCCTTTTTTTTAAAGGGAAAAAATAAATATTTATTTGTTTCTTTTAATTAATTTTTCCTTTTCCAATACTGTCCTGCCATTGCTAGAACCAGTGTAGCCCCACCATCAACAGAAATGCTAGAAGTCCTCTCTGGAGGGGCAGAGGCCATCTCCAGCTCGGCTTCAGGCATGCTGCTCACAGTAGGTCTGTAGGCTTTGAGCCTCAGTTTTCTGAAACTTTCTTGCAGATGAAAGCATGAAATGGGATGGAGAAGTGCAGGAGGCCTTTTGGGTCTCAGCTAATATTTGAAGAGATGATCTGAGTGTACACCAGAGAGCTGCACTGTGCGGGGAGGGGCGGCGTTTGCCTTGCAGTTGCTATTGATTGAGGATTTAAGAATCGAAGCATACTTTGCATTTGTAAAACCTGATAGAACGAGACACTTATTTAGATTGGAACATGGCAGAAGAAATGCGTGTAAGTATGAGGTGACTGGAAGAAGGGCCACAGTGTGTGTTCAGTGTTAGGGCAGAGGAACTCAAGAACGATGTCCCACTAATTTGAAGTGGTGCTCTGCTGCCCAGACCTAATATGTAAAAACACCCTGGTGCCTCTACCTGAATTTTGATCAACCTTTCTTACAGTCAGTTATTGTTTGCCTGAACTGTCTGCAAGAACAGCATCCCTCTGCAATTGCAAGGACGTTTTCTGTTTGACTCGCCAACAGTAGATATATAGAATGTATGCATTTATATAGCAAGTGAGCAATTGTCCTAATTGTTTTTTGGGGTTTTTTTGTAAGTGAAATATGGCTGATAGTGTGGCTGTGTGAAGGAGACGAGCCTTATGTCTTCCCCAAGAAAGGAGCTGGTTTCCTTAGCAACAGGCGTGGATATGTAATACCTCTCCAAAAAGTTCTTCACCTCTTTCCCAGGTCTTGCTCCCTGTTGCAGCTCGCTCATTATACACCAGAGCAGATAGCATTCCTGCAGCATGAGTTAATTGTAATGCATGGTGGCTGGTAGCTGTCACTGGTATTGGATATAAAATAAAAAAAAATTGAATTTGCTGTCTGAGTGTCTGGTTCTAACAACAACTTGATTATTTCTGTTATTACTGGTGATACATAGTCCCTGCTGAGGTTCACTTCCAGTGGGTATCACTGACATTTATCATTATGAACGAAAAGGATAAATGCAGGTTTTCTTGCTGCAGACTCTAGTGAGGGCTCCTTCATGTCTGATAGGATGTAGATTGAGAAGGGAAAGAGGGGATTCTCTGCTTGGCCTTTGCTGTCACACTAAAGACCTAGCTGTAAATGTGAGTCATTTTACATTAGTTCACTCCAGAACTGACAAATAGAGGTTGGCTAATACTATTCAGAACTTCTGTTTCTGCTTTTGTTTATGCAGTGGTGGCAAGACATGCCTTATCCTCATCAGGAATGGTATTTTCAGGATGGAGAGGCAAATAAGCACAGTACTTGATATGTTGAACTGAAATTCCTTTTTACACAACGCATTTTTTAGAAGTTTGAATCCCTAACCCAACCATATCTGAATAGTGGGAAGTTAGATAAGCTTTTACCCTGGTTTATCTGGAGGGAGCTGAGATTAGAAGCACCTTAACACAGATTTTTCTTCTGTATTTTTATGCATTTGATTTTTGTTTTCAGTGCAGTTCCCAGGATCCTAATGTGTTAATAACAAATACAGTTTTTTGACTACTATCATATGAGTGCTTAAGAGGAAGGAAAGGAGAAGAGATCAACCTGTGCAATAGTGATTTTTGTACCATAGTAATACCAAGGAGCTACAGCTAGCCTTGAGAGCCCTCCGTGCTAAGATATAGATAGATAGATAGATAGGTAGATATGAAGAGATTTTCTTTTTCACCCCTGAGATGCAACATAGAGCTTCCATCCACAGCTAAAAGAGTATTAAGGTAGGTACCATGGTGGTCATCCAATTCAGGGCTGTTGCTCATCTCTAAAAAGTTCCTTAGACAGCTTAGATAAATCAGAAAAAGAAATAAAAAGCTTTTACTGTGGCAGCTGTTCATCCATTCACTACCTGTAAAATGCTGGGCACACAAAGCTCCCACTGAGTTCTGAAAACAGTAAGTTACTTTTGGGATCATATGTGCAGAATCCCTAAGTGTACTTCCCTAAATAATACTTCATTTGGGATAATTAATGTTTTTGCAAGTGTTCGATTTTATCATCATCAGTCTTGGTGTTCCTTGTATTAGCTTCTGCCATGAAAACCCACAACCACCATGAGAAGTGGCTAGCGGACTTTGCCTGTAAACCTCAGCAGTCTTTTGCGTATTGTGAAACATTTCTTTCTGAAAGGCTTTAGCCCTGTGGCATTACTTAAGTGGGGAGGGGAGGTGGGGGAAAAGCAGCCATTTCTGAGCAAGCAATTATTTAGGCTATATATATATGTATCTATCCTTGCTCTTTGTCAGCCTGTGTTATCAAAACAATTTGTTACATGCTTCACCACTGTCCTCAGGGCTTCCAAGTAGCATGCTGGCAAACCAGAACATCTTCAAATAGCATCTGCTCTGCAATGCTGCATTTCCACTTTGCTTTTTGTTGAGAGGTGCCTTTCCTCAGGTGCTGAGGCTGTAGGGGTGCAAAAGACTGGATTTTTACAAGTCCTACAAAGGAACTTTAGCAAATTAAATTTTTAAGGTTCCCACGTACCACTGTATAAACAGAAGGGAAATGTATGAAATTCTAAGAAGCAATGTGCTGTGTTAATAGTTTGTACCAAATGGCAGTTTTCATTCTGTCTCTGTTGGAGAAATAGAAAGCAATCTTATGTAGCACATTGTGAAAAGTAAGGGCATAAACAGGATCTCAGTGAGGCTGTTCCTTCGCTTAACCTTGACCCACGCAATAAATAATTATAAATACAGTCACATTGCAAGGCAAAAATAATTTGGTGAAACAGAATTATATCATGCAGGAATTAGAAATCTGAATTGAGTTTCCCGATGTTCTTTTTTTCCAGAAAAGTATGAATTTGCCTGTGATTTGCATGTGAAAGAGTGGAGCTGGGTTTTACAAAGCATCTTTTATACCCAGGCTATCACCAGACGATTTCTACTGCAGTGCGGGCATAGGCAAATGCTGTTGTGCTTTCTCAGCCATAACTCACATAGACCCTCAGATGATAGGAGTTATTTTATCAAGGGAGGAGGTAATGTCCAAGGTGTGTGGATATATTAACATCTTCAGAATAATTTCCTGCTCCATATCATCAGTGCTGCCTTCCACAAAATTTTCGGTGGTACCGTTTTTCAGGACTAGCGAGGTGATCGTCCCCCCTGTACTCACTGTTGGTGAGGCTGCACCTTGAATAATGTGTTCAGTTTTGAGCCCCTCACTACAGGACACTGAGGTGCTGGAGAGAGTTCAGAGAAAGGCAATGGAGCTGGTGAAGGCTCTGGAGCACAAGTCTGATGAGGGAGAAGAGGATGCTGAGGGCAGGCCTTATCGCTGTCTACAACTACCTGAAAGGAGGTTGTAGCATGGAGGGTGTTGGTCTCTTCTCCCCCAAGCAGCAAGTGACAGGATGAGAGGAAATGGCCTCAAGTTGTACCAAGGGAGCTTTAGATTGGATATTGGGAAAAAATCATTCACGGAAAGGGTTGTCAGGTGCTGGAACAGGCTGCCCAGGGAAGTGGTGGAGTCACCATCCTGGAGGTGTTTAAAAGGTGTTCAGATGACGCTTTTAGGGACATGGTTTAGTGCCAGTGTTGATATGATGATCTTGAGGGTCTCTTCCAACCTAAATGAATCTATATCATATTCTGCTCCATTGTGGTGAGCTGCTGAGGAGGCTAAATATACAAGTCAGAGCTGCTTTACCTTTAGTCTCTGTCTCCTGCCCTTGCAGCTTCAGGGGGCACCTTTCCCCTTGGTGCTACGCTGCTGCTTCTCACAGCTCCCATGCCTGCCTTACAGGTCCCAAAGCAGTATTGCTGACCTTGCTTCACCTGGAGGCTTTTCAGCCAGCTCGGTGGTAGCTGCCCAGTGAAAGGATCAATGAAGTGTGTATGATATGGGTCATCAGTTCGTATCACGGAGCTGTGTCCAGGATGCTCTCATAGGAGAGGGAAAGGATGTGAAAAAAAAATATGCAGGAGGAAGAGAACGAGTTCTATTTTTCTACTCCAGAAGTGTGCTTCAGCATACTGGCCCACTGGAGCAATAGGCAGGAGCCATTCAATCCCTAACTAACTCCATGAAAATGGAAAGCCAGGCATTTCTTATGTCAGGGTCATTTTAACAAAGAAAACATTTCTAAGTAAGAGAATACAAATGTTTTTCTGCTTTTCTTCGATTCTCTCATTTCTGTCTGCCAGAAATATAGCCTTGCAATAAAAGGAGCAAGAACTTGTTCCTGGGAAATATAGCTAGCAATAGCGGTGGGTTTGTAGGGCATTGTCCAGAGGCCTGTTGACTCTGGATGCTAGTCCCAATGTTTTCAAGGAGATACCGTATGTCTGCAGTGAACCATATTTATGCTTCCGTGGTGGAATATTTACAGTGATAAATACTCATCTGATTTTATCTGTTTTCTCCATGTGTTGATAGTGAGCTATGGATATGTAATGATAAATGAAATGTGTAATTGCACACACACTCCTCGTTTCTTCTATGCAAATGTGAGACAAAACCAAATGGCTACAAAGCTAGTAAAGAGACTGAAGCTTTTCCTGGGGTTTTTACCTTTTTTTTTTTTTTTTTTTTTTTCTGGTGATGTATTTATTTTTTACATTATAAAGAAGAAAGTGGAAGCGCAGAGCTATCCATTTTTATTAAGAGTTTTAGTCAGGTGAGCAGTATGTGGTAGGACTGAGTCTTTTTAGTCCTCAAACAAACAACTTTTCTAACTGATTTGAAGCCTGAAGGAGGGCACAGTTAGTTCAGTTTCTGCTTGCTCATTCTACTCAGTCCTGATTAATATGCTACATGAGTTTACAGTGGCATTTGAAATGTATCATGCAGCTCATTTGTGCTATAATATGGCCTATTTTGTAAATATAGAATGATATGATTTATTGTAGAAACAGGTGTGAGCACGTGGAAATACAATTTGCCTTAGAGAGTTGTTTCTAATTGACTAGTAAAAAGCTGTTTCCAAGTAGGACATAATTAATCAGCAAGAACTCTTTTCCTGAGTTTCCTTCTGTAAATGAGCAGACTCAGCACATCCATCAAGTAGAACTGAGAAAATGAGAGGGGAAAAAGCCTGAGTCTCCAGTGAGCAAAGTGGTTGTATTTCTGTGAAGCAATCCCAGCAGGGCGCTTTGCTGAGTGATCGCAACATTGACTTTGAAAAGAAATCTTGAATTTCTCATTTCTCATGGATTTGTTGAAGTTTTAAAACTCTTGCAGTGGTTACTGTGTACCAAGAAGAAGACAGATGGGTCAAGAAAAACAATGGCACAAAAAATGGGCCGATTAAGCAAAATGTTTCTGTGATTCCTCTCTAAGTGGTCTCACACATTCTCTTGCAGCTTCTTTTCATTATATTGTGTTGTACAAGTACATTCGTAGTTCTGTAAGAGCTCTAATCATGCGCAGTTCACTAAGCACAAAAGTGAATGTCCAAAGCTTATGTTGAACATCCGTTTTGCAGCAGCATTGTTATAGTGTATTGAAAGTCTTTAGGTCTGGACGTGAAACAAGTGATAACCGTGTTTTTACAACACATTGTAATAATTGAGAAATCTCGGGACATTTTGATAATCAGAAATGAGACCTAGTTGGATTTCAGTATGTATTGAGTTGGTGGAAGACCTGTCACACTGAGAGGTAGGACTTTGCCGTTCACACTACACTGGTGATGGAACAGGGATGCGTGTTGGTAGATCTGCTGTGGAGGTGGTTGATTTCAGATTCTGCTTTAGTAGATTCAGCAACATCTCATTTATCTTCTCCAGCAATTTGGGAATGAGGTTTATTTTCTAATACCTGCAAGTCAAAGGATTCCCAGTGTTTAGTACGAAGTCCACAGAGCTTAGTGGTTAGAGAAAGATGTTTGCAGGGAGGGCAGAGCTTCCTGCATGTGGAAAAGAGGGGAATGTTTGGGTGTGTGTTACAGGAGTCAGCCCTCAGAAAATAACCCACTTAATTCGTAAGAATTTACTTCAAAAATCTTAAGAACTAGCTTGTTGGAGTGAAACTCAGAAGACCAACAGTTAGGTGGGTTCGTGTATAATTTCTTAATTGGGTTGTGCTGTAAATGAACAAAAGCCTCAATGTTCCAAATTGTTGTTCAGTTTCTTAGGTCAAGGGCATGGATCATGTTTTTCCAGTGCTTTTGAAACTAGGGATAATTTTATGTTAGTTTTCCAAGAATGTCCATGAGTTGCTTAAAGAACTCTCTTAGTGTTGCTGCACAGTGAAGGTACTAAACCTCTCTTTCAGGATTCAGTGTATTAGCTGGATTTTTAGCTTTGCTAAGAAGTGGCTTTCCAAGTATTTTCTAACTCTTTCTAACGTCCAAAGAAGGACAGAACTAAGAAGAAAATACTAAAACTGTCCTTTTTAAAACCTTATTTCTCTAAACATCTGCAATTTCTACAGCTCCTTGTATCTGTAATACTAGAAATGCAGCCTGTAGGCTGCTGGTGTCCTTGGAAAGAATTGTGTTGGCCCTAAGAGCTGCCCTTTTTTGCACAAATGTTGAGGACTTCCTAGTACCAGCAGCTCAATTTTGTTTAAAAAGTACTTAAGATTTTTTTTTTTTCTTGGAAAAAAATTTGTGAGGTTAAGAGCTGTCACTGTATGTTAGAAGGAAATGTGAAATAGGCAAGGCTTATTGAAATTGTTCCCCCAATTTGGCTATTTTCATGTGAAAAACAGCTGCCTTCTTTGACTTGTCCCTTTTTTCACTCTGCAGTGGAGCTGTGGGCCACTGACATGCATAATTACATCCATTCCTGTTCAGGTAATCATTTCAGGATTATGAGCCCCATCTTGCTCAGTAGGACTTGCTTACATGTTTAAAATGCTTTCCCGCATAAGGATTTTTTTCCTGTATCTGAGGCAAGAGCATGAGCAGAACTGAACACTAGTGCTTCCTAAGGGACAGTGGATTCTGTTCTGATCTCAGTTGACCAGCTGTTGGTACTATAACATCATCAATACCCATGCTTTGGGGTGGCCTCAAGACCAGATAAGTTTGTGTGGAGGTTTTTTTTCCCTTTTATTTTTCATTATGCTTTGTGTCAATCTTTCTTTCCAAAGATGAACATATTTTTTACAGTTAACAAAAGCCCCACATGTGTGACTTCTGAGTAATGAGGAGAATATGCATAGGCAGGTATGTTCTTCCTCATACGATTAAACAAGGAAAGAAAACTTGTGGCTTCAAGCACCAGCTCTCCCCAGGGCAGGAGCTTAACATTTAACAAGACAACTGCCCTTTTGAGGTGTCCCAGCAAAAGCAGATGCAGATTTCATTGAGGCTTGATCTTTCAAAATTCACTTCACCTACTCAGCTTACTTCTTATGGGATTTTTCTCACAACGCACAAAGGATCCATCTGGAGAAAACTGCTAGCAATGTATACCAATTCATCTGGGTGCTGCAATGTCTAGACCTGTGTAAGGGCTGAGGTGAAGGCTTTATGAGCTGTCATGCTCAAAACCATTTTGAAGTCCTATGTGAAATCCTGTGTTTCACAACACAGGAAATATGAAGACTAGAAATTCTTCTGGGGGACAGTTCAGCAATTTATAGGGCAAATTCTGTTGCAGTACCTAGGATTATTATGTAGTTAAATACTGCATCTAATTCACACATGCCTAAGTAGGTGGAATTAAGGTTGTAGGAGCTACTTTTTAATCGCCTATTTCTGATTATTTAACCATTCCACCATGGTGCTTTCTTGGGCCATACGAACACAAATGCATTGATCTGTGTTCCTATTTTAAAGAGCTTGAAATGTGACCCCTTAGGGCAATGCAGCTGTACCTAATAATGACAGATTTCTCACAGTTTTCAGTGCTTGACTTTCATTTTGGGGGCCTGCTTGTCTCTGTACAGATGTCTATGGATGGTTTGCTCCAGATTTTTTTCTCAAGTTTTTTCTTGCAGTTCCTGCATCCCTAGCTTTAGTACTAACTCCAACTCCCTGCTGGAGTGTCCTTTGGTAGTGAAACTACTGTGGTCACGACATGGAAAAGCAGGGTTGGCGTGAAAGGAACTTTGAGGGGTGTGGGACTTCTCTTTACTTCAGATCGTAGCTTTCTGCTGGCGTGAGCTGACATCTGGGACACGTGCACAGACCATCCTGCACCATCAGATTTCTTGTGTGCAGGGCTTGGGATAGAACGGTGCTGCATGACTAAAGGGTGTGTAAGGTTTCCATCCTGGCCACTTCAGCCTTTGGTCTGAAAAGCATATTATTACCTGATGAGTTAGAATTGTATTTGTATTTTGTCAGTACATGAAAATAGAGCCTTAACAAAGCGATACCAGTTGTCCTTGCTTGAGCAATAGTATTGATCCCAAGAAGATGGAGAAGCTTTTGTCTTCTTGTTAAAAAGATTGTTATATTGACATAACAGAAACGGAAAAATTGAACCTATTATAGGGCGGAATTTTCCTTTCGTTTGAAGGGCAATGCTGCAAAAAGACACTTTACAGTTACTAGGCTTTAAAAGCAGGTGATTAAATACTCTCAGCTTTTATATGGTATTTACCTTTTATGGCAGCTTTCCAGAACCGTTATCTTAAGCCTGGGAATCCTGCTACTATTTTCTTTAGAGACCTAAAGAACCTGACATACATGGAACATTTCCAGTTTTCACATTAACTTGTTGTTTGTGTTGCCCTAGTTGCTGGAACCCTTGAGTAGAGCCATGGATAGGTAGGATTGATCACCTAGTTAAAAGGAAGAGGGGGTGGGAAGGACTGTGTGCCTCAGCAAGTTTCTGGGCAGTATAGAGAAAATGGGGAAAGGGAGACATCAAGGAGCAAGTGGTAAGAGTAGACACCACCTTCTTTCCCTTTCCTTTTCCTGATGCTCGCTGTGTAGTCTTTTTCTTGCACAGAGAGTCGTGAAATTGTAAGTCCATCGCACACTGTGTTACAAGATTCTGTAATGGGATCTCACAGGCTGCTGGGCTGGCTGCGCAGCCTGGAGAACCTGCGAAACTGTCAGAGGACATGGAGGTGGAGAACAGTTTTCCAGTAAATTGGGCTTTTCAGACAAAGTAGCATCTGTGCCCACACTGAGAATTAACCTGCCAGGGGAGCTGTCCTGAAAGACACTTCAAAGACTGCAACATAGAAATGGGTATTCGGGAAGAAGGGAGATTTGGAACTTACACAAGTGACATTTTACAGGGGATTAAGGGATTGTTTTCTGTTTTTGAGGTGGTAGACAGAATAGAAGTAAACACTTTCTTGTCCCTTTTACTGCCCTGATTACTGGAATGCTGTGAGGGTTATTTTGCTGCTTCAGAATGACAAGCATGAGCAGGTGATGATGAGGAAGGGTATTCTTTGCAATAGAGAGGGGAGAATCCATCTCCTGATCAGAAGTAAAGTTTAGCAGAATATTTCTGGTCTTTTGGTAAGGTAGAATTTGCAGGATGCTGCAAGCACACTCCTTTATTTAAGTAACAAATGTAAGTCTGAAGCATATAGACAAGAAAAAGAAAGGGGAGGAATGACTTCTTTGTTATGGCTTTGATATTCATGTTGTTGTTACTGAAGAAACAAAAATGCTCTCATTCTTCTCCCTTGCTTCAAAAAATCTATTTCTGTCTTGTACTTCTAAGTGCTGTAAAAAAATCATAATTACAGTGTACTAAACTAATTCTTTTACACTGCATTGACCTTAAAATAATGTTGAATCCATATTTCCATTAACTAGCAATGAAAAAACTATTAAGAATAACACTTAACACACAATCAATTCAATTCCTGCAAATGTTTCTAAAGAAGAATGGTGCTGCAGAGCTGTAAATAAATGGAAGTGATAGCCTGCACTGTGCTGTAATATCTGTACAACCCAGAATTCCAATTCAAGGAAGAAATGTTCTTTCTTCTAATCATTAGATTAGACTACAAAAATAGATAAAGGGGCAGGCTCAAAAAGATGCTGAGGTCTTCTTTCCCATATGCTTTAGGGAAACTAGAAAAAGAACTACTAGGTTTTGCCACTTCTGCATTTTCTCCGAGTCTCCATCTGTAGGAATAGTGTTTACCTAACTTACTTTTACAATATCAGTCTGTATATAGGTGTTTTATACCATTTTAGTTACAGTGTCACTGGAGCATTTTTTATATGGAGACTGTAAATACAGAAACATGATTCTCTCAGGCAGTTACTGGCATAAACTCAAGAAATGGCCAGCTTATTCTAGGAACTTATACAAACTCATTCTATAAGTATGCAGTATGTCTGAGGTCCTCAGGTTATACGGTAATTGGTATCATAGAAATAAATAGGTATTCATTGTCACTTCCCAAGGGAGAATTTTTGATTAAATAGAAGTTAAAAATGCCCACCAGAAACAAGCTCTTTGTTAAATGTGCTTTATCTTTTGGAGATGAGCCGATTGCAGTGTAATTTCTGATAAACTTCTTTTGATCCACAGCGAGATGGAGCTGCTTTGACTGAGTCATTAACTTCTTTTGTTGCTGTAGGAGCTGTAAAGACACGAAGATGTGCTTCCTAGTGTGTCAGAGTGAGAAGACTGTAATAATTGGAGCCAGATGCAATTTGTTAAGCTTTCCCTGGTATCACGAGTCTGCCATGTGGCTCTCCGTGGCACTGTCCAGGGACATGTTAGTTTCAAAGGATGCACTCTGAAGTCCACATTGACTGTCACATCAATCTCGGTCAATGGTAGAATGTCAGAGGGTGGAATTTAGCCCAAAGTCTCTTAAAAAAACCCACTTTTTAAATGTTTTTACAGTAGTAAAGCCTTGCTGTGGGAGGAGACTTTGTCATCACGCTTTTTCTGTGCTCCTTTTCCAATGCAAGTCTGAGTCATGGGAAGAGCCTGGCTCTTACTGCAGGATTGAACTGGTGTGACCAGTTAACAAGCATGCCCAGTAACTTGCTTCCTTCACAGAAGTGGTGATAAAGATGCCAGCGTGGCCATGGTGACCACGATATGGCCAAGTCCCCATCCCATTCTGCATATTAGCACAGCTGTACCATACCAGCACTTAGGTCACTTAATTAGCCCTGTTGAAGCCATGCAGCAGGCAAGGTGTACAGTAGGGTGACAGCCTGTAGGTCTGCAGCCCGTGGCTTGCTTCAGTGCCTACAACCTGGAAGCAAGAGGCAGTTATTTTCCAGGTTCCACCTGAGACGTAGCATCCAAACTGTGACCTTGTGAGCCAAACTTTGTTCCAGAGCCAATTTGTAAACGCTCTGCGTGTCGACTTTAGCTGGGAAGTCCCATCCACTCTCACCATCGTGACGTTATCTTCCAAAAAGCCCATGAAAGTACAGCTTTGATGTGTTTCTCTAGGTGCTCAGATGCTGTTGCATCTGAGGTATTATCATGAAAAACACATTATCACAGTAATTCAGGGCCTTTGGGCATCTGATGTTGCCAATTGCCTTCACTTCTTGCTGGTATGTAATTTATCACTGGTGTGGCTTACCCTGCTAAAATGTGCCCTTTGTGGGCAGAGGCGAAGCTAATATACTTTCAAAGTGTGTTTGAATTGCTCCAATAAATCACTGCTGTCACTGTGAGCAGTTTTATCTCTTGCCAGAACAATATGTTATCTTCATGCTTTATAATCTTGATACTATTCTGGACTTTTATTTGTGTAAATTCTAACGCATCACAACTTATTTCATCAAATGATTTGAGCAGTCTAGATTTTTTTTTTTTTTTTTTAATGGCAACTTTGCCTTGGTTTGTAATGAGGACAGCACTTTTATGGAATGTGTTTTATAGGAGCAGTTATTATTTTTTACTATTAATTAGAATCATAGGCTCAGAATAATTTTGGTTGGAAGAGATCCTTAAGATCATTGAGTCCAACCATAACCTAACTCTAGCACTAAACCATGTCCCTGAGAACCTCATCTAAATGTTTTTTAAACACCTTCAGGGATGGTGACTCCACCACTTCCCTGGGCAGCCTGTTCCAATGCTTCACAACCCTTTCCATGAAGAAATGTTTGCTAATATCCAACCTAAACCTCCCCTGGTGCAACTTGAGGCTGTTTCCTCGTGTCCTATCACTTGCTACTTGGGAGAAGAGACCAACACCCTCCATGCTACAATCTCCTTTCAGGTAGCTGTAGACAGCAATAAGGTCTCCCCTCAGCCTCCTTTTCTCTTCTTTAGCTCTAAGAACACTTGCAGTTTGTTTTGAATTTGTTAATTTTTGTTCTTTTAAGCAGTTCATGGAGCTGGGGCAGCCTTGTTTTGTAGCTCATTTGCTCTCCTGCTCTGCTGTGTAGACGAGCAGCTACACAGCCATCCAGAGCCATGGAGTTTCTGAGAATAGGATAGTGGGGAGATGCAGGAGCCTCCCTGTCTTGTAGAGTTTATTTGCTATCTGTGCAGAATACTCACCGCAGTAATCAATTGTGCGGATTTAAAACGAAAAACCTCCTCAAATCTGGAAAGCAGTTCCAGACAAGCCTTCTTACCTGAAACCTGCATCCAGACCCACTCTCCTGGGCAAGGACCAGCTGCACTCACGCTGTCTGCCTGCCCTGTCCCAGATGCGTTGGGTGGGACATCTCCCATCCACCAGCTCGGCTGCCCCACCAGGCACGTTCCTGATAACGTCACTGTAAGGTATGAACAGACATAAGTGCATCCATCGTATTTTTCTTCTGCCACAGTGGTATTATAAATCTTTTTACGAGTGTGACCTGTGGCTGCTTCAGGACCTCACTGTTACTTGGAAGCTCCTTGCAACAAGAGCCTCTCCTCAGCTCTCCTTTCTCAGGGATGCTTTAAGATGTACTGTTTCCAGGATAGTCAATAAAATGTCTCCTTTTTATGGCCATTGCTAAAATACCAGTGAATATTTATGAACCAATTTGCCATGGCTTCTCCTATGATGGGAAAAGAAGTGCTTTTCTTTTAATTGATGCAATAGCTCATTCCAGAATGTGAGAACAAGGTCTATAAAGTAGTCAGTTTTTATAATTAGAAAATTATTTATTTGCAGCAGATATATTTGCTAAAATGTGAAGATTGTATTCATCTGTTTTTGAGTCTGAAGAAGTTATGCTAATTGTTTAAAATTGAACAATGCCTCTACTGTAAGGAAATTTTATAGGTGTATATTGAGTTTCTTGTCATAAGGAGTAGGCTAAAGGTTTGACTTACATTTGTCCTCTTTCAGTTACAGAAGTTAGTGTTTATTCTCAAGGTTTGCACTCAGAATGAGCAGTAGTTGCTGAAGAACATTTTGCAGATGTGTTTGCAGATCCTGTGATTTTCTCTTTTCAAAAATTTTAGCTACACAGACATTTTCGACAAATTGGCCAGGCACATCAACTACCACTTCAGAAATGCATGTTGTAAATTTCACATGGAGAGACATTTTTGGCAGCTGCTTTGCAATTTGACTTTGAGCAGCCCCAGAAGAAGTATATGAAATCGGTTACAGCATCCAGACCACGTAAGCAAGAAACAAGTATTTTAGCCTAAGGTCGACTTGGATGATCATGCTGCATTAAGTTCAGTGATTGCTTGTGTAGGAATGCACATATACTGCTGGCCACATGCATAGATCATTTCATAGGATCAAAGGAGCTAAGTATGGAGAATACTTGCGTTTCTGTGGAAAAACACGAAGACACCTGCTCTTCCCACAGGAGACATCTGTCCCACCTCAGCTGAGCCTGGGGAGCTGGCAGTTGCCTTTTAGCAAGTATTGCAAAGCTTTTCAGACCCTTCCAGGTTAATTTCAAAATGCCTGTTCGTATTGCTTTGCTGGCAAATCTCTGATTTGTGGAGACCTGTAGTTAAGACTTGTGTTCTGGCAAGTGACTCTTGCCGTGCTTTCTTCCTCTCCTTCCTGCCAGTATTGGCAGACTTCAGGCTCTGGGAATTCAGCCCTGCTCTTGCAGGTGCTGACAGGAGAAAAATAAAAGAAAAAAAGAAAAAAAAAAGAAATCTTCTTAGGATCAAAGTAGGGTTCTTCATCCAACTGAAAATTTTGGAAAGCTCTGTGTGAAACTCTTAGCAAATGCAACACTCAAAGGTCTCTTCATATTATATATTGGACATCAGTTGTTTATCCATTCACTTTATCAGTTGAGTATACAGCACTTGTCAGTACTGCTGGATTTAAAAAATGAAGGAGCTTATTTTACAGATGAGAAAACTAATATACAGAAAGGAGAAGTAATGCACTCAGGATGTACTATGTCCCAGGCAAGCAAAAAGCTATCAGTATTTATGATGTACGCAAGGAAAAAGTTCTGCTAGCTCTCAAATCTACCTTGACCACACACCCAGGCTAATCTTCAGTACTTATACTGAGTTGAAGACTCCATGTGTTTATGGTCTTTAGTGTGCATTTTCCATAGCTCTGTATGCTTAGCTAGCATTGCTCATGACTTCAGACTTCGCAAATACCTTTGGCTGTGAGGATTGTAAACTCAGCTTTGCTGGGGTTGCAAACTAGTAATGGTGTGCTGTGTGGGAACAAATGCTCCGTAGCAGCTCTGCCCCAGTGATTTCTGAGAGCAGACATTGCCCTGGAGAGACCCACAGCAGGCAAAGCACAAATATTCAGGAGACTTTCCTACATTTAAATTAGTGCTATGCTTCATTTTTTGCTAATGAAAGTAAATTTTGTGTCATTTATGGTTGCAGATTCCCTGAGAGGAGATAAGGGGATCAGGACTGATGGGTTTTGCAGAACAAGTCTGCATAAAACACTTTTGCTTGGCATACCAGCCTTCTCAGGCTGTTGTACTGGTTGAGTTAACCAAAATACCTTTCTGCGTAATAACTCTGGACCAGCTACAGCGGGAGTTTTCCAGCAAATGTGCTCTGCAGTGAAAGCTGGGGATGAGCAAGGGTGAAGAGTGGTTTATTCCCATGTAGCTGAATTAAACCCTTCTCTGGCTGACCATTTTGACATCTGTTGACTAATAGACCTAATTCCAGGCTTGCTTGAGCCCACAGCAAAGCTGCTGCTAGTGCGAGTGAGACTGGGTCTGGTGGGGTGATGTCTGCCTGTGTCCCAAGAACTGCTGTCAGCCTTTTGGCCAACTTGGCAGAGAGACTTGGAAATCAATGTAGATACTGAGCAGTCTCTTCTGAAGCCACCTCCATCCTCTTTCTGCCTTTTCCTTTTCTCCCGCTCTCTTTGGACCCAGATTTCTTGGGGCAGCTGTACAGAAGAGCTTGCCACTTGCTGCTGGCAGTGTCAAATCTATTCATTTCTTTCTGTGAATAAACAAGGAACTTGTGTCTCCAAGTGTTAATACTCTTGTTTTCAGAAGTACCCCTAAACCCTTTGTGAAAGAGGCAAAAGTGAAAGTTTATATACACTGTGCATTCCCCTTTTTTCTTTTTTTTTCTTTTTAATGTAGTT
The DNA here is from genome assembly GCF_963082525.1 of Nesoenas mayeri. Lineage (NCBI taxonomy): Eukaryota > Metazoa > Chordata > Aves > Columbiformes > Columbidae > Nesoenas > Nesoenas mayeri. Next base: position 112,849,662 of record NC_137543.1, read on the forward strand.
CACATTATACTGCCCACCCAACGCAAGAGCTGAAAATACATTTGCCTGTGATATGGAGATAAGCATGCTTTACAGATTTAGCTGCCTAGTTTATCAAAAGAGATTGTAAAACTGTATGAGTGAGTTATTTTGCAGATTGCTTGGCCAATTCAAACAGAAAAATTCTCAAATTCCTTTGAAATGAGATTATTTCCCCCCCACACTTAAACCAAAAGATGAAGCCAAGGCTTTAAGTTGCCTATGGGCAATAAAACCATTTAATTTCATTTAAAATATTTTTAAAATGTAGATCAAACGAAGTTTTTGAAGTGTTATAGATTATTAGTGTTTTATTTGGAATGTCAGATGGGAATGTTTTACTTTTTCAGGCATTTTTGGCTTTTACTCACTCCTTCGTAAGATTTGGCGACAGGTGAAGCTAACCAGGCTTCTGTAGCGCACTGTAGCGACTACCTCTGTAGATTTTGCTGTTCACCTCCTTCCAAGAAAAAGGTTTAGCTGGAATATACAACCCAGTTTTATTGCAGTAATCTCAAGTATTGCTTTTGTACCTATGGCAGAACTGAAATCTGTGTTTGCATTTCTGCAGTGATACAGAATGCAGTGAATGTATAGAACTGGTTGATACAAAGCACATGTAGGTACTTTTGCCTTGTACTTCAAGGCACAATGGCAGCAAAGGGTCTTAATGATAACAATTGCTATAGTAGCAGAAAAGGCCTAACCCAGTTTTCCTAAGAGCTCTTTTTATTTAAGAAAGATAAGAGAAGTAAATTAGGGTCTACTAGTAAACTAGAAGGGTTTATTTGCAAGATAAACATGACTGGGAGCATTCTGCCTATGCCATGGAAGTAAATAGTTCAGACTCATCCCTGGTTGCCATTTGGTTTATTATTTGCCAATATTTCATGGTGCATAGCCTATGCTTAGTCTAATGTCACGTGCATATATGTTCATATATGTGCATTGGGCCATGTTTGAGTGCAGACTCAATCCCATCTTGCCTCACTTTCCAGCTTGTGGATTAAGCAGTGGCTGGGCAAAAGGAGAGTTGAGAAATTATTTGACTTCATATATTGTAGAACTGAATTTTACTGGAATGGAGCCTCTTTTTCCTTAGGTTGATTTCTACCCTACTGGTCAAGTTTTTGCAGAAGCCTTTTAAAGGATACTAAGAATAAATGTGAATAAATGTATTAGTATCTCTCCTATTGGAGATCACTTCCTTCAGGGGCCTGAGTTCCCTGGCCTCAGTCCAGGAGTGTACTCAAGCCTGTAAATCATTGCCCTGAAATCAAGAAATTGGCTCATATGCTTAAAAGTTAAGCAAATTCTTAAGGTCTCTGCTGTATAGGGGGTCAGAGTAATCACTGTGTTGCAGGTGAGTGCTCCTAATACGGTGTAAAGCTGGTTAAAGTTGATTGCTAACCCCAGTAGTCTTTGAATTACGTTCTGCATGGGTGCACTTGGAAAATATGAGATTTTTGCAGTTGGACCCATATGGGCAGACATATGTTCCATCAAAGTCCTGTTGGCTTCAGTATCATCCTTGCGTATGTTTGCATCTAGCTTGGTGATGTAGCCCATAACTTGCTGTGGCCTTATGTTATAGGTAAATAAACAAGCACAAGTCCTTTTCCTCGGTGATTTGATACGTTAACCTATAGGTGTATGCAGAAGCAGTGGGGAGGAAGAGTGCCTTCTTTGCTGCAGATGGTATTTACAGTTGGTGTTGCGTTTATGAAAACTCTACTTGAGGCTGAGCCACAAAACAAAGCCCAGCTTGCGAGGGTGAAAAGCATAGATCATTAGTGAGAATTTATGCTGCCAGCAGAAATTTACCCTATTCTGCCCTCAGTAAAATGCAGCACAGTTTGGTGAGCCATGCATCACCAGCACACCAGTGTCTTCCTCCAATACATAGGGTGTGGGCAGGAGCCTGTACCTGAAGCTGCGTGGAAGCAAAGAGTGCGGCAGGAGCAGCGAGGACACGTGGACCATCATCTCCTGACCATGCTGGTGAGCAGCAACCTGCCGGAGCACTCCCTGCATGGGATGGGGCTCTAGGTACTACTGCTCTCTGAGGCACTGCACAGAGATTTTGGTGTATTTTCAAGAAAAGTTTTGTGCAATTCTTCTGTTTTTCTCTGGGAAGGTTATTTATGCTGGGTGCTTATTCTTCTGTCTCCAGCTGTCTTGTCTTTGTCAAGAATATGCTAGCTTCAGTGCAGGGACCACAGCTATTCCTTGAAGTTTGCATGGTAGCTGGTGTGATGGAGGTTCACCCTGGGCTTGTGCTTGTAGATATTTTAGCAATACCAGGAGCTAAGTTATAGATCAATATATGAGGGATCAACAGTGTGTTTGCTCAGAGCTTCTGTTATTTATTTAGGGGCAAACCAGAAAATCAAACTAGTGTAATATGGAGATGAACCTGCTGAAATTCAGTGAATCTGTGGGGTCACAGCTTGTGTGGAAAATCTGATCGCGCTGGTTTTGTATTTGTTCTTTTTTAGAATCACACTTAATTGCACTTGTGTGACTGTCTGTCCTGTTGCACACAGTTCTTATGGATTGACTAAAAAAAACAATGGATATTGCAAATGATTGTTATGCTATGGTCAGAAACGGTTTTCTATAACAGAATGCAGACACAGAAACGTGTATGTATATATAGGAAATATTGCACAGTGTTCTGTTTGTGTAATGAGCTATACTGACCATATGTGCTTCCAGCCTGCTCTATACGCAAAGGCTGCATCTATCTCCTGCTTTGCTTCGCATTCAGCACAGAGCAGTTGTGTGCAGTCAATTCATGCAGCACAGCTGATGATCGGTAACTTAGACACTTATTATTATCTTCCTGTATCTTGAGTGCTGCCACTCATGTCTGCAGGTACTTTTGGCTGGAAGTAACAGCTGTAATTTCAGTCTGGTGCCCTTGGAAAGGCCAGGCTCATTATGCTCAGTGGGGAAAGTGATCATATTGCCACCTGACTCCGGTGAAGACATCATTCGGATGCAATCAGAGAAAGAAAAATCTCTCTAGTGGACTATCTTGGGTTGCTGTTACTTGACTGTTTTCATTATTTTTACAAACTCTCCTGGGCCTCCTTGTGTTGGACCACTGCATCACGCAATCTGGAGCTGTTACTTGTCCTGCACATGGTTAGAGCATAGTGGTTGCAATGAACGGGCCACTATTTAACTTTTTAGCTCTCCATTTTAGCTGATATTTGTTTCCACTGATATGGATACGGGTTTGTGCATGTGTATGCATACCAAGAGTTAATGCCAATTTTTTTTTTTTTTTAATAAGGGTTTGAGTTTACACCAAGTGTAAGTCTGTACCAGCTTCAATATTGATATTCCTGCCCTGAACTACAAGAAGTTACCATTTTGCATGAAAAACAGTCCCATGAGACAAAGAATACATTTGTAACAAAGGTTAAATTTTGCAATTCTGCAAGTAGGGTTTTCTGGGTAGCATGGTAAGAGCAGTTTGTTCTTGCAGCCTTCAGCTGAAGTCATAGTTTTGTTTTTGTTATTTTTTTCTGAAAACAATATTAATAAAACAGTTAATCATCAAATCATTTCGGTTGGAAGAGACCCTCAGGATCACTGAGTCCAACCATAACCTAACCTAACTCTAGCACTAAACCATCTCCATAACAACCTCCTCTAAACGCCTTTTAAACACCAGGGATGGCAACTCCACCACTTCCCTGGGCAGCCTGTTCCAGTGCCTGACAACCCTTTCTGTGAAGATTTTTTTCCCAACATCCAATCTGAACCTCCCCTGGCACAACTCGAGGCCATTTTTTCCTGCCTTATCGCTTGCTACTTGGGAGAAGAGACCAACACCCTCCATGCTACAACCTCTTTTCAGGTAGTTCTAGACAGTGACAAGATCTCCCCTCAGCCTCCTTTTCTCCAGGCTAAACAGCCCGAGTTGCCTTAGCTGCTCCTCATCAGGCTTTTGCTCCAGACCCCTCACCAGCTTCGTCACCCTTCTCTGAACTCTCTAATACCTCAATGTCCTTCTTCTAATGAGGGGCCCAAAACTGAACACGGTATTCAAGGTGGGGCCTCACCAGTGCTGAGTACAGTGGCACAATCACTTCTCTAGTCCTGCTGGCCACACTACTCCTGATACAAGCCAGGATGCTGTTGGCCTTTTTGGCCACCTGGGCACACTGCTGGCTCATGTTCAGCCAGCTGTCAATCAACACCTCCAGATTCTTTTCTGCCAGGCAACTTTCCAGCCGCTCTTCTTTGTATGCTTTATTTCTTCACAGTTCATTGTAAATCTTAGCTTTAAAGAAAATTCAGATTGTCTGCAAGACTGTATGGACACTTTATCTCTGAATTCAGCCAAATCCTGCACATCACGTTGTGTAGTCATTCCAGATTAAGACCTTCTATAATATTTTGCTGGTAAGGGCATCTTTCTAGATGCCACTTTTCGATGTGAGACAAGACCTACAGCATGCCGACACTAATGAGTGTCACGGTCAACACTAATGAGTTTTTACTTTGGTGTTTTAGTTGTGTATTAGCTATCCAAAAATCCCATGAAGAGGAATTGTAGCAGACTACAGCAGTATAACAGTCTATGGCCTTAGTAAGGGCTATGACTAGATTTGCATCTGTCTTTAAGCAGTAAAGCGCTCAAGAGCAACCCCATAATTCTCCGGAGTGACCTACTGGCCTGCCCATGGATCTGTGTTAACTCTTGTTAACGTCAGTAGGATTGGTGGGCAGGGTCCGAGAGCAGAAGGATTATACTGGGCTTTTTCCTAGTGCTATTTGGGACCTCCCTGATGCCACCAGAACTGCATACCCACATGTAATGCTTGCCTTTAGTGGCTTAGCTCCATGGGCATGAGAAGACTTCACTCCTCTTGGAATAATGTTTTCCAGGTCCCGCAGTGACCTCAGCTGGCTTTGGGCAGCTACACTGCTTCAGTGTAAACCCTGGCTCATCGTGCTGCCCAAAGAGAAATGCTTTCCAAAGCCCATCTCCCCAAAGCTGTCAAGCTTGTTCACGTGACTCCATGAATTAATTTAGTTCAAAAGCATAAAATACTTTCTTCCTCTCTATAGATCACCTGTGTCATTTTCTAGCTTAGTGACTTCTTTTTTTTTCCTCTTTTTTTTTGCTCTTTTTTTTTTCATCTCCAATAAGATTCAGAAGCCTCGGATTACCAAAACAGCTGCACATGCTTTGTCTGGGTTAATGCATTTAAGTCAGGCTCCACAGTCTGGTTAAGTGCCAAGATCCTGGATCAGCTGCTTTACTGGAATTATGCTGCTGTAATGGAGCCCTGCATTATTCTGTTGCAATTATTTTGGCTTGCAGCTGGCTGTTCTCCCTATATTTTTACTAAAGTGAGATAAAAGGATTTTGTCTTAAAAATAGAATTTTCCTTTCTGAATCTTACAGAAGCTTTGAGTTACATACTGTGTCTGTAAGAGGTGCCCCTCCATTTATCTTCAGATTTATCTTCAAGGAGAAGAGCAAATAATTTTTGTCATAGTTTTTGAAGAACAGGAATAGTGCAAAATGGTCTCAAAACATAAAAGTGCATTGAAAAGAGGCTAAAATAAGTGATTAAAGTGTCGTATAATAACATGGTTTAGGGTTCTCAGCAAGAACAGGTTTATTTTCAGCATCAAGCTGCTTACTAGTAGCAAGTTGTTCTTGAAGCTGTTCTATAATTTGGAAATCCTTTGTGTAGAGGAGTAAAATAATAAGTCCAGATTTCAAACCAAAGAAAAACATTTCCTGAGCCTTGAATCTCCTATATTCATATCGATCCAAGCTCTTTTTAATGCCTGTTTATATACATTTCTTGTCAAATAACAGCTCTCTCAGGTTCTCCAGTTGATAGCGAAAAGTAAACTGAATGCAATCGTTTATCTTTGAACTGTTCAACTGTGCCCTTCTTCATGTTCCTGTTAATAATGCCAGGTCTCCCAGGAGCACTCTCACGCAATTTTATCACATAAGCTTTTTGTTTGACCTTACCTGCTGTTCCCCTGGAACACAGGGGGCGAAAAAAAGCCAAAATGCCAGCCTGCCTTAATTAACATTTTAGTCTCAGAAGGTGTTACAGTATGTGATTTCATTAGGTATTTAATGAAAATATTTAATCATACTTCTTATTTGTCTGGGCCTTTTTACTTGGTAGTGAGGTCACCAAGTTTTAAAACAACTCGTTTAAAGTATGGAAAAGTGACTGAGGGATGGGCATGCATCTTTAAATGATTCATAAATTCATTGTATCCATTATTATTTTGCACGTTTGCCCTAAAGGTATTGGTTGGATGATGAAGTATAATGCTCTAAATAACAGTTCAGTGCTCTTTGTGAAAACATTCTCTCCCCGGCTCCCCATGGGACAGCGAACACGCACATAAATGGTTCTTAAAAGATAATGCTATTCCTTGTTTCTAGCAGTTGGCACTTGGCATCATAGAAAAAGGGTAAAAGAAAATGTAATGGATATTTCTTTGACATGTGAGAAGCTCTAAATCTCACGTGATATGCAGCATTACTTTCATCATTTCTCATTGGCATAATCTAAACAGCCACAACAGGATCCTTTCTGCCATCCAGGTGAGGCCATTTGTTTTATGCAGTGACTATTTTTGAGGAAAAGGCTGTGTACCAAACACTCCCTCTTAGCTTTTGCAAAGGTGTACCTTATTCTGGTTTATATAGGGCAAGCAGAGTTATGAAAATAGATTAGCAAGGCCCTGATCTGGCACATCTTTTGAACTGGGAGAGTTTGCATTGCTAGGGGAGTTGTTTTATTCCCCTATTTTTTTTTCTCATTTTGTTAGCAACCAATAAGTGCCCTCCATGCTTCAGATGGTCTGCACTTTGGGTTTCTTCTAGCCCCTGGGATTGCAAAACAAGTAAAACCGGGATTTCATATACCTTTTTGAGGAAGAATAAATGAAGAGGACAATGAGGGGCAGTTCAGCTAGATAAGATAGATCCTGCTCCAGCAGTTGGATAGAACTAGCCAGATGGGGGATTTCAGAGCTGTTATCCATTAAAAAATCTCTTGTGTGTCAGGTTATTTTCATCAGGAGTTTTTACTAAATCCATCAAATAGATTGCTCTGAAATAATGAAAAATTGCAGCAATCTTGCAAATTTTTTATTTTTTCTTCTTATGAAGCTGGATGAAGATACTTTTGCACTATTGATTTTCCAGGATTTGTGACTGTAAACCAGAGAGAGAAAGAAGGGTGGAGAAGACAGACAAGCTGTCTTCCAACCAGGGTTTTTCTTCATTCCCTTGTGATAATCTTACTGGCTCATATCTGTGATGCATATACATCTTGCTGTGTTCCTTAATGCAGCTTAATGTAGCTCTCTGTGAGTCTGCCAACAAATGTGGCTGTTGATCTGTGACAAGGTTCAGGAAGCATGAATGTGCTCTTAGCAAAGCCACGGCCAATTTAGGGGCCAGGGAGCTACGATTCTGGCAGCAATTATGTGTCAAGCCTCTAAGTTCAAAATCCTACAGTTTTATAACCCCAGCTCTGCAGAGAATTATTCGAGTCACTATCATTGTAATCAATTTAGGAATATATTTACTGTGTTATGTGTTTTCAGTGAATTTAACTGGAGCGCCCTTAGCTAAAAATTGTTTTGATCCCTGCACAACTTGAAAGAATCAATGTCATTAGTTTTAAATTTTGAAAACAAAACTAGCATAATACCCCATGCTTTCCCCTGCAAGCGGTGCTACTGGAGTGGGATGTGCTTTTACATGAAATGAAAGAAGCCAGACTGTAAGTAACTTACATTAAAAGGCTTCCCATGTTTCTGAGGGTCTGTGGAGCCTGTGGAGTGCCATGGGGAAAGGGGTCTGTGTGCTGTTGTATTTTTTGACACATGTGCTGTTTTATGTGTGTTACAAGCCACCTCAGACCTCCGCGTTATCTGTTGCTTCTTAAGACTTCTTTATTTCAGACATAGGTATTCTTGTTTTTTTCCCTTGTATGTGTGTGAAAACTAAGAAAAATAATTGCATGGTCTTACATTTTGAGGGGAAAGAGATGGATTTTTAGCATCAAGCTATTGTGTATTTGTCCTTCTAGGTCATACGGTATCCAGTTCACACTCATAAACTTTCTATGATGTTTTCAAGTGAAACACAAAGCATTAGTATCTTACTAGATCAAGATATTTTTATGTGTCACAGTAGGACACATAGGAGTGGATGGATCAACTGCAGCAGATTTGGTTTGCAGCATGCCATAGATTTTAGAGCCAAGCTTAAAGTACAAAATTTTTAAAAAGTGGTTTGGATTCCAGCTGCACAAGATGCAGTTTAAATCTTCAAACTCACACAGAAAATGACACACCGATGGGGAAACATTCATTAGTGTGTCTTCTGTGGGAGCCTTTCAAACTGCAGACACTTCGTGGTGAGGCTAAAGTCAAAATCAGCTTAAATTTATATCTTAATTTTATGTTTTCCATGAGACCTTTAGTCCATTGTTTGTGGTGAAACTGGCCACATAATGACCAACTACATAATGAGAAAAAAAACATTCTTCAGCAGCCACCCGAATCTAACATGTAACACATGGACGTGAGAAGCCAAGTCCGAACACAATGCTTTGGGTCAGTGCTCCTCTAGAGTGAGCAGTATATTTGGAGATTTTGTCACTGGTGATAATGATGTTCATGTAGGAGGTGAAACATCTGTTTGCAATCTGGTCCTTGAGTATCTCACGCGAGGTGAGGAGCATTGGCAGGAGGGACTCATGGACACCTGTAGCAGGGAGGGCTTTGTTCTGGCTGCTAGAAACCCTTTGCCTCCAATTCCTGCTCTTAGTTGTGCTGGGGGGGGATTTCAGTATGTGCCTGCCACAGCTTGGCCAACTGTCCTAAATGCAAGGTTCCCCAACTTGGCTTCCTTTCCTCGTATTCTACAGATAACATCAAAAGGTTCTTTGTGTCAAGGCACACTGTGAGATCTTGCCAAACTGCTTGCTGCAGTTTTTTTTTTCTTCCTTCCAGTTTTGCAAGTACTTTGAGATGGATCAGTTCACAGCTTTTGGCAAATGAGTTGCCAGAAATTTTACCCGACTTACCAATGTGTGCATGGCTGAACTGCAGTTCTACAAGAACGTTGTTTACTTTTCTGATTAGTAACTTATCGTGGGCATTGTAAGTTTCTGTGATTGTAGAGTAAGAGCTACGTCCAACCACTTTAATACTTCACCCATAAATTATTTTTAAAAGTAAAGGAAAACATAGTCTAGCAAAACTGTGGGAATAGATACTGATCATAATCTTCAGCCTAGAAAACCTATTGAGCACTACTCCAGCCAGGGCAAAGTAAACTAAAATAGGCCAGAAATAGCCTATAGTATATCCACCATACACAGGTGAACTCTTTCCTTGTGGAACAAACTGGGTGGCATTGTCAGTATGTGGTCAAAGGGAGGAAAGACTGGAAAAAGCTTCCCATCTCACATAAGAGTAGTATTTTTTCTTGGAAGACAGCAAATGTGTTAAGAGATAACTGGGTGACATTTTCATAAGTATTTCAAGTCTGAACGTGTGATTTAATGTTCTGAATAATACCGGACACAGAGCACAGTCTAATCTTATCTTTATTCCCAGAACGTCTTATTGAACTGATGAATATCCTCTAGCAAGCTGTCCATCCTCATTTAAAAGGTTTTGGGTGATAGCAAATGTGCTTCCTCTCTGGGTAAATTGCCCCCTTGCTAATTATAGAGTCAGTTGAAACCTTGAATTTTATTTCTAATCTGAACAGTTCTAGGTTTAGCCTCCAACCACATAGTTTTATTATACTGTTTTCTATTCTGTTCAAGAACTATCTATCAGCAGATACCTCTTCATCTTTTGAATAAATTGAACAGAGTTGAGCTCATTAGGTCTCCCAGGATGAGGTGCACTTTCTGACCTCAGATCATTTTTGTAGCTCTCTTCTCAGCCCTGATTTGTTTCAGGGAGTCTTCTGCAAATGTGAGCCCCTGCAGTGAGCACAGCACTCGGGACTGTGTGCAGAATCTGCTATTACACTGTTTCCAGCACACCAGAGTGTATTCCCTGATGTCCACACCCAGAGGTGATGCTTGCTCCCCTTGGCTTTTTTTCTGGGAGCTCAAATTCAGTCTTTTTCCCGGTGCTTCTGGTGGTATTAGAGGCTGAGCTGGTCTGTACTGGGGCCGTAGGGCACCAGATCTGTGCACCCAGCCCAGTTAGCCCTGTTGAGGTTTCCCATTTGAATTTCTTTTGGGCTTTGCTGGCCTGAGCCACTGCAGTGTGTTGCCAAGGTTCCTGCGTTTTGGGTTTGCTGGTGGTGACAGCTCAGCTTCTCCCAGCACTACTGCGAGTGAAGCGGGAAGGGAGCAGATGGGCTCTCCAATCACTTCACGTCAAAACCACTGTGAATTTATGCATTTTTATTGGATGGGCTTAAATGCAAGGACACTGTTCAAGTGGTGAGAATACAATAAGAGTGCATTAAGATTTTCAGCTCAGGGACTCATGCCAGACTGCCACGCTTGTCAGGCAAAGTGCTCATTACTTTTTACCCAAGGTGCTGATACACACATTACAAAGCTATCTTGCTAATATATGCTTCTAATCTAAAATGAGCAATGAAACAGTGCCTCCAAACATGGATGTGCTGTTCATGAAGGATGTATGCTGAGGCCAGTAAAGCACCAAATATTCTTTAATTACAGCTCTGGGTGATGTTACTGGCAGAGATGTAAGACCACTGCGTTTTATCTTTTGAGATCTGTCGCCTCATCAAGAAATTAAAACATTTGTGGGTCTTTCATGCAGTCTTTCTCCCCCTGGGATGTTTAAGTTAGCTCACTGTCAGCATGGTGATGCAGGCTATAAAGGTTCAGAGAATTACCTTGATGGTATGACGGCCTCTTCCATTTCAACTGCAATCCAAGGCTCATTTTTCCTCTGAGGCATTCATTGAAATTCTGCGCACGATTTGTTCCTCTGGTTGTTTAACAATGTCTCTCATGTTTGCCCTGATTTAAAAAATCCTCCTTTGTAGCAGAGATAACATAGAGCAGGATGATATAATTGCAGTAAAGAGGCCCTGGAGCTTGCAGTAATAGGATGGTTCATCTGATGTGTGCTGCCATTAGAAAATAACCCACGTATGTATGTTCTCAGGGGACAGTAAAGAGGCTTTTAAGGATTACACTTTATGTAGTATGAAAGCTAATGAGCAAAAGAGCAAGTATGGAGGAGACTATGGTTGCAGAAAGCATTCCTGTTCTCACTCGTTTCCTGACACCTGTTTAGCTCCAAAACATCCATCTCTGCCCAGCAATGCATGGCTTTTTGTGCACTGCAGTCAATTCCCAAGCCTTTTGAGAACACTGGATTATTTTAATTTCACTGAAAAAAAAATAGCATGTCAAAAGCATGGCAGAGCTGAGTTCAAGGGTTGATAACTGATGTGTGTGTACAAAATAAATAGTTTTGGGAGAATAACCATCTCTGATAGTCTGTGCCCTGGTGGGAAAAAAAAAAGATTTGCTGGAATGATATAGTTTCGTGAATGTTGCTGAAAGGTTGATATATTAAGACTATCTATCAGTTATGCAGAGCCTCACTTCTCCCATCTCCGTTCTTTTTCTGGCCAGTACAAAACATGTGAAGACATCAACACACAGTAAACACCGAAGGACCCATTTCAAATGTTCCATGGTGTGCAGTCAGAGTTGCAAAGTTTGGGCTGTGGAGGTAGAAAATTCAGAGCAGCTGATTTCTGATATTAACAACCTCTTGTTCAAATAGATTGCCATGTGGAGTGCACATTTCTTCCTCTTGCTTTTGTGCTGAGAGAGAAGCCATCTAGCAGAACAGGCTTGGGCGGCTTTGTTTTTTTCACAGCATTTTCCTCTTGGTTATGTAGCTTGTTGTAGATAAATAAATTAATTCACCTTTTCATAGTCTATACCCTCTCTGCACTATTGTAGTACATTTTTGTACCTTGTCGGGTTTCTATGTTCGAAGGAATGGGTGAACTTATATCTTTCTTCATGCAGTCAACATAGTAAAGGATCAGACATAGCTCTCAGGTAAAGGGAAGTGGCTTCACTCAAGTTGCAGAGCTTCAGAGGTGAAGCTGGATTTTGACCACCTGCTCTACTGGGGTTCTGCAGCAAGGTCGGACATCCATAACTTTGTATTCCAAAGGGTGCTAATAATAATTAAAAAGAAGTCCAAGAATATTAAGTGAGGAAGAGATGACAGCATCTTTGAAAGGATACGAGCAGGCTAGTAACCTTCTTAAACATCCTCATTTCCACCCACAAGTGAAGGGATCCAGTGGTCAGGAGGCTGCAGTACCTCTTTCTGGGTCGATGATGTGACTTAATTTCTCTTAACAGCAAAGAACACTCAGGAGACGGGATGAGATTCTTACATCAATACCTCTTTGCTCCCTCCTAACCACACTGGAACTGTGTTAGAGTATTTTTTTCTGTTTGTATTGAGGCCCCTCTGTGTGCACAGAGCATTGTAAAGGGCTCACAGAGGGAGCAGCAAAGTCTGGTCTTCTCCAAACACCCAAGGGTGTGAGCAGGACTCTGCAGTGGGGACACGGGTGTGAGGAGTGCACATGCCCTATGGGCAGAAGAAATTGCTAAAGTCCTTGAAGAGTAATAAGATCCTTAAAATAATAATAGATCTAGTGGACCTCAGCTCTTAACTTGTCCTCTTTTTGTATTCCTGCACGTAAAGCATGGAGTGGCTGAGCTGTGTACTAAGCAGTGTTTGTCTGTTAATACAGAGGAGGATTTCAGGCCAGAGGTGATGCCCCCATGTGATGATGCCTGCATGTTCAAGCATAAGGATAGATACTTAGTCATTTCCCTAACTTCTTGTTTCAGTTTGATACTTGTGGCTGTATTGGGCAATAAATTTGTTGTATTTGGTGAATATGGAACACAAAGCTGAGGTGAAGAGACAGCCGTATGTTCAAATGTACAGCAGAGTACTAGCAGTAGTCTGACTAAAGTAAAAGTAATGCAATCATATTTGCTAGAGATAACAGAAGAGCTTCTCCCTTCCTGGCCCTGGTGTGTGTCTGTCTGTCGGTAGAGCAGCGGTCACCACCCTGTGTCACTGCATCAGGATCCACCTTTTTGAGCCCAGATCTGATGTCTGATAGCACTCCCCAACTTCATGTCACTTGGTTCCTTGCCCACCATCAATCTGTCATTCATTGCAACATCTGGAACTTTGACAACTGCAAGTGACATGAGATGAATTATCTGATGCTGCTTCTGCTGTCAGTTGGCTCCTCTCTCTTTAAACTTCCAGTCTTGCAAATACCAGAATAGCAGTGCTAAATTTTTTGTTTCTTCCCCTTCCCCCACCCCCATGACTGTTATACAGGAACTGGAGAGGACTTGCAATTTTATTATTGCTATATAAGCCTTCTGTAAACTCAGTTACAGCACTTCTGCTGTTGGTAATTTTGTGACTAAAAAATACACTGACACTGTGTTTGTGCATAGAAAAAGAGCAAATTTGAATGTGTAATAATCTGGTGCATTTGGGAGATGTTTGATGCTATATTCCAGCTGAGTTAATCACTCATGGAACTCTTTTTTTTTTGTTTTGCTCAATTGACTAGAGACATTAATCTCCTATCTGTGGAAAGGCATCTTTAATGCCAAAAAATCGATCAGAGATACTTGGCATTTCTCTGGCATCAGAAAATATGTTGAAGGAAAGCTATCAGTTGACAATGGACCAGCAAAAACAGAGACATTGGTTACTTTATTTTTCTTACATAATGAAGAAATACCTAGGTGATGATTTCCAATTCGTGAAGTATATTGAAGCATGTACTGTATTCATGAATATAAATTGAGCAGACGTGACACACATTTTTCATTTAAAAATAACACAGTGTTGCTGCTTCTGATAATTCTTCTTTGCCTGAAATATGCTTATTCTGAGAACATCACTGCGGAGTTAATAGTTCACTGCATAACTGCATGTTAAAAAAATACAAGTGCAAAAGGACATGGAATGTCTTAAGGAGAAATAATTTATATATTTATTATAACTGTGGCTGGCTGCCTTTTTCAAGGACAAGATCTTCCTGCATCTTCATTTCCTTTCCCACTTCTCCTGCAGAATCCTTCATCTCTAAATAGTAGCATCACCCAGACAGCCAACTTCCATCTGATGAGGCTTATTCTCAGCTTGGATCACGTTGCTGCCAAGCAGTGCACCACACTGCTCACACTTCACTTCCCATCCACGCTTCTGCCTCTTTAGCAGCTTTTTTGCCCTCCAGATCATCCAGACTTTGCCCATTTCTCAATCAGTCCTAGAGGAGCCATCCCAGCAGAAAGCCTGCAATGTTTCGTTGACTTTGAACACAGAGCCAATCACAGGTTGAAACAAAAGCACCAGCTTCTTATCCCTGTGCAGTCACTTGTGTGTCAGCAGCGTTTGCACCGAGCAACGGGAAGGGCCAGACACTCACTAATTTATTATTTTCCCCTTTTGCCAAATATGCAACCAGTAGGGTGGAATATGACATCTAATACACTTTAATCATATAAAAAGCCTTGCAAGGAGGGGCCAGTGTGTATATAGATGTTCTCTTTGATTAAATAAAGCCTTCTCTGTTTACATTGTCTTATGGAGCTGCATTACATGAAAGATAAGAGGGTAAGATAAGAAATATGACCTGAAAGAAAACTACCAGATTAGACTATGAAGACCAAATACTGGTGTTGTTGAAGCCCTGGGAGTTTTGCCTCTGGGGAAGCAGCCAGGAACCAGTAACACCCGGTGTCTGCTCGAGGCTTTACAATCCAACAACGCAACCAGGCACCCCTGAAGGTGGTGTGTGGGGTTGAAAAGCATGAGGATGCTCACTCACGTTAGACTGCTCTCAACTCACACCATTCATTTATTCCCCTTCAATTTCTACTTCTAGTAATACTTGTCTAAAATTAGAGCAACTTATTGACAAATGCAGTGAGAAATGATGGGATCATTTGCTCTTCCATAGAACAAGTTTAATTTAGCCCCTGTGATTGACAGGTTATTTGAAGATGGCTTTCTTCTTCCAGGTTACCAGCCTGTCCTGCCAAACCAGCAGCAGGGGTTCCAGGGTCTCATGGGAATGCAGCAGCCACCCCAAAGCCAGAACCTGATGAATAATCAACAGGGAAATCAGGTGCAAGGCATGATGGTGCAGTATCCAGCCATGTCGTCTTATCAGGTACTTGGAAGCTATAAAGACTGATTTTCTTGGGGAGTGCTTAGTTGAATTAAGTTTTCCTGTCACAGAATGGTCTTTTATTACTTCATTAGGATGGTGTGTGGCAGGAGGCCTCCTGATAAATACACTTCTAAGTCAAATTGGTTTATTTGCTTCCTGTTTACGTATTCTTAGTACTCCCAAATTTCATTCTGAATTGGAAATAATTTAAATGAACTATTTATTACAGCTTACAGTGCAGGTAAAATGTCACAAAGGATGAAGTAATTATACTTCTTCCTGTGAAGAAAATGAATTGAAAAGAATAAAAGCCAGAACATTGTTTATTTCTTTTGCCAGTGCGATATTGTTTCCTGTAATGAAGCTGAAGGCTTTGCCTGATCCAGTTAAAAATTACTCATCTGTGGAGACTCCTGCCAAGCATCTCACCATTTCTTCTCTAACAAGCTGTAGCAGATAGATTTTTTTGTTGTTGTTGTTTAGTGGATTTTGGGGAGAGGGAAGTGGCTTGATTTTTACCAAGTCCGTAAGTTACCCAGACATATTTCCCCAACTTTATACCTGAATTCTGTGAGATATGCTAAGGGCCTGGGAGAGCCTACGAGGTGGCCTGTCCTTATGTTTCCCGCTGGTCCTTCCGAAAAGTTAAGAAACCAAGTGATACGTAATTCATATTAATAGAGTGCACTGATTGAGCAGCCATTCATCTTTTCCCTTGACTTCTCTGAAAACACTACAGCAACCCAGATGGAAATGGGGGAATTGCTTGTGGGTAAAATTTTCCCCTTACATCTTCAGAATGACTGTACTGAAAATGTGCTTTAAAGGTTAATAATCAGGTTAAAGGTTTAGACCTTTTAGGTATGCCAGGGTTGATTCTTCTGTTTGCACTTATCCCAGAAGTTCATACTGAGCTAGATCATGACAGAGCCACCTACTAGAACCAGGAGCTGAGGGATTTTTCTATAACCCTATTCTAGCAATGAAAATCCTCAGGGATGAGAACAGTTCTGAGCAGGAGAAAATGATATGTTTTGGCAGAACATGTTGATTACTCAAATTCAGCTAGAAGGAAGATTCAAGACCTACTGTAATTTCTTTTACTAATTACTGGGATTTTTTTCCTGTGTCTTTCTGTATTCCTGTCTAGGTGCCAATGACCCAGGGTTCTCAAGGATTGCCACAACAATCGTATCAACAACCAATCATGCTACCTAATCAATCAGGTCAAGGAACACTTACAGCCACTGGAATGCCTGTCTACTGTAATGTCATACCTCCTGCCCCACAGAACAACCTACGGTTGATTGCCCCACACTGCCCCTCCAATAACGTTCCAGTTATTTCTGCCAGCTGCAGGACAAACTGTGCGAGCATTAACAATGCAGGGTGGCAGGTCAAATACTGACACTGTGGCTTAGCGTGGATATACGAGGATAGCGGTGCATTATTTGACAAATAACTCATGGCCTTCAAATGAAGAGGAACACAACAGGATAATCAGTTGAGGGCATAAGTACTGACTGCTCAAGTGATTTGCTGCTGGAAAAATCTGTAAAAAAAATAAGAATAAAATAAATTTTGAAAAAAATGTTTGCTGGTTAATGGTGCATATTTTTGTCATGTCTGCTAGGTATGCCTTTATAGCTTAGCTAGTGACATGAATTCATTGAGGTAAGATTTTTTCCTACCACTGAACACCACTGTGTAGATTGTAATATCCCTGATTCGGATTAGTTTTGTACTTTGTGTTGAGTTTGTGAAGCTAAAAGTATTTAAAAATATAATAAAATCACATTGTACCAAAGCTGTAATGGAAATTAAAAAAATGAAAACAACAACAAAAAATAATTACTGAATGGAAGGAATAATTTATATACACTATAGAGTTTTTTTATGGATATATACTGTATTGTAGTGCTTAATCACAATAAAGCTATTTGACCTCATGGAGAAAGGTCATGTTTCTACCACCTGCTTGGTCTCTTCTCTGTTTCTGAGTGAACATCCCTTTGTTTCTGCTTTGTCTTGTTTCAGGTGAAGCTAAGGGAGGAATGATGCTTGATGGGTTTATGGAAGTCTGAAGAGAAGGCAAACATACCTGTGTCTTAGCACGCACTACTGTAACAGCTGAGGCCATTTAAAAAGAGTAGTGTAGCCACCCAGAAAGCATTCAATGAATGAGTTTGTGCTTTTCCAGTGCCTAGGACCAGTAATGTCACAAATGCAGTTCGCCACAGCTACAAGCCTCTACTAACTTACACCTGTTCTAGAGGCCAACCGAGAGCTGAGTATAAGACGACATAGATATCCTGTGATATCCTGTCAACTGACTAGAAGATCAGTTGCTACTGATGTAGCAGCCACAGTACCCAGCAATTTTCTTCTCTACCCAGTTATTGCTACTCCAGCGATAAAGATGTTTTGCAACAAAAAGATGACAACTCAAGAATTTGGTCCATCATGTTTAAATAGTGGGGATAAACAATATGCTGGGGTTTTGGCTTTTTAAAATATGCAGCACAGTGGTTTGCCAGAAATTTTTAGAACCCTTTTTTGAATTTCTGTGGTGTTTCTCATTACTATAACACTTCCATGTTCACTCAAATTCCCAACTTGTTCTGCTAAATTATTCTTTGTTCATAAATGCTGCATGGAGTTCCACGTTCTGTTTCAGTTATGACAACATTTGAGTCACAAATTTGTTTACCAGGAAAAAGCCTGTGTCAGTTTTCAAATAAGCTGCATTTTTTATCACTTTGAACACCTTTAAAATAGGTAGGAGTTGAGCACCCCGGAATTACGCATGTACATAATGAAAAAGCCTGAGATCCTTCTGTGTGTAAAGTCTGCCTGTGTCATAGAATGGTTTTAGGTACAGTCAGAATGACAGTAGCCTACAATGCCCTTGCCCATTGTCGAACTGAATGTGTGAAACAGCTTTTCCATTTAAGAGGGGTAGCGTTTTCTTTGCACTCCTCAGCTGTGGAAGCAGGAACTGGAAAGGCTACAGCCCATATTTAAACAAATATTTTTTCTATACAATAAACAGGATTCAGTATTTTTTTTATATACGTGTCTTAGAGTGCAGAATTCCTACTGAATCCAGTCCTGTGGGTTCATAAGAAAGCCAAACACTGAATTTTATGTAGTGTAATCACGAGTCATCTGCTGAGAGACAGTCAAGAACAGGTAAGTAAACACAATTCACTCTTCAATTAGAGGTGAAATGCCTTGGGAGAGCCTACTGATTGATTTTTTTAAATTTTTTTTTTTATATCAAGATGCTGCATTAGAATTTTGGTTGTGACCCTGAGCTCTCAGTTCAGATGCTCTGCATTGTATGGTTTATTTAATTTTATTTTTTTATCTGCTACGGAGGTTTCTCTCCTGGCGTTACTATCAGTCATGACACATAATTGGGTTTGCTGCTGCTGGGTTACTGATGGCTGTGCTTCTCTGTCAAGGCTCCAGAGTCCAGCAGGAAGGACCTGCGGGTGACCTTGCCCAGGACAGGTTGTGTGTACCCAGGCTGAATGAGCCGTGAGGGGGATGAATGTCCGTGCGTGCGGTGTCTGGAGTGAAGAGACCTTTTGGTAACTGCCACGTTCAATTCCTGTTTCTTCTCTTCTTTGAAGCACTACTGTTATCTTATTGATCTTCCTTCTTGTCAGAGAATTATGAATGAATTGCCTGGTAAAAAAAACCCTTCCCTTACTATCAGAGCAAGGGCAAGCTGGGCTGTAGGTGCTCTCAGCAGGGATGGGCAACGGAGTGGAAAAGCAAAGCCTATGAATCTTGCTTCTGTAAAGATACTATCTCGTGTCCTTACACCGCTCTTGGTCACATCCCCTTGGCAAACAGCGTATCCCACGACTGAGAGTTCCCATAACTTACCTGTCTCTGCCCGTTCTTTGACCAGCTTGTGTCAAACACGTACCCAGCTCTGGGAGCAGGGATCCCGCTGACTGACTGCTCTCAGCCTTGTGTCAGCAGCACCTACCTGCACATTCATGTACCTTCCTGCTGAAGTGAGGCTTCAAGTTTTTATGTAAAACTAAGCAATTTCAGGAGGAGGTCACGGGCACTCACCCCAAAATGGCCTTCGTCCTCTGATTGTCTCACTCTCCAAAGAGTTTGAATCTCCTTAGGCATATGAGAAAACTGAATTTCATCTCCCTAAGCTATGGAGAATGCCCTAATTATTAAGGTGTCATATACATGGGGGAGATATCTCATGTGGTGGTGCACGTATTTCCTTTATTCTGGAAGAATTTGTAGTCGAAGAAAATTAAGTAATTCTGTTTCCATATCAAATGAAGCACATAAATTATTCTCTCATTTTATTTTTTTTTCAAATCATAGACTATTTTAAAGTCTTTCTCCTAAACTTTTTGTTCATTAACAAAAATATTCTGAGCTGGACTGTTTAGCAGCCTTCTGCTATTAAACCAGAGGTGTTTTAGCCTTGTCAGAAGGTGAGGAGGACAAAAGAAGTTACCTGCAAATACAAATAACAAAAATGGGTAGGTGAATCTCAGTGCTTCTTTCTCAGTCCTTTAACATAGAATCATAAAATCACAGAATAGTTTGGGTTGGAAGGGGCCTTCAAAGGTCATCTAGTCCAGCCTGCAATGAGCAGGGACACCTTCAACAAGATAATGTTGCTCAGAGCCACATCCAGCCTGGCCTTGAATGCCTCCATGGCTGGGGCATCTACCACCAGTCTAGACAATATCTTCCAATACTTTACCACCCTAATTATCAAAAAATGTCTTCCTCATGTCTGACTTGAATCTCCTCTCTTTTAGTTTAAAATTGTTACCCCTTTTCCTGTAGGTACTCTCCATAAGAGGAGTGCTTTAGACACACCTGACCAAACTTCGTTCAAGCAGCTCAGCAACTGATCACCTTCAATTCAGAGTCCAGCTTGTAGTAGTGAAATGACTTACAGGCCATGCTCCTCTCCCATAGCGTTGCTCTGTCACTGTGGGCTTGTTTTTCTCTAGTTTTCCCTTGGAATTTCTCAGGCTCAGGCAGCACCTCTGTGGCAGCCCTGTTGTGGTACTAGGTTCGTTGCATTTTCTCTTTAGCTGCTGCATACTCACTTTGGTAGTTGTATATTGCTTTCTTCTTTTTTATATTCTGAAGCTGATGGAAAGTTCTCCCAAGGCCCCATACGTATTTAATTTACCACTTTTTTGTTTTCTTTTTAAATTTATATTGCACTGGGAAACGAAAGAGGCATATCCTGAATTAAGCTGACTGCATCAGATGACATTGATCAGCCTTTTGGATGGGTGTAAATCATTTGGGCTGTAATTTGCAGAGGCTGTACATCCTAACAGAAGCCAGATGCCATTTGCTATTGTTTTGCCCTTTGTGCTGCCCGAGAAGTCAATGATTTCCTTCTAAAACTCTATTCCCTTATGTTTCTGTTTAAGTCCGTGTGAACAGCTTCCTGTACCGAAGGAAGGCTGCATAAATTATTCCAGTAGCAAGGAATGGAAATGTGCCAGGAGGCTGTAATATGCCCAGAGCATCTTGCTCTCTGTCCCATTAGCTGCTCTGTAGCACGGTGATCTGCCCCGCAACAGACATTGAGTGTTTCAGTGTGATTCTTTCACCAGCATTCCCAAAAGCAATGCAAAATGTGCACTGGCCAGTGTCTTTTCAGCCCTCTCCTTCACAAGGCTGCTGAGCTGTGGCATGTGTTGCCCCTTTGGGATAACTGCAAAGAAACCAGATTCCTACCTTACCTTGTAGTGGGGAGGCTCTGGTTCAGGGTCTGGCCAGGTCTCAGAGCTTTGACTTGCTGTCTCCCAGGGCTCCTCCCTTGACTGGTAAAGAATCATGGAATCATCGAATAATTTTGGTTGGAAAAGACCTTTAAGATAATTGAGTCCAACTGTTAACCTAGCACTGTCAAGTCCACCTTAAACCGTGTACCTAAGAACCTCATCTGTGCATCTTTTACCAGGGATGGTGACTCAAACACTTCTCCAGGCAGCCTGTTGCCTATGCCTGACAGCCCTTTCAGAGGGAGACTAGTTTCCTTAGTTCTCAGGACTATGCCTCTCGTGCTTAGCCCAGAGACTTCAGAAATACACACAGCTTCAACACCCACTTACCTCACAGTGTCTGAAACTACATTTCTGAGATGCGACATCACCACCTGGTCTTAGACAGTGGCCAGCTCAAGGCAAACACTGAGACAAGCTCTGACTAGCACTTGGACAACAATCCTGCGACCCTCAAGCACTACTCACAGCTGCCTGGCAGGCTATAGAAATGCACTGAGTGTTTTGGAGTGGAAGAAGCCTTACCACATGCGCACAGCTTGTGCCTACCATGATATAGGTGTTGCAGAAGTTTGAGGATCCCTGCTCCCAAAACAGGACAAAAGATCCCCATCTCCGACTGAATTCTTGTCCCTGCTTTGCTGTAAGAATTGACTCTCTTCCCTGCTGGTTCTTTTCATTCTTCAGAAAGGTGGATATAATGAGCCTTTGAGGCAGTGGACTGATGGTTAAATAATTAATGCCACTCAGTGTTTCTGAGGATGGTTGGCCCAGCACTCAGTGAGTGACATGAACTGTTGCTATACTGCTGTATGTTTTGCAGAGTTCAGCTTTGGGTTGAATACTGCTAAAAATACTGCTTTCAAGTGCATGTCAGAAAGGAAAATCAAAGCCCACCCTTCTCGCCCTTTTTGCGATATCTCACCAACTGTGGAAGGGGATGACTTCTCGCCACCTCTCCTGATACAAGGACAAGAAGACATAAGAGGAAAAAAAAAATGCATATTAAAACAAAGAAAACAGGAGAAGAGCTCTTTTCCCCCACAGAGTGTATACAACCTGTGGCATTCCTTGCTGCAGGATGTTAGGTGTGCTTTCAGAAGTAGATGGACAAGGTCAGAGAAGAAAGTTGTACTGAAGGCTGTTAAATACAGGTAGACATTGTCTAGTTCACAGAGGCAGGGAACAGCCCAGAGAAATGTTGCCATATCATTGCCCCATTCTTAAACCTCTCTCCAGACGCTATCAGAGATGAGTATTGGACTGGGGATGAACCTCTGACCTGACACAATATGGCAGTTCTGTAAAGCAATATTTGTTACCCAATACTTGGTAAGGAAATAAAATAATAATAATAATTAGTATCATCTGAAAAGCCCATCCTATAAAAAACCTTGAAGGATTGGAAGGAGGAGGTGGGGTTAACCCTAGGTTAATTTTATTCAGTTTGTTCAGTGTCAAGTGCCCCTGACTCTGTGAGTAACTGACTGGCCTTACACAGCAGCTTGTTCTGCTGTTCAGAGTAGGATGCAATATCATGTTGAGGATGAAATAAATCTTCCAGTGAGAAGTACCTCATGATCTTTTAATCAGCTTTCATTTCTTCTTTGTAGCATATAATTGTTCATTACTGTTGCAAAGGTTAATTATACAAAAACAATGTTTTTGTGCTAAGAGTTGTTTGCTTTAGTTAAGGATAACTGATTATTTTTTTTCAGGTGGCATTTTCTATGTAAGCTGTTATTTCATGTCAAAAGTCCTGGCTTTTCTGACCATCAGGTGTAGTTGCTACTAAGAGTGGGTTTTATAATGTTTTGTCTGACTAACAGAGGTTAATTGATGTAGGAATTGCAGGAATAAACAGCAAGAGAGCACCTGAGATTAGCTTTCAAGCTGAAGAATAACAGGTGTTCTGCAGATTTAGGAAAATAATTCAAAAAAACGTTGCCTTTTATGTTGCAGGTACAGTTTTACAAAAGACAGTTGTAAAAAGGAAATGTAAGGAGAGGATAATATTATAGCAAAAATACATGCTTCCTGGCACAGAAATCTCCAATGAACTCTACTGAATATATCCCTAGAGGAAAGCTTTAAAAAGGTCCTCTGAAAAAGTGCTGTGTATCTTGAGATAAAAAGCAGACTTCACAGTTCCCAAGGCTACATGTTTTTTTCTTAACCCTAAGGGTGAATCATATGGCTGTGAATCAAGGCTCTTGCCATATCCAGGTTTTGCTTGCAAATCTATGCCATATCAACTTCACCATCACAAAAAAAAGCTCTTATCTGCACAGAAAACAGATGTACAGATGTACATGAAATGCTTTATTTTTTTTTCCAAGACTGGAAATTTTCTACTTAGCTCCTATTAACTTTGATCTCACCACAATCAAATCTTATGCCAGGTGGAGCTCCTGCGAAAAAAAGGACTTCTGTGCATGGACATGAGCTGGCAATGTCCAGCAATGATGTGCACTAACAGCCCAGAGGCCAATTGTATCTTAGGCTGCATCAAAAGGAGCGTGGCCAGCAGGTCAAGGGAGGTGATTCTGCCCCTCTGCTCTGCTCTGGTGAGACTCCACCTGGAGTCCTGTGTCCAGCTCTGGAGCCATCAGTACAGGAAAGACACGGACCTGTTGGAGAGGGGCCAGAGGAGGCCACAAAAGTGATCAGAGGGTGGAACAGCTCTGCTGTGAGGACAGGCTGAGAGAGTTGGGGTTGTTCAGCCTGGAGGAGGGAAGGCTCCAGGGAGACCTTATTGTGGCCTTTCAGTACTTAAAAGAGGCCTGTAAGAAAAATGGGGACAGACTTTTTAGCAGGGGCTGTTGCAATAGAACAAGGGTTATGGTTGTAAACTAAAGGAGGGGAGATTCAGGCTAGACACGAGGAAGAAATTTTTTTACAATGAGGGTGGTGAAACACTGTCCCAGGTTGCCCAGAGGGGCGGTAGATGCCCCATCCCTGGAGACATTCAAGGCCAGGCTGGTTGGGGCTCTGAGCAACCTGATCTAGTTGAAGATGTCCCTGCTCATTGCAGGGGGGTTGGACTAGATGGCCTTTGAAGATCCCTTCCAACCCAAACTGTTCCATGATTCTATGATTCTGTGTGTATGTATGTGAGGAAAAATGTTTGTGGTGGAGAAAAAAAAATTGTTTGGTGGGTTGGTTTTTGTGTGCGTTTTGTTAGTTAGTTAGTTAGTTTGTTTTGTTTTTCTAAAGCTTTTCAATTAAAACAAAGGTTTTTAAAAAATTCTCATGAACCATGCTCCTGTTTTCCAAGCTAAGTTTTGCTGATTCATTGAGGGCATGATTTAGTCATGGGACATGATGTCAGGTGGTGGGTGATCTCATCAAAAATCCTTTGATGTGCAAAATTTCATGTAGTTATTTGCACAACAAATGATCTCATCTAAGAACCAAAAAGGGAGAAAATTGACATTGAGACCAAACCTTAAATGGTAAATCTGGACAAATTCTGCCTTTGAGATAAAAACTTTTCAAATACACTAGTGAATATTTCTATAGGAAAAAAAATAAAAAGAAATTACTTTCGATACCTCAAACTTTGCCACCCATTTTAAAGTCCAGGAGATCAGCCCTTAAAACAAAATGCTGGATATTTTTGTAAGTTTCCTCTAACTAGCAGTTTAGAACAATTCACATGTGCACTCTTAGTTAATCACATTAACAGTAATGGAGGACAACCAGCATCCAGAGTCTCCCTGACCCAAATTTTCAGTGAGGGTCAAGTCTTGGCTCCGCTTAAGCTTGAGGTGAGTGTTCTCTCACGTGGAACAAGCATGAATGCATTTGCATGAAGCTCACGCGTGGTGCTTGAAGCAAGCTCCTGTGTGCATTGATGGCCACTCTTTCATTTTGTTTCATCTGTACAGATGAAACACTGAGGCTTACAGCATGTGGCAACTCAGAACTGCTTCAGGCATCCGCAGTCCTGCTTCCCACTGGGTGCATAAGCCTGTTGGGCAACACATTCCCATGACTATGGGCTATGCACAGCTTGATACTTTTCTTATTGGTATTGATATCAGCAAACCACATGTCATTGGGCTTGCTGCCATCTTCCACTAGGCTGAAATTGTCAGGGAGTGGTTCAGAAACTACAAAAGGGGTCCAAATTATATGGATAAATCTGGCTCCTTCCTGCTGTCCTGGGGATGGAGAAGGGGGAAAAAAAAAGGTCTGTTTTAAGTATTTCTTGAACAGTCCATTGGGACTTGAAGATTATACATGGTTGGCGTGTGGTGGAAAGAGTTACTGCTGATGTGTGAATAAAGATGTTGCAGACATCAGAGCTGTCACACAACAGTGGAATGAGCTCTGGACGCGAAGCATTCGTATAGCATAGGAAAAAATTTGATCTGAGAATTGTTCTTTTATTTATCAATGTGCTTCTATGCTCCCCTGGACTGGGGCTGTATTTTTTAGAAAGCTGCCTTGCTCTACAGCCCATGTTCTGTGGTAGTGATCTAGAAGCATCGCCCTTCTCTGATTAAGAAATAATTAGGTTTTGGACCAAATTATTTTTTGAGTGGGAAGGCTAATTGTCTGAACAGATGTATGTGTCTGTTTAGCAAAAATG
Organism: Nesoenas mayeri; assembly: GCF_963082525.1. Classification (NCBI taxonomy): domain Eukaryota; kingdom Metazoa; phylum Chordata; class Aves; order Columbiformes; family Columbidae; genus Nesoenas; species Nesoenas mayeri. The sequence goes on from NC_137543.1 coordinate 112,875,352, forward strand.
TTTATTAGTGAGAGTAACTGACATTGTCCAAGTAGAAGTGTGTAAAGGGAAGCGGCATTTTTTTCAAACCACTCATCCGCCACGGGATCCTTCTGGTATAACTGTAAATTAGGGCCATTCTTCTCATTATTAAAGCACATTTTGTTTAAAAACAAGGGTGAGGTTTAACTACAAAGGTACCAGTGGCTCTTTGAAAACATTTTTCGTGCAAAGAAATACACCTTTCTTTCGTGAGAACTGAACACTTCTTCTGCATTCAAAGCTGCAGTGGCAAGGCCTTTTTGCTCATCTCTGCTGTGATGAGCTCTGTGAATGCTGATACAGTCACGAGTAGCTAAAAGAGAATTTTTGCTGCATTTTTTTTCCCCTTTTCCCTTCCTCTTTGTGCTGTCCACTATTGTTCCAGGTAAAGAAGCCTGTGCTGCTGTGAGCTGGGGCTGAGGGGGCTCTGAAATGACATACACAGAAAACAAATGGCTTGCAGATTCAGTGAGAGAGGTGTGATAGCAGCTAGTTTTGGGGAGCACGCGAGGAGGTTCAGAGACAATGATATGCTGCTGTGCGCTTCAAGTACATGTGCTGAGCCCCCAGAGATTAGTGCAGCAAAGCCTCTGAAGGTGCTGGCTGAAGCAAGGAGCCTGCACTCACGCTTGCTTGTGAAGGCACGTCAGCACCAGCGTGACCTGATGCCACCGTGGCTTGGAAATGAAGTCATACCCTGGCTGCCTGTTCTCTGTGCCTATTATGGTCAGTGTTGTAGTGCTCTTTGTACAGTGGAAGCATGAAAAAGCCAGCTGTGGCCATACACAGGTGCCAGGGAGAGAATTTCCAATATCAGCAATATGTATAAGATGAGTAGAAAAAGGATACCTAATCCTCTGGCACCCCTGAGATCCAGAAGGGAGATGAAACAGATGCTAATAACCACATTATGGGAATGGTTCTGTGGGAGAGGACCAATCTTTTGAGCTCATACAGAAACGCAGGCAGAAGAGGCACTATTAGAGATTCTCAGCCTGTGCTACCAACAGATAATATTTCCTTTTGCTGCTGCTGCTTGCATTAGAAGAAGAGCTATTTTCCTCAGTGTTTTATGATAAAGACATATCCATATCAGTGAGGATGCAAATCGCTCTGTGCAAGTCCCTGTTCCTCTCTCTTTTGACAACAGGGGGGCAAGATAATTAGTGCAGCTTGACATCTAACTTCTAGACAGTGAGAAGTGGGATAAATGATACCCACGGCACAGAAATCATTCCAGGTAGACCAATGACATCTATTGGATTGCCAACGCCCTGTGCCCAACTATCATCAAAATGCACACTCCCATCCCCCTAACCCCCCCAATATTTTACCAAAGTGGAACACAGCCTTTTTAAAATGAATCAGTGCAGTGTGTCTCATGGGTAGTAGCTGGAGAAAAAGCCCAAAGGTCTGGGATGCTTTATCACAGAATTATTAATTTCTTTGCAATTAGTAAAATCTTGAGCCATGAGACGACCAAGAGGAAGTGCTGGGATATGGTATTTGACACTAACAGATAACGGAGGAATGGCTTTAAATTCAGTGCACTGTCTTGAGTCCCAGAATACAAAGGGTCACAACCATTGTGTTTTTCAGCCTATTACACACTATATTTCTTCTCAACAATAATTTATCTGTATCTGGCCTCCCAGCCAGGCCAGTTCAGATTGAAATGGGGGCTGACAGCAAGTAAGAGAATCTGGGTCTCACGCCAGCCTACACAGGAGTTAAGGCCCTGATAGCAGAGATCCATGTTGTTGGTGGCTTTCAGATAGCAAGGAATGTCATCTGCTGGCCCAACTGTCTCAACAGATGCACATTCCTGTCAGTCAGCTTTGGTTCACATCCATACTTAGCTTGCAAGTAAGTCCCTAATGCCAATGGCCCTAGACATGCAGCTATGTGACCTTCTGGTCACTTGTGAGGACCAAGCCACCCTGGCATCTCTGAAGCTCAGAGTCATGATAAAGCAGGCGTCCTGGTCAGTAATCTGCTGTGACACTTAATCCTGCATTTGTTTCTTGCTTACTTACAGCAGCCGAACTGGGCATTAAGAGTCCTCTGTGCCTGTGGTGCTGGAATCTGGAGCTGTGCTTGAGCAGGTGACGTTGTCTCCTCCCAGCCGTCACTGGTAACTGCTTGGCAAAGTCCAGCCCTGAAGTAAGCTGATACGGCCCTGTATAAATATTTCACAACACTCGGCTTTTAAAAGAAGCAGAGCCCTCTAGGGAATGGACAGAACAACTTCGCCAGTGTTATTTTTCCAACCTCAACCAGAGTAGACGTGTTCTCCCTAAAGATGTGTGCTCTCGTGCAAACTGGAGTGGTGTCCTGATGGGTCCAGCTCATCTCGGGTCTGGTGGCAAGGCAGGCCTGAGAGGCTCCTGCACAGGCACACTGCTGGGCTCCTGTCGTGCCTCTCTGTGCTTTTAAGCATAAGCTTGTGCTACTGTTCAGAGAGCACCAGCCTTAGCTCCCCTCAGAACTGTTAGTTTGCAAGCCAGGGGGATGAGAACGGCAAAGGGGCACATTCATGTTTAAGGCATTGGATGCTACTATATAAGGTAGCAGCATTTTTTTTACCCTTTTCATTTCTGATGTGATTCTATAGAGAGGTATGACATGTATGGAAGTTGTTTTACACTAAGTCCTTCTGAAAAACCTAGCTCATTAAACTTGTGTTGTGTTCCAGTTTTGTTACGTCTCCACTATCAGTGCACATAACATAGTGGCAAACATCAAAAAAAAAACAAGGACAAGTGTAAATAATTAGCTATTTTAGTGTTGTATTTGAATGCTTTTATTTATTCACTCATTTTTATTTCTTTCTTCTTATGTGTTCTTTCTCAAGCGTGCATTTTTCTTAAAATGCCATTGAAATTTGAACATCAATTAAAAGGGAAGAATTATTTTTCAAGCAATGTCACCACCTCTAAATTTCTCCCTGAATTTTGTAGATTTTAAATTCATTATTTCTTAAACTTAAAATGTTGTTTTGATTTGATGGCTTGTTTTTTTCTTTACTTTAGAATTATCTTCATAGCTACAAAATGCTCTTGGAAATGGAATGTTGTATTCAACGTATAAAAGCAGCCAATACACTCGAAAATATATTTTCCACCTAGCATAAGTTATCATACATGCTGTTGGCATTCAGATTTGCTAATGTGCTTTTGGCTAAAATACACTAGATACAAAATATGACTTTAATTGACATGTCTCTTCGAAAAAGCATTCTGGTTGAATGTGTGCAGTAGAGCTGCCCATTACAACACATAGATGGGCAGGAAAACTGCTGTCTCAGGGACCAGATTTACGATGTTCTAACAATTCTCATTTTTACACAATGTAATACTGTAAGCTAGAGACACGAGCTTGCATTAAGGTGCCACGGGTTTGCACACTTATGGCCATCCTTGTGCACAAATTCTACTTCTAGTGTTTGCAGCTATCTAGAAAAAGCAGTAGTGACATCACCATACAGGAAAAAGAGGATAGTTTTGGAATCTGATAATGTAGAGCTTCATGACTGAAATCCACTTCTTCCCGCTCTTTTACTAAAAGTCTTAAAATTTCTACCCTCTTTCAGATGAACTGCTGATCATATAGGAAACACTCTCCAATAGCACCACACTCTTGATAGTATTTTTTTTTTATATATAATAATTTTCCCAGATGTTTGGTTGTAAACTCCCTGCATAAGGAGGCTAGTCTTATCATTTCTTAGCAGATGGAGCTGCTTGAGTGAAGGGTTTTGACCAAGATCAAGCAGCAAGCCAGCAGGCAACAAAAAAAAAACCAGAAAACCAAAAGAGAGCAAGAGTGCAAGACAAATACAAAGTTCCTCCATGTAGCTGATGCTAAAACTAGGAGACATCAGCATGGTAATGCTCAAGGCTGTAATGAATTCTTTGTCCTCCGTGTTGCAGAGGAGGGTGCATGATGAATCTCAGAAGTAGGATTCATGCCTTGCTCATTCAGAGCAGCTTAACTTCAAAGGCAAGGAGCAAGACTTGTGTGGTCCAACCCTTGCCTTCTCTTACTGTATTTCCTTACTCGATTCATTTTTTCTCATAAGAGATGGATAACAGGGTTGTTGATGTATCGGCAACAGGAGAAATCCAACTCAGACAGCTTATATAACCTGACTTTTCAAGATGTCAGGGGATTTTTTAGATAGATATATATATATATACTTATTTTTTTGGTTATCACTGAAACAAAGTTGTCCAAAGTTTGGAGCATGGTAGGGCATGAGAAAGCTGAGAAAGCTCAAAAAAAGAAGGGCAGATGTGATTTTTTATTTTTTTTTTTTTATTTTAAACTACCACAGCTCTAGTAAAACAAATCAAATACAGCTTTAAAACTTCCCTGCTTGAACTTCTCCTCTTCCCCTTCCCTCTCCCTGGGATTTCTGTTTTAGAGCTCTTGAACTGATTTGTTGAGACAGATCAAAGTATAAAGTATTTCTCAGCTGGTCTTATTTCTCTCACTGGATTGTAGTGGCAGGAGACAGGCAGCTCATTACCACTGGGAGAGCGCTCCTGTGAAACCAACTTCATTACAGCTGGTAAGAAAAATAAGATTCAGCTGGAGCCCTAGCTCAACTCACCATCATAGAAATAAGTTATTTTAGAATAAATAAATAATGTCACAGTGCTTCTCATTAGGGTATGAGGCTGAGTATTAACATGATGTTAAATACATCTGAACTGTACTATTTCTGTCTGGTACTGTGAAGGCTTTGAAGTGTATCTTGGGTTTGTCCAATTTCAAGCAAGTTTCTCCTGTGCTTGTACCTTTTCTTTCCTCTTCAACAGAGCTTCAGTGAACAGAAAGGATGGGGAGAAGGTTATGCACCTCAACATCTTGTGAGCCTTCTCCAGGTGCTGACTGCATTTTGTCACCGGAAAGTATTTGATCTGGGTATGTTTTCAAGGTGAATGAACACGGTCATCTGAACCCAGTGGTGACTCCTCAATTTTTGCAAGAGTGCATCACGGAGGCATAGCATAAAGCAGGAAACCCAAAAACAGGCAGAGACCAGGTTTGTTGGCTGTGAGCTCCCGTTTGAGAGCAGCTGAGAGCAGGCAGGTTAGGAGGTTGCTTCTTGCTGCAGACCAGATGTGTGAGCAGTCTTTTCGCAGGCTTCTGTCAGACAAGGTGCAGGTCAAGATTTCTGCCTTTGCCCTTGTCCTTCCCTTAGCACAAGCCCTCAGCAACCCAAAAAACAGGAAAAAACAAAACAAAACAGAAAAACCCCACAACAAACAACCCTACTTTGTTTTAACTAGGGTCAACACCATGGTTTCCTCACAGCTATGCAGACTTTATGGGTAAGGCAGTGGGAATAATGGTTCCATCCAGCATCAGAGCTGGTTTGTGAAATTATCCCCTGAAAAAAATTAACCTGGAAAAGGTGGGAAGAGGAGAAGAAAGAGAAGGGAAGTAACCCAACCAAAGCCACAGTTTAGCAGCAGGGATAGGAACAGATTTCAGGTCTCCTGACTCCCATGAAATCACACCCAATTCTGAAATACTTTTGAGGTGTGCATGGCTGTACTGGTAAATTGAAAAACAGTATGCAATAAGCAGAATGGAGGTGCCTTTAATTCAAAAGGGATTTTCCTGAGGCTTTGTGCTTATGTCTCTGCTTAAATGCAGACCAATACATTTTGTGGGCTCTTTGCCTTTCCTTTTCCTTCCCTTTTCCTTCATATAAAACTGAAGAAAGCCAGAGAAAAGTTATGTCCCTGTAGGAAGTGTAATTATATTATATGTCAGCTAGTGATAATTTTTGAGTGGCAGGTCTGGGCATTTTGGACAGGTATGGTTAGAATATGGGAGATACCCTGGGCAATGAGGCAAGAGGTACTGGTTCTGGCAGAGGAACTAATCTGGCCTAGGGGAGCAGGTGGCTTCATTTAAAACCAGTGCAGCTGTCCCATCTAACCAAATATTAAACTTTGCTCAGGCTCTGCTCCAGGATCCCTCTGCAAGAGTGAGTCAAGATGTGAGATGGAAGTGAGGTCACATCCAGAGTTTGCCTGCTAAAGGAAAAGGTTGGGTGTGGACAAGAGAAGGTAAAGGGGTAAGACAGATTTCCAAAGCAGGGCTTGTTGCCCCTTGTATGACTTCAGGGCAATGGGAAGAGAGCTGGTGGAGGCAAAAGTGCGTCACTTAATAACTTTTTCTCTGTATGCCCCAGTGTTCATCTCAGCAACAGTAACCTGGTTTGCTAGACTTGTGGTGCAGAAAATCAGATAGTCACTTAAAGGACGAAAAATGGGACATGACTTCCTGCTTTACCTATGTTATCCTGTATGCTGAGATTTAGATAAGTGTACCATAAAATGGGGCAAATTTTGGCCAGGTTCTTGCAAGACAGAACAAAATAAGGCTGTGTCTTGTGTGCCCAGAAGTGCTGCACTCCTAGGTCCTCTGAAAAGGAAGGACCGACAAAGATGTGATATTAATGTATACTCCTGAAGAAGGGCCGAAAAACAGGTTCACTCCCCACCCCCGTCTCAGCAGGTCTACTGTGAAATTAAATCTCCCCAACAAGGCAAGGTTTGAAGAACATAAAGCACATGAAGTCTCCTCAGGATACCGTATTTGAAAATTGTGTCCTCAGTTTGCTGTAGGGTGAGTTCACTGGGATTTCCTGTACACTAATGTCACTGTTCGGTAGCTCATTCTTCTCATCTTTCCATGACGTTCCCACATGGACACACATGCCAGAAGTCTATGTGGGGCCTGTGACCAAAGTCAATGTCCTTGTGGGCACATGGAATAGCTATGCAGAAATATTAATGAAATATTAATAAAAGTGTCTTAAAGGTCTGTGGGGTTTTTTGTGTAAACACACACCTAAGCACGAAGACAGAGGAAATACAGCCTGGAAGGCATCTTCTGTGTCAAGGAATCCTTTCCAAAGCACTCTGTCACCTTGTTGCTCTCATCCATGGATGACTATAAAATCATAGAGACATTTTGTCCCCCTGCCCCTGTGTGCGTGGTTTGGAGCCACACCCATCCAGTGGTTTGAGACCTTCTGATCTCCAAACATCTGGCAAGATTTTCTCAGGTGACTGTAGCACAGAGAGGTTTGAGCTGGTATTGAACAGGGATGGTGAGGGCTCTGTAGCAACAGGTTCCAAATCTCTTTTCCTGACTGTATGTCATAGCTACTGTTTAGCTACCTCAAAGATGCCATTTTAAGTAACTGAGTTGTGCAGTTTGAGGTCTGAAAAGGTATGTCAGGAGCCTGTACCCATTTAATGTATTTTTGTTTGTCTACAACCACTTTCCCAAGCTGAGGACTGGCCTGTATGCAGCAGTCTGTTGTTTCCTGAGTAGTTCCTGCTCCACAAGCACTTCTACAAGGGGCTGAAGAAGAAAACAAATATTTATATATCAGTAAATGTGTTACTGTCCCTACACACTGCCGCTCCATTCTTACAGAAATGCTCCAAAATCAGAAAGAGATAGACTGACATCTTACTCTACCGTCATGCTTTTGCTTATGAACTAAACCAGATATAGCTCACAGATGAATTCTAAGAAGTACAGACAGAGTATCTATTCCACAAATATCCATAAGAGTTTTGCTATTATTTCAAGAGGACCTGAGGCTTGATTCTCTCTAATTAAGTCTTGGCTTTGTTAGGCAGCAGCTGTGGATTACTTACAGCCATTGGTGGTAGTGATGGGGCAGCTGTGTGTAATTGATCTTCCTGATAGCCTGTATTCTTTTCACTAGAAGGAAGAAAAAGTGTGGGCTAAGCAGGGTGCTGGGAGTCAGTCCTGCTGAGTACTAATTCTAGTTGCTACTGTACCCTGCACTTCTGGCATCTGAGAAGTTGTGATTGTTTTGGATTGATTTCCATGTTGGTACAACAGGGAGAAGCTTTTCCTACTGTTGTGAACAGAGGTACTGAACCAATTAATTGATTAATATTGTGAAATGCTTTGAAGGGAATAATGTGCGTGCTGGAGAGACTGAACTGTGAGCAGTGGTACTAAGTTCCTGCATATTCTAAAGCTCTTCCCTGCAGCTCCTTGAAGTTGGATCCCTGCTTTATTTCTCCTGGTTCCCCAGTCCTCTTATTACAGCTCTTATGAGATGTTAATACAAAGCATTGCTCTAATCCTACTATTGTGTAGCCTGGCTCAACGGCCAGCCCCATTTCCTTAGTCTTTGAACTGTTACACACCAAAGTTCTTGATTTGTACAGACCCTACCTGTTTGCTCCCATTTATTTTGCTTCAATCCAGCTGCTGGGCAGAGCATCCAGCTGCAAAGAGTTGCTGATGTCTGCATAGACAGTAAATACACCACAGCTGTAATGGACTGATGGGCTTGGTCACCCAGAACTTTCTCTGCAGTTATTGCTGTAGGATGGGTGCTAAATAGAGTCCATGACTACGCCAGCAATATTCATGCTTAACATGAACAATCCCTAGAAGTGTTCTTGCAATGATGACCTGTAAAATAAATTGGTATGATTTCTTTTGTGAACAATGTTTACTGCCTACTAGCAGTTCTCTGAAGTTCCTCCTTGCTTGCTGGGTCCCTACAGAGCTACATGGGATTTTTATTTGTTTGTTTGCTTCTCCTCTTTTCTTTTAACCTTCTGATTGCTGGCTATGCTAAGCTTTTCACTATAGGGAATGGACAAAGTAGAAGCAGAGCTTTCACTTTTAAGCATATATAGTTTTGACTTTTCCTGTGATATTTACTCCCTGCTAGCAGAGAGGAGATTAGCAAATGATTTAAAAGAGGTGTAAAGCTGGCTTTCTTTAAAAAAGCCCATAACATTAGATATGACTATGCTCTGCCAAGACTGCATGATTTTTATTCTTCATCAGGATGTGTCAGACTGTACTGAACACAAAAGGGGCTCAGAAATGCCACCACCTACTAGCAGAACCATCCTTCAGTTTATCAGACTTGGGCAGTATTTTCCAAACTTGCTTCTGTTTTTTTGAAGTAGGAAGATTTAGTGTCCTCTTCGCATATCATACAAGCACTAGTGGGTGTCCAATTACCCCATCAAAAGAGAGTGGTAAATCCCATAGTTTAGGATTATTATTACTTCTGCTCTCTTGCTAGAGATGGCTGGGAAGGTGTTGTTCTGAGGAGTGCTGAGGTAACTACAGGATGTGTTGGTGTTTTGTGAGTGCCACAGTGGCTGTATGCAAGTAGTACAACCTGCATATGACAGTCTGGTAGGAGAGCATTAGAAATCAAGGTTGAATAAAGCTTGTGAATTTGTTTTCTGTCTTTAGTGTTGTCCATGACCAAACATTTTGCTTCCACAGAAAAGTAGGACCTTCTTCATCAGCCTGTTTTCTGTTGCTGCTAAAGTCTTTGCAGCAATCATGATTTTTGGTGTACCAAGTACTGTCCTGTTACTTGTGTCCTGCTAGGTCATGTGCCTTTTCTCTTGGAAAATATCAGCTTTTTCTGATAGGTAAAACCTGTACAGAAGCAGTGCAAAGCTAATTTCAAAGATGAGAGTTCACCCACAAACATCAGAAATACTGTTGCTTGAGACAACTGGCTGCTTCCTGTGTGCATTTGATTGCATGAATGATTACAGATTTGAGACTGCAAATTTATATTCACTTTTTTCCTTGCACGTGTACCATTGTGGGATGAGCTTGTATGTTCTTCTGCCATCTATATATGGATTATGCTAGTCCTGTATGTTTCACTTTATCTTGGAGGCAATCTGAACTATCAAGAACCAGTAAATAGGAGGTATTTGGGCAATGTCTTGTTGTTGTCTTTTCTTTCTAATGTTGCATCTAGTAATTTCTTCACAGAGCATAAAATTTTGTAGCTCCAGTGGGAGGTTGGTAGTATGCGGTTTCCCATCTAGGAATAATTTTTAGAGGCTCCTTCTTTATTTGTTTCTGGTTTAGTCCAGAAGGTGTTTTTTTAATCATATGAAGTGAAACTGTGGGATTCTTTGCTATATGCTACTGTTGATGAATGCAATTTATGGGCAAACTTCTGGAAGAAAAAAAATGATAACTTTTAGACTAAGGCATTGTCTCTCATTTGAAAAGTTTCCTGAGCCTTACATCCTGAGAGGCTGGAAGACTATTGTGCAGAATGAACAGGATATGTTTTCCCAGTCTTAAACTCTCTTTAGTTTCCTGTAGAGCTCAGTCTGAGACAAAGCTAAGTGCTGGATTGACTTTGCTCTGATTCAATACAACCCGTTTTCTCCTTTGCTCTCTGCAGGTAGCAGGTTATTGTTTAACTGTCAGTAAGATCTTTGTTCTAGCTGAGATAATGTGATATGAATCTTGATAAGTACCCCTTTTTGGTAATGTATAGTTTTAAGACTTCATGGAGGCCCTTTCAAAAATGTTTATTTACAAATACATGAATCTGAAAAGAATTCTCCCAATAATACAGAATATCTAGTTTAGATAAAGTAGCCATATGGATGGTTAATAGATTCCCATATCCAGACTGCTTAAAGTCCTGATAAAGTGCTGATAAAACAGGAGCTGACCTGTTTCAGACCTCATCATATTTTTGCCTTGGGTAGCAAGCAAAAGTAATTTAGTTTAAATCATATTGCCTTTTTTTTCCCAACTTCACTCCTAACCCTTATGTTCTACCCAAATCAATAAGAAGGAAAGTCTCTAAACAAGATCCTGTTAAAACAGTGACCTTACACTTCAGCACTGCTCAGGTGGGTTTAATAAGCCAAATAATTGTTTCTCTGAGTGTTTTTGCCCCTGCACAGACAATAGGCAGATGCAGTTATAATTGAGTTCAAAGACTTTTCTCGTAGATACCAGCAGCAATCCAAGGAGTCACCTTTATACAAATTTTTACTGGATAAAACTAATATGCAGGAACTTCGTCATTTTGCAAACTGATTTTTAAGGTACTCAGAAAGTGGTTTATGCGAGATTATCTAAAGTAGTATTGAACTTCTGCTGCACAAGGGCCTGAAGTATATACATCCAGAGATTTCCCAACAGAGTGTTCTCTCATTCAAAATTACCAATTCATCAGAGGTTCAACTAAGTTCTAGTTGAAAAAAATGAAATCAATAAAACACCCAAAACAAATACACACACCCCCTGAACAGAGCCCTGTGAAAACAGAGGACTGAAGAACATACTTTGAATTTTTTTTTCAGATACATTTGATCTAGAATTTTCAAATTGTGGGTTATAGTAGAGGAAATTGAAATTGTAATGTTGTACTTTGCTATTTTGAACTGAACAGGTTGGTCTGGACTTTTTATGATGGGGTAGCTGTTTTTTTGAGTCATTCTTAATTTTATGGCTTTTTTTGGTTTTGTTAGTTGTGTTGGGCTTTCTTCTTTTTTATAATTCAAATCAGAGGGGTTTTGTGGATCAGAGACAATATGGCAATCCTGGAGTTCCTTGTGTAAAGTAGAACTGTATTCATGCTCCAGTAAGACAGTTAGCTGTCTAGAACATCTAGAAGAGGATGTCACCAAAACAAAGGCCCTACAGCTGGCTCTTTTCTAGGAAGAAGTTTCCCTTGTGCAAACGAAGCAGTGAAGGTGAAGCAAGGACAGACATAACTCCTGGAGGAGGGAAGAAAGTGTGTAGAAGGGGGTGTATGTAGCTGTGCAGGACATGATTGTACCCCAACGTGCTGAACCACGAATTCTGCATCCGGGTGGTGCAATTAAAGGACAACATCTTTTGGTTGTGGTGATTTTTGTAAAACAAGACTCACCTTTGGTGTTTCTCCTTCATAAGGCTACCTGGAGTCGTTCTGGTTGTACCTTTGTGTGCCAGCTGGGAGGTGGGGCTACTTGTTGTACATCTGTCCTATGAGAACTATTGTTTTCTGTAAATCATCCATGCTTATGACCTCAGGTATTCTATATAGTAGTCATAAAGCAGAAAATTGTAATCTATTTCCCATCCAACTGTCTGCCTTATAGGAAATGAGTGTGTCTGTAATTGGGCATGAAGTATTTTAAATTGGGCCATCAAACAGAGTACATCTGTTGTTCTCATTATTATTCATTACACATCGCAGCCACTGATGTTGTGTTTTCATTAATTTTTCTATTAACTTTTCCCCATCAATATGATTAAAGATTCCTAAATCTGAAGTAGAGTAAAACAACCTGCCACCACCTCCCAAACCTAAGATCAGATCAAAACCATCCTGCATATAACATTAGGCAAAACTGATTCAGCCTTATAAAAATCACATATCTCTGAAAACAGATATGTTAGCAAAGGATTAGCTGTTCAAATGGTCAAGTCAAACAAGATATAATCAGGGCTAACTTTACATCTCCTCCTCATTTAACTTCTCCCATCTGTGATTTCACAACAATTTACATGAGTGTTTAACTTAGTACCACCAATTATCAATGTATTTAATTTGGCCATACAATTGGCAAACATTTCCAACTTGGCTAATTTTTTGTATGCTGTGTACTTAATGTAGCTGAAGGATTTTTTAAAATTCTCTCTTGTTATGGTCTTTTATAAAATATATATGACCTCTCCTGCCTTCTGTCTTGTTCTGGCCATTATAAGCAATGTAGCCTTTAGTTTGAAAAGTACTGTTTCTAGCTGCTTGTAAAGAGTAGGAAAATGATGGAAATAGATGTTAGAATGTCTCTAGACATGGTGTGTTCATGTGGGTTTAACACACACAAATTTAAGAAACCCATTGGTGACTGTAGTTTCATCAGTATTATTTTATTATATAAAAATTGCAGGCATGACTGTTTCCTCAATATAAACCTCCTTTCCCCGACCTGCCCCTGCCACATAAACTGCTAGTGACTGCTGTAATGTTAAGCCACTCTGACAGAAGGGAATAGAGCATCATCGGCCACAGCAGTAGTCTCGTGTTTAAACCTGCCTTTCCCAAAATCTTCCACATTTTCTGTCAAGCTAATTTTAACTTGGTACTTTTAGGGAATCAGTGAAAGGATTTGTATGTTCTAATGTGCTTTGAGGGTCTTCTGGTGCTTTTGGGGCTTCAAGAACTGCAGTCTCTGCTCAGTTACAAGCTCACTCTCCTCGGCAGCAAAGCTTACAAATCAAGTTAGTGCTGATCATAACCTCCTCAATGTAAGTTAGTTTTCACAGTAACTAGTATTTAGGTTTTGATTTAAGAACGCAGTCAGGCTTACTCTGGAAGACCACTGTTACTTCATCTGGTCTTGTGTGCCTTACCTAGTGGAGATGGATTAAACTGCATGCCTTGGAAATTAGATCACAGTCTATTTCCTAGCTGGGAAGAACTAAAGAAATGGATGCCAATAGAGGAATTCGGACAGGGATGCTGAAGACTCTTGTCCCAAAGGCTGCTGGCAATGGTCTGTTTTATGTGCTTTTTCAAAATATGAATGTGTTAATTAAATCACTTATTTCTCCCTCTACCAAGCATGAAGTATGTGTGAGGATTGTCTCTTTGTTCAAGACCCATGCGAGTGCAATACATCCTACCATTCACTTCTCCTGGGAAGCATGTCAGAAATGAGACCATACACATAATGCACCAACCTGAAATGGCAATGCAGTGGGGAGAAGAAAGCTTGTGTTTGGGGTCTTAGCTGCATTAGAAAGCCAAAAGCAAGAAACTGCCTCAAGGTTGCACTGAATCAGTGAATTAGTCCATCTAGGTGTTGTGTAGCACCTGTGCCCTGCCTTTGAGCTTTGCTCCACGCAAATACTTTGCATGTTTGTAATGGTAACTGACATGTTTTCAGGAAAAAAAAAAAAAAGCTAGCCAGATCCTATTGATCCTATTGTAGATGTACTTCTTTTAGAGCTTCTTGACTTTGCAGAGTCTGTTTCTGGAGCCAGGGTTCTCAAAGGGTGCTGAATTCAATGGAGTTTCTTAAAAGACTCCAGTCATAGCCTGCTGCTATCAATGATGGCCTGGCTAATACCATCCTCCCAGACAGCTCAGTGCACAAATTAAAGCTAAGTGGTCAGCAGCTGATCAGTGGATGAGCCATGGGGTGCTCTTGATGCCTCTGAAACATCTGTGAAGGGTAACTTCAGCCTCTGTATAGTCTGCCCTTTCTGGGAACAGGGACCTCCAGGTCCTGTGGTTGGTACCAGATCATTTGAAACAACATTTTAATAGATCAACATTGTGGTTCTAGAGAAGAAAAAAAAAATTACTGTAAGGCAAAGTTGACAAAGCTTAGGTCTGCAGCCAGAAACAAGTGAGACAAAAGCAGGCCTTATAGCAACATATTCTGCATGTTATCTTTAGTTTCACCCATCTAAAAAGCTTTGTGGCTGGGATCCATATCTCTTGCAAAATTTCAGATATTGTTTTCATCGACCAGGTTTGAGAAGTCTCTGCTGTTTTTTCCTTGGAGAAAACACTTCAGCTTTCAGAGTTTGTTATTCATAAAGACAATATTTAATTAAGGCATCAGGAGGAGATAAGTGATGGAACTTCTTGTTTCTTGCACTTTTTTTTTCCCCAGGTGTGGTTATTGTCCCTGCTTAATTTTGAAAGATGAAAAACTGTCCTCAGGATGTGGCTGTATAGGGCCATCTTCTGGTCAGGCAATAAACAACTCTTTACTGAGTGCTAATGCAGCCTTATGACTGGCTGGACAGTAACTTGGCAATAAACACTGTTCTATACATCAGATGGTGGTCCAACAACTTTGAGGTGACAAGTTCTGCATGGGAAAAATTCTTTAGTGGAGTGATTTTTAGAGACAGAGCAGTTATGACATTTGAGGTAGATCAGGCTGGATATCAAATAAACCAAGTCATATAAAAAAAAAACCAAACAAGCAAACAAAAAAACCCCACAAAACAAAAAACAATCAAACAAAAACAAAACAAAACAAACCCAAACAAACACTAGTGAAAACTTTTGAGTCCTGGATATTTTAAAGGCTGTTAGAACCAATAGTTTTAAACCAATGTTGTCTGAGCTCACATTCTGTTCACTTTGTTGTATATTTTAAAAATGCTACTCTTTTCTTCAGATCCTATTCATATATATTTTAAGTGAGGTCTGGGGTTGCATTTTTATACATGTATTTTTCATTAAAATTTTTTGAGACAAGCATGAGGCACGTACTGGGAGTACTCAGCTGAAATTTATTCAGTCTACTTCAGACAGTTAAGTACAGCAGACTTGGAGAAAAGATAAATAGTTTTAACTGAATGTGCACTTTACTACTGGTGAAGGAGAAGAATTGTGTAGAAAATTCTTATTTTCATCATAATTGAATACTGCAGGAAAGGCTATGTGGACTAGCTTTGGCCAAGTGGAAATGCTAGATTAGTTGATTTATATATATATGGATATGCAAGGCTTTACTTGATCTGATGCCTGTGAGTACATTTGGCACACAAGCAGAATACTTTAAAGTGATGTGCTATTGAAGTGGAAAGAACAGTTTCAGACAGAATTGAAGAGATGAGATGCAAACAAAATTGTTTACAACTCTGAGGAAACATTTAACAGTTGGATGATGAAAAGTGAAATCACAAATTTTAGGAGGAAATATTGCAGTCAATGGAGATATTGGTTCCCCTGGAGACAAATCAGTAGGAGTTACCTGTATAGTCCTTCAGAGAATACGTGGTTTTAGTCTCTGTTGAACTTTATGAGGAAAATGCACTATCTGAAAAACACATGTCCAACTGTGACTCTTTTAACCTTTCCTCTTCTCCCCGCCCCCCGCCGCCCAATAATGTGTTGTCTAAACCCTGACCAGACCATTTAAGTCTCATGTTCCTCATATTCGAACTATGTAAATGCTATGTGGTACAAGATGGCTGTGTAGCACACAGGTGTGCAGGGAAGGAGCCCATTTTGTGGAGTGAAGGGGTAAGGAGGACAGCCTGATGTGTTGTGAGAGGCATGTTGATGAGGGATGTGGTGTATGGTGAAGCCTGCAAGTTCACACTGACTAGAAACTATCTTGTCTCCAAATTATAGGGTTTTGTACTCAATATCCAATTGTTGGTCTCTATAATTTCGCTTGGATTGATTGCCTTTCTACGTGGAGCTGCAAATGAAAAAAATGCCGGTGTTTGATTTATTGCAGTGTTTTAACAGGTAGTGAAAGATGACCTGGAAAATGATGCGTATTTTATATCCATAAACTCACCTCAACTCCCCCACGCTTATCCACCCTCCTTCTTAAGGTTTTAGCAGTCCAATACCTAAACAATTATGTAAATGCAGCATAAACTATCTATTTTACAGCTTATAAGGAGGAGCACGAAAGGACTCATGAATTCACAAAGATGATTTTTTGTAACTTCCATCAGTTGAAAGCAAATTGATGAATCCGTTTATCCAGTTCATTAAGTGAACTGACCCCTGAAGGTTAATATAGAGTTTCTGAAAGTGCCAGAGCAATGGAGGAGGGAGAGCGGTATCAGAGTGACTGTGGCATGTGCAACAACTTAGTCCCTCTGTGCAGAGAGGGCTGTGGTGAGAGATTCAGTGGGACGACTTCTTTGTTTTTCCAGCACTTACTGAATAACAGATTAGCTTGTACTCCAAAATATACCCTGGGGGTAGTAAGCAGCTTCCCTCACCTGTTCTCCAAAGAGCCATAGATCTGAAACCTGGGGAGTGATACTAGTTAAAGGGAAACACATCATCCTGTGAACATGCAAGAGAAAAGCACACCACATGTGAAACAGTAGCTGTTAACTACATATGGTTAGCAGGTCAACTACAGCATACAAGTCTTCTTCCTCCCAGCTATGTCAGTTTTACCATGATGCAATTTTACTGTCTGCATAAAACTTAACTGATTTATCTGAATAAGAGGAGTAGCAAGCCAATGCCACTAAAGGCATGTGCCACATGGTGGATATTTCATGACATGTCCAACAAAATAACTTTCTATGCAGTAGATATTGAATTCAACTTGAAGTTGTCAGAGTCATCTAACATAAGATAATAATGATCATCTGCCATTCACCTGGGAATCCCACTGGCAGAGAAAAGGTACATACCCACTTGTTCCTCTAGCCCTGATATACCTAAAAATTTCTTCTGGTTCTTCCATACTGCAGGAAGGAAGAAGTAGAGTGTTAATTGTTCAGATATAGCACCTGCTTAAATGGTTCCTGCTTCAATTCAGTTTGCAGAGATCGGGGGGTGGTGTGGGAGTGGGGAGGAGCAGCCAGGAGCAGGAAGGGGGCCACATATGTCTCTAGCTGTTAGAATAATTCCTGCCATCAAGCGCATAACTGTGGTCTGAAGATGGGCTTTGTAAAGTGCACTTCATGTTGATCTCTGTTTCACTTAGACTGGTGTTCAATACTGACAACAAGCTGTTCTGTAGTAGCTCTTGTTATTTTCCCAGACAGCACCCTTAGGACTGTGTAAATGGCAGCAACAGGAAAAGAGAATAATGATGTTCTCAATATTTTAAGTGAGTTTCTGTTGTTGTTAGAGAACTTGGAGAGTCAGGAGCACTGGGACTCATAAAAGTGTCTTTGATTATCAGTTCTTATGATTTCATCTTTTTTTTTTTGCTGTGTTGGAAATGAGCTGGGCTCCTGAATGAAACATGCATTTAAGGTGATGGTGTTTCCTGGCGTTTGTGATATGTGATGAATTAGTATAATATGGTTGTCTTGACTGTTCATAAGATAGAAATGCACACATATTCCATACTTGTATAAATAAAATTAGAGGTAGTTTAGAATAAAATCTAATTCCTTGACAAAATCTTTCAGGGCTCAAAGTTAGGGAAAATGTTGAAGAAATGTATTTTCTTTTCATTAAAACCAATGAAAAAACATGGCACTGTTTCCTTTCTCCTTCCAGATTTAGAAATTTACTAATATTCTCTTTCATGCAAAATTCAAATGAAAAAAAAAAAAAAAAGCACTTGTTAAAGCATCTGCCTGCTTCTCTTTCCAAATGTCACAGCTCGAGTTTAAGCTAGCTTGCAATAATGTACTTATTGGCCAATATTACTGACAGCATCAGCATAACTGACTTGAGAATTTTATTTTCTGCTTGCAAAGGCTTTAAGTAAGGCTTATAATGCTGAGCAAGCCACCAAATCTGCTCCTCAAGACAGAGAGTGTTTTGCATTTTTGTTTTGTTTGTTTTTTGTTTTTGTTGTTGTTGTTGTTTAACTGAATTGCATGGAGAAGGAGCAAGTTCTAAGGAGTGACAGAGCTGTCCCTTGGGACTGGCGATCTTCATGAGCAGCTCACACTGTCCATAACACCTCAAGATACCAGATGACATGTGAGCTCTAACTAAGCATTCAATGAGCACAGCATGAGTTAGAACTGGGCTGCAACTTTTTGTACCTGCACTCCTAGTCACCAGGAAATACCAGGTAATTCACTTACAAAGGAAGAGTATATAGTTGAGCAGTCCTGCTTCTCTTGTGGGCTAATAGCTCCAAGGTAGCTTATCAGATCTTGATAAGAAATGGGTTTTTAACTTCT
This sequence comes from Nesoenas mayeri, assembly GCF_963082525.1. Lineage (NCBI taxonomy): Eukaryota > Metazoa > Chordata > Aves > Columbiformes > Columbidae > Nesoenas > Nesoenas mayeri. The sequence goes on from NC_137543.1 coordinate 112,893,829, forward strand.
TAAGAATTACCCAGGCCCTTTATAACGCAAAACATGGAAAATGCCTTGAGATTTTTCTTGTCCCCTGCACTCATCTTAGAGCACCTTGTTATCAGATTGTGCCTTTACAGGTTCATTGATGTCATACTGAGGGATGTAGTTAAATAATTACACAAACTCTTCCTGAGGCAAAAGAACAGACTTGTCAGGTCTAACAGATGTTCTAAGGCTCTTCCTCCATGAGGAGTTTTGGGCAGAAAAGTCTTTTGCTCCCATGTTAAATGGGATTTTTTATTCCCATGTTACATGAGGCTCTGTATGTGCTGCAGTCCCTCTCATGGGGCCTTGCGCAGAAAGGGGCCCAGATGTAGAGCTATGGGCATGCTGTTGTGGTCTGGTCGTGTGACCTACCAGCTCAGTTTTTTCATGTGGGCAAGTGACTGCACTGACAGTGTGAAGATGCTATTGGTTATAACCAACCTCGTAGTTCATTAATCTCCTCTTACATGTTAAACTTCTTCAGGAAAAAAAAATGTTGGCCTGTCTGCATATTTGTTGCCAGCCTCATCTTGCTAATTACTCAGGCTTTGTCCTGTCTGTAACTGGAAAAAGTCCTGAAGACCAATCTCTTCAGAACCTGCTTATGCAATGGAAAACTGTTCAGAGATTCTTGTCCTTTTACCAAAAGGGATGGATCTGAAACCAAAACTAGTGTTAAGTACGTCCCTAACAGGCAGTTTATTGTCTAGAGTACAGAAATGGTCTGCTGTGCTTCTGAGATGTGTATGACTGTCTGCAAAGCAGTGGTCTGGAGAGCTTTTATGGCACGTTCTGCACATATCCATAAAGACAGTTTCAGCACTCTGTCAGAGGAACAAATTGCTAAACAAAAGTTAAGCCTGAAGAAATATAATTGCTGCAATTTGGGGTCATACCCCAAGCTATTTCCCTATAAATTTGGTATAAAGCTGTAAAACTTAGTTGCTGTCTGTCACCATACCTTGCTAAAATGTCTGTTTTCCTTTAGGATTACTGCATAAAGAGTACCAATTGAGCAAGACCTTCTCAAGCTGTGAATTTACTTGTGGTCTGTTGTAGGCTCACGTAGTGCTTGCAGTATTTCTTGGAATCAAGCTCTTAATGGTCACCAGCAGATTGTTACAGGAAGGGTTCAGAAACAAGTCAGCAGAACCTTTGCTTGATGCTGTAAGTGTAATGGATGTGGCAATGAGGCCCACATTTCAGTGATGAACCCAGCAGAATAAAAGCTATTGACATGTAGTACTGGTGAATATGTTAATTGATGACATAGGAAAGGTAGCCAACTGATTGCAAATCTCATTGCAAGGTATCATAACTGACTTTTCTGTAGATGTATAGAACACGTCAAGTACTGTGACTAGTTCACAAACTGTTAAGCACATCGTGTTAAATGTATATAGAGGAGAAAGGGCTTGTTGTTTTCGTTATTTTCCTTGGTCAAAAACATTACCTTGTGTACTGCAAAGGTGGATCTGCTGCTGGCCATTAAGAGCTTGATGGCAAGGAAATATTGCAAGCACTTTGTGAGCCTAAGATATACAGATAATGTATAGCAGCGGCTGTGCAGGAGTTGCCTTTTATGATGAAGTGTCAACTGAAGGTCAAGACAATATTTCTGAAGGAGTTCATTAGAGCGTTTAGTAAGATTATGCTTCTTGAAGATATTCTTCTAGCTGAGAAAGGTCAGTTGATAGGGGAGTGATAAAGTGGATACACTTGCCTGTTTATGTTTGAGGGGAGAAACTACACACTAGGAATTTTTCAGAAAAGGGAACCAGAACTATAGCATTAAAGAAATGAGTAAGCCAAACTCTGGAATCTGCTGCAAGTTTCTTCCTACAGGAAGCCTCAAGGTGCTAAAAAAATATCTTTTAAGCCATGGGGGTACAAAGCAAGCTTTCTTGACAAATATCAACCTGAAAATAGCAAATATTTTGGGAAATGGTGCTGTAGGCCTTCAGATAATCATTCTACTTGGCTCAGGGTAACAAGGAGGCTGATACAAGGAAATCCCTTTCAATGGTTGCCCTATTAACTTAGTGCCATTAAGCTGTAGTATTAGGTCAACCACTAATGAAGAGGCAGGGTAGAAGACACTGCAATATGGCGCCAGTTTGGCTTCAAGCTCAGAGTGGAGAAGCACGGTGGTGGCATTTCTACCCAGAAATCCAAAGGAGGATGTTAGGTGTGAGATCAGAAGAAATATAGCTGAGGCAGCTCCCTTCTTTGAGGGGATTTAGCATGACTGTCAGTGTTTGCTGAACAAGGTTGATGTCTGTGCCACACCACAGAAAAGCCACTCACAGGTGATGACAGGGAAGGCTTTGTGCAACCTTTCACTGCCATCTTTGAGTGTGCAGCTGCTGCTTGACCTCCTGGAGACATGCAGCCCAGTTTAGTCCAGGTGTTTGCTCATGTGCTTTATGTGCTGTGCTGCAGCCTTCCTGAGTGGGAACCAGACTGCTGGGCAATCAGTTTTTTTTCTTCAAGTAGTTCTGCATGAAACCCCTTTCTTGCAGCTTAGAAGTATAGTGAATCATTCCTAAATTGAAAGCTGCAACTCTCAATTTGAAGAGGAACTAAATGAGAGTTGGATTCCATAAAAGCCTTTTCCTTTTTTTCAGTTTTCTGAATGGTGGGTTTTGTGTTTTTGTTGTTGTTGCTGGGTTGTTTTTTGTTTGTTTGTTTTTTTTTTTTCTCTCATTCAAGCCACAGAAACATATGGACAGGGTAGATTACCTATGTCTGTTTCTTTCTTTTTCTCATTAGCAAAATGCAAGATCGGAGATCTGATCAGTCACTCTTCTTTATCTTGTTATAAACATTTTTGTTCTGCATTGACTATGATTAGAAAATTAGGATTTTCCACTGCTTTCCAGAAAAAAATGAGCAGTCTGTTACAAGCTTGGGAAAGCTGAGTTCTTCCTCTCGATACCGACCGCAAGCCCAAGCTGATCTTGTAACTCACTATTATGAAGAAAGCCTAGAGTTGTCTGGTTACTTCATTGTTCTGCTGTGAAATGAAAAACAGTTAACCATTTTCTGTTTAAAGGGGCAGCATCCTTCATACACATTTTGTTTGCTTTTCAAAGACTGGGTCTCATCTGTTTTCACCCTGATACAGCAAGATAGTAACTGCAGCTCAGCAAGTTGTGAACACTGGGGAAAAGGACTGCCTCTTTCTTGGCTGTGATTGTCTGCAAAGTGGTATTACTTCCAGTTTTCTACCAGTTGAAACTCTTTGGTGGTTTTTTGTCTTGCAATTATTCCCAGGGTGGGAAACCTTGTTCCCACATATTTACATTTTGATTGGCAGTGGGAGAGGTTGGCTTGCTTTGTTGTTGGTGAGCAAATAAGGGTAAGAATGCAATCGTTGATAAACAAGACCCAACACTTTTCCTTTCAGTGCTTCTTTCCTCCCCATGTTAGGATTCCTACATTTGACCACATTAACTATTGTTTTTTTTTTCCTTTTTTTTTTTTTTTTTTTTTAACCTGGTGACTGATTTACTGATAGTACAATCAAATAATCATCAGGAGAATCAATGTAGTGTACTTCAGCAGAAACAGTATTTAATATGTTAGTTTTTCTTAAGAAAGACTGATTATGTAGTTAAATACTTAAGTAAAGCATTCCATGTAGGACTGAGGCCAGTAGGCTTTCACAGAAATCATGCTAGTGCCTCAATGAATAGATTTAAAAGGTTAAAGTGAATATAAAAAAAAAAAAACAACAAAAAAAACCAAACAGATTATTAAACTTTTAAGACACTGTCCAGACCTCCCCAATGTATTTCCATCAACTCAGTGATGAAGAAATGCACTCATTCTCAGAAATGGTTTTTGGAATAATTCACTAGATATATTTGGAGACCTATACTAGACCTAGCCTCATTTTGCCAAAGAGGAAGAAGAGAAGAATTCAACTGGGGAGGTACAGAGGGCTTCCCACAAGCAAGTCTCCTTGGTCCCCTATAAATTAAGACTCATGCCATCCATGGGCTAGGTGCTGGGTCTGCACACAGCTGGGCACAGCTGGAATTTCATGAACAGTGTAAAATTTGTCTCCTTGGGCACTGCTGTTGGTAGAAAACATGTGGGAATGAGCAACAACAGCATTCTTGGCAATAAAATAATTTTTTTAATGGGATATCATCCAACAAAACTAACAAAATAAGTTGCACTGTTTAGCTAAATTAAACTCTGGTTCTGAATCAACATTTGGTAATTTCTCAGTCTTCACTCATGATAGCAAGAATTCAGGGAGACTGGGCAGCCAGATTAGTGTTTATTTGTTCAAATTATTTTTTTTCCTCTGCCCCATGCTTGGAAGAGTTTCAAGAAGGTGAAACTGGGATTACCCCATCACAATAAAAACTCTGAAGGATATTCACACTTGGAGCACACTTGGGGAAAAACAAAACAAAACAAAAACAAAACTATGGATTAAAACTGTTTCTTCTCTGGCAGGCTCCATGCTTGTTGGATTTCTGCATCTCCATGGAAGCACACTGACATTCAGATATGGCTTTATGCATTCTTCATATTTGCAGAGGCTCCTTTACTATGCCTCCTCATGTTGCATCTGCTATGGGATAAGCACTGTCAAAAGGCAGATCTACAGTCACTTAAGGATCAGAAGCTTTGATTGATCAGGCCCAGAGATCCAAACAGTCTAACTTGTAAAGTTACTGGATCATATTCTATCAGACCAAAGATCTTTTCTAATTTTTATATTTTTAAAACACTGCAGAAAAGCCTAAAAGTGTCAAATTTTGTACCATTGCTTTTGAGTTCGTAAGACGTCGAGATTCAGGAAGTCTGTAATCACCTTTTTTTCTCCTACTAAAGCAAAATCCTATCTTCAAAGATAACCAAAGAAAGCTAGGGTTCAGCATTTTGCCTTTTACTAAAAACAGGAATGATGATCATCTTTCTGAGATCTCGTCAACTAGGAAACCAAGCTCCCATTTCTGGGTGGATGGTAGGATCCAGTATTTCTGTGTGCAGTAATCAATGCTGAACTGACATTCTTTGCAGCATCACTTCTGGGAATCCCATGGCTGCTACAACAACAACTCCAGCTATTGAACCAGTCTCTTAGGTAATCATCCTCTCCCTTATATCATGTGCTGGGTTTCTTTTTAATTAGAAAAAAATGCTGCTTCTTACAAGCAAGAGGCTTCTGTCATTAGCACTGTGTGTCTGTCTGGGCATTTGGTCCCAGATTAATTTAGAAGCTGAAGCAAGCGCAGTCTCATGAGTGAATTGAGGTTTTTCCCCTGTCATCATGAAAGATCAGTAGTGCTCTAAAACACTTTCAGGAAGGTCCCACTTTGAAATGGCCTTTAATACCAGTGATTTCTAATGGGATGCTGAAATATGACAGCAAGAATGTGTGCAATGAATTCCAAAAGTCTAATGACAGTCTAACATTTATCTTTTGTGTTACTAATCTCCTCTGCTGCCAGGAGATTAGGTTTCAATATGTTGAAATAAAAGCTCATACACCCTTTCAGGTCCCAACACTATACAATTGGAACATAGGTTCAGCTTGCTCTTTTTCCTCTCTGGGTACCTTAAGGTGAACCTTACTGCATTTTTTGCTTTCTGTGCTACTTTTCTGCCACCTTTGTTCCCCTGTTATCTCTTTCACACAGCAAATTGCTATAAATCCACCTCAGCTTCCCACCCCCCAATTTCTAGTTTGTTTTGATATTTCCTGTTTACACCTGCCTCTGTTTCTGTATGGTCCTATGTTTCTATGGCAAAATCTACCCCAATGCCAGCTCTTGTCCCATGCTGACCACATCTAAGCAGACATTTTGCCCAGGACCCACTGCAAATCCAAATATTGTATCACTGTATTTGAGAAATGTGGCCTTTTGCTCCCTGCTCATCTGACCATGCTTGGGCCTTCTTGATTGTTGGGGAATTCAAGTGGAAAGAGGTTAATCTGCAGCTGAAGTGGGATTACAGCCTGTCTTGCATAACATTGGATCTGCAAACGTATGTTATGCCGTGACTAAAATGACAGTACTACTTAGCTGAGGAGACTAACAACAATGTGCTTTGCATGCAGCTCAGATTCTTAGAAATGTTCTCCATTTAGGGTTTTCCTGCAATACTGTCTTCAGATGTTCAGTTTCGTTTGTGTCACTTGGCATAGATTAATGACACCCGCTCTGAATTATTTTATTACCTACTACTGTGTATTGATGCTAATGAATTATGTTATTTCTACACCATTTAGTGTTATTGCCCTTTAGTACAACTGAGACACAATGTATTGGTACTTGAAAGGTGTCCTGCCAGTTCTTGAACTGTATTTTATTTCCATGGTTTTAGATCTTAAACTTTCCTTGGTTTATGTGGCTCATCTGTGGTACATTTTTTAAGTCACCAAGTGACTGCCAGGGAGCTCTTTCTTTTGGAAAAAATACGGACTATAAAACTTTTAAAACATAGTCCAGACTTCCCTGATGTATTTCCATCAACTAAGTGATGAAGAAATGCACTCATTCCCAAAAATGGTTTTTGAAATCATTGACTAGGTATATTTGGAGACGTATACTAGAGCTGGTATACAAGGGTATGTGATTTAAACATAATGAAGTCAAATGAATTATCCAGTTGAAAGATCTAAGGGGATCGTCTACATATTTAAAAGCCTGAGAATTAATCAAGTTCTTTCACTTCGAGTGTGACCTTGTTATTCAATTTAGAAGTCCTGTACTTTCACTTGTTGTTTATTGTGGAATATAATAACAGCTTTCTGCTTGTTCAGTAAACTGGAATGTAAGTTAAACATCAGTTATCTGGCACCTTTTGTCATGTATGACTCATACTGTGAACCACATTCTGTTCATAGTCTGTACTTATAACAAAAAGGTGTTTATTCAACATTTACACTGGTAAATAGAAGAAATAGAATTAATCTATGGGCATATAAATTCACTTAATATCTGCAGTCATAGTGGTCTGTAACAAAAAGAATCAGCTGTTTTTACTGTGGGAGGTGGGGAGAATAGGAAACAAATTATACTGCTACTCTAATAACTGTCTTGATTTGTTTTGTTGTTGTTTAGTGTCCTTGAGAACTATATCATTTGAGCAATATTGCTAGTAAGAAATCAATGTGTCCAGACAATTACCAAAATAGGGCAGTCCCAAAAGATTTGTTGTGTTAGTAGTCATAAATAGAATGAAACACTATCTGTAAAGGCAATAAAATACTACCGTGAAAAGCCTGGCTAATTATCTTCCCCTGCAATTTCAGTGGATAATGCCACCTCAATAAGTATTAGACTTCAGAATGAGTGAAGTAATTAGGACAAGGGAGATGAAGTCAACAGAATTTACTAGGTTATGAGGTCATGTAGGGCTTGTATTAACTTTTGATAAGGTCTGCTATTGCATGGAGTATCAGGCAATGTAGAAGGGGTTTCCTTAGATGAATGTGAATGAGCTTGTTCAACTTGGCAAAACTTTAATTTAAGAAGGTGAGTCAGGTAAATCACTAGCTCAACTATCAAGCTTCCATTAATGCATCCCTACCTGTGATCCCAGACTGTGCACTAGTAATAAGGTTTGAATTTTAGGGCAGGTGATCTTTTATTCTATATGTTTGCAGTATAACTTGGAGTGGTAGGTTTCTTTCCACAACTAAAGCAAGCATGGTAGTGTTAGGTACTGGGACAGGGATCTGGGAGAGATGTTGTGAACTGCCTCTCAGCTGCCTGTTCCCTCCCAGCTGGGGTCTGAAAGGGTCTTTTCCCCAGAACTTGGCATTTGCAGCATCAAACTTTCCTGCAAATTTGCAGCTTATCAAGATGAATGTCCTAATTCCTGACACATTCAAACTTGCAGGAGTATTGTACCCACGTGCTATCTCTACTAGACTCTTTATCTCTGAGGAAATATCAGGCAGCTTCACCTAAACTGCAGTAATTCTTGAGAACACTGCAAGTTCTTTTTATTAAAGCTAAAGAACTCCTGAGTACAGAGCTGGAAACAGATTTAAAAAAAAAACAAACAAACAAACAAACAAAACACCACCAAAATTAGTAATATTATATGACATCTTAATATTCTGTGACAGTAGCTAACAGTAGTTATTATTGGCTGTGCCAGCATCCTAACTTTCTCACTTGGGATCTTGGAGAAATAATTAATGTTAAGCAAGACTTCTCTTACTTCTCTTAGCCACCATCTGTCTGACACTTCCCAGAAGTGAATCCTAAACCAACTGAATATCTAGCACCTCTGGCTAATCAGAGCAGCAACCTTCTGAACTCTGTATTTCTTTTTCAAGATAACTCACATTTTCTTCCTTTTGTTTACTTATTAGTTTATTTATTCTCTTCCTGGCATTTTCATCCAAAAAATTATAGTTTTATGGATTTCATGAACTGATTTTGATGATTTTTCTTTTCCTCCTTTACCCAGGTTTAGAATCCTCTTGTTGCCTTGCTCTGGTGCCAGTTGGTTTGTTTCTGGATATGTTACAGGATTTTTTGTTTTAATTATTGCACATTTCAAATTATTGGTGAAGATTTTCAGGAACTGAGTTGATGCATCTAAGGAATACACACTGCAGTGGTGAGATGTTTGTCTTAGGATGTGTTACTCTCTTTGTGATCTATCTTCGCAACACCTATATATGCATAACTTAGTCTTCAGTGAGAATTGCTCTTGTTTCTTAGAAACCCTTGAAAGGCTGAAGGAGATGCAAAACTAAATGAATGGTTTTAAGAAGTTATTTGTTATAGTACAACAGAATCCTGGTGGTTTATTCCCAAATCATTCGTTGATGCAATGATTAAAAGATTTGACAGCACCTGTCAGAGTGTACTGCTCCAGCCATTTGATCGTATATACTTACTCTTCTAGCTGTACCTCTACTGGTTTTCAAGAGAGAAAGGTACAGGGGCTTCACACAACAGTATGATTCTTTAAGACTTATGTAGCATTCCCATGTAGCCTGCTATGAAATGAAGGAAGGGACGTATAAACATATCATACTCTTGGCCTTTTTGTGTGCTTCTATAACCTATTATGATCACAATACATTATGGCAATGTCTAAAAGTCTTACTTCTGAAATGCCATCTTGTGGGGGTTATGTTCACAATTGTGAGCTCATGATTTTTTAAAATTCTCTGAAGGAATCATGCAAACTGTACGCTGGAACAGATTTTGTGAACTTTTAATTTTATACTGAAAATGGTTATTACATAGTTAAAACCCAAGATTAAGGAAATATGCAGTGAATTGCTTAGTGTCAGGGTTACATAAATCAATAGAATACTGTAGTACTTAAATAACTGCACTTCATTTTGCTTTTGTTTTGCTCTGATTCGGTTTCTCCAGGAATGTATCCAAACATGCATGGAGTACAGTGAATTTCCTTTTTCCAGGGACATCAGATGTTCATTCTCATTCCTATCCCTTTTTAATTGTTCAGCATTATGTGCCTCTTTTTTGTTGTTGTTGTTTTTCTTTTTATGTTCTGTCCTCTAAACACAATAGCAATGAAAGTAAAATTTGAATTTAAATAGGAAAAATACCTTATGCTACTTCTGGTGTCTGAAGTTTCAGTATGATTCCTTTGAATGTACTCTCATATATACCTGTCAGGGAAAATTTTGTTGACGGGTGGTATCTCTGCTCTCTTTTGAGCACTGTCTGTTCAGTTTCAGCAGGAGAACAGACATTTTAGCACTCCAAATACAAGGAATGAGAAAGCAAGAAGGGAGGATTAATTACATACGCAAGGGAGAAATACTATTAGAACTTTCTAGGATGTATTTCAGAAATAGCTTCCTGTCAGAAAGAGATGTGGATATAAAATAGGAAAGTAGTTAAAAAAAATCTTGATAATGGGATGTCTACATACAAAACCACATTATCAGGATATGTTTTAAAAGCCTTGTCTGATATAATGCTGCACTGATTTTGCCAGATGGATTGTTGAAGTAGCTAGAAGCTTAGACACTTCTAACCTTTATGTTAAAAGGTTTGGTACCCTGTTACCACTAAAAGCAATAGGAGAGCCTGCAGTGTGATGTCTTACACGTGAGTAAAGGTGGCTGACTCTGGAAGAATGGGGATGGGTAAGAAAGCAAAATTCAGGGTGTGATGTAGTGTTGGCGACTGTGAAGTCCAAGCCCTTGTATGGCAGCTCCCTGTCTGCCTCAGCTGTGAATCAGGTGATGAAACTGGATGTCTTACCTGCATCAGTTCGGTTCCTACAGCAGTGATAGACACACCTGCAGGGCAAGGAATTGCAATGTGGGAGGCAGAAAAAGCAGCAGGGAAAGATGGGAATTGTGAAAGTTGCCTCTGTCACCAAAGGCAGCTACACTCAATTAAGTGGAAAAATGGAAGAAGTGGGGACAAAAAAGAGGCATTTAGTGGGGGTGAGAAGGATGAGTGGGTGGCTGTTTAAGACAACAAAGATAGTAATGTAACTGGAAAGAATTTTTTTTAAAAAGGAACTTGGAGACCACAGTGAGAGGACATGAAGGAAGTTAATAGATAAAAGAATGTCCATGAACCTAGGAGAATCCTGGTCAGAGCTGAAAAGGAACAGCAAAATCAAATTACAAAAGGGAATTCTGGAAGTAGCTGGAGCAAGTTATTATAGATGTGTGTGCATTAGTGTGTGTATATATATATATCTATATATTACATGTCCTACTAGTTACAAAGATTAAAGTGTTAAAAGTCCTTTTTCCTCGAACTGTTATTTCTGTTACCAAATGCTGGATTTGAGGAGAGATTTGGAATCCTTCTTTCCCTTCTGATTAGCTTTTGAGACCATCTAGTCTTTTTTTCTACTCCAAGTCCTGGCATTATATCCCACTCTTAGCCCAAAACCCACTTCATTTGACAGGGTCATCTGTGAAGTTCTGACTTGTGGATTTAAGGTTTTCACATCCAGCTGTATTGATATATTTGATAGGGAAAATGTCTATCTTCCGCAAAGCCTAATGTTTGTTACTACTTACTGGTGGAAAAAATATTGTCTAGAACTTCCCTCTTCATGCTTTTGGTATCCACTTTCTCACCATGCAAATCTCACTGCAAATGCAGTTGCAGGAACACCTAACAGGTTTGAATATGCTCACAGAAACAACTTACTAAGTAACTTTGAATACTAATGTCTTCAAATTGGAAGCATGTGCATCATCTAGACCAAAAAATGCAAACATTATTGAATTAAAAGTTTTGTGAATTTATCACTCAAGCAATACATTTGCTAGCTGAAGCTTCAACACTAAAATCCTGTTGTCATCAGGAGGTCTTGTATCCTTTGGTGATATAACTAATGGAGGTTTCCTTATGCTGCAAAGTTCACAGGCTTACAGATCTAGAAAGATGCTGAAACTTCTCAAGCCACTGCCTGTTTCACCTGTATGTCCAAAGAATAATAAAGTGAAGGCACATGATAAGCTTGGAAATCTGGCTATAGCATGCTAATTACAAGTAATGGATGGGAGGAGGTTAACTCTGGAAGGTTGTATGGTGAAACAGTACAGGCTGTGAACTTGGCCATGCTGACTTCTTTGCATGCCTTCCTGCTTTCCAAGGCCATGCACAACCAACTTGTACCCAAAGCAAGCCTACTAACCCTCCTAACAGCTCCACAGACTGAACATGCAACCCAAATAATGTGGATTTTTGGAGAACAGTTCTTTGCTTCATAGAGAATGATGCTGGAAAGGTTGTCGAAGTCTTTTCCTCTGACATCACATTTAAGACTAGAGAAAGACAATGTGTTGTTTTTTAAAAGGGTGACCTCAATCTTGGATAAAACATGGCAATATTTTTCCAGCTGTACATGTTTTAGTGTATAAAGGATTTATTTTTTTCCCTTTTTTTCCAGAGGCATCATCTTCCTTCAATGCCTTCCTGTTCTTACAATTTCATTTACCGTATGTACATACATTTACGGTAATAGCAACTTCCAGTCTGCTTTCTAGATTTCAAACAATTTTGAGATGGTGTCTCTTTTTCAAGAGCACCAAGAAGTTGGAGTACCTCAGGTTCTGGGAGCTTTTGGAAGTTTGGTTTTGTTTTTTTGGGGTTTGTTGGTTTTTTATTTTCCTTTTTACCAGGCATTTCATATGTCTTTGATAGACACCGACAATGAATGTAAAGATGGGGTCAAATTACTCATATCACAGGCCACCTGTGAAAACCTACCTACTTACAAAATCTGCCCCTTGATTTAAAACCTTCTTCTCAGGCCAGACCACAAATCTTTCATGTGATCTTCATCTTCAGGCACCCATTGCAGTGGCTGGAGACTTCTTGTGTTGACGACCTCTGACATTCCCAGTATATTAATGCCCGTGCTGGCCATGTGACAAGTCATCAGCAAGCTCCAGGCCTGAAGCACCTACTCCAGCCTCGCAGGGCTGTTTCTCTCATTTTCCCCCTCTCATTCTGCCAGGTGGGGTTTTGCCATTCTAAAAACGGGCTTTCCCAGAGGCATCAATACCATGGCCATGGAGCTCAGCTGTGCCCTGTGGTGGAGCCATTGGGACTAGCCCTGGCTTCTCCTCAGAGAGCCCCTGCAGAGACTCCCTGCCAGCACCTCACCACTGACAACCGATACAGGACTCCAAAAATGTGCTGTACTGATCTCCTCCTGTAACATTTTCTTTGTGTTGGTCCACTAGCCCATGTCAGCTGCAACCTGTGTATTAATAACACCATGAGAGACTAAAGAAAATAATCAGCAAGATGGATGCTACTGACTCAGGGGAGACACCTGCTCCGGTCTCTTCCTTGTCCCCTTTTTTTTTCTCATTTCTTCACAGAATAGAATAGAATAGCATCATCTAGTTTGGAAGAAATCCTCAGGTTTATTAAGTCTCAATTGTCTGTCTTTTCTCCTGTACATGCAGTGCAGCTGAATGACAGTGACACAGCTGGGCAGATAAAAATAAATGAGGAGCACCCGCACCAACCCCTTGATTTTTTTGGGGGGGTGATGGTTTTAAGTGGCCTGCCTCACGAGTTGCTTTGCCTTCCCTTAATAAATCATTGTTGTGATAGTGGCTGTGAGTTATTTGTAATTTGTTTGGTAGCATTGAATATTATTTTTAATCCTAACAAAGGTTGCTCAAAGCACGCAGAGTTCTGTGGTGTGTAGCATAGAAAACCAACACAAATGTATGTTCTTGCATGTTCAGTATTAAGGCAACTTAGTTTTGGTAAAACAGATTTTACAAGCACATATATAATTCCATAGTTAACACTAAACCGAAAGGACCTAAAATATAAATAAAAACCCCAGGCTTAAAGCACTTTAAATCAAATGGGGCCAAAAGGTCATTTGACCTAGTGACACATCTGTGTTTAATAGCAAGACTGGTCTGGGCTGTGTAGCTGCTGCTCACCTCTGGCACCTGAGGAAAAGATGGGGCTGAACAGTCCCTTAATTAGTGTGAGTACATTGCTGGATATTGTGCTATGACATGGCTGTGATGGGGGCTTGTCAGCTGAAACAGCTCCACAGAACTGTTGCTCTTTATCTGGGCTGAGCAATCAGTTTGACAAGTTGAACTGAATGTCATTAATATTTTCTGTCATCACCGTTATGATAGAGAGTTGTAGAGTAAATTTTATGCTTGGCCTGATATGTTTTCATGACAGTTTTGCAAGGTTAATTTAGGCCTGTAGCTGCAATGAATGAAGCAGTGGTGGAAATGAGCCTTCTCTCTCTGAAGTTTCTCTTCTCTTGGGTTGTCTTGTTATCTCTGCTAGCAGGTGGTTGCTGTTTCTGATGTAACACAAATTTGACAGCTGGATCCTTGACCACAGAATGCCTCCCCAAAACAGCTGTGGTTTTCCTAGCAAAGGCAGGATAGAAGTGGTCATTTTCTTTTGTACAAAATATAGGCATAAAATAGCTGCAATGGCATTTGCTTCTTCAACAGACTGAATCCTAGTTTTTTAGACATAGTAAATACTCTGCCAATATCAAGTGTTACATTTTTATAATCTAGATTTAGTTGTGATGTTGCAGCAGATGCTCACAGAGTTCTGCTTGATTCCATCTGTGAGATGAAATGCATTATTTGAATCTCACATGATACCTTTTCTGCCTCTGGTGTTTTAAAATCCGGTAATTGTTTTATATTAACCTAATCAGAATGAAATACCTTGAGTACCTTCACAACTGTATCAAAAATGTGTACACAGGCAGTAGGGCAATGCAGGTTTAGTTATTGGCTACTCCATATTTGCAAAGCAGTAACAGGCAGTTTTCAATCAATAAAGGATGGTTTGGTTTCCTTGTTTTTACTGCAACCATGTTGTTGTGTTAACCTCAGTGCTGGGACTGCAGGTAGGAAAGCAGAGACCCCACCATGTAGGGGCTTGTGCATCATACTAGGGAGCACCAACAAAAGCCCCTCTCCTTCTTCCCATCTGTGAGAACAGGAGGCCAACTCAGATTCAGGGGTGTCATGGATTGGGGTAAATGTGGCCGTTTAAAAAAGTTCTGTGTACAACATTGAGAGCAGTGGCATTCGTGAGCTGGGCTTCACGAAAAACATGACCAGCAAATATCACCTAGCTAATTTTCTTGTACGTAGAATCATAGAATAGTTTGGGTTGGAAGGGACCTTCTAACTGCAGGAATAAATCACCAGAGGCAGACAGTGTGCTATAGCCCTTGTCCAAGCAGCCAAGAATTTGGTTAAATGGATATTTGGGCACAGCAATATTGTTGTCTTTCATTAGCATCTTTCTCAGGTGTTCATAGTGGCAGATGTAGCTGAATTTTTCTCTGTGCAGCAATATATATATATATTGAAAGTGTTAGTGTGCAGATGCTTACCTGGTATAAATTGATGTGGCTTCATTAACTTCAGTGAGACCGTGCTGATTTAGGGCCACAGAGGAGCTGGCTCTGTGAAGCAGTCAAATTTATAAATGACTGCATAATCTACTAGAAAGTCAAGGCAGGCCAACCTCTGTGCTATGACATTTCCTCTGAAACTGACTTTAATAAGGTAATATTTTCTTCTAGTTCCATAAATGCAAATCAGCTGAACTGCACTTCAAATACTTTCTAGTTTAATTAGAAACTCTTAGTTCAGCTATACTGCAACTGCAGGTTAAAGTGAATTATTCTAACAATTTTTCATTTTAATTATCTTGATTAGCTTTTCCTTCTTTGCAATTTTATTATATCTCATTTCAGAAATGTCCTTTAATTTAAGACAATAAATAAACTTTTATTTAGCAAGCTGGGGAAACTGGTGGATATGATGCAAGGAAGATTCAACTCATTAAGCATTAATGTTACTAATATTCTTCCACTAATTATTCATTAAATTGATTGTCTTAACAGAAAAGTAGGCTTGCCTTCTCTTGTGGATCATCACATTTTATTTGCATATGCCACCAAAAAAAACAGAAATAGTAAAGCTTACTGAAGTTGATGCTAAAATACTTCAGAGGACATTTTAATGAATTTCTCACCACTAGATGTATTTAAGGGCTCCTATTTGGTTTTTAGCTGGAAAGCTCCAGATACGCCCTATGAGACACTTTCAGAGGAAGTGATGTCTATTCCTTCATAGCATCTTTGTTTCTGACAAAGGCATCTGTGAAGGGAGG
Source organism: Nesoenas mayeri (assembly GCF_963082525.1). Classification (NCBI taxonomy): domain Eukaryota; kingdom Metazoa; phylum Chordata; class Aves; order Columbiformes; family Columbidae; genus Nesoenas; species Nesoenas mayeri. Next base: position 112,909,491 of record NC_137543.1, read on the forward strand.
AAAAGGTCACCAAAAGTACGTCCAGTCTCTCCTTCTAGTCTCCTGCAAATCCTATCATAAACTGAATTTGTAATATCTTTAAAATAAGGTGCTGGAGGGTATTACTGTGCCTACTAAGGATTTTGTTGCAATGTATTCCACAGAGGCAGTGGTGTGTCTCTTCCCCCTCCCCCCCCCCCCCCTAAATCCATATATTTTAAATTTTCAAAGACATCTGCAGAATGTGGCACAGGAAAGAAGATTAAACCTGAAGTCAACCTGTTCATGTGATTCAGAAGGAAAGTTAAGGAGTCTATAAAGCCTCCAGCTACTAAAGTGCCTGATACAGGACACATGTAGAATTCAGATCTCTACATCTAAACCTGCACTCTTATAAAACCTTTTCTTAGCTGCTATAGTGCCTGGAGATGCCTGTATTTCAGATACTCTCCCTGTTTGGCTTAGAAGCTCTCCACAGAACTGCAGACCAGAATTGTCTCTCTATTGGCAAGAGAAAGGTTCTTGGCCTGACTTATATCCTCAACATCTGATCTCCCCAGTGTCTGTGGCCCAGAGATGTCATTGACGAGAGCCATAAGCGTGGCTGATACAAGTACCCAGTATTGGGCTCCATGTTAAATGCAGGGAGGTTCGTGTTAGAGTAATGTGCAACTATGTTTTGTACCTGTTTGGGAAGTGCAGGACTGAAGTTCACAGTGATCTCATTTCCCAGGGCAGTGCTGTAACTACAAGGCCATCTTGAGACATTGCTAGTGGTGGGTAGCATTCTTTACACAGTTCCTGAAATTGTGCCACTCCACAGGAAACCATTCAAGAACTGTGAGGCCAGGAAGCGAGCAAAAAAATTGAGTACACATCTCCATATATACCAGTCTCGGGCACTTTTCTTAAAAAAAAAAAAAAAAAAAGAAAATGATGATGTGAATGTGAACCGATCTAAGGATGGATGGATTTAAACTTGACATTTCAGATTCCCATGTGAGTGCTCTGTCAATGAGCTGATTTAAAAGGCAGTCACCACTACTCTTGCATATATTTTGAAAGAACACTGAATGCTCCATAACTCTTTCACCGAAAAGACACACCTTCACCTTTGTGAGGATGATTCTGTCCTGGTGTGTGTGAGGTGATGGATCCTCAAAAGCCACAGATGACTAATCCCAGCTATCAGAGATGTAGATGTGGCTCTGTCCTAGATATTTCCTTCTGACTAGCCTTCTACTACATACCAGCAGTTCAAACAAGAGTTTGACCCCTGCCCATTGTGTAGGGAGGCTAATGCATCTTATGCACAGTTATGATTTTCACTCTGGGAAGGATCAAATTTGGCAACCTTTTGGGGTTTAACTCACAACAGGTTAAATAAGGAAGAGTTTTCTGAAAGACAGGCTAAAGACTGGAGTCTGAAGTTACTCAGTTATCAGTAGGAAAGATGGTACAATGGTTTCTGTGAGAACATGTAGCTGCTGGAACAATTTGTGATACTGTAGCAGAATCTCTTTGATAAAACGTCTTTAAGCATTAGGAGTCTTCCTAGATGATTTGTCTATCTGAAATGATGTGCTGTGGGTGACAAGTTCTTGGCTTCTGGTAAAACCTCATATCAGAACTGCTATGGAAGTGTTTATTGGCTTCTGCACAATTTTATGCTGTCAGGCTTTTGAAATTGAGGTTCCTGGCCCCCGATAGACAAAGGGTGAATCAGAATTGTACTCTCCATGCAGTGTCGTGTAAGGTCCTATTTAAGTCATGTTGCTTATTGTGTCAGGGAAATATCTGAAATGAAATATCAAAGACTACAATCTACTATTTGAATCTGTTTTTCATTCTTGTTCTGTAGCACTGGACTCCTTTAGGACCTCAGACTTCTTCCCTGAATTACAATATAAGGTTTGGTTTATCTGGCAAAAGTTTCAAAGCTTTAATCTAGCTATGGTAGGAGTACATAAGAGACATTAGTCCCATTTTTAGAGACAGAGTAAGGTGGTAAAGATGCAGAAGAAGAACCTGACCCAGTCTACCTTGGAGGAAAATCTCTGGAAGAGTTGTTCTTGAAGAGCAGGAGAGACTCAAGAAAACCATCTTGATAAGAAAAAAGGTGTTTGGCTGAGTTTAAAACTAGAAAAGTGATGTACTAACATTTGTAGAAGCATTTCTGTTCAGTATCTGCGGTTTGAATCACTTTTAGCTCTGAGTCACTGCTTTTGCATGGCTTTGTCTACAGTGCCAAAGATCCCATACATGTCTGAAACCCGCATTTGAAAAAATATTTTAATTAATTTTCTGTTTTTATAAAATGAGGTCAATTGTAAATTTGATAATTCAACCTCTATTCTGAGACACAATTTTCAAACACTGAAAATTACATTTGCTTTCCATACCAAATCTTTCAACCCTTGTGAGCATCTCATGCTCACAAAATCCTGCCGCAGATTGATAAAATTGAGCTAATTTGAGAAAGAAACATACCAGTCATTTACCTTTTCTCCCAACCTCTGCTACTTGCCACAGTTGGAAACAATCCCAGGTTACTAGTTAGGCTTTTCTTTGGTCCCTGTGACACTATTTTGTTTTCCCAGATGTTGCTGGAACTAATGCACATGTGGTCACTCAGTGTTTCAAATCCCCGGACAGTGTTAATGATACGAAAGGTACATGGAGCCAAGCTGGCACCTAGTCTCTCTTGTACTGAGTAAAACAAGTGACAATATTTTCATGCTAGTAGCCTATCAATATTCACTTCAACCCAAAGCTCACAAGACAAGTCTGACTTGAGCTGCTAAGAATTCATGATGACAGGCAGTCTTCTGGTTTTTTTCCATCAAACATCACACTTGCAAACAGAAGAGACTTGAAACCACACAGTATAAGCACAGCTGAAGAGGAGATAAGATCTCAAAGGGATAGCAATATAAGAAATGGTGAAAATGAGAGAAAATAGTGTACACTAGTGTGAGCAGAAAATAATTGCTACTGCATTTTATTTTTCTCCTCTCTTATTCCAAGCCATCTTGCAGAAATGAAATCCTCTAAGGAAAAGTTGACTTCCAGTATCATTGAAGGTGGTAGGAAGATTTTTAGCAGGTTCTTACGGTGGATAGTACTGAGCTCTGAGTGAGGCTGGCCCTGCCTTCTGAGGAGGTGACTCAAAGACATTAATTGTAGATATGGGTTAAATGAAGTCCTGAGCAGGATGCATATTCCCCTGAGAGCAACTTTCTTGGCAGAGGGGAATCTCTCTTGGGTGGAGGAGGGTTCTCTCCTTGATCCTTAGGTCTTTGAAGAGCATTGATGCCTCACCTCTGTTAAGTTACTGGCTCTTGAATCAGGTGTCACATGTTGCTTTTGTCTTTGATGTCAAATAATGCATGTCTGAGAGAGCTTTTAAAAACCAAAATGGCCTTAGTTTCTGTGGAAGAATGGAGAGAACAGTTGACAGTCCTATTCAGAAATACTAATTACCATTTTCAATAGTTTCAACTTCTGCGCTTATCTTTGCCTCTTAGTTCTCTTTCCTTTGACCTTGCTTATTGATCTCTCTTCTTCACCTCCTTTTCACTCTTCATCACCTCAGTAAGAAGGTGGCTGAAAGGAGCACATCTGGATCATTTTTGCTGCACAGGCCTACCTGTGAAAGTGGACTGGCAGTCCCGTCTTCACTCTAACACTCTTCGTGCTCATCTGATCAGTTCTTGTTTAGAATCCATTGCCCACTGAGAAGGTGAGAGCAGAGCTAGGGAAAAGCACATTTCTCACACAAATTAATTCACAGAGAGGTAGCTCTCCTCTCATGTTTATACTTCATCTGGTTTTATATTGTGAATTATTTTTGGAGCCATGAAGCAGCAGGTTACAGCCATGAAGGATCATGCTACACTAGGAGTCTTAACAGTGCTTTATTTGCTGTTAAATTTCACTTAAATACCTGCTATATTAATTTCTCAGAAATGTTGCAAGTGTAGGTTTTACTGCCTTGTATTCCTTGTGTTTCCCTAAGACTCTTCTTTTAAGGGTTGTGTTAAACCTAGACAGGGGGTTTCTTCAATAAAAGGCCAGGAATATCTTTGTGTCATGGGCATGTTGAGCCCCACCTGTGCAAGGAAAGTCTCTTCTGTGGTTGCTGTGTGCATAGTTCTGTGTTGGGGCATCTCAGTCTGGCATTAACTTTTTACTGACTGGAAAGAAATCTTCAGCTCCAGACATACTCTTGCTTTTGGGAAGACCATATCTGAATTTTATCCATCCAGCTATAAATATTAACAGCTGCCAAATATCAGATTCAGAGTTGTGCTGTGGAGCTGGCCAAAGCAGCAATTACTTGTATTTTAGCTAGTGCTGCACATTGACTGTGGATATATTAGCTTTAGGGGATATTATTTAGAGGCTCAGTAGCTTAAAAGCAGAAATCACTTACATTCATATTGGATATTATTGCAGATTCAGGAGAGCTGGCCATAAAAACACTTAGCTTTCTGTAACAAAAGGACTCCTAGCCAAGCAAGTAAAATGTTAATGAGACAGCAAGCACTCATTTTCATGTCTGTAGCCTTTCCCTCCAAGGTTTTGGTGCTTCATACTGAGGTTCATTAGAGTGGAAATGGTTGACTTTAAAAAAGAAACACCAGCTAAATTGCTAGGGTGTAGAATTTCCTTTCAGATCATAATTATAGGTGATCAACGGAGTGTGTAATTAGTAAGTTGGGTGAAGGATATTTCCAGAACAATCAGCAGCAATTTCCTCCCTGCTGTTCCTTTCTCTGCTCTAAGGACCTTTTGTCTGCTTTGGTAGGCGTGGCTTTTTTTAAGCCTGGAAAACACCGAATATAAAAACTTCTGTTAGATAAAAGTGACACAATACACAATAATAAAATACACTTCTTCCCTTCCCTCCACCCTGGATATTCTGTCGTCAATGTAATAGGCCTTACTGATTTCTGACTATGTTTCTAGCACCTAAGCACAGATAGTTGTCCAGAGGAAAACAAACAAGCTCATTTCTGGTGTCCCTTGACAAACCTGGGAGACTCTTGCTGGAGCCTGGATTTGCATTTGCACAGCAAAAATGTGAGATGCTGTCATTGTCTTCAAATACACGGATGCCCAGGCTGTTTCTTGGTGTTATGAATAATTAATGGCATAATTCAATGAATCTGTCCAGCATGGCTAAAAATAGCTAGGTAAACTGAGTGACTTTGACCTTAAGAAACAAAATCTACCTCAAATTTAAAATAAATAAGTGAAAAGCCATAGAAAAATCCTGTGGAAGCAAAGATGTCAGTCTGTAAAATATGTTTGATACTGTAACTGGGAATGAAATATGGCTCATCTTTTACATCTTTAAGACAATTTATCTTCTTTTGTATAGTTGTTTGTTTACAAGAATGAACATTTCTCATAATTAGGATGGGTCAAGGTTTTTGGTCATCCCTGTCGGTCTCTGCAGTTAACAGGCACATTGGCAGGGCATGGCTTTGCTGTGTCTCTGACTAACAGCTGTCACCTCTTCTGTCATTGATGCTCAGCAGACTGGTGCTGCAGGAAGGATGGTTGTGAAAAGGTCAGGGAATGGCACCCAGCACAAAAATCCTCAGCCACAGCCTGGGGACTCCCTGCATATGACAACATGGAGCACAAACCCCTTGGTGTTGCTGTCTGGTGTCAGGCCTATGGATGCATTCAACCTGCCTCCCTGCTTCTGACAGCAACTACTGTGCATCATATGTAGGGCAACTCTAGTGATCTTTCTGCTCTCTAAGATGTCCTGCTGCTAATGCCCTGAGAGTTAGTCCTCATTCACTTCCACTGGTTGTATTTTGGAAGCCGTTATTTGGAAGGATGGGCCTGTTCCTCATGGATTTATTTTGTCCCCCCAGCTTGCTTTGCCACTCCCTTTAGTACGTAACAGTGGTGTGATGATAATAATATCAGCACTTCTTTCAGTTAAGCTTTTAGTCCTTCCATCTGGTGACTTCACTAGGTGGCCTTTCATGGCATCTATTGCTTTTATAGCATGGGAATATCTTCCCTTGACATGAAGAGACGGGCTTGTATTTGGATGTTGCGTTTAGTCAGTGTACTTTCTGATCAGAATATACACCGAACTGCTATTTAGTGTTGCCAGACCACCACAATAAACTCCTGAAAATTTTGTGGTTTGTGGAAACTGAATGCTGTGGTCCTAACTAATGTGGCTTGTGTGGTGCATAGAAGCAGACAACCAGCTTGAAAAACTGTCCTGGCCTTGTGTTAGAAGTGCCAGGAACTGGTCTCCAGAACTAAGTGGTGCAACATCTTCAATTAGCTGGTTTAAACTCTGTTTACAGGGGGAAATCTCAGCCTTAATTATCAGTTTGTGTTCTCATCTAGAGGACAACATTAACAATTACTTAAAAATATTTTTCTATCTACTTAAAATATAGTAGTTTGCTATTCTGATTGATGCTGACTGGTAACTCACGGTAAAAAGCGCGGTTGAACATGAAGACTCTAGATTTTGCATTTCTCTATTGACAGAGTGGTGAAATTAGGCTTTAGCACGGTCTGATAGGAAGTAGAAACAAAAATCCCAAATCTGATCCTGCAGATGTGTGAGACTACTTGCACAGGCCCTTGTATGGGTTACAGGAAAACCACTAGCACTTCCCTGCTCCTATTTGTTCCCTACCCACCATGTACTGAGTACACAGTGCTCAGATCAACCACTGGTTATGAACAAACATAATGATGCGTTTCTTCTAATGTCCTTAAATAGCAAGAAAGGAAGTGGTTTGGGCACAGCTACTACACTCTGCAACAGGACTGTCCAGCCACAAATGTGAACACCCTGTACTGGGACACCACCCTTTAGCTGGTAGAGATAGTCAGAATTTTTCTCTTCACTTGTTCGATAAAAATAAAATTCCATGGAAAATGCATATTCTCTCCTTACAAACGTATTTTTTGTGCTTTCTTTGAAAACCTATGTTCAACAAAATCTGAAAGTGTAGACTTGAGTGGGGCGAGAATCATACTTTCTGTGCAGATGCTTGGTTTTGACATTGAAAGGTTTTTAGCACATTTTTAATCTTCCAAAGAAAAACATGAATAAATTGTAATCTCTATTGGCATGGTAACTCTTTGGCAAGGGAAAGATGGTTCAGGGAGGGAATAGATGTACTTTGGTTACCCACTCTAATCTTTGTACTTTGACATAAGGTTTTTTTAGTATGAGGCAAACAGACAAGCAGAGCTATGTGTTAACCCTATGGGGCTTCCAAGGGAGAGATGTTGAATATGCTTTTAAATAAATGGCATCTTCATTATTTATTCATGGATAGCATGCTAACTGAAAAAATGAAAACAGCCACACCAGTTATTTCAACAAAGCTTTGGCTGATTTCAAATACAATTCCCATTGGTAGAAAAATAGAATCTAATAATTTTGACCACTTCAAAGCTTTACCCAAATCATCTGTTTACTCAGTAACTGGGATTGTTTCTAGATATATGTGCTTTGTTTTCCTGTTTTTTTTTTTTTTTCTTTTTAATTTGCATTAATAGTTAAAACTGCAAATTTGGGACATGGCTGACTCAGCAGCATAAATTATATACGTAGCAACTACTGATCTCTTTGTGCAATTTGGGAACATGGTTTGTGTTTTTCCATTCTGAGCTTACTGTAACCTCAATCCCTCTGTCACTTTGAATCAGAATTTCTTCTTTTTGCAAGGAGTATGTGTTTTACCTGTTTCCCTTGAGCTAGAACTTGAGCACCTGACAGTGACAGGGCTTGACTGCATTTGTGACTATTTTCTGGTGCTCACAGGGAAACATTAATGTTACTGAAACTGAGACCTGGACTGTGTCACTTGATGTTTTCCTGAACATCATGGCTGGGAGGCTAACATGAACTAATGTGACAGATTTTTTGAGAGATCTGATACTCAAATTCCGTTTGTTTGGGGCAGAAATTGCCACACTGAGACTTATGCAGTGCAAATTCTCTGCAATATGACCTATGCTTTGAGCAGGAAATGTTTGGTTATCCTGTCAGAGCTCACAAATGAAGCTATTGAATGGAGTCCCTGTGGGTGTTGCATAAAGGTATTAGTGCTGGGGACTTTGGGGATGCAGGTTTTGTTTCTGGTGCTGTCCTGGGCTTACTTTGTGGCCCTGGAAAAGGCACATCATCTCCATAGCTCTGGGATCCTTGTGTGATGAACATAAAGACTCCCCTGTCCAATAGAGTCTGTCCAATACCTCCATTTTCATGCACTGAACTTTGCGTTTGAATCTGGATTACCTTCACATGGTGGATGAGGGAGTGCACACTCCCTTTTGACACTGATAGGTATTAGCTTTCCTGCTCCCTGGCCCTGGTCATATCTTACAGCTGATGTCCTGATCTGCAGTGTGGCAGGCAGTGGCACCAGTGTCGGTGTGTCTTGAAACAGAGGGGCTGCAGGAGACCTACTACCCAGCTTTATCACCCTTCCTCTGTTTTTTAGGATCAACACCAGCCACAACTTCCAGCACATGACCTGATGCTGGTTTTTTTACTTCAGACCAGGGTGTTAAACACCTGAGAGGCTTTTTTCAAGGTGGGCTATGTGTTAACAACTATGGTGCAAATGACCAAGTCCTATCTCCTCCTTCCTTCTTAAGCCCTGAAGAATTTCAGGATGCAGTGTAATTTCCCTGTTTCTGTCCTGATGAAATTTTAAGTCCAGTGCTTGAGTTCCCCATGGGAACACAAATGGACTCAAGATAGAGCTGATCAACTAGAGGGATGTGGGTTTATCATGGTCCGTAGATGAGAACCTGTCCAGTGCTCTGAGCAGTCTTGCTGCAGGCCAGGTGGGATGCAAAGCTCTCTTAGTGGCCTCAAAGCCCAAAGGGAGGGGAGTACAAAGAGCTTTTGTGTCATACAGTGGGAGGTTGCTACTCCAGCAGAGCTCAAAGTCTGCTTAGAGGGCTGGTGTGTTATTTTTTTCTAATAGCTCTTTCTGTGAATGCTTGCCTAGTGTAAAAGCAGTTCTGCATTTCAACCTGAAAAAAATCTTCCTCATTAAACAAAGAAGTACTGTCTATTTAACTACCTGAAGACACCATTAGTCCTTTTTGCCTCTTTTGCTTCTGGTGAAGCAGTAAAGCATAAAATGTGTTTCTCAGCAGAAAGGCAGTTGCTGGTTCTTGCTGTGGGGAGAGCTGAGCACCCCCGGAGCGTCACACGGCCCTTGCAAGTGCCGGGGCTGCGCTCCGAGCGGGGGATTGGCGCCCTCTGTTGCTGCGAAAGAAAAGGAATCTGCAGCACAGCTAAGAGTATCCTTTCTCCTTCGACTTTTTTTTTTTTCCTCCTTTTTGTTTGTGTGGTTGGTTGTTTGCTTGTTTCACCTTCCCCTCTTTCCTCCGTTTTAATTTTTACCTTCTCATGCAGCCGCTGGCTGCAGCTTCACAGCTTAACAGATGGCTGGTTTCGTCTGGCGACCTCAGGAGCTCCGTTGCCAAGTAAATTCCTGCCGCAAGTGGTCGTCAGGGCAAGGCTGCTTGTCTCTGCTGTCCGCGCCAAAGCATGAAGCAGAAAATCAGCCATGCAAATCCTTGTGCATTCTACTTCCACCATCAGTGCGTGCTGACGGAGTTCCAGATGGCTGAGGCACACGTCCTCTGGCTTGCCAGCACCTAAAGGGCAGCACTGCCACCTGCTCTGTGAAACACAGGTTGGCCTGTGAGGTCTGGTTTGCAAAGATTACCATTTATGCAATGAATAGTATGATAATGACCTTGTACGTTGCTGTCACAGTAAATCTTTTGTAGTAGTTATTTACTGCTTTTGCTGTAGTTGGTGGCAGTTTTTTTTCTTTTCCCCTCCTGCGGCTTATTTGCAGCAAGCCCTTTTGTGGCTTCAAGTCATGAAGCCTCACCTGCTCCTGCTTTAATTCTGAACACAAAGCCTTGCCCTTCATCAGCATTAACTGATCCTGATGCATCGCAGACAATGAAATGATGGCTGTTGGGGCTATTAGCAGAAGCCTCCCTGGGCTGCTAGATGCAGAATTTATAGAGTCTGTCTTTAACCTTTTAGAAAATGGAGAAATGTCTCATTATCTAAAATGATAGCCTTGTACACTGGAGAGTTTAGATATTTGAACTACTTAACAAACCCAACTTCTAAGATTTTTTTCTTTTTTTTTTTTAAATCTGAAACTGCAAGAGTTGTTATTCCTGTAGGCGACAACATTTTCACCACTGTTACAGGAGAGGGCAATAGCCATGTGTATTCCAGTCTGTCATTCAAAAGCAATATGTTCTCTTGCTGCATCACATACACCTTCTCTTCATAGCAGCTCATTCAAAATCTTACCTTTCAATATTGCAGGTTTCACCTGGTGGAATTGAAAGATCTTTCTTCCACCCAGGAGAAAGCATAATCAACAAGGTTGTTATCTGAGCTTGTAACAGGATTGATAATAAGGAGCATGCTGCCAGTTTGAGGGAGTTTTGTTGACTGTCAGTTTGGTGCTGTGCATGCTGCTCCAAGGCAGCAGTAGTCACTGAGATGCAATCTGCATGCTGCTTGGACAGTTTTTCAGCAGAGAAAAAAGCATGTCTTTGGTTTAACCCTCCATTGTGATTATTGTCAAAGTGATTTACCCAAAATCTCACAGGGCGCATGTGAGCTAGGAATTATATCTTAGGTCAGTGTCTCAAACAAATGCTCATCATTCCTCTAGGAACAGCAAAATACATTGCAGTATGATCAACATGACAGAGATGGTGTGACTCCCTGAGACCAGACCCCAAGTCCAGCACACATATTGAAGATACTGGAGAAAAGCTAGTTTGACCTCAAATGCTGTGGTGGCAAAGTGAGGTGCTCAGCTTGACATCTGAAAGTTCTGACTTTATGTAGGTTGTAGCACACAGGTTATGGCCCACTTTTTCCTGCAGAACACAGGTTGGCAATGCAGCTCTTTGTTTCTCTGGGAAATGCTAATGAGCAGCACAACTGAAGTCTCTTTCTTTCCCACCTCCCTGGATTTACCCCTGACTGGCCTCCACAACATCTTGCCGTCTTCAAAGAGGGACATTAGAATATCTTGCAAATCCAATGCCCCAACAGAAAGGTGTCCAGAAAGACTGTATTGCTACTGTAAGCAGGCTTAATTTTGTACATTCTTTTTGTCTTATGTGCTGCAATGATTTTTGCTTTAAGGGGATTCTCATCCAGCTGTTTGTTTTATTGCAGTGTTTATTCTTAGATAAAGCTGTCAGGAGCTACAAAAATAATTTTCCTTCTCTTTTAATCCACTATAAATCCAGCTCTTGAAACAAATTTGCTCCCAGAGACCTTGGGCAGTGGTATTTTGATTGAGACTGGCTCCCATTGCGAAGCAATCCTGCTAGCCCTGTAACATCTGAAATGGCTCAGGAGAAGGCTGGCAATACATATCAATGTCTTCCGTCACAGGCCTATAAGAATAGGTAACTGCTCATAAATTGCTGTTGTGTTGCTTTGCTTTCCTTACTGAGGAGCTCTTAGCTGAGAAGACCGATACTTCAAGCGAAAAAACAAGAGAGGAGTGATGTTACTTTCTGTAGTAGAATACAATCAACCAATACTGCAGTTTTACAGGTGGGTGGTCAAAACTGCTGGGTTTTCATGCATTTTCAGAGGGCACCTACTTGACAAATGCTCCCTACAGATCCACCAGTCTCATGCTATCTGGTAGGCGTTTAAAAGCAGATGATAGTGTTCTTCACCTTCTGAGGCTATGAAATAAATAGCCTCTTTTCATTGTTGAAGTCTGAATGCACTATGTGACATATCAGAATTACAAACCTCCCAGCTCCACAGAGCTGAGTTTTTATCATGCTGACTCCTCTAGTGTGAAATAATAGCCCAGCAACCACACTGAACTCCAGTTGTTGTAACAAGCAGGTACAGAACAGTTCATGTTGCACCTGATATATACATCAGCCCACGCTACATACAGAACTTTAAAATGAATGCTGTAAGAGTATGAGCAGGATTTCAACCCACATTACTCCCAGGAGCAGTTGGGGAGTCTGGCTTTTGTCCAGCAAGCAGATACCTCAAGAGGGTATTGTCTCCCAGCAGAGTGGTACTTGGTTTCCAGCACACAAGTGCCAGTAGTACACCACTTGCTCGTGTTGAAAGATTTAAGATGCTTAGCATAAGTTATCTTGCCTGTGTCACCAGGCTGATGGAGTGGTATAGAATGACTGGTGTGCCTCCATCTCCACAGAAATTTATGGACAACTAAATTAATTCTTTAGAATACTTTTTCTTTTTGCCAACCTCTGTAGTGCTCAAACTTCTTCCATTCATAAGTCAGATGTTCCTCTATTTGAATGGTATGTGACAAAGGTTATTCTGGTGTTGATTAAATGCTGATACAAAGGCATCCAAGGAGGCTGTGAAAGGTAAATGATAAAGGTAGTTTGTACATAAGTAGCAAAGGGAGCTGCTCAATGGCTATAAAACCTTTCAGTGAGATCCTGCAAGTCAAGTATCTTCTGGGGTTTATAATCCTGTGTGGGCAGGTGTGAAGAGGAGGAAGCCCTAGGCTTGATCCTGCACACTTAAAGCAAGTTGTTTACTCTTGCATTTGTTCAGTAACCAGACAAAAAAGTGGTTAGGTACAGAGACACAATGGCGATTTAATAGACTTTAATGAAATCTTATTTTAATGAAGTCTTACTTCTGTCAGTGTTGGAAACTTAGGTCTTGGTGGTTATCTAATATTCTGAAAGTATAGATATAATACTTTACAGGAACCAGAGGGGTACAGGGGCCATACTGAAAGGGAACAGGAGTTTGCATGCAAGTCCCCACATTATATATTGTGAGGAATCCAATGGCTTCACAGTACAGATGAGAACATGGCAAAGCTGGATTTTCACTCTTCCTTTGTGTTTGCATCACAGCCTTATAGACAAACAGACTTCATTGATCAGGTGGAAGTGTGCAGCTTTAAAATTTCTTTATGGCTTTGAAAGGGATTACCTGAATCCTTCTTTTATTAGTCACTTGATGTGCCATTCTGAAATGTGTACTTGAATCCCATTGTTCCTTTAGTGCAACCTGGCTTTTCCTTCAGTGTCTTCAATTCTGCATGTGGTTTAGCTTTCACCTTCCTACTCACAGAAAAGCAGACCGTCCATTAGCCTTGCCTACAAATACTTTTTTTATCTTCCCTGCCGGAGCTGTGTGTAGAAGCTCCTGTCTGCCATTCTGAATGGGCAGAATGAGGGCTTTTCCAGTGCTCTCATGCAGGTGTTGTCCTGCACAGCTTCTATATTTGTTTTGTCACTAACTCATATAACACAGGCTGCTTGATGGGCAACAGAGAGGTCCCTACTTCCTACTTTAAAAGGATGGGTCCTTGCAATCTGATTAAATCAGATGTCACAGCTGATTTTTACCCTAGTTTTACCCCTTGGTCATCCCACAAGTGGCTGCAGTTTTCCAAGTAATGATTCACAAGAATTTGTATAGTGTCTCTCTGCAAAAGGTACATGCTTCCAAAGACATTTCTCCTATAAAGGTGTGTTTGTGTGTGTGTGTGGTTTTGTGTGTTTGTGGGTTTTTTGTTGTCTTGTTTTTGTTTGTTCTTTGGGGTTTGTTTGTTTTTCAATTTGTGTTAGGGCATGCAGTGCAGCAGAAGATGGAATGAGAATATGTCTTTCTGTTGGGAAGAGTAAGAGCATTGCACTCTAGTTTCCTGACTTTTTGTGCTTGGCTGCCAGGGAAAAGTTTGTCTTAAAATTCATGGGAAAACTCCTTATGACTTTATCTAAGTATTCAGTGGGATAACCATGCTGCTAGAGAGACTGGAAAAGCACCTAAGATCGGCCATATTACGGAGTAAAAGCTTTAAAGCACTCTATAAAATGGTAAACAAAGCCTGCAGCACAGGGCATAGGACAGATTTATGTTCCAACCATATTAGAGGTTTTTAAGGGGAACTGAGAACATCCAGGCACCATCATTTCAGACGATGTTTTGACAAATAGGAACATCTTTCTCTGAGCACCTACTTGATGTTTTTTCCTATCACTCTATCTCAGCAAGATAAATGGGATATTTAAATGTATACATAAGAGGATTTAATTTTGTAGACATAAGCTTGAATTTTATTTTCTCTTTGCAGAGTCTCTAAAACAGCAGCTGTGGAGTGGGTTTCTTCCTTTTTTTGTTTTAAATGAGGATTTTGAGAAGTTCTGTTTGAAGAACAGGAGGTGGAGCTATTTCCTAGCATGAAAAGTATTTTGCAGTTTAGTTACGCACTAGCGATAGTTACATGTTGTCTTTGATCCGGTTCCTACATTATTATGCTTACACTCCCCCTCTAATCCTTCTCTACCCCTGAAAATAACCTTTTTTTTTTTTTTTTTTTTTTTTTTTTTTTAAAGTTCAATAGTAGTTGTCAGCACATGAAGATAACATTTTATTCACAAGCTGGGTTTATAATTAATGGAATCAATAACCAGCAATCCTTTGCCGATGTTGCTGTGGTAAGCAGCTCTCAGAGGTGACAGGTCCTTGGTTAGAGGTGAAAGAAAAGTATTGGTAAGGCTCACAGTTGAGTGTCCATTTCAGCCACCAGGCAAAACATGAAATACTCTTGCAATTCTCTTCTGATTTGTTTCTAGTCTCCTCTTCCATGAGGTCATGTATTTATTCTCATGTATCTAAATTAGTTGTAACTATTTCTTTGTTTATTTTCCTAAGGAAATGAGGCTTTTGGCATCACGTTCCATGTCTGTGTGTGTCAGTCAGACTATTGCAACTAATTTTTGAACCATTGGTCAATTCTAGTGGCATTTATCAGAGGGTCAAAGGTCTTTAAAAAATTATATTCCTGCAAATTGCATAGAAATTGACAGCTGGGTGATCGAGAAAAACCCTGTTAACACTCTTATAGAGGGGAAACCATCAGTGTTCATCTGTTACCAAACATGAGAAAATCCACTTTGAAATAGAAATCTCTAGGAATACTGACTCCATTGTTTTTGGTGTTCCTGGAATGCTTTTGTTTGCTTATTTTCACTCAAGGGGTGGTTTTTTGTTGTTGTTGTGTGATTTATTTTTGTTGGTTTTTGTATTTTTTTTTAATAGTGGTAGTAAATGTGTATTATCTTTGTGCTAAGAGTTGTAACGTTGTTCTGGGAGAAAAAGCTGAAACAGAATAAATGGTTAGTTGGGTTTGTTTGCCTGGAAGAGATACCAAAGAAAGAAATCATGTTCTCCACTTCCTGATTCTGGCAGGAAACAGAAACAAAATAGGAAATGTCATTTCCAGACTGCATAGAAACAGGAATGCCTGAGAAGTAAGGGCATCTGTTAACATATAGCTATCCTATCCCTTTGCTGTTGTTCCTGGAAACAGATGCATCAACCTTGAAGTGATTTGGTAGGTTATCTCTCTCCCTTCTTTCAAAGCACCTGTGGTCCACCTGATCTATGAACAAAAGAACAGCAGTGCCTAGCACAGGTTTATTTTCCTTTTCTTGGTGTCATTGGGCTGTACTGCAGGATACTCATTCTTCTTTTCAGACATGGAGATGTCTCTTGGCATAGTTACTGTCGCTGTAACTGCTGTCCCAGGTCATGCTGTGAAAACTGTGAATACTGGTGCCTGCCCTGAGCAAGCTTCTGCTCATTAATGCAAAGACATAGATTTGAGGGACTTGAGATATTGAGATATTCTCCGGTAGGCAGATTTCTCCATCTGCTAGGAAAGATCAGCCTTGTTAGGCAAGGAAGAGTCTGACTCCCCTTCCTGGATAGCTGAACTAGGAGGCAAGAAAGGAGGTATTAGTGTACTTCATATGGGTCTGTGGTAGAATAGAAAACAGAAAATGCCCAGCAGTTCAAAATAATTAATCTTTTTTTCCATTGTGAAATATATTGTTTAGTTGCTCTTTATAGCTCTTTCCATGTGGTCAGTTCATCTATGTGGTTAGGAAATGCTGTGTTTCCTTGGATGCATCCGTCCTCCTTGCATGTTAACACAGAGCCATGTCCCAGTCCTTGGTATTTCACACAGGCTGACTTGACCCACCATTATGTCTGTTTAGCACCATCCTCAAATCTATTTTCTGCCATTAACCAGTTCTGGCAACAATACTCCAAACATTTGACAAATGCAACAAGAGTAGTTCACATCTCATCTAGTGTAATATGAGGCAGTCTTTTCATATCCTATAAACTTCAGTGTCATTAAATTAAAGACCAGTCTACAAGTATTACTAGATGCTTTCTTATTCAATTTGTGGCAAGGGAAAACGGGATATTTCTGTATGGACTTTGGTGCTATGTAGGCTTTTTCTAAAATACTGACACAATATAACTAGACCAATGTTTGTGAATCCTGAGCCCAAATAACTACCTCTTCAAATGTCTGGTCCATTCAGCGTGAATTTAATCAAAAATCCACCATATGCATAAAGAACAGCTAGAGGGAAAGGATAGCCCAGGAAAAACTGTGCTGACCTTGAAGAAATCTTGATTTGGATTGTAGTCCAAATAACTATCAGATTTTAGGAGGTCATTTCACTAGTTTCCTCTCTTGCTCACACTTTATACTTATTTAGCAAATTCTCTTGTGGAGGGACTATGTCTAAATAATGTTTTATAAAAGGTCTGGCTTTACTTGCTTTCCTGTTTCAAAGCTGTAAGTGCTACTGTGTTGTAGCTGAATGACTACAGAGTTGTGCTGGCTTACTGAAATCCCCTATTCAAATAGGGAACGTGCAGGTTTCTGACCCACCCTCACACCTTACTGCAATAGAAGACACTGTAGCTGGACCTGAATTAACTCCTTTGCTCCACACACACCTCTGGTGCAGATGTTGGGATGTTTCCCTGCCTCTGTCACCATCACCCATGGCTCTCAGCCCACCTTTGCCTCAACCAGGCTGCTCCTAGGTGCTGAGCTTGAGCTGAGCCCCAGCCAGGCTGGCTGTGACAGGGCTTGTCGCAGCTGATGAGTGCAGTGCAGGCTTACTGCCCAGGACCACTACCAGCTCCATATTCATGGCACTTTTAAGACTGTATTTGCTCACAAATAGCCTAAATGCAATGCACACAATCTGTGCAGCTATGGATCTTGTGTTTACCATGGATTTGAGGGGTGATTGTTTTGTTGGGGTTTTTATGCCTTGAGTTACTGAGGCATTAACTTGGGAAGCAGTCCTCAAAATCTGGATTTTTTTTTTTTTTTTTTTTTTTTTTAAAAAAAAGGAAAGCAAAAAAAATCCAGCCCGAAACTATTTGAGTAGTACAGCATGCACAGCTTCAGCATTATTCATTAGTGTTAGTTCAGTTAACTGTGAAGAATTTTTGAAGAGATGATGAATACATGTTTTCTTGCAAACTTGGTAGTTATTACATAACGAGAGTGAACAAAAAAGAGAACACAAGCCTCTTTTTTCCTTTTTATTTTTTTTTTCCCCACAGGAAAGTCTTTTCAGTCCTTGGTTCCACCAGTAAAGATGCTGACAAATGCACTTATATTTTTGAAATATTCATAAAGTAATTTGACATACTTTGAGTGAAATCCTCACAAGTGATATCATCTACTAAGAGATAGAGTATGTACTTTCAGGATATTTTGGGTTCACCTGTTTCTATTTCCAGACTGTAGGGGGACAGACTATCTTAGCTAGCCAGAATAGCTAAGACCTTGTTGGTCATCCATGTTACCAAAAGTGAAGGCCTCCAACTTTCTTGCCTGCACTGTGAATGTAATAATATATCTGATCAGGATCAGAACTCTTTCCTGCTGCTACCATACTATATAAGAGCCAATATACATTAGAAACAGTCTGGACTCCTATGATGGGCACTGCAAAGAAGGAGGGGACAGGTGTTTGCATGTGTTTTGGAAGTAGAGGACAGAACATGCTGCCAGCGTGATGAAATTGCAGCTGGGGAAGGAAGTCCCAAAAGCTGGCAGATATGGAAACTGTCAAACTTTGGCTGTTCTGTCTTAATCCAGTTTTATTCTTAGCCATATCCTCTCTTTAGTTAGAGATTTTTGTTTCGGCAAAAACTTTTTCTCAAGAGAACTGAACTGTATGACATATGGGTTAATGACAGACAGATATCTACTCGTGCTAAGAAAGTAGTAGACTCTACCTAAAATAAGAGGGATCATAGCTCTCAAAGAGGCTGCTTGTCTTCCTTGAGGTAAATTTTCTCCCTGAATCTTAGACATGTCTGGCTAAAGCACAGAAGCTTGATGTTTTATTAGAGTTATGGTCTTAATGTGGACACAATAGTATGAGTGAGATGATGCAGATTCTCTTGCCTTGTGCTCTCAGCTTAGTTTCCCAGAAAATCTTGGTTCTGGTATGTTTTCTTGATGCTCTAAAGCAGAATAATTTGTCTTCCAGTGTGATGGTAGAAACATGTAGCCAAACATAGCCTTTAATTAGTGACCTAGCCACAGCCCCAAATTAAAATCAGTTTGGGTCATTTGTGAAATCAAACTGATATTTTAAGTCTTTAACTCAAATGGGATCAAAATACTAAAACTTCACAGCTGTGCTGTAACTGAAAATGCATGAGGTTTCTTCCCTGACTGAAATGTTCAATTTCCCTTGCTGCTGGGGAACTGCATGGTCTTTCAAGCTTCGTTGTACCTAGCTCTAGCATATAGCAAATTTAATTTTCTTACCTTCTCATCTACCAGGTCAGCAAGTCCCTTGCCATTAAACATTTTCACCCTGTGAAAGCACAGGCACACAGTGATCAAATTACATCTCAGTCTCTACTTTGATGAACTGAATAGATTAAGCTTCTTAATCAACAAGGTAGTACTTCTGCAGTCCTCTTTTGCTCTCTTTTACATTTCTACAGCCTTCTCCAATGTGGATGCCAAACTGGAATAATCTAGTTCTGTGTACAGAAACCAAACCACTTCTTTTTTTTGACAGTGTGAGATAGGGCAAGATATTACAATATGGTATTGGATTTCAGTTTGTATATTTGAGTCATGTTATTTGGGATAAATGTTCTGTTTAAAAACCAAGCTATATGAAAATGAAATTCACTGGATGAATGTGTTCCTCAAAAACAGATCAGTGCAAAGATATGGCAAAGAATACAATGAACAGGTTTAAATGTACGTTTGATTTTCAATAACAAGATAGGGAGCTATAAAATGTTCAAGTATATTTCCTAGTGGCCTTTGCATCCGTGGTCAAATAATCAATAATAGACAATATTATTTTATTTAGATCTGTGGATTCTGATTCTTAAACTAACTATTGTGTTACTTTCAAAAACATTTACTTTGAGTTGATGTTTCTTTCCTTGGAGATCAATAGGGGTTGTTACTGAGTGCTTCCAACAAATTCATAGCTTATTATAGAATTTTTTTGCTATTTGACTGTATTTTCTAGACATCCTAGTGGAGGAGTATTTAGTTCTGACAAGCAGTGCATAAGCTTGAGCTGATATTTATTTTCATGTCTTCTGATACAAGATTTCAGATTATTTTTTTCCTGAACTGTCACAGTGAAAGAAGAGGCTACTGTTTGTTTCCAATTAACAACTCCGTATTCAAATATGGTATACATCTTCCTAGTCTCTGTCACTTGAATAAAACTACTTCCTCAGCAGATTTCTGTACTACTCTCACCTGCTCACAAACTAAATTAGGCTGTGCTTCCTCCCCTTTTCAGATAAACTGTCTATGTTTATGGTGATGTCTGGGTTCTTACCCCCCAAATTTTTCTTATCAGTTCTACAATTACGATCTCATTTGGTAGTAAAATAGCTGTTGGTATAAGTAGCACTATTCCCTGGCTAATAGTTATCTTCATGGCTTTTCCTGCTATCTGTCACAGCCAGAAATATTTCATTAGTTAGTGGTTTCTTCTCTCCTCCCCGGTTATATAGGAACTGCCAGTCATATAGCAAATGAATGCTGGAAGAAATCCACACTGCCTTCTCATATAATTCAGCACTATCATTTCCTCCTCTAATTCTAGTACTATTAAACTAAACAAAACAAAAAAACCCACAAAAACCAAACACTATCTAGTGTTCTCAAGCCTTCATTTTGTTCTTGTGCCTAGCTTGAGAGGGCTTTTCACTGTAGGCTGATTTACTGCCTGGTGCTATGATTTAATCTTAATGATTTTCACAGGGAGAGGCTTTGTGGCTCTGCAACTTAAAGAAAGTCGAAAGTTCACAAAAAAACTCTCTAGGAGGATGCAGAAAAGGCTATGTGCAGCCTTTGTGTTTGCATATGTTGAGAAATGAGAAAGAGGTTTTGTAGAATGTGACGGCTATTCCGTGTCTTATTGTTGTCTATAACTACCTGAAAGGAGGCTGTAGTGAGATGGGTCCTGGTCTTTTCTCCCAAGTAACAAGTGACAGAATGAGAGAAAATGGCCTCAGGTTGCCCCAGGGCAGGTTTAATTGGATATTTGGAAAAAAGTATCCATAGAAAGGGTTGTCAGGAATTGGAACAGGCAGCCCAGGGATGTGGTTGAGGTGTTTAAAAGATGCATAGATGAGGCTCTTAGGGACATGGTTTAGAGGTGGACTTGGTAGTGTTAGGTTAATGGTTGGACTTTATGATCTTAAAGGTCTTCTCCAACCAAAACAACTCTATGATTCTATTTGGAAGTAGCTGAGTCACAAGGGAGTCTTTTGAGGTTTTCTGTTGAGTGAAAGATGAACCTACCTGATATTTGAAAGATTTCTTCAGATACTGAGTTCAATATGGCTCCAGAAAGGAAATGATTTGAGCTATAGTCAACTGGATACTTTTTTTTTTTTTTTTTCTATTACACATCAGCATGTCAAAGCCAGTTAATAGCAATCAGCTTTGAATTTAAAGGTCTTCACTTCCAGTGTGTATATGGTGTTTAACAGTTCTTCCTTTCCTTAATACAGGCTGTCATTTGACTGTTGCAGTACACCATCTTTGCATGGATGTCCTTTAGGGAGGAGAGCTTGCTTCCAAATGAACAGGTGCTTTCCTCTAACACTGCAGAAAATCAGTTTAGTTGAAGTGAAACACCAGAGGATGAATTCCTGAAATGTGGATGGATTTGAAATTGTCTTAATCAGTGCAATTTTCTGTAATTACTTTTTTCCCAATGCCAGCATTTGACTAACAATTTCAAATTTCAGTCTCCCTTGCAACATCTTGCAAAACCCTTAAAGTTGATTCTCTGATGTCTAATAAGTGTGTGTGTGGCAGGGGCGGATGTGTACAGGTCTTTCCCACTCTGACTTCCAAATTACCACCTGTTTTCATTAAACCAGTAGGAATTTATCCTTCAGACTTCTACAAAGTGATCATACCACACAGCTAGCTAGAAGTGTCAGGCTAAACCACATTTTTTTAAGCTCTTTTATTCCTCAATATTTGCTCTCTTGCTCTTGGAAGACATCAGTAATAAAAGCAGGCAGACTGACATGTTCAGAGGAGAGCTACATGGATGTACAGAAGAGGAAGAGGCTGCACTGCCCAATGAAAACTGCTCAAGCTTCACGTTCGGCTTGGGCATCTTTCCCCTTTACACTCTACTAACAGTTCTAGTGATTAATAATCACTGTAAGTACCTGCGACATGAACCACTGTGATGTTTGCCTGTTAAGTAGTAACATGTTTTGTGCAGTAGGCAAGGGGAGAGGCTCCTGCTTTGGTCTCTATCCAGTTCTCCCATAAAATACCAAACATGTAGCTGACTTCATGATTTTCTTGCTGTACCTGTCAACACAGAGTAAACACCGTAGGATTTGATCAGGAGAGAAGTTGGGTAATGACCTATTAGAGAGCAGTGTAGGGGAAAGGGACTTGGGGGTCCTGGTGGACAGCAGGATGACCATGAGTCAGCACTGTGCCCTTGTGGCCAGGAAGGCCAATGGCATCCTGAGGTGTATTAGAAGGGGGGTGGTTAGTAGGTCGAGAGAGGTTCTCCTTCCCCTCTACTCTGCCCTGGTGAGACCACACCTGGAATATTGTATCCAATTCCGGGCCCCTCAGTTCCAGAAGGACAGGGAACTGCTGGAGAGAGACCAGCGCAGGGCAATGAAGATGATGAAGGGAGTGGAGCATCTCTCTTATGAGGAAAGGCTGAGGGAGCTGGGTCTCTTTAGCTTGGAGAAGAGGAGACTGAGGGGTGACCTCATTAATGTTTACAGGTATAAAAAGGGTGAGTGTCATGAGGATGGAGCCAGGCTCTTCTCGGTGACAACCAATGATAGGACAAGGGGTAGTGGGTACAAACTAGAACACAAAAGGTTCCACTTCAATTTAGGAAGAAACTTCTTCTCAGTGAGGGTGACAGAACACTGGAACAGGCTGCCCAGGAAGGTTGTGGAGCCTCCTGCTCTGGAGACATTCAAGACCTGCCTGGACGCCTTCCTGTGTAACCTCATCTAGGTTACCTCCTGCTCCGGCAGGGGGATTGGACTAGATGATCTTTCGAGGTCCCTTCCAACGCCTAGCATTCTGTGATTCTGTGTGATTCTTCAGTGCAAAGAGAGAGGGGAAATGCAAGATTTCTCCAGGAAGCCTGCACTTGGTATGGTGAGGAAGCACAGTAGGGTCATTGATGTAGGCAGGTGTATTGTTTACGGTCCCTAAGTGAGCACGTATTTCGAAGGCACAGAAGGAAATGTTTGCAAGTCTAGTTCTGCCAGGGCCCTGGGGGTGCTCCCAGGCTTCAGCGGCTGGGACCGGCCTCCCCTGGGACCGTCTCCCACCGCCACCGTCTCCTGCCAGGGGCCCAGGGGACGTGTCTCAGCTCAGCCTGGGGCCTTGAGTCCCTGCCTGAGCCGTGTTGTAGGTGTGTGTGCCCGTGTCGTCTCTGCCCCTGTCCCAGGCTGGGCCTGGGCCCTGCCCTGCAGAGAGCGGCCCTCCTGGATGGAGGGAGCCGTCAGGGCTGGGTCAGAGCTGGTCACGCACAACTCCGGGCATAGCAGAGCAGAACTTTTCTATTCTATTTGCTCACCATGGACCAAATAACGATGAGACGACTATATCCCTGAAATGCCAGGGGGGTTTTAGCTCCAAAGCCACTTTCAAGGACACAAAACACAAAGAAGAAAAGCGGGATCAGGATTTTGTTTCTTTTATTTACTTTTATTTGGTTGTTTAATTTTGTCCGCTTGTTTGTTTGTGGGTAGGTAGGTAGGTAGGTTGATGGTTGCAGGTTGGCTGGTTGTTTTAGGCTGGATTGTTTCGGATGGTTGGTTGAGATCGTATAGGTCGTTTGGTTTTGGTGGTTTTGGTTGGTTTTAGGTTGTAGTTGCTTGTTTTGGATGTGAGAGCAATCTGGCTGTGACCTCCATCACGCCATTGATGGCCAGGGTTGATTGGAGTGATGTGGCTGGCTAGGCAGGTGTCCCCTTCCTCCCTCCCTGCTCCATGTGTGTCCTTCCCAAAGCCAGGCGGTCACTCCAAGAGGATGACCATCCCTGTTGGAGGGGTAGCATTCACGGGTCAAGGGTATAGGGTAGCTGCGCTCCCCTTCTAGAAGCTGCAAAGAAGCTTAAGGTGCATTTGCAGGAGCACCTGGCTGGGGTAGTCAAGGTTTCAAGACTGCAGGCACATCCAAGTGAGGCACTGCGTGGGGTAGGGTGTTTGTTGTGTGGGTTTTGGTCATGTAGGTTTGTTGGAGTGTTTTAGCTTGCTTGTTGAAGTGTTGTTGATTTAGCTTAGTTGTTTTAGGTTGGTTTTGGTGGTTCTATTTTGGTTTAGGTCATTTTCTTTAGGTGGTTTTGTTCAGGTTGTTTATGTTGTTTGGTTTCGTATTTGTGAGGTTGGTTTAAGTTGGTTAGTCTAGGTCATTAGTTAAGCTTGGTTGTTTGAGGTGGGTTTATACTTTATTAGGTGGTTTTTAAGTAGTCTGAGATTGTTTAAGACTTGGCTTAGGTTGTTTAAGATGGGTTGGTTTAGATGCGTTTAGCTTGTTTGGGTTTAGGTTGCTGAAGGTTGGTCGAAGAATGCAGGTTTAGGTTGTTCTAGGTAGGATTGTTGAGGTCATATGTTTCAGGAGGGTTTGTTTTAGGGTGTTTAGGTTGGTTTATTTTGTTTGATTTAGGTTGGTTTAGGTAATGTGTTGTAGATTGTTGAAGGTTCTTTTTAGGTTGTTTGTGGCTGATTGTTTGAAGTTTTTTAAGGCAGATTGGCCTAGGTTCTTGAAGGTTGGCTGTTGCCAGTTGGTGAAGGTTGGTTTAGGTGAGTTGTTCTGTGCTGGTTTAGGTAGGCTGTTCTAGCTAAGTTTAGGGCCACCTCGTGGAGCAGCAGGCACCCAGCTCAAATGGCCCAAAGAAGCCGTGGCAAGCGGGCCATGCTCAATGCTGCAGAGGAAGGCAAAAAACCCCCAGAGACACGTGGTGTCCCACATGGGGGGAAAAAAAAGCCTTCCTCCCCCCAGCTGCAGGGCACGAGAGGCCATCTTCCTGGTGCTTGAGCAGCAGGTGGGAACCGAGCCAAAAGGGCCCTGAGGAGCTCTGCAAAGTGGTCATGCTCCATGCTGCAGAGGAAGGCAAAAAACCCCCGGGGACCAGTGCCAATCTGCCCCGGGGGAAAAAATTCCTTCCTGACCCCAGTGCTGGCGATCGGCTGTTCCCTGAGCATGGGAGCCAGACCTGGCTCCTTGTCCCACAGGCTGCTCACGCCTCCCAGGACCTGCCCAAGCCCTATCCTGTCCTGTCCTATCCTATCCTCCCTCTACCTGGAGCCATCTCTCGGACTTCCGAGAGTGCCCAAATGCTCAATCTTGAGCTGACGGAGCTTGGGGTCGAGGTCCTTCCTGTGCCTGTCAGGACACCAGTGAGTGCTCCAAAGCACTGCAACCCCTTGCAACCGCTCCGTATCCTATTTCTTACGGCTCCTGAGCCTGCCTGCGCGTGGGATGAAGATGGCGAGTTCTGCAGTGCTCTTCAAGAAGGCATCATGCCCTCGGTCTTGCCACTGCAATCCAGCTGAAAAGGCTTTCCATCCAGCCAGCCATCCGTCAGTCGGATAGGTTTGGAAGGTGGCCCCGTCAGTCCCTGTGCCGTTCCTTCCCAATGCAGCAAGTGACACGCGCTGCTGCGCTGTCATTTACGGTGAGGTTGTCTGCTTGGGGAGAAGTCTTGACTGGTTTTGTGCTGTTGAGCCTATCTTTGCTTGCGCTTGATAGCTCTTCTCCTCCTTTGGCCTTCACCCTTGCTATCTTCCTTGAAAGTCATGGCAGCCCTCTCAGGCTTTGTCTTGCTTCTTCCAGCCGTTGTCTTCTTCCGTAGGCGCTCCGTGTTCCTAACCAACTTCTTAGTCTTGATTTTCTTTCATCGTGGATGGATTCTATCTTTCCTGAACCCGAGGCAGGAGCAATGTCCCTAGTGGTGCAGGAGGGTGCTGACCAGGGCTTTGCACAGAGGCTTGCCTTTCCTATGGCAGTGCCTTGCCTGCCACAGCAGAAAGCATTTGCCTGTATCCCGTTTGTGGCTCACCGTCATGCTGTGACCTACTTGCTTGTGCCTCCAGGAGCATTTTTCTACTCCGATGTGTTCAACCAGTGCCAGAAACGGATTGATGGTGCTCTGCCTGACGTTGTGTCCCCTATTTCTAGGCTGTAGATCTTCACGCAGGGTTTCTGGATGTAGGGGATTTCTCTTGTGTCGGAGCTTCAGCTGGGCGGGAGTATGGGGGCTGTAGAACTACTCTGTGAGCTAGAGCTTCTTCTGGTTGATGGACGCTGAGGAGCTGGGGTTTTGTCCAGTTTGGAGAGATGGAGGCTGAGAGGCGACCTGGTTGCTCTCTACAGCTTCCAAGGAGGGAAAATGGAGAGGGTGGAGAGGGAGCTGCTGCTTTCTTCTCCCTGATAGCCAAGAGCAGGAGGTGTGGGAGCGGCTCAAAGCTGCATCCATCAGGGGAGCTTTGGACTCGAGAAGAGGAAACTTTTCTTTTTCGAGAGGGCGGTCAAAGCCCTGGAACAGGCTTCCCGGAGAAGTGGTTGATGCCCCTTGCCTGGTCAGTGTTGAAGAGGACTTTGGATTATGCCCTTTATACTATTAATCCTAATCAACTTCTCTTCAGCCCTGAAGCGGTCAGGCATTTGGAGTAGATGATCATTGTAGGTCCCTTCCAGCTGAAGTCTTCTCTCCTTCTGTTCCTACCTCCTCCTTTCCCTAGCGGTACACGCTGAAGAAATTTCTGCTGCTGTTGCTTCCCATCCCTGCACTACCCGAAGGCTCCAAATACCTTTAAGCGTGTTCCATCTTGGGCACTGGCTCTGTCACCTTGTGGCAAGGAGGCACGTACCTTCTGATGGGGGTGAGAGCCCTGGGCCCCCTTGCAACATCTGGGCATCCCACTTCTTAGAGCTACTGGCCCTGGCCCCACAGGGGATGAGAATGGTGAGCTCTGCAGTTGCTCCTCAAGAAGGAATTCCCTTGGTCTTGCCACTGCCATCCAGCTGGAAAGGATTTCCGTGCACCAGACGAGCTTGGAAGGTGGCCCTGTCAGCAGATTGCCTTGCAGTGGAGATCCTCCAGCAGCCTCATGCAAGGTCTTCCTCCCTCAGCCCCTGCCCTGGGATTCCACCAGCTGTTGCAGTGCTTCCTCGGGGATGTGCTGGGGCTGTCCCCGGGCCAGCTCTGGCGGTGGGCACGGGAGGCTGCTCC
This sequence comes from Nesoenas mayeri, assembly GCF_963082525.1. Taxonomy (NCBI): domain Eukaryota; kingdom Metazoa; phylum Chordata; class Aves; order Columbiformes; family Columbidae; genus Nesoenas; species Nesoenas mayeri. The sequence goes on from NC_137543.1 coordinate 112,936,141, forward strand.
CTTTTATAGTGGCCCGGGGCATTGTGACCTGAGCGTTGCCGGGTGCTGGCATTGTGACGTGGGGGTGACAGAGCCCCACGTGTGCAGCCCCGCTCATCCCACCCCCCTCTCCGCCCAGCACCCTTGGGAGGAAGCCTTTGGTGTGCTGGCCCCGAATCAGTCCCTGTAGCTACAAGCCGGGGGAGTCATCAACCTAATAGTGTCCCTTTCTTGCAAAAATACAGTGTGGATTTGTTGCCGGTCCAGCCTTACTTGCTGTAGCGCTCCTGCCTGTGACGATCTCCCATTCAATTCCAGGAAGGCGCCTTCTAACTGGCACTTTGTGCAATGAATGACTCGACTCACTGCGTTTTGACCTTCTCTTCCTTAGATACCTCTCGCCTCAGTGGATGTTTTGGCACCGATGGGTTTGGGGACTCAGCGGGTTTTCTCTCTGTGAGTGTTTAACGCTGGGACCTTGCTACCCGTGCCCTACGACCGTGGCTTCCACAGCAAACTGTTTGCTCGGGTGCCGTTTGCAAATCAACCCTTCCCGTGCAGCTCTTGACAGTATGCGATGAGGAGAAGGAAACAGTGCAATATTTGTCAGATATACAGTGCAGTGGTGCGCTTTGTTTCCGGCCATGATAGTGATGTTTGTGTATGCTCTCTACAGATCATGTTTTGGGGGGCTTGCTTTTGCTGGAAGCAGCTGCTAATGAACGAACAGTTGAGAAACAGTCTGCTCTGAACTCACACACAGAGTTTTCTAATGGAGAAAATGTTGCTGTCTTGCTGTCTTTTCTGCAAATGGCACGTGGCATCTTGAATAAAAAGGTGAAGCTTGATTGCATTGGCTTTAGTCTGACTTGTGCAGGACTGAGGCTGATGAGCACAGGCCCATGTGTGCGTGTGATCCCAGCCGTCTGTTTGCCGGCAGGTTGATCAGTCCCCCTGGTGGCCACCTTTTCCCTCTGTGCCTTGACCATTTTTAGTGCACGAGAGGAGGAAACAGGCAAGAGGTCCCAAAGCTGGGGCTGTTTTCTGAGGTGAGGTGGCTGCGTGTAGGAGAAAGCCCTGGCAGAGCTCCCGGCCAGGCTGGACCATTGGAGAAGCCAGAGTCCCCGGCAGCTCAGCCGCATCTGCCAGCGCTCAGGGACCCGGCTGCTGCGGGCACGTCTGCTGCCTCCTGGCACATCTCCTTTTCTCCTTTTCCTGCCCTGCTGAGACCACATCTGGAATATTGTGTCCAGTTCTGAGCCCTTCAGTTCCAGAAGGACAGGGAACTGCTGGAGAGAGTCCAGCGCGGGGCAACGAAGATGATGAAGGGAGTGGAGCATCTCCCTTATGAGGAAAGGCTGAGGGAGCTCGAGAAGCTCCTCTTCAACTTGGAGAAGAGGCTCTTCTCAGTTGACAACCAATGATAGGACAAGGGGTAATGGGTACAAACTGGAACGCAAAAGGTTCCACTTCAATTTGGGAAGAAACTTCTTCTCAGTGAGGGTGACAGAGCACTGGAACAGGCTGCCCAGGGAGGTTGTGGAGCCTCCTGCTCTGGAGACATTCAAGACCTGCCTGGACGCCTTCCTGTGTAACCTCATCTAGGTTACCTCCTGCTCCGGCAGGGGGATTGGACTAGATGATCTTTCGAGGTCCCTTCCAACGCCTAGCATTCTGTGATTCTGTGTGATTCTTCAGTGCAAAGAGAGAGGGGAAATGCAAGATTTCTCCAGGAAGCCTGCACTTGGTATGGTGAGGAAGCACAGTAGGGTCATTGATGTAGGCAGGTGTATTGTTTACGGTCCCTAAGTGAGCACGTATTTCGAAGGCACAGAAGGAAATGTTTGCAAGTCTAGTTCTGCCAGGGCCCTGGGGGTGCTCCCAGGCTTCAGCGGCTGGGACCGGCCTCCCCTGGGACCGTCTCCCACCGCCACCGTCTCCTGCCAGGGGCCCAGGGGACGTGTCTCAGCTCAGCCTGGGGCCTTGAGTCCCTGCCTGAGCTGTGTTCTAGGTGTGTGTGCCCGTGTCGTCTCTGCCCCTGTCCCAGGCTGGGCCTGGGCCCTGCCCTGCCCTGCAGAGAGCGGCCCTCCTGGATGGAGGGAGCCGTCAGGGCTGGGTCAGAGCTGGTCACGCACAACTCCGGGCATAGCAGAGCAGAACTTTTCTATTCTATTTGCTCACCATGGACCAAATAACGATGAGACGACTATATCCCTGAAATGCCAGGGGGGTTTTAGCTCCAAAGCCACTTTCGAGGACACAAAACACAAAGAAGAAAAGCGGGATCAGGATTTTGTTTCTTTTATTTACTTTTATTTAGTTGTTTAATTTTGTCCGCTTGTTTGTTTGTGGGTAGGTAGATAGGTAGGTTGATGGTTGCAGGTTGGCTGGTTGTTTTAGGCTGGATTGTTTCGGATGGTTGGTTGAGATCGTATAGGTCGTTTGGTTTTGGTGGTTTTGGTTGGTTTTAGGTTGTAGTTGCTTGTTTTGGATGTGAGAGCAATCTGGCTGTGACCTCCATCACGCCATTGATGGCCAGGGTTGATTGGAGTGATGTGGCTGGCTAGGCAGGTGTCCCCTTCCTCCCTCCCTGCTCCATGTGTGTCCTTCCCAAAGCCAGGCGGTCACTCCAAGAGGATGACCATCCCTGTTGGAGGGGTAGCATTCACGGGTCAAGGGTATAGGGTAGCTGCGCTCCCCTTCTAGAAGCTGCAAAGAAGCTTAAGGTGCATTTGCAGGAGCACCTGGCTGGGGTAGTCAAGGTTTCAAGACTGCAGGCACATCCAAGTGAGGCACTGCGTGGAGTAGGGTGTTTGTTGTGTGGGTTTTGGTCATGTAGGTTTGTTGGAGTGTTTTAGCTTGCTTGTTGAAGTGTTGTTGATTTAGCTTAGTTGTTTTAGGTTGGTTTTGGTGGTTCTATTTTGGTTTAGGTCATTTTCTTTAGGTGGTTTTGTTCAGGTTGTTTATGTTGTTTGGTTTCGTATTTGTGAGGTTGGTTTAAGTTGGTTAGTCTAGGTCATTAGTTTAGCTTGGTTGTTTGAGGTGGGTTTATACTTTATTAGGTGGTTTTTAAGTAGTCTGAGATTGTTTAAGACTTGGCTTAGGTTGTTTAAGATGGGTTGGTTTAGATGCGTTTAGCTTGTTTGGGTTTAGGTTGCTGAAGGTTGGTCGAAGAATGCAGGTTTAGGTTGTTCTAGGTAGGATTGTTGAGGTCATATGTTTCAGGGGGGTTTGTTTTAGGGTGTTTAGGTTGGTTTATTTTGTTTGATTTAGGTTGGTTTAGGTAATGTGTTGTAGATTGTTGAAGGTTCTTTTTAGGTTGTTTGTGGCTGATTGTTTGAAGTTTTTTAAGGCAGATTGGCCTAGGTTCTTGAAGGTTGGCTGTTGCCAGTTGGTGAAGGTTGGTTTAGGTGAGTTGTTCTGTGCTGGTTTAGGTAGGCTGTTCTAGCTAAGTTTAGGGCCACCTCGTGGAGCAGCAGGCACCCAGCTCAAATGGCCCAAAGAAGCCGTGGCAAGCGGGCCATGCTCAATGCTGCAGAGGAAGGCAAAAAACCCCCAGAGACACGTGGTGTCCCACATGGGGGGAAAAAAAAGCCTTCCTCCCCCCAGCTGCAGGGCACGAGAGGCCATCTTCCTGGTGCTTGAGCAGCAGGTGGGAACCGAGCCAAAAGGGCCCTGAGGAGCTCTGCAAAGTGGTCATGCTCCATGCTGCAGAGGAAGGCAAAAAACCCCCGGGGACCAGTGCCAATCTGCCCCGGGGGAAAAAATTCCTTCCTGACCCCAGTGCTGGCGATCGGCTGTTCCCTGAGCATGGGAGCCAGACCTGGCTCCTTGTCCCACAGGCTGCTCACGCCTCCCAGGACCTGCCCAAGCCCTATCCTGTCCTGTCCTATCCTATCCTCCCTCTACCTGGAGCCATCTCTCGGACTTCCGAGAGTGCCCAAATGCTCAATCTTGAGCTGACGGAGCTTGGGGTCGAGGTCCTTCCTGTGCCTGTCAGGACACCAGTGAGTGCTCCAAAGCACTGCAACCCCTTGCAACCGCTCCGTATCCTATTTCTTACGGCTCCTGAGCCTGCCTGCGCGTGGGATGAAGATGGCGAGTTCTGCAGTGCTCTTCAAGAAGGCATCATGCCCTCGGTCTTGCCACTGCAATCCAGCTGAAAAGGCTTTCCATCCAGCCAGCCATCCGTCAGTCGGATAGGTTTGGAAGGTGGCCCCGTCAGTCCCTGTGCCGTTCCTTCCCAATGCAGCAAGTGACACGCGCTGCTGCGCTGTCATTTACGGTGAGGTTGTCTGCTTGGGGAGAAGTCTTGACTGGTTTTGTGCTGTTGAGCCTATCTTTGCTTGCGCTTGATAGCTCTTCTCCTCCTTTGGCCTTCACCCTTGCTATCTTCCTTGAAAGTCATGGCAGCCCTCTCAGGCTTTGTCTTGCTTCTTCCAGCCGTTGTCTTCTTCCGTAGGCGCTCCGTGTTCCTAACCAACTTCTTAGTCTTGATTTTCTTTCATCGTGGATGGATTCTATCTTTCCTGAACCCGAGGCAGGAGCAATGTCCCTAGTGGTGCAGGAGGGTGCTGACCAGGGCTTTGCACAGAGGCTTGCCTTTCCTATGGCAGTGCCTTGCCTGCCACAGCAGAAAGCATTTGCCTGTATCCCGTTTGTGGCTCACCGTCATGCTGTGACCTACTTGCTTGTGCCTCCAGGAGCATTTTTCTACTCCGATGTGTTCAACCAGTGCCAGAAACGGATTGATGGTGCTCTGCCTGACGTTGTGTCCCCTATTTCTAGGCTGTAGATCTTCACGCAGGGTTTCTGGATGTAGGGGATTTCTCTTGTGTCGGAGCTTCAGCTGGGCGGGAGTATGGGGGCTGTAGAACTACTCTGTGAGCTAGAGCTTCTTCTGGTTGATGGACGCTGAGGAGCTGGGGTTTTGTCCAGTTTGGAGAGATGGAGGCTGAGAGGCGACCTGGTTGCTCTCTACAGCTTCCAAGGAGGGAAAATGGAGAGGGTGGAGAGGGAGCTGCTGCTTTCTTCTCCCTGATAGCCAAGAGCAGGAGGTGTGGGAGCGGCTCAAAGCTGCATCCATCAGGGGAGCTTTGGACTCGAGAAGAGGAAACTTTTCTTTTTCGAGAGGGCGGTCAAAGCCCTGGAACAGGCTTCCCGGAGAAGTGGTTGATGCCCCTTGCCTGGTCAGTGTTGAAGAGGACTTTGGATTATGCCCTTTATACTATTAATCCTAATCAACTTCTCTTCAGCCCTGAAGCGGTCAGGCATTTGGAGTAGATGATCATTGTAGGTCCCTTCCAGCTGAAGTCTTCTCTCCTTCTGTTCCTACCTCCTCCTTTCCCTAGCGGTACACGCTGAAGAAATTTCTGCTGCTGTTGCTTCCCATCCCTGCACTACCCGAAGGCTCCAAATACCTTTAAGCGTGTTCCATCTTGGGCACTGGCTCTGTCACCTTGTGGCAAGGAGGCACGTACCTTCTGATGGGGGTGAGAGCCCTGGGCCCCCTTGCAACATCTGGGCATCCCACTTCTTAGAGCTACTGGCCCTGGCCCCACAGGGGATGAGAATGGTGAGCTCTGCAGTTGCTCCTCAAGAAGGAATTCCCTTGGTCTTGCCACTGCCATCCAGCTGGAAAGGATTTCCGTGCACCAGACGAGCTTGGAAGGTGGCCCTGTCAGCAGATTGCCTTGCAGTGGAGATCCTCCAGCAGCCTCATGCAAGGTCTTCCTCCCTCAGCCCCTGCCCTGGGATTCCACCAGCTGTTGCAGTGCTTCCTCGGGGATGTGCTGGGGCTGTCCCCGGGCCAGCTCTGGCGGTGGGCACGGGAGGCTGCTCCCTTTTATAGTGGCCCGGGGCATTGTGACCTGAGCGTTGCCGGGTGCTGGCATTGTGACGTGGGGGTGACAGAGCCCCACGTGTGCAGCCCCGCTCATCCCACCCCCCTCTCCGCCCAGCACCCTTGGGAGGAAGCCTTTGGTGTGCTGGCCCCGAATCAGTCCCTGTAGCTACAAGCCGGGGGAGTCATCAACCTAATAGTGTCCCTTTCTTGCAAAAATACAGTGTGGATTTGTTGCCGGTCCAGCCTTACTTGCTGTAGCGCTCCTGCCTGTGACGATCTCCCATTCAATTCCAGGAAGGCGCCTTCTAACTGGCACTTTGTGCAATGAATGACTCGACTCACTGCGTTTTGACCTTCTCTTCCTTAGATACCTCTCGCCTCAGTGGATGTTTTGGCACCGATGGGTTTGGGGACTCAGCGGGTTTTCTCTCTGTGAGTGTTTAACGCTGGGACCTTGCTACCCGTGCCCTACGACCGTGGCTTCCACAGCAAACTGTTTGCTCGGGTGCCGTTTGCAAATCAACCCTTCCCGTGCAGCTCTTGACAGTATGCGATGAGGAGAAGGAAACAGTGCAATATTTGTCAGATATACAGTGCAGTGGTGCGCTTTGTTTCCGGCCATGATAGTGATGTTTGTGTATGCTCTCTACAGATCATGTTTTGGGGGGCTTGCTTTTGCTGGAAGCAGCTGCTAATGAACGAACAGTTGAGAAACAGTCTGCTCTGAACTCACACACAGAGTTTTCTAATGGAGAAAATGTTGCTGTCTTGCTGTCTTTTCTGCAAATGGCACGTGGCATCTTGAATAAAAAGGTGAAGCTTGATTGCGTTGGCTTTAGTCTGACTTGTGCAGGACTGAGGCTGATGAGCACAGGCCCATGTGTGCGTGTGATCCCAGCCGTCTGTTTGCCGGCAGGTTGATCAGTCCCCCTGGTGGCCACCTTTTCCCTCTGTGCCTTGACCATTTTTAGTGCACGAGAGGAGGAAACAGGCAAGAGGTCCCAAAGCTGGGGCTGTTTTCTGAGGTGAGGTGGCTGCGTGTAGGAGAAAGCCCTGGCAGAGCTCCCGGCCAGGCTGGACCATTGGAGAAGCCAGAGTCCCCGGCAGCTCAGCCGCATCTGCCAGCGCTCAGGGACCCGGCTGCTGCGGGCACGTCTGCTGCCTCCTGGCACATCTCCTTTTCTCCTTTTCCTGCCCTGCTGAGACCACATCTGGAATATTGTGTCCAGTTCTGAGCCCTTCAGTTCCAGAAGGACAGGGAACTGCTGGAGAGAGTCCAGCGCGGGGCAACGAAGATGATGAAGGGAGTGGAGCATCTCCCTTATGAGGAAAGGCTGAGGGAGCTCGAGAAGCTCCTCTTCAACTTGGAGAAGAGGCTCTTCTCAGTTGACAACCAATGATAGGACAAGGGGTAATGGGTACAAACTGGAACGCAAAAGGTTCCACTTCAATTTGGGAAGAAACTTCTTCTCAGTGAGGGTGACAGAGCACTGGAACAGGCTGCCCAGGGAGGTTGTGGAGCCTCCTGCTCTGGAGACATTCAAGACCTGCCTGGACGCCTTCCTGTGTAACCTCATCTAGGTTACCTCCTGCTCCGGCAGGGGGATTGGACTAGATGATCTTTCGAGGTCCCTTCCAACGCCTAGCATTCTGTGATTCTGTGTGATTCTTCAGTGCAAAGAGAGAGGGGAAATGCAAGATTTCTCCAGGAAGCCTGCACTTGGTATGGTGAGGAAGCACAGTAGGGTCATTGATGTAGGCAGGTGTATTGTTTACGGTCCCTAAGTGAGCACGTATTTCGAAGGCACAGAAGGAAATGTTTGCAAGTCTAGTTCTGCCAGGGCCCTGGGGGTGCTCCCAGGCTTCAGCGGCTGGGACCGGCCTCCCCTGGGACCGTCTCCCACCGCCACCGTCTCCTGCCAGGGGCCCAGGGGACGTGTCTCAGCTCAGCCTGGGGCCTTGAGTCCCTGCCTGAGCTGTGTTCTAGGTGTGTGTGCCCGTGTCGTCTCTGCCCCTGTCCCAGGCTGGGCCTGGGCCCTGCCCTGCCCTGCAGAGAGCGGCCCTCCTGGATGGAGGGAGCCGTCAGGGCTGGGTCAGAGCTGGTCACGCACAACTCCGGGCATAGCAGAGCAGAACTTTTCTATTCTATTTGCTCACCATGGACCAAATAACGATGAGACGACTATATCCCTGAAATGCCAGGGGGGTTTTAGCTCCAAAGCCACTTTCGAGGACACAAAACACAAAGAAGAAAAGCGGGATCAGGATTTTGTTTCTTTTATTTACTTTTATTTAGTTGTTTAATTTTGTCCGCTTGTTTGTTTGTGGGTAGGTAGATAGGTAGGTTGATGGTTGCAGGTTGGCTGGTTGTTTTAGGCTGGATTGTTTCGGATGGTTGGTTGAGATCGTATAGGTCGTTTGGTTTTGGTGGTTTTGGTTGGTTTTAGGTTGTAGTTGCTTGTTTTGGATGTGAGAGCAATCTGGCTGTGACCTCCATCACGCCATTGATGGCCAGGGTTGATTGGAGTGATGTGGCTGGCTAGGCAGGTGTCCCCTTCCTCCCTCCCTGCTCCATGTGTGTCCTTCCCAAAGCCAGGCGGTCACTCCAAGAGGATGACCATCCCTGTTGGAGGGGTAGCATTCACGGGTCAAGGGTATAGGGTAGCTGCGCTCCCCTTCTAGAAGCTGCAAAGAAGCTTAAGGTGCATTTGCAGGAGCACCTGGCTGGGGTAGTCAAGGTTTCAAGACTGCAGGCACATCCAAGTGAGGCACTGCGTGGAGTAGGGTGTTTGTTGTGTGGGTTTTGGTCATGTAGGTTTGTTGGAGTGTTTTAGCTTGCTTGTTGAAGTGTTGTTGATTTAGCTTAGTTGTTTTAGGTTGGTTTTGGTGGTTCTATTTTGGTTTAGGTCATTTTCTTTAGGTGGTTTTGTTCAGGTTGTTTATGTTGTTTGGTTTCGTATTTGTGAGGTTGGTTTAAGTTGGTTAGTCTAGGTCATTAGTTTAGCTTGGTTGTTTGAGGTGGGTTTATACTTTATTAGGTGGTTTTTAAGTAGTCTGAGATTGTTTAAGACTTGGCTTAGGTTGTTTAAGATGGGTTGGTTTAGATGCGTTTAGCTTGTTTGGGTTTAGGTTGCTGAAGGTTGGTCGAAGAATGCAGGTTTAGGTTGTTCTAGGTAGGATTGTTGAGGTCATATGTTTCAGGGGGGTTTGTTTTAGGGTGTTTAGGTTGGTTTATTTTGTTTGATTTAGGTTGGTTTAGGTAATGTGTTGTAGATTGTTGAAGGTTCTTTTTAGGTTGTTTGTGGCTGATTGTTTGAAGTTTTTTAAGGCAGATTGGCCTAGGTTCTTGAAGGTTGGCTGTTGCCAGTTGGTGAAGGTTGGTTTAGGTGAGTTGTTCTGTGCTGGTTTAGGTAGGCTGTTCTAGCTAAGTTTAGGGCCACCTCGTGGAGCAGCAGGCACCCAGCTCAAATGGCCCAAAGAAGCCGTGGCAAGCGGGCCATGCTCAATGCTGCAGAGGAAGGCAAAAAACCCCCAGAGACACGTGGTGTCCCACATGGGGGGAAAAAAAAGCCTTCCTCCCCCCAGCTGCAGGGCACGAGAGGCCATCTTCCTGGTGCTTGAGCAGCAGGTGGGAACCGAGCCAAAAGGGCCCTGAGGAGCTCTGCAAAGTGGTCATGCTCCATGCTGCAGAGGAAGGCAAAAAACCCCCGGGGACCAGTGCCAATCTGCCCCGGGGGAAAAAATTCCTTCCTGACCCCAGTGCTGGCGATCGGCTGTTCCCTGAGCATGGGAGCCAGACCTGGCTCCTTGTCCCACAGGCTGCTCACGCCTCCCAGGACCTGCCCAAGCCCTATCCTGTCCTGTCCTATCCTATCCTCCCTCTACCTGGAGCCATCTCTCGGACTTCCGAGAGTGCCCAAATGCTCAATCTTGAGCTGACGGAGCTTGGGGTCGAGGTCCTTCCTGTGCCTGTCAGGACACCAGTGAGTGCTCCAAAGCACTGCAACCCCTTGCAACCGCTCCGTATCCTATTTCTTACGGCTCCTGAGCCTGCCTGCGCGTGGGATGAAGATGGCGAGTTCTGCAGTGCTCTTCAAGAAGGCATCATGCCCTCGGTCTTGCCACTGCAATCCAGCTGAAAAGGCTTTCCATCCAGCCAGCCATCCGTCAGTCGGATAGGTTTGGAAGGTGGCCCCGTCAGTCCCTGTGCCGTTCCTTCCCAATGCAGCAAGTGACACGCGCTGCTGCGCTGTCATTTACGGTGAGGTTGTCTGCTTGGGGAGAAGTCTTGACTGGTTTTGTGCTGTTGAGCCTATCTTTGCTTGCGCTTGATAGCTCTTCTCCTCCTTTGGCCTTCACCCTTGCTATCTTCCTTGAAAGTCATGGCAGCCCTCTCAGGCTTTGTCTTGCTTCTTCCAGCCGTTGTCTTCTTCCGTAGGCGCTCCGTGTTCCTAACCAACTTCTTAGTCTTGATTTTCTTTCATCGTGGATGGATTCTATCTTTCCTGAACCCGAGGCAGGAGCAATGTCCCTAGTGGTGCAGGAGGGTGCTGACCAGGGCTTTGCACAGAGGCTTGCCTTTCCTATGGCAGTGCCTTGCCTGCCACAGCAGAAAGCATTTGCCTGTATCCCGTTTGTGGCTCACCGTCATGCTGTGACCTACTTGCTTGTGCCTCCAGGAGCATTTTTCTACTCCGATGTGTTCAACCAGTGCCAGAAACGGATTGATGGTGCTCTGCCTGACGTTGTGTCCCCTATTTCTAGGCTGTAGATCTTCACGCAGGGTTTCTGGATGTAGGGGATTTCTCTTGTGTCGGAGCTTCAGCTGGGCGGGAGTATGGGGGCTGTAGAACTACTCTGTGAGCTAGAGCTTCTTCTGGTTGATGGACGCTGAGGAGCTGGGGTTTTGTCCAGTTTGGAGAGATGGAGGCTGAGAGGCGACCTGGTTGCTCTCTACAGCTTCCAAGGAGGGAAAATGGAGAGGGTGGAGAGGGAGCTGCTGCTTTCTTCTCCCTGATAGCCAAGAGCAGGAGGTGTGGGAGCGGCTCAAAGCTGCATCCATCAGGGGAGCTTTGGACTCGAGAAGAGGAAACTTTTCTTTTTCGAGAGGGCGGTCAAAGCCCTGGAACAGGCTTCCCGGAGAAGTGGTTGATGCCCCTTGCCTGGTCAGTGTTGAAGAGGACTTTGGATTATGCCCTTTATACTATTAATCCTAATCAACTTCTCTTCAGCCCTGAAGCGGTCAGGCATTTGGAGTAGATGATCATTGTAGGTCCCTTCCAGCTGAAGTCTTCTCTCCTTCTGTTCCTACCTCCTCCTTTCCCTAGCGGTACACGCTGAAGAAATTTCTGCTGCTGTTGCTTCCCATCCCTGCACTACCCGAAGGCTCCAAATACCTTTAAGCGTGTTCCATCTTGGGCACTGGCTCTGTCACCTTGTGGCAAGGAGGCACGTACCTTCTGATGGGGGTGAGAGCCCTGGGCCCCCTTGCAACATCTGGGCATCCCACTTCTTAGAGCTACTGGCCCTGGCCCCACAGGGGATGAGAATGGTGAGCTCTGCAGTTGCTCCTCAAGAAGGAATTCCCTTGGTCTTGCCACTGCCATCCAGCTGGAAAGGATTTCCGTGCACCAGACGAGCTTGGAAGGTGGCCCTGTCAGCAGATTGCCTTGCAGTGGAGATCCTCCAGCAGCCTCATGCAAGATCTTCCTCCCTCAGCCCCTGCCCTGGGATTCCACCAGCTGTTGCAGTGCTTCCTCGGGGATGTGCTGGGGCTGTCCCCGGGCCAGCTCTGGCGGTGGGCACGGGAGGCTGCTCCCTTTTATAGTGGCCCGGGGCATTGTGACCTGAGCGTTGCCGGGTGCTGGCATTGTGACGTGGGGGTGACAGAGCCCCACGTGTGCAGCCCCGCCCGTCCCACCCCCCTCTCCGCCCAGCACCCTTGGGAGGAAGCCTTTGGGGTGCTGGCCCCGAATCAGTCCCTGTAGCTACAAGCCGGGGGAGTCATCAACCTAATAGTGTCCCTTTCTTGCAAAAATACAGTGTGGATTTGTTGCCGGTCCAGCCTTACTTGCTGTAGCGCTCCTGCCTGTGACGATCTCCCATTCAATTCCAGGAAGGCGCCTTCTAACTGGCACTTTGTGCAACGAATGACTCGACTCGCTGCGTTTTGACCTTCTCTTCCTTAGATACCTCTCGCCTCAGTGGATGTTTTGGCACCGATGGATTTGGGGACTTAGCGGGTTTTCTCTCTGTGAGTGTTTAATGCTGGGACCTTGCTACCCGTGCCCTACGACCGTGGCTTCCACAGCAAACTGTTTGCTCGGGTGCCGTTTGCAAATCAACCCTTCCCGTGCAGCTCTTGACAGTATGCGATGGGGAGAAGGAAACAGTGCAATATTTGTCAGATATACAGTGCAGTGGTGCGCTTTGTTTCCGGCCATGATAGTGATGTTTGTGTATGCTCTCTACAGATCATGTTTTGGGGGGCTTGCTTTTGCTGGAAGCAGCTGCTAATGAACGAACAGTTGAGAAACAGTCTGCTCTGAACTCACACACAGAGTTTTCTAATGGAGAAAATGTTGCTGTCTTGCTGTCTTTTCTGCAAATGGCACGTGGCATCTTGAATAAAAAGGTGAAGCTTGATTGCGTTGGCTTTAGTCTGACTTGTGCAGGACTGAGGCTGATGAGCACAGGCCCATGTGTGCGTGTGATCCCAGCCGTCTGTTTGCCGGCAGGTTGATCAGTCCCCCTGGTGGCCACCTTTTCCCTCTGTGCCTTGACCATTTTTAGTGCACGAGAGGAGGAAACAGGCAAGAGGTCCCAAAGCTGGGGCTGTTTTCTGAGGTGAGGTGGCTGCGTGTAGGAGAAAGCCCTGGCAGAGCTCCCGGCCAGGCTGGACCATTGGAGAAGCCAGAGTCCCCGGCAGCTCAGCCGCATCTGCCAGCGCTCAGAGACCCGGCTGCTGATGGCACGTCTGCTGCCTCCTGGCACATCTCCTTTTCTCCTTTTCCTGCCCTGCTGAGACCACATCTGGAATATTGTGTCCAGTTCTGGGCCCCTCAGTTCCAGAAGGACAGGGAACTGCTGGAGAGTCCAGCGCGGGGCAACGAAGATGATGAAGGGAGTGGAGCATCTCCCTTATGAGGAAAGGCTGAGGGAGCTCGAGAAGCTCCTCTTCAACTTGGAGAAGAGGCTCTTCTCAGTTGACAACCAATGATAGGACAAGGGGTAATGGGTACAAACTGGAACGCAAAAGGTTCCACTTCAATTTGGGAAGAAACTTCTTCTCAGTGAGGGTGACAGAGCACTGGAACAGGCTGCCCAGGGAGGTTGTGGAGCCTCCTGCTCTGGAGACATTCAAGACCTGCCTGGACGCCTTCCTGTGTAACCTCATCTAGGTTACCTCCTGCTCCGGCAGGGGGATTGGACTAGATGATCTTTCGAGGTCCCTTCCAACGCCTAGCATTCTGTGATTCTGTGTGATTCTTCAGTGCAAAGAGAGAGGGGAAATGCAAGATTTCTCCAGGAAGCCTGCACTTGGTATGGTGAGGAAGCACAGTAGGGTCATTGATGTAGGCAGGTGTATTGTTTACGGTCCCTAAGTGAGCATGTATTTCGAAGGCACAGAAGGAAATGTTTGCAAGTCTAGTTCTGCCAGGGCCCTGGGGGTGCTCCCAGGCTTCAGCGGCTGGGACCGGCCTCCCCTGGGACCGTCTCCCACCGCCACCGTCTCCTGCCAGGGGCCCAGGGGACGTGTCTCAGCTCAGCCTGGGGCCTTGAGTCCCTGCCTGAGCCGTGTTCTAGGTGTGTGTGCCCGTGTCGTCTCTGCCCCTGTCCCAGGCTGGGCCTGGGCCCTGCCCTGCCCTGCAGAGAGCGGCCCTCCTGGATGGAGGGAGCCGTCAGGGCTGGGTCAGAGCTGGTCACGCACAACTCCGGGCATAGCAGAGCAGAACTTTTCTATTCTATTTGCTCACCATGGACCAAATAACGATGAGACGACTATATCCCTGAAATGCCAGGGGGGTTTTAGCTCCAAAGCCACTTTCGAGGACACAAAACACAAAGAAGAAAAGCGGGATCAGGATTTTGTTTCTTTTATTTACTTTTATTTAGTTGTTTAATTTTGTCCGCTTGTTTGTTTGTGGGTAGGTAGATAGGTAGGTTGATGGTTGCAGGTTGGCTGGTTGTTTTAGGCTGGATTGTTTCGGATGGTTGGTTGAGATCGTATAGGTCGTTTGGTTTTGGTGGTTTTGGTTGGTTTTAGGTTGTAGTTGCTTGTTTTGGATGTGAGAGCAATCTGGCTGTGACCTCCATCACGCCATTGATGGCCAGGGTTGATTGGAGTGATGTGGCTGGCTAGGCAGGTGTTCCCTTCCTCCCTCCCTGCTCCATGTGTGTCCTTCCCAAAGCCAGGCGGTCACTCCAAGAGGATGACCTTCCCTGTTGGAGGGGTAGCATTCACGGGTCAAGGGTATAGGGTAGCTGCACTCCCCTTCTAGAAGCTGCAAAGAAGCTCAAGGTGCATTTGCAGGAGCACCTGGCTGGGGTAGTCAAGGTTTCAAGACTGCAGGCACATCCAAGTGAGGCACTGCGTGGGGTAGGGTGTTTGTTGTGTGGGTTTTGGTCATGTATGTTTGTTGGAGTGTTTTAGCTTGCTTGTTGAAGTGTTGTTGATTTAGCTTAGTTGTTTTAGGTTGGTTTTGGTGGTTCTATTTTGGTTTAGGTCATTTTCTTTAGGTGGTTTTGTTCAGGTTGTTTATGTTGTTTGGTTTCGTATTTGTGAGGTTGGTTTAAGTTGGTTAGTCTAGGTCATTAGTTTAGCTTGGTTGTTTGAGGTGGGTTTATACTTTATTAGGTGGTTTTTAAGTAGTCTGAGATTGTTTAAGACTTGGCTTAGGTTGTTTAAGATGGGTTGGTTTAGATGCGTTTAGCTTGTTTGGGTTTAGGTTGCTGAAGGTTGGTCGAAGAATGCAGGTTTAGGTTGTTTTAGGTTGTTTTAGGTAGGATTGTTTAGGTCGTATGTTTCAGGAGGGTTTGTTTTAGGGTGTTTAGGTTGGTTTATTTTGTTTGATTTAGGTTGGTTTAGGTAACGTGTTGTAGATTGTTGAAGGTTCTTTTTAGGTTGTTTGTGGCTGATTGTTTGAAGTTTTTTAAGGCAGATTGGCCTAGGTTCTTGAAGGTTGGCTGTTGCCAGTTGGTGAAG
This sequence comes from Nesoenas mayeri, assembly GCF_963082525.1. Taxonomy (NCBI): domain Eukaryota; kingdom Metazoa; phylum Chordata; class Aves; order Columbiformes; family Columbidae; genus Nesoenas; species Nesoenas mayeri. Next base: position 112,951,170 of record NC_137543.1, read on the forward strand.
GTTGGTTTAGGTGAGTTGTTCTGTGCTGGTTTAGGTAGGCTGTTCTAGCTAAGTTTAGGGCCACCTCGTGGAGCAGCAGGCACCCAGCTCAAATGGCCCAAAGAAGCCGTGGCAAGCGGGCCATGCTCAATGCTGCAGAGGAAGGCAAAAAACCCCCAGAGACACGTGGTGTCCCACATGGGGGGAAAAAAAAGCCTTCCTCCCCCCAGCTGCAGGGCACGAGAGGCCATCTTCCTGGTGCTTGAGCAGCAGGTGGGAACCGAGCCAAAAGGGCCCTGAGGAGCTCTGCAAAGTGGTCATGCTCCATGCTGCAGAGGAAGGCAAAAAACCCCCGGGGACCAGTGCCAATCTGCCCCGGGGGAAAAAATTCCTTCCTGACCCCAGTGCTGGCGATCGGCTGTTCCCTGAGCATGGGAGCCAGACCTGGCTCCTTGTCCCACAGGCTGCTCACGCCTCCCAGGACCTGCCCAAGCCCTATCCTGTCCTGTCCTATCCTATCCTCCCTCTACCTGGAGCCATCTCTCGGACTTCCGAGAGTGCCCAAATGCTCAATCTTGAGCTGACGGAGCTTGGGGTCGAGGTCCTTCCTGTGCCTGTCAGGACACCAGTGAGTGCTCCAAAGCACTGCAACCCCTTGCAACCGCTCCGTATCCTATTTCTTACGGCTCCTGAGCCTGCCTGCGCGTGGGATGAAGATGGCGAGTTCTGCAGTGCTCTTCAAGAAGGCATCATGCCCTCGGTCTTGCCACTGCAATCCAGCTGAAAAGGCTTTCCATCCAGCCAGCCATCCGTCAGTCGGATAGGTTTGGAAGGTGGCCCTGTCAGTCCCTGTGCCGTTCCTTCCCAATGCAGCAAGTGACACGCGCTGCTGCGCTGTCATTTACGGTGAGGTTGTCTGCTTGGGGAGAAGTCTTGACTGGTTTTGTGCTGTTGAGCCTATCTTTGCTTGCGCTTGATAGCTCTTCTCCTCCTTTGGCCTTCACCCTTGCTATCTTCCTTGAAAGTCATGGCAGCCCTCTCAGGCTTTGTCTTGCTTCTTCCAGCCGTTGTCTTCTTCCGTAGGCGCTCCGTGTTCCTAACCAACTTCTTAGTCTTGATTTTCTTTCATCGTGGATGGATTCTATCTTTCCTGAACCCGAGGCAGGAGCAATGTCCCTAGTGGTGCAGGAGGGTGCTGACCAGGGCTTTGCACAGAGGCTTGCCTTTCCTATGGCAGTGCCTTGCCTGCCACAGCAGAAAGCATTTGCCTGTATCCCGTTTGTGGCTCACCGTCATGCTGTGACCTACTTGCTTGTGCCTCCAGGAGCATTTTTCTACTCCGATGTGTTCAACCAGTGCCAGAAACGGATTGATGGTGCTCTGCCTGACGTTGTGTCCCCTATTTCTAGGCTGTAGATCTTCACGCAGGGTTTCTGGATGTAGGGGATTTCTCTTGTGTCGGAGCTTCAGCTGGGCGGGAGTATGGGGGCTGTAGAACTACTCTGTGAGCTAGAGCTTCTTCTGGTTGATGGACGCTGAGGAGCTGGGGTTTTGTCCAGTTTGGAGAGATGGAGGCTGAGAGGCGACCTGGTTGCTCTCTACAGCTTCCAAGGAGGGAAAATGGAGAGGGTGGAGAGGGAGCTGCTGCTTTCTTCTCCCTGATAGCCAAGAGCAGGAGGTGTGGGAGCGGCTCAAAGCTGCATCCATCAGGGGAGCTTTGGACTCGAGAAGAGGAAACTTTTCTTTTTCGAGAGGGCGGTCAAAGCCCTGGAACAGGCTTCCCGGAGAAGTGGTTGATGCCCCTTGCCTGGTCAGTGTTGAAGAGGACTTTGGATTATGCCCTTTATACTATTAATCCTAATCAACTTCTCTTCAGCCCTGAAGCGGTCAGGCATTTGGAGTAGATGATCATTGTAGGTCCCTTCCAGCTGAAGTCTTCTCTCCTTCTGTTCCTACCTCCTCCTTTCCCTAGCGGTACACGCTGAAGAAATTTCTGCTGCTGTTGCTTCCCATCCCTGCACTACCCGAAGGCTCCAAATACCTTTAAGCGTGTTCCATCTTGGGCACTGGCTCTGTCACCTTGTGGCAAGGAGGCACGTACCTTCTGATGGGGGTGAGAGCCCTGGGCCCCCTTGCAACATCTGGGCATCCCACTTCTTAGAGCTACTGGCCCTGGCCCCACAGGGGATGAGAATGGTGAGCTCTGCAGTTGCTCCTCAAGAAGGAATTCCCTTGGTCTTGCCACTGCCATCCAGCTGGAAAGGATTTCCGTGCATCAGACGAGCTTGGAAGGTGGCCCTGTCAGCAGATTGCCTTGCAGTGGAGATCCTCCAGCAGCCTCATGCAAGGTCTTCCTCCCTCAGCCCTTGCCCTGGGATTCCACCAGCTGTTGCAGTGCTTCCTCGGGGATGTGCTGGGGCTGTCCCCGGGCCAGCTCTGGCGGTGGGCACGGGAGGCTGCTCCCTTTTATAGTGGCCCGGGGCATTGTGACCTGAGCGTTGCCGGGTGCTGGCATTGTGACGTGGGGGTGACAGAGCCCCACGTGTGCAGCCCCGCCCGTCCCACCCCCCTCTCCGCCCAGCACCCTTGGGAGGAAGCCTTTGGGGTGCTGGCCCCGAATCAGTCCCTGTAGCTACAAGCCGGGGGAGTCATCAACCTAATAGTGTCCCTTTCTTGCAAAAATACAGTGTGGATTTGTTGCCGGTCCAGCCTTACTTGCTGTAGCGCTCCTGCCTGTGACGATCTCCCATTCAATTCCAGGAAGGCGCTTTCTAACTGGCACTTTGTGCAACGAATGACTCGACTCGCTGCGTTTTGACCTTCTCTTCCTTAGATACCTCTCGCCTCAGTGGATGTTTTGGCACCGATGGGTTTGGGGACTCAGCGGGTTTTCTCTCTGTGAGTGTTTAATGCTGGGACCTTGCTACCCGTGCCCTACGACCGTGGCTTCCACAGCAAACTGTTTGCTCGGGTGCCGTTTGCAAATCAACCCTTCCCGTGCAGCTCTTGACAGTATGCGATGGGGAGAAGGAAACAGTGCAATATTTGTCAGATATACAGTGCAGTGGTGCGCTTTGTTTCCGGCCATGATAGTGATGTTTGTGTATGCTCTCTACAGATCATGTTTTGGGGGGCTTGCTTTTGCTGGAAGCAGCTGCTAATGAACGAACAGTTGAGAAACAGTCTGCTCTGAACTCACACACAGAGTTTTCTAATGGAGAAAATGTTGCTGTCTTGCTGTCTTTTCTGCAAATGGCACGTGGCATCTTGAATAAAAAGGTGAAGCTTGATTGCGTTGGCTTTAGTCTGACTTGTGCAGGACTGAGGCTGATGAGCACAGGCCCATGTGTGCGTGTGATCCCAGCCGTCTGTTTGCCGGCAGGTTGATCAGTCCCCCTGGTGGCCACCTTTTCCCTCTGTGCCTTGACCATTTTTAGTGCACGAGAGGAGGAAACAGGCAAGAGGTCCCAAAGCTGGGGCTGTTTTCTGAGGTGAGGTGGCTGCGTGTAGGAGAAAGCCCTGGCAGAGCTCCCGGCCAGGCTGGACCATTGGAGAAGCCAGAGTCCCCGGCAGCTCAGCCGCATCTGCCAGCGCTCAGAGACCCGGCTGCTGATGGCACGTCTGCTGCCTCCTGGCACATCTCCTTTTCTCCTTTTCCTGCCCTGCTGAGACCACATCTGGAATATTGTGTCCAGTTCTGGGCCCCTCAGTTCCAGAAGGACAGGGAACTGCTGGAGAGTCCAGCGCGGGGCAACGAAGATGATGAAGGGAGTGGAGCATCTCCCTTATGAGGAAAGGCTGAGGGAGCTCGAGAAGCTCCTCTTCAACTTGGAGAAGAGGCTCTTCTCAGTTGACAACCAATGATAGGACAAGGGGTAATGGGTACAAACTGGAACGCAAAAGGTTCCACTTCAATTTGGGAAGAAACTTCTTCTCAGTGAGGGTGACAGAGCACTGGAACAGGCTGCCCAGGGAGGTTGTGGAGCCTCCTGCTCTGGAGACATTCAAGACCTGCCTGGACGCCTTCCTGTGTAACCTCATCTAGGTTACCTCCTGCTCCGGCAGGGGGATTGGACTAGATGATCTTTCGAGGTCCCTTCCAACGCCTAGCATTCTGTGATTCTGTGTGATTCTTCAGTGCAAAGAGAGAGGGGAAATGCAAGATTTCTCCAGGAAGCCTGCACTTGGTATGGTGAGGAAGCACAGTAGGGTCATTGATGTAGGCAGGTGTATTGTTTACGGTCCCTAAGTGAGCACGTATTTCGAAGGCACAGAAGGAAATGTTTGCAAGTCTAGTTCTGCCAGGGCCCTGGGGGTGCTCCCAGGCTTCAGCGGCTGGGACCGGCCTCCCCTGGGACCGTCTCCCACCGCCACCGTCTCCTGCCAGGGGCCCAGGGGACGTGTCTCAGCTCAGCCTGGGGCCTTGAGTCCCTGCCTGAGCCGTGTTGTAGGTGTGTGTGCCCGTGTCGTCTCTGCCCCTGTCCCAGGCTGGGCCTGGGCCCTGCCCTGCAGAGAGCGGCCCTCCTGGATGGAGGGAGCCGTCAGGGCTGGGTCAGAGCTGGTCACGCACAACTCCGGGCATAGCAGAGCAGAACTTTTCTATTCTATTTGCTCACCATGGACCAAATAACGATGAGACGACTATATCCCTGAAATGCCAGGGGGGTTTTAGCTCCAAAGCCACTTTCGAGGACACAAAACACAAAGAAGAAAAGCGGGATCAGGATTTTGTTTCTTTTATTTACTTTTATTTAGTTGTTTAATTTTGTCCGCTTGTTTGTTTGTGGGTAGGTAGATAGGTAGGTTGATGGTTGCAGGTTGGCTGGTTGTTTTAGGCTGGATTGTTTCGGATGGTTGGTTGAGATCGTATAGGTCGTTTGGTTTTGGTGGTTTTGGTTGGTTTTAGGTTGTAGTTGCTTGTTTTGGATGTGAGAGCAATCTGGCTGTGACCTCCATCACGCCATTGATGGCCAGGGTTGATTGGAGTGATGTGGCTGGCTAGGCAGGTGTTCCCTTCCTCCCTCCCTGCTCCATGTGTGTCCTTCCCAAAGCCAGGCGGTCACTCCAAGAGGATGACCTTCCCTGTTGGAGGGGTAGCATTCACGGGTCAAGGGTATAGGGTAGCTGCGCTCCCCTTCTAGAAGCTGCAAAGAAGCTCAAGGTGCATTTGCAGGAGCACCTGGCTGGGGTAGTCAAGCTTTCAAGACTGCAGGCACATCCAAGTGAGGCACTGCGTGGGGTAGGGTGTTTGTTGTGTGGGTTTTGGTCATGTAGGTTTGTTGGAGTGTTTTAGCTTGCTTGTTGAAGTGTTGTTGATTTAGCTTAGTTGTTTTAGGTTGGTTTTGGTGGTTCTATTTTGGTTTAGGTCATTTTCTTTAGGTGGTTTTGTTCAGGTTGTTTATGTTGTTTGGTTTCGTATTTGTGAGGTTGGTTTAAGTTGGTTAGTCTAGGTCATTAGTTTAGCTTGGTTGTTTGAGGTGGGTTTATACTTTATTAGGTGGTTTTTAAGTAGTCTGAGATTGTTTAAGACTTGGCTTAGGTTGTTTGAGATGGGTTGGTTTAGATGCGTTTAGCTTGTTTGGGTTTAGGTTGCTGAAGGTTGGTCGAAGAATGCAGGTTTAGGTTGTTCTAGGTAGGATTGTTGAGGTCATATGTTTCAGGGGGGTTTGTTTTAGGGTGTTTAGGTTGGTTTATTTTGTTTGATTTAGGTTGGTTTAGGTAACGTGTTGTAGATTGTTGAAGGTTCTTTTTAGGTTGTTTGTGGCTGATTGTTTGAAGTTTTTTAAGGCAGATTGGCCTAGGTTCTTGAAGGTTGGCTGTTGCCAGTTGGTGAAGGTTGGTTTAGGTGAGTTGTTCTGTGCTGGTTTAGGTAGGCTGTTCTAGCTAAGTTTAGGGCCACCTCGTGGAGCAGCAGGCACCCAGCTCAAATGGCCCAAAGAAGCCGTGGCAAGCGGGCCATGCTCAATGCTGCAGAGGAAGGCAAAAAACCCCCAGAGACACGTGGTGTCCCACATGGGGGGAAAAAAAAGCCTTCCTCCCCCCAGCTGCAGGGCACGAGAGGCCATCTTCCTGGTGCTTGAGCAGCAGGTGGGAACCGAGCCAAAAGGGCCCTGAGGAGCTCTGCAAAGTGGTCATGCTCCATGCTGCAGAGGAAGGCAAAAAACCCCCGGGGACCAGTGCCAATCTGCCCCGGGGGAAAAAATTCCTTCCTGACCCCAGTGCTGGCGATCGGCTGTTCCCTGAGCATGGGAGCCAGACCTGGCTCCTTGTCCCACAGGCTGCTCACGCCTCCCAGGACCTGCCCAAGCCCTATCCTGTCCTGTCCTATCCTATCCTCCCTCTACCTGGAGCCATCTCTCGGACTTCCGAGAGTGCCCAAATGCTCAATCTTGAGCTGACGGAGCTTGGGGTCGAGGTCCTTCCTGTGCCTGTCAGGACACCAGTGAGTGCTCCAAAGCACTGCAACCCCTTGCAACCGCTCCGTATCCTATTTCTTACGGCTCCTGAGCCTGCCTGCGCGTGGGATGAAGATGGCGAGTTCTGCAGTGCTCTTCAAGAAGGCATCATGCCCTCGGTCTTGCCACTGCAATCCAGCTGAAAAGGCTTTCCATCCAGCCAGCCATCCGTCAGTCGGATAGGTTTGGAAGGTGGCCCCGTCAGTCCCTGTGCCGTTCCTTCCCAATGCAGCAAGTGACACGCGCTGCTGCGCTGTCATTTACGGTGAGGTTGTCTGCTTGGGGAGAAGTCTTGACTGGTTTTGTGCTGTTGAGCCTATCTTTGCTTGCGCTTGATAGCTCTTCTCCTCCTTTGGCCTTCACCCTTGCTATCTTCCTTGAAAGTCATGGCAGCCCTCTCAGGCTTTGTCTTGCTTCTTCCAGCCGTTGTCTTCTTCCGTAGGCGCTCCGTGTTCCTAACCAACTTCTTAGTCTTGATTTTCTTTCATCGTGGATGGATTCTATCTTTCCTGAACCCGAGGCAGGAGCAATGTCCCTAGTGGTGCAGGAGGGTGCTGACCAGGGCTTTGCACAGAGGCTTGCCTTTCCTATGGCAGTGCCTTGCCTGCCACAGCAGAAAGCATTTGCCTGTATCCCGTTTGTGGCTCACCGTCATGCTGTGACCTACTTGCTTGTGCCTCCAGGAGCATTTTTCTACTCCGATGTGTTCAACCAGTGCCAGAAACGGATTGATGGTGCTCTGCCTGACGTTGTGTCCCCTATTTCTAGGCTGTAGATCTTCACGCAGGGTTTCTGGATGTAGGGGATTTCTCTTGTGTCGGAGCTTCAGCTGGGCGGGAGTATGGGGGCTGTAGAACTACTCTGTGAGCTAGAGCTTCTTCTGGTTGATGGACGCTGAGGAGCTGGGGTTTTGTCCAGTTTGGAGAGATGGAGGCTGAGAGGCGACCTGGTTGCTCTCTACAGCTTCCAAGGAGGGAAAATGGAGAGGGTGGAGAGGGAGCTGCTGCTTTCTTCTCCCTGATAGCCAAGAGCAGGAGGTGTGGGAGCGGCTCAAAGCTGCATCCATCAGGGGAGCTTTGGACTCGAGAAGAGGAAACTTTTCTTTTTCGAGAGGGCGGTCAAAGCCCTGGAACAGGCTTCCCGGAGAAGTGGTTGATGCCCCTTGCCTGGTCAGTGTTGAAGAGGACTTTGGATTATGCCCTTTATACTATTAATCCTAATCAACTTCTCTTCAGCCCTGAAGCGGTCAGGCATTTGGAGTAGATGATCATTGTAGGTCCCTTCCAGCTGAAGTCTTCTCTCCTTCTGTTCCTACCTCCTCCTTTCCCTAGCGGTACACGCTGAAGAAATTTCTGCTGCTGTTGCTTCCCATCCCTGCACTACCCGAAGGCTCCAAATACCTTTAAGCGTGTTCCATCTTGGGCACTGGCTCTGTCACCTTGTGGCAAGGAGGCACGTACCTTCTGATGGGGGTGAGAGCCCTGGGCCCCCTTGCAACATCTGGGCATCCCACTTCTTAGAGCTACTGGCCCTGGCCCCACAGGGGATGAGAATGGTGAGCTCTGCAGTTGCTCCTCAAGAAGGAATTCCCTTGGTCTTGCCACTGCCATCCAGCTGGAAAGGATTTCCGTGCACCAGACGAGCTTGGAAGGTGGCCCTGTCAGCAGATTGCCTTGCAGTGGAGATCCTCCAGCAGCCTCATGCAAGGTCTTCCTCCCTCAGCCCCTGCCCTGGGATTCCACCAGCTGTTGCAGTGCTTCCTCGGGGATGTGCTGGGGCTGTCCCCGGGCCAGCTCTGGCGGTGGGCACGGGAGGCTGCTCCCTTTTATAGTGGCCCGGGGCATTGTGACCTGAGCGTTGCCGGGTGCTGGCATTGTGACGTGGAGGTGACAGAGCCCCACGTGTGCAGCCCCGCCCGTCCCACCCCCCTCTCCGCCCAGCACCCTTGGGAGGAAGCCTTTGGGGTGCTGGCCCCGAATCAGTCCCTGTAGCTACAAGCCGGGGGAGTCATCAACCTAATAGTGTCCCTTTCTTGCAAAAATACAGTGTGGATTTGTTGCCGGTCCAGCCTTACTTGCTGTAGCGCTCCTGCCTGTGACGATCTCCCATTCAATTCCAGGAAGGCGCCTTCTAACTGGCACTTTGTGCAACGAATGACTCGACTCACTGCGTTTTGACCTTCTCTTCCTTAGATACCTCTCGCCTCAGTGGATGTTTTGGCACCGATGGGTTTGGGGACTTAGCGGGTTTTCTCTCTGTGAGTGTTTAATGCTGGGACCTTGCTACCCGTGCCCTACGACCGTGGCTTCCACAGCAAACTGTTTGCTCGGGTGCCGTTTGCAAATCAACCCTTCCCGTGCAGCTCTTGACAGTATGCGATGGGGAGAAGGAAACAGTGCAATATTTGTCAGATATACAGTGCAGTGGTGCGCTTTGTTTCCGGCCATGATAGTGATGTTTGTGTATGCTCTCTACAGATCATGTTTTGGGGGGCTTGCTTTTGCTGGAAGCAGCTGCTAATGAACGAACAGTTGAGAAACAGTCTGCTCTGAACTCACACACAGAGTTTTCTAATGGAGAAAATGTTGCTGTCTTGCTGTCTTTTCTGCAAATGGCACGTGGCATCTTGAATAAAAAGGTGAAGCTTGATTGCGTTGGCTTTAGTCTGACTTGTGCAGGACTGAGGCTGATGAGCACAGGCCCATGTGTGCGTGTGATCCCAGCCGTCTGTTTGCCGGCAGGTTGATCAGTCCCCCTGGTGGCCACCTTTTCCCTCTGTGCCTTGACCATTTTTAGTGCACGAGAGGAGGAAACAGGCAAGAGGTCCCAAAGCTGGGGCTGTTTTCTGAGGTGAGGTGGCTGCGTGTAGGAGAAAGCCCTGGCAGAGCTCCCGGCCAGGCTGGACCATTGGAGAAGCCAGAGTCCCCGGCAGCTCAGCCGCATCTGCCAGCGCTCAGAGACCCGGCTGCTGATGGCACGTCTGCTGCCTCCTGGCACATCTCCTTTTCTCCTTTTCCTGCCCTGCTGAGACCACATCTGGAATATTGTGTCCAGTTCTGGGCCCCTCAGTTCCAGAAGGACAGGGAACTGCTGGAGAGTCCAGCGCGGGGCAACGAAGATGATGAAGGGAGTGGAGCATCTCCCTTATGAGGAAAGGCTGAGGGAGCTCGAGAAGCTCCTCTTCAACTTGGAGAAGAGGCTCTTCTCAGTTGACAACCAATGATAGGACAAGGGGTAATGGGTACAAACTGGAACGCAAAAGGTTCCACTTCAATTTGGGAAGAAACTTCTTCTCAGTGAGGGTGACAGAGCACTGGAACAGGCTGCCCAGGGAGGTTGTGGAGCCTCCTGCTCTGGAGACATTCAAGACCTGCCTGGACGCCTTCCTGTGTAACCTCATCTAGGTTACCTCCTGCTCCGGCAGGGGGATTGGACTAGATGATCTTTCGAGGTCCCTTCCAACGCCTAGCATTCTGTGATTCTGTGTGATTCTTCAGTGCAAAGAGAGAGGGGAAATGCAAGATTTCTCCAGGAAGCCTGCACTTGGTATGGTGAGGAAGCACAGTAGGGTCATTGATGTAGGCAGGTGTATTGTTTACGGTCCCTAAGTGAGCACGTATTTCGAAGGCACAGAAGGAAATGTTTGCAAGTCTAGTTCTGCCAGGGCCCTGGGGGTGCTCCCAGGCTTCAGCGGCTGGGACCGGCCTCCCCTGGGACCGTCTCCCACCGCCACCGTCTCCTGCCAGGGGCCCAGGGGACGTGTCTCAGCTCAGCCTGGGGCCTTGAGTCCCTGCCTGAGCTGTGTTCTAGGTGTGTGTGCCCGTGTCGTCTCTGCCCCTGTCCCAGGCTGGGCCTGGGCCCTGCCCTGCCCTGCAGAGAGCGGCCCTCCTGGATGGAGGGAGCCGTCAGGGCTGGGTCAGAGCTGGTCACGCACAACTCCGGGCATAGCAGAGCAGAACTTTTCTATTCTATTTGCTCACCATGGACCAAATAACGATGAGACGACTATATCCCTGAAATGCCAGGGGGGTTTTAGCTCCAAAGCCACTTTCGAGGACACAAAACACAAAGAAGAAAAGCGGGATCAGGATTTTGTTTCTTTTATTTACTTTTATTTAGTTGTTTAATTTTGTCCGCTTGTTTGTTTGTGGGTAGGTAGATAGGTAGGTTGATGGTTGCAGGTTGGCTGGTTGTTTTAGGCTGGATTGTTTCGGATGGTTGGTTGAGATCGTATAGGTCGTTTGGTTTTGGTGGTTTTGGTTGGTTTTAGGTTGTAGTTGCTTGTTTTGGATGTGAGAGCAATCTGGCTGTGACCTCCATCACGCCATTGATGGCCAGGGTTGATTGGAGTGATGTGGCTGGCTAGGCAGGTGTCCCCTTCCTCCCTCCCTGCTCCATGTGTGTCCTTCCCAAAGCCAGGCGGTCACTCCAAGAGGATGACCATCCCTGTTGGAGGGGTAGCATTCACGGGTCAAGGGTATAGGGTAGCTGCGCTCCCCTTCTAGAAGCTGCAAAGAAGCTTAAGGTGCATTTGCAGGAGCACCTGGCTGGGGTAGTCAAGGTTTCAAGACTGCAGGCACATCCAAGTGAGGCACTGCGTGGAGTAGGGTGTTTGTTGTGTGGGTTTTGGTCATGTAGGTTTGTTGGAGTGTTTTAGCTTGCTTGTTGAAGTGTTGTTGATTTAGCTTAGTTGTTTTAGGTTGGTTTTGGTGGTTCTATTTTGGTTTAGGTAATTTTCTTTAGGTGGTTTTGTTCAGGTTGTTTATGTTGTTTGGTTTCGTATTTGTGAGGTTGGTTTAAGTTGGTTAGTCTAGGTCATTAGTTTAGCTTGGTTGTTTGAGGTGGGTTTATACTTTATTAGGTGGTTTTTAAGTAGTCTGAGATTGTTTAAGACTTGGCTTAGGTTGTTTAAGATGGGTTGGTTTAGATGCGTTTAGCTTGTTTGGGTTTAGGTTGCTGAAGGTTGGTCGAAGAATGCAGGTTTAGGTTGTTCTAGGTAGGATTGTTGAGGTCATATGTTTCAGGGGGGTTTGTTTTAGGGTGTTTAGGTTGGTTTATTTTGTTTGATTTAGGTTGGTTTAGGTAATGTGTTGTAGATTGTTGAAGGTTCTTTTTAGGTTGTTTGTGGCTGATTGTTTGAAGTTTTTTAAGGCAGATTGGCCTAGGTTCTTGAAGGTTGGCTGTTGCCAGTTGGTGAAGGTTGGTTTAGGTGAGTTGTTCTGTGCTGGTTTAGGTAGGCTGTTCTAGCTAAGTTTAGGGCCACCTCGTGGAGCAGCAGGCACCCAGCTCAAATGGCCCAAAGAAGCCGTGGCAAGCGGGCCATGCTCAATGCTGCAGAGGAAGGCAAAAAACCCCCAGAGACACGTGGTGTCCCACATGGGGGGAAAAAAAAGCCTTCCTCCCCCCAGCTGCAGGGCACGAGAGGCCATCTTCCTGGTGCTTGAGCAGCAGGTGGGAACCGAGCCAAAAGGGCCCTGAGGAGCTCTGCAAAGTGGTCATGCTCCATGCTGCAGAGGAAGGCAAAAAACCCCCGGGGACCAGTGCCAATCTGCCCCGGGGGAAAAAATTCCTTCCTGACCCCAGTGCTGGCGATCGGCTGTTCCCTGAGCATGGGAGCCAGACCTGGCTCCTTGTCCCACAGGCTGCTCACGCCTCCCAGGACCTGCCCAAGCCCTATCCTGTCCTGTCCTATCCTATCCTCCCTCTACCTGGAGCCATCTCTCGGACTTCCGAGAGTGCCCAAATGCTCAATCTTGAGCTGACGGAGCTTGGGGTCGAGGTCCTTCCTGTGCCTGTCAGGACACCAGTGAGTGCTCCAAAGCACTGCAACCCCTTGCAACCGCTCCGTATCCTATTTCTTACGGCTCCTGAGCCTGCCTGCGCGTGGGATGAAGATGGCGAGTTCTGCAGTGCTCTTCAAGAAGGCATCATGCCCTCGGTCTTGCCACTGCAATCCAGCTGAAAAGGCTTTCCATCCAGCCAGCCATCCGTCAGTCGGATAGGTTTGGAAGGTGGCCCCGTCAGTCCCTGTGCCGTTCCTTCCCAATGCAGCAAGTGACACGCGCTGCTGCGCTGTCATTTACGGTGAGGTTGTCTGCTTGGGGAGAAGTCTTGACTGGTTTTGTGCTGTTGAGCCTATCTTTGCTTGCGCTTGATAGCTCTTCTCCTCCTTTGGCCTTCACCCTTGCTATCTTCCTTGAAAGTCATGGCAGCCCTCTCAGGCTTTGTCTTGCTTCTTCCAGCCGTTGTCTTCTTCCGTAGGCGCTCCGTGTTCCTAACCAACTTCTTAGTCTTGATTTTCTTTCATCGTGGATGGATTCTATCTTTCCTGAACCCGAGGCAGGAGCAATGTCCCTAGTGGTGCAGGAGGGTGCTGACCAGGGCTTTGCACAGAGGCTTGCCTTTCCTATGGCAGTGCCTTGCCTGCCACAGCAGAAAGCATTTGCCTGTATCCCGTTTGTGGCTCACCGTCATGCTGTGACCTACTTGCTTGTGCCTCCAGGAGCATTTTTCTACTCCGATGTGTTCAACCAGTGCCAGAAACGGATTGATGGTGCTCTGCCTGACGTTGTGTCCCCTATTTCTAGGCTGTAGATCTTCACGCAGGGTTTCTGGATGTAGGGGATTTCTCTTGTGTCGGAGCTTCAGCTGGGCGGGAGTATGGGGGCTGTAGAACTACTCTGTGAGCTAGAGCTTCTTCTGGTTGATGGACGCTGAGGAGCTGGGGTTTTGTCCAGTTTGGAGAGATGGAGGCTGAGAGGCGACCTGGTTGCTCTCTACAGCTTCCAAGGAGGGAAAATGGAGAGGGTGGAGAGGGAGCTGCTGCTTTCTTCTCCCTGATAGCCAAGAGCAGGAGGTGTGGGAGCGGCTCAAAGCTGCATCCATCAGGGGAGCTTTGGACTCGAGAAGAGGAAACTTTTCTTTTTCGAGAGGGCGGTCAAAGCCCTGGAACAGGCTTCCCGGAGAAGTGGTTGATGCCCCTTGCCTGGTCAGTGTTGAAGAGGACTTTGGATTATGCCCTTTATACTATTAATCCTAATCAACTTCTCTTCAGCCCTGAAGCGGTCAGGCATTTGGAGTAGATGATCATTGTAGGTCCCTTCCAGCTGAAGTCTTCTCTCCTTCTGTTCCTACCTCCTCCTTTCCCTAGCGGTACACGCTGAAGAAATTTCTGCTGCTGTTGCTTCCCATCCCTGCACTACCCGAAGGCTCCAAATACCTTTAAGCGTGTTCCATCTTGGGCACTGGCTCTGTCACCTTGTGGCAAGGAGGCACGTACCTTCTGATGGGGGTGAGAGCCCTGGGCCCCCTTGCAACATCTGGGCATCCCACTTCTTAGAGCTACTGGCCCTGGCCCCACAGGGGATGAGAATGGTGAGCTCTGCAGTTGCTCCTCAAGAAGGAATTCCCTTGGTCTTGCCACTGCCATCCAGCTGGAAAGGATTTCCGTGCACCAGACGAGCTTGGAAGGTGGCCCTGTCAGCAGATTGCCTTGCAGTGGAGATCCTCCAGCAGCCTCATGCAAGATCTTCCTCCCTCAGCCCCTGCCCTGGGATTCCACCAGCTGTTGCAGTGCTTCCTCGGGGATGTGCTGGGGCTGTCCCCGGGCCAGCTCTGGCGGTGGGCACGGGAGGCTGCTCCCTTTTATAGTGGCCCGGGGCATTGTGACCTGAGCGTTGCCGGGTGCTGGCATTGTGACGTGGGGGTGACAGAGCCCCACGTGTGCAGCCCCGCCCGTCCCACCCCCCTCTCCGCCCAGCACCCTTGGGAGGAAGCCTTTGGGGTGCTGGCCCCGAATCAGTCCCTGTAGCTACAAGCCGGGGGAGTCATCAACCTAATAGTGTCCCTTTCTTGCAAAAATACAGTGTGGATTTGTTGCCGGTCCAGCCTTACTTGCTGTAGCGCTCCTGCCTGTGACGATCTCCCATTCAATTCCAGGAAGGCGCCTTCTAACTGGCACTTTGTGCAACGAATGACTCGACTCGCTGCGTTTTGACCTTCTCTTCCTTAGATACCTCTCGCCTCAGTGGATGTTTTGGCACCGATGGATTTGGGGACTTAGCGGGTTTTCTCTCTGTGAGTGTTTAATGCTGGGACCTTGCTACCCGTGCCCTACGACCGTGGCTTCCACAGCAAACTGTTTGCTCGGGTGCCGTTTGCAAATCAACCCTTCCCGTGCAGCTCTTGACAGTATGCGATGGGGAGAAGGAAACAGTGCAATATTTGTCAGATATACAGTGCAGTGGTGCGCTTTGTTTCCGGCCATGATAGTGATGTTTGTGTATGCTCTCTACAGATCATGTTTTGGGGGGCTTGCTTTTGCTGGAAGCAGCTGCTAATGAACGAACAGTTGAGAAACAGTCTGCTCTGAACTCACACACAGAGTTTTCTAATGGAGAAAATGTTGCTGTCTTGCTGTCTTTTCTGCAAATGGCACGTGGCATCTTGAATAAAAAGGTGAAGCTTGATTGCGTTGGCTTTAGTCTGACTTGTGCAGGACTGAGGCTGATGAGCACAGGCCCATGTGTGCGTGTGATCCCAGCCGTCTGTTTGCCGGCAGGTTGATCAGTCCCCCTGGTGGCCACCTTTTCCCTCTGTGCCTTGACCATTTTTAGTGCACGAGAGGAGGAAACAGGCAAGAGGTCCCAAAGCTGGGGCTGTTTTCTGAGGTGAGGTGGCTGCGTGTAGGAGAAAGCCCTGGCAGAGCTCCCGGCCAGGCTGGACCATTGGAGAAGCCAGAGTCCCCGGCAGCTCAGCCGCATCTGCCAGCGCTCAGAGACCCGGCTGCTGATGGCACGTCTGCTGCCTCCTGGCACATCTCCTTTTCTCCTTTTCCTGCCCTGCTGAGACCACATCTGGAATATTGTGTCCAGTTCTGGGCCCCTCAGTTCCAGAAGGACAGGGAACTGCTGGAGAGTCCAGCGCGGGGCAACGAAGATGATGAAGGGAGTGGAGCATCTCCCTTATGAGGAAAGGCTGAGGGAGCTCGAGAAGCTCCTCTTCAACTTGGAGAAGAGGCTCTTCTCAGTTGACAACCAATGATAGGACAAGGGGTAATGGGTACAAACTGGAACGCAAAAGGTTCCACTTCAATTTGGGAAGAAACTTCTTCTCAGTGAGGGTGACAGAGCACTGGAACAGGCTGCCCAGGGAGGTTGTGGAGCCTCCTGCTCTGGAGACATTCAAGACCTGCCTGGACGCCTTCCTGTGTAACCTCATCTAGGTTACCTCCTGCTCCGGCAGGGGGATTGGACTAGATGATCTTTCGAGGTCCCTTCCAACGCCTAGCATTCTGTGATTCTGTGTGATTCTTCAGTGCAAAGAGAGAGGGGAAATGCAAGATTTCTCCAGGAAGCCTGCACTTGGTATGGTGAGGAAGCACAGTAGGGTCATTGATGTAGGCAGGTGTATTGTTTACGGTCCCTAAGTGAGCATGTATTTCGAAGGCACAGAAGGAAATGTTTGCAAGTCTAGTTCTGCCAGGGCCCTGGGGGTGCTCCCAGGCTTCAGCGGCTGGGACCGGCCTCCCCTGGGACCGTCTCCCACCGCCACCGTCTCCTGCCAGGGGCCCAGGGGACGTGTCTCAGCTCAGCCTGGGGCCTTGAGTCCCTGCCTGAGCCGTGTTCTAGGTGTGTGTGCCCGTGTCGTCTCTGCCCCTGTCCCAGGCTGGGCCTGGGCCCTGCCCTGCCCTGCAGAGAGCGGCCCTCCTGGATGGAGGGAGCCGTCAGGGCTGGGTCAGAGCTGGTCACGCACAACTCCGGGCATAGCAGAGCAGAACTTTTCTATTCTATTTGCTCACCATGGACCAAATAACGATGAGACGACTATATCCCTGAAATGCCAGGGGGGTTTTAGCTCCAAAGCCACTTTCGAGGACACAAAACACAAAGAAGAAAAGCGGGATCAGGATTTTGTTTCTTTTATTTACTTTTATTTAGTTGTTTAATTTTGTCCGCTTGTTTGTTTGTGGGTAGGTAGATAGGTAGGTTGATGGTTGCAGGTTGGCTGGTTGTTTTAGGCTGGATTGTTTCGGATGGTTGGTTGAGATCGTATAGGTCGTTTGGTTTTGGTGGTTTTGGTTGGTTTTAGGTTGTAGTTGCTTGTTTTGGATGTGAGAGCAATCTGGCTGTGACCTCCATCACGCCATTGATGGCCAGGGTTGATTGGAGTGATGTGGCTGGCTAGGCAGGTGTTCCCTTCCTCCCTCCCTGCTCCATGTGTGTCCTTCCCAAAGCCAGGCGGTCACTCCAAGAGGATGACCTTCCCTGTTGGAGGGGTAGCATTCACGGGTCAAGGGTATAGGGTAGCTGCACTCCCCTTCTAGAAGCTGCAAAGAAGCTCAAGGTGCATTTGCAGGAGCACCTGGCTGGGGTAGTCAAGGTTTCAAGACTGCAGGCACATCCAAGTGAGGCACTGCGTGGGGTAGGGTGTTTGTTGTGTGGGTTTTGGTCATGTATGTTTGTTGGAGTGTTTTAGCTTGCTTGTTGAAGTGTTGTTGATTTAGCTTAGTTGTTTTAGGTTGGTTTTGGTGGTTCTATTTTGGTTTAGGTCATTTTCTTTAGGTGGTTTTGTTCAGGTTGTTTATGTTGTTTGGTTTCGTATTTGTGAGGTTGGTTTAAGTTGGTTAGTCTAGGTCATTAGTTTAGCTTGGTTGTTTGAGGTGGGTTTATACTTTATTAGGTGGTTTTTAAGTAGTCTGAGATTGTTTAAGACTTGGCTTAGGTTGTTTAAGATGGGTTGGTTTAGATGCGTTTAGCTTGTTTGGGTTTAGGTTGCTGAAGGTTGGTCGAAGAATGCAGGTTTAGGTTGTTTTAGGTAGGATTGTTTAGGTCGTATGTTTCAGGAGGATTTGTTTTAGGGTGTTTAGGTTGGTTTATTTTGTTTGATTTAGGTTGGTTTAGGTAACGTGTTGTAGATTGTTGAAGGTTCTTTTTAGGTTGTTTGTGGCTGATTGTTTGAAGTTTTTTAAGGCAGATTGGCCTAGGTTCTTGAAGGTTGGCTGTTGCCAGTTGGTGAAGGTTGGTTTAGGTGAGTTGTTCTGTGCTGGTTTAGGTAGGCTGTTCTAGCTAAGTTTAGGGCCACCTCGTGGAGCAGCAGGCACCCAGCTCAAATGGCCCAAAGAAGCCGTGGCAAGCGGGCCATGCTCAATGCTGCAGAGGAAGGCAAAAAACCCCCAGAGACACGTGGTGTCCCACATGGGGGGAAAAAAAAGCCTTCCTCCCCCCAGCTGCAGGGCACGAGAGGCCATCTTCCTGGTGCTTGAGCAGCAGGTGGGAACCGAGCCAAAAGGGCCCTGAGGAGCTCTGCAAAGTGGTCATGCTCCATGCTGCAGAGGAAGGCAAAAAACCCCCGGGGACCAGTGCCAATCTGCCCCGGGGGAAAAAATTCCTTCCTGACCCCAGTGCTGGCGATCGGCTGTTCCCTGAGCATGGGAGCCAGACCTGGCTCCTTGTCCCACAGGCTGCTCACGCCTCCCAGGACCTGCCCAAGCCCTATCCTGTCCTGTCCTATCCTATCCTCCCTCTACCTGGAGCCATCTCTCGGACTTCCGAGAGTGCCCAAATGCTCAATCTTGAGCTGACGGAGCTTGGGGTCGAGGTCCTTCCTGTGCCTGTCAGGACACCAGTGAGTGCTCCAAAGCACTGCAACCCCTTGCAACCGCTCCGTATCCTATTTCTTACGGCTCCTGAGCCTGCCTGCGCGTGGGATGAAGATGGCGAGTTCTGCAGTGCTCTTCAAGAAGGCATCATGCCCTCGGTCTTGCCACTGCAATCCAGCTGAAAAGGCTTTCCATCCAGCCAGCCATCCGTCAGTCGGATAGGTTTGGAAGGTGGCCCTGTCAGTCCCTGTGCCGTTCCTTCCCAATGCAGCAAGTGACACGCGCTGCTGCGCTGTCATTTACGGTGAGGTTGTCTGCTTGGGGAGAAGTCTTGACTGGTTTTGTGCTGTTGAGCCTATCTTTGCTTGCGCTTGATAGCTCTTCTCCTCCTTTGGCCTTCACCCTTGCTATCTTCCTTGAAAGTCATGGCAGCCCTCTCAGGCTTTGTCTTGCTTCTTCCAGCCGTTGTCTTCTTCCGTAGGCGCTCCGTGTTCCTAACCAACTTCTTAGTCTTGATTTTCTTTCATCGTGGATGGATTCTATCTTTCCTGAACCCGAGGCAGGAGCAATGTCCCTAGTGGTGCAGGAGGGTGCTGACCAGGGCTTTGCACAGAGGCTTGCCTTTCCTATGGCAGTGCCTTGCCTGCCACAGCAGAAAGCATTTGCCTGTATCCCGTTTGTGGCTCACCGTCATGCTGTGACCTACTTGCTTGTGCCTCCAGGAGCATTTTTCTACTCCGATGTGTTCAACCAGTGCCAGAAACGGATTGATGGTGCTCTGCCTGACGTTGTGTCCCCTATTTCTAGGCTGTAGATCTTCACGCAGGGTTTCTGGATGTAGGGGATTTCTCTTGTGTCGGAGCTTCAGCTGGGCGGGAGTATGGGGGCTGTAGAACTACTCTGTGAGCTAGAGCTTCTTCTGGTTGATGGACGCTGAGGAGCTGGGGTTTTGTCCAGTTTGGAGAGATGGAGGCTGAGAGGCGACCTGGTTGCTCTCTACAGCTTCCAAGGAGGGAAAATGGAGAGGGTGGAGAGGGAGCTGCTGCTTTCTTCTCCCTGATAGCCAAGAGCAGGAGGTGTGGGAGCGGCTCAAAGCTGCATCCATCAGGGGAGCTTTGGACTCGAGAAGAGGAAACTTTTCTTTTTCGAGAGGGCGGTCAAAGCCCTGGAACAGGCTTCCCGGAGAAGTGGTTGATGCCCCTTGCCTGGTCAGTGTTGAAGAGGACTTTGGATTATGCCCTTTATACTATTAATCCTAATCAACTTCTCTTCAGCCCTGAAGCGGTCAGGCATTTGGAGTAGATGATCATTGTAGGTCCCTTCCAGCTGAAGTCTTCTCTCCTTCTGTTCCTACCTCCTCCTTTCCCTAGCGGTACACGCTGAAGAAATTTCTGCTGCTGTTGCTTCCCATCCCTGCACTACCCGAAGGCTCCAAATACCTTTAAGCGTGTTCCATCTTGGGCACTGGCTCTGTCACCTTGTGGCAAGGAGGCACGTACCTTCTGATGGGGGTGAGAGCCCTGGGCCCCCTTGCAACATCTGGGCATCCCACTTCTTAGAGCTACTGGCCCTGGCCCCACAGGGGATGAGAATGGTGAGCTCTGCAGTTGCTCCTCAAGAAGGAATTCCCTTGGTCTTGCCACTGCCATCCAGCTGGAAAGGATTTCCGTGCATCAGACGAGCTTGGAAGGTGGCCCTGTCAGCAGATTGCCTTGCAGTGGAGATCCTCCAGCAGCCTCATGCAAGGTCTTCCTCCCTCAGCCCTTGCCCTGGGATTCCACCAGCTGTTGCAGTGCTTCCTCGGGGATGTGCTGGGGCTGTCCCCGGGCCAGCTCTGGCGGTGGGCACGGGAGGCTGCTCCCTTTTATAGTGGCCCGGGGCATTGTGACCTGAGCGTTGCCGGGTGCTGGCATTGTGACGTGGGGGTGACAGAGCCCCACGTGTGCAGCCCCGCCCGTCCCACCCCCCTCTCCGCCCAGCACCCTTGGGAGGAAGCCTTTGGGGTGCTGGCCCCGAATCAGTCCCTGTAGCTACAAGCCGGGGGAGTCATCAACCTAATAGTGTCCCTTTCTTGCAAAAATACAGTGTGGATTTGTTGCCGGTCCAGCCTTACTTGCTGTAGCGCTCCTGCCTGTGACGATCTCCCATTCAATTCCAGGAAGGCGCTTTCTAACTGGCACTTTGTGCAACGAATGACTCGACTCGCTGCGTTTTGACCTTCTCTTCCTTAGATACCTCTCGCCTCAGTGGATGTTTTGGCACCGATGGGTTTGGGGACTCAGCGGGTTTTCTCTCTGTGAGTGTTTAATGCTGGGACCTTGCTACCCGTGCCCTACGACCGTGGCTTCCACAGCAAACTGTTTGCTCGGGTGCCGTTTGCAAATCAACCCTTCCCGTGCAGCTCTTGACAGTATGCGATGGGGAGAAGGAAACAGTGCAATATTTGTCAGATATACAGTGCAGTGGTGCGCTTTGTTTCCGGCCATGATAGTGATGTTTGTGTATGCTCTCTACAGATCATGTTTTGGGGGGCTTGCTTTTGCTGGAAGCAGCTGCTAATGAACGAACAGTTGAGAAACAGTCTGCTCTGAACTCACACACAGAGTTTTCTAATGGAGAAAATGTTGCTGTCTTGCTGTCTTTTCTGCAAATGGCACGTGGCATCTTGAATAAAAAGGTGAAGCTTGATTGCGTTGGCTTTAGTCTGACTTGTGCAGGACTGAGGCTGATGAGCACAGGCCCATGTGTGCGTGTGATCCCAGCCGTCTGTTTGCCGGCAGGTTGATCAGTCCCCCTGGTGGCCACCTTTTCCCTCTGTGCCTTGACCATTTTTAGTGCACGAGAGGAGGAAACAGGCAAGAGGTCCCAAAGCTGGGGCTGTTTTCTGAGGTGAGGTGGCTGCGTGTAGGAGAAAGCCCTGGCAGAGCTCCCGGCCAGGCTGGACCATTGGAGAAGCCAGAGTCCCCGGCAGCTCAGCCGCATCTGCCAGCGCTCAGAGACCCGGCTGCTGATGGCACGTCTGCTGCCTCCTGGCACATCTCCTTTTCTCCTTTTCCTGCCCTGCTGAGACCACATCTGGAATATTGTGTCCAGTTCTGGGCCCCTCAGTTCCAGAAGGACAGGGAACTGCTGGAGAGTCCAGCGCGGGGCAACGAAGATGATGAAGGGAGTGGAGCATCTCCCTTATGAGGAAAGGCTGAGGGAGCTCGAGAAGCTCCTCTTCAACTTGGAGAAGAGGCTCTTCTCAGTTGACAACCAATGATAGGACAAGGGGTAATGGGTACAAACTGGAACGCAAAAGGTTCCACTTCAATTTGGGAAGAAACTTCTTCTCAGTGAGGGTGACAGAGCACTGGAACAGGCTGCCCAGGGAGGTTGTGGAGCCTCCTGCTCTGGAGACATTCAAGACCTGCCTGGACGCCTTCCTGTGTAACCTCATCTAGGTTACCTCCTGCTCCGGCAGGGGGATTGGACTAGATGATCTTTCGAGGTCCCTTCCAACGCCTAGCATTCTGTGATTCTGTGTGATTCTTCAGTGCAAAGAGAGAGGGGAAATGCAAGATTTCTCCAGGAAGCCTGCACTTGGTATGGTGAGGAAGCACAGTAGGGTCATTGATGTAGGCAGGTGTATTGTTTACGGTCCCTAAGTGAGCACGTATTTCGAAGGCACAGAAGGAAATGTTTGCAAGTCTAGTTCTGCCAGGGCCCTGGGGGTGCTCCCAGGCTTCAGCGGCTGGGACCGGCCTCCCCTGGGACCGTCTCCCACCGCCACCGTCTCCTGCCAGGGGCCCAGGGGACGTGTCTCAGCTCAGCCTGGGGCCTTGAGTCCCTGCCTGAGCCGTGTTGTAGGTGTGTGTGCCCGTGTCGTCTCTGCCCCTGTCCCAGGCTGGGCCTGGGCCCTGCCCTGCAGAGAGCGGCCCTCCTGGATGGAGGGAGCCGTCAGGGCTGGGTCAGAGCTGGTCACGCACAACTCCGGGCATAGCAGAGCAGAACTTTTCTATTCTATTTGCTCACCATGGACCAAATAACGATGAGACGACTATATCCCTGAAATGCCAGGGGGGTTTTAGCTCCAAAGCCACTTTCGAGGACACAAAACACAAAGAAGAAAAGCGGGATCAGGATTTTGTTTCTTTTATTTACTTTTATTTAGTTGTTTAATTTTGTCCGCTTGTTTGTTTGTGGGTAGGTAGATAGGTAGGTTGATGGTTGCAGGTTGGCTGGTTGTTTTAGGCTGGATTGTTTCGGATGGTTGGTTGAGATCGTATAGGTCGTTTGGTTTTGGTGGTTTTGGTTGGTTTTAGGTTGTAGTTGCTTGTTTTGGATGTGAGAGCAATCTGGCTGTGACCTCCATCACGCCATTGATGGCCAGGGTTGATTGGAGTGATGTGGCTGGCTAGGCAGGTGTTCCCTTCCTCCCTCCCTGCTCCATGTGTGTCCTTCCCAAAGCCAGGCGGTCACTCCAAGAGGATGACCTTCCCTGTTGGAGGGGTAGCATTCACGGGTCAAGGGTATAGGGTAGCTGCGCTCCCCTTCTAGAAGCTGCAAAGAAGCTCAAGGTGCATTTGCAGGAGCACCTGGCTGGGGTAGTCAAGGTTTCAAGACTGCAGGCACATCCAAGTGAGGCACTGCGTGGGGTAGGGTGTTTGTTGTGTGGGTTTTGGTCATGTAGGTTTGTTGGAGTGTTTTAGCTTGCTTGTTGAAGTGTTGTTGATTTAGCTTAGTTGTTTTAGGTTGGTTTTGGTGGTTCTATTTTGGTTTAGGTCATTTTCTTTAGGTGGTTTTGTTCAGGTTGTTTATGTTGTTTGGTTTCGTATTTGTGAGGTTGGTTTAAGTTGGTTAGTCTAGGTCATTAGTTTAGCTTGGTTGTTTGAGGTGGGTTTATACTTTATTAGGTGGTTTTTAAGTAGTCTGAGATTGTTTAAGACTTGGCTTAGGTTGTTTGAGATGGGTTGGTTTAGATGCGTTTAGCTTGTTTGGGTTTAGGTTGCTGAAGGTTGGTCGAAGAATGCAGGTTTAGGTTGTTCTAGGTAGGATTGTTGAGGTCATATGTTTCAGGGGGGTTTGTTTTAGGGTGTTTAGGTTGGTTTATTTTGTTTGATTTAGGTTGGTTTAGGTAATGTGTTGTAGATTGTTGAAGGTTCTTTTTAGGTTGTTTGTGGCTGATTGTTTGAAGTTTTTTAAGGCAGATTGGCCTAGGTTCTTGAAGGTTGGCTGTTGCCAGTTGGTGAAGGTTGGTTTAGGTGAGTTGTTCTGTGCTGGTTTAGGTAGGCTGTTCTAGCTAAGTTTAGGGCCACCTCGTGGAGCAGCAGGCACCCAGCTCAAATGGCCCAAAGAAGCCGTGGCAAGCGGGCCATGCTCAATGCTGCAGAGGAAGGCAAAAAACCCCCAGAGACACGTGGTGTCCCACATGGGGGGAAAAAAAAGCCTTCCTCCCCCCAGCTGCAGGGCACGAGAGGCCATCTTCCTGGTGCTTGAGCAGCAGGTGGGAACCGAGCCAAAAGGGCCCTGAGGAGCTCTGCAAAGTGGTCATGCTCCATGCTGCAGAGGAAGGCAAAAAACCCCCGGGGACCAGTGCCAATCTGCCCCGGGGGAAAAAATTCCTTCCTGACCCCAGTGCTGGCGATCGGCTGTTCCCTGAGCATGGGAGCCAGACCTGGCTCCTTGTCCCACAGGCTGCTCACGCCTCCCAGGACCTGCCCAAGCCCTATCCTGTCCTGTCCTATCCTATCCTCCCTCTACCTGGAGCCATCTCTCGGACTTCCGAGAGTGCCCAAATGCTCAATCTTGAGCTGACGGAGCTTGGGGTCGAGGTCCTTCCTGTGCCTGTCAGGACACCAGTGAGTGCTCCAAAGCACTGCAACCCCTTGCAACCGCTCCGTATCCTATTTCTTACGGCTCCTGAGCCTGCCTGCGCGTGGGATGAAGATGGCGAGTTCTGCAGTGCTCTTCAAGAAGGCATCATGCCCTCGGTCTTGCCACTGCAATCCAGCTGAAAAGGCTTTCCATCCAGCCAGCCATCCGTCAGTCGGATAGGTTTGGAAGGTGGCCCCGTCAGTCCCTGTGCCGTTCCTTCCCAATGCAGCAAGTGACACGCGCTGCTGCGCTGTCATTTACGGTGAGGTTGTCTGCTTGGGGAGAAGTCTTGACTGGTTTTGTGCTGTTGAGCCTATCTTTGCTTGCGCTTGATAGCTCTTCTCCTCCTTTGGCCTTCACCCTTGCTATCTTCCTTGAAAGTCATGGCAGCCCTCTCAGGCTTTGTCTTGCTTCTTCCAGCCGTTGTCTTCTTCCGTAGGCGCTCCGTGTTCCTAACCAACTTCTTAGTCTTGATTTTCTTTCATCGTGGATGGATTCTATCTTTCCTGAACCCGAGGCAGGAGCAATGTCCCTAGTGGTGCAGGAGGGTGCTGACCAGGGCTTTGCACAGAGGCTTGCCTTTCCTATGGCAGTGCCTTGCCTGCCACAGCAGAAAGCATTTGCCTGTATCCCGTTTGTGGCTCACCGTCATGCTGTGACCTACTTGCTTGTGCCTCCAGGAGCATTTTTCTACTCCGATGTGTTCAACCAGTGCCAGAAACGGATTGATGGTGCTCTGCCTGACGTTGTGTCCCCTATTTCTAGGCTGTAGATCTTCACGCAGGGTTTCTGGATGTAGGGGATTTCTCTTGTGTCGGAGCTTCAGCTGGGCGGGAGTATGGGGGCTGTAGAACTACTCTGTGAGCTAGAGCTTCTTCTGGTTGATGGACGCTGAGGAGCTGGGGTTTTGTCCAGTTTGGAGAGATGGAGGCTGAGAGGCGACCTGGTTGCTCTCTACAGCTTCCAAGGAGGGAAAATGGAGAGGGTGGAGAGGGAGCTGCTGCTTTCTTCTCCCTGATAGCCAAGAGCAGGAGGTGTGGGAGCGGCTCAAAGCTGCATCCATCAGGGGAGCTTTGGACTCGAGAAGAGGAAACTTTTCTTTTTCGAGAGGGCGGTCAAAGCCCTGGAACAGGCTTCCCGGAGAAGTGGTTGATGCCCCTTGCCTGGTCAGTGTTGAAGAGGACTTTGGATTATGCCCTTTATACTATTAATCCTAATCAACTTCTCTTCAGCCCTGAAGCGGTCAGGCATTTGGAGTAGATGATCATTGTAGGTCCCTTCCAGCTGAAGTCTTCTCTCCTTCTGTTCCTACCTCCTCCTTTCCCTAGCGGTACACGCTGAAGAAATTTCTGCTGCTGTTGCTTCCCATCCCTGCACTACCCGAAGGCTCCAAATACCTTTAAGCGTGTTCCATCTTGGGCACTGGCTCTGTCACCTTGTGGCAAGGAGGCACGTACCTTCTGATGGGGGTGAGAGCCCTGGGCCCCCTTGCAACATCTGGGCATCCCACTTCTTAGAGCTACTGGCCCTGGCCCCACAGGGGATGAGAATGGTGAGCTCTGCAGTTGCTCCTCAAGAAGGAATTCCCTTGGTCTTGCCACTGCCATCCAGCTGGAAAGGATTTCCGTGCACCAGACGAGCTTGGAAGGTGGCCCTGTCAGCAGATTGCCTTGCAGTGGAGATCCTCCAGCAGCCTCATGCAAGGTCTTCCTCCCTCAGCCCCTGCCCTGGGATTCCACCAGCTGTTGCAGTGCTTCCTCGGGGATGTGCTGGGGCTGTCCCCGGGCCAGCTCTGGCGGTGGGCACGGGAGGCTGCTCCCTTTTATAGTGGCCCGGGGCATTGTGACCTGAGCGTTGCCGGGTGCTGGCATTGTGACGTGGGGGTGACAGAGCCCCACGTGTGCAGCCCCGCCCGTCCCACCCCCCTCTCCGCCCAGCACCCTTGGGAGGAAGCCTTTGGGGTGCTGGCCCCGAATCAGTCCCTGTAGCTACAAGCCGGGGGAGTCATCAACCTAATAGTGTCCCTTTCTTGCAAAAATACAGTGTGGATTTGTTGCCGGTCCAGCCTTACTTGCTGTAGCGCTCCTGCCTGTGACGATCTCCCATTCAATTCCAGGAAGGCGCCTTCTAACTGGCACTTTGTGCAACGAATGACTCGACTCGCTGCGTTTTGACCTTCTCTTCCTTAGATACCTCTCGCCTCAGTGGATGTTTTGGCACCGATGGGTTTGGGGACTCAGCGGGTTTTCTCTCTGTGAGTGTTTAATGCTGGGACCTTGCTACCCGTGCCCTACGACCGTGGCTTCCACAGCAAACTGTTTGCTCGGGTGCCGTTTGCAAATCAACCCTTCCCGTGCAGCTCTTGACAGTATGCGATGGGGAGAAGGAAACAGTGCAATATTTGTCAGATATACAGTGCAGTGGTGCGCTTTGTTTCCGGCCATGATAGTGATGTTTGTGTATGCTCTCTACAGATCATGTTTTGGGGGGCTTGCTTTTGCTGGAAGCAGCTGCTAATGAACGAACAGTTGAGAAACAGTCTGCTCTGAACTCACACACAGAGTTTTCTAATGGAGAAAATGTTGCTGTCTTGCTGTCTTTTCTGCAAATGGCACGTGGCATCTTGAATAAAAAGGTGAAGCTTGATTGCGTTGGCTTTAGTCTGACTTGTGCAGGACTGAGGCTGATGAGCACAGGCCCATGTGTGCGTGTGATCCCAGCCGTCTGTTTGCCGGCAGGTTGATCAGTCCCCCTGGTGGCCACCTTTTCCCTCTGTGCCTTGACCATTTTTAGTGCACGAGAGGAGGAAACAGGCAAGAGGTCCCAAAGCTGGGGCTGTTTTCTGAGGTGAGGTGGCTGCGTGTAGGAGAAAGCCCTGGCAGAGCTCCCGGCCAGGCTGGACCATTGGAGAAGCCAGAGTCCCCGGCAGCTCAGCCGCATCTGCCAGCGCTCAGAGACCCGGCTGCTGATGGCACGTCTGCTGCCTCCTGGCACATCTCCTTTTCTCCTTTTCCTGCCCTGCTGAGACCACATCTGGAATATTGTGTCCAGTTCTGGGCCCCTCAGTTCCAGAAGGACAGGGAACTGCTGGAGAGTCCAGCGCGGGGCAACGAAGATGATGAAGGGAGTGGAGCATCTCCCTTATGAGGAAAGGCTGAGGGAGCTCGAGAAGCTCCTCTTCAACTTGGAGAAGAGGCTCTTCTCAGTTGACAACCAATGATAGGACAAGGGGTAATGGGTACAAACTGGAACGCAAAAGGTTCCACTTCAATTTGGGAAGAAACTTCTTCTCAGTGAGGGTGACAGAGCACTGGAACAGGCTGCCCAGGGAGGTTGTGGAGCCTCCTGCTCTGGAGACATTCAAGACCTGCCTGGACGCCTTCCTGTGTAACCTCATCTAGGTTACCTCCTGCTCCGGCAGGGGGATTGGACTAGATGATCTTTCGAGGTCCCTTCCAACGCCTAGCATTCTGTGATTCTGTGTGATTCTTCAGTGCAAAGAGAGAGGGGAAATGCAAGATTTCTCCAGGAAGCCTGCACTTGGTATGGTGAGGAAGCACAGTAGGGTCATTGATGTAGGCAGGTGTATTGTTTACGGTCCCTAAGTGAGCACGTATTTCGAAGGCACAGAAGGAAATGTTTGCAAGTCTAGTTCTGCCAGGGCCCTGGGGGTGCTCCCAGGCTTCAGCGGCTGGGACCGGCCTCCCCTGGGACCGTCTCCCACCGCCACCGTCTCCTGCCAGGGGCCCAGGGGACGTGTCTCAGCTCAGCCTGGGGCCTTGAGTCCCTGCCTGAGCTGTGTTGTAGGTGTGTGTGCCCGTGTCGTCTCTGCCCCTGTCCCAGGCTGGGCCTGGGCCCTGCCCTGCCCTGCAGAGAGCGGCCCTCCTGGATGGAGGGAGCCGTCAGGGCTGGGTCAGAGCTGGTCACGCACAACTCCGGGCATAGCAGAGCAGAACTTTTCTATTCTATTTGCTCACCATGGACCAAATAACGATGAGACGACTATATCCCTGAAATGCCAGGGGGGTTTTAGCTCCAAAGCCACTTTCGAGGACACAAAACACAAAGAAGAAAAGCGGGATCAGGATTTTGTTTCTTTTATTTACTTTTATTTAGTTGTTTAATTTTGTCCGCTTGTTTGTTTGTGGGTAGGTAGATAGGTAGGTTGATGGTTGCAGGTTGGCTGGTTGTTTTAGGCTGGATTGTTTCGGATGGTTGGTTGAGATCGTATAGGTCGTTTGGTTTTGGTGGTTTTGGTTGGTTTTAGGTTGTAGTTGCTTGTTTTGGATGTGAGAGCAATCTGGCTGTGACCTCCATCACGCCATTGATGGCCAGGGTTGATTGGAGTGATGTGGCTGGCTAGGCAGGTGTCCCCTTCCTCCCTCCCTGCTCCATGTGTGTCCTTCCCAAAGCCAGGCGGTCACTCCAAGAGGATGACCTTCCCTGTTGGAGGGGTAGCATTCACGGGTCAAGGGTATAGGGTAGCTGCGCTCCCCTTCTAGAAGCTGCAAAGAAGCTCAAGGTGCATTTGCAGGAGCACCTGGCTGGGGTAGTCAAGGTTTCAAGACTGCAGGCACATCCAAGTGAGGCACTGCGTGGGGTAGGGTGTTTGTTGTGTGGGTTTTGGTCATGTAGGTTTGTTGGAGTGTTTTAGCTTGCTTGTTGAAGTGTTGTTGATTTAGCTTAGTTGTTTTAGGTTGGTTTTGGTGGTTCTATTTTGGTTTAGGTAATTTTCTTTAGGTGGTTTTGTTCAGGTTGTTTATGTTGTTTGGTTTCGTATTTGTGAGGTTGGTTTAAGTTGGTTAGTCTAGGTCATTAGTTTAGCTTGGTTGTTTGAGGTGGGTTTATACTTTATTAGGTGGTTTTTAAGTAGTCTGAGATTGTTTAAGACTTGGCTTAGGTTGTTTAAGATGGGTTGGTTTAGATGCGTTTAGCTTGTTTGGGTTTAGGTTGCTGAAGGTTGGTCGAAGAATGCAGGTTTAGGTTGTTTTAGGTTGTGATCACGTTCTGTGATTCTGTGAAGATCAAGATTTGCAGTGTTTTCACTTTGTAAATCATCATTTTTCCTCATTTCTTTAGGCTCAACTATTGCTAACAAAAATCCAGCCTATCCCTTGTTACATGTGAAGTAACAAATTCTAACTGCTTTGGTAACAACATGACTGAATCATGTTATGCCTTAAAGAATTTGCACTGTCACCAGACATCTCTCTGTCACAATTATTCTAACTGGAATTATCCTAATAGCAGATTGTCTGTCTCATTAAGTTGCTAATTAGTACATATTTATATTACAAGGACACGTTAGCATTGCTTTCCTAGATTTTCCATGTTCTAAAGGCTTAAATGAAAATTTTAATGCTTTTTCTATGAAAAGATCCTTAATTAGGTTACATTGAGATTGCCAATAAGCAAGGATTTTAAAGTAAGTATTCCTTGCACTGTTGTCATCTTCACAATTGAAGCAGGCAATGATAATCACATATTTGCAGCATGTGGGCACCACATAGCAGATGATATATTGGGGTTTGGACCGTATCTAATTTCAGTTTTGTGCTTCCCGATATGCTTTTGCTGACAGCATGAGATTAAATCCATTTCTTAGGTCAGCTTCTCACATCTATAGAGAATGTTTCCACCTGAGAGGTAATCCTTGTGGAGAGACAGCTAATGTTTTCTCTCAGAGCTGCTCATGAAACAAAACTGACCACAGACTGCCTAAAGGTTAGTGGTGCTCTGGGAAGCAGTATAGTCCAGACCCTGGTGAAGGATGCGTAAGGGTGGGGATCTTACTCTGACTACGTATTTCACACAAAAATAATGCACCAAAAAAAAAGGGCGATTTTTCAGACAATAAGGGAAGACATTTTGTGTCTTTTTGTGTCATATTGTGTAGTGGAATTGAGTGTGTGCAAGTGCCATTTGAACATGGTGAAACCTAGCGTTTGCATGTAGAATAATGGTCTCTGTTTGCTATCACCTTGAGCACAGCATAGTATTTAGCAAAAACAGAGTTCCGGAGTTGCAGTTTTATCGTTCAGAGATTTCATTTCTCCCCTAGCCCCTTCTTAACAGAGAAATTCTAGCAGGGATCATTGATATAGCTGTAGCATTAGTGTAGCCCAAAGACTTGTGGTAGTCCTTAAAAATACAACTTTTAGCTGGATGGTAACCTGAGGTGTTAAGGGAGAGGCTGTGTAGCTATTAAACAGAAGTTAAAAATATGTCTTGTGCATACAAGCACATGTGCACAAATATTGTTAGGTCTGTATTCAACAGTCAGTTGAAATCACCTTGTGGTAATTGTTCTTATCTTTGCTCTTTCCACAGAATTAGTTTTGTGCTAGCATTTAGTCAGTCCTGTGACATTTATGGTAGAAAAAAATTAATGAGGAACTGTGATATCACATGCCGTAGGTCATGTTTTGGGGGGCTTTTTTCCATTCATCAGTAAAGCTGCTCCTCACAATAACTTGAATGGTTTGTGGTTTTTTTGCGAGAAGAAAATGTTCTTTGTTCTCTTTCTTTCTTGTTTCTTTCCCTTCAATAACACTCAAATCAAAGCCAGAGGCAGGAATGTGGAAAAATAGCTGCTACTGAAAAAACCAGTGTGTTTAGAATGCTGGATGCATTCCTGTCATTGTGGAGTGAGGAACAAACTTGTTAGCAGAGCTCAGGCTTTCAGGCCAACTGCCTGCTCTATCTATCCTGGGTATTCATAGGCAAAAAATGTGGGGACACATGTTGCCTTCTGAAAAGGAGCAAACATCAGCTTCTGTTTGTAACTTCCAGGTTATAAATATTAAGATGAGAAAACTTGTCATTAAAACTAAGTAGTTCACATTATTTAACTGAACTAGTAGGATTTGTAATAACTAATAGTGAAATACTATCAGTGCCAAAATCAACAAATTAAGCAAATGAGTTTCAGTGCTTGATTAGTTAAATCACCATGCTAATACTGCAGAATAATCAATCCTTGCTGTCCATTTGGTATAATGCTCACCAGGGAACCTTATTAGAGTCAGTCAAAGCTCTAATTGGAATCTAGTGAAGTATTCTCTTCCATCTTCAAAGGCGCAGACGTGATATTATCAGGATCAAATCTCTTAAATTACGTTATAGTCTTAGAAAAAAAAAATCCAATTTAAGATAACTGTAAAACATCTAAAAATATGCTGTCATAAAGAAAACACTTGTTCAGCATTCATTCAACTGCAAACTAAAACAAAACTTCAGACTGTGACATGTGTTAGCTATTCTGCTGTGTACTAAAGACAATGTTCTTGGCAAGCAAGGCAATTAAGCATATTATATTTTGGAACACTAAGACAATTTTAAATCTTGACAGAGATTAAACACAGCAAGATGAAAACAATGAGCACTAAAAAATGTTCAGTTTTGTGTGGATCTGCGTGCTACCTAAGTATTTTCCTCACAGCAGTCAGCTTGTTTACAATTATAAAATATGTCATTTTTGTCTTTTTAGGAAAATGATATCTAGGTATTTAGTATCTCGCTTTATTTATTTATTTGTTTGTTTTGTGTGTTTGTTTCTTTATTTATTCCTGGCAACTAGGACTTCTACATTTCCTTCTCAGACCCTCACTTTAACATGGGAAATAAATATACTACCTTGCATTGACTAAAATTATATATGTATGTTAAATGTTAACTATTAAACCCTGCTTTTACAGTGATAATATGCCTTGGACAATTCAAAAGAATGAATCAATTCAAACAGCCTTCAATACCTGCATACTATTATTTGCAGTTGGACTAGATGATCATTGTAGGTCCCTTCTAACTGAAATAGCCTATTCTATCTGTTCTTTGCATTTTTTGGGGGGAGGGATCCTATGAAAAACTTACTATGCCATGGCTGTAGCTATGAACTAGATCCAAGTTAGCTAATCAATGACTGGAAATACCTGGCACGTGAGTTGAGAACCAACTGGCAATTTATCAAACATGTAGTGAAAAACATATTACTGTACTATGTGCTTCTTCAGTGATATGGAGGGTTTTTGACAGGTTAAGTTCTTCTGTTTCTCAAAAGCCAAGTAGAGCTGGCTGTACCTCTGTTTTATGCAAGTAACAGCTGTCAGTAGAGTTATTACTGGTTCAGCAGAGGGTTGTAACAAAGACACTCTAAATGAAGCCTGGGGGTTCCGAATTAATTAGATGAGATTTGATTAGCCCTATTTACCTTTTCGCATTGCACAGTGTAATCTTTTAAAATTTTGAAAATTCAGTTTAAAATATGGAAGACAACAATTCTATTTTGAGGGAATTTTGCACACACTTGCTCACAAGTGTGATCCCAGAAAAGTTCTGGGCTGCTGAATGGCAGCAGCAAGCAGAATGAAAAAAACACATCTTCCTGTTTCCTCCAAAATACCATGTGTGAGAAATCATAGTGGGGGAAACATAGCTGCAGCAAAATGTTACAGTATTTTTGTCAAACATATTGCGTTTGTGTTGCATGTATTCTCTTATTTTAAAATTATGAGAAGCGCATATGTGACAACATTTCCTGTTTAACATAAAGAATTTGGTAAAAACTTAGGAATTTTCTTTCTTGTATCTCACAGCTGGAGACAAAAATATATCAGGAGTGACCGCTAGATATCAGTCTTAATGGAATAGGGATGGAACCTATGTTCTTTAAATTCTACTTTACTAGAAGGACTGGAATTTATTCAATTTCAGAATTTAAAAGGAATCAAAAAGTTAGTTTCACACGGAAATTTTACTTGAAATAATATTGAGGAGTTGTCCCTCTTTGATCAACTGGAGTGAAGTATTATTTGGATTTTGACCTTTCATTGTATTCCTTTACGGGAATATGCTGTGAGAGTTATGGTTCAGTTTTCCAGAAATTTTGAATTTACTGATAATTTTGGAGGTTATGGTTGGCAGTGGAGGACTTTTGATAAGGAATTTCTGATAATATCTAACCTTATTATTTTCCCCCCTCTGATTTCAAATTCATGTATCTTCTAGTGCAGCCCCAAGCTCTACCCCATCAAAGGAGGATGAAGAGTGAACTCAGATTAAACAAGTGATGTACACCAAGAGGAGCAGACCACTCTGTTGCTGGAATCAGTGTCGGCACTCAGGTAAGTGTCACATGCACCTTTTTGCTTTGTATGTACCTGTGTATGCTGATCCACGACTACATCTTGATGTACCTGACCAGACTTCGAAAGTGATAGATAACTTAGGAAGGCAGTAGGAGAAGGGAGGAAGAGGAGGAGAATCCCTCAACTGGCATAAGCTTGTATTAACTCGTTC
This sequence comes from Nesoenas mayeri, assembly GCF_963082525.1. NCBI lineage: Eukaryota > Metazoa > Chordata > Aves > Columbiformes > Columbidae > Nesoenas > Nesoenas mayeri. Next base: position 112,984,356 of record NC_137543.1, read on the forward strand.
ATCATAACGCATTGATTTTGCTGCTATGACATCAATTTATCTAGCTGAGAATCTAAGCATTTCTTAAAAAGATTACATTTGCTTTAGTAAAACTGTGATGATTTATGCCTTCTTAAAATCTGCCCTCTGCAACAACGTGTGCCCAACCTTATTTTAATATACACACAGAAACTTGTTTGGAAAAGGAGTTAGAGCTGCTTCCATATACTTGATGTGTGTCAAGTGACTGCAGAGAAGTGAGAAATAGCAAGTAAACCACAACCCCATATCTCAGTACATAACCTCTTCTCTCTATCCATGAATGCATTTTTCTCAACTGGAACTCTAACAGTACACCTTTGCCTAGACTCAGCTCTCTTTTACACATAACTTCTGTTAGATTTTCCCCTTTCCTAATAATCAATACCAGTTGCTGATGATTAGAATAGTAACTGATTGTATTGGCCCAATGCAAAGAACAGCACTGAAGGTGTTGTATTGAGATTGTCACTGGATTTTTATACATGTGAAAGGCTGACCAGACCTCATTCAGCTCTGGTTCACTCAGCACAGTCCTGCCTTTCCTCTCTGCTTTCCTCCATCATTAATGAGGCTTGAGTTTGCCTGCTCTTGACTTACTAGTTGCATCCATGTAGACTGGAAGTGGACAGTCACAAAGTGGAAACATATCTATACTTCACCAACATTCATGTCTTGAACATGCGGAGACTGATTTCAGTTCTCCCTTGAGTCACAGTTAATGACATCTTAAGCTCAATTTTTTAAAAATACTACACAGGATAACTGGGTATAAAGCTTCCTATCATAGAAGTATTGCAGACAGGCTTTGAGCTTGGATGGTTCTGGTGTGCCTTTGGCTAGAAAAGTGGTCTTAAAGGAGGAATAAGAGGCAGCTGTAAGGGCCACAGTGCTTTCTATCTCCATATTGTTTTACCATGTTGCAATTTGGAGAAATGACAAGAAATGGTATGACTATCAAATTATTGATGCCCTTCAGAAAGTCTAGGATTGATGAATGTGTTTGGTACTCTTTGACTATTTATATGGACGATATAGATTTCTAGTCAAGACTTTTTTTCCCCTAGTATAAGTAATGATGCTAAGCAAATGATGTGTATTATTTTCTGTCAAAAATTGGTTTTTGTTGTTTGTTTTTCTTTTTTCCTCTTCTAGTATTTTTTCCATTGTATTTGGTAATCATTTGTCTGGAGATACAGCAGTGCACTGGTATCTTGTCTTACCTCATTTGAACTGTTTGTTCAAGAACAATTTGTTTTAAGCTATATTCATTATTTTCCAGCATGTTTGTAAACTCTTATTGTATTCCTTCAAGTCTGAACATCTCCTAAACCTTCCTTTGTACCTCAGAAGTTAACTGGAATGTCTCATTTAGTGACAGAGGAAGAAATGTTAATTAAGACTACATGTAGATTGAATCTTAGCAAGTGTCACTTTTCTTCTCAGAATAAGCTTCATCCTGACATAGTCTGGATAGCCATATCACATTGGACTCCTCTGAGAGAGGGAGTTTGTATTAAGTTAGAAATACAAAGCTGGGCACAAGATACATGTAAAATCTGAACACACTGAAGATGATTCTCCTGTGACTTTGAGATATAACAGAATTTTTCATCAGAAGCGAGAAACTCTTTGTTTAATTGCTTGTACTTGGTCTTTGCTCAAATATAGAAATTACTCCCTAATGCTTATGATGAACAAGCAGGCAGAGCTGTTTTCCCTAGGTCTCTCTATCATGCATATAGGCAAACATAGATGGTTGTTTCTCAGATAACCCTCTTTCTTGTGGTAAGAGAGGAAAAACTCTGGGAAAAAGTTTAAAGAATCGAAGGTTGAGATATGAACTGAACTCCTCACTTTCCTCAAGGTCCTGATTCCATTGTTCTACAGAGGCTGTATTTTATGATTTTCTGTTGTGGCCTCTGGATTTATAGACACACATGCATCATCTGTTGTCATACAAGCTTTCAACATCAAAACAGCCTCAGCAACAAATACTTACGTTAGATATAGCTTTAGCAGGGAGAAACAGATCCATCTTGTCAAGGAGGGAATGGGCTTGTCAGTGTTCAGAAGTCATTAAATAGGAGCTTCTGTTGGGCGTAGCCTCCCTCCATGTCAGCGTGGAGTGGCTAAGCATTTCTCAGGACCAGGGCTATAGTCATCAGTTTTATCAGCTTTCAGTTGTACAGGTTGTATGAAAGCTAGATGCAGATTATAATTTTTTTTAAAAGCCTAGATGTTTTTTTGTCCATAACAGTTGTATTCTCTTCCACAGTGAAACACAATCAACACACATTTACATATTTCATGCAATCAGGACAAGTGGAGGCACATGCTAAAACCCAGATATTATGGTCAGAGTGTACAGCTTCATCTTGGTATAATGCAGCTATTTACAAAATGCCAACTGCAAAAATTTACAAAAAGATTAAGCCATGCACCCTTGTTTATTCACTTGTATTTCAATATGTGAGAGTACTCTTCTACATCACAGTCCTTCTAGAAACAGTGACTTTAGAAAAATAGCAGATTCTTGCTGGAAAGCCGAGCTCTCACAATGAATTGACAGGTCTGCCAGCTCTTGCAATGAAAATAATGTTTGCTGGTTTTTCACTTTGTTCAGTTCCACGGAACAGTTCATACAAGAGACTAAGCTGAGTTCCACTTCATGTCATGAATTATCATCTAAGCACTTAATAAATTAATCCCGTTTTTTTAATTCTTTTGAAGAAAATGTCCTAGGACAGATGCTGTCCATGATGTAATTAGAATATAACAGGATTGCACAGATGTAACCAATGATTTAGTTTACCTGCTAGGAACTATTCTACCACTGAAAAATATGAAAAGGAAAAAACACATTTGGCTTTCTCAAAGGGTCTTAAAAAAAATCCACATAAATAATCTAGGTGTCTAACTCGTGGCAGTTTTCAAATCAATGAACACAACAATCCATTTCAGGGATATGAGAGAAACATAGAATTTCTAATAGAAAAATGTATGTGAGGAGGACTCTTGTACTCCTCTAGATGCTTGCTGAAGCAAAGTTATTTAATTTAACTAGAAAAACATATTGGGCCAGAGGAAGCTATAATTCATTTTTTTTATTGCTTCTGACAGCTATGTTTCCTGTGCTTTGAAAATACACTATTCAAGGGGCAAGTAGAAAAACAAGTTTTATATATGCTTCTATACATATGTATTTATATAAAAGAATAAATATTTTATAGGAATATGTGTATTTATATAAAATATACAGAAAAATAAATCTCAGAAAATGGAAACCAGTATGCAAAGGTCAGCACAGTTCACAAAATCTCATTTGGCTTGAGCAGTTCAGAAGTCCATAATATACATGTGGGTATCCGGGTAAGCATGTCTTGTGTGGGTGATACAGGGCTAGATTTCTTCAGCCGACTGATAAATTAACCATGACCAATTAATTTTTTTTTTTTTTTTTAATTTAAGTACCATACTCTTCTCTTTTTATTTTCTTTTGCTGCCAGCAGAAGGAATGCTCCATTTCCTCAGCTTTGGTGTCTTCGAACAAGACTCAGCTACAGCACCTGCTCTTTCCTGTTCAGATGATGTGGGTAGGGCTTGTTTCATGGGCAGGAGCCTGCCAGGGCCGTCTACACTCACTTTGTGAATGCACTTGAGCAATCTGAATCTGCTCTCTCAGTCCCCACACAGGAACAGCTCAGCTTGTTACCATTTCTAGCACATTTTCATCCATTGCTTGATTTACTGCAGTTATAAAGCAGTCATTTCCTTCTATTTCTGGGAGGCAAAAAAGAAGGCATCATCATTATAATTTTAGAAGTCACCAGAAGTTATCCACATCAGCATTATGTTATGTTTTTCATTTCCACATCTATATATTTGTCAAAGCAGAATGTTTTCTAATATAGGAAAGAGCCAGCGGGGCAAAGCCCTCTGCTACAGCACTGTTTTCCAGTAACTACAAGCAAAAAGTTTATTGGCTCACTTTATAGATTGTCTCATGAATACTGGAGCTGTGGAAGTAACATCCCACAGTGCCCCGAAGTTCATTGACTTGAGATGTACAAGGTTGAAGCTCAGACTTCAGTTTTTCCCATGGTTAAAATACCTATGAGGGTGCCATAAGGATTCTCTACTGTCTAATGAGATGCTGTCTCACACTCCAATAATTTCCTTGATTGCAGAACTAAAATAGTCTCTTATCAACCTACCTGTTTGTTTTCACAAAAAATGGAAGAATTCAGTATGGTCGAGTTATACTGACTTTTGTCAGTAAGTTCAAAAGTTGAAAACCAAAGAAGAGAGATGAAGAAAAAAGAAAATATTATGAGAGGAAGTTAACAAACAAACAAAAGTATTTTTCTGGATAAGTGCTTTGCTTATTCAGCTTTCATTTGTGCTTGCTGTGCTTAGTCTCAGAGGATATAAAATACTTGTGGAAGCCTTGAGAGCGACTGAGAATTGTCATTAGTGGCAATGCTTGTAACAAAGCTCTTTATTATGTAAACATGACAAAAGTGTCTCTTAGAGAAAGCCTTAAAAATTTGAGCTATTAAAAAGATCAGAACTGGCCAAAATTATTCTGCCTAACTATTACATGACTGGAATGTATGGGCCCAAAGAAAACAAAATAGTGATCCTAAAGAGTGATCCTAAAAGAAATGTGATTTTTCTAGCATGGGGCGGGGGGGACGGGACGTTTTCGTTGTATTAGCTGAAACGATATGGTTTAAATGAGGCATTTAAGCTGGTTCTTACACAAAATTTTCCATTAAATAACCCTCTTCCTTCAGCATAGTTCACTGTCACAGAATCAGCATTTTCCAATGAAAAAGTAATTGATGAGAAAATGTCCAGTTTTGATCTTTATAATACTTTCCATCAGGCTGAGAAGCTATTGTCTTTGAGAAGGGTGGTTCAAGCTTCTTTTCATGAACACGTCTTGTTTTAAGTTGGCAGTACTGTCATGAAGGAAGGGCAGAAGTTAGTAAATCTAGTGGTCTTAAATGCATTGAGGCAGACATTGTCAAAATGCTCTCATAACTTTATTCTGTCTCTTTCACTTTCTATTGTTTCCACAGGAAGAAAGTATTTTTTTTTCATGCTCGTAGAGATCTATCCCACTTCATTGTTATGAAACAATGAATCCACTTGCTTTATTTTTAACTTTTTTTTTTCAATCTGTTTATTCCCCACTTACTAGTCAGTTTCCCTTATGAGAAATATGTATACTGAGAACTGTGGATTGTGGGATTGTTTTGATTCTTGTCTAGCAATGCTGGATTTTCATTGAAAATAAAGTTAAATGTTAAATGAAGGGTAAGAAGTGTGCATTCACTTTCAATAATTATTAACATTAATTGCCATCTGTGGTTCAATTCATGTTTTCTTAAGGGGAAAAAAAATAAATCCAGAAAACACTGACCAAAAGGGAACAGCAGGTACTCATTAGAAGTGTTAAACCAAATATTAATAATACTGTTGTGTGTTTGGAAACCATGGCAACAGTAGGGAGTGGCAATAAAGATAACTTTCTAATGTCTAAATAAATTAAAAACTTTGCCTACCTCTACTTTTGATCCCAATGGCAGATAACTCCCCTAAAATAAAGTCTAGGACATGTGGTCGTGAAAGGGGAAAATGCCATAGAATAACTGGTGTAAAAAAAGAGGCATGAACCCAAGGTGACTTCTTTGATATTTTCCCCCAGCTTTCTGTATAAGCTGAAGATAAAACTGTTTGTAAATTTTTGGTCATAATGGAGGTACAAAAGTCTCAGCCAGCTGACTCACAGGTTTAGTAGTCATTGAAATCTTCTAATAGTAAATCTCAGGAATAGTTTACCTGAGAAGATCGTTCTTCACTGAGAATTATTAAGAACAAGTTGTATAAACATCTGTTAGGAATATAATGGAATTTATTCTGGTTTAGGATGAAAGAATAAACCAGATAGTCTGTTGGGTCCAGCAGCGTATTTTTTGGCTATGCAGAGTCACAAGGCAAGAGCTGCTAAGGGTCTGCCTACACTGTGACTTCTGAGTGTCAGCACTTGGTATGGAGCAGAGCCCTTCATCTTGCAGGACACCAGCTGAATGCAAATAATGAATTCAAACTTCATATTACTTCCCATTGCTGGTACTTTCTGGCTCAGGTAACTCTTTAGCTAGGCTATGCAGTTACTGTGTGCAGACAGTGATCTCATATGGAGTATTTAACATCCAGAAATCAATTCCAATGGATACCATGCAATTTGATCGAAGATGCAGCACTTCTTCAGTGTGTCTGTCTCAAGTAGCCATGAAGTAAACAGGGTTGTACCAAATTTAGATGTATGTAGTAGATCATGAAGGGAGGACTCATCATTTCATTTTATAGACAGCTGGTACACGGGAAGAGAAACTAGGAAATAGACAAGTATTTGCTTATAAAATGTGTATCTTGGTTGCCATGTGAGCTGCCATATGGAGAGAGTTTGTTGGCTATGGAGACTCTCTTTTTTTCTTTTACTTCATGGCACAGGCTAGGAGGATAGCTACTGGGTAAAGTCATTAACAACATTAATTTAACATATAATCTAGATATTTTCTGCTGTCAGTGGAGCTGGAGCTCGGCAATAAACAAATGAGCACTTGTGAGGTGAAAGTCACCTTAATACCAGATGTGAACAAAGCTGCTGATTCCAGTGGCACGAGTGTTCAGACAGTTTATTCTTCCTTAAACTCATTGTTATAAATACCAGATTACAAATGGCAGATGTTTTAGTTAAAAAGTTGATTTATAAAACTAAATATTTGTTTGTGTTTGTACAGCTCATAATACCATGAATTACTGAAATGGAAGCATATACTAAGTGTAAAACTTGTACCTGGGGGAATGATGAAATTCTAACCAAGCTCTGCAGGGTATTGTGGCTCATACTGTACTACACAGTGTTTTCTCTCCTGTACCATTTCCATCCTTACTTTTTGGGCAAATCCTAAGTATTCTGGCCTGGCGTTTTCCTGTCGTCATGAATCTCAGAAGAAATTAAACCACTGTGACCAATACTGTAGATTAAATGTCTGGTTTAGATTTGGTTTGGTTTTGATTACCACCTGAGTGGACAATTCCTCTTCTTTTCTTGAATACTAATTGTTGTTATGAAAGAAATCTGCAGATATTGAGCATACAAAAGTGGAATAGTGGCACCTGTATTCAGTCCCTGGTTTGTTGGTTTTGGACTTACACTTCCTCTCCACTTGCCTGAAAAAAGATATATCTTTCTGTATCTGAGCAGATTAGTCCTTATCTGATGTAAAGCAGCACAGTTGTAATGTTTTTGTGGTATTTGACTCTTTTACACTGAGAATTCAGCCTGGTAAAATACCACCTGTAATCTAGTGAGCTGCTAAACTTCTCTCTATCATTTTTTCACCCTTGTGCTATTTTGTTCTTCAAAAATAATGCTTATTTAGTTAATACGAGAGCAAGCTGATTGAACTGAGTTCGGGAAGATTCTTTTCTTGAGGCTTCTTGAAGCAGAGACTCAGGCATGAATTCCAGAAATTATTCTTAAATAAATGTTTTATTTGTAAAGAACAGTGTACAGAGTGGCTCGAGCTGGGTGCCTCCAGAAGAGGCACCCTGAACAAAAAAAACTCTGGGCAGTTATAACCCTACAATCTAAGATTCCCACCCCTTGCACCAGTTGTCAAATTAGAGTCTGGGGTCTCCTTGTTCTTCATTGGATCTCTTCTTTATCATCAGGCAGTCTGTTTGTCTCTGTGAGTAGTTATTTTTCACTGATCAGACTAGATGTCAATTCTGGGTCCTATCTCTCAGTTGCTGTTCTGCACCTGCAGCTGGGGAGAAAAATAAGTCATTGGCAATAACCAAAGCATTCTTCTGTTTCTCATCTTTTTAGATGTGCTGTTCTGTTCCTTCACTTATCTCCAGGGACACAACTCTTGCTGATGATCAAAAGCTCCCTAATCTTCTTGCTTGAACAGGCTCTGGGGCCCTTTTTGCTTAACAAGGCAGAAAGTTCAGAAGTTTACAGCTCACAGCCTAAGCAAACTTAGTTACTTAGAATAAGTGAGTTATGCTAAGCAAGTTCTATATAAGCAGTTTCTTAACAATTTCTGTAAGAAGCAGTATACCAAATATACTCAGGCTCAGGGGAGACACTATCACTCTCTACAACTATCTGAAAGGAGGTTGTAGCATAGAGGGTATTGGTCTCTTCTCCCAAGTAACAAGTGATATGACAAGAAGAAATGGCCTCAAGTTGTACCAAGGGAGGTTTAGATTGGATATTAGGAAAAATTTCTAAATGGAAAGGGTTGTGAAGCACTGCAACAGGCTGCTCAGAGAAGTGTCTGAGTCACTATACATGGAGGTGTTTAAAAGATGTGTAGATGAGTTTCTTCAGGACATGGTTTGCTGCTAGAGTTAGGTTAGGTTATTGTTGGACTCAGTGATTTTGAGGATCTCTTCCAACCCAAATGATTCTATGATTCTATGTTTCTATTCTATGGAATAATTCAATAAGTTAAGGCAGTCTATATTTCCTAAAAACTGGCACGACATATCATCTCACAGTAATCAGACTATCTTCTTCAGTAGCAACTATTTATGTATACTCCTTTTCCCAGCTGCAATTTGAATGCCACTAATACTGTATGAGAGGAAAAAAAATAAATGATTGTTTTTCCTGAATGCAACCTTTTCAGTGAATTTGGATTATACTGTGATTCCAGAGGAAAAAATAAAAAAGGAAAGGATATGAAGTGCATATGCAACAAACAGATATGTGGCAAAGTGCTAAAGGTGATGATTAACACATAAGAAGTCTAATAACAGGTGACTTTCAGGATACCTTGCTTGGCAGTGTTTTTCTAGAGAATGGAATTATTATAAAGCAAGCTAACTTTCTCTGGCTAGGTACAATTGATTATTAGATAGCAGAAAACTGTCTCACAGCTTCAAGGTAAAAGTGTTTTGTCCTATTTTGCCTTTAAAACCCATGAGTTAAGTCCCTGAGTCAGAAAGAGGCACTTTCAGTTGAACGTGGCTGCCTTCATCGAGGACCCATTTGTGCACAAATGAAGAGAGTGTCGCAAGTGTCCAGACTTAAATGGAAGAGCATTGCTGAGCATAGGATCAATCACTGCCTGACTGCATGGTGTTTTCTTGCTTTTACACATTCCCAGTCAATTATTTCTGTTTTCCACCATGCAAAGCAATTTGTCAAGAGTGTGTCAGAAGTGACCAGCAATTCTGGCCTTTAACTGAGCATCTGCCTCAGGTTCCTCAGCCACAGCCACACTTCTTTGTCAACTGTACAACACTGTCTCTTGTTACAGCATCCATCAGAAAGTCACATCTGCCATTTCTTCCTGACCCCTAGCTAGGTGCTGTAGGTCTGCAGGGATGAGACCAACAGGAAGCACTGTCCCATCATTCATCCAAAGGAAAAGATAAAGAGAACAGCAGTTTCTGTATCTACAACAGACTTGACTCTCATTCACTGCAGCTAAAAGCACCTTCTGTATCAGTGCTTCTCATTTCCTATTTCTATCAGTTTCTTTTGGGTGATATATATCAGTCAAGTTTGGTTAATTTTCACACCAGCTGAGCAGATCGATCAATTTCAGTAGCTTGATTATGCTGCTATTAACCTTGCAAGGATGTTTTGAAGAGTCCATTCTGAAATACTTAGTTATCTAACAAAAAGTATTCAGATATTAGCCATGCAAGTGTTTCCTTAGGCTGCTATCAAGGATTTCAAACATTGGGGAATTCTATGGGGAGGTTGTGAACTGCTGAAGTATTTGCCAGCATTTGCTTGCTGTTCTAAGATTGTATTGTCCTTCAGGTAAAACGTAGTTCACCTATATAAGTAGAAAGTTCGTATACAGGAGAAAATAGTCTTAGATTCAACAGTGGCCATGAATCCATCTGATAGGTTTGTCAACGTAAGTGTTTGCTCTGGAAAGTTGATGCCGTTAGCCACAAAACTGTAATATTGTGAGTGCTTATTCTGGAGATGTGATACTTTTGCAAGTAATTATAAGCCATGTGGGAAAATAATCAGAATCCTGAAGTCACAGGAAAAAGACCCAAACAGTGCACCAGCCTTTATGATGATCTGGAAATAATCAGAGATTTGTAGATCATGTAAGTGCTTAATGGTAGGGAACCTGTCGCACAGAATCGCAGGGTATTAGGGATCAAAAGGGACCTCAAAAGATCATCTAGTCCAATCCTCCTGCCAGAACAGGAACACCTAGATGAGGTTACACAGGAAGGTGTCCAGGCAGGTTTTGAATGTCTCCAGAGTAAGAGACTCCACAAGGTCCCTGGAGAGCTTGTTCCAGTGCTCTGTCACCCGCACTGAGAAGAAGTTTCTTCTCATATTTAAGTGGAACCTCCTGTGTTCCAGTTTGAACCCATTACCCCTTGTCTTACCATTGGCTGTCACCGAGGAGAGCCTGGCTCCATTCTCGTGACACTCACCCTTTTTGTATCTGTAAGCATTAATGAGGTCACCCCTCAGTCTCCTCTTCTCCAAGCTAAAGATACCCAGCTCCCTCAGCCTTTCCTCATAAGGGAGATGCTCCACTCCCTTAATCATCTCTGTGGTATCAAAATTAAGTGTCTGTCTATGCCTCCTGTGCATTATGGGTCTCCTGGATAAATCCTTTCGGTGTTGGATAAAGAAACATAATGGACGATCCCAAAGAAGCTCTTTCAATGCTTGTGACTGGAAGCACAGGTGGTCCAAAAAGGTCTGTGAGACACCACTGAGTCTATCCTTGCTAGCAGAGTTGCAACTGCATTTGTTGAGAGATGCCTGGGTAAAAAAAGAATGGGACTTTTAAGATGCCTTCATGTGTTTCTAATTTCTTCTGACCTTGGGCAGTGCTAACCCATGTGCTCTCCCATCACAGCCTCTGACAGGAGATGGCCCATCCAGACTGGACAGTAGTTGACTGGATTGGTAGTCAAAGAAGTCTCTGGTACTGTTGTAACCAGCTGGTGTTAAACTGCCTAGGTTTAGTGTTCAGTGTGTATTCTTGTTAGGATTTAACCCTCTTTCTTCTTTTAAAGTGTACTGTCAACTTCTGCCTGGTCCTCAGTAGATATAAATCACTATTTTTTCTCTGAGGACAATACACTATCACTGTTCTTTGTGGCTGGGGATTTGTCCCTGCATGTTGAAACCAAAGATGTTGAAGAAATAAAATATTCATTGCAAGAAGCTGGAAAATGCTTCTAATTTGCTGCTTCTGATCCTTGCTGTTAACTGCCTTTGGCTCCATGGTGGCTGGCACAATCACATCAGAAAATGGGTGTGCAGAGAATTGGGAAACATCAATATTGTTTGGATGACTGTGAGGCATGACACTGTGTGGGTGTTTTTATAAAGGGTTATGTGCAAATGAGATAGATTGAAAGGGAGTTTCTAGCAGGAAGACAGGAAAACCGAAACGGTTGTTCAAATCCGTTCTAATAGCCAGGTTTATCGCTGTAGGAGAGGATTTTGCTCCCCCAGGGTGATGACAGGACTGTTTTGCCAGAGAAAGAGATGAAAAGACACTGATCCGCTTGACCAGCCATCACAGTGAGAACTGGAGAGAAACCAAAATGCCTACTGCTGGCTGAATCAGAGTTTTTCCCCACAGCCATAATGAAGGTCTTGAAAGGAAGGCTAATTTACAGCTATGAGCACGCTTGGGCACTGTCACTTCAGAGGTGTTTTTGGAGTACCACAATGTTTTGGAAAAGTCTTTCCTGTGTTGCTCCTCCCCTGTCAGTGTTTGCAGGAGAGCTCTTGATGGTGCTGGGCAGTTACGTTCATGTGCTGTCACAGCTGGCAGTGGCAGGGTTGTCACTTGGGGAATTGATGGTACAGAAATGGAGGTGGCAGCAAGCACTAATGCTTGGGGGAGCAGTGCTCCTGGGCTCCAGGCTCTCTAGAAGTCCAGCGCTCTGTCAGAGGTTGAGATGTCAGAAAATGTGAGGGAAAAGCCCAACATAATATAACAAAGATGTGTTCAAGAATCCAAAGGAATTCTTTCCTTTCTACCTGTCACAGCAATTTTCTTAATTAATACAAACCTGTCTTAAACTTGTGCATAACTTTCACATGTTTCTACTCCACAGTGACTGACTTTGGTCAGTGACGAGTCAATGTTGAAGGATGAAGAGCTGCAGTCCTAAAGGACTGAGTGAATGCAGCAGGGAAAGATTGGGAGTTCATCCCCATTCCTGGAGGTGGGAATATTATCTACATAGTTCTTGAAAGGTGATTCCCAAATTCATGGTCCAGCAACAGATAATCAGCAACCATAAACTCACTTTGGCTGACTGTCTCCATGATTCATTATCCTATTGCTAGCCTGTTTCCTCAATATTTATGCTAAATCTCTTTTCTCTATGCTTAAATTCCATATTTCTTTTTTTTTTTTTGTCTTTAATGAACATGAAACAATATAATTTTCTGAGTAAAGATACATCTCAAATGTTGAGAAATATTATCATATCTCTCCTAAATTTTCCCTTCTCTGAATAATGTGAATTCTTCAACTGTTCCTTATAGGGTATTTTTTCCAGGTGTCTAAAAATCCTCGTTAGTGTTTTTCATACTCCCTTTAATTGAACTGTATCCTTCCTGAATTATATTAACTTTATGCCAGCTGAGGCCTCACCGATAAAGGAGAACTGCTTAATTTCACACACAATACTCCTGCTACATCCCCATATGGACTTCTTAAACAAATTTTAGTCTCATGTTTAGCTTGTGATTGACAATGATGTCTTAGTTTCTTACTGCAGTATCAATGCCAGTTATTTCCTATATGGTGCTTGAACAGCTGATTATTTCTACCTATGTGCAGAACTTTGTATTTCCCTTACTGATCTACATTTCTGCTACTCCAAGCCAATGCTTCTGTTTTCAAGATAGTTTTGAATTTTCTTTCTCCTCTGCAGTATGCTTGTCACCCCCTAACTTGCTGAATTTACAGATCAAATAAGCACTTCATGCTCATCTCCAAACCATTGATGTAAATCTAACAAGCCTTGGGCCCAGAGCAGACCAGAATCCCCTTGATATAATCCTCTAGTCTGAAAGTCACTTGTTGATAGTTACTTCCTAAATACAATTTGCCACCTGTTTATGCACCTGACTGGTAATTCTGTCTGTTATCTTTTAGCTTATAATTTTGTAGACATATAGACCAAGCAAAAATATTTCATTTGAGTTCCCATGTGACAAAACCAAGCATTTGCAGTCTCCTTTTGCAAGACAGACTTGTCATTTTTCTGAATTTATGGTTGCCCTTCTCTGCTACTGCTCCAGTGTAAATTTCTTTTTTTTTTTTTTTCCTTTTTTTTTTTCCCCTCCCCCCTTGAATACGAATGCCCCAAATTACACTCAGTATGCCAGATGTCTCAGGATGCCAGCTAATCTTTCTCTTTCAGCTGGAAATACCTTTCCAATTACATCAAGGATCATATATGTCTTTTTCCACAGTAAATCCAATCACTGGCTCATAGTCATCCTGTGATTGATAACAGGTTTTTCTCCTTCTCTAGTTTTCTCTGAGGAATCATTTGTTTACTAAGATGTAATTTTCCTTTCCCAGTCTTGGAAAGAGGGGTTAAAATAATTTACTTATGTGATTCAATTTTGACAGTAACATCCCACAGAATGGATTGTATTGGATTGATGAGTGAGTAATGATCTGCAGGCTCCTAGTCTATATTTTTACTGTGTGCTCTCTCTTCAAATTGAGAACACTGTAAACACTGAAAAATAAAAACATGTAGTTGAGCAATGCATTGATATTGCATGAAAAACCCAAAGAGATGATGGTAGCAACTTTAAATGCCTAGGTGACATCTTTAAGCTCTTTGTTGGAGTAATGAACACATATGAGAAAACTTTCATATCCTGTAGCTAAAATTAAATATTCCTTAGTTTAATAATGATAGCTAATTAGAAAGAAGAGGCTGTCAACATATGTACAGTGTTGGATGCTCTGATGCTGTTAAGGTGTGGTTTAAATTACTCTAAGGTTACTTTTACTCTGTCACTGGCTCACCCTAGAAAGTTAAATTGGTAGTTATTGTCAGAGATGTTTGAAATTTACTGAACTTATTGGAAATGTATTTTTTTGTTGTTTTTCTTGAATTTTTGTAATCTTTCTTTCCAAATAATTTTACTGATATTTAGTAATTCAATTGTAAAAATAATGGAAACAGTGGGGGGTTTTTTGTCTTTCATCTTTCCATGTTTTACCTCTTTCTTTTTTCTCCCAATCATTTTTTTTCCTTTTTCCATTTCTCTATGCACTGTTAAGCGTATGAGACCCAAAGTTTTGTTGTTTTTAAAAATAAACTCAGTTGACAACATAGATGAAGGGACGTGATTAAAGATATACAGACCTTCTTTTCATAGAGCTTGGACAAGGTAAGGTGGGCAGCCTGGTCACAAGGGTAGTTTGGTCTGAGTGCCAGGGACCTGACCTGGCTGTTGGTTTGAAGAGCCCATCTGAGAGTTTTTGTATTCTAGCAAAGGAGAGACCTCTCTGGTAGGAGGGTCAGCACCTCCATGGACCATCTGGGTCTGTCACAGTTCCTGTACAGTGACCTGGGCAGGCTGTCAGGTTAGTCTCTAACCTGTTTAGTGCCTGGACCCTCATCAAACCAGCTCATTTGGTCTCTGTCTTCTCAGGACATGTTTGCAAGGTCATGTTATAGAGACCAGTTAAAGGTACTAGAGCTGCCATTAAAGACCCTTCAGAGTGGTCTTACCTTTTTAAGAGATGAGTCATGAGTTACTCCCAAGTTGCTGCTGCCTTCCCAGCAGGGGGAAAGGGAGGGCAAGGAATTGCCTTCCCTTGGGATAGAGAAGAGGAGCCTTTATCCCCACACAGGGCCACGGAAGCGCAAACGCTTTCACAAGCCAAGGAAGTTGACAAACAATGTTTGTTGGTGACAAACAATACTAGGACAAGAGGTAGTGGGTTTAAGCTGGAACATAAGAGGTTCCACTTAAACTTGAGAAGAAACTTCTTCACAGCGAGGGTGACAGAACACTGGAACAGGCTGCCCAGGGAGGTTGTGGAGTCTCCTACTCTGGAGACATTCAAAACCCGCCTGGACACGTTCCTGTGTAGCCTTACCTAGGTGTTTCTGCTCCGGGAGGAGGATTGGACTAGATGATCTTTCGAGGTCCCTTCCAATTCCTAGCATTCTATGATTCTATGAAAGTTGGAGGAAGGTCCTGGCAACTCAGAGGTAGAAAGAGATAAGATGTTCTGAGGCACAAAACTTGGGGGAAAACCTGGGGTTAGTGTATGTAACTCCAGTACTGGATCCCATGTGAATAGGTCAGCAATGAAAAAGATGCTATGAAACCTTGTTTTGGCTTCTGAAACTCATCTCTTTCCTGCTCTGCTGCTAGCTGTATCAATAATTTGTTTTACACAGGCTGCTCTGAGATGGCACTGAGCTTCCTCTTCTGGTAATTCCATCATCAGTCCTTTCCCCTCATCAAAATGAACTAAAATAAAGAAATTACAATTTCCTCCCACAGCCCAGTCGAGGCTTTGAAGTAGTGTGCTGTGGCATAAGTTTGACCAGCATGAGAGTCAGGTCTTCTTCATAGAGAGCAGGGAAAAACTTTATGCATTAAGGTATCATGGACACAGACTTCCGCATGTAGTGATTGTATGTGTTGGACCAGGCCCCCTGTAACTTTGTTTTTCAAGGCTTTTACATGTGTTGCCTCTTTTCAGACAAGTTATAAATAAATGTGGAAGGTCTCTACTTTTAGGGTTGTATTTAATTTTTCTTGGATAAAATGTTTTCTTCATTTTTCAGACTCTTAACATTTTTCTGTTGGCAATTTGGGTCCCAGTGCAACAGATATACACTTGTTTTTTTCAAATATTTTCCCTTACAAGTTGCCAACAAACATCCAGCTGTCCTCCACATAGCCCCATTTCCACACTACTCACTGAGGATGCAGCATAATGTAACCTTAGCCTTCTATGAAATGTGGCTACGATGGTGCCTTTCTAATTGAAGAAAAGTTTTAATTTTTAAACTTTTGTTACTGAGGTAATGGAATAGAGAGCGCTGGCAAGCATTTTTCTTTCCTGAGACATGTTTGAGCAGATTAGTGAGCCCACCATCTGGAACAGCAGACATTCACATTTGGTGTGTAATACCTAATCAATATGACTGCTGTATTGTAAAATGCATTATTTTCAGAAGAGTTACAACCTCATAAGCTAAAGATCAGGAAATCTGACTCTGCCATCAACTTACTATGGGTTTGTGGGCCAGATCATTTAAACTCTCAGTGTTTAAGCTTATTCATGTGTAAAATAGAAATAATAAAGCTTTTGAGCCAGTGGATAATACTTTGAAATCTACAAATGAAACAATATGGAAATAAAAGTGGGTGACTTATGTTCTGGCATTTAGAGAGTTATAAACACAGGGACATGAGGAAGATATGAAGCCCATATATTTACATGAAATAGTACAAATTAATTGAAAAAAAAGTCTCTTCACTAGAAATGAAACTTTCATAGCAGTGATATTAGTTCTTCAATAGATAAAATTGTGGGATTAATCTCAGCTGTTTAAGAATTAAATTACCTTTATAATTGAACAATGATAATGTTATAATTCAAGGCCCAGCTCTCTATTCTTTATTAACTACCTTTTACAGATAGGTGCATGGGAGAACTCTTCTCTTTCATGTGAAATATGGTGCTTTTTCCCCAAAAAGTTTGTACTGCATCCACTCATTGTAGGCTTGTACCATTTGTACTGCTGAGTCATTTGCCTGCACATCAGAGTACAGCTCTTCAGAGCTGCCTCGAGGAGGATTTCAAAGTGCTGCCAGGAAGACCAAAGGGATTAGAGGAAATGTGGAGGGATTTAAGTGTTTGTGGGTGAATGTGGTGGAGTTTGGGGAGATCTGGGCAGGGACTTTGAGTGGCAGATTCAGAGCAGCTTGGAGATATTGGCACCAAGAACAGCTTTGCGTATTCAACAGACTCTGAAATGATATTTATCCAGTTTCTTTCACTGGCTTGTTGCAGATGCAGTTCTGATTTTGTAGAAACTTTGTTTCAATATTTGTAAGAATTTTTCTAGAACTCAGTTTTTTTAATGACTTTCACCAAGATTTTCACCTGGATAATTTTTGGTATCTCCCTCTGAGAACTGCTTCAGTTTCCCTTAACTTCCATCAGTCCATAGCAAAGAGCCATCATTTCATTTGACCTACCTTCCTGGCCAGCCTTTGGCATGGTGCTTGGGACCTCCTCCCATCATGGGAAGCTGCAAACTCCAAGGAAATAGTTGAGCAGTCAGAACTAGAGGAGTAGTGCTGGATAGCCAGTTTCCCAGAAATATTTGTGGTTGTCACAAGCTGCTACTTTGTTTAAATATTAAGAATTTATTTTGCCCAAGTACCTGCAGTTAGTAGCATGTGTGATTTTCTGTTAGTTTTATGGTTTTCTTCTTCTATGAGCAATGAATACATTCACCAAGGAAAAAAAAGTGTTTTAGAAATTGTGCTAATATATTTACATTTATATTTTGCTTTGAGTTTGAAGTACATAGAGATAAAACCTGCAGTCCCTGTTTTACCCTGAAAATAATTACAATGTGTTTTGTAACCGTAAAATAAGAAAATATCTGTGGTTTATGTTCTAATAATCCCTTATCTTGGGAATTAATGACATGCTTTTTGTCACTGAGGAATATCCTCTCACAGCTACATAGTGGAGTACTATAATTCCCACTTTTGCTAACCTTGACGAAGTCAAATAACTAGGAAAAGATCTCTTGTTCTCCTTTGAGTGACTGCTGAGTCCAAATCACCAAACAGTTGTCTGGGATTGAAGAGGAAGAAAAAAACAAGCAAATTGACATAAGTTAATTAAATGGGACTTTGTCTGAAAAAAAAGAGTCCTTGATTTTCTGGTCTACAGGAGTTAAAACAAATTATGGAAACCTTAATGGAAAACAGGGCTTTGAGAAAAGGGAAGTATTTCCAAATTGCATTGGAGTTTCAAAAGAAGAGTGAAGAAGGCTTATCATCACTGTAAAGCAAAACATTTCAAAATTGTCAAGAGAAAGGTGGCTGTAATATGGACAGTGGCTACATTTTGTTAGAAATGATGGACATTATACAGAATATAAGAAATTGGAAAAAAAAGGGTATGATGTGAGACAGTTTATTTTTTGACTTGCATAAACTCAGAAAGTTACCAATATCAATCAAACCCTGGTGGCAGACAAATTTAAGGAGTAAAGGCTCGTAGCGTAGAGCTGTCCTTTGTGCATCTTTCCAGAAAGCGTTTGCCATGTAGTAATTCCTCTTTATGTAAGTAGTCATCAATGAGTCCGCGTAATCTCCCTCTGCCCCCGCTGTTCTTCCACTCAGTAGCACTCTGCCAATCACCCACACAGTGACTCACCCCAAGAGCCCTTTCTACTATATACTTACTGAAAGGTTAGAAACATTAAGCTGTTCCTTCCCTGTTTTCCCTCTCCCCACATCCCTTCCTAAAAATCACTTCAGACAACTTTTTGGCATAGCTCTCCCCCAGTTTTCCCTTAGAAAACTTCATCTTCTTATAAAGATAAGTACTTTTGAAAGTTTTGCTTTGAAATAGTGAGATGGCTGGCATTGCTGGAATTCAAGATCAGCCATTTTTGCTGTGTTTTTAACAAATTGATCCTTTAATGATATTTATATTTAAGTAAAAATTCCTTCTAACCCCAGTTACGGATGGCTGTATCCTGATGACTTTGTAACGAAGTTGCTAATCCCTTGTCTTAATTATTAATGAAGTGTGATGAAGAATACAAGACTACACTAATGATATGTGTAGCTCTTCTCTCTTTCTTGTTCTCTTGTAGACAAATTCCTAGCAGTGAAAAAATGTCTCATTTTACTTATGTTGTGTACACAAATCTTAATGCAGTAAATCCTTCTTCCTTTCTCCTCTAAAATCTCTCAATGCAATAGAAAGAGAATTTGAATAGCTCATTTGGTCTGCAGGGTCTGGTCTTTTCAGTGTTCTTAGACAGTAAAGAACTATATTGAACAAACTACATGGTAATGAAGAAAGGTTGATGATGAGAAATAGTCATTTTGCCTTCCTAGACAATGAGCTGTTCCTCCATGGCTATTGCTGTAGGAGGATATGAAGGAGGAATGAAATGAGAATTAGTTGTTTATTCCTGGTAGCTGGTTCCTTGTTTATTATTTTTTAAATCTATGCAATAGTTTCTGTTAAAATGTTTCAGTTAGGTTTATATCAAGTTGCTTGTTTTGTTTTTGTGTTATTTCTCAAATCTTAATTTTGTGTTTACTTACAAATGAAATCACAGGATGACCAGAGAGATAAAAAGATGATTTGTGCAGAAGTAAATCTTCTCATCCATGAGTACTACAAACTTTTCTTAAGAGCATGACAGTTCTCTTAACAAGGAGAAACAACATGGAGATACAAAGGACTGGACAGTATTTTCCAGAAATTATTCTTGATTTCAAATCCTGACCTGGGCATACTTATTATTGCATAATGGATCTCTGGGATATTAATAGGAGATACCTATATCTAATTTTCTGTGCAGTCATTTACAGCAAGTGAAAATCCACTTCTGTTCTAAAGGAACATTTATGAAGTGAAAAGAAATCAGTACATTGGGCAGAAATAAGGTTTAACTCCAGGAATAGCCTGAGCCAGGCTATTTCACATCGCTTCTATTTGCAGTGACATTGCAGATCAGAGAATATGTTCTGCAACACATCTTTATTTTCATTTATTTTGATGAAATGTCTAAAAAACGTGCACAGGTAAATTTCAAGCATATCACCTTCTGCCTAAAGAGGTAAAAATGAAGAAGCTGAGTTTTAACCTGTGTCTAGAGCATGATCTCATTGTTTGCAGGGACAGACAACATGTCTCTGGCTGTGAGAGCTCTTCACCATGCAGCCTGGCTGCTCGGTCCCGGAGCTCTTGGCAAGATTTTGTATTTAAGCCTTTATGGATCAGCAGTGTCTGCAGTGAGCAGAATCTCCCCTTTCAATGGTGTTTATGCTCGGACCCCTATGCATTCTGCACCTCTGATAGCTTGGATACCTGCCTCCTCTGCTCTGCTTAATGCCAAGAAGAGCGTTGCTTTTTCTTCTCTCTTTTTGGGAATTTCAGGGTAGTAGGGAAGGCTCCCTCCTATTCACCTTCACTTTGTGGTGTTCTCTGCTGCTTTCTGCTTTCTGCAATTCTCATAGTTATGGTAAATGAAATATTGATCTTTGGGAAGAGGGAAAACAAGGCCTTACCGTTTATGTGGACAACTTTCTTTGCAAGTCCCATGTACTTTAGTATACTGCGCTACTAGCAAAAGAATGATGGCCTACCAGGATACACTTAATAAAGGCAGAAGTAGCAAAGCAAGTCAGCATTTCTTCTCTAAGGACAACAGAATTCAAAATGTAAATTAGTGTAAATAAATAACACAAATTAGCAGCAGCTTCATAGGTTATATCAAAAGTGTGCATTAGTTAATGTGTTCCTGTTCTGCCCTGAGGCCCAGAAGTGCTCCCAAATCTAGGCTTTGCACATCTCTGTTTGCTGCCCATAGATCCAGCCCGCCCTTCTTGCAGGAATGATCATCCGCTACCTTGGTTGATGAACACTCACTGCCAGAGTAGTGGGAAATGGGGTGGCTAAGATGAGTAGTTCATGCATGGGCTGAATCAAAGGGCTCTCTGCTGTCCCATGGGCCACTCTTCCCTCAAACTTTGTGCTGGGTAACAAGAAGTCAACAGCTGGCAGATTCTGTCTGAAAGCTGCAGTGTAGACATAGCTGTGTTGCACTAGCTGGGTCAACTTGCTGTTGGCTGGGACTGGAGGTACCTCCTCACAGGGAGCCTGGTGGTTGTGGCCAAGGCCACCTGCTTGATCTCACTGTTCCTCATCAGCCAGGAGCAGGAGGGACCAGGAACACAGCCCTCACCAGATGCCCAACAGCAGCCTGAGCTGGAAGTCTCCTTAATCAGGTGTCCTTAATTCTTTTTATTTTCTCTTCTGGGGGACAGCACATATCTGGGGAGAGGTGGGGGTGGGCTCAGGGGAGAGGAGCAGATCTGCTGACCAGCTCAGCTGTCTAATTTCTTCCTGAATAGGGTATCTGCTGCAGCCTGCAATGGTCACCCTCACTTGTGCTCATACGCATCACAGCAACAGATTGTTCAAGAAGGCCCTGAATGCTTCTGCCATTTCAATAATTAAAAAAAACAAATAACAACAAATCCCCCCCAAAAAAAAACAAAAACAAAAAAAACCAAAAATAAAAAAACAAACACCAAAACAACCAAAACCCAAAACAAGCAAAAAAAACCCCACCAAAACTAATAATAACCCTAACTCATAAAAAGATAGAGAGGTATTAAAGTATGTTTTATTTTCAGTGAGTAATAAGATGGGGAGGTGGAGGGGCAGCAAGAGCATCACAAATGTGGGGTGACAATCTACTAAATGAAGGGCATTTTATAGGGTAGGAATGATTTATACTGAGATTGATCAAGTTCCGCTATGTAATGCGTTGTATAAAAAAGGGAATAGCAAGGAGGAAATAAGATATTATGATGAGCTGAGTAGAATGAGTGATGATCTCTCAAGCTCTTTATTGCAATGTGAATTATAACCGGATTTAGGTGAGTATAAAAATTCACCAAAGAACTGCTTCTTGTTGCTTTTTTCATAAAGCAACCCAGTTAAAATGTAAATTATGCCTATTGCTTTATATTTAGGGTTAAACTATCTGAACAAATCACCTGTGAGAGCTATGAGATGAGAAATGAAGAAATGACAGAAACGGAGGGCTTCATATTGTTTTTTTAAATGAATTAGTGTCCCATTTTATGATCTACTTTTTTTCAGTGTGTTGATAAGACTTAGAAGGTGATAAAATGTGTCTAAAGCAGAAACCCCCGCTGTATTTTTTTTTCTTGTAATTATCTTATGGAAATTATTTTCATATTTATTCTCCATTAACATTTTATTTCAACATCAAAATCGTGCTGCATCTGGATGCTGTATTTTTAATTTTGATCAAATGCATTGCTCATGTAGCAGACTGAGGAACCTGAGGTTAAGATGTTCCCTGTTTATTTAGGGGTTGCACAGGTAGTGCAGGATATGCCAGCCTGCTCTGTGGCATTTCTCTGCTCCTTTTTCAGTGATTTCCACTGGCACGCTGGGTGGGCAGCATCTTCAGGAGTGAAAGGATGGGGTGGTGTCTGTGCACATTTGTTAGAGCTGGACACTGGTCTACAGGGGGTCGTCTGGAACAGCTATCTCTTTCTCTCTTTTTAAAAATCTATAGGCCGGTAATGCAAATGCATCACCCTAATTTTAATCAAGTGATTAAAGTCCAGTTGTCACCACAGAAATTTCTAAAAGTGAATGCTATTGATGCACTAGAGGAAAATCTGCATGTCTGAGTAAATCAGATTTATTTGGCAGTTCTGGAGCTTACAAGATGAGTATTTTCACCTGAGAATAACTTTGCAGAAGTTGAATCCCAGCTTGCTTCTCAACAGACACATTTTTTTCTTCAGTGTTCTCTAAATGTCTACTTTTCACCTTCTTTCATGCTAATCGTTTAGTGGTGCCTGGATCTGCTCCTGTGCATAATAGTGAGAGCTCCTGTCTTTTGTGGTTGTTTTTCTAAACATCAGAGTGTGCTCATGAATTTGTGTGCTGCAGGGCTACTTTGGGAGTTAGTCTGAGTATCTCTGGACTTAGATTGTGAAGTAAATATGTGTATGCATATTTTAATAGAGCCCTGTGATCACATGGGAGGTTTCAAATCCAAATGACAGCTGGAAGCCCAGCTCCTGACTATACTTTAATGCAGTCTAAATCCTTTGTGGTCATGCAGGCCTTTGGAGAATCTCTCAATGTTTCATGGAAATACCCTTTTTTTTCTAACCCTGGGAATTCAGTCTGTCATATTCATTTCCTAGTATTTTCTTCAGTATATGGTAAGAAGGTAATGCATTTCCATTTCAGTTTCTGTGAAGCTTTGCCAGTTGTTACATTTACTCAGATGAACGCTAAAAACCAGGAATTTGTGTGTGTTTCTTTGAATATAGTAGAATAAAGTAAAGCTGGACAAGTGTAAGAGACAGATTTGCCACAGAGGGAAATACTGTTTCCTTTTCTTAAACTTTTCTGCTGCTTTTTCCATTCCTTTCCTCCATCCTGTTATTGAGAAACATGTACGACGTCTTTTGCTCCCTTAGAGTTGTTTGAACTCATGGCCACAAGACAACTACTCTCTTGCATTTTATTCTCTTCTGTGCTACTTCTCTGTGCAGCCAGTAGGCTGTCCTCATTTTGGAAAGGGTCTCATTTCCCAGGATTTGAACAGCTTTGCAGGCTATTCCTCCAGTGCTGTTTCTGTTTCCATCAGTATCAGAAGCTGAGGGGATCTGTTTCCCTCCCCCTAGCCTCCCTTTAATCTCCAACCAGGACTATTGGAGAGTGTTTGAACATGAAATAAACTCTTGCTGTTATAGGTTTCCTAATTCTAAGGTCTAGGCCATCAAAAAGGAAAAAAATCTTTAAAAGCATCAAGGTGTAATAAAAACTCATGTGCTGACAAATACTGTTATGAACTTGGAGAAATGGGAGTTCTGCTATTTGAGATTAAGTATTTTCACCTTGGAGGCTGGTCAATGTCAGTCCTTGTACTTTCCTGCCATGGATGTGACCTTGCTCCTGACTGCATGCAGTCAGGCCTTTGTGCCCCTGCACTTGAAAGCTTACAGAAAAACATGGAAAGGATTAAATAGAGAAGCTGTAAGAATGATTTCTTGCTTGTGTAGCCATGAAGGATCCCATGAGCTCAAGCTGAATAGTTTATATAAAAAGTTTAAGAAGCTACTGGTCAAAAAGCTTCAGGTACCTATGCAGGATGGTGATATTTTATATTAGTGGTCTTTTTAATCTCTCTTGGTTACTTATCCATATCTTTTCAAATCCATGTATATCTATTTCTAGGGGTATATTTTGTATATGAATAGATCTTTCATGAGAGAATTTTTTCACTGAAAATTGCCTCTTTAACTAAACAAGTTTCTGTGGAATCCTCAATTGTTCTGAAACAGTCCATGTTTTTGATAAAAAACTGAAAATCAAGTTTGGTTTTAGAACACTTAACCTGAACACATTTCTGTTTTCCAGCAGATAAAAACCATTAATTTTAAACATTTTTTGCAATACATTTTTTGACATTTGTCATATAATACATTAGCTTCTGTCTGGCTTGGATTTTGCCAACACATGTAGTCCATAATTAATGGAATTTGAAGGACTATCATTTATAGACAGATGTAGTAGCTAAATTTGAAGTGTAGTGATTAATTTCAGACTGGGATTAGCAGCCATCATGTGTCATGTTAGAGAATGAATGTTTGTACATATGGCTCTCGAGGTTCCTGCTTTTGCTTATGCCCATATAACACAATGGGGCTATGAACACTCAGTTGCTCTAATTATCTTAATCTTCTGTTTGACCTATGATGTATTCTCTGCCATTTCTCTAAAGCACTAAAATACACATATTCACACACTCACTGTGATTCAAGTATTGTTCACTGCATTTTTTAATTTACTCCTTCATTAAAAAAGCCCTCTAAGTTGCTTGGCTTTTTTTCCCTGCTGTCACTCATAGTTTTATGTCTTTTATTTTTACCTGAAAAACGTTAGTAACTAATCATTTTTTAATACTAGCAACTCAACTCTGTATGGTGTGAATTTGCCTTGCAACAATCTGTTCTATCTACATACAGCTGGAATGCTCTGGCATCACTTGCTAAGAGCTTTAGTCTTCTAATCTTCAGCTGTTCTGATGGGGTAATACTCATTTAGGACCTCTTTTTCATTAAATTCCTTCCTGAGCTGTTTATTTACTGGAAAGCTGGCTTTCCACTGCCCTGACTACCACCCAAGAAGGTGCTGTCATTAATTTAAAATGAAATGTTTTGCTTTAGTTATTTGTTTATGCCTTGACAAATGCTATTTTTTGTTTTCAGTTCAAGTGTCTCTATTGTTTAACCAGTTAATTGTTGGAAAGAAATAAAATACTCTGACACTCAGTTTTATGATTCTGTAGAACTATATTTTCTGCCGTCAAAATTGGCTGCTGGTGATTTTCTTGGACATTAATATATAAGATATCTGCCCAGCATACCAGATGTTGATGCGGTAGGGCAAGGGGAAGAATACTGTTTGTGCAATTTTGTGGTTTGCCCCTTGAGCAGGAAATAGGGACCAGTATGGTCTATTCCAGGATACACTGACACATCAGATAAAATCCTGTGGAAGCTATAAACTCTGCTGTTCACTTCAGCTTTGTCTATCCAGGCCATGAGCAAAGCCTCAGAAATGACCTCAGGTTTTAAGGTGTATTTCCATGCCCACATATTAGTTACTTCTCTGCTTTTGAGCTTGTGTTGAACTCCTTGTTTCATGCTCTGGTAGAACTAAGTCCTTCTTCAACCAATGCTATGTACTTTCTGACATTGCCTTCCTGAAAAAAGTTGCAGAATCTAATTTAAAGAGAGTAGTTTTATCTTGCTCTGGCTTTATCACAATTTGGGGATAATTTCAGAATCTCTATTAGCTTGATGTATTACTTATTGCGTCATTTTTCTAGCACCAGATTTAGGTTCTGTGTCAGGAGTGAGGAATCCTTTCTATTCAGAATGTTCAACAATTCATAATACAATGCACTGTTAACAAGCATGGATGTTTTCCTAAAACCTCCCAGACAGAAAGAAATGCTTAGCACTCCTTGCCAGATCTATAAAATGCTTTCCCAAATGGAAATCCTACTTAAGTCTTTGTAATGCTCTTTACAGCGTACTTTATTATCTAGTCTAACCATATGTGAAACATCCAGTGTCAGGAAAACAAACACTATGCTGACATACGTTCCAGGTTCCAAGGATATTTTCTCCAACTTCCAATAATTCTATTATTCCAAAAAAAAGTAAAGCTGACCTTTATCCCTTCTGTTGGTCCCCCTCCACTAACTTGTTGAATATTTCATAAATTCTTACTTCATTTCTCATTAGTGGTGATAGAAAATTCAAAGCTGGTTTCACTGGAAAATGCTAAAACTCCCACTTTGTTTTCTTTGCAAGGTAAGCAATGTAGGTTAATTTCCTATCCAAAATATGCATTTAAAATACTTTGTTTTCCACATAAATAATTTGGTTTTATTTTTAAACAAAATAGCTTAAGAAATTTCACATTCTTCCAAGGTTAAATTGATATAATGAATTAAAAAAATTATAACAGTTTGGAACAGTTCTTCAAAATGTTGTATCCTACTGATTTTTTTAAAAGCTTTATCCCTTATACAGGTGTTAACTGACTTTTATCCATATAGGCCATTTGTTTGATCCTGGTTTTTACTGCTTATTAAAGAAAAACCACAGGGTTCATTTATTTGGAAAGCTTAGGTTCAGCCATGCAAAATGTGATTAAGAAGACTTAGATTACCCCTATGGGCAGAAAAGAAGCACAGGTCAATATTTGAAATATTTTCTTGCTAAGAATATAAAATTACTTTCTTTCCAGAGATAGCAGAAATGTGAAAAAATGTTTTTCTCCACTCTAACAACTCGTGGGACAAGGACGGGAATCAGGAGACATTTAACCAGGACACTGTCTCAGAGGAACAGTGAAAAGCTGCTGATGTGTAGGGTGTATGTCTGGACCTACCTCGACACACTTAGAAAAAGGTGGAAATAAGAGAAAAGTTCATCTGGAATCCATGGGATTTCAACTTCTATACTCTTTCTTGCACTGAATATATTTTAAGCAAGTACATTTAAGCTTTTTTATCCATGCTAGCTAATGACAATGTCTCAACTGGTACCCTGAAAACTAATTAAGGACCGCAGGATCAGGCTTCTGATGTCTCATAATGTTCATGATCTGAGAGGGAATTATGTAGCTTTAGAACAGCAGTGTAATTTAATCAATGTGTGTAAGTATGATACCAACATATCAGAGACATAATATGCTTTGCTCTCTTGTTGCATTAACTCTACATGGATCATAAAGACACTAGCAAGTCGATGTCTTTTTCGGACAGATGTTTACAGTTATAGAGTCCAATTAACATGCTTGTGTATGTACATATGTATAAAA
Source organism: Nesoenas mayeri (assembly GCF_963082525.1). Classification (NCBI taxonomy): domain Eukaryota; kingdom Metazoa; phylum Chordata; class Aves; order Columbiformes; family Columbidae; genus Nesoenas; species Nesoenas mayeri. The sequence continues at coordinate 113,011,640 of NC_137543.1, forward strand.
AAAAACCCACTTGTGAGTACAGACAGGGAACTGACGGGCTAGAAAACCTGCTGAAAAGAACCTGTGTGTTACAGCGGATGCCCAACTGGACAGGAGCCAGCGCTCTGCTCTCATCATGGATTAGGTAAACTGTACGCTTGGCTGCATTAGGAGGAGCACGGGCATCAGAACAAGAGGAATTATCAACCCTACCTTCTCAGTGGTGAAGAGACCATCCCAGGATTGCCATGTCCTGTTTTGACTCTTCCCATTTCAGGATGGCTGCTGAGAAAATGGGGTAGAGCCAGCAGAGATCTAGCAGGTTAAAAGCCCCAAGGGAGAGAAAGAGGGAGGGAGCTGGGCTGGTTTAGTCCGGCAAAGAGGGTAAGGAGCAATCTCATAGCAGTAACAGCTGCTGATGAGGAGCTAAATAGAATGACAGAGACAAAGAGCAGCCTGAGGCAATAGCTGAAAATTAAAGCTTGGCAAATTCAGACCGGATATTAGGGAAAGCTTTCTACCTGGAGTTTGGCACAGCATAGGATCCTGTTACTCAAGTGCAGTGAAATCTCCATCCTTGCAGCTTTTCATCACTTGGCTAGGAAAAGCCACAGCGGACCTGGGTTGGTGTTGGCAGTAGTCCCACTTAAAGTAAGAGGTTGGACTACATAGTCACCAGGGGTCCCCTCAAAACAACTTATCTGTTGTTGTGTGTCAGGCATTCATTTTTCTGATTCAACTTAATGTAAGGAAACCTTCATTGCTACAAATTCAAAGCTTTGCAGATCTTTGTAAATCTAATTAAAAGTTCGGTTGAAATGTTTAACGTTTTTTCATTTTGTTCCTCATGACTGTGGTCCTGATCCTGCATTTAAGTAACAAACTTCCTTCTTGATGTGGACTTCTACAGGACCTCAAAATAGCGCATCTGAGAGATTGCAGTTGCATAACAGAGTTCTGGAGTCTTCACCTGCTAGAGAGAATATTGATAGGGACTCTTCTAAAAAAGTTGAGTTTTTTTGTACATAGATGCTGATTTGTAGGACAAGTTCCTCTGCAAATGTGTCAGTTTAATTGAGATATTTAAGGAGATGGTCTCGGTGGAGGAAGAAAGCTTTCTAAAGTAAGGCCTAGAACTTGATCGCAAAATAGGTGTAATGTGAAACAGAAGGATTTCTGAAATCTCAATATATCTTATGGGAAAGGAAAGAGGTATTTGTCTTCCAGATACAAAACTGAAACATGTTCTAAACTTGGAGAAAATATAATTGATGCCTATGGAATTTTATTAACTACAGTGAGGTTTTTGTTTGATCTATGTGTCAAGTTTTTACAGTCAAATAAGCCTGCTACATTACATTTAGTTGTAATTGTATTAATTAATTTTGGAAATGCAGTGATTCATTAAATGATAAACAAATTCAACATGGACAGCTTATTAAGGATCCAAGGGAAATCAGATGTACTTTTTCCTATCATTTGCTTTAGTGAAACTCAGTATCTCATTGTTACTGAACTGCTTTTGAATATTTATTTAACGATTATTGAAGTCCTTACAGCTCCCATGATTTGAATGTTGAGAAAAAAGGTAAATCACTCACAACTATAAATACATCTTTTCCAACCAGACTGGATTTCATTTTTTTCCACTTTCTGGGACTCAGTACAATGTTTTGAGCTTTGTTTATATGAACTTTGAATTTCTCTCTTTCCATTGAAGTGTGGTGTGTCCCTTCTTTTCCTCATTTAGAAACCTCTGCTTCCCTAATTATTTTCCTATTTCAAATGGATTAAATGACTTCTTTTTTTTCCTTGTCATATATCTGAATGGTGTAGCTAATTTCATTTTTTTTCTTTATACTAGATATAATTAAATTAAAGATATAGTTTTCCTCCTGCTCATAGGTGGCATGGACCAAGTCAGCAGAGATGGCAGAATTGTGTCAGATGTTTTCTCTTTGGTAACAGTTAGAAATAAAACACGCTTCCCTCTGGCTTTTGAAAACCTGTTATTATAATTTCTGTTTTCACAATTTAATGGACCACTCCAGATTTGTGTAGTAACACTGCCCTTTTACATTGTTGTTAAAATTGTCAAATAAGAGTTGGTGAAAGTTATATCTGGTAAACAAAGTGATTGTGCTATCATGTGAGCTGTAGCCACCTTCATCTTCTGGATGTGTCCGCATACAATCATGCTGAGCTGTTTTCTTCCTTGGCATTTCTGTGTTACTGGGATTCCAAGTTAGCCAAAGTAAGAGATGAATGAGACCTATTATTGTTTCATTGCCTTTGAAGCACTCTGCATTTCCATTCCTCTTCATGGAAAAGGTCACTTTAATCAGTGGTGAGCACTTCAGAGTTGATAGCACAAAATAATCTTAATAGGTTATGTGAATAGCAATTTGGTTCAGATGAAATTCCCTTAATTGGAAGAACATGCATTTGCAGCAAACTGCAATGTGTACTGGAGAGCTCCAAGGGGAGAGACCTGTTTTCCAGTCTCATGAGCAAGAACTGATTGACAGAACCAGGATCACTCTTGCCAAGGGAAGAAGGATTAAAGAAATACATGACAGCACTCCTTAAACACGTACAAGGGTGTTGTAAAAGAGAAGAGAATACAGCATTCAGAGGATCAGAGATGAGAAGTAAATTTCAGTACCCAAGATTCAGGTTTGACAGTATGAAAATCTTCCTAATAATCAAGATACTGAGTGAAGCATGGAGATAGCTTGTCTAGGGAGGCTAAGGGAATTTCATTACTGAAGGTGTTAAAAGCAGAACTAGTATCTAACAAGCACAGCCATGGTTTAGGACAGGACACAAGCCTTTTCTGAAGAGATTAATTAGATGTCCTCTCAAGGATCCTTCCAGCCCTATATTCCATGCCTCCCCTTGTTCTTAGATTTCAGACTTAATCACGTCAACACATGTCCAGAAAACTTAAGAAAGCTGGAGTGAGGGTTTTGTTTATTTTCACACAATAACTTAGTTTTTAAATCAGTTTTCTTTTCAATAAGGGTTTTTGTCAGCTTTTGAAACCACTCAGGCTTTCAGAGTCTCCTTCTTGTTCAGGTCTTGCCTCCCAATTTTGGGCTCCTAAATTGAACCTAAAATTTGTGATGCCTTCTGAGACAGTCCTCTTAAGTGAGATCCATCTCAATTTTAGCCAACTAAAAGCTAAGTATCTAATCTAATATGATCATCCAGGCACCTGCTATAGTCTATGGGGAGAGGAGTGGTGCTGTTAGAGGACTCTTCCCATATCCAAAGTGTTACTTAAAAAGATGAGCAAAATTTCTCAACCAAAATATACATTTCCATGCAGAAATGTGTTTCCTATATATGAAGTTCATTGAACTAATTTCATTACTTTCAACTTAATTCAGAGAAAGTGTACTGAAAAAATCACATAAGAATAATACAAGTCATACTCAGTCTATGATAACACTCACTGCTTCAATATGTGCCTCTACTTCTCTTGATTACATGAAATATGTGAATGTGCAAATTTGACTTTTTTCATAATTGTTACATTTTCATTCACTGCGAAATAAAATCAGGATCATGCAATTTTGTGTGGAATCTAATCACAGAATGTTGCTTTGATAAGTATGAAGCTGATACAGAAAATTGTTCAGCACCTCTACCAGATGAGACTTTGCCTGGGACTCATGGAGCTTTCTAGGTCTTTCTGAGTTATGTTCTCTTTAAAGTATGACAATAATATCCCACTCTCAATAAGAAAAATCTATCTCTGTTAAAACTATTTCCAAAGCAAGTATTTGTTGCTGTGGCTGTTCAATGAGGAAAGCATATATGGCTCTACACTTGATGCATGTGGCAATAAATCCACCAGGAGCTGTGATGGAGGATCATAAAATGCAGCCTCTGTAGAGCAGTATGATTGGATCCTTATATACAGTGATGAGTTCAGCTCATGTCTCACACTTTGATTCCTTAGACTTTTTTTCCAGAGTTGTTCCTCCCTCTCTTAATGCAAAAAAGCTACGATGTGAAGATAACCCATCTCTTTCAGTGCATGTTTGTGCTTTTAAGAAGCATGCTGGAATTGCTCCTGCCCACTGTCCAGGCATGATTTCCATATTTGGACAGTCAAACACCAAATATAAGCAACTAAAACAAGAGCTGCTCCATTCTGATGGAGAATTTCACTTAGATCTCAAAGTTACAGAGGAGTTGACTTCTATAGTGTTTCCAGATTTTATCAGCATCTCCCACTCATATCTGTATTTCTTCTTCAGTCCAAATTCACAGTGAAGTCAAAGGGGTTTTAATAAATCAGATATTATCCTGGGAGAAAAAGTATCACTAGTTAATAGGATTCAGCCTATTAGAATATTGCAGAAAAGCTCAGGGGATTTCTTTCTGAGTAGGAATTAGTAACAGTGAAGAACTTTAAGAAAAGTGGCATATATATAGGAAATAATAAATATACCTTAAAATCCATTGCCCTTGAACAGACAGACCTGAAATGCAATAAGAAATTGTTTCTGTGCAGAAAGGCTTATTTGAAAACTTTTTTGTTTTAATGCTGGAGCATGAGAAATTATGCAGGGGAAAAAATACTAGGAAGGAGGGAAAACATAATTTAATACGCTTGTCTTCCTAAGCATCATTCCATATATTAAAAATAAAGTACACGCTGTGTATCTAAAAAACTCTCCAAAAAATCAACTGACTGTGAAAAAATACTGTCTTTTCTATTCTTCTTACAAGAGTCTGGTTTGATAGCTATCTAGCATCTAGCAATGTCTTCTAATCGAAGTAAAACAAATCTGTGGTAGATATACTGCAATATTAGAACAGGGGGTTTCATCCATTGAACTTATCCTTTTGTTCTCCATAGCTGCAGCAGGATCTTGCTACTACTGCGCAAGACCATTTTCTCTTGCAAATACCTTTCCAATTTTCTCTTTAAGCCTGTGGTTCCCTAGGGTGCACCTCAGGCTGGTTTAGGGAATGGGTTTAAATTTCTGTCCATGGCCAGGTTTTTCATGCTGTTCTTCAGGATCTAAGCAGCTGCTTCTGTGTGCTGTTGGGGAGAGCTGAGTACTTGTACACACAGTTGTTCTGATGTCTCCTGTGATATAAAAAGCATGGTTGTATCTACTTCACTGAAGGAAGGAGGACCACAAGTAAATCCCTGGACCCAAAATGATATGAATTGACTGGCTTCCATCTGCAGAATTTAAAGCTAGGTCTTTCTGTAGCAGATTGATTTTGGAGGGAGGTGGCTGGAGCAGTTCAGGACAGAGCCAGTGAGTGAGCCCACAGTAAAGCAGTGCAGACAATTAGGGGCTAGTTTTAATTGTGCTACTTGAGCCTCTTTTCAGGACACTTACCAGGATAGTTGTGCTCTATAGCTATGTCTATACTAAAACAAACAAAAAAAACCCCAACAAAAACACAAAAAACCAACCAACCAACCAAAACCATACCAAAACAAAACAAAACAAACCCCAAACACCAATCCTGTGTTCTGAGGTACAAGCTACTCCACAGTTGAAGTGTTAGAATGGCCCTGGTATAAGTTTATCCTGGGTCAAGTGGTATTTCTCCAAAAGGGTCCAGTGCATTGTTTTTGGAGGTCATGTGGTCTGGACATTACCCTTAATAAGCAATCTGTATGTAGCTACTTTATTCTGAAGGTTAAGAAAATTTTATAGCATGAATTTGAGCCATTTCTTGCTTGTTGGCATGAATCCCAAAGAACAGTCCAGGGCAAATTTAATTTACTAGTATGTAGCGTAGATATTAGCATGTATCAAAGTCCATGAAGGTCCTTCTCCAGCAGAAGGCTCTGCCATGCCCAGCTGCTGGTCATTCCCAACTGCTGAGGTGGCAAAACTCTCTTTTCTGTGTGTAGAGCATTGCCCTAATTCACTGAAGGCAAAAACATCTATATAAACTGGGTAAACTAACCTTTCTGATTTTGTCAGCAATGCTATTGTCAGCAATAAGTTAGAGAGCTAAAGGGGAGGAAATAAACTAGTGCTTTATCTTTTCAAATCTAAGTTTTTTTTACCCAAACCTATTTTTTTTTAATTTTCACTCTGAGGTATCACTCGACTATGTGTAGACCAGCAGTGTAATTGTTTCCATAGTAACAAAGACTTCAAAATATGGAATGATCTGGAGAATAAAAAAAAAAAAAAAGAGGAAAAAGTTGTAAACAACATAAAAATGAGTGGCAGAGACAGAGATACAATATCTGATGCTGAAGTCTAAAGGTCTTTTGCAATGACCTGGACTGATGTGAGAGTAATGCTATGTGCTCATCTCAAATTCACTAAAATATGTTTTTCCTAGCAGTCCATATTACTGCAGCGCTTTATTCAGTGACTCTTTTCCTCTGCTCTAACTCTGTTTCTTTAGTACTTAAACACACATGTTGTTCAAATCCTCAGCTGTAGATGTCAGCTTGGGTGTCACCCTTCTGGCAATGCTCTTTAAAAGCAGTGTAATCCAAATGAAGGATCTGCTGGATGATTTGATGTTGCTTATTTCAAGGATACTGATTTACCTCAGCTATGAATTACTTAGGCTGATCTCTAACCAGAAGCACACTCCTGGGCTGGTTGTTTTTTGTTTAGTTTGTGGTTTTTTGTTTTATTTTCACTAAGTATCACAGGAATGGCCATCAGGAAATCTTTATCCTGTTTTTGAATGTACTATTGGCATATATTGTATATTTTACGTTCCATACGTGTCCATGCCTTGACTTCCCTACATGTACAAAGGGAAGTGTAATGCATCTCCATTGTATACTGGCTTTGAGAGAAGCATGTTTCGAGATGAATAGTGTTGACAATCTTTTATCTTGTTCAAGTCTCCTTTGCATGAAAAATGTGTATAGTTAGCTGCAATATGCCTGGTGCCTAAATATTGTAACATTCTGCAGTAGATTCTTTTTTTAGTTTTGTGAACTCTCATACTTGTTTTGAAATACTTCAGAATAAATGCTTAGCATTTTGCCTAAACTTGGTGTTAGAAATATCTAAACTAAGAAGAGTTCTGTCTACATAATACATGTCAGTATGTTACTGCAAATGTTTTTTGGCTATGTAGAGTGATGCTCTCTAAAGTAAGTAGAGGCTTTTTAAAATATAATGCACTATGTGTCGATGGCTGGTTGTGAAGTTGAAAGTGCTTTATATTTGCAGTCCATGAACTCCTTGGAGATTATCACAGCCTCATTCAAGAGGGTGGAAGCTCTTGTGCCAGGAATCCAGCCACATTTCAGAGGAAATGAACTGGGGAAGGTTTGGCCCACTGTTTCTCATAATTGCTCCTGCAGTCAACCCATCAGTCAGCTTCAGAAGCTATGGGAACTCCCACATTTGAAAAGCTCATTGGACTCTCCAGCTGAGACCTCCTAGGCACATGCATTCACATGTCAGAATTAAAATATAATTTGTTTGGGCTAAACAGGATCTAAATCTTTTCTTTCTCCAGATGGAAGCATTTGTGTAATTAAGCATTTGGCAATGTTGGTATAAGTAACCATGTCCCTTTTGGAATATTTTCAAAACAAATACACAGTAAATATGGATAGGGTGATCCAAAGTCATTGTTTTTTTGGGAGAAGGTTGTTTTTTTCTGGGTTTGTTTTGATTTTAGAGTCTATGCTCCTTAATGTGTGAAAACACAGCCCTCTGTGGTAGTTTCAATCAAGCTTGACATTGGAGTTGATGAAGGATGCTCACGTTATCTATCTTCCACATAGGGATGGCAACTGTTGGCAAACAGAAATATAATAAAAGAGCATGGGGTGAGAAAGCTGTATCTAAGTTTAACCTGGCTAATCCAGTTATACCCAGCCAAGGCCAGGGGACTGAGGTAGATTTGTTGACTTGTCATGATGGGAAGGCTGTATGTAAGCTATGTACAGTGGGAGTGAAAAACGACTGATAATGAGCTTTTCTCATACCCCAAAGGGCTAGCATTTCAGGTCCATTGGTATAAATGGCAGCAGAAGTGAACGGGAGACCTCCAAGTTACATTACCATAGCAAAAAAAGTGTTGTGAAGACCTGAATCCAACTTTATATTGAGAAAACTTTAGCAAAGTTCACTAAAGATTTATCAGTATAAAGTTGGAGTCAGATTTTCACAGATGCCAAATGAAAGAATAGTGAAATAACAGGTACCTTATGGATTTAATGGACTCTGAAACAGAAGTAAAGTTGTTGACATTAAATGTCTAGCATATCTCAGCCCACACTAGACAGAGATAGTTATTTCCTATGTCTCCTAAAATGAGAAAACTGTACAGTATTAAGGCCTTCTGTGTAATGACTGTTGGCATGTTGTGACTTCCAAATGACTATTACTGTAATTTAGTCATTAGATTATTTTAAATGTATTCTGAGATGGACTGTCTGGCTAGGATAAAGTTAGATGTCTTACAGACCGGAATCCACCCTGGCTTTAAATATATTTTGTAGGAAGCCAGGGAAGGGAAGGAGAAAGATGTCAGCATGAAGAGCAGGAGGGATAAATTTGGTAACTGAATTTCACAAAACATTCAGCTTACCATGGCTTTAGGTGGTCTTAGGAATGATGTTCATCATCTCTTAATCAGGCACAGCTAAGCTTCCTTTGAGGAAAAATTTTTGTGCTCCATTTTTTTGGCCTTTGTCTGAGCAGAATCCAGACTCCTGATGTCCAGTCTGGATTTAAAAGCTCATTTTTTCTTCTCACCACTAACTAGTTCTGAGTGTTTTACAAAGCAGTGTTTTGTGGGTTTTATGTTTGTTTTTGTTTTGCCACTGATGATAATTTTTTTCATTTACATCAGAGCTCGATCACCTCACTGCCTAGCAAGCCTCCGTTAGATCTGAAAGCCTCCAACCTGCCCTCGCAGAAATATGAGGTGCAGGGACTTGTGTGGAAGCTCAGCCTGCTTAATCTCACCCTATAATCACTCAAACTTCAGTGTGTTTATTGTCTTAGTTCAGCTTTGAGGCCTGTTGTTTTACCCTGCTTTAAAAGAATCAGCTTTGAAGTTACATGAGACTTCAGTCTTTTAGGTTCAAAAAACATGGAATTGATTTTTGGTTTGATTTTTGTTGTTCCTGAGTCATAAGTCTCTATTGAGCACCAAGTGAATAGAGGGTGAGGAAGGGAAACTATAAAACTGTGATTGCTGTGTCTTTTGACCCAAATAGTGAAATAGCTGATCCCAGGAAAATTTTACTTCAGCTCCTTGGACAGAGATGATTAGATAAACTGAAGATGGAAAGATGGTCTGAAGTGAGCCTGCAAACCTTTTCAGCCTTGTTTTTCATCTTAATTAACTTTTTATTGAAGTCTCACGAGCCTCATGAATTTTCTCTCACATAAAATGGAAAAAGAGTAAGTGAGACAAAACTGGCTTTGAAGTTTCTGAAGGAGACAGTGTAGTTGGAAAATTGGAGAAATTGGTTTTGGCCAATTTTTTCTCCATTACCCCATAACTGCAATCACTTTGTAGCGAGACTTGTTACCCGGGTGTGTCTCTGTCAAGGGCAGGAAGGCAGCTGTACGAATCCTTTCTAGTTGCTTTCTCCACCTGCCAAAGGGCTTTATTTTGCAGGAGGAGAATGTTGAGACAAATGTACAGTGTGTCTGACATAAATCATAGTCTATCTGACACTGAGTTTGATATCTGAAGTATAAAAGCCATTTTCAGGAAATAATGCCAGTTTCTGCATTTCTGGTTAGTGAAAACAATTAACTTCATGCCTCTGAACATATAATTATCTGGATCTCATTTTAAAGGGCTAAATATTGTGAATATTTACAGGCTCTATTTACAGATCAACCATTAACCTCAATGTTTGTGTCTGCTTTGAAAAAAAAAAAAAAAATCCCATTATGTCATCCTAGAGTGAAATAAACCAGAGTGCACCAAAATCTTTGATGCATTATGTACCATGAGAACTATTTTTCTTTGATAGTTAAAAATCTCCATACTTGAGAGGCTTGTGTTGCTGTTAGCACACATGGGTAGCTATGACACTATAGCTCTTGGAAATACACGTCACTTGATAGAATAAAAAAAGGAAAAAATATTTTTTTCTTCCTGGATGTTCTGGATAGTTTGTGGCATTTTACAAAATACCTATTGTAATGGTATTCTGGTGCATGGCCTGCGAGTTCCCCTCATCACTGTATTTGCATGGAAAGGGCAGTGGTAAAGTGAAGTGAGATGTGCATCATGTTGCTTATGAGAAGATCCTGCAGTTCAGGTTTGTTACACATTTGTTTGTTTGTTTGTTTCCTGTAAGGGGACAACTATAAAATAATAGAACTGTTCTCTTTGGTACTGTTTAATGGGAGTTGCACAGACATAGAGGAATTGCAGCAAGGATCGTGTCCAACGTAGTCTTAGGGGATGATGGAGTGGGGCAGATCAGCTGTCATCCTCTTAGAATATTTTCCGTGCTTATGTTTGTGACTACCGACTTTAGAAGACTTGTCTCTGGCATGTTTGTCTTCAAAATAAAGGATGTTTTATAATTCCCAAATTGTAGTGCACCCAGTGCCTGATCCCCCTCTTCTTAATGAGGTCTGTGAGTACCTTGGCAGGGCTTCTCACCAGGTTCCCTGCCTCAATTCTGCTTTCTGGCTTTGAGTGGTTCTGTTTTGAAGAGCTGAACCAAGAAAGCTTTTATTTGCTGCTCTGCTTCCCTTGCTTTATTTTCTTCTGAATTCAGGTCATTCCTACAAGTCTGTCATTAAACTCATCTTGCCCCCACACGCATTTCACAACCAGACTACAGACCTCATGATTCTTTCTTGTCTATTTTTTCTTCAGCTAATTTTTATTTGGAAGGCAATAACAGGAGTTTGGCAGTTGGAGCTACTTTTTAGAAGCCCATGTGTCACACTAACCAGCTGACATTTGTTTTGTAATCTGTGATGATTTTATTGCATGCATTTCCAAGAAGATCATATTGCCACAATCAAATCATGCCATCAGATTTCTAATTTTCTAGTCTCTATAACTGGTTATGACTGTGACAGGAATGTGGAGGAAGGGGACTACATGAATGTCTTGATGAGCAAGTCCTCAGGCAGTGTTCAGGAAGGAGAAGGACTGAGTGTTGCTCTTGTAAAGCTGGATCATAAATCTTGGTTGCCTTAGAGCTACCTTTTTCAAATCTCCCATCCAAGCCAGGAGGGCAAAAATGTGAACCTTGAGTTTTATTCTGGGCTCATTTCTGTTATGGTATCTGGGTTACGCTTCTTTGAAGAATTTTTCTTTCTTGGTTCAACCCTTTGACATTGGTTGTGTTTTCTGTTAGGCTTTTTGTGAAGCTTCTTAGTCTTTTATGTGGCCTTTAATGATTACATATGACATTTTTCTATTTGGGAAACATAAAATGTTCAGATTGATGTTTCATTTCTTATCCATGGTTTCTCCATGGAATGGAACTTTGACAGCAAAAAGCTGAGAACTAAACAATGATTCTGTGATCTTCCCTCTTCTTCATTGGTCATTTTACTTTCTGAAATGATAAGCAATTTGGAGACAAAAAGCACAGCATGTTCAGGTGGAAGGTCTGAGTTTACATCAAAGATTTGTAGTATTTATAGCAACAAATAAACAAATCTTGGAGAGAAAAGCTTGGACCTCAGTAATCTGCCACATGTCAGGCTGTAAACCTCACAGAAGTTTCTTGTATTTTGTAGATAATAAGATACTACAGTGACTCAGGTGTGCTACATTGATCCAAATACCTGTGTAAGTTGTATTCCTTTGCAGATGTGAGAATGCTGGAAGAAAATAAATGGTAGCTTTTTGTAGGTTTGCAAACCCATTTTGCCCTTAGTTACTTTTATCTGTTTCCCATTTGGCTTCAATGGAAGCTGGATGAACATGTGTTAGTAAAATTGTGCCATCTGTATTTGTCAAACCCAGTTGCTAAATCAAACTTCTACATTTGTACTTGCATGTTTCTTACATAAAGAACCTGCTACGTAAAGATGCTGACAATTCTCTTTCTCCTGTTTACTTCAGCTTGTTGGGTTGTTAAAACTGAGTTGTTAAACTACACGAAAGATCAGGTCATGAGCAAGCAGCAGGGATGTACATCAGCTCCAACCTCTCCAAGACTCCCATGAGTAGAATTGCATTTATGGGCTTGTCTGAGGTTCAAGTTGTGAGACTACAAATGTTGCTGTTCAGATGTCCCTAGGCTTGCCTGTGGTTGTCATCTTCCCCTCTGCAGGGATTCAGTCTACTTCAGTGATATATAACCTGATGGAGGTTATTGCATGGAGGAAGGGAACAGCCCCATCTAAGCAAAAGCTGTCAACTGCCTCCCCTCTGGGGACCTATCTAAAGACACTTATGATCATTATTCTCCTGCTCTAATTCCTTTCTATTTTATTTTGCTTCCTCCCTTGCTTTCCCAGAAAATATTGTGGAGAGACTGCTACAGCTATTGATTCCTTTGGTTCATGTTAATGACACAGCTCCTTCCTAAGGTGAGTCTGTATTAGAGTCATTAATCAAATGTCATGAACTATGAGCATACATTCTCTTTTCATTGCCAGGAAGCAGCAATTGGCAGGAGGGTAGCAGTAGTACACCCTGGAGAGAAATTTTTCTTAAAAGTGAAAATGCCATTCTCCCTTCTCATGATAAGAATCGCTGGAGTGCGTATGTGCAACTGTATATAGCCTTTCCTTACAGTAACCATCCCATTTGTAATCCTCTTTGGGCTATAATGCTATGGTAGCTTGGATTGCAATGTACCATTTTTAGTACTTATCACGCAGCAGCAGAGAGCTGGGATTTTTACATTACAAAATAGCCATTGCTACATCAGTGGCTCAGATGACAGTGAGGTACTGTCCGTAAGGTATGATCTTGAGCAATGTCTACTAGCCAGGGTAAAAATCAATCTGACATCTCAAAAAACTAAATGCAGCTGAACAGGCTTGTTAAAATGGGCTATAACAAGTGAAGAAGAACCAGGAAAATACATTTGCTTTCAGGCAGGCTTAATTATCCGGGTTACAGATTAGTGCTAGATTTTAGAGGATAATATCACAATTAAAGCTGAGATAGTACCACAAAATGCGGTGCTTTAGGCAGTCTCTCTTTGTGGGTTACTCTCTAGGTGGCTCCATCAGCTTTATCCCAGGACAGATCCTGGCAATTACACATAGTCCCATATTCAATACTTGACCAGTGTGCTCCTTATTGTTCATTCACTGTTAGTAGTAGCTTGAATGAACAATTTTATTTTACATTTATATTTTGGGAATGACTGTTTGCACAAATATGGGTTTATTTATCAGAGCTGATGTAAGCGTAAGCTTTCTCCTTAAGGGTGATATGCTTTATTCCTGTTCAGCACTAGCCACTTAGTTAAAGAGACTAAAAGAATGTGGTTGGTCATTCTCATTTAAACAAAATGTGAAATCACTAGGGTCCAGAAATTCTCAAGCAATTCTCGCTTTGAGCAGGACTAAGCTTTGAGGCACCAACTCTAAGGGAGCTGCACATCTACAGAGAGGCTTGATGTCAGCATGAGTGGATCTCATTCGCTTAGAAATATGATGGCTCAGGTATTCTTTTCATGGAGTTTGCGTCTCAGAACTGTACAATGGTTTGGAAACTAAAATAGTGCCTTCCCCTCGGGCTAACCTCCAAATAAAATTTTCTCAAAGACCTCCAGTTTCCTCTTGTAGCTAGTGCCATTTGCAAGTATTGCCACTTCCCTTGTGCAAACTGGCAGTCATTGCTGGAAGTGCTGAAGAGGAGCTCAGCTGGGTTGGTGCCAATCTGCTGCTGCAGACTTTTCGTTGACGTACACAAACCAAGACGAAGGCTGCTAAGATGTGAATAAACTCTTCTGACTACTTGCAGAGAAAATGCAGTGGGAGCTCAGGGAAGAAGGGTTGATGGGAGGATTTATTGCAGAAGCACAGTAGGAAGTAGGGGAAAATTTGGAGGTAGCATGAGTTGAACAGTCCGAATTGAGGTGAAGCTAGGCACTATAGAGGGAGATGAGGATTCTCAATATTCTTGGGAAGTCTAGAATTTTCTTGGAGGAGACAGTGTGTATGCACTTGGTGATATATCAGGTATTTAATATTCAAAATTGATACACTTCCTTATGTAGAGTGACACAGAATGAATTGTCTAATTTAGAGAATAGTTGTCTGGAACCCAAACTGGATTTTTTCAGTATGTTGAGTTCAGCTTTGCTAAGCTCACAAGTCCTGGAAGGTGTTTGTTGTGCATTAAATGTGATCTAGGATACAGAGTGGGAAGTGGGGACAAGATAAATTTAAATTGGAGATTAACGTAGATTTCTCTAAGACCAGAGTCTGAAGTGTTGCACAGCTGCAGCTGCAGACAGCTGCAGTGGGCCACAGAGAGAAAAATCCATTCTCTGGAATCAAATTCCAATGGTACCTCATGGAAAGCCCATTGCAGTGAACATAGGCCTTGTTATCAATTTCAGTATACTTTGGATCAAGCTTTTAATTTCTTGGCTTATCTCTCAAATCAGAATTTCTAATGGGTTTAAGTTGTGCTGAACTCGGAGTTTGCATTTGGTGCAGGGTGGTAACTGTCAGCATTGCTTTTTTCATATGTAAATATGTCTAATTTGTAAGATGTTAATCTCTGGAAGCTTTAGCCAGCTGTCTTCAAATGTAGGCTTTTCTTCGAAACTTTTCTGCAGGTGTAGCTAGAGAATACAAATCTGGAGAGTGAGAAAGGGACATCTTAAAATGTATTTTCTCACTCTTATGAGGCAGTAGAACTCTTCTTCACATACAGCTTAATGCATAAGTGCAACTTCTGTCACCATTTAAATGTACGTAGTATGGTATTTTTTTTCTTCCTTGTTTTTGTTGGTGTTTCACATTTGTTTTGTTGCACTTGGATTATCAAGAGAATATAGAGTAACAGAAATATACCATGGGAGAAGAAAAGGAAGCAAAAGTTTAGAAATTAAACACAGTTAAGTTACAGTTATACTACATCTTGTCCATCCTTTTTTAATCAGGAAGGCCAAAGGGATCTAAAAAGGCTACTGCTGGCCCTGATTTTCTGGCTTAGGTTTCTTCCAGCCCTCTAATGGTCTTGCTCTAAACTCCATTGAAATTAGTGGTACTCCCGTACCAACTTCAGAAGTTCAAGTTTTAGACCTGATAAGCATGTAAGAAGGCAGGAAATTTGGTGGTGGAGATATTTTTTTTCTTCTTCAAAGGGCAATGTGGGCATTAAGTCATTTGTAACCAATGAGTCAGGGTTACCTGCCCTGGCTCCCTGTTTCCTTGGAGGTGGTCCATGCAGCAAAGTCTGCACAGGGGCCTGTGACCAGTCCTCAGCTCCTAGCAGCAATAGAGGGAGCATGAATGCTTGGTCTGATGGCAACACTTTGCTAGCTTATCGAGAACAAGTGCTGCAGGTGGAAACTGCAACAGCAAGACATCTATCTGCTCATTTGTCTTTGGTATGAGAGGAAGGAATGAGCAATCAGGTGACTCAAACCTTCACATATTCCTCCTTTTCACCATTAGTAAAGTGATATTGAGTGGAATTTTCCAGTGAGAAATATATATAACACACTGCGTTTTATCTGATCCACAGTCAATCCAGTGTTTTCAGGACACGTTGTACTGTTGTTACCATGCTTGAGTGGCAAATACAGGCAACACTTCTTGATGCCTGGATGCTGGAGGACAAGCAACTCTTCGGGGTGTACACAGTAAGCCTGGTATACTCTGAAGGCACCTGGCTGACTGTATGTATCCTGGACATCTGCTCTCCAAATGTGCCTTAAAAACCTTGGAGGGTCTCCAGTGAACAGCAGCTCAGATTTACAAAGCTGGCACCTTTTAGGCTGCTGGTCATAATGGAAAAATCTCCATCATCACACGCTATGCTCACAAAATGTAAGTGAACTAGGAGAAACCTAGGTGAGCAGTCAGAGGGTTATGGGTGTGGGAAGAGCAGGGATGGTGATGCTGGCTGAGTCCAGAGCCCCAGGTGTGAGTGGTGTAGGATGGAGCAGCTAGGTGGTGGGTGAGGTAATGCCTGGGCAGCTGGTGTCCCAGGTGTATTCATTCATCTTTGCTAAATGCAATTCCATAGAGGAAAGGACAAAACCAAAGTGGTCATCTCTGTGGGGGGTAAAAAAAGCCATAAGATGTGAGACTTGGCTCATCACAGCCTTTTCATTCAGGTGGTCCTGTCAATACAGCTATAGCTGTAAGAGTCCTGTAAGTACTCCAGGAGCTGCAGTTTCTGTCATTTGAAGCACAGAAGTACTTTGATACTTGCCCAGGTATCTCAGTCATAGGATTTTATTTTAAACTTAACAGGGTAAGTGCTTTTGTCTCTGTTAACGATTGCCCCAGATGATAGACTGAAGACATATATGTAGGTCACTAACAAGGAGTGCTATAAGCAAGGCAGTAAATTTGCCTGTTAGGCTACATTGCTGAAAGGACTCTTTTTTAAATGCCTGAAAGGTGTTGCAGAGTAGAATAAGGAAAATCAGGAAAAAAAATTACTATGTTGTGTTTTTACCTGGGGGTCTGAAGAAAGGTGTTCTGAGATTTCCATCAAGATTTTTGATGTCAGAAAATGCAGTCAACCAAATAGGAGAAAAATTCATTTTAACGTATTTTAGATTATCAGGTTTTGTTTTTTTCAATATTCTATACTATGTTTTTATTGTAATGAATGCCAGTTGCTACTTAAAACCTGTTTAGATTTCCTATTTGAGCTGCAAAGCAGTACTTTGATGCTTAACTCAAGACATTCTGTTTGGTGGTGGTTGTACAGCAAAATAAGCTCATCTGATATCGGTATCTTGAAAAATAATAGAATGAAATGGTGGCACAGTCTTAATGTTCCAAAGAGAGCATTCTCCACCATTACATTTTAGAGAATTCAATTTTATGCAAAATTCGGGGGGGGGGGGGGGGGGGGGGCTGATCCAAAAAACCACCACCTTAGCTCTTGTTTTTGATTAGAACAAAGAGAAATTCTGCAACATGAGAATTTCAAGTTTTAAGGGCTACGATGCTATGCTTTCATACTACTTGTGCCATACTGCTGTGTCTTTACAAAGCAATAGGAACACATAGCATAAACTTGAACCAACTGACTTATAACTCTCCTGTGCTTACAATCATCAGCACACAAACTACCTTTGCAGGACTTCCATCGTGGGAAGCACACTAAATGAAAGCTGGTTTTGTTCCAGGGCATTAAGCAGAGGAGAAATTTGAGCCAGGTCTTACATGAGTCGTTGCCTCTCACTATATCTGACAGAAGTCAAATAAAATCACAAACACTCAGACACCATGATTTCCCCCTGAGGTAGTATGTGGATAAGTTTTAACTACTGTCCCCTGAGCACTCTATACTTGACAACAATTTTCATATAATGATATGTCATATCAATTTATTTAGCAGTTGTTATGAACAAATGTTGTGATTCTTATAGTATTGTAATTATATTGCTATTAGCAGTAGTAATTGTAGTCACGATACATCTCCAATAGGTCATGAATGACTTGGCTGGCATATCAGCAGGCTGGAGCTGATCAGCTGCTGGTATTTATTTGCAACACACTTGCCAAATGCCATATCTCTTAGCAGGTGGAGATGCCATGGTTGTTTACACATACAGATGAAATTGCTTACTAAGAAGCAGCAGATATTGCCAGGGGTTTGGGAACAAACCAGGCAGCTGGCAGTGTTTTACCTTCTCCACTCCTGCTCGGTGATCCGGGGCTGACCCCACCAGGGCTGTTCTCAAGCCACCCATGAAACCAGATGTTACATGACCCAAACTTACCTGTTTCTCTATTAACTAGAAATTTCTACAGCAGCTGTGTGCAGTGTGAGACCGCACCAGCAGATGGAGCGGTTACAGTGCATTTTCAGTCTGCTTTGCAATTTCTCATTATTCATAGTGTGCTTTCCCCTGCAGAGCTCTGAAGCTTATTTTTCATTGGGAATCAGCTTTTTGTGGTTAATGGTATTATTGGCTATTGCCTGGCTTAATTCAGCAATCACTGCTGATGTATGAGTGTTTGAGGTTATATTTTTCAGGGTAGTGTCTCAAGGGCTGCATCCTAACAGTGTTTTGTAAAACAGCACAGAGGAGTGGTCCATAGCAATAGAGGTGGAAAAATACTTCATTTCTGTTTAGTGAGCCAGGTAATGTTCATAACAAGTCCTCCATCATTATTCCTGTTTAAAATCCTGAGATACATACCAGATTTAAAGCTTCAGTAGTTTTTGTGTGAGACTTCAGTGAGAAGGCACAGGTTCTAGATAAACTGTAGTGATAACATTTTTGTATGCAAAGTAGTGAAGTACTTTCCTTTTTGGCCTCACAAAAAACAGACGGTCTTTACACACACATACACAAACACACATCTTTTATTTTTCTCCCAGATAAGTCATAAACAAAAGGATCTGTTTTTTCGTATGCATAAGAAATCACACATGCCTATCTGTTGTTAAGCTATACATTGTATTCTAAATACCTTGTTATTCATTGTAACTGAAGAAAATCTGTAGAATAGAAATAAACTGTTTTTCTAAGGTTAGTTATGACTTTTTCTCTTTGGAAAAACGTAGCTTTTTGAAGTTCAAACCTCTTGTAGGAAGGAATGTGCTTTCATTTTTACATTTATTTTGTGAGGACATGGGAAAGTTTCTTCAGACCAGATATTACTCCCAGTGTGAAAGTCAATAGGAGTGACCTGGGATACTAGAAATTTAAGTTCAAGTTCATTCTGCTTGATTGATGACCTAGACCTGAAACTTGAATGTATTTTACCTATTCAAGGCAGGGGTTCTTACATCCTGATTGAGTATCCTACAGCACATATAAAAATATGTGAGCTAACTACGGTGACATACTTCTGATGTAAGTATTCTTGTCTATTTACGTTTGACTTTGCATTGAAAAATGTCTGCAAAATAGCATTGTGAGGTGTCAGTTTATCAACATGCAAGTGAGTAAGAAGGGTTCCCTACTCCAGCTGTTCTTCATACAAGCTTACTGTGTTCATCTTCCCTCAAATGTCCCATATCGGAAAACCTGCAAATTGGCTATTTTGTTAGGAGAAAAACGTAGAAACTGTAATTCAGTTCCCTCAGTTTCTTCATGTGCCAGTTGTCTATTGAAGCTCCCTGGCTGAAATTTTTGTTCATTTAATGTTCCTGCCAAGTTCTTCAAAAATATACTTGGCCTTTCACCATACAAGTGGGACAGAGATACAAGACAGGGAAGCTTAGTCTAACTGTTAAGCTGGACCTGTAAAAAATAGTAGGTTCGTGAAGCACTTGAAGAACAACTGTAGAAAGAGAGGAATCATCACCTTGAAGGCATTTCAGTTTTGAGTGATGTGACTGCTTCTCTCTCCTTCAATGCAGTTTGAGCTAGAGCTGGCCAATACAAATGGAAAAGAAGCTCTAAGTAGCTTAAATAGGATCCCATAGAAAGCATAAATAAAAATCACATCCGCTTCGGATGAAAAATGAATTCTATAACCCAGTTTAGCTTTTGAATCTTCAGACTCTGTTCCAGACATGAGGAAGTGTTTGTATACCTTCCAGCTTTTCTGAGTTTAAGAAAAAAACCCAAACAAATAAAAGAAAACACTGTCTGTAATACTTGTTTCTCCTGTGTCTTTAGACCATGACAGCCACAACAAAATTCTGTTTGAATAATTCTGTAGGGAATAATTAGTTTATTTTAGTGTTTGATCAGAGGAAGCCAACATACAGCCCTATCAAGAACATGAGAATACCTTTAAAAAATGATGTCATTTGTTGATGATGATCTGCAAAGTCTAGAAAGTACTTTTGTCTTATGATGTGATCAACATTAAGACTGTGTTACAGACATAAAGCTAAAACATTTGAAAAACTTTCTACTTTCTACTAAGGCCTCAGATGTTCCTAGTCTAGGGCTAATGTTCTATATAAAAACAGTACAAAAATCTATTTAGAAACTTGATACAGCTTAAACAACTAAGCACTTTAGAGTGAAGAAGCATTCTATGATGGGGATAAAGAACTGGGAATCAATTTACCATACAAAGTGGTTTTTCACCATTTCATTTGGTAACTCTGAAAGGCAAACAGTTGTCATAGAAACAGTAAAATAAGAAATCCATTTGTTGGGCCTGGATGGTGTGCTTCCTTTGAAAATTCAAATAAAGGTTCACTGGATAGGTTTTTGTCAAGTGTGTATCCTGCCAGAACTTTTAGTTTGGAATAATATGTTTCTGGTTGTGTTTCTTTCATTTAAATGGCTCATCCTTTCTGTGCTGGTTGGACTTGCACAGTGTGCTGTTCTAGTTTCTCTGATTTCATGTTGCAACATGTAATCTTAGACATTTTGGACTGTATCTTTCATCCTACATCCCCACATATGAGCTTTTGAAAATTTTCCTGGAAACAAACATGTCAGGAACTCGCAGGATTCATTTTCCTGCTACGTTCTCATCTCCTTTATTAAAGCTGTTGTGCAAATTGAGAGCATGGACTACAGTCAGGCATTGCAAGCTTTTAAGCTTTTAGTTCTCTTTCTTTAAAGGGCTAATAGTTGCATAAACTGCTGTTTCAAGCATCACAGTCTTTGGCCCTGCCTAGTGTGCTGCGAAATAAATGGTGTAGGGATGAATGGAAAGGACACAAAAGAGTAAACTGCATCACTCACTCTAACACAAGACACAAGCTGGGAGTGAGCCTGACATCTGGTTTTAGAAGCGGAATGTTTTCTAGCCCCTGAAAGAAGCAGAGCTAAAGGTACAGGCTCACTGCAATGATAGCATATACACCTTCAAGCTTTCTTTAAAACCAGCTTGGTTTCCATTCCCAGAATTGTGGTTGGAGCTCAATGGAATCTGTTTTACTTTGCCTTTTTGACAAGAGTTCTGTGCTTGCCTGCTCAGACTGTTACTAGTAGTCAGGCCAACTAGTGTAAAGCAAATCAGACCTTCACAAGATGTACTTAAGAAGGTCTCAAAATATGTGTGAGCATGCCTCAAAATATATGTGAGCACACCTCAAAATATATTTGAGCCAGCATATGCTGTGGTCACACATTGACTATCAAAATAAATTACATCGTGAAATATTATAGGTACTTTCAGGGAAAAGATTAACATGGTAGTGGCACCCTGAAAAACTGGGAGTACTAGAAAAGAGCATTTTTAAAAAGGACAGTACACTATGACCTGTAGTTCTAGAAACAGAGCGGATCTGATATAAAATATGTAAGTGTCTGCATCTCTTTTTTCTGAACTGAATTAAAACCCAAGAAGCAGACTTCAGACACAAGCTCCCAGCCGTACAGTAGCATACACAGCACACATCATGCCCTGCAGGTACATGGAGCTCCTGTGACCTCCAGTCTTCCCGCTGTTCGTGGCTGATACATCCAAATATGCCACGATGCATCAGTATAGTTATAATACTCCATATTTGAAAATGAAGCATTTGTAAAATGTCCATTTGTGTTTTCTGCAAGTTTTAAGCAATGGAGAAGAACTGAAGTAAGTCTTTGAAAGTACATAACCGGTTTAGGACTTTCAGTTCTGTTTCCCCAATTCTGAATACAGACAAAAGGGTTGTTGTTCTTTGCTGAAAAGTCGAAATTGAGTCTCTAGTCCCATGTGAAAATTAAAGTCCTGACTCCAGCCTGTATGCATGCTGCACAGATGAATCCTGGGATATCAGAAAACTGACTGAACAAGTGGTTTTGAATTGGTGAATTTAGGACCACTTATAAGACATTGAAGGTAAAATGTTTGACAGAGGTCTTGAAGAGAAAAGAGAGCTTCTGACTGAAAGAAGTCAATCAGGCTTTTACCACTGATTTTAAGGACTCAAAATTTCACACTAAAATGTCCCTCAAACTATGGGAACTACACTTTGGAAAAAAAAAAAACATAAGCCTGTCATTTGAAAAGTAAAATATTTTACCTTCCTGCCAAGCTTTATTTCTGACAGCATTGCAGCATTATATATATATCATATAGACAGGAAAAGATAAGTAAATTTAGTAAGTCTGCTTAAAAAGCTATAATTCCTAGATATGTAGAATAATAATAAAACCTTGAGAGAGTTTCATATTTCTATTTTATGCCCAGTGACTAACAAAAAGGAAATTATTATCATTCCTTTAACTTCAAGTAGAGAATCTCAGCAAAAAATATTAATTCCTCCAGTTTTACAAACACAGATGTATTTCTAGAGCTCTCAATTTTAGAGGATAGTTTGGATGACACAGACTGCTTCACTTCAGAGTGGAATGTGAAAATAGTCCCATAGAGAAGAACGGATGGGTTTGAAGTGGATAAACAAAAAAAATTGTGTCATCTTTCCCAGTATCCAACTGTGTATCTTCACGAGTTTTAAAATGTTCAAAATGTGCTTTTTTCTTTTGGTGTTGGATTCTTCATGGTTCTGGTTCTTGGTATGGTCTGCCCAAGATTAGAGATACTACTGACATGATATTGTAAGAGCCATCCTCCTGACACTTCCTCCCCAAAGAGAACCATAACATCCTTGAGGACTTCTTAAGAAACTTGCTATTGAGAGGATTTCATTCCAACATTTTAGATGAAGGAAATATGAACACAAGTTAGAGAATGCTCTGCATGTCAAGGGTTTTCTTTTTAAGTTTTAAAACTATAAATCTTCTAAAGTTCACCTCTTACTGGTGTACCAATACACTTTCATGAGAGCCACTCTGAATTGCACAGTGAAAATATTCCCCCCTTACTAGGGGACAATGCAGATTAGAATGTTTTCTTTGAAAACAGCTTGTTTCAGGGATACTTAAGGATTAAAACTGTACAAAATCTGGGAAATAAAGATGGCTGAACTATCTGCTGTGCTAACAACAGAGAACAGACAGGTGTAGAGAGAGAGAGAGCGGACAGTGAAACTATATTGCTCCAGGTAAGCATCTGGCCTTTGACATATTACTGATAAACTCTTCTACATCTGTCTTCTGGGAGAATATAGAGACAAAATGCATTTTCTATTCTCCATTTAATATTTTTAGTGTGTGACTTTGAGAATGCTTGTGTGTGTGTGTGTATTTGAGTTTTTTACATTTAACAACTGCAAATATTATTTGAATTTGGAGAATGCTCAGAGGAAGGGCAGTTGACAAATTTTAATCAAGAAACCACTTGCATAACGAATGAAACAATGGAGCAACTGAAGGGAGGCAACACCATCTGGAGAAAAAGATTGATAGCTTATTGAGAAGCCAAGGGTCTGTGAAAAAGAGATGTCTCTAGGCTACATAATTAACTTGGTATTCTATTTCTTTATGGTGTGTGGGTTGTGGGTTAGTTCAGAAACCAATGAAACTCTTGCAATACTCTCTGAAGGGTGGGAAGAGAGATGCACAGAGCTTAAAACAAAGTTGGGCCATTTTCTTTATTTCCATTTCCTGGAAACAAATTTATTTGAATTTCCTGGCAACTGAGTCAACTGAAATAATTTACTTTGTTTAAAGTTTTCATCATCTACATAATTTGACATCTCTCCTGGGTTTGCTGGTTCCAAACAATCCCATGATTTGGCAAATGTCACAGCTGTTCTTCATATTTGTCATAGTCTAGTGACCTGTAACAGCAAGAGGAGACCAAACAGTAATAATTAGGCTATTACAAAACATTTAGTTCTTGAATATATGTCAAGATCACTATTCTTTATGTCCCTATTCAAGTTTTTTTCTCATGTTGATTATTATTTTAATGGGCTGCACTATGCTCTGTGAAACATCTCCATAACATTAGAACTTTGCTTCAGTAGTAGGAGGAAGAGGAGCTGGTGCCATCCAATTATCATTCTGATGTTTGTTTCTCCTTTTTATTAAACTAGAACAGATATTAGCAAGAATAAAATGTTATGTGAGGAATATAGCTAATTTCTATCGAAAGTAACCTAGTCTTTCCATGAACCCAATAAGGAGGTGCTTATGAAATAACATTAATGGTTGGCTTACTGAGTATTTTCTCGCTGCTATTTTCCTGATTTTTGTGAACTCAGTGTTAAATAATAATGCTTTTCTTTCACATGTGATTTCTCCCATCAACTTTTTGCTTTTGATATTTGAAATGCTACATTTGTAATACAACTGCATCTCCCATGGTGAAAGATGAAAAACACATTCTGTGGCTGTAGTGCTGGTCCACACAAAGTGTAGGTGGGTCTTAGGCATATGTTCAGTGTACTGCTTTAATATTTCATTCCATTAAAGTTCATTTGGGGAATTTCTTACATTTGAGCACTGTCCTCAGGTGTCTAGCAGTGATACAGCCTTTAAAGCTACACATAAAGCTGGAAAAACAAAACACACTGAGCGATTGAGGGAAACAGAGGAATAACAGGTTCTTAGAACTACAGTGGGAACTGTTTAGCCATATAAAAATGTGGGAGAATCTGCACTAAGTAACAACTGTTGTATACATTTCTGAAAATATAGACTAAATTGTTTTTGAAGAAAAAACACTTAAATGAGATCACCAGAGTTACAAGCCTGTTAAACAATAAAAATCAGAAGTTTCAGCTGCATTTAATGGAGAGGACATAATTCCCAATTTCTGTGCTGGGTGTGAAATTGCTGTGCTGTGTTAGCATAGAGCTGGTGTAAGATAGTGGAGAATAAGTCTGACAGATTTTACTCAAATTCAATCCATTACTACATGAGAAATAGATCTAACATAAGCCATCAGAAATAAAATCTCTCAGAAATCCCTGAGGCTGTTCAAGCTAGCAGTTCCTTACTAGAAAACACACATTTATTTCCTTCCCAAGCAAATGCAAACTATTAAGGGCTGGTATATTTAACAGTACATCAGGCTGGTGGAGGGCCTCATTCAGGTGAAGCCCAGTTTCACTGTGGGCATTCACTTGTTTGTTAAAAGCACCTTATCTGCACGAGTTGTCATCCATCACTGACGATCTGATAAGAACTCCCTTTCACAGGGAAATGCCACTTTTGTGTTTTGGACTCAGACTTCAGCTCTAACATCTAATACATCAAATCTGTATTTCTCCCCAGCCTGGAGACACTCTCCCTTTATCATCCTGTTGTTAAAACCATCTGTGGCTAATCGTTCCCCACTGCCCTACCCCACTCTTGCAAAAACAGTAAGGGGGTGGGCTGTGTGGGGAAAGCAGTGCTATCTTCTCTTTTTACAAAGCAGATACACTGACAGCTTTCTAGCCATAATAATCAGGTGGTTTTAGTCTGATAAAGAAGACAGGAGCTCTGAATGAGGCCAGTTAGTTAAAAGGGAAAATGGTTTCTGAGTGTGAAGTAACCAGCTGATAATGCAACTCTAACTTCAGGCAAAGCTAAAAGAAGTAAAATCCAAACATACAGGGAAGCTAAGGTGTCCATCTATCTTCATGCATCGTTGTGGTGGGGAGGAGTTGATAGCTCATATTTCTACCTAATTAACTTGGCTATCAAAATAGCAAAACCAGAGAAATTCTGTGAGAGGTTACTGTCATCTGTTTCATAGAATCACAGAACAGTTTGGGTTGGAAGCAACCCTGAAAGGTTACTTAGTCCAACTCCCCCTGCAATGAGCAGGGACATCTTCAACTAGATCAGGTTGCTCAGAGCCCCAACCAGCCTGGCCTTGAATGTCTCCAGGGATGGGGCATCTACCACCTCTTTGGACAACCTGTGCCAGTGTTTCACCACCCTCATTGTAAAATATTTCTTCCTCACGTCCAGCCTGAATCTCCCCTCCTTTAGTTTAAAACCGTTGTTCTATCACTACAGACCCTACTAAAAAGTCTGTCCCCATCCTTCTTATAGGTCCCTTTTAAGTACTGAAAGGCCATACTAAGGCCTCTCTGGAGCCTTCTCTTCTCCAGGCTGAACAACCCCAACTCTCTCAGCCTGTCCTCACAGCAGAGCTGTTCCAGCACTATCATCATTTTTGTGGCCTCCTCTGGCCCATTTCCAACAGGGCCATGTCTTTCCTGTGCTGATGGCTCCAGAGCTGGACACAGAACTCCAGGTGGGATCTCACCAGAGCAGAGCAGAGGGGCAGAATCACCTCCCTTGACCTGCTGGCTGCACTCTCTTTGATGCAGCGTAAGATACAACTGGCCTTCTGGGCTGCAAGTGCACATTACCAGCTCAAGTCCAATCTTTCACCCACCAATGTCCCCAAGTCCTTCTTGGCAGGGCTGCTCTCAATCCCTTCATCCCCCAGCCTGTATTGATACCAGGAGTTGCCCTGACCCAGGTGGAGGACCTTGCACTTGGCCTTCTTGAACTTCATGAGGTTTACATTGGCCCATATCGTGAGCTTGTGCAGGTCCCTCTGGATGGCATTCTGTCCCTCAGGGGTGTCAACCAGCTTGGTGTCATCTGTAAACTTGCTGAGGGTGTGCTCAATCCCGCTATGTCATTGATGAAGATATTAGTACTGGTCACAGTGCAGACCTCAGAGGGACAGCATTCATCCCTGACCTCTGTCTGAATGTGGAGCCATTGATCACTACCTTCTGGATGAGACCACCCAACCAATTCCTCATCCATTGGACAGCCCATCCATCAAATTCATATCTCACCAATTAAGGGAGAAGGATGTTGTGTGGGACTGCGTCAAAGGCCTTACAGAAGTCTAGACAGACAACATCTGTAGTTCTTATCAGCTGAAGTATTCAGTCCATCATAGAAGGCCACTAGATTAGTCAGGCAGGACTTGCCCTTGGTGAAGCCATTCTGTCTGTCCTGATTCACCTCCCTGTCACACATGTGCCTCAGTGTAGCTTCTAGGAGGATCTGTTCTGTGATCTTCCCAGGTACAGAGGTGAGGCTGACATGTAGGTAGTTCCCAGGCTCCTCCTTTCTACCGTTTTTAAAAATGGGTGTGATGTTTCCATTTTTCCACTCACCGAGGACTTAATCTGACTGCCATGACTTTTCAAATACCATGAAGAGTGACTTGGCTTCAGCATAAATACCTCAGTTTAGCCTCAAGAAAAAGTGAAATCTGGCTGGTGGAGGGGAGAAGCATGTGTGTGTAAATGGGAAACACAGAAAAAAAAAAATAAGATATGACAAAATAAGCAATAGAGCACAGCTGGTGCTGGTTTTGATGAAAATAATTAAATGGGAGCAAGGAGCCTTCCTTGCTTCCTTGCCAGCTGCATGTCAGAACCTTTCCATGGCAGAACCTGGCAGCCAAAGGATACTTGTGTAGCTTGCTCACTCACCAAGTATTTTTGCTAAATAAATTAAAATTGTCAGTGATTGCCTTTTAAAATTTAAGTGCTTTTGTTCTGAAAAAAAAAGATCTTTCTGTATAGGTCTTACTTCAACTTCTAAAATGTAGAATACAGATTGTTCCTTTGTTTGAAAGCTCTTAAATACCTTAATATTTAAGAGCGACACACAGGTATAAGTCTCTTCTTTTCTGTTTTTCTTTCTCTTTCTTCCTCCACACATGTGCTGGAAGTAAAATTGCAAAAGGTCCTTATGCAGGCCATACAAGGCAAAGGACAAGTGGCAGGGTTTCAATACTTCCTCCCTACCTCCTCCTTCCCTGCACACCACCCACCCATGCACATGCTTGAGTTTTTTTTGCTCACAAGCCTGTTACAATCTGGTTGTTGCTGAAAATTTAGTTTATTTTTCACATACATCTTCTGAAGATTTTGGGAAGGTACATTCCCCTGTAATTTGCCCAACAGGTGATTTTTGGGTACAGTAGCACCCTAGATCAGAAAGGTGCTGGAAATGAGATCTTTTGTTTAATTTGTGTTATTGTGGTCCGGATCATGATAGATCTTTACATTTTAAACCATTTCAGCCCTTCTACTGTAAATGAAACACTGATTTCCCATTACAGGAAGTCCTGTAGAAAGATGTAATCACACAGTGATTCAAAGATGTTTTGCATGCAAGGTTGCTAGTGACTGAAATGTCAACTCTCCTTAAACCTAAGGAGCTATTTCTAATGCTCAGGTTGCTTCCACATAAAATTTATTCATAAAAATGTTCATACAGGCTGGTCTCAGAGGCAGCCAACACCTCTAAAACGTAAGTGCAAGAAAAATAACTGGCTTAATTAGCAGAATTGCTCTGTGCTTTTCTTTCAAAAAATCTGACAATTACATTGTTATTTTTAGGCAGATAATAAAGTGGAACACTGGGTTAATGAAACCAGCCTGTGCAAGCTGAGCACTATGGAATATTCACTCATATGCCAGCATATGCATGGTAGGCTAAATGTCTGAGGAAACTGCACACAATCCACCTGCTTCTTAACTATGCCTTAGATTTTTGCCTGAGAAGGAAAGCTGGCTCTATTGGCAAAACAGAAGCATAACTGGAAACAATTTATCTTTTAATCCACTCTTTACTTCTTAAATTCCTTGAGTTTATTTTAGAGGTGAGAGCGCACTAATGCCATCATCTGAACCTAAACAGTGTTGAGCTGTAGGAAGGGAGGAATTTGACGTATGCACTGATATTCGCAGTGCTCTTCTGCAAATGGTCTACACTTTTCTTCTGCAGTGCAATTCCGTAGAAGCTTAAAAAAAATATGCCCTGAATTTTGCAGCTCCATTGAGCACACTCTAGTAGGGTACACAAAGTTTATAAGTTTTCTCTCTCTTGTGAATCACAATACCATCAGTGTTGTTGTTTAGGGAAAATAAATGTTGAAAGAGAATCTGTGGTCATAATACTTTTTACAATTGTCAAAGTATCATTTTTGGATATTAGGGACAATATGTATTGATGTTTCTGGACTCAAAGGGTTCCTGCTTTCAAGCAGTTGCTGGTTTTGCCAGTGCAGTTGAAAGGAAACAAACTCATCCCCAAAATACCAAAATACATAGTTAATACTAGAAGTGGTATGCTGAATTAGAGACCATACTGTTTATTATAACATATCGTGATCTATACAGGAGGGAACTTGCAGAGTTGTCCACATCTTCATCAGTTGCTGTTGAACATGGTGGTCTGGATGCAGCCTCTGTTTCAGGAAGCCTTTAAATTGCCAGAGGCTTGCAGATCCCATGAGGGAGAGAAGCACTCTGCTCTACATCTTTCCCTCCTCCCTGAGCATCCTCCCTCCCAGCTGTGGTCAAGGACTTCCTTGCCTCAATTGGATTGTTGTGATTTCTGGCTGATGAGGAAAGAGCCATCTGAGATTACTGTGAAGCACTGACTTTAATGAGACGGTTCATATGCTGGAAACGAAACATATACTGAGGACTTTGCTGAACTTGACTGCATGTGGCACAGCAAGTGGCTGTTGGGTTAGGGAAGCATTTACATGAGTGGCAGAAGAGAGCTTTCTGTGCAGATCCTCCATCTCTCAAGGCCTAGTATGGATGAATTAGAGACTCTAGAGAAAACAGAAAATCTTTTGTATTAAATACTTTTCTTTTTCTTTTCCTCCTAGAATGAACAGATTAAGGGTTGATTAATTCATGCTGATTGTCAGCCTAATGAAGACTATAAAGATCACAGGGAAAAACTGAGCTCTTTCTGACTTATGGGGTCTGATTAGAGCAGTCATCTGGAAAGCATAAGCTACAATGATACTTTTCTATTTCCAAGAACAGATTAATAACTAAATTGGTTGTTCTGTTATAGCCTTTTTAAACAGCTACACTTTGTCTCCAGTTATTATGCTGTAGGTATTGTATGACTGTAATTTCAAAGGCTGCTGTTCAGTCTAAAGAGCAGCACGTATTCAGACCTTTTTCCTGTTGGAAATGGCACTTATTAGCCCCTGGGTGAAGGTGACATCAGAAGCAGCTACAGCCACTCAGTAGCATGGGGTAAGATTTGGAGAAGTAGAAGAGTAGCTGGAGGGAGCTGGGGTTGTTCTTCATACCCCATAGGAGGGCCAGAGATCCTTACCCCTACCAAGGTCTCCTGTATTCCAAAGCAGGACACACCACCTAATATTTCCCATTATTTCCTCTTGGCTCTCAACAGTCTCCTGCCTCAGACAACTGATAAATTTCCCTGTGCCTGAGACATAGCCATGGAGTAGTTGTAGGATGATTACATTCACTCCCCCCAACCCACCCCATTTGTTTGCCGGAGAGGTTGTTTTCTTCTAAATCTTCATCATAATATTAGAGCTTCATTTCTGTACTATGTGTGAGCCCAGCTGAATGTTATTGATGATTTCTACTTTCAGCATCGTTGTAACTGTGTTTTAGTGACATCAACAGACAGAAGCAAACCAAAAATACGCTTTCCAGTTCTGTTGCTCAGTGGAGTTCCCACTCTAGCCTATATGAATATTTGCCATAATTAAGACTTTAGGTTGCTAACACTTATCCCTGATGTGCTACCAAAGGAACATAATATATGGTTTGAAGTTTAGATTTAACAGGTTTTGATTAAACAGGTAACTTTTAAGGGTATTTCTGATTCTTTTGACAGTCAGAAACGATACTTTGTCTACTTGTTTTCCTGCGCTTCTGAAATTTGTTAGAAATTCTGTATCTTTCCATCTATGACCTGATTTAGCTGCCGGGGAAGTTGGCAGGAGTTTTTCCACTGCCTTCATCCAAAACCAGATCAGGCCACTAGAGAACAAATGATGAATTACATTCATAAGCTGGAGGTTACCACAGGCATTGATCAATACACACACAAATTTTTGCTTAGGCAGAGTCCGTAGTTTGGCATCTTTCCCTCAGTAATATCAGGATGCCCTCCGCAGTATAATGAAAGATGCATATCTAAAGCGACACTGGATTTCACTCTTCCTCTGTGGCTTTATTTGGGGCAAGTGTTGGGACTTTGTCGAGGGAATTGCTGGGAAAGGTACATTGCTTCAGGGGTGCCTGGCCATGAACAGCAGCATTTCTTACTATAGATTCTTTTCCTTATATTTTAAGGCCACCAAGTTCATTGAACTGCCTTATGTTGTTTTAAAAATATTATTTTTAAATTGCTCCTGGTAACAAAAGCTGAAAATTTTGGCACGGGGATATCATATTTTTGCACCAAAAATAATTTAGTTTTTCAGTAAAATAGTGTGTTTAGATAGGTTTGCAAAAGCACATAATTTTAGAATTCTTTACCAAAACAGAATATTTTTCAGTTTAAATACATCTTTTCAGATCTTTCAAACTGTAAAGTTTTCTTTAACCTATTAAGATGAACTATTAAATGTTTTTCAACTTCAAAGAGTAAAAATATCATTGAATATATAAAGTGAGATTCTTTTTTAGACTAAAAGCATGACTATTATCTTTCTTTTCCCAGGGAACATTTTCCCCATTATCTGCCTTGACAAACAACTAGTCTCACTAATAAATAATTCAGCAGCAAGAGACTCTGGGTCTGTCTGTATAAAATTATGGCATACATTAGCTGATGCTCTCACTAGGCAGGAGGTTCTGGGAGATTTAGCCTTGATGAAATGGCATTGCTAAATCCCTGGATGTCCCCTTAAAAACTGTCCCCTAAATTTTTGCAGTTAGAAACTGACAGCTGCACTGGAAAAACAAGGCCTAAAATAAAAGTTTTGCTTTGCGCCTCCCCCCTCCCACAGTTTTTTCTTCCAGAACCTGTTAAGATTGTCTGAATATCATGTTTTTTAGAATTATCTGTTTCAAGAGAATTGAGATATCGTTTTTAAATTGTTTGTGTGGTTTTTCTTTTGCCTTGCTAAAATAAATATTTTAAGTGCCTGGCAGGTGAAAAGGGGAAGCAATAAACAGTCTCATCACTGAAAGAGAATCTGTATACTCTGTGCCTGAACTCTTAAATTGTGTGTGGGTACAGCATATTCAACATAAATTCTTGAAAGCTTGAGGGTCATACTAATTTCAAGTGAAGTCTTTATCTCAAGGATCCTTCTTTCAGTTGTGAAGATATCACTTAAGGGATGAAAGGGCTGAAAATCATTAGTACTGTGCTTTCACATGCACTACCTCTGGGTTTGCTATTTAAAGGACCAATTCTGTGGCAGCAGTGGCACTGGTGCAGGTAGTCCGAGTAGAAGCCAACTCTTAGAGGTACCCTGCCTTTCAGGGCGTCCTGCTCCCTCCACTTGTGTACCTTCACAGGTAGATGAGGTTCTCAGGGACAGTTTAGTGACAGTGCCAGGTTAGCGTTTGAACTCAGTGATCTTAAAGGTCTTTTCCAACCAAAATGATTCTATGATTTCATCTTAGGCCTCTGCCTCCTGTGCTGTGTAACTTGCCAGAAGGTTTGAAACATGAGGGCTTCATAGTAATTTAGAAGTGATGAAAGCTGTCATACAAAACTACTGCCATTTAGAAAAGACCGAGTTTTTAGTAGTAGTCTTATCTTTAAAAGATAAAACATCAGCAAAGATGTGAGGAGGTATTTTCCCTGAAAGTAGCATCTCAAGCTTTGCGAAACTGTGAAGTCAGAGTACAAATTGGTGTATACAGCGTCTGGCCTCAGAATAGGATGTTTAATAGGATCAATTTTTATTCTGGACTGGGTGTGGGGGGAGGGAGGCATGTTGCAGCATCACATAGAAATATTAGTCATAACCAAGACTGTATCTGTCCATAGACCTACAATTTTAACATTGTACAAGCAAGATATATGGAGAGTGGGTAGGGAAAGATTTTGGGAAATATTTTATTGCTTTTTAAATAATTATTTTTTTTAACAGATTGAAAACTGTAGAGAATAATGTCATTTAAACAAGGTCACACAGGAAAATTGAGGAAGGCTCAAATATTCCCTCCCTGAACTCACCTTCTTATTCAACCAGTCTCTTTCACTTCGCTGGTTCTGAGAAAGACTGACTTTTAGTAAATACACTGCTTCACTGTTACGGGAGGACACCAGGGGAAGAGACAAGTTTAGGCACAGGGTTTGGCTGCCCAGCCTGTTGGTAGACCTTTTCATTTTGAGAGAAAGAAGTTAACCAGGCAACTCTAGTCATCTAGGAGCTCTGAAGCACCTGAACCCAGTCAAAACTACTCATTAGTGATTGTTGTAGACAATGGAAGTTTCCACCAGTCTTTCCATGTTTAGAGGGATCAGAATAATTAGTGCAAAGAAGACAAATCTTGTAGTGGAAATACCCTTGTTCTGGCAAAGAAGGGTTATGGGTAGTGAGGTTTTCACAGACACATTGCTTGCTCCCACTTACTTCACTTTGCCTTTCTTTTTTTTCTTTTTTTTTTAGAGTCTAATTATCAGTCACTTGAATTAATTCTCAGTGTCAACTGCAAAAATATCTGAAAGTCTTTAGCATATAGACTGAGCAGGAGGCCAAAGAACTCATGAGGTTCTCCTATTCAGTTTTCAAATGAGCATATCTTTTGAAATTAGCAGTTGGAAATATTCTGGAGCATGTAATCTCTCAGAGAGAGATAGTGGTATAAAGGGGTCAGAAAACCTTAGAACTTGTTCATGTTTTGATTTTCTGGGGCATGCAGACCTTGCCAGGAGCATTCCTTCAACTCCAAAAAATATTAATTGTATGAAAGGCTAAAGCAAAATCAACTAGATCAGTATTTAGTTTCAATTTAAACTTTCTCTTGACACAGAAGTGTTGCACATTGCTTTTTTCTTTTGTTCTACATCCAAAAGTTAGTTTTATCTGTTCTGGTTACTGTGCAAGGATCTAGGGAGTTCTGTGCTCTTTCTGCAAAGACACTCTAAGGTAGAAAAACACTGTTTCTTCCACAAATAATCACACGTGTGTGATGTCTATTTCCTGTGCTACAGAAATCAGTGAAAATATCTTGTTCTAATGCTCATTGTAGGGAAAGAGAAAGGGGACAAAGAAAGGATAAAGAAAAGCTGCTATGAGCAGAATAATGTTTTGCAGAGTCAAGGTTTGAAATTAGCCGTGATTACAAGTTTTGAGGGCAACTGTTATGTCTAAGCAGATATTGAAGTGAGAATTTTCAGTCACTGTAGTTACTTAGATGCTGAAGAAAAATTGATTCTCAATAATAGGAGCTCAAAAGCACTTTACCAAATCACTGATAGATGTATAAGCTGCAGACTGAATGAACACAGCAAGGAAAAATTACGAGAGAATGTCCCATAGCAACAAAGTCTATTAGTTTGCCCTTTCTATTGGGAAAGATATATTCTTTCCAAAGTCATAAAAATAGAACCTTAAAACATCATCTGTTTTCCTAGCTGGGATAAAATCCCATATATGTACAACCTTCAGCTCCGATTTTGCGCAAAGCATTCAATATTTATTATTTATTTGCTCTTATATTTTATTATTATTAATGGAAGGGCCCAAAAATATAATCAGAACTTAGAGACCTAATATGCCTGATAGTATAGAAATAGCATAGGATATCTGTCTTGCACCAGAAGATTTACAATAAAAGACATTAATGTACGTAGTTATGCCCATGTATCTAGTTGCCACCTTGAACCTCTTACAATGTTTAACTAATAAATAACCAAGCTAGTTACCTCAGAGATTTATACACTATATCTGAACTGATGATCTAAAAGCAAGACTGAATTTCTGGGTTCAGGAGTTTGCCCATGTCTCATCCTGACCCACTATCAGAGCAGGACCAGCAGTGTGCCAGCCAGCCTCTCTAAGAGCTTGGCACACAGGCCAAAAAGGAGCCCAGATATTTTTTTCGGCCACATTCTAGGTCTGGACCCATTTTTGGGTGAAACCCTAAACTGAGCCCTAAATTATTTCCCAAAAATATTCTGAAAAGCAATATCCTTAGGATTCTGGTATACTCCACTACTCCATTTCTAGCTTTCCAGAACTGGAGTCAAAAGTTTTCATTTAGAAACAATACAGTTTTCAGTTTTTGTTTTGCTTTTTAAAGGCAAAAAAACCCTAGTAATTTCATTTAAATAATCACTAATATTTTAACCCTGACTATGAGGTTTGTTAATGAAAAATGTTCATCTTGAAAGTTTTTGGAAGGGTGTTTTTATTAAACTTCTATGCAAAGTCTGTCAAATTTTATCATATGCAATAGGATGTTTTGGGTGCTGTTTGTTTTTCTCCTATTTGCCTTCCCCTAATTATCCATTCCCTTTACTCCATTTGCTTCTCTTTAAAATATAGAGAAATCAGTGCTCTCGAAGGGAAAAGGGAAAAAAAACAAGATCGTCATCCTCTCCACAAGTCCCTTCCTTTATAGAGGGCTGTGGATCGTCCTTGCCACCCTCCAGTCTTGCTACTCTCTTCTGGTTGTTGAGTGGCAAAAAGCACAGCCCTGGGAAGTGAGCTGTCATATAATCCATGTAGCCAGAGCCCGCTGCAACCTTCTGAAAGAAAGCAATTTGAAGAGTAATAGCAAAAGTTAATGCTTGCCTTTTCTGAAAACTCTCTGCCATACCCGGTATCCTCAGTGGAAAGAATAAAGAGCATAGAAACTAAATTACCTCTTCGCAAACATGAAAGGTTGAGCTGACCTCTACAGGAGAACTTCTGCAACCTGTAAGACCCTGGAGGACCAGCTGGCCGTGCTTTGTTAACTGTGAAGGTACATCATTGTCAAAAATCATCCTTGGCTGTAATTTACAGCTGGAAAACTTATACTGAGCCATATGCCAGAAGGAATGGGAGTGGGCTGAAAATGCAGTTCTCAAAGAGAAAGGTTTAACTCTGAAGTAGTGATATCAGGTCAAGATAGCTTTATCCTCTTCAGACTAATTTCAAAGTATTTTAAAAACAGAAAGTGTGAGGTTTGAAAAAATTTTTTGCTTGCTTGCTCAGTAGGTTATGTTGGTTGATTATGGAAGGAACCCTGGTAGAGCGACTCTTTTACAGGTGCTATGGTGTTTATTGTCTGGATTTGTCAGGGAGGCAAGACTACCCTCTTAGTCTCTTATGGGAACAAAAATATTAAGAAAACTATTTTTTAAAAGCTAAAGCTTAATAGAAATATATTGAAAAGCATGTTTGGACACTGTTTAGAAGGTACAGTTGTGACCCTTCACAAAGGCAAAGTAAGGATATAAGAGGGATTGCCTTACAAATAATTAATAAAGAATTTAAATGTAACTTTAATCTGTACATGAAGCTTCCAGTAAGGATTACAAAGGTCAGTGCTTAGGGAATCTTAGAGCAGGCACACAGCTCCCTAGAGGTGTCGTTGTGTTCAGTTGGTTGGTGATTGTTATTGTTTTGAGTTTTTTTCTTAAAAAAGAGGGTGTCAGAAATGCATGAAATTTCCATTACAGTAATGACTAATAAGTGACCTAGGCTCTATTATTCAGAAATTGAATGTGCAGTACAGTTCTTTCACACACTAATTTTCATGTTATTGCTATTGTTATAGCAAACACAAATAGGCAAAACAATAGCATAAAATTAAATTAGCCTTGATAAATGCATTGTGCAACGTGTGGCAGTGGAAAAAGTATTTTGGATGAGACTAAACCTCCTGATCTGCCTTTATAAATTGAGGCTGAAATATTATCTAAGCCTTTTCTCAATAACTGCAATTAAAAAAGCCTTGTCATTCTGGCAAAGTCTCTCTCCCTAAGATCCAGATCACCTGAAGCTGTGTGCCTCCACTCAGTCAAAATGGACAGAAAAGAGAAGATCCTTGATTTTTTAAAAAATCCTTCATCTGGTGCCTTAAGAGATGGAAATGTCCTGTTGACTCTTCCTTTTTGAGGACCGCTTCTGCCAAAAGCAGGAAGGATGCTCAAAAGTTATTAACCTCATATCAAGCCTTTTAAAGGCAAATTGCACATCTACATTAAATTCCCTGAAAGACTAGTTGTAGTTCTTGTTCCTCCTGTGGCGCAGAAGGACTGAAGCTCTCGCAACCACCATCAGGTGCTTTGGTTTGTGCTTCCACAAATAATACCTAAATCTTCAAGGTAAATCTGAGGGACCTCCTTTTAGTTTCACATTTAATCTGGAAGTACCCAAACTTTTACAATGGAAGGTAGTTAAAGTTGTGCCACTAGGGGGGTATATCTCTGGCAGTTAAGCTCTGATCTGTGCTTTCCTCTTACATCTCCTGCACATCTGCATGGACTGGCTACCTTCTGAGTGCATCCACTAAGATGTCCTACACAAAACAGAGCACCAGGCAATGCTGCTGTTGTCTTCTGCCTGGGCACTTGTTTGGATCTGGTTTCTCCCTGTCGGAGGGGATATGCATTAGATTCTCCTGTCTCTTTGCTCTGGTGGCCAGACAGTGGCACATCTGAGACAAAGCTGCTTAACTATTTCACTTCTAGAGCATGAGTGAATCCTTACCAGGACAGTGTGCCAGTTTCTGAAGGTGTTTAACTCTACTCACATGTTGCCTATGGAAACTGAGCACGACTCAGTGCTGTAAATTCTGTCCTTTCTTTCAGGTTGCCTGATACCTGGCAGTAATACTAGCCAAAAAAGCCCTACAAATTTTTTGTCTGGAAACTTTGTTTGGCAATGGAGCAAGTATTTGTAGCCAGTGATAATAAACCAAAGAATTGTTAGGATTTTGTTAGAAGGGCTAAGATATCCAAGATTTCTTTTATCGCTCCTCCACAAATTACATTTGACACACGTTCATTGCTTCACATGGGACCCAGGGTAGATATCTTGTATTTGGACACAGTACCTTTTTTCCTTTCCCTTTGTCTTCCTTTTGATAAGGGGGGAAGTGTATCAAACATGGAAGATATAGGAAATGCGTGACATAAGTGTGGGGCTTATAGAGTGTTCCCTCTCAGAAGCAGCAACAGGTCCAAGATACAGACATAGGCATTGGCACTGATACATGGATGAGGAAGAGGTAGGATTTGAGAAATAGTAAAGGTTTATGTAGCAGCGCTCCTTCTGGAGTTCTCTGCTGTCTTGAAGACACTAATAACCCGCAGGGAAGAATTTAAGTACAAGTGAGTTATTCTGAAGGAAAAAACAAACAAACAAAAACTACCCAGAAATTTAAAAGTATATATCAGAAACAGTAAAAAATTGAGTATGTTGATCTGAGCTATCATGGAACTCAGTAAGAGTAAGATGTCAGGAACTTCTTCATTTGATCATTGCTGTCTAGAGAATTTATGTGATTAGCAACACAAATCTGGTGTATACAGAACTTTGTAAATTGACTCAGCTGTGGAGATGAGTGAAGCTATTTGAGATTATCAGTATCATGTTAGGCAAGTTAATGTCACCGTTTTAACGCAGATCAACTCTGCCCTGAAAACACACCAAGAGCTGACTTGCTGCATGCACAGTGTGGTGTGTGGCCTTTGCTTGCTGCATGATGACTTTGTCGATCACAGAGGCAGCAGCTGAAGCTCTTCCTGCATGTGCTCAGAGGGTCTCCCTGGTGCTGTGGGAAAATTCTGTGCTGATGGTGGGTACCATTTTAAGCAAAACAATTGATGTCTAACATCAGACTACACTGAGGAGATGAGTCTTATTGAAGTTTGGGTTACTTTTGAGTCCAGCAGTACAGCCTTTGATACTGCACATGCAGGAGGAACTGTTGCCATTGACTAGAAAGCATGTCCTCTAGGAAACTGCCACTGGGATTTATTCAATGGGGCTTTTTAGCCCCAAAGCTGGGGCTTTAGAGTTTGAGGTTTTCAATAGTGGGGGAGCCCATCTGAGTGGTCTCACTTGCCTAAGGAAGGATCCATTTCTGCTGTTGCCTAGGTCAATAAGAGCCTGGAGAAGCCAGGATTTGCTCACTAAGATACTATAGATTTGCCTAGTACAGCATCCTGCTGGAAACAACCTGCAGCCCAGAATGAAATTTATCTCATCCTGATGTTGTGAAGATGTGTCTATTGTTGTTAAAGATTATCATTAGGCACATTGGAGTCTTTTGTTTAGCACCATGATGGCCACATCCATGGCACAGAGGGAATAGATCAATCAGCAGTGGCATCCAAATACATGCAAAAACCATTGGAGAGTCCCCTTGCCTGATGTATTGACAGCAGACTCTTGATGTTTACCACATCATCCAGATGCAAGATGAAAAGATGTGAGCACAAGATGCAGGCTGAGTGGGCAGAGGGCCTTGCAGAGCAGGGACTGGCTCTCCTTAGAAGCTCACAAGTGAGCATCAAGGAGAAGATAATGTTTAGGCATGTTAGCAAAGGAAGGTTTGCCTGTTGCTTCCTTAGCCAGGTAGCAGCCATCTGAAACACCCCTCCAGGGCGGAGAAACTAAAGGAATCTAGAGGGGAAAACTAAATCCTTAGGTTCCAAAGGGATTTTCCCTATGGGGCTGAGAGTGACTCTGAGGATTACAAACTACAGAGGCAAGCAAGCCATGGGAAGCAGAAAATCACACAGAGATTTTGTGAATGGAGAATTGAAAGGAAAACTGGGAGATCTTATAGATTAAGAATGAACAAAGGAGTGTGCTGCTACTGATGGAGCTCCAGTTTAGGCTACTTCAAAAGGAAAATTTCTGGTTGAATTAACAATTGTGTCTGCATTTATTACATATTTATCTTCCTATTTTACATGTTCACTTTCTTTTTTTACTCTGTGTTCTGTCTTTGATTCAAGCCATTTACTGCTGCCATCATTTTTTAATGTGTCAGCCCACTGTGAGCAAGCATAATGGAAACTGGTCAATGTGTGTTAATTGTAAGTCTCTCTACATTAGCCACAGGTATGGCTCACACATGTAAACAAAATGAATGACAGGTTTCTGGAAACAGCGCTCTAACCATCATGCAGTTTGTTGCTTTTTATAGTTTTTAAATAAAGGTGGCAAAATTGGCTCCCTTGATTAAAATAACTTTTGCTAATAACTTACTAGGTCTATTGTAATTTCCAAGCAAATTAAGGACTTTTAAAGTGTAAAAATATGGAGTATGACAGTAAGTTGAAATATTAGTAAAACTGTTGGGAAATTTTGGTAGTCTGTGCTTGTGAATTCTAATGTCTGGCATCAAACAGCTCTTCAGTAGAGTTCTAACGCATCTTTTATGTTCAGTTTTATGACATGCACCAGGCAACGCCAAAATGTGTACCTGACTGCAGATGTGCTGAGCAGAGCTAAAGAACTTTGATAAATATATGTTTAATGTACTTGAAAATTTAAGAACATTTTGGGAGCACAGTAAAAATAAAACATTTGCGCCATGACATTTAACTGAGTACAAACAAGAAATTACAAAAACAAGACATATTCATTGTTTCTCACAGAATAAGGAAAGAAGAAATGTATGGTCTTTATTCTTCTACGTTCTTTTTACTACAGTCATATTTTCATTGTGAATATACAGCCTAGGTGCTGACTTTCTGAGTATGGAGAACATACCTAAAAATAATTGTGATGGTGTTCCAGTTCAAGTGTTTTTAGAATTTGACCCAAATACGTATTCCTTGAAAGATATATCCAGATTACAGGAGTAAGAGAACTGAAAACATATGTTTGGGAAATTTCGTCTTCAAAAGATAGGGACAGCCTTTGCTAAATCCCATTTCTCAGGCGTGTAAAAACTGCATCCTTTCTGTTTTGTAATTTGCATAATAGAGAAGGAGCTGAAAATTGGTCTTTGTCTGTGAAAGGAGTAACTGATTTTTAAGCTGTGTGGCATTAAACTCAGTCATTCTTTTGCACATTTTCTGCTGTGTAATTTAACTGAGAAATTTGTCTCAAAGTCAACCAAGACCTTGGAGGTCTAGGTAACAGGTATCAGGCCATAGGTGCTGCCATAAACAAATAGTAATGTAAATGTCATACTTGTTTAAGAGAGACTAACCTCACTTTACTTGCTCTTTGATATTAACTTGTCTGCTTGTCTGTTTTTCTCTAACTTGTATACTGGGAGGGATGTGGGAGCACAAATTAGGTACCGATACTCCACATTGTGTAAAGCTATTTTCTTGACTGAGTCCTAGGCACTGTTCCTGGACCTTAGTAGCATCAATGGGAACTATGCAGACAAACTGAGGCTTACAATGGCTGGAAAGATCAGAGGATATTTGTTTACAAATATTACCTGACAGCATTTCATCAGATATGAATTGTTTTTAAAAATTATTATTATTTAGTCATTAAAAGGACCATTAATCTCTTAATAATTAAATTGCTTGGTTTTCCCACTGCACACAGACCCACCAACTCCTCCTGTACCGTGAAGAATGATGTAGATCAAAAAATGATATGAATAAAAGAAAATCTATGTAAATCTATTAGTTAACATTTATTTCAGCAGCTGTTCATACTGAGAATGGGAGTATACTGGCAGTGACTGGAGAAACCACTTCTCAGTATTTATCTTGTAGTTATAGACTCTCATAAATTTTTAAGATCTGTGATGAGAGTGTTCAGGGCTCTTGTCTCTCAGTTATTAGCATGGCTGGCGCATGCTTTGGAAATCACTAAATAAGATGTCAGGTGCTTGCTGCTGGTTTAATCTTTTCTCCAGCTGAAAAACCTCCAAATTTAATGTATAATGAAGAAGGTTTAAAACTCCATTTCTTCCTTTCTCTGGGGAGGTGCCCTTAATAGTTTTAGTTGTTTGTCTTTGATATCCTGTTCACTTTCTGACAGTAAAGGTGGTTTGAAATGCCTTTGGAATTGTCTGAGGCAAGCTTGTTATACTCACTGCTGTGTTTTGTTGGCTGGAGACCACTTATTTTTACCACCACCACTGTTCCTGAGAGATTTTTGAGAACAGTGTCAGTGTTAGTATGCATAGTCATTGAAGAAAAAACCTGGTAGTTTCTGTAAAACTTAGGCAAGCCATGTAGAAATACATCATAACTTTCAAAAATCTCAGACATTTGCTTTTAAATTTCACTCTTGATATGACCAGTTACAAATTTCGTGGCATATTGCTGCTTGGTGAATTTTTCCAGGTATGAAGCCTCCTGACGCATTAGCTGTGCCTGAATGATGCATGCCTTCAATCAAGCCCTTAAGCTGAGGGGAGAGGGATCTCCTAGTTTTCCTGTTTATTTCTTTGTGGCATGCAAACCACAGCCTGCCTCAACTCCTGTGCTGTTGTCTTGACTGCCTGCTTTGGCCGATAGCATTAGCTGACCTCTATGCACAACATGGAAACAATATAATATATGCTGTGTTTTTGAAGGATGAACTAAAAGCTTTTTCTACAGCTACTGTGTTGCGGTATGATATACTCATGAATGAGTAACTAAAAGCTGTTGGAAAGCAATATTATGTAATTTAAAATCTCCTTTGCAAATACATTTGTAGAGCAGAAAGATGAGAAAGTGACTTGATTCAGCTGCTTGTAATGTAAAGTGTCTTCATGGCATCTTTGGGGTTACAGCATATACAGTGGGTTATTACACATGCAAATTGAGTGCCTAAGCAATTCTTTCTTTCTATCCTTCTTACTGTCAATTAGTAGGCAATCTTTTACATGAGTCCTATGTTAAACAATTACTTTGCCACTTCCCTTTTCTTTCATAGTCTTGGTTATTTCAATTCCAAGCAACTACAATAATTTAGAAACTACAGTAATGGATTTATAGCAACTAAAATGATGATAATAATGTAATTGTAGAAATGGAATGGAACATCAGAAAGTTCATATTCTTGCCCTATTTTGACTTAACTCAGGTAAACACTCTGACCTTTATTCCTATTTGAAATTGATACATATGTAGGTAAGATGCCTCAACAACTAAGTGATCTTGTTACCAAAAAAACCCAGAGTAAATGCAGAGTTCCTTTTTGCAGAAATACATGTCCAAAAGTCCTTTGTGGAAGGATGAGAACTGTATTGCAAAATTCTCTGCACAGTGAAAATAGTCTAATGTTCTAATATATTTAAAAGCTCTAATACTTGTCTTGATTTTTAGAACATAATTTAAGTCTGCATTTTTGTTTTATAAGGTGTGAGGAGAACAGAACCACAGGGCTGTTGCAAGTCAGAGTAGAGTGGCAGAGAAACTTTGGTTGTGTCTGAGAAGAAACCACTTGAAATCCTGAAGCAAAGGTGTCTCCAGAGGCCTGTAAACGTAGTTAGTCCCAAGACTTTTCTTCTTGTGGTATGATGGCACGTCCCAGAATGTTCCTCTCTCCAAGTTAATACAGAAATGAGGATGTGTTTCTTAGCAAAAGCTGTTCCAACATATGCTTCTCCCTTGGATTTATCCTTGGCTACATTGTCAAAAGGATGGTGGTTCTCATACAAGGGATGCTCCCGTGGTTGCGGGATAGCTGCTGTTATTTTGTGCTATACCACGACAGCCATGGTAAAAGCACATCCAATGCTGTGGATGGCTAAAGTGTGTAACCACTTGTAAGCATGCTTTTAGCTGCATTACTTCTCTAAGGTGATCAAGAGAGAACCCCTGGTGAGACAGGCAACCTGTGGCAATGGACACAGAAGTGAGATTTTCCCCATCCCCTCTCTCTTTTTGACCTACCTTCATGAGGAAACCCAAGAGGTTTCCACAGGCCATAGCTAGGGGGATCAGGGTGAAGATATGGCCCTCCCTCTGACAGAAAGACCACCAATCTGGCCTAGCACAGAGCAAGAGGAGGACACGTCCATCTCTCTCTGGCTGCACACCATGGCTGGCTGCATAGTGTTCTTATGGGGACATTTGAGAGGACTTCTCAGGTCCCTGGTTCAAGTGTCTG
This sequence comes from Nesoenas mayeri, assembly GCF_963082525.1. Classification (NCBI taxonomy): domain Eukaryota; kingdom Metazoa; phylum Chordata; class Aves; order Columbiformes; family Columbidae; genus Nesoenas; species Nesoenas mayeri. Next base: position 113,055,193 of record NC_137543.1, read on the forward strand.
ATGCCTGTACCCATAGTGGGCTGAAATGTGGGTACACACCATGCCCTTTCTCTTGCAAGCTGTTGCTTTTGTGACATGGACGGAAAGCTGGCACCGCGAATGTTTGTTCTGTGTCTGAAGGCAGAGATGGTGCTGGCACAGGGAAAAGGTGCTGTCAGGCCCCCCTGCAGGAACAAGCAGATGTGAAATAACATTTTCCAAGTGCTTTTGGAGTCCACATGACATAGAATTACCATCTGAAGTCACTTTTGAAACTGTTCCCTCATAGTTCTTCTGGTAGTGCGACTCCTGCCTACATCTTTATTTTGGAAACTCTGCCTACTTGTGCCAATTTATGAGGCTGTGTGACAGCTCTGTGCCTGCTTCATCTCTTGTCTCTAGGGATCGTGATCCATGTGCACCCTGAGCCAGTGGCTGAAACTTCAGCCTTGACATTTATTTCTTTATTTGCAAAATCAGTCTGAAGTTTACTGTGGCCTTTGGATATACTACAGCTACTTAACCATAAGTATGCTGATGCAAAGCTCTCCTATCCAGAACATAGAAGCAGTCCCAGGAGATGATTCTGCTGTGTTTGCTGTGATTCCTGTTAATGTTCCCACATTTTGGGGGGCTTGGTGAGGTTTAGTGGTTTTTTGTTTGCTTTTGCAAGTCCTCATTCTCACTTGGCCTTCTTGTGGGTGGCTCTTTAACTTTAGACAAGGCGGAAAGTTGCTGGTTCTAAGTGACTGTTTCTTAACTGCGGGCTCATTATTGCATCTCCTGTTCTTTATTTTAGTGGGTATTGTAAACTTCCATCATGTTGTCAGTAAGTGTTTCCTTTTTATTCCTGAAAGTTCAGACTCTAAAGTTTGGATCCAGCAGCAGAAGCAGTCAAGTTACATGAGTGACTCTTCCCATGATATTCTGACCCACGTGTTAAACCACAAATATTGTATTCTGAAAATTCAGGCCCTTTCCAATGTAGTTGTATACAATCTAGGAAATTAAAGACTAATAAAAAGGATAGTTTCACGGGTAAACAACCTAACATTTATATTTTATGTTGTTTGGTAGCCATTCTGAACCAAACCCTCTGGCAGAGGTCAGCTTTGTTCATTATCTACATTAAGCTCTTTGGTCTTTTGCAGCTACAGCCTCTACAGCTCATAACAGCTGCTTCCAACTGGTTGTGGTGAGACTGCCCAAAAGGTACCATTCCCCCTTCCATTATCTGTCAGAAGTATTAGTTTTAAAATAGAAATGCACAATTATGATACATAAATAATTATTGCTAAAGCAAGAATCGTGTGACAGAGCATTTTAAAAGTATAAGAACAACCTGCTACTTAGTTTTCTAAGGCTTTCTCTGTAGTTATTCTGCATAGTTTTCTGCAGCTTGGCTATTAAATAGAAGTCTTTGTTTTCTGGTTGTATTTTGCTTTGGAGAGTTGTTGTGGTCCCTAAGCCCAGCAGTCAGGTTCCTATTTCTTATCTCCCTTCTCTCAAGATGTTCCAAAACATGTTGCCTTTTCCCCCAAAAGTATCTGTTTGATTGGTACAATCTCCCATGATACTGCTGCTTGCTTCTGATGGTGAAAGTTCCTTGTCAGGAAACAGTCAGCAGACCTTGGGCCCCCAAACCATAAAAGTTTTATGCTTTTCCTATCTCTTCATAAAGCTATGAGATCTGAGGTACTGTGACCTCAGTTACTGATAACATTTTGTCCTCTGTTTTCTGTTGAATGAGGTTGTCAGCAGGTAACCATCTGGGCTTCACCAGTTAACCATACTAGATGAATTTAAATAATCCCATACGTGGCTGATAACCACTTAAACACAAGCTGGACAAACTGGGAACCATTAAATATATGTCTAGTACAAATGAGTAAGTGATAAATCCAGCAACTTCTTAAATTGTACCATGTATTGTTAATGACAACTGAACACAGTAAATAGATTTGCTTGCACGCTATGCAAAAAGTTCTTGTGCACTTTTTTTTTCCCCCCGCTGGGATCAATTTTTCCTGTGCTACTGAAATGGACTCTTTTGCTTGACTTGGCATGTGTTTCTGTCACAAATTACAGCCTTAAGAGTATCCTCAATATTTCTGTTCATCTGAAGACTTGTATAAAATACATTTGGCTCTTTTCCTGGGTCTATAAATAACCTCTGTATCCTTTATAACATGTTCCTCTGTAACATCTAAGGAGTCAACATTCCCCTGGCATTAAAGGAAATCCCCTTCAGTCCCTAGAACTGGTTTTAAAATTGATAATGCTGCTGAGACATTTGCTTCCCTGACCACCCTATGTTTACAGAAGGAATTAGATTCACCAGACTCTGCTCCTCAATAGAGGCTCTGCCAATCATAATTCACATACTCTTCAAAATTAGACTTTTTTTTTGTTTCTTTTAATACAACAGAAGGTGTATTGACCATATTTATGGAATATTCCAGAGACTGTGCTCGTGTAGTCACTGCATTTCCCTTGGTTTGTGTCTTCCTATTATAGATTTGTAACTGCAAATGCAATCCCTTTGTTCTCAAGGATGACCTTTTTTGCCCTTGTATCTCTGAGTGCTTTCATGTTTCTGGTGGGGCACTTAACTGCTCTGTCCATCCTCTAAGGATATTCCAGTTTGTTTGACTCCAGATCTCCAACATTCTTCAATAATCACTTGGAGCCAAGCTGCCTGGAGGAGTTTGGGTTCACTGAGTGCCTGACTGTCCAGTACTGCACTGTGTAAACTACTGCCTAGCACAGTGTCCAATTACAAAATGATTCATCCTGGAGACTCTTAGTTGCCCATCTCTGTGACTCCTTTTCTGAAGATGATATACTTTAGCTTAATATTTCTGCTGTCAAAACACAGAGGACCACAGCTACCTCTGTGGAAATGAGGTCAGTCAGCCTTGCTGATAGGAAATCTATTGGTATTTTGCAAAGTAATTTTGATAAGATAAGGGATATTCTTAGTTAAGTGCCTGTGTTATAATTGTTGTTTTAGCTTTCCTCATGCTTGTATTGCCAGCACATGGTGCCATCTCTATTACACAGACATAGTAGCTTGCTGTGGCTTTTTAGTCCTGAAGATTTTAGTATGCATTTCAGTACTTACCCTTGACATATTTAACCTCCGAATAAGTCAGCCATGTCAACTCATATCCAGGAAAAATACCAAACTGAAAAATGTATATTATTTACTACAGTAATAATAAAAGGGCTTTGATTAAAGTAAGTCGTGCAAAAAATTTTTGTCTCAAAGGATATAAACACCACATTGATAAGCAGTAATTGCAGAACAGTATGTTTCGGTAAAAATCCAGAAGATGTCTAGAGTGTTCACTTTCCACATCCTTAATACAATAAAATGAAATACAACACAATGATAAAGTTCTGAGACTTTCCTAGTCCAGTTTTTGGTTTGATGAAGAAGGAAGGTAATGTGCAGATGATGATTATTATTACTATTTGCATAACTCCCTACTCACCACAAACTCAAGATTCAGTGTCAGGAAGCAGATCTGTCTTAGGCCAATTTAACTTTTTTTTTTTTTGCTTTGCTTTGCTTTGTAATGGAGGGCACAAGACAGAGAAACAGAGGGCACAAGACATGAAACATTGTCTGGAGCCAGTGGAGTTGTAGACTAACATATTTTTTGCTATGGCAAGGCCTTGAGATGCTGACTTCAATGTCTTTGGTTTTCTGCATGTGGCGTTTTATTAATCGACTTTTTTTAAACTTTGGGTCTCTACTAGAACTTAAAGGTAGAATATGAGGATATTTTGGAGCCAGTGGTATGAGATGGCACTCTGTTGACCTTTCTGGATTAAGTGCTGTTTCTGTGGTTTGGCAGCAGAAGCAGGGGAGACTGTATTCAGTGAACATTTGTCCTTCCTAGTACAGCTCTCCAAAACAAGTAGTGGTTTATGTGTCCAATGTATTCCATGTCACCCCAGCTGTCTCTGAACAGAGCATGCTACAAGCTAGATGCTCTGGTATTCACTGTTTTGTGAGGAAGTCCTTGGATACTTTGACCGTGAATGATAATAAAAAGTTGACAAGTGAATAGCTGTGGGGTGGAATTAAGGAACTCTTACAGGAAAAGGCCAGTTAGATTCTCTGCAAACAGTTCACTCCTCCGTAGTGTGTCATTGCTGCCTGACTATAAGTTCTTTAATAAGAATGCATATGTTCAGTATCATTTGTCAGGCATCTGCTAATAAAATATTCACTCTCTTCTGTGCAGTCATAGTTTTTTGTATCATGGAATAAAATGTTTTCTCTGTTTCATAAATAAAAAACTCAAACAAGTTTGGTTTTTTTTTCTTCTAAGATTTAAAAAAAATGACTAATCACTGTTGTTATTATAATTCCTGATATTTGCAATATTTACTTGAATGTGTGTTTGATTTCATTGGGGCTCAAATTTCTTTTTGTGGGTGAAAATGTTAAGTGTCACAGTAAACTGGAAAAAAAAAGGGGGGGGGAGATTAAGAAAAACATGCATACACACAAAACAAACAAAATAAAAACATCCACAAACAAAAAAACCCTACCAACCAACCAACCAACCAAAAGCCAAAAACCACTGGGGCCAGTCATTGGTGGTGTGATGTGGAAAGTAAGTCATCAAGCTATTGGAAAAAACTGAGTCACTGCTCATTAGGAAATGGTTCATGGCAGGAACTCCTCAAAGTTGTTTTAGTCTTGTGATGTGTGTTCCTAGAAGTTCCAATTTGAGTTTTACAGAGAGGTGCACCTTTACCAGTGTCAGTGTTGCCATCAAACAGTGCTCCCAGGAGATAAATACTCTGTATCTGGCACAGAAGACTGGAAATGTGCACATCAAGGAAACTGATGGACGTATCTGGTCCTGGTGGTATCTCAAGACAGTAGTCAGTAAAATATGCTTCAGGGGAAGGTGTTTAAAAGTTTAAATTCTACTATGTAAAATAGGAAAGTAATTTTCTTAGCAGCAGAGCATGGAGTTTGGCATAACTCATAAAGTTTTGATCTTCATATTTACAAGCCTGACTACTTTTTAAAAAATATTAGTTTGTTGTTGTTTTTTTTTTTTTCATTTTATGCAGAGTTCCCATTCTGTACTCTGACAGCAGTAAGCAATGATGTCTTGTTGAATTGGCAATTAAAGCAACAGATCATTCTGAAATTCTCTCCTCTCTGCCCCTTGCTTCTAGCTTAAATAGGCCTAGTCATTTGATTATTTCCTTTGCTGGAAATCTTCCCATCTTCCTTTCCTTTATCTTTACATATTGTGCTGATCTCCTTTTTGAAATAGGCTTGGCAAATTATATGCAGTAATCAGGGCAGAATGATGGCTTCTTGCTAGCAAGGAAGACCCATATCAGTGCTAATACCCACTGTTAGTTGAAATTCCATTTTTTTAGGCAAACATCTTGCTTGGTTCTTGCTGCCACTTTGTGTTGACAACCTGGTCTTGTTTAACTGCCTGCTGTGATAGTCAGGTCTTCTCCTTGAGTGGTTACAGATGACAGATGAATCACATGTGAGCAATAGAAATCACTTTTTCCCTGTGTTTTCAATCTGAGTTATTAAAGCAGAAATTTGTCTTCCATCTTGCTCCAGGCTGCTTGCTATTCTGTACAATCCCCATCACCCATCTATGAAGTTAAAAATCTCTGTGCAGACCACAAGCTTTATCACCTTCTTATTCCTGCAGATGGTTTAAAACTCTGTTACAGTCCAGCCTGTTATTCTTTACTAGTGCCTTAAAAAATTTTGTTTATATACCACCTTTTCCCAACAGTTGCCTGGGCAAAGAACTGGGCAAAAACCTGAAACAAAAATAAAATAAATAAACTAAGCAAACATCTGGGCTAAATTTAATTTAATTTGTGCTTTCCAAGTTTTGTGATTGTTTTCGAAATCAAGTTTTTAATTTAAGTACTGAGAGGAAGAAAATTTCTCAGACATTGAGATCATGAGGAAAGTAATTTATCTGCAGATAAAGTTTATGGGAAATGAGAGGAGCTAATGCAAAACAAGATTTAATATCAGAGAAAAACAGATGTACATCAGGGGAAAAAAAATCTATGGAAAGTGATGGGAAATTACAGAGCTTTCATACTGCACCATCCTGCTTCTCAAGGGAATGCATATACTCAAAGGGTGAAAGATTTAATTTATCATTTTTGATGCTATTTCTAATAGCTTTAAACAAAATATTACTTTCAAATGCTTCACAATATGCATTTCATATAAAACTGTACTGTAAATAGAGATATTTCAAAATATTCAAGAAAGTAGCCCATTCCAAGACGTTATGACACCCAGATGGTTTCATAAATTATGAGTGTGCTTTAACTAATGCCTCTTACCAGTTACTTTAGATTTTCATGTTTAAGACTGATAGTCTAAGAAATTGTTTATAGTTGTCATTACAGTTTTTGAGCTATAACACTGTACATGGAGATATCATTTAGCAAAACACAGAAATGAGTTAGGCTTCATCAGTTTGTACAAGACAAGCATGTGGTTAGGTGAGCTTCTGAATTAAAGTTAAAACTTTGGTTGTCATTTCTACAGCTGGTCTGCTGTTACTCTGAATGGGGTTTGATGCTCTCCCATTGCACAAACTTCTTTGTGCTCTTTTGAGCCTTTTTTTTGGACGTTCCGAGATTGCAGTGCAGAGCCACTGAAATCTACTTTTCCTGGAAGAACTGAGACTTCATATTCTGGGATTGCTGCAACACTTGGGTCAGAGGTGCCTCTGTACAGTGAATAACACATTGCAAAGTAACAGATAGAAAGGGTAATCCAGTTAGGACTACAGGACAGTATTTCAGGGTGAGACTTGGTGACTGTGTTGTTTTGAAAGTCTTGCCTAGAAAACCTAGAAAGTCTGGTAGTTTGCACCACTGTGACTTTAATCTGTTTGTTCTGGGGTATGTTTGCAGTATCATGGTGGTTCCTCTGTGCCTCAAACCCCCACCATTAAAGTACAAAATAATTTCTGCGGTACATAAAAGCCATAATCATTACTTCTGATCTCATATTTATATTAACAACAACTTGAGAGATGCTGCAGGTGTGCATCCAGCCAGAAAGGTAGGGAAATGCCCAATGGACACCGTTAATATGCAGTTCCAGTAGCCTGACCTCTACCTGCTTAAAGGGTAAGCAGTTGTCTCAGGTGGTGTGGGGAAAGAACAGAGTAATCCGCACACTCAAAAGATTTCACACAAACTGGGCAAAATCTTAATTGCAGTGGTCCCAGGTGAAATGCTTCAAATTCACAATGATGATATTTTACACTTTCCTGAAACTCCAGAATTATAATGAAGTGTTTGCAACGTTGCTTGTTTTACTTAGTAAGGTAATTTGTTCAAATTAATAGACTTCATACAGTATAAAACAATGAAAATATTATACGCACTGTTAAATAGCCAGAGTACTTGAGAGAGGATTAAAACTAGTAAGTGCAGCTGAGAAAACTTCATAAATTTAGCACATTAGACTGTATTACTTCATCAGTGATTTAGTGTGATAGTAAAGTTTCAATGAAACTCCTCTGAAATTAAGCATTTTATCTGATGAAGGTCCAAGTCTTTGAAAAAGGCAAACAATTTTCTTGTTCCCCTTCTCAGATCTATTGATGTGCATCACTTCAACATCAAGTGATTAATACTGAATAGATTAGGAACATGAGTTAGATGAGCACTGATTGTCTTTAATCCAAGCAAAATAACACTTCAGAAGTGCTTGCTTTCTTTCCTTCTTTTTTAGACTTTAGTTCAAACAACATATTGAGGAACTTCCCAGTGCCAGCCATTGAGAAATTTGTCTTTTTTTTTAAATCAGACCCCATAGAAGACTGTGTCTTGTCTGGATAAAAGCCTCTGACACAGAGTGCTCAGTGCAGACGTGCAGGATGGTTCTGTGAAAATTTGAAGGCAATGGGTTGTATGGGAGACTGATCTGGCAGATTTCACTTCCATTACAATAAATTAATTCCCTGTTCAACAGACCCAAAATAGAAGCTCTTTTGCCTGCCTGTTAATTAGTCTCTTGCATATTTGCATCTCATTGGCTTTTTCTCTACACTTAATGGTGCAGCTGCTTTTTGCTCTTGATAAATTAGAATGGGGATCAGGAAAACATATCCATTTAGTAGTAATGGTGTATCTAATAAACTTGTTGCCTCTTGAGTTTCTCAGTCGTAATTGCAATCTGGTAGTTCCAGGAATGCCTGCCTGCCTGCCTGCCTGCCTGCCTGCCTTCCTTCCTTCCTTCCTTCCTTCCTTCCTTCCTTCCTTCCTTCCTTCCTTCTTTCCCTCCCTCCCTCCCTCTCTCCTGTTATTTAAAGTACAGCTTTAGCCAAACAGATTCTCACATCAGCCATCTTCTACTGAAATCTCAGCTGTCATTGAAAAGTTCATACATCACATCTGCCATTCTGAACTGGAGCCTGCACAAATCTACAAATAATAAGAAAGGGAAAGAAGAGCAAAGTAGGGAGCAAATGGCTACTGCATTATAAGCAAGCAACATATTTTTGCTCTATTATCCTTCACCTACAAGCTGCATATATGCAAATTAATAATCTCCATGACTGTCGCTTCCCTGTAAGGACTGAAAAGCTTCCTTTCACGTTGTGATTTTTATGTACCATGCTTTAGCCAACAGGAAAACCAGGCAGGCTGTAGTGCTTAAACAACAATGGAAATTCAATGGAAAATATGAGTACAGTGGATAAGGGAATATAAACAAATTGCTATCTCTTAAATTTCAATAGCTGGTGAAAAGTTAAGATCTTAATTAGGAAGAAACATCAGTGATAGAGTTATGAATCATGGCAGAACTTTATTGACCACCGGCTGGAGGTCGGAAGTTTCTTTGTCGAGGGCAATGGGAGTCAAATAGCCAGAGACTTCTTCATTAGTCATATACAGAAGGAAAATTAAACCAATACAGGCTGTATGGAATTTGGATTAAAAGTTGGAATTGGAACTTGTTCTGTACTGGGTTGTGTTGTGTGAAATCACTGCAAGAAAGCAGGGCCCATAAGAATAGCTCTATCACTAAAATGTCACCAAGAACTTCTACGGCTGCCTTACTTCTCTAATACAGAAACTGCTGTGCCACCACAGGAGGTTCAGTCTCAGTGCTGGACTCGATGAAAGTTACAATAAGGTCAGGTAATCAAAATAAGTTTTTGTTGGGCAAAATATCTTGACGTTTACATCGTCTATACTGTATTTTTTTTTCCTGGCTTTTTGGTTTTGATATCAATATTTATCTTATTCCATTCCACCTCTACACCCCGACTTGAAACTACTTCTTGAGAAGATTGTTCATGTTATGGCTTAGAATTTGAGATTTTTTTTTTTTTCAGAAAAAATAAACTGAAGTGCATGTTTTGATTCCTGCTTTTTCCAGTGTACAGCCTTAAAATGGCTTTTACTCACACCTGTCAAGAATTATTGAAAATGTCTTGGCATTTCTTATTTTTCATTTGACATTCATTAGTCTAAATCAAGTGATAAATCTGTGGGTAAAACTAGAAAACTAATTACTTTAACCTTTCACCTTCTTAGGATTTTTTATCATGAAAAAGAAGAATCTTGCATGCTGTAAATAGTGAGTTTGTTACAGTACCATGAAAACCATTACATTTACAGTTTGTTGTATCTGAATGGATATAAAAGCAGTTTCCTATATGCTACGTGACATAGTGTTGACTCTTGAACTGAGCTCACAGAAACATGCTGTAGACAGGGTGACTAATCCAGTCCAAATTCTTGCTGGTGTCGCTGGTGGATTGAGTAAACACAGCTCACAAGAGGACTGAAATAAAGGCCGACCATAAACACTTAAGAGCTGAGAGAAAGCACAGCCAGAGACTGAGTTGAGGGGAAAAATAAACCTGGAGGGAGTCATCAGGGAAACTGTTGCAGAATAAGGTGAAGAACTAGTTGAACATACGTACACAATTGCAATGATTGTATATTTTAATGTAGGGTGAGACTTTTACTTGCTATGTCAAATTTAAAGAGATTCATTCTCTCTAAGCCTTCTAAGGACTCTGAAGACCCTTTCTGGATAGCAAAGCAAAGGAAAGGGATGGTTTAAAAACAAACAAACAAACAGAACCACCACCACTAACAACAACAAAAAACCCCACACTTGACTCATCTGTACACTCCACAGAATTTAAAAAATGTAAAACACACGGAAAAGCCCTGGATGAATTGTTTAAATACCCTTTCTAGCCAATAGTTGTTTGCCCTTATTTGAGAAGAGACAGAGATACCACCAGGATTTAGCTGAAGTGGGTCATATAGTCCAGGAAATAGCAGATGAGAACTGCAGTGTTGAGGATGCCTGGGGCTTTATCTGGTGGGCACTTGTAATATTCACCATTTGTGTGAAAAGGATGAGAGTTAGTTGCTTGCTTGCTTCTAAATTATAAAGATGAGTGTTTCACTGTTGATGAACAGTGGTTTGAAATAATTTTTCAGTGTGCAGCTCTTATTTCCCTACTGAAAGAGAAGAAGTTTCTTGTATCAGAGAAAGCAAGAGAGCACAGCAGGTCTGTCCCTCCTCACTTGCTAATTGCCCAGAGGGCAAGAGCTTCACTCCTACCAACTTCATCTCAAGCAGCCCAGTGCTGTAGGTTCCACTGGTGCCGTGTTACAGACATTTGGATCTTTTGCAAGTTCCTGACACATAAGTAGTATTTTGTTGTTTTGGTGTTGTGCCTTCATTATTAATCTTCAGGTGTCTGTTTATGGCCTGGCAAAAGGAATTCTTCTTCTTATTGCACACCAGGAGCTTAAAGAAGGGTGATTTTCTTTGAAGAGCAGCTATCGAATTACCAATATAAAGAGAAGAGGGATGTAAAGCATGGTAGTGCGCAGTGCGTGATATAAATACATAAATTCATCTGTCTCACTAGCTGCTAATATCGCTATTGTTGGACTAGAACATTCTCCTACTGTAAACCCTGAACAACCTCTTCTTATCAAAGATCCTGGTTTAATAGAAACTAGGAACTTTTGCTAAAATATTGGCTTCCCCCCCCCCCCCATAAAGCTTGTCATCTTGTTTAAAAAAAAAAAAAAGGTGGCAGGAGGGGTTAGAAAGTGATGTTGCCCGGCGAGACTGTGGAGACTCCATCCATAGAGGTTTTAAAAACCGAAGTGGGCAAGGCCCTGGGAAACCTGGTATATCAGGAGCTGCTTTGAGCAGGAACAGTTGACTGTGAACCTCCAGAGTCCAGAGGTCCTGCTCAACCTCAACTATTCTGTGATTCTATAGTGACATTCACTACTTTGCCATGATAAAAGGAAGATGACCCCCAAACAGCATTGAAAAGCCTCTGCTCCAGAATAAACCAATAGAGATTATGTCAGCCTACCTTACTTGCCTGCAGAGCTTATCTCTGAAAACTCATGTGATTTCTTGTAGTAATGTGGTTGGTCTAAATGCACTTGCAACTCTAAAAATAACATTTCATTTCAAAATTTGCATATTTTCAATTAAGGCTCTCCTGTCTATTATGAAACAAGAACAATGTACTTTAACTACTAATTGTTCTTTCGTGGAAAAAATATATCAATTAACCTGACAAATGTAGGAATAGAGCTCTCCATAAGTACAAGTATGTGTGAAAGCTGTGAAACAGAGCAAGAAGAAGATTGAAAATTGGTTAAACATAATCTTGGCACTGGAGGAAAGGAGGAAAAATGAAGGAAAAAAGATATAGCTATCAGGGCACCGTACTGACTTTAAGCACAGATCATGGTGTTGAGTATCTTTCAAACTGTTAAGGTGTTCTCAAGATTTCTGAAGACAATCTGCTGAGAAATCACCTGTGTCACTGTATTTGAATACAGTCACATAGTATTTGAATACCCAGAAGCTACTTGGAAAATACATGAAGTTGTGCTGTGCATGCATTGATCTGTTGTCAGCCTCACTTGCTGTTCAAAGATTACTTTGTGATCAGGGTTCTGTGTTCTGTTTCCTTAAAATATGAATTTATATTCTGAATGCTTTTCTTAAGATATGGCAAACCGCTTTGGGCTACCGTGTGCCATGTAGGTACTGGTCTGTGCTGGAGATACTCAATATCAGCCTCTCTAGATGAGCCCTGTGGGAGTGATGGTCTGTGCAGGTCACTAGACCCTTTTGGGAGGTAGCACTTCCCCAGGCCATGCTAGTTTTGGGCAACCAGTTCCATTCCCCCTCTCCAGGCATGTAGAAAAGTGGTGAGGATATTTGTAATTCACTAAGCCAAACTGTCACTTGTAGCTCTGGCTTGAAATTTCTAGCTTAAATCCTAAAAATCAATGTTCACAAGAACAGACTTTGAGCTTGTAAATGAACTCTGATTGTGGAAGGGCATGAAAAATTAACCTTCTAATGAACAAATTATGCATCTTATCTGAAAAACTGGAATGAAGCAAAGAATAGCAACTATGGAAGAATTTTGGAAATAAGGAAGAATAGAAACTTTGGAAAGAAAAAGCATAATCTGGTAATTCTTTGATATATTTAAATTTGCAGTTGGGCCCGGCTATTAGTTTATCAGAAAGAAACACAAGAAACACAATTTGTTTGGGGCTGTTGTTTTGGGGTTGCTTTTTATTGTTGGTTGGTTGGGGTTTTTTTGCTTAATATTCTCTGGGCTTTGACATTATGCCTGTTAACAGTTATTCAACCTGTGGTCATTGTTGCCTGTATCACTCTGTTGTGGGTTGGGTTTTTTTGTTTGTTTTGTGCTCTGCTGAAATCCTGCATTCCTCTAAAAAGGCAAATCTTCAGTGCTTGCAACCAAGCTCTTGAAACTGGAAATAACATTACAGTCACTTCTTTGATTGCTTAGGCTTACCAGCACAGAACACTTTATTTGTTGCAAATTATTTGCTCAGTTGTCATGATGAGAATAACCTTCATGATCTCTTTCAATGCAAATATGATCAAGACAGATGGTGACATCACCAAGAAACTTCTCTCTGAAAGGTTAATCTTCCTCCTAACTAGGAAACCTCATTAGCCAAGAGCTGTCATTCTAACTCCAAATCTTGCACCAATAGTAGGGGAAATTGCCAAGTGGCACATAGACTTGTAGACATTAATCACCTTTCAGCTGAATGCTTCCTTTCCAATAAATTCTTGCATTACTTTCTCCTATCAGTTGCTAAGCATTGGTATTTTAATATTTGCTCTTTGCAACCTAATTTATTGTCTATCTAATTTAACTTCAATACATTTAGACTGAAGCTTAACCTGGGTTCTGAAATTTGATCTACCTGTGCAAATAGTAATTTTTCCCCAGCTAAGCTGAGACACACACTCTATTCCATTGAGATATCAGCAAATTAAACTGCGATGGTGTAGAAAGATATGAATGACCTTTACTGTGGTCTGTTTTAGCTGAGCCACTTCAGTACCATAGAATATTCCATAATACATTCAGGATGGGTGATACATTGTGTTGATGCTCATGTCTAAACTCCAGATGTACATTTTTCCAGAATTTGGATTTGAATGTTTTTTGTTTGCTTTCCCTAGGTCAGGCTTTAATACTCTGATCAACAGATTCATAATGGTTTCACCTTTCTCCTTTGATGTTTGCTTTGTTCAAAAGACAGTACCCTCACCACCATTTCTCTTATTACAAGATGCATGTTCCCAGGTAGTGTTAAGAAGATAGAAGAGCTAAGGACTAGTCATAGTTACCAGGTGGGTGGATGGGCAGCCAGCCAGCCTAATCAAGCTGAGATCATAGGCACAAGATACTGCCCTCCTCCAGTGTTTTCTCACCATGCTAGCCCTAGCAAAGAACTTCCCAAAATACATAGCATTGTAGCACTGGTCTCTGCACTCTTCTTGTCCAGCTTTAGCTGTGTTTGGTTACCATGCCAAAATATCTATAAATGTTCTTTCTAGGGGTGAAATATTTGCACTTGAGTAGGCTGATTAAGTGCTGTAATATATATATTTGCTTATTTATGCATTATATAGATGTATTTCTAAATGTATATGTGAAGACAATCCTACTAACCTGCCCCAGTTTTATCCAATAATTTCAATTGGATATTGAATAGGTATGCACTATGGAGTTGCTTACCGAAGACTAGGAACATTTTTTTTCCTGGTACACTATGCTCAGGTTCAAAGCAGGGAAGATTTTCCAGCATCTTTTTACACTCTGCCTGACAGAGAACTCTATGTTAGCCCATCATTTCTGTCAACATCAACCTAATGGATGTTTGAAATATCTGTACTTTAGAAACTCTACACAGTATTCATGAGATATTTAGCACCAAATCAGCCCAGATCTGCAATAGAGTTTTTTTTTGTTTTGTTTTGGTGTGCTTGTTTGTTTGTTTTTTAACAAGGGTTTAAAAGGTAATTAAAGCATCAGTGGGAGACAATTTCTGTCTGTACTTTAGAAATTGATCCTAAAAATCTTCCAGGTTCATATCCACTTTTCTTAATTTAAATCAATTCTAGATGGTCAGCCTAAACTCTCCATGAGAAAGTTCCCTTCTCCGAACATGACCTTCAAAATGAATCATCTTGAAAGAGTTATTGTACTTTTAGTGTTCCTGCTGAAAAGACTCTTGATACTGCTTTAATTAGTACTTGTTTATTTTTCTATTTAGTCACTTACAATGGTTGCGTGCTTCAAGATGATCTAGCCCTCCCAGCAGTACTGTGCTCAGCCCTACCAACAATTTCCAGGTAAGAGTCTGGGCTACATCTTTCTTGGATGACCTGTTAAGATAAGAACAGCAAAGGCCAGAATTACTTGTGAGGGAAGCAAAGGCCAAGTAAAGATTGGAGGGTTTATTTGGGATTTATTTCCTTCCCTTCTTAAGAGAAAATCCTGAGAGACTTGATGAGAGAGCAAAGAACTGAGAGGACCTGAAGAGGGTACATAAGGTTAAAGACATGTAGAAATTCCCTTTTCCAGGAAGAGGAGGGGCTCCTGCTAGCAGCTGCTTTCTTCCTGGCAGAGGCTGAGAGATTCTATCTTTCCCCTAAATGGTATTTTCTGTTACTAAGTGAAAGTACAGAAAGGAAAACCAGAAGAAATTACCTGCTGTGGTAGCCTAATGGGGGCAATGTGAAGAGCCGGCAGTCTGAGAACATCAGATACTGCTGTTTTAAGAAATTTCAGTTTGGAAGAAGGTTGTGGGGAATGTTTTGTTACAAACAACATATAAAGGAGGTAATCACAAACATACTTGATGGTAGTGGGAGTGCTGTTTATGAAGGCTGTTAGCTGGCAGTACTGTTATGGATCAATGTAGGCAAATAAACTTCTGGATCTACCAAGAAGCAAGTAAAAACCTTATTAGATAAATAATTAAAATTTGTGTGTTTGGTACTATATATATATACTTTTTTTTTAAAAAAAAAAAAAAAAAAAGTAGGGTGATGGTTTTTTGAGGTGCAATGAGGAGGATCCTCTTTTTTGGCTCTTTACCATATCTGATGGAATCAAACTCTCTTATGACTCTTGGCCTCATTTTTCTGCTTATGAAACCTCTTAGAATACCTTGCCCTGGATAGACTCCAGCTGCCAAACTACATCTAAAGCAACATGATTTATTAGCAGAACAAGTAGAGCTCATTTCATTGTGATAGAAAGGTGAATTTTTTACCTTCCTAAACATTTCTGTTTGTTTCAAGCTTAAGGAGCATTTATCCATGTGTGATACAGGGTAATAATCAATACTTCTGTTTACATTTGGGGTTGTTTTTTTGTTTGTTTAGGGTTTTTTTTGTTTTTTTGTCTGTTTTTTTGTTTGTTTGTGGGTTTTTTTGGTTTGTTTGTTTTGTTGTTTGTGTATGTTTTGGTTGGTTGTTTTAATTGGTTTGCTTGTTTTTATCTACCCTGATGCTGATACAATGCTTGTCAAAGTAAATGGCAAGCTGATATTCCTCCTGTGGCTTTTTTTCTGCCCCACCACTCCTTTCATAAAAGACTCATTTAAAATAAGTCCTTTTCCCTACTGGGTCATCAGGAGAGAGTTATTCAGGGATAAGTGTCTCAAATATCATATTATTTTGGCTAAATGCCTCATGTTTTCTTTTTATTAGTTTATAATTTTAAATGTGTTTAAAATATCTCATAAATATTGTCACTGCTTGGAAAAGTTGTGGCAAAGGTGTACCTGCTCATCAGCATGAGGATTCAAGTCAGAAATTCTCATGGGAGCAAATTGGTTGCTGATGAGTAACAGGTTCATGATGGAAGATTTTTAAGAGTAGGGGATGGTTGTTTAACTACTAACACCTGAAGAAAAGAGCTATTCCACACCTTGTCATTCCACAGGTTATAATTTCTGCCCTGAGCGTGTGTAATATTTAAGTTTCATAGCATTTTCTTAGGGCTTGGGTGCAGACATGTGATCCTCACACATTGCTCTCTCACTGCAATTTTCTTTGCAATGTATCTTTTCCTAATTGCTAGTTCTGAAAACCTTGAAAAACACACTTTGCATTGTTTCAGTTTTGCTTATCATTCAGAATGGTGACTACTAGACCCTGCTAAGTTAGGGAGCTATGTTTGTGTGGTCAGGTGCAAAGAGCCTCATACAAGCTCTTTCTAGGTCCAAAATAATCAGGTGCAAATCATTTCTCCTGTTCTAGTCCTGAGTGCTGCTGCTTGCAGGCCTTTCCCATGCTGTTAGCTCCTGCACCCCAGAAGTCATTTGAGGCAGACAACAAGCTCCAAAAAGGATGTATTCTAGCTGGAGCTGTGTAGCAGAAGACCAACTGCAAATGGGGTTTGTCCAAAAAAATTATTCAGCAATCTGACAACATTATACAACACAGGTTCAGATGCTGGTTAGGAGTTCAATTACTACACAACCAGCTCAGACTCAAGGGGATCAGAACCCAAAACTCTAGAGTGATGATTCAAAGTGCACATCTTCCCATTTTGTGTCAGAGTGAGGACTTTCAGGGGTACCTAGGAGATCACTTACCGGGTCGAGCAGGTGTCTCAGTCCCAAATGAGTGTTCCTTAGATGGCCAATCTAAGAAGGAGAGTCTGCAACTGCCTACCCACTGCAAGGAAGGCCAACTTAATGGAGGTCTCTGGCAGGCTCCATTTATACCCTAGTTAATCTGAGCTGTGGTCATTCATGGTAGTGGTCCAGAAGCTTCTCGCAGCCAAGGCCCTTCATTGATCAAGCGCCTTGTCTGTTGACCAAGGGATGTGTGCATGACCACAGAGGTCCATCAGCCTAGAAGTTTCAGAGGTGGAGAGTGCATCTGCCACAGCTTGTCATACAGCAAGGCAGCTGCTTGTAATGTGGTGTGGAGTTAATGTGTCAAACTGAAGAGATGGATGAGGCTGATATATCAAATTGTAAATACCATAGACTTGTTGCAAACTAAGTTTTTGTCTCTGCAGCCAACATAAAAATAAACAGTTTGCATTAGTTAAAGGCAATTGGTGGTGATACACAAATAACTGCACTTCCAGCTCAACCATTCAGTGACTAATAACACTTTGTTTTACTTCTGTGTGTCACTAGCAGTCAAAGTGAAGAGAAACCTGAATCTAAATAACTGTGAATGGATAAAGTAAAGTAGAAAGACACAAATACCACTATTTATAGAGCAGCAGAGCATAAGAGCTAGGTTTACCTACAGACACTACGTGCTCAAAGCTTTGTTAAACTGGTAGAACTTCAGTAGGTAGATAACAGTAGTTGCCTCACAACCTTAAATACTAGGAGAAGGCAGAAATACTTTCATTAGGGATCCCTGACACAGGGATGTTATCTTGTGTCATGATGTAGTGCCATGGGGAGTGTTCAAGGGTTTCTTATACTGCTAGAAAAATAACCATGAGCAATATTTAATACCTCTGATTCATGGAAATAATTTGAATCTTAATACAATTGCTGTAAAGAGACCTTGGAGAGGAGGGCTTGCCTCATAACAACTATTTCTCAGTTTTATTGTCTGTTAAAAAACTTTATACCTCAAAACCTAAGTCCATAACAGAAGAATTTAATTTTTCTTTTCTGTGTGTGCATGTTGTGTTCCACAGCTTCCCTATCCTTGACCCTCAGAAAAATTTGCACAGTTACTGTTGCACATGGTAGAAGTTCACTGTCAGTAAAAATGACGCAGAGTTAAGAAACTGTCACTGAACTGCAGTGTTAGATACCTTATTTCTGAATAGGTGTTACTGAAATGTAGTTTAAAATATTGTTGCACTTAGGAGTCTAAATACCACTGTAGGCATATTTTTCCCCCAACCCTACAAAAAAGCTTGCAAAAAGATGAAAAATAGTACACAATGTTGAGTAGACTTGGTGATGCAGAAAGAAAAATTAGATGAATATAAACAGTTTTATGTCTCTGAGTTTATAGATGATCTTTGTCAGAAACACGAACCACAATAATGTGTATGGATTTTCTACTCTGAAGAAGTAAGGTAGTTTGAGTCATTGCCCAGACAAGAAACTGTTCTATGATGCTGATCATGTATCGCAACATCAAGATGTATGATTGAAGGAGTTAGGCTTGACACCAATGATCAAACTCAGACATGTCCAGAGAGGAATTAACAATATATTACCCAGACATTTGCTGTGATGAGAGAAACAGGCAAAGCTGCTCTGTGAAGTCTTGTACTAATTCAGGAACACTTAGGAGTAAGATGAACAGAGTTGTCTGAAATGTACTAGCCCAAAATTGATGTGGGCCTAATTTTCTGTGAAAAAACAATACCTGTCACAGATTATTCCTACTCTGAGACCAAAATGAACCCGTATGTGCAGTGTTATACATACAATACCCTTAGTTTGCACACACAATCTATTTTCTCTCTTGAGTTCTTCTGGGCTACACTAGTGAGTGTTGTGCTACTGTTGACTTGGTTTCTCACCTGGTTTTCTCATGAAGTAACGAGTTTGATTCCTACAGGGACAGAAGAGTACAGAATTAATGCAATACGCATGTTTTACAATTTCCCTACCTTCTTTGTCTACAATACTGACTTTGGTAATAAATCAGTGTCTTGATTTGCCCCTTAGCCATCATCTTGAACATTGCATTATGTCTTCCTCTTAATATGAACAAAGAATCTCCTAAGGCAAAGGTGGCACTTTTGAGTTGTTGCTAAATGGTATTGCAGGTCTAATGAGGTCAAGTGAGATAAGCCACTCTGAACCTAAACATGGTTTCCTGCCTTCTCATTTCTTGCTGCACTGAACCCTGTTTAAAATAATGTGCTTAAAAATGTTTGAATTACATCCCAGCAAGCCTCTGTAAAGCCTGAAAAAATAAAATGCAGTATGTGTGTGTGTAACAATATGCATACACACAATATGGTTCAGTAGTAACTTGGGAGGAGTTCAGCATGAATTTTCTGGATCATGGAAAGACCTCTGCCTTTTTCTGCTTTTTATCTTTCTGTGTATATAAATATAATGTGCATGCATTGTTGTTTTGCTTTCCTTCTTTTTCATTTTTTGCTTAGAAACCTGAGGTACGTACCTGGTGTTACAGCAGCAGGTACAAGCTAGTGGTTAATTAGTAATCTGTCAGGGCCAGAAGAAATATAAACTTGCAATTCATAATTAGCTATGAGACCCTTAGAAAATGATACTTAAGCTGACCGAATAATTTTTCATTTTACTCTTCACAGTGCTTGTACTTTCAATTCCCCTTTGGGCTCAGTTACAGACTGTGCTGTGGATCTCATACTGAGTTTTCCCAGGAATGGCTCAGCAGTCTAGGGGCCTTAGGGTGTGATTCAATAAACCCTTGTTCTTCTCTCCGTAGCGGGATTTGCAAAAGGCTGTCCTCACAGCTGGTTATGCAAATGCATCTTCTCTGCAGTTCAGTGGCCTGGCATATACGTACAGTTCATTGTTAGATTTCAGCATTCTCGGTAAATTATTGACAGCACAAGGACACACTCCAATGTATTACACAAATGTGGTCTTTCTATCAATTTGCCTGTGCTTGAGCTTTAGAGCTGTCCATTGTTTAACTGTTTTCTTTTTTGCCTTTTTTTTTTTTCTTTACTGATCAATGGTACTGTCCCAAGCACGTTTGTGGCTGTACACATGTAAAAATCTTGTAACCTTATATCCTAATCTTCTTCTGATGCTAGGGATGTTGTACTAATAACTGTTATTAGACCCATGTAGTGTATAGGCAAGGCTTGTATTGTTTGGGGGTATTTTACTTCTATAAACAAGGGTAGATTTTTAAGCTTTTCTTCAACTTTGTATTACAGTGCACCCCTTTGTATCACCTTACACAAACAATTACACCAATCAAGATTATTTGCTAGGAGATTTCTGTATTTTCCACCTCCAGGGCTCTTACATTGTGTACCCATGGAAAAACATGAAATGATCTCCTGCTCAGATAACTCTCTTCTAATTGCAATGTGAAAAAGGAATTGTTGGATGACTTATTTTGTTTTTCAATGAACCAGGGAGATGAACATCCTGCTTTGCATTTTGCAGCATGCTTTCTATTGTACTTGCCAGATGGGTCCAGGTGCCTGCAGTGAGCTCTGGTGATGCTAACAAACTTGGTGATGCAGAGATATCCAAGGGACTAGAACCTCTGTTGAGACTGAAACTGTCCCAATGACCAGGCCAACTTAAACAGGAAATAATGTAATTAAATCCCATCTTCTATGTTTATTTATCCTTGTGAGGGTTTTTTTGTTTGTTTTTTGTTTATTTGCTTTGGAGTTTTTTTTTTCCAGAATTTTCTCTCTGGTTTTGGTATTCAAGCACTTCAGCATTCGCATTGTATTTTTTCAGAAAGCACTCTGAGTCATATTCAGTGAATGCTGCTCTGTAAATCATGTCTTTCAATTGATTAACAGTTTAAAGCCTTCTTTCCTTAGAGTGGTAGCTAAAATTAGTAACACCACAAAAAGACTCTGTCTGTAAGCTATGATAATGTCTTTGAAATAAAACATTAAGCTATTCACTTGGAGTGTAAGTTTATGCAAGCTATTCTGATTTTATTCAGGGTGGGCTTTCAAGCAGATTAGATTGTGTTAGTCCATAATTAATGAATCTATAGTGCTTTGAGACCTATCAATGAAAAATAGCTGTAACAACTTCTCACTGTTACATTTGTTCACAATTAGAAAATGCAGCATCTTACAATTAGTCTGGATGATTTCATTAGCTATAATCTTGGTGTGGAACGTTATGAACAAGAACTCCAATCTGAGTGCTTTCAGAGTTCCTACTATAGAGATGATTAAGGAGACTGTGTCTGTTTTGCAATGACATTTAAAATGCATTTTACTTGGTTATTTTGCAGGAATCAAAATGAAACACTTCCATCTTCCAAAATTATGCAAAAATCTTCCCCAATCTGCTGTTTCTCTTGTTCTTGCCTCCTTCCTGTTCCCATAACTGAATATATTAAAAGTGAAGTTAATGACAAAAAGCCTCTAAAACTCCTTTCTGAAACTGGACAAAATTTGAAAGTGTTGAAAGAAAAAAAAAAATACATCCTGGTTGGTAGCAAGAAGAGAGGGTGATTTGTATTTTACGCAGCAATTCTAATTTTTAATTTGCAGCAGTTCTTGGTCACTTTCAGCTTCAGATAATTTTTTATCTTCAGTAAGATCTAACATTATCTAGCATGTTTAGTCCTGTAGGAGGAAACTCTTATTTCTCTAGAACACAATTCAGCTTTTTCAAATGCTTACCAATTCTTCTTTGAGTTCAAACATTCGGAGTGTAAGCAGGACTCTTCATTCCTGTTTAAGAAAGTAACAATGCTGAGGAATTAACTTGTACATACCTTCAGCTGGCTGTTCTTCTGGCCCCTCTTTCTTTCAGAGCCCAGAACTGAATTAAAACAGACCAGTTTTGCCTTCTGAATACATCTGCGGGCTAAATCCCTTAGCCTAACTCTTTTGTTGATTGACAGTAGTGGGCCCAGAATTAAAAAGAGAAGGAGAGCACAGTATATAAACACGTTTTTATGATCAACTCACCTGAAAGTTAACGTAATATTTTTCCTGCTGGCAGTCCATATACTTACTGTATCTGAGGGTGTGTGGAACGTGTGGCTGCTTTGCACAGATTTTCCCATGCTTTCTTTTCCTTGGCTTTAAATGGGCAATCGTCAGTGGGTGTTGGGTTGAGCCTTGATGCCTAAAGGGTTGCACAAATGAACAGCTGTCTATTCAAAGTACAAAAATATATTCCTACCATTTGTTAGGTGGATTAGAGCTTAGCTTATGAGATATAGATATGGGAATACACATGGAATCATGGAATGTCCTGAGTTGGAAGGGACCCACAAGGATCATCAAGACCCTGCATAGGACAGCCCCACAGTTCACACCATGTGTCTGAGGGTGTTGTCCAGTCCCTTATTGAACACTGTCAGGCTTGGGGCCATGACACCTCCCTGAGGAGCCTGTTCCAGTGCTCCACCACCCTCTGGGTGTAGAACCTTTTCCTAATGTCCAACATCACAACATCCATCATGGCATATGGTATAACTGTAGCCATTAGTAGCAAGAAGTCATCCTTGGTGTACCTCAGCAGCCAAAGGACATGGTGAAGCCAACTGTTTTGCTCTCATACTCTAGAAAGTTACAAATAGATCCTCCTCAGCTGCTGTAAGCTGGTGCAGAAAGATTGATGATGACTTATACCAAAAGCATACCCACCTGGTAAATTTGTGGTCTTTGCACAGACCATGCTTTCTTCTTTAACTTTCATTTAACTCTTCTTGCAGAAGTGGAGCACTCTAAAGCTTTTCTAGGCTATATAAATAACCAGTGGGCTTGACCACCATTTGGTGCGAATCAGCATGTATCAGACCGATATGAAACTACTTTGCTAAATATCAGCTGGCCACATGGCTTATGCTTATTATAACTAGTAATGCATTGTAATGGTACTGAACTTTCAAGGAAGAGTTCCAGAGTATAGTGTAACACCCATCTGGTCTATCTAGCTATAGAGAAAAAGGTATCACTCACTTTGGCATTCAAAAGTATGCTACTTCTTAATATGTTCCTCAAATTTTCTGTATTTACTTGACTCTCAATTCATACATCCCAAGGTCAGTATCTTCACTGTTTCTCATTATAGCTAATTATGTGACTATGTCTTCCCCTTCTTTCCTTTAGAAGTAATGATTTTTCATGATGTTTATTTTACGCTCCTACCACAAAGTATCAGACAGACATAAATTAATGTAGGAATCCAAGACTGGAACATGAGTCGGAGTATGTTACTACTTCTTGCGTCCTCCTGGAATCGAAAACACTGGTCCTAGAGAAGGTAAGATTTCATCCTCTTGGGAAAATCCCTGTAAAATTCTTAACAAAGTTCTCTTTGAGTCTTCCACAGGTCTAACACAAGATGAATTTCTTTTTTTATCCTAATAGCTTTTCAAAACAGTGGCAGGAAATGGGCTTCTCTGGTACTTTTCTTTGTATTGGGCTACATATCATGCTTTCCACCTCTGTATAAGCTGAAGTGTTTGGAGGTCTGAATGACATAAACATTTAATTTAGAAATACAAGGCACACTGCCACCCCTTGCATATTTATAGAGTTTCTCACCCTGTGAACTCATCCCAGAGGACTTTGAAGAACAAAGCAGCACTCTATTATTGTGACAATAAACTGTAATATAGTTTATAAAACAGAGGGTACTTTTTTTGCCAGTTCAAAGCCTCTATAAAATATGTGTGCTTCTTTATTTCAGTTTAAAAATAGAGCAGAAAATTATATTTTCCTTTCTTCAGAGGTAGAGTGAGTTAAATAGTGAAGATGAAAACAGACCTATTCTAATCCTAGGACTTCCAGAGGAAAATTAATACATATTTTTTGTTCTTTCAGTCATCTGTCATTTATCATTCTTGTGAATTCAGATTGGATGTAGCTTAAATATCTTTAAAACTTTAATTAAAAAATAAATAAAGGCAGGATATTGCTTTTTACTGGTCTTTGAGCTTTGAGAGAGAAGTTCGAACATGTATTCAGGGTTCTCCCCATGTACTACATAAAAATCCCTTTTGTTGTAAGAGTTGAGAGTTTTTTTGCAGATTATGTGAGTTGGAGTATGTATGTTATCTGTGAGTTGGAGTGCTGAAGATGGTGTCAAATTTTGAGGCAAAATTAGAAGAGTGTTGTTGAATAGATGTGGAAAGGAAGGATCCTCCCATTTGTTCTTGTTGCAGAGCACAAGTAAGAAGGTGTGTTACTGTGTCTTTTCCTTCTCCCATATAGGTCAGATATGTAGACATACTGAAGATGGGAAGTAGAAGGTGCAGTACAACACCTACTAGGAATTTTTGAAAGTATTTGTCTGGATCTTTAAGTAGCTAAATAATTTTTACAAAATTATAAGCTTATCTATATTTTAAATTACTTTGATTTCTCTTCTTTAAGACAGACTTCAGTGCTGAAATAAAAAGGCTAGAGTGCCATAGCAACAGGTTCCATTGTGTACTGTAATGACCAGAACCCAAACTTTTGATGCATTACACTATGTCAACCTGTATTTAGCCTGCCATTGAAGTCTTTCTCCATTGCAATTCAGTAAGTCATATTTGTCAGATAACTGTTCTCTCAGGGATTTATGCCATGCAAACCATTGTTTATGCCTATTTAGGATACTGCTATATATTGCCATACAGTCCTTAAGGACATTTCAGAAGAAGTGTGCAGCCATTTTGTGCAGTTTGGTGTTCACAATGGTAGGTACTTCCCTAAAACTAACAATCTTCACTTATTTTTAAACTGGAGAGTTGAAATATCAGCATGGATTTCTTTTGCTCTTTTCCCTCTGCCCTCTATAGGATTTACTAAATGATTGCATCAGGTAGGTACAATCTGGCCTTTTCTCCCAGAGCATTTGTGACATCCGTAGTAAAATGTTGACTTAGAAATGTTGTGATTTCAATCCTTTACACTGGCCATTCCATAGACTGGAGATAGCATGACAAATTCTTCACAGGTGTGGGTGAACACAAAACAGGATGCTTTAGAAGCCTTAGGAATTTACACAAGTACATACTATGTCTCTGTAGTGTAGTATGTAACTTGCATTAGGATGGCAGCCGTCTTGTAATGCTCCAGTACACTCAAATGTCATTAGTAAGTGACATTCAGGCTTCTCTGTCACTTTGAGAGGTGATCACTGCACAAAACAAGCTTTCCCCTTCACTGATCATGTCTCAAAAACTTGTTCATATGTGTCCCAAGGTTTTTTGCATAGTCTTTCTCTTTTGACTGTTTTGGTAATGAAGCTGGGTCCTGCTATTTGATCAGAGTGACTGGTGTCTGCTGGTTTGTCAGTGGGAGGAGTAAAATGTACCAAATAAAAATAGGATCCATAAGAAAACATCAGCCCGCAGGTGGATAGTTGTCACTTTATAGATGGGCTTTGTCTCCCAAGCAGAAACAGTAGGGTAGCTCCTTTATCAAAACAACAACAGCATCCACAATCCTTGCATCAGAGAAGTGAGAGGGCACCTTTCCGGCTGTCCCCTTTGGTTTATGGTCCTGTTGTCTCCTAGAGTTTGAGTGTACAGAGAAACTCCATTGGTAATGAATTCTTCGTTCCTATCCAAATAGTGCCTTCTAGACAGCTCCCGTTCCTTTATGGACCAGTTATTTTATTACTTTTAAGAGAAATAACTTCGAGGGGAGGGAGGAGAAGAAGGAAGAGGGTAGGGAAAGAGTCACTGTATCATACAGCCTAACACAGACTGAATAACTTAGTAACTGTAGATATTGAATTTATTTTTTCCCGTTAAGTTTTCTTTCTGACATTATCCTGTTGTTTTTAACTTTGCTCAATAATATTTCACTAATACTCACCTTCCATTTTTGCTAGGATAATTTACTTCCTCCTCCTCCTCCTTGTGTTGAATTCTGATACTCATAAGTTAAAATTGCATTCTGTTTGTGTGTAATAAGCAAACACCTCTCTAGCCGAGCAAGACATGTTCAAAATTTATTTCAATAATCCTTGAATCATTCAGGTGGAAGAGAGCTCATAAAGTAATCTACAACAAAACAAGATAGTGTGTTGGTAGAGAATTTGCATTAGTGAAGCACAGGTGGAGGAGTATTTAGCCAACATACTTTGAGATCATGCATTAGCCTGTTTGTACAGGATAAAATTAAGTGTTTAGTTTTGCTGGCATGGTATGAATTGGTCACTGTTGGCATCTTGGCTATGATCATAAATTTGTGCTGACAACTCTCTGCCATCAGTATGTTGATTTTGTGGGAGCAACAATTAACATATTTGCAGGGTCTGTTCATCATCTTCCTCCTAACTGCTCTTTCCTTTCTCTGTTTATCTTTCTAAAAACAGAACAGGACATGAAATTTTCCTAGGGACATTTGATCCTTTCTGTTCCTAACCAGAAATTGAGGTGGAAGCTTCCAACACGACCATGTTGTTTTCAGGCACAGGACAACTCCTAAGCAAGATGCACACACCTCCTCCCTCAAAGAGGTTACTTCTATCTACCTAGACTTCTGAGAGGAAATCATAAGGGGGAAGAAAAACAATTTTATACACAACATGTAACACCCACCTCAGGCCAAAGGCCTCATTAACACAACCGTAAGAATAGGATGGTGAAGCGCTAAATGGAGACATTACGGTTACTTAAGTCACTTTGTGCATATGTTGGTTAGCTTAGGGCATATACACACTGTGAATCCACAGCAGTGAGTGTAAAGGTCTAACTAGCCACAAGCATGACTGCAGCAAACTTCCACCTTGTGCTTCAGATCACTTTCATCTCTGTTGCAGTGAAGCCTAAGATACAGATATCTCCAAGCACTGTGATTATGCTGCAAGGAGCAGAGAGCCAACACACTGTTAATAATTTGTGTGTCAAGAAGAGAATTTCACAAGAATTATGTTAAAAAATTTAGAGGTTTGGTAGAGGGAAAGGGGAATAGAAAAGCCTTTGGAACTATGAAGCAGATTCTTAGCAAACTACTTTTTCTTTTTTTTTTTTTTTTTTGCCAAAGTTGCTTTGCAATGCCACTTTCTGTCTCCAGACTCTCTTCAGCATGGAATGTGGAAGCTGTAAGGTAGAAAGACAGATTTTGTAGGGTTTTACACTCTTTAATTGGCTGCATCTCCACTGTGCAGTCAGCAGTATCTTTCTTCATGAGATAAAGAATAAGATGAAAGGCAAGAGAAGCTCTTGCTCTGATATCTAAAGAGGTTTTTTCAAATATGGAGAAATATGCTCAGCACCAGAATACCATCTCCTCCTCCTCTCATTTGGTGTTTCCCATTTTGAATTGATAAGGGTCTGTATAACCAAACGTCACTTTGAAATTGGCCTGGACTGTGCAGTGAGCCTGGACCAGATCAACTCCAACCTA
This sequence comes from Nesoenas mayeri, assembly GCF_963082525.1. Lineage (NCBI taxonomy): Eukaryota > Metazoa > Chordata > Aves > Columbiformes > Columbidae > Nesoenas > Nesoenas mayeri. The sequence goes on from NC_137543.1 coordinate 113,082,579, forward strand.
AATTATTCTATTGTTCTAAAAACAAACAAAAAAACAATGCAGCTCAGTCTCAACCCTATCTAGTATTGGAAAATAGCTACGTTCTTATTCTTCATTTTGCTTTATGTTACTGCAAAAAATTAATGCTCAGCCTGCAATTTTGGATACCTAGAGTTTTTCCAAGGACCAAGGTGCACAAGATATGAATCTAGAAAGCAATCTTAAGTTCAGAGCTTTGGGTATCTTGAAGTCTGGCATTGTTGTGGTATATCTTGTCAAGAACAAGATTCTAGGGAAAGCAGATTGTTGTTTGAAATGAATGATAGCCATTGCCTCTAGCTCCTTATGCAATTCTGATACTGTGAAAGGGGTCAGGCAAGGAAAGCAGGCAACTTGGACTGCAAGTCTGCTGTGTCGTCTTCTCCCTGACCCTTTTTGTGACCTGATATGGGTGTCAGAGGAAGAAGTTTGTAGCTGTATCTCTGTGTGGGACCTGAATTACGAGCAGACTTTTGAGCACATTTCTCTAGAATGAACTATTGGTTGTTCTGACAGATGGAGAGTAGCTGGGGGAATGTTCCAGTGGATATAATTAGGTTTAATGGGCTGTGATGAAGAAAAAGGGAATATGGGGAAAATATCGGGGAAAGTGTGTTATTTATTCAGTACATTATAACATCCTAGAGAACTTAAAGCTTACATTGGTACTTGAAGAAATGACAAAGCAGAGAGGTGGAGACTGAAGCAGAAAGATAGCAAATCACTGGGATAATATTATGCAAGTTACTCAGAAAGGCGTGTGCAAAGTACATATAATAAATTAAAACTGTCTTGGTTGACTCACTCTTTTATTTGTTACTAGGAAGAAGTGGGACTTTATGGGTGTTCAAAATCACCCTGAGAAGTATTTGAATCAAGTCTTCCAAACACCTCCAGGGTATCAGCTGGCTAACACTTCCCATATTACCTCGACCTGCCTCTACATTGCCATCTTATCTGAAATGAGTAATGCTGATTTGGAATCAACAGTAACAACAAAGGAACAGAGTTAAAAATTGAGATGATTCTCAGACAGATTGCAGTTTGAAGCATCTGAAAAGGAAATTGATCATCAAGATTTCCAATGTCTGTCTTTACTACTAACTTGACCGTTATATCTTCGGCCTTTCTTCTCAACTGGAAAAGTGGTCACTATGTACCCTGAGTACGTACAGCTTACAGTATTCCTAGAAAATGTGGTTTGTCTTGTTTTTAGTTTCTGCAGGAGTTAAGGAGCAAAATGTTTCTGACATCAATGTTTTCCATAAGCAGTATTTTACTTTTGCTTAGAAACTGGTTTCAAAACCTCTACATCACATTCTCTTGTGTCCAATACTGGCAGGAAGGAATTGTGTCTTGAAGGACGTAACTTCAAAATACATAGTGGCTCATCAAAAGCAAGGTATTTCCAGACATGTGCTGCAATGTATGAGTAGTGCAGTGTACTTCTGGTGTCTACTATTTTTGCTTTGAGATCAGTTTTATTTGTAGGTGTCTAAGTAGATAATACTTTTAAAATACACATCTGGGGTAAATAGTGGAAGAGAGGAATGGGGAGAAGCAGAATTTAAGTATGTCTCTAATCCCATAATTTACTTGCCTGCAATTCTCTATTTCTAGGACCTACTGCTCTCATTTCAGAGGGCGAAAGTGAGGATGCCACCATGTAAGGATAGTAGTACTTAATATCTCATTTGCACAAATGTGGCTGACTGTTTGTGATGAAGACAAAAACAGTGTGAGCTTCTTCTTGTGCAGGGGTTATTCCTTCTACCCTACCAAAGAAAATCTGACCTGGAGAGTAAAGAGAGCAGTGCTTTGTGTTTCTAATTCCTTACTTGCTTTTCCTGTAATATACACTTCTTCTTCTGAAAGTTTATCTGAACTTCTCTTCTTCCTCCTGCTGATGGATGACATCAGAACCCTATAAAATATAGCTAAAAAATTTGTAATATGTGGTACGTCATGTATCATTTAGAGTTTATATGTTCTAAAGTCATTGCTTTTCTTTATTTAAACATAGTATGAAATCATAGCTTTTTGAGAGCTATGAAATACAACCCACACCTTTTTTGATATCAAGAGTGTAGTATGAGTCACTTTTTCATTTAATTCAGCCAGTGACAGCTGTGTTCATGCAGCCTTAAAGCAGGCAGAGTAATGTTACACAGTCCTTGAACAAAGCTCATTGTGGGACGTGCCACAGAAAGTCTCTGTAGAGTGACTGGCAGCAGTCTTGGAGGGCTTTGTTTGGGAAGTGGAAGAAAAGAATCAGCTGAAGGAGAGGCCTTGTTCGGTTTTGTTACTGCAACTGATTGGTTTGATTGGTTAACCAGAGAGTAGAGTCTGAAAAGGAACTACAAATATTAAGTTGTATGGTGGTGCTCTTTTTAAACGCACTTTGATTTGAAATTGTTTTTGTTGCACAATCCTTTTCCAGATTCACCTGTCTTTCCTTTTAATCACTGCTACTGGCCAAGACTGGTGCCAAGGAGGTAGTTACATGACAAAGACATCTGGGAGGTAAGAGAAAGAAGGGGCTACTTTCTGCCCCTTTACATTTAGGAGAGTCAGTGTTGCTCATAAGCACTTTGTGCTTGGGTATGACAGTGGTTTAGGCTCACAGTGTCTTCCTGCAGCAAATAAAAATATGAACTTCAGTCTCACAAAAATTCTGTTGTCATGTCTGAGGCCTTTGGGCCTAAAACTGATGATGACTGAGGAGGAAGAGACCAAATGCATGTTATACATGGGACCCCGAGGCACCACAAGTGTATCCCAAATGCGTAACAAGGGGAAAGTGTGAGGGCACAAGTGTACATATAACTTCAGCAGACAAAAGAGCAATGTTTTACTGCTTTCTGTTAATGAAATTAGAATATTCTATGGATGTTAAGAGGGACCAACAAGACCAAGATTTCTTTTGCTCCCACCTGAGACATCCTCACTGGTTTGGCAGAGTGACTATGGCATTCACATAGCTGTTGCTAACCAAAAACTCTAGATCACTGGAGAAATTTGTACATTGACTTAGACTGGCTGCTGAGGTGGTCGTGAACCCAAAAGATCTCACCTCACTGCTGAAGGAAATATTGAATTCTCAGGTAACATCCCAAACAGGACACTAGTGGTGAGAAATCTTTTGGTTACGGATAAAATCCCCTGCAATGTGTACGTGTTATTTATAACCAAGACTTTTTAAACCCCATAAATTGACATATTTGGCTGCCTTGCAGATGACTCTGCTGAAAACACAGATTGTGTGATACAAAGATTTGCCTCATCGAATTCATGAATATCAAGTGTAGGAAAATCTGCTTTGCTCAGAATTTGTAATAATTCAGCATATGTTATTTTGTCACAGGCATTCATTTAAAAAGAGGAAATTGCTCTTAAACTGTTAGCATGGAGGGCCCAAATATATGGATATCTGCTAAGAATGAATTTCTCTTCTCATATGAGTTTTTTGGCTCCTTCTAGGCTTATCTCTTTGGGTTGCTGATTTCTATTACCAAAAATTCAGACAGGATATAACTATTATAGCTGAACTGTACTAGACCTTTTTGTGGACTTTTCCTTGTTGAATGAAATGGCTGAATAAAGATTGTTTCATTTTATTCCCTTTTTAAGGGAAACTGAATGCTGGCTACTCATAGACTGAGTAAGTGTTTACTTGTGGGTTTCAAGACTTGTGTAGCAAATCAACATTTAAAAATATTTCAGATTAACTTTTATGACTATCCTAACATAGGATAACTCTGGTGTCTAAGATGTTTTTCCCCATCTAGGAAATTGCACCATTTGTTTGCATCGTTTTTGCTGGCTGAATCCATAGCTGCTCGTTATGTACCTCATAGTTCTGTTGGCTGAGCTCTCCATGTAATTACTTTTCTAGTCTCTTTAAAGTCTACATCAAGTTATCACAGACCTACTAATTACATTGTTTATTCTGACTACTGACTGAAGAGGGTATATGTACAAAGGCATATGGTACAAATGTTTCAAAGTAATCACATACGCAGTTGAATTGTATTGACGGAATGGGATACACAACGTTGTATGTATAGACTAACAAATTCTCACAAAAGCTGCATACAGACCAAGCTTGGATTCGCTGTCTTCTGTTCTTTTCAGCAGTTTCTGTAGAGCTTTTATATAAATCTTTCCTCCTGTTTTCTCACCCCCAAATAATTCTGAATTTTTCCACTCCACAAATATTCCTTTCCACCTCCAGTTTCCTCCCCTCCCCAACTCCCAGTGCTGTGGATGGAGCTGAAATTATCTTTGCTATTTTTATTTGATAACTTGAGTGTGCAGTACATAGCACCTTATTTGACAAAACATCGCATTTGTGCACAAGCATCCAGAATGTTACCAGCAGAGTCCTGAAAATAGTGTGTGCTTGCTACTGTTTCTATTAACTGTTAAAATCTCTTCCCATTACTCTCTTTCACCATCCATGGTATTTATTAAGAAAAAAATCCTCTGAAATAGTCCCTTAATAATTTTACTGTGGGCTTCTTGTGCCAGTTTTAAATGGAGGACAAAGAAAAAAATAAATGATCGCATTCTATTGCAGGTCAAGGTAACAGCCTCTCTAACTTTAGACCTCAGTCCTTTTATTTTCCTCTCCGTAGTTAGATGTAGAAAGCTCTGAATTTTAGCTCATTTGCAGTTTGTTTCTTTTTACTGTGTGGCATCTCAATTTAGAAGATCTTCTATCTCCTCCTCCTTGCAGCTTTAAATTTGGCATTGCTGAATTATTATGGTGCCTGGCTTAGGGGAGAGGAGTAAGAGAGGGAAGTTTTGAAAGTTGTTCCAAATCTCAAGGCCAACCTTGGCTCCCAGAGGAGTCAGGGCGTCTTCTAGCCTGTATTAATTTACATTACGGAGCAGGGGTGTCAAACTCATTTTCACTGTAACTACTCCGACATTTATACAGTCCTAAAATTACATTCAGCCCTCTGAAGGCAACCGCGAGGCAGATGTGGCCCCCGGTGAAAATGAGTTTGACACCTCTGCTATAGAGACATAGTCCCAATTGATCTTCATACTGTCACAGATGTGGGAAATTCTTCTGCACCCTTAAGCCTGATGCAGGCTTCAGTGGGAAGAGCAGAGAGAAGCTCTGACATGGCTTCCTTGTGCTCCTAGAGTTTTCCCTTCCAGTTGTTTCTATAATGCTTGCAGGCCTCTCCCAAAACTGTATCCTACCTCAGCTCCACGCTTTGCGTCCAGGATGAAAACTGGAAAATATTTTGCAGTTTGATTGAAGGATAAGAAATCAATAATAGGGTCCAAATGGGTCTGTTTTATTTAGGGGTTTGTTTACAGAAGCTGAGTCATTTGCAATGGTTGTAATTGTAATACTCTCTCTAATTTTCAGACTACTCTGTAGCCAGTTGATCAGTTCATGGGAAAGAAATGAAAGTATAAACACAATAAGCCTTATTTTTTTCTAAAAAGTATCCAAATGAGAAAGCCACAGCATCCAAAGTCTTGTGCTAGGCATTCCAGCAATCTATTTCTTGATTCACAGTGACAAAACTCAGCCCTGTTAAGGTGCTGCCATGCAATTAGAGACATCTCATAAAGATTGAACTATTGTGCCCTCTGAGAAACACTGTGTTTATCTCATTAAAGATTCTTGCCACTTTACAATTAATAAGAGGCAAAATCGTCATCTCTGTTTCAGATGGAAAATAAGTTGAGAGGAACCTAGGCGGTTATGTTGCCAGACAAAGGCTCACCTGCATCCAGAGGGATGTCGGTAGCACTGAGCTGATGGTGCTGGCACTGACTGTAAGGAATTACATGATTTTGGCTTCCACCAAAGGATTTTAAATGTTTTGGCAAGAATGAAATGATAGCAACCATGATCAAAAGAGGTTGTTTTTCAGAAATGTGTTTTGCGACCATGTTATCTACAGTACTCTCTGTCTCCTTTTCATAACATTTTTACTTGCCTTGCGATGAAAGGTATTTAAAAAAATCCATGCAACATGTTTACTAAAACACTCTGATAGTATAAAGTGGTGAGCAAGGACTTTGATACTAGGTCACTCCACTGGGCAAACTACTAATACTCATCCATTTCTGCATTTGCCATTGTAACCCAAGGCAGGTCTGCACTGATAGTGATTTCATCAGAGGTTTACTACAAAGGACTGGACTTGATCTCTGCTACTGACTCTAAAGATACTTGGAGCGGGTCACTAAACATTGTCTTCAGCTTGTTTGTTTATAAAAGGAAGTAAATCAACCTAAATATAGTTCAGAGTGGTGAAGTCTCACTTTTGATTTGACAACCTCTGTTGCAAAGCATGAAGTTGTTCATGCTAGAGGACGGAAAATGCTGCCTCTGCTTGTAAGATGCTGTGATGCAATATGTGATGGGAAGTAACCACTGAGAAGTAAGAAGGAAAATAAAGTCTAGGATGGAAAATCCATGAAGTTTACATAGACTGCTCTGAACTAGAGCTTTTTAATGGCAATGGACATCTTTCCAGTGATTTGTATGAGACCTAGATGAGAATTCAGCTGTCTACCATGATGCTTTTGAAGCACTTAAATGAAAAAGGTAGTCTTAAAACTAATGTTAGTATATCTGTGTCTGATAGTATTGCATTTTGATGGATTTCTTATCCTATTGTTCAAACACAGTTTGTTAAAGAGTACATGCATAAGAGTGTACATAATGTAGTACTAAGGTTCTTGTTAACAGTGATAATTTGATTCTTTGAACCTACACACTGAACAATGGTCAGTCAAGTGTTTGAATATTTGTCCAACCTTTTCTGGGAGAAAGGATTAAGAGCATATAGATGGATAAAATTTGTTCATTTGGATGTGATTTCAATAACCTACATCTAGTTTCCTCCTTGTTCCATTTGAGCAAGTGAGCTGAGGCTTTATTTGTTTGTCGCTAAAACATCAGTTAGACCATAGACACAATTTCTTGAATCTTTCAAAATACAGATGGATATGACAAACAGGGCAATATTGTTCTTAAACATCCTGGTAGATATGCAACCTCTTTCTGGAGATGAAATGTGAAATGTTGCATGAAACATTCTGTGCATACGAGCTGGGGGAAAATTATCATCAGTTTTCCATGAGAAAATTGGAGGTGTCTTAATGGGCTTTTGTTACAATGTTTTCAACACTGAAAACAGAACAAAACAAAACTTCCCAATTGAATAGGTGATTGTCTGTGGTTCTTATCTGGATCTATTTATTTTCATAAATCCAAGGAATTGTGCAGAATTAGGCTGGAATATCCCCTGCAGAAAATATTCTTAGGATAATGAATTACATGACAAATACTTGACACACAAAATGCTTTTGTCCGCCGCCAGTTGTTCACTGTCCACCAATTCAAATCACATCCTGTCTTTAGATCATGTAATTTCCTGATGGTACTTAATGTGTACAAGCTATTAGAACTTTGCAATGCCTCTTAGGCCTTTTGGTTAAATACTGAGTTAATTACTTATTTGTTTTGATGGCCACCATGCTATCTTTAGATGAAGAAATATTCTTATTTTAAAGTCAGAAGTGGGATCCTTCCAAGAAACTAGTCCAATATTTTTTTTTTACCATAAGCCTCAGTTTTTGAGAACTTGTCTGTGGGCACATTGTAAAGAAAAACCAGTTTAGAGTGTCTACAGCAAGGTTTTCAAAAGAATAAAAACATATTTTTACATTAATTCAGTATCTACCATGATGACTCCTTTTGAAAATCTTGCCATATTTTTCTGGCAATTAAATGAATGCCAAGCCTTTGAAGAAATTAATCCCCAATTATCTCTGCTAAAATCTTCCAGATTCACATGATCAGTTTATCAAAGTATGATAGTTAATCAAATCTACATCCATTTCACTTCAATATTAGAGTGAAAACAGGAAATCTCTAACTGAGAGGAGATGCGTGTCTGCCTTTTGTTCACAACCAGCAACTCCAAGATGTGCCAACATGACCGTGGGAGTTAGTCAAAAGAGTTAACAGGAAGCTGCCACTAAGAATCTCTTATTAGTATAATTTCACACTTCTCTATAACTGTTTCTGGGACAGGTGTCCTTATTTGGTTTTCTCTTTTACCATTTCTTTCATTGTACAGGATGCTGCTGAATAGCTGTGAAATACATGGAAAACCCAGATTTCAAATTCTTGAAGTACTGTTGTAGTTGCTAATATTTTAAATGTAGGAAGAGATTAAAGGTTATTACTTATTATTCATGTGGTTAAAATCTCAAAGTATAGTTTAGGTTCACCCTATACTATACACCATATAAATAGTTAGAAATATCTTTTCCCCAGAGTTAAGGATAGAAATGCAAGATAGATGAAGGCAAATTTGAAGAAGCAAGGAAATGCTTGGGTAAAAATGAGAAAATTTAGCACATCTGTGGCCTAATATTTATGTTTAATTGTGAATGTGTAGGAGATAGGATAGGAATGGGCATTGATTTGTGCTTTTTTGTGACCTTTGGACTGAGAGTTTTAGGGAAGTCAGTGATGGTGGATAAGAGTGTAATACTGCAGTTATTAGTAAGTTGCTCATTCCAACATTCAGACACAGAATAGAGGAAAGCACATAGTAAGATTATTTTCTTATATACCAGGGGAGCAGTGAAAGCCAGCAATGTGGACTGAAAATTTACCTCTCTCCTTGCTTTGTATGAAATCAGAGGTGAAATGTTCAGCAGGAATAAGTTGGGAAGGAGCTGACTGAAAACAAGAGGAATAAATTTTCTGGTTGTTACAAGACCAAACCATGAAGTATGGAGGGTTAGGGATGGGGAAGGTGACATGCTAAAGTAAATAGGCTAGGAAAAAAAAGTCTGTGTTTTTATATTCTCACTAGGAACACATTAAGACTGTGCTTCTCTAGGCAAGGGATATGGCTGTTTGATTTGCAGACTTAACTGATCATGATTTTGGGGGCTCTAGTCTTTGTTTCATTTCCTAATAGTCTGTTACTTCAGGTATGCTTAGTTTGAGGTAGAATAAAGGTGTAGATGTACCTTATAATAAAGTTTGGTTTTCAATTTTATTTGTTAGTTTCAAAAAGCAGACTGTGTTGCTTACACACAATTTTTTTTTTATTAATCCTGCTTATAAAAGTGGCATAGAAACTAAGTAGCTGTTAGGTCATCTTGATAATAAGTCTCAAATCTCAGTAGACTTAGAACATCAGCAAATTTTCATTAGCATGAAAATGTTATTAATATTCTATATTTCCAGAGAAAGCAAATGACTTCCCGTATTCAGATACACATCCAGAGCTCATTTGCTGTAATTTCTCCAGTGCATATAATGTGTTTACATGCAAGAACAAACTGCAGTTTTGAAGCGTGGTGCTTACTTTGAGTTTGAAGGACAATTAAATTAGTTACATGAAGCACCCTAGGGAACTAGAGTATCTCAGGAGCAGGTCTGGGGGATAGATCAGCTTCATTAGGACAACTACCTTAAAAAATTACTACTTAGGGCGTTCTCATTGACTGCAATATGTTATTCTGAATTAGTGGAATGAGCCTGAAAAATTTTGGTTTTCTGTTACTGTACACAAGTAACCTCTGCAGTCTGACTTCAGTTTCAGTATGACAGCTTAAGTACCTGGTGCATAATAGATGTTTAAATCTATAAACATGTTTAAACATTAAAACCAGTTTCCAGAGACATTTTTTTCCCTTTTCTTTAGTTTCTTATCATGCCTTCTGACTTAAAAAAAAAAAATAAATAAAATAAAATAAAAAGAAATAAAAAAAAAAAAAAGTGAGCCACTTTCTCTCACATGACTCAAATTTCTTCTGTCAACAAATATGAAAGCAACAGAGGAATTGTTGACAGCTCTGTGATTCTCTACTTGCCTAGAGACTGACCTTGCTACAGAATAGGCGAAATTCAAGACTTCTCAGAACTGTTTGTCCAAAATTTGCATTAAAAACCTTCTATGGGGTCGAGTTCAGTCTTCCCACCACACCCATCTGTTCATGCTCAATGTATTCCAAGTCCAGACATATAGTACACCAACCTCAAAGGACCTATACAGTCAAGCCAGATAACTTTGGGGGTACCAAGATGTATCTTCTGATAATGCTTTTGAGTACTCCTTTCTTTTAACATTTCTGGCCACATTGCTTTTTGTTTCAGCTTAAACTCTAAAGTATGTTTTGAATGACTAGCCACAATTGCTGCATTTATATCTTGTCATGGTTTAGTCATCAAGAGAGTTTACATTTCTTAATAATTTCTTCAATAATAGTAATTAAAATATTTCTTTTTTTTTTTAAGTGATAGAATCTATGCCCTTAACCCTTTTCCACTAAATATATCCATTTCTGCTAGCTTTTTAAGTCACTTATTAATTGAGAGACCACAACTTGATTACAAGCATTTGACATTGTTCTTTCCTATTTTGAGGCCATTGGAAGGGGAAGTCCCATGACTGTGAAGGCACAGTCTAGAAATCAGATGCAAACTTCACTTTCCAGAAACTTTCTTTGAGATTTTGGACAAGCCATCTGATATCTTCTCATCTTTTTCTCATCCTCAGATTTTAAAAAAAAAAAAAAAAAGTGAGGGAGGGATTTCATTGTCTGCTTCATTTATCTATCTGAAGTGCAGTTTTGATTCATGGGTATTTATAAGGAGCAAGTTTTCTGAAGACCTGGGTGGCCTAGCTGGAGACCGTTGAGGGGAGTTGGTTTTGGAAAAGCTGAATGATCAAACTCAGTATAAATTGTTGCAGATTAAACATGTAAAATGGCTCATTTCTGATTTTTTTTTCCAAGATATGTTGAGATAGTTCTGTGGAGGTTATTGAAGTGTAATTGCAAAATATTCTTATTTACATCCTTAGGCTGGCTTTGTATGGACTGTATTATATCTATGCTCATGACTGGCTTATATTACCTTTAATAAAAGGACACAGGTCCTCAGGCGGTAGAAACAGAAACCCATACATTATGCTTCATATACATATTTTAGAGTCATTATGTTATATAACAAAATTGCATAGCATGTAAGATCACATGCAGGGAAATTATTTCTCAAGAGTATTGTTGCAAAATAGCATTGGTTTAATGTGGGGTACAGAGGCTATATGATACTATACACTAGAAACTCTTTGTTCAGTGTTTTACTTACAGCCTCCAAGCAATTCTAGCTTTGGGATGTTGTCCCCTGAATGCCCTATCTTAATTAGATTGTACTTTTGGTAATTAGTTTTCCTAATGCAATATAGTCAGTTCTCGCTGAATTTTTCTTTTGATGCCTAGGGACACATTGTGTCAAAACCTGATGAGTGCTATAAACTTATGTATGCAAAAGATGATTTATAGTCAAACTCGCTCCTCTACACCAGCACAGCGAAGAAAGGAAGGACTAGAACAATAGTCTTTTTGACATCCCCAGCAGGAAACCCAAATTTTTCTTCTTCCATTAATGTCTTGCAGTACTATGAACCATAGACATTCACTCACAGCCACTGAGCATGGCAAGTGTTTTCCATTTCTATCTTTCATTTATTATGGTGGATCATCAACATCTGTGCTCAGCCATGTGCACTGATCACCAAGTAGCATCTGGAGTAGAAAAGGGCAACATTTTTTTTACATGTTTTTACACCCCAAAATTTTTTCATATTTGTTTATTTTGCTGAACTGCTTAGAAAAGTAAAGGGGATTAGCATATTTTGTTTGATGTTTCTTTCAGTGATGTTTTCCAAACTGATAATACCTTATGTGTCCAAGTGTATTTCTCTGTGAACAGCACGTTTACAACTATCAGCTTTCTTTGATGTAACCTGGGTTGGTTTTTTTTTTACTTTCTTTGCACACTAGGGAACTTCCTATACCCCATAATAGGTTGGAGAAGTCTAGTTACCTGAAACACAACTGAAGTGCTAAGTCCACCCCTTGAATATGTTAAATTGCTTTGTTATACTATTTAGGTTGCAGCTTATTTTATTATCCTCCTTGAGTGTTTATTTAACTGGAAAGCACTACACAAAGGTTAACAAGGTATTTTATACATGATTTCTAATAACATTTAAATAAAAACCCAAAGGATTTCTATCTCATAGAAAACTACAGGATATTTTGTCAATTGGTGAAAGTGAAAAAATGTGAATACTTATGAAGTAAAAATTCTCAAAAGTCACCCAACTTAGAAGTGTTTCAGCATTTCCAATTAAAATACTCAAAGATTGATTCCTTTGAAATTACATAATACCTCAAGGTAACTTATTAGAACATATTTTCCCATGCCCATTAATTTAAAAATAAATAAAATAAAAAAAAATATTAGGAATGCAGGTCCTTCTGGATCTCCATCCAGATGGAGCACCCATTCCGTGGGATGTATCTTCCATAATTCTCCCATCTACTTCGTATAGTGAATCAATAGAGTTATTTTAGATGGATGGCTGCAGGGGGCTTTGCAGAGGGGTAGGCTGAGGCTGTGCTGCACTTGGAGCTAAAGCCAGACAGAGGTGGTCTGGTCCCCAGCTGCTCTTTCCACTCCCTTGTGCTGATGCAGATTTTGGGGGCCACAATGTAAAACAAATGAAAAATAGGCTTCCAGTTCAGTTATTGTCATAGTCTGGATCAGCCCCCTGATCCAGGTTAGAGCACAATCTCCTGGCAGATGGCATGGGAGGCAGAGGACAGGAACAGGCAAGTGCTGGAATGTCTCATGTTGATTTTTGCTACAGAAGTAAGAGTACTATATAACCTTATTCTGAAAGAATTACAGTTCTATGGAATGCAACATGTGGGGAAGAAATCAGCCCCGAAGTCATTTTTCTTAAGTCTATGGTGTGATATGAGGGATACTTCAGCATAATAATGTTTTATCAAACTGATATGCAGTTAATGCTTTTGGATTAACTGGATGAACTGAAACATTCTTGGATGACCAGGCACAAACCACAATATTTCCTTTTCTTCATGTAAAATCAGTTTTTTTCTTATTGAAAAACTTATTATTTCCTTTCCACAAAATCTACACTTTTTGTCAAGAAGTTGTTCCAACAGAAAATTCGCCACTGGTTCTAATTAAGTAATCTAAATATAAAACATAATGGACACATTAAATTAAGTTTTTCATGTTTGTGGAGCCTTTGTCAGACCCAGAAAGTGTGCTCCATTTTAAGTGCAGAGATAGTGGTACAACTCACAATACCCCTAAAATGGGAATGAACTAAAATGAACTCATTACAACATTGTTTATAGCAGGCAGAAAAGAACAAACCACAAGTACGTCAGTCAAAATGTTTTGTTTTGTTCATTTTTTTTGTGTCATGTTAAGGAAAATAAGAACAAAGACGACTAGTCATTGTGTTCTGACTTGTAGACGCAATTTAACATTGTGCCTCAAAAAACAAAAAGCAAACCAGCAGATTTCCTGAAACTGAGAAAATGAGTCCTCAGCATTTAAAAGAGCCCATGAAAAGAGAATATTAAAACAGTTTCTCATTTCATTTGCATAGCACATTTCTGCAGCTGTGGCTCAGCTATGTCAAGGCAGGGTTTTGTGGTGAGTGTGGTACAGAAAAGGAGGGATTAGTGGTCAGTCTGTGGTGTTGATATTTGGCTAGTGAGGTGCTTTGCAGTCTGGCTGTGACCTACTCATCCATTTCCCCTTTCCATGGAAATCTCACCAAAGGGATGGAGGACAGAAAAAGGTCTTCCTTCCTCTGATCTGGAGTTAAAATGCCATCAGGTTGAGCTCTCATTTCTGGGAAGTGACACCCGCAGTTTACCTGCAAATTTCTAACCTCAGCTTGTTTCCTACACAAAAACAGGGCAAACACTTCCCCTGGCATCCTTTCTACCCTGGATGTGGACGTGCACTGAGGATTTTAAGGTAATCTTCCTTATCTTCATAGCATGCAACCTAGTTGCACAAGGCAGTAAATACTGTCCATGTGGGTATTTTAAGTGAGGATATTCATGGTGAGTGATGTTCTTCAATGACTTTTTCATTTATTGACTCTCTTGTTTAGGGACATTTTCTCTTAGAGATTACATAGATAAGGAAGTCTGGGATAGGACATTTAGTCAGTGAAGCTGACGAGAGGATTAGTCTAATTTATTGTATTCAAGTAGCCAATACAGTTACTGAACACAATTTCACTGCATTTAAAGATTGTTGCACAACATGCAAGAAATCCCGTGCTATACTGTTCACCTTTATTCTGTAGGAAAAAATACAGGTTTGACATAGCTTCATTGCAACATGCGTCCAGCTCATCCTTTTTCCCTTGATACTGTTTGAGAAGGGGTGACTGTTTTGCATTGCAAGAACCTTCTCTCTTTCACCAAGACCAAACTACATTTCAGAAGTTCTCTACCTGAGCACAAAAATGGGAAGGTTTCCTTAGGCAATCTCTCAATTCATTAAGCAACAAGTAAGTTCACAAATTTTGGACAGTGTTAAAAGAACCAAAATTGAGCTCCACACCAAAGATAAAGCACACAAAAGAGATTTGGACTAGCTTCACTTGAAGCCTTGTCTGGAAATATCAGTTGTTAACAGAACTAATACTGAAAATTAACAGAACTAATCAAACTTTTGGCATTTACATCATTTTAGGTTTAGGGGGAAGAAAGATCCTTTCACTTTTTTCCTAACACTTTCAGATTTGCTCAAAAACTTGAAAAAATTATTATCAGCTTAGCCTCTTAAATTAATAGGGTTTCTGAGAGGAACACTTTGATGTAAACCCATTCAGCCTTCTATCTACCAAGACTCTGATCTGTTTAATTACAGCTGCAGTATGTTTTATAAATATTTGTTTACAGCTTCCTGCATGAAAGCACAGGGAAAATATGGAAATAAATTTATATAATTACAGTTTAATGATCTGCATTTTAAATGAGATTTTAACAAATAATTTTGTGGAAGCCAGGAATGCTCCAGTAATGCTGATGTTGGGTTTTGAATTCTCCTACTTTGTTATATTAGCACCTATAAAGGCATGAAGTTACGACCTCACCCTTTTTTTCCTCACTCTTATTTGCAGTATTGTAGAAAAACATGTCTTTTCTTATGTCTGGCTGATGAGTAAAAGTGCATTACACAGCGTTTTGAAATACTTTAATTAAAGCTGATAGTGAGGTCTTAAACATACTTGCAAAATACTTGGCTGTGCTGCTGTTACTCTCTGAGATGCCATCTCTCTAATTCTTCTCTGAAGACAAAACCACACTTCCTTCATATTGTGTTTGCCTAGTCCTCCAGTTTCTACTCTATTTTCCTAACTAATGCCTACTTAATAGATATTGCCACTTACTGAATAGAGAGTTAAGACTGAGGTAGTAGAGGAAGCTGCCAGAACTGCTCCTAAGATATCGTTTTTGGCATAATTTATGATAGCGTGACAGTTGCCATGTTGTCTGAGCGAGCAGGAATTGAACCAAGATCTCTAATAGGCAGTGATACTACTATTTCATCCTTATTTGGAGCTGTAAGAGACTCTTCTCCCCTGTCACTTTGGTCCAGAGGACAAACACACACTCAGTAATGCTAAAATTAATATTCGGTGTTGGAGACTAATCTTCCAGAGGGTTTTGCTGCATTTCCTAGGATGACAAAGTGTTAACAGTCACAAAGTCTGGCTACTAATCTCCTCCCTTTCACTTATTCCTGGTAACTTTGTTATCATTAGCAAATCTTAACCAAACTTGCCAGAAGCAAGAGGGACATCCAAGCTTGTGTCACTCTGGGAGAGGTGGTGACTTTACTGTGTGTTAGCAAGCCGCATCTGTGTAGGTTCCCACACTTCACATGCAGATCTGCTGGAAATCAGGTCTTGTTAGGTGAAGTATTGACAAAGAAATTACCAGTCTGTGTTTTGCTGCTTTTATTATAACTTGTGTCTGTCTGTGTGTGTGTGTGTGTGTGTGTGTGTGTGTGTGTGTGTTCATATTTCAGATCAAACAATGAGAAAAATACCAAATGAGTGCAGCTTACTGTTTTCAAAGTGGTGCTCTATAGCGATTCTTGTTTCCCTACTGCTATGTTCATGGGGCCAGAGTTATCAACTTAAACATACTCTTTTTTTAGTGATTTTTTCTTTGTTGCCAAGTGCTAAGGCCCACTTAGCAATTGCTGAAAACACACATTTTGTGATTTCTCAATTACAACAGGTGCTGGGATTTTTTTTTAATAGTATAATAACAGTAAAACATAATATTATCAGCAAGCGCAATAAATAAAAATGCAACTTTTCCCACCTTCAAAGATAAAAGCATTTGAATATATCCCTATGGATATGGTTGTTTTCCAGATGTGCAGAGGGATTGCTGCTGTTCTGGATTTAAAAGATCTCAACTGGGCACAAAACCCACTGGGAATGGATTGAAAATTGTGTTTCAATTTGTTTTTTGTAGAGGTAATGTGGTAATGTTGTAACTTTTTATGTACCACTTTTCATTTTCTCAGAAACCTTTTCCTCTTGAGTGTCTCACCTCCGCTGTCCAGACTTGCTTTTCCTCTCATGACCTCTCATCCATTTAAAATACTAGTCAATTGAGCCATAAACTGGAAATCAGAGTATTGTCCCTTCTGGACATTGAGATTTGCAATGTGTGAATATTCACTGAGTTCTACCATACCTCTCCCAAGTCTTAGAAGCCTCTTGATTTGAGTGCAGACTTGAGTGCTTAGGATGTACTTTTCCCATTAAATATATTAGATTTGGAAGAACCACCTATGTCACATGATGAGCAGAATGCTTATGCTTATGTCTCTGCAGGCACTTTTCCTGCTGTGTGCATATGTAAAAATAGGATATGTACTTAAATTATGCACAGAAGTTATCCATAAATAACTTTGTTATTTGGTTAAGATAGATCCTTCATACAATATACACAACTCTCCCATATAGCCTTTGTGATGCATGTCTTGGATATTATCCTATACCTGATTTTACTGGGTATCTTTCAGGTTAAACATCTTTTCATCATTATCTTTCTCTGTGCTTTACCTTTTTCGTAAGATAAGTTTTCTCTCCGAGGCACTCTCTCTAGGTAGATTGTAGCTGAGAGTCTCTGGCTTTCATTTCTTGTGATTACCTGTGTTTCACGTTTTCAGATAATGTATTCTGTGCTTTGTCATATGCTAACCAGCCAGCCTGATGAAAAATACATAATCACCAAACAAACTGGTACTTAAAAACAGGAAAATCAATGTTGTAACTAATTATCTGTACTCTCATTTAACCCTATCTGATATTCTATTAGATTTTGACCCAAGCTTTGAGCAAGTGCATATGCACGACAGGAAACAATTAGTAGAGAGTAATACTGCATTCTTTTCCATAATGAAAATATAGTGTCATCACTGCAAAATAGTATTGCTTACTACTGGTATTCCATCTAGGCTGATAAAAAGAATGCTTAGTTGCGTTAGACAAAATTCAATGTCATTAAGAGTCTAAAGTCTCATACCTTAGACATTTTGCAAAGAACAGGCTAGTCCATAATATCTATTTTTTACCTTTCTTTATATCAACTTACTGACCAGTGCTGAAAAAAAAAATAATGCAGTAGAGGGAACATCACTGTTGTATCTGAAAGGTAATTCAAATTTAAATATAACTGGTTGAACTGTTCTTCCTGTGCTGAAATCAGCAGCGAAGTTTCCAGTGGGATCAGGGGCAAAGCAGCTGAGTTGCTTACTGCAAGCCATAATTTTTAGAAAAAAAGAGATCTCAGACTATGGCATTGTTCCATGACTAAATATAGGGGGAAACTAAGCCTTTCTGTCTCATTTGTACTATTGCAGAACTGTGAAATCCTCAGGGGATGGAAGGACAAATCTGAGTGTGAAAGCGTGTGATACTTTCTGAGCAAATGATGTTAGGTTTATGAATCTAAATATAGAGGGTGGACAGACTGCTTAGCAGTCACAAACTCCTAAACTCAGTGTCAGAGAATTACAATTAACATGACTGTAAAATTGCTGTTTGTGTAATGTCAGAAGGGTCCTGACCCACACCAGAAAGAAAGGAGCCAGCGTTTTTAGAAAGTCTTTTGACTGATGAGAACTCCTAATATAGGGAGAAGGATGTGTCCTGTCTTGTGAGAAAGGATTTCCTATGTTGAAGGTAGATAAGTATATAAAATGAAATTATGAGAATATGCAACTTTTTTTGAGGACTCAGGATTCAAAGGATTAGCCGCAGAAACTGAATGTAAACAAACAGCCCTCCACTCCAAAATTGTTTTTATACAGAAAGCCAGATTGTATTCCAGAGCCTTTCAGACTTTTCCTCTGACTTTTCTCCTTGACACATGTTTGCTGATCACAGGAAACATGAAGAAAGCTCATCTTATTCTTCTCCTCCCCTTCTTCAGAGCAAGAATTAGTCTGCCTGAAGTTCTGTTCTTGCGTGCTGCCTCATTCATCTTTTTGAATTTTATTGGTTTCACACTGAATGTTACAAAACCTTGGATATGTTGCTTGAGACAGTTCTGTTGGAGGCATTGGCCTTTTGACTGCAAATATTGCACAGCTGCTGGTGAAGAAGGTAGATATACTGTAACTTTGCACAACTTTTTACCGTGGGAAAACTATACAGATGGCCATAGGACCAGAGGGAATGGCAGGAAGATAGGCTGGGGGAGGTTTAGGTTGGACATAAAGAAAAGGTTCTTCACCCAGAGGGTGTTGGAGCACTGGAACAGGCTCCCCAGAGAGGTAGTCACAGCCCCAAGCCTGACAGTTTACAAGAAACAATTAGACAACAACCTCAGAAACATGGTGTGAATTTCGGGGTTGTCCTATGCAGGCACAGGAGGTGGACTCAATGATCTTTGTGGATCCCTTCCAGCTCAGGACATTCTATGATAAAACAAGTGATGAGTGTGGAAACTGCCTTTAAGTTTAGGGCGAGGGTGGTCACTTCACACTCTAGTGGTCTTCCCTTTCATGCTGCCAACAGCTATTCTATTGATAAGAGAGAGAAACCAGGACTACTCCTACACTTAGCTACTGTCTCCATTCAGTTGTTCATACTGTGGGGAATCAGTTGAGATTCTGTTACTTCTATTAAATGCAGAATTTTTCTGCCTTGGGCTGAGTGGGGTGATGTTACATCGAACAATACCCCACTGCACTGAACCATTGTGCTCAAGGGGGCCTGTTGTATCATATGCCTTTGAAATAAAAGTTTTGTTCCCTCTCTACTGCTGGGGTTTTTTCCAAAGCCAAAACCACAAATTGCTAGTGGGTTTGGTGGGAGTTGCTAGTTAGGGAACAGTTATAGAGAATTATTTACCTTGAGGGAAACTAATTTAAAAATCCTTCCAAACCAAAATGCTGTGTCTGTTTGCTAGCCTTCTTTTTCTATTTTTTTTTTCTATTTTTCTTTTTTTTTTTTTTTTTTTTACTTTGGTCATAAAATACAAAAATAATGATGAAAAGCTAAAAGGGAAATGTTGAGATGGTGAAGAAAATAAATTGAAATAAATTGAAGACCATAATGAGTCATAGCACTGCTTTGCTTAACATCTTTTCCAGTTTCTTATTAGCAGCCAAATGCACATACACAAAGGAACATTTCCTCACACTGGCTTTCAACAGAGCTGTAGGTTCAGCTGCTTATGATCCCTCAGCCAGTCATCTCCTCTGCCTTAGTATAAACGACTCCTCAGGATGCTATTGCAATGGTTGAATGTTTTGGCCAGATCCAGAAATAATCCCTTGTGAATGTCCCTGAGTTTTTAAAATGAATCATTTCAGACTCTGAATCACTGAGATGTGCTACCAGGGGAAAACAATAGCCCAAATCAGTCATAGTTAAATTTACAACTAAAAAGCTATAAACCCAAGGTTTGTAGAAACAGGATTCTGATTTGATGAAATACTCCAAACCCAAGACAGAGAGCAAGGACAACAGCTGCCTCTGCGTGGCTTCTTGTCAAGCTGCATAAGCTGTTGGGGTGTTGAACTGCAAAGCTATCCTGGGCTGTTAGTCTCCAAACCTCTTCTTCCACCTGCTATTTAGCAGAGCAAAGATGGGACACTCACATCTCCTGGGAAACATTCACATCTTGTTTCATACCCAGCAGATATAATGGCACCAACAGGTGCGACTTGGATGTGTATTTCAGGCATAGCATAACATGGTGCCACCTGCTAGCGTTGCCTGATACAGCTGCAGTAGGTTAATTTGCCCTAATTAAGGCTAATGAGAAATTGCATCTCCAAAAGAAGATTCTAGCTCCATGAGTTGGAGCCACAACCTTGTAGTGTCAGTTTTAATGAGGTTATTGACATCTTCAAATGGACAAGTACAATAAAATAGCTCTCTTAGATGCAGAAATTGCTATGATTTATGCCAAAGAAGCTCAATAGACCCCAAGGCGATGGCAGACCATTTGGATTTCTGCTACACACTACTGTTCTTCAGCTTCATCAGTGAAGTGAACTGAAGGTAAATACAGAGAAATGAAATATTTTTTTAATTGTGAGTTTATATGTGTATGTGATTTTTTCACGGGAGGAACACATTATGGTGTACTTTCCACAAAGCACAGAGACAGGATATAAAGGGGTTATAATCCTTTTTATCCCCTCTTCTTTATATCACCAAAAAAACAAAACAATTTTTTTTTTTTTTTTTTTTTTAAAAAAAGCTTACATATTAATTGTCCATTTCTTTTATCTTCCTAATGCTTTTTTATCTCCCAGCCATACTGGGTCTATCTACCCTGTTCCTAACATTTTTATCAACCAGCTATGTTTTTATATGTTGTTACATACAGTTTCTTTTGGGGTCTTTTCCAGAATTGTAATTTGGTAGGAGTGGATTTTTCTTCTGTCCTGGTATTTGGTAGATCTTCTTAAAATGTATGTCAGATGTACTGCTTAATGACACCTCCACGTATTTTTGAAGTGCACGAAATTTTAAGTGTGGGCATTTGTCTGTGAGCATATTTCGTAAATACATTACTGTACATGAAAAATGTTTTTTCTTCCATGATTACACATCTTTCATATATGGTATGATATTCCATTTAGAGGACCTGAGGAACAACTGTGTTAATGCCTGTTAGTGGGTGCTAGTAAACTCTTGGGACTGTGCAATCAGAAAAAGACCAAAGCTTTTAATATACTTAATATAAATGTGTGGTTACTGAAATACAGATGACTTAATTTAATGTACAATTACTATTTGATTGAATGACATATCTGATGGTAGCCTTTAAGTAAATGTTAAGAAATCTGGAAATTAACCTACGAAATCAGTTTAGAATAGCTGAACTGGTTTTGACAAAACTGGATGTAATATTAGATTTAGGCAACAGT
Source organism: Nesoenas mayeri (assembly GCF_963082525.1). Classification (NCBI taxonomy): domain Eukaryota; kingdom Metazoa; phylum Chordata; class Aves; order Columbiformes; family Columbidae; genus Nesoenas; species Nesoenas mayeri. The sequence goes on from NC_137543.1 coordinate 113,103,925, forward strand.
TTTCAGCTACATTGTTCACCAGCTGAAAAATCAGTTTCTATGTGACCTAAACATTCTCCTAGTAGAAAACTAAGTTCAGAAGAAAATTTCCTTTGAGAAAATTGAGATCCTTATCATAACATTCCTTTTCATATTTCATGCAGCATTTTCAAAGTAAAAACATTTTCTCTTTTCAAATCCACATTTTAGATTATGATAAACAAAATTGAAATTTAGGAAAGAGATAACAAATGCCAGCAGAAAAGTGCAACTTTAAATTCTGAAGAAGTTTTTTCTTTTTTAATCTAGTGAGAATTTGGAGGAGGAAATATTACAGTTCAGAGCAGCTCATGCAAATTAGGTTTTGTTTGTTGCTGACTGGTTTATAGTTTCAGTCATTAACCCCAAATAATCAATTATATCTGCAGTTCTATCTTTCCAAATGCTATGCTGAGAAATAGCTTAAAAGTTTTGAGACTTTGATTAATTATTCCTACAGCTATGGGCTTTTGCCTTCATGCAGAATTTGCAAAATAGCAGATAGAAAGCTGACTGTCTTGCTTTTGTGTCTGGGACTAGAAGGATGAATCTGAGAAGCTCATGAGATGGCCTGTTTTATTAGGCACAGATAATTTGTCAAAGTTGACCAAAATGCAAGAACTTCAGAAAAGTATTCAAATGACCTCATCCTGCTATAACCAGATTGGCAGGATGGTTGCAGTCAAAGAGTTCTGGTCAATGGCTTGATGGCAAAGTGGAGACCAGTGACGAGTGGCATTCCTCAGGGGTTGGTATTGAGACTGACATTTGTGTTTAAGATCTTTGTTGGTGACATAGTGAGATTGAGTGCATCCTCTGCAACTTTGCTGACACCAAGCTGTGTGATGTAGTCAAAAAGCTGGAGGAAAGTGACGCCATCCAGTGGGCTCATGTGAACCTTGCTAAGTTCAACAAGCCCAAGTGCAAGGTCCTGCATATAGGTTGGGGCAATGCCAAGCACAGATACACGCTGGGTGGAAAAGGGATTGAGAGCAGCCCTGAGGAGGAGGAGGATTTGGGCCTCTTGGCTTATGAGAAATTAATATGACCCAACAATATACACTTGCAGCCCAGAAAGCCAAACGTGTCTTGGGTTACATCAAAAGAAGCGTAAGCAGTAGGTCAAGAGAGGTGATTCTTCCCTTCTACTCCACTCTCATGAAACCCCACCTGGAGTACTACATCCAGCTTTTGAGCCCTTAAGGTAAGAGGGCATGGACCTCTTTGAGGAGGGCCACAAATATGATCAAAAGGCTAGAGCACCTCTTTTGTGAAGACAGGCTGAGAGAGTTGAGGTTGTTCAACATGGAGAAAAGAAGGCTCAGGGACACCTTCTCACAGCCTTCCAGGACCTAAAGTGGACCTACAAGAAAGCTGGAGAGGGACTTTTTACAAAAGCATGTAGTGATAGGACAAAGGATAATGGCTTTGAACTGAAAGAAGGTACATTTAGATTGGATATACAGAAGAAATTCTTCACCATGAAGGTGGTGAGGCACTGGCACAGGTTTCCCAGACACATTGTGGATGCCTCATCCCTGGAGGTGTTCAAGGCCAGGCTGGACAGGGATTTAATCAACCTGGTCTAGTGGAAAGTGTCCCTGCCCATGGCAGTGGGGTTGGAACTAGATGATCTTTAAGGTCCCTTCCAAACCAAGCCATTCTCTGATTCTATGAACTGATTCCTGAGCTTACCACCTTTTGAGATTCTGCCAACCTTTGATGAACCTGTTTCATTTAAGCAAAAATAACCTTCTGCCCTTCACCCCTGCCAAAAGGAATCAACCATAGAGAAGAATTTAAATTGTTAGCATTGATTTTTTTTGGCAGGGAGTTCAAATTAATTCTTCCATGTGTTTTAATGCATTCCTCATGAAAAGAAATGTCACTTTAGAAACGTGTTCTGAAGTGATATAAAATTTGCTATAATAGCAAGTCTGTTTTTTTAATCTTCTTCTTGTGTTTTTGTCCTAATAAATACACTGTTTTGGCTACCTTAATCAAAAGTGAGCAGTAACAGGAATTCATCGTACAATTTCCTTGTCAATCTAGTTAGAAATCAGCTGTCATCTTAAAAAAACCAAAACAAAACAAAAAAAACCAATTCATGCTAGCATTCATACTAGTACAAAATAATACAAAAACACTAAAAGAGCTTATCTGGGATCTTGCTGTTTGTGCTTCTGGCTGTGAATCTGTAGAAGTGAAAAGCATTTTGACATTTCATAGTAGTGGTTGTGTCTACATAATCCTGCAAAAACATCCCCAGCAGCAAGTTCAAGGCCAAATGCCTCAACTGTCTGCCTGATGTGAAATTCTGGGAACTGCCATGCAAGCACATCACCTGACATGTTGGGAGTCCACAGAATATATTTTAAGCGCACCTTGCCCCTCTTGTGCTGACAATAGGAACTGGTATGAACAACATGGCTGCTGCTTCCTCAGAAAGGTAGCTACTCCTTCCTTTGGGGGCTGTGCACCCCTGGAGTACTGTGCTGACCATGCCCCTTGAGAAACCTTGGTCCTTACCATCCTTTGCTTTAATGGGCAACCCACAGGGCTGTGGCAACATCAGGCTTTCTGCTAAAGCCTCGCCTTTGGCAGGCATCTTTCCTACTGCCCTCACCATGGGAGAAACACATCCCATCCACACGTGCCACCTAACTTGCTTTGCAGCCACCACCCTGTCCCATCCCAAAAGATGAGATGAGGGATGAGTTAACTCCGAAAGCGACACATGCCCTGACTCAACAGATGAGATCAGGTGTGAGTTAACTCTGGGTAATTCTGTGCAGCAATGCGAAGTGAGTGACAGACTCTGGAGGTCCAATTATGAATTTACTAAAAGCACGTGGTGGAATACAAATTACAGCAATTAGTAACTTGGTAAAAGTATGTTATAATATCACAAAACTGATCAATACATTGACAGCAAAAGTACTTCTAGAAACAGTGAACTGGCAACAATTAGTAACTATAATACAAGACTGTAACAGCAGAACTTAAAATGATGTTATGTTTATATGTTCAAGAAAAAGTAAAAGAGAGTGAGAAAGAGAGGAAGACTAGGATATGAGAGGGAGAGCAAGATATAAACTAAGATATGAAAGACAGTAAGATATCACTGCTCCACAGGTTATCAGTCCAGCAATGTCTGGTGAAGGGAGGGTGGACGCATTGAAGACTTTGGTCACACTGCACAGCATATACACGCCACACATGATGCCACACACGGAGTCATTTTATAACCCAGTTCATTTACATGTGGGCAGTTCATCTCCTCCCTCTGCTCGCTCTTCTTGCTAGTTAGGAAGACTCTTCTGGAAATGGGTCTGGGGTCTTCAGACTAGGGGAAAGTTCACAGTAGTGACCAGAAGTGACTTGTCTTGCCCATCAGGGGTAGCTGTTGGTTCATGGTTTCTTCTGATAATTATTATTCCAACAGATGGTTCATCTCATTCCAATTAGGCCATGAGGCCTTCACAGCAATTGACAAGGTGCCTGACACCATAACCATCTATCTCTTCTGCCAAACACAGCACCTTGGTAAAGATAAGGGAGATGTCTGCCTACACAACCATCCACCTTATCCTCCCAAAGGAACAAAAACCAGACGTTTAAGGCATAACAAGATCCTTTGTTCTGCTAAGTATTGGGGGGGAAGCCTTCAAGGCTGCTACACATCCTTTGGTGGCAAACTACCCTAAAGAACTCACCATTTGCAAAGGCAACTGGCACATCTCTGAAGACCTTGTTTTCTACCCAGGTTGCCTTTGTACAGAAGCCAGGTTTACTTGGGGATCAAAATCTCAGTGTGTGATCCCAGGGTGACATTGGCCATCTCCCTATGCCTTTTTGCAGATGTGCTCCTGTACTTTATAATCTTGGACCTATTCAGCTTCTCTGCACAGCCATGACTGCTGCCATCTCAACCTTGCCTATCTCCTCCTCCTTATCAGCAGATCTCAATCCAGATAGTTTTACTAGTTTCAAATAGGTACGAGTTTTGCTTCTGGCAGGGAGCTATAAAACAGTTTAACCATTATGGTCTTCCCTGACACACACCAGTCCCACTTCGCCTAAACTGGGCCATGTTCATTTGCTCAACTTCTCTGAGCTGCTACTGTCTTCTGCTGGCACACTTAAAATTCTATCACCTTCCCCATAAACAGTTTCAGGAAAATCTCCTTCCATCTAACGGGGGTTGAAGTCAAGCGAGGGGATTGAGTCCTACCTATAGATGCCCTCAAGAAGGAGGGAAACACACATGTGTTAGAAGGCCAGCTTCCTACCCCTACATTTTTCGGTTTTCCTTTTTTTGGTTTAACATTAATTAGTTTTAAAAGTGCTTGTATCTCTTACCTGTTTAAGTCCGTGGTTCTTAGACCATTTATCTTTGGGAATCTAATCTGAACAAAAGTTAGGTGGTCCTCATATTCTAGGACAGATTGTCAAAACTTATTTAACTTACAGTGAGGATTCAGACACTAGTCTAAGATGCTGGATTTTCAAAAGAGCTCAAGAAGCTGGACTGTGTAGATGCTTAAAATTTCACCACAAATGCTACAGCAGGAAAATGTTTATAGTTCTCTAGTTTTCAAAGCAAACACACAAACAAAATATTAGTTCTCTGTCTTGGTAAGGGATGAGAGAATTTGAGAAATTCCCCTATACTTACAGATTCTAATTCCTGGAAATGGTACTGCAGATACTCTTCTACTGATCGTCCAATGTACTTGGTGAAAACCCAGTTCTTCCTATCACAAAGAGAGAATTGCAAGAATCCTGTGTGTTCTGATAGCAGACAAAGTTTATATGCATTTGTTGCCAAGTTTTCTGTATTATATTTTTCTTAATTTAAATCAAACTTGTTTTGCAATCCAAAAAAAAGTTCAGGTCAGTGAACTTTCACTTCTAGTTTAACTGAAGGGCAATGTATCTGGCTGGCTTTGTTTGATGGGGTTTTCATTTCCTTGAGGTTATAGTGGTTTGTGATGTCTTTTACTTGCAAGTACTTAGAGGCACAGTCAGCATACAAGCTTTTTTCAGGCCTTGTTATTCTAATATAAAGCTACGGTGTTCAAAAAGGAGTCAGTGTCTATTGATAATGAGCAACAACCAATACTGTCATGTATCAAAGTCACCTTCTTCACGTCTTTTTATTTTGTTTTAAAATTCCCCTTCTCTCCCCACATATTCTGCTTGAGATGAACAGTTGGTGGTACAAACTCACATTTGGCCTACAAGGTAGGATGGATCTCTAATTTGTCATTGGGAGGGCAAGGCTTTTGTGTAAGCCATTTCCAAGGTACAGGATTAGATTTGCACTTGGGATCACAGGCCAGAAGCGTGCTGGCAGTGGGATAGAAAGTGAAGGAAAAGCTGTTCAAGTGTTGATGCTGGCTGGAAATGGTGGCTCACTTCTTTCCAAGTATGATGCACCACAGTCTGGTGTTGTGGAGGATTTCCTGAGAGTCCACTTGATCTCAGATTTCCTTTATAGACTCAACTAATCTACTGCTCATGCACCATTGCATGGATATGATGCTAACCTTAAAATAAAAATTAACAGAGAGGTTCTTCAATTCCTTTTACAGAAGAGGAAGATTTCAGTTTTGTAATGAGGAAATGTATTGTTTCCACAAAGTGGTAGCATTAAGAAAAAGTCTCCATCAGTCCGCTACAATATCCTACATGCAACTGGGAAGGAATGGGGATTGAGGAAAGAGGAAATAGGGAGGAAGCAGAGAAAATTGAATCAGAAAACTACAAGAGTGCTATTTTAGTCCCTTCTTGATAATGTAAAGAAAGAATATTGAAATCTCTCACTCCTTTCCTGCTTTCCCCTTAAAAAATAAGTTCTCACATGCCCTGTTAGAGACTTTGTTCTTTGTAGTCTCTGGCACATTCAGGATCTTTACCTTTGGTTCTTACAGCTGGTATTAACATCTATTTTTCAGGAAATTTTCTGTAGAGACAACCTTACGGAAACACACTAAGAAGTCTACTACTCAGGAGAGAATTATCAAGCAGAGAGAACAGCACAGCAGGCAAGCATTTCAAAATGGAGTTAAACCTGTAGTGAAACATTTGCCTCAAGCTAAAATAAGCCAGGTAGACTAGAACTAAAGCAACCATGTAGTGCAGACACATGCTGAGTAGATACAGCATTGCTATTTTATCATAAAATCTTCCATGTTATGTATCCTAAAAAAGGCACCAAGTACTCCGCACTATCATTCTCTACTCTCTCATGGCAGATTAGCATCAGGTACTGGCCCTGGGCTGCCCAGGTATCGCCCAGATACACACACATATGGAGTTCCTCAGAGTGAACCCAATGCATGCTGAATATATCAGACGTACTGTTCATATGGAAGTTGATTCTACAGTGAATGCATCTGTGTTTCTATTTGGGACTGTAATTTAGTCTATTGTATGAATGTTTATACAGTTGTCCTGCTGCAAGTCTGTCCCACCCAGAGCATTCAGGCTCTGTACATGTTTACAGACTCTGATGTCTGTAGAAGGGCTGCCCAGATCTCTGGGTTTATGCGGTCCATTCATACTTAGTTCTCCAAGGGGAAGTCTGTGTATGCTGAAATCCCAGGGGAGTAGCTCAATGTCTTAACTCTTCCTGAACAAAATGTATGAAGGACAAGAGGTTATGCCAGGAAGATCAGACTGATGGTAATTTATCCTGGGAGAAACAGGTTCATCATTTTATCGTTTTATGTACCCATATTCTGTATATTCATTACCTTTCTGATTCCAGAAAGATTTATTTTATTTTATTTTATTTTTTTTAATTCTGTTGTCTTCTTTCTCTCCACTATTTGTTTTTAACCAAAACTATTGCTATAGGAGTTTTGGCCAGGGTGCCCAGCAGGGCAGCGTGGGTGAAACATGCCGAGCTTCGGCTACAATTAATAAGAGGGGTTTCAATAGCAGCAGGGATCCTGGCATGCTAGTGCAGCTCCACTTAGGAGCCTGTGAGCTGGATGCTGCTGTCTAGCAACTCACAGGCAGTGGGAGTGCAATCTTATTCTCCCCATCAGAAGTGCTCTCCTCGTCCTGTATGTGTGGACCTGATGTGTGGGCAGTGGAAAGGGAAGAAAGCCCTGTCACTTCTCCAGACTTCCTTAAGCACCCTGCTTTCCCTCATGAGATTAAGGGTGAAGGAACAGTTTCTGAACGACACAAAATACAGGGATTAATCTTGTTGCCTGACCTCCTCAACTGGCTGCTTGTAGGGAGGAAAAGTCTGCAACTGAGAGATGTCAGAAGGGTATCTGAGGTTGTTTTTCCCTTTTGAGTTGGCAGTATAGACATAACAGCACTTGAGCATATATTTTTTCTGGGGGATGTTTAAAAATATCACCAGTTAGCCTTGGAGAGAGGCTTGTACCATTTTACTGTAATGTATACATACATTCTGCCTGGCAGATGAAAACAGTTGTTCCTTTTAATTGTGTAGCAAAAGAGGAAGAAGTATGTATAAATATTTACTTTTACCACCTTTACCCCTCCTGATTGTATATAAGGAGAGACTAGCATTTGAGAGCAATTGAGCTTTTTCTGGTGATAGTCTAAATAGATAAGAGTAGTAGTCATTCCTAAGACTCTCATTCTTAAATGTTACAACAGTACTTGAAATGACCCAAAGTTCAGTGTACATGTTATGTGCTAGCTGGTCTATGTTGATATTACTGTGGCATATTTTCCAGTAGCAAAGTAAATAATTAGTACATGCAAAGAGATTATTTTGTTAATAAACAATATAAAGTACCTCTTCATCCAATATAAACCTATTCCATCTGTCTGTCTAGACAGCACACATTCAGCACAGGGCTATGGCCCCATAAATTCTAATTAGCTGGCCAGTGTAAGGGCAGTTGCTAAGTGTTTGGAAACCGAGAATGATGCAGGAAGAGATGATTCAATAGTTATGCTTCTTCCTCAAATTCACCAGTGATCCAAAATAGCTGTAGGGGATACTCTGCCTCTAGACATGCTGCCAGATTAATAACATTTAAAATGAAGGCCCTAATGAAGAGCAGGCACAACATAGTCTCATATGCCACGCCAGGAGACTGGAGTTTCCTGTCCATCCTGGTGAGGATAATGGTATTAAGGTCTGTCTCAAGTTCTTCCAGTCAAACTGAACATGAGGCAGTGCAACTGCTGTGTAAATTGGAGCAGACCTACTCATATCATGCAGGAAAGAGCAGTTTAATTCAGCAGAGGATGTAGTTTCCTAGCAAACCCTGTAGTACAGGTGGATTTGGATTTTGACCTCCTCCAACTTCCTTGAGAAGAGATGAGGATCTGGCTTTTCATACAGGTATCATTGTCTGAGAAGAGGAGCTGGAGACTAGAGCCCACCTGCCTTGCAAACGACCACATAAGTTTACTCAGTGAGTGCCAGGATGGAGACCTGATTATCAAGAGTAGCATGAAAAGCCCTTTTAAATCAATTCGCAGTGATCCAGACTATATTAACAGAGATGTTTCAGCCCCTGAAATTCTTGCTACTCAATGACGAAAGAAACAAAAGTGCCAGCAAGTTTGGAGAGCATTCAGAGCCCAAAGAGACACGCATTTTGAGTTGGCATTTGCCCAAATGTGAGACACGAGGAGAGGAGGAGAGTGTAACGGGATGGCAGTGAGGTTCAAAAGAAATACGTAAATTAATATGGCTCCCTTCCTAATAGGACCAATGGGGATGAGTTTCATTTTTCTTGAAGACACAGCTTTCCAAAATGTGTGAGACTCTCTAAGGTTGTGTCTTCTTAGGGGTGTTTCTTTTTCCTTCCATCTGTCATGCAGTCATCAGATGAAAACATAGTTGCCGCGAACTCGAAAGTGAGGCTTCCTTTTCCTTAGAAGTACTATTTCTCATTCCTCTTTGTCATGCTTTGAATCACTGTGAGGAGCAAAACTGCTAACCTTACCTGTTCCCCTCCTAATTAGGCAACAGCATTAAAACTCTTCATTAACGCCACCCCTCCCAAGTGGTTGCAGATATATATATATACTTTCACAGAGTAATTGCTTTCTGGCCCTCATTTTAATTGGAGTCGGGGGGGGGAGGGGGTAGCATTGCACTGCCTTCATCTCCCACCAGCTCATTGTGCCTGTGACACAAATTTAGAAACAGGGAACTACTTTCCAGATTTGCATCTGAAAGAATGGCAGGGTCGGGGGGAACAGAAGAAAAACAACATCACCACTAACATGGCCAAGATGTAAGAGGAATTAGACTGGGAGAAAACAAAGTCTTTTATTTTGGTTTCTTTTTAAATTAGGGGCGGGGAGAGGGCAGGAATGGTGAAAAAGCTCTCCAGCATTTCTGCTTTCTGGCTTTTGTCTAATGTAATTCAGCTTGTAACTAGGTTAACCAGATCCTGAAGGAGCCTAAAGACTGTTTGAGGCTAAGCTTAAATTTTAGTTTATACCTATTTTGCAGAAATATCCCTCAGTTTTCTGGGTCCTTGAAGTCTCAGACAAAATGTGTACGGAGAGTTAACATCATGGCACAAGGGAAATGCAATACACAATGTTACAAAGGAACTCCTTCTCCCAATTCAGATTTAGTCAACTTTAGCATTGGAAAAATATTTTTGTTTTATTGAACATTCATATTTCACTGGAAAACAACCCTTTTTGAGGAGCAGAAAGAAACCATTTACCAGAAGAAAACATTTTTCTCAAAGAAACTCCAGCAAAACTACAGGTTGGAAGGAAAATATCTGTTCATATTTGATTACAAAAAATACAGTCAGGGGTTTTATTATGGTTAGAGAGAATATACGGTTTTGAGATACGTGCTTTAGCTGGATATTTCAAATGAAATGAACAGTAGTGAAATGGTAACAGTATTCTTATTATCAGTCTTCAGAGTTAATATATGCTAAGGTGGATGAAATAATTCACATCCAAGCTATTGTTTCAGTGACTGCAGACACTTCAACTCTGTATAGTATTCCAATTAATGTTTTCTAAATTATAGTCATAATCATAAGGGCTAGAAACTACAATTATTCAAAAAAGTGTGCAGATACGACAGCATGAAAGGAGATTATTTCTCTTATTTCAACATTTTAAAATAAGAAGTTTTGTTCAATTCTTTTTGTATTAAGGCAGAAATAACTTCATAAAACTGCAGGAATATAATTGTCATTTATGGAGCTTTTTTTTTTTCCCGTAGCTTCTCACAGTTTTGACAGTTTTCAATTAATTCTGTTAGAATTTACTTCCATTCTTCATCCTTTTTCTCTTTGCTTGGTAAGCCAAGCTACTGGAGCATAGTTTCACTACAACCCAAAAACTCCCCGGTGCTACACACACAGATACACAAGGCTCTGCACCTGAGTGTCATTCAGTGCTAATTGCGGTGCTACTGTTTTGCTTCTTGTCTGAGATAAAACGCTGATTACTGTTGCCAGCTCTGTGCACAGTTGGGTGTTTCTAGAAAGGACAGTAGCTCCTCATCATGTCTGTCTAATTAGGCTGATTGGTTCACAGCACCGAGCCAACCTGATTGAGAGGTGTGCTTGGCTCAGTGTCCTTATTTCTAACTGCATTTGCCTTGTGTTAAATGAACCTTTGTTGAGGACCTTTGTGAGCCACTTTTCCACATAGAAGCAAAAGCGCATGACCAATGTAACGCTGAAGAAGTAAAGTCTGTCCTGCTGATGTGCTGGGGGCAAGCTATGCCACAAATACATCAAGGTCCTAGTTTTAAGTTGGGCTGTGTTGAGAGGCAAAAATGGCTGAGATGTTCACACATTAAGGACTTGGAAAGACCTTTATGTAACAGTGGTCTGCACATGGAGATTGCTACAGTTTGATTCATCTGGTTTGCCATCTAAAGGTAATTTGGCTATCCTGAATTGCTTTAAATCTGCATTGTAGAATGTATAAACAAAAGACCTGAGAGGACCGTGTTTGTTTCAGAGGCTGTGAGGCTACAGCAGATGTAATTCTGGGCCACAGTTCTTGCGGCCCTTTCATAATTCAGTGATCCCATTCAATTCTTCTCCAGGGACTGACATTTGCTTAGGACCACTGGCCTCAGAAACGCAGCTTCCAGTGTCGTGTGAGAAATAGATTTTGTAGTAGCTGTGGCATGGTAACACATGTGGAGGGGATGCTTGATAAGCTACACAGGAGAAGCAAGAAGGATGGGATGGGGTTGTGGCTGGAACCAGCTGTCTGACTGCTGGGTCACAAAATAAAGAGGGAAGCAGGGGAAAGGAGGAGGCTGCATGGTGTGAAGCAGAATTCAGATACTGTTTTGACTTTTAAATCCTAAGTTCTGAGATGTTCAGATTTGTGAGATTTATTTGCTCCATAGTGGTAGTCCAGGAACTAATTCTCTGTTGGCAGTAATTCTTGTAATCAAAACAATTAGTGCATCATACCATGCCCAGAAAAGCATCTGAAGCATTCATATATATGTATACATATATATATATAATTGGATTTTGAACTCTCTCTTAAACGTAGGATTGCCTTACTCACAAAGAAACTGTAGGTCTTACATTATAGTCTTTAAGTTATCAATTGACTCGGACAAGCAGTCACAGGAATGTTGTGATAACATTGAATTTAATATGGGCAAATGTTGTTTTTTTTGTTGACCCTCATAAGGAAAATTGCTCTAAGAGTTTTGAAACCTTAAAGTATCAGATGCCATACTGGGTTCAAGTTCTGTAACAGTTAAGTTGCAGTTCATGACAAGTGAATCAAAATTTGCAGAAATCACATTCCTCTGAAATAGATGAACCACCTGACAGATTTACATCAAAATCATAGATACATTTTGCAGTTTCATTTGATTGCATGTAAGAGTGTTTCATAATCTGATATTCTGCTCTGCAAATTTAGAGTGCTGCCATTAGCTTTGAAAGCACTGCAGTGAATTCCATCATCCCTGTAACTGACCCAGCAAAACTAAACCTAAACCTATGTTCCTTGTCAAGATCTGGGGCTTTAATAATCTGCTCTTTCACCTTTATTTATTCTTAAGGAAGTAAAATATACATATATATATAAAGTTCTTCCATTTTTGGAAGACAAAGAAACTGATACAGCTACAGCACTGTGCAAAATTTGATCCTTTTCCATTTCAAATGTGTGCTTTTATGTATAGCTGACATCCAAGAAGATTTTACATTCAGAATTAAAAGCTCATTTGAACAAAATATACCCAGTGCTTTCCGTCCTTTTGTATAATAGAAAGACCATCGCTCATGAGCAGTTGCCTAGAAAGAGGCGTACTTCAGACACACAATAGATAAGAAAGCAAAGCATTTCCACAAGCACATTTCTTCCTCCCTTTATGAGCCCATGTGGCTCGATGGAGCTACAATGACTCACTGGTTTGAAAGGCTTTGTCCATGTCATAACTGATAAACACTGGAGTGATTTGTCTCAAGAGATGATAGAAATTATGCACAGCTATGCCAATGAAAGGCCAAGGAAGAGCACGGGTGGAAGAGAGGTAGTTTGCACTGATCTCAGAGTGAGGGAATTAGGAGATGTGTTTCGTGGTTCAATAAGCAAACAGGTATTAGTCTTCAGAGTGTATTACCTAATGTCTTCAGGCCAGCATGACTAAGGCATTACAATTGGAAAGTTAGGCTTAGGAAAAGCTCAACAGTCATTAATAGGACACTCTACAGAGTTGATTTAGAACTTCGAGGAGTAAAAAAGCATTTATTCCTCTTCAGTTTGACTGACAGACCTTCATGCTAGCATCAAGGCAAAATGGCCAATGAGTCTATGGTGGATAGGTGTTCATTTTTGACAAATAAAAAGCAGACCACTCCTGAGTCCATGTGTTTTGAACAGAGGCACACAGCTTTTTGTGTAGACAAATCACTCTGTAACTCCACGCTCTTTCCTTCCCCAGCTCGGGAAGAAGGGAGGATCCTCTGGACACAGCTCAAGAAGGTCATGCTCGCATACATTCAGAACCTGTCCCCAAAGAAGCATTACTGTTGATGGCTCTCTAGCAGGTCTGAGTATTTAATCAAGGCCAAGGCATCAGCAGTGTTCTCACCGGGTAGCAATTCTAGGAAAACCTATCCAGCTGGTTACAGCCTAAGCTGACAACCACGCTTCACTACATCTGCCAATAAATCCCAATAAAGATTATAGCCCAGTGGTATTCTTTGAGTTAAAAAAAAAAAAAAAATAGTAGGTTAAATTTGTTGGAGAGCCCTGACAAACTGTTTGTTAGGTAAGGGCCCCAATGTTAAAGCTCGCTTTATGGGAAATATATAAATCTTTTACATGTCTAGGACTGATAGTGGAATATGAGTTGATAACTGAGGTGACTAATTAAAGCAGAAAATCCTTGTTTCCTGAACCAACATGTAACATTTGAAGGGAATTGATAGGAACCCCTGAGGCTGAAATAGGGACATGGCTTTTAAACTGTGCTGAAATGTGTTGGAATACTTACACTTCTTTGTGAGACAGACTATACAGAAAATAGGAACATGTGTGCTAAAAACAGGAATTGTCCTTTCTGAGTGGAAATGTCTGACAGCTAAGACAAATTGGTTTGGCTTTGTCATTTAAAATAGTAACTGATATTTTGTCAAGTTGGTCCCTCATGGGTAGACTCTTACAAAATGAGAGCAATGATTCCATTAATTTGTCTCTTCTGTGGTCCCAGGTGATATAGTTAATATAGTTTCTGTAATGTCAAATTAATACTTATTCTTCCTTTTGGTGCATTCTTCTATAAATTTGCCCTCAGCTCACATTATGCCCTCTGGTAGCAGAGAAGTTAAAAGTTGAGAACAGAGACTTTTGGCTTGATCTAAAAAAAAATTATAAGAGCTATCAAAATGCAGCTTCCATGTGTATCTTCAGATGCAAGTTAGCTTGTGGATTACCTGCTTTCCAATGTTACTTCATGCTTCTAAACCCATTTGTATAAATTAACACATCTCCCTAAACTCAGCTGAGCTATGGCTGTTTAACCCAGCTAAATACCAACCAATACCAGGCCAACCCAGCACCTGGATGTTTCACATAATTTTCCTTCTTCTGCCATTCAGCTTTGTCTGTGGGTTGTTTGTTTGTTTGTTTGTTTGTTTTTCTTGTACTCAATTTTTAAAGGAAAAAAATGGGAAGAGCCATGCAAACCTGGTTAGTGATTCCCAAGAGGTTGGGTGAAATTGATGGTCCTCAGTCCAGGGAAAATCTAGGCAGAAGATGGAAAAGAGCCTGGTAACATTGGTCATCAGAACATCTCCTAACCACCATTTCATATTTTGAATTAAGTGAAACAAGCTGAACACGTATGAGGAGAAAACTTATGTTTTTAGGAAGAAATTTCACCTAAACTCTAATTTCTGTTTTATGTATCAATCACAACTGGTGAGATGAATTAGTTAACAGAGCAGTCACTGATATTCATGGCTCTGAGAATTTGTCAGTGGACTTCTAAGAGGTTAAATGAATACTGGTGTAAAACTGTATTTCAGAAAGTAATTTTCTTTGTTTCCAGGGATGCTTCTCTCACAGTGACTGGAAGAAAAAAACAAACCTGGGTAATTTGATACAGTCAGATGGTACAAGAAGCACTGGAAAGACGTAAGCATTTGAAAATAATATACCACAGGACTATTTTTTCTGGTTTTCACTTGGGGGGAAAACAAACATTAAAAATTGATGCTGATCTCTCAGGTTAACATTGTCATGCCTGAAAACTTCAGGGAAGCTTGGCTGTATTCCATTTTCTCAGTCTTGTGCTCTTTTAGGATTTTATATTTTTTGTTCGATAATTAGATCTCTGACATTAGGTGCATATAATTAACAGGGAAAATGGTTGCATGCTGACTGTAATAGCACTGTCTGATCTGTTTGCGAGATAACTGTTATGGCCTGTTTTTTTGAATCATTTTATTTCCTCAGATAGCAGCAGACATGCCCGACTGGAACCACCTGGATTTGTTTGCAGATATGAAATCCTGTGACCTTTTACTGACTTCAGTGGTCCTGGGATTTTGCATTCATCCTCAAAATTTCCCTTTAAGATAATCCTCTTTCAAAATATTTATTCTTTTGATAGTTGAATGTGAATAACTCCTCCTTGTCAACAGAATAATAGGACTGAAACTTTATGTGCAAAGCTGTAATGCTCAGGGAAGATGTTTTTTAGAATTGGCGTGGAAGCTTTTACTATGATTTTCAAATTGTGCCTCTCTGGGTGGGAGAGAAATATGTTCTCTTTAAACTAAAAATTAGCTTTATCTGTCTTTTGTTAACCAAACTTCAGGACTCTGGTATCATTTATGTCTTTTTGGAATATTGTCACCTACTCTTTTTTAATAGCCTATTTGCCAGCTGCTAAGCAAACACCCAACAATAAAGGACTTGAAAAAATTGTTTGCAACAGCTTGTTATGATGTATTTTATGCTGCTTGCAATTTTTTCATTTAGATCAGATAAAATTTTGGTTCAGTAGAATAAAGCTTTCAGTTCTGGCTTTTTAAGGAGTAAAAATACAGACATGAGCTGAATGAAGCAAGCCCCAGGGTTTTTTTCTGTTTCTGAGCCTGGGGTCCAGGAGTAATTTTTGAGTGCCTAATAATAATTAAAAAAATAATAATAACAAGGAAAATAGACCCAAACTGTTTTGGGCTAGAGAATTGTTAGGATTTTCAGCTAAGTGCTCAATTATGGTCCAGGTCAAAGGAAGACAGCTTTTACACCTGTGAAAGAACAGAAAAGTCCAATAAACATTATTCAAAAATCTCATTATGATATGAGTACAGTGTATGTCAGCTCATAGCAGAATGTCTTTTAAGATATATTGCACGTACCCTTATAACTCCACTGGCAGCAATGGGATTAAAAAAAATATCCTAAAGAAGTCATAACCTCTAACAACTATCTACAGTTAAAGCATATCATTCACAGTTCTGCACATTCTTTTCTTTTCTATGTTGAAGATAAAAATAGATTTCCTACACAAAGCTCTCATTAGGAAGTCACACAAATACACAGCAGACTTTTTTTTTGGAAATCAGATTATTCTCTACACTACTTCTTTTGATGTATAGAGTCCTCACTGCAGTGATCTCCCCTACCTTTCTTGAGTATTGCTGCCTATTATTGTCTGTCCTTCAACATGGCTACAATATATGAAGCCATTACTGTGTTAAGCATGCAGTATATGAACATATATATTTAACTACTGTTTAGCCTCTGCTTTTTTACTTCAATGCCTTTGTTTAAGCTTTCAGTGTTGCAAATACCATTGTGGGCTTTTTTTTAAAAAAAAAATATATTTTTAAAAAAATGTTTTTAGACTTCTTTCTCGAGTTTCTAATAATCAGTGCAGAAAAACAGAACTTTGTCAATCATAATAGAATGACAGAGGGAGGGGAGCAGAGGGGAAAGCAAATGGAACATTTTGGTGACAAAATCTTTGAATATGGCCAAATATTGCACAAGTTAGATTTATAGTGCCATTGGGGCCGAGTAGACACATATCCACTTTTTTAAATGATTATTTGTTTGTTTTGCTGTGATGCCTAAGATCAGACATCTATGATTCTATGAAGCAATCCCTGACATTATGAGATGATGGTTGTCTCTTCTGCTGTAAACTGCTCATTTCTTTTATTGTTGGTCCCCTGAATTTACACATGTCCAATCACCTGTATTCAGTTCTGTTAGTTCTGCTTTTGGCTAAATTGAAGCAATTCAAATATTAGCCCTCCCTAGGAATTTGTAGTGACTTGCTTTTCCTCCAGATTTCAGCTGTCCTGATGCTTATTGCTCAGTAGTCTTTTCTTTCCTCATGGTCCAGTAAAAAAGACCAATAAGACACAGAAATATTATGGACTATAAAATGAAAATAGTATTTTAAAATCCTACAGCAATATATTAGCTAAATCATCATTATTGTAACTTTCAATGTCTCAGATATCTTATCAAAATCAATTTGACCAATTACATGGAAAAATCTGCTACATACTTCAGTACCCTGCTTACTCAAAGTTTGAAACCATAGAGCTCAGTTATTATATTAGGCATTTGAGTTTGAGATAACCCATTCAATGGAAACAGCAGGAGAGGTCCAGCTCTTACTGAGTCCAGTGTGCAATCCTTTTCTGCCTGAACACTTCATAGACTCTGAGGCGTCAGAATGACAATTACAGAGTGGTTTTACTGCAGGTGGTATGACTAACAAACATACAGAAATTTTAAGTGTTGTTTGTTTTAATTAAATCCAGTGAAAAATAGAAACAGTTATGAATACGGAAGGTAAAGACACTCATACTTTGGAGAATATTTTTTATTTCTCTTCTTTTCTAACATTTGTACATCTAAAAATCTTGGCTACCTTTCTAGTGAAATCATTTGCTCTTGCAGATGAGCTTGACCTCTCTGAGTAACAAGAGGCAGTGATGTGTGCTTATCAAAAGAAGCAGTGACTCCAGAATGCTCTGTGTGGAGATTGCAAATGGAAGTGATCATATTCTTTCCTATTGCTTTAAGCAACAAAATATAGGAGTTGTATGCACTGGAACACTTTAAAAGATAGATGCTATTTTTATGAAGAAATCAGGTTGGAAAGGTTCTCAAACACAACGCTTAGTGGTTTTATCACTGCTTGTAAACCTAATAGCGAGATTTGACTTTTTTTTTTCTATATAAATTGACCTGAATCCTTTTAAAAAGGTAATGATTATATTTGATAGGCTCATAGATTAATTATAGTCTTGTCTTTACCAAGAAGGCAAACTCATCTTCCTGTTATTATTTTGCACTGGACTCTAAGACTTTTTTGTTGCTGTAAATGAAATAATACAAGTCATTATAGATAACGTCCTGCAGTGTATTTAAGGTTTACCTTTAATTTTCGTTCACTTAAAAATTACTTCCCATTTATATTTTGAACAGATAACTATGTAGGGAGATAACAATCCAGCTACCATCAATATCTTTCAAATTTTGCATCTTATCAAGAGTCAAGGAACAGAACCAATGCATTTGGGCTGTAGGATATTCACTTTCCCATCAGATTTATAACAGGATGAACATTTATTTATCTTTATTCTTGTTTGAGAGCTGTAATATATAATTATAATAAGTTACATAATTTTTGGCAACCGTCATCATACACACTTCTATTCCAGTTGACACATGCACTAATCTGATAGAGTGGAATGTTAATCTTGATAATGATAATTTCTGATATTTCTACAAAGCTTTTCATCCTATAGGGTCTGAAGGCATTTAAAAGATCTGCTGTGTGTAACTGTGTTCTACCACACCCTGTAGAAAAGACCCGCTTTCCTGACGAAGGCCTTTGGCACACTGAGAAATCCTTTTTTCTTCCAAGGCAAAATATGATAGCGCAACTGTTGCAGGTTTGCAGTTGACAGTGATTTTCATTTTGCATTCAGCATGCATGTTTGTGCCTAAATATCACAGTGAAAGGCACACTGTAACTACCTAAGACAGGAAATACTGTGCATGCACAGCCTTTTAAAAATCGGTGCATAGCCTTAAGATATCTGTATGAAAAAAAATGCATATACATATCCTTGTGTTCACCACCAGCTATGCTGGCAATGTTTGCCAGATCTTATTTTGGATTCTATTTACAGTCTAAGCAAAATGTGACTCTCAATGCATGTTCACTGACATTAGCTAAAAAAAATAGCTCATGATGACGGTATTCAATACCAGAGCGAATGGAGAAAACAGGAACCTGAGGCAAATCCAGTAAAGCCCTGTGAGCTGTAATACCCAGCTCATGCCTGGAAAGGCTAACAACCAAGCGAATTTAAGGGGTAATTCAGGTCAGGGAAGGTCTAGGGAAGAAAGAGGTGATTGAAAGCTCCTTCCTATCAAAAGCATTTCAGAAAAAAAAAAAGAGCCCAAGATCCAGGGTGGTGATCCTTTGGGGGATTCCTCCCACCCCACTCTGGAAAAGGCTGAGCAAAAGAGGCAGATAGAGCTGACCGAGAGCCTGTGATTGTGCCAGATCTTTCTGAGATGTACTGAGTGAGAGCCATCAGGAAAGGTCTTATTTACTATCCACGGAAACAGAAGTGAGGTTAAAGCAGAGTCCAGAAAGAGTGGAGGAGATGATGTTAATTATCATAACTTTTTGATCTCCTTAAATAGTTGGAGCATGGATACCCTGAAAGGATTTAGTATGTGGCTAAATCACCATTGCAGCAACCCACTGAACTCCTTTCAGGGCATTGATGCTACAATTACATTGGACCAAGTCAGTAAATGGCTATTAAATGGCAGGAATTTCTAGGAGCATCTGTGAGTTGCAGGAAATGGTGCTACTGATTCCATGGGCCTTTTCTTTTTATATCACATTCCTATAAAAAGTGAGAAGGAATCATGTTGCCAGCAGAGATGTAAAATCAGGTCGGGACTGTCGCTGGTTATTTAAAGGTATTGCAAGGCTTTTTGTAAGAATGAACATATTACATGCTGTATCTTGGCTAAATTCCATCTTTTATAATTACATCCTCTTTTCCCCTTTTCCAACATTTCTTGTTGTCACAAGAGGATGTAGTATTCTTCTTTCTCCTGGTCTTGATGTCTGGGTAATGGTGTTTCAACCTCATCATGATCTCTCTGAAAGGCATATTCAAGTCACCCAAGATACATCGTGATCTCTGCGTTGCTCCCTGTGGCATTGCTGTGGATGAAGAGGGTTTTGAAATTTAAACTCAGCCAGAGGTTCCATTTTTCTCCCTGCTGAAGTACAACCACAAATTTGTTGGTTTGGCTTCCTCCACTGTTACTTGTTTGCTGTAGTGTAGTCACTCCCTGAAGCAGTGGGAGGCTTAATACTTTAATTCTAAAAAGTACTTTGAAATCATTTTAGTCAAAATGCAAAATACTGGTATCCCATTTGTACTGGGAATACTTTCAGAATGTGGACCAGCTTGTGCTTCCAGCTTGATGAGCTGGTGATTGTAGACTTTAGATGACATTTTGATAAGCAGAATGCAAGGAGGCTTGTTACTGTGTTAGCTGCTCACTGAATGTCCAAGTTGGTACTGAAAGCAAACAAAGAGTGTGTGATTATAAACAAAACAAACCCCAGCCACCTGATACTATTTTAATATTGTTTTCTCTCCTTTGGTACAATGTTTGCTGGCGAGAAGTGCCCACAAGCCCGTTACTTGGAAACACAGGCAGATACTCCACTTGAGCAGTGGTTTGGTCTTTGCAGTCTACCAGACAGCTGTAGGCGATAGTGGATATTTGGGAGGAGAGCCTAGTGAAGATGTCCACCAGTAAATCTGGCCAAATGCATCATGCTAAAAGTAAAATTCCCATCACAAACAGCACTACAGGGTTAACCAGTTTCCACAAAGACGAAATTGAATTGACCAAGAAATGAAGCTAGTAGTTTTCACCTGGAACACACACAAATTGGACTGAGGGACTTGGGGAGAGGGTGATCAACTTTCACTCCAAGTGCCAGAACTACAACCTTCTTTCTGTGTCTAATAGTTTTCTCTGGTGCTCAGTCCTCATCCTCCTGGAAGGGGGACTCTCAGTAGACTTAATTTATCTTTAA
The DNA here is from genome assembly GCF_963082525.1 of Nesoenas mayeri. Classification (NCBI taxonomy): domain Eukaryota; kingdom Metazoa; phylum Chordata; class Aves; order Columbiformes; family Columbidae; genus Nesoenas; species Nesoenas mayeri. The sequence goes on from NC_137543.1 coordinate 113,124,539, forward strand.
GGGCTCTGCTTTTGTGACAACTGGCCTGATTCCTCCCTGCTTTGTATGTTTCTAGAGAGAGGTGTGTAATGGTTTAAACCAGTGCCATTTATCAGTAGTGTCGTCTCTATATGCTCCCTTATGCCCTCTTTGGTCAGGAGTATGGGATGATTTACGTACCATGCAGTAAATAACAACACCTATAGCTTCCTCTCTCCTTTTTACTTATTTTTGGCTGTTAAATACATGGGGGGTCTTAACAGGAATAGCATATTTTGGTAAGTACCGATTTAATATCTTTCCTTTGGTGAAATCCAGCTCTACACATGTACCTCTTTTGCTGAAAGGTACTCAATTATTTCAGAGAAATCTCTGTACCAGAGAAAGAAGGTGAAAGAACATGACAAGGGACAAAACCCCTACATCAGCTTTATCTTGCCACCATGGAGCTCTACAGCAGGTAGGGCTTGGCAGCACAGCAGTGTGTACATATTCCTGGTATGTCCTGGCTGCAGCCAGATCTTAGGAAGAACTGCTGGAATCCCAGCACAGAGAAGTGCTTTGCATCGCATGTTGCCACCTTTGCATGTGTAGACACAGAGCGGGAGAGAGGGAGGATGGACAAGGCATAGCACCCATGCAGTCAGCCTTGAACCACTCAGCAGGGGAATGCTTGGTGGTGAATCCAGGCAACATTCAAGCGCCTTTACACAGTGCAACAACTTCAGCTGGGGGCTGAGAATTGGCTCTCATGTTTTATTCATCCAAATTGCCTTTCCTCACATCCAGAAGTCTACACTTGTCTTTTCACTAGAGAATCTGTTCAATTTCCTCTTGTTTAGCACTGTGCTGCGGTGCTCACATTTCCGCCGGGTACCTTCACTTAGAGACTGATCGGCAATAATCACAAGTCCAACTTCTCGGGAGGAAAGCGTGGGAGAGAGACGGAGAGGTAGGCACATCTAATTTGATCAGTCTGTTTTGTTATACCGAATATTTGATTTTCAAGAACCAGCTCTGTGGAAGGAAATAAAAATACAAGAAATCCGGCTTCTTTTCCTTTTTGCTTTTTTGGTAAAATTTTAAGTTTGAGTCATCTTTCCCAGGCTAATTGTCAAGAAACTGACAGATCAGTCGTGGTTGAGAAGTGAGTAATTGGGAGAAAAGAGGGAGTGCAGCAGGTGTCAGTACTAATTTGGTAAGACAACAACAACAAAAAAAAGGAGTAGAGAGTGGTATGATAGTCACTTGCACAGTCATGACGTTATAAGCTTTTCATACAAATGTGTGCAGGATTTTACAACAGTTCGAGCATTAACTGTTAACCAGCCACTCCAGACCAGTTTCAAAGGTGACCTGCAGGTTCACCAGAGGAAAATGGTTCTGAGACTCTAAACAGCAAAGACTGATTCACAACACTGCTGGGGAACTGGACAAAAATTAGTTTCATGCTTCTCACCTGTCACATTGCTGGGCACACTGAACAACCCTAGCGGAAGAAGACCCCATGCCCTGGCCCTGACTTGGCTGTTCTGGGTTGGACCATCAGAGAAAGATACCTCTGTCAGAGCTGGAGCATTCGATTGCTGTCACCCTGCCAGGATCTCCAGTGCCCACAGCTGCCCTAATTCTCCCAAACCGTGACTCTGTCTAGTCCATGCTTCTTACTAAGAGGCTGATTTTACAGTAAAGCCCAAATCTCACTTGCTGAGTGGAAGAAATGAGCTTTGTACCTAGAGAATTCCACTGGCTCTGAAGAGAACAGTCTAAGATACTGCTGTATTTTAGAAATCAAACCCTTGGAAATAAATTCTTTTACTTATCTGCCAAATACGCCCCTCTGAGCTCTGTATTTCCTTGCTTCAATCTCAGTTGTCAATGGTGCTGCCTCAACAGCAACCAGAGCTCTCATTTTGATCTTTGTAATGGTGTTAGCGACTACAGGCCAAATAATAGGTTCTACTGGCAGACTCCTAAGATGCACTTTTCCTCTGAAGTAGATGTACAAATGACATTGCAGCATTTCACGTTTATTGCCTGCTGAAGATTTTGGTATCCTATATGCTCTGTTTCAGAGAAATAAAGCTTTTTTCCCAATCTAACTGCTAGACCTAAAAATTCACCAGGGATTCAAAGAAAAGCTATGTTTTCTCCCTGGCTCCTGCATAATTATTAAGAACACAGAGGCTGCAGGGCAATTTCTGCTTTGGCTTTCATCTGTTTAACCCCTACTATCTTGAAAACTTGCCTTCACTTACATGCATGGATTTGAAGTGGAAAGGGCCTGAAAGGCAGCTCTAAGTAGCAGCTGTATTTCTAAGCGATGGAACCAGAAGGGAATCTGGTACCCTTTCCCGGAGCTACAAGATACTGAAGCTCCTCTCTGACTCAGACTTCGGCAAATCACCTCTGAACACCTGTACATCCAGTACAGATTAACTAAGCGTCAATTTTTTTCTTCTCTCTTTCAAAGATATAAGTATTGCTGATTGGAAACATGTTTGGGTTGCTTTTTTCTGTTTTCTTTAAATGAAAAGGCATCTCCACCAGCCATATGGAGTGGCTCCTGCTCTGCAAAGCATATATCTAGTGGGGAGTACATCCATTCAACCTTTCACAATACAGATCTTGAATCAGAAGGCACCTTTGCAGCAGATTTAAATCTGAGGCGAACACTCGAGCAATATAAAGCAATTTGAGCCAGCCAGCAAAGTCGTGCTGACCTTCTGCCAGCACTACTGCAGCCCTAAACACGACTTTTGGTTGCCACGTCCTTGGGAATGACAGCACTGGGGGAAGCCAGCAGGTTCTTGCCGAAGGCTGCCTCTGCTCTGTTGCTGCCCGATGGAGTGTTATCGCTATGACAACCTACAGGTATAGGATATGCACCATAGCAGGAGCTCAAGCCAACACAGATTGCGCGTACATGGCTCAGAGCGGGGCTTCCCTGCCTGGGAGGGGAGCAAAGAACACGTGGATCCACAGGTGACTCTTCCCTGGCTCTGTCCTGACACTTGCTAGCAAGTCCAGGATGTAAGGCAAGGCGGGAAATCTAGAGACACTGGGTAGCTAGGATTTTAAATAATGTTCTCTGGGGCAAAGTAAGGGAAGTCTCATTTTTCTCCTCTGTTTCTAGAGTCCTTCCTCCTGAAAAGACTTGTAAGAATATAAAGCTGCCCCCCAAACTGTGTCTTCTCCAGCCTGTTAAAAGGTAAAACGCCTCCCAACCTCATCCACGCTGCCTGCCTCCCTCTCTGTGTGCATGTGTGCGTGCATGCGCGCATTACTTTCTTTCACTACTATGACAGCACATGCTCCTCCAAAGCTGCTCCCAGCATTAGAAATACAACTCCTCCCTCCAGTGCCCCGCGTGTGTGTGCGTGGCTCAGGCTTTCTGCTTCGGCTCACTCCCCTCTGATCGCAGGGCTGACAGTCACGACTCCGCTCCACACCTCCAGGCTCCACGGGAGAAGAGGAGGATCGGGGAAAACGCAGAAGAAGGCACAGCACTGACCTACAGATCCAGCGATAACTTGCTCCCCTCGCAGCAGAATTGCACAGGGGAGGGGAGGGAGTAAGGAGGGAAAGGAAAAAGAGAGGGAAGAGGAGGAGAAGGAAAAAAAGAAAATCCAGAGAATTCTAGTCTTGCAAATGTAGTGAAACCGAGTGGTTGGAGTTCATTTGCCCTACAAAAGCAGAGAAGAAAGAGTACATTGAATGAAAAAAAGCAAGGAAGGTCTGTAGCTTTTTTCCTGATAGTAGCAGTGTTTTAGAGGTAAAATGATTCCTCCGAGCAGCACGACTGAAGTCAGCGTGGATAGTGTGGAGAAAGAGAATGAAGTGGAGAGCACAGAGCAGCCTCCCTCTCCAGCATCAACTACCAGCCAGGAATCAAAGGTACACAGAGAACGAGATATTTTTTTCCTTCTCTTATTTTTTTTTTTTTTAACTCTTTCTTTGCTTTGGAAGAAGCTGTGTTGCTTTGGTTTTTATTTTGAGCCCTGTGCTAGGATCAGCTGGAGAGTGCTATGGGGCACTTCTGATTGCGGTGCTTGCTCTGACACTCCTACTTCTGAATTCTCCCTGTCACCTGGGCAGCTCAGAAGTCTGAACTGGGGAAATATCTGCCTTTCAAGAGGTTTGGTTTGGGGGATTTTTGCTTGTGTTTTCTACTCCTTATTCCAGTAAGGGCCTGGGGAAGTGGTGGGGCTCAGGAAGGGGTTTGATGTCAGAAGATGATGTTAGCTATTTTCACACCAATCATCAGATCACTTAAAGGGTTTGGTTCATGGTTGGAGAGATTGTTTTTCCTAACAGGTTCAGAGAGGAGAATTTTGCCCAGGGGCTTGAGGTGTTTCACCTGCCTCACCTTCTCTGGCAGACCCATTAGTGAACTTTCACTGTTTAATGAGCCAGCAGTTGAAACAGGATGTAAGTGACAGTCTTGGCACAATAATCTTTGTGTACACCACCCAGAAAAGATTTGTTGTTTTGGCTTTTTTGGTTGTTTCTTTGGGATTTTTGTGTGTGTGCTTGTTTGTTTGTTTGTTTTTTTCCCACAGTCTTTTATTTATTAATGTTTAAATGTGGTTTAATTCACATTACTGAAAGCCAACTTCTAGCTTAATGGGCATGGCCTCTGAAATTTTAAACGACTTGCATATTAAAAGTTTTTTCTGCCTGCCCAGTATGTTACTTGGAAGATAGAGAGGCAAAGGGAGAAAAGTAGTAACCTTACATAATGGATATTCTTTTCAGCTTACCTGGATAATGTGCTCTTACTGATCCCATATTACTTAAGATTGGTAGCATGCTAGTACCTGATGGATCCTCCTGTGAACTTTGTAGCGACACAATGTGCTGTGTAAACATGTAAAAATAGGGAGGTCCTTGTCAGTAGGAGCTTGCAGCTGGGTAGAGCCTTAGGAGGTACTGTATGAGCAAAACAGCTGCTTGAAAGGGAAGGTTTGTGCTGGCCTGAGTTTAAAAGCAGTGGCTGTCTGGGTCTAATGTACGAAGACATTATTGCACACCAACAGCTAGGTTTCTGGAGAGCGAGTCAAAATTATCTGCCTGTGTGGGAAGAGTTCTGACGTGGGCTTTGGGATTTTTTTTTTTAATTAGATGCTATACTCCAAGGGGTCAGCAAAGGTATTCCCTATGTGAAACAGCCTCTTTAAAAGAAAAGAGTTCTCCCAGCAGCAATAGCACACACTATTCACTATACATATTCAGCACTACTGGGACACTACTGCAGTCTTCCCAGTTAATGGGAAATGAAAAGTAAATGGGTTATTGGTTTGACACCAGGTTCTAAAAGGATCCATTTGATTGGTACCTAAAGCCTCCTCAAGACCACTTCTACGGAATTGCTGAATTGTTGTTTGGCCAGTGCGAATCTCTAACCCTCCAATGAGGACCCAAAAGCAACTGGAGTCTTCACCGTGCTCCCAGCACCAGCCTCTCATGTGTGCTGGACTGTACCCAGGGTCTGCGGGGCTGCAGGTTCCCTGTGCTCCCAGCTGTGGTCCTCACTCAGTGCCAGGAAAGTGGTTGTGGAGTTCAAGGTGCCCCTCACATGGTCAGGCACTTCATGACAACGGTGCTCGAGGGACTTTCCCAGTGGGTCACAGAGCACTGTGCCCAAGATGACTGGACCAGCGTGAATCCTTAGCTGAGGGAAAGTGAAGTGCTGAATGTAGGGTTCCTTCCGGCTGTTGGTGCACCCATGCTGTTGCAAGCATGACAACAGGAATTAGGCACATCTGGCCAGAGAACAAATAGACTACAAACTGGTTTATAATCAAATGTTATTATCATCAGTTTTTCCAGGCTTGTGAGCATTTGAAGTGATACACTGGAATAGGCAAAAGCTATGTCTGTGCACTTGATGCCGTTACTTGCATACAGATATTTTTGGTAAACATATAATCTGTGTATTTACATTTTAGAACTGCAAATATGATCAGAAAACACGCTGTATTGTCATTTCAGTAGATGGAGTCAAAAGAACCTTCTGATCGCTAGGGTAAGGAAAGAAGCTTTCATTTCTTGGTCCTAGTAAACAGCAGGATGGAAAAATTCTCAGTGATTTCATAAAGATGTTGTTTGTGCTGGTTTTGTTTTCCAAAAGAACTGAAATCATTCAAAAGCTAAAGACTTTGACAAAGGCTAAATCAGTGTGCCAAGGACCTGTGGGCAAGCTTCTATGTCAAGGTGTTCCCTGCTGAGGGAGCTATCCTGTCATCCACAGAGGGCCACACTTTCTTCAGTTACTCTCTGTTGCATAGGTTAACAAGTTCATGCCTGCTGCAGTTACTTCAGAACAGTTTGTGCAGTATCTGATTACCCCACAATGACTTGTTTCTGTGGCAAAACAATATTATGACTCCAAATATAGAACAGAAACAACATGGATAATAGCAGCCTTCAAAATGCATTTGAAAACATTTCAGCAGAAAAACAATTTTGAAAAACTAAGGTAGAACTAATGTAGCAAGCTTCCTTCCAGTCCTGTATAACTGTAGGCAACTGTGGCACATGGTCCCTTGTAGTACCAAAGTCCAGAAAAAGAGTTTTATCCAGCACACTCCAGACTTTACTCAGAAGGTGGCACAGAGGTGATACTGCAGTTCCTGACCGGTGTGAGTTTGAGAGACAGAACTTTGGGCTGCTACCAAGTCACTGAGATTTGGAAGAATGACTCTCATGTGTTAGTCACACACCCCTGCCACAGGAAGGCAACTCACTCTTTAATAAACACTAGAGCCTCCCACCACCTTTTCCTATGGATTAGGAGCATATTTACAGATGTGCACATGTGGATGCTGAAAGCTCGAAAACTAGACTGTCATGCATGTGCTCCTCATCATGGTCACCTTAGCACCTGAAGTTCAGTACAACTGCTCAGAACAAAGAAATTCAAATAACACTTTTCAGTTCACCACATTTCCTGGGCCCTAAGGGAAAACCCATTTAAAAGTTCTAAGTACATGGTTGCCTTCTGGCATAGTATATATATTGTTACATAACGTGATTGTGTATTGGATTATGTGTCCTCAAGTGCTTTACACATAGCACCTCTGGTGTACTGTCTCATTAATACAACTTCAAATTGGTCTCTGAAGGGTAGAAAACACACTGTAACTGGGCCATCCTGTAGCACTATAGACACTGCTACTGTGCTAAAAACCCTAGAGCTTGAATGGTTAGGAAAGCTGCAAAACTAATCATTAATTTATTAAATTAATCTGTTCACTGTTGAAAAGAAACCTTTTCTTCACATCTAAGTATGACTTCAGTAGATACTTAAAGTTTATTAAGAGAATAATTTTATGTGGGTATCATAGAAATACATGGAATTGCTAATTCTATTACATGCGTATGTTTGTAGTTACAGCTCCCACCTGTTTGGGTCTATCACATCTGACTTCCAAGAAGGCAAATGATCAGTTTGCCAAAGGCTTTTATAGATTTATAACTCAGTGAGGGAGGAAATCATTAGCTAATGAATCCTAAGGGAAAATTTCTTCCTGGTGGTAGCAATTAAAGACACTGCACACTTGTACAATCACTTACTTAGCAATATAAGCAGAAATCTAGTGGCAGCAATCAGAGATCGTATTTCTGATGTTTCATATAAAGGTACCTTGGAATTTAGTAAAGAAAGCTAAAATTTGAGGGGATATGTATATAAAGGAAAGATTCCTACATTTGGCTATATTTCTTTATGTTTTGGCATAGGTGGAACATAACTCTGTTATCTTTGCTCTTCTTACATTTAACTGACATTTCTATATGAAGAGGAAAGAGCCCACCTGCTGATTTACTTAGGTATGAATCAAGTCTTTATCATCACTTTATTGTGAATAATGGCTGGGAGTTTTCATAGACAATAAGTCCATCTTAGAAAATTCCCTTACCATTCTTAAGTTTCAGGGAGGCCTGAGCATCTATGACATTTGAGCTAGTACCAGTGGAGTTGGTCAGCATTTCAAGTGTGTTAAACCTCTGTCAGGCTCTCTCATACACCCCTAGAAGAGGTATCAGTCCTGTCCTTGACATTGCCTGCAAAAGTTACTGATTTGTAGATATTTGGATACCTGCGAAGGTCAAAAGTTTTTTCACAGCTTTGCCCATTTCCATCTGCTTTTATAAAGTTCACCTGTTGGTGTGATAGCTTCAAACTTTCCTCTAAACTGCAGATAAATTGGCCTAATGAATTGCTTACACTCAGCTCAGGTAATTTGATTAGTTGAAAAATGAAGAAAATTTTAAAAAAGAAAATATAAACTAGACCTCCAAATACATATGGCATCTGGACTATCTATTTCACAAAATAAATAAGCCTCAGTCTGACACTTCCATACACTGACTGTCCAGTGGCCAGTATTCAGGGAAATGCAGACCATTATCTTCAAATTCAGTCATGGCAATTCAGGAGATGTAGCACAATTGTTCAAACACTAGCAAACCTGATATGTAATATATAAAATAGTAGCTGAAAAGCAGCAAGCCAAGAAAATGATTAAGCATTAATTTCAAGATGTAAACTTCATCTGTGTATATCCCTACATCGGTCAAAGAGATTGAACTTACTTTCCCCTGTTCTGCTGGTCCAATAGAGTAATAATGCTTACATGAGGTTTCAAAACCAGGTGTTAATATTAGATACAGAACTAACGTAAACAGCTTAAAACTCTGGATTTTTAATAGGATTGTGTGGGATTTAAATCATGTAGGATTTGTGCTATGCTGTTAAGCAGACATCTTCCCTGCTTGAAGATTTAATACTTTATGAGGCTCCATAGATGGTTACTTGTCAATTAATATTTTTAAAAGGCAGGGAGTATGGTGTACAGTTAGTGTTTCACCCTCCACACCAGTGATAAATATCCAGTATGTAAACTACTGCTGTAGTCTCAAAGGAATACCAAACAGCCTAAAAGAGATCCTGTGAAAGGGGAAGAAAAAAATAGTTTTCCTTCTTAATCTTACCTCCATGCCTCTGCATAAAATGGTGAGTATGTACTGTGAAGGTAAGACTAAGGGAAAGAAATGAGCTTGAGCGTTTTTATATATTTTGATGAAGTGTTAAATTATGTACAGGAAGATTTCATTAAGAGCAAGCAAGTAATATTCTACCTTATCAATAATTTCTGGAGCAGACTTATTGTATTTACATTTATTTTGACCTTTTTTCTTACTATTTTTCAAATTAAAAAACTGGGGTTTTGTGTTTTTTTGGTTTTTTTTTCATTTTGATTTATATGTCACATCAGTTCCTAGATGCATTAAGAAATCTAAGGCAAAAGAGAAATGTGATCAGTTCATGCTCTTCTATCCAAAATTTCTACCTTGCCAAAATGAGGAAAATGCCTATTACCTTTCAATGACTAAAGATGACTGAAATCTGGTGTGATTAAAAAAATGGATTTACTAAAAACACAATTTTTCACTGAAACAAAGCACACTGTTTCAAAGCTGGAAGACAGTCCAGTCACACCATTTCAGTGCCTTATGCGGTATTCTTTCTCGTAATGTAATCCTGTTGAACTCAGGTTTTACTACTACTCCTTTTAGAAATGTCTCCCAACACCTGGATGCTCTAATGGCTAAGGGATGCCCTCTGTTCCTTACCTCTTCGAATTCCAGTATAAGTTAATTTCTGGCCAGCTTGTGTGGCATTGTAATTTTGATAATGTCGGTTTGCCTTAAACATCTCTTTTCCATTCTCAGTGCAGATTTCCATCATGTAAGAATAGACTTTCATATCTCTTCCTAGCCTTTTATTTTCTAGATTAAACTAGCCAGGCTGACATTCGATAAACTCTCCATTCTTCACCTCATTCCAGTAGCAGATATGTGCATGTTTTCAGGTTTGGATAATCTTTCTTGAAAAAGGGTGACTGAATCTGTGCACAGTATTCTGCATGAGGTCTACTCCACAGTATCACTAACACTTCACTAACTTTCACAGAAACTGTGTCTCTGATACTTGTTAAGGTCATTACTGCATCCTATTTGTGTCTTCTACTCACCCCTCATCATTTCTTTGTCATTTCCAGTGGATAGAGTAGATTTGTTTATCCTTATCTAGAGTGGTTTGGAGCAGGTCTCAGGTGGACGAACTTGCATTTCCATAGCTGAATTTCATTACTTTTCCATTACTTAATTCCTCAAGCCCCAGGTGTCCTCAGTTTTGACAATTCTTCTAACTTCATGTCAGAGAGGAATGGCCTTATGACATGCCTAATTTTTGCATCAAACTCAGAAATAAAAATACAGGCCAGTGTTGCTCTTTGAAGAACTCTACCTAAGGACCTTCCTTCAACTTAGTGCTTCTTTGAACAGTAACAGTCTTGAACATTGAACTTGTCTTAAAATTTCTTCATTATTTCTTTTATTTTCAGTCTTAGATAATAGATTCCTTTTTGGTAGCATACTCAATAATTTTAATGAAGTCCAAATAGACAGAATGCAACTTTGACCTAAAACATTTTCTTTGTCTAAAAAATTGTTCATCTTATCCAACACAACTGGTCTAGGGGGACCTAGCTTTTTTTTTTTTTCCTGCCAAGTACTATTGAGGTCAGAGCTACAAATCTGTATTTACTGGAATCACTTTTCCCACTTCTTGAAACAGACTTCTATTTTACTTTGTATAATTTCTGACTTGATAAAGCTTGTTAAGAAAACTTGTTCCTAGACCTCCAAAGTAAAAATTCATAAAGGAGCTTAACTGGTTTCTTTTCTCCTTTTCACCTCAGCAAGTACATTGAACTGTTTTTTTAATGTCACACCATCCGTTTCTGCAACCTCTTTCCTATTATTCCTATTACTTTGCCCCAGGATCATTGTTCTGGGAAGAAAGTAAGAAGTATTTGTTAAATTCTGAGCCAGCCTTTTATCCCACCCTTACTGTACCACAGCCTCTTTTTTCTTTTGCTTTCCCTAGCTTGAATCAATCCATTGACATTTCCTTAAATACATTTTGCAAAGACTCGCTCAGCTTTTCTTGACAATTAGACTTAAGGAACTCTGCTTGAAACCTCTAGTTTTATTTGCATAACAGGTTTTTTTTTTTCTCTTTTTCTTTCTCTTTTTTCCCATCCCCACCATTCTTGTGGACTCTTTTCTTATTCCAGCTTTCCTTTTTGAGGCAACATTTTCATGTAGTTAGCCAGGAGCACATGTTCACAGAATCTTTTTATTTCTTTTAATTTCATATTCCGGGTAGTAATTACAAAAATTGTATGCCTCTTACACATCCAAGCATATCCAAGTATCTGACGATTTCTGATGAGTCGTCTTTATCAGTGACGCATGTCTATAACCTGGTACCTCCAGGCTAGCAAAGGCCAAGGCTGATTCACAGCCCATGGTCATGTGGGTTCATCAACACTCAGTACATGCTGAGAGCCAGCACTCGTTAGCAGATACAGTGACCTGCTTACACAGCTGTACTGCTTTCTGGACCACTGCTAAGACTTTCATACCTTTAGACAGACAGTAGCTTGGGTCCTTTTGTGTCATACTCCAAAGCGCGATGTGGTCTAAAATACAGGGAGCCAAGAGTGCTGAAGGCTTGGAATGTCTTCAAGGAAGCATAGCACATCAAAGGCTATCCTCTTGAAATCCACAACTTGGCTTAGACGTTCATTTTTCCTTTACACTTTCTTTAATTTAAATTGAAGTGAATCATAATCACCCAATAGAAGACTGTAATTCCTTTCATGATGAGCATTTGTCCTATTGCCTACCTGAGCCATTGCTGTATACTCTTGATAGGGAGAAGATTGTATATTTAATAAATCTATGCTCATTTTTGTCAGGCAGAGGACTAATCTTTCAGATGTGAGCACATGAGCTGAATATTCTTGACTCATTATTTGGTCCTGCACAACTTCCAGTTACATAGGCAAATGGTCACTTGGTCTTATATGAGCACCACCTTTTCCAGGCAAGTGAGTATCTATTCTAGCTGAAGCATAAGCAAACTTTATGTGTTCATTAGCAAAGAGAACCAGCTGTGAAAATGAGAAATCTATGTGTGAATGAATGACTGAAATAACTCGACCATGTTTTCCTTTGACATATGCCTCTGCTCAAGGAAACTCCCTTGGTTTGGCAGCCCAACAGATAAAATATATGTTCCTTGTCAGGGAATAGAACTCAGGAACCCTGCAAAATGTATTTACAATGGATATCTGAAAAGCAGACTTCTTGTGTCTTTGCCATCAACAGTTAAATATGACAAATGTTTTGCATATTATCTTATTTCTTTTAAAAAATTAGTCTCATATCTTTACTCTTGCATAAATGTGCTAGACACTCATAGAAGTTTTTCAATTGACATGTCAGCTTTTCTTAGCTGACCTGTTTTTGACTGATGGGAGGGGTTTGCTGAGCACCATCAAATGGAAGTGGCTGCAATGGTGAAACTTAAAAATACCATTGTGAGAGGGAGGTGTTTCCCAGCCGCAGGAGGCTGCAAGTTCAATATGGAATTGCAGACAGAGTCTTTTAGGTGAGTAACAGTGACAACTTGAATGCTTTTCTTTTCTGTAGACATAATATGCTCCATTTCTGAGTGCCATTTAAAAGCTTTATTAAAATGCTACAAATGCACTGTTTTATTAACAATTTTAGAAGTCTAGTGCTCTGAATAAAAAAGGAAAATGCAGCTGACCTATAGTAACTGATGATTAGGTTTAATTCAGAAAAGAGCAAAATACTGTAAACTGTTATTCACAAAGCTATTAAAATGAGCATTTAGAATTTTTTTATCTTAACTTATTCATCAGAGTAGGACAAAGAAATGTAGGCTATGGAGGCACAGCTCAAGTGAGAGAGTAAATTCAACCTGACAGGTTGTTACAGCGAATACTGTTGAATAGAATCTTAGACTTGCATCTCCGTTACCCCAATATTTAACTTCATTTGGTTTTTACAGACATTACTTATGCGTAGTGGATGGAGGCATCACCTTTTGTTGGCCAAGAGTCAGATTTTTGACATGATGCATACAAGTAACCTCCTCAAACGTCACATATGTAGGTGCACTGTTCATTGTTGATTTGCCAGCATTTTCCTTGCCAGTTTAAATGCTGTGGTAGTGATTCTCAAAATGAACATGTCTTGGGATTGAAAAGAGAAGCTGAAAACCTTGATCCAGCCTCATTTCCCTTTGTGCATACACAGGGTGAGAAACAGCCTTGGACTGGGCATCTCTGTCCTCACATAGAAACAAAATATACTGAAATTCAAAATGGTAAACTTGGAAGAGTGCCACTGACTTCTGTGCAGTTAAATTGAGAATCCAGTTGTTAAGACATTCAGGTCCACACACTTTTTTAAAATGCACCTACTGTTAAATTGTCAATCAGTATCAATTAACTCAAGGATACAGCAGTATACCTTTTATATTATTTAAGGATGTGTAGCTCATTTCTCTTTTATGTTCATACATCATCTTTTAATACAAATTATCTAATTCATGAATTCTTTACAAACAAACATAAGGTGACTTGTAATGGTTTGCCAAACATTTCTGGTAATGAACATTTCAGCAAAATGTGTGCTGTCAAGTGCTTTTTTTTTTTTTAATGTCAACACTTCTGTTTCTGAGGAAATGTTCAGTTTTCTTGATTGTGTAAACTTTTGCCAGGAAGCTTTCCCTGGTTGTGGGTGAAATTTCCAGTCTAAAGAGCCTCACCTCCAATTAGAGACCTAGAGAGCAGCTTTACGTGGTTAATAGTTCAGTCTCCCTGTGTTGTAAATGGAACACAGCCTGAAATTCTTTTATCAAAGATGATTTAGAGGAAAACCGGCCTTACATGCTCTGAATTAGCTTCTCTGAGGGGAAATCTTTTTCTACTGACCATAGTAGGCAGCTACAGCTGAGTTAAAAGGTCGAATTTAAGTAGGGTGAGCACCACTGTGAATCTGTCCGAGCGAGGTCTTGAACCTTGCCTTCAAAAACTGGTCAGTCATCTGTTCCCCTGGCAGGTTAGTCTGTCTGACTTTTCCCTCTTCTGCCCACAGCTCTGTCAAAGACATTTTGAAAGGCTGCAGTTGTTTTTTATGTCAATGTGGAACAAAATCATTCGAACTTTGAAAATTTTTGCTAAGCAGAACTGCTGTTTTCTAGCCACCCCTATAATGGAAAGTTATGCACCTATGACAAAAAGAGAGAAAAATGTGAGGCTATCCAGGCTGCAAAATGTGAAGTGCTGCTATTAAACTGTAGCTACAAGATTAATCATGTACTAGTTTCATGAAGTATGGGCACACAGGAGTCTTTGGCAGGTTCACAGCAGTTAGATCTGTCTCCTGTAGTTAGTTGTAGTGACAAATGGACTTTGTCCTCCTGGCTGTAAAGATCCAGACGAACAGTTAACTTTTTTTGCTAGCTCACCCACTTGCACTCTGCCTTTCAATGTTTCTTTCTCCTTTTCTCTTCATTTCTATTCTTGCTCAGATGCTTTAATCCAGGACAGGCTCTCTGATACAATGAGCCAGTGCAAGATCTGCCTTTACAAGAAAAATCTGCAAGTTTCCAAGCTTAGCCAAGTTTAAAGATTCCTGTTAAGAAAATGGATGGTAGCTCTTCTGTTAGGGGGAAGGACCTTTTATAAACAGTGTGTGGATGCTGGCACTCATGCCATAAGTACACTTGGAAAAAAGCAAACCCTACAGTTTGCACTTCCCCTTTCAACTACACCCAAGCCGTGCTTACTTTATTCACAAAGAGATGCCTGAATTTGCATTTTAGTTTCCTTATGTTGCCTGGTATTATGTAGCCTGTTCCTTGTGTGTGGATATCTATTTATCTCTTGATGTAACCTCATGTTTTCTTTATAGGTACATGCAGGGAACTACACATAAATTTAAAATCTAGGCAATAAGGTGATAGGAAACATTCCTTATGCAGAAGAAATGAAGCTTTCTTCTTAGCCTCCCATCTTCTAAGTCTCCTCCTTACTGGGTAGGTAGTTGAAGACCAATGTAACTGAGAGGATCCCTTTTCCACTGCACTGCCAGAGAAGGGCTTTTGGGCTCCTGTCTCCCCAGCAGCTTAGGCTCTCACAGACATCCTGGGCTGCAATTCTGCCCTTCCGCAGCACTGGCTTTTCTAGCAGCTCCTGACAGGTATCCAAGAAAAATGCTCTGGACAAATGATTTCTTAGAGATTACCAAAGCTAAAATGAATGCCAATAGCTGTGATACACCTGCCTGAATCCTGCTAGAATGCAGGTAAATTATTAACATTTCACAGAGGTTCAAAAAATTACAGCCAAGCCTTAAAACAAAAAATCTTAGGTATTGTTTCCCTCTGAAAAGAACAATGACTGGATGCTGGCTGTAAGAAGTAGCCACTCAGTCTAGTAAAAATAAAAATAAAATAAATAAATAAATAAAATTTAAAAGTCAACTTTTTTAAACAAGAAGAGAAAACTAACCTATTTTTTTTCTGGCACTGTAGAGGTCACACTGTAATAAATACAATATTCCCCAAGTAGCAATAGAGCTAACATAATTTGGTCTTTACTAGCAGCTGCTGAGTTCTAGGAAAAAAATCTCCTTTCCATGAGTTATCATCCCTCCAGCACAATCATACTCATAGCCACCACTGTATATATTAAAAAAATGCTGGCAGGAGAAAATGGATATAAATCTCAGAATTTAGCACTGCGCTTGTTCTTCAGTTCAGCAGTGGCCAGTAGCTCTGATTTCTGCTGTAATATGCCACACTCCTTATAAGTCAGCACTACTCTGCTGATACTGAGAATTGTACCTACTCTGACATTGAATGGTCTAGGCAAAGTGAGGCAATTCGTGGAAATTCCCCCTTTTACACAGGATTACTATTCATAGTCTTTGAAACCTTCTCTCTCCTAACTTGACTTTCTTTTCCACTTCCTTCTTCTGTTCCCCTGCTCTTCTGCCTGCCTGCATCCATCATGCAGCCCCATGCAGTATGCTGCTCCTGTTGAAGTCACTGCTATTATTTTTGTCAGACAAAGCATCACAGTATTTTACTGATTCAAGATCCCTCACTTTCCTATCCAAGTAACTCCTATTAAATCTGTTGGTGTCTTATGTCAATACCAAGAGCTATTTTCTCTCTCAACATGAAAAATACAAAATTTGGATATGCTTCATTTGTTAGGTGAGCGCAACCTCATGAGAGTGTTGCATGCTTTTTTCTTTCTTTTTTTTTCTTAATTATTAGATGTTTGTGAGCAATTTTACATTAGGAATAGTTTAACTTTAGAGGATTCTGAGGGAGTTAAAATTCTCTTCTAGCATTCAAAAAAAAATTAGTTCTTCAGAAAGTTATAGTCTTAAATTCTCTGCCTTTTTGTGGTATTCTGTATGTAACCATTTTTTTTAAATGAAGTCAACTCAGTATAAAAACACATTTTTGCAGTTCAGACAGTCATTTTAATCTTGAAACTTTGATGGAGGTAATTTGAGGAGGAAAGTTGTGCAGCTGGTGAGGATAAAAATATAGGTTTTATTTTGCAAGATTGATCTTGAAACAATAGCTAGCTAAAGATGTTCAGCAGCTTGGAGGTTTAGGAAAAACACAAAAGAAATGGATTAGCCTGAGGTAAAAAGTCAACAATGTATGGTAAATCTCTTACATAATACTTCTTGTCAATTAACATCTCCAAATACATGTATTTACATTGTCAAGTTCTTGAAGCAGTTTTTAGGCCTCCAAACACATCCAGAAATTGTCAAGTAACTGTATGTCACATATATGACAATTATCATACTCAAGTTACATCTTTATGTAGGACACTGAATGCAGTTTTTGCTGGTCATGACTAACATGATACTGAGATGGAAACTTTCTGTACTAGTAACAGGGTCCTTGGAAACTGGTACTACAGATGTAATTTTCCCCAAAAAGATTTGGAAGCACTTTTTGAAAATTAAAAAATGACTAGAGTAGATGTGTTAAACAGGATAAACGCATGCCACGAGTTGCATTTTGAGAAGAGCTTTAATGAAAAATGTGCCACATCTGGACTGGCTCTGGAAATAAACAGATCTCTGCCATGGGGAACAGTAAGAAAGTGGATGCAGAACAAACAACATGGAAGATATTATCAAGGTAGGAAAAAATTTTAATTGGCGGAGCATTTATCATGTATCTGGAAGCTGCTGTAGGACTTTAGAAGTGGAAACACAAGATCGAGGAAACTTGGTAGGGACTCAGGTGAAGCATGGAGGAGCACAGAGAAATTAACTACCTTTCCTCAGCCTGTGCTGCCAGCACTTCCCCCAGATCCAGAGCTCTAGGCCAACGGTGCCAAGGCAGTGACATGGATCCACACCAGGACCATATGGGTCTTCTTGTACTTTTTAAGCCAATAAGCCATATAGAATCCAAATTTTGGCACTGTTGTTCTGGTTGTTTGATTGGAAAATGAGGTAACATAATCTCAGAGTTAAAGCAGAGCAGGTAAGTAAGAAGTTTGGGCAGAATTAATTCACACCAAGTAAAAATTGAAACAAGTGTCTAGGAAAGACAAAAGAAGTAAGAGGCATAGGCGTCCTCCTTGATCTATCTGTATTTGGTTGTGAAGGAGCAGAGATTGACAGACATGGTTTTAAAAAAGAGAGGGGAATTGTAAGAGTTGAATAGTCAGCCCAATAGCAGGATGTTGAATGTGGCCAGGTATTTTTTCATGCTGCAAGCAGAAAGTCTTTTTCTTCAATGCACAGTGTAAAACAGTTTTAAAAAGAAGTTGCATAACAAAACAACAACCCAGCCAAACCCCAAGCCTTTACTCAGGAAACATGCTCGCTGAAGTCAGCAGGAGTTAGCAGTAAGCAAAGACCTTAGGATTTGGCCCACTGACAAAAACTTTGTAGAGCTAAGCACTTATATGTTTTCATTGTGAAGCCTAAGTTTGGAACCCCAGAAGTAGGAATGGAAACACTGACAGAATATTAACTATAACAACTCCCACTAGATCTCAGTCTTCCTTTTTGTTTTAAGATGGTACAAATGTGATTATACAGTATGTGGGATCTGGTGCTGATGTTAATTTGCCCTTGGTTAGTATTTGCCTCCCTGCCAGATGTATTTCCATATTGAAGCCAAGAGACACACTACCATTTAAAGTATCATTAAAAAGCTCTGTTAATAAAACAAGAAACAAAAAAAAAGGAGCAAAAACAAATTAGTAAAATAAATTTTTTGAAATATTGCTATAAGTAGACCAGTACTTTTTAGCAGAACACTGGTTTTTATGGTTGGTTGGTTGGTTATTTGTTTGTTTTTTTAAAAAAAGGTCCAAGGGGGTCATATTGAGCTTTAATTTCTCCCAGGATCAGTAGTGGAAAATAATTATTCACACTTCATAGATGGACAGACATGAGATACAATCAGAGATGATTAATCTTACATTTGCAATCACATTCACTGCAAATTATTCATGAGAAGAAAAGAAGCAAAACTCAGGCCTTGTTATTATTATTATTCTTGAAGACTCATAACAGATAGATACCAGTGTAGCTTCTTTCACCTCAGCAGGGCTGCCTGGATTTGTTACTCTGAAATACAGACTTTTAATCTTCAAATTTCATTTTGCCACTTCCATCACAGTGAAGATCAGTAAATTACTCAATCGGGAGTTACCAAAGGGAAATCACTATTCCATTTAGAAGCTGAAATGAAAAAGAGATATCCAAAGAGGGCAGTAAAATGTGAGATTCCCAGAAGGGACCTGAGAGATAAGAGTCCACATTCCTTATATGTCAAGAGGTAGGAGATAACCACACATGCGTCTCATCCCAATGGGGGCAAAGTATGGAGATGACAGGCTGCTTAGTAACCAGATGCCCCAGGTAAAACCCAAAGTATGAAACCACATAGCCATCTTGAAGTTGAAAGTACAAGAGAATTTTAAGAAATTAAAGGACTATTCCTACCCATCCATTGCTTTCTTTGTGAGGTTTCAGGAGAAAAGACTGGAGACAATTCAGTTGCCAGACCATGAAATAGAGGTAGGGGCCACCCACAGGTTTGCAGGTGGTTATTCCACCAGCCACCTTTCATAACCAGAATTATAAAAGATTTCCCAGAGATGGTGCCACCCACGTTGGAACAGCTGTTTAGCAGCAGGGAGAATATAATCCTGGATATAAATCCCGGATTTATAGTCTTTCACGCTGCTCCTGAGAGGAGCAGCCCTTCTTTTGCTAGGTGAGGCAGGAGATGAAATCAAAGGGACAAAACATTTTCCAACCCCAACATGAAACAAGCAACAGGCTTTGGTCATGGATGAAGTGTTGCCTGGTTTGATTTGCCACGTGTTTTGCTTTATGCACGTGTTCACGGAGGAGGAAGATTTGACAATCATTGAGCTCAGCACAATGAACCCAGCAGATCTTACTTTGAGACTGTTAATCTCATTTTCATGACAAACTTTGGAAAGCTACAGTAAAGCTCCTCTGAAAGATCTTGTGAGTTGTTAGCTTGAAATGCTCCAAGTTTGAAAACACTCACTGTCTTTCCTCTCTACCAGAAGCAGACTATGGTTGAATGATATCACAAGCATTTTCCCCAAACTTTACTTGAATCAAACCAGTTATATAGTTTGAAGAAATACTAACAAGAGGCTAGATGTCTCAGGAAGAGAATTCTGATATGCAGTCTTATCGTTTCAGAATACTCTTTCTAATACAGCTTGATTAAGAGAAAAAAAGAGGAATACACACACACACATACAAGGGCTATTCAAAAACACAGCAACAAATATTCTTTTAGATATACAATTTGAGAGTTTTGGCTCAATAGATAATTTTATTAAATATGTCAGGTGGGATTTTACTTGGATTTTGATAGAAATGTCTTAAATTTTTCTGAATGTGACATGAATGCAAGTATCATTGTATTTATGTTGCTTATATTACCTCCTTTTCACAAGCTATTGTAGACTGTTTAAGTGACAGTGAGTGTTTTGAAGTTAATATGAAAAAGTATTTGGCAGGGGAGGTAATATGAACTCAGGGTAAGTCACAATTGCAGAATATTTAACGCAGAATTTACTATTTTTATGGCATAAGACTAAGTAGACATTATGTTCTGAACATAATGGAGACAAAAGAAAAAAAAGGATTTCCCTGAGACTTATGTCAGTTGTTATAGTTAATAAATTGTTTGTGTTTCCTCAAACCTGTCACTCCCTGGACTGTGTTACTTTTTCCTGTCGCATCTGATGCTGAATTTAGAAGATCTATAAAGGAATTTGGAGCATAAGGTAGACTTTTCCATATTTTCAGGCCTTAAAACTTTCAGTACTTTATTTCACGTTTCTCTCCCATATTTTCTAATTCTGGTTCCTTGCAATATTAGAATAAGACGTACTCAAAACTGTACATAATTTAAAACCAACTGCAGGAGCAATTGTTGAGAACTAGATTAATTTTTCAGCTTGCTTTAAACCAAACCAGAGAATGGTACAGAATGAACAGGTCTGCTAAACAAATACACTGTTTGTCTACACACACAGACTATACCTCTTGATAATTCAGAGGTCCACCATTTAGAGATGCAAATGCAGAGCTGCCAAGGATGTAGTACATCAGGAGAGGGCTGAGAACATATGATTCACAGTGACATTCGTGGGAACAGTAACAACTGAGCATCCCTTCAGATTTCATGCTTTCAAACCCTGAGGCTCTTGCAGGGATTTCTGCTGTTACGCTCTAGCATGCAAATCGGAGCATTTCATTGTACTTAGGACTCTACAAGTGAAAGAAAACCACAGAAAGAGCCCTGCCTGAAAAGGTTTATAGCCTAAATAGGTTTGCAGATCGGTGAGCGGATTTTAAAAACAGTGTAAGGCAGGGAGGAGAATCTGAGGATGATAGTTAGAGCAGCAAGAGCCAACCAGAGTAGTTGGACGTACCAAATAAATCACTAACAATGTTATTGTTAGGTATTATAGAATATGTCTCCCCTTTGACTCGTCCAATACAGTATTCAAGCAGACAGTTTGATTTATTTTTTTACAACAGTAACAAACATATTTGTTCTAATGCCAGCTGTGCTATCTATTTGTGAAAATACATGAATATAATACATAGCAGATTCTGCAAAAATGAACACTCCCTGTTTATCTGCATCCTTTGAAATATTCAGCTTCCAAGAAAGCTGGCTAGGGCAAACAAAAATACATGATAAAACCATATGCTCAAACTGCATAAATCGGCAACAATTGAAGTCAGTTTACCTAATTCAATTTGTACTAGTAGAGTATTGTACAATTTATTATTTAGAAAGAAGAAGGTAGAAAAGTAATCAGCTTTGCTCACAAATTTTATCTTGGACGCTTTGCCAATAAACAATACCAATCCCTTAAGTGTTTGAAATATCTATTTATCTTGTTAATGCTGTAAGACATGGTGCTTCTCTTATGAGCAGGCAAACACACATATTATTTATGAAATTGCATACTGACTTTGGGCACATCATAATCTTATTTTTGCTCATTAAAATGCCAAGGCAATGCATTTTCAAATCAAATACAGGAAAAAAAAAAAAAAAAATCCGGCCTTGTCTGTGGTCAAGTATCACTTTTGTATCCCTCAGTTTCAAGAAGAAAATCATTAGCCTTCATGCTCACACAAAAGCATGCACTTCTGTTTGAGTTGGTTCCTTGTTTGCCCTTAATCAGCACAGCCGAAGCCCAGCAATGCCGCCAGTCTAGCTTACACCCTGGTAACATCCAGTGCTTCAACAAATCTAGTTAACATCTGAAGTATGTTCTGAGGGTTGCTAATACAAATTGAATTCTCCTTGACCCAGAAAATGGGCTGTACTCAGTAGAATTAGATGTCATTCATCAAGACTTTTGTTCTTTCCCTTTTTTGAAAGGCTTTTGGTCTGAGTCCCTTTTGGTAATAACCCATGTACCTGACATGCTCTCTAGCGAAGCTACACAACACCATTCAGGCCCTAGGCATTTAAGTCCTTTTTTTATAATAACGTGGAAGTCAAATAATCTGGAAACTTGCTCTAAGAAGCTGGAAGGAAGAAGAAACTGTTCCTTACAGAAGATGGATGTTTATCTCACAGCAGAGTGAAACCTGCTGACAGAGCATTTTTTGCCTGCATAGCTAAACGAAATAGCTGCATTTGTAAGAATTGTAGGAGTCAAACTGGCTTCATGGCTCATTCCAACTCAGTTAATACCCTGTATTACTTGTAATCCATCTAATGATATTGTTAACACTAGTGTAAAGAAAGGGATAGAGAACAAGTAATATACATATATATATATATATATATATTTTTTTTTTAATTGGTAACACAGTCACACTACAGCAGACAGCTGATGTCTGAAAATGAGGGATTGGTTATATGGTCTGTCACTAAAGTACTTGATAAGCCATGTTCATTTGTTTATTTCTCCTGGAAGATAGTTACTTGTGGAAATTTATACAAACAATCTTGCTGTGGGCCCCACACTGCAGAAGAGCCTGTGCTCCTGGCAAGGATGGTTCACAGTGACTGAGAAGGAAATAACACCATCCATGTTGGGAAATAAGCTGATGTGGGCGGACACCATGAGGGTTGCTCTGAATGCCAAAGTTGATGGCCCAAGCAAACTAATATAATGTAGTGTAACATAATAAACATTTTGTCGTACTAGTAACCACCATTCACACTGAGATCACTAAAAAGTGAGCTTCAGGAAGGGGAATGAAGCATTTGTGTGTAGCCTGTGGAGGGAGCGAGGCTTTCCCTGAGCTGTGAATTGTAAGAGGTATGATGAAGAAGCTGAGCTGGATAAATGATGATGGCATAGGGAACACGTATCCTAGCATTTCAGTTTGATTTGGGAGTGCAGTTTCAAAGCAATCTCCCAGCTGATACTGCTCACCCCACTTTGGTCATTGTTGTGGTGCAGGCTGCATCACTTGAGGGTTTGCTTGTGCTCCAGGTGTGCGCCCAGTACATCCAGGACAAACAGGTTGGTCTGGTTCAGAGTACTCTGTGTCCTGAAGTGTGTATGCTGGTTCCATAACAGCTCCTGTTCCCGTCTCTAAATCCACTCTTACCAAGCCATGCTAACTGCTAACATAGACAAGCTGGAGAGGCAAGGGCAAAAGAGTTTCTAGATATCAGGGAGCAGTTAAGAGCTTGAATAAATTACTCTTTGCAGGGTAGAAGATTATCTTTTGTAACTGCAAAGCTAGGGACTATAAAACAGCTCAAATCACTGATACTTTCCCAGCTTCCATGGGAAGATCTTAAACCAAAATCGTAGAAGAGAGTTTCATGCTTCCAATGCTGAAGTCAAATAAAGACTTAGTGAGGGCAACTGCAGTTCCCATTCACATCAAAAGCAGTGACACCTAGTTAACACTAGGTATGAATTTCAACAGCTGTCCTTTTGCTGCTTCCTGTTTTCTGGTTATAGCAGCTAAAGAGTTGTAGTATAGGGGAATTAGGAACAGGGAAAGTACTGATAAGCTGTGGTTTGTGAGAGCTTCGTGATCCCTTGAAGCCTGAACGTTCAGTAGCTCTGAGGAAGATGGAGATTGTGCTGCATGATACTGGAAAAAAAAGCTTAATCGAGCTCTGAGGTTTAGGTATTGTGCTTATCTCTACCTTGCCTACAGGGTTAGTACATGGACTCACTGACAGTCTGTGTGACTGATAAAATGCTTTTAACTAGAGACCATTTTTTTTTCCTGACTCTAATTTCGAACCACAGGAACATCCTGGATTTGATGTCAAGGATTCATGTTTCTGTCGTGTCAATGTTGTGAAGATTTCTGATGTTATCGTGAGTCTAGAAAAACTCATGCTTGTGGGAATGTAATTTTTCTTAAATGAAAGCCAACTTTTAGCCTTCCTTACAGAGGAAGAAAACATGAAAGACACTGGTGATTTATTTCACATGTTTCTTAAAGCCTTTTGTTCTTGGTTTAGGGTTGTTTCAGTCCCAATACATGATTTTTCACTGAAGTGTTGAAGTAAGTATTGAGTGCAGAACCACCTTAGTTTCATATTTTTCCAAAGTTCAGTAGTGTTTCTTCCTAAGATTTAACTCTGCTGTCTTTAACTCTACAGAAATAAATTATGAATAGTAAAATTTATGTACTTTCCTCTCCATTGATAGAGCTGCCTCAGGTGAATGTTATAGCAGCTTTATTAGCAGCCAGTGGCATCACAAGTGCATTAAATCTCTTTGCAGCAAACCAAAATCAGGCATGTATTACATACCTGTTATTTATTTCCATTTGAAAGCTTCCAATAAAAATACAGGGCTTGGCCGTAGCAAACATCAAAATGAGGTGATGGTGATATTGAAGTAAGGGAAGTGATGCTCTCTTGACTGCAGCATAATAATCCCTTAAGCTTTTATTGTTTTACAATTTATGCTATTTGTACAACACCTATCTCTTGCCCTTGCTTGGGCCAACGTTTCCTGAGTAAATAATCACATACCGGTACCCTATTTCAACTTCTCTTGTGCGCCTAGTATGAGAAAGAAAATTTGGATCAAATTTCAAAACCTGATGCCAGCTTTCTATGGTTCTGTACACTCTCACTTATGCAAGATGGGTGTAAACCACTCTGATCTGAGAGATATTTTTTAATAGTACTGAGCAAAGTGTGTAGTTACTTGTGCAAAATGCTAAATATTGCCTAAGTGTTCTGCATTTTTGCCTAGTCAGTTCTGTACACATATAACATATTTGGGATATAATAGTTGCAGACTTACATTCGTCTTTTAGGCATGGAATGCAAGCCAAACATGTAGGTGTCTTCCAGCGTGAATGCAAATGAGTATGAAAGCTGCATTTGGGTAACAAAAAGGATGCCCACCTTGTCTGGAAATTTAATTACATTAACACATGACAGTTCTCAGGGAATCTCAGAGAGGACTATTAGCTTGTGCAGGGATGCCTGCCAAATCTGTGAATGTAACTTTAATAGCTTATTCTTGAATTGACGTCCTACTCTGAACATTGTGGTTGCGTGCTCACCTTAGTGCATATGCATATGTTTGGACATGCACAGCCTGAATACTGGATTACCTTTTTTTGGAAAACTGTTGACTTTTCTGCCTGGGGGAGGAAGGTCTGCTAGTACATCCCTTAGCTGGCAAACGACGGTGCACAGGAGAACGGGATGAGGATAACAAATGCAAAGTTTCCTAAAATGTACTGCGTGCATTGTCCAAACTAGCAAGAAGTTGTTTCATGATAAAACAAGTACTTTATTGCTCAGCTTAGTCTTCTTTCTGTGACAGAAGCAGCAATTTGAAATTTAATTAACTTCATGTGGCACTGTAGAAGTGGATGGCAAATCAATAATGAATGCCATTTCAGTCACCTTTTGGTGTTGTAATTCTCTGTGTTTTGCTACATTAATTAGGTCTGACATCAGTGAGAAGCATTTCGGGAGCAAAGGGGTGAATTATTGCTGAGCTCCTGACTGTCAGTGGGGAGATGAAGTAATCTCAGTCCTGAGTCCTCAGTGATTTCAGGAGGCAGTGACTTTACATCCAAGTAGAAGAGGAAAGATCTCACATTTTGGTGGTGCTGTTGTACAGTGAGTTTTGGGCTCAGCTAGTCCATGACTTAGGCTTCAGCTGAAAGAGCTTCAGAAACCAGAAATGCTCTTACCCTGCAGCTGGTATTTAATGACTTAATTGCTCTTATTTACACATTCCCCCAGAGACTGTTTCTTGCAAACAGGTGAGTATTTCCTTCATTTGGATCCAGGGTGAGAGTGACACGTGTGGGATGGGACCCTGGCTCTGATCCCTGCCTGCTTCCAAAGTCACTGTGGAGAAACAGCTCAGGGAGCAGAACGCAGTTTGTTTCCATATGGCAAACCCAGAGACTGTTAACTGGAGGCAATGGCAACTCTTTGCCTGTTTATTAGACTCTGGGAGTTTGTTGTGAAACAGGGAGAAGAGAACTGGAGTGTACCCCTTCTCCAAGAACAAGCTGCCCATGTCTGAAGGTAGAAGAGAGGCTTTCCTGCAGGATGCCTTGAGGCTTCTCTCCAAGAGGGTGGTTTCATAAAGAAAATGGATAGACCAGGAATAGAAGCTGGGGAGATTAAGTGCTCCGAGGCCACTCAGTCAGTATGACAGACCAGTGCCATGCTTTTTTGGGAAAGTATGTGAACTCCTTCCCTTTGTATTTGTGTGAATTATGATTCCTGATGATCACTACTTTTAACATAAACAGTTTCTAATGTAAACCGTTCCTGCTGGGTAACACAGACAGCATGGAAAATTTCAGTTGTTGCATCATATTCATCCAGAGAATTGCAGCAGTGATTGAAATGATTTTACATTGGTTGGAATAATGCTGAGTGAAAGGTGAGACAAAGGTATTACCCTTCAAAGACAGTAGGTGTGAAGTGGATGCAGAGCTGGCTTTCCTTTTAACCAGAGTCTCTCTATTTGTAGGTTGTCAGAGTTGACAAACCTGCAAATCTGTGTAGCTGATATCCTGATAGCACCCTTCTCAGTGTTATATAAAATAAGGGTGGGAATGATGAGAGGTCATCTGATAAGGTACAAGACAGTTCACAGGTAAAGAGTTTGAGTTAACAAATAATGACTTCTTGTGGTGCCTAATAATCTGACAATCAATACACAATACAATGTACAAGAATATATGTGAATGTGTGTGTTAACTAGTGTTAATTAATGCATTATCAATTGGCTAGTTAATGATACTGCTACTGCTCCTTAGCCTTCTTTCCTTAAAAAAAAAAAAAAAAAAGAGAAAACAAGAATTTCTCAATCAAAACTGCATATAATATGTTTCTGCCAATTTCAAGAACTTTAAGTACAACAAATATATTGACTGAGTTCACTTCTTTTGTAATGTCATTTAACAGCTATTCCTGCAATGCCTTTACAAGCTGCTTAAGGACTGTGCAAGGATTAATAATATTCTAAGGTCTTTCATGTTTGAACACAAAGGATATATTCTCCAATGCGTTCAACAACCTGAAGTACCTCTGTGCTGTCATATCTGAAAGACCGATAGAAGCACTTGTTAGGGGTATCAAGTTTATTGTTAGGGGTATCAAGTTTATTGTCTGTCAGAAAGAATATATAGAACACTGTATTTTCTGATTTGGATCTATTTTCTTTCGTCTGGTATCGCTAGTTTAATTCCAAAGTCAATTTTATTGTTCAGGTGGTTCAAGGTTTCCTAGTGGCTCCTAGGTTCACTTGTCAACAGCACACCCTAAAAAGCAGAAGCCTTACCTTGCTGTTGAAGAGGAAAAGGTAGTAATTGTAACTGGCTTATTTGTTGCAGCTGCAGAAACTGAAACGATCGCTCTCCTTCAAGACCAAAAGCTTGCGGAGTAAAAGTGCAGACAATTTCTTCCAGAGGACTAATAGCGATGTGAAGCTGCAAGTAGACTTGATGCCTGAGGTGAGCACGAGCACTGGGCAGCTCCCCAGCTCTGAGAGCCAGGCATCCTCCCCCACCAGAGCCCAGCAGCTGCCAGAAAACAGCAAGGCTCACATCTTCCAGGAGCACATCTTCAAAAAACCCACCTTCTGTGATGTCTGCAACCATATGATTGTTGGTAAGAAACAAATTTTTTACATTTGTGTGGGTGTCTGTGCTAGAACTTGCAGGATGACCTTTCCATGATTTGTGTGAGCCCAGGTGTCTACTCAAGAGTATTCATGCAAAAAGGATCTGGAGTTATGTCACATCTGCCATAGGCAAGTACAAGTTCTATATTTGTTGACAGATCTCTTGCCTTGTGGACTCATGCTGTTACCACAAATCACAGGTGAGGGTTTCAGCTAGAGTTAAACTCCTCTCTTGTTCGGGTTATACTGAGCACCAAGCACAAACTCTGTTGTATGTTACACCAGCAACAGCATAAATCTGTCTTGTAAATTTGTGTCCACCAGCCTTGCTCTTTTCTGCAGCAGTAATTCAGTAATTCTCTTGCTCCTTGTGTCTGCCCCCACACCATGCAGTGCCATGAGTTTCCATTCACTGTGTCAACCATTGCCTACCTCTCCCAGCTGCCTCACTTATCTCCTAAGTAACAACTGCGTGAGAAGTGGCATCTCCTGTGTGGTAGGCTCTGAGCTGCTCATGTGTGCCTGTTGGCTCTCTAGGACACCCACCAGTTTTGGAAGACCAGGTCAATAGAACGAATATTAATAACAGCTTCTCCTTGACAACCAATGATAGGACAAGGGGCAATGGATACAAACTAGAACACAGGAGGTTTGACTTAAATATGAGAAGAAAATTCTTCACAGTGAGGGTGACAGAGCACTGGAACAGGCTGCCCAGGAAGGTTGTGGAGTCTCCTTCTCTGGAGACATTCAAAACCCACCTGGACATGTTCCTGTGTAACCTCATGTAGGTGGTCCTGCTCAGGTCGGGGGACTGGATCTTTTGAGGTCCCTTCCAATCCCTAGCATTCTATGATTCTGTAACAGCTGAATTCACACTGCAGATTTTCTTGGGGTTCTTTCTACCTGATCCATGTTACTCACAAAGTCTCACACAAACGTTACACTTTTGAAAGGTCACTCTGTCTTGTCTCTGAAACTCTCCATGGGTATGTAAGTTATTGCTAGAGACTGAATGACAGACACAGCGTACAGAGCTATTTCTTTATCATTCTCTTTGGTGTGCAGAGAACAACTCCATACTGAGCCCTGCTTGTAAGGTAATTTTCAGTGCTGTGCAGACTGCCTAAAAAAAAACGGCCTTTATCTGCAGATTAACTATGGGGTTGTGCAAGGAGAGGTCAGGAAAAAAAGTGGTGGCAGGTGACTAGAGGTGTAGAACATGCATAGTCACTGTAAGAAGCTTCAGGAGTTGCTGTTGAGAAGTCTGGTCCTAGAAACTCATGTCATTGCAGCAAGCTTGTTAAGCACGTGATTTGGTCTTCTTGCTGCTTGTCATCTAGTTGTCCCAGCATAGTGGCAATATACCAGTGGGAAAGTGACACCAGTTACAGGTTTTTGGACAGGACAAGGAGTAAAACACTGGTTTAGCTTCACATAGAAGTAGTGCAGGTCTTTGAGCACAAACTATTGTTTGTCATTTGTCTAGCTTACTGTAAGAAACTCATGTCCCTTGGCATGGAAGTGACTGCCTTTCAGATAACAGTATGGTCAGTTCCTGAACGACACTGGTATAATTGCTCAACCTTTATCACAGAATTGTATCCCTTTTTCCACATGAGGGTGTTCAGTATCCCCCGCTTGTCTGGGGAACTTGCATTCTTAGGAAAAGGCAGCTACCTACAGAGCATTGAATGTGACACAAGACAATCCTGCTTCCATAAATTAATGAATTAAACATGTGAGGTTTGATTTCACCCTCTCTGCACCACAGATCTATTGAATCCAGGGAAACAGAGGAGTTTTGACCTGGACTTTTGGTGTTATTTTCCAGTCTTTTAAGGTTTTTCTCTACTTTAAGTGGTAGAACAAGTCAAAAGGAGAAGGAATAAAGCAGCCATATCAGGGTGGTTCGTAGTCCAGAGATTGAAAGGATCTCTGGAAGACAGTTAGTTGAAATAACTTTGTGTATGGAAGCAGGCCCAGAACTGGTCTCCTTTTGTAATGTGGATGGATGTTCTATTAAAACTTAGTTTCACAACTATGTACTACAAATGTAAGTCCTTTGCATTTCTGGCAGCTTCTCATGAAGTTGTATGGAGATTAGTATCATCACAAATCTTTACATCTCAGCAATACTGTTTCAAAACACTGCTGCTCAAGACAGATTATTACTGGCAGCAAACTTTGTAGGGCGTGACTCCAGTGCATAAACATCCATGCCCTTCTCCTTTGCTGGGCAATCTGAGTCCCGCCTGGGACAGGAAAGTCCTGAAGCACAGCTGTAAGCTTCAAAACATCAGCTTTAACCCCACCTGCCTTCTGAACTTTTTCTTGTTCTTTTCTATTCTCTGATGGCTTCTCTTTTCTGTTCTGTATCTTAGCCACTTCATTACAGAAAGAAGCCTTTCATAATTGCTGAGGAAGCTAATGTGACATCTTTTGTCTGGTGGGAGGCTGAGACAGGTGAATTGCTCTGACCTCCTCCAGCACATCTTGACTTGAAGGCATGGCAGAAAAGATGTTAAGAGTTTTACCTTATAATACCTTAGAGTCTGGATGCCCTCATTTTCATAGACGGACATCTACTTTATTCCTGTAATACTTTTCTCTTTGATCCTTCCTGCAGTCATGCCTGGTTCTGCTGTATTGTATTTTAAGCAGCATGGGAGATCTGGATGTTACTGTTTGCAGCTCAATTAATCCATATAAGTTGTGCAACTGTTGGTAATGGGGATGGTGAAACAAAACAGGCAGCTTTTCAGGAAATCATGTCAAGCCTGCTCCCAAAGGCAGACTGAAAAAAAAAATCACTTCTGTGCAGGGACTCTGGATATACACTTGCAATATGGAGCCTATTTGTTCTCTCTATTTGCATTTTTCACTGGCAGTGACATTTGAGAATAATGGGTCTATGACTTTAAATTCCTTATTGATGAGAATAAAGGCAAACACAGATACATGTTTTGAAGACTGGGGGAAAGAGTCCAGGAAAATCCTGTCTTGACTTTAGATGGTTTCAGTTTTGCCACCAAGAATGATTCCAGGTTCACCTTAAATGGCTCTCTTGATCTATGAACTAAGCAGCTCTGTTTGGTACAGAGCAGCACGATGAACTGTGCAGAGCATGGGCACACAGTAGGGACTTCTGTCTCACTAGCATGGTGGAATTTGTCTGTAGCTTCAGAGCAAACAGGACACTCAAAGGAGAGGCAGCAGGCTCCCTGGGCTGCTCTTTTCACAGCAAAATTAAAGCAAAGGAACATGAAACATTATCTTCCTGCAAAAAATATGTGCATCATCTCTCCTTGATTGTTAGGCACTATGAGCCAAATGTTGCCTTTGGGATGCAACACGTGTGCCTGTTTGTTCATTTGACAGAAGTACAGTCATAAGATAAAGGCCAAATACATGTAATTGGTTTCACCATTCAGAGTAAGATATTTACTAGGATCAGTATAACGCAGATTTACTCATTCAAAGGTTTTTCACGCATCCCAGAGTGCAATGCAATATATTAAAAAGAAACTCTGTTTATTGATTTGATTAAAAAAAAAAAAAGTATTAAGAGTGTGCTTTATATCTCACATTAAAAACAGGGATCAAAACATTCCTACTAACTGTACTAGACTGGGGCTAAGTTCCACCTCAGTAAATAGAAGGAAAATTTGATACAGAAGTAGTAGTTTTCTGCCAAATGAAAGAAGGGAAAAAAATTTAGATTCAAGGGAGCTCTGAGGAGTGCATGAGGGATCCATTTGATGTTAATGGGGCCTTCTTGCAGCATCAAATACTCCAATGCAATCGTCAGTTCTAATACTGCAGCCAACAGTAATAATTCACATCATTTCAGAGCAAATCAATACTATGTTGTAGCAGACACTATACCCCTTTCTGCCACTCAGTTTTCTGCCACTGTGAACTCCAAGCAGTGGTTAGTTCAGGACTGAGGATTCAGCTCCATGGTGAGTTACACATTTTCCTAAATATATTCACCTGTGAACATCCTTTCACAGTATGACTCTTTAGAAACCCTTACTGTTCTTACTAGTAATATTTATTACTATTTTAATATCTGACCCTGGCAAGGGAAAATTTTGAATATCAAAGTATTTATGGAATGTATCACTGGATCATTACATATAAGACACCGGTTTGTTTATTTTACATCACTGTGAAAAAAATCAAGTCAGATCACCTCTGAGTTTGGTGTTATTTACTATTTTCCGTGTTTAGCAAGAATGTGATAGGCTTTGGCAATGTCCAGAAAAGGTAGGCAAAACCAGAAGCTGCAAAGGTAGAAACTATTAAATTAATGTTGCATCAGATTAGAATCTTAAACTATGCTGATCAGAAGGAAGTTTTTGCTGTTCTTCAGACTCTGGTATTTCATCAGTCTTCTCTGTGATACTTCACTCTTTAATAAAACACGATGTCAGTACTCTACTCTTGAAAAACATTGTGTATTTTAAAAAAACTCCATCTGTAGACTTCTCAACATTTTACTCATTTGTAGTTCACTTCCTGTACTGACTCATATGGAAAAAATGTTATTTTCCACTCATTTTAAACATATTTCATGCAATTATTGTATTTCCATCTAAGTATTGTAGTGAAAAAAATAAACCACTTTGCTTTTAAAAATAGTTGACTTTATGTCAATCCTTTAAAGATGTGTTTTAAGGAAGCAGCTGCTCAATTATAACAACATAATTGTATGTTTCTTTGTGTTACAAAGGTGTACTTAGCAGTTTCATTCCATGTTTAACCTGAACTCTGACACAGAATTTTGACCAACTACCTGTTTCATTGACATATATCGTGGAGTATCTTTGCCTGGAAAGACATGCTAGAGGGCCACAAACTTTCAGAAAGATAAAAAATAATGTGGTCTTCAGTGTCCAGTAACTGTCAAAATCACGTCCTTCTGCTATCTCTGGCTTAGGCACCTGAGATATTTGCATTTATGGTTGGCCTCAGGGCAATTGAGTGTGTGGTTTGGATGCAGATTCTCCAGACCTTTGCAGCTCTGGAGGTAAATTACGCAGTACCTGCCTTCTCATGGAACTAAGTAGGATTCAGTCAGAGAAACCTGTAGAAAACAAACAAGCAAGCAAAAAGATAAAAACATTAATAAATCACTTGCATATTTTACTTCCAGTCTACTAATAAACAGTGCTTAAGCAGTGAAATTGTACTATCCCTTCAGTATTCACTCACTCCTACCACCGTCTGTTCTAGTTTAGCCAGTCATTCTGGAGCTTTAATCAACTGTCACATCCCGCCCAGAGGTATGAGTGGGGGGAGAGGTGACTCAGGTTTGTCGGTCTCTTTGGTTGGAAAAGAGTATGCAACATACTTAGGGTCTGTAAACAAAAAGTCTTTTATTTTGCAGCTTGGCCTAATCGGCAAATGATTTGGTGGCAGAAGAATTTACATGAGTCAAGTTCAATTGGTAAACATAAGAAGTTTGTGGCATGTGTGGGGCTGTAAATCTTATGTTGCTATATTAGTTATAAAAAAGAAAACAAAAGTATAGGGAAGAAATGAGAGAGAGAGAGAAAGATTTCACCATCCTTATGGCTCTGCTTTGTGTATGATGCGGTTTGTAGTGTCAGATCCAGTGATGTGCGATGTGCTCTGGTGGTGGGTGGAGTGGTCCTCAGGATGGTGGATGGGTGCCACCAGTGCTTGCACAAGGTGGGCCTTTATAGTCCTCTGGATTGCTTGCTTGTGTAATCTTTGATCTTTTGTGCAGACATTACTGGGGGGGGGGGCGATCGCAAAAGACAGAAAAGTCCCGAAGGGGCCTCGGGCCATCTTGAAGGGTCTCAGCTTTTCCCTGAGTGTCATGCTGGGTCTGTCAGAAGATGGAGCAACATGCTCTCCAACACCACCCTCACCTCCTGTGTCAGCCAGTTGGCCTTTGTCTGTGGTTTGTTAGTTTATCATTGATATGTAAATCGCAATTTACCTTACCAGGTATGTCCCATCTCTTGCTACTAGGGATGTCTCATCTCCTGCAGCTGGATGAACTGTTTTTGCCACAATGCTTGAGTCATTATCCTTTTCAGGAGATGCCCCTGGAGCAGCTTATGGAGGAGGCTTCATGTCCACCTCTCTAATGGGCTCGCACAGTCACAGCTGAGCCTTCCCAGATCTATTTTCCATATGACAGGCTATTACAATATAATGGGGGGGAGAGGAAGTGTTTATTATTAATACAAGAGGGCAAAGAATTCCCCTATGGAAAGAGGCTTCCAAAAGCAGCTGAACACAGCCACCTCTGGTTTTGATTGTGAGGGAAAGGGTCAGTTGTGTAACCTTCTCAGTGACTGGTACCAGGTGCCATCCCATAAGTTATTAAATGGTCTGATGTCCCTGTCTCTCCCTCCTCCTTCCCTCCAGTAAATCCACTCCTGGATTTAGGAGACCTAGGTTCTTACTCAAATTGATGCTGAATGGCTCTGGGCACCTAAATCTTCTAGTACTTTTGAGAATCAGTGCAAGAAATATGTCAGTCCTCTCTGGCCCGCTGTGCTAGGGTTTAGGGGAAAGAAAAGTGCGTTTTTCAACACACATCTGAAAAAAAAAAAAAAAAGAAGATTTAAAATAATCATTTTAACATCTCTATTAGCTTGAAATTGAACCTAGGTTCTCCTATTATTTTTTTTCTTAATAACTCTCCATAAGTTTAAACCTTCCTGCTTTTGAGATGAGCCCTGTAAGAAGAGCTGAACAACAGCCTTCTGGAAATATGAAGTACTACATTAATCAAACTGTACAGTATGCAGTTGACAGCTATAGACTAGTCAGCTATAGATAATGTTATCTGGACTCTGCAAAATTTCCAGAAAGTGAGTAGTTTGTCTATTAAAATACATAAAATAAGGATGAACAGATGGAATGAAGTAGAAATAGATATGGTATATGTAGTACAGGTATGCTACATCAGTACATCTGCTATTTTCAAGAAGCGTGACAAGAAATATCCAATTCATACAGACCCATAGTTGTAAAGTAGCTACAGAGGGCCACACTCATCCCTGTATTAAATTAATATTTTTCTTTAGTAATAAAGAGTTAAACATGCTTTAAAGCAAATAGTGAAAAGCAAATATTTAGTGTATTTGTCTTCTGGGAAGGCTTCCTCTGATGAGAGGAGGCAAGAATGTTATCAGTAAATTGGATAATCAGGAACTGCTTAGCTGAGAAAAGGGGGTGGAAATATATTTCAAATTCTAATTTGTCCTTGAACAACATCAAGCATGTTTCACATTTGTTACCAGATAATTTTCAAGCTCATTGTAATTTTGAGGAAATTGCTATTAATATG
Source organism: Nesoenas mayeri (assembly GCF_963082525.1). Lineage (NCBI taxonomy): Eukaryota > Metazoa > Chordata > Aves > Columbiformes > Columbidae > Nesoenas > Nesoenas mayeri. Next base: position 113,159,477 of record NC_137543.1, read on the forward strand.
AAACTGCAGTTAATCCTCAGAGAAAAGAGACTTTAAAGATGTTGACCAACATTAGCTACCTAATTAGATGGAAAATAATAAAAATTTCCAGTACATCTGCGATCTGTATTTTAATGTGATGTCAACGGGGATGATTTTTGACCAAAAACTACATTGAAAAACACCAAACACCCTTATCAGTAGTGGCCATTGCTTCTGAGAGCAGCCCTAGTGAAGAACATAATGCTAAGCTTAAGGTTTGTTAAAGACCTAGGGATGAAACATAATAAAATATTTCTTTTTTATGTCCTGCTATGTACTTTCCCTGAGCTCATATGGGACATTGGGTGTTTTCAGATAAGCAAATTAAATGTATATTCTTTGAAGATGACCTCTAGAAAAACACTATTTTTCTCCTTAGAGTCTTTGTGTATCAGAGTATCATTGTTGTGTGGATAATTACATTGCCACACAGATGACAAAAGCATCATCTAGAAGGGAAATTATTAGGAGCTTCACCTTGCTATGAGTTGCAGAAGCCATGAAATGAAGCGATTAGCAGACATGCTTTTGCAAGAAATAGAGCATTGCCATCATGCAAAGTAAAATGCCTGCCCACAGTTGCTTATTGCTGTCTTTAACATAGAAGCATGTCAAGGAGAGCAGTGATCCTCGTGGCTAACACGTGAATGCAAGTAAATGTATCTCCAGCAATTATTTGCTGTAAACTGCCTAAATTTTAGTTTTCCAGGTATACACAATCTATAACTTTTTTCCTCTTTGACACAAGTTTATCTTACATGCTGAAAAATGCTGCACACACATGGATCATCCCCTCCCTGACTTCTAATTTTGCAGACACACTTCACAGTTGAAAATTGTGATTACACTGTAGTTTTCTTTCCCACATGCAAGCAGTGATCTTGAAAATCTTGAAATATTTTTTTTGACTACTAGATTGTTTTCTGCTTAACAGAAAGGTTGGAAGCAAGAAAGAAAGAGAGCAGGGAAAAAGAAATAATAAAATAAAGGAGGCTATATCTTTCCCCCACTCCTTAGAACCCACAACAATTCTATTTTCCCAGCCAAGAGAAGAAATGGCATGTGTCTGGTACAATTTCTGAAGCAATGTGAACTACAGTGTCATGGTCAGTGTGTCCCTGTTTGGTTTCCTCTGTAATCAGAAAAGAAAGGCTATAGATTTAATGCCCAGGAAGATCCCTCCAAATGAGGATTGGATGTATTGATGAGGGAACAGTGCTAATATTGTCCATTTTTCTAGCAGCAACTCCCAGAAGCGTAGCAAACTTTCATATCTCAAGATCTGTGGCACTTGAAACTCTCCAGATAGATTTCATGCTGCTCCAGTTCTTTTTTTGTGAAGCATAGGGATGAATATTTAAAATTGCTTGTTGCTTAAAGAGCTCCATCATCAACAGGCTTGAAATGAGAGGCTGCTATGTGCAGCCTCATTTTTTTTCCACCACTTTGCCTTCCTCTGTAAACCCAGGCACAGCTTTCTGGCATCATCAGGGGTTCATCTGCACATCTTTTTACAGCTGCAGAGTGAGATGTTTTTTGTCTTTCCGTGTTTGTTACAGCTAACAAACAAGAAGAGGTTACACTGAGGTGCTTGGTCTGTTTTGCTAGACCTAGTCTCTCGACACAGCTGAGCATGGAAGTCCATTTTCCACTAATAAACTCTGGAAAGGTGTCATATTTTAACCCCAGCCAGCAACTAAGCACCACACAGCCACCCAAGAAGGACAAGTGATGCAAATAAAAACAAGTTGCTCCCCGTCAACTGACCAATGCCTGGTCAGTCTCCAAGCAGCAGCTACCCCATGAGCCTCTCCCCTAGTTTTATTGCTGAGCATAATGTCATATGGTATGGACTATCCCTTTGGTCAGTTGGGGTCAGCTGTCCCAGCTCTGTCCCCTCTCCACTTCTTGTGTACCCTCAGTCTACTTGCTGGCAGGGAGGTGTGAGGAGCAGAAAAAGCCTCAACACTACTCAGCAATATTGAAAACATCCTTGTATTATTGTCATTGTTTCCAGCAAAAATCCAAAACACGGCCTATTACTGTGAAGAAAATTAACTCTATCCCAGCCAAAACCAGCACAAGGGGATAAACAGCCACTGAGTATGATGGGTCTCAAATGTCATTCTTCTCCCTCTCCCCCCCCATCATGCCTTCAGTGACTTCCCATTGACAGCTTCTGTTGCACTGGAAATCGTCTTGCTAAAAGCATTATCTGATGGATTTGGCTGAACTTTTGTTGTAGGCTGTATCATTGTACAGGCCAGACAGCTATAGCTACCAAGCCTGTTGCTGCCTCTGTGGGTTTCCTTATCTATAATAGTGGTGACACGATTATGGTCAATATTTTCATTAAGGCTTTTCGATAATAAACCCCATAGTCATGGTGGTGCAAACCACATGTGTAGATGACAAAAGCTATGGCTTGAGTTGGCTTGGTTTGTTTCTACTTGAATCTAGGGTGAATTCAGATAATGCAAATACTTTCTAACCATGGACAGTTTATAAGTGATGCATTGAATGATTTCTGTTGATAGATAAAATCTTAGAATGCAGATTTAAAAAAAATTTTTTGTTTAATTATTTAAGTATTTAGAAAGAAGGTAAAATTTCAGCTTAATGTCCACAATTTTCACTCCCCAGGTTGGCGCCACCAGGCAGCTAATACTCTCTGCATTGCTAGGCTGCAGAAGCATCTGTTCAGTCATTTGACAGGAGTTATTATTATTCATTTAAGCAATACTTGATGCCATGTGGAAGTGTACTTGTAGGTGTGCTTTAGGCCAGTGCTGCTGTGTGTCAAGTAATAAATTCTCTCAGATTGTAACAGGGAAGGCTGAGATTGCCTCTTTGAGCAGATGACAGTAGTAAAGAGAAGTGTTTTTCTGCTCAACTTACTTGATTTCACTTAAATCAGTAAGTTTTTTCTTGAAAAAGGAAATTTTAAAAACTTGGTTCAAAAGGTTTCATTGACCTTTTGATTTTTTGTTTTCAAAACTTCTGTGGAAAAGAAACTGAAACACTTTGTTAGAAAATTGTGATTGTAAAATTCTGTAAAGAAACAACACAAACACTTTGTGACTAACTGCATAAATAACTTCACTGAAAACTGATCCCAGCAAACGGCTATAACTGCTTACTGTGGTGCCCTGAATCATCTCTAATCTGAGAACATCATACTGTCACTTACACCTGTAGCTTCTGATTAAGTCCTCCTCAGCTACCTGTGATCCAAGGCAAGAAATGGCTTTGGAGCAGAAGCCTGTGTGTAGCCAGATCCTGACAACGCATTAGATTTCAGGTGGAGACATGCGTAGTTACCTTCTGTCGCTCCACTTCCCAGCTCCATCACTAGCTAGTGATTGAACAAAAGAGGGAGGGAGAGGAATTGTGGCCATGGTAGTTTACAGGTCAGCACTTAATGTGCGAGGCCCTTTGCTGCAGGTGCTGCCAGTCTATGCTACCAAGAACAATGCCAAGAGGTTGTGCTGATGAGGGAGCATTTTCGCTGCAAGAGGAAAGAGCCAAAAACCTCAGTAAGTTTGAAACTGCAGAGAGCCAGAGAGCAACTGGCTATTTACATATCAGAATTTTTTTCAACTAAACCTTTTATAGTCCTAATTGACTATCCTAATCTTCTGGCACATAGCAGCCTCTCATTCCAAGTCCACTGATGACAGAGGTCTGTAAGCAACAGGCAAAGTTAAAAATCCATTAGCAGAGCAGAGAGGATATTAATTTCCTTTGCTGAAGGCAGACTGTTGTTTTGTTCTGTAACTCTTTTGTCACATTTTCAGCAAACCCAGAGCCCTGCTCTTCATCTTGCAGCACAGTTCTTATTGAGACATTGTTTTTCTATTTTCCCACTCCTCTATAATGGTACAGGGCCCTTGAAAGATCAAGATTTTGGCCCATAGAAGTGGCCCTACAAAATTCAACTGTTTTTTCAAAGCATCTCAAAACACAGAAGAAAAGGCTTTGACTGGATGGCTTTTCATTTCAATACACGTAAGAACACAGGTACAAATAACGTGAGCATGCCAACATAATCTTGTTTGAAACCTGACTTTAATCATCTTCATCTCAAGAAGAGTAAATATACTATATTTACTAATATTACTGGGACAAACATCAGCCATTGATCTCTGCTTGTCTTCCTGTGAGACATCACCAGGTTTAATTTTTCCATGTTCCCTTGTCCCTGTTCAGCTCTGGTACCATCATCAACTCAGGAGCAGCTCAGCCTCAACTCCCATAGGCAAGTCTATGCCCATCTTCTTTGAGCTATTTTCCTTCTCAACATAGCAACCCAGTTCAAAAATCTACAAGCACAGCCTCAGCAGTCTAGAAAAGTAGGTATTGAGATATCAGTTTCAGTTTATTTAGAGCAAAGAATGTTAGATATGATTTATTGTGCTTGGTTTTTAGATGACTGGGACTTTCTCTTTAGAGAAGAGTTAGCTGTTAGTTTATTTATCATGGCGTTACAGTGTCTTAATTAACATTTAGATGATCAAAAACTTGAGATGATATTTTAAGAAGTATGGAGGTGGCTATTTCCTTTCAGGGACAGACATTTATAGCAAAGCTGCTGAATATGTGAAAAGTACATTGCAAAAAAACCTCTTGTGGCCAAATTTTTCAGCACAAGGCAGTGTGCTTCATCCTTTTCTGATCACCAGACATCAAGAATGAGAATCACTTTCACACCAAAAGACAGGAAAGGCTTATTTGCATTTTAAGTAAGTCTCATTGTTCCTGAAACACCGAAGAAAAGGTCTGGCAGCATTGGAAGTTTTGTCAAGGAGTCACAGAGTTGATATGCAAAAGGAGTAAAGGCATTTCCTCTTACTGATATGCATGATTTAAAACCATGAAGTTAGAAAGGACTTTATTTTAGAAGGGATATTTTTCTTCTGTGTAACATCCTTGAAGAAAACCCTGCCTATTACTGCCTCAGTTTTTTCTCAGCATGTTGTTTCTAAAGAAAACTATGTCACTAGGAAGTCAGTTCTAATTTTATGCACTGTTTTGTAGGCTGCCTACATACATGGCAACTTTTCTTGCTATTTAAACAGTGGTTATTGTTATGGGGAAGTTGGGTGAGATAGTCATTCAAACAGACCCACAATTCTCAGTAACATATAATCTAAAATGTATTAATTTGGCAGGACAGGTACCATGATTTGACACCAAGTCCTATTCTACAGAACATAAATATACAAGTCCCAGCTTCTTCCCCACACCCCATTTGGTTTAGACTGACATGGGGTGGGCTCAGGGGAACGGGAGACTCTAGTCAAGGTGTCAGGGCCAGATGAGGCAGCTCAGTCCCAAACGGAGGGGTTCCTCCACTAGCTCCCACATATTATTTGATGTCCCTGTACAGTGTACTCCCATTCCAAGGAGCTACTGGATTTAACCTACCCATGGGTCTGCACATTTTGAACTGGCAGATTTAACTGAAAAAAAACCAAAACAAAGTCAAACAAACAAACAAACAAACAAACCACTTTGAAGTCAATCCCATGCTGCCATTATTCAGGAAAAATTCCTGAACTAAGATTTTGGCCTAGTTTTCTCTGTGCATTTTGAACATTTTCAGCCTACATGTCTGTCATTCATGCACGGAGTGCCTTTGCCACAGTGTTCAACTGAGTGTAGACTGTCTAGTCAGGTCAAAAGGGAAGGGTATCCGCAAAGTGCAATTTCATTTCCTCAAAAAAGGAAAATTGATCTTCTTGAATCATCAAAATGACAATGCCAAGAGCTGCCATAATACACTTATCTGTGGGCCAGTTAGGAACAATACACAGCAGACCACAAAATTACTATGATGTCCTCTTTTTGTTATTTTTTGAACAATCAATTCAGACCTGTATTAAGCAGTGGAAAGTAAAATGGGAGGATTGCTAATAGTACTGGTAATTTTCTGTGAGGTGAGTATTTGTGTATCAGTCAACATACCTGGCAACTGTGCATCCATCATCTTGAATTACCAGGCAGGCATCAGGCAGCAAGACTTCCAGCGGTCGACTACCTAGGGTGGCTGGGGAAATTTGGGTTCAGGCTCTGATCTATAGCTCCTCTGATGACCAGCTGAGGATCTGGGCCTGTGTCCTCTCCACAGTGTCAGCGGAGACAGGCAATGGGGTCCCAGCGTCAGTTAGGAAAAAGAAGCAGGAGGGTGCCAGGTATTGGGGTAGAGAAAGGGGACAGTTCCCAAGGTGGCAGGAGGCACCCAAGGAGGCTGAAGGCCAAGGAAAGGCAAGCAAAAGGATGAGCAGCTCATCCTTACCAACCTAATGATTTAGGGGAAGATTTTTAACTTTAAAGGTGTTGATGTCCTGTGTGGAAAACGCCATTCTCTGACGAATCCACAGCTTTCAACTGAGGCAGATCAGGGGAAGGAGGAGGGCGAGCGCCTGTCCAGCAGCAGCCAGCCGCAGCAGCAAGATGTAGCCATAGAGGAATTTTTAAAAATAGTCTCTCTTAAGACATCAGAGCTTTTACGCAAAAACAATTAATTACAAAATGAAGAAGGGGATGGGGGAGGAGGTTGTGCGAAAGCTTAGAGAGGGGCACCACTGCCATTTCAGGAACTTTTCTTTCTCCATCTAAGGTGATGTCCTAAACCCTTCACTGCTACAATACTGGCCCAGCTTGCTTAAAATTCTCTATTTCCCATAAATTCTGGCACAGCTACAGCTTTCCGGTGACAATTGTAAATGTGCTTTGGGAGAAAGGGGCAAGGCACTCATTATTTTTATCAACCTCCTACAGCAGAAGTTGAAGTTCTATGGAAAATATGTAATTTTAAATGTATTTATTTATGAAAGCTTTACATCAAAACAATTTCTGACTGACACGTTCCTCTCAGCTGGAACAATAAAAAATAGTGGTTGGGTCACAGCTGGATTAGCTGGAGGTGACAGTCTGTGTTTCTTTCTCTTCTCTCTCTCCTTTATAGATCTGAATCTTTATCCTCTTCTTTTTTTTCTTTTCATTTTAGCATAAGTGCCTAATATAGTTATCTTCATGCAGTCAGCATAACGTCATGTTGTTACTATCATTTGCAGTTTTCTTTCAAATTTCTCCAGGCTGCAAGGGCTTGTTCTCCCTCTCTAGCTGTTAATCTTATGTTCAGCTCTGAAACAACAGCTCTGCGGCCATAGCTGTGCTGCCCAAGAGGATGATAAAGGTTCCCTTTGAACGTGTATGAAAAACATAATTCTCATTTGCAATCCTTAGGATAAATGTCACTTTCCTGAAATGCAGGGTAGTTACTAAATTACTTTTATAGGAGAGACAGACATAAAGAATTGGATTCAAATTATGACCCTTCTGTCTCTGCCTCCAAATCTTTCCATTCACCTATATCAAGGTGTTCTGTTCCCATTTAGGCTTCCTCTAAAAAAACCTTAACTTTACAAAAGTGATGCAGTGTGTCCTTTTGGTAGTATTTAGGATCAGACTATCAGAACACTGTAAGATTCAATTTTCCATGGCTGTTCTGGAAAACCCAGCCACTAGTTTAGATATTCAAATGGGAGCTGACCCAGTCATGGAGTATTTCTAGCAAGGTGTTATTAAACATGACCTGCTTCTCAAAACAAGGATCCCTTCCAGTGCCAGGTGTCTGAATGCATTAGCTTGTATCTGAAGAAAATGTCTGTGACAGAACCTCATTTGTAAGTTTATTTAAGAGCTACTCAGGTATCCCGATGTGAAAATTTTTCATTAGTTTCAAGTGAAACACTGTTTCTTTTGTCAGCTTTGGCTTTTTCATTTGCAGAACAAGTACCAGCCTTTACAGACTGTGAGATAATTAATAGGTGCATTAATACACAGGACACAGAGGACATATGTGCAAATGTATGTATGGTTTTATTCCAATTTGAATTTCATTGCTACATTGACAGTTATGTTTATGGGCACAATGAGTCAACTAAATATGTCCAGTACTCTCCATTCTAAACTCCTGGTTTTAGAAGCTTCCAATTTTTAGAATTTAAATTCCAGAATCTGGGCCAAATAGCACCATATTAGTGACACCTTTGACAGTTCTACCCATTAGTCTCTCAAATGGGAGCATCCCATCCAAGTTTTGGCAAACGTGCTCATATTGGAAAGCATAAAGAGACAAAGACAGTGAGTCCATAGGAAAGCCCATGAGGCTGTTAATCACTTTGTATTTGGAATTAGGTTAATATGGTACTCAAGAGATGACATTTAAGAACCAATGAAAGTAAAAAAGAAGTATTGAGTAGAGTTCCCCTTTCGTTGAACACTGTCCACTCTGTTCAGTGAATGAAGGAGTATGCCTTGAATAAAAATAATGATAACAACATCCCTAGATTGTAATCAAAAACTTACTGAGCAGAACCTTTGCTCTGGCATGCTCAGCATTTGACAATATGATTAAGTAACCTTAATAAAGGTCTTTGGAGAAGAGAGTAAGAGGGATTATTACTTTTTGAATGTAATAATAAAGAGTCCATCAAAGCTGTTAGTCTACTCCCCTTTTGAACAAAAAACAGAGGAAAAAGTAGTTAGGGTACTCCAAGTTCAAGTTTAATTTCTAAGCCTTTAGTTCCTCTATTCCTGATGCACCACAAACTGAAATTATTCCAGGTGCGCTAAGACATTTCAGTGAGTATGTTCTGCCAGTAGCTTCCACCTGCACTTTAAGGTTGGCATAGGGGAATATCTGCTAATGGGAATAAACGGTAGGCTGCAATCAGGCTGTCAGCTATTTAGGGCAGCAGGAAGCAAACACAAGAGTGATGGTCACCCTTGCAGGTCATCAGAATGTGTTCACCAGGACTCCCTGAGGAGAGCATTTTAATTTCCTCGATTTCACTACTTCTGCAGGAACACTTGCCCATTCCAGCCACTGCTGCAACTATTACAGATGTGAACTCTCTCCTTACTTTTTCCTTTCTCCATGCTTCAGTCTTCAGGAAGATTAACCCAGCAGGAATAAACACACCACAGAGAGGCTTTCAGCTTCAAACAAGCTCTGGTACCCTATGGCTGAGAACTGAAATGATACAAATTCCCCTCAAATAGTCTGTCTCATTGTGGTGGTGGTGTTATTACTATTATTATTACTATTATTATTGTCATCATTTTTCACTTTAAGTGATTAATACCGCTTATTTTCTACTGTTCAATATATGTTCAGACTAGATTCCTTGTTCTCTCATGCTGCCTGGGGCAATTTATTGGCAAATAATATTCCAACATGTTGCTATGTCCTGTGCCACTACTGTAGGTATGATGAAATACCTCTCTAATACTGGCATGACTGTGGGACTCTCACCATACTCAGCTTTACATAAGTTGTTTGCAAAATCCATGTTCTGCCTGTTTTATCCCCATTTCAAACTACCAGGATGCCTTCCTAAACTAGCTCTACTCAGGCAAATGTAAAGTCAAGAAGCTTGCTTACATAGGAGGCCAAAAACTGACGCAACAAGTCAAACTCTGATCTCCTTTACACCTATATCAAATGTGGATATATTCTTCTCCATAATGTGAGCTGTGGCCGTGCCTCGGTTATGATTAAGTATGTTGCCAATATGTAGTTGTCTAACCTCCAGTACACAGTTTTGAAATAGCTTAGCCATTGATTCTCTGATGAGGTTTGATTTAGTGAGGGAGATCAGAAACTGAAGAAAGAATTATCCTGGGGAAAAAGAAAATGTCTCTTGTAGAATTGACATTTTCAGAGCTTGAGATATAGTAAAGTGTCAATACAAAATAAATGCTGCTTCTTTAAGCCCTTTAGTTATTCTACAGTGGGAAACAGGGAGATACCTGCAAATTATTTCCAAGCTGCCTAGTCCTACAGTAAACCAAGTAGTTAGAAGTGACAATGAAGTAGAAATTGAAGCTTTTGATAGTTATAGGGAATTTCATTTTGATTTGCAAAGATTTCTTGTAGGCTCAAGAGAGTGACTGAAATACTTTGCCTCTCTTTGAAGCCAGTACTTACCTACCCACGGGTAAAAAATGGCATTCATTATAAAAAATAGTGTTGTTCTTTTGTAATTTATTGTCTCACTTATTTTCACATGACCACAGATTTCTGTTCTGAAGAAGCTGGAGTAGCACAGACACTTTACATTCATTTTGCCCATCATTTGGATGCACAGCTATAATGATAAATGTGTGGATTTTGTGATCACATGGTTATAACATATAAGGACAAATATCCACTTTGTAATGTTAACACTAAAATGGCTGGAAGAGAGTAATACAGTCAGCAGAAAGGACTGTGAGACTGACTGCCTTTTCAGCTAAATCTCAGGAGTAACTTGATAAAGCAGGTAAGAGTTATGCTAGTACAGACCAGCATGAGAGGATAATTACACCCAGTGTAAGCACTGATGCTAGATATATGCTGTACAGGCAAAGTGTGTTGTCGTTTTCCTTTTCTCCATTCCACCCTATAAATATAATAAAAAAATGTGGAGGAAGTCCTGTTTTCTCACCGTGTCTGTTGTTGACCATCAGGAAGGGTGATTCAGCATTTCATCATCAGTAATAAAAGCACAAAGCTACAGAAGTCAATATTGCTTTGAGCATGTGTTATGGAAAAGAAACTATAGCTGAAAAAAATCCTTAAGTAATCCCCCAGCTCCTCCAGCCTTACTCTGTCTGGCTTGAAAGAGGTCAAGGCAGGGACCTCTTCTCCTGAAAGCTGTCCTGCCAAGGCTTGGGTTTTGCCACCAACTTGATGAGCTCTTCCCTGAAGTGCTTTTTTTTCAGATGTAGTGTTTCACTGAATGAAGTCAGCATTGTGTACGTGGCATTAACTAGTGAAGTAACCAAGAGTTACATGAGTAATTTCAGATGAAGGATCCTGCTGACTAATATTCATATCATGCCTGACTAATGAGGGCTGGTTAAAATGTCAAGAGTTTTTTGGGGTTTTTTTACTACCTTGTTCTTACTCACTCTCACAGTAGATGATAATGAACAGACATTTTGTTTATTTATTCCATTTGTACAGTTCTATGGGGACAAAAGAGTTCCTGCAGTTAAGCTGCTTCTGCATAGTTTAGGAAATCTTATGGATGTGTGAATAAGAGTGACTGTTCCTGCCTGGAAGAAAACAGACTCCGTTCTGTCATTTAAGAGTAGGTCCACATTGAAGATAATGTAGAACTACTGTTGCCCAAGTGAGAGAAGTCTGCTTGTGTAAGGCAAAATTTCTCCTGGAGCTCCCCTACCTGTGGCACTGAACTTTTGCACTGCCAATGAAGGAAAGCAAGGTCAGACCCATGTCATCCTTGCTGCCCCGCTCAGGGATGTGCAAGGAGCCCTTCCTGCACCCTCTGAGCATTGGCCCAGGGAGGTGACAACAGCGATCCCTGGGTACATGGGTGGGCAATGGTAAGGGAGCTGGCTTAGCCCTCTCACACACCCCTGGAGCTACCTCTCACCCACAAAACCTGTCTCTCCACTGATGGCCTAGCTCCCCAGGGTGGCTCTGGTGCCTGGGTGCTCCTTCAGTGGCTCCCTCAACCACGCACAAATCTCATGCCAAGCCCTTTTGAAACAGCAAAGGAGTTTTGCTTGATCATGGGGCAGTGGTCACTGATAAGACTATCATACAACGGAGCATAATCCAATATATATCTAAAAGCAGTAACAACCTAGGAAAGAACCTGGGGAGAAATGCCTAAAATGGAAAGGCTGTGAAGAATGTGCATGTATAAATGTATATTAAAAAAGAAGCAGGCAAGGCAAAGAATGCTGTCAGTATTTACTTTACTGCAACTGACCTCCCCTTTAGTTCTTTCAGGTCATTTGTTAAATGCATGGAAACTATTGATTTTGTCTCATTAAATCATTTCCATGCATTTCACAGGGACAAACGCTAAGCACGGACTGCGCTGTAAGGCGTGTAAGATGAGCATCCACCACAAGTGTGCAGACAGCATTGGACAACAGCGTTGCATGGGCAAGCTGGTAAGTGAGCAGCTCAGGGTAGCAAGTGCGGTGGGAGGTACCAGCCTGTGCTGGAGCCACTTGCTCCGTGTGCCTGGCATTTAGCTGGTGTATTAACAGAGCTGACACCAGGTCATTTTACTGAGGTGAAAAAAGCAAAGCCAGGTGGTGCCCGATTATCCATTTAGGCAATTGCTACTCAAAAACCTGAACAAAAATGAAACACAAATCTGGTCTGCTTTGTGGATATGAGAATAGTTACATAATCCAAACTGAGCTGAACATCAAAATTAATTCCCTTGATTTAGACTGTGCTTGCTGTAGTGTAAATCTCTCAAGGAACACTATAGGTTAGTTAAAAATGTTTCAGTGGAGTTCAACCAATGAAAAATCCTTCAAATTATGTTTTATTGTTTTCTCCACTGTCAGGCCTTGATGAAAAACCATAATTAACCTTAAAAGGAAAACCCAAACCTTTCACGGTGAAACACTACAGAGCTTGAAGCAATCTCTCAGTAGGAAAGGCTGGGAGAAGACTTACCCCTGTACAAACACAGAACCCTGGTGGACAAGTCACTTTCTGAAAAGAAAATTCTCATTATTGGCAAAAGCAGGACGCTGTGTTTGAGAAAATTCTAGCCCAGCTTGATGCCTTCTATGGGAATGTGGTTCTTTTGGTTACTTCTGGAAAAGCAACCTGGAAAAATGAAGATTTGGAATATGAAAACTGAATACATATACTCATGTTTCAGATATTCTCAGATTTATTGCAACCTGAAGGCACCTGAGGCAAATATGAGTTAAACCTAAACAGCTTTACTGTGTGAAATGATGAAAAAGATCAAGCCTTGACTTCAAAAGGGCTTGAAAACCCACCTCTCCCTGGAAAGATCTTTCCAAGAGTATTCAGTGATGTTATTGTGGTTTATACATCTGTGCAAGTATTTATGCATTTCAAGCATAATCTTAGCCCTAGTGTGAGGCAATTCTGGTATAGGAAGTAGGTTTGTGAAGCCTTGGACAAGCCAAATATCAAATCACGTTAATTGTTTCACATGTTTTGTGATTCCAGCCTCAGCACTTGTGGTGATTAGTTTCGAAAAGCAGAAAAGTAGAGGCTAAATTTAAAGCAGGAAGTCAACCAGCAAAGTCTTGGGAGTTTTATGAGCTCATGTTGTATTTGAATCTAGTTTGTTTGAGGGGTAAACTGAGGCTGAGGAATCTGGAATTTGTTCCTCTAAAAAACCGAATTTATCATTGCCCTCATTCCTTCTCAACCCATGCTGCAGCTCATTATCAAAAGAACTAGTTATCTATGATTTCTTTGATGTATACTGAACATAGGATACAGAAAATACATCCCCATGAGGCTTTTTCACTCATTACTGTGACTGGAAGTTCTCACTGCCCACAAATATTAGAAATCTGAGAGATCATTTCTGAATCTCCAGTACCTTAAATGACATTTCCAAAGACTTCGATGTTAGCACCTTCATTTTGGGTACTCATCTGGTGAGGACTTGAGGAGTTTTTTGACTTACAAGACAAAAAAACAGAGGAAGCTGCAGTCAGTCAGCAGCACACCTTAGAAAAATCTACAAAAATGCACTAAATTCCTTGGGTTTCACAAGTGCATACATGAGATAATGAGGATTTGGAGTTACAGTGGGAAAGAATAGTCACATGTTTAGTAAATGAGAAACAAAGCAAATTCACATTACACAAGAAGAAAGGGAGAAGGAAACTTCCCAGAACCTCTAATGATTCAGCACTTCTGCTGCAATTTATTAATTCTGCTTTTGTGTAAGACAAAAGAAAAAGGGGGGCTGAAAATGAGTCCCTCCTCCTTCCACATAAATACGGGAAATTGGTTTTTTCCAGGAGAAAAATCAAATAAATCCCTGATTTATAAACCCCACAGTGACTCAACAACAGGAGTCAAATTTCCAGCCTGAGCACACTGTTAGGTCACTAACCAAAGAGCTGAGGTTATTTCTACTATGTCAGTCATGGCAGCAATGCACTTCACTTGATTTTGCTTTCTCTCCCTCCAGCCAAAGGGATTTCGACGGTACTACAGCTCACCACTACTCATTCACGAACAGTTTGGCTGCATCAAAGAAGTGATGCCTATTGGTAGGTTCCGATTGCTTTTCCATTCAGTCTCCCTTTGGTAGTGCTCTGCAACAGCAGCGGCAGACTTCCAGCCGTGATATTTACCCTCAGCAGCCTTCCAGCTCCTTTCGGTGACTGGATGTCCTTCTGCCATCTCAGGAAAGGACCACTTCAAAGATACAAAGCTGGAAGAGGAGAGGGTGTGTTTATTGTGCGTTTCACTCAAAACCCTGTGCATATCACCTCTTAGTAATTACCCCATTTATAATAATAACTACCTGAGTTCAAAGTAGGGACTTAAAAAGGGAGCAAACACTGTAATACTGATGTGAAGGTCTGAGCTGGAAAGAACCAGATAAAAGACAAAGAGATCAAAACAGCAGGAGACATTCAAAGCACTGTTCTGTTTTTTGAGGGTCTTTGCTAGGTTTCTGTCCTTTTTCACTCCCACTTTTTACTTTCCTCATATCTTTCCTTATCAACCATGTCTACACATTGTCTGAGTATTTAAAGGACCAGATTTTGCTCACTGTAAAGCCAAATTCCTGAAAATAAACATTTTGAAATGGAGAAGTTCAGTTGATTCTGGAAAATATTTCTCCCCACCAGTACTCTGACCAGGCAAGCCTGGCAGTGCAAAAAGTGAAAGCCCAAAGTAGGCAGTCAGTTTAAAATGACTTGTCTGAAGACATTTACTTTGTTGTTTTCAGAAGTTGTTTTTTTTTTTTTTTAAAAAAAAAAAAGTGAATTGTATGGATTTCATCTAAGTTTTCTTTCTAAAACCATCCATCATTTTTTGCCAGGAGTAATAGAAACAGTTTGAAAAATACTCCCTAAAAATGAGATGTGCTTTGCTCTTATCGAAATTCAAAGTCTCAAGTATTTTCATTGTACTTTGGACAAAATTTCCCTGCTTCTATACCCTGCCACAAATGTACTGTATTCTACATGTCTGCTGCCTTGTACTTCAAGGGAGCCTGAAGTCTAATAATGTAGTATTGTAGAAGTGGATTTGAACTGGATTTGCTCATGCTAATTGAAGACATCCATTTCCTTGCCATGGGAGATCAGGATGGGCTGAGAGAGTTGGATTGTTCAGCCTGGAGAAGAGAAGGCTATGGGGAGACCTTATTGCGGCCTTTCAGTACTTAAAAGGGGCCTATAAAAAAGATGGGGACAGACTTTTGAGCAGGGCCTGTTGTGATAGGACAAGGGGTAATGGTTTTGAACTAAAGGAGGGGAGATTCAGGCTAGACATGAGGAAGAAATTTTTTTAAAATGAGGGTGGTAAAACACTGTCCCAGGTTGCCCAGAGAGGTGGTAGATGCCCCATCCCTGGAGGCATTCAAGGCCAGGCTGGACAGGGCTCTGAGCAACCTGATCTAGTTGAAGATGTCCCTGCTCATGGCAGGGGGGGTGGACTAGATGACCTTTTAAGGTCCCTTCCAACCTAAACTATTATATAATTTTATGACTTTGAGGCCACCTATGAGGGAGAATGGGAATCAGAATTCAACAGACATATGCCAATAAGGGTGGTGGACTTCTGGCTACCTCTAGACTGAGCTGAGCAACCTGGAGCTCATTCCCGACAGCAGGTACATACTCACACCTGACTCCAGACCCCATATGGCCCCACAGTGAGGATGTCAGTACCTTTTAAGGAAGATCCGGACCATCCTGTTTATCCAACTCAGTCAAGTAGCAGCATTATGTATACAGATAAAGGTGATGGTCAGTGGTAGGAACAGGCAGCAAACAGGGATTAAAGCCTCATGGTAATATGTCTTCCTTAACTCAGTGCAGGCAGCATCAGTGGTGATTAGAAAAGGTAAATGAAGAGAAGACAAGGCAGTGACAGGGACAAGAAGAGCCTGAATGAGGGGAGGATGATCTATATCAGAGCAGAGGAGCCGCAGAAAATCACTAACAAAAGCCAGTTCCACTAAGTTTGTCAAATACCTTTCATCAGGATAGTCTCTCAACTTGTGTTTCTAAGCATACACGCCAACATGTTGGAAGGGGCAGGTGTTTCTCCAACTGGAGCAGGAACATGACCAGAAATATCTTCAAGGAACTGATGCATGTTTTACTCCTTCTGTTGCAGCCTGTGGAAATAAGGTTGACCCTGTGTATGAAACTCTCCGTTTTGGGACTTCCTTAGCTCAGAAAACCAAAAAGAGCAGTTCTGGAAGTGGGTCTGACTCTCCCAACAGAAACTCTGTAAGTATCCTACATATTGCTTCCATTTTCTTTGTGGAGGAGCAACAGATATTCATTCACAGGAGTTTGTACTAGAGTTCACAAAAGCAGTATTTCAAACTGAAAAACAAACAAACAGCCCACCAACCAAACAAAAAAACAACAAGCAAACAAACAAAAAAAACAAAATAAAAACAAAAAAGCCACCTCACTCCCAGCTTCCAAAATGAGAGCAGAAAACACATTTTTTTGCAAACTTGAGTTTTAAGTATTTTTTAGATTACTCTTGAGAAAAAGAGAAAAATATAAATTAAATTAATTAAATGATTCTTTATTGGATTGGAAAAGGAAATTATATTCTTTTGATTTTGCATATCTATGTAAAAGTGGAATAGGGATATTTAGTTGTCAAGCTGGAGTAAACACATCCTGCCTGGTGGTGGTGGTGGACATTTACTTTTCATACAAGTGGTAGAAATAGGTTGAAGTCCTCTGAGCCTAAATTTAAAAGTACAAGATCCACAGTACAAGCCAAGTCAAAATTAAGCCACTGATCCTCCAACAAGGCAATGAACTGGCACCTTCACCCCTGTCCAGTGTATACTCGGTAGGAAGGTATCACAGTTTTGGGCTTCTTTCTCCAAAACCCAAATACAGGCAGGTGTGCTCAGCTTGTTCTGTCAGACAGGGAGATTTTCACCTTCATGTTAATCGTTGTTATTCACTCTCTCCTGTCATAAAAGTCACCATGGCAGAAGAGCTGGAAAAGAGGGACAAGGGAAACAATAGTTCTTTTAGCCGTGCCCTTGCTAAATCCATGCTCAGTTCAACAACAATGCTTACCAGTTTCGTAGTTACAGAAATGCTTATTTCAACAGTATTAGGACCCGTGAGATCAGGAGCTTATTCATGGTGTTGAAAGAACATTTCATACCCTCTCACTTCTCATAAACAGGCACTTAAGCTTATGCTTAGGGCTCTCTTTTTTACCAAGAGATCCTCCCCACTCCCTACCTTGCAAAAAAAAATCACACCAAAATACAGTAGAGGTTAGAGCTGATTGTCATGTCTAAAATTCAGACCCACGTTATCTGACAATCTCTCCTGCACTCACCTCAGAATTCAGGTCACAAGGCACAAAGACATGATGAGACTTGGTTTTCAGCCCTCAGAGCAAACACGTCTAATTTAAAATTGTGCTAAAATCTGTTTGTTTGGTACAACATCTCCCTGGCACTTCAATGTATGCTCCCACACATGCCTGAACTGTAACCTCAGGTGGTATAGGTGACCTCTAAACAGACATCCATTTGTGTCAGATGAGAAAGAAGACAGGCAAATTTTAGCAAGAACTAAGTGAAATCTACAAGAAAGTCATTAAAGGACATGTCCTCTCCACACCCTTGTTTCTACCTTAAAAGGAATTTGGTAATTTCCACTCTTTATAAAAAAACAAAGTGAGTCTACCACCTGACACATTGTGATTACAGTTCTTTCTTTCAATTATTTAATTTACTTTGAAACAGAAATTCTACAAATGTAATTATTGCTTTCTAAATCAATAAAGCTTAGGTTGAATTATGAATGACAACTCAAGCATAGAAATCACAAATGCTGTGTCAGCTTGCCCTAGGGAGCTGATCATAACTAGTTGGGGTGTGGGTGTAGAATGAGGAACACAAGTTCATTATGGGAATTCCTCCAGGGTATTAAGGCTGAAAGAGAATATAACACGTGTCTGCGTATGGAAAATAGAAAACATTAGAAAACTGAATAAACAGATATGTGAAACCATAGCTTCTGCCAGCGCAATCCTGTGATTGAGACACGGATAAAAAACAGGGGCTGACACAACCCTGCTCCAAATGGTGGGGCCATGGAGCTTTACTTGGGGGAGCAGGCACTGACCAGTGACCAGAGCAGGGATGTGACATAGAGTCCTTAGTGCCTGGAAAAAAATGCACCCGTGTATGTGAGCTAGCAGCAAATGTGTAGTTAATAATGCAGAGGGGCTAACATTTTCCCCAGTGGTCCTCGCTTCTGCATGCTCTGTTCCTCTCAAAGCAGAAGCAGCAATGCAGCTGTGAGTGTCACAGCAGCACTGGGCTTTGCAGCTGGGCTGTGCCCCAGCCCTGTGAGCTGGGGAGTGCTTCAAAGTTCTGCCATGTCACTAAACCAGGAACATTAGGGACGTGGTGGCACCTGGGATCCTACTTCGCCTCGCAAGTGGTGTCCAGGCTGTCAAAGGGCTGCTTCTGCTGAAGTCAGTTAAAAACAAAGGCAACTTGCCTGCCTCTACAGCCATGAAGCTTCCAAGACTGCTGTTCATGTCTGCACAGAATAGAAAGAACTGTCCTGTTCTGAACAAGCCAAGGATTTTTTAACATGATTGAGCAGTGTGGATGCACCCACTGTGATTTTTCAGCCTCAATTCTGCATTTCCCATAGAAGAAAGTGGCCATATGCTCCAGATTTACTACCTACTGCTTCTTCAAAAATGTGCATCTGCAACCCACGTTTATACAAAAAGTCACTTGAGGTGATGTAAATCCAGTTCTTCTTAGTTTTTCATGGATCAGTTCCTCTCAAAAAAAAAGCTTTGTACCTCTATCATTCCTATTTATCATATAACTCTTGACTATCCTTAAAGGCAGCTGAGGTTACTTCAGGAGGTTTTAGATAAGGTATATACTGGAGAGACAGTCACTTGCACATCCCATATGCAGTAGTACCCAATGAAATATGAAGCTAATCAGTAGTTATGAGGCCTGTCTATGAAGAACATGCCATAGCAATGCGCCAAAAAATAGCTGGGACTTACTGTTTCAAGAAAGCAAACCTTCCCCTTCTCCACCCAGCAACTAGAAATCCCTAGATATGCTTTACACTGATTCTGTGTTAGCATTGCTATTCCAGTGCCTTCTCATCCAGGGGTGACCTATTTATGCAAGATGCAAGACAAGCATGACCTGCTGCAGTAGACTGAGTCAAAAAAAAAAAGGCATAACAGAGCAGTAAAGTAGAAAACCCTTAAAATAGCAAGGGAAACAAGGGAACCAAAAGATACCTGTGGCATAAATCTACTTTTCACCTCTTTGTTCCTTAGTAACCTTGAATGGAGACATAGCTAGGAAAGTACTAGGTAGGGGAAATAAAATTGTCAAAGGACTCTCTAAAAGAAACTTTGTTGTTCACACTAGTAAAATTTAAAAAAAAATAAAAAGGCAATTCAGGTTTTATGTTGCCTGAACAAAAGCAGTGAATGTTCCTTGTTTAGGTTTTCTTCCTGTAAGGCAGGCAAATGTCTGCAAAGCTGTGGACAGAGCAATGTGTAAAATATAATTCTACAGTATTATGGAATAGTGAAGCTGAACCCTTCCATGCGTCTTAAAATCCTGTTAACAAGAAATAAATAAACCTTAGGAGCATATAAGGATGTATAGCTTTTCAGTTTAGAGAGAACACCTGACTCAAGTTCTATGTTTGGATTTTTTATGGTTGTCAAACATGTTTTGCAAAAGTCACATGTGGAGAGTTCAGAAACTGAAGTTCCATAAGGTCAGATTCGGACAGAGTTGTTTGGAGCAGGTTCCTTTTGGGCTATACATGGAGAAGCTGACTACCCAGCAAAGGAATCTGGTGCCTTATGCAGAGTACACTTCTGAGGCTTTAGATTATGTCATCCTGCGTTCCCCTACACCCTAGAACAATGGGTCCTTAATCATGATTGACATTAATAAGGTACAAATAAGAAATCATAGTAATTCTAACAGCTACATTAGGGTTTCATTTTTCCCTAACCATACCAGCCAGATGACTGTTTAAAAAGAAAGTGAGGGCAGCTATTTAAAGACTGACTTCAGTCAACTCCATCACACTCCAGCTACTTCTTCCACAGCATGTTAACAGAATTAAAATCACCTTTACATTATACAGTTATTTTACTGAGTATTCAGTATTAATAAATTAATAGTCAATATTTTCAATTTATGTTCAGTCTTCTTGGTAGACAGCTATTTAGTACACCTGCTGGATCTAGAAATTCCCCTAAGCCCTTTCTATTTTATACAGAGAACCACATTGTTTAAAATAATCCTTTGCTCCTTAACTTTCACTTCACAACATATTGCAGAAATCCTTTGCACTCCAGACTGAAAACTTGGGTCTGGAGTTCTTTCTGGGCTTTCACTGCTCCCAGTGAAGCAGGTATTTGTTGTGCAACTCCAGTTAGAACATTTTCTGCAACCCCATTAGACTGACTTGCTCTGCTCTGATAACACACAAGTACTACATTCCCCAAGGGCTGTGGTATGGTCTTTATTGCTCACTTTTTCTGCCTTATCCCATCTTATTTGCTTTCTGTCCCTGCAGACAGCTGACCTGGCAGAAGTCCCTGAGGAAGGCAGTAGCACTGCAAGCACCCTTGACATCAACAGGAAACGCAGCAACAGCGGTGAGTGCTGCCAGGCCAGGAGAGCATCTTCAGATGTACAGGCCTGTGTGCAACCTATTTCAGATGGGGTTTTTTTATAGTATGTCCATATTTTAGCAGCATTGTGATTTTCAAAGTAGGAGGTGAGTGGGTCATGTATTCATAGTTAGTACAAGAATTCAGGGAATGCTCTTTGCCATTTGGATAAAATCCAAGCCCCTGGTTTTCTTGATTTGTTGCATCTAGATCTGACACTGGACAAGGTTCAGGTCCATCCCCTTTCTCCTATGCTTCATGAACATGACTGTAAAAAAATCACTTCACATGCTTCAGTCCCACATTGGCAAAGTGGAACAAAAATAGTACTTCCTTTCTCTTCCATATGTTTGACTTGTCTACATGTATCTATTTATTATGCCATAACCTCTGGGACAGGAAATGAATCATATAATATCCATATGTCTGTAAAATATATAACACAATGAATCCTGATTATAATTGCAGCTTCTCAGTATAACTGTAGTATATGGCCAGCAATATTAATAGCCCAATTCTTTTGTCTGCTTTGTAGTGCAAGAGTAATGTTTTTACAGCATTGGTATGATGGGGTTTTGAGACTATCATACCAATCAAGAGCTTAATAATGAAATCTCAGCCACTGAGTGTTGGTGGTTTTGACCCTGTTCTTGAATTCCATCATGGTGAAGGAAGCAATAAGTACAAAGGGTTTTGGCCCTTTGGTTCAGGCCCAGACCATCACAGCAACTTCTCCAACAGCACCTGAAGATTGCTTTTCTGAATCTCACATGAGATGTGTGCTACAAAAATACATCGCAGTGAGCATAGCTTTCTTCTGCTAGACCCCTAGTGCTCCTTACATACTGCTAGCAATTCATGTAGGTGAAATGCCAGCTTCAGCTGTCCATCCCAATTTTATGATACCTTCTTATTCCTTTCCTCACAGTTCTATCACTTATCCTCACTGTGTTCCATCATTTCCTCCCTCTCACTTTGTGAACATCCCATCTGTATTATCTGCTTTTTACTTATATTTTTTTAGGTTTTCTGTCTTGCAAGTGCAATTTGACCTGACCTGATTAAAGATAAAGGATTCAGTCTGCTTCACAACTGCTTAATTCTGCCCACCTAAGATTAATTTGGCCCTATCTGAGTTTTCAGATAATTTTTTATTTCACTGTCAATCAGTAATTTCATTTCTGAAACCCAATAAAACTTTTTTCTCTGAGATCTGCATTCACTGAATGCACTGAGAGGCATTCAAGGAACTTGCTCAAAGAGATTAGTTTAAAAACTCAGCATGTGTCAAACCTCCAAATAACTTCCGTGGCACATTAACAATTCCTTTGATCAGCACTGGCTCTTTTACAATCCATCCTTCAGAGGCTCAGGGTATAAATTATGCATCAGTCACTCCAAAAATTTCCTCTTGGTAGATTTTTAATAAACTGCCCACTCTATTTGCACAAGCTATGGAAATGGTAAAATACTTTTCAGACTGCAAAAATCCCTGATTTTTTTTTTTTGTCTGCTACTAGGGCGAACAAATATGAAAACAGATAAATTTCTGTTGCATGGAGACGTGAACTACATAACTCTATGGCCTTCAGATTCAAGTGCCTCCTAGTAATATCCAGAGACCATGAGCTGACCAGAGATTAAAAATTTAATAAAGTAAATTAAAATGTTGTTACAGAGTGATTCACCACTCCTCAGCTGGAATTTAGCAGGAATTTCCACATTAGTGCTTTGATGAACCAGGTCCATTCCAGTTCTCTTTGTTTTTTTCCCATTAACAAACTGTCTTCTGCAAATAAGTTGTTAGGAAAATGTACATTTGAGACTCTTTGATTAAAAGGAAACAGCAGAAAAGAAACAGCCTGCAGAAGGGTGAAAGGACCCAGCACATGTGTGGTTGTGTAATTGCTCCTATGAACTCCTGTGACAACAACTTCAAGGGAAGATGTTTTCGTTCAGGCCCTGGCACACATACTATGGAGTAAAGGTTCCTAGTTAACAACTGTTAGATGGCATGCCTTATTTCCAGCCCTTCAGCCTCCTCTAAGCCAGTCACACTCCTTCACTGCTGTGAATTGCCATCCGTAACAGAACGTACTTGAAGTGATATGTATGAACCTGTTATCAGCAGGGATTTGATCACTTTCCCCTTGAGTCAAACATGAGCTGTGCTCCCTGCAAACCCAGGTTTGGGGAGCACTTCCCAGAAAACACAGAGATACAAACCAGCTTCCTCCTGCCTGCTGGGTCAGCTCCACAGCTCACGGGGCTGTGCATTAATAACTTGTCTTTATTTTCTCTCACTGAGCAGAAATTACTCCAAAAACGCTACTGAAATACTTCCACTTTGTTTGGTGAATGACACTCTGCAAGTCCAAAATGCTCCTGGTTACCGAGTTCCTCATTCACCAGAACTTTTTATGTTTGCCTCCCTAACTCCTTTTCCTAAAAAACATGGTAATTTGAGTAAAAAGGCCAACAGCATCCTGGCTCGTATCAGGAATAGTGTGGCCAGCAGGACTAGAGAAGTGATCGTGCCACTGTACTCAACACTGGTGAGGCCCAATCTTGAACCCTGTGTTCATATTTGGGCCCCTCATTAGAAGAAGGACACTGAGGTACTAGAGAGTGCAGAGGAGGGTGACAAAGCTGATGAGAGGTCTGGAGCACAAGTCTGATGAGAAGCGGTTGAGGGAGTTAGGGCTGTTTAGCCTGCAGAAAAGCAGGCTGAGGGGAGACCTTATTGCTGTCTACAGCTACCTGAAAGGAGGTTGTAGCATGGAGGATGTTGCTCTCTTCTCCCAAGTAGCAAGTAATAGGACAAGAGGAAATGGCCTCAAGTTGCACCAGGGGAGGTTTAGATTGGATATTGGGAAAAAATTCTTCACGGAAAGGGTTGTTGTCAGGCATTGGAACAGGCTGCCCAGGGAAGTGGTGGAGGTGTTTAAAAGGCATCTAGACAAACACAAGGTTCTTAGGGACATGGTTTAGTGCTAGAGTTAGGTTATGGTTGGATTCGATAATCCTGAGGGTCTCTTCCAACCAAAATGATTCTATGATTCTCTGATTTTATGAGCAGGATGTAAACACTGCCAGACTGTAATGACGGCATTTTACATCCCTTTATACAGAGGTCAGATATACATATAACCCTATACTAGAAGATACAGTAAATTAATTTTATTTTTAAGGTTTTCCCTCTGGTACTCATAACAGTTTGCAGGGTCAGAGTCCTTCTACAACAGGGTTTGGTGAGGAGCACTTTGGGACCCCCAGGTCAGCTGGACACAACTTGGGGCATTTTCAGGTTAAATGTTTCAGGAATCATCTCACATGCTGCCTTCACATTCACACATTGGACTTTATGACTACAATATTTTCTTACATTTTATCAGAGAACTTATGCTTTTCTGTGTGTTCGTGCATGAATGTCACTTCATACAAAATCTTTCTCATGTGTGCTGTGGCTGTCATTTTAGCTATCTTTCCCGTGTTACAAGAACACTACATTTTTTTCAGTGTCTAAGTACAACTCCCTACCACCAAGGAACCTTCCTATTTCACTCATAAAACTTCTTCAAATTGTCTTTGTTTGGTTGTCATTTACAATGTAGAAAAGCAACAGAAGTATGTGTTAATGGAAGAAAGATTGAGCAAGTGAAAAAGCAAAGGAGGAAAGAAATTCAGCAGTTTGGTGATCCCTGGCACCTTCTTTCCCCTGAAGACATATAACTCTATCATAGAGACACAAAAAGAAAATGCACTTAATCAGAGCCTGCTACTTATTACCATTTTGGAGATTTCCAAATTGTTAGAGGCTGCAAAAGCAGGCTTCTGCTCAAAACACCTACAGAGGTAAATGGTGGGAGAAGATGCTGATGCTTCTATTATAGCTGCTCAAAGACTCCAGCTGTTAAAATTGTATTCAGACTTTATCCAGAAGCAAGAAACATCAGGCAATTCTTAAAATGTGAAAGGGGAATTCAGTCAATGTAATAAAGCCACTGTGGTTTTTCTAGGGAGAGAACCAAGGACAGGCACCAGTCAGCTCCTGAAGCAATTACAATAGATGATAACTGATTAGATATTGGGTATGTCAGGTGCTGTGACTGTTGTCTTATTCTGTGAGTTTCTGATTTAGTAACTTAGAAGCAAACTTTCACGCATACAGGCCTGTGTATCAAATAAGCTATCCTGATTTGAAAGAAATTCAGATACATCCTATAAAATCAGAGTGAGACGCCAGTGCCACCCAGGCAGGGACTGCTATAGAGAGAGATCAAAGAAGGCTATCAGACATTTAGAGACAGAGGGTCAAAAACAGGGAGGAAGGGGTTTTGCATACAAACTTGCTGCAATATTGCTCATATATGGTCACCAGGTTTTACAAGTGCTTTTAAATGGAAATACTGCTCATCCTAAGCATGAAAATGCAGCATTCAGTGTGAGGAAAAGGATGCTGGACTTTTAATATTAATGCAATTAGGGGACCTAGGTTCTATTCCCAGTGCTGTACTTGTGTTTATTTATCTGATCAAATGATTTATTTGTTACAATTGTAAATTCTTCAGGACAGAGATTGTTTTGTGCCATGTGCCAATGGTATACATGGTTTTGTTGGGGCTGAAGAAGGGTTCAGAGGAGAGCACAAGGGATAAAAGAAAGTAAGGGGAAAAGGAAAGAGATTAGCAAAATAAAGGTGATCCTGTTGAGGTGAAGAGTCATAAACTACTCCTAAAATGTCATGTATTTTCTTTATTTCAGTGTTTACATACTCAGAAAATGGCACAGAACACTTTGGAGAAGAAACAAAAAGTATACCTTCCCCGGTATGGGCATACATTTTGTGAGAATGCAATGGGAATGTGATGTCATGTAAGAGGCTTGTTTTTATGGACAGCTGAGGACCCTGAGTAGGTCTGCTGTGGCACTATTCTGGAGAATATATCTGACTGTTACATTCTTTTACTGTTTCTGGGCCACTGGCCACAGTTGGAAGCCATACACGGGACTGGATGGCTCTTTGGTTTACCCATTATGGTCCCTTTTATGTTCATCTGTTTATTACAAATTGATATTGTGAACACAAGAGATCCAGTGCGCAGGCCACAGTATTGCAATAGAACTGCAGTAAAAATTACAGATGTTATTTGGAAAATTGTGTGGGGGTTGTTTTAGGTGTTTGGTTTTTGTTTTGTGTTTTTGTTTGTTTTTTCCCTCCAGATTACCAGTAGAGAAAGGGAGGAGAGAGAGCAGGCAGCCTTCTCTGTGCAAGCAGATTTCTGTTCCAGAAAGTGATTTTCCCACTCTATTTTTCAGATCTGTGTGCTGCGCAAATCTAGCTCCATCTCTAACAAGGACTGTATAATAGACACCTTACATAGTGCCAGTAATTAATACACTATTTGGCTGATAAGTCATACATTAACAGGGAGTAAAAGACAGACTCGTTTTTAAGATCTCACCCAGAAAAAGCAACTTGTGCAGATTTCTGCTTGTGTTCTTTGGAAGCCTGGAGTTTCATCTTGGGGTTCAAAGAGTTTTATGTCTAAATGAAGATAGTTACTACCTTAGTGGTTCGTAGTATATCTGGGCTATAGTCGCACAAGGTGTGAAAGCAATGGGATGATTCTGGCTCATGTTCAAGAGCAGGCACTGGTTTCTCCATCTCTAAAAAAGTGAACCAAATTTCCATACAAGACAGATATTTACATTTTCTCTTTCTCTTTTTTTCCTAAAGGGACCATTTTATAAAAGCACGTTACAAATGAACACCTATGTTGCCTTGTACAAATTTGTACCACAAGAAAATGAAGACTTGGAGATGAGGTAAATCCCCAAAATATTTATTAGTTGATGTCACCCTTGCAAACCAAGGCTCATATGGCTTTAGAGAACTTCAAGGGAGGAAGGATTCATTCTGAAATTTGTACTAAACATTTTTATAGAGATATCCACTTGTAGATATAAATATATTGTCATACATCAAAAGTGATGAACAACTGTTTTGGCAAGGACACCAAAAACACTCATGTCACTTTAGGAGCAAGATGGCCCTCAGCTAGAAAATATTCAGCTTTCAGTTC
Organism: Nesoenas mayeri; assembly: GCF_963082525.1. Classification (NCBI taxonomy): domain Eukaryota; kingdom Metazoa; phylum Chordata; class Aves; order Columbiformes; family Columbidae; genus Nesoenas; species Nesoenas mayeri. Next base: position 113,186,330 of record NC_137543.1, read on the forward strand.
CTTTTTTTTTCAGCCAGAAGTTTTCAGCTAGAAATTCCTCACCAGCTCCCATGTTAATGCTGAACATTTTACCAGTCCTGTTTGATTTTCCCTCACATTTAGATTATGTCTGAGAAAAGAGAATGATATCCAGCTGCTGGATGGCAGTGTGCTTGCATGAGAAAGACACATTCTGATCTTCGCAAAATAACCTTGTTAACTATAATTTTTAACACTTCGTTCCTCAGTTCTGTGTCAGTTACTAGCACTACAAGGTCTAATCCAAGCCTAATTAATTGAAAGGACTTATTTTCTTTTAGTGCAGTTAGTTTGACTCATGTTACTCATATTTTGTACGGTCTTGCTAGAGCTCTTGTCGTGAAATGTGTTAGCTCTCTTCAATGCAACCCCTACATCAAAATAATCATGCACATGCCACAGAATTTAGGGAATTGCCAGAGAAATGCCCTTCTCAACAGCATCTCCTTCACTGAAAGCCTTTTGGCTGTTCCCAGCTGTACTTTCTCATCTCTCTGGAACTAATGGGTGGATTGTAAGGCAGAAATCACAAGCTTCTTTATCATTCTGCTTTGCTGGCATTTCCTAAGCATTATTTCAGGAATTTCAGCTCTTCAGGAAATAACCACAGCATATGGTGACCTTTAGTGTAACTTGCAAGCTGTTCTGCTTGAGGGATGCCACTTTGTGTCCTGCTCCTGTAGAGGTGTATTTCAGCTTCTGCGTTTGTTCCATGAAGAGGAACACCACTCAGAGAAGCCTGCACTGGGCGACCATCCTCATCGAGACATAGCAAAGCAGAGAACACATAATTCTCACAAATTCTCCTGTCTCCCATATTAGGTGAAAAAGCAATCTGTGAGCTGCAACCTGGACTGTTGTGACTAACAGGCTTTTTCCAGAGGCACCAACCAGGTTTTAGACTAGTGTTACTCAGCTATAGTAGTGTTGTTTGTCCCACGGCCAGATATTTAGTAGTACATCAGTCAACACTGTTTCATAATGGATGCCAAATATCTAGTAATGTTGTTTGGTCACTGCAGAGACAGGTAGGATTCCGCTCAGTTGCATGAATTTTCATTTCACATAGTTGAGTTGCTGGAGATGGGTTCAGCATAGCAATGTTGTCAAGACTGACAAGCCCTGTTTAGGAACCCAAGTCATGGATGAGCCGGACACTGTTCAGCCCTAAGATAATGAAGTCAAGTAGCAGGGCAGAGAGCTGAGCTGGGAAGAAGAGCTAGGTTAGATTTCTGGGGATCTCAGCTCACCTCTGAGGATCTGCAAGTGGATGGCAAATTACTGCAGCAGAGAGGTGCCAGCCCTGATTTCAGCAACAATTAATACTTGCCACAACTTTGGTTTCTTCCTCAACAGCAGGAGCAGTCAGTCACGTTTTCCAAAGATCTGATAAAAACAGGATGTTCCAGTAATAAGCTTATTATAAGAGATGCCTTTATGTTAAAATAAGTAGAGAGTCCTGGACACAAGCAACTCCAGGTTTTAGACACTGCAATGAAAGAATAGAATAGAATAGAATAGAATAGAATAGAATAGAATAGAATAGAATAGAATAGAGTAGAGTAGAGTAGAGTAGAATAGAATAGAATAGAATAGAATAGAATAGAATAGAATAGAATAGAATAGAATAGAATAGAATAGAATAGAATAGAATAGAATAGAATAGAATAGAATAGAATAATAGAGAGTTAGAAGGGACCTACAATGATCATCAGTGGCTGCCTGGCCACTTCAGGGCTGATAAATGCCTATCTTGCCACCTAGTGAAATCTGGAGCACTGATGTAGTGCAGACAGCTTATCCAGAGTTGTGATTCACAGAAGAAAAGGAAGAGACTTGAGTGTGATTTCAACCAGTAGCAAAGACCAAGCAGGTTTCCCACTTTCAGAGATTCGCAGCCTGTCTAGGCAGCAGGAGTAACATAGGTCCAGCTGGGACTTCTATTCCTGAATCCTTTTTGGAGATTAAATAAATCTATGTTATCCCTGTGCTAAAAATATCAGAAAGCAAAATCTACAGGTCTCACATCTAAAAATCTCAGTGCTCAGACCACTTACATGGAGAGACTTTAAGTTCAGTTGCCACATTTCTCTGACAGTCAAATTTATATTTTCTAAAGTATTTTTCTAACCACCAAGCTGAAGGGTATTTGGAGGATGTGGCTCTCTAAATCCTTATTTTTGAAAGTGTTCTTCCTTGCAGTGTAAGGGCTCCAATGGTGTTACAATCTATTTACTTTGAAATGGCAAGGTGGGCTCCCTCAAAAGCTCTTTAAGTGCTTTATATTAAATATTAACTGGAATAAGGGACCCAGATGTCCTTTCCCATGGAAGAAATCTTATATGATTGGGATACTAAGTTGACCTTTTTCCTGTAGCTTCCTTTCTCACTTCAACAACTTTTAATTGTTCCAACCACATTGGATCATCTTCCTGAGGAGAGCTTGAGGAAAAACCTACCCTGTTGCCCCAGTGAGAGCAGCTTTATGTGAAAGCTGGAAAACTCTGTTTCAGATTGTGCAGTGTTAGAAGAATATATGCATGCTTCTCCAGCTGTCAGTAGCAATGATAACCACTGAGTAAGTGAACCAAATGGCCCACCACCACCCCCACCTGCATCTGCATCATGGACAGGTTCACATCTTCCACGCGTGCTCTGACAGAGCCTGTTAAATTGAATCCATTATCCATCACATGCTCCAGAAGCATTTGCAAGCACTTGTGCTCATACCTCAACAACACATTGAGCCTAATAGAATGCAAGGAAAGATGAATAATTATTTTATTAAGATCAAAGAAATGCCTCTTATCAAGCAAACAGAGTTTTTTGAGGTTAATCCAGTTGGAAATGGGCTGCCACTTACTTTCTACAATGCAGCACTGTTATAATTACCTAATAACATTGATGAAGTGCCACCAATGGGGCTAAGGAGGTCAAATAATGGTTCAACTACCTGTACAAAATCAGCTCAGCACATTTTGCTATTAGCATTTCCAGTTAAATTATTCTCCTAGCTCTGTGTAAGAACTAGTCAGCTGGATGCTGATACTTAGCAATTACAACCCTGCACTACACATTATGAAGGTAAATATGTCCCATTCAAATCAAAAAGACATTCCTGGGCAGAATTATATCCCTGCTGACTAATTGCCTTTGTCAGTTAAATAGAACTATTTTCCTGCTGCCTTCCTTCTGCAATCACAGCTTGAAAACACAGATGATAAAGTGGTGTGTCCCAACAATGTGAAATGTCTTGAAGTAACAAGATAATGCCTATAACAAATAGGGACTGTATTTTAAACAGTTTCTTATTAAACAGGACTCAAAAAATCCAGTTCAAGATGTTCTCAAAGTAAAGATCTAGCCCAAATATACAGAGACTTTCTATATTATCATGTATGATTTAAGAATACTTTGCTGCCTCATTGAGTCTACCTGCAGTGAATGCTCACACAAAATGACCAAGGAAGGATCACCTTCCTATTTAAGGTAATTGTAGGAGCTGGTGCAGTATAATAATAAAGAGTCATCTTCATCCACTTTTCATCTTATAATGACAGGCCAGGGGATATGATCACTCTTCTGGAAGACTCCAATGAAGACTGGTGGAAGGTATGTGATAATTATTTTATATCCATCTGTTTTCTTTCCAAAGTGAAAAATATGTTATTTACAATACTGAACTTGTATTAAAGCTTCTAGTGTTACTGACCTTCTTCTATCAATGTGTTTTCTCCACAGGGGAAAATTGATGACAGAACTGGATTTTTTCCTGCTAACTTTGTTCAAAGAGTGCAACACGATGAGAAGATTTACAGGTGTATCAGGACATTCATTGGCTGCAAGGAACAGGGACAGATAACTCTGAAAGAGAACCAGGTAAGTTCCCCTGTGACAGATCCCCACCTGACTTGATTATCCAGCAGTCTGACTGGAGGGAAAGTTGTGCGAAAAGAGCACAGGCAGATGGTGTTCACTGCAATTTTACTGCAAAATTTGTTATTTGTATGGTAATAGTAGCCAGTTAAAAGCAGTGTTGGTCTTGTGCAAATATATAGTCTCTGCCTAATGTGGTCTAAATTTTCAGTCTCACAGGTGTTTGTAGAGCTAGTTTACATACTATGCACTCTCCTACTGACTTCATAGGGACAGCTTGAAAAGCACACGTTCTTAGGGGTAGACCTTGTGTTCCTGAAAAATGGTCTCACTTTTTCCTCACTATTAGATCTAATCTAATAAAAAATGGTAGCTCCCTCACACACAGCTCATTGTTTTGGCTTCAGCAGGAGCAGAGTTAAGACAGCACCAAACAAACCCGTAAATCTTAAATTTAACTCTCATTCACCAGTTGCAAAGTGTCTGTAATTATTAATTACTTGTGTCACCACTTACACACCCTCTCTACGGGATGTAATTTATTCTAAACTAGAAGTGCTGCTGTGAGTTCAAGTGTACCAGGTACAGTAAGGACTCACAAGGTCTGTTCACCCTGATGCACTTTCAGCAGCTCCTTCTACTTTGTGTCATTCAGGTGGGTTCACAAAACAAAAGCCATGGCTGCCGTTATGGTGTCCTGCCTATGATCTGAATTTAAACCTGATTTTAAATATTTACCAGACATTTAATGCATCCAAGTGCCAAGTCCAGTGATTCTGGGTTTTAAATGTCTGCTGAGGTAAAGCAAGAGAAGGATAGGGCTCAAAACCTACATGAAGGGGCAGTCAGGTTTGTGGCATAAGCCCATGTAAATAGAATGGCAAGGCACAGCCTCTTTTGTCTGACACCTGAATAAAACAGAAAGCTAGATTTTTCTCATTGCATCTTGTGAAGCCTGATGTTCTTCACCTCATTAGATATTTCCTTTCCTTTGGCAACTGATGTCACATCACCGGGAACTGTTTGCCTTGCAGTGCCTGGACAGCCACCGATTTTAATAAAGCAGAGCAGAATTCAGCTGTAGAATAGTCTTCAGGGCCATAGGTTTTTCCACACCGAATTTCTGTAACACTTCACTGGTGAATAAAGTTAACCTGTACCTTTGCTGTTGCTTTGTGGCATACAAGTGCTAACAATCCTCAGATATACACAGCTTTTTAAAGGTGTGGCAATAAAGTAACCTGAATATATTTTAATTTTCCCTGTGCACATAATGTGTTGGGCAGGCCAAAAGTTGCTAAAAAGAAAGAAGGTGGTTATTTTTATTTTTTTTTTACCCAGCACCTCTTTTGGTTGTTTATATATGTGCACACAGAGGGAAAAAATATGCCAAAGCGAAGCAGAATGAGAGGTTTTTGCACCTTTCAGCTCTAGTATAAGCAATGCATGACAGCAAAGCCTGGAGAAATGGTAATGTGGGAATTAGGGCATGCCAACAGGAGGGAATGGTCGAGGTCTGAGTCCCTTCTCAGGACTGGGGATTGGACTAGATGATCTTTCAAGGTCCCTTCCAGTCCCTAACATTCTGTGATTCTGTGATTCATGTCAGTGGGCATACTAGACCCTCTCTGCTCATGTGGTTGCTGCTGCAAACAGTGAGGGCCCAGTTTCTTGTCTCATTTCTCACAAAAGCACACTTTCCAAGCAAGCAGGTCTGGCAGCTTCATCTAAGCACAAGGACTTCACATTGTCCTTATTTCATTATAGGTTCACAAGGGAGCTTGCAGTCATGAGCTCGTCATGGTCTCTGGTAGGGCAGGAGGTAAACAAAGGGATGAGGCCACCCTGTCTGTCTACTACGTCCTCTTTTTTAGGAAACTTATTCAGCCCTATCTCAAACCCACAGAAATGCCGAGGTTGAACGTAAATGGTGTTCTCACTCTGTGTGGGAGAAGCTTCAGTGGAAAAAAAAAAAAATATATGGTGTGAAACAAGGGGCAGAGATCAGACTGAACAAACACATGAGTACAGAGATGGGAGAGAGGAGGAGTGGAGGCAACAGATCCCACTCCACCCTCGCACAAATTATGCAAAAAGGGAACATTCAAATGTAATAGCTTCAAGGCCATTTGGAGTAATTTCCAGGCCAAACAGTCACAGTGAGGCCACGGACACCAATCTACTTCACTCTGCCCCCCAACACCAGGTTTGAGTTCCCTATAACAGCCCCCAGTGAAAACTGCCAGCATGCACAGGGCCAGCACATACCAGCAGCATGGGGGCAGGAACAAAAGGAGTTCCCAACCCAGCCTGCGAGACATGTGCCCCCCATAGAGATCACTGTCTTAATGGTTTTATCTGTCTATCTATCTATCGATCTATTTATTTACTTATTTATTTATTTATTTTTGGCACAACAGCTTTACTTTGACTGTGGAACAACTCTTATTATGAAAAACATTTTAATGGTTATTGGGAATTTTGAATGCTAAAATTTTATATTTCCAAAATCAAATATCTTTTATGTTTTCTTCAGCCATTTCTCTTTTTTTTCCTGTCCCTGATTTCACTGTCTTTTTTCCCATGTGAAGCAGAAACAAGGATGCAATAAGGAAGGAATAAAAAAAAAAAAAGTCGTCTGAATGGGACTTATAAGAAAAGTTTGGCAGATTTTCTTTTTTTCCTTTTTTCTCTATTTGGCGATTTTTGTGGGATGTAACCAATCATTTTAGCTGTCTCTGGGCACAGTGTCCAAAGTGCTGTGAGTAGAAACTATGTACTATGTGCAAAGAACTGGCTTGTTCCAGATTAGCGAGAAGGGGAGATCATTCATTACTACTAATTCCTGTCAAGTCTCACTTTAGCTAGAAAAACTCATTAACTGGTCTAATAAATTCCTGTGACTATAGTATGACTGTCTCCATTTTGCTATGTTAATTCACTGGGTCAGATTCTGCTGGGTCTAATAATAGTTCAGAACCATTCTGACAACAAAGGCAAGGATGATATGCCAATAGGAAAGCTTATGTAGTGATAATAATATGAATTTTCAGTATATTGCTTGATACTATCCACGGTTTATACTGCAGGTCACTGTCCCCTTTGTGCCTTATATGAATGTTCCCAGGTAGATCGTCTAATCTTGTATCTAAAAAGGCAATATATTCACATCAACTACGTCACAGGAATACATTAAGAAAAGCCATTTCAGGCAAGCAGAGATATTTTCAAAGTTTGAAGAACAGTGGGTGAGGTCTTTCTCTGGAATCACTTGCCAGTTTCATGCCCTGGGAATAATGTTTTGCATTTCAGCTTCATTCAAACCTTTTTGGCAAAGCTAATATTCAAGGAGAGGATTGAAAGAAACACAACACAATTTGCTCACCCATCTTGAGCAATACGCACAAGCTGGTCTTCACAAAGGAACTCTTCAAAATTCCATTATGAAATATGAACCCATCCTATGAGAGAAAAAGTGTGCTGTTTCAGAGGCATCAACATCTTGGTTTTTAGGGTTCACTGACACATTTGCGAGTCCTGAAACGAATTCAGAAGACAGGTGGGCACCATAGGGCTCAGTCAGAAATCTGTGGGAGGGAGACCGACTTAGCCTCTGCCATCAATAAAGCAAAATTATTAACAGGGAAACCAAAACCAGGCAGTTTCTATGGCTTTCCACTCTTTTAAGCTGTCTTGCACATAATACTGACTGCATGATTTCCAACTCTAATTGACTGTGCCATCACTTGGATATGTAAAGTTTTCTCCAGCCTGTAACTTCTCCTCTAGCCTACCCGAATTCATTACTACACTATTTACAAATGCTTCTTTGCATGACTACAGGACCTGTTTCAACCACTTTTCACGAAAGCAAAAGTCACAATTTTGAAAATATACATCTAATATATCATCAAATTTGGAAAAGCATCTCTCTTAAAATGCCTCTAACATTTTTGGTCATCCTTATTTTTAAACGTCATAATAACCTATTGTTTAAATATCTGCTTTTACTCTTGTTACAATATCCTACTTAAATAACCTCTTTTAAAAAACCTATTCATGCCCTTCATTGACAGTATCACATGGTCACACTAATACAAAACACTTTAGAGTTGGGCTTTTTGTGATTAAATAATACAACTGATTTTAAATTGCACAAGTGATCTTGTGCAATAGAAATTACCCCAAACCATGACATTTGTAACAAGACTGGAAATCAGAAACTCTCTGCCTCATCCAAATGCGGACTGTGAGTTTACATAAAGGTCAATGCAATAGGTGCATTTTGCAATGGATGTGTTTTATAAATGTCACTGATGTAAACTAGCCCTGTTACAGAAAACATCTCTCAACCAGCTTCTGCGGTGACAGCAAATAGGCTGCTGCTGTTGTGATGACCACAACCTCCGAACCAAAACACTCAGCCTTGCAGTCCCCTTGGCACCACAGCTCAGGGGACAAACTTCCCTCCTACCCCAACACCCAGTTGCACAAATTTCAAAAAGAGTGACTTTTAGGCACATGTATGCTGGCAGCTATGTGCAGGTTTGATACAGCCAGTCCAAGAGAGCCTGGGAATGAGCTTAAACACATCCATGAGGTTAAGCTCAACAAGGCAGTCTTGCAGCACAGGTCTCCAGCCCCAGATGATGCTCATGGCTCAGATTATCAATTTGGATGCATTGTTGCTACCTGGCTTTTCACCTCACTGCCTTGGAATTACTTTTTGTCCCTACATCTTTCATTCTGGGATACTCTAAAAGCAGCCAAACTTCTAATAGCATGAGTCAGCTGCCTTTGAAAATCAGTTGCATCATGGTGCCTAATGCATTCAGACTGAATCACCTAGAACACAAATCCAGTGTAGAAAGTGGTGTTGCAGCTCTTTATATGCTCCCCAGCTGTAACTGCTGCAATTCACAGCTAAACTTAAAGCAAAAAGGATCTTTTTTCAGTTATCTCTGATTTCTATTGGTGTTAGTCTTGCTGAACAGGGATGGATCTCCCCATTCATTCAGATTCAGTGATGCACAGGTTTCACAAGAAACCAAAACATGAGCACAGCCCACTATGCATACAGTTTAGTCCAGGTCATCTTTAGTCACCTTTAAAACCCTAAATAACTGCCGCAGGTAAAACAAGCTGCTGTTGTCAGTCTGAAAGCTAATGAAATAGCTGATATAAAGCCTGTCATCATCATTTGCACTATGATTGAATGGGTATGAAAACTAAACTACTTATTGTTTCCAACCACAAAGCTCACATAGGCAAGAACTTCAGTGCACAGGGAGCAACAGATGTAGAAACTCACAGTGTCCCTGTGCTGTCATTCTTACAGACAAACAGAAGACTTGAGCTTTCAGACCTTTTGACCTGTCACTGTCTGCAGGCTCCAGGACAGCTCTTGAAGCTGTACTGTCCTCATAACCAAATTCCTATTCCATCAGAACCAGTCCGTGGCTGACAGATGGGTTAAATATATACAGGAGAGGGAAGATAAGCAAAAAACAGCTGCAGAAAATTAGAGCAAGCTCAAAGTTACTCCTGGGCAAAGAGAATTTGCCACTTGAGCCCAAATTCAAAGCACAGGACTTAGACGAACAGGAGAGTATTAATGACGTGCAGCTTAGAGGATTATTTTCTAATTGCGCATCTCCCCCATCTGCTTGGGGCTCACTGACAAAAAAATCCTCAGGGCAGAGGTTGACAAGTTCAGACAATAGTAATTAAGTGAACAGTTTTGTTTTGGTTTTAGTGTTTTGGGTTTTTTTTTAAAAATAAATAAATTTTTTTAAAAAATAGTAGGGAGGTGACTTTATAACATTAGATCCTACTTTCAGCTGTTTATGAAGATAATCTCATGACTAAGAAATAACCTGAGGTGTGGTTTCTTGTGGCTTACTCTACTACCCTGTTTCCCCAAAAATAAGACCTACCCTGAAAATAATCCCTAGCATTATTTTTCAGGAAAACAAACAAACAAAAAAACAAACCACAAACAAACAAACAAAACCCACACACACACCTGTTTGTCCCCATTTGTGTTGCTACCAAATTCACTGCAGAGTGGCTACCCAATGGCTCACTTAGCTTGTCAGGGCAGCAGCCTTCCCCTCAAAATATGCCAGCCTAAGAAGCTGCCATTCTAAGGAGTTTCCAATTTGATACAGCAAACCATGCACCTTGTGCCTTCACAATCATCATGTTTGCCATCTGCCACCAGGGCTAGTCCTCAGTGACAGCTGATTCATCAGGTGAAGCCCAAAACTCTGAATTTACCTGGGTTACTCCTGATTTACACCTACCTAAGAAAGCCAAGAAACAAATCCCAAGGCTACAACTCGTGGGTGAAATACTTGGCAGCACTCACAAAAGGAGATGAGGACAAAAGCGGCCAAAGATGGTATTGTGTTCCTTCTCTTCCAAAACTGCAGAATTTGGAGCAGCTCCAGAGCTTTGCAAAGCTCCAGCAGCTGCCACAGCCCCAGGGGACCTCCTGAGTCACACAGGATTAGCAAAGTGTGGCATATTGTAGCCGAGCTCACTCTGCCCCCAACACATCCCCTTCCTTCAGAGGGAGTGGGAGAAAAGTCTGCCAGCCAGGGCTGACACAAGCAAGGCTTAGTGTATTAGTGTGAGAGAATTTCAGCTGGAATTTGGGAGAATTCAGATCAATTTATTACTATGTAGAGTGAGAGAAGTTCTTAGAGAAAGGCCTTGTGCTCCTCATGCCCAGTGAATATCTAAAGCTATTGCTATAGCAGAGCACTCCCACTGATATCAAGTAGCACTCAAACCAGCAGCAGAACACAAAAAAAAGGTTTTCAGAAAGCTCAGTCTTTTTCTTTTGTCCACAAATCATTCTGCTAACAGTACAAGACATCAGGGAAATGCACTTGGTCCTCACAATAGCACCAGAGGTTAAGTAAGAAATGCAGCATATGGCTAGTGAGCAGTGCAGACCTGCTGGAGGTCTGACTACTCTTCGGGTTTCTTTGGCCTATGCAAAAAACTAGAGGTCTTGCAAACATCTTTAGTTAGGAAGAAAGCACAGTGATGGAGACAGGCATTCCTTCTAACCAGCCAGGTCTATTTATAGAGAAGCTGCAAAGGCTCATTTTCCCACACAGCAGTAGGGATCAACCAAGAAGGGGCATTTTCCTACTCTTTGACACTATGTCATGCTTGACCATCCTTAGTCTAACACTTCTTTGCAGGCTTTTTCTCTCATTCTTGAAGTTTTCATAGTCTTTCTCAGAGACGCAGACCAACACCTAGCAGTAGTCAGGAATACCTTTCTGTGTACATGTGCTTTACACCTCTCTGCTTCAAATGGTGATGTGTCTGGAGAGGGAGCAGCTGCTGTGCCAGGGATTCACAGCACAAATTAGCTTGGCTCTTTTGCAACAGTAGCTAAATTAAATGACATCAGTTCCATACCTCTCCCACACTTTCCGTGTGATTTAGCCCAAACAACAATACATTATTTTTTTAATTGCATGTTTGTGTGCTCAGTCATTCTACCCCATGGATCCAATTCAGTTAGTGTTAAGTGGGTAGCTTAAGTAAGAGACATAATGAGTCCATTTGCTTTCCAAGCCTTTGTTTACAGGTACAGAGATGCACCTGACCATTTCCAAATAGTGGAGGTGGCAAATATTAAGCAGCTTCACCTCCTTCATGTTTCCCTCTGAAGCATCAGTGTTGCTAGTAAATTTTATGTATGTAATAACAGGAGGACAAGCTGGCCTAGAATTCAGATGTGGTATTTAGGTGTCACCATACAATCCAGAAGAGTCAGGCTGAAATGCATTTAGCCAGGAACATTTTCAAGCCATTTTGTTCATTTTATACCCTCTGAATTATTGTAATTAAATACAATAAATACATATCAGACAGAGCCTTTGTGTTAGTCCAGACAGAGGGCTTCAAAGTCATGCCACTGAAATCACTGAGTTGGCCTCAATAGGACCATCAGTTTTGTGGCTATTTTTCAACCTTGTTTGATTGGTAGGAAATACATCATTCCTCAGCACAGATGTTTGAAAACAATTCTTTATTTTGCGTGGCTCTGTGCTCAAGTGCCCAGTCAAAAGTACCTGTGCCACTAAGCTTTCAAATAGCTCAACCATTACCAAAAGTATTTCAGGATGGGCCCTAAAATGGAAATACCTGAGATCGCAAAGGTCTTCAGGACATGCAAACCTTTACCATGATGCAATATTTGTACTATTGTAAAGACCATATGTTTTCACCATAATTGCCTCCATTTGGAGTAGGTGTTATACAAATAGACTCACAGAGCTGGGTTCAGATCAAATACTTTGGTATCCACAAACAGGCACAGGCAGGTGCAAGAGCTGAGTAAATAACATAACCCTTTGCGCATCTGAGAAGTACTTGGGCTCCTCAAACATCCAAAAGAGAATATGTTTGCATTCAGATCAGCTGCTACAAGTCACCCACCTTGGCGTCATGATTCCTTTTTGCCACCAACTGTTGACAGAGCCAGCTCACTCATGATCTGAAATACCAAATCCTCTCACACACTGACAACTTAGTCACAATCATTAAAATAGGCTGAAGTCATTATTCCAGTTTCAAAATCTTTGCTCCACTACAAAGTTCTTAACAATTTTAACATCTCACATGTATACATGGCACTTCAAGAAGGCAGGGGGAAGGTAGTTCTCTAAATATATGAGTTTAAGTTTCTTTTCAAGGCAGTGAGTCTAAAAATGATTGTTCTACTTATAGAAGTAACTAGCAAAATGTCTAACCCATCTGATAAATAGTCTAGAATAATTTGTCACTTGATCACAACAAAGAGTTTATTCTTTTCATACTTTCTTTGCATTCAGATTTGTGTGACTTCTGAAAAGGAACACGATGGCTTTATCAAAGTATACAGTGGGAAGAAGAAAGGCTTTGTCCCCATAGACGTCTTAGAAAACATCTGATTTCAACAGTCCGCTTGCTGCAGTAGGAGCCCTATGTTGGCAATGCCTGTCTGCCTCATCTCACACTGTGTCAACCCAGATGGGCTGTCTTGCAGATGTTCAGGGAAACAGTGAGAAAACTGCAACTACAAGAAGAAAAAGACATTTAGACTGCCACACCAACACTAAGAAGTAAGACAAGTGGAATGATTGAAAGAAAACATAGTAAGAAACCACTAGGGAAATGAGAGGTCCTTGGATACTAACAGGAACAAGGTAAGGAAAATGAAGTCTGGGCTGATTTCTGGTGGAAGATGGTTGTTACAGCCCTTATGGAGACAGACAATTTGTTCTGAAGGACTAAATTCATGTCCTGTTCTTGTGTCTTAGAAAACTGCTGGACTGCTTTCTTGTTTGGAGTGTGTATTTGGGGGGGTGGGAGGGAAGCACTGTCCTCATACTACAGTCCAGTGCTTGTAGTAAAGCATGGCTGTGGATCTGCAGTTTTGTCCCCAATATCAACTGATTGGTTTAAGCATTTAATTCTGGTGTTTAGTCTCATAACAAAGCAGTTTGGAGACACCATGTGAAAATCACTCCGAGAAATGCACTGTGCCCTGGAAGTCGGCAGCTTTCTCCTTCTGTGCAACATTCTCGTATGGAAGAGTAGCGAACTTGTGTGTTCTTTGTTTTCTCTGTATATGAACAAAAACTGTCAGCGTATGTTGGGTATGATGGCTGCTATCATGGCTCACAAAAATAGCTGGCCCTCTGATTCACAAGCCTGCTTGGAGGCATCTCTCTGTGTTTCCTGCACCTTTATCTGGTGATACAGAAAATGGACAAAATGCCGGGAGAAACCCACGGGCTTAAACATTTTGTACTTTCTGTGTTTATTGCACTTAAAATATTTTATATATTAATCCTATTTATAAAAAAGAAACCAGTCAACTAACACTCCAGAAGACTGAAAATGCTAGGAAAGGACAGACGGCATATAGAAGTGAAGTCTGTAATTATCAAAATCCAGAACTCGTGACAGAAATACACTGAGTGTCTTAGCGATGTGTCCACACTCCAAAGTTGTCTTCTCCATTTGCTAAATAGAAGTTTTGCAGATACAGCAGTAAATACACTGACATGAATTCCTCCTTGGCATAAGCCACTGTGAGCATCCCATAAATCATCTCCATCCCAGTGAGACTGCGCAGACAGTTCTGTTTTGTCCATTGAGGTCTCCATCTTCAAACATGTTTTGCGCATATGAACCTTGGTACCTGGAGAGCAGTCTGTGGGACCTGTGGCTCTTGACCAAATTGTACATGTCAGCTAGTGCCAATTCTGTTGTAGAGCAAGGGCCTTATGATGGTTAAAGACAGGGAACCTAATTTCCAAGTATTTAATTGGACGTAATTGCACTAAATGCACTTAAACAGCTTAGCATGTATTATGACGTAGAGATTAAGTCCTATCCCAAAGCTCCTGCTGAATTCCTGCCTTATTTGACCAGCCTGAGACTGCATGCCAGTCTTTACTGCGATTAACCCCAACCTGGTGTCTTAAATCCTGACACTGCAAGACGAAATTCAGATGCTGCCAGGTTAGTACAGGCATTTGCAAAGTTGACACTGTTTCTAAAAACAAGCAATCAGTTCTGCTTACATGTACTGAGGCCGTCTGAACATGTGTTGCACAGCCCAGGTCTCATAGTTGGGTTGCACAATTTGAATAGCTGATCTTACTCAAAGCCTTATGAAACCTGGTGCAAATCTACACATGACCAGATGTTCACAGAGCAGATGAGTCTTCAGCCTCTCAGAGACACATTTTGCAGCTCTTAACGTATCACTTAATTGCAGAAGAGGAAATTGCAGGGGTGTCAACTGCTGAAACCTGGACCTTCGTAATGCAAGTGGTCTAATACCAATTATTAAAGTCCTCCTGGCTGATCAAAAGTATCTGATTTCATATCTTCTGTGGGAATATCAGCAATTTATACACGGGGGTTTTCAGTGCAAACAATGAACGTTTGTGCAGCTCATTTTCCTAAGTAATAAATGAAGTTAGCAGGAGGACAGAGGATACTGACAAGCCTTAAAGATCAAGAGGAGGAGAAGTAAAAACATATTAATCCACTTTACTTTATAAGATTTTTTCTTTTACATTCACCCATTCAAAAGACAAACTCAAGTGTCTGTTAGAATTAAAATATTTGCTACTTTTGATCAGGCCTGTTTGTCAAGTGGGCAAAGGAAAACTGTATTAATCTATACATATGTGCTGTTGTTTACATGATTGCATCATACTGTGATTCCTTCCTATTTCAGTCTTCTATGATTTCAATTTATCCCTACAATGTGCGTCATACTATTCAAAGAATTATATTACCTACAACTCACAATGGCCTTTAATCAATGTCAGTTTGATTCTTTTTGATACTGAGCAATAAATAATAAAGTGACTGAGTGAAAGCAAAACAGACCTTATGTGGACTGTATTACACCTGAGAAAGCATTACTTCTGAACCAAAGCTTTCATGGTTATATTTTCTTTGTGGTTTTTTGTTTGTTTGTTTTGTCTTTTTACTGGGCTTTTGCTGCTGTTTGATATGGAAACATAATTTATTACTAATTTAGCAAGAAGCACATACCAGTCTTACTTTAAGCATGTGATTCATTGGCTGTTTGCGTGCTTAAAGCTGAAGCACTTTGCTGAATTAGGGTCATTTTCCTCAAATTTATTTTGGATGCCTTACTCTGAATCCAGACGAGTATCCCATCATTTCTTCCTACCATATGCAGTTCACAATAGATACTGCATTAGCAAGCAGTTTAAAGTCAGACAGAAGATGTAATGGACTTTATCTGACATATGCTCAGAAAAATTGAATTTTAGGAGATGAATGTTGTTTACGTTTAATTTAATATTCTGCTTAATAAAGACTACATGATGGTTGGAAGGAGAATAGAAGTGTATGTTTCTTGGTTTCTTTGCATCATTTTCAGTTATCCACCTTCCAGAACATTTACTAAACCCATCAGTCACACAGCATTTTCAATTAAAATCTGCAGCACTTGCGTTTGCCATGTTTAGCAAACCACTTCTGAAGAAGTTCTTCTGCAATGTATATCACTTGTGTAGACTTGGAGTTTTGTGATGGGGCCATGCTGAACATTTGTTTCTGGCACATCAGAATGTATTTTAAGCCATTCAACATCTCATCAGACCATAAAACTGCCTACAGAGTATTTTCATGAGTGCTAGGAATAGTTGATCAACATGAGTTGAGGATGAGCTGCCTGATTCATTATTTCCTCCCACCTGTAAATAATACAATATCTCAGATTATTATCATCTTTCTCTACACTTGGCCACCTGGACTTGGTGACTTCCTTTGGAGATAGATGCTGTAGTACACCGTCAGCTGTGGACTCATTGCCCAGGGGAATTAAGACATTCCTGCAAACATTATGTATCTTTGGCATTTATTACAGGCCCTTTTTTTGGTAATTATTTGTTGAGATTCAATTGACTAAATATAGCATCCTGTGCCATTGTAGACAGACTAGGTTGTTAGAGGAACCCACAAAGGGCCAGCAGGCAGTGACACTGGCAGTTTGGAAGAGTAATGACCTTTTAAAGAAGCCACCCGGAGGTCATGTAGGTTGTCTAAAATGACGCTAGACAGATGTTTTCAGAAAATGAACGCAACACACTTATTTTAAATCTGTGCAGACAAGTCTGATTTATTGAGTACTCAAATTACATCTTTCTTTTCCTAAAGGATACTAGATAAATGCAATAAACCATATCAATCTCATCCTATCTAAGTCTACCGTAAAAAAGAATCCTTGAATGCCACAGGGACTGAAGTTCAACTGTTACCTTGGAAAAGGCTGGTCAGTGTTACTGTTCTCCTGAAGATCTGTGACGTAATTTGTCTGATCTAACTGTAAGTATCTACAACTAAACTGTTAAATCAATTTGCTTTCCCCCTTCCCCAGGAAAAGAAAGTAACATGCACTCCAGTACTACAATTCATCTGTCCAAGGACTTCTCCTTTTGTGTAACCTAAATTATGCCCCACGAGAGCCTGTTTCTACCTGTTAGCAATCAAGGGAGCATTGGGTAGCTGAGTTAGATATTGACCTCTGCAGACATAACATCTCTATCAGAGCAAAATAATTCCTAGCCCTAATTTCTGGATGAGTAGGTGTAACATACATGTCTGTAACACATACCTCTGGCTACCATATGTCTATTTGGTATGTTTTACAGTGCCTCTGAAGTTACTAGTAATGGTTATTATTAGAAATGAGAAAATAAGTGCATTTTTTATCCTCTTTTCTTTCTATAGAATTTCCTTTACTGGCTGGTGGACAAGGCTAGCTTCCTAGGTATAACATTTTGCACTTAAATACAGGCATAATTTTAAAACTACGTAGAACTGATCCTATAAGGGACATTTTAATATAAAATACTGAACATGAAGAATATTAGCATGGGCCTATCCCTGCCTGCAAGAATACCAACAGCCCACAAGTTCACAGAGAAACAGTAGCACACGGTGTATGCCTAGGCCAATATATTTGTGCATGGTTCATTTTCTATTAACGTTTCACAGTGTTTCTGCTGGACAACATTCTGAGATGCTAGAAACCATCAGAGTGAAGAGCATTGGGCTGTGAAATTTGGCCAGGGTCACTGTTGCTATGCTCATTCATACATAAGAAAAAGCAAAATGCAGATATGTCCTTTCTGTTCATTGGTCATACAGTTATCCAATAGTTCGTACAGCAATGAAAAGAAGCACAAAAGAAAGTCAAGAAGTACAAAGTATGTCAGGTTCTGTTAAAAATATAAGGAGGAAGGAGTGTGAATGGTATTCCCATATACACTCCTTCTGTACATTGCTCTACTGAAAATAGGGTTACACAAACACAAATGTTTAATTTCATATTTGAGACGTTTCATAAAAATGCAGTCCCAAATTATCATCCAGCTTGTGCACACTACATTTTGTAAAGCAAGGAGAATAAATATTTTCCCCAGTGGGAATATATGTCATCACAACATTGAGTTTTCCATGGCTAAAAAGAACATTGAATCTAAGAGGTACGTGAGAGTTATTTTTAAAACCGTTCTTTATATAGAAAATTTGTGTGTGCCTGGGGAATGCACATTTGGCAGGGTCTCCACAAAAGAGTCCCAGAAAAAACACAGTAGGGCTGCTTCAGGTCAGCATGTATGTCCATCTCCTGAGTGTCTCAAGGAATTCTATACAACACCAACCTAAATTAATGTCAGCTACTCAAACAATTAAGCTTTAATTAATTTAATTTTATTTAAGTACTGTACCAGCAACACATAAACATACATAAATATATCTTACATTCATTAACATCAACCCAATGGCAAGAACACATGTCCTTAAAAGATCTGTCTTGACCATTTTTTCTTTCCTTATCTTAATGTGCTCAGTGCCTCGTTAGGATGGTAATTGGTGCCCGGCAAGGACTGAAACAGATGTCTACATGGACAGAGAAGTCTAACCTTGACAAGTTTTATCTCTGTTAGACAAACCATATAACATGTAAACTCAGAGTTACAGGCACTTAAACTGCAAATATACAATACATTGTGAACAGTCAAGATACTCGCTGCTCCTAAATGCACGTCATTCATCAGGCAAAGTTAGAATTGCATTCCGCATATAAATTGGAAGTCTGAAAACATTGTCAGAACAACATGTAAATCATACCTCTTTGACCTGGCTGCTTCACATAATGAGATATTGAAAATAAAGAATAACTTCTCCTTGGAGGCTTGAAGGAGAGGAAGCCAGGGAGCATTCCTATGGGCTTAAAATACATCTTTTTAAAAAGCGCTAGTCAGCACCATGTACACACCATGAGAAGGGCACATAAATTTACCTTCATTAGAATGAAGTAAATCAACACCTGAGTAATTACTGTGCTACCAGCAGTTTGCCAGCTGACAGGGTCAGAGGCTGACAATATAAAAATGGAAGACTCCGAGAGTTGTTTCAGCTTTGCATCACAAACAAAAAAGGCAAAAAGAAAAAACAAAAAAAAAAGAAAAAAGAGGTAGCTGTGGGTTAAAATCAGACTTTTAAAATAAACGGTCCAGTAGTGGTACTGAAGCAATCCCTTCAATGTGTCTTGGCTTTTCCACCTAGTCCACTCTCCTTGGCAGGGTTGGTCCAGGTGGCTGTGGCAGCAGCTCCCACCTCAGGCTCTTGCCCATGGGTAGAGCTGCAGGTGCTCCAGCACAATGGCAGAGCAGACCTCCACACTGCTCCTGGCATGCCCAGCCCATGCCACCAGAGCCTTTTTCCCGTTGCCCATCCTTCCAAGGGTCATGTCTGTCCTGCTGCTGGCTGGCCACTGTTTGCCCCTGTGTCTGGCAGGAGAAAAATAATCAAGATTACCCCAGGCAAACAGAAGCCAAACAAAGCAGCCAGTGTGGTAGCAGTTCCCAAAACCTCAGAGTTTGTCCCCCCTGCACACCCCTGTGGTGTTGCAAACTATGCTGCAGAAAGTGGTTGTTCTTCGTGTCTTCCTGCAAGGGATTCCTCCCCGCTGTTGCTCATGGTCCTTTTCCATCTGGGCAGGCTGCAACACCTTTCTCATTGACACACCAGCCACCCTCATTTTACATCCACTGAGTCTCACGCCCTGTCCTGCCAGGAAAAGCTTTTCAGGCCCACCTAGTGCATCCACTCTTAAATGTTTGCTGTCTATACTAAATCAAGCAAGTTATGCCCCCAAAAAGCAAGGCTGGCATTTACCTTACCTCAGCAGCCTTCACACAGGGGTATCTTCCACAAACTGGTTGGAAAACCTAATTCAAAGGGATATGAGCCTGCTGTGAGACACATTCCCACCAGCACTGGGGATGGAGAAGGTCCATTCCTGCATGATCATTAATGGAAGGAGAAAAGCAGATGCTACCTGTTGCCCCTTTGGAAGAGGTCTGGATCTCTAAGGCCCATGTATTATGTGAGGCATACTAAACATAAGAGAAAAACATCTGTTTTCAGCCATTCACATTATTTATTATTCTGTATCTCCACATTTCAGCTCAAGAAATGCAGAGTGAATGTGAATCTCTCCTGCTTGCTCTTTCACTCACTCCATACTCTAATCAGGTGTTGCCTTGTGTCTTTGTGCTCAGTCTGTTGAAGCCTCCCCTCCACAGCTTTTCTGTTTCTGCCAAAAGTGATGCTTCCTATGAAACATCTTCTGTACAGTGAGAAATTCCCCTCTGCAGGATGGTGGGACCAGGCTTTGTATGCTGATAGTGTCTCCTGGTAATTAGCAAGTTCATGAAGACACCCTTGTCCATCCTGTGAACACCAATGCCCAGGCAAAAGGCAGGGAAGGCAATGATCCTCATGAGCACTTTTGTGTTTTCGACAGTGCCTGGACTGAACTGAATGTAAAATGCTGAATCTCCAGCTGGGCAGCATCCAGGCCCATTGACCTACCTGTACCACAACCAGGTCATCTGAAGATGGCCAGCACAGCAACCTAGTTTGCAATTAATTCCTGTTACAAGCAAGTGCAGGGTCATATTTGGGTTTTTTTTGGATCCAGAGTACACCCCTTAACCAGAAATGCCTAGATTCCAAATGGGCACTGAGAAGGTGAATTACATGACTAAAGGGACTGCGATCAGTCCTAATCCCTTACAGGAGACTCACTTGGCACTCTTTCATGCTTACAGCTAGGCCTAAAGTACATAGAATCATTGAATCATTTTGGTTGGAAAAGACCTTTAAGATCATTGAGTCCCACCGTTAACCTAACACTACCAAGTCCACCTCTAAACCATGTCCCTAAGAACCTCATCTACATGTCTTTTAAACACTTCCAAGGATGGTGACTCCACCACTTCCCTGGGCAGCCATTTCCATTTCCAATGCCTAAAAAACCTTTCCATGAAAAACTGTTTCTTAATATCCAATCTAAGATCTCCCTTGGGGCAACTTCAGTCCATTTCCTCTCATCATATTGTTTGTTACTTGAGAGGAGAGACCAACACCCTTCATGCTACAACCTGCTTCCAGGTAGTTGTAGAGTAATAAGGTTCCCTTCAGCCTCCCTTTCTCCAGGCCCCAGCTCCCTCAGTCACTCCTCATAAGACTTGTGCTCCAGACCCTTCACCAGCTTCATTGCTCTTCTCTGAACTCGCTCCAGTACCTCAATGTCTTTCTTGCAATAAGGGGCTGAGAGATCAGATGCTGGGGTAAATAAATGGTCCATGTGACAGCACTGTACTTACTCACCCCTTAGACTTGAATTACACAAAAACTGCTAATTGAGAAGGAAGGTGTGTAATTTCTCGAGTTTTAGGAGCTCTTCAGGAAGTCTTCCTGCTTCAGTGCCCCAATTAAACCCCTTATACACTTAGCACACTAGTCACATTTAATGCTAACAATTAATGAAACAACATGTAGAAGGTCAAAGGCATCAAAGAAGCCTCTCACCCACAGTGCAGTGTCTGTGAGTGAACTCCTCTGCCTGCCACATCAGTGCATCCATGGGTAGCAGAGATAATAGGAATGGTCATTTTTGCTGTAGGGTGGTTCCATCTCTGGACTCAGCTAGGTCATCCTCAATCCCAAAGAGTCATTTTTCCAGGCAGGTATTACCGGGTACTGCTTTTTGCATGTTTTCACTCAAAAAACAGGCAGACAACCCTTGGCCCTTCAGAATAAGGCCGCTTTCATAGGCAGCTTTCAAAGATGCCCTGTTGTAAGAAAGACTTCACCCTCTTTTAATTAGCATCACTGTGGCTTTGTTCTCAGACCAGTCAAGGAAAAATCTGACAAGTAGACGGAGCAGCATCTAATGTTGTAGCTTCTGTGTCTCTCCATGGCAGATGAAGATTCAGCATCTGCTTAGTGGAAATCCAAACACAGATGGGATAAGTGCCTTTCCCCCACTGCCTTGGGAGCAAGGGAAGGAAGAACTGTCAGTGCTAATGAGATATAGAGCAAGTGATGCAATTATCATCTGAGAGCCTGAGTAGGATGAGACAGATGTTGCTTTCAGGGTTCATTGCTTTATCAGTGACACCTGCTAACTAGCTTACATGATACCCACCCCAGCCACACAAAATACAGCCTAGTAGAAAATGAAACGGTTTGAGTAAAACCAAAACACACTAGGTGATATCAAAGCCATACTCAAGGCTGCCCTTAAACAGTGGGAGTCCCAGGAGGGATTGAAAACAGAGACATAAATTACTCTTAAATAAAGGAAATAGGCCATTTCTGCTTCCTGAGAGTCTGTCTCTAAGCTTGTACATCAGCAAAAGTCCCTTCTTCCCAAAATAGGATCATCAGCTTTGCACAACGCTGCAGAGGAGTGGTGACTCTCTACTCATCTGCAGTCTGAGAAACAAGCTATCTGACCACGAGTTTGAGGTTATTGTGGGAAGGAAGGCCCAGCTGACATTCACCCCGTCAGGTTAGGTGGTGCTGAGGAATGGAGGCAGCTCCCACCGTGGTGGGAATGGCACAGGGAGACTTGGGGTATGTAGCAACCACAGTTGTATGTCAAATCACAGTCAAGCACCTGCAATAAGGCCTGACATGACAGATAATCTCTCAAATAGGCAAGATGTATTTGGGAACCTCATTTTACCCTAGGGAAGATGAAGAAAATTTAGACCCCTGCAGCCTGAGTGCAATGGCATAATAACAACTTGGATCTATGTTCATCCACATCACTGAGGGCTGATAACAAGTGGGCAAGGGTGATAAAAATCAATTAAACCTGAGACAGGGTATGTGAGTTAAGACTGTAAAGAGCTTTGTGAATTTTATTCGACTGGAGCCCAACTGGTGCTCTGTAAATCGCTGTAGACGGAATTAGAACAACTCCAAGGACACGTGTGGCCAGATCTAAAAACCACAGCTACAAAATGTGTTGCGATTATTCTTAGTCTTGGCTGGATTGTGGGGAGTAACATAAAATCTTATTCAAAGGGAGAGCATGTTAACAGTGTAAGCAAGCACAGATAAATTTATTTTTGCCACCAGCCAAACTCAACAAGAGAAAAGGACTTTTCAAGTTGTGTTCACTCATTTAAATATTTTTCAGGTAATTAACACTGAGTACCAACAGAGCTGATGTTCCTTGCATAAGAGTGAAACATTTATTACCCTTCGCATCTTCCTTCCTGAAATGGTTGAGGTGAAAGAAAGGTTAGAAGGAGAATCTTTTCTGGGTTGTCTTATTTCTCTTTTGTCTTTCACATTGCTTTCAGGAATGGAAAACTATTAATCACCTATCAAGATGATAGATAAGAATTACCTTGGGGTTAGTGAGGATTGGAAAAGATCATTTAAGCATGGCAATTAATTGAAATGAGTAAAATGAGGACAGACTCTTTATTCAAAAGTAAGTAGCAAGTGATAGGCAACAGATTTGAATTGGTATTAAGAAAAATTGAGTGAGGAATCTTAGCTGACCAAAAATTTATTATTTTAAATTATTCAGCTGGAAACCTCTGACTCTACCTTTCTTCCTAATTATGGTAGCCATGTCAGTACTACACAGATAAAGCAATAGGAGCCAAACATCAGCCACCTTTGAGACTCCAGAAGAAGAATGCTTCAGACAGTGATTGCATTATGCATCTCTGTGACAAAGTTTTCTCTCCCAGTTAGGCTCTGGGGACACTGCAGATATATAATCTGGAATACTACAGTTCCAACAGCTCTCATTATATCTATTGTTGGTTTTATGCATCCTTTGCTTTTTGCACAGATATCATCAATCCCACCATCTTCCTCATCACATAAGCCTTCTTCTATGTGAAGGACTCCCCAGGAAGCTCTGCTGACCTCTCACCCCTCCCAGATCTGTTGTGGACTCGCGGTGTTGTTTTACAGGGGTAGGTGATACCACCAAATACTTCCTGCTTTTATCTCCTTTCTGGAGGAGGTGCCAAAAGCTGATGAAATAGCCTTCTCTGCAGAGCCAACACAACACATTGAAACCTGCTCACAACCTAAAAATACCTAAAAGATTCATGAGGCCTTTCCTTTGAAAAGCCCTGTGGTCAGGGCAACTGGGGATGAAACACTTTTTATTGTGTTCTGCAGTAAAAAGCTGGCACTTATAAAAGTCCCTGGGAGCTACGTTTTGACCGGTGTACAACCTTTTATCCACAATAAGTTTGCACATGGTTTATTCTGCCTCTTTGTTGAGCTCAACACATTCTCTACTAAAGAAATTTTTTATTCCATACTCATGCAAAAATTTCCCGATGGCATATTCAGAGTTGGAATTTCATCAAGATAAATAAAATCTCAAATCAAATGCTTCAGTTTCTACACATTGCCACTTGTATAAGAAAACTTCATTAGAAAAAATTTGACATGACAATGAGTTCTGCTTCCTATATACTTAGATGTTTTAAAGATGCAGCAGGTCTACAGGGTGTTGTGGTGTGTATTGGCAGGTCTGGTGTGCCTCATTGTTGGGCCTGTTTGGATTTTCAGCCACGGTGTAGTGCAACACAGTGGAAACACATGGGAGAGGAGGCAGAATCCCAGATTGCAGCTGTCAAAAAAGCTATGATCTCAGAGGACAGCGGAAGATAGGAAAGGTGTCCAGGATGAAAAGTTAATGAAATTTACTGATGCTATTAGCTTGCTACAAGTTTTACTCTGTAGAATAAAGGAGGAAACGGAACTGAAATTGCATTTCAGAGTCAGTCACACTCAGAAGTCAAAATTTCTGTCCTGATTGTTACTGAACAACTCATAGTCTTTAAATAGGGGCAGAGGTAACCAGGACTAAGTTTTCAGCTTCTCCGTGCTCAGAATGTCAATCTCCTAGTGAATCTTGGCATCCAGCCACCAAAGGCTGGGGCCTCTTGAAAGTTACCCCTTCGACCCTTGGAGCAGACTTTTCCTGGAGTGGTGGCTTCCAGATAAATCAGCATCCTCTCAGTCGTAACTTACCCTTTCACCTTTATACATAGAGGGGGAAAAAAATATATATATATCTTGGAGTGGGTATTGTTCATGTTATGATAGCTGGCAAAATAAAAAAGCATTCACCTGAAGCTGAAAAGTGATCCCTTTGCCACACATCAAGCATCCAGTTATGACTTTTTTATTCCAATTTTAATAAATCTTTGATACCTTCTAATCAAAGTTCAAAATTTTATGCAATGACAGTTTTGCATAAATATCCTGTTCAGCTACTAGCTGGAGTACACAGATCCAGGTTGATCTAAGGCATCAATCTTGAAGAAATTGGAGAAGTTCATAATAAGCTCTCATCCATATTTGTAATGCAAGATTAACACAATATCTGCATTATTTGGTTCAGTTTAAGTCATGAAAGACCAATAACACCCAGAGCAGCTGTGATTAAAATTCACACACTGGGCTGTCATTTAATGGACATTATACTAATTACATTCTTGCTGGCTTCAGAAAAGAACTGCTCTGCTGTATTTAAGATGCCAAGGCTGTTGTGATCACATGAATTCAAAATCTAAAAAAATTGAAAATAAATCTAAAAAAATGAAATATTCAGATAGCAACTTCATTAAGATTGGGAACTTGAAATTTGCTCTGCTGCAACAGGCCACAATCAACTTCCCAAAAATGATGTTTTCTTCAGATATGCTGGCTGGTACAATTCTCTTTGCATGCACTGTTACTGTTCCGTATATGGGGCATGACTCATGATACATATCACAGAGTGCTAACTAGAGAAAATGGAGCTTCTGAAAACTGAGATTAAAGTGGAAAAGCCACAGGAATAAATAATACAAAAGGCAGATATGGCTGGAGCATATAAATGAGATGCCTCAGAATAAACTTTGGCCTGTCATCCAGCCCCTGGTACTGGGCCGTGGGCACGCCTTATCTTCCTAGCATCCCAAGGGAAGTGTAGGATAATTAAAAGAAGTGAAGCATGAGGCCTCCTGCTACCAAATCCAGGTGTGTTGGTGCCAGAGGGTCAGAGGCTTGTGTGTTTTCCAGCATTATCTTGGTTTTAGTCTTCTGATAAACAGCCCTGGAGCACCAGCCAGCTCTGCCCACCTGCAGCCTGCAAGGACAGACACAGCAACTCCCCTGTGACTCCGGTCTCAGCACAGGGACCCAATTCCCACTCATCAAACCGCCCACTCAGGTTCTGCAGCCCTGCCCTGGGTGTGGTGGGTCCAAGCACAACCATGCACCTTCCCATGAGAGGAAAGCTGCAGTCTGGCTTTGCCCCCTCACTAGAAATATTTGTGGTACAAGTGTAAGTACTGCACCCCTATATTTTTTTTTTCTTTACTTAAGAGTCTGACTTGAAAATTTCTCTTGCAGTTGTTCCTATGAATTTCATATTTGTCAGATGGTGTCTTTTGTGGTGCTACATGATTTCAAGCACTGCTTATAACTAATAAATCTCTTTGCAAACTTTGCTTTGCTTTAAAGAAAAGGCTATGTGTCGCTTCCAGTACTTCATACTCCTCCATATCTGCAAATGCACATGCAGAGCATACTTTACCACCTCTGCTGCTTCCTTTTGGGAACAGAAGAGATGGCAGATCTGGCAACTGGAAGGAAAACAAAGAGGGGACGGGGAGATATCAGAGAGCAAAGAGAAGGAACAGCCCTCTCAAATCTCCTGCTCCTGTTCTGGCTCTGCAGATAAACACAAGTACATAAGCTAATTATTGGACCTTTTTTTTTTCCAAAATGACTATCTCAGTGCAGACTGATGTTATAAGAGGGTGAATGGTTTTAAATTAAATTACATTAAATTATATTAAATTAAGGCAATAAGTTCATAATGGCTTTTCCAGAACTTTGGCGTCCTTCTAGCAAAAAAATAATCTGATGTTATTGTAAGAGCTGTTAAGGTTTCACACCCAAGTTGCCATAACATTGCAAACTAAATCCATACAACTTAAGTATTGTTTGTTATCCTTAGCCTTGCACTGTGCATGCCACCTGCTCTGCTGTTCTGCCCTGCTTTCCATAGTTAGAGGTGAGCTGCTGAAACACTTCTCAGAACTGGTGGGGTATATGTGCCCAGGAAAGTCATCTTGTGTTGGCCCACCCACATACCCTCCTACTTGACAGACATCTTTTGTTGTATCAATACCACAGAAAAGCCAACAGAAAAGATCAAGTCTTCCCTTGTGCAAGCGTATATAGCACTTCAGTGTCAATCACCCTTGAAACAACTGGGAGCAAAGTAACACCGGCTACAGCCTCTATTTTCCTGAAGAAAACAGTGGAATCCCAGAGGAGTAAATGAAATATCTACACTTCATCCTTAGTTTTAAATGATGGCCTTCATCCTCAGTGAGCTAAGCTCCGGCAGAGCCGGAGGGGTTTTGTGTGGGCAAAAATGTTTAACTGCCAAGAGCTCGTGGCAGGATGGAGGTCAGATTAAACAGGTCCTAATCCTGCTTCAATTGAAGTCAGCTGAAAGGCTCCCATAGAGAATAAGATCCTACCTCTCGCCGCCTGTGTTTTAGCTTTGAAAAGAATTCAGGAGCAGGTTAAACAAGATGGATTAAGAACAAATTTCTTTTAAAAAATATGGAATGGAATAGAAGGAGAAGGAGGGGGCAGAAACTAATGCATTTGGGAGAAAACATAAAATGTAAAGACAAGAGATACATTAATGACACATAATCATTAATAAGTTTTAAGCTGAATTCCTACATACGTATTCCTTAAAAAAAGATATACTGAATTCAGTGAAGTGCATATCTGCTCATCTAAGGATGCTGCAGACAGGGTGTGCGTGAGGGTGACACTCTACGGACTGTCCATAAAGGAGAATGAGGTTCCAAGTCACTGTGTGAGGCAATATGTCCTGGGCAAAAGAGTGCTAATCTGCCAACAAATCCCTGTTTCTGTCTATGGAAGGAGTCCAGTGCAACTTTGTTAAACTCTCTCCCTGATTCTCTAACAAAGGATGTAATTGCCGATACTAAAAACAAAAAAGAAAAGTATAAACTAACAGAAATTTATATGGAACAAGTTATAACGCATTAAAAACTGATTCTATTTTTTTTTCTTAGTGTCTTTAATTTTCCCTTTGTATTTTCTACATGTCAAAACTTAGAACTTATGCTGAAGATATCAGAGAAAGTTCTAGGACTGTCAGGACTGGGAGAGAGTTTTCAGAGTACGTTCAGCACAATTGAAATTGTATTAAGAACTGCTAATGTTGATGCTGAAGTTCCAGTTCAGCACTAGACAAATACAGCTCTAATCTTTCTGGGAAGTCATGGCAAAAAGTACTCACAGGGAGGTTAGCTGCTCGTAAGCTAACCTATTCAAAGATGGCATGCACTGGCAAGTGCAAACACAAGTTCTCTCCCATGAAAATGAACAGGGACATTTTTTTGCTCTAAGACAGAGAAACCACAGGGCTTCACATCAGGATAGTCGCAAACTGAAACTCACTGAAAAGAATTTAAGCTAGATGGGTTTCCCAGTCAGCATATAAGAAGCTTCAGCAGGATGCTGCAGAGATTTGAGGAAATAATAAAAATAAAAAAAAAGTGGCCTCCTGTAAGGGACATTGTGTTACTTGTGCAGGCAACACACATAAGATGAACACCAGCTACAGAAGTAGTTGCAATTATTTAGGTGCTGAAAAGCCTGATGCTGGAAAAGGCATCAAAAATGATACCAGACACTTCAAAAATGACTTCCAGATAGGTAGTTCTTCAGAAGGTCATCAAAAGGATGGTTTCTGTGTAATTTGTTCACCTGGTGTTATTACTTTCAGAGAGCAAGGCTAAGTCCAGTGACAAGTTCTTTAGTCCAAAAAAAGACATAAAAAAGCACCAAGGACTCAAAGATGAATGAGATTAATTCAGATCAGAAATAAAGCCCATGTTTTGAGCAGCAGGGCTAACTGACTGGCTGGACAAGATACTAGAATGATGGCAGTTTCAGTCTGAGGAAGGGATGACTTGGAAAATAATCTTCACCCAGCACTGAAGCTACTAGTTTCAAGACAGCAGTAACCCTGCAAGATCTGGAATAACCTAGAAAATGTAGGAGACGGCTTAAGGGTCATGTCTGAACTTAACCTCTCTGAATCGTTGTTGAAGATCATTGTTATTAACTTGAAATATAAAATGGGAATGAATTACTGAAAGTATCTGAGAGGCCTTTCATTATAAGCATCCTTGCACTAAGTTATTGAGTGTACTTCAAAGAAACAAAAAGGACCGATTGTGCTATCCAGGAACAAGGAGTGGAAATTATTTTAAGCCTTAAAAATGGCACTTACCATTTCAAGAAGTGCTGCCCAAATGTTTCCAGCATTAGTCAGAGTTTTCAATTGTCTAATCACAGTTAACCTCAACCTCAAAACCTGTTATTAGTCAGCCAGCCACTGAGAAGGAGAGGAGGGAAAGGTTTTGGTGTTGCACAGTTGTTGATGCAAAGCAACCCTAATAAAGCTAGAGGCTACAATAATGTGAAATACAGGAGAAGGCATGTTCTGACTCTGGGGGTTGCACCTATGCCGGTGAGACTGACACAAGAGCAAACAGCACTAAGAAGCAGCCTTGGGTGCAGACAGACACCTGCTCAGCCCGTCTTGTAATATGCAAAGAGCTTCCCCAAAACCCACTTTCCCAGATGGTGAGCAACAGCAAACACCTGCAAAAGCAGCGTGCAAGTGAAAGACCATACACTAATCTAGTAGCCACTTGTGCTCTCCTGTACCCTGAGGCACTGATTTTACGGAGGAAAAGATGGGGCTGAGGTGGGCTTAGGCAGGCTCCCTTGGTGGCCAGCCATGTGACCACACCTGGAGCCATGGCCACCATTTCAGAGACACAGCTGCTGACCTGGGCAGACGTGGACCTGCAGCAGCAGGGACAAGGGGAATAAACAGTCCCTGTAGGTCAGGTGCACACAAGCGTTTCTGTCACTGCTACTCTGTGTACCCTGAATAACCCAAGAGTGAAACTAATGCTTGGGTGGTACCAAGTGTATTAGCTTTGCAGTTGCATTTTGCAATCCCAAATATGAATGACTAGACGGAAAAGCTGATTTATGCTAACGGAGCTACCACTGACTTACTCTTTTAGCTTAAGGAGACAGGCACAAAGAAGTATTACCCTAAGTCTTACAGAGATAAATTTGCCATCTGGAAGGAGGGTTGGAAAAAAATAATTGTAAAGAACTACACCATGAAGCCCCACCTGTTTCTTAAAGTTGGTCAGACCTGACACGTAGTGAGCAGCCATATGAGTCTATGTGTCCCTGCTGTGAGCAGAAGACATGCTGGTATGTTTACGCTGTAAATGACACAGAACATTCCTAATCAGTGCTTTAAAAGCAGCTTTTCCCCTCCCCTACATAACTATGTAATCTTTTTTACATGATGCTGGGAATTATCCTTTTTCCTGTACCCCATTTGACTTTGTTGTTGATGTCATGGAAAAAAAGCAGTCAGTTGTTTACCAGAGCATTTGATTTCTTATCAGCAGATCTTGCTATGAATAATTATACCACATATTAATACCATAGTAAGCCAGCTAATGGGCTACAGACGCCTAACAAATAACAGGATGAGAGAAGAAAGGGCAGATTGGCAGAAGGTTGTTTGTCTTTGCGAGGGCTGAATTATAGAACTGGCTGGGCTTCAAAACTATGAATCATTAAGAACATGCACACAGCAGTTTTACATCAGTGCGCTCTATTGACTGTAGAGGAGCTAATATTGATCTGCTAAACACATGGGAGTGGGGAAGCAGGTCCCACATAGTTAAAAACGTGTTTTAATGTCTATTCTTTGAACTGTATTGGTTCCCTGAAACGCCCACAGATTTCTGACATCATGACCAGAACTTTACCCAAAGCCTTTAAAATAATAGCTGTTTCCTTTCAGGGTCACAGTGACAGAAATCTTTGAGACACAGCTGAAAAGAGATGATTTTGAGTTACTATGCTTATCATATCCTCTATCTCCCTTATCACATTAATTCAGTTTGCAATACCTACACCAATGTCTATATTCATTGAGATATTTCTAAGTATAAGAAAAATATGGAATTGACTTGCCTTTACTTAATAGTTGGGATTTATCTTAATTTGTACAAATAAGGCAAAAACATTTTCTCATGGCATAACCATTGTATGCTACGTTGCTAACCATGATATGAGCAGCAAGTAGCCACTAAACAGCACTTTGTTCTTCACTCCTGCAGGGAAAGAAGAATGAACATTGCAGAGCATGAAGCCATGCTGGCTCCAGGGAAGGGAAGTCAGGCTATCATTGCTTTTCTACCCATACGTACACTTCGTTTTCCGTTATAGGGGACAGGACAAATTAGCTCATTGGTTATTAGAGGCTATTTCATGGGTCAACAACAAAAGAACTTAAGGAGAAATTTTACTTATCCTTTTTTATTCATGGGACTTAGAGACCCTGGACTAAAATCAAACAGACCACAACCATATGGGTTTTCACATATTTGCATACAAATGACACATAAACATTTTTTATGCTGGCATGTAGTACGTAAACACTCAATTTAGGATCTTTGTTATAACTTATGATTTTTCTTTATGTGCTCAGTTCACGCTGCTGGTTCTACATAAAGCTTTATAAAATGCTTGCATCTCTAACTGCATCTTAACATTTTCACGAATTTGGTCATTATACCTCTTGGCAGCATGATCTCCCACCCCCAGTGACCTGTTGCTAACAATCCATGACCTTGTTCTTCCAAATATTGCCGTCACATCCCTGTCATTGTGAGGCATAGTACAGGCCTAAAAAAAATGGAAGCTGAACGCAGTCCTCTTCTTTCATTCTGACAAGCAGGAGCACATCCACAATCACTTAACTGTCTTGGCAGTCTCCAGTAATAATAATCAGACCTGCAGCCTGTTGAAATACAGAGAATAATCCCTCCACAGGGTAGGGTTACATGAAATACAAGACATTCTTCAATTCAAATGCTGATTTTCCATCTCTCCACTGTAAAGAACTAGCGAGTCTTTGATATGCATCTGTTTCAAGGAAAAGTCTGTTTGCAACATGATCTCCACACATTGTGGCCTATGCACCAGCAAACAAACTAGGCATGATGGTAATCTATCATTTCAGGTTTGGCTATTGAAAACCAAGAAAATGAGTGATTTAATTTGCGGCTGTTTATGAAGAGGATGAAAAAGGCAGAGGGCTCTTTCATTTCTCTTGTTAATCCAACATGCCTCATGGAAAACCTGAACTGTGGCTCTTTGTGACCCTTTTCTCTCTCTTTTATGTAAGAGAAAGACAGGGAGACCAGAGGAAATTAAAAAAGCAAGGGAGATAAAGTGATGTGTCAAATTATCAAGACTGAAAAAAAATTCAAAACCAGCAACTCACCTTGAAATTTCCAAGTCTCCGTTTACCTGGACCCTTCCAGTGAGTCAAACTTCACACTTCGCTGTGGGACAAGATATTATCCATCTCTTCTCCTTTAGAGAAAGCACATATGGTTTAAAATTATGAGGGACAAATAAATATTTTCTCTAAGATTAATCTTGACATTCAAGATTTCAGGGAGGACCAATTTAGGGCTGATTTGGCTGCCTTCCTCGCACAAATATTTGGTAATTGAAAATCTGATCGCTTTAAGTCACTCAGTTATAATCAAACTGTAGGTCAAACTGCATCCATTTTTTTTCCTTGAAGTGCTTTTGGAAGCAAATGAGATCACTGAAAATATAAATTAGTGCAGAATATGTTAGATATTTACAATCTATCTATGTGTTATCAGTGTAATTATTTCATCATAGAGACGAGAGCGCAAGCTAATGCAAGCAGACTGGACATGGCAGAAGCTTTAAGTTAATATCAAGGTATTTAAACAACTACTTGATTACATACTTCCGAATGAAATGCAGTCTTTCTGACTACAGTTGAACTGCACCTGCACAAATAAGAAGAAAACATGGCTTACAGAGCTAGAGATCAAAAAAATAGAAACCTTTATTCCCAGAAATAAGCTGTGAATACTTGAATATTAAGCGAACTTGGTAGATTTCAATACCTGAAAGTTATTTATGATACTTAGACAACAATCAGTTTCACAACTCTTCCTTTATGATACATTTTTGATAACTGTTATTCAAAAACAGTTAGATTAAAAAGTAATTTTTGATGTAGTATGAAATCATTTCATTTGCATGGGGCTTCTAATGATTCTAATTATTCTTGTAATAATCCCAATACCTATTAATTGTCCTCCCTTTCAACTTCACATTCTTTAGCTCAGATGAAATCCTGGTAAGGCTTTCATAGAATCATAAAATAGTTTAAGCAGGAAGGGACCTTCAAAGGTCATCTAGTCCAACCTCCCTGCAATGAGCAGGGACATCTTCAGCTAGATCAGGTTGCTCAGAGCCCTGTCCAGCCTGGCCTTGAATGTCTCCAGGGATGGGGCATCTACCACCTCTCTGGCCAACCTATGCCAGTGTTTTGCCACCTTCATTGTAAAAAATTTCTTCCTCATTTCTAGCCTGAATCTCCCCTCCTTTAGTTTAAAATCATTACCCTTTGTCCTGTCGTAATAGGCCCTGATAAAAAGTCTGTCCCCATCCTTCTTATAGGCCCCTTTTAAGTACTGAAAGGCTGCAATAAGGTCTCCCCAGAGCCTTCTCTTCTTCAGGCTAAATAACCCCAGCTCTCTCAGCCTGTCCTCACAGCAGAGCTGTTGCAGCCCTCTGATCATCTTGGTGGCCTCCTCTGGCCCCTCTCCAACAAGTCCATGTCTTTCTTGTACTGATGGCTCCAGAGCTGGGCAGACTCCAGGTGGGGTCTCACCAGAGAAGAGCAGAGAGGCAGAATTGCCTCCCTCAACCTGCTGGACACACTCCTTCTGGTGCAGACTAACATAAGATTGATCTTATGGGCTTCAAGCACACATTGCCAGCATTTCACGTTGAGTCTTCTCCAGTATCATGGCTGTTGGATGTAAATCACTGCATTGCTTTGTACATCCTCAGTTTAACAGGTCTTGCTGGACCTTGAGAAAACTCTATACAGGATTCCAAGCAAGCCCAATAGGAAAAGGAAACTTGCTCTGCCTGAGGCTCCAAGTTATCTCTTCCCACAATGCAGCCACTTGGCATACTGGAAAGGAAGAACTGACCTTCAGGAATGGTGGGCAGAAACAAGAAGAGAGTAGACCTTCCATGTTTTGCAGCACAAGGCAATGTAGTCCTTTAATATCCACAGGGTTGGAGAAGACTCACTTTAAAAGGGGTACAGGAGTTGCATCTGAAATAAGATCCAAGCATTTGAGTGATCATGAAGATGTGAAAGAAAGCAAGGCAAGACTCTTGCTCTGTCCCATCTGAGCTCTGGAAACCATGAAGCTGCCCTGTTTTAAGTTTTGTATTTCTCATCATCAGTCAATTTGTTCAATGCTGTTTGAAGTAATACAGTCCAGTGAAATAATATATCCCCATCACTCCTTTTCACACTGATCCTGCAGTCTGCTTACAGCTTGGATTTCAAAGTTTTGTATTCGTTCCCTGCACATAGAGCTAATTACCTTGGCCAGATGACAGACAACATTACTCTGAGAGTGACACTGGCTAATTCAGCAAATTAACTGAAGATCACATAACTTCACAATCCTCACTTCAATGAGACGTTAAAGTGAAAATTATTTTCAGAGTTGTCATTCTCTGGTCTGCCTCCCAAAAGAATTTTCCTCAAGAATGGGGCTGCAGAATGGAGACTGCTATCAATAAAATTAAATTTGCAAGAGAAAGGGCCATACTGCCGGCTTCTTAATAAGAAGCTTTGGTTACCTACACTATTCGTTTGGGATTTTTAACAGCAATAAATATATGGAACTGGAATAGAGATCTGATCATAGGAACTAAACTGAAAATAAGAGCCTGTAAAATATGTATTCCTGTGACATTACCCATAATATAAACAGAGATACTGCTGCTGTTTGAATTAATGACCAAGAAAATCCGAAGCTGATTCCCCAAGGAAAAGTATGTACAAATGCTGTCTCTCACTGGCCTCATTTTAAGACTCAAACTGGTTTAAATTGTTAATGGGATAAATACTCAGCATTTTTCTTTACCATCTACCTCCCCTCTCCTATATTTACCTTGGTAGGCATTGTTACCATAATATAGGCTCATTATGTTGTACATTTGGCCTGGTTTTGAATGTTTAATAATGCCTCGTCCATGTACCACTGCTGAACACAATGGGACTTTTTGTGGGGTGATTATTTACATAATTAAGGATTGTGCTACAAGATGTGGAACTGACTTAGCAACATGTTCTGTGTATTTAACCACGTCTATTAACAGATTTATTAAGCAAGTCAGTATGTCAAGGCATATAATTATCATTATTATTTCACTGTCTTACAGCAAATGAGGGAGGCAGAAGGCAGGGAGGAAGAATCCCAGACTTACAATAACCATATGGCAGGTCTCAGAATAGAGGAAGGAAGGAAGGAAGGAAGGAAGGAAGGAAGGAAGGAAGGAAGGAAGGAAGGAAGGAAGGAAGGAAGGAAGGCACCAAGTAAATGGGACACTAAGGAGAGTAGCTATAAGGGAGTATGAAAAAATTGCATGGATGATGGCAACTATGATACGTAATGATTTTGCAAAGCATCTAGTGCCATGTCACAAAATCTTACTGTCAAGGCTAGTTCAAATTGCTTTGGATGTGAACACTGTCACCTGCACAGAAACTTGATCAACCAGCTATGAATTCAGGGTAATGACATCAAGCATCAACACAAAGCCAAGAGATGAAGTGTATGGCCAGATTCTGCCCAAATATGAGGTTTTGTGAGGTTGGATACTGTGTCCAGGTATCACAGAAATTAATCTGGAAGACCGATTGAAAAAACTGAGTGGCAACTGCAGATTTAGAAGATGTGAAAGGCTGATGAGGAAACAGAGCAAATATTACTTAACAGCAGCTATACATGCTGGTCAGGATGAAGGCATATAAATTGTTCACCCCGCAGGATCACGGTGGGTACAAGGTGGGAATGGCCATTTTGGGGCCTGACAATATGGTGAGTTCAATGACTTGTTTCTAGCATGGGTGAGGACCAATGAGAGCAGCAGTGCCTGAGGAAGGCAGGAAGCTCAAGGCATGACAAGAGTGGTCCTTGTCCTGACTTCAGCCCCTCTGAATCAAACATCTGTGTCACCTCTGGGCAGAGCAATTCCATTTCTTACACATTCCAAGAGAGGAGAGGATTTACAGTGTACATCCACCCCACGCTGAAGAGAAGAGTTTGGGTAGCATTTTCTGGGATACAAGAAGGACAAACAACTCTGGCACCTCCTAGCCTCCCCCTGAGCAGAGCTACCCCCTGCAGCAGTGACTCTGCTGAGTAGAAAAATATTTCTCTGATCCTTCTGAATTCATCCCATTGCCTGCTTCAGGTCTTTGGAGAGGGCTTGAGATTGCCCTCCTGGTTGAACTTGTGCTTCTGGGCACCTAGGCCCCAAGGTTCACAGCACAGTTTAAATCTGATATGGCCCTGTTGAAATAAAGCCAAATTCCTGTCTGCTGGTAGGAGTCAGAGCAACCACGGGCCTACTGTGACCAGGCATTGAAACTGCACGTACAGCTTGTATACATACAAGTAGACCAGCTCTGGAGACCTGATCCATTCATATGTGCTCTGTGGTAGCTCTAATTAGGCTGAAACTCAAGAAACAACAACAGCTGTCTCTCCTGAAAGTCACAGTTCCTGGGCACAGTAGACACCATTCAGAAGCATCTGGTGCAGCTGTTACAGTATGCTCACCAGAGGGTATTTTAGTATGACAGCATCACATCTTATTTAGTTCTGTACTTGGAAAAATCAGAATTTGTGTGCAATAAAGTATTTTAGTACACAATTTAGTAAAATAACCTTTGGAAAGGGTAAATGCTCTGATTGCAAGAGTGTCAAGGAAACAGGTTTCTTAGCCAGGTTGTCTTCTTACCTTTCCACCGACTCACAAGGAACCACCCCAGACCCAAATGCTGCACAGATACACTTTGATGACAGGGGTTTGTGTCTACCTCTCACCCTGGGTTGACACTGAATGGGGCACCTCTCTGCTTTCCAGCTCAGCCTCACACCTTTCTGCCATGCCTCATAGACATATTTCTTGCCACCTCTGCCCTACCTCCCTTTCCATCACCACAGGTCATCAGGATTGGGTCAGTGTAAGAAGGTTCATCCTACTCCTTGCCTCAGGAGATTCTGGCTGTGGTACAAGGAACGGAGTATCTTGACAACAGCAGGTGTACAGGCATATGCCCCTTTTCCAGACTCAGCAACTTCCCATCACACTAGAAGAAATATTCCTGGCTGGCTCCTTCCACACCTCCCCACTCGGGGGGCAAGGAAAAGAAACAGAGAGAAATCAGAAATTAATTCCAGCTTGACTTTGTTAAAAGTGCTCCCTGCCTGCCAAATAATAGCACCATGGTAACAGCAACAAGCAAATTAATGAATTAGAAAACACTGATCTTTGCAAATTGTAGATGTAGCCACAAAGCCCCATACAAGGGAAAAAACATACGAATTCAGAGGCACATGACACAGATCTAATACAACTGCACAGCTCCTTTGCCCAGCCAGAGAAGGGTGCCAAATCACAGTCATATGCAGAGATCTGAAGGACTGATTTCAAATGGGAGACTGGTGTTTCATCCACTCTAATTTTTGCTTTTGTTGCCATTACACTCATGCAATAGGAGCTCTTTAGGGGGAAAATTTAATCTATTGTTATTCTAATAGTAGGTGAATTTACAGTGAAAATCAGAAGACTGCTCTCTATTCCAAATCACATTGCTTTTACAAGTGCCAGCTTTTTGCTCAAATAGCTCTACAAGCAAATTTCAGAGAAATTCTGAATAATCTAATCCTCATCTTGGGAAAGCAAGCACAAGTCTTGATATTTTAGGTATGTATGAGGTGCTTGCACTTTCTTGGGTTTTTTTTGGTTTTTGGTTTTTTTTTTTGTTCTCCTAGCAATTGAGGGATTCAACAAAAGATTAAAGATCACTTTTTTTGATGCTTAAGTAGTATCTCCTAAATGTGAAGAAGCAAAGGACTAGCAGCAGCCCCAAAGCATTCAGAAAAATGTAAGAAATGGTCAACCTACCAAACAGCAGAACTGCCCCAAAAGAGGGCGTTATTGTTGGTTAACAGCTCAGAGTTGTGATGATGGATGAGCAGCTGAGTTTTAGTTTTCTTGAACTAGAGCTACAGATGACACATCAAGAGGAAATGCCAGACAGACAGGCTGAGATTTCATTTGGACACAGGCAGATGGGTCTGGAACAAGGAGACTGATCTGAGGCTTGTCCATATAAAGACAGTAATTAATTTTGTACTTACAGATGAGTCAGGTATACGAGAAAAGAGAAGGAAACCACAGGCAGACTGGTCTACAAAACTCAAAATATGAGCTAATATTTTCCTTCCCTGTTTCCATGCCCATGTAATAACATGTGCACTTTCACGTCACTTGCTTCAGTGATTTCTTATTTTAACATAGAAATCAAATTTTCCACAGCCCTAGGCCCTCAGAGTCATCCTGCAATACAAAAAAAATATGGTTACTGACAACAACACACATTTTCAGAAAAACAAGATGTATTTCAGTTTGGGGAATCTAAAGGGTTACTGACATGTACAAACAACAGTGAGTTATGTATTAAATACTGCACATGAGGAAGAAACATTTTATATGACACTTTGAGAAGAGAAAAGTGAAGTATCACTGGTGTACTTTACTGACAGACTTGGGGACTGAAGCTACCAATCTTACTTTTTGCTGACCAGATCTGCAATATGACTTGAAAGTTGTCTCTGGAGCCTGCCAAGAGGGCATCAGGCTGATTCAGATGACAGAGCATAATTTCTTTCAATACAAGTCTTGTGCGTGGGATGTAGAGGCTCTTTGGCTTCTGTGGGTGCTCACGGACTGCTGCATCCATCACAAGATGGGGTCTGGAGTGCTCTGTGATCAACTCATCTTCACAGAAATGCAGCTGCTTCAATGTACAGGGTGTTTCAAAAAGATGGACCCAATTCCAAAGCAGTGTATTTCACAATGGCAACATCTTATTAGACAATTACACAAAAATTTACAGACGGTTTAAGGAGTTATCAAGTGGTGATCATTTGAAACTCTATGCCCTGCCCTTTCAAAGTGGTAAAGAGTTTCGTTAATGGGTTGGTTCTGGTTGCAGAGATATAGTGATTTCAAATTTCCATCTTTTTGAAACACCCTGTAGTTGCAAACAGGATATGAAAGGTGTGGGATGACTCTTGGCTACTTGAGCCAAAACCACCAACCTATTCTGTGATGTTTCAACACTCCACACTTCCCTCACTCACTGGTCAAAATCAGTGCTGCAGAAGCCCTTCTTGGACAGCTCATAAATGAAGACTGTCCTTAGGTCATGTGTAGCATTGGTGCTCGGAAATGTAGTCCAGTTACAATATCTCTAAAAGTCTGCCCTCTGTCAGAAAGAAGCACATCCATGCCAACTCTCACCATTTCAGTCTAAGCTTATGGCTTCTTCACGTCTTTGCCAAAACCCCAACATCCTCAAATGCATAGCAGCCCTCAGCTGACTTCAACAGCTGCAGTACTCAGTATCTACCAGTGAGTCAACATCAACAAATATTCTCATTGATGTTGCGCTTCTGCTCATCACCTTTGGTGCCCCTTCCACCTGCAACATCTTCAGGGAAGAGCAGCGCTGGTGCATGGCTTCAGTGCCCAGAGCCCTGTGCAAACATGCACAGCATGCGTGCTCTGGCTGTCATCCGGGCAGTACCACAACAGCCATCACGGCTAAGGGGACACCAAGGTTACACGATCGGTAAGGGTATAGGTGTATGGGTGCACCTGTACAGGCAGCTTTGGAAAGGAAATTCTGCTGCATGTGAATTTTTCAATGCAGGGTTGTAGCTTCTGAATAAACATCAGTTTTACCAGATCTAAATTAAGCATATACTGCTAATTTAGTTTGCCATTAAGCGCATTTTGCAGTAATCTTTATTAGGATACAAGTGTTATTAGAGCTCTGTTGGCTAAATGTAGCTATTTTCACTCAAGTGCCAGAATTTTCTTTAGCTTCCTTGTCTCCTCTTTTCTCTTCAGGTCATTTGATGATTGACAGTTCAATGTACTGCAAGAACATTGGAGGGTAAAAGATTACTGTGCTGCAGTAGAAAGGTCCATGCTGCATAAAAATGTATTATCTTCATTATTACCTATTTGACAAAGATTTAAGAGGGTTTTTCAGCTGAGGGCCACATGTAAAAAGACTACAGATTGTTTCCAAAACACAAAATGCTGAAAGCCTGGGTAATTTACAGTCAGATATACTAAACTACATTAAGGAGTTGCTGAAAGCTCGCCTTCAGGGTGCACCACTGGTGCACACCCCATCATGGTAACAAAATTGGAAATAGAAGGTAGCAGCACTGCTGGCTGGAAACACTAGGAATTACATATTCTTCCACTGGAAAATAGGATTTTGTTGAACTAGGAAACACGAAAATCTCCAGTGTTTATTTC
Organism: Nesoenas mayeri; assembly: GCF_963082525.1. Taxonomy (NCBI): domain Eukaryota; kingdom Metazoa; phylum Chordata; class Aves; order Columbiformes; family Columbidae; genus Nesoenas; species Nesoenas mayeri. Next base: position 113,226,782 of record NC_137543.1, read on the forward strand.
TTTCTCTGTTTGTTTCACCATTAGCAAAAAGAAAGGCATACATGTTATCTGCAGCTGTGTGAAATGGAAAACTTGCTGTTTCTGAGCTGCTACAGAGCACTGCTGGAATTGTAGTTCATTTCCCCTTTCCCCTGACTTTCCCCCTGGGTCTTGGGCCCCCGCTGGATCCGACGTCTCTGGAGCCACACCAGCCTTCCCAGAGACCCCAGTGACACAGCACTCACAGCATCACATCTCCCCAGGGAGGCAAGGTTGAAAATGTGCCATCAGGGGCACAGCACATCTGCCACTGGTGCCAGGAGTGAAACACAACCTCCCTCCCTGCTTTCCTCCTCTCTTCTCACCTTCACACCCTGCTGCTGGGCCTGAGAACTTGTAATTCATGGTAGACATGATCCTGCACGGCACAGCCTGAGAAACAGCACTTGGCCAGAGAGCAGAGGAGCAGTGGGGAGGAGGGCCAGGGAGCTGCAGGTCCCATGAGGGTAGTTCAGGCAGATGGAGAAACTGATGGCAGCTCATAATGCACAAAGCACTCAGGGAGAAAGCCAGCTTTACATTTTTGTGTGTTGATCCAGATTATTGGAACCCACATTAATCTCTTATTTAATCCATGACTGCTCTGCAGCATCAGCCATCAAAGCTCTGTCTGCTCCTTGGTTCATTTATATAATCCAAAGATGCTGGTAGCGACCTTTGATGACCTGAAAGGTCAAAGAAATACTAAACCCCAGTATTGTAAATCACCTTACAATTCACAGAAAATTAGCTGACTGACATATGGTCAGATAACAGAGGCAAGAAGATGCTATCCACAAGCTTTTGGCTTCAAGCTGATCCCAGTGATACACACATCTTAGTCCACAGACTCTTTTGGGGCATGTTCCTATCTTTAGGTAAGAGACACCGAACAAAACCTGAATGCTTCATAAAACCAAACTCACCTTTGCAGAAAGATGTGCAAGGGCTGCATTACTTTACCTCATGCTTGATTTGCTTTTAGTACCTGGTTTTGAGTGAAAATGTGAAAATGTGCACTTTCATCTTTGCCACTTTGCAAAACCAAAACAAAAGTGACTACTATAATCAATATTATGAATAAATGCTGAAGAAAATAAACATGTCATTAGGAAATGCCCTTTCTTGCTTAAATGGGAATGATTCCCTTTTAAAAGTAATTCCCACGAACAGGGTTTCCAATGTCTCTTTGCCTTAGTGACCCCCTGATGCCTGTGTATCACAAGCTTACCAATTCTTCTCTGTGGGTGCATTTCTCTCCTCCATCCAGACACTTACTTTCAGAAACCTTGTAGGAAATTTTGATCTTTGAGACAAGTAGACCTCTGTCAGGTATGACTAATGTTGGCAAAGAGTTTGTAGGTAGGAGGACACATACTCTGAGGAACCAAGCTGAAGAAGGCAAACCCTCCAATTGGGAGGCACCTGTAGCCAGACCATGATGCCATCCCATCAAGCTATGTACCTGGAGAAGATAAGTCACTCAAGAAGCCTACAAAATATATAACAAAGGGGCAGAAAAATGCTGAGAAGGCAGAATGTGCAATTATTCATTTGTTTGCTTTGTCATGTGCAAGGGAATCCGCAAACCCTCCTTGCTCACAGCACTCCCAGTGCCTGCACCAACAGGAGTTTTGACTTATAGACCTTAATTGATCAACATCCATCTGAAGGCTGAAAAAGAACAGGTAGATTCACTGCCTGACCCCATAAACGCAGTTCTCCCCATTGTCTGGAGTGGCCAGACCCCATACAGAAGAGAGGCAGTGGAGAGCTGTCAGAGATGACAACACTCCTCTCTGACCCCACTTTGCCATGCCAGTGACCTTTCCTAACCCCAGCTAACAAACTGGGAAGATAACATCTGCTAGGGGACTGGTAGAGAGAGCATGATCGGTGCAGCACAGCTCCCAGGCCACCGAATATCAGGGAAGACCAGTGTGATGAGTGAGATGGGCTGTCAGAGGGTGGCTGAGCAGCTGGCACAGCCACCAGATCCTGGGGCTGCCCAAGAGGCTCATGTGAAAGTATTGTCTTGCATGTAGATTTAGGCAAGGGTTTTGCTTCCCTATGACCTCGTGCCATTCTTCTGTTCATCTCTGACTGAAAAAAAAAAAAAAAGGAAAGTACACGAAGAAAGAAAGAGACAGGGAAAGAAAAACATCCCTGCTGCAAAGCAGTCACTGGGCAACTTGGGTGTCCTCATCCTAAGACAGAGGATCCAGTTCAACTCTCTCCCAAGTCACAAGAAAGGCTCTCATGGTCTGATCCCCTTCTCCCTTGTATTGCAAGATAGACCTTTACAGCCTGATCCCAAATATTTCCATTCTGCAGTTTTTAGAAAGCTTTTGATCATCTTGAAGTCAAGTCATCAAAAGACAGAGGCATTCAGATGTTCCAAAAGTGTCACCCTCACAACTCTATGGCCTTAGGACAGGCAAACCTTTATAAAGTCCTCTAAGCATGTTTCTTTCTTATGTTGACTGTGTATTTCTGCCTAAGAATGCAACCCTGTCCTGCCCTTTCCCTGTCCTAAAGAGGTGTAAGTAAACAAAAATGGAGTGGTTATTTTCTTGGCAGGAGAGAAAGCACTTGCTTTCTGTGAGACACCAAAACAAATGAAGTTGTCTGAAATAATCCCAACAACTCTAAATTTAGTAAGTGTCAGAGCATTGCTTATGCAGTGCTCAGCTGATGGATGGGTTGCTAAAGCAGACCAAACCTTGGTGCCACTCTGAATACCATCCACCGAATAAATTACTCATGTCATCAGCATCAATAGGCAGCTGCATTAATGACAACACCTTGCCTTGCTTAAATCAGAGCCAAGCCTTAATCAAGTAGGGGCTGGAAGAGGCGGTTACAGTCTGAAGGTGCTACAGCTTGGAGCCAGAGCCCAACACAACGGCCTTACTATGCAATGAAGTAGTGTGGAGGTAACCTCCTAGCTTCATCCCAGGTTCAGTAAATCCATGCTCTAAATTAAAATTATATGATCCTGACCTGATCTGACAGGACTCTTTGACCAAGGCAGAGGACCATACTAATGCTCTATTATGGGGGGATATAGTAAGTGCTATGTAGAAACAACTTCATCTTAAACAGGCTTGAGTACCCAATCACTGCAACAGAAGGAAATTTGGAGTTTTCCCTGCACCCATGTTACTGTTTCTTCTTTTGTCTTAACCCAGAATTTGGTAACAGAAAGTAGAAAGACATTGAGTTGTGTCCAAAAAAAGAGAAATCTTGAGAGCTATTATTCTTTTAATGTTCCTTCTCCACAATCTTTGCTAGATTTTGGTTTCCATGGAGTGTTGTGGACACGCTGCCCTAATGGTTCCTCTGGACAGCTCTCAGAAGTTCCTTGTTCAGTGTGGAAATTAATCCCCTGAGTTGTTCTCCCAAGGGTTTCAGACATTTTGCAAGAGAAAAACACATCTGACTTTGGGTCTGTTGTAAGAATAAGTGAAGCAGAAATACTTGTGTAAGACCATGCAAACAGGCTGGAAGGGTGACACAGAGGCTCAGACATTGTTAGAGAAACAACCAGTGTCTTGTCTGCATTGTTGCATGTTGACACATACTCTTCTGGTCCTACAGCCTGGTCATCCAAGCAGTTTTTGCTATAATTACGAAACAAAAGGGAATCTTGTAAAACTTTAGACTTTGCCAGAAAATGAGAAAAAAAATCAATTGGTGTTAAATAACAGTCCCACTGACAGCCTCAGCAGAGAGTGGAGAGTAGGAGTTCAAGTCAATCAAGCAGTGAATTAGGATGGATTGGTAGGAAGGCATAGGTGGTTCACATTACTGCTGAAGGTGTCAAAATTTTTGGAGTATGTACTTGACCAAATATCCATGTCTGGGGCTTTCCTGAACCAGTCCATTCACATATCAAAAAAAAGTGAAGAGCAGGAATAAGACGAGAGGAGTACCAAAAGATTCACTTGGGAGAGGAGTAAAGAACACAAACATTAACAGAGCAGTCCTCTCCATTGCCTAGAAGACAGAAAAGAGATACTTAGTAAGGGGAGAGTTTTAAAATTAAGTCAGATAGCGTAAGTGTCAAGTTCTGTTTGTTAGAAGCCTTCAAGTTTCATCAGGAAACAGTTCATTAGAAATTCCTCTGCAGCTAGTACAAAATGTCTGCTTCAAGTGAGTTGAATATTCTTTAACCTCATTAATAAGCTCAAATAGAAGCATAGTGTGCCTAGAGTTGCAGTGGCAGTCATTATAATAGTTATTACAGTGCATGTATGAGCAGCTATATGACAGGAATTGTAATGTTAGCAATTAACTAGAGTGCTACTGGTGATGCAGTTTAGACAATGTGATAGTTCGGAGTTCAGTAATTCTAGAGAACAATTTATCCTACTTTTTTATCGACATCTAGGATACCACCATCAAAACAATCCACCAGCTAAAAACATCACTCTATGTTAAGTGGTCGTTATTTTTAACTTTCCTTTTCTTGGTACCACTATCAGATTCTCCAGTCAGGCTAATTCTCTCACTCAAGTCTTTGACAGTGCGAACCAGACCTTAACCTCCTTGCATTCAGAGGACGGATGGGGACAGGGGCTAACAGCCAGTTAAACAGTCCACATTCCCAGACATCCCGGTGTCAGTTGTGTACACTATACACCAGGAAGTCTGCTTTGCCAGCTCATCCATTCATCCTCTTTCCTTGCAGCTGTGAAGGGGAATCCAAGTCTCACTGCTGAACCTCCTGGCACCTACCTCAACAGAGCATCTTTACTCCCTTCTTTAGCTCTCATGGCATCTGCCAGATGCCTCTGCTACATCACCAGTAAGTGAACTCCAGGACTGCAACTGGCACAACTGCAAACTTGTGCATCTTTGACCTTCCTATTTCTTATTTGTCCTTGGGCAATAAAGATAGTGGGGAATAACCTTCATAGAACAGCATTGATTTAATGTTTCTCCAGATTACCTTCCACTTTATTATATTTTTGGTGTTTTCAGTAAAATGCAACACAGGCGGTCCCACTCAGACATCTTCATGCATTAGAGCTTACAAAATCAGATCCTGTTGTCATTCATTTTATATTTCCTTTACAAAGCAAAAAATACAAGCAACAACTTGCTATGGTTAAGGGTAGAATGGATTGTTATTCCTTGTAAAGATCACTTTTTACACTGCATTCAGGCTTCCATCTGGTGCAATTTCATGAAGATTAGAAAATACCTGTGTTTTAAATGAACATTCATCTCATAAACTACCAGAAAACTAAATGCATACTTACTGCACAGCGTCATGGGTCATGTAGTCAAACATCTCTTTTGCTCTAGCTAGTCATCGTCTGACAATCAGGAGCCACAGTATCAAATTTGAGGCTAACACTTTTCACGTACCTGAAACACTGATGCCTATATCCTCCCTGCAGACAGACTGCAAAGCAAGAACAACATCACAGCCTGAGCAGCTTCCATGTGTTACCAATCTTCATGTCCCAGAGCTGCATGAGGAACCAGCTCACACCTATGTGACAGGGTAGCAGATTTTTTTTTTTAAGTATATTCATCCTGCATTTCAAATTATCTCTAAAAAATGAACAATACGTATTTTACCTTCATCACTCATCCTTAGTCGATTACATTAATACAGCAGAGGATATATTAACCATCATTCCTGTAACCTCTACAGAGACCATTAGGTAAATTTTGCTCGTAGAAGTAAGAATCACCACACTCAGCACTGGAAAATACAGGAAATAGAATAAAACTCCCATGAACAGCAGCTACCTGACAACTATTTAGACCAAGACATGCAGGCAAAATTGGATACAGATGAAGCTCCAGGGGACATTAAATATGGATGGGCTACCTTAAAAGAGAAAAGACAAAATGATGTGTCACAGTCTTAAAAAATGCACTGGGTTGAAAGATTCTCTGCTACAAAAGAGATCATAGTCCAGTACAATCTGAAACTTACTGCATTACCTTGTGAAACATAACTTGACAGTCTTTTGACAGATTTCAGGTAAGACCTATTCATTCTAGAAGGGTGAGGCCAAGAAAGGGACAAAAAAATCGCCACAACCTGGAGAGCATTTTTTTTTAGTGCTTGCTATTTCAGAATGCTGACAGCTAATTATAGCAACTGGTCTCATTATGGGTGACCTCTGCTCACCATTAGTGGTACCTTGTTACTGGGGCAAGCCAGGAAAATGAATTTAAGCACTCATCATAATCCCTCGCCCCTTCAAAGCACAGCAGAATCCAGCCCCTATTTAGCTGTGCAGCCAGAATTTCTGCTAGAAAGGACTTACTGCTGTCATGGAAAACAGTGCAGCAGTACATTTCTATGTGGGCTATACATGACACATCTGAGCCTAGGAAGTGGGGAAACACCAAACCAAAACAACAACAACAACAAAAAAAAAACAAACACCAAACTGACAAAAGAGAACTGATAATCAACATACTTATGATTGTACACTTCATGTTACTGTCAGGGATGCGCTCATGGCTGGTTTTCTGCTAATGCCTTGATGCTTAAAGGAAGGTCTGTATTCCTGATTTGTTTTCAACTCCATGAATAAATTCATGTCACAGATGGCTTGGTTAGCTGACTAGTCACAGACATCAAAGGAGACACGAAACTTTGAAGGAGGTGGCAGAGGTGAAACATCAGTATGAAAGGTGGGCAAGAGATATTTCTCTTGCATCTTTGCTAAATGGTCATGGGAATAAAATTAAAACATGTTATCTCTTTTCCAGACAGAGAAGGAAATTTATTCCTACCTTTCAGTGAGCTAAAGAATCAAAACCCTTCTATCATGATGCTGTTTGCACATTCAAACACTTCATAAGGAAAAAAAAAAAATATTTTAAAGCCCCCAACATAATTTTTATTGGATAAATCTTAAAAAGGTTATTTAGACAAAGTAACATTTCTTGATATTTTTTTTCCATACAGAAATTTTTCATCTCAACTGCAATCTTTCTACAGTCTATTTTGACCTCAATTTTTTTCCTAAGAATCTCCATTGATCTTCAGGCTTTACTTCCTTATTCTAAGTTAAACGAATTGAATCATGTTGCAAACCTGGAGCTCTTCTTTAATACGGCAAAAGAACTATGATAAAACTAAGGTAATTTGAATTCCATGCTACTGTACACCAAATTACTTTGCTAGCAGAGAGAGAAGTTCAAAAGCCGCACAAATACAGACCTTTTTAAATTCATGAAATTGCTAAGAAGCTTTGTGTAATGTTCAATATCCTTATTCAGTAACAAAATACATATGATGATGCACACATGCACTTCAAAAGTAGTTTCAAAGCTTTGATGGAACACTTCTCACTCAAAAGGCTTTGTGTGCAAGCAATATGAAGGGTTAAAACCTCTACCAATTTGATCAAAATGGGGAACAAGAATGTTTTTGTATTTATTGTTTTGCACAGCAAAGCAACATGACTTCTCTTCTAGAAAAGCTTGAAGTAATATGTTCAGAAAATATTAGCAATGCTATCACCCCAAAAGGTTAAGAGAAGGATTTACTTATCTGTAATGATTTATGGAACTGACAAGGCAGTGCACAAATGGGACTAAGAAATGCATGGGCAGAAAATCTTAGGAGGAAATCATTGTGTCAGGGCACCAAGCAGATAGATCCTCTCTGTAATGAAACAAGTGTTCTAATTCATAAATCATGTTTGCCAGGAATAAATAAAAACAGAATCAAAGTTGGTACCTCCTGTCTTTACCATGCACTGAGCAAAAAGGTTCTCTCCCTGGAGCATAACAGAGAAGAAAGCATTATTTGTCCGTCTACTCCAAGGCATGTCTGAGTGATATTTTCCAGCCTTCATGTGGTGTTTGTGCTGTATACTATCAATATTGGCTCCTGATGTCAAGGTCTCAATTGTCAGCTAAGTGCTCTGTTGTGACTTGGGTTTTAAGCAACAAATTGTCAATGTCCCTCCGAGAGATGGACACTGCAGTAAAACCTGTCATTTACTCTAATGACCCCAATGTCAGAGAGAAGTTTTGTCATGGCAGATGAAGCTGTCAGTTAATCCTCCCACTCTGCACTGAGACCAATGGGATTGCCATGCTTACCCATCTTAGCAAAGCTCCCCGTATAAATGAGCTCAAGCAATTTTCCAAAGTGTAATAAATAAACATTGACCTCCCCCTGACAGTCACTGGATGACATTACAGATGGGATGTACCCAAGGATATATTATTTTGCTTCAGCAAATTTCAGCCTTAGGGCAAGAGTAATACTTGACACGATGCAAGAACTGACCGGAAAAACTTCCCAGATGCACCCAGGATAACCATGATTTGAGTGACATACTTGTGACTTATTGTAACCATAGCATTGATACAGCTTAGATCTTGGATCAGTGCTGGATCTTCCCATTACTAAAAGAAAGCAGCTGTTAAATGACGCTACCAAAAAGTATCATCTCTCCTAACTTTTACGATCTAAAATTTAGGCACCTATGTTAAGGAAGGTATCTGGTTGCCCTCCATAGCTGACAAAGAGTCATCTCTATATAGCAGTTCATGTCACCTGTTTTAGACATTTGTCTCAGAGACTTCTTCAAAGGCACCTCTCTTTTACCTTTAAGGAGGAAAAGAACTCACGCACAGTGTCTGAGGTGCTTAAATGTAAAAATGCAACTGTGTGCTTGAGCAACAGATACATTTTATTTGCCTAAGACTATTTACACTCTGGAAGTCTTCTTCAAACAAGAAGTGCAAACAACTATGTGGAAGCTATTTAAAGTGAAAGAACAAAGACAATGAGTTGGACCAGAAGTCGAGCTAACATAATATCCTGGATCTAACAGTGTCCCCAGGAGATGGTTCGGGAGACAAATTAAAAATACAGAACATAGTTTCCTTGATTGGTCTAGCCAGCATCTAGCATCATTTCATCTTCAGTACAATCTTACCTCTCCGGATATCCTCTTTGTCACCAGAATTAAATGAGTGAAGTTTTAATCAAAGCATGTGCAAATTTTCCATATATCTAATTCAGCAATAGTATAATTTATTGTCTATACAGGCAGCCTGCAGCAGACTCTCAGTGCAATTACACATTCAGATAAGCTTAAATGGTGTGTGGGTGTTTCTAAAGGTTCTCACATAGGGAATAGGATTGTATCTATCTCCATGTCCTGGCACAATGCAGGGGTTAAAAATACTGCCTATACAGCAGACTACAGGGCAGTATCATGTTCTCCATACATTCAGCATAATCAGCAGTGTGAAAATTGGACACCAGACTTGACAGAAAACACTCAAAAATGCAACTATCCTGTAGTGGACCTTGGTTTGGGGCAGATGTAAACTCAAACATGAAGATGTTCACTGTGTCTCAGGTGAGCTCATCTATTAAAGAGAAAGAAAAAAAAAAAAGAATTAAAGTGAATCTCAGCTTCCAATTGGGAAAATAATTGCATATCGCGTAAACCATAAGCAACAGGGGAGAGGCACGTTTGTGCCATAAAAAATGACCCTTTTCTGTAAAACTCGTGCCTTCATTGGACCTGCCACTCCTAGTAGGGATATGCCTTTAAAACCATAATTTTGCAGGTTTGGTCCTCTAGTTCATATATTTCTGTGTAAGACTTGCAAAAGCAAGGCAATGTTTCCCTTCACTGAAGGAAAACTTCACATTGACTCATGTTAGCTTTGGGATGGTTCAAAATACTGTGAGCATGTACAGATGTAGACCTAGCTTGAGCTGAAGGTGACGGTGCACCCTGTCTTTGCTCAGGACATGGATATGTAAAAAAAGGACATAGGTTGTACTATATTGCAGGGACAGCAACAAACGCCAGGAGCTGAACAATGAGAGGTTCAAAGGACTGGCACTTTTACAGGCAAGAGACAGAAGACAAGAGAAACCAGCTCCTGGTAGTGGTAGAGGTATCCTTGGCTTAGACAGAGGACATGTTTGTAAATCAGGGCACTATCTGCATGCTGTTTCAGCTCGCTTCCTCCCATAGTGGTGACCCAGCTCACAGACCCCCTAATGATGCTCCCACAGATGGTTTACTGAGCTGTTGGCAGAGACTATCAACACGCACACATTATACTTTTTGGTGCAGGACCAACAAAGCCATTATGGAGAACCATATCTGTCGTCCTTCTGCAGGGCACAGAGCCGCATCCAGCGTTTGTGGTGAGCAAGCGAGAGAAATAGGGCTTTTATTCCTCTCCCTCTCTTCCTCAGGTACTTCCAGTATTTAGCAAAGTCTGTGAAAGCTGACTAATGCTAGGAAGCAGAAGTGCTTTTGGCTGACAGTGTGAGGGGATGATCTGTATGAGTCCTGTCACTAATGTGTCACTTCTATTTTTTCCAGTTAAGAAATAACGAGCCAGAAAACTTTTAAACTATGCTGAAAAATTTTCCCTACGGCCACCAACCACCCATTAGTTCACACTGTATATCACTGTCTCTCACTGGCTGCTCTTTATTCCAAAGAGCACAAGCTACCTGCAAGGCTGACTTAGCCCTGCTAAAAATTCAACTCAGGCTTAAAACTTTTACAAAACTATACATTTCATTGGCATTTCAGAGCAAACTAAGGTGATTGATGGGTAAAAGAAAGATTTGTCTGAAGTATAATAGTGTCTATTTTCTACAATTCTTACATTTCCTACAATACATTGTGTCTAGAGACCTCAAACTGCTTTTCAGATATTAATATATTAACTTTATTCTTCCTAAATAATGTATGTTTCCCCATTTTGCAGAGGCATGAAAACACGAAGTGAGCTTGCCTGATTTCTATTTCTGAAAGAGCTAAGAACAAACTTGAACTATTCCAGTTCTCAATCCTATCCCTGGGCCACATGGAAAAATTTTTGACAACAGTAGAGACAAGAAATCCTCTAGGTCCAAGATATTAGTTATCTTTCCCTAATTTTGCTCCTATCCATGCACATATACAAGTGGGAAGGGGGGAAAAATTAATAAAACAGAAATATTTTTTAAACTCTTTTTTTTAATATAAAGAATTGAAAGCTTTAGAATTCAGTTCAGAATTCTCAATTTGTATTGGTTCTCAGTGTAGACATGGTGGTTCATCCATTTCTAATCCTGCCTTGAGGACTTGAAGTGGCAGACCTTTCTAGCTTTTTCATCAGTGAAAATCAGGAATCAAAATAAGACCTGGCATTTTACATCTTATATGTGTTCTCCTCCCATTTTATACTTGAATAATGGTAAATATATCATTTTTATGTGGGGTTTGCTAATTAAAATCATATATTTTTTGTTTACCTTCTCCCAAACTAAATATTTCATTTTCCAATTAAAAATGCAGTTCTGTCAGATATGAAAAATGGAGACCACAAAAGCACTAAGATGCCTACAAATCTCCCTTTTTGACAAGTGGATGGGGGCCCTCTTCCTTCCATAGAGTTTTGTAGAGCCTTCACTAGAGGAAAAGGGTATTGAATAAGGCTGGAAGATACACATATGCCATTTTTCCCAGATATTTTTGTCATCCTTTGGCACACACAAAGTTCTAGATTAATATTTTCGTGCCCCAGTCACGCCTATATAACAGGTTTCCCAGAAAGCTTAGAGAGTGGTAGTTCTCCATTAGTACCTTCCTGTAAACTCCACTCATAGAGCTGGGGTAACAATCCCACTAACAAAAACAAACAAACAAATCAAACAATCAAACAGACCAAAAAAATTATAAGCAGCAAATTGATCGCATTATCTGCATCTGTTTGTGTTCAGCTCTAAGAAATGATACTTTCTCTGTCTCAAAGCTCGCAGAACTCTGACGTTATTGCAAAAAACTAAGGAAACAATAATTTCTATCAGAGATTTGGTTACCCCACTTACAACCAGATCCCTTTATGCTTTTACATGTGATTTCACTTCCCAGTCTGCTGGGACTAGTCACTAATTGTCTCCGTCTATTGTTGAGCTTTATTGTCAACAGTATGACTTTGCCTAATTATGTAGGACAAATGCCCAAAGGATACATATCCTTCAAAAAACCTCACATCACTAAGTACCTTGAGAGTTGTTTTAATAGATATACTATGGATGAACTGTCCTTGGAGATAAATCCTTTAAATGAACACATTTCATCCCCACCTCATCTCCTTTCTCTCTCCCTTTGGTACCCTCCACTGGCAAACCTACAAAAAGGAAAGAAGGTAGAGTGAGCAGTCAAACTAAATCTTCAAAAGTCATTGTTCTGACTCGTGATGCATGTGTGTTGACAAAAATACAGCTGGAAGACAAGTAACCTCAGTGAGGGCTGCTGAGTGACTGCCCCAGCACTGAAGCGTACATCTCCTGGGACATAAAAAGCCCAATGTAGAACAGCTTCCTATAGCCTCACAATTCCTAGGAGGCTTGACTGCAAGGAAGGTGTGCATGCAATCTGTATGTGTAAAAACACTATGCCAACGCTGGGTGAAATACCAGAGACGATCGACCACCATGTCTGACTGTTGCTCACGGAGCCCCAATTTACTGAAACCTTCACATGCACCAGCTGTACCAGCAACACCTCCCCAGCAATCCTCACTGCTCTAATGAGGGCACCTTATCTCTGTTTCACACCAGTGCCAGGCATAGAGGAGTCTGGGATTTAACCCTTTATGTCACTACTTGCAAGCGAAATCACCACCTCCTCACATCTGGCAGTGAAGCATTCTTGCTTATCAACATGAGTGTGACTTCTACCTGTTTCCCACATAGGAAACCCCAGACCAGAGATATAGAAAGTACTGAGTTGGGTGGGAGGGGCAAGTTTCCACTATAAGAAAATGTTTTAAAAGTACTCATGTTGAGGTTTGTGGGGTTTGGTTTTGGGGGAATTTTTTTTTTAAACAATCAACTGGGATGCCACACAATGCCAAGGAGAAGCTGTACTTTGTATGCCTGGTATCCTTATTTTCTCCCAGAGCCTGTGCTGCCTGGATCAAGCTACAGCTCCCAAGGTATTTCTTGCTGGTCTAGAGGGACTTCAGATCATGGCAATTACACAACAGCTTTGGGAGACAGAGAACAACCGTGGTGCTGGAGAGGAGTTTGGAGCAATAACAGCTCTAATCTAGCAGAACAGTAGCATTCCAGAAAGGTTTTGATGTTAGGGTGGAGCATTGCAATTTGGAAACAAAAACTGCATGTGCATGATTTTTAACTTTCTGTTGCTTCAGTTTCTGAGTAAATAAAATGTACTGAATGACATACATGGAACATTTCAGTCCAACAGAGACAAATATATGCAACAAAGAGAAATACAGGTCTCTGAGCAACCTGATCTAGTTGAAGATGTCCCTGCTCATTGCAGGGATGTTGAACTAGATAACCTTTAAAGGTCCCTTCCAATCCAAATCATTGTATGGTTCTAAATAAATATATTTTTAATAATGTACTTTCACCAACTGCTGTTCTACCAAAAAAAAAACAAAAAAAAAACAAAAAAACAAACAAACAAAACAAAACAAACACCCAAACCAAAACAAAAACAGCAAAAACAAAAGGCAGGGCAGGGCTGTCTTGCAGATCCCTTTCACAAAGTGGATCGTGCTCTTCCTTCTCCCCGCTGCATCTTGTTGCATCAGGAAATTACATGGTGTTTCAAAAAGATGGACCCAATTTCAAAGCAGTTGTGAGGTCACCGTCTTGTGAATGGCTGAGGCTAGGGGCTGTTTGTGCACTAGGAGAGGCATCTAGTGGCAATCATTTGAAGATCTATGCCCTGCCCTTTCAAGAGTTTCATTCGTGGGTGCTTTGTGGTTGCAGAGATATAGTGATTTCAAATTGGGTCCATGTTTTTGAAATACCCTGTATAATTGCTATGGGTGTTAGAGCAACACAGGTATCATGCTTAAAAAAGCAAAAGAGGTGGTTATTTTCCTGAGCCTGATCCCTTTCAGAGCTACTCATATCCTTGAGCAAACAGACAGTGGTCCCACAGCTAATCCCTGGGGAACGCTAATCCCGCCTGTGAAGTTTCACCCAGGGAGTTTGTGTCTCAGTGCTAGTGCCGTTTCATCGCGGCTGGACAGGTGGCAACATCCTGCTCTGCCCTCCTCACAGCCCCCACCCATGGGGACCATGGGGTTCACATCAGGAATACCACTTGCTACCATTTAAGAGTGAGATACATGCTGTGAAACTTGATTGCCGTTAATACATGATTAAAATTACCTTGTGTGGTGTTTACGTCACAGATCAGCGGTAAATCTGGTATTAAATCCCTGGAGCCTTGACACTTGGATGGCAGTCACCTGTGGTAATGCTGCTCATTCCTAGTGCAGACCACACCCATTAAAATGAAACAACACTATTCCCCATAGTTTTCGTGACAGAGAATGCAGTAACATTACATTTAACACCAACTTTCCATTCACATAAATTGTTAAAATCACCTACAGATCTTTTAAAGATCTGTCGTGTCAGTAACATATTGTATCTGTCTGCTATACTGCACAGTTATAAGGCAAGTTTACAAGCAACCCATCAAGTTACTAGCTTTCATGACAACTGACAAACTCTTATTATTAAATTATCACTTACTGAAATTTTAGCTCTATATGAAATGATGAAAAACAACCTGTTGGGCACATGGCTTATATGGGAGAATTCTGGAAAATTCGGTCACACCAAATGAACAATAAAAATTTAGAAATGTTTTTTAAAAAATTCTGGTTTTGGTAAAATGATGTTGCCATCTTGAAGCTTCATTACTCAAAAATAGTATTTTCAAGAATATTTCATTGAAATCAGATTTATGTTAGACAATCTAATGGCCCTTCTGGCCTTCTAGTCTGTGAATCAGAACTGATACTAACTAAGAAACTCATTGGAAAGCAAGAGGAAAAATTTCCAATGAATGAAATTGCCCAGCAGATTAGAAAGCACTCTTCTCAATTAAGGTTTTGAACGGTGATGCAGTCATCTCACATTTTTCCAACTGGCTAGGACACTAATGTTTCAAAACATTTCTAAACATTAATACACACAGTAAAATTAAAGCTGAACTGTCAGTAAATATCCAGGACACTCAAGGGAACATTGTGTTTGAAGCAAGTGGCTGTGTTCCCCCTGCGATTCCTGTGAAGGCACAGAAACCATCAGACAAAACAAAGACTAAAAATAAAGAGGCCCAGCTCAGATTTAACAGAGCAGAAATTATTTTCTTGCTGAGCTCAGATATTACTAGCAGGGTGAACCACCCTACTTTAGAGGATGACACTGCTTTTGGGCAATGGGTAGTATCACTGGACCAGTCTTGCACCTCAAGACTTCTGGATGCACCATGCTGTACCAAGGGTGGTAGAAGAGGACTGCAGCACACCTAGTTATAAGACCTACGTTTCTTGTTACAGCCATTTTTTTCCCCCTCTTCCCTCTTTTTTTTTTTTTTGTATGGACAGTCCCATTTTCCTCACCCTCACAGACTACAGGGCTGTGCCAGATCATTCCCAGTCATGGGATTTGGAGTAAAATAGCATCACTGCTTTCCACAGAGCAAACTTGCACTCCCAGGGCTGGAGAGCAAGGTAGGAAAAAACTACAGAACATAAACACAGAGTTTGATGATCACAGATTGGACCAGACCTTGGACCTGCCCTGGTGGTTTAACCACATCCGTTTGTGCAGATTTGTGTCTAGCAGAGCAAGTAGCAGACAAGGAAAACCCAGGGCTGGACAAACACCAGCAAGGAAGCAATGAAAGGAGATGCTAAACATCAAATGAAATGCATAATATTCATAAACAAGTATTTAGAGGGATTTTGTTGCTCTGCAGCCCATGAGGTAAATATAATTTTACAGTTCAATATATGCATAGACAACTTGCTGAGAACAGCACCTCTTTTGCTGGGTGTGAATTAGGTCCTTCCAGAGTTTTTCTTTGTAATGTTTTTGTGTTCATTCAAATAATGAAAAAGGTTATAGCCTTCGTAATAATTATCTCAAACAGAGACATTAATGAATCATTCATCAAATGAAAGGGAACAAGTGTTATATAAAATGCTTTAGAAAACTTGCCTTTGTTCCAGTAATTTAGCAGCTGGCAGCTGCCTCATCTTCATGCACACACACACAGGGATTAAAACAACAAGAGAAAAATGGGGCTTAAAACTAGTGTGGCCAAAGGCTAGAGGGCAAAATTTTCAAAAGACCCAGTGTGATTATTCATTTACATCCTACCCAAGAGCACGAGTTTTGATTTTCCATGACACTTCTCCTCTTGCAAAACCATTATGCAGAAATTGGCACTGCAGCCCCAAGGCACAAAGGCAAATGCACATCCCCATGCACAAGCAGAGTACACTGGCACCTAGATCTGCTCCCCACAAGGCTGGGCTCTTCTCAAAGGCTGGTTACTAGAGAAGTAAACCAGTGTGACCAAAACAGAAGTGCAGTTACACCTCATACCCAGAGCTGCTTTTCAGGCTGAATGTATGAGCTCTCTTTTTTTTTTCCATGCTCTAATCAAATGCTGCACTTGAAGTGCTCTTTCTGCCAAAGAGTCAAATCTGCCCACTTGGACAATCATATGTGCTTGCTTCATCCATGTGCTTTATCATCCTTAGCTGCTTAAACAGAAGACAGATGGCTGCCATTGGGCAGTGTGGCAGAATGCAAACCCCCCTTTCCCCGCCCCCCTCCTTCAGTATGGAAGGAGTAGGCACATCTCCCTCTCCCTCTGCTACTTGAGGCTAACAGCTTCTTTTGTTTGGCCCCAGAGCACCCTGGCCAGGGCCATTAGGAGAAGGGAGTGCTGAGGCACCAGTGAGCCACTGGGCGCCTGCGGCCAGTGTGGGAGATGTTTGGAGGCTTCAGGGGCACCCACAGCCAGTGTGGGGGTGCAGAGAAGCTTCTAGAATGCCTACAGTCAGATCTGATCAGACAACATAAAAACGGGACTCTCGTCGAGACTCCACCCATTCGCGAGTCTCTCGGAGCACGAGCAAGATGCTGCCGCTGAGAGCCCCCTCCCTGGGATGGAGACTCCGCTTGCCTTGCCGACACGGGTGTGAGTAAAACTTCTCGCAGAATTGCGAGTATATTTATACTTTCCGTGCACATATGCACGTGTAACTTTCCGTGCACATATGCACGTGTAAAATTAATCCTCGCACAATCGCGGGTGTATTTTCCTTCCATGCACATTTGCACGCCTACTTTCCGTGCTTAATACAAGCACATGTACTTTCCGTGCACATTTGCATGCGTAACTTTCCGTGCTCAATATGAGCACGTGTATAAATTATTTCCTCGTACAATCGCGAGTGTATTTTCCTCCCGTGCTTCCACATAAGCACGTATAGTATTCCGTGCACATTTGCACGTGTAAGTAAATTAACCCTCGCAGGATTGCGAGTGTATTATAAATTTACCCTCGCAGAATCGCGAGTGTACACTTCCCGTACTCACTACGAGTATGTGTATCTCTTTAAAAATAATCCCGCACCGTGTTTAGGCAAGTGTGTACTTCTCCGGGACTCAGGGACGGCTCCGGCATTGTTTTGAGTGAAGCCACATGCATGCACTCTGTGGACTGCCTGTTGTATTAGTTGCTGCCCCTTAATAATTTTCCTCAACTGATATCCGAACCTTTATTTAAGTCACTTTGGAGTGCTAAAACCCTGTTTCTCACCGGTTTAATAAAAGTTGTTTTGGACCCTGTTATCCCTTAAATTAACCTACGGGGTGCCTCCGTGACAGGCAGGTTTGGGGATTTTTTTTTTCCATTTCTCTGCTTAGTGTGATGAGTAGCGTGTTATTGAATAAACAGACAAGCCAGATCCTGGGAAAGGTCAGAATTCATTATGAGTAAGAGGAAAAAACTTATCCCCTACATGCATATAATTGGGACTGACTTCCATTAACATGAGGCAAACAGGCAGCTTCCGACTGGGTACCTCAAGGGAATATTACAAAAATAGCCACAGATTCAACCAAGTTTAGCCAGGTGGGAGTGAAGACTGTTACAATAGCTAACAGGGAACCACAAAGGAGATTAGAAAGAGACACAAGAGAGAGTAGGTGACTGCTTGCCCCCTAAACAAGTATTTTTCTCCATTCATTGTGAAGCCCTCCACGTTAGTCTGGAAGAGACAAAACAGGGAATCGTTACAAGTACTTTCATTGCAACTTTTGTGAAGATCTGATAGTAAAGCAATGCTATTTCTGCTGGCTAACACTCACCCGTTTTCGACATTGTTCTTTCCCTGCCATTAGTTTTCAACCAGACAGTCTAACTCAGTAGTTGTTGTATCAGGAAGATTGTCTGATCAGATACCTGTTGGCTTTAGGCTGACAGGACTGTCTGCACAATTGATGCTACAGTGAACTTTCCATTCTGGTCAGATGAAGGTAATGGTAAGCCATGTCTCCAAAAAGTTAACTGAGGTCTTCTGACAACCCTGGAAAAGACAGGCAAGGGCAGTGTTTCACCAGCATGTTTCTGCTTTGAGCTGAAACAGAAGACATTCCCAAATCCAGTTCAGATCAGGCTAATTGAACTGTTGTAACTCCCAGAATAAACAGCTGCCCCTGTTTATGCTGATTTAATTTAAGTTTGCTCGGCAGATGTTTCAAAACAGTGCAAGCACTCAGTGTAGATCCTTGCAGTGCAGCCAGGCTTTGCGCTGCCACATCAGAACCATGCTCGCACAAAGAATGTGGATTCGGAATGTCGGGCAGCAGGACCTGTCGGCCTTAATGTGCTGCTTCAGCACCCACCACCAAGTGTTTGAAAACCAGACACCAGAGATCTCCTGGGTGCAGCCACACCAGGTAGCCGAGCTGCCTTTACCTCCCCATAGCTGTGGGGATGGGGAAACTCAGTTAAGCATCTGTCACCTCTCTGCACTTACAGGATGGTGTTATTTTTTGACTGAAATTGTCATGAGATGTAGCAATCTATAGTTCCTACCACCACAGTTTTAAAAGTAGATCACCCATTCCAGTGCTGGCCCACACCTGGGTTTACTCACATCTCTGTGCTCTACCACAGAAGATAGAAACTGACTTCTCATGAAGAAAAGAAAAAAAGTAAAATGCATGATGTTTCACAAAATTCAGTTCAAGAAAAGAAGTGAAAGACAGCCATGCTTAATGAAAAAACTCTAAACTCATTTCAGATGAGATCAATAAATAGAAATCCATACCAAATGCAAAACAAAACAAAACCCAAAAAAAACCACAATGACATTTTAGAACAAAAAGTGGAAGTTCAACACACACTTCACACTTGAATGGGGTACAATGCAATTTCCAAATACACAGAGGTTGCATCCCCTACCCAAACCTTACAAGATATGAGACCCTCCTCTCTGCAAAGTTAACAGCATGACCTTCAACAATGCCTATACTATGAATGACTGTGAATGAAAATATAGGTTACCATATAGGTACATGGTAATACTTATCTAAAATTTGAAGTGAGGCAACTGCAGGGTTAAATCCAAGTAGACTAATCTACTTATTCTTTTCTCACATACTAATTTTTTTTCTTCTTCTTTTTTTTTTTTTTTTGCCCCCTAGGAGATTTTAACTTTTTAGAACTTGCTCTGATGAGTCGGCAAATAACTGTCCCAAGTTTTAGCGATCCACATCTAATTGGATGAATAGTAATGAAAAGCAATATAATTGCTGCAAGCTGCCTGTGTTGGACAGTGAAGAATCTGCCCAAAGAAATGGAAAACTGCAGTAGTCACTCCTTTTGCTGACAGCAAGAATTTTTCAGATGAAAAATGCTTTCTTTTTTGCTGTTCAATACCCCCAAAATGATCATAGCCTATTAATATAAAAGCAGAAAATGGCACCATTCAGGAATGCATGCTTGTTATATAAAGTGCCACAAATACACCATTAAAGTTAGACTGTGATTAAGCCTCATCAGTTTCAGAATAGATTTGGGTGTTCTTCTGAATGGACACCTAAACACACTGTAATCTTTGCAGAACAGGTCCGTCCTCAGAGGAGGTCTAAGCTGGCTTGAAAAGCACAACCTTCCTGCAAAGGAGCTGCTGCTTTCTGGCTCAGCCTGCACACGCTCTTGAATCGTTGCAGAAATGACCAGTGGATCTAGACTCATCCACCTGAGTCAAAATTCTCTATTAGATGCTAAACCACAGGCATTTGAGCTAGCCTAGCTTGTAGAGCTGTGACACCAGGAAGGAGCACGGCAGGCCAAACATCTCTGTGGTTAATGAGAATGGTGCTCTGATGCTCTCCACTGGTGAAGGGCCTGGAAATGACAGCGACACATGACAATAAAAGAGCTGCCTTTGATACATGATGCAGGGGAGGCTTAGATTTGCTATTGGGAAAAATTTATTCACAGAAAGGGTTATCAAGCACTGGAACAGGCCACCCAGGGATGTGATTGAGTCACCATCCCTGGAGGTGTTTGAAAGATGCATAGATGAGGTTCTTAGGGACATGGTTTAGTGCCAGAGTTAGGTTATGGTTGGACTCGATGATCTTGAGGGTTGCTTCCAACCAAAATGATTCTATGATTCTGTGATCATTAACTAGTTCCTCCATGCAAGGTGCTAGCATTTCACTTCCCTCCCAGGCACATTGCAAAGAAATTAAGGCAGCAAATGCTATTAATGCCTTGCATTCCCAGGCACCGCTGTCATCTATGGGAGGACAGGTAAATTCAGTGTCAAAGGCCTGGGCTTTTGCTGGCATCATCCAAAGCTCATCTGCCTCCCCATTGACTTGATTTGGACAAATGCAAAAAGCTGGCTCTGGCTCTTTGTGGGCCAGAGAGACTGCAGCTACCATGGTATGCTGTAGGAATTGTAGCTACTCTGTGCTTATCTTCTTCCCTGGGCATAGATGTGGCACCAAGAGAGACGGAAGGCACCAATTAATTGGCAAGACTGGTTTGATAAAATAAGTGATAAAATAATGGTACTAAAGACCATCACTAGCAGTACCAACACTTGCGACTAAAGTAAGCAAGGTCTTCTCAAATGATGATGGGTATGACAAGCCCAGTTTGGACTGGGAGGAAGCATCATCTGCTCCTGCTGATTAGCAGAGAAGGGGTTTAAAAGGCTTTTAATATCTTTTCTGTAGCTCCTTGTGAACAATGTTACTAATGTATTCAGATAAACAGAACATCTCTGAAATGCAATAAAAGCCCTGACTGTTGGCTTAGGGAGCTAGAGGGAAAATTCTCAACATGGGGAAACCCAGGTAAGAGTTACCTGCAGGTCTCTTACTGTCAACAAAACTGGTAGAGAGAAGAAAGAAAGAAAAAAAAAAGGTATCTGTCTTACAAGAATATCTTAAGAAATGCAACACAGTATTTTGTCAATGACAATTGATTAAAGACATTGTTCTGCCCTCCAGAGCACTTTGGCAGCTTTCCCAAAAGAGGTGTGATTTATTCTTTTTTCATCTTTAATGACTCTCAAGTCACGCAACAGGCAGTTCACATAATTTACTAAGCTATATTGCTGCTTTCCATGCCAGCAGCAAGCAGAAAAACACGGGCTTACCCTTGCACCATTTCTGTGCCTATCGATTATATCATTAGGTAAGCAAATTGGTTACCTCGCTTCAGACTCGGTGCTAAATTACAGTCACTAAGGTTTATCATCACCTTAATAGGGTATCGACTGCCATGAAAAGAATACATTGAAAATCCTTGTATCCCAAGAGACTTTGAAGGAGCATTCCTAGCACAGATACACTCTCAAGCATGACACACATTGTAATAAGTTGTAATTTATAGCAAGGTCAAAATTCAAGCCATTGTATGTGCTGCAAGCACTCATTTTAACAAATCAAATAGGCTACCCATCAAATACAGATTTCCCTAACAGTTAAATTGCCCTGTCAATGGACAACAAACTGGCCTTCCTGCAGACAGAAGGACTCAGGATATGTTAATGATGGCTGAGCTTCCTAGTGGACAGGGCAGATTTATGGGAGCCTCCCATGGCAGGGATGCTGATCTGGTCCTGCAGGTACAACTCCTGCATTTTAGCTCTGGCTCTGCCACTGCCTTTATGAGGACCTTGGGCTCTGCCCATCTCTGTCCTTGTGTTGAAAAGGAACTCATATTGCTTGCACCCACCTGCTAAACAGCCCTGATGAGGGGGAAAATTAGTCAAAGTGACTAAACCTCAGGAGACACAGAAGTAGCCTAACCCCTCGTCTGACTCTTCCTACTCACAGAGCATGTGCCTTGAGCAGGAACTACAGCCAGCAAATAACCTACTTCAGCCTGCAGTCAGACCCACTTTTTGCTTTATAGCACAGTTGTAATGAGAGTGTTCCCTTTCTAGGCAGGTCAGCTTAAAATCTTCTGAGACCCCCAGAAAGATATACTGAACCAGGGCCAACAGCACACCCTGACTTCAGCCGCAGGAAAAGCACATTCTCACCACCCTGCAAAATGCCCCAGCTTATATTAAAGGAGCAAAGTCATGAGGCAGGTGTGTTTAGGTCCTGACAGCAAAAGGATGGGCAGAGATGGCTTTTGTTGTGGTCAGGAAAGATACCAGGCACCTGAGAGATAAGGTCTCCATCCCACAGCAACCCATGTAAACAGACACCCAATTTCATCTGGGCCACTGAGGAGTGAAAAAGTAGATGCAGTCTTTTGGAAGGACCACTCTGTTAGTCACAGAAAATGTTCATTGATTTCCATTGGCTTTTAGATTAGGCCCTTAATTGCTCTTAATTTGGCTGGGAATTGCAGAGCAACTTAGCAGCAAGAAGGTTCCATTTTCTCCTGGCAAATACCTGAACTGCTAGGTCATTCTCCCAAGCACTGTGTTTGGGCTCAGCTCAGGTTTGGGTTCTGTTTTTTGGCTTTCTCCTGTATCTCACATTTATCAGTATTCCTTCTTCACACCCACTTACATTTTCTACGGGTTTTTACTAGAAAAGAGAGTTAGCCAGTAGGTTTTTCGTATTTCCCAGGAAGCGTCATTAACAGTATGTGACACTCCTGTCTGCCCCTGCCTGCAGCATCATGATTAAAATGCATTTTGGAAGACTGTGCAAGCAGATCGCATGACACAAACCCCAAAGTGAAAAGAGAACAAGACACCAGGAGAGAGGAGGAAACAGAGGAGGACTCTGCACAGCCACAGTGCCAAGGATGCAGGAAAACAGCCCCTTTGCCATTCACTGAGATCTCAGCTGTTGTTTTACCTAAGAGAGAAGTGGAGCTGTGCATTTCCCTTTGCAATGGAAAAAAAATGGTGGAGGACAAAGCACACAGAGTTCCCATCACATGAGAGGCCGTGGGCCCAAGGCAGGACGAAGAAATGTTGACACTTGGGAGGTTTTTCACTCCCTGTAGCTTCCCTCCAAGCTCTAAATAGACATAAGAAACCATCATTAGGAAGAGCCTTATCACACCCACATAACCCCCAAGTACCACCAGAACAGTTCATTGCAGGATAAATACATTCTTGGTGTACAGCTCTCTGAGCCACAGTAGCTGGATGATTTTACTTAGGTTTCTAATTAAATATGTTATATTAAGAAAGCTTATTGTCATTTCAGGCATTGAAATCAGTGAGAGATTCACTCCAGCACACACAAAAATCCAAGTAGTTCCAAGGAAAATAGGTAACTTAGAAGGACTGACCTACACCAGAGCAGTTAAAGAAGCTGGGGCATATTTATTCATGGAACATATGCTCCCTTAAGAACAGCCTGATGTTTACTGAACTGATGTCTAAATCGCTTTATCAATATTGGGTCTATTTAATAGGTATCTTTTATGATTTCTCTGGACCAGAAACATTAGACTTCCTTGCAGGGATCTATGGATATTCAGAAAACAATCCTGACACAGATCAGATGTACTCATTCCCTGACATTTTGATTTGAAAGGAAATTCAGTTTTTATGCTCCTCATTTTGTTTGCTTCCATATTCCCAAAAGTTGAACAGCTGAGTGTTTTCTCTGGCAGGACTTTCTCATCCCAGAGCAGAAAGAGCCTCCTGCACTCTGTTTAAAAATGAAAATGCAAACAAGCACACCTGCACAGACAATCTGTAAATACCAACTTCTCTAATGAAAATACACCAGGAGGGAGAAACTGTAAGGAGAACAGCATTGCTACCTGGGGACATGATTGTTCCTTGGGGTTCAGTAACACCTGTGCACCTGAGCATGTGGTTTTGTAAGGAAGCCATACAACTTGCACGTCCTTGCTGTACGAGAATCGATGCAAGGACAGATAACCTCTTAAATGGGTGCTGGCATAAGGAATTGACCCCTGCTGGGACATAAGCCGAGGCTTCCAGTGTCCATGAGCAGTCATTCTGCTACCCAAGATGTGAGTGGTTTCCTTGAGCAAGGTTTGCAGCAAGGCAGCTCCTTCCCCAGCTCAAACCATAGAACACAACATGCATGAACCCCACATCACTAACCCCAAACCAACAGCAGCTACTGTAAAAGCCCCCTAAATCCAGGCAATGAGAGGAACTTACTAACAGCTGCAAAGGAGAGGTTGAGGGGCTTGGACATGGGGTCTTGGCAACAGCACTGACAAGAGTGACATCTGCACTCTGGCTGGCCTGAGCTGTTCTTCTGAAGGGAACAGATCTCTTTACACTCTACTGTAGGATGCTATAGGATCCCACATGTAGGGCAGAGGAATGGTCCTCCAGCTGAGACTATAAAACCAGAAACTGCACACCCTGCACGTATGCTGAAGAGCTCACAGCATTTTTAACTCGAAATGCTTTTGCTGCAAGGGCCCTCAAAAAAATCACCGTGCACATATTTTTCAATAGCACCTTGGGAACCTGAGTTCCAGTTTCACAAAGTGACACCATTTGGCATCTAAACAATGCGGGTGCTTCAAAATACACCATGAATCTTTTTTTTTTTTTTTTTTTACTTTCTATTCTCAGAAGAAATAAAAATTACGGTAACATGTGGGTACCTGCACCTTGGTAACATGGGACAATGTGAGAGGGATGCAGAAGTCAACAGTACTTCTGAATAAATACCTGAGATGCCTGTGCTGAGAAAGTTCCTGTCTCAAAATTCACCTTGCCAAAAGGAAATAAACAATGAATAAGTTTGCCTAACATGACAATCAGATGGATTAAATGGAAATAGGTGAGAAATTCCCAAGAGACTTGAGGAAAGGTGTCAGCTTGGAAACAGGGAAAGTTATCAGCTTGGAAACAAGTTTGAAAGACACAAAAATTTGCAGAAGTGGGGAGAAAAGTGGTAACAGCAGCAGGCAAACCACAGTTCCACACTGACAGGCAGCTAGGAAGGATAGCTATAAGAGGGAGCTTGGGCACTTATAGGCATTAACATTGTGTAAGTATCTAGTCCCGTGGTTTATCTGTCATATTGCCAACACTGATACTGAATATATACTTCACTGATTGCTGGCCTATTAGATGCCCATAATGAATCAATGAAGCACTTTGATCCTGATTTGATTTAAACCATGAGAGTCAAACAGTTTTTCCCTGTGACACAGCAGAAATCTTCCTGACAGAAGGGGAGAACATAAGAGGGGGATCAGTCCTACAGGTTCAAATCCCAAATCCTTCATTCACCTCTGAAAACATGACTCGCCCAGCAGTAATGGTTGTCATCATCTGGAATGCAGAGCATCATTTTCAGTTCTTCAAAGAATGCTTTGAGATAAAAGATGCCGTAAAAAAATATATATTTAACACTTTGGCAGGTGTGAACGTTTCTTCTTATAAAGGATAATCAGAGATATACGTGGGATAACACATTACAACTTTATCTTATGAATCCAGAGGTCCTTTCCAGCCCCAACCATCCTGTGATTCTGTGTGAATCAAACCCAGCAGAGCTTAAGTGCTTATCCAGCAAGTCAGACAGAGTAAAACCAGAAACCACACAGATTTTTTTTTTTTAAACATTATATTTGATTCTATTTTAAACCCATTTTGTAAATTATTTTGTTAAGAGCTGAAAGAAGTCAGATTAGATATTTAAATTCAAGTGCCTTTTCAAATGGGAACACATAAACTCAGAGCTCAACATTTAAAGCCTACATAAACCTTAGCTGTTTCTGTACCTTCAAGCAGAACCATATTGCCATTTATGCTCCATTCAAGGCGAGACAGATGCAGTCCCAGACCCAAATATGCCTGGATAATGAAGACTGCTAAGAGCCAGACCTTCTCTGAACTTGCGCAATCAGCTGATTCACTAATAGAGACTACTTATCAGCCTCTTTTTCCCCCACAACAGCTTTATATATACAGATTAAAGGACACAATCCTGACATTATTATTCTTGTGAATTTGTGAGTATGGCTGATCTCAACTCTCACAGTTATGTGTTGAGATTTTTCTTTCCTTCAGTAAGTTTCTTATACCCACTGTTTTTTGTTCTGTTTTTCTGTTGTTGTTGTTGTTGTTGGGGGTTTGGGGGAGTGTCTTTTTTCTTTGGGGTTTTTTGTGGCTTTTATGGTTGGTTAGTTTTGGTGGGTTTTGTTTGTTTTTCCCTCCGCAGGGTATTTATAAAGCTAACATTGAAAAAAAGCCCAGGAAGAAATAAATTTGTACACATAGGCCAGTGTATCAACTGAGCATCAACCAAGATTTGAAATACGATGGAAGTCAGTAATATTTGGGGGTTTTTTCTATGTAGGAAACAAACTGCAAGAGAAACCTGGCTCAAAGCAGTGCTTGTAGCACAAGGACAGGAAGAGAGGTTAAGGAAGTAGAAAGGTTTGTCTCCTGAAGCTTCTCTGTGTTCTCCAGGGATTTAACCAGGCTCCAAGTAATGGACTGCAGCAAAATTTATTTATTCCCAAGATTCTTTATTAGGTTAAAGAAAACTGTATAATCCCTGAAGCTTCTCAGTCCTGAATGTACTTGGTAAAAAAAGTGTCTCTCCAAAAGGCTTCCATCCAAAATTTATTCCTTGTAAGCAACTCAGTGCTGCATGTAGTCTGTAAAGAGTGCTATCAAATCCACCTTTCAGTAGTCAACAAAAGAAGCAGACCACCTACCTGCTCACAGATGATGTATGCACACAGATGCTCAACAAATTTCAGGTTTTTTAATGCAAAATCTGCCATTTGTCACTGCAACCTCAGCCCTGTCACAGGGATTTGCCTGACACCTGACAGCTACTAATGAACTTCCAGGTGCTGCAGTGACCTACTTTTAAATAAAATCTGCACAGTGGCTCTTAGAAGCTCACCCTTGTCATTCTCTTAGCCTGAGCAGCCAGACCGGGTAGCAAGCACCTGTAGCACCAAAAAAACTATTTTCTTCATTGTTTCATAGAGTTCCAGCCACTTTTTCTTCAAGAAGTGCAAAGCAAATTGTGTTTCATATGTAGCTTTTTTCCTTAAGCTGTGTATGTGAACAGCTCTTGGCACTCTTTAAAGAGCATCAGCAGAACATCACTTCCCATTAAAAATTACGTTATAGACAGAAAATTTCTTTCAAAGCAAACTACTTACCAATTACTCAAATCAGCCCATTTAGTTTCCAGGCCACCAAATCAGTGCGATTATTCTTTTTTTCAGTACCCAAATGTCCCTTTACTTGTGCCAGTACTACACTGATATACCACTCACCTGCGCAAACACAGGCTTCTACCTCCAAAGCCAGCTTTTAATGCCCACCAAAGGATTTCTCAGTCAACCTCCTGTCCTGTTTGGAAACACCAAGACCCAAATGTTGTGCATTTTACCAAGAAACGGCCAGCAGTGCTAAGAAGACAGACAAGATGCTGTAGGACTTGCACCAGGGGAGGCAAAGGAGTGCTAGCCAAGAACAAACGCTCCTGCCACCTCGACACCCACCTCTGGCATGGAAAGCAGGTCACCCCAAAGGCCACTGTCTGCAGGATTTGGTCCTTCAGGCACTGACAGCACAAGTAAGGCTCCGACTCCCACCTACAGCTGAGAATAGATATTTAAAACACTTAACCTCCATTTTATTCGTTATTGTTTATAGAATTTTGTCTCCCCTTACTTACAGCTTACTTTTATGACAAGCATTTTTACAAGAACAAGGACTATCCGTGAGGAGTCCATAAAGTGTTACAGCTCATGGTTCACCTAAGGTCACAACTCTCTGCCTCTGACTTGATCACTCCCACAGCAGTCCCGTGCAGGGTCTCCACCAGAAATGCTGATGGTTCGGGGCCTTGGGTCCTGCTTTTGGGCACATGCTACAACTAGTAACAGTGCATAAGGCAGAGAAACATGGAAAGAGCAAGCAGTATATGCAGAACTGTTTACAACCTGAACTAGTTTCAACTTCCATGGAGCCAGCAGCACTGTTGTTTTGGTAGTTCAAGTTTCTGAGAATAGGATAAATACTTAAACTTAAATTTTTAAGTTGCAGCAGAACAGTACATCCAGTTTCAAGAACTGGAAAGTCTCGACCTACTAGAAGAAGGAGAGGGTCTACTAGATCCCAACCTATTTCCTTTTCAAGCATGATCATTTTAATCCATTTGATTTAAAATCTACAAATTCTAATTATATATGTTACTAAAAGGTATTGTCTATGAAAAAAATATCAGAGGTATGCACAAAACATATCCCATCTCACTCTGGTAGCATTTCAAGTATCCAAATAATTTAAAAAAAAAAAAAAAAAAAAAAAAAGGTGAGTGTCTCCCTCCTAGTTGGACTTTTTATGAGCAAATTCAGCTCACCTGAGCTTTGGAAGAAGACAGGGAGACATCTTGTGATAGAACAATGTACTGCAAGCACACATACCCCGCGACCTCCTTGTTATCTTCCTTCATCTTTTCCCTCAACCCATACTAATGGGCTCTTCAGTGAACACAACCGCTTCCTCATCCCCATCCACTTCATCTCAACCACCAGCATCGTGATGGGAAGAATACATCCAGGTCCAGTGCTGATGGGGATGCACAGGTCCTCCACATCTTCAGGAGACCTGGAAGGGTTTAGACCTCGACTAATGTTTTGTGCTCAAATAACAGATGGAAACACCTTCAGAGGACCTGCTCCTCCCTGTCCTGCCCATTCGGTAGGACAGCCCTAAGGGAGGATCAGTCTAGCCCAAGAAGGAGAATGAATTTTCATCCATCATGAAAATTTCCATTTATTTCAACAGACTTCAAATCAGATCCATATACATTTTCAAAGTGCTTTACAAGCACTTGAAAGTTTAACTTTTATATTTTGGGGGCTCTAAAAGAATGAAGAATGTAAGAATATAAGCAAGTCAGAGCCAGTGGAGGAAAACAAAACTGTTGTGACAAGCAATAGACACCAAAAAAGCCAAAGATGATGAATGGAAACTTATCATATTTTCTCTAAAATAAGAAGCATTTCTGCATCTTATGGAGCTTTGGCTTCACTTATTTGGTTGCAAAGCTGACAGTCTAAAAGTGGTTGACACAGAGTGCAAGTGTATCTGTAAATCTAGTTTCCATGAGGGATCTCTATACAGGCACCCTTAGTAAATAAGATGCTACAATAGCATCAAGTGAGTTGTCTGCTTATCGGTTCTCAAGAAGCTCATGTATCCCGACTCAACTCTAAGAACAGCTTCGTTGTCATCACAGCCTCGTTCATCAGAAAGCTTTTTATACAATGCAAGACTAACTCAACAAGCCTTGCAAATAAAAAAGCAATTCACCAACCTCAGTGATGGCCCTTTCTTCCACAGGCTTAAACCCCAGGTTCAGGTGTGCACCCCCTGCAGTGAGTGTGGGACAGGGACCTGCACTCAGTGTCTCAGTCCTGCCTCAATGCAGCCACAAGTGGCAGCAGCAGTGAGGAGGCTTAAATCCATGACTTGAGAGATCAAGTCTCAAAACTTGGGCTAAAAAAAACTCAGCGGAATGCCCAGCATGGCCCAGAGAATCAGGAATCAGAGTTGGCTGCAATCATACTCACAATTGCAAGGGAAATATGACTAGCTGAGGCTCCCCAAGTACAGCCTGAAAATAAAGGAATAAATAAATTTGCTGTCAGACACTGGCTGTTTGTTCATTAAGAGGAGTGATGAGGCATTAAAGGATGACTCTGCACACAGACACTCCAGCATTTCTCTCTGGTGTCTGTTCATTTTTAATATAACCCATAAATATGATGGTACCACCAGTGGCTAACATCTTCTGTATCGGGACAGCTGCTCCCAGGCAGTAATTTGGAAAGGCCAGCACTGTCACAGCACCTACACCATGCCCAAAATGAATGCTAGTTACCACATACTGGGCTGCTGTCTCCTACCGCAGGGACCAGCACATCAAAGGTCTTTTCTCTGCCAGATGCCTCATCTCCTCATGCTGATGCTGAAGGCTGTGGGGGCAAGCCAAGCACAGGAATTTGGAGAGACAGAGTGTAATCAAAATCAAGCATTATCTCCTAGTGAAAGGAAGACATCAGAAAGAAAAGTGAGCTGAGGGCTGAGGGAAGGGGGATGCCCTGTCTGGCTAGGACTGCTGAGATCCCAAGCCCTCTTCTGAGACCCTGCCTGGGGATAAAAACTTCCTTTCAGCTGCCTCCCTGCCTACCCCAGCAGCCTCATTTGCTCAGAAAAGGCTGGTCCAGGACCACAATGTCCACGTTCTGCAGTGCAGGTCATCCTTAGCACAGTGCAGGGGCAAAGCTCCTCGGCTCTGACTCAGAGGGAAGAAAACAGCCCACAGAGCTTAGTAAGATACAGAACAAAATAACACATTTTATCTTCAGCATCTCCATCCACCCTCAGTCTATTTATCACTCAGACACACTACTTCCAGGACCACTCCCTGTTCACCTCTCTCTGGATCCTCCTTTGTATCTGATGGTACCAGACGGTACCCTGCTGACAAGTCTTCTGCTCATCTTGGCTACAGGCACAAGTCTTCATGTTTATCTCCAAAACAGACATGCTGAATGGGAGGTGAGGGTAAAACAGTGGCCAAACCATCCAAGCCTTCAAACTGTAAAAAAAATAAGGTGTCATTAACTGACGAAGAGTGTTTGCTACAGGCACAGTTTACACCAGTGAAACCATGTCAGGAAAAAATGGGGTGTAGGGTATCTCAACAGGGAAATCTCGAGGCATGTTGATGGGAGAAGGAGAGAACACTGCCTTCGCAACCACATTCAGGATTTTGGCCTTGCTGCTACAGAGGCAGCCAAGGAGTCTAACTGGGATCTGACACATGCTGCTGGGAGGCCTAGGACATCCCTGCTGGGACCTCCCCACCGAGACGGGTGCTGGGCAAGCTCCCCCAGGGCAGCCTGTTGGGACCAGCAACACAAGAGAGGCTTCCCAGGGAAGCAGGTGGAGGGAAGATGTCTCCTTAGCATTTTTCCATGGGGAGATTCAGAACAAAAATATGAAATTTGCACACTCACTGACTGCTTTCAGCTGTGGCACATGTCCCAAAAGTGGCACTGGTGCACCTGGTACTCTCTCACACAGAAGCACAGGCATTATCAGAGTCATCCTCTGGGCCACACTCCCTGCTGAGGGGATGTCAAGAAGATCCCCATTTTAAAAACAGGTATTTCCCCTCTGGAGGGGCTGGAAGAAGATGTCTATATTTAAACAACTTTTTCTGGACTCATTTCAAATTCAGGGGACTTCTGCACATCCTGGAGAGAACCAGCTGTTCGAGACAAAGTTCATTTGCAAATTCATGCTGCAGCCACACCAAAACCTTAATATGAAGCTAATTTGTGTGTTGAGAGTACCACCCTGCAGTGCCCGAGTCTCCCCATTTCTGCGCCAAGAGCACCACCCTGTGGTCTCCCTGGCCACGGCTCTCTCAGAAACCCTAATAAAACTGAAATACTTGAAGGGGAAGGGAAAATCAGAAGCCTAGTTTTGTGCAAAGAGATGTATGGATAAGCTGAGCAAAATCCCTCTGTGTTTATAAAATCCAACCAGTAAAAGAGCAATGAACAAACCCCTGTATTTTAGATGTCTTACGGAAGAGGGAAGAGTAACAGGGTGGCTTTTGCTGGGACTGGCTGGATGTGCAGTGCTGCAGAAGCTTTGGGAGAGCAACCTCCAGTCCCACTCACGGCAAGCATTTGCCTCTTCCTCCTTCATCACCTCACCTCCTAGAAAAGCAACACTTCTGCTCATGGGGGACAAGTACCACCATCCCAAAGGTGCTTCATCCACAGCAGCGTGCTCCTGCTCCACACATAGCTCCCCAGACCACCAGCAAGCCAAGGCAGGCCTGGCACTGCCGGCTTGAGCAGCAATGGGCACCCACCTCCCTATTCCTACCTTCCTTCCACTATCACACATGGAGTTTCACAGGCTTACTGCATGTTTTTCTGAAGCTTTGAAGGTCCTGAGCCTAAAACTCAGCATTTAGCTCATGCTCATCAGCAGTTTTTAGTATACAGCTCTCAAGCTTTGGCTGGAGTTGTGCACTCTTTGGGCTCCCTGGGACATGCTCACCAGAGAAGACCTTCTTGGGCACGATGGGGTTTCTGTGTGTATCCTCCAGCTGCCTGAAGCAGGAACATGTTAAATAATTCAGTCCTGGCAAGGGAGACAACCCTGTGGGAAATAATTTATACAAGTGTTATTGGCTGTTAATGGAAATCTTCAAGAAGAAAAAGTACACTTCTATTAACATGAAAAAGGAGAGTGTCCATCTAACAAATAACTGCTAGTAGACATGCTGCGAGACCCACATGCAAAGGATGAGAAAGCTCCAGTGCTTTTAGTACTGTGCTCTGCAGAGTTTCTATGAGTCAAATGAATCTGAGGCAGGTTGAAACAGGTGCAAAAAAGCCACATTCTGCCTGGTATGAGAGACCTTATCAAGCAGGCAAGTGGACTCAGCAGCTACCTGAAGTACTAATAAATAAAAAGACCTCACACCAGTATGAGCACAAAAAAAAAGGAAAGGGTTGTGCAGGGCTAATTTGGGAGCAAGCAACCTGCAGCGAACACCTGTGAGCTCAGCCTAGTGGTACAGCACTAGCTGACATCCAAGTTTGGGTCACCCAACAAACCTATAGCTCACCAGGTCACAGGAAGTGTAGGAACAGCATTTAGTCAGCTGCTGCAGTCCTTCACCTCTCTTTATTTTCCTGTCCTTTCCACTTTCGTTTTCCTTGCAAGTTTAGAAAGAACGATTTCTATTGTCTACAGTCAGACCTGGTGCTGGGTCGTGCAGCCTTAGATGTGACAAACACTACAAATGTGTGATAAATACATCCAGCATGTACTTGTCCTGTTTATCTTCCGGATGTCACTTTGCCTAAATACAGCCACATCATGAGAGGTGGGGTGTTTTTTTTCTAAAATATTAGAAGTGCTTTAGTAAAGCTAGAATTACCTAAAAGGCTCTTCACTTCAAGAGACACTTCAAGACACTGCAGCACTGTAAACCTTCATCATTTAAGTTAATAGAAAAATCCTCTCAAGTGTTTTGTACTGTGAGCAGTACAGTTCCTGGGACAAGTCAGCATCATTAGAAAAAATGAGGTAAGTATAAACACATACAATCATTAGAGACAACATGCATGTGTAAGCATGTGTTGTCAATGTAGTGTCAAGCTTTAGTTTCCTAAAATCGAAGGGCCCAGTTTTATAGGGAAACACTGAAAAGGTAAGCCCACACTAATTTGAATCTTAGAGTAATATTACCTGACGACATGCTTTTTCCAGGCGTTTGCAGCCATTTAATGAACATCATCATAGAAATTTTACCAGAATATAAAGAAAAAAAAAATACTCAAAATGTTCCGTCACATGCCTAAAGCTCTTTAGGGATTTTATTCAGATGTTTCTGCTTTAAACTACCATTCCTTTGTTTATAAGAAATGGGTGATCACATAAGCAGCATTTGCTTCTAAAACACAGTAACATTATTGGATTTTACTTGGACATAAACATTCGTGATGTCACAATACGCAAAGCAACATTTTCAACAGGTTAATACAGTTCCCTGAGCCATATTGTTTCCTAAACATAGTTTTTCATATTGTCATTTTTCCTCCTCTCAAATTCATTTCATGCTGTAACACCTGTCAGCTTGAATCTACAGCCATATACATTTTTCAAAGCCAAGTTTGCAGATTCTAGCAAAGGATACAGGCAATAAAATGGTTTCTCTGCAGCAACTGCAAAAATGTTACTTGCTGCTCACTTTCACTGCGAATTTCCACAAAGATTGCTTTCAGTAGTGAAATTTTGAAGAAAGGTGTTGGATTTTTTTTGTTGTTTGTAAGCTGCTATTTACACCCTGCTCATGCCTCCTGTAGCACAAGAGTCCACCCTGGGTGCTGACACACAGAAGGTATTTTAAATAGTCTTTGTAGAACTCCTTCTTCTTCAAGTTCATAGTACTGGTCTAAGTAAAGTACTTCAAATCTTCATATGAAGTGCTCAATTCTCAGAAATACTTCTCCGGCAGCAATGTCACAAGCTTTAAAGTTTATATGTGCTGCAGCCACATCTGAAGTAATGAGACTAGTGCAAAGGGGGAGGCAAGACCCAAACTGGAAAGTGCTTGTAGCTTACAGACAGCACCAAAATGAGGTGTAGGCAGTGAAGTAAGATGAAACATGCACTTAAGCATAGATACCGATCCCACTGTAGGCTTGATCAGCTCCAGCCCATGTTAAAACCTGAGAAAATGTCAGTAAGTCTACTGGAGAACAGACCTCACGATGTCAAAACTTTTTCCTATCTCCCAGGTATTTACCAGATGAAGGCATGAGCCAGCCCCATCACATCTCTAGAGAGGTGAGTGTGGAGAGAACAGCCTTCAGGTGGAGAAAGAGAAAGGGAATAACCTGTTGTCCAAAGCCATTCTGTCCATGAGCAGAAGCAGTGAACTAAGGATTTGGCAAGAGAGATATTAGGAAACACTTTCTGACAGTAAGAAGAGCAAAATAATATTACAGATTGCCTGAAAAGCATATGAGATCTTTTTCTTCAAGCTTTTGAAGAACAGACTAGACAATGTCCATCAGAAATGCCACAGGCATCTTACCTTGGAAGAACACGGAGTAGTGACCTCCTGAAATGCCTTTTAGTCCTCTGGAGAGTCACAAAAAATATATAAGGGAGACCACAGCAGATCAGCAAGCTCGTATACTCAACTCTGGCAAGAGCACACCTTGAACACTGTGTTCAGTTTTGTGCTACTCATTATAAGACACTGAGGTGCTGGAGAGAGCTCAGAGAAGGGCAATGAAGCTGGTGAGGGGCCTGGAGCACAAATCTGATGAGAAGCAGCTGAGGGAACTGGGGCTGTTTAGCCTGGAGAAAAGGAGGCTGAGGGGAGACCTAATCACTGTCCACAACTACCTGAAAGGAGGTTGTAGCATGGAGGGTGTTGGTCTCTTCTCCCAAGTAGCAAGCTACAGGACAAGAGAATATGGCCTCAAGTTGCATCAGGGGAGGTTTAAATTGGATGTCAGGTCTCTAATTTGAAACTTTTTTCCTCTTCTCCACACATTTCAGTAGACAGCCTGGACCCACAGCACACGGCTTCACAGCTCATGGTGCTGCCTTGCGTGAACGTGCAGTGTACAGCCTGGGCTGTCCCAGGCAGAAGACATTCTTCTTTTGAGTACCATGTATTGGCACTTCAGCTACCATTCAACACTACAGTCAGAAATGTCTGTGTTGGTGCCCAACAGCCGCAAGCAGGTTACATGTTGGCCTCCTGCAAGATATGTAGGGAAGGTATCATTCTCCAGCAAAACAAAAGTGCAGATGAGAGTCTGAACCTGTGCTCATGCACAGAGCAGCCTCCCTCAGTCCCTTGATGCACTCCTTGCTATTGCAAGAGTAGTTGTGTTTCTCCTGTTGAAACAAACCCAGTTACAGACACTTACTTTTTAAGTCACAGAATCGACTGGGTTGGAAAAGACCTCAGAGATCATCGAGTCCAACCTAGTCTGTTTACTAGATCATGGCACTAAGTGCCATGTCCAACCTCACTTTAAAAACCTCCAGGGATGGTGAGTCCACCACCTCCCTGGGCAGGCCGTTCCAATGCCTGACCACTCTCTCTGTAAAGAATTTCTTTCTAATATCCAGCCTAAATTTCCAAGTCCAGCCTAAAGTCCAAGTTAATTCAACTCTCTTTGAAGATATCTTGCAGCTATGACAAAATAGCTCCTGTTTTTGTGACTGTTTTTAAATTCACCACTGACAGCCACCCTTGCCTTTCGCTGACTGAGGATTTCCTTTTGCGCTGTTTATCCCCACTGCATAATTCCCTTCCCCAGGCTAACCTTTTTTAAACTGAACTTACTTGGGGAATCTACTGAATTTGACATTTAAGTCAATTAGTCTGATTGACAGCAGGATTACATCTAGCATATTCTTAATTGCGAATGCAAACACTCAGCTGGAATAAATACCTGCCTCATAAGGACTTGCTGAGGCTTAATTAGTTAATGTTTGTGAAGAGCTTTGAACACATGAAGCACTGCACAAGTACCAGGTGCTATTTTCACCATTGCTAGTAGCGGAGGCTTCAAAGTTGGACACAGCAAAGGTGAGATGGAAGGATTTCAAGGACAGAAGGTGACCCTGGCCCAAGGCTGCTGAGTGCCACAGCTGCAGGAGTGAGAGGACAGAGTGACGTCAGGCAGGGCTTTGCTCTAACATAACTTTGGTGCTGTTCTGAGCTCATGAAGCTTCTCTCATCCATCAGCAGGATGGCAGCAGCCCCTGGCCTCCAGATCTCCGCACCAGCCCTTTTCCTTGTGCTGGAGGCAGCCTGGGATCGGGTGGCAGGGCAGGAGTGGATCCTGGATCCCAGCTGTACTGCACTCCATGCTCCAGCCAGGACAGAGGAATGCATGCCCAGGAACATAAAAAGCATTTTTCCATATGTTGCTTAAATTAAGAGAAATCTAGGCAACAGAAGGAATGATAGGAGGAAGATTTCAAACTGATACTTACTTGTCTATGGAAGACCAGTTTATATAAGCACAGCAAATTTACTGTATTCTCAAGCAGACTGAATACTACCCCAAATCTGGATCCTTGGAGAAAAGCAAGCAGTCAACTCCAGAAACTTCACTTTCACAAAGGACCACAACCCAAAAGTCCCAAGCCCAAAGAATAACATACCACTGTCCCTCTTTCACCCTACAGCAAAAACTTGCAGTAATAGAGATATAGGAAATACACCTATAATGCCAGTCAGAACAGAGATGGCAGATTTAACGGGGTTTCAGTTCAGCTATTGCACAGAGTAGCTAAACAAATCTTCAATAAAGAAGGGTCCCAGAATAAAAAAGTCAGAGTGTCCATGTCCCAGAGGAAACAGAGTCTCTGCTGTACTGCCAAGTTTCAATCACGAGTATCTTGGGCACACACTTTTAAATATTAGGTGACTAAAGATACAAGCAAGGACCAAATTCCCATTGTTCATTTTAAGGCAGTCAAGCACTATGCAACATGAACTGCTAGTATCTTTCATGCACCTTCAGATGCCTAAATGTTTTCAAAAATTTTTGCTCAGTTCCTGTGCTTGCCCCATTTCTAAGGGCAGCATGTTCTCAAGAAAAACATATTAATATGTGAAGATTTCACCATCTTTCAGTAATGGGAGTCATTAGACTGTCATTACAGGTAGATGACAGTAGGACAGATGATAGGTCATAGAAAATAAGTAGGTGAGGTCTAGGATCAATGAAACGTAATAGCATACATGAAAGTGAAGAAGTTGACTTTGGCAGACAAATGGAGGGAAACATACAAGTACTGCTTTATCTTTAGACAGTGAAAACCGTACCACTGGAGAGAGTTACTACTTAGTTTGACAGTCACAGGCAGTCACTAAAAGCCTGGACTTAACATTCTGGAACTCCTAACAAACTTAGTGAAAGTTTGATGCACAAAGCTGGTAACATTGGCTTCCAAGGATGCTCAAAATACTTCATAGGACTCTTCGATCTCTAAGGAGTTAGCACAACCTTACACGGACCCCAACGATCCTGCGTTGACCACTTTTTTTCACTACTGTTGTTTAAAGCCTTGACTAATTTTAAATGCTGACCCAGTAATAAATAATTTGGGGGGAAAAAAAAAAAAGGCAACTCTATGAGGCACATGTCACTAGGAAATGAAATATTGTCGGCCCAATTCTATGTTTGGATCTTGGTGCCTCAGAAGTCAGAGAAGTCTTACAGTTAGGGCAAGAAAATATGAGACAGTGCTTAAAAACTGCAACCAACTACAGAATAGCCAAGTCTGTGGTTAAAGATGACAGAGAGTCAAAGTCTCTGGTTTCTAAAGAGAGAAAAACTTTGGAATAGTCAATGCCAGATAGTAATTAAATAACCCTGAAATAACTAGAACTCAGTCAGGATCCATAGTTGTGAGACAGGGATCAACCAACACCTTTAATAGGCATGAAAGGCTTCATATTTGGCTGATTTGCGAAAGCTTCCAGAAAACAAACTGGTTCTTTCCTTCTGTTGCCTTACACCTAGCAAATCCTCTGTAAGTGCATCTTATTATTGAGGTCTGCAATATGAATTAATATCATATTTTGCACTTGGATTTTGGGGGTATTTTTGTTTTTCTTGGTGGTGCATTCTGACTTTCTTCCTTGTTAGTATGTAAAGAATTAGGGACACTATAGCTTGTTTTATTTTCGGTGGAGTATAAGTTCATATGAAAGTATAATCACAAAGATTTAAAGAAGCCCAATTTTCTTCCTCCTGACAAATCAGAAAGAACTTTCTTTCTGTGAGACTTTAACCTTCCCCAGCCTTGAGCTTCTTCACATTTCCTATAGACAAAGGAACCAATCAAGAAACTAAAGCCTAAGGGGAAGATGACTCCAGAATCCAAGGAGACAGTAATTATTAGAAAAAAAGAAAGAAAAGGGGGAAGGGAAAAGAGCAAAGGGAGGAGAAGAGGCAAAAACCCTGAGAAGCACCTGGAAGCTTTTTCAGCCTCCAACCTGGAGGAGGGACTAATGCCGCATGTTTATTAGCAATATCAGGAAACCTGTCCCTCAGCACTGCCACAGCGGTATCTGTACTTACAGATGCAATGCAGTAACAGCACAGTCCATGTTTAGCCTGTCTGGGACCCAGAGAACTTGGAAAAAATATAACTACTTTTATATTCATTGCAAGCAAATTCTCAACCTTCTGCGCTATGAATAAGGCTGTAGGCAGGTTCTTAAAGCTGAAAAAGGAAACTCATAACACAGTCCCCAAGCTGTCAGATTCATTGCTGATAAAAGTATCCTTTTTGTCACTTCAAGCTTTATTCCTAAATGACTATATTAAAAATAATTACAAAATATAATATTGCAAGTCAGAAGCTATTTTTACACAGTTTCCTATTCAAAAGAGACTTAAATTAACATAGGAGAATTTATTACTATTAGTCAAACACTACATAATGCATTTAAAATAGGAGGTTACACATACCCTTAACTCAGGAAAGCACTTAAATCCATTCTTGTTTTTAGGAAGATGTAAAGTTTTCCTGACTCAGGGCTTCTAAAGCAGAGGTATCACATATCATATAAATACTACTTGGGCATACAGTAAAAATTTGACCGTTTTGTTCCACAAATTCTTGAACACCACAGCAAGTCTTATTCCAGTATGTATTAAAAATAAACCAGCTTAATTGAAAGTGCAATTCTCCTTTAAGAGCCGAGTTGTCTCTACTTTCATACATCATTCTTGCAGCAAAACTGTCACAAGTTGAAACAGAAACATAATGACAGTACCCCACACTTTTTGGTAATTCATAAAGTTCACATGAAATATTAGCACTCACCAAAAATAAGATTCTGGTTCATACAGTTATGAAAATGTTCTACTGGTTTTGAAATGCTCCAGACGTTTCTCATGAAATACACAGAGCAGCAGCTCTGCAATTGTAAAACACCCTCTTCATTTCTACAAGCTATGAATTCAATGCTAATACCACAGATATTTTAACGTCAATATTATTTGCTAGCACATGGAACCTGTGGACAAAGCATTATAAAATGGACAACCCAAGCGCTTTTTGGATTTTATTAGTTAACCAAAAATTCTGAGGTTCAAAAGCTGTTCTAGGTCATGGCCCTTCTCAGGACCGTATTTTTTCCCAGCAGGATTTCTTTAAAACTGCATCCAATCAAATTACAAAAAACTAATGCAATGAAGCATCTGACACTTCCCCTGGGAGATCCTTCCACAGCCAACATGTTGTTGTTTTTCCCCACATTGACTTTTAATGTAATTTCATCCCGTTGCTCATTCTCATGGAAGCAAGGAGAAAGAGCCCCCAGGGAAGGCAACAGGGAGAAAAAAAATTATAAACTACATTGAAAAAGTGTATAAAAGCAATTCAGCTATGAAATGTGTTGATGAAAGGGGAACCATGAAGGTAACGGTTAACTTAAGTCACAAAAGCAGCTTCCCAGCTTTCTCTTCTCCATCAGCATGGAAGAGTCACAAGTGTCATGGATGTCTCCTAAGAAAAAAATAAGTATGCAAAAGCACTTGGGTTATCATTCCATAAATCTACCTTTGGGGAAAGAACCAAAGTTCCCTTAGAACTGCTTAACTTCCTATGTCCCACAGTAGGATAAAAAGCACTTTGAAAGTTATTATTACAGTCTCAGAAAGGTATGAGCCATGATACCTTCCCTCTTCTCATAAACAAATGAAGCTCCCATACTACACAGTACCACCATCATTTAACAGAAACATTGTACAGTCTATTGCCCCGTCCCTGAGAACATCCAATGAAAGTTGTTGGCAAGGAAGATATTATAAAACATCTGATTTAGTCGATAAGGATTTTTCTTCCCTCACAACTTAGTAAGTAGTATCTTGCTGCTTATTTAACATATCCTACAGCTAAAGAATGTATTTACCACTTTTAATTTCTTCACCATCTCCATTGCTAGCAGGAATTGGTGAAAAGACAATTTAGAGATTTAGTGCAGGATGTGTACACAGACAGCTATTTTGAATACATTATAAACACAAATTATAAACAGAACTCCTGGAAAATATGACACAAAAAGAGACAAGAGAAGAGTCATCTCTAGTGTCAGCCACAGAAGCAAATATTTGTCATCTAAAACAGATATACATTTGGTAATGTAAAAGCCCAAATCAGTAAAGAAAAATAATATATATCCTCCAGGAAATACCTAGTCCCCACTGCTGTCAGAGAGACTCCCACCACACAACATCAGAGGGAGGTGGATGCAAATTTGATCTCTGTCCTTCTTCAGAATCTCAGAATAACAAAAAAAAAAAAAATTAAAAAAAGGCATGGTTATACACTAAGGGCCTAATTAATTTAGAAAACTTAAATAATTTGTTAATCAATAATACGAAGACTAAATGAGCTTGAAGAGATTTCACGTGTCCTCATCTGTAACTTCCTTTCGGCGCTGGGCCCGGAAATGGCGCTCAATGTTTATTGTCACTTCCCTCTGCAAATTCCTGCTGTTCGTTTTTCCAGCTGTTCTGATCCAAGGGTGCTGAAGTACTTGCCGTGCCGTGTAGCGCTTCTGGGGATCCACTATCAACAGCCTGGTTATGAGGTCTTTTGCTGCTATTATGACAGAAAGAAAAGGAAAGTGATGAAAAGAACAGTGGCGTGATGATGCTGACATTTATATCTACATAAAACATCCTTCTTTTTTTCTTATTAGTTTTACCATAATGACTTTTGTGACTATCCCCAGGAGCTATTCTAACAACTGGATTTAGAACTAGCAACAGGATATGTTAAATCTCCAGCATGTCTTTTACTGATATCATTCCCCCCTTCAGAAAGAGAGTGAGAAGGTGAAGGGAATTTAATCTTGAAAGCACACTGAAGGCATAAGGCTAGGTGCTCAAATTCATGGGAATTAGCATTGAGTATGCTGTCCCTCAAGGAGAATAAAAGTCACAGAAGGCTTGTAAGCATGGTTTTTTTAAAGGCTGTACAGGAAAGGAGGGGTTTTAGGGTTTTTGAGTGCACAACAGACACTGTACTAGCCTGTGAGAAGGAAAAAACTAATACATGCAGACCCCATTGATCTCAACAGAAAATCCACACTGCATTCTGCAGAGCAAGGATTTCATTCTCAGCTTCTGACATTTTTGTGTACATATTCACAATCTAACAAAACCCTGGAGGTTATTTGGGTACCTTCTTCTACAGAGACGATTCATATAAGCAAGGTGAGGAAAATCCTTGCTCTTGCCTCAGAAAGGGAGCAATCAATTGAATTAATCAGACCTAATATTCAGATTCACAGCCATCAATACTACTAGAGGACTAAATTTACATTTAAAGCAAACACAGAACTACACAAAAAAGACCTGTAAGACACACTCAAGTTCATTGAGCTCACTGTCCTGAACACAAGGGAGTTCTTCCCACTCCAGTCAGTCACTTCTCAGATCTGCTGTACATGCTGAATCTTACCTGCAGAAATATTGTCCCAGTATGGGGAAAGGAACTCATAGTGACCCAGCTGTATGATCTGAAACAGCTCTTCTTGATCACGATCCTGACTGCGAAAAGGGGGAAACCCACAGAGCAGAATGTAAAGGATCACACCAGCTGCCCACATATCTACTTCAAGCCCATAGCCTAAGGAAGAAAAGACAAACCAAAGTCCTGTTTTAGAAAGAAAACTCACAACTGGTAGGGAACTGTTTGTTTTTCATTCTGTTTTCCAAGAAACAGAAGCTCTGCTCAGTTTCTCAAGCAGATGAAGTCAGTAGAAGAATAAGTGGCTGGTACACAGAGCTGAGCTGCTCTGCCTGTTAATAACACAAAAGCTCTCACAAAGTGCCTCTCTTCTTCATGTTTCACAAACACTGGCTCACAGGGCCACTGTCAACTGCAGATTAATTGAGAAAACACAGAATATATTTCTAAAATAGTCCTCCCTAGATTCCCTTCAAAAAAGTACTAAGAATGTGCCAAGTTTCCTTTGAAATTGGGTATAATTGGAGATGTGCAACCCAGCTCCACAGAACAAAACACAGAAATAGCTTTGCTTGAGTCACCAACAAAATTAATTCCTTTCCAGTTTTGAACCTTTTCGGATATGAAATCTCCAAAATGCCTTCTCATGTGAAACATGTTTTAGCTCATTACATAAGTTTAACATACATGTTCACGATGTTTTTGC
This sequence comes from Nesoenas mayeri, assembly GCF_963082525.1. NCBI lineage: Eukaryota > Metazoa > Chordata > Aves > Columbiformes > Columbidae > Nesoenas > Nesoenas mayeri. The sequence goes on from NC_137543.1 coordinate 113,269,872, forward strand.
ATCACTACAGGCCATGGGAAGTTGTTTGGGTTACAGTCATGAAATGGAGCTGACTACCCTCAGGTTGCAACATGAACTTTTGCCCATTTACCCACTTCAGCAATTACTATCTATGATATTTTATGGCTTGTCTGCTTGGAAATCAGTGTTATATTACCATAGACATTAATAATGCAAACATGACTGATGTTGTGTCTGTCAAAAGCTGAAAGGTTTAGTTTCCTGTCACAGATTACACTGCTAGCCAGTACCCTACCCTGCAAAGACATATCAGTAGGTTGAAACATTCTGGAATATTTCCATTATTAGAAAGTTCAGAGTAATTGTACGATTTATGACAAATTATAAATATATACACTCACCCTTCTCAGCAAGTATTTCAGGGGCAACATACGTTGGTGTTCCACACACAGTAAATATGGGTTTTGTAACCTGCTTTGCAAGGCCAAAATCTGCTAGTTTCAATGTAGTAGTTTTATCTGCATTATGCTGCACCTATACCAAATGAAAGATACATATATTTAGTCCACATGCATTTTAAGACAGAAAAGGATAAAGGAAGAAGTTACTAATAAACAGAAAGAAGTTGTAATAATAGTGCCTTCAAGTAAAGCAACATGAAATGGAAACAGTATTCAGAAAGTGGGTTTTTTCCCTCCATATACTAAGCAATAATGGAAGAAGAAAACTTCACTCTACAAACTCTGGCACACTGTAATGTCTAAGAAATTAAAAGAAGACAAAAAAATAACCAAGAGTCAGTTAAGCATTACTATTTCCTCTCGGGGAAGTAAACTCCTCCTTTCCCGTGGGAAAGCAAAGAAGAATGCTGTGGGTGTCGTTATGCCTAAATGCAATATTACGAGGTAAGCTACTGACTTTACAGTGTCACTTGAAAAGCACATCTCCATCATGCTGGTCTAACAACAAAACAACCAAACAAAAGCTTTACTTTCTTTGCAAATCACTCTGCTACTGCACATGCTGCCCTGAAAATAAATGAGTCACAGTCATCATATAGTAAGAGCTGAAAAATGGATCCATGCAGAATGTCCTCCTAAATGGGTCAAGCAGCTCCCATGTCTTATATCCACGTGGAAAGTAATTAAAATACTTCTTCCCATTTTAATTTTGTATGCATGGGTCTTTAGCATTAATTTGTACCGCAGTTAATGAAACATTATTTTAAGAAACAAAATATGTCAATTACATAGACAGTGAAACTGAGTGCACCCTCAGCAAATTTGCCGGTGACGCCACGCTGAGCGGTGCAGTTGACACACCTGAGTGATGACATGCCATCCAGAGTGACCTGGAGAAGCTAAAGAAGTGAGCCCATGCAAATCTCATGAGGTTCAACACGGCCAAGTGCAAGTTCCTGCACCTGGGTTGGGGCAAAGCCCGGTATCAGTACAGGCTGGGGGATGAAGGGATTGAGAGCAGACCTGAGGAAATGGACTTGGGGTGCTGGTGGATGAAAGACTGGACATGAGCCAGCAAGGTGTGCTTGCAACCCAGAAGGCAAATCCTATCCTGGGCTGCATCACCAGCAGTGTGGTCAGCAGGTTGAAGGAGGTGATTCTGCCCCTCTGCTCTGACCCCACCTGGAGTCCTGCATCCAGCTCTGGAGCCCTCAGCACAGGAAAGATATGGCCCTGTTGGAGAGGGGCCAGAGGAGGCCACAAAAATGATGAGAGGTCTGGAACACCTCTGTTCTAAGGACAGGCTGAAAGAATTGGGTTTGTTCAGCCTGGAGAAGAGAAGGCTCCAGGGAGACCTTATTGCAGCCTTCCAGTACTTAAAAAGCGCCTATAAGAAAGATGGGGACAGACTTTTTAGCAGGGCCTGTTACAACAGGACAAGGAGTAATGCTTTTTGAACTAAAGGAGAGGAGATTCAGGCTAGACATGAGGAAGAAAATTTTTACAATGAGGGTGGTGAAACACTGGCACAGGTTGCCCAGAGAGGTGGTAGCTGAAGTTGTCTCTGCTCACTGCTGGGGGAATCGGACTAAATGACCTTTAAGGCCCCTTCCAACCCAAACTGTTCTATGATTCAAAGGCCAAGTCACAAAGAATGTAGCAGTACAATTAAATGGAGCAGTATTCTTAATACTGATGACTGATATTCAAATATTCTTTAAGAAGTAAAAAAGGTCATGAATTTGCTTTAAATGAAAAATGGTCTGTATCTAGAACATGAGGAACAGCCCAGCAGTTCAAAAGTCTATAAGGAAGTCAAGGAAATCTGGACATCAGTTTTGGATGAACAAACTGGATTACAATGCAACAGGTATATACCATGCTTTAACACTTCATACTTTGCCATCAGACAGTGCTTAAGAAAGCCAAAAATACAGAATGGTCCCTATCACAAGACAACTAAAGGCACAGATGAGAAAAAATCTGCTCTCCTACATTAGCTGACTAATGCCCATTTATCATCCTTATGGAAACTTCAAGCGCTCATCTGATTTTGATTAAGCAATAAGTTTTTGGGGTTTTTTTGTGGTGTTGTTTTTTGGTGGTTGTTGTTTTGGTTTTTTTTCAAGAAAAAATATTACGTTACAAAACAATACATCATGGCCTACTAATCCCTTTTAATCTTCTTTATAGAAAATATAAGCACTCTTCCAGTTTAGATTAAACAAACCATCTGGGTTTTTTTTTTCTTTCTAAGAAAAAATAGCTTTCAGTATGAAACTGAAAATAAAGTTTACTACAACCATTCAGTCAAAACTTCTGAAGGAGAAAGGTAAACTGTGATAGCCATTTTCTCAGTTATATTAGTAAACTTCATGATGATTTTTGTTATGATGCACTGTGGACACATCACCTGAGAAACAAACCAAACCAAAACAAAGCAAAGCACCAACTACCACCATTTCAAAAGTAACAGTTACTTTCTAGAGCAGCATCTATCCACAGGATTTATACTTTAACAATAAAGGTAACAGTAGTAGAATGCTACAAAAACTCACCATTGAAATGCACAATTTTATATGCACTATGAAAACTGGAGCACCAATATATATTCCTATTGCATAAATAAAGCTTTTTAAATTATATAAGAAAATTATGTCACATGGCATTTCAGTTAAGAACCTGCATGCTACTCTACTAAGGCAAATAATACTGAAATGTTTGTAGAATTTTTTAGAAATCATCGGGCAGGTCAGAGAACACACTGGTCTTAATCCCAGTCCCAAAATAGCAGGAAATGCCTTGCTCTGTAAAATACACTGTTGTACTTTTTTTCTTTTATCAGGATGCTTGACTCCCAATCTCTCATTACAGCACCAGGTGGCAACACTACACCATCTGTTCTTCCAGGACAAAACCACTGAGTTTTCATTTTCCTTAATAACTGAACAGGTAGGAACAGCATGCACCGTGGGTATATTTTCACAGGTTTATGACAATCATTTCAAAGACAGCATGTAACCTGTCAGCACGCCTGAAAAACCTCAGCATCTTCAGTAACACTATGCTCAGAACAACTCAAAAGTCAACTGGGAAATGGTGAGCATTCCCTTCATCCCCAGCTTTGTTACTCTCCAGTCTGCCCTTCCATCACCTGGCATCACCTTGAGCATGCAAATATGCTTCACTGTAGAAACAAAAGCTTCTCAGGTTGCTTTTACTCCTTCCTGAGGCCAGACTTACTCATAGCAGTATCAGAGAAAAGTGCAACCTGCTCAAGAGAATTCTAGCCTCTGACATCTACAGTAGCTGCCCTGTGAAATAGTGAGAACAAAGCGAAAATGGTAACATAAGATGAACATACTAGCCTCACTGTGACACCCAAGAAACAGCTACTACTACCTCTGCATTCAAAACTACAACAAATGGTTCCAAAGGTCCATTTTAAAATGTTGCCCTGTCCTACCTGCCTATAGAGCTAACTGAGAAACAGAAGACCAGTATGCAGTACGATTTCTATAGAAAAACCAATTTATGCAACACAACTACTTGTATCCCTCAACAGCAAGGGAAGCCAGTATCTGTTAGTCTTGGAGTAAAGGCAGTCAGAATTGCTCACTACTGTCAAATCCAGCATAGCAAGATAGTATTGTCTGAGGACTTCTAGCTATCCCAGCCATACATCCAGGAGATTATAATACACTATTGAAAAGCCAAGAGCCTCTTCAATAAAGGGATTAATTGATCATTTCCTTTTCTCCTGTCTGCTGATGACTCTCAGCTCTTCATGTCCTTGTTTGTTTTCATATCTACTTTATGAAATCCATCAGGGTGATTAAGAAGATTATTTATAGCATTAATATTCCTCTGCATGCACATATATACAGTAGCACAGATTCTTCATCTAGACGTCACAAAAGCAAGCAAGACCATTGGACGTTTTGTATATTAAAAAGAGTTAAACAAAAAGCACTGCTTACACATTTGAGTTTCAAACATCCCTTGCTTCTAACTAGAAGAATCACTATGAAAAAATCTTACAGAAAATTCCCTGTGTAGGTTCATCGTACTGAAAGCTCTTGACAGGTTAAACAGGATTTTAACCCAAACGTACTTGAAAACCTCTGACAGCGCTTTGTGTATATGTAAATACTGCCATAAAAGCAAAATTAAATTAAAGAAAAGCAACACTTGAACTTCTCATACATATATGAAAACTTGAGAGGAAGGGCGGGGGGGAAGAAAAAAACTCAAATGCATAAAAAGCTATAACTCTTCTATTATCTATAAAGATGAGTGTTAAACAATTACCACATTAGCACATTTGAGAAGTATACAAGGAAATGAGTTTATAACCACTAATACAAGCCAGTCCCCCAGAAAAGCAGGCAAGGATGTGACTTTTGATCTCCTGGAGCTCTGACTTGGAAAAAAAAAAAACACTACAATTTGAAATTAATTTCTGACCCACAAGTCAAGAAATGCTAGCACCTGTAGAATTAAACTGTCCCTTAGCTAAAAACTGTGCCAGCAAACTCTGCTCCTCCAGGTAGCATTAAATAAGTGACTGGTTTCTTTTGTGGGACCAGATATACCATATGGTGTAGCAAAGGTTTTACTGCTGAACACCTAGTCCTGAATCAGGTGATTGTGTTAACAGATGGGAGGGAGTCAGAGCACCTGTCTTCACATCAGCTGTCAAACAGATTTTGTTTTTGTAGCACGTGTCACCACCCTCCTGCCTCACAGCTGCGCTGCAAGGAGTCTGGTCATTGTGGGCACACGCAGTAGTAAAAGAGGGAGGGGAAAAACAAAAAGAAAGGTAATGGACTCTTACAGAAGTTTATAACTAGAGGACAGTTCCATACGAGGAACAGTCATGCAGTGAACTAATAATTAAACTAGGTTTCCATCTCTTCCTTGTGTCAATAATTTTACAATTTACTACACATCAGAGTGTATTTCCATCTTTTCCTCTGTAGGGACAGAAAGGGTTTTCCTTCTTTCCCCAGCTACTTATTTTCCTGAAACTTACAGAAACTTTTTTCCCAGTTCACTCTTCTCCGTCAGCTCTCATGGAAATTAGCCAGTATGTTCAAAAGTCATAAGGAACAGTGTTACATTCTCACACAAAGTAGGTGTACAGTAGCTAAACACATTTCCTTAGTAAAAGAGACCAAGGATCTTTTCTATTTCCCACTTGCTGGAAACGGTTAAGGAAAAATACTTGACAAAAATGAAGGACAAGATTCACCTGACCAAAAGAAGACCCCAAAGTAGCACAAACAAGTCAGCATCCCAAAAGTACAAAACTATTTGTGTCCTCTGTGTATGAAGAAAGTCAAGAGGGACCAATTCAGACTTAAACATCCATAGTGTAGGAATCAGAAGTGCAACAAGAGGTATGCCACAACCAGGACACCCCTGCAAGATGCCAGCCTTTCCAGCAATGTGCTTCCTCTCCAGAAGGCTGCCTCCAGTCCCTGACCCACCAACAGCTGATAAATCCATGAAATTTGCTTCAATACTGACTGTTGTTGTTTAGCACCAGCTTACGTTAACATCAGTGGTAGCTCTCTGCCCTACTCTGCTGCTACTGTTCCAAGCACTCCAAGGGGTTAGAGGCAGCACATTAAAAGTCAGAAAAGCCAGAATCTTGGTTAAATGGCCTATATTTATAGAGATGCTTATTAGATAGCAACATGAGCTATCAAACACTATCAAGAGCTTATAAAGTCATTTGGCTTGTTGAACAGACTGACTTTTCAAAAGGATTTGTATGTAAATGGTATCTAATACAGGCATTCACAGCCAATTAGCAGCAAAGTGAAACTGAAACAGCCACAATTTTCTTTCCCACAGTGTTTTGGTAGCACTGTTCTCTCTCATATGACAAAATACATACAGGCTGAGGGCCACTCTATCCTTTAAAAATATTTTCTGACTATCAAAACAGGCAATGTGATTATTTCAGTGCTACACAACTTTGCCCCTGCCCAGCAATCTCTGCTCTGCAGTGCTGTGAACTAAATGTGAAAACAACCAGAACAGACCTGTATAGTGCCTCTCTTCGCTTACCTGCATCACTGTGATGATTACATATTATAGAGAGAAATGAAGCATCTGGTCTCAGGTGTTTCAGGTGCACTAGCTTATTTTCAGAAAAGAGGAAGGAGCAGAGCTCGGTTCAAAATGGAAAATTAGCTTCTGGAAAAAGCCCTGCAATTCTAAGTGACGTTTTGTTCTAATGGCAAAACAAGGCATGAAGGTAGGACCCAGATGCAAATTTCTTCCTTCAAACCAGCCACTTTCACTCACTGTCTTTTATTTACACATATGCCAAGGAATTTCATTGGACTAAGCAGGATACATGGCAGGACTTCATGTAGATGCTACTGGTTAGTCAAAAGGCTTGAGAGCAAACCTTTCAGGCCCAGTCTTGTTCAATCTCTGCCTGTCACAAAGGCAACACTGTTGCTTTTCTCCAGATATTCACACTGATTTATACCAAAAATTAATTCCCTTAAAGAACTGAACGGTATATAGGACTAAATAATCTATTGCCTCTTTTTTTTTTTTTCCTGGCTAAGTATGACCTTCCACCAGCAGATCAAATTTGATTTCTTAAGAGACTGGCAAATATTTGGTATCAGGAAATTTGGAATTCTAATAGAAGACACTAACACAATTAGCAAGGAAGAGTTGCTAACTGTTTCTGTTCTACAATGGATGTCTTGTCAAGTGTGAATACTGCAAACATTTCTGTGCGTATTCACACATGTGAGTAACTCTGTTGACTTCAGTGTTGGATGCAAAGAATGTAGCCTGAGAAATGTATTGGAAAAAAAGAAACTTTTTGGCGTGAAGTTAGTATCTGAGCTGACTTCAGTGCTGTATTTCAGCAAAACACTCACATTTTACTGTCAGATTATTTCAATCAACTGCATTGTACTTTGGCTCCTAAGAAAATAAATTGTCACAAGATAGAAATCACTACAGTAGAGGACTAGTGCAGTGGTCTGCGGGATGTGTGACAAAAAGTCCACCAAATAAATAAGCTAAATTAGCAATTTTGGTAACTTTTGGTCTGCACGGAAGATGCCTTATGATTCAGTGCATGCTTCATGCAAACAAAAAAAAAAAAATCATCCTTGCACACCTGGAAGTCAGATGACAAGTTATAGCCCATTTTCCAGAAAAATACAAAGGCTCACTACCCCTGAAAGCCAGGTCATTTTTATTTAAATTTCTATCTGCAAGCACTACTATCTGTAATGCACAGCCATTGTATCTATTTTTCCAAACAGTTCTACCACAGTGCATTATCTCTGCACAGTATTTGCTTAAAAATATTCAAAGATTCATAACTAAAAGAAAAATAAATTCAACTCATGTACATACGCAGTATGTTTGCCAATACCTACCAAAAGATTCTCTGGTTTGAGGTCCCTATGGACAATGTTCTTGCTGTGAATATAAACCAGTGCTTCACACAGGTCAGTGATCATGACAGCAGCATCATGCTCCGTGAACTTCACACTTTCTATGATTGCATCAAACAAGTCCCCTCCTGGGACGTACTCCAGGATTAGGTAGATCTCAGCTTCTGTCTCATACACTTCAATTAAGCTTACTATGTTGGGATGAGAGAGACTCCTAATGATCAGAATTTCACTTTCCATCATGTCCTCTTTCCCTTTCAGCTTGGATTTGTCAACAATTTTCATGGCATAGATCTGATTGGAGTCACAGTGGCGACATTCCTTCACCACTGCAAAGTTCCCATCCCCAATAGTTCTGCCAATCTCATAGTGCTTTTCTACATCAGTTCTGCTTTTAATGGCATGCCTCCGGCTTGCATTTTCCAATCCCTGAGCCTTGTTTTCTTCTTTATTGACTCTGCGCTCCCCCATTTTTTCTCGTCGTGTCATGTCACTCTCTCTATGTGCAATATTCCCCTCTCCTCTAGCACCCTCCTCTTTAGCCCTTTGTCCCTCTCTGCCCTCTCTATGTGTCTTAGATGGTCTCTCAGCATCCCTTGCAGAGTCTTTCTTTAGCCAACCACTTTGGTTCATTACACAGCTACTTCCATTCTCTTCCCTCACTTCATGAGTTAGCTGCAGCCCTTCTACAGTATTCCTCTTGATTTTCACTACTTCCTTCCCATGGTTTTCACGTTTCTCCACATCCCTTTCCTTCTCGATGCTCCTTTTTTGCTTCTCCAGCCCTTCATTATCATTCCTAGGCAGGGGCTTCCACATCCTCCTACAGCCATTATCTTTCCAACCAACTTCCTCACCTTCCAGACAAGCCTCTGAAGATTTTCGGCAATTCCTGATTTTTGCATTTCTTTCTATCTGGTACCTCTGACATGCACCTGTGTTCAGGTCTCTGTTCTCAAATGAGGCCTCAGTCTGCCTTTCCCTTTGTAACTTTTGTCTGGCCTGCCTTTCCTGTTCACACTTCTCACACCTCACCAACTCCTCTAAACTCTCTCCTAATCCCTCCTCAGAACTTCGTTCATGGTTAAGGTACCTCTCACTTTCTTGGGTTTTTCTAGAAGGCTTTATTCCATGTTCAACATCCCGGCTCCCTCTAGTCCACTTTTTTTTGGTTCTCATTTTTTCCTCTTGCTTTGTCTTGGTTTGACTTTTCCCCTCATGTCCAGTTGCCAGTTTTGGAGACATGCCATCACTGCAGCTCTTGGCAATTTCTGTCTCATCAAAGCCACTGTCCACTATCAAAGCCTTGTCATACAGCCTGCTCTTCAGTTTTTGGGACTGCTCCTCATTCTGCTGAATAGCAGCACAGGCAGCATAAGGATTTTCAGGATAAAGTTCTTGTAACACCACTTCCAGGTTTTTCAAAGTAAGGGGCTCCCTCCCCATAGCTATGAACGCATCACCTTCCCTGAAGAAGTCAGAAACGCTTCGGATTTCTCTGCCTCTCAGATTGTAAAGCTTTCTCACACGGTCATTCTTCCACCGTGGAAAACCCAGAGCTTCTGAAATGTCAGCCAGCAGCTGTTCAAAGGTCTGGACTGATCTCCTGTTGAGAAGCAAGGTTATCCTTCTGAGTGTGTGTCCACCAGGTTTCACCACTGTAATAATCCTCGGCTTCACAGGACTATGCTCTGAATGTATTGTGTGAAAACCATTGCGGGGATTAAAACATGGGGGCCTATGACTGCTTTCACTCAAACAAGGTTTTCCAGCATTTCCACGACCAACAGGAGGACAAGTCCCATGTAGTTTCCTCTCTCTTACTTTTGAGCTTCCGTTGTGTGACGAATGGTCAAAGAAGCTTCGGCGCCCTAAAGTAAACAAAAAGCAGGCAGATTATTCATTTTGCATCATCACATCCTTTTGTGTAATAGTTTTCTACATATCAGTGTATGTGACCTCAGAGAGTAAGGGTAGGTGCCTTCAATGCTTATATAAAACTTTAACTGACACTGAGGAATAACTCCACATACATGCAACTACAACCATTTTCAAGTTTCTGAGAAAATGTAAATGCACCTTTGTGACAGAGAAATGCTATTAAAAAATAATAACATTGAAAACAAATAGATCTTTCTCCTAAATCCTCCCATCTTCCAGAAATCTTAATAAAATTAGGTTACTTGTGCCAGGACTTCATCCAAATTGTTTAGTATCCTCTTATGAATCCACCTACCATGAACTTACTCAGTTCCTTTCTGAACCCAATTACAATTTTGGCCTCTGTAAACCCTGTGACAGCAAGTTCCACAATTATACTGCATGAAGTAAAATAAATTAATTACTTCTGGTTTAAAAATCCTAAAGATAGCTATGTGTATGCAACCTTATATTCTTATAAATAATTATCTTCGCTTTTCCTGGACCATACATTTAGCTTCTAGATTTCTACAACAAATTGAGTAAATGAGATTCTTTTTAACAAGTATTACTTGCTATAATTTCACAGCAATTTTATAGTACATTTAATAGTAACGTAAGTTAATTTTTTCCCTTAAAGAAAGGTCATCTTAGTTTTCTGACATTTTGGTTTGAAATTTTTTTTTTTTTTAAAGTATGTAAAAATTGCACAAACTCCTGAATATCTTTTAAGGACATGAACAATTTTCTGTACAATATTTCATCTTAGAACACTGACCAACAAGAAAACATCACCATGCTTTATCTGTAATCTAAAAAGGAAGAACTGAAAACATAATACGTGGTTACGGACAAGCCAAGCTGTAACGTAAACACAACAATAAGCTAAGAATAAAAATGTCCCCTTAAAGTACTCCAGTTTCTTGTATTTCAGATGAAAACTTGATTACAATTCAGTTCTTTTCAGCCTCAAGAAATGAACTTTCAGAATGAGATCACAGAGTGCTTCCAATTCCATTTAAAAGTCTTGTGGTTCAGTTGAGAACAAACATTCAACATGTACCATCTATCAGGATCAAGCAGCCAGAATGATTACTGAACCATTACAAGGAAACTTCCATACACAAATGGCTTATCTCCCAGAGAATGCCACTCATTTTTATATATTACTACGATTACATAGTCCGTGCAGCGTGCAAATCCACAAAGGAAAATCTGTGCATATGAGTATTTCTCTTGATGCGAGGGTTAACACACGTGTGTTCAAGGGTTCCGGTAAACTTAAGCCTCCTACATTTTGGTTTTCAACTGCTGAAAAGCTATTTTTTGTACTTCAAGCTATGTATTTTTATTTGTCCTTTTCATCAAGGCATAATAGAGTGAAGAGGAAATACGCCTCCTCACCTAGAATTACAAACAATAGGGAAAACTACAGCAACTGTTGGAACATTTTACTCCCTCTGCCTCAAAAATAGCAGATCCAAATGACCAGGGGTTGAGTGGGGAAAGCCCACAAAAAGACACTGCTACAAACCCCCACTTTGCTGCTGCCTTCGTTCCACGTACAAGGATGGACACTTCTTAATACTCTCACCAGCTATAAGCCCTGTGTGCTCCCCAGCACATCTCTTGTATCTTGGCTTCATTTTCTTCCTCTGCCAAATTAGATAGACACTTCTTCTCCAAGTAAATATCACAAAGAAGCCCAGCTGCCAGCATACTGATGGAAGACGTAAGCATTATATAAGAGCCACGAGTGACTAATGCTTGGTGGTTGCACAAGTTATTTCTGTCTTCATTCTGCTTTTTAAGGATGATCTCTTGTTATCAAAAGACAACTACATATGTGCAAGCAATTTTTCGGCAATCAGATATTTACATTCCACCCAGAATAAAGCCTACTCTGAATGGGGGAAAAAAAAATTCAGATGTAATAATAGTTTCCTGAAATCTAAATCAACTTCAGAACATGTTGGTTACCAGGAACTGCCAAACCTCTGAATTTAATCAACATTTCCAGAGTCTTGCATATCCACTGTCATCAAAGCATTACCTTGCTTATAGGAACAGTCTGTGACATCTTTACTGCTTATAATCTTAGTACAACATAAAAACAATGCTACACTAATAATTACTTTTCCCACAGATTATGTTTCTCCCAGCTACGCTGCTATTATCACACCTTTCTACAAACCATTCATTTTAAGTGCCTGGCTGCACTGTTGATTGTTTGAATTACACAAACATCAATCATGTTTCCTTTCTTCACTAAATTGGCTAAGCTTTAAACAGACCAAGTTTATTTTTTAATTCTGTAACTAATGGAAAAAGAGTGGTTCTATGTAATTATTAAGAACAATGCAAGAATGTGCTTTTAAAATTGGCTTAATTTCTAGCCAAAAACGGTTTGACACAAACCAGAAGTTAACATATACTCATATTCTTCTAAGATATAGAAGGAAGTTACATGAGTGCTTAAATCAATGCATAAAGGAATCTCCTAATGTCTTCTGACAAAAGTAGAAGTGTCAAATTTTGTCAAGTTTGAGGTCACAATGACTATATATTACACAAAATAAAAAATTAATTTTGGTTGCCTGTTATAACTTTTTCAGTCATAATTTCTGTTATTTTGCAGTTATGCTATAGTTATTTTAATTGACACGCATGAAGTAAGCCTCAATCTGTCAGGATTGCATATACTTAAAGCAGTAACAAGAATTTCTAGAAAGCCTCCAAAGGTCACACACATACACAAATCCCATAGCTACAATTTATATCACTTCAAAATCTTGTTTCCATATTTACATACAAGTGGGAGAAGGAGGAAGAGGGAGGTGGGATCAAAAACACACTTCAATGAGTCTGAGTACTGGCAAATTATATATCAGAAATAAAATGTTTTTTTTTCCTGAGAGCTAATGGTTAGCAAATATCCATATTTCTTATAATTGTTAATACAGATGGATGCATGTATCTGTCTATTTTTAGCAGCTATCTATATCTAGAATCACAGAACCATTTAGGTTGGAAGGTACCTTTAAAGGTCATTTAGTCCAACCCCCTTGCAATGAGCAGGGACATCGTCAACTAGATCAGGTTGCTCATATGCTTGCATACCAACAAGTATCAACCTATAGGATAATGCAAAAGATTAAGAGGGCAGAAGACTGTATGGGAGCAGCACGGTCGAGGAGGCTGCTAAGGAAGGGCAGGGGTACGGCAGCACAGCTGGCCAAGGACACCACATGTGCCACCCAGGCTGCATACATGGGCACAGAGAAAAGAAAACCAGGACTCGCAGAGCGATACAGAGCTCCAGATGATGGCCTGGATGGGTGTACTCTTCGATGGATACAGAACTGGCTGGATGGCTTGGACCAAACAGTTGTGGTGAACAGAGCCAAATTCAGTTGGCGGCCGGTCACGAGCGGTGTTCCCCAGGGCTCAGTATTAGGGCCAGTTCTGTTTAATCTCTTTATCAATGATCTGGATGAGGGGATTGAGTGCACCCTCAGTAAGTTTGCAGATGACACCAAACTGGGTGGGAGTGTTGATCTGCTGGAGGGTAGGATGGCCATACAGAGGGATCTGGACCATTGGGCTGAGGCCAATTGTATGAGGTTCAACAAGGCCAAGTGCTGGGTCCTGCACTTGCGCCACAACAACCCCAGGCAGCGCTACAGACTTGGGGAAGAGTAGCTGGAAAGCTGCCTGGCAGAGAGGGATCTGGGGGTATTGATTGAAAGCCAGCTGAATATGAGCCAGCAGTGTGTCCAGGTGACCAAAACAGCCAACAGCATCCTGGCTTGTATCAGGAATAGTGTGGCCAGCAGGACTAGAGAAGTGATTGTGCCACTATACTCAGCACTGGTGAGGCCCCACTTTGAACACTGTGCTCAGTTTCAGGCCCCACATCAGAAGGACATTGAGGTGCTGGAGAGAGTGCAGAGGAGGGTGACAAAGCTGGTGATGGGCCTGGAGCACAAGTCTGATCAGGAGCAGCTGAGAGAACTGGGGCTGTTCAGCCTGGAGAAAAGGAGGCTGAAGGGAGACCTTATCACTGTCTACAACTACCTGAAAGGAGGTTGTAGCATGGAGGGTGTTGGTCTCTTCTCCCAAGTAGCAAGTGATAGGACAAGAGCAAATGGCCTCAAGTTGCACCAGGGGAGGTTCAGATTGGATATTAGGAAAAAATTCTTCACGGAAAGGGTTGTCAGGCATTGGAACAGGCTGCCCAGGGAAGTGGTGGAGTCACCATCCCTGGAGGTGTTTAAAAAGCATTTAGACGATGTTCTTAGGGACATGGTTTAGTACTAGAGTTAGATTAGGTTATAGTTGGACTTGATAATCCTGAGGGTCTCTTTCAAGTGAAACGATTCTATGATTCTGTTCTATGATGAAGAAATTATGCTCTTGTAGGGTAAACAATCACACCAACTCCCTAGAGAAGCGGGGAAGATGGGACAAACATGTATCTGGGGCTCAAACAGGTAGAAGGAACGAGAAGTTCAGCACCTACTGACCAGAGCACAAGTGCTCCCTGGAGAGAAAAAGGTTGTTAAAGGGAGGGCAGCTTTTGTGGTTCATTTTCAAAATCCAACTCACAAACCACTTGTGATAGTCCCAGTCAATCCCACTGAGGGGAAGGAAACCACAAAAACTCCTCTAGAAGACCTTTCCTTGTAGCATTTTGGCTCATACTCTGGGCTTGGAGTAAAATAGTGTTCACTCAGAAGATTTAAGTTCTGAAGAAAGTGTGTATACAGTGCTTCAACCAATCTAGATCTTAAGGAATTGCCTGCCTGGCTACACCCCCTACAACAGTAATGGGGTTTGCCAGAGGTCACCTATTCTTGCAATTTTAAACATATGGCTGCCATTTGCCCTTCAAAACTTATCCCTTCCCTTGACCAGTCTCTAGGTTTTTGTTCATTGATTAAAATATTTCCACTCATCTGGTATTCCTTCTTGGCTCTCCTGCTTGAGATCACAGTTCCAGTAATGAACTGAATGGTTCACCCAGCAGCTAATTCTGTTATCAAGTCACAGGCTACAGTGGAATTAAATTTTTACAAGGAGTATTACAGCACAATTTAAAACAGAAAGCAACACTGCAATAAGATCTAGTTATGGATTTGTTTTCTGTGAACAAAATGGTGTTATTTAAGCCTTGCAATTTCTTCAGAAGACCTTGGATCAACATGAAAGCCTCCACTTACAAAAGCAACCATGAAAACTCCCCGAAACATTAGCAGAATTAGCAGTCAAGTCGCACATGACAAAAATTGTGTATCTGGGAGTTGTTTTGATGTATTGATCCCAATATAGCATAACCAAAATATTGTTTCAAATGTGAAGGGACAGAAATGTCTGTTTTCTCCATAAGCGCCGCAATTCCTGCTGAGAACATGCAAAACAAAGATCATAGAGTAAAAATTTAATCTTAATTGTAACCCAAACCATTTTGTTCATGTCAAAGTATCAACAGGTATCTTAAAGTACCTGAGGGTAAAGAATGTCTCTGGACTTTAACCCAGAGCAGCCAAGTATGTGTTTCACACAGGTTACCAGTGTGCATCAGCAGTCGCCTCCAGAATGCAATCTGAGTCCTCTAGAAGTATGCCATCCTGATCTCCTCTTCTTGCTGTAAATTATTAAATGTTGCAACTGTCGGGGCTAGCACACACTGTTGGTGCCCAAAACTGAAGCAGCGGTATGACAACTCTCAATGTACTAAATTAGTTACATGGAAACAAAATATGATCACAGGCATCCTTTTACAGCAAGTAAATTTTACATGAGCATTATTTACAGCCCTGCTGTTGGAAACACTACTGCAGAATTTTTCTCTAAAGAGCCATAGTTGTAGCACCTTCTCTTTCCTTTTCTTCTCTCCCTACTCCTTACATCACCTTAGGGCAGAGAATTTGTTTGAGTCAGGACTGGCAGTTATTTCAGCAACAATGAAAAGGCAGTCACACAGTCAAATTTCACAAGGACTGGAGCAAGACAGTGTCAAACGTTGCAGGACAGTCTCAGCTGGTTCGAACCTACGCAAGTTTCAAAGGCTCACACAGCTCAGTGGTATGGTGGACCTTGAGGACCACAACATGCTTCAAGCTAAGCTTGAAAAATGTCTTTTCCCCAGGATCAGCCACTTTAGTAACTGATCCAGGAGCATCAAACACCAGAACTGAGACAACAGTCCTCTTGGTGATTCCATGGCACTTCTCTGTGCAGCAGGTATTCAATTCAGACAAAAGCAGACAGAGCAGATCACAAAGGAAAGGAACATCTGAAAACCGGACATTCAGAGGTATTATACAAGCCATTTCCACGGGAGGTCAGTGTCTGGCTGCTTTCAAAAACCCCACCAGCTATGAGGCCAAGACAGTAATGTTAATAAGAAAAAGCAGAAGTTGAACAGTTGAATCAAAAGTTTGAGATTGAGTAAAGGTGGCTGGACTTCCCACAGCCAGACTGAGAGTCAATAAGGCAAACCAAGGAGACTAGAAATGGCTTGTCAGAAGGGAAACTGGAAGAAAAACATGGAGCACAGGGACTTCACTGAAAAAGGAAACCACTACTACAGACAAACATGTTCAGAGACATAAAAACAGGATGAGGGAGAAGGGGATCACTGTCCTCCCATGCGTTGTGGAAGACAAATTGGCCCAGCAAAGAGACAGGATTAGAAATTTCTTATAAAATGGGGTACAGCAAAGGGATTAAAAATGGAAGTTGATTGGAGAAATGCCAAGGAGAGACGCAATGCAGTAGGAGCTGGGAGAGGGAGCTGAAACTTGAAGGGAGAGAAGAAGGAGGCTAGGAATAGGAAAGGGAACTGGAAGGGATGTCACTGTCCAGAAGCCAGCCTGCATGAGCAGAGCCAGACACTGGAACTGAAAAAGGAAACCTAGTGAAGAACTGGACCAGGAGCAGAGAAAAGAGGTTGTAAGAGGACTACAGACACTGTCTGACAACAATTCCTATGAACTTTGATACTGGCTGATGGCAATTTCTATTAACTTTGCTGACACAGTGGAAGCAGATGAAGACTGTAACAGGGAAGCAGTAAAATGTGAGGGTGAGAATAAGAACGGGTTGGATGCTGAGCTTAGGCAAAGGGATGGGACCAGGAGCCAGCAACAGAACTGTCCTCACGTGGTCTGCTCCTTTGAAGTTCTTCATCAAGGACATCCACCTGCTTTTGTTGCCACTTACCATATTAGTCCACCTTGCTTTTTTTTTTTTTAAAGAACGGGAAAAACCACACGCACAGAAACAGCTGACTACATTAAGAGAACATTACCAAGGTCATCATTAAGACAGGACAAACAAACAAAGTTGTCAGCATCACTTGAATTCACCTCCTCTTTGCATACAAGATAGTTTAGAAGTGCATACAGTTTTTCCTATGTCTCCTCCAGTGGATGCTCCTCCAGACACAGTGGAATCAGGACTGTGACATAAAAAAAGAAAAAAAGCTGTTGCCCATAGAGACCTTAACCCCTGTAATTAGAGCTGATAAGTGTGTGGTGAAAGAATACAGGAAGAATAATAGTTTCTCTGTGTATGGCAGCGCAGGCCTGAAGAACCAGATTTTCTCTCAACCAGTTCCATGGAGTTTCAAAGCAAATGATTTAATCTAGATTTTGTAGAGAGGAGTACATTCTGGTGGTATCCCACGACCTGATCCACAAACCTGCTCAGTGCTCACAGCTGCAAGAGAATATACTGGAAGAGGCACTTCAGACACATGGTAATAAAAACAAAACTTATAGATAATGCTAAGTCATCCCAAAATTCAGGACCCAGGCATTTCAAGTTGCATTCTTCCCCAAACTGAAGTACTTTTGACTTTATTTTTTGCACCTCGACTCCCACTGACTGCAGTTCATGCCCTCTCTTTACAGGTATCACAGAGACACTGCTCCATGTTTGTTGCTGTAGCAATAACCATGACAGAACAGCTCACAAGTTAATGAGCGTGTATTAGCAGCAGGGTTCAAAAAGCACGCAGTGAAAGGCACAAACAGCCAGAGGAAACAGTAAGTAGATGCTCATTAGGTAAGCTTTGTCCATCATATGCACTGATGGAGCCAGAGACCCTGGAGGGGAAAACGCAGCATCTGATAGTGTAATTAATGTTTATATCTTAATGCACAGGAACACAGGTTGCAGGGACAGCACTGCTAATCAATAGTCATGAAGGCTTGACTTTGTAACCTGAATAATGCTAGATTACAAGTACATGGCCTTGCAGAAATAAATTTTTTAATATATTAAACAAATCATATGTGTTCAGAATGCATTTGATGGTAAGGAAGTTACAAAATACACTATGCAATAACATATTACTGTAAATCACATGAAATAATAACCATGGTTTACTAAACCAAATAAAATAAGCACAATCTAAGTATTTTTAGAAGACTTAAAGTGTATTTCATCCAATTCCATTAAAAAATAACTCATCATGGCATTTGGATGAATTCTTATCTGCATCAGCTACTGGTGCAGATGAAAAACAAATCTATGCTCAATGTTACAAATACCATTTATCACCTAGAATCTTTCAAGAACAGTTCTAATACTATCACAATTTAAAAAAAAAAAAAAAAAAAAAAGAGAGAGAATCAGTTTCATTTCTATAACATTGTATCCGCTGCCCTATTGGGCACTTCCAGTCATTCTTATGCCAGCATATCCATGTCCAATTTGCACTAGTATAATGGAGACCAGTGCCTGACCCAGTGTAACCCAATCTGCAGAAAACTAAAATCACTCAGCAGCTCAGGCAGTACTCTAACGTCACCAAAGAAAAACTAATTTGGGCTCATCTACAAAAAGGAAATAAAAAAATAAATATACACAGTCTTAGCCCTAAAAGAACCTATAAAGTCAGTATGAGGGGATTCAGAGTTCATTACCTTTCACAATTTCACATCAAGTATGCTTAAATTTGCATGCAATATTATTTTTCCTTTAACTGTCAGCCCTGCAAACTCAGCTGTATGTCAAGTTGGGTTCCTTCTGTCCTACATGTCACCAACAGAACTAAAGTTTCTCCCGGCCAAATATGTCTGGTCCCATTAAGTGAGTGCCAAAGTGTCAGCTTCAAGGAAAGAAAATGTCCTTAGTGGCTACTCCTAGAGAGCAAGGGTATGGGAGATGTACACCCTTGTACCCATCCCTGCCCTCTTAAGGGCAGGCAAGAAGACTTCACAGCTTTGCATCATAAACCATATCTTCAATGCACCTGCTTTTTATTTTAAGAATGAAAGCTTTTTATTTTAATAATAAAATAAACATCCATTATGACATGCAAACTGGAAACTAGAGGTCCCCACACCTTTCAGTCCCATAAATGCCCATTTTCATTCTTGCCCAATCTTTCACTTCAGAAATAGAGATAAAGGGACTCTGCTCCCTTCTCCCTGCCCATTTCTCTCACTCCCTTTTCACTGCCAGTTTCGGGACATAGATCTCTGAGTTTATGGGAGATCCTCAAGGGCAAAGGGTACCAGAGCAGCTAAAAAGCAGGCAGATTTTGTAGCAAAGGAGTTCCTAAGATGGGAAGGACTGTCTGGAGGTTCACCCTGGGTGAAAACCTTACAGATGGCTGGACTTCAGCTGAGGGAATTGGATCCCTCGCTATGGCTACATGAGTTCTGGATTTTTCCATTCTGAGGATGGATAACAGAATCACAGAATGGCTGGGGTTGGAAGGGACCTCTGGAGATCATATAGTTCAACCCACCTGCTAAAGCAGGTTCACCCAGAGCAGATTGTGCAGGAGTGTGTCCAGGAGGGATTTGAATGTTTCCAGAGGAGACTCCACCACCTCTCTAGGCAGCCTGCTCCAGTGCGCTGGCATCCTCAAGGTAAAGAAGTTTCTCCTCATATTCAGGTGGAATCTCCTGTGCTTCAGTCTGTTCCCATTGCCCCTCATCCTATCATTGGGCACCACTGAAAAGAGCCTGGTCCCATCCTCTTGCCATCCACCCTTGAGATATTTGTAAGCATTGATAAGATTCCCTCTCAGGCTTCTCCTCTCTAGGCTGAACAAACCCCACTCTCTCAGTCTCTTCTCATAGTGCCTGTGTCACTCCAGCCCCACCGTGGGTACCATCCTACAGTGAAATGCCTGTAGGAGGCTCAGCACACAGCAACATGTGATCATATTTACTGTATGAGAACCACAAGTGATAAATGACATTTAGCAGGACCTTTCCTTCTTTCTCCTCAAAGAAGATAAACTCGGGGTCTTCCTTGCCTCTTCTTCCAAACCCTCTTCTCCTTCGCTAAATGTTCAGAGCCCCTTTGCAGCCTGCCCCGACCCTCTCCTGTCCAGCTCTCCCCAGGATGGAGCAGCAGGGTCCAGCCCACTGCAGGGCAGCCTGCTTTGCTCTCTCAGTGTTATGCTCCTTTTCCCACCCAGCAACAGTGGCTGAGCAAAAGTTACCTTCCCAGGTGCTCACCTTCTTCTCTTGCAGGCCCACAGCCACCCCACTGCACCGTTTAAGATTTTCTAAATCAAGCCATTTGTAATTAAAAAATAAAATATTTACAGCAAACACAGATGGCTATTACCATGTGTTAGTGTTAAACTGAGCTGAATCACCCCCAGAGCAGCAGATGAAGGTAAAAATTTCAAGTAGTCTGACAATGAGTCACGAGTGCCATCATTTTTACTCTCCTTTTTTTTGAGCAGAACCCCACTTTCATTATCTCCTTTCTGACATTTTAAGGGTAGCAAATTAAAAGCGAGCATAAAGCAAGCCCTTTAAAGAAGTATACAGATGCATAATTTGTAAAGACTAAGTGATACGTAAGACTGCACGTGAAATGAATCAGTGCCTTTGGAGGTGTGAGGCTCAGTTTAAGTTGCTACCCTGCATAAAACCAAAAAAAGAATATTATGAAACTGCTCATTTAGTTCATTTCTTTCAAAGATGACAGGCTGTGTATTTTATTGGGAACAGCCATGGCTGCTTTCTGCAGTTTGACAGCTTTAGGGTCTGCCCCAGTAACCAGGGAAGTGAGCTCTGCAGTCCAGGACCTTCCATCAAGAATCTTTCAGGAGTGAGACAGAACTGACAGAGGGAAATAAAAACATCTTACACAACGGCAATATTTGCCAGGATCCATCTGGCAAAGCCCTCCGTGTGCTTCCCAAGGCTCTGTGTACAGGGAGTTTCACTTTCATGTTGATGCTCTTGACTCCTGAACTACCATATATTTCAAATTAATTATTGATGTTTCAATACCAAGTAAGCTTTCACTGCTTTTAATCCTGTTAGCCAACATTGCCTCAGTCAAAGGAGCAGGATTCTGTTTCTTCTTGGGGGAGATGTTATTTGCATTGCTTCCTAAATCTCAAGTTGATGACTAATCAGTTGCAACTGAGCAAACCCAGTGAAAATAAGAGAGCTTGCAGAGGTGTCAATGAGGGTTTAATTAGGCTTCCATATCCTTTATTACCAATAACCTTGTTGCATAACTAAAGGAAAGATCCAGCCAGAGTCTGATTCTCCATCTGGTTTGCAAAAAGGGCAATTACCCAAAAGTTTTCTTTGGAAATTTAGCACAACTAAGAGTTTAGCTCGCACATAAATGTAGAATTTCCAACCCCCTTATTATAGAACCATGTTTTCAGAACAGACTCATATATTAAAGTCTACATTGCAAAATAAATTGTTTCACAGAACTTATAAAAGAAAACAGTTTTCTCAGGGAAAACTCTAAGCCCGTGCTAATCAGACTTAAAAGCATGATGACAAGCAGAAAGATCAGGATTTTCACAGCACCAGACATTTCTCAGCATTTCCATTAACTACATTATTTGGGGTGACAAGAAAACTGAAAAATTGGAGTATCTGCGCAGGCTAGCAATACTGATTGAGTGGGAGATGGTGTTTTCAGAATGATTAATGAGAGCTTCTTCTAAGAATAAATGACATAAATAATTGTTTTGCATTCTTACAATAATTAGACTGAGTAAACTATCCTAGCAACAGAGAGAAGATAGTAAATGTGCAGACTTTCATCTGCAATGAAGGCAAATTACTGCTAGATAAGATGAACAATTTGCATTACCAAACCCCCAAATTTACATTATAACCAATCAAGGGAGCAGCTCTCACTCCTTTTTTTCATTGTTTCCTGGTGAACACTCCAAAAGGACAGACCCCATGCCCTGAAAATGAGAAAAACCTGGAAAATAGTATACTGTTAAGAAGTGTCACATAGCACCCCTTTCAACTACATTTGCAGCTTTGATCCAAGTTGCACTGAAGTTAATTAAGAGATTCACATTACCTTCAGTGAGATCTGGATCAGACCATAATGTTCTGATGCTAATTATATTTACAAGAGAATATATATAACACTGATGTCAAATGTTGTTAAATGTTTAGGAATCATCAAGTCAAAGGAACAGAGGAAAAGCAGAGACAAAAACCAACTCAATTCGTGCTAGAGCTGTTGGAAAAGAAGGAAGGACAACCAGATTTCCTGATCTCTACAAACCTATAGCTGTTTCTGCAGAAAACAAACTAAGCTAAGTAATCTTAGAAATGGGGAAATGAATCCCACACAACTTCCCATAGCCATCACATGCTGAAAGTCCCGCAGATGCAAAAATTGTGAAGCTCTGCAGAATATGACTAGAAAAAGCAGGAATGCAGATGGATATAAAGCATATAGTGACACTACCAGGCGAAGATACATTCAAAACCCAGGTTAACTTGCTCAAGGTAATTGAGTATTTAAAAAATAAAAAAATAAAAATAAAGACAAAGTAACTTTAGCACAGCTTAAATGCAAAGGCTTGAACAGTTGCCAATATCTTGCATTAAAACCAAGTTACCTTATCTTTGCTGACAGTTTAAGTCCAGTTAACCAATTCAGGCTAATGAACCACAGACGGAGATTTATAAGAAGCTAGCTCTCAGCTATTGTGTCCTAACATCCTACAAAATTTTTGTACTAAGAGTCATGCCATGTCAGGAGATCCACACCCATTACACTACAAGAAAGAGACTAACTCTGCAGGACCAGTATTTTTTTCAGAGAACTGCAGGATGGCTTCCTGGGATATAAAATGCAGCCACTTCTTGAGAAGAACCTGACAGAGTTGCTATAATAACTGCACTTCTGCTACGTAAAGTAGCTGTAATATGTTTTCTAAGCTTGGGTTCACTTGCCAACTGTTTCAGCGCTCTGCTGTTCTCAACATTTCAAAGAGTAAAAACTGCGTTTAGAGTAAAAACACAAGAATTGCAAGAAAAAGGGAGGCTAAAGAAAAAGGAGTCAAGGAGGTGGGAAGACAAACTTGCATGCAAACATGCATATACATATATTTTCATTTCTATATAAAGCTAGTAGCAAAAGCGTGCATGATGAACTACCAGTATTGGTGATACTCTTTGATCATCCTTTCACACAATATATGTTGCAGTCTAAATGCTCAGAGGAAGAATCCAGAATTATTTCATACTGTTGAGTTTGTTTGTTTTTAAAAAAGGAAACCTTTCAGTACACAGTGTAACAAAAGTTTTGCGTTTATGGGGTTGTTTCCAAACACAGTGTCTCACAAACTGAAAACTGTTCCTTTAGCTCAAACCAGCAGCCCATCCAGTCCTGATGATGTTGTGTACTGAATGTCCCCTAAGGAGGGCAAAAAATAACACTGTGCAGTGAAAACTTATGGAATAGCTGTCCTATAAATATCTGTTCTGTTATTAAATAGGAGCAAACATAACCAATATAACTACACAAGGACACAACTGGCATTTTTACCCAGAGAGGACTGGCTACCGAATCACAGCATCCCTTCCCTCCCTATCCTTTAAGCCTGTGCCTGTTAACCCACGTAGCTCCAGCTGTAGTCATTTCCCAGCTGAGGGAAAATTCACAACCTTCAGGTATGTTTTAACACACGATTGTGCAACAGCTTAAAATCTTTGCATCACGTGCTATTTACTTTATTTTTGCAGAGCCTCAGTGCTCTCTGAGCAGCCCATGAGCATTCATCCCAAATGAACTATACTCACACCGACTATTAAGAGTGCAAGTTACTTCCAATCTTCAATTTTTATTGCAGTACCGCTGACACCATGCCTGCTTTTCAGAACAGTAAACACTGACTCCACATTCAGACTCCGTAGCTTGTTCTTGTACCTCGGCACGGCTGCTGAGGAGGGTCTCTCAGCCTGGGAAAGGGGGCACAGACCGCCTGACCCCCACCCAGCACCCCCGTGGGAAGCAGCAGAGACTTGATCTCCGTGTTACTGTAACCTCTTGCTCTGCTTCCCAAAAGCTGGGACACGAAGCCGCTTCATTAGTTTCCACTACGATACAAAGCGTGGCGGGGCGGGGGCTTTAATAAAAAATACAAGTAATTGATTTTGCAACCACGGTGGAACGATCATCCCAACTTCGCAGCTTCGGGAATCCCCTTTTACAAAAGCCTGCCTTCCTTCCTGAAGACCCTGTCCCCACTTAGTCCCACCGCCAAGCAGGAATTGCCCTTTCCTCCGTCCTTCTCAAGCTCCTATGTCAAGCCCAAACATCACCGAGAGCTCCCCCCGCTCCCTCACGCCACGGCGGTCACCGCAACCCCACAGACACGCAAGGTCTCGGGGAGGAAGTTTCGCCGCCGCCGGATCCGCCTCGCACGCCCCGCAGCCGGGGTGCGGCGCTGCCGGTTCACCCCCCTCCTCCCAAAAGGACCCCCTCAGCCGGCCACCTGCCGCGCAGAGGTGCCGGTGACGGGGCGCGGAGGCTGCCCCCGAGGCGGGGGATGGAGAGAAGGGGGCACTCACCCGCGCAGTGGCCGTAGGGGCAGCAGGACCCCGCCGCGGGGTGCAGCGTGGGCGGCGCGGCGGCCGGCATGGCGCGGAGGCTCGGCTGGGGCCGGGGGCTGCCCGCACCGCACCCCACCGCACCGCACACCCGGTCTCTCCGCGCCGCCTCCCGGCTGGGAGGAAAGGAGGGGACCTGGCGGGGAGGGCGGTGCCGGGGAACGGTCACACCAGCGGTCACACCTCCACAACCCGCCCCGGTCCGCCCTCCCGGGGCAGCCCGGCGCCTCCCCGCCGCCACCGCCGCAGGCGGTCGCCCGCCCTCGGGTACGCTCGCCTCCCACTTCCCCTCGGCGCCGCAACCCCTTCTCGTTTTTCTCCGGGCCCCTCTCCTGTCAGCTGCCAGCGGAGACGTCGTGCCTGGCCCCGGACGCCGAGGAGTGCCGTTTCCCCCTCTAGCCTACTCGCCCGGCACGGGTGTTGATGATGTGGTGGGGCTTCACGCATCCCCGCAGCTGTTCCCCGGGTGGCGGGACGCCAGGCGCAGCAGCAAGCCCGCTCATGAAAGCAGACACTTTGATTGTAGCACCGTACATGCCAAGTAGATTTGGCAAGTAATTTAGTTTGGCTTGGATTTAAAAAGACAAGTGCTAAGTGATGCGAATAAAGCGTATATTGGATGCGTGAACAGCTGGTTGCCCAACGTCTTCATAAAGCATGAGAAGGACGAAGGAGTTAATTTCATCTCCCTGTGCTGCAGCATCCAGACTGTCCATGGGATGCTGGCTACATATCTGGCATGCATAGTTATAGGGGCATGTTTGAAAAATATGTGAGACAAGTGACAAGCCACAAAGATGATTTAGGGATTGTATAAAAATAAGTCAAATTGCTTACCATACTAAGAAGAAAATGCAATTGGATAACAGCACATACATACCTTCATAAGGGAAAATACCAGGAATTAGAAGGCCCTTTAATCTTGTAGAGGAATAGAATAACAGACGGTCAACATATGGAAGCTGAAGTTGGACAAATTCAAATTAGAAATGTTAACAATGGGAATGAGCAATCATTGGCACGAATTATGGAGAGAAGTTGTGTTTTCTTCTCTGGAAATCTCCAAATAAAACAAGATGTCTCTGTGAAAAATATACTGTATCCCAACAGAAGTAATTGGATTTACCGCAGACATAATTGGATAAAATTTAGTGGCCAAGTATATATAGTAGGTCAGACTAAAAGACTTAGTGCTCCATCATTCTGGGCTCAAATTGTATGAACAGAACAAAGCAGAATATGCTAAATAAATATCCCTTATACTCTCATTTCTGTCATTTACTGAAAGTTTTGTTTGGCTGCCCAATTTAACTAACTTGTCTTCTATGATTTTACTTCCAGAGTATTTAATAATTTTTGAGGCTATACAGTCTGACACAAACACCTCTGTAGATGTAGACCTTGGTAAATATTTATCCTGAAATGTTTTTCACTGTGATTCTTAAGAGTTGCATGTAAAGACATGGACAGTAAGTTCAAATATATTTTCTGGCTCTGATACAGAGCATTTAGATTTTGCTAGACTATCTGATGAATGAAGCCATGTAAAATAAAAGTATAGACAGACAATGTAATGGAAACTGGTCAAAACCCAGGGTGTCAAAATCTGCAACAAATTGTAAGGCTAAGTTAACAAGTTGCTATTTAAAAATTTAGCATAATTTCACTTCCATGTGAAATCTTCAAGTTTGAAATCTCTGTAATTCTGTATTTATTTTCTTATTTTTGCCTTACCCCATTAAGCTTGTTAATTCTACATCATCATTATCTGCTTGCCCCGAGTATCAAAGTCGTTTTCAAATAATAGGTCTGGGCTAGAACTGCCTGGAGTAACTAGCATGTTGCTTTTCAGCCATTTTTCACACATGCAGCTGATATGGTGTAACAGGTCACCTCTTCTGTCACACTCAATGCCCATGTGAAATCTTGGCTTCACTAAAGTCAATAGGAGGTGTCTTCTGCCATTCCGCATCTTTCAGATGGTTCTTTAAACAATGTCACTGCTAATTTCTGGAGTTCTTGGCATCTCAATTACTTAATGCTGTCTTAAGAATTCAGGGACTGTGTTCAGGTCCTGGCTCTGGGACTCCTCCATCAGGTTATTCCACATTTTTGTGTATGACCTTCTCTACCTGTAAAATGTGGATAATGACACCAGTTAAAGGGATTTGCTGTCTGTAGATGCAAAGAAGAGCTAAGTATCAATCCTCATTATCTGGTATTACTCCCTGCAGTTGGTTTCCGAAATGAGAATGCAACATGACTCAAAAGTCAGCACTCACCCATAGTACTCACATCGCTTCCTGTAGAACGAAAAACAGATGAAGAATGAATACATACTTCTGAAGACATTTCATTCCTACTTGCTTCTGGAAATTTGTTACCTCTTTCTTCAACAGTCAGTGAAGCTGATTTCCTTTTAATCCACTTTTTAACCAGCCGGCGATCTCAACCATCCCATTCATCTACTAAACCATCTGCAACTTCGTTTACTAATTCTTAATAAGCAGAAACAAGAACCACAAGATTTGCTCCTCAATAATAGCCTTTTAACCTGTAAGAATTCTTAATTTCACAGACTGAAATTACAGGCTAATGACTAATGAGCAGAAAGTTGTCAAATACATGTGTCGATGTGTTGCATACCCAGGTCACACACATGGTATCTACATATGCCTATGACTGACAACAGATTATGTTGGTACACCCTTGGAAATGGATGTTCAGCCTCTTTCAGGAAGAAGTCCCATTTTCTTTCAACCTTGCCTTAATATCAATGATTTCCTTCTGTCTTAGAAATCACCTATTCTTTCCCTCCCTTTCCTCCTCCCTTGAGACCCAGGATTCTGCTGGCATCTGTTGTGTTTCAAGGGCTGTACTTAAAGGAGATCTGTAAAACAAAAGATCCTGCTGATGCTCTTGGGAAATTATTTTCTCTAGGTGATCATGCTCAGAGATTGCTTTTTCTGTGTTTCTCATCACGTTCTTAGGAAAATAAAAGCCTCATTTTTTCATGATGGATTTATTATGTTGTACCCCAGATATGATTGTCCATTCTGATATCACAACACATTGTTTTGGAAATGGTAAATCGCCTGTGTACACTTACCATATCAAGTAAGGAAAAAGTAGGAAGAGCAGAGGAACAACTGAACTATATATATTTATTTGCCTCTGTTTTACGTAAGTTAAAATACATTACAATTGGCCATTGACAAGAAAAAAACAGCTACTTTCAGGCTAATCAGTTTATTCAAAAAATCTGATGAGAGCTGTCTTCCTAATGTCCAGAAATCTAATCTAGAATATTGAAGAAATCAGCATAAAATTAGCAGTTTCATGATGTGGTTTCAATAATAAAAATGTTAGCTTGTCATTTGTATGTGAAAAACATTCATAAACAGTGGTTTTCCAGCTTGTTTATAGTCCTCCAGGAGGGAAATCAGGTTTGAATCCTTGAAGCTCAGCGCTGTAACGTAATCTGTCCTCAGTCTATAAAGAAAAGTGTGCCTCTCCTTTTCAGATGAATCTGAATACTGCACAGCGCTGGGATATTCCAAACACCCAGGAGCCAGTGGTTGCTTTGGGCACATTGAACTTTGTCGCATCATGCGGCACAGAGCGGCTCTCGCCAACACAGAGCTGGAAATACAGACTTGTGTGGCAGGCATCCTGACACTGCTGCTACTGGCAGAACTAACAGGCATGATTTCATATTTGCAAAAATATCTATATTGTAAACAAGACAGCAGTTATCATGACGCCCTTTTAAGAAAGAAACCTGATGCACTTAATATAAAAATAAAGACAAAACCCCTGACCTTTACAGGGGATTTAAAATAAAAGTGAATTCTCTCCAAATCACATTTCCAACTTGTGTTCTGTGGCTTGAGTATATGAAATACAAGGGACAAAAGGTGAAGGAATTAATCTGAATAAAAGTGATAGTAGCTAACAGTCAGCTGCTGTTATAACTCCAGAAGCAAATTTTTCAGTTGTCCTCAATAAGAAATCAAAAGCCACCCACAAAATAACAAAAATGACAGGCATTATTCTAACCACAAAAAAACAGATGCCCAACTGTATTTGAACAACACATTTTTAACCTCCACCCTCAAAAATAAATTTTACAAAAAATTAAATACTTGCATCCATGCTACTCCTTAGATGTATGCTAATTGTAATACAGAAAATAGCTCCAAATAGAAACACCAAGTCCTGATACCTGAGTGGAACCAAGACAATATATCATATTGCCAGAAAAGTGATATTACAGTCATTTACACAACAGCACTGAACAAATTCACAAGATAAAAGATCAGGATCCAAAACACCCTCAGCCTCAGTCAGCAGACCAGCAGATACTCAAAGCAAAACTCAGACTTCGGCAACTTCTTATTACCTAACCAATAATGGCATTGGTACATCATTCTGTACTTCTTTCCAGAATTAACTTTTTGTTTAAAGGGCATATTTAGAAAAAAAAGCACCATAGGTTCACCAGAGTAAGTTGTGTTATCTTCCTCTCACATACTGCCTTATTTCAGTTTCTAATTCATGAATATACTTAATCAGTGTCAAATTCAGATAATTAGAAGCTGCAACAGAAAAGGGCATTGATAATAGCTGTATTATAAATGGCAATGTTTTAATGATGTGGATAACTCTCAATGACTTGTTTTAGAAATTGGTAATGTATTATTTTAAGAGGAACTCATTAGTATTGAATGAGTAGAAACTGTGACCACCTGACATCCCCTCACACTCTGTATTTGTCCTCTACCTGTGCTAAACTAATATGTACAGGATTATGACTCTTGCCTTCTAGGAAGACTCTCAAAATGGCATGTCCATCATTAAGAAAGTTCTCAAGGAAGACATTTTGTTATATACCCTAATAGTGCCTTTCGTTCAAGTATCTCAGATCATCAACGTTCAGTGAAATCTCACACAGTGATGTAGGGCACACAGGAACTTCATTAATAGATGACCTGACCAAAATCTAGAGCTGGAGGAAACAGTTAAGGTGCAGAAATTGTCTTTTATTTTACTATCTTAAATGAATATTAGATGTGACAAGACTGAGGCACAAAGAGACTCAGGGTCACATAGCAAGTCACAGAAATAGAAGCAGAACCCCAGCTGCCCGAGTTTATGTGTCTCAATACTTACCATTATCATTGCAATATTTGATGCTGGATGCATTTATTGAAAGTTCCATAGGTATTTAGATACCTACACACACATAAGCTTGTGGATTTTTAAGAAGCCAAATTCCCTGATTGTCAACATAGTTTTGAAAATATACTCCCTTCCTTGCTCAGAAGTTTTGAATGTTCTCCCTGCTGAGAATACCTCTGCTTGCTACCTATCAGCTTATTTCATGCCCTCATGTGAAGTGAAGAGGCATCTTAGCCTAAGGAAGACAAAATTTTCATTGCCACTGTCTCAGGCAACAGAGAATTTAGCTGCAAACACTGTGAGATAGTGTACAGGTACATTTCTAAATGACACAATTCATAGTGTTTGGAAGCAGCCTCTTTCTTACATATGTCTATATTCTTATATATATCTATATTCTTATAGAAATGGAATACTACCAGAAAAATAAGGATGGATGGGAAAAACAGATCAGTAAACCAGAAATAACAATGCCAGTCTGACACCATCTTTTACCCCAAGGTCATTCAATCTAACACAGGTCAGTACTGATGAACATGTCTGACTTCTGAGTGCCACCTGAGGAAAACAGCTGCCGCTGACAAGGCAGAAGAGGCATCACTGATTTTCTGGCCATCTCTTTAGGCAATTTGATGGGCGATATATGTTTCTCTCTCCCCATGTTCAGCAGCTGCACTTGAGTAAATTCAATTCTTCACTTCTGTATTGAATAAAAAGTCTGGAACAGGGAAAGTGTTTCTGTTTCCAGGAGTAGGTGGGCTGGACTCAAACTGACCAGCCTCTGTGCATCTTTGGGGAATGTGGCCACAGCCTGTCATGTTCACACATGCAAAAGGGAGGGACTTTGTGAGATACTGATGTCAGTCTTCTGTGTAATATGGCTGTAGATCTTTCTCAAATTAATCCTCACTTAAATTAAAGCTTATCATTTGAAATAAGGCCTTGTCACATAACCAGTTCCCTGGATCACTGTTGGTGGAAAAAGCAAGAATTTTAAAACTGCAGATTTGATCTGAGAAACCTCTCAAATATAAATAAAAATATGGACTTTTGCATCATCATAAGAAACATCCCATCCTCTGTGGATTCATTAAGAACACTTGAAAACTGTCTCTTGTGCAAGGTCCAGTCTAACTGATAATGCTTATGAGTCTTGGGAAAGATGGGTAAGGAATCCATATTCTCCTCCTCCTCACTCTTGGAGACATTCTACTGCAGTTAAAATTCAAACAGCGAAAAGGGCACATCACCATTGTTTTCTGCTTGCTTACAGTATCACTTTCCCTTTTTTTCCCCAGGGCAGAACTTGTTGCTTCCCTATGGCTTTACAGTACGGTGCTGAACACAGCAGACTTCCTGGTGGCCTTCTCTGTCTCTCAATTAGGTGCACACGTGACATGGGGGGAACTCAGGTACACGGGGACTCAGCATTTCACCACTCCTCCCCAAGGAGAATTATAGAATCCATCATAGATTCATAGAATCATTTCAGTTGGAAAAGACCCTCAAGATCACCGAGTCCAACTGTTAACACTGGCACTAAACCATGTCCCTAAGAACCTCATCTATATGTCTTTTAAACATTTCCAGGGATGGTGACTCAATCACTTCCCTGGGCAGCCTGTTCCAACATCTGATGACCCTTTCAGTGAAGACATTTCTCCTAATGTCCAATTTGAACCTCCCCTGGTGCAACTTGAGGCCTTTTCCTTTTATTCATGGGGTAACCTACACAGGTGGGGATCTCATGGACAGCAGACACTTAAGGCAGGGAAAACCATCTGGGAAAGCAGGCTATGGGACCAGCCTGCCCTTAGTATACATATCCTTATGAGAGCTGAAAAAAGAAATATAAAAGCCCTTGCAACAGGAGAGAATCTGTTGTTTGTACTCAATAGGGAGGAGAAGTTAGAGAATCTAACCTTCAGTTGTACTGCCCTAACCCCCAAAAGATTGCCTTGCAATCCCAGGTATTAAATCCATTATCATCATAGTACAATGATACTGACAGGCAACAATGTAAAATTGCGTGTCTTTGCACCTGGAATTACACGAATGCCTTGTGATGCCCAGGTCTAACAGTCTGATGAGCTGTGTCCAAGATTACATTTTAATTAATCGTGGCTTGTCAGTTAAAACTGACAAGGAAAAAAGAGCAAGGTTAAGCCACATGGAATAAGAATGTTTCTAATGGATTTCAACCTACACAAGGAGAAGTTAACATATTTATGTTTGTATGACTCATAACCCCTTTCATATCCACAGGAACCTGCATTTATCTATTTAATTCAGAAGAAAAGGGGAATAAAGACCATTTGTGATGCAAGTCAGTAATGAAGAAAGAAAAGTCCTACAAGAGGGAAAAGTATATTAAGGAAAAGAATGTGGTGGTGAATAAAATTGTATCACTTCGACAAGGCCAAGAGACAAGCCAAGCCTGTGCATGGTAAGTGCATGGAGTGTCCATGCATGGTAAATGCATGTTCATGCACTTATGCTAAAGATAATGTAAACACAAATATACTTAATGGGAATATAATTCTCATGAGAGGTCACATCATCCTGACAATTCATGAGTTCCTGTAAAGCATGTGATGAAGCAGAATCCTTGAAATGAATTACTTTCTTCTCCCCCTTTTTTCCTTGTTTCAAC
This sequence comes from Nesoenas mayeri, assembly GCF_963082525.1. Taxonomy (NCBI): domain Eukaryota; kingdom Metazoa; phylum Chordata; class Aves; order Columbiformes; family Columbidae; genus Nesoenas; species Nesoenas mayeri. The sequence continues at coordinate 113,302,363 of NC_137543.1, forward strand.
AAAGATTATAATAACCTTGCATAAAAGTGAGTGAATACTGCTCAGCCATATCCCAAGACAGCATATTTCAAGGGTTTTTCACAGTTTTCTACATTAAATAAGTATTTGGAATGTTTCATTAAAACTGAGTTTTGTAACACCATATTAAAAATGCTACATTTTATTTGGGACCTTGCGACACAGCGGGGGAGTCCAGGGAAGAGATTCCGATGGGGAGGCGGGAGGCTGAGCTCTATTCTCAGCTCAGACACTGATCTGCTCTGGAGCCAGGCGCAAGTCACCTCGTTTCGTGGCGCCTGTCTTCCCTCTTCCACTCTTTGCCTAATTAGCTGTGGTATTTTTGGGGAAAGGCATAGAGGGGAGCTGGGGACAAGATTATCTCCTACAGCATGTAGATACAAAAAAATAGAATCTTCAGGCTCCACTTTCAGCAAGGACTTCTTGGTATTGCTGAAGTATAAATAATAATAGTACATTGCAAAGCATTGTCTAACATTTAGAGGAAGATGGTGTGTAAAAACAGTCATCAGCTGTTCCTTTTCTGCATGCTTAGGACGACTGGTGCCACTCCATAGCTTTTGGGAGCCCTGGTTAGAATTAGCTATTTATGCTGGACTTAGATGGACAAGATGCCAAATCAGCAAGAGAACCAAAACAGGTGAGCCTGTTCTGGCAACTTGTTTGTTTGTTTTTAAATTAAACTTACAATGTAACGATGATATTTTGAAGCCTCAGCTACAGTTATATGAGAATTTGTATTACCATTAAAAAATGCTTAGCCCTCCTGATTGCTAAATACTATCTTGGAAATATCAACCTTGCAGGTTGAAGAGGGAGGAGACAAATATGCAATGCTGGCATTACCTGTTTCAAGCCTGACTTCCCAAGGAAGGAAGTCTTTTGAGGCTTTGATTTTCTGCACCTGTCTTACTTGGCACTTTCCTCACACTATAATTTTGAAACCATTGTCTAATTTCTACCAAAATTGACAAAAAGGTAGACATTTTAAATATAACTGTCTTGTATACACTTTGTGAAAACTTAAAGCTGGCCAGCACACAAAAAGCCCAATTGTCTTCCCTCATGAAGGACAAGCAACTAGGATGTGGCTGCTCTCCACACATGCAGCTGCTGACAAACAGCTGGCAGTCAAACATGGGTAATCTTCCATGGGTAGCTTCACATTAGCTCTGGCCCTGTTTCTCAGGTCAAGAATTGACAGCTGCTGCATCAGGAGCACATGGTAGAGACCAGACATTATTCAAATTGGAGGAAAGTGTAATAGAGGGGAGATAAAAGACTGGAGGCAAAGGGCAATTCACAGGAAACTGGGATCGCTTAGTCCCACTACTCACAGAACAACTTTCTTAAAACACTGATTTTAAGATGGGGGCCACACTGCAGCACAGACACTGTTGATTTTAGAAGAACAAGTAAAATGGGCACATGGCATTAATTTTGACCCATCAGAGAAGCACTTTAAAAGTCTTGCCACCTTTTTTTGATAGCACTTTTCTTTCTGTGCCAATATGCAGTATTGCATTATTTACAAGCTTTTGAGCTCTTTATGCATTAATTTAATTGCTTCCCTGACTTAGCCTTGCAAAATGAGAGTGCAAAAGCACATCACTGGACAACGTGAAAAATCATGAGAAAGTGTATGGCCCTAATGAACTTTGCTCAACCCCAGAGAACACAGGGAAAGCTCAAGTACTGAAAGTGCTTCTATGTACTGTAGCTGCCAATCTACACATACCCAAGTAAAGGAGAAAGATGTAAAAGGCAACACCAAGCAGTTAAGTGCTTTATTAGGATTTCAAAGGAGATGGTGCTTTAGCCCACAGCCACGGGGCAGCAAGCCATTTTTTTCTGGTGTTGCCCTTCTCCTCATAGTGCGGTGAAAGAAAGTGGAGAAAAAGTTGGAAGGCCTCCTGAACCATGGCTACTCAGCCAAGAGGACCATGCCTAGTGTAGCCTTTCCTCTGCCAGTTGTCCTTCAGATACAGTAATAAGCTCCTTTAGAGGGAGAGGGAAACAATCTCCTTTCCCTGTTTCTACCCATATACATTACACATCAAATGGTATGGGCACAATCCCACATCCCCCTCCCAACTCAGTTAAATCAGAGCAGCCCCTCTCTCAGACACATCTTGTTAGAACAGAACTTGGCATAAGATAATCTTGTTAAGATGTTTTCTGTCCCTCCTTCCCTGGCACAGATTTGTGGCCCAGCTTATGCTCTAGTGCTCTACCCAATGCTATTTGTAAGGTCCTGTTTTCAGAGGAGGCTTAGGCTCAAATAGTTAATGTGGGTGCACCATTCTGGAGATGATCTGTTACACAGTTGAATTGTCTGTTCTGCAAGAGACGAACACCTTTCTACCAGTCCTCCATTCAAGTTTTATTCCTAAACAGCTAGGCTAAGCTTTTAAACTGCTTTGAACTAAGAGACTTAAGACTAGACTAATTTTCCTTCTGCTTAAAGGGATGAATTTTTTCTACACATGCTGAATAATGAAGAATAGTGCACTGATGTGGATGCTTTTCCACTCTCCTCAGGCTGAAGACATGGATCGAGTATTAAGTTTACAGACAATGCTATTTATTGTTACAGCTGCAGATGGCTATCTTTTATTTGCACTTTTCTCATTTGCCCTTGTTCCTCACAGTCTATGTCTAAACCAAGGAAAACTAGACTTAACATTTCAATGGTGAAGAGGTGAGAAAGGAGAAACAGGTGGCAATTTCCTTCCCTCTGAGAAAATTCAGACAGTCTCTTCAAAGCCATCTTAAATCCATTGCAGATCACTTCACAATACCCCATGTGGCACCAGACTTCACGCGAAGGCACCACAAAGCAGTGGGTGGCCAGCTGCCTGTGCCACTTCTTCTAGTCAAGCAGCAGTTTGCCTGGAAAACATGCTATGTCACCCAAAAATTTAAGTTCACTTCAAAGACATCCCCTGCAAGCACCACTTTTCCCTTCCTTAAATGATCCATAAACCTCTTTCACATGGGGAAGTAGGAGAGAAACAGTTCGAAGTAGGCAAATGGCTTCTAATCCCTCTACGCTTGTTAGGAACAGGCCTGCGGCGGAGTATTTGCTCACAGCCTGGGAGCCTGGGGACAATATTTTGCTACCCAGACAACTGATTCACATCATCAGTAAAGCCCTGTGAGCAGCACCTGCAAACTAATCTGAATGAAAAACTGTGCATCTCACCAGCTCTCTCTTATTTTCTTACTTAACAAGATACAGCATCTGTCTGATGATTTTTGTAAAGAAAGGAGTGAAGTTTACAATGAAAACTTAATTGGAGTTTTTAGCCAGCCCTTTATCCTCCTATGCCTGTGCTGAAGATCACCATAAGACTGTCAAACGCACTTCAATGATGCATTTCCCTTACGTGAAGCTCGTGTTGAAATGTGGCATAGCTTAGACCTTTGCATAAATCTGAAGATGTGATTCAAAACATCGTTTTTGTATCAGGGAGTAGTTAGAATGATCTGTTGAGTTTTACCGTCAAAGATGAGGAAAAGAGCAAGTCAGCCTTAATTTGAGATGTAAAAACTCCTAGTCTGTTTGCTGAAACCAACCAGATGAGATGCTTTTATGGATAACTTTGTTCATTTTAGGGACAAACCTAGAGATTCTTTAAAGAGAAAATGGACATTTCCTGTATGAATTCTACCCACTTCAAGTAACTGATTGAGGCTGGAGTGCTAGGCATTTTTAATTATTGAATTATTAAATACAAAGATCATACATGTGCCAATGCATGGGTTGGTCACGTGTCAGTACTGTCGAGTGTGCGACAAATTCCTCAAAATCAGAGCTGAGGAAAACAATCCAGTCTGTGCAGAACTGTCTTTAACATTATGTTCTCAAAAAAAAGTGCAGACTAGCTGTTCCATGCCCTGTCCACTGGAAGATTTAAGGAGGGTACATCCATTATTTCACTCTACTCAGTGCTTCATGTCCTGGAGTGAGTGTGAACAGCACTTAAGAATCAAGACCACAACAAAAAGTCTCTCCAGCAAGTTGATAAGGGAAAGAGTAACACCATATGAACAAATTATTGCTCTTTGTTTTAAACTTTTCTTTTTAAGGCAGAAATGGGAATTCATTTATTTCAGACAGTTAAAAAATGTTTTAATCAAACTTCTGTGTTATAGTAGTACATGCCTCTATATTCCAAGGGCATAGAAAGTATCTGGAGCCAAGATTACCAGCTTAGCAGTTTTTGAGTATTCAGGGAGCACTCCAAAGAGGGACAATTCAGTGGAATTTCACTATGGTAAATGCTGAAACATTTTCAACAAGAATTCTTTCAGAATTATTCTTTCAGAATTCTTCAGAATGAAGTCCATCTCAGCGTGGGTTTTTCTATGGTCGCTTTTTGAGGAGAGGTTCTAAAAGAAAGTTGTATCTCTCCATTACAAAGTCAATGAGTGTGTGCTGTTAATAACTCCAGTAGGTTGGGTATGATTGCACATGACTTACGGCTTTGTTTATTCACTGCATATTTTTTTAAATGACGTGGCATAAATCCAAAGGGAAACAATTAGTATCCATGTGCTGAGAAACAAAGCAGTGCCAGTTCTTTTACTTCTAAACTCTCAGAGGAGTGACCAAGAGCTAGACTTAAGAAAGCACTAAAAGTCACAGAAGTGAGACCAAAACAAAATAATATTCTTGAGCACCTCTTTTCCCCTTAGCCACCTCTAAATGCTGTCAGTACCTTTATTTTATCCAGAAGCTGTTTAGTATAAAATGTAGAGCCATAGAGAGGCTTGCAGGCTCCATAACCAAGCAAGCCCAGCACCAGGCTGCAAGGTCTTGGTCCATGTACCCCCTCCCTTTCTCAACCAGTAAGTCTCTTAATGATTGTTTGCATGACAGGGCCAGGTCCAAGAAGGAACCTTGCCTTAGCTTTGTGTCATGGTCTCAAGGTGGGAGATGTTGGTCTGAATATCCTGGGTGGGAAAGAGCCTGACTGTGCTCCCATTTTGTGTCCAAATGCTCCCACCATTTCAGTGTTGCCTTCAGGATGGAGCTTCAGGAGACACTTCAGAGAGATGGATCCCATGTAAACACCAGGGCACCTCAGAGAGAGGTTCATCATTCTTTCTGCTATTTCCACATGCCTAGATTGAAGCAGCTGTGTGTTTTAGCTGGTCTCATAAATCAGTGTAATGGCTACACTGGATTGCATCCTGAAGAGTTTTATTCTCTTCGTGAACTGTATATATTTCTGAACAGAGGATTTTGGATTTCATTGTGGAGCCAAGCATCTGGTATTTGAGTGCCTAGCACATCCACTGGATGCATTGACTTCAGCATGCTTTCACTAAATAGAAAAGAGAGAGAGAAAGATGTAAATTTCAACTCACCCCATCATTTGAGGTCATCGATTAATTGTTCATTACTCAACTGATATCAGAAAGAAAACCTAGAAAAATTAGATTCACAAATGCAGCTCTTATCAAAGGCACGCAAAGCCTACAAGAGCTCAAAGAGAAAGGTAACATATGGGTAAGGCTGAAAAAGCTAATTTTAACATGATTTAGCTCAGCAAAGAACACATCCTGATTCAAAATGTGGCTTTATTCTTATCTCACACTTGTTATACTTAGTTATTTTTCTGAAGATTGATTCTCGCTTTTAGCAATTATTAAGACATGATGTTTTGCCAATGAGTGAGATGTTTTTCCTAAATCTGGTACTTTTTCTTCAGTAACTAGAAGAACATATAATTAGGTAACTTAGTTTTTAGATGGTGCTCTAATTAGAAAAAGCCAGACAATGCTTCTTACTTCTAAGGGGATTCCTTTTTATTCATGATTTGAGTTAAGCTAATTTGAATGGAAATTTCAATTACATATAAAAGGCAAAAACTGATATGCTTTAATCAATTAAATATAATTACATGGAATACGATGAATAACAACAAAACATTTTATTGAATTATATTTTGAAGTTAAAACTGTTTGAGTAAGGAATTCCTTGTGGCCACCTGTCCTTCAAGATACCTAGAAGCAGAGGATGTTAACTCCTTCTCTTCAGGGTTTTGTCATTAGGTATAAATTTTCTTCATTCAGGTTTCAACTCCCAATCAACTTGCCAAGTTCTAATGGTCTTTGTATTGAAATTAGTTTTTTATGCCACAAAGAGTAAGGATATCTACATATAATTTATTACTTCAGCAAATTCTACATGAAAAATCACCAGAAGTGATTTTGCCTTTTTCATTTATAGGACTTCTGTGACAGACAACAAATACAGACTTTTTCCTAGGTGTAATTTACAAGGATTTAATACATAAATCTAATCTGCAATACACATTTTTTCATGGCACTATTCAGGTCATAAGTCATAAACACATTTCAGTAGAAAAAAATTATGACAATGAAGCCACCATTGGTTTATTTATTTATATGAGTTTTTTTAAATTTATAAACTCAAATTTATATTTTAGCTTCTTTGTTAACATACTCTTAAGATAGTCTGAAGTGGGTCAGTTAATGCTCTTTCATTTTGCTTTAGATATTTTTTTCTCATAAACTAAGCAAAAGAATTTTTCTGTCTTTGTTTATAAAACTGTTTTTGCTCAAGGCTCTTTATCTCTTCATATCAATCAGCCAAGACTAATATGTGTGACAGAAAGTAGGACAGAGATCCCCTAAGAGGGACAGAAAAATTAGACGACAAATAAGCTGGAAAAGATGCAGGGTCATTTCCCTTTCAGCTTCAATGAAATACCTTGCTTTATGAGTCAGCATTGAAGACACAAATAGTTTGCAATTATAAAAATAGTAAGATGATGAACACCAGACATTTGCCAAATGTATTTTGCTACCCCAGTTTAGCAAGGCAGGAACAAACAGCACTGATTGGTCTGAGATATCACAGATAAAATGCATAAACCCAGGAGCTGAATCTGTGCTTTGGATATCTAATCAAGCAGCCAGAACACCAAGCCCTTGTGTGACCGAGGCAGAATCACCTCCCAAAGAAAAACAGTCTAATATTTCAGATGCTTAGCTTAAGAAATCCTCATATACACAGAGACGCAGTCTCCTAGACACAGAAATAAGCACTTTCTAGAACCTGAGAAAGAAAACAAGAGGTTTATTGCCCTGTAGCCTTCACCAGCAGTTTGATACTATCGGCACCCAGTCAAACTGCCAAAAGAACATCCTTTTTTTGATTTCTGACCAAACAAGTTCAGAGTAGTTCAGAATGACCACCTCAGCTTGCAAATTGAGACCTGACTGCCCTGAACTAAGACTTGAAGAACTTGACTGGTTTTGCTTGTTTTCCATTCATTCTGGTGAAAATAATCTGATTTTTACCAATTTACTCCACTTTCCCACAAGTATCAATAAGACTAAAATGTGTCTGGAAGGGTTTATGCTGAATGCAAGCATACTCAGAAAGTTACTTCCAGTGCATGGACAGTGGAACTTGCAGATCTCTCTGAGCTCATATTTAAACCTTTCACCCAAATACATATCTTCATGTAACCATGATTTTGACCTTGCTTTAAAATAGCAGTCCTTTTTTGAGGAATTGTGGAAGGCTAATTAATTTATATCGCAACAAAGATACTTTTTTCCCATTTAAAACAACTGTTGAGGGGGAAAAGTTAAGATTTTGCAGGTAGAAACAGTAGAAACATATACTCTCAGTGATTCTCTCCCTGCCATTCTCAGATGAGAAAACTTGTTTTCCAGGAGAGCTTTAAAGTCATCAGTTCTAATGAAAGTGACAGGTAAATTAATCCTGATCAAGGAAAGTAAATGACACTCTATTTCAGGGGAAGGCTGGGTCAGGCACGTACAGAACTGTCTATGTTAATGCCAGGCAGCTGGTCTGAGTCTGAACAACACCTGTAGGCAGTGAGGTCCTGTGCTGCAAGCAGAAGATGCTCATAGCATGAAGTCCACCCCTACAAATCAATATTCTTGTGTACCTAAAGCTCATCATACCCTCTCTATTTCCAAATTTTTCCATCTGTAAATAGGAATGATCGATACATGTCCACTGGGATATCATAAAGCTCAGCTGCCTGATGTTTGTGAAGTATTTTGATGGTCCCAGATGGAACTTGCTCCATAATTATGAAGAGTTGCCTCTACCTCCTTGGTACTGCTGCACTTTTTAATCCACCCTTTTATCGGCTGGTATTTCATGCACCCTCCGTTGCAGCCAAAGCAGTGAGCGAACAGAAATGACAAAGTGCACTTCCAAACTTCCCTCCCACTCACCTCTCCTCCATCTGTTGGAGAGAGAGATTTTATTTGCTGCAGAAGTGCTGTCTGGCTAAAAATGTGAGCACTTTTTACAGCATGATCCCACTCTCTCCTCCACACACACCCACTGCCCAAGTGCTTCACTTCGAAATATGACATCGCTTCTTAGCTAACACCCTGTGTAAGAAGAGGTTTCTACAGCACACTTCATTAGGTGCTGAATAAAATGCTGCTATAAAATCTCACATGGTGTTCACTGCTGATCATCTCCACCCCACCTCTTAGGAATGGAAATGAACAGAGGAAATCTGACGATAAAACTATTTTGCTTTCTCTTTCCTCTGTCATAAACAGTTCAATTCAGTAATATGCCTCACAATTTCCAAATTTTGAAGTTTAATCCCAAGTCTCATGACGAATTGGTATTTCTCTTCAATAGATGGCTCCTGGAAGAAAGTGCTTGCTTCAGATTTTTTATTTTCTTTGAAAGCAAGCAGTAAATCAAGCACCCCGGCTGGGGAGGAAAATCACGTTTGGCTGAAGACACTTTAGAAGATTCAGGAAACAAAGGTATATAGAAAGCATCACAATTAATTAAACGCACAATAAAATCCTTTTGTTTTAAGCCACTGTGCAACATCTCTAAAACTGTGGGATTGGCACTAGGAGGAGTGGGGAAAGCTTGTGGTCATGAATATAAGATTGCCCACCACATGTAGCTAAAGGGAAAACAAAAACCTATGTTCAGACAGTATTCTAGCCCAGATCTCAAGGACTGGTCTTGTAATACTGGTAAAGAGAATGCATAAAAGTAATTAGATTAAAAAGGGAGATAACACCACATTTATCATTGAGGTAAAACCTCCCAACTTCCTTCTTATTCTGACTATTGCAGCTTTCATAAAGAAAAAAAAGATTTATACAGTTTGGGACTTTTTGGAGTTTGATTGGTCAAAGGAAGTCTATATATCAATTGATCTAGGTAGATAGATTATTTAATCCCACATTTCTAGCTAATATTTTATTAACCTTTGCAGAATGAATACAAAATGTGGATGGCTAGAAGATGGCTGTCAGACAAGAAGGGGCTCCGCTCCTCTCCTATTCCAATTTTGGTCAACAGGAATATGGAAATGGAGGTCCATACTACAGCTTTCAACAGGGAAAGATTGTGCCCTTTATTCTACAAGGACACAACTTCTTCAGATTGTGCTCTAGCAAATCCTATCTAAAGGCTTCAATCAAAAAAGCAGATGCATCACTGATGCCAATCAAAGCCCCATGATATATTACCAGGTGATTCCAGTTCATATTAAAAGCTCGTTACACCTGGAAAGGCTTGTTTTACAGTTGGGGAATGGCAGTCAGTCCCAAGTGGTGGCTCCAGCCTTGGATGAGCTTGAGTCAGTCCTGACAGCTGCCCAAGAGAGTTATAGGTCCTCCTGGCAAAAGGCAGTTGTCTAATCTAGGTCCCCAAAACACTACCTACTGAAGATTTGGCATCTTTATCTCGACGACTCACAAGCCACAAAAGCTTCAAAAAGATTCTTCAGCAAAAATGGGCAGAGATAGCTATTTCTGAACTGGACCACACAAAATGGGCAAGGTGAGGGGATAAAGAAGGATTTATGTCCTTAAGGCTGGTGGTGGAAATGAGCAAAATTGTCCTTCCTCCACAACTCATATTCAGAGTTCAGTAACAAAGAGCAATCTAGTTTTAATTCTCAGCACAAAAAGTATTCCACACAACAACCAAAGTCTTTTCTTTCCCCTTACAACAGGACTTCTGCAGAGCAGAGCGCTATAAATACCCCAGCTCACAGGTACAGCTCATTTTACTACAAGTTTATTCCTTTTTTAAACATCAGTGACTCCTCCAGCCAAAGTAAAGAGTGGTGAGAAACTGTGAATGTAACACTGGGAAATTCCTTTCTATTAGCTGGTGTTTAATCTTGTCTGAAAAGCATCAGATTGAACAGCAGACACATTCAAAGTGACAGGGTCAAGAAAAAGGCATGTTACTCACAGAGACAAACGGAGTGACTTGGAAGCTGACAGGTTTTTTTCATTACTTACTTATTCACTTCAGCCTGATCTTTCTGTTCTTCATGCAGGTCTTGAGCCAAGTGTTCCTTGTTAACTGCTTAAAGTGCATCTTTGAGGAAATTTGACCTTGTTTTACCTAGGAACTGTGGAAAATGTGGTTCTAAATGATTTGTTAAAACAAAGTATTTACATGCTTTATATCTTCCTGATCATCATGGTTCAAATAAATACAACAGCACTGCTAACTTACTCCATCACTTTTAAGTGAAAAATTATCATATAAGATTGCAAAGCACCAGTTATCCTAAAAACTCCCAACTCTAAAAATTGATGGATTTATGTAAGTAATATCAGCATTTAATGGACACAAGGGCAGGAGTAGCCTTATCACCATGAGGATGGGCTGTGAAACAGCATTCCTTGCCTTAAAGGTAATGTCACTTCAAACTTGACCCTATAAAGGAGCAGACTGGTAGAGGGAAGGGCTTCAGAAGAAAATAGATGGGATTAGCAATTGGCCAATACCAAATGCAAGATATCCAGCTGCACCACCCTTGGTCTGAACCAGTATCTCTGTTTTACACCCAGACTGGCATATTTTGACAAGGTTAGGCAGCTCAGCATGTTACCTACCTGTAAGTCCAACCAGGATCCAGAAAATGCATCATTCTCATCTTTTACCTTAGTGCAGTAAAGCAGTCCCCAAGGTTCTTGCACACCGTGGGCAGCCCCGTAAAACATAGAAAGGTCACTATTGACCAACCTGTATATCGGAGCATTCTCCCAGGGAACAGGAGATTCAGGTTTAACTCCTCATCTCCTACAGCTTAGCAGATGATGTGCCTGGCTACCAGGCTGCTGGTATTTCCACCTCTCCTGCTGAAGTTGTTTTGCTGCACAATGAATTCAGCAGTCACTTGCCAGAGAAAGGGGGCTCAACCCTGCCCTGGTGACCAAGCATCACTAGCACTGATGCTACTGGTCCTTTTTCAAAGGCTGGTAGTTTTTTCACATGTGGGACTACTGGTGTTGACACCCACAACTGCAGTGTATGTCCTCCCTTCCTAAATGGGTCCCTCTTCCACCCTCTCTCTGGCCTCCCAAAAAATCCTGAACTAAGTCACCTTCAGCAGCAGCTGCAGTGAATGCTCCTCCAGGGAAACAGCCCATGGCTCAGAGCATCCTCCCAGGAGGGGTAAGTTTAAAACCTGCCCATCTCAGCAGCCTAGAGAAGGACTCCAGCCACCTGGCTACTATATAAGTAACTCATCATCACATCCTCCTCCAAGTAATCTTTTTTTTTCTGGCTGTCTCCTGGTGAAAATAGAGAACTCTGATCTGGGTTTTTTTTGACAGAGAGACTAGTGAAGGTTTCCAGGCTGCACCCTTCTGATGCTCTTCTGCTCCTAGACAGTCAAAGTTCAAATGTATTCAGTGTTTTCCTTTCTGCATCTCTTTTGTCATCTGAAACACCATTTCAGATCACCAGCACCTCTCAGCGCAGTGCTCTCTTGCTCCATATCCCATACTGAGGTACCCAACTTTCTCCATAGGAAATAGACACCTCATCTACTTCTGCTTCAGAGTCCTTTTAAGTAGCTTCATGTTCGTGGGCTCTTCTACTTTTGGGAATCCTGCCCAAAACTACTAGAAATGTAAAAATCCTGAGAGAAAGGCTGTATAATGCATGTAGGGTGCCCCAGACTACATAGATGCTGACTTTGAGTGGGACATCACTAATACTGGAGTAACTCGAAGGTCTGCAGCAGATCTCCTTGTTAATGTTCTGCTCTACCCTATTTCTAGAGAATCAGCCAACTTTGAAACAGCTCAAGTGTTTTGTCCCTGATTGTTCAAAGGTTAAAACCTCATCCCGTGATTTCATCAAAAATATCATGCACAAGACAAGCACATGTTACAATGAACAATTCACAGAGAGGCATGTATCACTGAACTGGTGTGGTGTAGCTTCAAGACCCACTCACCCCTTCACAAAATGCAGTTAGAAGGATTTACTTCTGCAAGATTTAATGAAAACTACTTTCTGGTATAATTATTATTTATGGTATTGAAGAAGACCTTAGAGGTAACCTACCATTTTTTTTGCTAAACTTCCAGCACTGGTTTACCCAGGACAATACAGAAACCAGCTGATCAGAAGCCAAATTAAAGTAACTTACAATTACATCTTTATTTAAACCATGAAACTTTGTGTGCACACTAAAGGGAAGACGGGTTGTAGGCAAGTAAGCATCTTCTACCAATTTATACCTGAAAACTATTTCCACAGATCGAGCAGCACAGGATGATCATATCTGACTTTGAAGACACTGCAACCCATCCTCTTGCAACAAGGCAGGATCCACACAGCAAAGATGACAACATGAATATACACCACCTGTGCACGTACACATACCATGCTCAGACCATAGGCTGAAAAAAGTAGAAGTCCCCATCAGAACACTGAAATAAATGTTCTAATTCTCACAGACTACTTGTTTGTAATGGCTATTAAAATGAAAATTCAACTGCTTTAGTGTTTAACTGTCTGGCTCTAAGTGTTCCACATTGACTTTGAGTATATGTACAGTCAGAAATCTTGGCATATAAATGTAGTAATGAAATTACAAAATTAACTATGTAAACTCTTCCACTCCCAGCCACACCAGCTCTTACAAATGTGCATTAGGAGAAGAGACTCAAAATTTCTGACATCTACTACACCAAGAAGTAAAGAGTACGGGTGTTGCCTGGTACTTTGCTAATAAATTTCTGAGTTGCACGCTAACTGAAAGCCTGAATGATGGAGGTGCCATAAATTTTAACACACAGCAAGACCTGGAGACACTTTAGTTAGTGGAGGTGTGAAAGTTTTCGTGAAAATTTAATGCTCCAACATCAAAAGCAGAAGTTCAGCAGGAACGGCTGCGGTCCCCTTTCATACAAGGAAGGGTGCTTTCCTAATCAGTTTTCAGCAAATAATGTCACAGGGACTGCTGGCAGGAATATTATTATTATTATTATTATTATTATTATTATTAACTTATTATTTACACGGAGATAAGACAATTTCTTCCCTCTTACGTTTTCAGGGAGCACAAAGGCAAAAGGCTTCCCTTTAGGACCGAAGGCAAATACTTAAAAAACTGCAAGTGTTTAAATGTTTTGCTGAGTCAGAGTTTGTAACAGCTGATTCTTAGGAAAGTGTTTTAGAATAAAACTGGGGGCAATATCACGAAACAATGCTTTTAAGAGGAATAAACAAAAAAGGTGGAAAATACCCATCACTTACCATACAGTCCTTTGTATTAATATGAGGTTGAAGTGAGCAAGAGATTTTTTTTTGAGTAGTTTGGTATTTGGAGAATTTTCACCTTTCAGACCATACCATAGTTTGTTCTTCTTTTGCATTTAGGTGTCATTTTTGTATCACCAGGGAGAGAGATTTTAAGTCACCAGTTTCTGTGCTTTTGAAGCCTTTTCTAAATTCTTTTCAACTCAGCATGGCGTAGACAGGCAGAAGTGGGTGGATTCGCTTGACAGCCTGCATCCAGTTCCACTCGGTTCCAAGGTTTCAGTGCAATAAGCATCTCGCATGTACCAAGGCACCTGTCATGGCTCTTAAGCCCTTTGAGTCAAAGGCATTAGCTGGTGCCAGAACACTGGAGCTTCCACCAGTGGTGAGAAAGATTTTAAAATAAACAAATAAAAAACGCAAGGGTATATCTGGACAACCCTTTTTTTGCTAATTAAACACTCAAATAGGATTAATGCACACAGATCATTATTATCTGAAGAGACCGCCATGGAAAAGAAAGGTTTATGTTTATCTACGTGTGTTATCACAAGGGAAAAAAACCTTTAAGCACTGATATTGGACTGGAGATCAAACTAGATTTCCCATCTCTATTTGAACATTACTGAAATCTTAGCCTAATATAGTCCTGAAACCATGAACCGTGAAATTTGAACTGCCATTAATTTTGGCTAGCAGTCATTCTTTCACATGCTATTGAAATAAGTTCCATCTGGGAGTGCTGATTCAGAGTCAGATAATGATTAGCGTTGTACTGAACCACACCAAGGATGACAGGTTCCTGCACCAAGGAAATGTACCCGAGACGAAGTTCTTTATGCAATGTAACTTCTGTTCTTAATTCTCCTTTGGTTGGCATTTTGCAATAATTTTGTTAAAGCTCCATTTTTCCCATAAAAAGAAAGTATGATCACTAGATCTTTGAACTGTGGCCAGCAAGGATTTTAAAACTGTAATTGTCCTTAAAAAGCTTAGGTAGCATTTACTGCCACAAACGTAAATACTCAAGCTGAGAAAGTAATCAGGAAAATTTCTTGGAGTAATTTCAAATGCAAAACACACACCATTATAGAAGAAAAGGCAAGGAAGTTACATTAATGATCCAACTTTCTTAATTCTTGATTTCTATACAGTGCAAGCAACTAGCATTACATTTCATCAGTGTATGTTTTTAAACTATCTACTAGACGCTTGCTTAAGCAACAAGGCTTCTTTAAAACGAAGCACTTGGTAAAGAGTCTTCTGGCAGACAACGGCAATTACAATGCAATAGATAACTATTACTGCTGCCCACGCTGCTCCATTCTACAGTGACATTTCATTTTTACCCATGTAAAATGTCCCACTCCACGACACTGAGCATAATAACAAGTTATTAAGCTTTTGGCAAAAGGTAATTATTGGAACAATTTGTTATGTATACAAAGTGGCTGCCTTTTCAAGACAAAAATATTTTAACAACTAAATAATAGTCTAATTAATTATGTTTAACATTCAAATGCATTAATTTAAAATGTTTCCAAAGGAGACTACAGTATGTTGGAGACATTGAAATCACGGAAGTAAAACAGAATCAGTATGAACTGATACTCTGGACCCAACCTGTAAATCTCATTCATGCAGTCAAGCCACATACGGCATTCAGAACGCATTCAAAAAATAAGACAAGATCAAGTGATTTTCATTATCTTACAGAATTTATAAAAACATTATTATACATTACAAAAAGCCTTTTGTCAATTAAAATTACAAAACACTTAAAATGTGTAATACTCTTTTAAAGAAAGATTATATCTATTTCAATATGTACAGGTAACAGTTTATATCAAAACCTGATCAAATAGAAGACATACAATATATAACTTTCATATCTAATTAGAAGTATTCACACTGTCAAAAATATGAATGTGTTTAGAAATTACTGTTCTTGTATATAAAAATAGAAAAGAGAGATATTGCAAGTACCTCACCCAAAGACTCAACATTTTCCAAACATAGGAAGACTCAGAACACAGCAGATTTACAATGGTAACCTAAAAACACCGATTAAAACCTCTTTAAATCAGAGAAACTATCCTTCTATTATTCTGAGTATTCCAACTCAGAAGAATGATGATGTAATTTAACAGGGAAGAAGACAAATTAGAAGACTGAGTAGAAAAATACCCCTAATAGGAGGCAGAAACATTATTTTTTCCTACTTGTTTTTTTCTTTGGCTTTTTGTTACTTTCAAGCTACCACATAGATTTGAAAGGAAATTCATCTTGTCACAGGTTTTAACAACTACATCACCAGCACATAGGTAATTATTCTGACACAAGTGATTAAAAACTGAACAGCATAATTTGCTTTTTCTCTTCAGACTCTTCTCATTTCTGACCCCATCCCTCTCTTCTTCTTTTTAACATTTTTTAAAATTCTAAAATTACATTGTTGAGGATAGAATAGCCATCTGCATATTTTTTCTAATTATCATTTCCCGCATCTTCCTTTTTTTCTTGAGAGTTTTTTATTGACGAGTTCTTCAAAAGCCATGCTTTCATCTTCCACTTCATTTTCCAAGTCTCTATCATGGACAAAGCCTATATTAAAAACAAGAAATTAATGCAGAATGGAAAACCCCAGGACCTTTTCCTTTTGATAGTATGACAAGCTATGTCATTGTTATTTTATATGCCAGCAATATACCTTCATATAATTACGTTTAAGAAGTACTGGGCTTAATATTATAATGTCCTTCATAGCTCTGCTAGGAACCAGAGACTGCTAAGCCACTTGCTCCACTAGTAATTAATTTTTACACTGAAAATCCATTTCTATTGTTATTGTTTTTGACTTTAAGAAGTATGTCTCTCTTCCTTCAAAGTTCAGTTTCAGCAGACAATATATTTGGTTACTGACTTAAAAGACAGACTACAATATTGCTTGTGAGACACTGAGAGCACTTCCATGTAGTCTTAATAACTAGATCTTTCTTGGAATAGGAAAGTCTAACACAAGGCTTTATCACAATCACATTTTCTAAAATACAGCTACTTTAATGCTTTACTTGTAGCACAATTTGTAAGCCTGATCACTTCATTGCTGCCTTTTAATGCAATTGCTGCAATCCCACCACCTAAGTATGTTCTTAAACCTAAACAGACAAGGAGGAACAATGAAGTCTTAAATTTGTCCTCAGAGGTCTGTGATGCAATAGACTGTATCAGTGTATGTTTCTTTTGGTGCAAAACCAAGTGAAATGTAAGTGAGAACAAAAGAAAACCAACCACGTATAATATTTTTCCACAGAACCCTTAAAAGCAAGCTAAGGATTAGATTTGTTAGGAAGCTGGTTTCCAAGAACTCGGATCCATGCTGCCCATAGATGCACTGCTGCACTAGAGTTAAGGAACAGCACTGCCTTGCTGGTGAAGATGAAGATGGCTCCCTGCCCTACAGAGGTGCCCCCTTCTTGTTGCCTAGAGGGCAAGTGAATATCCTCAACACTGCTGACTTTGAGACTGAAGTGATGCTAAGAGACCATCACAGAACAGTGTCCTCTAGGGGCACAAAAACATCTATAATTTGAAAACATACCTTCTTCTTTTATCCTATGAGAGTCCATTTTCTTCAGCCACTTACGAGCCTCGTCAACAGTGGCAACCAATTTGTTGGCTTGTTTGGTTATTATTTCTTCAGCTGAAATGGAGCACAATTAACATTCTGTAAAAACACTAGCTAAGAAATGGACAGCAGCTAAGAGCCAAGCACAAAATGAAGTTACTCAGAGCTGTGCTCTATGATGATACTGCAAAGCAAGAAGTGTCAGTCACCAGTCATCTCATGTGCAGGCAAATGGGGATGAACATGCCGTATGGGTTACTCCCCATTCCAGTCAACATTTCTAGCACTATCAGAGAGGCTCTCCATCCTTGTGCTGTCCCTTTTAAGGTATACCTGAAACTTCTGAAAACATTCTGGTTTATTTAGGTGAACCTGCTTTAGCAAGTGGGGTGGACTAGACGATCTCCAGAGGTCCCTTCCAACCCCAGCCATTCTGTGATCTATTTTTGGGCATTTGAGTTCCTGGCTTTCATTATCCCTCTGAAATTAAACAAGTCAAAGTAAAACATAGACCCAAGATGTTGCAGTCCTTGCTTAACTGCACCATTAAGGACTGGAAAAATGCTTGTTACAAAGTGAGGGAAAACAAATCTCAAAGGCAAATAATTTCTGTAAATATAGTTTCACTGAGTGGAAGAACAAGATAACATTTATCAAACAATTGTCATAAGAAAATAAACTATTACCTAATTAAGTCTATGACATATATAATATTCATCAGTATCATGGTTCATTGAACAGAAAGCCAACTAAGTAATAAGCAAAACTTTATGGACCTCATCCATATGTAAAAGCTTTCCACAAGGAGTAAATATAAAGCTTACACATGAAGACCACAACCTAACTCTTAGTTAGGTTAAATTTAATGCATTTCACTGATCAGAGCTGATGAACATATCAAATATCACAGTTTTTCATTACTGTCAGACATCACAGGCAAAGTGACAACTTGACAGGGTTGGTGGATTTCTACAACTAAAGCCAATAACAGTGTTTTGATTTAAGATGTCACTTTCCCACATCAAGTACCCCAAACAATTTTGCTCCTAGGCTACTCATACAGCAATTCAATTTTGCTTTCAAAAATCAGCATAGAATAATGTTTTATACATACGAGTTAAAAATAAATCAAATATCAAAATACGTACCTCTTAAGTACCATAATTTAGTGAACTTTATAAAACCAAGGTTGACTTTGAGTGCCTGACACCCTATAGATTTGTAGTTAAGTATTCACTTTTGTTCAGCCCTAGCAAAATTACAAGTTCAGGGATATCCTTAACCAAAGATTCCAAGTGCTCTTAACACTCTGCTCCTGCATATCCAAATTACTACAGCTGGCAGAACTAAGTAAGTAGGAAATAGTAGAAAAATTAGGAAATATTATCTGGTCTAATGTAACAGGCTACCGTAAGATGGTATAAATTCAGAGAACACTGCACATCTGACCATGTAGTTAAAATTCACCACTATTCACTTCACCTGTACTACCTGATGTTTACTTTGTGTTTGGAAGAGGTGAGAATATATTTTTTAATATTTTCAGCTGTCTCAGTTCCTCTTTTCCCCAGCTACCTGAAATACCTGCAAATACCCTTCTATTGACAACATCAAGATTTTCAAATGGAGCTTTGTCAGGTGGAGAAGTTTGGCCACAAATAACTTATTAAATTGTTTGAAGTAAAAGTAGAAAGGTCCTACCTTTAGCCCAGTCTTTTCTCTCATAGATTTCCTCTACTGCATCTGAAATCTTCTTAATATTCTCTTTGATTTTTCTCTGGCATAAGTTGGAACCCTCTTTATATGCTAAGCCATCTTGGGTGTAGGTCTTCTCTGTAACAGCTTCCACGACTTCCAGTCCATCATATATTATTGGATCGATCTTTCTTCTGAAGAAGTCGGCATAGTGTTTGTAGGCAGCATTATTCTTTCTGTGTTCATCTGTGTTTCTGTGCTCTGTGTAAGCCTCACTGGCCACAGAAGTTGCATTCCCTTCTGCATGCAACTTTTCTTCCCCACTGATCTCCATTGGTGTCACAGCTTCAGAAGCGTCTGGCTCCACGTTTTCTGACCGGCTGAAATAGTTCTCAGAGCTCTGGATGAACCTGACTCCACAGAGGTCACACTGTGTTTGGTCAATATCTGCTTTTTTGAAGATGTCTGATAAAAATTCCTCTCCTTCCATTGCAACAGGTTCAGCTTTGGAGCAAGCCTTCCTTTTCCACTTCATGCACAGAGAAACGAAATGGAAGACACGACGCAGCTGGCGTTGAGCAGACGCTTTCTGTTCTTGCTTCTGTTGCTTGCTGAGTGCAATGACTTCCAGGGGATCCTTCTGGTCTTCTAAGCAATGAACCCCTTCAAGTTCCTTTTCTAGCTCATCAGCATATTCTGTCTTATCCAAAGAGGTCACAAACCTGTCAAGGTTTATGGTTTCATACAGGATGCCCCGTATGGGTGGGTGCCCCTGAGTGTACGCAGAGTCCCACTTCCATCGGCAGTCCACCAAGTACTCTGCATCTCGCTCTTTCAGAAGCTCTTGCAGGCCTACAGCAATTTCTCTTACATGTGTAGCATTACTCACTTGTTCCACAACCCTTAGCAATCTTTCAGGCACTTTAGAGGGAGAGTCTTTTCTCATTGCGTTCAGCATTTCCTTGATTTCAGGAAAGTAGCGACATAAGTGGGATCTATATTTAGAATCCTGCACCTGGTCGGCGTTCAGTAACATCACTAAGCACAGCACTACAGTCCGCTCAGCCTCCCCTGAAGTTATGCAGTCAGGATCCTGGAAAGCATCCAGAAGGACATTGAACATTCCATTAACTCCACATAAAACTTTTGCTAGATAACAGAGATGAAACATGAAATTCTGCACAGCCACATATGGGTCCTTTGGTCTGTACTCCTGTATGATAGAAAATGTGTCTCGAAGTTCTTTGTTATGGTCCTTGCTTCTGAACAAAAACTCCCAGTAATGAAGAAGAGCAATGTAACTCTTTGGAAAGCAGAGAGTAAGGTTCTTGGACAGACGCATCAGGACAGCACAGCAAAGAATATACTGGAATTCCAACAACATCACCGTGTTTCCTATGCTTGGAATCAGGTACCTTGTGCATTTCTTGACCAGGACATTCATAAAACGGAAAAAAAACCTTTTACAGTTTTCCGGGTTCTTATGAACATAGAATTGCTCAAGTGAATTTTCTAGAAGTCGAAAGAAGCACAAGTGTGTTTTCCCTGCATTTTCATCATTTTTGTCAGGTAGCAACATACCATGTCTGCCCTCTATTCCTTTGGCCTTTCCTCCTCGGCCTTTACTCTTTACTAGAACAAAGTTAAGTTCTTTGCTATAATCATCCTCTTCCTTAGAAAGAAGTTTCTCAAGCTCTTCAGGATATCCTGAAGATAAGATGAAAACCTGCATGACACTTAGCCACAAGTCAGTTGATTCTCTTCTGGCTACAGCATCTTCCTTTTTAAACTTAAATGTGATGTACTCCTTCAACAGCGTTCTACAGGGTTTGGAAATAATGTTACTAAATTCCAGTGTTTCTTCGCACGCCTTTGGGTTCTCAGACAGGATTCTCAAATGAAAATGATTAGGAAAAAACATTTGTAGGAGGGCTTTACATGATGCATATTTATCAGCAGTCAAAATGTCATCAAAGCTTTTGCACTGATTCAGTAGCTCTTTAGGGAGAGTGCGTGTAGCTTCCAACAGCAGTCCATTTATTGCCACCAGATGCATTTTACACTGAAATATCGTCTTTGCTTCACGACGCAACAAGGGCCTATGGTAATTCTCACAGGTTTTATCTTCACAGTTCAAGCCAGCAATGAACTTCATACAAATATCAGGGTAATGCTTGTTCAGTAACTCATGGGTGATAGAGCACAATCTGCTTAACAAGTGCTGAGTCAAAGCTGATTTTACCTCCTCTGTGCTTACTGAGAAATCACCTTTTGTCTTCTTCTCTTTTAGACTTGGCTTGTCTGATAAAAACTTGAGAATGGGTTCAGCTTCATTTTGAGACACCTGGCAACTGTCACCTGTTGGGACAATCCCAAAATAGGCAAAGCATGACTTCACCATATCTTTCTCCACATTGGTGGCTGCTTTCTTCAAACCCCTAACTAGGCTCAGAAGAGCCATTAAGCCGCGTGGTGCCATGAAGAGGATGTTGTGGCTAGCAGTGCTGCAACGACACAATGCAAAGAGAGCTTCCACTGCACCAGCAGAATGATTCAGAGATAGGAACTGATAGTACGCGTTGCGCAGCCTGTCGAAGTCTCGCTTCAGAGCTCCCTGCAAGAACACAGCCTCAGCAATGCCAGACTTGTGCCCAGTTTGTTCACAAAGTTCCAGGGCTTCTCTTAGGATAACCTCCATGTCTGCCAGGGCTGGTTCCGAACAGCAAGTCACAGCGGCACGTGCTGCAGCAAGCAAACACGACGCACGAAACTCTTTTATAGCTGTGAGGTTGGCTGCTTCCAGAGCAAACCCATGTTGTTTCATTAACTTGGCCGCTTCTTCCTCTCGACCTTCCCTTTTCAATAAGTCTGCTGTTTGGCGCAAGCATCCACGAGACTTCAGAAACTCAAGCTGATCGTCTATATCGAGTTTCGAGAGGACTCGCATCATCTCCTCAGTTCTGTTCATACTCAGGTACTTTGCAGCTGCTTCCAAATACAACTGATTCGCGGTACATGAGAGTTTGGAAACCGTTTGTCCTTTTGTATTTAACATCTCTTCATATCTGAAATAATAGATGCACCAACTTACTACCACAGGTGAGCAATCTAGACAAAAAAATACTGCGTTTTTCAAAAGCCTCCAAAAAATTAAACAAATAGCTGCCTCCAGAAGCCCTTCCTTCAAAAAGACCAACTATTTCAAGTGATTTGTCTATCATGTGAAAAAACAATCACATCATCTTAAAAGATCTACGGAAAGAGTTTAGTTACAACATAAGGCAAGATCATTAGAACTTCTGATACAAACAAGGCACAAGGTTTACAGCATTAGTGAATCTTTCTCCATGCTGTCAAATCACTCTACAAATTATTTAATCACATTTTGCCAGTGATAATCTTTATTTATTAAAGTAAGCCTCAATGTGGAATCGTTGTTTACATGAACAGAAGCCAGAATGAAATAAATCAGAATTTCAATGAATTATCAACAGGCTGAGATAAATAATATTATGTAAAAATTTCCATAAACCAATCAGTTTAGAGAACTCTATCATTTCTCTTGTATGTACCAACACATACTTGGCTGCTTAATAAGTGCCTGAGCAAAGTACCTTGTTGCATCTCTCAAAACATGCACTTTAAACCACTCAATTATTAATTACTATTTTAATAATTTCTTATCAGCCAATATCTAAGCCAGTCTTGTAAAAGTATTTTCTCCTGCATGCTGAGAATAGATTTTTTTTTTTCCTGATGGGTGAGTAAATTATCATAGCCTTTCATTATCATCTTTTTCATGATAAACGTGGGAGTACAGATTTTTGTACCTAGGCTGATGAATTTGCATGAATGATTTGGGGAGGCTGATTTTAAAAAATCATTAGTTGGTAAGGTGACTTTAATGCTTGAACTTTTTCATCAGACTACCTCTACATATTAAACAAGCTTTAGTCCTTAAAAAAAGTTGCCATTTTTAAAGGTACCTCACAAAGGATTTCAGTGAGGCTATGTGACTGTAGGCCTTGCTAGAATTCTAATTGTTATATGTATTTCTTTAAAAGCCATCAATTGATTTAGGTACAAAGAAAGGTATGGCAAATAAATGAACTGGGTATGCAAGAATGTGCTGAGGATGCCACAGGGATGGTGCCAGATGCAAAGTTCTGTCAAAATGATACTAATAAAATCAGTTTATCATGCACAGTGCAAGGCAGCGCTTAACTGCCCCAGCCAGGACAGGGGAGATGGAAAAGTTCATCTTGGGGACTGGGACCAAGAATCTGTTAAGAGAGGCAGCACAAGCTGGTCATTCAAATCACTATTCTTTACTCTAAGTTAGAAATTTCGGGAGACAAATAATTAATTTGCTACAACAACTGCTGCGTTATATACCACACATCTAATGGTTATACAGTTATAGAACTCAGTGACTAAGTGGTTAAGTCCATCACTATTTCATGCTTTAAAAAAGAAGTATTTAATACTTCTATTAAATGTTTTTGTCATATTTACCATCAGAATCTAGTTCAGAGGACTGGCTGAAGGAGAACCTACATGACAGGTAATAAAGACTGGAAAAAATTCTGAGGAAAATGAAGCTAGCCACTGCTCCAGCTGTGAATGTGGTAGGATAGCTTCCACCATGTTATCATTACCCAAGTGAGAATTTTGACAAAGTTAATTTAACTTCATATAAAACAAAGTCAAGAAGCAAAACTCTAGTGAAAATTTTATGGTGAACTAGCTGTATTATATTGAATTTGGAAATGGAAAAGATAATTATACTTCAGTACCATCTTGGAAGACATACCTTTCAACTGCCTTTGCTGCTTCTTCATAGAGTTCTTCCTGACAGTACATTTTAATTGCCAGATCAAACTCCTCAATTTGTTCATAACATTCAGATGCTTCTTTATAGCACTGGCTTTTCTGATAGTAAACTGCAGCGTCTTTCATCTGCAATGCAGAAGTCAGTAATGAAACTGAAGTGCTCCAAACAGTCAAATCTACATGGATAGAATAAATTTAGTAATTCCATCAAGTGTCTCATAGAGAAGAACACTTTAGTAAAATGTAATCAAAATATCTGAATGTAATCAAATACATACTAATGCCACCATCATTAAAACCGAACATATTATTTAAAAAACTTCAAAATATTTGTGTTTGAAAAACTACAATGTAAAATTAAAGGTATTATAATGGATTTCCAATGCACTTTTTATTTGCCCAGTTCTGCCTGCTATGAAAAAACACCACACAGACTACTGTTGACTTGCAAATTTCTCAGAGTCGACAGGATTAAATTAAAACAGTTATGGATGCAGAATGGGAAGTTGTAACTTAAACTTAGAATATTTGGGAACAATTACTTTACATTCTTCTAGTGGAAATGCACTGCAAATAAAAAATGTTAAACATCCTCATATGCTTAGAAAATTGTTAGTACATTACTTAATCCTTGCAAGTGTCAAGGTTCCATTTAAATGCCTGTAATCAGTGAAGTTTCAGTATCAGAGTATTGAATGAAGTAACAGCTTAATTTTCATTAAATGAGTCATTAATTAATTTTTGACTGCAAAGCAAAAATGACTGATGGTGACATTTGAGGAAAGACAACGAAATAAACCTAGACTGCATAACTGCATCATTATCCCCTTCATCCTCTTCTGGCTACTCTGTGACAAATGCTTCCTCTTAAATGGCCCAGCTTAAAGGGCTGGTTTAGTTCAGCTAGTACAATTTCAGAGAAAAATACTATTACCTTATGACTAATATGAGGGGAAAAATAGCTGTAGGAAAAGGAAAGTGACAAGGAGAGGACAGTTTAGAGGATTTAATACCTTTCCTAACTTTTTACACAATTCTGCACAAAGCCGGAGCTCCTTTGATTGAAACAGACATTTTAGTGACAGTATTGGTTCTCCACATTCCAAGTAAGTTTTAGCCAATGTCATATATTCCATCTGTTTTTCCCTGTAGAAAGTAGGAGAAAATAACAAACGACACCCAAATTAAGTTTAGGATCACATGATCTGTCACTGAATCCAACCAATGCTGACATCCTGTGTTTTTCTTCATAAATAGCCTTATGAGGTATTACCTTACAATTAGTCATATTTTGGGCTGACACTGTTCTGTCCAAAGTCTGTTCCAGAACCTCACTGCCATGGCAGTAAAAAGTTGGGTTTTTTTTAATTTAAATTCTTAAACTAAATACACTAGTGTAGTTTTGTGCTCCTTCTCTCTTCTAGCTTAACTTGCTCCTTCCTTTCTGGTATTTAGCCCAAATGCCATTAAAGACAACAATCCAATTTGTTCTCAGCCTTTGTTCTGTACAAATAAACAAGTCCAGCCTTTCTGACATCATCACAGCATGCCTATCTTCCTCCTAGACCTAGTCTGAATTCATCATTCCTGAGCCAGGAGAATCAGAACCATACAGAGAATTTCATATTATAGACCACACAGGAATCTTACTTATGCTTTGTACACCAGCATTAATAACTCTACTAAAAAAATCTGCCACTTTCACAGTTTCATTATTACATATGTTCTGTCAACTTAACGTATCTTAATATATCCAATTTCTTCTCAAATTTTATCCAGTTGACAAGCAGTCCAGCTTACAGCCAACTGAAAAAAAAAGATTTTTCAGTCCCATCAGCTACTTCTCTATGATCACAAAATTTTATGAGTAACCTTATACTTCTAGCCAGAGCCACTAATATAAAAAAGGTACTTAAAAAAGGTAAAATCTTGATTAAATCCTTTCATTTCTCCAGACCTTCCCCCTTCTCCCTTCAGTGTTAGCTTCCTCTGCTCTAGTCATTCCTTACCCACTCTGGTATCTCTGCTAGTTTTCAGCCTCCCCAGAATGAACAGGAATTAATTCACTTAGTTCTAAAGTCCTCCCCGTGACATTTTATCTTGTTTTATTTGAGACAAGTCCCAAACAATTTTCCAGCCTCTTCAGGAAACTCCAAACTTTCTCCCCTGAGCTATTTTGCCCAGCTGACAGCATGAAGTAAATGAGTCATCTCAAAATCTGTCCCTTTAAAACTTCCCTTCAGTTCAGACCCAATTCTGCTTATTTAGTTTAGATTGATTCTAATACTAATTTCACCTCAGAGCACACTTTTTGTTAGTGGCTTTTCTCCCCAACCGTACAGCACCATTTCTTCTTCTTTGTTAAGTGAATATGCAGTGGGGTTAACTGAAGTTGAGCACTGCTGATGCTGCACCTTGAATACTGTGTTCAGTTTTGAGCCCCTCATCAGAAGAAGGACATTGAGGTGCTGGAGACAGTGCAGAGGAGGAGACAAAGCTAGTGAGGATTCTGGAGCACAAGTCTGATCAGGAGCGGTTGAGGCAACTGGGGCTGTTTAGTCTGGAGAAAAGGAGGCTGAGGGGAGACCTTATCACTGTCTACAACTACTTGAAAGGAGGTTGTAGCATGGAGGGTGTTGGTCTTGTCTCCAAGTAGCAAGTGATAGGATGAGAGGAAATGTCCTCAAGTTGTGCAAGGGGAGATTTACATTGGATACTATCAAAAAATTATTCACGGAAAGGGTTGTCAGGCATTGGAACAGGCTGCCCAGGGGGGTGGTGGTGTTACTACCCCTGCAGGTATTTAAAAGACATGTAGACGAGGTTCTTAGGGACATGGTTTAGTGCTAGAGTTAGGTTAGGTTATGGTTGGAGTCGATGATCCCGAGGGTCTCTTCCTGCTGAAATGATTCTATGATTCTATATGCTCTTCTATCTATAAGAATATAAAGCCTCTTGAGGTAACACACATACTGTTGCTTTTCTCTCACATAACCAGTAAACCCTTTCAAAGGCCATGTGTTTTGACAGCCCATGGTGTATAACTGCTTTCACTACTCCCCAAAGGGAGCAGTGCCCCAGATCCTGCTGGAGCTGTGCCAGACTTCCCAATTTCTTAAATCTTTTGCCACCCCCAGATGTATCACCCATGTGGTTCTCTGATGTCTCCAGTCCGGTTCCACAACTGTGGTGGGAAACTCTCCCTACACACACACATGAGGTCTGGTGCTGCAGAATGACATTTGCTCCTTTGCATTTACACTTACCTGGGACTGCTTTTCTTTGAGTGCACCTTGAGAACAGCATCGTGTGCCAGGGCCAGTTTTGACTTCTCAGCTGCTCCTCCCTTTTGGTAACATTTGGCTGCCACCTGAAGTGAAATCACACACAGCATTCACAAATGTGCACACAGCCCATGGCTTATCACATAAAAGCAATACTTAATTTTACAGTCACTGTAATGGAAAACAGAAAGACTGGCAGGGTGCCTGGAAGAAGGAAAAGGTAAAACATTACAGTGTTTTTTTTAGGACAAAATGAATAGCTATGAAGTCAGTCCACATGTGTCTAGCACAATTAGAATTTTAATTACAATGTTTTTACATGGAAGTAGTGAAAGTAAAATTCCTGCTACACGGATGGAACAAATAGCACATGCAATTTGAATGATGGCCTAAACCATTAATTGATAAGTCACCAGGCATCTACCACATAAATTCTATTAATGAGGAAAACCAATGTGTGCAAAGTTAAAACCTAAATGCATGGAATATTTATTCATGCATTTACCATAACAGGCCCTTTCTGTGATAAGCTAAAGAGAAACAACAGGAGTCACTATGTTCCTAGCAAGGTTTGCTTCATTGTCACCCCACTTATTCTGCAACACCATTATTATTTCTTTATTCTATCTACTAATGTAGTGTTTGCTTGTGTTCGGAAATTGCACATTAGTAGCCATTCTTAGAACTGCCAAATTCACCAGACAATTTCTTCTTAATGTAGCAATGATAAGCAAAGATCAGGGTTATAAAGAAAGAAGAAGAACAGATAATACAGCTAATACATTCCAGATTTCAAGATAAAATTCTTTCAGCTGTGTGGTTTTTATCTAAATACTTTTCTGTCTATTTAGAAAATTGCCTATTTTTTTTTCAAGGGAAGATAAAGACTGTACGTATAGTGGCAACTAATTATTTTGATTTTTGCGTTGTTCTAAATATCTATTTACCCTATAAAAATTATATGTTGCTGGCAACAAAAAAATGGAAGCTTTCCTTCTTCATCATCAAAAAGGTATCCCAAAATTTTATTCATAGAATATCTCAAGTTGGAAGGGACTTATAAGGATCATCATGTTCAAATCCCTGCTTCTCACAGGACTACCTAAAACTAAAGCATTTGACTAGGTGCTCCTTGAACTATCAGGCTTGGTGCTGTGACCACTGCCCTGGGGAGCCTGTTCAGTGACCGACGACCCTTTCAGTGAAAAACCTTTTCCTAATATTGAATTTGAACTTCCTCTGACACAGTTTAATTTCATTTGCTCATGTCCTATTGCTGGTCACCCCTTCCGCTCTCCTCCTTGAGGAAGCTGTAGACTGCCATGAGGTCAACCCTCAGCCTTCTCCAAGCTCAACAAGCCAAGTGACCTCAGCTGCTCCTCATAAGTCATGCCTTTGAGACCTTTCACCATGGTGGTCACCCTCCTCTGGACCCTCTCTAATAGTCTGATGTCCTTACACTGAGGCACCCAAAAGTGCACACAGTGTTCCAGGTGAGGTTCCACCAGTGCAGTGTAGAGTTGGGCAACCACCTCCCTCAAACAGCTGGCAATGCTGTGCTTGATGCACCCCAGCGCATGGTCGGCCCTTTTTGCTGCCAGGGCACACTAGTGGCTCATGTCCAAATTGCTATCAACCCAGACCCCCAGATCTCTTTCCACTGCGCTGCTCTCCAGCCTCTTGTGCCCCAATTTGTACCTATAATCAAGATTACTCTGCCCTAGGTGCAGAATCTGGTACTTGCTTTGGTTACATTTCATATGGTTAGTGATTGCCCAGATCTCTAGTCCATCCAGGTCTCTCTGTAAGTCTGCTCTACCCTCGACGGACTCCACAGCTTCTCCTAGTTGAGTATTGTTGGCAAACTCATTTAATGTACACTCAATTCCTGCGTCCAGATCATTTATAAAAACATTAAAGAGCAGTGGCCCTGAAACTGAGCCCTGAGTGGGGAACCCCACTGGTGACTGGCCTCATATAACCCCATTCACTATAACTCTTGAGCCTGACCCCTCAGCTAACTGCTCACCCAACGTACTGTGGACATGTTTAGTTGTGTGCTGGACATTTTGTCTGGAAGGATACTGTGGAGACATTATCAAAAGCTTTGCTAAAGTCCAAAACCACCACATCTACTGACTTCCTTTGATCAACTATATGGGTGATCTTGTCATAAAAGGAAATTAAGTTTGTTAGGCAGGACTCTCCCCTTGTGAATCCATGCTGGCTGTGACCAATGACTGCACTGACTCTCAGGTGATTTTCAGTAACTCCCAGAATAACCTTCTCCACAATTTTATCAGGCACTAAAGTGAGACTGACAGGTCTGTAATTACCAGGATCTTCCTTCTTACCCTTCTTGAAAATTGGGACATTTGCCAGCTTCCAGTCAACTGGGACCTCTACAGAC
The DNA here is from genome assembly GCF_963082525.1 of Nesoenas mayeri. NCBI lineage: Eukaryota > Metazoa > Chordata > Aves > Columbiformes > Columbidae > Nesoenas > Nesoenas mayeri. The sequence continues at coordinate 113,331,810 of NC_137543.1, forward strand.
TCCCAACACCACTGAAAAACAATGGAGAAGTCCTGCAATAAAATCGGCCAGCTCTTTCAGTACACTGGAATGAATCACATCGGGCCCCATAGACTTAGGCACATCCAGCTAGAGCAGGAAGTGTTAAACAAGTTCAAAGTTGGCTGGGAGTGTGTCATCCCCCCAGTCACAGTCTTCCAACACAGGGCTCTGGGGTTCCAGGGCCCATAATCAGTGTTAAAGACAGAGGTGAAGAAGACATTAAAGGTCTCTGCTTTGTCTATGTCCCAATTTGTGAGATGACTGACCTCATCAACTAATGGACTGATGTTATCTCTGATCCTCCTTTCATTGTTAAAAAAATCCCTTTTTGTTGTCCTTCACAGTGCTGGCAAGCTTGAATTCTAATCGAGCTTTGGCTGCACGAATTTTCTCCCTACAATGGCAAATGGCGTCTCTGTTGTTGTCCTCTGTTGCCTGTCCTTGCTTCCAATGTTCATACACTTTCTTTTTCTGCCCAGGTTCTAGAACAAGACCACTGGGTCAGCCAAGCCAGCTTTCTGCCCCATTTGCTTGACTTCTAATGCTTTGGAATTGCCTGCTCCTACACTCTGAAGAGATGGCTCTTAAAAAGTGACCAGTATTCATGGACCCCAAGACCTTCAAAGATTTCCAGGGGACTTGACTAACTGGCTTCTTCAGAAGCCCAAAGTCTGCTCTCCCCATACCCAGGGTTAAAGTTTTGCTGGCAGTCTTTCTCCTACCCTGTTTCGTCCAAAATAAGACCTATCCCAAAAATAAGCCCTAGCATGATTTTTCAGGATTTTTGAGGATGCTTGAAATACAAGCCTTACTCCAAAAATAAGCCCTAGTTACAGTTCTTTAAAAAGTCAATTTAAATAGTGTCCAGGCAGCAATACATGTAAAAGACTAAGCATCTTTTGGAGCAAAAAATAGTATAAGACTCTGTCTTATTTTCAGGGAAACAGGGTATCACCAACAATCTGAAACAACTACTACATGGTCACTGTGACCAAGACAGCCAGCAATCACCACTTTGCCCATGAGTCCCTCTCTGTTTACAAACAACAAATCTAGATGGGTATCTGCACCAAGAAGTTATTTTCAATATGCTCCAGAAATTTCCTGGACTTTTTTATCTGTTCTATGATATTCCCAGTTTATGTCTGGGAAGTTAAAATCACCCATAAGGACAAGGGCAGTTGATCTAGAGATTTCCCATAATTCCCTGTAGAATAATTGGTGGTGTTGTCCTGGCTGGGTTTTGCTTCCATCCCATTACCTGTCATCCCATATCTGGACTGCATTAACAATCAATTTAGGAAATAAAAGACTGTAAAATCTCCATGTTCTTTAAATAGTAGGGGAACAAAATCATCATTTTGCTACTTTTTCTGCAGTTTTCTTAGTGCTCCCTTGGTTCTCACATGCTGCTCCCTAATGTGTATTTTGTATCCATCCCTAATTACTATCAAAAAACAACATTAAAAGGCTCTGAGATCATCACCCAAATCAATATACTTCCAAGAAATGTTTTCATTTTCCTACAGTAATGTGTAATCATCAAGCACGTGGTTTCGATTCACAAATTATGGTCAATTCCAGTTGTTGCTAATAATAATTTTTTTGAATAATCTTTCATTTGTGTGCATTAAAATGTTTTTCCCTCATTGGACTGCAAATTTATGAGTAGGGAATTGAAGATTACAGACCAAAGGCTTGCTCTCCCTGCTTACTTCTTGCAAGCTGTTTACAAGTAGTCTGTAGACACCTACACAACTACAAACCACAAAGTAAGATAAACTGCTACAGAGCAACTGAAGATTTACAGATAATTATGCAAAGAAAAAGTAATAGTTCAGAATAGACAAGAATCCTTATTTCAGATAAACAGATGTTCCTACCTCCCAGAACTGATGTTTAGCATAGTAGTCTCCCTGTGCAATCCATTCTTCTGGAGTTGAAGTTTTAGCAAACATGCTGTCATCTAACTCTAGAAGGTTGGGGTAATCATTTTATGTTAGAAACCATTTATCAAGTACCAAAAACTAAGCATTAACATCTCATAATGTTCCTAACTCTTTATGATTTGAGTTCACACCAGTAATGGTAACTATGAGTTAATACATTTTATCCCTCTCAATCAGCACTGAAAATCAACAAGCTTGGTTTGTTTTTGAAAGACCTTTAAAAATCATGCTTGTTTTTTAGACAAACCTTTGAGGAAATAAACTGTTTTTATAGAAACTGTATTCTTTCATTTGATAAAATGTTTTTATCTGGGATGGCTTTCTGTCAACTGCCTTCATTACTGTGCAGGTGTGACAGATGCACTCCTCCTGTTTGAACTAACTAAACTTTGGTCCGAGCAGAAGCTCATCAAGGAGGCCTAACCCAAGTAAATCCTACTGTGTGAGGCTACCAGTGAGAACACAGCACCAAAACAAAAAAAAAAACAGTTTGGCTGGAGACTGGTCTGATAAGCAGCTGAAACTCTAGACACACAGCAGAAAATGTGACTACAAATCAAGCACTCCACGCTATAAATATCTGCAGCCATCAGGGTCCATTGAGTAATCCCTCCCACAGCGGCTGGCTGAGGAGCCGTGATCTCCCCTTGAGTTGGGACATTTCTCAGGGTTAACCCTTGAGGCTGAGAAATTGCCCTTACCTGACACCAGGTATCAACGGGACGGTGACATTTTTTGCATGCATGTAACATGGGAGATATGTCTAGTAAGCCTATGTGATAATCCGCATATCCCATACTAATTTTAAGTGTAGTAAATAGCATTGACTGCCAATCCGTCATTTAGGTATGTAAAATACATACCTAAATCTACTTGTTAGAATTCAATTAACTACTAGATCAGATCTGAGTGATCTCTGACTCTTCTGCAGCACCAGGAAAACTTATACTAATGAATTAATAATGAAGTTATGTATTAACATATACAACTGGCCTTTGGAGGCAAAAGAAATAAGACCCAATGAAATCAGTGGAAATTTGCAAGGGCAGTTATCAAGGCATACTGTTAGAGGGAACAAGAAATTTAACCAGCTTTATTACACAGCCTAAAAGCAAGAAAGCGTAAGTAGGCTGTCCTGTCTGAAAGTCTTTTAAGAAAGTTTTAGGATAACTTTACCTTTCTTTTCATCTGCTTTGACAACCTGAACAAATTCTCTTTTAATGAAATACTTAAAAGCTGGGGCCCGTTTATCGCTGTCTTCATCAAAGATCCAAAGGTTTACTCTGGCTCTTGTAATGGCAGTATACAATTGCTTTAGTTCTCCATTTAGCATCTGAAGCAGAAGCCAAAAACAAAAAGCAACACATCAAAATAAAATAAAACGCCAGATGAGCTAGATTGTTAGAAAGATACGTACTTTGCAACTATAAGAAAACAGTGTACATATGCAGAATTAAAAATAAATAAGAAACTACCTTTAAGTAAGCAAATCTAAATATTAAATATGTGATTTTCAATTACATAAGCCGTTATACAGCTAATTCGCATGCAACTACTGCTACAGCAAATCTAGCAGCTCCAGGTGTGATGGTCTATTTTCCTTCTAATCACTTGCACATACAATTATTCATTTTTTACAATACAATCCTGAAAATATCTGACTCACTGGATTCTAAAAAGTTTCCTTAATTTTAAGGCAGTGACACTGATCTGAAACCAGACTGAAGTAACAAATATCACCACGCTGATTTGCTTTAACCACAGCTGTTCTGCAAATACACATAAAAGTCTATTACACATAGTTTTTGTTCTCTTATCAAATTACATTTGCAAAAAACTTCTTATGTTTCAAAATCAAGATTATATTAATACAAATGTGAACAACCAAAAAGATAAAGTAAGCTAAATAAACACGGAACTAAAGTATCAAAGGATTTCTTCAAGTAATTTCCCTACTCCTAAGACTTAAGAATTTAGTTTATCCTATTCCCAATGCCAAGAAAAACTCACCTTGTACATTTCTACACTAAAAGGAGTTCTTTTCTGCACACCAGTAGCATCCTCTAAAGGCACTTCGACTAGCAATTTTCTTCCTACTTCCACATCTGAATCAGGAGTATAAGAAGAAATTATCTTCCATTCTTTACTAGCCTAAAAAGTCATGAGAATGAGGTTTACTTGTAAGGAGCAACCACTACTATCCACATATGCAAAAGATAAGGTTCTACATTGTGACTGACCAATGCACCCCCCCAGCTGAAGAATGCTCAGAAAAGACGAGTGGAGATAAACAACAACAATCTCAGAGAAGAATTTACAGAATAACCATCAATTTTCACCAAGAAAGCTGAAGTCCATCTCGGCACTAGTTGGATTAGAGGGTAATCTTTGAGATACATGTCTGTAGCAGGTGGCCATCAAGTCAAATAAACAACTTTCTCTAAAATACCTAGTACAGAGCAATGTCCTCCTGAGCCATCGAGACCAACATGAGGGAAAGTAAATATATGGTACAGCAAAAAGTGAGCAACGAGCAAAACAAACCTGGAAGAGTACAACTGGCTTGAGCCAGCTTCAGACTATGTATTACTTCCTGGGGACACCCAGCACCATGATGGTGGAGCATACAGGGACTGCTAATAGAAATCACATTTGTATTGTGATTCTGCTGTATATGGCCACTGTTATATTATGCTTGTCTTGTGATTTCAGGATACTGCTGTATCACTGTGCCAAGGCTAAATCATATGCAACACCTAATGCATCAAATAAGTAAATTTGATATTAAACTCAAAAACCTCCTTGGGTGGACTATACGTTTTCAGCTAAAAATCACATGAGAAATTGTTTTGAGGGCTAGAGGCAGAGGGTATCTGCAACAGAGACATTCACTCTGAATATTTAACTGCAGAACAGCTCAGTCATGGGCATTCCTCAGTCTCTGCAGGCATGTTCACTAGGGATGCTGCCTCGCTGGGGGAAGTAGGAGAGTTCACTGATGTTCAGCAACAACAGAGAAGCTGCTGTGGTCAATATCTCTTTGCAAGGAGCCTTGAGGACAACAGCCTTCCCAGGTCTGGAGTTACAGGAAACCCTGGAAAGACAAGGTCTCTCATTCTGTTTCATTTTGTTTGGGGCTGAGACATGACTTTAAGTCCATGAGCTAGCACACCAAAAGAACTGGCAAGATGTAAGCTAGCAGAGTAGTCTCAGTACGCAGCAGAAATGTGCATGTGCACCTGCTTGCACTATTGTGTGAACCCCAAAAGCTCTCCCTTAAATTGCAACAGCCAGTCTGAAGGAAAACGCAGCACAAGGGGAAGACAGTCTCAATTCATAAAGCTATTAGCCCTGTCTTCTACTGTGATGAAACCACCCATTTCCAGAGGAAACAGAGAATCCTTCCCCAGCTGGAAACCAATTAGACCACATGTCAAATCAAGACAAGGAAAAAATGCAGGAAATGGATAAGAATTAAATACCTCCGAGTCTGTGAAAAAGTTGTAAAGGAGTACATCATCAAATTCCAAGCCCTTTGCTTCATAAACTGTCAGTACAAGTGCTAGACTGAGTTCCTCAGGTATCTTCTCCTTTGCAGTTTCATTTGCCACTAATACCACCTGTCACAAAATACATTAATAAAAATAACATATATATTAGCAAGCGGGAAAAAATGGTAATAGCTGCATAGAGAAGGCATACAAACATGTCACAAAAATGTCAGAGCCTTCTCAAAACCAGGTAACATTTAACACAGACATACCAGTACACTCTGCAAAAAAGGTCACAAAGCTGTCACTAGAAGACTGACAAATGCGTGGTATGTGCAGACAGTTGCAGATCTGGTGTAAGAAATTTTGGACTTAGAAAGGGATGGGACAGGCAACACCTGATGCAAAAAAGAACAGAAAGAGCCAGACATGTACTAAGAAGAACCAGAAACCAACTCAATAAAGATTTCTAAGTTTAAAAAGCGTAATTTATCAGAGAGATAGAAGGGCTTCAAAAAGAAGGTTGTGGGCAGTCCGTATAAAATGTTGATTTAGCAACAGAGCTGAAAGAATCTGGAAAAAGCTGTATAAGTAAGAAAAGCAAACCTGATGTGCTCCAAATTCAATGGGTTGCGTTTTCCTTTTGTTGCCCCTCAGCAGAATTGCTAGGTCACTAACACTGCAGGACTCCAAGACCGTAGGTTTTGGCCCATCAAAGAGACCACAGTCCTTAGGAAGACGATCAAAAGATTCTGGGAAGTAATGCTGAAGCAAATCAACCACTCCAGATGCTAAACGGAGAATACCTGTAATAAGCAGAATACAGATTTTAAATTTCAGTCTGTCTCGTACTCTCTCACAAACGTACTCTTCAAGGATTTTTTTTAGAATTTTGAAATTAAGAAATAACATGGCAAAAAACACCAGTCAGAGAAGAAAAGCTGTAAGGCCCACTTCATATTTCTGCCATTTTGAATGCACCTTATTCTTGGGCGTAATAAAGATCAGAACAGATGTTACAAAGACTTAGCAGCACCCTCACAAAATGAAGGTCCTAAATGAGAAACAAGTAAGAAAAGCAAAAGTAGTGCACCAATGCTGCAAAGTCTAGGAATTTGGGGATGAGACAACAGAAATGGTTATGATTAATCATATTTGTTAAGTTTTCCTTCAAATAAATACAGTCAAAACATGCAGTAAGCATGAGTGTTCAAAAAAAGTTAGTTCTTGGTTTTCCAGTTCAGGTGTCAAAACACAGAATTTGCATGTCAGAAAAAGGTGACCATCTGATCTCTTAAAAAAACAGGCTGCTTAAAGATGCTTTGCATTCACCAGTAGAAAACTTCAATCATTAGTGACATCTGCACAGGTTCAGATCATAAATAAATTTGTTACTCTACCTGAATGGGACCTGTAGTTCTGGTACAACTGATATATCCTTTTTGGCTTTCGAATACGCTGCTTCTTGCTCATGGAATTCTTGCTTGCATAATGAAACAGTGACCTCAAATCACTAAAACGAAAAGCAACTCCTTTCATTATGCTCTGGGCCGTGTCACCAGTTAGAAACATGGTATTAGGGTCATTGACACATTTCATTAGCAGTGCTAGCTCAGCTTGGGTGAAATCCTGTATCTCATCACCATAAAACTCATGGATGGACCATGGCAGCACCCTGAGCTTTGAGAGTCTTTGAGATAAATTATATAGCAAATCTTCTTCATCAAAGTAACCTCTCTGCGATCGTATCTGCTGATAAAGACAAAAGAGATGATAAATTTCACTTCTGTCTTCTGTGAAGTTTGGTGCTCTCTTTCGGCCTAGCTTTTTGTACTGCTCCTCAGTAAGTTTACCCCCAGAGCAACTGAGTGCCTCAAAAGAGCCTTTCAGAAATGACTTTATTTCTTTCCAAACCAGTGCTGGATTGTACAAGCTTTTACCTTTTATCATTTTTGGCCATATTTCATTTGCAAATACATCGTAAGTCACAAAAGTCCGAGGATCACTTTCCCTAGAGTACCCATCTGCAGCTCTTTCATCATCATCGTGTTCTGCTTCAACATTACCTTCTTCATCTTCATCTTGCCAATTTGGTACCACCAAGTCTTCCTGAGGACTCCAACCCACAATGACTCTTTTAAGGCTTCCATCTTCATTTCTTGGAAAAAATGGATCAGGCATGGATGCATCCAGTAAAAGCAACAACTGCTTGGAGGTGACAAAGAGTGGAAAATTTTCATCTTTAATGTCCTGTAGCTTGTGAACATTTGGCTCCAGGGGCTTGAAGTGACTGGTTACCTTGGAAGACTTGCTAAGTTCAATAAAATTCTTCTGAACTTCTTGGCACAGGACAGGATTTTTTGTCACAAAGATCTGGTGCAGGTGCTCCAGCCTGTTGGATGCTTCTGCACCACACATTTGGACTTCTTCATGGTCATCACACGAATTCATTTCTGCACCACCTGTGCTTGCAGGAACCTTTTCATCCTCACTGTCCTCGTCTTGCTCATCGCTCACTTGCTCCTCACTGGAATCATCACTGTCTTGATTCAGTTCACTCTCTTCCTTCTGTAACTGAGCTTCTTCAACGCCACTGTACTGCCTTTGCTGCCATGTTTGCCTCTCCAGCAGAGGACCATTTGCCAAGGTGGATTTTTCCCAGTATGAATAGAATTTCTTCCAAAGCCTATACAAGCAGCAAGTCGTCTTCCCCGTCCCACTTCGTCCAATTAAAATGATTGGTTCCATGGGCTTTGGATTGAGGTCAATTACTGCATACTCCAACTCCCCAACTCGGAAGGGGTATTCAACAGAAGAATGTACATCGTTTATAATGTTAAGTGCCATGTTAGTACTGAAGCTGTGAAATTTCATTATGTTGTATTCCAATTCTGCTGCACTAGCTGGAGGGAAATACTCAGGTATGGTATGTTCTTTTGATTTTTCTGCCTCTAGGTCTTCAATGTAACAACGTGGAACACGCTTCTGTGTTGTCACGTTGTGGTTCTGATGTCCTTCATTTATGCCCTTGAGCTTTTTCCTCAAGATGCAGGATAAACCACGATTGTAGGAAATACATATATTATCTAAGACACGGTTCAGCTTGCAGTGGTCGAGAACAATGGCCCAAATTCTGATTATTTCTGTGTAAACTCTACCTGATTTTTCTGGAAGACTTTCTGTCTGTTCTGCCTCCATAATCTTTTCTGCACTCTCGCTGCAACGAGGAGAAAAGTCGATGGCAAGTTCCCACAGCATTCTTGCACCTTTGCCCAACTTCGCTTCATAAAGCTGGATATCAGCTTTCAAATGTTTCAGCGGCTTCTGAAGACCCCTAGTCCATTCCCCATTGCCAAGCTGCTTAATTGTCTTTATAGTTTTAGTTTTCAGATAATGAGGCACCGCTTTGCTGCCCAACGTCTTCAGCATTTCAGGAGTGCACTCTATTTCCCAGGTCATGTTATCGAACTCCTGCACATATGCCTCAATATCCAGAATCGTCCCCTCTTCTTCCTCTGGTTCTTTCTTCTCTCCACTAGGCAGGTCCATACTAAATTCCCCTGCTCCCTTCTTTTTCTCCCAGTCATCCCCTTTTCCTTCAGGATAAGCTATGCTTCCAGAAGGTTGTGAGGACTCACTTCTTTCCTCCTCCAAATTAGTCTGGGCTGAAGATGGCTTTTGTACCAGAGGATGATCCTTTCTCAGGGTGTCACCCAGTTTCAATTGCTGAATTAAAGCTGTGATTGCCTGCACTAAACTTTCCCGCAGCGTTAACGGGCTATTTATTCTTTCTGTTTCCTGCTTTACCAATTGATCTTTCTTTGTCTTTACAGAACATGGGGCTTTTAAAACATTATGCAATGTGTTGCCAGATGGTGCCTTTAATGAGGATCCAGATGAAGAACGCCCTGTGCTCTTTGGCTGTGAAATCTCAGAGGCTGGAACGGGCTTAGATGTTTTAACTGACTGCCCTGCTATATCCTGCCGGTGCTTCTTCTTCTCCAATGTGGCATTATTCCAAGCAAGTAGCAGTGGGTCATTTTTTTTAATTCTATACCTCACATCTCTTCCCAATTTGTTTTTTATATTAAAGTTAACATCAAATTTTGCCAATGACTCCATTATTCTCTTAGCCTGTTTTGAAAATCCTCTCTGAAAAATAACATGCATCACTGTATTTCCATTCTCATCTTGTATGTTTGGATTAAGAAATGGAAAATCAGAAGGTCTTGAAGCAAAGAGATCAAGTAGATAGTTCAGGATGTTAAAACCAGTGTTATCTGAAAGAAAGAACACAAAAAATAATCACTTGCTTTACAAGGCTGCTTTGTAGGTCAACAATTTTTAATACCATTTTTTTTTCTTGCAGCTATTAAATTAAAATCAACTTGCTTTCAAAATAAAAAAAAAAATCTACATTTCATGCTTGTAAAATATGCTTACTTGAAATGGCTCAAAAGTGAGCTTTTCTAATATCCAGGAAAAAACAATGCAATGGCAGCAAAGCTTTAAAAATCCCTAGTGCTGCAATTGTTCCTGCAGCACCAGTCAGTTTCATTCCTTTTTTAACCTCCAGGTGCAGACACATTTGTTCACCTTCCAACATCAGCCCCGGCTGCTACCCAGTGTGGGCTGGTGACTCGGGTCATGTGCACACGCAGCAGCTCTGGGTACCGCTCTGGGGTCATTTGCTTCATTTTAATATGCCATCCAGAAGTAATCTGCTGCAGATAACTTTGGTTTACTAAAGTAACCTGTGGCAAATACAAATTATTTCCAGATATCTGAGGTCCCTAGAACAATTTCCTACAAAAGAAGATTAGCACAATACCTCCCCAGGAAAAAAAAAAACAAAACAGAACAAAATATATATATACACTTTATGGCTTTCTGGATTTAATCCAGATAATAGATGTGATTTAAACTAGATAATATATGTGCAACTTTTCTTTCCTAACTGTAAAACAGTGACACACCAAAATCATTGTGAAGAAATTCCACCTCAAAAAACTTTACATAGTGAAAAATACTTAGGATATTGTCACTGGACTTCATAATCTTCTGATTTAAGATTTACAACTGGCAGTATTTATGCTTTTAATCTCTCTAAAGCTATTAAACTAAATGTGTGTACTTTAAAAATTAATAAATTCAGGATTTTTAACTATTTTAATTCTTCATCCCATTTTTTTTCTTTAATTTAAAATCAAACCTGGCTTGGGGCTTAATTTGATAGTTTATCTGAATTTCTTAATGTAAGCCCCACAGTCCTTTCACTCACTACTCCTCTGAACTAAACTTTGCTTGATTTACAGCTAAACAGAGAAACAGATTTCAGATGCCACTGCAGGATTTCCTTTAAAGTCTGCTGCCATTGCTCTGCGTTTTCCTTCCTAGATCCTGTTTGCTTCATTCCCACTCAGTACACATTTTACAGGGCTTCAAAGAGGAGCTCCCCTTTCTAAAACAGCTTGATTACACAAGAATATGTTCCTAAAACAGTAACATTACAGCTGCTTGATTCTCCCTGGTCAGCTGAGCTGCCATTAACTCTCCTCACAGTCCCAGCCACTGCAACCAGAAAGCAGAACGCATCAGCTTAACAAAGACTGGTGTGTAGTATCCTCTGACCTGCAAACTTTGGGGTCTGACACACAGTCAAACACCCTGATCTGCTGCTATCACATCATTAACAGCAGCAGAAGGGGCAGTGGGCTGGACAGGTAAGAAACGGGGACGTTTTCAACAGCTGCTGTGAGAACGAGCGGTGCACTTCTGCTAGAGCCCTTTGTGACACCTCAGCCCAGGCAGACACAAGCCTTACCTCTATTATTTAAACAGATGGAAACTGCAGCATGCAAAGGGGTATCTCCTTGTGCAATAGAGACATTTCGAGGATCTGCACCTTTGGTCAGCAGCAAGTATACCAGTTCAAAATACTTCTTTTTGAGGCATATTTTCAGCGGTATTTCCGAGTTGGTTCCAGTCCCATCTGGCAGAGCTGGTGTGAAGGATATGAAAATATCAAGGGTTAAATCCAATAGGTCAAATCTGCAAATTACACAAAATTCTAAACAGATGAAGGTACATGCTGACTGCTGAGCAGGTGACTTTTTTTTTGTCAGCTTTTTACAGGCATCTGTTAAAGAGTTACTGACTAAGAAAATCTTCAGAATCTCCTCTGATCTCCCATTAAGTTGAGCAACCAGTTCTCCTGTTGTGATAGGAAGACAAAAAAGCGAGAACGTGTCTTCTTCAAGTGAGTCAGTCACTGACTGAAACAAGAAGCCTTCTTGCACCTCTGGCACTCACAAGGTTGCAGCAGGACTGTGCATCCATAATTTATAGCTAACATCAAGCTAAAAGGTGAAATGAAAAATGCCAGAGTGATCCTAGGAACAAACCTCAAGCGAAACAAGAAAAACTATGATGTCTACACTAGCTAAAAAAAGAAAGACATCTGCTTATGCCTTTGAAATCACTGAAGCAGTCAATTACTTGTAACAACAGGCTGAACCCTGGCTTACAGTTTCTATGAGGATAATACTGTGGCTGAAGACAGAGAAATTAAAAAAAACAAACTACAAGCAAAGAAGTAACAATAATCTTCGGCCTTTTATCTTTTACCAACCCTGACAGCCCAATTTCATTTGAAAAACATCTTCCATCCCACACAGCCTTACTAGCTTCCCCGTGTCACACACAGCGGATGCAGCCAATCGACTACACTCCAACAAGCTCCTGCAGTTAGACACAGCCACAAAAAAATATATGTTGGTATTTCTGAAACAATGTTGCTCCAAACATGCCAAATAAAATGTCTGATCTGTGATAACACATCAATATTGCACAGTTTTTCACCTCCTCGTTCAATCAAGCATCTTATGAGGTGCACTTGCTCATCCGATTTGTCACACTGCTGGATAATGTTGCCAATGTCAACATCAGTAAGACTGCAGTTTTTGAAGAGTCCTCCACCAGATGGCTCTTCCCCATTGGCTTTCCCTGTTAGCAGCAGCAAAACTTTAGGCCACATCTGCTTCTCCAGTAATTGTTTTATGAAGCTGTTAGCACAGTCATGGGAGATGTTGCAAATCATCCCTTCAGGAATTTCTGCAAGACAGCCAAGACAACACAACTCACTCAAATCACATAATAAAATCAATCTCATTGTAAACTGATTTCAGTATAATGAACTCCATTAAGCTGAAAGTACACTTGCATCTTTTTGTCCTGATGCTGACAGCCAAATACGTTTGAACATTTTGATTCATCATACTGAAATTTTGTGCATATTCTGGTAGTTCTAAGTGCAAAATACAACAGTAAAAATAAGTAAAAGTGCACTGTTTGAGTAATATCAGTTGCAGAAGCAGGGAAGGGGAGGAAGGGCAAGAGACCAAAAACTGTATGTTAGCATCAAACACATTTTTCATAGCAATTGAGTTTTGTGAAGGGGAGAATGGGAACTCGCTGTACCTTTCACAGAAGACAGCTGTTTCACAAATTGCTTCACTGCATCTTCCTTCAAAACATTTTTATGATGTGCTCCATTTTCAAGCTTGTAGAACTGGACAAACTGTTCAATAACATCCAAGAAAGAATCTGTATCAGCTATGGCTCTGCTTTCATTGCCCCCTGCAAAACATTACAGAAATTGAAAAATCCAGTTCCTTGCTGTCGTGTTTTCAGGGCTCTGAGAAATGTGTTGTGGCAGGTTAAAATCAGATGGCTGAAACTCTTACTGTCAAAAACAGTCCTGTGATGGACTTCATATCCCAAAGGGTATTTGACACACTCATCAAATATACTCCTTACCATAATACACTGGGTTGAAAATGGTAATAGTTCACAGGCTGACCTGCTGATCTGCATGCAGGCAGAACACTGCTGCTTTGCAGTGATACCACTGTTCAGAATTTTTTAAGTAGATGACTAAAACCAGTTATGTTTTCAGCTTAATCAGGTGTCCTGAGCTTGTGTGATTCCTCAGTGTCATTTAGGAAATACAGCCATAAAATAATTTGTCCTCTTAAAAAACAAAACAAGACACACACATACACCAAAATCACAGCTACAAGTTTAAGAGATATGCAGGTAACAGGCAACGGCAGATTTTAGATTATGTCCTAATAAATGCCCTTAAATGACAACTGAAAGACTTGGCCTGATTTTCCAAAAGGCTCTGAGGAGTACATCAAAGACCAAACAAAACTGTAGCTTTATGCCTTAGGACAAAGGGACAGACAACATTGGTTATCTTTCTAGCAGCCAGGATTAACCTCAGACTGTCACCTGTAAAGCCATGTCTTAGTCTCCAGCCTCTCATTTTGCATTAAGCCTAGAAAACTCTTGGGGGCTGTGCACTGGCAAAAGAAATATTGACTACAAAAGACAGAATGAGCTACCTGGAACAGCAACCAAAGCAATTACCCCCACAGGGGAATTGGTGTTAACCTTCTAAATGAGAACCACTGGGCTAAGACCTTCTCCAGCACAGAGCAGGAGATCTCTACAGTAAAGAAAGGGGAACTGTGGGAATGTGCTTGCCAGGAGCCATAAGATGGAAGTACAATGAAACTTGTTGCTTTCCAGCAAACTTCTATGCAATACAGACATGAAACTCGCTTTTTGCCAAGTTTGATTTGCCTATGCAGTCTTTTTCTCCATCTGTACTTTGAGATTTGCATGACACAAGCAAGTCCTGGTTTGAAAAGGTTATGCTTTGGGCTAATACAGTAATAATGCTAATACAGATGTTACCTTAAAGTTCTGGTTGGTTAGTGCCACAGAAAACAAGCAGATCAGGCACCAAACCATCTCAGACTGTACTGAAGAAAAGTTTTCAAGATGAACAATGTCCATGCTTTGGACTTGATTTTAAACAGCAGTCTAAACTACAGCTCGAAAGGATAAGCTGCAGGATCTACCTCCTCAGTTTCTGAACCTCAGAGTCTTACAGGAACATCCTGCCGGACCGGCCAGTCCCTCAGTTCTCATGTGGATACTCCAAAGAGCTTATCCAAGTGGCCTCCTACAACTGGATCCTCCCCTCAAAATGTCTGTGGCCCACCAGTCTTTTTCAGAGCTGGGATGTAAACAGCAACCAAGAAAGTGCATCCCACAGGGGGTCCTGAGTGTAGACAGCTCCCCACCTCCTGCCCCAGCTCTTATCTCTCTGACCTCGCTGCAGGAGAGGTGGCTCAGGCTTGCTCCATTCATCAGGGCAGATAAGAAACTATATAAGGGGTAGTCAGTCTCGATACTGTCACGCTAGGGGAGAACTGTACAATTTGTGTGTTTTCCCATTCTCATTTATTGGAGTGGAAGAGGAAATCGCCATTATTTGGGCAATCACACTTGACACATTAGTTTCCAGAATGGAAACTTATAAAAAAAACCCCAGACAAGTCAGAATCCTTTTCAGCATTAACAGGCTATTATAAAAAAAGCAGACTGGAATTTCACATTAGCACTGGGACAATTAAGATTTGTGTCTTTCTGTAAGACAACAGGTCCTTTGCAAACTGTCTGGAGATATTGTTAATAATTTTTAAAATGCACTTTGAAGTTTCCTCATACTTCCAGAGTGCAACTCCATTTTAGCTCCCCTTCTCTGCTTATTAAAAGCTCTTGTAGTTTTAGTCTGATAGTCTGCTCAGCTACTCTTTTCCCAAACGTGCAGAGGTTAAAATTTTCCAAGTCATACAGGAGTTTTAGCTGCATATCACTGACAAAGATCAAAGGCTAGAACTTTGTGAATAAAGATCTCTCACTAAAATGTTATTTTGCTTTTAAAAGCGTCAGCAACTTCTCGCTCACATTTTCATCATTTCAGAGCTTCTTTTTTGTCAATATTTTCTGTTATTAAAAGCATTTTAAATATGTCACTAACGCTTTAACAAAATGTTTCATTTTCCAAACACTAAAGTGAAGGTAAAAGGTTAAAACTGAAAAAGCATCAAAAAGAAGCAGTTTCTATGATGGGGAAACATCATGTCAAGTGTGAGGAAAATAAACAGAGGCTTATGGTAACTTAAAGCAACTTCTAGTTACTTATTAGATGATATACTAAGACCATCAGTTGGACAGCATGCACCTTCAGGCAAGTAAAAGATGTTCATCATTGACTGATAGGAGATCGGGGTGACAACTCATAGGAAGAGTTACATAAAAAACACATACTACTACCGACTACAAATAAAACAATTTTGTATCTAAAGGATATCATTTCAAAACAGGAAGAGCACACAGTCCATGTAGTACCTGTCCGTTTCTCAGTGGCAGTACGTTTCTCAATGTGATTGTTGACTGCTTTTACAGCATCAAAGTTTTTGTTCTTTTTCAAGATATCTATGACGTATCTTGACCGTGCATCTGGAACAGTGGGGTCAACCCCAAAATTCAGGAGCATGATCACATCTTCTGTTTGGCCTAAAACATTACATGAAAAAAACATGAGAGGAAGAATAATTCTTATTGTTCAGGTATTTTTTTTGCCTTTTTCCATTTCTTTTGTTTGTATTGTTAACTTCCTAGCACAATTTCTAGCATAATTTTAATTGAAAAAATAAATCTAATTTTTTTCAGTGTCATAAGAATGACATATTGTCAAGTATTTTTCCCCAAAAGAAACCCCTTCAAAAAAAATGAAAACTCTGTGTTTATTATTAATAATTGGGAAATGCAAGCACAGAAACACAGTGATTGAATGCCTCATGAGCATCTCACTAGCCAAAGGAATTATATGGAATTCACTTCCTCCCTTATGTCTCAACCCTGTTCTCCAGGCTCTAAGAAAACTGCTCTGTAAATAAAGAAAAATTCAAAACAAGGGATTTTGCCACTGTTTGGAAGGTGACTCAATAAATCAGAATATTTCACATATTTAGGCATGAATATACACAGCTAGGCATTGAGTTTCATTCCAGTGAACATAAACCACGTGATTTTCTTGGTAATAAGCCTTATAACAAAGATGTCTAGTTTGACTAATGGTAGGTACCATTACTTTTACCAGAAACTACTATTCTCTACAGCATTTCACAAGTATTACAGATAACAGATAAACACCATAAATATAGTGGTGATTTAAAGCCTTGACACAGTATCTAATACTCTGGAAGATGACATGCTCCCTTCATAGTATGTCACACTGCACTACCAGGGGAAACTCTGCAGCCCTGCAAGCACCTGCCTGTGCTCCTCTTGCCTCAAAGAGGCATATTTGCTATAAGCCACGTTCTCAGAACAGCCAGGAGAGTGCAGGAGCACCAGATCACCAAGTCATGGAGAAGAAGACTGAGCGATAGTGAGCAAATAAGTGTTGGACCATGACACTTCCCCAGGCACACCACCACAGCACACGGCCTCTGCTACTGCATGTGCCAAAGGCAAAATCTAGATGAGGGAAAAATGATGCAGACTAACACAAAGGCCTTGCTTTGTTTCTCTAAGACTTACCATTCACGCTATTTTAGGGACTGGTTTTGTTAACAGATGGGTGCAAGGATTTATTTCTACATATGTTTACAAGTATATTCTAAATATAAATATAATAAATATACTATACTAAAATATACTATACTATAATACATTGTATATATAATATATATTATATATATTACATATTTCATATATATATATATATAAAAATATATATATAATGTATAATACAGGGTGTTTCAGAAAGATGGACCCAATTTCAAACCAGTGGGATTTCAAACTGGGTCCATCTTTTTGAAATACCCTGTATATATATAATATATAAATATAAAGAAATAAACTTTAATAAATTAATACATATTAAAATATCTATTCAGTATATAATATACATGTACTATATAAATACAAAAATAAACTTTAATAAATATATATATATGGACTATTCTGGAAAATACAGGAGTCATTTAGCAACAGATGGAACTGCTGTAAAAGACAGGTTATACCTTTCCAGAAAATGAAATTATTTAGATATACGTTGTGTATATCTATATCTACGTTGTGACCCACCAGAATGTCATTGCATTTAATGACCTGGAAGTCTGGTGTTATCTTGGCATTGATGTTTATTTCCTGTTGCCACCTAGTGGGCAGAGTAAAAAATACAAGAAGAAACTCCAGGCTAAATTAACATAAATCCCACAGAAAACATGAAGGAAAGCATTTCATTTTCCTCCTCTTACAAGGCACACTTCTACTTAGGTTTTAAATCTTCATCTATTTCAAAGAACAGGATAGGTCTCCAGGTCATCTAATATGATTTTAAGGGCACAACAAACTTTAAAAGGTAACTTCTATGATTCTAGAAACTGCAGCATAGATGTGGGAAAATCATAACCAGTCAAACCAAAGAGCAAAGAAAATGGGCACAATTGGAGTTTTAAAAGGGAGTTGTTGAAATGTTTAAATACTAGTTACCATTACAAAGGCTACATTCAGATAAAAGGACTTTCTTATTTTCTTCCTTAGCATGGAACAGGAAACACTGGGGTCTGAATTTTTCTTCCATTATTCATTTCTCCATATGAAAACAAACCACCACACATACACACACACAAAAATAATTGTATTTACTGCGTTTCTGGGAATATCCGCTGGAAGATGCCACAATATGCAGGAGGGTGCATCCCTCTCTGTCTTGCTGGTTGATCCTCTCCTTCAAGTCTGGCCTCTGAGTCAGTAACCACCTGAAGAGATGGTTCTTTCCTGAAATGATAAAAGAACCCCACTTGTTATACATAGTAAACAAAGATACAGCAGAAACAGATCCTGGAGTGGCAAGATGCATCTGTATGAGACCTTTTCTTGAAAATGGGTAGTAGGAGAGAGAATAAAAATGTGAAAGAAACTGCAGTAAGAGCCAGCTGCATTGTGGGAGACAGGATGCTACACTCTCGCTGACTCGCAGCAAGTGCAAATCTAAGGTTGACTCACGACTCTTTAGTACATACAGAAACTGTTGCTCCACACTGGGGTGCGAGGAAGAAATACTGTATTTTTGTCAAAGCTGAAACATTCAGGTTATGAAAGACCCACATCAATCACACTTTTGCTTCAAGCCATGGAAGAGGACAAACACATTAGGCTTGTACCACTATCAGGCAGAGATGATCAGATAGACTGTTTACAGCATTTCCACAATAGTGCCTTATTGACACATGCAAGGTTATACCTAGATGATATGATCTCATTAGTCTAAAAAAATAATAAACAATTAAAAAGCTGTAGCTGTCAGTTCTCTGATGAAGGCCACTGTTGCTTTATTTTAGCTGCAGATGTCACTCACTTGCTTTGATACACAGTCTGATAACAGCATGAAGTAGATACACTCCAATGGTTTCAACTTTCGCCCCCATGGAAATTAGCCACTTGACTAACTCCGCTACTTCTTGCATCTTCTCACCGTGACCATACAACTCAGAAGTCTGATAACAAAGAGAATAACACATTATTTTACATACACAAGGCATTTCTTTTTTAATTCTATTTCCATGGTTTTTACAACAAGAAGCAGTGGAACAATAACAATCAATCCATATTCCACTGTAAAATGAAACATCTATTACACCTTAAACAATTCAAGTAGAAAGTCAAAACAAATACTCCCAAGAGACGTTTATCTTAAATGAATCTTGTCCTGCTCTGAAGAACACTGAACTTGAAGTCTCTTTTATAATAATTTCTATATTTCTTCTCTGTAATTGACTGAAACTTTCTTCCTTATACTCATCTACGTAAGTGTTACTGTATCCCAACGCAAATATTGCTGTAACCAGATACTGTGCTTTTAAGCTTGGATGAGGCAGCTTACACAGGCAGTTACTCCAAAGCAAGAAAAGGCTGGAGAAATACTTGAAACTGGGAAAAGAGAGTTAGAGACTGAGGGAAGGAGATTTAAGGAACCCAGGTAACCAGTCCTTCTACAGCTCAGGAACCCCATGGACAGAGAACAGGGCAAAGCCCTACTCTCATCCAGCTCAGGAAGCATCTAGCATCAATAAGAGAACAATGATAATATGACTGCTCATGCAAAGACAAGGTGTTAAGCCTAGGGAGACAGCTTTTTGGGCAGAAAAATTCCTAGAAGGTGATCTGATAAAAGTCTAGAATTTTCAAGGAAGTTTAGAGACCAAGATTGAAAGCACACAGCCTGAGCAGAAGGTAGCTGAACTGAAAAAGGATTTTCCAGCAAGGACTTAATGAACAAGAATCACAGTCTATAAGGGCTACAGCAATATGGGGAACTCTGGGGGTGGGCAGAGGAAGCTCAGATGGAAATTGAGACAATATGCCAGAAGGATCAGGACATGAGGGGGTGCTCGGAAACAGCGTTCAGACATAATTTCTCCATTTGTGCCAGTCATATTTTTAAATAGCAGTCTTCACACATGCTTTCAACATCCACAAATGAATCTTTTTTTCTAACACCTCATGCCAAATTTTGACTGGCAAGAATTAGTGTTTGTGCACAGTTACAAAATCAAAATAGAACAAATTACAGGCAGTATGTAATGGCAGCAGGGGAACTTCAAGTTGTCAGAAAGCCACGTTTTCTAATTTTTGCAGAAGAGTAGCAGTGCTTAGAGATTCTTCATCTTGACTTTTTCAGTCTTTCACATGTTCAACAACCCACTAGAATAGCCAAGAATGGTAGGGCCAATTCAGCAACAAAGGGCGTACTATTTTGCAAAGGCAATCCACTTTTACCCTTCTCTATCAATGAGGCATTTTGATTAACTTGCCTAGGAAGGAGGACTTTTTGCTAAGACACCTTACATGTGTCCTCTGCTGCACTGCCATGCTTTAGTGTCAGTGTGAGGAGCACATTCACAGCCCTTGCAGGACTGCTATGGTGCTGTGCCTCAGGCCGGGATACTACAAAGAGCTGCAAACCACAGCAGCTGCAAGGGGCACCTTTGCTTGGGAGCTGCTTTAATCCCAGGCACTGATGCCTTGTCCCCAACACAGCTATGCTGCTCTAGCACTAGAGCAGCTGCTGCCTGGCCATGGACATGGGTGATCCAGGATCAAACCCTGAGCCACCCTCCCTTCCTGAAAAAAACTGAGTAAACACACAACAGATGACAGTGGGTAGCATATAGTCCCATACTGGCTACTCTGCTGGGACTAAGACAGCATGCCTGCCAAATGATGGCTAATCAAGGCATGCTTGTATATGCTCATCCACTAATGAGCATGGCCAGCAGGTCAAGGGAGGTGATTCTGCCCCTCTGCTCTGCTGAGACCCCACCTGGAGTCTTGCATCCAGCTCTGGAGCCTCCAGCACAGGTTGGAGGGGGGCCAGAGGAGGCCACAAAAATGATCAGAGGGCTGGAACAGCTCTGCTGTGAGGACAGGCTGAGAGAGTTGGGGTTGTTCAGCCTGGAGAAGAGAAGGTTCTGGGGAGACCTTATTACTGTCTTTGAGTACTTAAAAAGGGCCTGTAAGAAAAATGGGCACAGACTTTTTAGCAGGGCCTGTTGCAATAAGACAAGGGATAATGGTTTTGAATTAAAGGAGGGGAGATTCAAGATAGATATGAGGAAAAAATTTTTCACAATGAGGGTGGTGAAACACTGGCACAGGTTTCCCAGGGAGGTGGTAGATGCCCTATCCCTGGAAACATTCAAGGCCAGGCTGGATGGGACTCTGAGCAACCTGATCTAGTTGAAGATGTCCCTGCTCATTGCAGAGGGGTTGGACTAGAAGAGCTTTGAAGGTCCCTTCCAACTCAAACTACTCTGTGATTCTAATTATCCTATTGTTATAAACAAGCCTATGAAAAGATGTCAATCTATTTCTTTTGCCTTTCCCTTCTTCTTCAGAATTACTCCTGCTCACTCCATCAGGCACCGAACTCAGATACATTTATGGAAAAAGCCCTAAGTTGAAATTATTATGACAAAGCTACCACAAGCACTGCAACAGTCAAATAGCAAATTTTGGTAGATTCCATCAACATGCTCTAAACTGTTAATTTGCCAGCCAGAAAAAAAAAAAAAAAAAACAACAAGTAAATGTACTGTGTAGCCTACAGTTAACACCCTCTGAAGAGAGAGGAGAACCATGGCACTGTTAGAAATCTAGTACACTTCAGCGTAAAGTCTAACGGAATTTCACAACGAATGGGTAACCATATCTTGTATCAGGAATAATGTGGCCAGCAGGACTAGAGAAGGGATTGTGCTACTGTACTCATGTACTGGTGAGGCCGCACTTTGAATACTATGTTCAGTTTTGGTGACGGAAAGAGTGCAGAGGAGGGCAATGAAGCTGATGAGGGGCCTGGAGCACAAGTCTGATGAGGAGTAGTTGAGGGAACTCGGGCTGTTTAGCCTGGAGAAAAGGAGGCTGAGGAGAGACCTTACTGCTGTCTACAACTACCTGAAAGGAGGCTGTAGCATGGAGGGTGTTGGTCTCTTCTCCCAAGTAGCAAGTAATAGGATGACAGGAAACGGCCTCAAGTTGTGCCAGGGGAGGTTTAGATTGGATATTAGGAAAAAAATTCTTCATGGAAAGGGTTGTCAGGCATTGGAACAGGCTGCCCAGGGAAGTGGTGGAGTCACCATCCCTGGAGGTGTTTAAAAGGCATATAGATGAGGTTCTTAGGGACATGGTTTAGTGCTAGAGTTAGGTTAGATTATGGTTGGACTCAGTGATCCTGAGGGTCTCTTCCAGCTGAAATGATCCTATGATTCTATATATTTTAAAAATAAGTTATATACAGCAGAACTATAACTTCTACACACAAAGAAATGGAAGAATAAAACAAAAAAAAAATGCAAAGAGAAGAATTTTTTAATGGTCCGTAAGAAAGGCTTTACATAAGTACAGTTGAAACAGGTTGGACATCTGCTGTGTGATAACATACATGCATTGTGAGATGCCTCTAGAAAACTGGTATGTCACTGCTATGGACACTGGCTGCTCCTGAGTGGCAGAACTGATGAACTCCCAGCAGCTCCTGGCTCACCGCTGGCCTCCAGCTACAACTTGGGCCCCCCTGGCTCCCAAGGGGCCAGAAGCAATGGCTGTGCACACCCTTCATGCATCCAAAGTGTTTTGGTGGGATATCCATGCACAAAAGCAGGAGCGAGCAGCAGCAAGCCCGACAAGGCCACCTAGCTCACACAAAGTTGTGGGCAGAGACTAATGCGGCAGAACACGAGGAATTACAAGCTAAAGAAAAGAGCAAGTTTCAGAAGAGCAACATAAAGATCAAATTCTGCGATCTGCAAATGACATAATCTCAGTAAAATGTATTAGGAATTGTTGTTACTCAGTTACGCTTCCATCCTGACAAAATCCTCAAAGTCATGTAGAATGTGTCAAAGCCTCTAGGGAGAAAGTTTAGCAGTTGTTGCCCAGGTATAAAGCAATCTACCAAAAATCTGGGGTGTTGACGGAAGGGAAAATTCCAACCCTGCACCCAGCTCAACTCCCTGTAATCATACTCAGTTCAGAGACAGGCTAGCAAAGTATAAAAATACCCTATCTCACATATATCATATGTTCTCCTTGTTGGAAAACATATCCAACTTAACTGATGTCAGGCATTTTTCAGCATTAAATTGTCAGGTTAGAAGTGTCACATGAATAGCTTGCTGTAATAGAGAGAAAGATGTCTTCTTTTGACCAAATTAAAGGAAATATTAAGTTACATATAGAAATTATGCAAATTAAAGATTTTTTAATTTTCAGGTGAAAAGGGACAAAATAGATGATTTTACATTATCATACAAAGCTCATATATTATTTTCCATTTTATTTTTCTTATATCTGTTTTAGACTTGCCCACAAGACAGAAAATCTCTCACTAAAGTGAACAGGAAGAAAAGAAAGACAAAATTTAAAGGATGCTACTTTACCTCAAAGAGATTCTTCAGGGATAACTGGTTGACTCTAAGATTGGTGGGCAACTCCTTCTTCTCGGATAACAACAACAGACAAGACTGAAAAAAACCCAAACAAACAACAAGAAAATTAGTGATCTTAAAAGCATACTTAGAGACTTTGTTTTTCATTGCCTCACAAGATCTTGTAGGAAAGCAAATGAGAGCTAACAACATTTCAGATCTTTTTTTAAGATCATAGAAGATCACTGTATCTCCTTTTTCATTTTTCAACTGAATTGATGTAATACACAGTAGACTGTGGGAACCTGTGGCCAATGAAAGTTTCCTCAGAAAGCAAACAAATCAACCAGCCAAACATGTAGAAAGATCAGGCCCTAAAAGTCCCTCCAATACACCTTTGCAGTGACCTTTTGCTTTAGGAATGAACCTTTACATTAATGGAGATGAGACTCCCCAGCTACACCAACATCCTGAGCAGAATGCAAGAACTGCATACTGTATCTTCTTCTGTTTTCCCAGTATCCCTAAAAACTTTTACTTGCTCCTTGAAAACGCACCTAGCTTCACCAGTGGACAAGGGAAGAACTGTGGATGTCATGTACCTGGACTTCTGTAAGGCCTTCAATACAGTCATCCACAACATTCTTAACTCTAAATAGGAAAGCTATGAGTTTGATGGATGGACTGTTGGATGGGTAAGGAATTGGCTGGATGGCTGTACCCAAAGAGTTACAGTCAATGGCTCAGTGTCCATATGGAAACCAGTAACGAGTAGTGCCCCACAAGGGTCTGTACTGGGACCAGAACTATCTAATATCTTCATCAGTGACACAGGTCGTGGGATTGCATCGTACATTCAATTACTCAGCAAGTCTGAAGATGGCACCAAGCTGAGTGATGCAGTTGATACACTTGAGGGACGGGATGCCATCCAGAAGGACCCTGACAGGCTCAAGAAGCAGGCCCATGTGAATGTCCTTGAGTTCAACAAGACCAAGTGCAAGGTTGCCCTGCACCTGGGTTAGGGCAATCCCCAGTATTAATACAGACTGGAAAATGAAAGGATTGAGATTAGTCCTGTGGAGGAGGCCCTGGGGGTACTGGTGGCTGAAAAATTGGACATGAGATGGCAACATGAGCTTCTAGCTCAGAAGGCCAATTGTATCCTGGGCTACATCAAATGAGACATGACCAGCAGGTTAAGGGAGGTGATGCTGCCCCCCTACAGGAAACACATGGACCTGTTGGAGACGGTCCAGAGGAAGCCACAAAAGTGATCAGAGGGCTGGAACACCTCTGCTATGAAGACAGGCTGAGAGAGTTGGGGTTGTTCAGCCTGAAGAAGAGAAGGTTTTGAGGAGACTTTATTGCAGCCTTTCAATATATAAAGAGGGCTTATAAGAAAGACTTTTTAACAAGGCCTGTCATGACAGGGCAAAGTGCAATGGTTTTAGCCTGAAAGAGGATAGGTTTAAACTGGACATAAGGAAGAATTTTTTTATTATATGGGTGGTGAAACACTGTAACAGGTTCCCCAGAGAAAGTGTGGATGACCCATCATTGAAAGTGTTCACGGCCAGGTTAGACTGAGCTTTAAGCAACCTATTTTAGCGGAATATGTCCCTGTCTGCTGCAGGGGGTGTTGGATGGGCAATGTGAGGCTGCAGTCAGTCTATAGCAGTCCCTCTCTGTCCCTCCCTCCTCCTTATGCTTCTCCCCTGCTCCAGTGTGGGTCCTCCATGGTCTGAGGTTCGTCTCAGGAGCCTGCTCCTGCATGGTCTCTCCACAGGTCACAAGGGAACCCCTGTCCTTGAGCACCTCCTCCCCCTCCATCCTCTCCTTCTGCCACACTGGTGCTCACAGGGCTGTTTCTCTCACTTTTTTTTCCCTTTGTTCTGCTAGGCAGGATTTTGCCCGTTTTAAAACACCCTCTCCCAGAGGCAAAACCACCACAGCTGAGGGGCTCAGCCATGTCCTGCGGTGGGGCCATTGGAACTCAGAGAGCCCCTGCAGCCCCTCCTGCCAGCACCTCACCACCAACAGCCAATACAGGTGTAACCCTGACAATGATCTTTTTTTTTTTTTTTTTTTTACAGTCACTATAAAAAAGATGATTAAAATAACTTCAGGTGATTCACCTTCTGATTTTTCTAAGCGATCTGGGTTTTTTTTAACAATCACATATGTCCACTGAGATGGCCCTTTATCTGTGGGTCTTTCACGGACAGTTTCAAAAATCCAGCTTATCATACAGAAGGAAAAGTAAAAGGGACCACAAATAAACACATCTTTTCTCCCGCGGGTTCCTTTCGAGAATAATGACTCTAGATGGCACTGTAATTATAGCAGAGACAACAGCAAGAGACAAGCAGGATTTCAGGTTCACTGTATCCCTTTGAGAAATGAATTTCAGAAATTATTTATCACTTAAAGTATTTTTCAAGTCTTAAAAACAAAGACATTTGAACTAGCAAACAATAAATATTCCTGTTTTGAATTTTAAAGGTAACATGAGCTCACCCCAATGAGGTAAGACATGAGCACCCAGTAGGTAATGCAGCAACAGACTTACCCGCCATTTCCCTTTCTGGGCCAACCTTTCTATCACCCCTTGCCAAACCAGGGCATCAAACCTTGCTCTGAAAATATAATCATATGCAGGGGGAAAAGTTGGTGGGAAGACTTGTACATCTGCAAGAATAAGCAATTAAGAAAACTGTTTAGTATACACAGCACTTAAAAGTTGGGGTCTCCAACTAAAGTACATCATTGTACAGTGACAATTTTAGCCTGATTAATACCTAGAAGAACACCAAATAGGGGCTCAAATATCCCTAGCCACCAAGCTGATATGGCACATTGTTATCAGCTGCCAGTCTTCACTAAACAAGGGGAATAAATAAATTTAATCCCTGCACTCAAGGAACACCTCTAACCCTCAAGACATTGTGAACCTCATGGTGGTTCTTCCACCTGCGGGTGAGCCCAGCTACAGATGCTGCTAAAGCTAATCAAGGTCCTTAACACAGGGCTATAAGTTCAAGTAAATGCAGTAGGGGCACAACTCGAAATCTCCTGGCACACCTGCAGGCCCTACCAGACAAAGCCTGTCAACTGGACAAAAATACAAGTAGAGGAGAAGAGGGCAGGGAGACAAAGGGTGGACATTGCATAAAAAAAACCCCCCGTATGATGCCACACAAACGTCGAATTCCCTCTTTTCATTGCTGCCCATTGCTAGGTGAGGAAAAGTCCCCCACACTGGAATACACCGCCCTGTGAACTCAAGTTTAAGCTGAGTATCTTCTTCTAATTTTCAAATCTACCTAGCTAAAAGAAAAGCAGAGTGGTTTGGACAGAAAACACTAAAGACTTAGGGGTCTGTCGCTACAAACCTCAACCCTTGCCTCTCTGACTCTGAATTTCAACCTTTTCTAACTATTCCACAATTGATGTGTTCTTGTGACACAACACACTCCCCCGCACAGTGTTTTGGGATTGTTGGCATCTGCTATATATAAACTGGACCAAGTTCACCATATCCTTTTGATTAGGCCACTCAACTTATTCATAATCCTCAAACAGACCTGGGGCACTAAGGATCAAATGAATGATCTCACAGAGGATGCCCTAATGAGGATGATGTTATTGTTGTAGTGATGTTGCCATCACTACTGAAAGGCCGTTAGAAAAATTAAGCTCTTAATTTGAGTTTACCGTTGACACTTATGAAGATTCCTGCTACAAAATCAGCAACTTGAGTTCGATCTGCAGAAGCATTCAGGAGAATCAAACCTCTATGAAACATAGAAATTGCCTCATACGTGTCTGGTAACATGATCAGTGACTGGCCAGCTCTATAATAAGCCTGAGAAAAAAAG
This sequence comes from Nesoenas mayeri, assembly GCF_963082525.1. Classification (NCBI taxonomy): domain Eukaryota; kingdom Metazoa; phylum Chordata; class Aves; order Columbiformes; family Columbidae; genus Nesoenas; species Nesoenas mayeri. The sequence continues at coordinate 113,359,010 of NC_137543.1, forward strand.
GAAAACAAAAAAAGACCATTGTTGGGAAAATATTCAGAGATCTTTACTACAAAATAAAATGTTATCTTTTTTCCTAAATTCTCTAATTACGCTATAAAAATGACACGTAGCACTATTTTTACAGTTTCTTAAACATAGATCCAAAAAAGTGCAATAAACACCCTTGAAATTTACAATATGCTACTGATGTCATAAAAGATACTATGAGTGACAGATCCCAGAATACAAAACTTGCAAAATAACTACAGGATGAAAGACATACTTTTAGGAAGAATATTTTGACCTCCTCTGAACAGGTTTTGTTTTGTTGTTTGATTTTTTTTTTCGTCACAAGGTCCTGAATATAAGTGTATGTCCCCAGGTCATTGCATTTTGCAGAATTTACCAAAATGCATATATTCATCAGCCAATGGCACCTGAATATGTTTATATTAACCACACAACTAGGTTATACCAGCTCAGAGTCACAGTGGAGTCAATTTGTTTAAACCAGGTATTTGGCATACTGCAATACAGTGCAAGTTAAATTGATATTTGCTTGCAATTTTACCATATCTAAATCAAATATCTTCTACTAAAGTCTCTGGGAGTCTGTAGCGGTTAGTCCTGAAGACTATTTATTGTACATAAAAGCCAACCCAAGTCTATGATTCCATATTATAAATACTGTACAATCTCTATTTATTCCCAGCAGATGAGTATTTGAGTCAATGTGTATTTAATCAGTGTGTACTTAATCACAAGTGCACGTGTAGTGTATTGTTCTGTCCACTCGCAATACAACATGACCTAGAGCACCACGTACCGCTCCCAGGAACTGTGGTCTCACTAACATGTAAAGAATATTAGGGCACACAGTCCAAGGGAGCCTTCAAAGCTAAGTGCCCATCCCAGACCTGGCTGCTGTCAGTGACTGATGGATCTGTACCATAAGCCAGGCTCTGCAAGACCACAGGTGAACACAGAGCTGACAAACCTCACCACTGATGGGATCTGTGCAGCGTTCCGCGGCCCCAGCAGAAATCTGGCCGGTGCTGTGTCATCCCAGGGTCGCCAGCATCACAAGGGCACATAAGATTTTATTACTTGCTACCACCTTGTCTGGGATATTAATGAAATAGTTATCTTTCTTGAAAGCATTGGTGGCTCTCTTACTGGGACCCAGAAAGAACCAGCATCTCCTGGTGAAAAAGAGCGCTGCTTCATTTCATCAGAAGTACTGTTACAGTAGTAATTCTGATACGCATGTACAGCCTCAGACACCGATCCTGGAGTTTTAGGCTATGTTTGCTTATCACACCTCAAAAACAAAATACAATAAAAACCAGATATTTAAACATCTGCCTACCTTAATATACTCTGGATCCCAGCGTAAGCTCTGGTAGGCAGAAAACACTGCTTCATTCCATTTACCAAGATTGTACAAGGCAGTTGATTTGTTGCAGTGTAACACAGCTATGTCCCTGGCACACCTAAAAAAAAAAAGTCTTTAGCATAACCATTATAGCTGTTTACTCGCTTGAAAAAAGATGCATTGTACTTTATAGTTAGCAACAAGAAAAAGGTCTACATACCATGCACCTAACAAAATCATAGGTAAAAATGGAGTTGTAGAAAACAAAGATCATTTGAACAGCAGCTATAAAATCTCTTAGTGACATCCTAAGTGATACCTTAGTGACATCCTGGTTTTTTCTGAAGCAAAAAGCCAACTCACTGGAATAACACAGTATCAGGATTTAGAAAGAGTTGAGACCAGTGGGGTCAAAATCATTTTCACCGGTGGCCACATCAGCCTGGTGGTTGCCTTCAGAGAGCCGAATGTAATTTTAGAACTGTATAAATGTAACTATTCCTATACAGTTTGACTCCACTGGTTTAGACCATCTTAACACACCCAGATATGTCTCAGTGAAAGCCAGTGGCCAAGAATGGGAGAAAACAGACACGCAAATGGAAGCTGCTAGATGGAAAGAATGCTAAACACATTTTGGTCACCAAAAAAAACCTAAACACATTTTACTGTATCACCAGTTGATGAAGTCAACAGAATTATCCACATCTATACCAGGTAAGAAATAAAGAAATATATTTTAGAGAACAAGAATTTACTAAAGTATGTAAATCATCTGCTGGATCAAACAGATTTGCTGGAAAGAGTTACAAATTACAGGACTACAGTTCAGGGGAACTGAGAAGCCTGGAAAACTTGTCTTGCCTGTGGTCAAATAAATAGTACGTGCTACAGAGCTGCATTCTTCATCTTATTCCTATCTACAAATATACACTCAAGAAAGTTGCTTGAACTACACTGAACACGTGCAGGGCACGCTCTTGCACACAGGCAAATCCTGACAAGGCAGCCTACAGCAAGGGGACAGGAGATGCTCAGGAGCAGATCCCTGTGGTACAACAAAGCCTCACTGCCTGCGAGGGGCAGGTGCTAGTTGCAACCTGCTCAGCTCTGTCCAGTGTGTATATATATATATATATACATATATATATATATATGCATACACACACATCCTTCCTGTATATGCTCTAGATTTACTTTACTACTTAGTCTAAATGGGTAGTAGTCGAAATAAATGAATGGCTGGTGTTAAATTACATTAATAGCAGTGTTAATACATGGTAATGAATATTTAATTGTTAACATAATACTCAACTATTTAATTCCTAATAACATTAGCAACTGGTGTTAACTGATGAAAACAAGCACTTAACATTTGGAAATAAATACTCAAAGAATTCTTCTGCTAAAAAATTATCTGAGAGTACTAAGAAAGCTCAAATAACAAGAACAAAGTAACTTGCATGAATCACTTTAATTGGATGACCCATGCAGCAACAGGCCACAGACATGGCAGAATCTCAGCATGTCAGCTAAGAAACAGAAGTAATTTAGCAGAAACCAACATGGTTTATGGAAAATTAATTTGTGTTTTAATTACACTAATTTATAATTGATACTTATATAAAAATATTCAGATTACATTCACTAACTAATCTCCCACATTTGTGGCAGGAAGAGCAATTCCTCTTTAATTATAAAACTAGTACACTGAAGAGTGTGACAAAAGATACAAGAAAATCAGGTATCAGGGCAAGAAATACAGTTCTGAGTTAACTGTAATACTGCAAAAGTTTCAGACTGTCTTATAGTTTAAATCTTGTAATTCAAGAATACTTACGGGACCCATTGTATTAAACAACCAAGCGTATTTAAAGCTTGATCATACTTCCTGATAGCCAAAGCGTAATTTCCATTTTTAAAATCCTGGTTTCCAGCTTGTCTCATATGTTGTGCATATTCCATGGCATCCATGCTAATTAAGAGAAAAAAAATTAATCAAACAGAAGCATTGATTTATGAGACACTTCTGTCCCTAAAATTCACTTACATTTTCACCTTAGTTTTTGCATATTTGAAAAGAAGGACAAAAGAGCATATATTTTTTGTTAGCTGCAGTTGGAATAGTAAAATATAACTCAGGTGACAGCCTCCTCTTTGCTGTCGACGCCTCAACTTCCCACCTATTTTTTAATCAACTTCAACTAACCAGATCTATCACTGATATGCACTTTTTCAGTTCTTCTCCTCAAGTCTTAAACTATATTTTTAAAATTAAGATTCCAAATTATTTAAATGCGTGCACACACACTAAATGCAGGAGGAAATACCCAAGAGAACAGAGTTTGTATGTTTAAGAAATACATGAAGCTAAACATCTCAATCGATTAAACACAAAACTGATTTACTTGCTTTTTATTTATCTTCATGCCTTTTGTTCAGCCTCTCTGGATATACATTCAACAAACCAAGGGATACAAAACCACATTGAAACTGGATTACTGCATGAAAACACTGTAATGTAAGTATTTTAATAGTACATAAGGACCTCAAATCAGATATAAAACAGTTATTAAAATGAATATTGCAAGCACCTGAAGAAAACAAAAGCTGAAACAGGCGTTAACTGCAAATGACTGAAAACATATGTAATCATTAGAATTGCAAAATCAGGTTCATTACATAAAACTTATCACATGATCAAGCAGCTAGATAAGGGCAACAAACAAAAGAGGAAAAACAGCTACGTGTATGTTGAGAAACAACATAAAGTCACAGAGAAGAGAAAAATCCAATGCTAAAGTCTTGCGCAGAACTGTCTTCACAGATGTGTTGTCCCAAAGATGGATTCTCCACCCAATCCACACACAGAGTCGAGATATTAATTTAATTACAATTCTGCTCAGAAAGGGGTGCTAGCTGGTAATCCGCTAAACTAGCACACCTCAGTTTCCAAGACTTAGGTTATTTATACATTGGTCTGTACTGAACTCCTCCTCTCTACTACATATGTATTTCTACCTATTATATATGTTAATTGGCTAAGAGTCTTCTCACCTTCATTTAAAGATACAGCGTCTTAAAAATTCATTGTTCACGTTCAGTGGGTCGGGGTCTTTGGGTAGTGGGCGACTTCCAGAGTAGAGATGTGGTTTTCTTATTATAATTAGTTAGTTCCCTTTCAGGACACCAATTTGTGGAACTTTGCTGACACACCAAGTTAATTTAGATAAGGACACTGACATCCAAGGATATATAACTCTTGTTTTAAATCCTTTTAACATTCTACTCATCATAGATACCCTATTACTCATTATCTTCAGTACATTACTTGTTAGAGTAAATAATGTCACCATAACTTCTAACAATTAGTAACCAGATGGGTTTTATGACTAAAAGCCAGCTCCATTACCTGCAAAAAACCTACACAAAACTCACAAATCTCAGTACTATTAAATAAGATTCATTCACCAAAAAGGAATGCACAGATTCACTTATTATCACGCATTAGGAGGCCTGGAACAAAACCAGTTAACAGTATGTAACTTCACAACCTGCCAACATAATCTGCAGGGTCTCTTCCCAACAGAGCAAACTAGATATTTTTAAGTATATGAACCTATGGACAAACAAAGAAATACTACCGGTGTATTTTCTCTATAGTACTTCTCATGATGACCCTGAAACACTGAGAATCAGTACTGTAGTCTGAACACAGAGGTATGAAGAGGCACGCTGTGGATGGCACTGCTCACTGCAAGTGTTAAAAGATAGTTCTAACTCATGATTTCATAATTCTTTCAGTTTTCAACGTTTTAGTATCAGAAGGTTACATAACTTATTTTCACCAAGAATTATACCCAAACAGTTCAATGACAAAGGATCTTCTTCATGCAGCAATACACATGAACCTGTGGTTTTCTAAATCATGGTTGAATTTCAAGCATTCGTTGGTTTTTGGTTTGTTTGTTTGTTTGTTTTAAGAAGGCTATCCTTCTGCTTAGGGTGAAATTTTTACCCAGAATTATACTTATCTTTTCATTTTAAACTACTTGAAGTATAATTACAAATAAAAAGTATTTATTTATACAACAAAAATCCCTCAATTGCAATACACATTTTAAAAGGACTTTCAAACGTGCCCTGTGCTGAGAAGTTTTGGAACTGAGCTTCCTGTAGATGAAGAGCCAGCATCCCCTTCCCACTCCAGGCAGCAGGACTTCCAGCAGAACACAAATTCCCATCCTCTTCCAGCACTGGAGTTTCCCAGCCAAAGCACCAAACTGTAGGTAATTTCAATAACTGGGATATCTGCTGCAGGCTTCGGCAACTACACCAAAGTTTGCAGACCCAAGAAATATGCAGACATGCAAATCTGCCATCTAAGTTAATGATCCAAAAGAATCACTGCGCTGACTAGCACAGCATGTCTTGCTATTGCCTAACATCTTCCTGAAGCATAAACAATTTTAACTCAAAACCAGTGGATTAACTCAAGTCCTATTATATTACACCTGCTGAACGCGGCAACCATTACATAAAAATGTCGGCTATTACTGTCATGGTTGCCAGCTGAGGTTAAACTAAGAGCCACACAGTTGCTCACTCATCGCCCTCCCCCAGCAGTAGGATGGGGGAGAGAATAAAAAACAGAACAGAACAAAACCACTCATGGGTCAAGATAAAGACAGTTTAATAAGACAGTAAAGGAAGGGAGACTAATAGTAATAATAATAAAATAATATACAAAACAAGCAGTGCACAAAGCAACTGCTCATCACCCACTGACCAATGCCCAGCCCATCTCCGAGCAGCAACGACCACCCACTGGACAACTCTTCAAATTCATATACTAAGCATGACATCATATGGTATGGAATATCCCTTGGGCCAGTCCAGGTCAGTTGTCTCAATTCAGTCCCCTCCCAGCTTCTTGTTTATCACCAGCCTCCCTGCTAAAATGTCCTTGATTTGGTGTCCTGGTTTTGGCTGGGATAGAGTAAATTTTCTCCCTAGTAGCTGGAATAGTGCTGTGTTTTGGTTATAGAATGAGAATAATGTCGATAATACACTGACGTTTCGGTCATTACTAAAGTAGGCAAGATCTTTTGAGCTTCTCATGCCATGCCAGGTGCACAAGATGCTGGGAGGGGGCACAGCCAGGACAGTTGACCCAAAGAGGCCGAAGAGATGTTCCATACCATATGATGTCATACTCAGTAAAAAAGCTGGTGTAAGAACGAGAGTGGGATGTTCAGAGTGATGGCATTTGTCTTCTCATGTTATGGTGACATGTGACAGAGCCCACCTTTCCTGGGGATAGCTGAGCACCTGCCTGCCCCCAGGAAGTAGTGAATGAATCCCTTGTTTTGCTTTGCATGTGTGTGTGGCTTTTGCTTTAATTATTAAAATGTCTTTATCTCAACCCTTGAATTCTCTTGCTTCTCTGATTCCCTCGTCCATCCCACCAGGGGGCGTTGAGCAGGCAGCTGTGTGGTGCTTAGTTGCCAGCTGGGGTTAAACCACAACCAACCAAAACACCAGCATATTATTGCTGGGATTGAGCACAGGCAGTACACAGGAGCAACTACAAAACCATGGAGGAAATGCAAAGAGTAAATTTATTTTCATTACCTTGCAAACCAAAGGATCCCTGACACAGCACTCCAGCAGAGGCACGCAAGCAGAGATGCAGGTACTGAGGAGCTTAGTCCATGTTAGAGGATCACCGACCCTGATGCTTTTCACCTGTATTTCAAGGACTCATGCAGCTGCAGTTTTTCCATCATGCTTTGATCTTCCTCACAGCAGAGCAGGAACCTCAAGCATGTTCGATAAAGTGCCTTTGAGTCCACCACAGGCCTATGTTACCTAAACACAGAGGTTCCACTTGTGAAGCACACAAGACTAAAGAACAATTACTATGATATAAATGTTTTTCTGCACCCCAGGTGCAAGTAATTTGACCGTCCTCCTCCCAATTTTCCCTTATATTCCCAAAATTATCGACCTTCTGCTTGAACTAAATCCAAAACACCACTATACCAGCTACTAGGAAAAAAAAAAATTAACTCTATCCCAGCCAAAATCAGGACAGGTGCTGGGTTAACCAGTACAGGTAAAGGTCACAACTGCATCTGAGTATAAATAATGAAAGATTTTGTCTTGGTGAGTGCTGTGGGTTAACCCCAATGGTCAGCTAAGTACTTGCTTTCCTCCCCCCTCTACCCAGTGGGATGGGGAAAAAGGAAAGGAAAAGTAAAAGGAAGATAAAAATTGTTTACTAAGCAAAAGAGAAGTGGAAGAAGAGAGAAAGGAAACAAAACAAGCAATGCAAAGGCAATCATTCATCACCTCCCACGGGAAGACCAATGCCCGGCCAGGTCCCGAGCGAAAGATGGCCAATCTCCCTTAGCCACCTCCCCTTCTTTTCTATTGCTGAGCATGATGCTACATGGCATGGACTCTGCCTTCAGTCAGTTTGGGCCATCTGCCCAGTTGTGGCCCCTCACAATCTCTTGCAGGCCCCTCCGTCTATCCACTGGGGGGGAGGTAAACTGAAAAACAGAGTAAGCCCCAACACTGTGCAAACATTGCTCAGCAACACCTAACACATTAGCGTTATTAGCGTTGTTTTGGTTACTAATCTAAACCACAGCACCATACGAGCTACTATGAAGAAAATTAACTCCACCTCAGACAAAAACAATAAAGTGGGGATTTCTCCTAAACTACGGAGTCCATGAAACACATAAATGTGCAGGGACACTCTAAGGTCTGGAAGACCCTTCCCAGCACACTGTTGAGTCCTTGTCCTTCAAAGGAAAGAAAACAAACAAACAAAACCCACAACAATGACAACAACAACAACAACACAACACACAACCAACAAAACCAGATATGATGGTCTACTCTGTTCACTTTTTTTGGACTGAGGCCACCAGCACAACCATTACAGCAAAATGAAGCATATTAATTTCTACCCAAAGAATTAGAATCATAGAATCAGTTCACTTGGAAGAGATCCTCAGGATCACCAAGTCCAACTATAACCTAACTCTAGCACTAAACCACATCCTTAAGAACCTCGTCTAAAAGCCTTTTAAACACCTGCAGGGATGGTGACTCCACCACTTCCCTGGGCAGCCTGTTCCAATGCCTGACAACCCTTTCCGTGAAGAATTTTTTCCCTAACATCCAATCTAAACCTCCCCTGGCACAACTTGAGGCCATTTCCTCCCATTCTATCACTTGCTACTTGGGAGAAGAGACCAACACCCTCCATGCTACAGCCTCCTTTCAGGTAGTTGTAGAGAGTGATAAGGTCTCCCTTCAGCCTGCTTTTCTGCAGGCTAAACAGCCCCAGTTCCCTCAGCTGTTTCTGATCAGACTTGTGCTCCAGGCCCCTCACCAGCTTCGTCACCCTCCTCTGCACTCTCTCCAGCACCTCAATGTCCTTCTTCTGATGAGGGGCCTGAAACTGAACACAGGATTCAAGGTGGGGCCTCATCAGTGCTGAGTACAGTGGCACAATCACTTCTCTAGTCCTGCTGGCCACACTATTCCTGATACAAGCCAGGATGCTGTTGGCCTTTTTGGCCACCTGGGCACACTGCTGGCTCATGTTCAGCTGGCTTTCAATCAGCACCCCCAGATCCCTCCCTGCCAGGCAGCTTTCTAACCATTCTTCCCCAAGTCTGTAGCGCTGCCTGGGGTTGTTTTGACCCGAGTGCAGGACCCGGCACTTGGCCTCGTTAAACCTCATACAATTGGCCTCAGCCAATTGATCCAGCCAGTCAAGATCCCTCTGTATTAAATCAAAATATTATACGGTTAAGTCACAAACAATCAGTTCCAACCCGTACTGTTGCCAGTGGGCAAAATTCCCATTTACTTCACACTTTGCCAACTCCTGTCTTATTGTAATGGTCAGTGTCTTACTGAACTGCTTCAGTCAGACTGTCCTGAGAAGCAGAGCAGCTTTTGGGGTTTAAAAGGCTAAGTTTTGATTCCTTCCACTTCAGCAGATGAGCCTGAAAACACGAACAGAGACTGCCCAGAAAACCCATTTGTCATTCTTGAAAACTGCTGTGTTCCTTATACCAGCTATCTGCCTCAAGAGGACAGCTCGTGCTTTCTGAACATCTGAACCTGGAAATACATGCTTTTAATTATTCTTGATACCAAAAGTTAAACTTTGAGATTCCATCCCTATGGCATTACTTGGTAGTATAATAATGTTTTTATTCTTGAGGCACAGTAGCTTTCCATAATGTAAGCAACACATGGAGTATAGCAATCTAGGAACTCTGAATGTGAATTTAAAATGTGGAGAAAAAGGAGAATCCTCCTATTTCCAAGTATTCTGACTGCTAAAGACTGTGCATTCCTCATTCCTATTAAGCAGAGGAATAAACAAACTTTCTTCCTTCTTAACCTAACAGGCAGACATTACCAACTGGGCACAGGTAAGGAGAAAAAAAGCCCAACAATGCATCTAAAATGTGGTTGAGTGACAACTAAATATATTTCAGCAGCATTCAAATAACTCATGTTTTCTTATCAATCTCCAGGCTCTCATTAGCTTTTGCCCAACAATCACACACTGGCTCAGAGAGCATGGTGCCACCGAGAACATACTGTCGTGTTACCCAAACCTGGTACATCAGAGGGACCCCTCCAGCCACATGCCCACCACTGGTACCATCCATCCAGGTAGTCCAGCAGTCAACCAGCAAAAGGACACTGCAAATAAATCTTCCAAATAACGTGTTCCATATGTCCTGGTATAGATACGTGTGAATGTCAGGGCAGGACCAAGAAGAAAAGAGGAAAAATATAGGATGAGAAAGCTCTAGCAGGCCATAACCTGAAGAGGCAATGCTCTGTCTGTTAGCCAGTTTTATTTGCTTTATTAACAAAACCAGCCTCCTTTGAATGCATATAAGCATAACCCTGATGGTGAAAAGCAGAAAATATGTATTTATTTCAAGAGCTGTCATGGCTTAACACCAGCCAGCAACTAGGACCACATAGCTGCTCACTCACACCCCACCCCCAAATGGGATGGGGGTGAGAACTGAAAGGGAAAGAATAGAGTCATGGGTTGAGAGACAAACAGTTGAATAAGACACCAAAGGAAGAGATAATAATAATAACAGATATAAAATAAGTGATGCACAATGCAATTGCTTACCACCCAGCGATACCAAACCCATCCCTGAGCAATGATTTGTGAACACTGATGCCATACTGCTGATCCTGGAAATGCAGAGACCTGAACAGCAGTATGCACTCAAACACCACCACACCAAACTGCTGGTCCTGGAAGAACAGTGCCCTGGTCTCAAAGAACAAATCCCAGAAAGACAGCAAGCCAGAAGAGCCAGCTCTGGCTATATACAGAGCATGACACCCATGGTAGGGAATATCTCATTAGCCAGCCTGGATATCAATCCAGGTACTGTCCTGTCTGTACCCCCTCCCAGCTTCTATATGCACCTGCAGCTGGAAAGTTGAAAAAGCCTTTGGTCCCTTGGCAATAGCCAAAACACGAGCAAGTCCTCACATTATTTTTTCATACCAACACCAAAACACAGCCTAGCTACTGGAAAGGAAAATATTAATTCTGTCTCAGGCAAAGTCATGGGAAGTTCAATGTGTTATCACATTATTCTCATACTAAATCCAAAACAAAAGACTGTGCTAGTTACTGAAAAGATTGTAACTAATATTAAGAAAATTCATCCCTGCAAAACCAGAACAATTACTCATAACTAAGCCCAGCCGTCTGACAACTGCATCTAGCCACACACCAAACTCACACAGCTCACACTGTTTAGCAAGCTCAGTTCCTCTTCAGATGCATGACCAGCAAACAAGACCACAAAAACAGGACTCAAACCTGGCCAGAAGTACTGGGCCAACCCTGCCAACTCACCCAAGCAAAACCTCAGGACAAGGACACTACTAAAATGCTACAATTAAATCCTCTTGAGCAGAGACTTGTGGTTGACATGCACACAGTAAAGGTTCTAGACCAGGAAGCAACATGGCAAGGAAACAGAAATCAAAAGCACGTCACCAAGAAAAAGGCAAATCTTTCCACGAAATGAGACGGGTGCACAGATCCCTGGACACCAGTTCTCTACCTGTGTTATACCATGAGCACACCCTGTGAAACCAGAATTTTACATCCATGAATAAGGCAACTGGAACCTGACTGACTGGCTCCTACAGACCACTTGGGATGTCCTGAGTCTGTCTATAAGGTATCTTCACACCACTGAAATTACACCACATTTTCAGAAGCCCTCTAGAAAAATTACAAAGAAAAATAACACTACTGAAAGACAAGAGATCACAGTGCTCTCTGTTTACAGGCAAGACCTCAACACATTGCTGATTAATTTGGTGACAAATGCCACAGACTGTTAGGGACTGGAAGCGACCTCAAAAGATCATCCAGTCCAATCCCCCTGCCAGAGCAGGAACACCTATATGAGATTACACAGGAACGTGTCCAGGCAGATTTTGAACGTCTCCAGAGTAGGAGACTCCACAACCCCCCTGGGCAGCCTGTTCCAGTGCTCTGTCACCCTCACTGAGAAGAAGTTTCTTCTCAAATTTAAGTGGAACCTCCTGTGTTCCAGTTTGAACCCATTACCCCTTGTCTTATCATTAGTTGTCACCGAGAAGAGCCTGGCTCCATTCTCATGACACTCACCCTTTATATATTTGTAAATATGAATGAGGTCACCCCTCAGTCTCCTCTTCTCCAAGCTAAAGAGACCCAGCTCCCTCAGCCTTTCCTCATAAGGGAGATGCTCCACTCCCTTCATCATCTTTGTTGCCCTGCGCTGGACTCTCTCCAGCAGTTCCCTGTCCTTCTGGAACTGAGGGGCCCAGAACTGGACACAATAATCCACACCAGGCCTCACACAAGGCCACGACATATCATCCTGGATTTAAGGTGGCATCTCAGAACATCTTTCCTCCTTTTCTCGCAAGCTGAACTCACACCAAATACATGTGTACTACCTTTCCATAGAGTCATGGAACACCCGCCTGGAAGGGAACACAAGGATCACCTGGTTATTCTTTTGTTGAAGACTGCTTCACAGCTTGCAGCAGTGACAGGTTTGGCCTAGTTCACCAGCACACCTTGTTTTGCTAAGTGAAATGAAACAGGCTTTTTCAGTTTCAAATTATTCTCCCCTCTTTATAACCTACCAATAACAAGCTATACCTAAGAGAACATACGGTTGACGCACGTATGGAGTTGCATTTTAAAGAACTCTCTGTATACATACATATACTTAGGATTTACAGTAAATGAGGAAAGGACTTGCATCATCTCCCATTTTACATACAGCAAAAATAATGTAAAAACATGTTCAACATGCCATCTAAACTGTGTCACTACTGTCTTGAAAAACAAAACAAAAAAAAAACAACTCACAAAATAGTGGAAAAAGTTAACCCTGCTTCCTATTCTCTAAAACAACAACAACCTTGAAATTCCTGGTCTAGCTCAGCCATACAAGACCCAACTCAGTCCAAGAGGGACGTGTTTACCCTGCTGCAGTTGTTTGCTCAGCCTAGCAATGTTCCTGTCATCAAACAGAGATGAGCGGCTAAGAAAGCAATGGCAACAAACAGCCTCATATTTCCTTGGTACAAATTAGCTCAAGATGATATCGCATCTGAAACGGGAAAAACAAAACAACAAGGTTTTCAAGCTTGTGCACAGTTCACAGCCAACACTTGACAAGTTTAACTGCACGATGGCAAAAACACTGGTAGAAAACACTCCCTTTTGCACGTTTTCATGAGAAAACAAAGCCTCTTCCCATTTGCAATAAGCCCATTCTATCAACTTGAAGTTCATTTTCTGTAAATTGGCAAAAAAATAGTAAGAATGATGAGAGATCTCTGCTTTTTTTTCCTTCTGAAGTGCACACTGTGCTCAAACTCCTTTTCAAACAAAAAGTCTGTTTTGTTAAGTGACCACTCCATGACCTTGTAAAACAGTTTTGCTTTTCAGGGAAAGGATCCAAAACCACTGAAGACAATGCTTAGCTCCAGGCTGTGCCAAAGGAGTTTTCTTTCTTCTTTTCAAGCACGGATCCATCACCCCATCTCCCCCAGCTCCTCCGCGCAAGCCGTACCAGGCCGGCACACACTCCCCGACGCCTGGCAGGGGCAGGAATGAGCTCTTCCCTTCTTCTCCTCCAACCACCCCCCACATTCCCTGGCAGGTTTCCCAACCAGCCCGGCCACACTCCCTCCCCGACACCCCGCACGCTAAATCCCGCACCCGCGAAGCGCGACCCCTTTCCCCGCACACACACACACAACTTCCTGATCTGTGGGAACCACCCGCTTAAGTACACGGGAAGTTCACGCCAGCTCCACCAAGGTGGGAACCCACTACCCCCCGGGGCAACAGCTCCTATTGCTTGTGCAGGCAGAGCCGTGCAGTGCACGACGAACCGCGCAATGCATGCAAGGCAGAACCCTACGGGGCAGGCAGCGCGGGTACCTGCAGTCACGGCGGGTATGCACCCCGACCGTGGCTCCATCAGCCGCAACCCCCAAAAAACGCCGCAGGAAGCGGCCGCAGATGCGGTGGCTTTGCGGTGCCACCAGGCAGGCGCAGGGCCCCCGATGCCCCCGCCGCTCCCCCACGCACATGCCCCGAGCGCGGTGCACCTACCTGCCGGCCACCGCCGTGCACCGAGGTCCCCAGGGCCCGCTCCTGCTGCCGCCCATAAACACGGGCACCCCGCGGCCCGCTCCGCCCCCCGCGTCATCACCGCGGGTGTAGGGGGCGAGCGCGGGGAATCGAAACCGAGACTGCCCCGCCCCCGGGGAGGGGATGGAGACGGGGGGGGTGTCCCCTACCCTCCGCGCCGGGTCCCGGGGCGGGGTAGGGGGGTGGCCGTTGTGTGTTACCGGGCAACCATTTCCTCACAGGACGTTGAGAAACCTGCAAGATGGCTTTATGCCCCCCATGGCCGCAGACAGGAGTGTAAATGCCAATATTTTTTTGAAAAATGACGTAGCAGTGTCTTCAGCATACGTGGAAAAATCAGCGTCCATCCCTCGGTCACTCCTTCATCCCGAGGCGCGTGACTGTCACCCGTGATTTCTCAAGATAACGACTGCTCAGAGGAAGAAGCCACTGGTTTGGTCTTCCGCTGTGTAAGGAAACCCCAGAGAGCAAAGGCGTCTCCTGTTGTGATTGTTTCCTAATTCATAATTTCCCATTGGGAAATGTGGATCAATAAGCCAAAGATCACTACTTGACAAGAGGTGGTCCAATAGTTCACTTTTCTGTGCACCACTTTTTTAATTGGGTTGTTCTGTCATCAAATATCACCGTCTGCACATCTTTCTCATGTAAAAATGAATTTCTGCTAATCGTCTATCTTCTGCACTGAGTTTTCACATAACTTAGCCTGCATTTAGGGACTGGAGAAACAAAGTAATGCTCACCTTAGCATGGGGGTGTTTACCACTTCACTCCACATGAGATGCATCGAAATAACAAGGTGAAGCCACTTTAATTTAAAATAAATAAATAAATAAAAAGGCAGGCAGAAGTACAGCCACAATTGATATTTTGGAGTTGCATCAATACGAGTTGGGAAAACTGCATGCTCCCCATTGTAATATTGTTCAATAAATGACTGAAAGAACTGAAAGTTCATGGGTGGAATTTTGCAGTTCTTAGACAGGCAAAAGTGCTTGTGTTGATCAGCAGAACATAAATGTTGAGAAGAATGAGTGGCTGATGGGGACTAAGGCATCTGGCATTTCATGTAACCTCCAAAATCCTTATCGTTGTTATTTAGGGGTGTTTCACTTCAGTGCAGAGACACCAAACCCACCTCAGTTCTGGTATAGAAAGCAGAAAATGCTGCTTTTTGGCTTGGAGGAGACTGACCTAAACACTGGCACAACAAGCAATGTTTGCAAGCCATGAGTCTGTTTCTCAAACGCGTCATGAGACACAAAACGAAACCTCTGGTTTTTGTTTGTTTAACTCAGCAGTAAAAATGACCCTTGGCAGCTTGTGAGCCTAAGCTGGTGTGCAGCGGGGCATTTCCTTCTCATGAAGGGCAAAATACTTCCCAAAGCTGTATCCCTGTCACACGCACACATTGCCAGTGGATTACTCACTCTACAAATTATTGCATTTCACTATTCTAAGAGAGCAGAGAAGGAACAGAAACTGGAAAGGCTGGACCCACCAGGGGAGGTGCACCGGGGCACTCAGGTAAGCGGTCAGGCATGCTGGCTGATATGAGGGCATCAAACAGAAGGAGGAGCACTGGGAGGATATGCTCATAAAGTCCAGCAAAGTAGCATAAAATTATGCATAAAGGCCTCTCTACCTAGCTCCTAAACCCCTTCTGTCACAACTATAGAGTACAGGCATTATGGTAGATACATTTCCAAGGGAAAACATTTCTTTCGGATAGGAAATTGAGTAACAGATCCAGCCACTGCCGTGTCACCACAGACGTGAACCTGTACATTGGAGCTCATGATGGAGGCGTATCCATTGCATAGAAGGGATAGGCCTTGGCACAAAGCTGATGCTAGAAATCATGCTTTCTAGCTCTTCTCCTTTTTCAATGATGCGACAACCTCACTTGGAGGTGAAGACCACCCTTTATAACACATCCAGGAAAGGCAGTTACAACTCGTGTCACAAGCCCTCAGCCATGCTGAGCTTGAGGGAGCTGCTTCACCAACAATTCTTGCTTTCCAGAGCAGCCAACATCTCCCAGCTCCTAAGAGCACAGCGCTGAGCCTGGATCAGATCCTGCTACATAGAATCACAGAATCACAGAATCATTTCACTCAGAAGAGACCCTCAGGATCATCAAGTCCAACCATAACCTAAATCTAGCGCTAAACCATGTCCCTAAGAACCTCATCTATATGCCTTTTAAACACCTGCAGGGATGGTCACTCTACCACTTCCCTGGGCAGCCTGTTCCAATGCCTGACAACCCTTTCAGTGAAGAATCTTTTCCTAATATCCAATCTAAACCTCCCCTGGCACAACTTGAGGCCATTTCCTCCCATTCTATCACTTGCTACTTGGGAGAAGAGACCAACACCCTCCATGCTACAACTTCCTTTTAGGTAGTTGTAGACAGTGATAAGGTCACCCCTCAGCCTCCTTTTCTCCAGGCTAAACAGCCCCACTTCCCTCAGCTGCTCCTCATCAGACTTGTTGAAAAAGGCTATTAGGAAGGCGCTGGAGAGAGACTCGAACTCTCGTGGGTTACTCTGACCAGTATTTATTGTAGAAGATTCGCAGGAACAGCAGGGTTGGATCACCTCCTCAGAGAGTGACAATCATACAGCCATACAGCTAGTCATTATATAGGGTTCTAACAGGTATTATGCAACTAAGCAAAATTTATCACTGTCTATCACTGTCAATGTCTTCAGGTTCCTTCCATCTCAGTGGTCTGCAGGTTTCACTTCTTTCTTCATGTTCCACTTGGCAAGTACCGAACGAAAAGTCCTTGGGTTGCAGGGCTAGCTTTGAAGTTCTACCTGTCTCATTTGTTATCCATAGTTCATCAGTCTAGTACAGAAATCAGCAAACCTAAGAATAGCATTTATCAATGTCTAAGGGTACAAAGCAAGCATAAGGTAACCAGGCTCGTGGTTCTGGGCAAGGGCTATACAGGGGACAAGCTGAGACTTGCAGCCTTAGCAGCACAGCTTATAACACTGATACAGGCCAAAAATCCAAATTTCCTATTTTCCTACAACACTTGTGCTCCAGGCCCCTCACCAGCTTTGTTGCCCTTCTCTGAACTCTCTCTAATACTTCAATGTCTTTCTTATGATGAGAGGCACAAAACTGAACACAGGGTTCAAGGCAAGAGACTTGCATCTGGTGGGATGCAGATTCAACTCCCAACTGAAGGCGTTGCCTCTATTGTAGTGGCAACATGCACCCAACGCTGACAGAACCTCAACTGGTAAATCGACAAACTACATCATACTTCAGGGCCCTGGGGACCTGAATCAGCCTTAAGGGCACTGAACAACCTCATCTGGGTCACCCCCAAGCTCCTGCCTGTGGACCTGGTGATCACGGGGCTGTGTTTGACTCCAGTTCCCCTCACTGGGCCCGATCCTGATCCCCACCTGTAAGCTGACATCCCAGCCTGGCCTCAGCTCATCCCCATCCCCATGGAGCTGCCCAATGCCCAGGGCAGGGGGCTGTTCCCAGCTGCCCCCAGTCTGCCCAGTTCCCTCACTGGGGGCAGTGGGATGGAACCTGGGTGGGGAAGACCCTGCCCAGCTGGTCCCTCAGGGATCCCCATGTCTCTCCGTCCCTTGGGGACCTGTTGGCCCTTGCTGCTCCCTGACACCATACACAGAAATACATGTTTTTCCTGGTATAACAGCCCTGCACTAGAGAGTTAGTCAACAAAAATACAACAGCCATAAATGATGCCTCCAGCTATTATTAGAGTAATGAGGGCAAATGTTTGTGGTTGTAGGTGTGGTAGGTGTGGTTTTGTGGAGATAGCCAACCTGCAGCTTCTATCAGGCTGCTTATTTCAGGATGTTTGCTTACTTTAGAAGCATACCTCCAAACTGACGTAGTAATGTTAGTGATGAACTTGTGTTTACCCTAACTTATTTCTGAGTTCATGAAACCTGTCCCAGAGAAAGCAGGTACTTCACAATAATAACTTTAAAAGAACGTTAAATTGAATCATAAGCGCATAATAAGTAAAGGATAGTGCAACACAAATAATGGCAAATACATGTCTATTTTATAATTTTGCTTCTAGTTGCCTTAATGGTGAAAAAAAAAAGCCTTCACATCTCTCTTGTCTAATGTATCTTGCTTATTATCCTTTCCTGTTACTCCTTTTCCTTAAAGCCTGACTGCTTAACCTTGCCTGTGTCAGCATCATATGTGCTAGTATACTTGTAAACCATCTGACTGTCTATGAAGGCATCTTATAGCCCTCCAAGAAAAGATCTGTATCATTGTAGAAGCAGTTGTTGGCAATCCACACACAATCATTGGTGCTCTTTGCAAAACAAGGGGTTTTGTTGCTCCTGTGCTTGCCACCAGTGCAGCCCACAGACATTTTCCAGTGTTATTCTTTATACACTTAAAACAGTTGTGTCCTGAGCTGGGACTGGAGTCCTGTGACAGCAAGAACTGTATAACTTCTTATGAAAGAAATACAATCTTTTACACCATGAGGCCCACTCTCCTTTTATGTTTGCTAAACAATGTGGAATAACCCAGCCCGTTCAAGACTGTTTACATGAAGTGTAATCACTCCTCTAAGAGCAGTTCAAATAGTCTTACGAGAGGCAGAAGCAAAAACAAGTGAGTGATGAAGAATAGGTAGGAAGAGCAATAGGTGTGACCAGTGTAAAGAAACATTCTCCTGCACCTGTCATCTCAGTCTGTTTGTTTTGGAGATAAAATAGCTGAACAAGAGGAAGTAGGAGCAGAGGAGAGAAAAGAGAAAGGTGGAGAACAGAGCAGATGAAGGTTGGAGGAAAGGCACGCCCTGGGGCTCACTGGTACGGGCTGGAACTAGTGAGTCTCCCCAGCAGCAATGCCTGAAGGAATCTGCAGAAAGGGCAATCAACAGCCAGCAGCAACAGAACAAACAAAAACACAGGGCTTGTCATCAGAGATGAGTCATCCTGGGAGAAATGTGTAATAATAATAAAACAAAGATGCATACTTTTGTAATCTTTTGTTTTGAAGTAAATCCACACATTTACCCCAGTTCTACTTCAGGTAATTTCAAGCCAACAACTTCAGATCCACACCACTGTGCTTCCAAGCCATCTAATGGGGTGCAGCCACCCCTGGATGGTGTGGTATGGGAATGATATAAGCCCCAAGATAGCTAAGACCACATAAAGCCAATCACAAAAATAACAGTAGCAAAGAGCCACTACCTGCTTTGGAGTTTGAAGGTGAAGCCTGCATCAGCAAAGAATACATCCATCTAAGACACCAAGAACTGAATGGGGTTTTAGAAAGAGAGAGTAGCATTGAGCTTTATTTCATGAGAAACAGAGGTGACAGTCTCGGTGACAGAAAGGAAGAGGAATGCTCCTAGGAAAGATGCCCAAAGACTGGGAGATACTTGTGCATCAGGAAACCTGTCAAGAACCTGCACAGGATGTTCTCATCCAGGTTTCAGCACCAGCACACTCCTAGCTGCACACCTAAAGACATTGTCAGGAATTTCCGTGTTTGTTTTTGTAATGAGGACATGCCAAGTTTTAAGCAGAAGGTATTTGTTTTTACTGCCAATAGTGGGCACCACCGCCATGTGTGCAGAGGAGCAAACAGCTTTTCCAGATTCTTCTTTTCCCCTTATGTGATTCAGCCTTCCAAAACCAGCTAATGACAGTGACTACTGAAAAGGACACTTTCTGCCACCCATCCTCCAGGACTTCCAACAAAGCCAGCATGATCCCTTCCATCGCAGGGGTACAGGATGGCTGGCATGGCCACTCCTTTACAGAACTGAGCATCCAGCCATCACACCCCTGGGTCTGTTCCATCCATGCAGGATGTTTCCTCCAGCTGTAGGATTGTTTCTTCAGTCAGTATCTAGACCTTTGCCTGGTTTTGGAGCTACTGGAGATTTGGCTTCCTGAATCACTTACTTCTTACCATGCACTATATCCATCCTTCTCCCTCACATACATCCCCTACACTAAATGTCCACTGTGTTAAGTTAAAAAAAGTGGTGAAAAATAGGTTCATTCCATTCCATATCCTGCAAAAAGGCACATCTTGTTTACACATTTATTGTCATACTAATTGAAGAATATAGCTCCAATATACTCTGATTACCTTCAAAAGTGGTGAAGATCTCTTTAATTGATGTCTGAATGCTCCTTTTTCAAATGTCTCACCAACTTTTTCAGAGCACTTTTAAGTCTCACAGGCTTACCATAGCACAAGCAGGCAACAAATTCAGAGTTACATACTGCAGATACTATTAACTAAAAGCCCAAGAAGTTTCTGCAGAATATGATGCAGATTTTACAAAATTCTGCAGGTCACTGTGCTTTTCTGGTTAGGTGGTTCCTCTGAACAACAGTTGCAGCATAAGGTCTTCCCCTGGTTGGACATGCAGCTATTTGCTTTAGACTTTATTGTCATTGGGAACAAGGTCTCTCCATGGAAGTGAAACTCAGAAGTGAAAATTTGGAAGAGCTTCAGCACCCCATTTGCCCTCCACTAACATAAAAGCCTCTTTTCACCTCTTATGATTTCCTTCTCCTTCCTCTCTCTTCCCCCCTCCTAATTACAGCACAGTAAGAGGGTAAACCATGCACAAACCCCAGGTCATTTTTATTCAATTACCAACGTAGGTGTAGTTGCCACAGTGCTGCAAACCCCAGTGCATCCAAACCCGTGCATGTGTTTTCAGCTGATGGTGCTTTTGCTACTCTTGATATCCATTGAAGAGAAATTAAATAACTTGAGAACAGCAGTGGTAAAAATTCCCCAAATGCTGCCCAGTAACTGAATAGTTACATATTTAATAAAAAATGAGTTATAAATTTTAGAGCATGCAGAGCACTGACTCGAGGTGAGAGAGTATGGTTTATCTTCTGTTGCACTTCTTTCTGGAAATCAAGCTTTTTAAATTTTTTTTTTTTTCATTTATTTTATCTTAGAAGATTCAGGAATATAGAGGTCACTAGAGAGCTTTTAGCCTCAGAGTCAGGTATCTCTCAAGAGCTAGTTCATTACTAAAGGAAAGGCTAGGGTATCAAAACTTCAGCATATATATCTTCTCTATTCTTGTAAGGTATTTAAGTTAAACAGCAAAATCAAAATGGGGCTTTTTCATCCTCTAGTAATCACATTAAAATTAGGTTAAAACACTCCCAGTATTTATTGCCAAAGAAAATATTAGAAAGCAATTATTTTTTCCTGCAGTCCAATCGTGCAATGATCACAGAACCATAGAAGAGGCCAGGTTGGAAGGGGTCTCCCAAGATCATTTGGTCTAACTTTTGGTGGGAAAGTGTGGTGGTGTGCTCTTGTCTCCACCCCTGACCTGACTTTGTCCTCTAGCCCTGCTCAAGCGATAACCACCAGTGGCAGTGGTGATGGATGTGTCTGGTCATGACGGCTGCATCCCTTTCTAAGTGGATTTGGGGGAGACAGATAACAACACAACAACCAAGGGGTAATTTATGGCAACAAGCCCACCTAACCACAGTGCTGGTCAATGTCCGACTAAAGCCCAATTTGGAAGAAACTAACATCTGCAGTCAGTATGCAAATATGAATCAATAATCGTACTCTATAAACAGTGGACAGCCCTTTGGGCTCTCCTGCATGGCAGTGAGCTGCACGCTGGGATCTCCCCTTGAGTAGGGACACCTCTTAAGGTTGCTCCTAAAGGTTGAGAGACTCCTTGCTGCAACAGATCCTTGGAAGGTGACTAACAGCATGCTAAAATTTGAAATCTTAGCTAAACTATATAAAAGATTGATTGCACATATATAATCCTTCAGACATAAACCCTTGACCAAGTCTGGGACTAGGACTGGATCCAGCTGCACCTAGATCCCAGCCTGAGAAAAATTTTAGAAAGCAAGAAGGTCCTTTCTGAACCTCGTGACTCAACAGGAGGGTCTTCCTGACAATCCTGTCTGATCCTGTCCCCTGTGCAGTAAATAATCATGTGTACCTTGCCATCAAATCTTGTTAAACCACTGTCATATTTACCATTGAACTTTGTTACCTCACTGTTTTATATCAATAAATTTTATGGTTGCTTCTCTGTTATGAGTGAAGTGCATCCCTTTCATTCTGTCCATGACAGAAAGGGAGCCTAGATGAGATTATCTAGCACCCTGTCCAGTTGCATGTTGGGAACCTTCAGCAATGGGGGCTCTACCCCATCCCTAAGGCAGTTCTAGTGATTGATTGTTCCCATGGTAAAAAAATTCTTTCTTATATCTCAGGATGAAGACACCATATATAATTTATATAATTTACATTAATAATTCTACATATAATACAATACTTTAAAGTTAATCTTAAGCTTTCCCTAGCTGAGGCTATGCCAAAAGAGCTGAGCTTCCAAAATGTACTAAATCCCAGAGGAAAAAAAGCACTGATAGAATATGTACAATGTTATGCAGTAGTATTACACCATCATACAGGTTGCCATCCAGAGCTCATAAAATGTTGTATAAAGTCTTACATTCTGCAGAATACATAGTCACACAGAAAATTAGTTACAAAAATGAAGGAAAAAAAAACTAGGGCTTTTGTTTTATACTTACTGACTGGCCCAGAAGATTTTTTGTTTCAAAGGAAAAGATAAATATCAGAAAAACTAGCATCATCATGAACAGTAGCTTGGAAAAATTTAAACACTGAAGAACAAAGCAGTTAGTTACTGTAATGGGAGAAAAAAGAAAGGTTGCATAAATTTGGTCTCATAAGTTCCATCTTTGTGTAATTTTAGGAACATGGAAAATGCTGCCTCTGTATCAATGTGTGATTAATTTACATAAGTGTTCTGCTTGTGACAGTTTTTAATGTCAGAGGAAAATAAGAGATAACAAGTAATGTTCATGCATGTTTGCAAAGAAATATTACAAAATGCTTTGCCTACAGCAGTGCCCTCCTTAACAATCAGGACTTTGTCTGCAGCCAAGTAAATACCATTTTTGCCTTTGCAAGTGAAAGCTGAAGGATTTGCATTGGCTTAACAGGGCAGGGTCTCAGCACTTGTCTGGCTTACGTTGGCTTAAGCTGATTTTGCCTTATGTTAGTGGTGATAGCAATTAACTAGTGGTCAGGTTGGGTTTAGGTTAGCTTTAGTTTTTTTTTTGTGACTGTGTTATCTGTTATCCTAGAACAAAATAGCAGGTACAAGAATAAAAAATGGGATAGTACCAGAGGTGCCAGGCTATGAACACAAACCACAGTGGTCATTACAAGAGGGCAATCTTGTTAAATCAGTTTAGATATCAAAGAAAGAACAGATAACTGAAAAACCGAGAACCACTGAAGAGTAAGTTCACATTCACAGATTGCATTAAAATAATACATATTAATAAAACTAAAACCAGGCAGCGTCCAAAACCAAGGAGGAGAGGACCTCCAGCCTCCTCTCAGGGAAGAGCCTGGGGTGCTGATCTGTCAGTGACAGACTCCACTGGAGATGCTGGAAGCGGGAGCAGGACACCAGAGAAAGAGGGAAGCCTTTTGCATGTAACTATTTTAACTGTACTAGTGAGACTTCCCTATACTAATTGGGACTGTGAACTGTGGTAGTACTACAATTGGGCTAATATTAATACTTTGTTGGATGTTGGTTAGAATGCTGATAAATGCTTAACTTCACATATGCAATGTGTTCCACTTCACCTGTAAGACCTGGAGTGTAACAATACTGTGGACAGCAGAGTAAATGATGCTTTCTCTAGGAAAGACAATTATGGATGTCTTAAGGTCCATATAAATAAATGCTCATATTCTAGGCAGATAATTGATTTTATGTTTAACATGCTGACAAAAAGAATGAACTTTTTTTCCAAATTGTATGAGGCATGTCCTATGTGGCCTTGCACAAATCATCCTGCTCATCTGGGTCCTTTCAAGTGGGCTTAATAATAATTCTTTACCTGACAGCACTACATGCACAGGGTATGATGAGAATATATAAACACACAGCATTTGGACTTCAAAGTGATTTTCTCATTTTGAGCTTCCAGAACCTGCTTTCCTTCAGAACTCATAAAAATGCGCTATAAACTAGGGTGAACAATCTTAATTGTGGCAATATTTTCTAGCAAAAACTCTTCTTGCAACGTGTAAATGCTTGAGCCTATGTATAAAGGCACACGGCACATGGTCTTGTGCAACTCTTCCACTCATAGAAGCACATTTTCACCTGGCCCTGAGCTGTGAGATACCAACTCAGAATATAATTACTTCATTTTAACAAGTGATCTTGTGTCAAGTGGGCAACACCAGCTGTCTTGAATTATATATGGGATAATTTGGTTTCAATGGAACATGAATCTGATGCTTTTTTCTGCCTTTGAGGAGGGATATTTTTTTGAGGAGGAGGGTGTTCAGGTAGCCACTGCATTAACTTGGAGCAGCTCCTTCTCTGCAAATAAGCTTAGTAATTTAGCAGTAGCAGCAGTGCTATTGCTTTTGGTGTTGGCATATAGTCAACCGCAACAACACAAATTTTGTTTTCATATTTTATTGTGTATCCTAAAGCTGCATGAAATTTCACTGGAGGATAAGCAGGTCTGTATTAAGCAATGGTAAGGGTTAAAAGAACTGCCTGGACACTCCGGGTGCTTGTCTAGACAAGCTGAAAAGAAGCAGAGGTCTGTGAATCAAGGTTGGTTATTTAGTTTGCATTCTTTCAGTTATCTCTTTCTAGCCAACTGGAGAGAGTTTTAAGAAGCTGTCATAAATTTTGCTGCTGTTTGGCAGCGAAAACTGTAAGAAGGGTGAAAGATACTATGTCCCATTAAAATGCACATCAAGGAAAATTATTTAAGGGCAAATGAGAAGACATTTCCAGAGACTGGAATATCACCTATGAAAAATGCTGTTTCTTGCATGAAATTTTATAAAAGTACTAGTGTAGAAAAAACCCTCTTACTTCTGGAATGCCGTCCAACTTGCTTCTCTTAAAAAAAAAATCAGGCTTTTATGCTCAAGCAATCCTCATCTTTTAACCTCCTATTCTACTTGAGCTGCAGTCTAGATCCTTAATAATTGTAACCTTTCAAGTGGATTTAATCACCCTTCAGTCCTTTCTCCAGTGTTGCAGGTCTCTGCCTTTTTGTAGCCTGGCCTCATGTTAGAGGGTGTAGTCTTGGGTTCTTGTTTTGTAAAGGAGAAGACAGTGTTGTGCCAACCAGGATTTACTTGTTTCCCCTGTGCTACAATCCCATGTTCCAATTCTTCCTTAAAACTTATTCGCTATTTCTTAATACTCTCTTTCAATCGCTTAAGACAAATAAAGCAATGTTGACTTTGAATGGGTCACTAACAAATTACAAATAAATTAAAAACTGTTTTCTGAGCTTCTTAATACGTTTGAGTTGGAATAGTAAGTACATTCTGCAGATAAGTGGGTAAGACTTGAAAATGGTATACAATATAGTAGATGAAGATTATCAGACCCCAAACTAGACAGATCTTTGCATTAAAGAAAAATTATAATAAAAATCAAAGCATTCAAAATCCATATTGTTTACTGGCACTTGGGCTGCATCTTCTCAGCAGTGAGAAAGATTTTTTTAAGACTGCAGTTCTTCCACTACATTATTTTTTTCTTTTTAATTTAATGTTCTCTGTGTCTCCAAGGCAAAAACTCACTACATTTCTCTAGTGATCGTGAGGCTGTTTTAATTTTCATATGTTTCTATGAAACTAATCCTTGCTTTCTGAAATTTCTTAGCATTGATTGCTAAATATATGAGCTTTCCTCTTTGGGATCTTAAAAAGCATTAAGATTCAAAGATGCTCCTTTCATTCGTTCTTCACCACTTCTGTTGCCCTGGCACCACTTCTGAGCCTTGGCATCAAGAGATACTGGTTAAATCTTCCTAAATTATTTCAAATGAAATCTAGATAATTTGGTTTTGATTTGCTTTAATAAAAACAAATTTGCATACTCTTTATCCTCTTAGATTGAAAAAAAAGAAAAAAAAGACTAAAAATCAAAGAGGTATTTTACCATGACACATATGTCTCTACGAGGCTTCTCTGGTAAACTATTTTTAGTGATTAATTGTGCCTGATGTTTCCCTTCTTTAATGAATTGTCACACAAAACAACAGTTTAAATTCGAATGCATCAGAGCAAAGTTTGTAGGATACTGAAGAGGCAGAGCTGACCTCCAGCTGGACCAGTTGAGATGCAAATATGGCTACTTACAGCCAAACAGAAATAGACTTACCTACATCAGCTTCAACATGGAAGTTGGGAGTTTGGCACAGACAACACAAGATTTTTAATCTTCATGCAAGCAACATCCAGTAAGTTGAACTGCATCTGTATGATACAAACTGAAACACGGGTATAAATAATAAAAGGTGGAAATTTTCCTGCTGGCTTGTTGATGACAGTGCAAATAGCTGTCAGCAACCACACAGACAAGGAAGAGTTTGAGTAAATATGGTCTGTTCCAGATTGTGCACCAAGATCCAGCAGATGCCTTCTGCTTTCCTGCTCCTGTTACCAGCTGCTCTGGCCAAGGCTTGTGGCGGACTGTCCCAGGCTACTCAAACCAGATTCGTCCCCAAGGCTCAAATTCTGGAGCAGACCCAAATTCAGCTGCTCTGATGCTCCCCAGGTGGGTGCACAGCCAAGGTTCCTGCACAGTCACTTGTCGTCTCTTCGTGCTTATTTATCCTTTGTTACCTGCCCTGCTCATGCTACAAGAGAGGCTTGTACCCAGGTCTCAAACCTTTACCTGAGAGTCCAACAAAAGTGCACCGTGGCCCAGGTATTTGTCACTGTAACCAGAAGGTTTGGGAAGCCATGGCCAGGGAGGTGGCAGGGCTGGACTGCTGCCGTCCGCCCAGGTATTTTTGCCAAGGACAACAAGTGGGGAGCCTGAAGTCAGCCGTAAAAGTGGCTTTTGTGGAGATCTTTCATGCCTGGGCACACCACAGGCACCTGAACATATGGACAGGAATTAGACAGACTGACACTTTATAGCAACCATCCTAGACAGTGCTGGCAACAAAAATGTCCTCGCAAGGCAAAGCACCTTATAGCAAGGTACCAGCAATCCACTTAATCCTTAGCACTCACTAAAAAATGGTTTTGCTTCATGCTTCACACATTCCTTCCAGTGCCTGTATCTTCTTCATGCCAGAGCACAACCATGAGCCCATCAGCCTCTTGTTTAAAGTGATGTCGTGACGGTTTACTTCTCAGGATGCTCTTTTTTGTTCTCTTTTTTGTTTGTATGTTTTTTCTTCTGCAAAGTCAAAACTGCTTTATTGATTGCTGTCAACACTTTGCAATTAATGTATGGTCCAAAACATGAAGACAGGTGTTTATGAAGAGGATGAGGTGTCAATTAAGTTACATTACATGAGATGAAGAGGTGCTAATAGTAGAACATCTTCAACTGGAGTGATTTCCATTTCTTAGCATTGCAGCCACAAGCAACTCATAAATGACATGAATATACTGTGGTGTTTTACACAGTGATGCACTCACTATACCACCCTGACAAGGCACTGCAATGAATCTGCCTTCCTGGAGAAGTTTTTGCTTCTCCGAAGCTCCATTTGCAGCTTGCCTGAGAGAAGCGGCATTTTCTGTACCTGGGGAAATGCCATGACATGCTGGTTTTGCTCCAGGAGGTGCTGGTCTGTTATGATCGCATTGCCATCTCTTATTGGAGATAGCGCTATAAACAGAGAGAGAATAGTATATATAATATTATGTGTCTTTTGATGCTGGGAAATTCAAGTTGTGCAGCATTGAATAGGCCTCCAGTGCATGTGCAGCGCACTGTGCAGACCCCATCCATAGAAATGGTTACCTCATTTTGGTCATCCAAGCTATTGTAGGATTTTCTTGCAGAAAAACAACTCCATTCATCATTTCTACTGTCAAACAGGAAGGATGTTCACATGAGAACGTCTTGCTGCATTTCTAGATAAGGGCAAGGCCACGCAGATGGTGTGATTGCTGGTATGGAGGGGGAGCTGCCTGCAGGCTGCTCGATTACAGTGAGCAGAGGTTGTCCTGCAGCCAAGGGATTTGTGCAGTGCAACATGGGCCCAAAGGCCATGCTGGGTGTGCAGCAGTTTAACTCATATATGGTCCACTAAAGCCTTCACCTGCAATTATCTCCTGGCCAGGATCACTGCAAGAGACTACAGGTTTCATTTAATCACAGCCATGGTCCCTTCCCCAGCTGCAATCGAGGGAGCCATGCTCCAACCACCAGACCCAGCACCACAGGCAGGGCTGTGTGCACTGGCAAAGAGAACCAGAGCTCCAATGAGACAAGTGTCTCCAAAGCCCAGGAGTCACAAAAGCTCAGGGCTTGCTGCCAAGCTTTACCAATGCCGCAAATAATTGTCTGCTTTACATTTTTGAGAAATTCCTGACAATGTGTGCTGTGATTGTACAGGCACATATTGCTATGCATGCAGTCATCAGACATATCGTGGAAGGCATATTGCATCCAGCTCTGGAGTCCTCAGCACAGGAAAGACATGAACCCGTTGGAGGGGGGCCAGAGGAGGCCACAAAAATAATGATAGGGCTGGAACAGCTCTGCTGTGAGGACAGGCTGAGAGAGTTGGGGTTGTTCAGCCTGGAGAAGAGAAGGTTCTGGGGAGACCTTATTGCAGCCGTTCAGTACTTAAAAGGGGCCTATAAGAAACATGTGGACAGATTTTTTAGCAGAGCCTGTTGCAATAGGACAAGGGGTCATGGTTTTAAATCAAAAGAGGGGAAATTTACACACAATCAGATATAACTAAGAAATTTTTTACAGTGAGGTTGGTAAAACACTGAAACAGGTTTCCCAGAGAGGTGGTGGATGCCCCATCCCTGGAGACATTCCAGGCCAGGCTGGACGGGGTTCTGAGCAACCTGATGCGTTGAAGGTGTCCCTGCTCATTGCAGAGTGGGTGGACTACGTGACATTCGAAGGTCCCTTCCAACCCAAACTACTCTAAGATTCTACAGGAGACATTTAGTGGAACAGGTACTGTGGTCAGCCATGCAACGCAGTAGGTACTGCTGTTGTGAACACACAGCACAGCCAGCACTGCCACCACGAACATGCGCCACAGCGCTCACTGCAGTGACTGACGCGTCACTGCACCTCCTGCGGCCACAGGCATGGAGAGACATGCAGGCTGCGGGCACACCAGTGCATGGCACAAACTCTGCGGTCACAGCTGTCCCTCTCCAAGACACGCTGCCATGACGTAGTGGCATGACATGATGCCATGATGTATTGCCATGACGTCGTGCCATGCGAGACGCATGCGCACGGCGTCAGGCGCGCAGCGCAACCTCCTGCCGCCAGGCGGCGCGCTGCTCCCCCTGCCCACTCTGTCTGTGTGTTTATTTTTACCGCGGAAAGGAAAGCGGTGGTGTGATGGACACTTGAGTCGCCCAATCGGAGAGCCGCCCGCTCGAGGGGGCAGGAGGCTGTGGGAGGTGGTTTGGCGCGAGCCGCCGGAGCGGCTTCGGGCGGCCTTTTCTTACCCACCCCGCCCCGGCCCCGCTGTCCGCGCTGTTCCCGCCGGCCCTGGTCTCTCGCTGCCCTCACCCGCATTGCCGCTCCCTGCAGCCGCCGTGCGGTCTCCGCTGGCCCCAGGGGCACCCTAAGTAATCCCCCTGCGCTTCCCCCCCGCCGCCGAGCAGCCTCCCCAGCGCCGCTCCTCTCCCCTCAGAGCCCCGTTCGCTGTGGCTGCCCGAGCAGCCGCTCTCCCCGCCTCCCTTTGCTTCCCTCGCCCTTCCCGCCCGGCCCCTGTCACGGCACCGATGGCCGGCGTGATCCGGCGGCTGGATGAAACGGTGGTGAACCGCATCGCGGCCGGCGAGGTGATCCAGAGGCCGGCGAACGCCATCAAGGAGATGATCGAAAACTGGTAACGAGGGTTCTGCCCGGCGGGGAGGGGGAGAGGCGGCTGCGGCGGGCGCTGGGCCGCGGCCCGGCCGTGCTCAGGACAGGGGCGCCGCCGCTCCGGGGCAGCGCGGCCCTGGCCCCGGGCAGCGGGAGGGGCTGGAGGCCTTGGGCGCCCTGCGGCTGCTGCCGCCGCTTCGCGGAGCCGGCGTGTGGGGAGGCGGTGGTGCCGGTAACGAAGGACGGGCACCGTGTGTGGGGGGCCTGCGCTGGGGAGAGCGCAGCCTGCAGAAGAGAAGGCTCTGGGGAGACCTTGTCGCGGCCTTTCTGTGCTTAAAAGGGGCCTGTAAGAAAGATGGTGACAGACTTCTTAGCAGGGCCTGTTGCAACAGGACAAGGGGTAACGCTTTTAAACTAAAGGAGGGGAGATTCAGGCTGGACATGAGGAAGAAATTTTTTCCAATGAGGGTGGTAAAACACTGGCACGGGTTGCCCAGAGGAGTGGTAGATGCCCCATCCCTGGAGACATCCAGGACCAGGCTGGACGAGGTTCTGAGCAACCTGATCTAGTTGAAGATGCCCCTGCTCATTGCAAGGGGTTTGGACTAGATGGCCTTTGAAAGTCTTTTCCAACTCAAACTACTCTGTGATTCTATGTGGAACTCTGTTTAAAAAGCCTGTCTAAATCTGTGGGGTTTTTTTGGTTGTTGTCGTTTGAGAAACTTATTAATCTTTTGCCTTCAGTGTCAACAATTCAGTTATTTGTTTTGAAGATAAATCTGAGATTAAAATGTCTGCCTTTTCACAAGTAAGTGTGAGCTGTATCAGCCATGTGAAAGCAAGCAGCAGAATTTGCAACAGGTTTTGGTAATGAGGAGGCAGTCTTTTGGTGGGCTAGGCACCCTCTTAGTTTTTAAGTTTATTAAAGTTCTTCGTAATTGTTGTGGATGGTGATTTAGAATAATATATCACTGTGTTTACAAGAAAAAGTGAGGAGACAGTAGACATTTGTTTGAAACAGTGAATTCCAATATGAGTGACAATTAGAGTAGAAACAAATTATCACTTTTGTGGGAAAAATCAAAGTCATATAGTTTGTTATTCTCTAGAATTACTGTTCTCTTGAAAGTTTTCTTTGTTTTTGCAGTTTGGATGCAAAATCTACAAGTATCCAGGTAGTAGTTAAAGAAGGGGGTCTGAAGTTCATCCAAGTCCAAGATAATGGCTGTGGTATCAGAGTGAGTACAGATGACAGCTCTATGCTGATGTTTAATGCTACTTTTAAAAAATTGTTTTGCCTTATAAATGTTTCTGTGAAAAGTGACTGTTACCTGTCCCTTTCACATAGAAAGAAGATCTGGACATTGTATGTGAGAGATTTACTACGAGCAAACTGCAAAAATTTGAAGACTTAGCTAGCATTTCCACATACGGTTTTAGGGGTGAGGTAAGCTCTTCAGTGAGGTTTTAAAAGTGTTTATTGTGTGTTACCCTGTTGTAGTGGGGTTTACATACTATCCCTTTCCCAATACTCTTTACAGAAGGTTCTGTTTTCTGAGAGTCAGCTGGGTGACTATAGTTCAAAATACATTTCTATATCTTTCAAGATCAGATGAATGTCTAGGAAGACCTATATATTGTTTTTGGGAAATGGGGCTGTGTAGCCTGGAGAAAAGGAGACTGAGGGGAGACCTTATTGCTGTCTACAACTACCTGAAAGGAGGTTGGTCTCTTCTCCCAAGTAGCAAGTAATAGGACAAGAGGAAATGGCCTCAAGTTGTGCCAGGGGACGTTTAGATTGGATATTAGGAAAAAATTCTTCACAGAAGTGGTTGTGAAGCATTGGAACAGCCTGCCCAAGGAAGTGGTGGAGTCACCATCCCTGGAGGTGTTTAAAAGGCATTTAGATGAGGTTCTTAGGGACATGGTTTAGTGCTAGAGTTAGGTTGTGGTTGGACTTGATGATCCCGAGGGTCTCTTCCAGCTGAAACGATTCTATGATTCTATATATTTATTTTTTTTAAAGTAAGACAAGTCCTGTCTTCTCAAATGTTGCTTCAGGAACCTACAGGTAAAGACAATGGAAGATTTGAGTGGAAGGTGAATCTTTGATGACAGATATTTGTCTGAATACCATACTCAAAATTAAATGTTTGAAATGCGCGTTTGTCCTTTTTGCTTTTGCTATTAGTCAAATCTAGTATATCTGACCCCACAGATATACCAGTTCTCCAGACTGTCATAGGTTATATCTAAACTTGTCTGAAAGAACAGTCCAGGATGAGTTCTGCTTTCCCTTCCAGATGGACAACAAGATATTTAAGTATGTTGCCTGTGCTCAGATATATAGATCTTTGCATGTGCCAGAGAGTGGAGTAACTGGGTCCCCTCCTCACACACTTTCAGTGTAATAGCTCCACAGCCAGCAGAGTCTGGTCCTGACACTGGTTTCAACAGGCTGTGTAGACACGTCCATTGAGTTTTCTGGGAAAACCATTGTAACCTAACTTTGTGATACTGCCTACAGTCAGGAGAAGAACTTGAGCAGGGATGAGAAAGTCATGGTTAAAACCTTCCAGCTGTATTTCTTAACATGGAAGAAAGAAAAGGGCACAACTAATAACTTTGCAGATTTCTTATGTTACATGGTTAGTGGCTTGCATTGTCAGAGATAATGAACTGTTAGAAAAGCCAAAAGAAGGTCCTGGCTAAAAGTCAGTGTTATAGGTACTAAAATACGTTAAAGATTTCCTAGCCTGCAATTTTCTTGTAAGGGTTTTTATTAATTAACTTGCAAGTGGTGTATCAAAATTTAGTGATGCTGTTTAAAGTGTGGACACTCTTCAATGGTCTCCAGAGCAAAGTTTACACAGATTCTCTCTCTTTCTCTAGGCATTGGCCAGCATCAGTCATGTTGCCCATGTTACTGTCACAACTAAAACAGCTGATGCAAAATGTGCATACAGGTATGCTACCTATTTTCCAAGTGACTTCTGCCACATGTGATAATGAATAGATGCATTTAATTATCTTTTCAGTACTTTTATTAAGAAGTAGGGTGGTGTAAGGAATTATATGTTTCTAGAGTAGCTACAAAAAAGGCCCAGAATTTGAGGGAGCATAGTTTAAGTGATTTTTTTATTCCAGAATTTAAAGATAAGCTTTAACTAAACAATATATTTTAGAAGAGTGTGTGTATATGGGGCTACTTCAGCAGCCAATGTAGGGTAAGCTTTTGCCTCTTTTTTTTTTTTTCCCCCTCCATTTCAGGATAAAATTATGTATATACACAGCCAGCATGTCTTGCAAATTTCATAAGTCACTGAACACAGGAACCTACAGCTTTGTTTGGTTTTGTGTGGTGCCTAATCCTATTCAGAAAAGGTTTTGAATATTCTTCTGCAAACGTGCTCTAAATATAAGCAAACCTATGCATTAACTTCTCAATTACTTTTAAGAAAAATAAGGAAAAAAATGAGCTTTTAATCTTGTTTTTTTCAAAAGATTGTGTAGTTATGGTCTTTCTTGCATTAAGTATGTAGGACACGTGAGAGGGCAAAAAAGTATGGCCTGTGAAATTATGCATCTGTATAACTTGCTGAAAGACCTATGTGGGGCAGAAATATTTTCCGCTAAAAATGCTGTTACAAGTGAAAAGGAAATGTATCTTATATGTGAATTCAACCATTTCTTATTAGTATAACTGAAGTGTAAAGTTTAGTGGAAGCATTATTGCTAGTCTAGGTCTAGTTACTAAAGAAAGATAGAATACAGTAATTCTGCCTTTACTAGAAAAGTCTTGGTAATGGAATTTCAGAACACATCCCGTTTTCTGCCACATTTTTTCTGCTGTTATTCCCACTCTCCCACTGGTTCTACAGTCTGTGAAGACAGATTTCCTCTAGCAGAATGGAGAGAGTTGTAGCCAATTGTCTGTATCCCAAGTTCTTCGCTGGGAGGAGAGTGATGGTGATGGGGTTTCTTTTGTTTTCTCCCTTTGGCTGTTGCCTCTGTCCCCAACTCCCCAATCCAGATGTCTTACAACTTATTGTTTTCTGCTTAGAGCTGTATACAGTGATGGAAAAATTAAAGGCCCTCCGAAACCCTGCGCTGGAAACCAAGGAACTCAGATCACAGTAGGTTTTTGTGCGTGTTTTCTCTTGCCCCTCTTCTGCTCCCTGGTTGTTACACTTGCACCACTTATTGGTACGTGTTACATTGTAAGGTGCGTGACAGTATCACCTTGTAGAATGTTATCAAAATTATGTTGTTTTGTTTGGTTTTTTTGCTATGTCTTTTTCTCCAAAGACAGGTAAATATCAGAAGATCCTCTTTTTCTCTTCTGAGGATAGCATAGTCATACACTAGCAGAAATATTTCATAACCCTTCTGAACTGCTGAAGGCCTAAATGGACATTTAGGGCTGCAAGAAGCTCAGAATAGTAGTAGGGTGGTTTATGTTTACAAGCCAGAGTGGGACAATGAGCGCTGGCATAGACTGCAGGCCTGCTGTCTTTCAGTCATATATTTCATATACCAAGATTTGAATGTGGGCTGGAATTTGGATTGTGACAAATAAAGAGCACAGAATGGACAAATAAAGAGCACAGAGTGTGCGTGTTGCACAGTGTAGGGTGAAAGGGGAAGCTTGGCCTGAAAGTCTGCAGCTGTGTGTTTGTCTTGCAGCAGGAGTATACACCCAGAAAGCTTCATGTGTCAATATTTAGGATAATGTATCTTCAAAAAAAAGCTGGACTTTAAATTTCTGCCTTTCTTACTATAGCAGGAAAAAAATAATTCGCATATTGTTTAAATAAATAGTGAAAATGAGCAATTTAAGCTGCTGGTTTAATGACATTAATGGCCTTGGCTGAAGCAACTGTTTTAACATTTATTTGCATTTCATCGAAACACAGTGTAATCAGCGAATCCATTGTCATCTGCAATATAAAGCATATAACTTTCACTGAAAAGTGAGTTGTAGGTTATTGTTATTGGTGAAAATCTGATGTACCAAAATATTTGAAAACATACATTTCTTTGGAGTTGCATTTTGTTGGGTGAAGCTAAACAGGTAAGGAATAAATTGAATGTTGATTCTTCCTAAACTAAAATGTTTTCAGAAAATTTTGTATTATCTATGAAGAGGATGGATTTAGATAGATTATATAGTGAGATAAGATTTTTTTAAATTACTTTTAATTGTGATCTTTTTCTCTCTAGGTTGAAGATCTTTTTTACAATGTAAATACAAGGAGGAAAGCTTTAAAAAATCCAAGTGAAGAATATGCAAAAATAGTAGAAGTTGTTAGCAGGTAAACTGAAATAGGAGGGTCCATTTGTGGTTTTTTTTTGTTTTTTTGCTGCCATTGAGAGTACTTGGATTTTTTAAACCGACTGGCATATATGTGTGTGCGTTGTCATTTTTTTTGTTGTTGTTTTTGAGGGTTTTTTTAACTGTTTGTTAGTATATGGTGTAATATAACAGTCCAGTTGGATACAGAAAGTTCAGTGGAGAAACACTGTATTCAGTCTATGACCAGATTCCAGCAAACAAATGGTGATAGACCTGACTGAGTCAACTCACAATGAACTTGGACTGAATAGAATCCAAGTCAAAACTGTGCCAAGGGTATTGAGGTTTGGCTGAATATGAAAAAGCTGAATGGCAGTTTCACGTCCTGAAAAACAAAACTAGTATCACTTCAGTTACCAGATATTCCCTTCCTGGGTCCCTTTGTTAGATCTTTCACCACATGTGGAGGCTTTGCAAGCAGGATCTACATAATTTAACCAAAATAGCTGCTTTATGCTTTCAGTAAACACAAAAGCCCGCAGAGAGCAGCGAGACTGTATGTGAAGCGTTAGTCTGCTCCCCGGATGAGCTACTTCGGAGTGGTTACTGGCCAGGCAGACTGCAGCCGGGAGCAAAGGGTCAGGTCCTGCTGCTCCGTGGAACAGGCTGATCTCAGGTCTTGCTGAGTTACTGGCTTCCAACTTGTTGGTTTTTTTTTTTTCATTAGGATTTTACTTTTTTTTTCCTCTTGAATTATTGAGTTACTAACTGTCCCAGTGACAACAGTCTAATCTCTGTCTGCATTTTTATGTTTCTCATCTTACAAGGTTCTACTGCCTGGTCTTCCTCACAACTTAGCTAGTTCCCTTGAAGTTTGAGCCAGGGTTAGGCAGCTGTAGGGTATTAGAACTTGGCCCTGGGGTCTCAGACAGCAGAACCATCTGGGTAGGGGAAGTTGAAGGTTGAGACAGCAATTTTTCAGATCCTTCTCTATAGTACCTGTTTCCCTGAAAATAAGACCTACCCCAAAAATAAGCCCTAGCATGATTTTTCAGGATTTTTGAGGATGCTCAAAATAAAAGCCCTACTCCAAAAATAAGCCCTAGTCACAGTTCATATATAAAGTAAATTTAAATAGTGTACAGGCAGCTATACATGTAAAAAAGTAAGCATCTTATGGAGCAAAAATTAATGTAAGACCCTGTCTTATTTTCAGGGAGACAGGGTAGTTGAGACTTGATGCTGTTAAACTGAGGAGGTTTTGCTGTACTTCAAGTTAAACCTGCGCAATGAAACTGAACTAACCAGGTCTATAGAAGCTCATCAGGGTTTTTTTTGAGAAATAAGCTAAGCTGATCCTTGAATTTCATATTGTTGCAGGTCGCTTATAAATAGAAAACATTTATGTCTATAGCTGTTTAATCTACAAAAGCTCAATTTGGCTCACATCACCTTACTGTGTAACAGGAAAGGAAATTGTTTGTCCCTATTACTAGCTGCTTTTCAGCATTCAGGGAAAGTAACCTTTTCTTTCACATACTGCAGTCTTACGGTTATGTATTTTTTTAGGTATGCCATCCATAACTCAGGCATCAGCTTTTCAGTTAAAAAGGTATGCAAATAAAGTTTTCATAACTTCACTGTGTGTCTCTATATATTTGTGCGTGTATACATACACGCACAAATATATATAATGTGGATATATGAAAATGCCAGAAAATTTGCCCTGCATCTTTTGCAATGGGAAAAGTGTACAGAGCCTTCCCTTGTACTGAAATGTTGACAGGTGTGTTGATGCAATTTGGATAGAAAACACATTAGTTAAAAGTAAATAAGACAAAACCATATTTGTTTGGAGTTTTGGGTTTTCTGTGTGGTTGATGTATTATTTTGTTTCAGCTGCTTTTTAGAGTCTGGTTGTTAATAACTGTGTGAAAGAGGGTGGGATAGAGCACCCTCATTCTTTGGCATTCTTGATAATTATTTACCGAACTGTTTATGTTCCTCACTTTCACAGATGGAGTCACTGGCTGAATGGGTCGCATATGATCTAGCAAATCTTTTAATCTTGTGCCATTTACCATCTCTTGTTTTTCTGAACACAAATAAGTAAATAATACTACAGCACATTTTAATGATGTTAAGTCTCATGCCTTTGTGTTAGAAATGTATTTGTTAAGTTTAATGTATTTTTGAAACTTCAGTCAGAACTGTGAATTGATCATACTCTTTTCTGCTCTCTTTAGCAAGGTGATACCATGTCAGATGTTAGAACGTTATCAAACGCCTCAACAGTGGACAACATCAGGTCCATCTTTGGAAATGCTGTTAGCAGGTATGCTGATGTTAACTTTCCTTTTGACATCAAGTTTTCTAGTAAATCTCTTTCTGTTTTAAGGAGCGTGGACTGTGCTAACTTTCCCTGCTTCCTTCAACGCGAAATACAGAGAACAGGGAGTGTTGCAGTTACAGTTCACATTCCTCCATTCACATTGCAGTTATACATTCCTTGTCTTGTAGAATGTGTCACACCTTTTTTCTAGTATAGTGAAGAGGGAAGTTGCAAAGCTGTTCCTTTAATGCACTAAAGGGGAACCACCTGTTTGTAACTTTCATTTGAAAAGAGCAAGCTGTACTTTTGTTCTCTACAAGTTCCCAGACCATGAAAATATGACCACTACGTACACTGTCTGCTATTGGATAAATTTTGAAGTCTCCTCAGATTTGTTTTTCTGAAATCTTATTGTTTAATATTTTGACAAAAGCTAAATTAGCTGAGACTGAGTGAGCCAGGCAGAAAAGTTGAAAACAAATGAAACCAATCATCTTTTAAAAATGTATCTGCCAGTTTAGGAAAAATTCTCTCTTTATAAGACATTCAGCTGTAAATAATTAATCAGATGGACTTCTGGAATGGATTTGTCCCATGAATACTTAGATGTTGATTCACTTACTAAAGTCACACTTCACATGTATGGAATTTAACTTTTAATACAAGGAAGCACCTTTATGAAACACAGCAAACTGGAGAGGCTCTTTGCTGATAAGGTTTGCAGTGTTGTTTGCATTTATTTTTTATGCATTTTTTTGTCTACTGCTAATATTTGTTGGATACAGTTTTTCTTTTGTACAGTTCTGAATAAATTGTCCACTTCAACTTAAATGTTTTGATCAGATGTTTTGAAAAGTGGTGTTTAATCTAGCTTGTTATTTCAACTTAAAAAATTAACACAAATTAAAATGGCACTTAGTATATATTTGGCTTGAATTGGAAATAAGTAGCCCATAAGCCTCTTCTATGTTAACTTTAGAAGCTGACTTAATGGCTTGCTACCAAAGTGGATTTCCTTGACTAATGAATCATGAAAATTACAAATATTAGCCTGGTGAAAGTGGACAAAGTAGTTAAAGAAAATAAATGTTTTCCCCTGGCTGCTGATAACTTTGAGGTGTCCTTGTCTATCGCTGTCAATGGCTTAAACAGTGAAGTGCATATTAGAATTATCAATAGATGGTTATAATATTATGGATGCTGTGATATATGAATGTATTAAAAAGATACTGTGGATAGTTTTACAGACTCCAATCATAGTGTGTTACTATTTTATATTTACTTAAAAAGAAGAAACAAGGCAGTTCAGGTTAAATCATTTTTGTGACTCAGCAATGAATGTTTGAACTCTCTGATAATTCTAATGTTTTCATGAACTG
Source organism: Nesoenas mayeri (assembly GCF_963082525.1). Classification (NCBI taxonomy): domain Eukaryota; kingdom Metazoa; phylum Chordata; class Aves; order Columbiformes; family Columbidae; genus Nesoenas; species Nesoenas mayeri. The sequence goes on from NC_137543.1 coordinate 113,398,029, forward strand.
GGATATAAATAGAATATAGAACAGTTGCTACTTGTGGGTACTGTTTGAAATTTGCATCAACAGAAAAATTCAGTTTGCATATGTTTCTGTAAATAGGGAACTGATAGAAGTGGGCTGTGAAGATGCAAGTCTGGCCTTTAAAATGAAAGGCTACATCACAAATGCAAACTACTCTGTGAAGAAATGTATATTTTTACTCTTCATAAACCGTAAGTTTAAAAAAATAAGCAGTGTGTTGTACAGTCATATGTTGCTAACATAATAATCAGAAGATCAAAACTTTTTGAATAACTATAAAATGCATGAGCGTTCTTAAAAACATTGAATAATAAGTATTACAGTTAATTGTAGAGCTGTAGGTGTTTTTCTATTTGTAATGTGCATCAGGTTTTGTACTCTGAATAGTGAAAGCAGCTAAGATTAGGCCTAAAGAAACTTAAGCTTGCAGAGTATCAAGGTTATAATTGTGTTCTGTGGTCTCTCCATTCTGTAGCAACACAGACATAAGATGCAACAAACCTTGACTGTATGAAATAATGAAAAATTAGTCTGGTTGTTTCAGTATTTGTGGGAAAATAAATACTTCTAAATATAAAACACACTAGGAAGATACTGCCTTTTCCTGGTTTTATATGAAGAATAAATATGTCTTGGGAAAAATTATTATAATGGTTGCCCTGTGATGAAGTTGTTCTGAAGGAATAATTGGACACTGTGCAGTGTATTTCAGTGGGGCTCTTTGAAAACAGCATTTTGTTCTGTGTTTCAGATCGATTGGTTGAGTCAGCCGCTTTGCGGAAAGCCATAGAAACTGTGTATGCTGCTTATTTGCCAAAAAGTACGCATCCATTCCTATACTTAAGGTAAAGCAATGGGAAGAAGTAGACTTTTAAAACTATCATGTAGGATATGGTATAGCTAGAGTAAGTTTAGAAGGGCATTTGTGTTCCTGATAGTAGTGTTAAGCATTGCACTGAGGTACTTAATTGCCAGACAGGAGATAATTAAATCAAATTAAAGGAATCTTAAGAAGATGGGCTTATTTTCAGAAACAGCGAGTGTTTGTAACTTCAGCTTAAGTCCTTTCATATTATGGATGCTCTTCACTTAGGAAAATGTGTTACACTAGGAATACAGCAGAGCATTTAGGACCAGTCAGATCATTTATTACAAACTCATTCATGTTTTACCTTGCTAGGATTTACATTTGTATTTCTAACAGTTACTGGTTTTGGTATCCTAATGCAGGAAAAAGTGAATTGCATATTTCTTACAAGAAATAAATAATTTTTTAGGGTCAAGAAATAGCTGAAATTGAACAGAAACTGTTCTCCAAATTTGAAAGGACATAGAAAGGAAAACCTGGCTTTGTAATTTTTAAGCAGTTGAATCTCGCTATTCACCAGTGAAACCTGATGATATCCAGTGCTTTCTAACAATAAAATTCTTGCGTTGTAGCATTTAATTGAATTCCTGCTTGGGATTATAATGACAAGGCATCAGAAGTCATTAACTCATGAGACACTGCAAGTAAAAGATATTTCTAAAAACTGGTTTGTAGTCGTACAATGGGGAGTTTGGTTTAAGCTTACCTCTGTAAGCAGATTTTGGTGAGCTTGGAAGAGTTCTTCAGAGTAATTAATTTTTTAACACACTACAGTCAGATTTGTTTGGTGTCACTTTAGGAGGTTTCAGGACCATTTTGGCTTCTCTGCATGGAGTAATGGCCCCAGTACTGAACTAATTTGTGCATTCTCTGCCATCCATGGCAAATTTTAGGTTAACTTCTTCTAAAATGTTTTCCAGCCTGGAAATAGCTCCCCAAAATGTAGATGTGAATGTGCACCCTACAAAACATGAGGTCCATTTCCTTCATGAAGACAGTATTCTAGAGCATGTGCAACGACATGTAGAGAACAAGTTACTGGGCTCTAATTCTTCAAGGATGTACTTCACTCAGGTGAGAATACACGTTTCAAGTGACCACAGCTCTGCACTGTTTTAACTGTTGTGGATATGTTTACTCAGTTCAGTAGTATAATTTATGCAGGGATGGATAGTCATCAGTGTTGTACTGGTGGATTGAGATCATCTGTTCCAGGGGAGAGATTGCCGTAATATACCAATGTTAATGTGGCAGTGAACTTATTAAAGTTTTGCTGGATTTAAAAGTATTTTACGTACCTTTTTGTCAAGGATCTGTTCAGTCTTTTATTTGACAAAGTATATTGGCCTTCACATCTGGTAAATTGTTTTTATTCTGCCTTTGTTTATGTGAAATGTGACCAAGGAAATTGATTGTTCTGTGTATTTGACAATATGTTTGATTAAGCAGTAAGATGCTGTGAGAAATGCAGCTGATCTTTGTGGTGGGTCTTTTTTTTGTTCTTGTTGAATCTTTTCTCTTTACTTCCCCATATCTGAACAAAGACATTGCTTCCGGGGGCTGACTGTTCTTCCAGCGAGGTTGTAAAGTCAGCAGCAAACTCTTCTGCGGTCACCAAAGGAACGAGCGACAAAGTTTACGCGCATCAGATGGTCCGCACCGATTCCCGAGAGCAGAAATTAGACGCTTTTCTTCAGCCAGTGAACAACCCCCTAAGTACAGGCCCCACTGAAGGGACAACAGAGGTGAACGCGCGACCTCCGGAAGGTGTGGACAGGCCACAGGATGCTGAAATGGAAGATGTCAGTGATGTAGTTGAAGTGGCTGATGTTCAGGACACAGTCGTGCCTGGGGGGCTGAGTGAGAGTGGACACTTGTCTCCTGAGACAGTGCCTCCTCGGTAAGTCTCATCTGTCCATGCAAGGCTACCCATTTATTTCATGGCCCTGAAACTGAAGATTTTTCTGATCTCTTCTTTTGCTTTTTCATAAAAAAAGTTTTCCTGGAATAACATTCATATAACATAGCATTTTTATGAGAAATTTAACTTCATCTGTGAACTGTAAACTAAATAACTTGTGATAAATTTTGTAACTGGAATGGGATTTCCATGCATGCTGGAGGGCAGGAAACAATATAAATAATGACATTAACTTTAGGGAGATCATACTGGTCTGTTAAATTCGGAGGCCGTCCTTTTGTGAGGGGATAGAAAGAATCTACATCACTGAAGTTTGCAGACATTACCCTAGTAAAGATAAAAGCGCTGTAATCTTTCTATAGCTCCTGCAGGAGCTGTTACAAGAAACCAAAGTCTTCTGAGGGAATCTAATATCCCATCAGTATTACAGAAAAATGATAATTAAAAAAAAAATTGGAAATATCAACATTTTTTTAATGTGTCCTTTAGAGCCCAATTATCCCGGTGCTTAAACAACAGATGTCTGATGTGATTGGTATTAGACACTCATAAACTCTCTTATGAACTATCTTTTCCTAGCAAATTACGCCCCAGAAGTAAAAGAAAACAGTCTTTCTTTCTTTCTGGGAAGCTTTGGGAAATTTTTTTGCATTTTATGTAGTAACACACAGCATGTGAATTGAGCATCCCATCTGTTGTGTGTGTGTTTTGCCAAAGTGACAGGAGAATTGAACGTCATCCATTGTGTTTCGATATTGCAGAAAGAAACCACGGAAAGATGTGGACGTAGAAATGGAGGAAGATGACACAAGAAAGGACATGACAGCTGCCTGCACCCCTAAAAGAAGAATTATCAACTTGACCAGTGTGTTGACTCTCCAGGAGGAAATTAGTAACCAGGCACATGCAAGTAAACAAGGCTTTTGCTTCTCAAGATTATTGTTATTCCACCAACTAAACATGATTTGTTTGAGCTGCTGAGGAAAAAGGTATTTAAAAGGTGGCCCAGTCAGCTCACTGTGCTGCTAAGTCAGCTTTTAGCAAAACCACTTGTTAAATGTCAAGGGACAATCTTCGAGCAGGGAGCTGCCTCACTGAGCCACACTGCAGGACTGTTTGAAACTTTAGTGCACCTTGTTAGCTCATAAACATTTTATGCATTCTAAATAGCTTGCAAACCTTAACTTGCATCATAACACTGAAAAATCACAGCTTGAAAAGCTGAGTTATTTTGGCATTTTCAAACAGAGGTGGCAGCTAAAATGTGGTCATTAAAAAAAATTGCTTAGCTGTGTTATTGTGAAGTAGACTGGGACAGGCTTGATAATCATAGTTTTTATTTACTGCTTTTGCTTTTCTTTTTCATTTGTATCTGTCCTGCTTCTATGAAATGATTGGTGAAATATTATTCTCTCTTCTGGTAAGAGTTATTTTGGAAAAAGGTAAAGGGTTTGCAATTCTTCGTAGAGTTGTTTCCCTCTTAGCTCCTTCAGTTGCCACCAGGGTCATACTGAGTCACATAACCCAATCAGTCTAAATGTTGGGAATCTTGTGTTCTGGGTATTTTGTTGAATTTATTTTTATTTTTCTGATAGTAAGAATTGGGGAAGCTCCACAGCTAAAATGGCCACACTAACAGACATCTGTAATAAATAACTTTTAAATAAATTCTTGATCTTCAGACACTTCACTTGTGCTCCAGAAGAATGTTTTAATGAGGATGGTAATTCTGAGCTGGTAATCTCATATCTGACTGCTACTGTTTGAATACCAAAATCCGACAGTTGTCCCTGAGCCATAAAATGTCAAAAAAAAAGTGTCAAAATACATGGTAGAACTTGTGCAGCTGCTTGAGGACGTGTCTTGTCTTCACACGTGTAAGAAATATGTACAAGAGACCTTTGGAATGCTCTTCTTGTAATATTGTGTTCCTTTGGAAAAAGGTAACAATGGAATTTGGGTAGTGAGCATGGCGCTTTGTATGTTCTGTGACTGCAGTGCTTATTTTGGGGGAAAAAATAAATTGTGGATCTATTCTATCATACTTTCAGAATTGTAGCCTGACAATATTAGACTTTGTTTGAAGTTGTTTTACAGCTGCAGTTTTCTTTGAAGTATGTCTGTGTTCCCTTATTAATCTCCTGTGGCTGCAAACTAATTGTGAAAGGTTATTAAAGGCAAACAGTTAATTTTTTAAAATTTGTATTTGTAGTTTAACTGTTATGTAACTATTCTCACTTATGCTTTAATATATGTCAGTATATGTGTATGCACACAAATTATTAATATTTCAAAATGTGGATAATTGCTAGTACATGCCTATGAGAAGCAGCAGGGGGGTACAGGTGATTGAACAGTAATCTGAGGCTTTAACACTAAAAAGACACAAACCGCTCAACTAAATACATTAGGGGCAGGGTTGCAAATGTAAAATTATACCCTTTTGTTTCTTCCCCACCCCATTCAATCGTTTCAGATCTTCAGGAGATGCTACATGATCATTCCTTTGTTGGCTGCGTCAGTCCTCAGTGGGCTCTGGCCCAATATCAGACCAAACTGTATCTCCTCAATACAACAAAACTCAGGTAAAGAAGCTGTTAGACTTGTTGGCAGTGGAAACAACTACTGATTACCAAGCTAATTAGAAGAAGGCAGAAAATGACAGGGAAAACAAGATCATTTTCTTGTTGCCTGTCTGCAAAGTCATGAGGCCAAAGATTAAGCAATCAGTTCAGAACAGTGGGAACAAGTCTGGCGTGCTTGGGAGAACTTGCAGGGAATCGGTGTAATTAAGATGCCAGCTACTGTATTGCATGCTCACAGACTGGGAGAAGGGGAAAAACATTTTCTTTGCATCATGATTGTCCACAACAGCAACTGGGCTACAGCACCCTGTACAAAAATGAGCAAGGAAAGGCTTCAGAAAAGTTACGTAAAATGTTGCATCCAGTTGCCTTAAGAGAAGCTGTAGGACATGATCCTAACACAAAGTTTGTATTTTTGCACATGCTCTCTTACTGGGCCAACTGTGTAAATTTAGTAACAAATAAGAGAATACACTTAAGATTGACATGTCTTATCAGTTTCCAAGATCCTGTGCATTTCTTACAGTGCAGCAAAGGAGTAAAGAGGTTAAAGTACAAGGTATCTGGGAATAAACTGACAGCAGCTCTATGCTGAGTATGTAACATTTCTGCAAAAATGTGGGTGATGGCAGAAAGCAAGAAACAGATTTAATTTTAAATATCTAGATAGCATGTGTAAATCTTAAATTGTTTAGTTAAAGATTTTTGTTAATATCAGATGTACGTATCCATCCATATTTGCAAGATGACCCTTACTTTCCACTCTTAATCAAGCTAACTTGGAGATAATGTGATGCTGTCAATTTAACTATTTTTGTATTTCAATTTAGCCAAGAACTCTTCTACCAGATACTTATTTATGACTTTGCAAACTTTGGAGTCTTAAGGTTGTCTGTAAGTATGATTTTACATTATATTCTAGATAAAAATATTTTAAAATCTATTTATAGTAAGCCTGTTGTTTCAGAAAAATGTATAGTCTTACAGGGTGTTTTTTGTCCACTAGAAGAGTGGTGTTTTGATTCTTTTACAGTAACAGAATGTAGAAAACTCTGTTAGTAATTTTGTAGCTGCTACTGTAAGTTGTCATCCTGCCTGCTTTTTATTAGTGTCACTTCTAAATATTCATCAAGTTTTGCTGCTGCTCATTACATTGAGACAAAGAATTTTAACAGACGGTCTGTAAGAAATAAGCTGTTGAATGCTAGTGCTTATCCTGTAAATGTCACGTCTTTGCAGGATTGTGGACAGCACAGAATCATATGAGAAATAAATTCATACTACTTAACCTGTTTATGGTAAGCAGAACTGTTTGCTCTGCAGACCAGAAACAGTGTATAATAGTTAGTTTATGTATGTGAAAGAAGAAGCTATAGATTTCCAGCAGCGTGGTGATCATTAACAACAGTTTTCCCTTCTCCATTTCTAGGAGCCAGCTCCTTTATATCAGCTTTCCATGCTTGCTTTAGAGAATCCTGAAAGTGGGTGGACAGAAGAAGATGGCCCAAAAGAAGGGCTTGCTGAGTACATTGTGGAGTTTCTGAAAAAGAAGAGTGAAATGTTGAAAGATTATTTTTCTCTTGAAATCGATGAGGTGACTGCTGCTATTACTTCAACAGTAAATGAACGGTGTTACATTCTACAAACTAATAACCACAGTGGTTTTCTTGCAGTACTTACTATAGTTTGCCCCTTTCATTCAAAATACTCAGCACTTAATGCTGCTTATAAAAGTGGGCTACACAAGTAAGTTTAATAAAATAATTTAGTCATTGCTCCTGTAACTAGAATGCAGATCTCTAATCCAACAAGGTGTGCAGCTTAACTGGGTCTCTAGCCATGCAGAGCTACAGCATCACTGTTGCTTTCAATGTGTCTTTTTTGTGTGTCGCCTAATGAATCTGTTATTCTATGCAGAACTGAACAGCTTCATCAAGGGTCCTGTCACCCAAGGTGCTTCATTCACATGTTCTCCTAGGAAGTGTGATCTGTGTAGTCAGTGGCTAGAGGTAGACAGGGAAGCTGAATTCAGGTTTCCCTGACCTGAGTGGCTCAAATCCAGGCCTTGTGAAGTTAAACACCAGCACTAACTGTCTGCCTGGCACCAGGCTTTAAAAGCTTGTAACTTCAGACATCCCTAAGGCTCACTAAGCTTGGTAAGAATCAGTCTGAAAATAAATAGGTTATGGTTTTGGTGCATTTATTGCAAGAAAGAACTTTTTCTTTTCTTTTACTGAAGCAGCAGCATTGCCTTGCAGGAAGGAAACCTTACTGGGTTACCACTTCTGATAGACAACTATGTTCCACCGCTGGAAGGACTGCCTATCTTTATCCTTCGCTTGGCCACAGAGGTATAGTCTCTTAATTTATTCATTCACAAATGACTTTTTCTGTTTAGGAAAGAATGAAGTGAATCAAATTAATTCATCAGAAGCTGCAAAGGAAGGGCTGGAGTTGGTTAAAAGTACTGTAACGTGCTCCAGATACTTTTGCTGTGTTTACTGATGAGTTGTTCTTTGCCTCCTGCTCAAATGAGAATATATTTTTTTATTTGAAAGCTTGCATTTCTACCCTTTTGTTGTTGTTCTATGCCTTTACCTTACCAGCACAAAAATGGCCAAGACATTATTATGACTTTTCCATTTTAAGAATTTCTATCAAGTCTCTGACTGCTACCCAGATTCTATTAAGTGACCTCTCTTTCTTGTAACAGGTAAACTGGGATGAAGAAAAGGAGTGTTTTGAAAGCCTAAGTAAAGAACTAGCTATGTTCTACTCTATTAGAAAGCAATATATAATAGATGAAGCCAACCCAACAGACTCTCAGGTACAAGAATATGAAACTAGTCATGAACAAAGAACTAACACCACACAGGAAACTTCAACTATAGACTTCTAATCCTAACTCTCCTTTCAGGGAAGTGAATCAAGTAGCAGTGTGGCAAGATTCTGAAAGACCTTGACTTATAATAAGTATTATAAGTATTAAGAGAACTTTTTGAGTATTGCAGTGTATTTAATATCTCAATGGTCCTTGGCATCTGAGTTTGGGATGTATTTTTTTAACCTCTTGAGCTATGATAAATTTCTAAAGAATAAGGATGCATATAAATTTAAAATATAGTCTGATTGTTTAAGCATCAGTTTAATCACTTAGTTAAGCTAGTCCATTCTGCAAGTAACTTTCCAGAGCTTAAAACTGATTGTATATAATGAACTTCTCTAATACTAGTGGAATTTGACAATCGCTGTAGTCTTACTAAGTTTTCTTAAGCAGTGTTTCTCTCTAGTGCAAGAGAACTCCAGTTTGTTTGTCCTTTTATCTTTTTCTGTATTGCAGAATGAAGATTCTGACTCTGGTTCAACAACATGGAAATGGACTGTGGAACATATACTTTACAAAGCTTTTAGGACACATCTTTTACCTCCTAAACACTTTGCAGAAGATGGCAACATTTTGCAGCTTGCCAACCTGCCTGACCTGTATAAAGTTTTTGAGAGGTGTTGAGCAAGTAGCTATTTTTATAGACTGGTGCCTATCTAAAAAACATTCACGCTACTTTCTGTTTTACTTAGTAGAGGACTAAGTTGGAATCTTGATGGAGGAATACCAACATGACAGCAAATGGTCTATTTTTCTTCTATTGATCAAAGAATGAAAAGAATCATTTTAGCTATGTCTAAACCCAACTGAAGTTCCTAAAATAAAACCTCCACTTATGGTCTGAATCTCATAATTAAGCAATATGCCAAGAGAATATAACTTCCCCTGAAGAAAAAGAATTTGGTTAATTATAAAAGGAGCCAAGAGCTTAGTTGAAATGAGTCCTCATTTCCCACACTGTGAAAAGAGTAGAAGTCCATAACAGCACTCGCTGTCTGTGGAGTGTAGGCTATGGCCAAAACCCACACCCTTTCAGAAAGCACCTTCTTCCTTGTACTGCCCATCTTTAATGGCAGTACCATGTCCATGAGGTAAACACTGGAGTGTCACATCTTCCTGAGCCAGCCAGACCAGCGAGGGGGAAGCGGACACGTGGTTCAGCCTGCACAGAATGTTAACAACCGAGAAACCCACAAAATGAAACTTGCAGTGAGTGAGCAACTGCCTTGAGATGGAATTGACCCATATGTTACTTCCCGGTGACGGTGGAGCAGATCAGGACTGGTAACAGGAATCACATTTGTGGTGATTCTGCTGTATATGGCCACTGTTATATTATGCTTGTCTTGTGATTTCAGCATACTGTTGTATGACTTTTCTAAATGCAAATCACATGTAATGCCTAATATATTAAATTTGATATTAAACAAACATTAAAAGCTTCCTCTATGGAATATCTAAAATAAGCTGTTTAGAGCGTATTGGAGCCTGACATAAGGACCTGTGAGAAACATCAACAAATGTGCACAGACACGCTTAAATATATGAGTGGTGGTGCGCACAAATTCCATAATGCCAGGTGCTGATCACACCTTTCTGCATGTTCCTGATCCCCCACAAAACTAACAACCCAGAAAATCATAAGTATATTTTACATTGTGTTCATTTTTTCTCCTTTTGAGGTAATGGAAACCTGGTTACATAATGCCAAGTTTCTGGCACAAAATTCAAACCACTTGCAATAAGGCTGAAACCACTTTCTTTTTCTGATATATAGGTCAGAGCTTTAAGCAACCTCATTCAAGTAAACTGTCTTCCTGACAGGAATAATGCAGGAATGCTCTCTTGCAAAATCTATTTTGAAGTTAAGATAGCGATAAATCATTGATCAACACAAATGACAGCCAGCTAATGCTATCAGTTTGGTCAGCAGCCTGCTGCATTTGGAGGGTTTGAGGTTTTTTTTCTTTTTAGATTCTTCACTCCTGTCTGCTTCTTGAAACAAGACTGATTTCAAATCTTATTTTCAAGCCCAATAAAAAGCAAACCCAACACATTACAAACAGCACACAGCCACATTTTCTGCATTTACAACAGTTCACAGATTCAGCTTTTCAAAACCAGAAAACTTCAGGGTGAGATGCTTTCTTGCCAGCTTGTTCAATTACTCAAATCAACTCAATTACTACTCATGACTCAAAGGAAAATAGAATAATTGGATGAAAAGAAGTTCTCTAGGCCTGACATACATTAGTTCAGCTGAGTTAAATGCTCACACTCAACTTTAGATTCTGCTATTATTTTGTTGTTTTTCTGAGCACAACTTGTACCACCAAAAATAAATAAGCTTTGAGAAATCTATTGTGACAGCCAGTATTGTACTGTCCCCAAATCTCAGCAAGCCAGATGCATAGTCATTCCTCTCCAGCTCCCTCTTTCCAGTTAAAACCTAGCTGGGTTCAATCACACTACTTCATTTCAAAAATCATCTACCTGCTGCCACAGGACCACTCTAGTTGACACCAAAATGAGCCGTGATTGCTCTTCAAATGCAATTCTCAGTCCCTGAGAGCCCATGTTGCTCCTCAAGGCAGAAGAGAGATATTTCTAAAGCTGCTTAAATGCAGCTCTTGCAGACTTCAAGAGTATCACTTCCAACTCCACCTCTTCCTCTCCCCTTGTGCTGTCCCCAGAATGGTCTTTATTTGATGCCATAGCCTTAACTCCAACAGGACAACTAAACAAGTGATCATGTTACTGATGCAAGCCCACTTTTAGTAACCGATCTCCCCATCCACTTGCACTGAACAGTAAGTACTGGCTCAAGGAAAAGCTGTGACCGGAAGAGTCACCCACAGACCATCCTGTCTTTTCCCTACTATGCTTCTGTTCCACAGCAATGGAAATATTACAAAGCAATATAGTCCATATGTGTGAGTTAACATGGTACTTACTACTTGCTGCGTGGCTTGCCAATAAAACCTAATGGCTATACAAGGAAAGCTACAATGCTTACATTCCCTTTTAGGTAGGAATTAGGTGTTACCCAAAACTTTTTTGATCAAGCATCAGAAAATGCCTAAGATCTGTATCTGAAAATAAGTATCTTCAACACTTAAATAGAATGACTGACTGGCTTCCTTTTACTACTGTTGTAATGTAAAGGCTCACTCCAGTTTCTTCCTTGACCCTGAAATAACATCCACCGCCAGTACAGGAATGGGAACCAAGTTATTTCAAACAACTCCTTGTGCCCTTTTGATATCACGCATGCAACAAAAAAAATTATGTTCTACTAACACTGCATCCCTACAGGCAACCAAATGACACTGTAACACATTTTGCACAACACCTATGTAAACTGGAATCCTCATTGCCTCACAAGAAATAAAGGAGTGGTACGTGCAGATTTTAAGTTGATAATGCAACAAAATACCATAATGTATCACCCATGTTTTAACATTTTTATTTTAGAAAGTGAACATATCCATTAAAAAAGAAAATGCATGGAGTTAAAAAAAGTAAACATAAAACTAATGACAAATTTGCAATAACATAAAATAATTTTACCTAGCAAGTCCCAACAATCATTAAATATACTTCCACTGTGGAGAAGTTTTACTTCATTATATTACCAGTCTCTCGATTAGGTACACAAGACAACACTTTTCAGTAATTATCTAGTCATTAGAAGATCAACTTCAGGAATCGCTGAATAATAATACATCATGGACAAATATTTTCATACCACCTTGGAGGCAACCTAATATACATATGTCAACAAGGAACATCTTCGTGAGGTATTACAGTACATGGGAACCATTCCCTTTGCTTTCCAATGGACAAATTCTCCCGTCAGCAGCTCCACCAGCAAGTCTGCCACAGACTCTCTTGCCAGTTTCCAAACGCCAAGAACTTCCCTCAGAGATTTTCTTCCTGTAACAGATCACACAAGTCAGGTTGAATGAAGACACAAGACAAGACAACAGATCTTGAAAATGGGGAGGCTGACAAGGTCACCTACTCTTCCAGACACGCACTAGACTGTTTCAAATCAGAAGCTTCAGCTTCTCAAGAACATTTAATACCTCCCCTATCTTGAGCTCTGCCACGTGTGGTGAAGACAAAGCATGGGGCATGATAATTCCAAAAGTAAATGAAGCGATTTCCAAAATAAGGAAATCATGTCTCATATTTAACTGACGTACACTACAAAAATCTTAAGATGCAGCTGCTCCAATGTAACCCATTTGTAGTATTTAACAGACTGAGGGGAAATATTGAAGTAATTTTGCCCATGCAATCTCCAAGATGAGTATATTTGTCCTAGACCTAGACTAAAAGAAAATTTCTTCCTAGCACTCTTGCATTGCCATCTCCAAAGAAATATGTCTCCCCACTTCCAAGATAAGGAGCTTTTACATAGCTGGTCCACCACTGTCCTTTCCCGAACAGATAAACAAATAAACGCTGGAAGTTTTCCATCCTGAGCCTGCAGCCTTTTACACTGTACTCCAGAACAGCGCTCTCAGACCCTGAGCCTGGCTTAACCAGAACTCAGCAGCAGAGGAGCCCAACTACAGGCTCTCAAGAGCCTGGCAGGATTTCCTACTTGAAGGCTGCTAAGACAGACAGAATTAGTTCAAAGATGATGAACTCTTAAGAGTTGGCCCACTGTTCAAATTATTTGGGAAGGAAATAAAAACTATTTTTAGGAATATCCAGGTTCTGTGCAAAGGAACTTACCTGCTTTTTCATATTTGCTATACAACTGGTTTTTCACTGTCTTGTTTTTCTTCAGAGTCTTCATCAGATCCTGAAAAGGAAGACAGGAATCAGTTGGGAAACGAATTAAAATAAGAAAGAGTCAGGCCACCACTGGTAATGCCTTATCAAAAGACAATTCAAAGCAACTAGTTTCCATAGAAATATTTTGCGTTTATTTTAGATTCCTCATCTTTTGGGATGTTTCAAACTGAAGGGCTTTTTAACAATTATCAAACCCAAAACCTAGCACTTGGCTTATTCTTGAAACACCTACCCTGTCAACAGATTCAGTTAGCAAGTCAGATTCAAGTTTTCACTAGAACATGCTCAGGACAATTAACTCCATATTTGCTGACTGACAAGCAGATTTTCCCACTTGCTGCATCCTGCCCTTTGGAAGAAAACTTCAGAAGGCACTTTCAGAGCCAACAGAAATAGTGCTTTACAAATTAATAATGTCTGTATCTAGTATTCCAGCAAGAGACTCTCTCGCTCTAAGCCAGCAAGCAAACAGCTCCCTCCGCCTCTCCCTGTGCAGTTCTCTTCTCCTCGTCCCCCTGCCTGCCCTCAGCTCCCTGCTGTGACAAAGACCTGGAAGATCCCAGAAGGAAAGCTTCACTGGTCACAGGGCTGCGTGCCCAGAGACACTCCTGCTGGAGGCACCGCTTTGCAGAAGGCAGCTCCATGGGTCAGTCGTCTCAGGGAGAGCAAGAAGATCCCAAGCAAGCAGGGTGAGGAGCACCAGCCTGCAGCTCCGGAGCTCTGATCCAAGCCACGGATGGCTCTGCCCACACCCGAGGTGGCAGCCGGTCCTCACAGCAGTCAGCCCTTGTCAGGGACGATTGAGGAAATTACCAGCCCATGCATTTCACCATAAATGTTTTGGGTAGTTTACATGAGTTTTACATGATTGCAAAAAAGTAAAGAAGTGTCTTTGATAAAATGTCTGGGCGACTTATTTTGGCTTTTGCCATCAATTTAAAGCTGAACTATGGACCCGTATTCTCACGCACAAAAAAATAAAGACAAAGGTGTTAAGTGGTTTTTTTGGTCAAACTACTCTGAAGTTCTTTCCTTTCTTGGAATATTATACCTGCCTTTCACTTTGAAGCTCAAATTGTACAGAAAGTTTAGAAATTTATTCTTTCCAGGCTGATTTTCCACTTGGTACGTCCAGAATGATTACTTGGAAAGCAAGTCTAATGTTCATGATGAAGGGTCATGAAGGGCCATATAAAGAAGTGGATGGAAAAGGGTATGGCCCTGGACACGTACATCTTCAAGGAAGACATCAAAGGATAAATATGCTGCAAATTCCAACAGAGCCCATTTTAAATGTCACCTCCTGACAGCAAGGATTTGTTTTTAGAGGAATTTATTCCTATCTGCATGATCAGGGGGAATAGTTTATCTCTAAGTATTTTTCCAATCAATACGTAAGGTAAGTAAACCAAAAATTATCGTCTTAGAACACTCTCTAATTTGCCTTATCTGAAATAAATGCAGAATTTTGAAGAATATATCTTTACTTGTGAGATTTTTTTTCTGTATATCATCTAACAGTTTCAGAATACTTTGCAGCTACTAGTGTCTATATGTTTTAGCTTGAATATATTAATTTGATTATTTCTTTTGCTTCTCATACCCATAAAGGAATGCTTAAACTAATTAACTTGGCATTTAGGGCAGACAAGGAGAAGGCACATGAGCTGTTACTGAAACCCAAGTGACAAGCAGCCATTCAATAAGCTGACACAATAAGTGGTAGCACAATCATATACCTGTAGTCACCACACGCATGCTGAGGCACAACAGCCCACTGCACGTGCAACACCCACTCAGCCAAACTGCCACGCAAAGCATGTTTGCTCCACTTACACATCCTCTTACACTGTATGTTCTGTTGCCAAAAATATCCCAAGCTGAATTCAACATAATACTTCCAATCATTATTTCTCAAAACAGACTCACAGCTTTAACTAAAATATGTTTTCATTTTGAATTGTTATACTCAACGCCGTATTAATGCTTCGCCATCCCTAGATGGAGCTCTAACGCATTCATTATGCCAAGATGCTCAGCAACCATAGAGACAACCATTCAACTGAAAAACATCAACATGTATCACTCCACAATGCAAAACAGGCAAACGTATCAGGAGCAATTAGCAGATATTATTTTAAATATCTTGCATAATATGGCACATCTTTACAGAAGAGATTCACATTTTATGGTAAAAAGACTGACGTGGGATTTGAAGGTTCACGCTGTATCCTCAAATAACTCAAATCTACTCAGCCCTTAAATAAATTACTTATTTCCTTGAAATCACTGCAAACACATTCTAAAATCTTGCAGTATTTCCATTTATTATTTGCTTACGTGGCTCATAACTCAACTAGAACAAAGCACATGATATGCAGAGTTAAGATGGAATTAACACTTGCCCCCAGTTCAATGTACGCACACAGCTAGCCTTTTTATACAGAGAGGGCTTTTTCTTTTTGCTATGAGACAGAAAAAGAGCCTCTGACTGAAATTTCAGTTTGCTTTAGAGCAGTTTCAGGTTCACTGTCTACCCCAAGATACTGTAAAGCACCAAGTTCAGGCTGGATTTAATAGTGCATTGCAATGCAAACACTATTGCTAGCGGATAAGAGGTGACATAATATTTCAAGTTGGAAGGGATCCATAGGGATCATCGATGGAAGAAACAAACAATAACCGTCTCCTTTCAGTTGCAGTACCATGTTCTTTCAGATTTACGTTGCTTTTAAAACCTTTGGGGCATGTCACAAGCCCCATTAACTATGCATATTGTAATTCAACTGATAGGTAGTAACTAAAATGAATTACTGAATAAAAAGAGTCTTTCGTTTTAGGATTGTAAAGTACACTTTTCATTTAAAAAGGGGAATACTTTTCCCTTCACTCTTCCCTCGCTTTACACCCTGAGGGAGGAGAAATATGCAGGAGTTTAATGTCAATATGAAAAATCATTCACTATGTGAACGCAACTACCTGCTACAGATTCAGGAGGAGAATAGAACTGCCCATCAGAGAGGACTCCTGGGTGAAGAAGAGCTGCTCGTTCAGAAGCATCCTGTGCTATCAAAAATCCTAAAAGAAATAATTATAATTAAAAAAACAAACAACAAAACAAAATACAAATCCTTAATGCTATCACATAGCATCTTAAAGATCAAGTAATGATGAAGAATCTTGAAGACTGATGTGTCGTATTAGCGTCCCTAACAAGTTCTATCAAAAAATAGCTCACAAAAAGGCAAACTGTGAATTTAACATTTCTGTCTTACGCATAACTTCAGGCAGCTAAGGAGACACACTCCAGCAAAACTGAGGTACTGTATACATGAATTAAAGAATCCTTCCTTCTAATCTGTTCATCAGTATCCACTGGCTAACTAAAACTCTGAAATATATATTTTTTTTATCATTGAGCTGCAACACATAACCAAATGAATTATTTTCTTACTTTGTCACTATAAGAGTCCTCATTAATGGCTTGCTTGCACTTATCTCTCTCGACATAGGTAGTTATTCCAACCTTTAACTCCTTTTAGATGAAACCTCCAGTTTCATCTAAAATCAGGAAAGTGATTGGGAAATGACATGGGGCTTTTCTGGTGTGTTTAATACAGGATAGAAACCAAAAAGGGTTGGGAGAGAAAGTAATTCATCTCATCCTTGCTGCCATCAACAGGTCTTCTGATAATAACAGGGCAGAGATGGCATTTTGGGTCAACATACGGCTATTAACTTCCATCCTTTACTATCTGTCACATGAAGACTGATGGGGAAAACAAAGAAAACTTTTACGTTTTACTGAATCAGGAGAGCTACCTGAGGTAGACAGCAGTTCTTAAAACAACACTTCACAACTCAAAATACTATTTCTTCATTTCATTTTAGTTTATTAACTAGTTCTGTTTTATTAACAAGTTGGACTTGATGATCTTAAAGGTCTTTTTCAACCTAAATGATTCTATGATTCTGTTATTCTATGAAGTCTCCACAGGAGACAACTATTTTACTTCTGTTTCCACTATGTCAAAAAGAGGAATGTCAGTCTCCATACTTAACAAGTCATGAGATACTAGAAGACATATACCGGGTGGATTTTAGGGTTAAATTCTGCTCACAGAAGGAAACTTCTAGAGCTGGAAATTTTCAGTGGAAAGACAGTTTAGTGTGGGGTTTTTTGTTATTTTGGTTTAGTGTTGTGTCGGGGTTTTGGTTTGGTTTTTTTTTTGCTGTTTTGTGATTAAACAAAACACAAAACCAATCCAATCACCACCAAACAAACAAAACCCAGTAAGGTTTCCACTCCCATGAAAGACAGGAGAGAAAAATACCTGGTCAAAAATAAAAAACTATTAAAATCTGGCTTCATTATCTGCCTAGATTTAAGAGCAAATAAGGCACTATGTAAGTACCACCACACAATACAACCATGCCTAACTTTTGTCTGACTTAATTGCTTAAAACCAGCATTTTCCAGCGAAACCCCGTCTTTTTGGCATATATGCAAAGTTCAAATTAAAAGCACATACTTCTGAATAAATACCATCGATTTCAAGGAATGAAGAAAAAGAAAGTATCTTTACCTATAATATCTCAGTTTTATGAATACGATCATCAAGTATTTATATGTGTATGTATCAAATGCTTTGTCCATGAATATTCACTATAAAACATGTAAACGTCTCTGGATTGGTTAGATTTCTATCTTTTGAGATAAAGGTGTGATGCAGCTGTATCTCCACACTGTACCCCCCCCTTCAAAGAAAAAGGTATCCCAAGTTTCTGTTTCTTTAGGCAAAACCCAATGTACTCATTCAATCAACTTCTTTCTTGGAGTGGTGGAAAAGATGACAGAAGGGGCCGAAACAGAAAGACCACATTTCAGAGTGCTAAAAAAATTGAGTAATCCATGCCCATGTAAAGTTTTCATTTTTAAGTAACAGGCAACTATGCCCTTCCAACAGAGTTTCAGACTGCATTTCAGATAGTGATGAACAAACAACAGGTTCACTGTACAGTTACTCTCCTGCTGTTGATACTAACAAAACATCTGTAGGAGAAATCTATGCTTCCTCTTCCTCACCACTCAAGCAATATTCTCTTTCAACTAAATCAGTGGGTTTCCTCCATTTAGTTGAGTACACTGAGCATCAGATGACCTGCTGCCTCATCTTGAAGAGGCTGAAATTCATACTTGTTCTGGTTTCATTCTGTCTGTGCATGAAGCAGACTCTCCACAGTACTGCTTTGCTTTCCCTTTTCCACCTCAAAAGAAAAGTTAGTGACATGGAGCTGGTTATTGTGCCTACTCTTCCTAAAAGAGGAACCAGCAACTTAATCTATGTATTATGTGCCCCCCCAAAAAATTTAGAAGCACAAGTCACTTAAATTTTCATGTCTTAAGGATACAAAATTATATACGTTCCTGAGTGCTTGACAAATTACTTATCTGGCCCTTGTAACTGTTAACTTTGCCTCCTTAAATTCATTAAAAACCTAGTTTGTTGAAGGCACATGTTTCTTTTTAGAAAAAGAAAAATCAAGCCATATGATTTAATTTTTCCCACAGCTCTTCAAACTTTGAGAAGCTAAAAGAAACGTTCTTCTGCCAGATAACACAGGATCAAATGTTGTCAAATGCAGTGACTGAAGGGAAAACCAAAAGCTTACTGTTCTCTTCTTCAGCTTCTTGTGGTAACACTTTAAAGTCCAAGAACCAAGTTTCAATCCAGGCCAGTATGAAGGATATGATGGGTAGCACGTAGCCAAAAGCACCCTGTGAGAACAGCTTGAAGGAAACAAAACAAAAAAAAAATCCAAAAATTACCCAGTAGAATCTCACTTTCAAGAAAACAACAAAGTAAAACAAACGTGATTAGAATATGTACCTGGGAAATAATCACTTTTGCTAATAAAAAGGCACTGGTCACTGCTGTTGTAAACTGAAAGAGACAGGGTAAAAACAGTTAAGACTAATAACTGGATTTACTTTCTCATTTCTGCCATTATCTATCAGTTACGATTTTAAATATTTACTAACAACAGCAAGATAATAGATTAATAAAAACATATTGGGTATGACAGAATTCAAGTACTATTATAATAATCTTCTCAATATAAGTAACTTTTAATACAGACATGTCCAAATGTTGAATTCCACATAACACATAGGCAGTATAGACGTTGCACAGATGCTGTTATATAAATTGAAATACTACTGTAGAAGGAAGATGCAATACATTGTTCATCATCTACCTATGTATTTGGGAAAAAGCAAACAGCAATTGCTCCAAAAGCTTTTTACTACCATCCAAATCCAAAGATCCACTTCAAATGACAAAACATCTTTGCATGAGTAAATTTGAACTAATATGTAAATTCACGTAATGAGATTGTGTAAAATGAATCACTTTGAAGACTTGATGTTCCCTGACATGTAAAAAACGGTAGGCTGCATAAAACACTCGATTAAAAAAAAAAAAAGCAGTGGACAAGTCCTGTTCCCTTAAGCAATGCTTCTAAGTGCATTTGTGTACAGCAATACTTTAAATAATAGCAGAACCCAACTAGCTTCTGTTAAGCACAGGCAGGATTTTAAGATTACTGGTTTCTGCAAAACTTTCAGTGAAGTTTTATATATCTGGTTTTTACCACTGTGATGGGTTCACTCTCAGCACCTCTCAACCAACAGCATCAGGTTGGAGGATGTTATTGGAAGAAATACTCTGAAGGTACACAACTAAGAGTAAGGGATTCTGACAGGCATGCACTTAAAAATAAACACAGAGCAGCTGTTATATTATGCATGTGTTTGTGCCATGCTAATAATACAATTAAAAAACCCCATGATATGTAATCTCAGACTACTAAACAAACTGTATGCTGCTTACTTGAAGAAAATTATAAATGAAAACATTCTACATGCACCTATCAGAGTGTAAGGGGAAAAAAAGTCTAAGATTTCCAAATGTACCAAGCCAGCAATGTAGCTATCGTTTTACAATCTATAGTACTAACTGGTAGAAATATGAATTTGTCATCAGGTTATGCATCCTTTCTCATCTACACAGGACAGCTGCATAGAAGATGTTTGGTCCAAACCACTGAAAAAAATTATCATTACCCATAGTTGCCAAGAATTTATTTTCTAAGAAGGGATGCATATTCAACATTTTGTATGGGAGCATGAAGCAATACAAGTGCTACTGCTCAATGGCTGGCACCTAAAACTAAAAAGCCTGGAATGTGGGAGTTAATGGACAGCTGGATCTCTGGTACAATAACACCAATTCTTCTTTTTGAAATACAGATCACAATTTCATGTGCAAATATATTTCAAACATCGATTAACAAGTCAGATGTAACAAGTGGTTACGATTAGCCATCCATACTGGATTCAAAATAAGTCTTTGATTTGTATTAACATGATACCTAATAAGGGACCACACCCACTCTGCTATTAAATTCTTGTCTTTAGGCTGAAAATCTTCCAGAACAGAAGTTTTTAATCTGTTACTGTACAGCAAATTTTTATATATAGCATCAAGATGATTCTTAACATACCAGCGTTAAGAGGCATCTAAAATTTTTTTCTGTTTGGTCCATTCTAGTTAAAACTGCATTATGCTTGGCTACTACTCACAGCTATTGCCCACCAATGGCGCAGTCTGCACATTGCATATGCAAGTATTAACACCTTAAATCGAAAGACTGCCAGTAGCTATAGAGAAAGGAAAAAAATATTTGTTGGTTAATTCAGAACAAAGAAGAACCACAAGATTCTCAGCTCACTGAAAATACTAACTGCTTACAAAACAACTTAAAACAGGGCAATCTAAGTTCTGCTGTCGAGAAACAAATTGGAATGTATGCTTATAAACCAGAAACAGAACATAATCTCCCATTTGTAAAGCTAATGGCACTACTCAGCCTATGCCTATGTAGGCTCAAATATGCAAGCATGTGCAATTCCACAAGTAAGTTAGAAACATAAGCAAGCTACACAAAGGATGTTCACCATCATTTTACCCGACCAGAATCTAGGCAGCTAAATCTAGATGCAGTTAATCCAGCAAATACCTTGAGCATCACTTTGCATCCCACTAATCTTAGTGGCATGCTGCTGCACAAGAATGTAATTAAAAAAAACTATAAAAACTTCACAAATGCAACTGCAAAATGGGAAGAGTTTTTAAAAACAATTTTCTACTTACTGTATTTTTAGCATTTATTGACATATTAGTGCTGCAATAATCAATTATTCTTTATGGAGATACCTGCAGAAGCAAGCCATTCCAAAAATTTTGCAGTAAAGAAAGCTAAGTTACAGTATTTCTAGGGCAGAAAATGAAATTAGTAGCTGACAGATGAGAGTTCTGAGTCAGAGACCCTAGCCCTCATTTGCCTCCAACTGTTAAAAGATGTGTTCAGAATCTAAAAAATGTGAAACACTTAAAACAGAATAGAAATCAAGGACAGACATGGCCAGAGGTACACTGAACCCATTTAATCTCATGCAAATATATATGTTCTTGTGATGTGTAGCAGAAACACAAGAAATCCTGTATTAGCCCACAAATAATTTTGCAAAATTCAATCACATACTTCCGTTCCCAGAAAAAAAAAAGTCTATTATTTTGTACTACATGTTTTTAACCGTTGGTTGAACTACAGGGCAAAATAATTTCCAGGGCATCAACATTTACAGGTAACATTTTTTACTTTCTGCGGTAAGGTATATATCAGGGAGAACCTGACAGCAAATTAATTATGGGAGAGAAAGCAAGAAGCAGCATAGTTTGCTAGCATATGAAGGTCTTGTGTCCAGTATCTCATTCCATTTGACACAGTACATGGTCCAATACAGAAGCAAGGACAGGTTTTTACCCTAGTTTCAAAGAGACATTCTGGATAGAGTCATCAATATAAAATGACTGATACCAAACCAATTCACCTCTGCCAGGCAAACAAGATCTGGTAGAATTAATGATCTTGTAAAAACATGGGGCCCTTTAGAAGAACTGTAAAGAAACGGCTTTTATTTAGACATCAGTAACGTGGTCCATGCAGTGCAAAATGCATTGCAACTACAGAGTTACAGCCTTGCTGAAAGGCAAATTTCCTAATGGAGTAGGAGTTCATCCCATGTGCTTAAGGTGCTTATACATAGTAAAGGAGAATTGTACCTCATGTCATCTGGTTTTAGTAGAACATTAAAAAATCCTGATTGAGTTAAAACACAGAAATCTGAAAAAAAAAAGACTTATACAGGCCAACCTGAGAATAAGTCTTTCCTCACTGCAACTGACTTATTTCTGTGGGAGGACAAAAATGCCAGTTTAAACAAAAAGATTTTACAGCTGCATAACTATTGGGATTGTTCTTTCTTAATGAATTATCTTTACATTGCATCACTCTCATATTCTTGATTGAATTTTTCATCTGCTCTTCCACCACCCCCAAAGCAGAAGATGCAATTTAGGTGTGCCTAAGCATCTCTATCCTCAGGCTCCACGAGCCTGCTGCCAAAGCAGGACTGGGCAACTCCTAGATGGGTGAAATCTGGCACAAGTCCTTCTGGTTTAAATTACCAATAAAAGATCAACCCTTTCACAGGACTCAAACTAGAGAACATACTTGGAAGAAGGAATGTTGAAAATCTATAATTTTTGTCTTTTTTTTTTTTAAAGAACACTTACAAATATATCAAAATATGAAGAAGAGTAGTCATATTGTAGGACTTCTTTCTCTAAGGTAGTCTCAATGCCTCCTTTTACCTGCAAAGAAAAAACACCACACACAGCTTTAGAGCAGAAGTTACTGAAGCCAAAATCCACATAAATCTGAAAGATGAAATTAACAGTTCCCCACTGATGTACAAAACGATCATAAACTAAGTACAGAGGACATATATGCTAAGAATATAAATTTCAAGTTTAGTGTCCTTAATTGTTTTTCATGACTACATATAATTTTCAAAGTGAAAACATTTATGATTATGAGCTAGCCTGTGCAAGCTGTATTTCAGAGTGCATCAAAATAAAAGCAAACAAGTTGTTGAGGGAGGAATAAATGATTAAAAGTAAGGTCTGTTACACAAATTCAGAGCATTTTATATCTCATAAGGAGGATCAAAAGAGTTGGTCAAAAAGCCACCCAGAAACAAAACAGTCATTGAATTCATACTCCATATCTTTTCCTTATCAGCATACACACACTTTGTTTCAAGAGGGCAAAAGAAGCCACTGTAAAAAACATTGAAGCTGCAACTATTAGACCATTCTCCCACAAATAACTAACGCCCAAGTTTAATTCTTTGCAGGATTCAAAACTACTTCATCCTTGGCAACTGTGTTCCTTTCCAACGGAATGACTCACCACTTTCCTGTTCAAACTGGGTTAGTAAGAAAACAATTTAGGATGTATTGGGTCAGAGGATAAGAGAAGCATACATCTGAGATGGGAGCGAAAAACCTTAGTGTCCACATCCTATTGTTTTTAATATTAGATTAAATAAGCATTGCATGAAATAGTTATGTAAAGCACTGGAAAACAACAACAACAGAAGGCTTTAATATTGAGTTTTACTATTGTCATCCTTTCAAAGAAAGCAGGTACCAAAGCACGCCAGTAACATGTCCTCACCATCTCAAAGCAATACAGTCTAGACACTTCCAAATGTCTCCCAACTATAGTGCTGGACTGCCTATGCACTCCAACCCCAAATTTCTTCTATTTCTTCTCCTCTCCCACCCCTCTACAGTCACCTGACAAAAAACTCTCTAAATATAGCTTCCCCTTGGTTCCTCTACAGCATCAGGTGTGATCAAATGTTTCCAGCATAAATAAGGAAGATCAGCTTCCCCTCTGCCAAGCTGTTCACTGTGCGGCTGCATGAGCACTGTGTTAACATAAAGATGAAGAGAGAACCACGACAGCCTTGATTTAGGGTTTGCTTGAACTGTCACAAAATCACTCCCTGAAGTGTTTAAAAATAAATTATACCTAAGCACACTGGATAACAGCAACAAAGGGAAAACAATACTTACAGGAACTCTGGCAGTAATTGTGAAGTCCTATTACTTATGTACCAGATATGGACAGTCCTAACACAGTACTATTTGACTTACCAATGAATAAAACTTAATTTAAAAACCAAAATAAAACAAAACTAACCATGCATCAGATCCCAGATTTCAAATGATGAATTCTAATATTATGACTTCGGAAGACAAAGAACTGGTTTTCATTCCTGATGACATTTGGCAGTGTAAGACTTGTTTGTAATATATTATCCTCAAAATGAAGCTTTTCAGAAAAAAAAAAAAAACCTGCTAAGATCTTGAGGTTCTGTTATGCTGCAGCATTCAAAATGAAACACCATGAGTTGGTAGCATTTTCTATAGGGGGTCTTTAATATTCTGAAAGTGCTAATCTGAAAATCTGTACTCTGAGTCTCTCACAAGAGAATCAAACCCAGACCCTGCTCCTCTTAGTTGAACAAGCAGTTGAGAAACTGGCCTAAACAAAGAAACTCATCAGAACACTATGCTGCTTTTCTGAGACAAGCTAACATTATGTACCAGATACAACCATCTTCCCACCTAGAGAGACAATAGAAGTCTAGCCCCAAAATTACAGCATTCAGACAAGCAAAGTCTGCTTTCTAAAATAAAATCAGAAAGTGTATTTTTCACTATATTAATGAACTACTTCAACAGTCAGCTCCTGAAACTTCATAATGTCAGATCAATAACCAAGGTTATAATTTGAGACAGAAGAGGGTAACTTAATAACCATTCCTGAAGTGAATAAATAAATTAATAAAGTCTAAAGGCACTGAAAAGAAAACTCACATTTAATTCTATTATCCACAGCAAGGTTATGAATAAGAGATCAAATGTAACAAACAGACAGAAAGTCCTTCTGACATCCGATATGCCTTTCTTCTCTCTGCCTTCATATGACTCAATTCTTGCCATCAGATGCGTTGGGTTGATGGAGGGGACATCCCGCAAGGGAGGACAGGATTCCACACTGCTACTGTGAGCATTTTCTGCATCACCTGGCACCCGATTCATCCTGGGTCTGCTTAGAGTGGTCTTCTTCCAGTTTCACCATCACTAGACGGCTGATCCATATAGGAAGAATGTCTAAACAAACAAACAAAACCAAAACACATTAGTCACCAAAATCCCAGAATTCCAGTAGGTAATTTCATCTTATCATCTAAGTTCTCTTTTTGCTAAACTGACAACTAAGATAATTTGGCAAGTAGGCTCTAAAAATTGTTTCTAAAATATATCTAGGCTATTCATCTCTCAAAGGACTTGTGAAACAAGAGAATTAATGTTCAATTAGACTGGTGGGAATAAGGGAGCACTGTCTAGATTTAGAAGGCTCCATTCTCCATGTTGTTAAGAGTGAGATCATTAAATGGCAATCAATAAAAAGCATGACACTGTGCATCTTTAAGGTTTACAATTCTGGTTTAAATACTATCAATAGGAAGCCAACGTAAATGAAGTTCCACACACAGTTCCTCAAAAATGGCAGTGTTAGCTACCAGCATATCTAGACTTAACACAATCAAAAGATTAAATGTGCATTAAAAACCCTAAGTAGTGTTGTAATCATCCTATAAATCAAGTAATTGCTCTATAGGTAAGTTCAGCTGCTATGACAACTTACATTGCCAGACAGGCTCTCCCTGAAAAAACTGTATGCAACCCAGTGGTTAAAATCTTAAATCTCTTCTGATTATAATGCTTAAAAAAAGAGTCAAATTTCTTATAAAACTGGAGCAGTTTGATGCACGATTCACTACATTACTCCATGAGAACCTTTTTTCCAATTAAAGCTTCTAGAAAGAGTTGATTAAGAGTGTCACAAAAATGTCAAGGAAATGCAAAAAACCTCTAATTTTATGCAAAATACTAAGAAGATGAAGCTATACAACCTGCAATACAAATCACATCATCCAAGCTTCTCTAATGCTGGGCAATAACTTCTTGAGATACAAGAACGAAACTTTGTCCCTTCCTGTGTGGCCTGTCTTTCAACAAATCGCAAAACAGCAAGAGAAACGCTTCCCATTCTTCTATTTGAACAGTGTTTCAACTCCCAAGTCTGCAAAATCACAGCCCGTGCCCAAGCACCACAGGGGATCTGTAACATAGTGTCCTGGTTTTGTTAAAAACAAGACAAGTTTCTCTTTTAGTGAATTTTCCTTTCAGCTAAAGTCTTCTTAGTAACTGCACTTTTCTGAAAGCTAGATACATGTTTTGGAACACATAGCAATGCAATGCAAGGTCGCTGATAAGGATGCCGGGACTTTCAAGATTGGTTTTGTATATTTTGTAATATTTTCTCTATTTTATTAGTAGCATTAGTAAAACATTTTTAATTTTTCCAACTCTCTCTCTCTCTTTGCTCCTTCTTGGCCTTCCAATCACCTGTACTTAGTGGGAAAGGGAGGGTGAGGCTAAAGGGGAAATGGGGGTGGGGGGATAACGAAAGATCTGCCACGGTTTGTTGTCACCCCATAATCAAACCTTGACACATACCGCCAGGCAAACACGAGGGTACAATGACACAGGGGAAAAGGAAAGCTGGGGCAGGGAGGAAAGGGCACGCCAGCTGGGGATGGCCAATGTCTAGGTCAAGTCACACATGCAGCCTTCAAGTAGCTCAAAGTCCACTTTTCTTGGGCAACGTCATGAGAACAGTAACAGACCCACACTGAAACAGAAACCACCTTGTCAGCTGAGTCTCTGCCTGCAGGGAACAGGCGATCTGAGGCAAACCACGCCGTTATCAATCACTGTCGCATTCTGGCATCTGGCTGTGGGCCAAGCCAAGCACAAGCACAGGCAGGCTCCTGCCATCCTGCTCCTGCCTGGCAATTAACCCCAGGATGCTCCTGCCCATGGCTTTCCAAAGCCAACCCAAGGTATATGTGTTACAGTTCTCTATCATAAGCCATGGGACTAGGAAAGCCATCAGGCCTGTTGCTGGGCCTAATCTCTCTTAAAGGGGTGCTAGCAGAGTCCACATGACCAGATGTCCTGGTTTTGTTAAAAACAAGTTTCACTTTTAGTGAATTCGCCTGTCAGCTAAAGCTTTCATATTAGCTGCATTTTCCTGGAGAACCAGATACATGTTTTGGTAAACATAGCAATGGAATGAGAAGTTATTGATGCATGGATGCACCTCTCATGAGAGAGGCAACGAGAAACAGGTGACCAAGAAACTAACCAAGGAGTATAACATCCCATTCACGTGAATACTTCATATAAAAGTGGGAGATCATGAGGATCTCATCCCTTTTCCTTATGGCCGACATTAGGAGAGGACCTTGCTAGTCGTCCCTGCAAACTGAGGCCTAGTGACAGACTGAATCCAGCTCCAGTTGGCTGCAGAGTCCAATCCAGGCCTCCGGGTGCTGCTTCTGCAGTTGCTGAGACTTTCAAGATTAGTTTTGTATATTTTGTATTATTTTCTCTATTCTTATTGGTAGTATTAGTAAAACATTTGTAAATTTTCCAACTCTCTTCTCTCTGTCCTTCTTTACCTCCCAACTGCCTGTCCTTAGTGGGAAGGGGGGAGGGAGGGGCGAAGGGGGAAGCAGGGGGGAGAGGAGGTTAACAATACATCTGCCATGGTTTTATTGTCACCTCGCAATCGAAACCTCAACATCAGAGAAATTTAAAAGTGGAAATATGAGCTAATCAGTTTCATCATTAACTGCAATTAAAAAAAAAAAGAACAGGAATGGTTCTTCTGCACTCGTTTGTGTTTCAAGACCTTTTCAAGCAGATTTACAATTGAGCATCTTCCATTACTTGTCATTGTCACTCTCTTGTTTAGCCAACTTTGGGTAAGAGGTGTCGGGATTTGTGCAATGATTTTTCCCAGAAAGTACTAATCTCAGCTCTGTAAGACATGCTCCCTCCCTTCCTCTGAGTCGTGCACAAATTAGAATTTATAAACACCATTAGACAAGTGGTCAAACTCTAAAGTTAAACAGAACTTGTATCACATTTCTACCTTAACAAACAAACAAACATGTATAGTTATAGTACATGTATAGTTATAGTTATAGAACTATAGTTCCTATAGTACTAGGAACATAAACAGAGACTTACTCCATATTAAGAATTCCAGTGAACCTGCTTCTCTCCAACTATTGTAGACTGATACACATTTTCAGTCAGAAACTGTTTTGCAATTACTTCTATAGCTCTATTTCAAAAGCCAGCCACTAAACCTTATTCTACAGAACACATTTATCTGTTAGCTTTATAATATCCACCTTACCTAAAACACCTGTCTGCTCAAAACAAAACATCATTTAACTATTCACTAACCAAAGACATGTTTCAGTACAGTACTCAAAGTTGAACAGAAACATGGTTATTTCATAACATTCTCTAAGAAAGACTACTCCATACCCCGAGATTCATGCTGCTTCATTGAAGAACAACATTTTGAAAATTGAGTAAAAGTCCTGAAGAACTGCCATTTATTCTATCCTCTCTTCCCCCACATAGAAATAGTACTAACTGCCATTAATTTAATCAGTACCATCAGACTCACAGTTCTCTAGAACAGTTCAGTTCAGTTGGAAGCGACCAACAACGATCATCTAGTCCAACTGCCTGACTGCTTCAGGGCTGCCTGAAAGTTAAAACATGATACTAAGGGCATTGTCCAAATGTCTCTTAAACACTGATAGGCATGGGGCACCGACCATCTCTGCAGGAAGCCTGGATAGAAAAATACTTTAATTTTTAAGAGAACAGGGCAAGGTGAAAAAAAAAGGTGGGAAAAAAAAAATCAAAGGAAGATAGCAGAGGACTGTCTTTGCCAGCCCCTTCTCAGCCTGTTTCTAAAGACGACATGGGGACTAAATCCAAATTTAAAGATCGTAAACATCACCATTTATTTTCAGGCAATACAATTCCTTGAAAGACCTCACCACCCTGACAGAGCACCCATGAGATTCGCTCACTTCTCACTTGGCATCCGATGACGCCATGGGGACCAGTGCTGGGCTTTTGGGTGTTCGACAGAGAGGAAGAATCTTTGGGTGGGCCTCCACCTTCTCCAGCTGGTGGAGTGCAGAATCTGCTGGACTTGACTGTGTAGAACCAGATTTCAGCAGGCTGCGCACTTAACACATCTCTGAGGCTCCATGCTTCATGATTTGAAGTAATCAAATGGATGAAAAAATAATGTTCATGGTCAGGTCTTTTGAATTTCAACTGCAGAAAACCATCTCCAGAAATATGCTACCAGCCTGGTCCAAAAGATACATATGTAGGGCACATCACATTCTGGATTTCATGGCATCCATGAGCCAGGAAAAGCTCCATCTCATGGTATAGTTTTACAGTCCCCACACTGCCTTCCAGCTGAAGCTTTGACACAAGAGAAATCCACCACATCAAGAAACCCTGCGTGAAGATCTACAGCTCAGAAACAGGGAAC
This sequence comes from Nesoenas mayeri, assembly GCF_963082525.1. NCBI lineage: Eukaryota > Metazoa > Chordata > Aves > Columbiformes > Columbidae > Nesoenas > Nesoenas mayeri. The sequence goes on from NC_137543.1 coordinate 113,427,608, forward strand.
ACAACGTCAGGCGGAGCACCATCAGTTTCTGGCACTGGTTGAACACATCAGAGTAGAAAAATGCTCCTGGAGGCACAAGTAGGTCACAGCATGATGGTGAGCCACAAACGTGATACAGGCAAATGCATTCTGGTACGTCAGGCAAGGCATTGCTACAGGAAAGGCAAGCCTCTGTGCAAAGCCCTGGTCAGCCTTGTGCAAAGCCCTGGTGAGAAATTCCCTAGACCACTAGGGACATTTCTCATTGCTGGGAGTCAGGAATGATAACACACATCTGGAATGAAAGCAAACCAAGACTAATTAGGTGGATAGGAACATGAAGGGCCTACAGAAGAAGACAACAACTAGAAGCAGCAAGGCAAAGGCTGATAGGGCTGCCATGACTTTCAAGGAAGATAGCAAGGATGAAGGCGAAAGCAGGAAAAGAGCTGTCCTGGTGCTCCTTGCTGTAGGGACTTATGGACATGAGCTCTGGATCAGAGAGAGAATAGCTATCAGGAGAGGTCACAGGAGGTACAGGGCTAGATTCTGCTGTGGACCTAGGGAAAAAGAACAGCAGGAGGTTTCTCCTGGGTAGCTGAGAGGCAAATGAGGGGCCAGGAACACCCAGCAGCAGTGCCCACTGCATGGCCACAGAGAAGGGACAGCTCGTTGAGCCTTCAGGGCATAGGAGATGTCTTAGGGAAAGCACCCCAAAGGCTTCCTCCCAAGGGTGCTGGGGGGTGGGGTGGGCGGGGCTGCACACGTGGGGCTCTGTCACCCCCACCTCACAATGCCAGCACCTGGCAACGCTGAGGTCACAGTGCCCCGGGGCACTATAAAAGGGAGAAGCCGCCCGGGTCCACTGCCAGAGCTGGCCTGGGGGCAGCCCCAACACATCCCCCAGGAAGCACTGGAACAGCTGGTGGAATCACAGGGCAGGGGCTGAGGGAGGAAGACCTTGCATGAGGCTGCTGGAGGATCTCTGCTGCAAGGCAATCTGCTGACAGGGCCACCTTCCAAACTCATCTGACGCATGGAAATCCTTTTCAGCTGGATAACAGTGGCAAGACCAAGGGAATTCCTTCTTGAGGAGCACTGCGGAGCTCACCATTCTCATCCCCTGCAGGGCCAGGGCCAGTAGCTGTAAGAAGAGGGATGCCTAGACGTTGCAAGGGGGCCCAGGGCTCTCACCCCCATCAGAAGGTACGTGCCTCCTTGCCACAAGGTGACAGAGCCAGTGCCGAAGATGGAACATGCTTAAGGGTATTTGGTGCCTTCTGGTAGTGCAGGGATGGGAAGCAACAACAGCAGAAATTTCTTCAGCATGTACTGCTAGGGAAAGGAGGAGGTAGGAACAGAAGGAGAGAAGACTTCAGCTGGAAAGGACCTACAATGATCATCTACTCCAAATGCTTGACCACTTTAGGGCCAAACAGAAGTTTATTAGTATTAAGTATTAATAGTATTAAGGGCATTGTCCAAAGGCCTCTTCAACACAGACCAGGCAAGGGGCATCAACCACTTCACCAGGAACCCTGTTCCAGGGCTTTGACCACCCTCTTGGAAAAGAAAAGTTTCCTCTTATCAAGTCCAAAGCTCCCCTGATGGATGCAGCTTTGAGCCGTTCCCACACCTCCTGCTCTTGGCTATCAGGGAGAAGCTGTAGAGAGCAACGAGGTCGCCTCTCAGCCTCCATCTCTCCAAGCTAGACAAAATCCCAGGTCCTCAGCGTCCATCAACCAGAAGAAGCTCTAGCTCACAGAGTAGTTCTACAGCCCCCATACTCCCGCCCAGCTGAAGCTCCGACACAAGAGAAATCCCCTACATCCAGAAACCCTGCGTGAAGATCTATAGCCTAGAAATAGGGAACACAACGTCAGGCAGAGCACCATCAGTTTCTGGCACTGGTTGAACACATCCGAGTAGAAAAATGCTCCTGGAGGCACAAGTAGGTCACAGCATGATGGTGAGCCACAAATGTGATACAGGCAAATGCATTCTGGTGTGTCAGGCAAGGCACTGCCATAGGAAATGCAAGCCTCTGTGCAAAGCCCTGGTCAGCACTCACCTGGACCACTAGGGACATTGCTCCTTCCTCGGGTTCAGGAAGGATAAAATCCATCCAGGATGAAAGCAAATCAAGACTAAGTAGTTGGTTAGGAACACGGAGCGCCTACGGAAGAAGACAACGGCTGGAAGAAGCAAGACAAAGCCTGAGAGGGCTGCCATGACTTTCAAGGAAGATAGCAAGGATGAAAGCCAAAGGAGGAAAAGAGCTATCAAGTGCAAGCAAACATAAGGTCAACAGCACAAAACCAGTCAAGACTTCTCCCCAAGCAGACAACCTCACCGTAAATGACACCACAGCAGCGCTTGTCACTTGCTGCGTTGGGAAGGAACGGCACAGGGACTGACAGGGCCACCTTCCAAACCTATCCGATTGATGAATGGATGGATGGCTGGATGGATCGAAAGCCTTTTCAGATGGATAGCAGTGGCAAGACTGAGGGCATGATGCCTTCTTGAAGAGCACTGAAGAGCTCGCCATCTTCACCCCACGCGCAGACAGGCCCAGGAGCCATAAGAAACAGGATACAGAGCGGTTGCAAGGGGTTGCAGTGCTTTGGGGCACTCACTGGTGTCCTGACAGGCACAGGAAGGATTCTTGACCCCAAGCTCCATCAGCTCAGAGGCATTTGAGCACTCTCGGAAGTCCGAGAGAAGGCTCCAGGTAGAGGGAGGATAGGATAGGACAGGACAGGATAGGGCTTGGGCAGGTCCTGGGAGGCGTGAGCAGCCTGTGGGACAAGGAGCCAGGTCTGGCTCCCATGCTCAGGGAACAGCCGATCGCCAGCACTGGGGTCAGGAAGGAATTTTTTCCCCCGGGGCAGATTGGCACTGGTCCCCGGGGGTTTTTTGCCTTCCTCTGCAGCATGGAGCATGACCACTTTGCAGAGCTCCTCAGGGCCCTTTTGGCTCGGTTCCCACCTGCTGCTCAAGCACCAGGAAGATGGCCTCTCGTGCCCTGCAGCTGGGGGGAGGAAGGCTTTTTTTTCCCCCCATGTGGGACACCACGTGTCTCTGGGGGTTTTTTGCCTTCCTCTGCAGCATTGAGCATGGCCCGCTTGCCACGGCTTCTTTGGGCCATTTGGGCTGGGTGCCTGCTGCTCCACGAAGTGGCCCTAAACTTAGCTAGAACAGCCTACCTAAAGCAGCATAGAACAACTCACCTAAATCAACCTACAACAACTGGAAACAACAAACCTTAAAGAACCTAAACCAATCTGCCTTAAAAAACTTCAAACAATCAGCCACAAACAACCTAAAAAGAACCTTCAACAATCTACAACAATTACTTAAACCAACCTAAATCAAACAAAATAAACCAACCTAAACACCCGAAAACAAACCCACCTAAAACAAATGACCTAAACAATCCTACCTAAAATGACCTAAAGCAGCGTTCTTCAACCAACCTTCGGCAACCTAAACCTGAGCAAGCAAAAGAAATCTAAACCAAACCACCTTAAACAACCTAAACCAACCCTTCAACAATCTACAACAAATGACCTAAGCCAACCAAAATAAACCAACTGAAACACCCTAAAACCAACCCACCTAAAACACATGACCTAAACAATCCTACCTAAAACTACATAAACCAGTGTTCTTCAACCAACCTTCGGCAACCTAAATCCAAACAAACTGAACAAATCTAAACCAACCCATCTCCAACAACCTAAGCCAGCCCTTAAACAATCTCAAACTACTTAAAACCCCCTAATAAAGTATAAAACCACCTCAAACAACCAAGCTAAACTAATGACCTAGACTAACCAACTTAAACCAGCCTCAGAAATATGAAACCAAACAACATAACCTGAACAAAACCACCTCAAGCAAATGATCTCAACCAAAATAGAACCACCGAAACCAACCTCAAACAACCAAGCTAAATCAACAACACTTCAACAAGCAAGCTAAAACACCCGAAAAAACCTACATCACAAAAACCCAACCAACAAACACCCTACCTCACGCAGTGCCTCACTTGGATGTGCCTGCAGTCTTGAAAGCTTGACTACCCCAGCCAGGTGCTCCTACAAATGCACCTTGAGCTTCTTTGCAGCTTCTAGAAGGGGAGCGCAGCTACCGTATACCCTTGACCCATGAATGCTACCCCTCCAACAGGGAAGGTCATCCTCTTGGAGTGACCGCCTGGCTTTGGGAAGGACACACATGGAGCAGGGAGGGAGGAAGGGGACACCTGCCTAGCCAGCCACATCAGTCCAATCAACCCTGGTCATCAATGGCGTGACGGAGGTCACAGCCAGATTGCTCTCACATCCAAAACAACCAACTACAACCTAAAACCAATCAAACCTACCAAAACCAAACGACCTATACAATCTCAACTGACCATCCTAAACAATCTAGCCTAAGCCAAACAGCCAACCTGCAACCATCAGCCTACCTACAAACAAACAAGTGGACAAAATTAAACAACTGAATAAAACTAAATAAAAGAAACAAAATCCTGATCCCGCTTTTCTTCTTTGTGTTTTGTGTCCTTGGAAGTGGCTTGGAGCTAAACCTCCCCTGGTATTTCAGGGATATAGTAGTCTTATTGATATTCAGGTCATGGTGAGCAAATAGAATAGAAAAGTTCTGCTCTGCTATGCCCGGAGTTCTGCGTGACGAGCTCTGACCCAGCCCTGACGGCTCCCTCCATCCAGGAGGGCCTCTCTCTGCAGGGCAGGGCCCAGGCCCAGCCTGGGACAGGGGCAGAGACGACACGGGCACACACACCTACAGCACGGCTCTGGGAGGGACCCAAGTCCCCAGGCTGAGCTGAGACACGTCCCCTTGCCCCTGGCAGGAGATGGTGGCAGTGGGTGGGGGTCCCAGGGGAGGCCGGTACCAGCCACTGAGGCCTGGGAGCACCCCCAGGACCCTGGCAGAACTAGACTGGTACTGCTCATGTGCTCCTCTGTAGACATGGATGGTTCTCAACCTTGAAGACCGGGTATTGAGGTAGATGGACCTTCTCTTTGATGGAGTTCTGTTGTTCTCAGTCTCTTTTGATTTAGCATGTTTTTCCCCTGGAAACTGATCAGGCATTTCTAAAAATGAGTACAAGAGGAAAAAAAAAAAAAGAAATCCACAGGTAGTGAACAGGTATTGCTCACCTCAAAAAGATTTGCTAACATTTAGTTGAGGAGCACATTCTGCTTCAGACCAAGGTTTGGATCTTTCAGCTTGGCCAGTACCAGAGATGTGGAGATTTGCTATCCTGTGGAAAACCAGCAGCTGAACTCGATGAACACAGAAGACTTCCAAAAACTACACTTGCTTGTTGCAAATTAATTCAGACAGACCAATTATCTCAAGATGGTCCACAGCTCTCACCCTATCAGAAGTTATGTGCCCCTTTCCCATAAGGTGATAAGAGCCCATGCTGAGGCTGGGACCTGGTTATGGGTATTCGATGCCTTCTACTAGTGCAGAGGTACCTACAACAATCATCTAGTCCAAATGCCTGTCCACTTCAAGGCTGACTAGAAGTTAAAGCACAGTATTAAGTGCATTGTCTAAACACTGACAGGCATGGGGCATCAACCAGGAAGCCTGTTCCAAGGTTTGACCACCCTCTCAGGAAAGAAATATTTCCTTATGTCAAGTCTGAACCTCCTCAATGGATGCAGCTTTGAGCCATTCCCACACATCCTGGGACTGGGTACCAAGGAGAAGACATCAGCACCTCCCTCTCCATGTCCCTTCCTTGGAAGCAGCAGAGAACAATGAGGTCACGCCTCAGCCTCCTTCTCTCCAAAGTAGACAAATCCCATGTCCTCAGCCACTCCTCAGAGGACACATGCTTTCCAGCCCCTTCACCAGCTTTGGTGCCCTCCTCTGGATGCATTCAAGGACCTTCATATCCTTCTTAAATTGTGGAGCCCAGAACTGCACACAACACTCAAGGGGGGGGGCCACACCAATGTTAAATACAGCAGGATAATCACCTCTTTTGACAGGCTGGTTATGCTGTGATCAGTGCACTCCAGGATGGGGTTTGCTCTCTTGGCTGCCAGGGCACACTTTGCTGACTCCTCTTGAGCCTCCTGGCAAACAGCTTCCCTGGACCTCTTTTTACAGGGCTGCTCTCCAGCCACCCCTCTCCTCATTTAGACTTCTGTCTGACGTTACTCTATCCCAGCTGCAGAATCAGGCATTTGTTCTTATTATATGTTTTGCCACTGATGATTTTCCAGTGCTTCAATCTATTCAGATCCATTTGCAAGACCTCTTGTCCCTCAAGAGATTCAACACCAATTCCCAGTTTGGTATCATCAGGAAACCTGCCAATGGTGCATTCAGCTCTTCATTCAAATCTATGACAAACATATTGAGTAGTCCTGGCCCTAGAATTGAGTCCTGACGAACACCCCTGGTACTTGGTCACCAGCCAGACGTAGCCTCATTCACCACAACCCTTTCAGTCCTGCCCTTCAGCCAGTTCTTCACCCAGTGCACCATGTGTGCTCACTTCACAGCTGGATGACTTGTCCAGAAGGATGCTGTGAGGGACAGTATCAAAAACCTTACTAAAACACAGAAAAACTCTATCCACTGCCTTCCTTTCAAGCAGGTGAAATGACAGAATTTATAAGCTCTCTTCAATGTCAAAACATTTAAGAGGGAAATAAGAAGTCTGAGATTAGTATCCACATTATTGTAGTTGTGCTATACTTTCCCCTCACTCCTCCTGACTTCAAGAGAAAATTTTATCTTTTTTTCTTTTCTTCATAACTGCATACATTCACTTTCACTCAACTTCTACCACTAAAATACTTAGCTAAGTAAGTTTTCTATACTGATCTATTTAAAGTCATAGACAACAGTTTTGGTTGGTTGTTTTGGTTTTTTTTTTTTGTTTTGGTGGTTTTTTTTGTTTTGTTTTGTTTTTCTGGAAAGAAGCAAAGTTCATATCTATTTAATTTAAAATCAATGTGTGTTTTGATTTCTTCTTTTTAACACTTGTTATAGCCATGACTAAGGTTTCCAAACAGAACTAAATTCCCAAACTTGTCCTAGTGAACTAAAGATTTTACTCTCATTATTATTAAGTAGTTTAAGAAGTGAAAAGTAAAGGAGTTAATTAAAATTAGCAAGGTTAGGACTATACTCCTCCCCTGTCCTTAAAATCTATCAAGGAGTTTAATAATACATGCTGAGAGTTAGCTCATGATTTTCAGGTTACATTTACAATTAACACAATTATTTTTACTCATACTGTGAGAAGCAGATGGCATGCACTGCTCACATCAGTTTTACATATATCTTAGAGATGCAGGATCAGAATGGCTCTTCTCTTTTCTATCATTATACCATCACTATTCTTCCATTGTATTGTCCTTGTTTTAAATTATTTTCCTGTTAATATGTTAATGATATGTTAATGTCTCACTCATGAGTACCAGCACAATTTATGTTGCTTTTTTTTTTCCAAGGAAAAAAACCACACATCAGAACTTTACTGAGAAGGAATAACAGAAGTGATTTAAAAAAAAAAAAAAAGAAAAAAGAAAAAAGGAAGCTTACTCAAAGGGCTATTTACAGCTCAGTAAAATTGAAAGTGAGTGTCATAGGGAGGCAATTCTAGGATACAGCAACCCTGGTTTAGTTTAAAATATCAGAGAAAACATATTTGCATAAAATAACTACAGGCACACTAACATTCTGTCACACTTGTTGAAACCCATTGAAAACCTAGAATACTTTTTATGTATGTTTCTGACAACACTAAGTAATTCCCAAGAATTCCAACCATAAATAGCTTTTCTGTGAAGGTTAGAAAAATAATCTGAAAGTATTTATTTCTTTTCAGTGAGTAAAATAGGATTACTTGGCCAATACAGTGGCCAGGATGCTAAAGTATTGTAAAACTACAAGGCTTTCAGTATTAGAAGTTCTTCCTGATGAGAGAGCTGACACTGGAACAGTATTCACTCCTAACAAAACAAAAAAACTAAAGCACTTATTTGCCAGAAAGGTTCCTCATATGGAGATAAATAAAACATGACAGTTTTTTACGTCTCCATCTCCTTACCAAAATATTTATTTTCTGTTAAAAGGACTTGCATTACTGCTTACACTACCTGCTCATCTGTAGGAACACACTACACAGCCTAGCAAAACCAAAATTCCTTACAAGACCAGAGCTTAATACAGTAACTGCTATTATATTCCTAATGTTCAAATATTTAAGTTATACTTAAAGACAATTTCAGATCATTTTAACGTACATTGTGTAACATAAAAGACAATTATGTATAAGCATAACAGGCAACGTAACACCCGCAGAAAAAGGAGTCTTCAATTTAGCAAGCTCTGAATCAGCAACTTTTCAAGTGAGAAGGACCCTGGGTATTACCCCACCCCAGGCAGTACTCCATCCCAGGCCCAGTGTGGGCAGCAGCCACCACACAGTGAATGGCCTGTCACCAATACTCCAGGGTTTACTCTGTCAGCACAGTGAACTATGCTAGATCTGAGTTTACTGAACACATTACCTGGAAGCAACAAAAGACCTTGGGGTCTGGGAACTAAGTGTCATACCCATTTGCTGTACAACCATCACAAATTCCAACTTCATTCCTTATCTAGTCATAGACACAGGTTGCTCGAGTCATCACTTTGGACAGAATACACAGCTGTAAAGACTGCTTTGGTACTCCATATATACACTGAGAATATCTGGTATGAACCTGTATTAACCTGCAGAAGTATTAGCGAAATTCCCTCAATGTGTTTTCTGACAGTGCCAGCAAAAACCTAGACTAAGAGCCAACACAGACAAATCAAAATTCTATGAAGATGAGGTAATGCTGACTATAAATTCAGGGGAGCAAAAGAGCTGGACACTGCCTTCAAAGCCTACCCAGACACATATCTTATACTGTTCTCTACTATAAATGAACCAGAAACATTCTGTTGACACTCTCTCCGTCTTCTGTTTATATAATTGAAAGAACTGATTTTCATTAAATCTGCTTGTATAATAATGAACACATTACTAGTGACCTCGCGATAGTCATTGCTCACTTTCCTGAAGGGCAGTTAAATCCTTTCCAAGCTGCACTCATTATGTCTCTAGCTATAACACGTCATTGTCTCAGAAGCATTTCAAGGTTTCAGTTCCTTTAAAATACTTTTCAGTCCAAAGTAATGTGCTGTTTGAAACAAATGTCCTTTTATAAACATGAGAGAATATTTAAAAAAACCAAAAACCAGCATACATTTGAGGAAATACTCCACCTTAATTCCAAAGTTGATCCAGTTACTTGATATTATAGCCTGACCTTGAAAGTACAGAATTTGGAAAATGGAAATATGTCCAGATGCACTTCTATCTTGCAAATCTGTGTTTTAGCTAAACAAGAATCAATATTATAAAGTCCTTAGAGTTCACTATCACAAAGCAGTTGTCAACAACTGTCTACTACCTCCTGCACATGGACACGAAGAGCATAACCAGAATAAAAAGACAAATTCATAGAAAACCTGGCCAACACGAAGCAGGCATAGTTACAGAAAACTGAGAGAATGAAAACTCAGTGATTTGTGTAGCCACAGAATCACAGAAATGTTGGTTGAAAGGAGCCTTTGGAGGTCACCTAGTCCAAGCTCCTCCCAAAAGCAGGACCACACCACATAGACCTGCCACAGGAAAAAACCAACCTGCTATCTTTTTAAGGTAAAGATTTGTTGGGAGATCTTACTGGAAATAACTCTGATAACCAACAATACTCAGAGGTTTACAGGACTATCTGAAGACACCTACCTGACATATAGTAGTAGTCTTTATAGTCATGAGAACTCACCTAATGAGTGATGTATCATGTAGTTTATAACCCTGTTTACTCCATAACATATTAGATCAGAGGCACAGCACCTGAATCCTGTATTAGATGAAACAAACAAAAAAATTGATGCTGTACTTATTCAAATTGATCCAACTTATTTGTTTGTCTATTAATTACTTTACAGCACATTTGGGAATTTTAAGACTGCCCTGCATTCTTTCTCTACAGATGTTGTTCTCCCAGTTAAAACACAGAGTCCACAAAAATACTTTGGTTTTATATCTCTGGTTCTAAAATAGGGAGGCAGAAATTTTTAAACCATATAAATAGGTACACTATGGTACTGGACAAGCAAATAGGTACACCATGGTACTGGACATATCTATTCAAAACTAAAACCTACTGAAAAAAATATAGAACTACAAAATAACCAACTACAAGCTAAAAGAACAGCAGTTAACATTTGGAAATGGGACTGAAATAGGAAAGATATGCCATTTTCATTGATATGTGACATTCTAGTTAACTTTCAGGTCACATTATATCATCAGAAGGCCCAAACATAGAATGACCACTTACAGAATTAATATTAATTTGATTTAATTGCTTTTAAGAGGGTTGTGTCTCAAGAGCAGGCACAACTTAAAACTCATAGCTGCACACTGCACCAAGAGGCTCAGGTTCTGAATAGTGAGATTAATTAGTAGGAACCAATATGAAGTTCCCAAAGACCACCTGTAGAAGCCTAATGCTAAAAAAATTGTACCATAGATAGCATTTCTGATAACTGTTAAGTCCAAAGAAAGTTTTCCTTCAACCCAAGTCTGTCCTTTGTTGTTCATGACTTGCACAGGATTGTATCTCCTTTACATTCCATTTGTCTTCTGTGGCTTCCCTCCTGTTCTCTTCAGCTTTATTCTCATGAAATTCCTGCAAAGTAGTAAAGCACACCTTCCTACTCTGTCTGTAGGATATGGCCTCCTCCAACCTTCATTTCAACAGAGATTTCAACTAGTTACACAGTTAAAAGATACACCTTATCTTACACTCTGTCCTCTGAGTTCCTAGCTAGTTATTGGGGGGGGTGGGAGGGGGAGAAAGGGAAAGGTATTTAGATAGTGTTGTATTCAATGGGCATGAGAGACTTTAATCCAAGTAAGACTAAAAATTTAAACTCATGCACACCCAAAAAATACCCCAAACACAAGCACAAGATGCTGTATGTTGTTTCTGGCAACACTCTAGATTTTCAATGAAGCAACACAGCAGGAATTACAAGTTACAAATATGTGACACGTTTAAACACTGGGAAGACTTCCCGTCAGAGGGGCAGGGCAAGACTTACCAGCATACAGGAAAGAACTCCTTACAAAGAGTTTTGCTTTCTCTGAGTGTTCAGAACTAAGGTAGCTCTGCTTGACCCTGAAATAGCAGCTCTTGCCTATCCCTCAGGCCAAAACAACATTCCTCATCTAACACGCAAGATGAATGCACAAAATATACTTGAGTACAGCTTATATATCATACAAATTACTTTTACATTTATAATGCACATCTGGTTTCATGCCAATGAGCCCTGAAATAACTTATCACCAAGATTTTGAAAGATACGCCATGAAGCACATGGCTAGATGCCAGATAAGAACAAAGCAAAAAGAGCCATTATCTTGCCTTGGTTACAAAGTAAGCGGAAACATGAGTATTTGTGCTTTTGCTAGCAAATTAATTTTGCCTACTTCCTATTATTTATTTCTCATGGGTTTTAAATTTTGGTTTCTACAAAGCGATTACACAACTTAATTCTAAAGTTATGCTGTTTAATTGAGCAAGAACTGCATTTGAAAGATATTTAGACAACTTCTTCCTGAAAAAAAAAAAAAAATTAAACCCACCACACCACACCAGCTTTGTTTTGTTTTTTGTGTGGGTTTTTGTTTGTTTTTTAAATTTCTTTGAGAAATATGTGTCTCCAATTTCCTATACTCTAATGGCGACCTAACAAAACAGGGCAGTTGCCCACATCCCATGTTCATATTGAACAGTACTCTTCTCAGAACATTGGAAGATGGTGCTGAAGCACGCACAGCACAATTTGCAAGCTAAAACAAGAAAGAAAAAAAGGAAAACTTCTGTGTCAGTAGGACATTTGAGGGAACAGCAACGTCATCTTCTCCCATCCCAAGAGTGAGACTCACAGATTCACAAAGTCAAATCAAAGTGCTCTAACCTTGGACTAATTTTTCCCTGCAGCTGAAGAAGCTCTGCTACTAAGCAGTGTCCTGTAGAATGCAGCTGTCCTTTCACAATAACTTCATTTCTTGTTCTACAAGAGCTGAGGAAATGGCAGAGTAAACCGCTTGCAAATTCGGTATCAGCATTGCCTTACTTTTCTCTCCATTGCCTCTTCCCCTTCTGGGTTCCTTTTTAACAGCATATCCCAGACTCTTTACTTCTAAAATGACCATGTATGATTTTGTGCCTACCTATGAGTAAACTCAAACCAGACACAGAGAACAGCACACGAAAGAACAGTTCTGCAGAGTTAAATCAAACTGACTTTGAAAATATACTCTATACTGAATTCATGACACACTTGAAAACACATTTGCCAGAACTTAAAATGTGTGGAGTTCAGCTTTTGTTTAATCAAGAGTGTGATCTTAAGTATGCAACTATATTCTAAGAAAAATACTAAAAACTAACACAGAAAAAAGATGCACCATAACACATTCTGAAGGTTTGCCTCAGATCTCAGCTGCACTCAAGATATTTAACCACGGTAAACTACAAAACTGAAGTCTGTGCATTTTATCAGTTACATCATTAGAACATACAAAGTAGCATCTCAGTTACAGAATTGATGATATATCATCTCATTTTAGACCAATACATTCCAACTGATACTATTATGTTATTTAATTAATTATCAGAACTATTTTCTTAAAAATAAACCACCTTTTTTTTGGTTTAGATGTTCTAGTCTGATCTTGCCAAAGACCTGAAACTAGTCAGGATTTTAAGGTTAAATGCAATCAGTTCCCCATATTAACATATGTATACAGTATTTTTGTATGTTTTACCTATATGTACAGCCAGTAACATACAATAGCCACATGCAATTAAAAAAAAATTGCTGTAAGTCAAATAAACCTTTTAGGTGCCAAAGCATATATATTTTGTCATGTCAGCATTCCTCTGAATACAAAATACAATTCCTTAAAGAGACCAAACATCTGGTTGCCCGGAACTTCAAGCATGAGACTGGTTTATTACACAGGATACTCATACACCTTTGTTTGTTTTCTCCAGTTCAACAACAAACATATGCCCCAGGACTGTTAGCCAAATACTGCTTGGACAAGAAAAGCTCTTATTCTGCTGGCACAGAATTGCAGGACTCTTTCTGAAATATGTCCATCATTTTATGTATTACTGTGAAATTCTCAGCATTCCATCACCCACTCAAAAACTATTCAACAAAACAGTGCAAAAGTTTTCTCCAGGCAAACTAAAGCTCCAGAAATTCTTCAGAGCTCTTAAGAAATACAGTATTTTAAGAAACTGACGTCCATTTTAGAATACAAGATAAACTTTTGTAAGATTTCTCATTCTTAACTCCTATTTTGTAGCTCTTGAATATCCCTCAAAACAAAAGTATCAGGGTTTAAATATTACCTACATTTTAATCCTTACCAGGCTTACAGCGTAGTGTAAGGGAATGATTACCCAGTCCAAGCAGAAGCAAACTCTAGCAAAGAACTACATCTGAACCTTCACCATAAAATATTTATTCTGGCATACCTCCACATAATTAATCTATTTTTTTGCTGTCAGTGCTAGATAGAAATTAACTCCTGATGTCTTAAGTGATGCTGTTTCAGGCCTTCAGCTGATGACCTAGTAGCTGATCTTAACATGAAAAGTATGATGTCATTACCAGATATTAATTTCATTCATTACTAAGATTATTTTTTTTCAGTCTTCAATTTTCAGTCTTACTCCTAGCTGAATTTAACATACTGAGGCTGAGAGGTAATACACCAGTTGTCTTTTAACATGATCACTAAGGATTTCAAATTATGAACAGATTTTTAGCAGACAGAGTTAAATTAGAGAACATTTAACAAGGAATACATCTGTGATCCTTTAAAATAACTCAGTTGAGTTACTGGATGCTGCTATCTAACCACGCGAAATCAGAGTTTCTGTTGTCACAAGTATGATTTACCATTACATCACCAATGACTTCTGCAAAAGCACTGATAATATTGTGCTTGCTGACTTAATTCATTGAATTAAATCCATTAATCCTGCTTACTAGAAATTAGGTTTAGCCCTGTAAAACATTTCAACAAATACACTTATTAAAATGTATCTTTAACTCGGATGGTCAGTTTAAAATGGTAAAGTCTCAATACATTCTTTCACATGAATCAAGGCCTAGAACAACTGTGTTAAAGTCATGGCTAAACACTTGAGAATTTACGAAAATTAGAACACATCACATCAAGAAAACCACATTCTTGACCCTGAATGCACCAAAAAGAATGCCTAATCCATCTGAACTAAGAGTTAAGTAATTCACAAATTTCAGCATTGTTAAAAAGGTCAAATATTTCCTTCTTGACATAACAAGTTTATAAAGAACAACATTCATCCTGAAAAAGTCTAACGTGCAAATAGTAGCAAATATTTGAAGTTAAGGATCTGTGTCATAACAAGAAGAACATTGGTGCATTTTACCAAAAGTATATGGCCCTTAACACTATCAACAAACAAACAAAAACCCAGTTACTCTGCATCTGGCCTACTTACAACTGCAAAGCTGATGAAAAACATCTACTAAAAAAACCCCACAAAACTATTGCCTTATAAATAGAAATGAGCCTTCTTGCAATGCTGGATTGACTAACAAATCCCCCAAACACTGGGATTTCCAGAGCAAAATCACAGCTCAACAATTAATACTCAACACAATCCTACATCACATTATAAAAGCCAGGATGACAAACAGGCATAATAAAATGCACTGGCAACACTGTACAGAAATACTGTGATGGCCTTATACCTGTAAGCACACTAACATGATTTAAAAATAAAAACAAACAAACTACAACAACAACAAAAGCTCTTTCTCCAAGTTTAGTATTTCTGGTGAATATTCTCCAAGTCAATCATTGTATCTACTTACACCTGACCACCACAAAATCGGGAAGTGACTCAAAGTTAGCACTTCATCAATGAGTAACTTTAACTGCTAGTGCAGATCAAACTGCTGTTAAGCTTAACCAGTTCACTCTGCAGACACACCAGTGTAACCCCTGAGATACACGTAAAATATTACATCTCAGGAATGAATGACCCAGTTTTCATTTGGATGCTAAAATCGCGCAGTGCTTTCCTTAAGTTGCTTAAATTCAGTCCAACGCTAAAATTAAACCTCAGCATAGCATTTTCCCTGATGGAAACCGGAGGTTTTGCATGCCCTGGTTCGTTCACGCCGTTATCAGCAGGACGAACAAGTCACTGTATCTCCGTTAAGATGTATTTGGTGAACTGGGGTCTGAGACAGAGGGAAAAAGCAATTCCCACACCCCAGCCTTCAGGTTCGCCAGCAAGAGACATGAGGGAGGCGGGGGCGCGGGAGCGGCAGCACACGCAGCTCTGCCGCTCAGCGTCCCCCAAAACCCCTCTTCTCGGAGAGGGGACCCCCGCCCCTCCCGGCGTCCTCCCAGCACGTCACCTCCTTCTTCTTCCTCCTCCTCCTCCTCCTCCTCTCTCCACCCCCACCAAGCGCCGTTTCTCGCCCTCCCGCATCAGCAGGACAGCGACTGCGGTACCGGGGCGGGGGGCACAAAGCCGTCCTAAGGGAGCGGGCCGCCCCTTCCCCTCTCCAGGGAGAGCGGGAGGGAGGGGAAAGGAGCGGAAGAGAAGGGGGAGCGGGGCCGTGCGCTTCCCACCCGCCCGCCCGCGCGAGCCGCCCTCGCGCCTCTCCCCTCAGCCGCGGCCTCCTCGCCGGGGCGGCGGCTCCCGCCAGGGGTGCGGCCAGGCCGCCCGCCCGACAGCAGCGCGCCTCGCATCCCTCTCGGCGTTTTCCCGCCCTTCGCTCCTTCCCCTCGTTCCTCGCCGAGGAGCGACACTGACGCTTACCCCAGGCGCACTGCTCCAGCCCAGGGCGAGGACCGCACCGCTGCCAGGCACCGCCGCAGGCCCCGGAGACTGGCGGGGCGGGGCGCGGCGCGGAAGGAGGCGGGACCCTGCGCCGTAGGGGGCGTGGCCACGCGCCGTTAAGGGGCGGGGCCTGTTCCAGGGGCGGGGTTTATCCCACTGCCCCCTCCGTGGCGCGGCGGCGCGGGATTGTGAACTTAATTAAAGGGAGAGAGACGCGCTGCAGTGCCACCGGGAGGGTCCCGGTACCGCCCCGCTGCTGTCGCTGCCGCCTTGGGCCGCGCCACACCGCGCCACGCCACGCTCCGGCCTGTCCGCGGTGTGAGGGCTGAGCGGCCGAACAGCGCTGGGGGCTGAGGGCGGGAAGGTGCGGATGGGCCACGCCTGGCCACGTGCCTTGCGGGTGGGGGCTCGTCTCTTTAAATGTGAGCACCTCCCGAATTGCAATGAAACCATCAAAAGGAGCGGTGAGGCTGAGTATCTGTCCTTGGCCTAAATTCTGCTTAAGCTCCTGTGTCTCGTCCTTATACAGAGATTAACACCAGAAAATTGGAGTGTGATTGGCATTGTTGTGAGACTATGACAGAAACTCAACCAACCAGCCACTTCAGAAAACCATCATTTTCTTTGAAGTAGGGTCCCTGTCCTTATCAAAGCCCAAAGCTTGGCAAATGCTTGTGTATATCATAAGGTTTGCCTGCAGTTCAGTGTTGCAGGCTAGATCTAAGATATGTCTCTTGTAACAAGAAATTAACAGCAATACTCTGCTCTGCTGTACATATCAAGATATACAGGGAAAAGAAGAGCAAAATAAAATTCATCACAGATATTGCATTACAGCGGGGAAACGGAGGAAGAAGGCTTGAAGGAGACGTCTAAGAAAACGGGGCATCTATCCAGCTAGTGGACACACAGCCCGCCCTGCCTGGTTCTGCAGGACCCCCATGCGTCTTCAGGGAGGTGATGCTGGCTGCTGAGGTGTTCGACCTGGAGTCAGGACACAGCTGAAAAACAAGTACACTAAGCATTTAATATAATAAAAAACATGCTGGTGAATAACAGCTGAGGTGAATCCCTTCACCTTTATTCCACAAACACAGAGCTTGCAATAAAATGCTCTGTCCACTACTGCATCTTGTTCATGGGAAGGAGAGGGGGTTCCTTTAGCTGTGAGGAAAATCTTGCAAGATCTTTTTTTTTGCTAATCATTTTTTCTTAATCAGTCAGTAAACACACAATCACTTTATGGACTTCTATGCTTTTTGCCTGTGTTTATTTTTATTATCTTGTTTGTCTGTTTGCTTTTGGTTTTGCTTTTGTTTTTCGGGGTTACTGTACTAAAGACCATCTCAAGCTTTCAGGCACGTAGCTATATTTTGGATTTATTGTTACTTTTCATACAAATGCAAAGAGAAAGACTTTTGAATCTCAGTGGCAGCATGTAGTTGAATTTCCTGTCCCCAAATAGTTTTGATACACGTTGTTCAAAACATTGCAAAACAAAAGCAGCTGCCCTTTGTCACTGCATACGCTGAAATAAATTTGCCTTGAAATAAAGTGTGGTTGATGTTTAGCTGAACAGATTAGGAGCATAATTTGTGAAAACACATGAAAAGCCACTGTTATTCAGGCCTGATGAGTGGTTATCAAACTACAAATAAGGCTAGTGTTACATCTTGAAAATATAGCAAGTTCAATAAATACAGGCTAGCTTTCAGCTAGCTGAAGCCTATGCAGGCTGTGTGTAACCATTAATATTGCAAGTCAAGCAGAACCCTTAATATTCCTGCAGATTCCTAATGGAATAAATTGGTATAAACCGATATAGACACATCATATTCATAATTGTCTGAGAGTCAGGCCTGTTAACCTTACATATTCACAGAACCAGGCAGCTGACTGGTTAATCATAAAAAAGAGATCTGGCTGCAAGGAAAGGACTATGTAGAAGGTGATCAGTTTGTAGCTTCAGAATGGCTATTCTGTTTTGTAGTTACAATAGATATGGTATTAGAAGAATAGCAAAAACCTCTCAAATCTAAATTCCTGAAAATGTAGAAGTAATGTAAAGTAGCACTGAGATCAACAGAAAAAACACCTTTTTTAAACTATTAATATTAGCTAGTGCAACGTGTCTCTCACCTCAAGCTTCTTGTCCTGTTGACAGCTCTTCTAGACTAACGGTGAGAACTGGGAGAGTTTAAGCTCTAGAGATGTGGAGAGCTAGGGAAAGGGGTGGTTGGCTTTAAGGGAAAGGCATGAGGCAACTATGAAAGGCAGGGTGAAAAGGGATCCTGGATCACATCTAGGAGAGAGGACAAATCTTTGTCTTAAGATAAAAAATTGGTGTCTAAGGACCTGTCAGATTAATGTTTGAGTCTGTTCTTCCTCCTAAGTGGCCTATCTTCTCTCTTCTGCTAGATTGGTCAAAATACTACCCTACAGAATCTCACTGAGGAGAAAACAGCGTTTGTTTTGCTTTTCCTGTTCTTCAGGGTGCGTGGAGGTGACCCTGATGGGTGAAAAACTGTTTCAGTTCCTGCCATAAGGAGTCAAAGATCATGTCTTGCATTTTTCAGGGAAATTCAAGTAAGGTTTGTTGAAAAAACTTTATTAAAATAATTAGCAATTACAGTGCTTAGCACAATATACTAAGGCTATGTTTTCAAATCTACTGAAATTCTGAGAAGAAAAATATCTTTTTGTGTATCACACACAGTATCATTACTGAATGCCTTCATTTCAGATCATCTTAGTGAGCTAAATAACACCTTAATTTTGAGAGCTGATAATCAGCCTCTGCTTTTGGATAACAATTTGAGAGATTAATGGATTTATATTTAGAAACCACTCAGGTAACTTTGGACAGATTAAATTATATAGAAATTTGCTTTGAAAATCCTTATTTATGAAGAAGTTTAATCAAGCAATCTTATGATTGCACTGCTGCCCAAAGAGAGGTCATTTAACAGTGCAGACTTGGAAAAAATGAGCTGAGCATGGACTAATGGGCAATTTTTTCCAGGCTGTGCAGAGGTATTTTCCTAAGCTTTAGTGGATCTGAACGTAGGGAAGGACAGACAACATCAGATCACGTAAGAAAGGACTCTGCAGCCTCTTAAATAGTGTTTTATAAACAGAGGCATGTCTCTCTGTCCTGATGCTGATGTTTGAATGTGAGTGACTGAGTTTAGTGTGCAGATTAATGGAATGCCTGCTCCTCCTTCCAAAGGAGGTAGGTCTTGGACAACTTTTCACTTCAGTTTTTACCTTGGACTTTGTTCATGTGTGCTTATTACAGGGCACTAAGGGAAGAGTGTCTAATCTTCCGGAGCAAAAGGAATGGAGAGAGAAGCGTAGGGTCAAGACTCATAAGTTACATCCTAAAGCCTTCCTCATTTGGTTTTCCGCTGCTTCTACTTAAGTTCCTACTTTCAGCCTTTAGATCTGTCCCCACTGTAAAAAGTGTGTGGCAATAATATGTGCGTTGGCAGAATAAGTAGCCAGAAACCAGGACAGTTTAATAATATTTATGTATTTTTTTTTCAACATGCTTATTGTCAGCTTTAAATTCTTTCTTTCTGGGGAGAAACCATTCGAGTTCAGTATTTATTTGAGGGCCGAAGGAATCCTAATTCTATATTCAAAAGTGTTACCACCGCTGGATCTAAATTTATTTCTAACGATTACTCAGCCTTAAGCTGTGGCAAGGGTGGGGCAAGAGGGATACCAAATGGAGGCAAATATGTCTGAGCTCTTCCTAGTGCTGCTCTTTAGAAAGAGGTTGTGTCAGTCTGCGGCAACAGTGGAGAGGAGTTTGGGAAGGAGCAAGACTACCGTCTTGTCGGTTGGCTTTCCTGGGAAGCAGGTTGCAATATAGAGCTTCCTAGTCAGTGCTGGAACTGGAATATGGATCATTTTTTCAGTGTGATCCTTTACGTAGAGCACTTAGCAGGTCTAAAGGCAGGGTGTCTCAGTTAAGGCAGGACGCTGCTCTTTGCTGTCCACCCTGGCTTTGGGACATCACTCAGTTTTCTCACAGCAAATAATGCTCTAGGGTGAAACCTGGGCACTGCAACAGTTATCTCTAATATGCCTCATTACATCAATTAGATGGATGCAAGATGAGCCACTTTCTGATGTAAGAGTGTCAAGTATCTCTTCCTGCTCTTTCATGCTGTGGTAAACAGCTAAAATGAGTTGGTTGGTTCATGCAACAGAACATAAACAAATAATCCTGTAAATAAACACGGAAGCTAAAGATAGACACTAAGATGGACCAAGCCATTATACCCCCAAATCTCCTTTGAAATCAAAGGAACTGATCTGCTTAAATACATTTAAGGATGTGATGAGACATTCTGGTTGTCAAACCTCAAGCTGCAAATCCATGACCAAAGACATCCCTGGCTAGCTGGGAGTTAACAACTCTGCTTCTCTGGCTAATAAGATCCTAATGTCTACTTTTCCTTCAAGAAAAATGAAGTAGGTTACACTGGGGGTGATCAGATTGCCTCCCAAATAGATAATATGGGTAGGATGTGATTAAGTATTTCTGCAATAGATCAGGAAGAAAAAAACCCTTTTGCATGAGAAATTATGAAGTGATTATAGAGTTAAGATTCTCATATAACTTGCTTATTACACTTCAATGTTAAAGCTGGTGTTAATGCTTTCTTCCATTATGTGGTTCAGTTTAAGGGAACGAAACACTCAGAGCTGTAAGCTTACCTTGTGACAAGAAAATGACTAAGTGAATCCAAGACCCAAACTCCAGCCATTTGTCAGGCATTGAAATAAAACACATTCTTTTTTAGATTTTCTTTTTAGGATGACGTGATGGTACTAGCGGAAGCACTAATTGCTGCTTAATAATCAGTACAGTAGCTGAGCAGCTCTGCTCAAAATATTTCGTAACAATACTGTATTAAAAGGTACCTTTTGCATGCCATGAAATTAGATACTTCCCACCTACACTTGTTTTGTCAAATGCTAAAAGCCCCCAAATTTCTAACATTTGCATGAATCAAACTTTATAACCCTGGGATCTAAAGGGAACCTTTTCCCTGGAAAAGTAACAGCCTCCAAATCCCACTCTCTCTGATGTCAACTGAAGCTTTATTTGGCTTAAACCCACAGCAGCTTGCTAGTCAACTCAGTGACGGAAATGTTCCTCTCTGAGCTCTTGCCATCATCAAAGCAAGACAAATTCTATCTTAAAGATAGGAGCTCATTCACTTGGGTAGAAGCAAGAAATACTTGTACTTTAGTTTTAAACAAAAGACCATTTTGAATTTCTGTTGACTTTTAGAAAGTTCTTTGAGCACACAGAATGCTGCCAGGTCACTTCACAGCTGATTTTTCATTTTTCTGGCTGTGCACACTCATGTTCTCTCTCTCTGCAAACTCTTTGTCTTTTCCACTTCAATTACCATATCTTTCTAATGCATATTATTATTTTCTATTAATTTTTTACCCTCATCAGTTCCCCTCCATCCAATTTAAAGAGGCCCTGTTTTTCTATATAACTTTTTAAGATTGTCCTTCCTTTTTCTTTTATATCAAGCCTCTGCCCCAGGAAAAGTGCTCTCACCCACAGTGGGAGTTTTTGAGTTTAATGAGAGCAAGAATGAGCAGTTTCAAACATTTAATGGAATTTTCACAGTTTCTTTTCCTTAGAAACTGATGATAAACCCTCTACCTGTGCCTAAAGCTATTTTGCTGTCTTTATCAAAAACCTTGTATATGCGATCCTCATAGACATCAATAATTATCCCCTTTTTAGCCATGAGCTATGTTTTTGTGCATGAACTACTATACACACACTCTCCTCTTGATTTGCTTTATTCTCTTTTATCTACTTTTTATATATTTCTGGTTTTAATTCTCCATGTATTCCACCTAAATAACTTCCTTTATGCATCTAAATATATTTAGTAAGGTTAACCTTAGGAATATGGATATATGCTTGCATGATCAAATAATCATCTGATCATTTTATGAAGCTTAAAAGGATACTATTTTTGTACTTCTTGTGATGAGATTTATTGAAACAAATACGTTTAACTGAAAAAAGGAGAAGTTAAAATTACGAAAATACCCCAACACCCTAGCCTGCAAGTTTTAAGTATGACCCTTTTATATGCTTTGTGCTGTTAAAAGAGGAAATATGTCCAGATTATTGTAGAGAAACTGCCCTGTAAGCAAGACAGAGTTTTTCACCAAACTGGATTTACCCCAAAAGGTTTCATAATGCTCATTCTGTAAAGCCTGAGACATCACACCAATGGAGTTAAGTAGATTTACAGCCTTCAACAAACAAATTTACAGTTATGGTTTTATCAGTATGACGATAATAATCTAAGTAGATAGTCAATACTTCTCAGATTTTAGACGTATGTGGTTAACAATGCAGTACTAACAAGAGAGTAAGTGTCTCCTGGGTAATTTAAATGTTTGCAAAGACCTTTACCCCCATTTATGTTCAATAACATTTTCTGAACATAAATATACTGAACTCTAAGGAATTAATGTATATTTAGAGCAACATCAGTTCTAGAAAGCTTGAAAATGCTGACATGTTGCTTCAACAAAAGGATTACTTTAAAAGGATGTTTCAAAAAAAGCTGTTCAAAACCATTTGAAAGGAGTGCTGAAATGGCTACCATCCATTTTTTTAAATCTTAAATGGCTAAAGAGTGAGTAGGTCCCTCTTACCCTTGTTTCGTCCCTGCTCTTCCTCCTCTCTGTTTTGCTTTAAGGATGTTTTAATAGGAACACCACTAATGTCAAATATGTTGTTCCTGTCTGAGTGACAAATATTTTTCTGAACAAAACATTTGTGGGCTATTCTGACTAAGTGGATAAAAAAAGATTAAATCATGCAAATAAAAAATGAGACAAGCAGAATTATGCAGGTGGCAAGGAAAACTGAAAAATTCAAATGACTAAACCTTGTACTTTATTTTTTTTTCTCCATGCTTTAGCACATGACCATATAAATGGGTATCAGATTTTAAAATAACTACAGTCCTTTCTCCCAAAACAATATACACAAACCCAGCAGAATGAACTGCAGAATTAATCTTTTAATTTTCTACACTCAAATTTAATGAATCACAGAATCACAGAATGGTTTGGATTGGAAGGGACCTCTGGAGATCATCTAGTCTAACCTACCTGCTAAAGCAGGTTCACCCAGAGTAGATTGCACAGGAATATGTCCGGGTGGGTCTTGAATGTCTCCAGAGAAGGAGACTCCACAACCTCTCTGGGCAGCCTGTTCCAGTGCTCTGGCACCCTCAAGGTAAAGAAGTTTCTCCTCATGTTCAGATGGAATCTCCTGTACTTCAGTCTGTGCCCGTTGCCCCTCATGCTACCATTAGGCACCACTGAAAAGAGTCCGGTCCCATCTTCTTGACATCCACCCTTGAGATATTTTTGAATATTAATATGATGCCCTTCTCTTCTCCAGAGTGAAGAGACCCAGCTCTTTCAATGAAGTTTATTTACTCTGTTCTTTTAACTGACTTCTATCTGAAAATGTCATGTACTCCTTTCCATCTCTTCTGCTGTTTCCATAACTGCAGTTTCTTGTGAAATTCCCATGCAGTTTAAATTTGTTTTCTAAAATAATGTACATGGATCTCATGCAATGTATTGGATGCATTTGAATCTAGTCAGGTGAGTTACTCTAACCTGAGATGCTCTTTTTGAAGCTGCTGTTCAGGACCTGTGCTGGCATAGCACCTACTCCATCATATGGGTCCCCTGCAAAGCTCCTTTTGGCTCGAGTGGGATATAAAATATATCAGAGGCAGACTCATGGTGTGCAGTGGTATGCAGTAAGGATCATAGAATCATGGAATCATAGAATACCAGGTTGGAAGGGACCACAAGGATCCACAAGGTCCAACCTTTCTTGGCAAAACACAGTTTAGACAAGATGGCCTAGCGCCCTCTCCAGCTGAATCTTAAAATTGTCCAATGTTGGGGAATCAATCACTTGCCTGGGGAGATTATTCCAATGGCTGATTGTTCTCATAATGAAAAAATTCCCTGTTATTTCGAATTGAATCTCCCCAGGAGTAACTTGTACCCGTCACCCCTTCTCATTTCCACATGACTCCTTTTACAAAGGAAGTCTCCATCTTCTTCGTAGCCACCCTTTAAACACTGGAACAGGGTGATAAGATGTCCCCTAAGCCTTCTTTTCTCAAGGCTGAACAAGCCCAGTTTGCTCAGCCTTTCCTCACATGGCAACTTCCCAGTCCTTTGGTCATCTTTGTGGCACTTTTCTGGACCTTCTCCAGTCTGTCCGCACCTTTTATGTATAGCAGGGACCAAAACTGAACACAATATTCCACGTGTGCTGTGGAAAGCACTGAGTAGAGTGGGATCTTTCAAGCTGCTCAGAAACTTGGTGGTCTCTCACCATGAATGGGTACAACCAGGACGCTGGTCCTTTGCACTTGTCCTACCGATAAACTCATGGGAAATGCTTTTTTTGGGGGGAGGGGATCAGCCAGTTTCTGGCGAGTGCAGACCAGAGGCTGGGTGATGGACAGAGCGGCGGGAGCCTGAGAGTTGGTGTCCATGAGCCGCCCCGGGTGCATGCCGGGCCGGTGGCGGGGAGGGCTGGTGGGTCCCCTTGCCCGCACCCCGCAGCTGCGCTCCTCGTCACCTGGGAAAAGGGGCTCGAAGCATTTTTTTGGGGGATGGGAAGCCATTGGAAGGGACTATGAAAGTCATCTGTGGCTCTGCATGGCAAGAAACGCCGGCATGTAAGAAAATACTGCCTCTCTCATCACACAAAAGATATCCTGGAAAGGATGAAATTCAGAAATTCCTTTGGCCCTCAAAATGTAGAAACTGGATGCTGGAGGGGAAGGTACATAAGAAGAGCATACCCTGACAAAAGGCCTTCAGAGGCATGAGATATTTTGTTAGTGTTCATCTGGTTGTCAGCCAAGCTAAAACACTGTGCTGTTCTCATTCTTAGTGTTCAGTTTAGCAATCCTGAACCACTGCACTATAGAGAGAAGGAAAAAGGTATCTATGAAAATTTTAAAATAGTGTCTGACCCACTGCAGCTGTATTTGAGCTACCCCTCATAGAGGCTTTACAAGATAAAAAGAAACATTATTTCCAGGTTTTTGTCCAGGAGTCTTCCCTTCTTTCCAGGAAATAACACTGCAGGGGAGAATCCTTGTTTTGTGCGGCCATCTTTTTATTGGAAAAGACAGTTATGTCATCAGTATTGCTGTGGACTGCAACTTTCTAAAAACAGGTTTGGATGCAACAGATCAAGCTCACATGCATTAGAAACATTAAAGGATTTTTTAATTAGTGAAATGTAGATATGAAACATATTGCATTTCATAATAATTTGTACTGATATAGATAAATTTGGATAAAGAAATTGATTCAGCAGCCATCAAGAGTGGTGCCTTTCTTCACATTTATTAAAGGTACTTGATATGTAAAAGTAGAGACATTTTATTCACTTTTATGCTGAGAATGCATTCAGGTGTAATCTATTTGCAATAAATGGTTCTGCAAGGTTAAAAGATTTTACAGTGATGTATTTTGTATAATCTTATACTTGCACATATTGATAGAAATACAAGCAAGAGAACACCATTTATATAAAGAGTATATAAATAAGAGAATACCAGTTATGAGAAGAAGCGATCAAATTAGCAATGCTGTGGGAGCTGCTGCTGCTGCTCGCAACAGGCAGTTGCCATTTTCTGGGCAGTGGAGCCATCTTCTGAGGTTCCCTGAACCTCCTCTTTCTTCTTTGGCTTGATGTGGCACTGTCTTCACTGAACTCTTCTCTCCAGGCGTGATCCAACGGTGGCGCAGCTGGCAGAGCTGTGCTCCAACTGCCATAACGGAGGCTGGTAACGTCCCCAATGGACGCTGTGGTGGCTGGCATGAAGGCCCACAAGGCCATGAAGGCACCATTGTGGGGACGTTTTGCTCTCCAGGGAGAAATGCCGACCCTCAGGCACCTCAGGCAGAGCTGCCCCTGTGTGCCCGGGGCTACAGCCCCCTCCTGCTGCCAGGCCGGGGGTCCCCTCACGGGGTAGCGGCCACAGTGTCCCAGGAGGTTTCGGGGGTCTCCGTTACCCTCCAGCCGCTTGGTTTCCTGCCAGTGGCATCGTCCCCGCAGCCGGCAAGAGCCCAGAGGGGCAGAGGGGAGGAGAGGGCCTGGCGTCCTCAGGCTGCTGCGCAGGGGCCACGGGGTGTCCCGTCACCATAAATTAGAGGAGAAACGAGCGGCCAAGGCTTGGAAACTTAGTTCAGGTGAAACCACACACGGTACAAGTTACAAGTTGGCAATTTGTTTAATACATGGTCCTGCAATGAGTTACAGTCACTTTTGAATCAAGCCTTGCATCAATCGTTACAAAAGCTTAAGGTATTTACAATGTTAAAACAAAAAGTCTGTTGAGCCTCTAAGAATTATATCAGAAGAAATGTGTGAGCCGCTGCAATAGCTTTGGGAAGGTTATGAGCCTAAACAGGGATGGGAAGAAGAGGAAAGGGGAAAACAAAAGTTAACTGGGGAAAAAAAATCAAAGTCTCCCAGTTTCTATCAACAAACTCTTGTGCAGCCTATATATTCGCAAACGTACATCTACCGAAACCACAGTCTCAGCAGATACAATGGTACCCAGGAACTGATACAAATCTTTTGTGTTTTATTACTAGCTGCATCACTAGGAGCCTGTTTCTTTTAATCTTAAAATCTATTATTGTTGCAGATGGCATCGTAATGATTTTAAGTTAAAAAGAAGCCTTTTTTTCCCTTCCTCCTGTACTGCATTTCTATTTTTTATAGAGGGTGAGAGAAAGAAAGAGTCCTAGGTATTTGTGAAATGTGAAAAAGCTTGTCCTTTTTCAATGGCAAGGTGTTGGAGCGATAAAGGACTCAGCAAACATTCTGATTCAATGTGAATCACGCAAAAGCCATTTATTACAGAAACAATTCTCCTTATATACGCAACTATATTCTAATCATGTGTCCACGCTCCAAGCATGGATTCGCTAAATGAGTATCGTGGGCTGTCCATGCGCTGGAGTCTTACTGATGATACGTCCAATGATTCACGCCATGCCAGGACCCCGGTGATTGTGGAACAACCCTCTTTCTCACAGCAGATTCTGTTCTCAGCTTCTCAAAGCAGCCTTGAGATTCCTTTGAGCCAGACTAATTCAGCAACAAATCTTTATCTATCAAAACCCCGCCACAGCAAGGTGAAGATCCAGAGGTGTCCTTTGGTTTCCCACATTCTCCAGTGGTGCCCTGTGGTTTCCAGCGGTGTCCTTTGGTCTCTGACGGTCTCCAGTGGGCTTCCGTGCACATGCATTTATAGTCTTTATTTTCTATATGTACATGTTTCCATTAACTATCTAGTCTGTATACACATACATAGGGAGAAGGAGAGAGAAAGAAAAAGTCTGAATGATTTGTGCAATGTGAAAACCTTTTCCCTTGCAGGCAAGCTCCAGCTCCAGCTCCAGCGTTGTCCTTGGGTGTCCTGGGGTCTCTGGCGCTGTCCTGTGGTCTGTGGTGGCTCCTAAGGACTCCTCCCGGTGCTCTGGGGCTGCCGACCAGAAGATGGCAGCGACTCTCCTCGCCTCTTCCCCAGGCCGCAGGGCAGAGGAGATGCCCCGGCAGGAGGGCCAGTTGTGCGGGCTGGGAAGCCGGGCTCACCTGTGGCTCCACAGCAGCTGCTGGTCCGGCCCATCCCGCGGAGGTTGCTGAGCTGCCCCTGCCGGCTAGTGGCGGCTGCAGGGGCGGCGCCGTTTGTGGCCAGGTGCCTGTCTGGGGGCTCTGGGAGAGCCCCCGGCCGTCCTGCGGCGCTTCGGGCACCACGACGCTGGAGGCAGCCCGGCCATGCTGGTGTTGTGCCCCAGCAGCCCTGCCTGAGGCGGATCCACCTCCATGGGCTCCTCCTCCTCCCGAGGCGGATCCGTGTCTATGGGCTCCTCCTCTTGCCGGGGTGGGTCAACGTCCATTGGCTCCTCTTGCCTGCGGGAGGTGCTGCTGCTCCCGACAGAGAGCCGCCGTTTTTTGGGCGGCGGAGCCATTCTCAGGGGTTCTCTGAACCTCCTCTTCCTTCTTGCACTCGATGCGGCGCTGTCTTCTCCGGACTCTTCTCTCCGAGCGTGATCCGACGATGGCTCAGCTGGCAGAGCTGTGCTCCAACTCCCATAATGGAGGCTGGTGGCATCCTCAACGGATGCTGCCGTGGCCGGTATGGCGGCCCACAAGGCCATGAAGGCCCCATTGAGGGGACATTTTGCTCTTCAGTGAGAAATGATGCCCGTCAGGCAGAGCTGCCCCTGTGTGCCTGGGACCCCAGCCCCCTCCTGCTGCCAGGCCTGGGGTCCCCTCACGGGATAGCGGCCACAGTGTCCCAGGAGGTTCGGGGGGTCTCCATGACCCTCCAGCTGCTCGGCTCCCTGCCAGTGGTGTTGTCACTCCAGCCAGCAAGAGCCCAGAGGGGCAGAGGGAAGGAGAGGGCCTGGCGTCCTCGGGCTGCTGCGCAGGGGCCACGGGGTGTCCCGTCCCCATAAATTAGAGGGGAAACGAGCGGCCAAGGCTTGGAAACTTAGTTCAGGTGAAACCACACACGGTACAAGTTACAAGTTGGCAATTTGTTTAATACATGGTCCTGCAATGAGTTGCAGTCCCTTTGAATCAAGCCTTGCATCAATCATTACAAAAGCTTAAGGTACTTTCAATGTTAAAACAAAAAGTCTGTTGAGCCTCTAAGAATTGTATCAGAAGAAATGTGTGAGCCGCTGCAATAGCTTTGGGAAGGTTATGAGCCTAAACAGGGATGGGAAGAAGAGGAAAGGGGAAAACAAAAGTTAACTGGAGAAAAAAAAAATCAAAGTTTCCCAGTTTCTATGAACAAACTTTCGTGCAGCCTATATATTCGCAAACGCACATCTACCAAAGCCAGAGTCTCAGCAGATACAATGGTACCCATGAACTGATACAAATCTTTTGTTTTATTACTAGCTGCATCACTAGGAGCATTATTTCTTTTAATGATAAAATCTATTATTGTTGCAGAGAGCATCGTAATGATTTTAAGTTAAAAAGAAGACTTTTTTCTCTTCCTCCTATACTGCATTTTTTATTTTTTATAGAGGGTAAGAAAAAGTCTTAAGTATTTGTGAAATGTGAAAAAGCTTGTCATTTTTCAATGGCAAGGTGCAGATCCAGAGGTGTCCTTTGGTCTTCCACATTCTCCAGTGGTGCCCTGTGGTTTCCAGGGGTGTCCTTCAGTCTTCGACGGTCTCCAGTGGGCTTCCGTGCACACACATTTATAGTATTTATTTTCTATATGCACATGTTTCTATTAACTATCTAGTCTGTATACACATACATAGGGAGAAGGCAGAGAAGAAAAAGTCTAAATTATCTGTGGAATGTGAAAATCTTTTCCCTTGCAGGCAAGCTCCAGCTCCAGCTCCAGCGGTGTCCTTGGGTGTCCTGGGGTCTCTGGCGCTGTCCTGTGGTCTGTGGTGGCTCCTAAGGACTCCTCCCGGTGCTCTGGGGCTGCCGACCAGAAGATGGCAGCGACTCTCCTCGCCTCTTCCCCAGGCCGCAGGGCAGAGGAGATGCCCCGGCAGGAGGGCCAGTTGTGCGGGCTGGGAAGCCGGGCTCACCTGTGGCTCCACAGCAGCTGCTGGTCCGGCCCATCCCGCGGAGGTGGCTGAGCTGCCCCTGCCGGCTAGTGGCGGCTGCAGGGGCGGCGCCGTTTGTGGCCAGGTGCCTGTCTGGGGGCTCTGGGAGAGCCCCCGGCCGTCCTGCGGCGCTTCGGGCACCACGACGCTGGAGGCAGCCCGGCCATGCTGGTGTTGTGCCCCAGCAGCCCTGCCTGAGGCGGATCCACCTCCATGGGCTCCTCCTCCTCCCGAGGCGGATCCGTGTCTATGGGCTCCTCCTCTTGCCGGGGTGGGTCAACGTCCATTGGCTCCTCTTGCCTGCGGGAGGTGCTGCTGCTCCCGACAGAGAGCCGCCGTTTTTTGGGCGGCGGAGCCATTCTCAGGGGTTCTCTGAACCTCCTCTTCCTTCTTGCACTCGATGCTGCGCTGTCTTCTCCGGACTCTTCTCTCCGAGCATGATCCGACGATGGCTCAGCTGGCAGAGCTGTGCTCCAACTCCCATAATGGAGGCTGGTGGCATCCTCAACGGATGCTGCCGTGGCCGGTATGGCGGCCCACAAGGCCATGAAGGCCCCATTGAGGGGACATTTTGCTCTTCAGTGAGAAATGATGCCCGTCAGGCAGAGCTGCCCCTGTGTGCCTGGGACCCCAGCCCCCTCCTGCTGCCAGGCCTGGGGTCCCCTCACGGGATAGCGGCCACAGTGTCCCAGGAGGTTCGGGGGGTCTCCATGACCCTCCAGCTGCTCAGCTCTCTGCCAGTGGTGTTGTCACCCCAGCCAGCAAGAGCCCAGAGGGGCAGAGGGAAGGAGAGGGCCTGACGTCCTCAGGCTGCTGCGCAGGGGCCACGGGGTGTCCCGTCCCCATAAATTAGAGGGGAAACGAGCGGCCAAGGCTTGGAAACTTAGTTCAGGTGAAACCACACATGGTACAAGTTACAAGTTGGCAATTTGTTTAATACATGGTCCTGCAATGAGTTGCAGTCCCTTTTGAATCAAGCCTTGCTTCAATCGTTACAAAAGCTTAAGATACTTACAATGTTAAAACAAAAAGTCTGTTGAGCCTCTAAGAATTATATCAGAAGAAATGTGTGAGCCGCTGCAATAGCTTTGGGAAGGTTATGAGCCTAAGCAGGGATGGGAAGAAGAGGAAAGGGGAAAACAAAAGTTAACTGGAGAAAAAAAAAATCAAAGTTTCCCAGTTTCTATGAACAAACTTTCGTGCAGCCTATATATTCGCAAACGTACATCTACTAAAACCAGAGTCTCAGCAGATACAATGGTACCCATGAACTGATACAAATCTTTTGTGTTTTATTACTAGCTGCATCACTAGAAGCATGTTTCTTTTAATGATAAAATCTATTATTGTTGCAGAGAGCATCGTAATGATTTTAAGTTAAAAAGAAGACTTTTTTTCCCTTCCTCCTGTACTGCATTTCTATTTTTTATAGAGGGTAAGTGAAAGAAAGAGTCTTAGGTATTTGTGAAATGTGAAAAAGCTTGTCGTTTTTCAATGACAAGGTGCAGATCCAGAGGTGTCCTTTGGTCTCCCACATTCTCCAGTGGTGCCCTGTGGTTTCCAGCGGTGTCCTTCGGTCTTCGACGGTCTCCAGTGGGCTTCCGTGCACACGCATTTATAGTATTTATTTTCTATATGCACATGTTTCTATTAACTATCTAGTCTGTATACACATACATAGGGAGAAGGCAGAGAAGAAAAAGTCTGAATTATCTGTGGAATGTGAAAACCTTTTCCCTTGAAGGCAAGCTCCAGCTCCAGCTCCAGCTCCAGTGGTGTCCTCGGGTGTCCTGGGGTCTCTGGCGCTGTCCTGTGGTCTGTGGTGGCTCCTAAGGACTCCTCCCGGTGCTCTGGGGCTGCCGACCAGAAGATGGCAGCGACTCTCCTCGCCTCTTCCCCAGGCCGCATGGCAGAGTAGATGCCCCGGCAGGAGGGCCAGTTGTGCGGGCTGGGAAGCCGGGCTCACCTGTGGCTCCACAGCAGCTGCTGGTCCGGCCCACTCCCCAGAGGTTGCTGAGCTGCCCCTTCCGGCTAGTGGCGGCTGCAGGGGTGGCACACCTTGTGGCCAGGTGCCTGTTTGGGGACTCTGGGAGAGCCCTGGCCGTCCTGTGGCGCTTCATGTTTTATTACTAGCTGCATCACTAGAAGCATGTTTCTTTTAATGTTAAAATCTATTATTGTTGCAGATGGCATCGTAATGATTTTAAGACAAAAAGAAGACTTTTTTTCCCTTCCTCCTGTACTGCATTTTTATTTTTTATAGAGGGTGAGAGAAAGAAAGAGTCTTAAGTATTTTGAAATGTGAAAGAGCTTGTCCTTTTTCAATATCAAGGTGCCAATCCAGCGGTGTGCTTTGGTCTCCCACGTTCTCCAGTGCCCTTCAGTCTCTGATGGCCTCCTGCAGTCTCCAGCGGTCTCCAGTGGGCTTCTGTGCACACGCATTTATAGTTTTTATTTTCTATATGTACATGTTTCTATTAACTGTCTAGTCTGTATACATATAGATATGGTGAAGGCGAGAGAAAGAAAAAGTCAGATTTATTTGTGCAATGTGTAAACCTTTTGCCTTGAAGGCAAGCTCCATCAGTGTCCTTGGGTCTCCTGGGGTCACTGGCGGTGTCCTGCGGTCTATGGTGGCTCCAAGGGACTCCTCCCTGCTGTAACTGTAGCAGTCACTGTCAGTGCCCCAGCTGGCACTTCATCCCCCTCTGCTGCAGGATGACACACCAGCCCTGCAGCAAGTCAAGCCCAGTGTTGCACCTCCCTGCCCTGGTCACAGTGCAGGGCTCCTGTGCCCAGCCCAGCAGGGCAGTGTCATCAGGTGGTTGCAAAAGTTGTATTTCCGTTCAGGAGCAGAAAGCCCAAGTGTCAGAAGTTACCTGGGAACTCAGCTCGTTTGGGACCCCAGCTTGCAGCCCCGTGACACCAGCAGCTGTCCCTCCTCTGAGAGGTGGGGGCATTTTTGCAGGCAGCATTACTCTCCGAGGCAGAGGACAGAGCTTATTAAGGCTCAGTTCTTCTGGAATCTGACTTGTCACAGAATGGCTCTAGAAATCAAAACACCAATTTTCTTTAATGCTGTAGCATCAAGCAGGCAAAGCATGTTTGAACAGCTGGTGGGTTTTTTTGGCTCCAAGCTGATTATATATTTGCTAAAGGGCTTAGAAAAAAATCCTTTTTGCAATAGCCCTCTCATGAACTCATGACCAAACCTGGGGGAAAAAAAAAAAAATAAATAAAAAAGAGCTCATAAAACAGCTGTGACATGCTGCTGCACATCAACCCCCTCCACCTGCCACTCCACACAACAAGACCGATTTAAGGGTGGGGTGGCACATGGGGGCCACCGGGCTGTCCGCACCAGTTGTACCGGTGGCAGCTCCAGGAGGCTGCCCGGCTGGAGAAGAAGGGGCGGGGGGTGGGAGGAGTTTTTCCCTTAACTCTCTATTGTTACCCAGTCAACACGGACAACTCCTGCGACACCCGTTTGTTGCGACTCCCTCTCGTTCCCGCGTTTACCGGAACACGGGGAGGGGCCGAGGAGCGACAGCTCTGCCATCCGCTCGTCGGGACTGCTGGGTTGGTCTCTGCGGGAGGCGGCAGTGATTGGTCGGGTCTGGGTCCAGCTCCTGCTCGGCCGGCGGGACTTTGCGGCGTGAGTGTAAAGCACGGGTTGTGACAGAGGTTTTCAGAGGGATCTTTACCCCAAGTGTCCGAGTTCTTGTGGGCTGGGCTGCTCCACCACTCGGGCAATTGAGTAACTCTCTGCACCTGCTTAGCTCCGGCAGGGATCTGCATGCGGGAGCTTTCAGGTGTGTCCCTGTCTGTGATTTACAGGGACTCGTGGAGCAGAGAAAAGCCCGAGAGGTGAGAATTACCGAATGTGTCGAGAGGTCGGAAGAGAGGTGATGGAGGGTGACAGCAAGAGGGAAAGGAGTGTGAGAGGCTAGAGCATGTAAGAAAATGAGATCCTTGAATCTCACCTAATAAGAGAAGTAATAGAACAGTTCCAAAAGAGCAGGCTGAATAAAGAGCATACCTCATACAGCTTTGTCTCCAAGTCTCTAATATGTTCCCCTTGTGGTTTAACCCCAGTAGGCAACTAAGCACCAAGCAGCTGGTCGCTCCCTCTTGCCCTGTGGGATGGGGTAGAAAACCAGCAGAGTAAAACTGAGAAAAACTCATGGATTGAGATAAAGACACTTTAAAGCAAAAGCCGCACATGCAAGCAAAGCAAAACAAGGGATTAATTCACTACTTCCCAGGCACAGGCAGGTGCTCAGCCATCCCCAGGAAAGCCAGGCTCCATCACGGGTCACCGTTACTTGGAAAGACAAACGCCATAAATGCAAACATCCACCCCTTCCTTTCTCTTCCCTCACGTTTTATTGTGGAGCATGGAATATCCCTTTGGTCAGTTGGGGTCAGCTCTCCTGGCTATGCCTTCTCCCAGCTTCTTGTGCACCCCTAGCCTACTTGATGGTGGGTACGGTGAGAAGCCGAAAAGGCCTTGACTCTGTGTAGGCACTGCTCAGTAATGAGAACATCCCTGTATTATCAACTCTGTTTTCAGCACAAATCCAAAACACAGCCC
Source organism: Nesoenas mayeri (assembly GCF_963082525.1). Taxonomy (NCBI): domain Eukaryota; kingdom Metazoa; phylum Chordata; class Aves; order Columbiformes; family Columbidae; genus Nesoenas; species Nesoenas mayeri. Next base: position 113,461,931 of record NC_137543.1, read on the forward strand.
CAAACTAGTAGCTACTGTGAAGAAAATTAATTCAGTCTCAGCCCAAACCAGCACAGGTCCCTTTTCTGTCAGCTGTGCAAAAGCTGCCAAGGAAAGCCCCTCCATGTGCAGTAAGTCTCTGCAGTGCAGAGCACACGTGAACCCCATAGCAAAGGCAGAGGTTCTTGCAGCAGCTCCTGCCTTCTCGAACACCCTCCAATTGTCCCAAGCTCCGTAACTGGGAACTGTTGAAGAGAAGGATGAGGGAAACCCATGGTTGCATGGGACCGGGCCCAATCAAATGCCAACACTGTTGCCACGAGTACTTCACATAGGCTATACGAAGCCACCATAAAAGTTGGCAGAATATCACTCATGGAAATACTTGTTTCTGTGGTGTCCTGTGGTCTCCAGTAGCTCTGAGGGACTTCTCCTGGTGCTCTGGAACTACTGGTGAGAAGATGGCAGCCCCTCTCCTCACCTCTTCCTCAGGGCAAAGGAGATGCCCCCTTCATGAAGGGTGGGGATGCAGGGTGGGAAGCCAGGCTCATCTGTGGCTTGACAGCGGCTGATCTTCCTGCCTGGCCTGCCCGAGGTTGATGTGGATGCCCAGCTCTGACTAGTGTTGTCTGTGGGGGCAGCACTGCTTGAAGGTTGCTGCTCTTTGGAGGGTCCCTGAGAGCCCTTGGCCCTCCTGTGGTGCCAGTATCCCAGTACCAGTGAGGCATCAGCGCACAGCTTGGTGATCCCTATTGGGGTATTTATTAAAAAGCAAGAAAAGAAAAAGCCACTTCTTTGTGCTAGAACCAACAGAGTAAATGTGTAAAATGTGTAGCTAAACAACAGAAGCAAGTGTCACTTGTGGCTTGGTGCTACATGGCTGGATGTGCCTGCCCTCTGATGTCGGAGCCTGCAGGAGCAGCTGTAAGGGCCATGTGTTCTGTAAAGGGCAAGTAGTTCCTCAAGAAACCACAACATTTGTGGAATGATTTACCTATCAAATGTGCTGCCAGTAGGTATCATATACAGAATGAAGGACAGAGATGGATCAGATCACACTCTGAAACCGCCTCATTTTTCCTACACCCAAATGGAGATCAGTCACAACCATGCATAACTTCAAACAGAGGTGCCTGCCCTGAGCAAAATCCAGCCCTTATGAGGCTAATATTCAGCGATTTATTTTGTTGTGGACAATTTGATGAGCATGGGCTCTATACACAACATTTCTCTCCTTTGCCTGTTAACTACAGTTACATAGGGAGAAAAGAGACATCAGGCAGCCCAGACTTTCTGTCCTGGAACAGGTTAAAGTGCAGATTCTGGAGGCCACTATGTACATCCTAAAGCATTAGAACTAGAGGGAAAAGATTATGAATGCTAACTGTTGCACATCATCCTAATGTTATTTAAGCACATTAAATCACTTACTTACATTTATACTAAGCAGACTGCAAGCAATGGTACATGGTGGCCACAAATTTCTCAACAACAAAGCCTCCTATAATGGGTGTCAGATGACTCTCACACTCGACTTTGCATGCAAGGACTTCAATAGAATTATCTAGAAGGAAGAAAACAATACCACAGTATATGGATAGTGCACAGTGAATTGTTAAAACCCCTCCTATTAGCTACCCATTAAAATTGGGCCTTATAATGCTCTCCTGGGTCCTGCATATCTGAATCTTGCTTCTGAAAAGTGCTGAGCAGCTACAGCTCCATCTGAAGTACGTATCAAGTACCAGTACTCACCCTTTCTGTAAAAATCTGTGCGGTCTGTACATGAAAAGTATAAAATGCAAAAAAACCGAAGCAGTTATGTTCGACTGACACCTACAGGCAGTCTGCGGTGATGCGTTTTATAGAGAGTGTTACATAGTATCTCATTTAAATTTTTGAGAACTTTGCAATTTAATTAAATTCTAGCATAAATAAGGCCCATGTGCTGCTGAGTACAACTGTGTCACAGAGAAATACAGCAGGTGATTGCAAAATAAACCTCCAGAGATGGCTGCATTTTGTGCCTGCAATTTGGATGTTCTAAAAGAGAAAACAGACACAAATACGCTGCTCACTACAGAACAACTTTCAGCCAGGAGTGTTTAAGCTCACAAGCTTACCCAGCATACAAAAGCTTGCTAGAGTGGGATATGACTACAGGTAATCTTATCTTCAAGAAAATACATTTCAAGAAAACCTTATGTTGAAGAATTATAAGCATTTTTAGGATACATAACATTAAATAACGACACCAAACAGAAATATTTCAAAGCCTTAGTTTCCCTGTTAGCCACATTTGTAGTTGAAAGTAAGTTATCTACGCTTGTGCAGCGAGACTCTGACTAAAGTAAAAGAACAGCGAAGGCCCGTTCTCCTGTTTTCCTCTCTGATGGCACCTAACATGAAGAACTCTGAAGCTAACTAAACAACTGGCCAAATGAAATTAGCAGACCCATCTTCTACAAGAGCAGTGGAGTCTCCATACATGGGAGTGTTCAATTCCAGCCAGCACTGAAAGCCAGAGAGACAAGTTCCTCAGTGAAGTGGCCCCATGCACTGAGGACAACTGGCTTCCAAACAGAACTCACTGCTCAGGGATAAATACATCTCTAGTGCAATCACCAAATGGCTATCATGAAATCATGTGGTGCTCCTACCATTCCTTCTCAGCACTGTTGCTGGAATTGTCCTTTCCTTCCGAGGAGGAAGACGAAGGATGACAGCGATTGCCCATCACAGCTGAGCATGGATACTGTCCTCTTCACAGTGGTTGCAGTTTATCCTGGTGTGGACTGTGACCCACTGGGAGGAAAGCCTCCTAATTTTTGAAGATGACTTATGATACTTTTAGGACTAATTAGAGAAACATTTTAGTATCTTGAATTACTGGTGATGTGTGAACTAGTTCACTTGCATTTTGAATTATGTTAGTTAATTCTGAAAGTCAGTAAGAACAACTCATGACATGAACATAGTAATGCTGTTGATTTTTGAAGGGGGATTGGACCGCATGAGGCATGTGGCAACACACTTTGAAGAGGAGAACCATAGAATCATAGAATGCTTTGGACTGGAAGGGGCCTTCAAAGCTCACCTAGTCTAACCCCCTACAACGAGCAGGGACATCTTCAACTAGATCAGGTTGCTCAGAGCCCCATCCAGCCTGGCCCTGCTAAAAAGTCTGTCTCCATCTTTCTTATAGGCCGCTTTTAATTACTGAAAGGCCACAATAAGGTCCCTCTGGAGCCTTCTCTTCTCCAGGCTGAACAACCCCAACTCTCTCAGCCTGTCCTTATAACAGAGCTGTTCCAGCCTTCTCATCGTTTTTGTGGCCTCCTCTGGACCCTCTCCAACAGGGCCATGTCTTTCCTGTGCTGAGGACTCCAGAGCTGGACGCAGGGCTCCAGGTGGGGTCTCACCAGAGCAGAGCAGAGGAGCAGAAAGTCCTCCCTCGACCTGCTGGCCGTGCTCCTTTTGATGCAGCCCAAGATACGATTCGCCTTCTGAGCTACAAGTGCACATTTCTGGCTCATGTTCAATCTTTCATCCACCGGTACCCCCAAGTCCTTCTTGTCAGGCCTGCTCTCAATCCCTTTATCCCCCAGCCTGTACTGATACCGGGTTGCTCTGACCTGGGTGCAGGACCTTGCGCTTGGCCTTGTTGAACCTCATGAGGTTCACATGGGCCCACATCTTGAGCTTGTCCATTTCCCTCTGGATGGTATCCCATCACTCAGGTGTGTCAACTGCACTGCTCAGCGTGGCGTTACCGGCAAACTTGCTGAGGGTGCACTCAGTTTCACTGTCTATGTAATTGATGAAGATGTTAAATGGAATGGTAACTACAGAAGTGCAGGTGAGGTACAAAGTACAGAAAACAAGATGAGTCTCCAAGAACTGCCGCTACTGCAAGAACAAGATACTAAACCAATGCCTCAAAATGAGTTCATAACTGACTTTTGACCTGAATGCAGATCTGCCAGAGATTATTGTTGGGATCATTCTGGTAATAAAAATGAAAACATTACAGCAACTTTGTTATCTGTGCCCTAAATTCACAAGGTTAACAAATACAGCTGAGGGACTGTTTAAGGATGCCAAAAGTACAGATAACAAAGAAGCAAAACAGTGGAGAAAAATTAACAGTGTGGATGAGTGGAAATGTTCAAGAAAATTTTCTATTTAGTAGGTACCTTAGTAAAGAGGAATTCAGCCAAGCATGTTTCATCAGGCAGATGCCCTACAAAAAGACAATCCAGACAGGAAGCTTTAGAAGAGATGGCCAACTCAGAAAAGCATGTTCTACTGATGTATAAGTTGTATCTCCTAAAACAAGAAGACAAACCTAAGCAAGCTATGTGTTGCTAGAATTATGGGAGTGTTTTTATAGACTGTTTGGCTTGCAACCTGAAAAAAAAAGAGCAATAAGGACTTTAAAATATTTGTTTTTACTGATCAAGATCCTGTGTATTGGGCACTAGCACAGAGTTACCGTAAGCCTGAACTTTTTACATCTCATTCACAAGGGATGGGATGGGATGGGATAGAAAGCTGATGTTTCAGTTGTGGCTTGGTTCTACTCTATTGTATTTTATTATAATTACACTGGTTTGAGAGTGAAATTACTGATGAAGTGGCGCATGATTCCCATGTCAACATAAAACCTCTACAAACAAGGATTTGGTCTCTAAAATACACACATCACAACATACTATCCTATCATTTACATCTGACAAGACATACCCAGTGTTTTGGTTGGCCATCAAATACAAGGGAAGAGCCAAGTTTCCAATAGCTTCACTTTCCAAACTTTAAATGAGACTTCAAAAGCTGTAGAAATGCAATACAGGACTATGAAGTCCTATACATACAGTATCAAATCTTTCGAGAAGGAAGAACTGTGGGTGCAATTATTGTTATGCTAACTGACATAGTTTCTGGAAATTGCTTGGGATTTGTTATGAAGGCTTTAGAAATCTTTTCCATCTGGTCTTCCTCTGGGTTATTTTAGGGTGTAGTTATAGAAATACATCCACAGTATATCATGACCACAACACATAGATAACATTTGAAATATGCATTTCTACTATAAAGCTATGTTTAAAGTAATATGAACACTGATTTCCCTAAAGAGGTATTGAAATAATGCTAGGACTTAGCATGAATGAAGACTCGGACCGATAGTTTTGGCTAAATAATTGGCTGAGGAAAGAAAACTTCACTTCGTCGTTAGTCTCAGAAGAGTGACCGTTGTCTTCCTGCTCAATGCAAATCTCAAGCCTGGGAAAGGAGTGACTTTTTCTTCACACAGTCATACTTCAGCAAAATAGGATCCAATCCACGGAAATACTCATCCTGCGAAAACTGATCATCTATCCCACAAAAATTAGGAGGCTGCACATCCTGTGGTAAGAACATGATAGTTATTACAGGTTAATTATTAGCTAGCCAAGATGCTGACACTATGCAGAACACACTCACTGCAGTAAGTCTTCAACTGCAAAGCAATTAAGTACATGCTTTCCTTGTGCTGCCTTGGTTATCTAAGAAATCAGGCACATCAGACCTTTTTCTTCATCTGCTTTTCAGGATAGAAGTGCTTATAATACTAATATGTAAGTGAAATGCAATGGTTCAAGTTGTGGATGAAAAAAAGATCCCAGAGGACCAGGCTCCATATCATAGTTTAGGCAGTAGGAGTGTGAGACAGCTGAGCTTCAACCAAATATGTCATCTTTAAGAGGAAGCAGCTAGTGCATGTTAGGCACTGAATTTTGCAAGTATTGATAACTCTATTGACAAAAACTGTACAGCAGGCTGAGGACTGAGACAGTCTCTGAAGTGCTAAAGCCCCACCAGCAGGAAATTAACCTTGTGAGCAACTTGTGAAGGAGTCAAAAGTAGAGACACTCAGCTGACAGCCCTGGAGAAATGTTTTGTTTGTTTGGATGCTATCCATAAGCTACTGCTAATTTTCCATCACAGAAGAAGGGAAAGCAAAGGGTCTTGTACCTCTTTGGTTTTTTCAAGATTAAGGGCATTTGCGCGCTTCTGAAGAGAGAGATGATTTTTTCCTCCTGGGTATGCCTAAAGTCTTAGAGAACCATAATGTTCCCATGCGCTGCTGAAGCTCCTGAAGAACTGTGGTGCCAAGAGACTATCTCCATGACCTCAAGAAATTTTCAGAGGAGGAGAGGCAAGTTGGCACAAATCTTCCTTAGTCTATGGAGGATGAACATTGCTCCACCTGTCTGGAGGACTTCTACAAACAAAGCAATCATAGAATATAATTACAAGCTGGCAGGTTCTTGAAAAAAATCACATTCTAGTCTATCACAGTTTGCTTTTATAAAGATGTGTATACAAGGAAAAAGTTGTATTCCCTGGCCCCTGCTCGTAGGCCCAGGACTAACATCTTCAAACTCTTGGTAGGATGTTTGCGGCTGCTCAGTTCTCTGACAATGGCTTTCTCAGACTCAGCTTCTTCTTGTCCTCTGTCATGTTGAAGCAAATTGTTATTTTTCTTTTTAAGACACCAGATGCAAATCTAGGCATGCGGCCAACTTCACGTATCCTTGAAGAAAAATAATAAGACAGACCTTCTGGGAAGAGCAAATAAGGAGTTCAAAGGGCTGATGTGCTTCCAGCTGCAGTTATGTTGTGCTTACACAAGCCTCAGCACCCACAGCAACACTAAAAAAAAACCATCAGAAAGTAAAGTTAAGCCCAACTGCAGGTAGTTAGACTATCATCACAGAGGAGGGAGCTGTTATCAGTGTATTAGTTACCAAAGAAATGTCAGCAGCCATCATCTTTTGCCAATCATGCTAATCACAGCATTAAGTGCATCATCATATAGAGTGAAGGGTGACAGGTCACCCCCAGAGAACATGGGAGGACCATCCAGGCCCAGCAAATGGCCCTTGGGCTGCTGGGTTCACTCCACCCTATTGAACTGTGAATAAACATCATATGTGGAGGGAACGGAATGAGGAGGAGAGCTTTATTTGCTCATGCGTGGGCTGAGAAGAAAAGCAGACACCTCTCTCCATTTGTAAGAGAAGCCCCATGGGACAGAAGAGGACTAGAGACTGCTGCCAGTCTGTCTGAAGAAATGAAGTGCACAGAGTGTTGTTAATAAATTGCTGGTAAATTGCTGTTGCAAATCTGGTTTTTGTCTTTTTTATTTTTATTTTTTTTTAATTTTATTTTTTAGGCAGATACTGAAGAGCCTCAAACCTTTCATTCACAATAATGTAATGCACAAATTTTTGTAAACATATAGTAAAGTCAGGGACTATAAATGTGGGAAACGCTGCAGTGATAACAACAAGTTTTTCCTTTAGGTTTTCAAAAAAGATTTTGGGGTTATGTATCTGGACTATATGCTCATAACTTCCATGAAGTCTAATTAACCAGCCACTGGTAACCTTTAAATTTTTTTTAGATTAAGTATACTTGATCCCATCATTTGCTGTGGAGAAAACCAGAGCAAATTTTCACATTGTGGACACAGGGTGTAGTTACAATGATTAGGCATGAAATGAAATGAAATAAATGTATTTGTTTTCCAGTATTCAAAGTGGGGTTTGAAACTTGTGACCAAAAAATATTTCTGAGAGGACTTCTGGTACTCACATGGTTGATGTGGCCTGTATATGCAATAGAGTATGTACTATAAACTTTTCCTTACCTTATTAAAAACTCTTATGCAAATAAATGCATTAATATTTTTTTAGTTTCATAAAATCTAAAAAAATAAATGTAACTAAGCATTATATAACCATTTTATTGTTAAATGGCATATAATGAATTTTTAAGTACCTTTTTTTTTTTACGAAAATGGATGCCAGCAATGAAATACAATAATATAGATTAACATAAAAGGGTTGTTTAACGTTACAAAACCAAGGAGAATCATTCTGATATTACGTTGAACCTTGTACAACAAAATTTTTTTGTATAATTAAATGCAGAAACAACAAAGATCTCTAACAAGTTTATAGGTGATACCTGTGCAACTGACCCACTAAAATATGTGCTATGTTTGTTTGATAGACAGCAGTAGCCCAGGCCGCTTCTCCTTTAGTTAGACAAAAATCAGTACACTGAATAATTGCAGGGGAATTTTCTGAAATGACTCACTGGGACGGCAGGGTGTTGAAGGTTGAGGTGGGAAGACAGACAGCAGAGTCATCATTGCATTTTAAGGAAAGCACAGATAAAATCAATGAAATTGCTGGTCTTCAGAAATAATTGTTGACCCAGACCATAGAATAATTTGTGATAATTAAAATAGGCATCTCCATTTTCCCTGAAGTCAGCAACATAAATTGTCAGGACAGGCTTTTAGGCCAAATTTTGGCATTAACTGAAGGGAGACTTGAAACTCGAAGAAGTAAAATTCTGTAGATAAGCACAGCTAAAGTGAAAATCCTGAAAAACAAACAAACAAACAAACAAACAAACAAACTGATTAATTATGAGTAACTTGAAAAAAAAATCTGTAATATGGTATTCATGTGGTATGTTCATTGGACTGCCTATTGGGCTTTGCCATTCTTGACCATCTTTCAGAAAGGAAGTAATTGCTCAGATTCCATGAAATTAGACTTCAAAGTCAATGTTCTGACAAAACAGTTTCTCTAACAAGGAATTTTACAAGGATGTTGAAGAACTTACATAGGTAGTCTTGTAATCAGCAGCATGATATATGGTGTTTATGTCATGCAGTGAATTTGCCACGTTTAATTTGCTGCCAGAAGGCACTTTATTTAAAGTGTTCTCATAATAACTAAAATCCTGTAATTTGAAAAAATAAGTACTGCCACTGCAAAGCATCAAGGATGCCAAGTATGAGATTCTGATTTGAAACATGCTACCACTGCTAAGGAAAGCAACTGACAACCAAGAAGGAGGAAGAATAGAAAAATTAGGAGCATTCACAGCGTGTGACCACCAGAGATTAAAAGACCAAACAGCACAATGTATAGATGGACATGGATTTAAACTTGGGTTTCTTTCTGATGATCACAGGAACAAACCATATCAAGTTCTGGATGTAGAAAATGGAAATTATATATATTCCCCCCACCTTGCTGAGATGCATCAGCTGAGCCTGCAAGGCTTATCCAGCCTACAGGGAGGGAGATGGCTGAAGATGATGGACTGTGTCAGGCAGTGTTGCTCTGCTAGTGGTGGGGAATCAGAGGGGCTGGCACCAGGGAGAGCAGTACTTGCTTTTTCTCGGTGCCAAGATAGAGTTGGAGGAGCAGAGGCTGCTGAGCCAAGCCCCACCATGATGATGTGTGTTAATGGCGAGCAACATGGAAACACAAAAAGGAATGTGAGAAGCAAAACACAAGGCCTTCCAAAGCCACCAGAGAAGCACCGATGAATGATCCAACAGTAATGCCTGGTTGCATGCATTTCCCCTCAATAAAGCTCTTGGTGACAACTGAACCACCCCACGACTGTCCTCCAGCAGGACACATCCTGCCCCATCTGTAATCCCACACAGTGAAGACTGGTTATAGAGGACACATGGCTGTAAAATATTAATTTTTTAACTCTAGCATACTGTGGTAGGGAAGAAAGCAGCCACAGGCCATTGAGACCTGCTGCTGCTAAGCTTTCCTATGGCAAGGTTCTCCGCCATCTACTGTTTTTGGCCATGAATGCTCATTTTGCCTGTTGAGCACCTTTACAGCTGTCTGGCTTGCTTGCCCTGCCCTCATCGAGTCATTTCCTCTAGCCATCCTGGCTGGGTGCACCTCATAGAAGCCTGTTTCAGTAACTGATTTATTTAAAAAGGATGCAGTGACATGCAGGATCCACACAGAGTCCTTGCCACATAAAAAATGACGTCTTCATGAAAAGAGTCTTTTGCTTTCTTAAAAAACTCTTTGCCCAACGTTTTGCTAGTCTATGGTTTTAACCTCTAATTAGAGTGGCAATTCACTCCAGGCATGCCATGCACAGTGGAATTGCCTATGGTTTTCCCCACGGGGTAGTGAACATCTGAGTTTCCACACCTTTAGGAACCCAATGGTTTTTAACTGGAATATCCCAAAATATGGTATCAAGGGACATGAATTAGGTCTACGTAGGGTTGCCCACCGGTCCCTTTGCATCAGCTGTCTGAAGGCTACCCTATAAGTCAGCCAGCAAAGCAAGGGGAGATTGCTTAAACCAGCTGTTCTGAAAATTACATTAGGTGCAAAGACTTAAAAAATGTATATTTATACATTTAATTTTGCAAAATTTACAACGATCATTATCAAACTTAATTTCAGGTAAAAAAAAAAAGGTAACAGCTCATGTCACTACATGTTAAAGCAATTTCATCTTTTTGCTATAAAAGGGAAAAATTCTGAAGAACACCAACGCACAGTATCTAAGTCACACTCTTTTTTTCTTTTGTTGTTTTTGGGATTCAGATAATAAACTTCTGTAAAGTCTTCCACAAGTTAAGTTTCCTTAATGAGTATCATCGTGGCACCTTTACTGGATATTTTCGCTGTACAAACTTGCAGAGTGCTTTGCTATAACCCCCAAAACCACAGGTCTGCTTTTAAGAATACTCACAGGTTATGAAAAAACGTTCTTCTAGTTCCCTTTTCTTACATTTTGGCCCTGCCATCCATACACAGAGCCATTAGATACACATATGCAAACACATATACGTGAATCAATGTATTTATGCACATCTATATGCAGACACACAAAGACACACCCATTAACTTGTTTCCCAAGAAAATAAAGCATATCCAGGATATGTTTGGTTTTATTATTCCCTACTTTTTTTTCTTGCATGATATTTTTCAATAAAAATCTCAAGGCAGAACCACTTCATGGTGAAGGCAGAGGAAAGGGGAGAGCAATGCACACCTTGGGCAACTGAGCTACTGGAATCACTCTTGTGAAGCCAAGAACAAGGTGCAGAGACTGTAGAAGAATTAATATCCCATTAACTGTGTTTGATGAAAAAACCATGGGACAGGGAAATCAGAGGAATATGCAGTCATAGAAAATGGCCTTACAGATCATTTTATTTGGTGTAAAGAAGAGCAAAATGCTCCTTTTGCACAGCAGAATGTGAAGCAAAAACTTCAGCATTTAATCTAAGTCATTGTTTTATGGGCTTTAGTCATAAACGCAGGCACCCTAATGGTTTCTATGATTTTCCTGTTGGGAGGTGTGTGGGGGGTGCATGTATTTAGAGAATTTCAAGACTAATCTTAGAAATGCTTATTGTCTTAGTGACCCATGTGGCTGCTTTTTTGCTGTGTTTTTTTTGTTTTTGTAGAAGCTAAAAATAATGTAATTGGTTTGTGTTAGCAAGAAATGCTTGGTTTTTCTTCTGTGCTGCCATGTGGCATAGTCTGGGATGTGGGTTTTTAATGGCCTAAGTAGTTTGTGCTTTGTCCCCGCAGTATCATCAACACCACATGCTCCAATGTACCCTTATGTTTGTACAAGAAAATGAAACCTCCAGGCACAGCAGCCTTTCTTTTAATAACTTTTCCACCTGCCAGACCCAAGTCAAAGTTAGACTATACAGCTTTCTAGTGCTGTATAATGCTTTGGCAGAAAGCAGAGTTTAAAAACAACGGGGGCTGCTCACAGGTGCCTTTGGTAATTGCAATACCCTTTTGTGATTCTGTTTTTTATCAATATTTCAATACTACTCATACTGGACCTCCGAGGTACCACCTTCACTTATTAAAAAAAAAGACAAGACATTCAGGTGGAGGACAAGGCTTTCAATGTCTGAGTTTAAGGAGATTTATTGACAGAAGAAGCTGTGTGACCCTGGTGCTGAGTTATTGTTCAAATAATGAGCCTGAGAAATTGAACAAGAGCTGCTGGCTTACACCACCATCGGTAAATCTTTTCACTTCTTGTAGTTGCAGTTGAAATGATATACTTGATGCTACAGGTCTCTAATCAGCTAACCTCTTCGACCTGGGAGGGACGAGAGGCAGGGATGGGGAGGAGGGAGGAAAGATCACTCACCTGGTAGTCATATATTTCCTGGCATTTTTACTCTAGCTGATATGAATCATCCTGTAGCACTATGTCAGAGTTTGGAGGACGAGGCAGGATGTGTCTTATCTTAGAACATGTGAAGACCCTTATGCTATCCCACTGGTTTGGTTTTCTCTTGATCAAGTGCTTTCATATTTTAGTCTTAAAATTCTGGCTTCCAGTCTTGTTCAAGGAGCAGATTTCAGTTCAGGAAGGAAACTGGTTGGTGTGGCAGGGCCAGTTGTGTTATTCAGCTCACTAGTGTGATGGTCTCTAGTATCAGGGCACTGCATGAAGCACAGCTAATGATTTATTGCAAGAAGTCCTCCTTCAGCTGTGTTATCTATGGATATTATGGACAATTTGATTCTATACAGCTTCTGTGTAGAGACTGGTTATGAAGGTGAAAGTGTAACCTTCTCCTTTCTGTTGCTACACCTTTCTTCCCTCTCCAGCTCACAGTGAAACTTCCCTTGCAGAAAAGGATTTGCATCTGTCTGGGACTCTTAAAAGAACCTCTGCCTGATGTAGTTAAAGTTTTATGTCAAGATTCCTGCTGCTTATGTATTTTCATCGTGCTCCAAATGAATCGACAACAAGGCTTTTATTATGGCCAGTCCAACCATGTGAAGTTTATTTGCTCTGATATAAAATCCTTTCATGTTTTTCACTTACAACTGAAAGAGCTCTAGCCATGTCTTTTCAAGGGGCATTTTAAATCATGTTCCACTGATTTTATTTGCTACATGCATTTAATTTGTCTATGGGTTAGTGAATGACTTAAAATTTTTTCTTAGCATGGTATTGTCCATTGACCAAAACTTGTGTCCCCATAAAAATGTTTCAATTTATTGTTCCTTAAATGAAAATGGCAATTATATAAAAAAGTGATACAAAAAGTAATCCAAACTCTATCTCCTCTGAATATAGTAAAGCACAGATTTATGTGTGGATTCTCAAAAGCACAAGGAAGATTTTACCTTGCCTATTTCCACCGAGGAGGCACAGCTATGGAACTCCACTACTACCTCCATGACCAGACCACCTCTGCTAAGAAATAAATGTGTAGATATTCAACAAACCATCCCACTGACCTCCTGTGATTTCCCTGCAAAATGGTTATTTTGTTGTACTCTGTCCAACACCTTAAAAGCTCATCTAATAACATTCTCAATGAAAGTAGATATTTCTTTCAAATCAGTCATTCACCAGTATCCCTGCTGAGTTTTCTCTGTGTTTATCCTAAGTTTTGCTTAAGTTTTTTTGGGTATGTATACAGTAACCGTGAGCATGCACAGACTTGGCAAAGTACAGAACAGCTAGAGGAAACATTAATCTGCCATGATAAGACATGAAATGTGGATCTGACTCAGGGACCAAATTTATGAGTGAATGTTAGAATGTGGCTAGGAACCGGGGTAAAAAAGCCACCATAACCAGCCAGTTAATGCCACTGAATGATGAAAACCATGATAATTACATAGTTGTATTTGCCTTTACAGCCATAGGAAATTTGTGGCAACGCACAAACTGAAAAGCCAGCACAAAAACACTATCAGTATCTCCAAACGGGTGTAAGATTTTGACAAGAACTTTAACAACTCATTTTTCAAACCTTCTAATCTACTTTGCTGTCATAAAGAATAGGAAGGCCAAAAACTGTAGTTGACAAGTTTGTGAGCAGCCCCTAAGATGCAATCCATTTTGTCCTTCCCTGAGAGGAGATGGGGAACTGCTGTCTGAGCTGCCAATAGGGGCCAAGTAGTCCTTGAAGGTGCCATCCAGGGACCTCAATGGGAGTCCTGCTGAGACCTAAAGCGCATCAGTGTCAGCAGGAGCAGAAGGAGAGGGTAGCAACCACATGTCCTATAGGTAGCCCTGGAAGCAGGAGTTTGCCTGCTTGGCCTGTCAAGGCAGGGTGCTAAGGCACAGCATGATCTCTGAGTTGTCCTAAAACCTTGACTTATCCTCCAAAGCTTCAGAAGCCAGACTATTTTGCAGGTTTAGGTAGGAAGAAGAGGGGTTACGTAGTGCTTCTTGAATTCTTCATAACCTTCCAGCCATATTGTCAGCTACATCATGGTTTCTAGGGAAGAAAGGGAAGAATGAAGCATAGAGATTTTGATAAATAACCTGGGCTTTGTCTACAGAGTGTTTGGAGGGTGGTCTTCGGCCATTTGCCTAAGGCTCAGTCTTTTTTAATAAATCAGCGAAGGCTTGGGATGTATTTCTGACTCCTTTTTTAAGATCCTTGACTTAATGCAAGCCCTGTTGTTTCAGAAGGTGCACCTTGGGAAGAAAGTGCAGCTATAGTGGGAGGTGGCGAAGGGTGACCAGCAGTTATTCTGCTCCCTGTCAGCCCTGGCTGTGTAGATTCAAATGGAGCTGTTGTAGTGAGCAGGAAAACTCCCTAAAATACCAGTGGTTTTTGCAGACAGACAGTTACCTTCACAGCAGGGTGAGATCCTTCCCATAACATATTAGGATCCTTTTATAGAACCTGTCTCCCTTCAACTGTATGAGCTGGAAGTTGATGTCTCATGAAGCTCCTCAGTGTTTTGTTTTGTTACTGGGAGTCTGAAGCTTGGGGCGTGAAGACCGTGACCAGCAGCCCAAGGGATTCCCCGGGCAGCAGCTGCAGCAGGAACCATTTGTTTTGTTTTGACAGCCTGCGGGGGCCCTGAGGGCAGCTCAAATCCACCAGTTGACTACAAGCTACAAACCACAACCCTTTTCCACTGTTTTAGAGCATGTACCTGATGGGAATATAAGCCCTGTGGGCCCTAGCTGTGCTTTCCCAACTGTTCTCTTGTGTTTCATAGTTTTGTTTGTTTGTTTGTTTGTTTGTTTTCTTTTTAACCCAGGATTTGCCTGAAGGAGCTTACTTTTATTTTGGCTTCCCTAGAGGTGATGGCAGCAACTCCAGCTGCAGCTTTCCTCTCTGGGGCTACCTACAGGGAGAAGTTTCCAGAGGAGTGGGACATCTTTTGTACTCCTTTAAAGTAACTTCTGTATCAGAATATTTCGGCAGAAAATATGTCATCCCACGCTACAAGTGTCAAGAAAGAGTGTGTGAATCAGGGTAGGAAATTATAGAAAAGATGTTTCATCCCCGAAACTGTCTGTGAGATTGCTGTTTTCACATCCAAGAGCACATCCTAAAAAGCATGGCTAGAAGGAATTGTAGCTAAATTTGAGCTGTAAGAAGAAACTTTCTTCAGCAAAAAATCCTATTAATAGACCCTAATGGCCTATTCTGTCATCCCAATAGTATTGTAGAATCATTGAACCATTTAAGTTGGAAAGGACCTTTACCTCTAGTCCAATCATTAACCTAACACTGCCAAGTCCACCTCTAAACCAAGTCCCTAAGCACCATATCTGCATACCTTTAAAAATGCTTCCAGGGATGATTACCACTTCCCTGGGCAGCCTGTTCCAATGCCTGACAAACATTTTGATGAATAATTTTTTCCTAATATCCAATCTAAACCTCCCCTGGCACAACTTGAAGCTGTTTCCTCTTGTCCTATCTCTTGTTACTTGGGAAAAGAGACCGACTCCATCTGTGCTACAGCCTCCTTTCAGGTAGCTGTAGAGAGCGATAAGGTCTCCTCTGAACTTCCTTTTCTCCAGGCTAAACAGCCCCATTTCCCTCAGCCGCTCCTCATCAGACTTGTGTTCCAGACCCCTCACCAGCTTCGTTGCCCTTTTCTGCACTCTCTCCAGCACCTCAATGTCTTTCTTGTAGTGAGGGGCCCAAAACTGAACACAGTGTTTGAGGTGGGGTCTCATTAGTGCCAAGTACAGTGGCATGATCTCTTCCCTAGTCTTGCTGACCACATTGTTTCTGATAGAAGCCAGGATGCTGTTGGCTTTTTTGGCCACCTGCGCACACTGCTGACTCCTGTTCAGCTGGCTGTCAACCAACATCCCCATGTCCTTTACCACCAGGCAACTTTCCAGTAGGTTCAAGCAGAGCAAGGCTGAGCAGGTTGCTAGCACAGAGCCCATCACCATGCTACTGCTGAAATCTTTGTCTATCCAAAACATGCAGGAAAAGTCTTGAAGCTCCTACAAGAGGCAGATAATTATTATGGAGATGTGTTCTTGCATTGATAGTGGATAGATGCTCTAAATGAAAGACCACCTCTCCTCCACCCCCCAGTTTTGTGTAGATTCAACCTTGTTGAAGAGCACAAAGAAATAATAATAAAACCACCTCCAACCATATGCACCACATATTAAGATGGTTTGTAAAGCGCAGCAGTTATTTATGGATATGGCCAGACACCATGGATCCTGCCACATCTGATGTCTGACCTTTCAATCTCTGTGGAAGATTGTGAGTTTTCTGTAGGCTGCCTGGTAGACAGTAATCTTCAAAATCAGCAGACCAAGACTTGGGTCAGCAACTGTTTGCCTGCTCTACCAAAGGCTCTACTTAGCATACACAACCAGGCTGGAAGGATAGTTATTATTGCACTGTGGTGGCTAGTAGGATATCTTCTCAACCTGCTCCATGATAAATTTACACAGGGAATGGATGATCCCCACCACTACTGTGGTTCATGATGCCTTTTACTCCAAAACTCTTACAAAACTACTGAAGAGATATACACACAGCTAAACATCTCAAATGGTGGGTGTCCCACACTCAGTCTGCTGGGTGTTACAGTTAAGCCCTGTTGAGGCCAGTAGAATATATATCCTGCAAGGGGACAGAGGGGCAAAATGTGACATAGTCCTTACTGAGGCATTAAGCACGCCAATTTCAGCAGTAGAGGAGAAAGACTGTTGCTATTGCTTAGAGCTTTATCATAAACAGGTAGGTCTGAAAGCCATTTTCTAGCAGTCCACAGCTACAAACACAATATTATTTCTAGAAACCACCCATGGCCTCAGTGTTGAAAGATGCAGAGGGGCCTCAGCATGAGGAATGTCAAGTTCTCGTGTTCCAGACTGCGGTTTCCTTACACCTTTCCATTTTGGCATAAGTTTGCAAAGCCACTCTCCATTTTTAATATTTAAAGGTTAGCTGACGCACCAAGCATATTCTTGGGAAATGGCGTAGTTGCAATTCCAATAGGCATGGCTGAAAGCGGGGAAAGTAACGCGGTTGTATATCTCACAACAAATGGGGCGACAAGCTGCATGAGCCAGGAAATCCATTTTTGCCTTGCCTAGGGAGTAAGTCTTACTTTTTGGTTCAAACTATAAAGATGTTGGTTAAAATTAGATGATTCATGTTGATTCACTACAGGTTTAAAAACAAAAAGCCTCTCTGACCAAATTCTTTAGTGGGCAGGAGAGCCTTCTTTGTAAAAAACAACAAAACCTAAAAACAAAAAGCAGAACACACATACACATTCACACATGCTTAAAAGTTACTGTTTTTCCCTGGAAAATGTGGTTTCTCTAATTGAGGGTTGTAAAAAAGAAAAAAACCTTTTCAAGCATCCCACTCGATTAGTCATTCCAGGGTGGGTCAGTCTTATCATATCACGTGATGTCCAGTAATGGTGATGCAATAGAACAGATGCTGTCCGAATTTCGTGCCACCAGACAGCAGCAAAACTATGTAAATCAAACCACCGTCCTTTTCCAGAAATTCTAAAACATCCCATCTCTTACAGATCCTGTGCTTAATAGTCTCTGCCTTCCCAGAAACCCCAAATATATGATCGTTTCTTCTTCAGCAGCACATGAAAAGAATGAGGCTCGGACTACTGGGAATACAGCTGGGTTGAAATCCTCCTAGTCCACAGAGGGGTACTCCACCTTCTTGGAAGAAGAGGTGGGAAAAAATAAGATTTCCATAAATTGATTACAGTCTGGCAATCTATATTGTCTGACAATGAGTACTGTACGTAAAATTTCCTACTGAGGCAAGATCAACCCACTTAGTCCTTCCCAGACACTATATTATCCTTGAAAGTTTTTACCCAAGGAAAGAAGGATGATGACAAAGTGGTATTAATTGTGTTTCTATTTTATGTATTTCTTATCTAACCGATATGTGGATACATACAAACAAAAGGTAATGTGCTGTACCGTCAAAGTTAATATCTCATTTGTTTAAGTGTATTTCTATTAAACAGCCCTCCATGATAGAGAGTGTGACTTTGAGTGACTAGTTATAATCAGCTCTTACCCAATAAAAGTGTTGCACCCCAAGATTTTATTGCCACAAAGTGAGATAGTGTTAGCAACGTATGAAAAAGTACAAGGATGCAATCAGGATGACTAGCACTGAGCACATCAGTCCCTATAAATCAGACTGTCTGAATAAGTGATAAGATATGATTTTTATGTTGAATCTGGTTTTACTTGAAAAAGTGGCAATATTTCTGCTGGCACATGAAGCCTGGGATTTATTTATGAGTGAAACTTTTCTTCATTCTCCAGCAACCAACAGCAAATCTACAGCAACACTATAAGCTCCCTTTTAATACTTCCGTGAGATACATGTCCTGCCAAGTTGTGGATGAACTTTCTACCTTAAGAATAAAGTTCTCAAAAAACTTCTGAAACTACTTGGGGTACATAAGTACACTGTTACAGGATTTTCCTTAGTGAGAAAATGTGTTCCATCTCCACTTGCACTTCTAAAATTTGCAGACATGTTTTTCACAGCTAAATCAGAGAGTAATTTGATTGTGTAATTAATGCCTGAATACTGAAAAGCAAGGTTTTCAAAATATGAACTCAGCTGTGGGGAAAAGACAGGATGCAATGGCAGTGGCCACATGGCAAGCACAATTGGGAAAAGAGCCTATTGCCATCGGCTTGCTGCTGATTGGAACTGGCCAATGTACCCAGAGAAGAGACAGCCAGGGTCAACAGCTACCTTCCTAAACAAAGCTCCAGAAAGGTAGATCGCTATTAATACCAGAGGTTTGCTCAGCTACCGTAGCATGTACACTGCAGAGAAGTCAACTGAGCTAAACACACAGCTGTGGCAGAGCCGAATCATCCCAGGACTTGCCCTCTGTGCTTGAGTAGCTTCAAAGTTGCTTTGCTGTGGGCAGTGATGGTGACTCTGTGAGTCTGAGGCGTCAGAAGCTTATTGCAAGACTGTTATGTGCCCTCCAGCATCCAATGAAGACAGTGTGTGGTTTGTGGGAAACAATTATGGAATAAAAGACATTTTGAAGGGTCCCCAAGTGCTGGCCTGGCAGCAGGGCTTGGGACTTAGACTGGAAAAGGCCTGGGGTAAAATCCAGCAGTGACTGGTGGAGTTAACTACTTGGAGAAGTTGAGATTGGGGCAATATAGTGTTTGGCCTGAGTAAGCAAAATAGGGAAACAGACTTCTGGCAGGTTTTCAGTGGAGGAGTAGTTGGGAAAGCCTAATTTGGAGCAGACTGACAGTGAAGTGTGTTTAAGGACCAAGGGCTGGTGAAAGAAGCCATAACCAAACTACCACTCTTCACAGGACAGCACCTTTCCAAGGTATACAAGTTTTCCCAGCATCAAATATTCAAAAAAGCTTCAACAAGGCTTGCAGAAGACTTACAATGCCACCGTTTGTACCCTTGGCCTGCTGCTGGGTTTCATGCTCAGTCCTTTCTCCACCAGCACAGCGCAGAGCATGTGTGAAGTCTGAGTTTGACCTAGGTACAGCCTTGAGGTGCTTTCAGAGGCATCCCCAGACTGGTTACCTGAGGAATGGCTGCCAATATTGGGCCTCCTTGGCCCACACCTCAAAGCAGAAAATATCCTTCGGTGTCTACAATTGTGTGCTCCCAGATCCCCCTTAAAAGAGTCTCCATCCCCTGAGTGATGCTGTAGCATGACTATTTGGAGCAACTGAGCAGAAAACAGCAGTTTTCTGAGCTAGGATGGAGGGGTGCGAGTGGCATTTGGCAGAGGAGGAGCAGAAACTGAGGCATGTCAAATGAAGACTGAGAGAGAATGGAAATATAATTTGCCTCTAAACAAGAACTTCAAACCAAATATTTCAATACCCTTTCTACAAGAAATTGAGGTAACTTATTGCATCCAAAAATGAATGTACAATCTTTATGTATTCACAAGAATCTGAGAGGCTTAAAAGCTCCATCTTATTATAGTCTACAGCCTTTAGTGGAGACAGAAGAGAAATATAATTGTTTTGGTTAGAATAGACCTTTAAGATTATTGAGTCCAACCCTTAACCTCATACTGGCAAGTCCACCCCTAAATTGTGTCACTAAGAACCTAATCTACACATCTTTTAAATACCTCTGGGGTTGATGACTCCACCACTTCCCTGGGCAGCCTGTTCCAATGCCTGACAACTCTTTCAGTGAAGAATTTTTTCCTAGTATCCAATCGAAACCTCTCCTGGCGCAACTTGAGGCCATGTCTTCTCATCCTATCAATTGTTACTTGGGAAAAGAGACTGACGTCCTCCATGCTACAACCTCCTTTCAGGTAGTTGTAGAGAGGGATAAGGTCTCCCCTCAGCCTCCTTCTGTGACAAGGGAACACATTTTCTGGATCTTTTTAATTTTTTATTTGCATTTTGTTTGAGAGAAGTAGTCTAGTCTCATTAAACATTTATGCCTTGTGAATTTACCCAGGTGAATGATATGAAACCAATACAGCACAAGAGATCACCCATTCTGCTTGGAAGAAGCATTAGTGTGAGGGTTATGGAACATACTGAAGGAGTGTTGCTAATGCACTGTGTTGTAGTGATGTGCATTGTTTTTTACTACTATGCTGCGTGTTTAAGCAAGGGCCTGTATACACGCACCCTGTTAGGTTTAGCTTTCTGATTGCAAGACAGAGCACAATGAAGGAATAGTTCTGGAGTAATTTATTTTAAATTATTAAATAAATTGTCAGCTTAGAACTGACCACATCGCATGTGAGGTCAGCAATGGCAACACTAGTTTTCTTGGTTTTTTTTGTGATATATATTTATTTTGAGCTTTCCTGCCTGCAACATTATGAGTGCAAAGAACTTTATGGAGAAGTCCTGGAGTTTAGAAGCATTATGTTGGGTAATTTGTCAGAGAACAATAGTACTGAGAGGTAAAACCATGCTTTTATTGGCTTAAAAATAGCCAGTGTTAATAGGTCTCTAATCTTGCATAGATCTGTCACTCGGGCAAGGTAGTCATAAAACTGAGTACTGAATACTTGCATGTTGATGTTTCCATTTCTTAATAATTCAAAGTGCTTGCCAAACATAAGGAGACTTAAATTCCAAAGATGCTCTGATGCTGTGTCAAAGAGGAATCAATCATTTTCCAATAGATCATGTCCCGGAACGATGCTTGCCAGAATCTCAGTGGGAGGCTCTGAAGGCATATTTTCTACAACTGAAGGCAGAGGCCAACTTATTTCATACAGCTCTTCAGCATGATTAAGTTTCTCAACACCTGGTACCTACTTTGAAGTAATCATGGCTGTTTCATCTTGCTTTCTGTATTTCCAGTGTTGGATTATTTACTTTCCTTCATCTCCAGCTCTCAGCTGCAGGGCTTATTAGTGGCTGACACTTGGCAATTTGTATGTATGAAGGATGCTAGCTAGTGAGTTGATCATGGATTAGATCACTCATTTGTGTATTCTGTGTGCATGGACTCACGGAGTTTCTCAGGCAGGAAGTGACCTCGGGAGGTCTGTGGTCCAAGAAGGCTCAGAGCTGAGTGCAGACTATGTTGCACAATGCTACATCCACTTGGGTCTTGAGAGCCTCCAAGGTGATGGCCTCTTCTTTGTAACTTCCTCCTGCACCCCAAGAGGCCGCACTGAGGTCCCATACCTGGTAACTCTGCCAGGCTAGTTTGACTTGAGAAATCAAGCTAGATAGTGCTGTACAACTGAACTCTTGGGCAGCATTAGAGCACAAACATTCAAAGACTTCCCCTTTGGGTCATGACTTCACCTGGTCTCATATCATTGTTACTGTTCACTGCCCTGGGGAAAGGTGTCTTGTGGAGGTCTCATGGAGACTACAGATTTTCCCTATTGACCTAAGGACTTGTATTTAAGGTATGAAAGGCATAGGAGGGTGCCAGTACACCATGGTCATGATGGTTGCATAGCACATGTGAACCGTGTGTGGGAGAAGAAAAGATTTCACAGAACCAGAAAGAACACAACTTCTGTTATCCATCTGCTAAAAGTAACTTGTCCTGATGTTTTCCACTCTTAGAGCTGTGGACTTGGACAGGCAACGGAGGAAACCTTTGCTTCCCAGAAATTTTAACCAAGCTGGATGAATTTCTGGGAGAGAGCTTAAGTGGCTGACACTGATGGGAAAGATAATCGGTGTGAGGGTGAATTCTTTGCTTTACTGACTCAGACATTGCTCAGTTAATGTTACATCCAGTACTTACAAGATCCCAGCACAACCCTTGTGGCTTTCCCCATTGGTTTACTTCACCGTATATCAGTTCCTGGTAGGGCAAAAGTGGAAGCAGAAGAGAGGCATGCACAGCAAAGGAGTACGAAGTAGGCATGAATAAATTAAAGCTGGAAAGCGGGAGGTTTCTAATTATTAGAGTGGTGAGATCTTGCAACACAGTATTAATAGGAGCGGCTGGAGACAAAACAACATGATTATTTTTAAGATGGAGCAATCCTGTGCTTGTGAAAGGGAAGTGTGGTAACAGAAGGACCTGGCCTTGGTGCTCCAAGAGGTCCTAGTGCTTCCTTGATCATAGGAAGTGTGAGTTTAAGAAAGTTGCTTATATATATAGGGCAAAAAAAATTCATTTCCTGTATTCTGGAGATACATTGTAGGGGACTCCTGCAATGCGAATGAGTGAGGAAACACTCATAGCTTCAAGTGCAGAGTACTTCATAAAAAAAAATGCAGCCTCTCTATTTTTTAATTTAATTCGTGGTTAATGAAGCCCTGGGAACATTTTCCTTGCCCAATTAAGCATCAGTTATAACCAAATGTTTGAAGAGAAGCATCATGTTTCTGGGTTGTTTTTTACAAAAAATACCAACAACAAAACCTTTCAAAACCAGATGTGTTGCCCCTATCTACTATTGGGTAAACAAGTCTTGGATTTTGGGGTTTCATGACCTTTGTGCCACAACAGCTACCAGCATTTAAGGCACATCAGATGGTTTCATTTTTCCCTAATGAACATGTATAAAATCCACAAATGTTAAAAATGTGGCTGCCAGAGCACTTACCCTCTCCTCCCTGTATTTCTGTGTGAGTGTTCAACAAAACCTCCTTTACGTCTGGCTGACCTCCCACCAAAACTGGTCTTCTGCAGCCGCTGAGCTAAAAATTGGTGATACGCTGTTTACTGTCAGGGTACACTGTTGGGAATTAAATTCATTTCCAATCTGAAATACTGGTCCAGATAGTCCTTCTAGAGAAGGTCTACCTGGTTACTGTTCACCAGAGCTGTTAGGTACCTTTCTCTGCTCTTATTTGTTTGTCAAGCCCACTTAATTTCCTTCTGTCATAGAATTTGTGAGCAAAGCAAAAGCATTAGGTGTCATGTATCTTAAACATGTTTCATATAACACCCATAAATAAGCTAGGGAAGCGTGGTCAAAAATAAATCAATATTTGGGGGGGAAGCGGTAAAGATTCTAGAAAACTATATCATCTGTGAAGGCAGAGGGATACCATGAGTAGCATTTTGCAGGTGCTTAATCCAAGTCTGACACTATGCAACATTTTCATGAACGACCTGATGGTAGAATAAAGTACTGTATTAAATCTGCAAATGACACCAAGCTGGGAAAGAGGATAAGGTTAGAACTCAAATAAACCTTGCCAGGTTGGAGTTATATTATGGAAAAAAAATGAAAGAAAACACTTTGCAAGAGGCACAGTTGTGGGGTGTGCAGATACTGAGGAGTAAAAACGGGCTAGGCAGCACGTCAGTAGGAAAGCGACTGCAAGCTGAATGTGAGTCAACAAAGTTGTAGAGCTACAAGAAAAGTAAGAACTGGGCTGCATAAACAAGAGGATGACCTAAAAGATGCATGGATGGAAAAACTCAGCCATTGTGTTACAGCATAGTCACAGGTGAATGGGACTGCACATAAAGAAGGATATAACTACTTGGAAAGAGTCCAGAGAAGAGTAATGACAAAGAGCAGAAGCCTAGAAAAGAGTCTTTGAAGAAAGATTGAATTTACTTGTGTTTCCCCTGAGGAAGGGATGACTAAGCAAGTACATCACAGGTTTCTAAATCATGAAAGGCTGCTGCAATGGTGAAGGTAACAATCATTTTTCAATACCCATAGGATAAGACAAATGACTATGGGCTAAACATCAGCTAGAACACTCCTAGGAGCCTGGGAAGTAAAGCATGGGATAGATGACCAGAGGAGGCAGTGAGGTCTTTAGTTTTGGAGGCTGCTAGGAACAGAATGGTTAAACATGGATCCGGAATGAAGCAGACAGAGCTGACCAAGCCATGGGACAGTAGCAGTGGGTTAAACAGCCTGCTGAGGTACCATCCAGCCCTGCAAGCTGGAAATCACTGACCTGGTAAAACAACACTGGGAAATATGGACGGGGGCTCAGGGATAATTTTTAAAATGAGCCTGTACCACTTCAAAGAAACAACAGCTTCACAGTTCTTTTTGTGCCCGCCCGGAAACGCTGGGCAGTTGTGCTGTGGGGAGATGGGTCTGTATGATACCACTTGAAAGCAATTGCCAGAAAACAAAGGTTCGGTGCTTACCATCCAACAGCAGCAATAAAAAGTTTCTACGCTATTGGTTTAGTCTCTGTCTTCTCACCATTGCAACATAATCAAGAAACCATTTATCCCACATGTCTTAGGTTGCAGCATTTGACCTTAAAAGAAAAACAATAAAGAAGAGATATGGAGTTTGGTTTGGGTTGCTTTATGTCTCAGAGTAAGTGCAAAATAAGGTATCTACGCCCAAATGCTCCTGAACTACCCAGAAATCCCCTGCTTCGGTAACTTCAGAGGCTGTCATCAAGCATTACCACCACATCAGATAAGTTCAATGTGCCTTTCAGGTACCATTCTGGCCTCTCCTAACAACTACATCAGTCTGGGGGTTATGGGAAAAATAAAAGCAGGATCAAAACCAGAGCTATGGATCCTGTAATCCAGGCATTCATTGTTAGAGCTGGTCCTGGCACCACTTTCAGAACTGGAGAGCTGCTATTCCCAAAGGTTTTGTTAGACAGGGCTCTCTCATGGTGTGGAACGACTGAAAGGGGGAGTAAGCCCCACTAATACATGTTCTGGGCCATGTTTATGTGGTACGTGATACATGATGTAGTGAAACACTGTGTCCCCAAAAAAACAGGTGTGCTCAAGCACGTAACAGTGCCAGTGCTTATGGTGAAACAGCTTTTGATAATGCCTTGGGGTAAAAGGCAGCATCTAAAAACTGTGGGGAATTAATGTGAAGAATAATATATCTAATAGATTTTGATTAAAACTACTCTGGTGCTACAAATACCTGTTATTTTTATACTATTTTGATGGTTCGATACACATGAAATGTTTCACTGAGGACTGGAATTGTGCCTTTGTTTAAAATTCTATGAAGACACCATGAACATTTACTTATCAAGGTTTTACAATGAGTGGCTCTGAAGTTTAACCTCCATAATGCCTGTGAAAAGTCCTGGAATGACAGAAGCTAGTCAGAGTATCATCAAAAGTTGCACAAAGATAGAGCAACATGAAGGTGTGGAGGTTAATCAGAGAATTATGTTGCCTGGGGATCTTCCTCATTCATTATACCACAGCGGGCTGCTATAACATGGATGAAAGAGATTTCCTACCCCGTACTAGTTTCAGTCTCAGCAAAAATAATTCGGCAGGAGAAGGTATTGCTGAAGTGGTCAAGACACAAAAGATCTAATAGATTTACAGAGCTGCGTAAGCAGGTTTTCACATAAGATTTCTAGGCTAAGGCGGCGTGCAAACGCCTGGAATGTTTTCATTGCAACCAGATGGTACACAAGACAGGCGAAATGTCAAGTGGGAAACCATTAAGAGAAAGAGGTCAAATATCAGCCACTGAGGTGGTAACATCTGGATGTTTAGTAAGCCCATGTAGGAAGAAATTCAGAGGTCTCTTAGAGGGAGTGATTGATTTTCAAGTTTAAGAAGTACATAGTTGATGGAAAAACTCCACTTCTTACACTAGTAAAATCAAGCAAGTTTTTGTTGTCTGAATAACACTTCTTGTAATGATTAGCACCTTCTGCATTTGGGTTTTGGAATTTTCCATCTGTTTGATGATTAACAGAGTGAGGCTGACAAGTCTGTCTTCCAACTCCATAACACACTGTATCTCCTAGATCTTAGTGTGATGATCTTTTCTTTTTCCTGTTTCCTTTCAGAGGAGTGAAAGCAGAAAACAGTGTCCACTGTAGTGCCAGAATGGAATTTAATGAATTTACAACTGCAAATGGACAGAAAATTTATTTCACAGGTTTCTGTGGTCAGAAATACAAAGTGTGCAAATAATTCTGGTTGCCCATTTGCCCCAGCTTACGTGACTGCTGTCAGTAATAACACCTTAACAGCACTCATTCAATGCGTGAAACTTGAGAACAGTTTCAGGTATTACATGACAGTTACCGTCAACTTTATTCTCATGACATCAAGGAATAATGGAAATTACTTTATCAGCTTCAAGTTTGACAGTGGTTAGTCTGAGTATCAGACCAAAAAAACTAGAAACATGATGATCAGAAATGTGTAGTCTTCCAGGCACATCTGGCACACTTCTATTTCATGTAACTTTTTGAACTTTCTGCAATGCAGTTCCTCTGGGGAGCTCTGT
Source organism: Nesoenas mayeri (assembly GCF_963082525.1). NCBI lineage: Eukaryota > Metazoa > Chordata > Aves > Columbiformes > Columbidae > Nesoenas > Nesoenas mayeri. The sequence continues at coordinate 113,488,702 of NC_137543.1, forward strand.
ATATATGAAAGACATATATATATATATATATATATATATATATATATATCTTTTATCTTGAAATTAAAGAAAAAAAAACAACTTTGCAAATATTTATTATTATTATTATTATTATTTTATTTTTTTACAAATGGGATGCTAAACCAGAGATCACTCACCTAATCTGTCATGGTAGATAAGGGAAGCCAAGAGCTGCTTGAGTCAGCCAGGTCTCTGAGGTCCCAAATTGTATTTAGTTTCCCAACTTCGTGCTGAGCTCAATAAGAAATCAGTTACCTAAGTAATTGTTCTTTCTTTTTTTTATTTTGGTGAAATCTCCAGATTTTTTAACAACCACATTCTAGATAATGAAAGAATTACAAAAACATCCTGTTATATTAACAAATAAAATCATCTGCAGAGAGCCTGCTACTAATTATTTGAGTAGCAGTAACACTACAAGACAGCAAATCTTTTGTTGCAAACTCAGTCAAAATAACCCCCCTCTCCCAACCAAGGTAAATGTACTGCTCAAAAGAAATAAATATATTAAATATTTTTAATGCTTCATTTGTATACGCTACATTCCTCAATAGGTATCTGAAGGTGAAATCCTTAATGTAATAGAAACAGATAGAAAGAGATGGAACGATGCAGACAAGTTTCTTTAAGCAACTGAGAAGAGAAGGGTCAAGGGAGGAAACATTTTGTTGTCTTGAAGTTGGTTTGAAGCAGTTTTTGAAATGTTTTATGCTTTAATAATATGGCTGGGGGAGTGGGGAGTTTTCGCCTAGAATAAAACTGGAAGAATGATTCACCACTTGTCTGCAACTGTTCCTTGATCCCAGTTAAGTTTGACACCACTAACACCTATGAGTCAGCGGAGGCTCCTTGGGATGGGCTTTGCCTGTCCTGTTTTGAGCCTGTTACAGTAGGATCTTTACCCAAGGCTGGAAACTGGCTTCCAGCTTTGCCTGTGTCAGTTTTTCCTACCCACTACCAAATACCACCAGCCTCCACTAAGACCAGGGATCTATTACTACATCACATGATCTCTGTAATACAGCTGAGATAGTCTATACTTTACCGTTTATGTCCAGGACCTAGATACTGTTTATCATCTCTCTGTAGTCAAGATAACAGATGTTCCCATAGGGACTTTGTGACACTGTGTTGAAGATGAACATCTGGACTGGTCAACATAGCCTAAAAAAGGATGGTTGTCATCAACAGCAGCCAAGCCATGGGAAGGACTTACGTGTCATGCTTGAGGATCCCTCATTCTCCTTGAATTTTCATGTGCTCTGTGCCTAGGTTTGGAAAACAATTCTTCCTCTGAAAAGATATGATGTAATTCTGGGATTTGACAAAGTAGAAAACAAGGGAGCTCTTCCATATATGATGCCACGTTTCTCACATCTCACAATACATCTTTGTCTTGTTCAGTTCCAAGATTGCTCAGCCTCTGAGCTGCTTCAGCTTTCTATGTTGACTTGGCCTATAACTCCCTAGACAACTGTTACAACATTCCATCTTCTGGAGCCATTTTCCAAAAAATATGATGAGCAAATACTAATGGGAATATTGGAAACACATTTGATTGATGTGCTTGCTACATTTATACAGAATTAGAATATTTTACAGTAGTTCTCATTATTTCTTTTAGTTCTATACCTAAACCTAGTTGTTTATTGTTTTGGTTTTGTGAGTTTTGGTTGGTTGGTTGGTTGGTTTTTTGGTTGTTGTTGTTTTTTTTTGGCGGGGGGAGGCAGGAGTGATTACTGTTGTTGTTGCTGGGATAGTGTTGTTGTTGAATGTCTTACTAAATAGTCTTCTCTGTACTACAGTAGGGTGTACTGCTGCGTGTTCTGCAAAATGAATTAATTCCCAAGAGCCATTTTTCTCGAGATTTAAGTATCAGCCACCACCTTCCATCAAAAATATTTTACATATGCAGCAAGTAGGACCCTTCTTAAAAGATAAACATTAGTAAACAGTATTAACAAGTAACTCAATAAATGTAAAAGCAAGACTGGTTTAAGCTATTTGCCAACAGTTGCAGCAAGTCAGCTACAGGTCTGGAACAGAAGACAGATTTTTTATGTGAAAGCAAGTGTGGCTGCATCTTCCAAATTTCGCTTCAAAGTATTTATTGCAATGTGAACTGTTGGACAGTGTTAATGGATAGTCCAGATAAGAAAAACAACAAGTTTTCAAATAAGTCTCCATGTCCGTAGTGCTTACTCTGCATGTATTGGTTGTAACAAATTGACACCTAAATTAAGACCATCTTTAGGAATACAGAATAAGGTGTTTGGAAACCATTTGGCAGATGCTTAAACAACTCTGCAATGCTCATCAGAGGGAAGATTATCTGCTAAATTTTTTGCTTTGCAAAGGTGATGAGTAGTTTTCCATGTCAGTCAGTCTGAGGAAGCAATCTCCACAGTGATATCACCTGGAAAAGCAATGATTAAGGGGTTAGCTAACATCCATGTCAATATAAAGTCATCATTGCTGTTGGTGATCACAAGTTTCTGTTGTAGAGGAATGTTTTATTCCTCACCTGTCAGCTTTGGACTGAATTACTGCGACAAGCCTTGCTTACACCTGATGCTTTTCCCAAAGTGGAAGGCAGCGCACAATTCAGGTCGCAGCTTGGTACCAAAGGCTGTGCCTTTCCATAGTACATCACGCCCACATACTGGGAACTGAAACGCTCGTCTGCTGAATGCTGAGTAGAGTTTTGTCATATTGGGTTTTGTTCAGAAAGCCTTTAACGTGGTTGTAATTATTTATCTTGGTCTCTGTCTCTTCCTGTGCCATGCGGTTTGCAGTCATGGTCAGAGCTGGATTCCTGTTCACTGATAGACGATACCGTTTTCTTTCGGCAACAGAGAAAAAATCCACTGGCATTTGGCTTTCCGGCTTTCCTGAAGGTACAGAGTAACTCTGTTGCATCTGACTTTGGGCTACACACTAATTTTTTAGCTGCTTTTTCTTTGATTTATTATTGACTAGACAAAAACAGTGTTTCTAGAATGGATTCTTTATTTAAAAAAAAAAAAAGGGCAGGAAAAAAACCCATGTTTTTTAAAAGCTTATATAAAAAATTTGTATTTGTCTTTGTTGCTTCTAATTGGCTTCAAAATTTGCAATCTCGAAGCCTGACATTGAGCACATCCTGCCTGAGCTTACTCTGCCCTTGAACTTCCATCATGGACTTACAAGAAAACCTGGGGTGAAATTCAGAAAAGCAGTTCCTGTACTGCAGTCTGGGATTTTCAGACTTCTTCAAACCTGGCCACCCACCTCTTTACTTCGCTAGACCTTCTAGAGGAAATGATTGGAGTACACTGAACTATTACCTTATGATAAGGTCTTTTAACCTTTAAGGTAAATTTGCCAGTGCTGTAATTACTGTTCTTTAAGGTTGCACTATGTGATAATTCATTTTCAGGAAGTTTTGGATGTCTCATTGTTAAAATATTGTTTTTGTCACAACTGAAGACTTCATATGATTGTTCAATTTGCAGGAAAAAAAAGATTCAACAAACTGGTTTGTTTTCAAAGAATATGTAAAAATAAAGTTAAAATATTATCAAAGGGTTATTTGGGAGGAATTTAGAAATACTTCTGCCAATAAAAATACTTTTGGAAGCTGATGGCAAGGTCAATATTTGAAGTTTTTATTCTCTAACTTTTTTAACAAATTCTTTTCGGTAAAAACAAAGATACCCTATCATTAGCCTGGGACGGTCCTGCTGGATTTTCTCTCTCACAATTCTGAAGAATGGTCACAAGTCTTCGTGAAGGAAGGCAAAATTTTAATATGTCAAAAATTATATAAGTGAGCTGGAGGTGAAACATTTATTCCATTAGAGGGTCCTGTATTTTAAAAATAAATGGCCTTTTAAATGACGCACAAGAATTTCCCTCCAGACCAGTCTTGTGAAATGTAGTGGCTTTGTCTCTGTCGTGGTTTGGGTTGGAGACATTTTGGTAAATAATAGGTTTTTTTAGTTCTCATCCAATTATTCCTTCAGATGCAGTCTAATATCTGCCTAGAGTTCCTTCTGGGGCAATGATAATTTTACAGTAAATGCTCTATCTTCAGAGCACAAGAAACAGATTTTAGGAAAGGACATTTAGCTACACCTAACTTTTGCTGTCAGCTGACCTGCTACTATTTTTCCCTCCAGAGCAGGTCAGCAAAAGGACTTGTATTTTATCAGTCAGTGAATCTCCTTTCAATACTATTGACAGGTACAGTCCTTGAAGGCATCTCCAAAGGGCTGAGGGCACGCACGTCACTGCCAGCCCTTTGTGGCCAGGGCACAGGCCAGCAGAGGATAGGAGAAAGCAATCCTTCACAGGGTCATTAGAAAATGCATGTCATCAGGGCTGCTCAGCACCTCCCTTTTCTTTCAAAATGGTGTGTTAATGAAATAGCGGCAGTACTGGTGGGGTGAACACTTTCTGCAAGGACCAGCATCATTCTTCCCTTCCAGTGCGGATTTTCTCCATCTAGGTCTTTTAAAAGGATGCTAAATACCCAAAGGTTTTATGGCAAATCTGTAAATAACTATCTGCTGCATAAATACTGCCATTGTACTGAAGGGTTTAAGTGCTGGTTAGAAAAAAATGCCATTTATTTTATACACAAGGACAAAGATTCAGAGAAAGCCTAAGCAGGAGCCTTAAAGTGCCGATGGGTAGCTCTTGGTTTCTTGCCTGCCTGGGGATGGCTGAGCTACCCTGGCCTGGAAGATTAGGGCTAAAATTTATTGCCTTGAATTGTACAGTATGGCAATTTGCGTCTGGAAACTTCATGGGTCGCTGGAGGAAGTGGATAAATTTGAGGAGAATGCTTGGTCTCTCTAATTATATACCCAGGTGCTTTACTTAGTTCAGAGGTGGGTGAATGCGCCATTTCAGCTAGAGCAAAATACTCCCATATTAAATTATTGGTTATGAATTCAGAACGTGAATTTACATCAGCCACTGAGGTTATGTTTGGAGAAACTGCTTAGGTTCAAAATTAAAATTTGCCTGACTTTTCCAAGTCTCTGTTCTCTATACTCCTGAGATTAACATCTCGGTCTCTCTCTTTTATTTTTTTTTCAGTTACCCATCAATTTTGAATGTTTGAATAGTAAGCTAATAGTAGCTTGTACAGCTTTGATCTGGACAATGATCTCACTTGATTGAGAAAAATCTAGAGAGGCACTGTGAAGTAGGGCAGCTCATGACTGTGTATCAACCTAAGTATTATTTTTTCTATAACTGCTATTGTCATTAGAGAAATAAATTGCTTGCTCCAGTCTAAGCCATAAACTTTTGTGCCTCACTGCATCAGAAATTGGAGTATTTGCCACAGAAAGCTGAAATTTCCATTCCAGAGGATGTTGCTTAGTCTAAATGACAGTGAAAACATGTCAAGTAAATTGAAGTTATTTTCCTCTGTGATCTGAAGGTGATCAATTCTTATGACTCCATTTGTGTTTTGTGATATTTTTAAAATGTAATTTGAATTTAGAAGACCTGGATTTTTAGCAAATTTTCTACAATTATATCTGGTGCTATTGAAAGTTGTTTTCAGTGTAGTATTATTAATAATGATACTCTAATAGGAGACTGTAAATTACTCTTCGTTTTACAAAATAAGTCTGTCTACATATGTGGCTTACCATGCCATATCTTGGGATTTCATCTATTGCAGATGCCTCTTCATTCCTTTATGTGTCGAAATACAGGTTGCCTTTGGTAACATTAGTATTTCATTCCTAAATTCACTTGAAAATTAGAAATCTCGATTTCAAAGGAAAAATAGAAAATGTTGTAAAATACTGCTGAAAATATAAAACAAATCTTCAACTCTTCAGATTTTCGGGAGTTAATTTGTCATCTCCTCTGTTCTTCCTTAGGGGAAAAACAGTGAAGGGAGCTTAGGTGAAACAGTGAACAGGACCAAGGTGTAGGATTTGATCGTCCAGACTTTGTAAACCCCTGCAGATCACACAGCAAGGGTGACAGAGACCAACATTTTGGTACCCAAATGGCCTTGGAATCACAAAGAGGAAGGTGCCTCCCAGGATCTGGAGGCCTGGGAGTTTTTGGTGCGTACCAGAACCAGAGGGCTTCCTGGGGTGCCTGAGATGGGGAGTGACCTGTGGGTGCAATTGGTACCCCAGACCCACCAATGTGGTCACATCATGTCTGAGCTGGGCACACAGAGCAGGCAAAGGGAGAGGGTAGTTGCTGCCATTCACGCCACTGGGGTCTGGCTAGAGAGTGAATGGAGCCAGGTTCTCTGAGGTGCCCAAGGAAAGGCCAGGAGGCAGCAGCTGAGGTTTGCAGCAAAGGAAATGCTGGTTGGACATAAGGAGAAACAAAATCTACTGGGAGAATGGTGCAGCTCTGGGAGAGGGAAAAGTCCATCCTTAGAGATGCATTCTTTGGGGAAGCTCAAGACAGAGGTGGGCATGGTCCTGAGCAACCTGACTTCTCTTTGGAGATAGCCCTGCAATGAGCAAGGTTGGACTTAGGGACCACCAGCTGTCCCTTCCAGACTCAGCTATCCCATGTGTCAATGACTGTCATGTGAGATATCCAGATAGGGTAGATGTGTAAAGACTGAATAAAACATTTTCATACCCTTCAGGGGGCTGAGGTGAAAGAAGATAAATTTGTTTGGAAGAAAGGTTTAGAATAGAAATCTTGTTCAGATTCTCAGATTATAGAAAACACTCCATAAAGTTTTGTCATGGATGCACTTTTTGCAATATACAGTGAGAAATTCATTGTCTTCTGAAAGGATTTAGTTCAAGTTCTTAAGTTAGCAGCAAGCTTGACAATAGACAGTGCTAAGCAGCTGAAAGCTGTTGCTATCTGGACAATACAGATTCAGGAATCTAACTCTTCTTCTAGTTCCTTATGGCATTGCAGGTTTCATTTTCATTTGAGAGAAAGCTCTTGCTAGAAAACATTCACCATGTCTGTAACAATGATATTATAATTAAATGAGTGCAATTTTCTAAAATCCTCAAAGATGTCCTACCATATTTTTTCTCCACAAACTTTTTCCAAAAGTACCTCTGCCTTTACTACCTCTGCATGTTGTCTCGCTGAGAAAAAAGTAATTGTAGTGAGACAGAAGGAAATACATCCATTCATAAATCAAGTGACGAACTTCTTAAAGCTGAAAATACTCTAAAAAGAAGTCAGGTAAATCCCTTTGTAAACTATTGTATAAACAAAATTACCACAGTCTTTAAATCTCATGTTAACATAAGGCTTTATGAACATCAGTTGAAGCTTTCTGGTCCTCTGCTAGATATGCAAACATAAATTACCATTTTTCTGAATTTGAAGTCTCACCTAGAAAGGAAGATCATGCATGGTAAAATGATGGTTTAAATACAAATTTAATACCTGACTTTAAGGAGTCCAAGAGTAATGACCTTTTATATTGCTTAGTTTTAAAATTCCTCAGTAACAGTGGTTGAAATGTTTGAAGTTCTAAATTACAAGTTAGCTTCCCAAACTAATTCAAGTGGATGGTACAGTAGATTGCAAACTAAAGTTTGCATCTTTTCCTTGAGAGACTGGTACAAAGCCAGATGAAACTAAGTGGAACCTTTCCAGTCAATTCAGTTCAGACTTTGGAAGAAAAACAATGTGTAAGTGCTTATGTCTTTTTAATCCCTTTCTGTTCCCAAGAGGGATATTCAAAGAAAGGGGAAACCAACGAGTGTTCGGTCCGAGGTGCAGCAGTGACACATGCTATTAATAAATATCCCATTTCAGTGCCGTGGCAAATAGACCACAAAATCTGCAGGCAAGCATTGACAGTCACCTCTGTTACTGGGTGCACAGGCCACCATTTCAGGTCACAGATCTTGCAGGAGCATTGGGTCGTCCTCCATAAGAGCAAAGTCCTTCCTTGGATCTGCCCCAAGGCTCCTGCAGCCCCTCCAACCCCCTGATTAATGCACCTGCAGGAGACATCTGCGATGCACCCAGGATTTAGCTCTAGGTGTCCATGTACTGCGTTTGAGCTCTTTGCTTGGCACAATCACACTGCTATGCCTGATCTCAATATTTCCAAGTGCATAAAATACAGTATTATGTCTTACCATGGAGCATGAGATTCTTTGCTCCATCTCATTCAGCTACCTTCCATGTACTTTGAAGTCAAAACAGTACCTGAAATAAAAGATATTTCTGATGCTCACTTGTCTCATAGGTGCTGGCATCATATGGCAATCAGCTACTTTTGTGTTTCTTTTGTCTTTGCATCAACACAAGTAGATCTTGCACAGCTAAAATCCTTAAAGGGAACCAGGACAGAAGCTCTGGAGAAGCCAGCGTATTCATCCTACTGCTGCTGAGAGCAGGGAGAAGAGACAGAATTGAGGTCTGTCACTATCAGGAGGCATCATCCCCATCCACAGCCCAGGCACTGTAACACTCGCCTCCCATTCAGTCCTTTGTACTTACACAACTTTTTACATCTGCATGGAGCAGGGCTGTGTGTGCTTTAGGTGGCAGGGGCTGAACTTGGTGAAGTGAAGAATTCGCATTGTCTCTTGCCAAAACTGCTGCGTCTGCTAATCATTACAGCCCCATAGTGTTTAAAAAGGCATTACATTTTAAATGTTTTTTGTGGGCTACAGGCTACCAGATCACAAGCATTTCAGAAAAAAAAAAAAAAAAAAGATCTGAAACGTTGGATGTCTGCATCTTATAATGGCAAAAATGCAATTTTAAAACTGTGCTCCTGTCTGCTCCAGCTCCAAGTAATGATGCACAGGCCTATAACAATGGGAGTGTTTCCCAACAGGTTTCTGGAGATTTAGATGAAGTTCAGTGGCAACCTTGGCAACAGATGCTCTGACACAGTTGAATAATTGATGAAAACATCTGCTGTGAAATGATTAGCTGGGCACCAAAACACACTGCCTGATCATGCTTCTTTCATTAGGAACACTTGCACAGCCAAAGTCTGAGCCCTTCCTGCTGCCTGGTGCTGAGCGAATTAACACAAACTTACTCCCTCTTTTTTTAATGCAGAACTGCTGATTTGGCTTCTTTTCCCCACTTCATCCTTATGTTTACACCAAGAGCTGGGTGCAAGCCTTTCAAGATCGCCAGTGTGCATGCTCGCTCTGAGTAAGATTTTGGTATAGTACCTTCTGATTTGTATGTATAATCTCTAAATATTAAATGTGAGTCCTAGCTCATTCTGAGGTCTTTCATTACAGTTTTATTGTAGCAAGCCTGAGCCTAGTACTTCAGCTACAGTGCCATGAATGTTTATGGTAAACTTCCTTTCCCCTGTCCCCCAAATTACCCACTCCCTAAAAAGCCTAGACCTTTACAGACTAATGCTTGTGGGCAGACCTGGACAAAAACTATTTGTGGGTGTAAAGCAATGTATACAATGAAAAATATGTTGCTTACAGGGTGAAACTATAATTATGTTGTTTCAAATGACTCTTTTCTATCTTAACTGCTGGAGAGGTGGAGGTGCTAAAACTAGCTGCAGCCTGGTTTTGCCTAGTATAAGGGGTTAAGGTGTGCGACAGACATGAAATTGATGTGGAAAAGGGGGGCTGTAACTTTACTGACACTGGAAAGCTGGCCATAACCAAGATACCCTTTGGGCAAATACTTTTTATGAATTTCCTGTCCTTGGGTAAAACACCAAATCTAGTAAAAAAGCTCCTCCCTGCTTCAGGAAGCCTACTTATTTGCCTGCAGAGGTTAGGCTGGATGTCAGGACATGCTCTTGGCTGCCCACCCCACTCGAGGGAGCCACGTGGCAAATGTCCTTCAGCTTCAGGGCAGGATCCAGACCTCACTGTGCAGAGGCTGGTCCTTCACAGTGCTTCCTTGCTTCAATATCAGCTACCTGTCAGCCACAGTCTTTAGAGGAAGCTTTCCAGGAAGACAAAGGCATTCTATGCACCAAAGAAAAATCTACAGTCATCGACACTGGGCACACAGACAGAGGAATGCTGTCTGGGCAAAATACAAAAGGCAGCAATAAAACATCCTGCTGCTGCAAAGCATTCCCGTCCAGCCTCATGGAAACCAGCCTAGAGCCAGAGAAGCCTGTCTGCAAAGGAGGTGGAAAATTTCACAAAATGAGAAAAGCTTGAATCTATGCAAAGAATCTGGGTTCGCCCTCCTGAGTACCACAATAGACGATAGCCCTGCCCACAGCACGGGGCCTCATCTTGTCCCACTGGCAGGGACCTTGGGGTTTCTTGCAGCATCTTCTCCACTGCACTGCACCAGACAAGCCTAAGAAAAAACAAGTCCCTTCAAGAAACTTTGTCGCCGTTGGCATGCTGGAGTGTCCAACCATGAGTCGCAAAGAAACAATTGCACATGTGCTGGCGAGCTCATATGTTTTAATTTTAGGGGGTTTAAGCCACTCTCATTATGTCTGTGAACATTTTTCTTGACTTTTGAATGCTTGGGGCTGGCAAAACAGCCTCAGTGGATGATATTTGGCACTTAATATATATTTTCCATGCAAGGTGAGCCAACAAGCACAAGGCGGCTGGGGCTGGCCATGTCCTCTTCCCTGTCGTGCAGACTCATGATGTTCCAAGGAAGCCCCATGAGTGGCTGCACAAAGGTAGCGGGGGTGGAAGAAACTTTGGCTGTGTTTCACTGCCCTTCAAATGGCTCCTAACATTCAGAAGGACAAACTACAGAGAACACCTATCCCTGAATCCACAGCCTGGCTAACAGGAGATCTTTCTACTCCAGCACAGCACGTGGTGGTCCTTTATTTGGATGCATCTTCTCTCCCACCCCCTCACTGTCGGTGATGAAAACCCCCAAATTTGTCCCAGAAGCAATGTACCTGACTGTGTGGAAAAGGACAACTGTCTGCTGCGGAAAGAGCAGCAGATCGGGCTGTGGTTACTGACCCTGTCTGCGGCTGAGGGCTCTGCCGATGGAGAAGCCTACGTTCAGCCCTCAGTGATGCTCTCGCCTTCCAGAGGTGGCTGGCAGATGTGTCTGATGTCTTTGGCTGCCCTGACTGTCCCCCATTCAAGGCCCTGCACAGAATTGTCTCCTCTGCCAAGAGGTTCAAATTAAAAAATAAAATAAAATAAAATAAAAGAATTAAAGTTACATTTTAAAAAGCAGTTTGGAAAATATGTTGCTTAAAATCAACCCCCATTTAAAAAAAATTAGTTCAAGATGTTGTCACTTCCCAAGCCAGGAGACACTGGGAGCATAATGCAGGAAGCCTGTCCAGCCCCTACACTCCCCTTGGACAGAGACAAGTTATTGTAGTGTGTGTGAGATAAAAAAGGTTTTAAGAACCCAGACAAAATTTTCCTTTGGCTCTGCGCTGTATATATGTAAGCCAGTCTGTGCCCTGCACTTACCAGAGCGATGGAAAAGAGATTCATGGTCCTTTTTCTGTTATACATCTCTGAACCCACCTGTTTTGGACAATTACATACAGCAGCATACCACAAGAGACACAGAAGTAATTAAATCTCTTAAGTGAGTAAGAATACTGTGTAAGTCTTTGTTAGGTTGTGATACGTGCTAAGAACACTGAGACATAGGATGAACACCGAGACATAAAAATGCCTGTTTGTTATCTGTTATTATGTTACCACGATTTGTCTTCCAGCATGACAATGCAATCACATTCAAGATTTATTTTAGAAGAAGGAGAGGAGGAATAGCTTTTTTTTCTTTACCACTTCACATCAGGACCAGATCCAAATGTCTTTAAAGTCAATAGCCATCTTTCCAGTGCATTCGTTAGGTTTCAGCACATATATTGGTTGTGGTAGAATAAACTGGCATTATTACATAGGCAGATAAGTCTTCCATCACCTTTAGTTAGCCGTAAGTTTCAGTGCAAGAGAGACATAATTCATATTTGGGAGTTGATATGTTGTTGAACAACTTTCTGGCAACACTGGGAGGTGTGTGATTTTGGATGGCTCCCTAGAACCACACATCCCGAAGAGTGGAGAAGTGTAAAGTGATGTCTGCTGTGCATAAGGTGCTGCTTCCAAAAGACCCTTCTTTTTCTTCTTTCTTTTCTTGTTCTTCCTTTCCTTAGCCCGCCCAGCCTCTCCTTTCTTTCTTTTATCCTAAGGTTTTTATCTCAGTAAGCCAATGCTCAGTGTGTAGAACATGGACTCCGAGGTGAATTTCTCAGTAACACAGTTTCACACACACAAAAAAATGCTGCAGAGATTAGCAAACACATGATATTTGCCTCCTCATATTTTGGTAAAAAAGAAAATAGCTGTTTTCTCATTGAAGTAAAAGAGGTCCCATCTTATCTTCAGTTGTATGAATATTTGCTCCGCATTTAAGTAAATGAAAAGCCTGGCTACAGACTAAAAAGTTTTAGTTTCAGTTCAGATAGCAATGATAACAATAACCTGAGAAAGTAGTTATGTGATAAAGAAGGATGAAAAAATATCTAGGAAATTAATCACTTCACAGTGCAAGATCTGTATCACTACCCAAAGGGAAAATCATAGCAACTTTTGTTAAAATATGCAATATGAGGCAATAATACTTGCACACACACAAAAATATTCAAGGTTGGGTGTCTAAATTTGGGATCTTTGGGCAATTTCCTTTAACAACAATGGAAAACAGAGACAAGCTGCACGAGGTCCATGGCAGGTGCCACCAAAGTTACTTGCGTTGCAGCTGGAATAAAGAGATTAATTTTTTAGCCAATGAAGGTTATAAACCAGCATTTTGAGAGACTGATTTGTCTCCTCCTAAAGCAGACTTCTCACTCAGGCAACACAGGTCACTCCATAAAGTACCTCTTTTTATTTTTTGCCTCTTTCAGAAACCGAGATTGCTCAGCCACACACAGAGCTTCCCATACTGATATCTAAGGCTGGGTAAAATGAGTCCTACCAAAAATGGTCTAGATTGCACAAGTAGCTTTGAAAGTATCAGAGTGATTTTTAATTGAGAAAACTAAATCTATGACTTTTTTTTTTTTTTTTCCCCAGATGCTAAACTTAAAAATTCCTGTTGAACTTTTTATTTCATATATGAAATGACTCAGGAAGTATTTGACCTAAATGTCTAATTACTCACATAGGTTTTCTCCAGAAGTCAGAACTAAATATAATTTGGCTTTAGGTTATTTGTCAAAGTATGTGTGATTTTCCAAATTAAATGTAAAAAGAATTCCTAATCCATTAGGTATGTCTGCTACCTGTGGCTGATTTGCTCTCTCTTTCTTAAGCACAAATCTGCTGTCCATTTCTCTCATTGAAACAGAAATAACTCCTATCCAAAGTTTCTTCCTAAGTTGAAAACATAGGCAAAGAAGATCAGAGAAGAAGAGGTTAAGCATCATTTCTAACACTACAAATCCATTCAAGCCAGAAATAGCAAGGTGATTTTGTTTCTTAATGCTTACCATGACTATACAACCAGTAGTAAGGAGTCTCCAATGCTGGAAAGTTGAAGATTATTAAGGGTTATGACTATAAACCAGAACTTAGATGTTAGAAATGGGGGTATAAAACAGTCCGAAGCTGTGCTGGCACTGAAGAAATAAGGGTTAGGAGCAAGATTCACTGAGTTTATGCCAGAGAAATTCTTGTTTCAACAAATCATTCCACGAAATCCACTGTACCTTGTCTATGTGCCAGCAGCTTTCACAAAGACAAGGCATCACAGTGGGACGTTTTCCTGCTTGCCTCGTGCAGTCTGGTGCTGAGCACCAAGTAAGAGCAAACATGCCACATTTCAGACTGAGAAATTGCATGCTGAGTGCCACAACAGCAAAAAAAAATGGACAGTCCTTGCCCAGGAAAGTGAAGCTTGCTCTGGAGTTACATTGGTAGCTTTCAGTTAACCTTTGGGCTTGAGTTGGAAGGTTCCCATTCACAATCCTCTGGTTAGGACTTGATTCTTGTTTTGAGTTCATTCACCTTGAACAGATACATAGCTCAGTATCATGATATCCTGGTGTTAGCACAGCATTAGGCATTGGATTTTTCAGTAGCTTATCTCGGTTTTGTTGTTCTGGTTCAGGTCTTCCACTGGCACCCTTACAAACATTCCTGTGGGCTAAGCTTGGGTCCTCTCAAGGCATTTCCTCTGAGTGGAACTGATTATCCAGATTATTAACAGAGGGTGCCACAAACGACATTGTATTATGGAAACCTCAAGCAACAGGGACCTCTTGGATTCGCACGCATGCACCACACCTTGGGGGGCCAAACTTTACCTTTTCTGTTTGTTGGGTTGCGACTACCTTTTGTGGTGCTCCAGGTGCACAGAGGTTAGACTTGCGGGGTCTGCGTACCAAACAGGATACCCAGGCAACATCATGTAATCTGTGAGTGATGCTGATAACCACTGAGCTGAGCATGAGTAAAGAAAATCCAATTTGTGCAAAGCAGCAGCTTGCACGGCTCCTGAGCCTTGACCTTATGAAATGTGCTCCTTGGCAGAAGGCTGCTGTTTGCTTCCACTTTCTTTTTCACTGGACCCGTGTCTTCAGTCGCAATGAATGCCACCCCTGCGTGGTCTGGCATGTGCTCATTAGGGGATGCTGAGCCTCCTGCCAGGAGTTCATTAATTACAAGAACAGAAGCTCTGCCTGTGCGCTGCGCCAGCATGTGGTTTCCAGGCCTTTGATGGCGTGTGTGTTTATGCAACTGCGGACAGCACTGGCGTCTGCTGTGCCTTGCAGGGTGACAGGGAAATGTCAGTAAATTCAAGTGTGCGCTTGTCCACCGCTTACGTGAAAACGTCCTGTTTTCATCATGCCAGAGACGGGCCAATGTTATGGGGTCACTTCACTGGTGTCACGTCACATGTCCCCTGGGGTAGTTGCATGGACACGCCAGCAAAGTTGAGGGGATGCACATACTGTCTCAGAGGCAGTTGACCAACACACCACTGTAAAGGTCAACAAAAACAGGGATAAACTGAACAAACTGTATAAAGGGAGGTCTCTAATATGGCCCTTGGAGCTCCCCAGAATCTCCAGCCCCAAAAGGATTGTTTGCCTGGATTTCACGGTTAGCAAATGGCAGGTAAGAGTCAGCGGCTCGCTTGGTGCCAGACAATGTAGCTCCACTGGATGCTATGGACTGACACCAGTTTGCGCCGTCTGAGGATCTGGCGCATGGTCTTTTGGGCCTCCTGATTGCTGTGAGTCATCTGCATTCCAACTGAAAAATAAACCCGTTTTAAGACAGTTTTAAAATGCAAAATTAGTGCTTAGTTTCTTGACTGCTAGCATTAAACCCAGCAAAGGCAGCTATCTGTAATTTTAGAATGTCTTGAGAAGATTTATAGATCTCATGAAAACACTCTTTTCCATCTCCCTCATGATTTAACCTTCCACTTGCTTTTTAACTTCAGTCCATCTTTAGATCCTGTGGAAACAACACTAAAGCTAAACACAGAATGAGAATGAGCTCACACCATCTGTAAAGACTTCTCTCCTGGAGATGCTGTGTTTAACTTAGGAAGACCCCTACCAGGGCAGCGGGAGTTCAAATGAAAAGCTTTCTGTGATAAATGTATTTTAAGGGTATATACAGTGATACAGAGCATCACACTCACCGATATCCTTGCCAGGATTTGCTACAAACGAACATTAAAATAGAAGTGAATTTCATTATCAAATGTCAACCTTTTTAATGTTAGACTGAAACAAAGCTTTATAGGAAAAGAAAAATAGCGGAATAAGATTGCAAATACTTCATATCATGACCGTAGCAGTGGCGGAAACTTCCAAACATGATGTTATAACCGTGGCATGTGAGATGAACAGTCTTAACAAAAGTTCCTACGTAAATAACCACAGTAATAATGATTAGTGCTTTCACACTTGGCAATTACATATATTATCCTTGTGTTGTACATATATGTATAACATGCACCCGTAATATCATACTCTGTTAAGAGCGAGAGGTGAGGTCTTCTCAATCACCATTAGAAAAGGGATCAAACATTTTTCTACCATAAAAGGAATGTTTACAATACGCTTGTGAGTGCTTAACAATACTCAAAAAATGGAAGCGATGGGGTGGAGTAAGTGGAAAAACAAATTGGTATGAGAGAGCTTGAAGCACAGGCCAGCCATAGGCTGTGTAGAGAAGGACTTTAGACAGGAAAGTGTAAGTTTAAACTTCAACGGGTGGCAGCTGTGCTCTGCAGCTACTGCAGATAACTTGAAATAAAATACTAGAGCCAACAGGCCTGTGCCATTCCAGGAACTGCATGAATTCAGGACACAAGTTTTTCTTCTTAAAGTTTTCTAGTCTTCCAGAAAGATATTTCACAAGGGAAAATAAAAAAAATGCAATGAACAATGAACAAATAAGGAGCCTAGATCATTACCATATTTGACCTGGAATCAAAGATATTTGATAGATTCTTTCATGATGCTCCTTCATGCCCAACTCCAGATTACAGAGCCCTTGAGGCTCCTGCTACTGACTCTTGCATTGCAAGCTTGAATTGTCTGCTGGGATGTCTGCTTTCTTGTCATACTTGCCAGGAAAACCTGGCTGAAAGTCTGATCTGAAGCTGCTTATTTCTGTTGTTCGATGCTACGCAATGGGTGAGACTAACTTCTGTCAATGAAATAGAAAAATGGACTCCCTAGATTTGTCTTCCAAGCAAATGAAAAAATTGGCTCCTTGGATTAATCTTCCAAGATATGTCTCCTATAAAGAAGACCTGAAAGTCCAACTAAATTGTCCTTGGCTCTGTACTTGCATAAACTCACAGAAAGATTAGGCTTTTCATTTTCTAAAAAAAAAAAAAAAAAGAAAACAAAAAACCGTAATGCGGTAGTCCAGGTGCTCTTCACAGAAGGCTGTATTACAAGTATATAACCATTACAACCAATGAGCAAGAGCTATATTCTTGAAAGCATTCTTAAACTCCCTTTTTTGTAGCCCAGTTAGCCAGTTATACTCTTTGAGCAAGCAGGTTGATGGAACAAGGGGTTTTTATGCAATAGAGGTCCCCACTCACTGGAAGCTAGATGGTACTCCAGTTTACAAGAAAGGTGTGAGGAAAGACCCCAGAAACTACAGACTTGGTAGTCTAACCTCAGTACCTGGAAAAAACTATGGAGAACATCATACTGGGTGTTATTGAAAGTCATTTAAACGACAACACAATCATCAGGTACAGTCAACATGGGTTCACAAAAGGAGAATCTTTATTAACTAGTTTGTTATCCTTCTATGGTAAGGTTCACTGCCTAGTGGGTGAAGGGAAAGCAGTGGATAGAGTTTTTCTGGATTTTAATAAGGTTTTCGATACTGTCACTCACAGAATCCTTCTGCACAAGTTGTCCAGTTGTCCAGCTGTGAAGTGAGCACACACATGGTGCACTGGGCAAAGAATTGGCTGAAGGGCAGGGCTGAAAGGGTTGTAGTGTGTGAGGCTACATCTGGCTGGCAACTGGTCATCAGCAGTGTTCCTCAGGACTCAGTTCTAGGGCCAGATCTGCTCAATATGTTTGTCAATGATCTGGAGGCGGGAGTTGAATGCACCATTAGCAAGTTTGCTGATGATACGAAACTGGGAGGTGCTGTTGACTCTCTGGAGGGACAAGAGGCCTTGCAAATGGATCTGAATAGATTGAAGCACTGGAAAATCATTAATGGCACAGCATTTAACAAGAACAAATGCCGGATTATGCAGCTGAGATGGAGTGATGTCAGACACAAGTCTAAATGAGGAGAGGAGTGGCTGGAGAGCAGCCCTACAGAAAGGGGTTCAGGGGTGCTTGTTGCCAGGAGACTCAAGAGGAGTCAGCAGAGTGTGCCCTGGCAGCCAAGAGGGCAAATCCCATCCTGGGGTGCACTGAACACAGCATAACCAGCCCATCAAAAGAGGTGATTATCCTTCTGTATTTAGCATTGCTGCCTCCCCTTGGGTGTTGTGTGCAGTTCTGGGCTCCACAATTTAAGAAGGATATGAAAGTCCTTGAATGCATCCAGAGGAGGGCACCAAAGCTGGTGAAGGGGCTGGAAAGCATGTGTCCTCTGAGGAGCGGCTGAGGACATGGGATTTGTCTACTTTGGAGAGAAGAAGGCTGAGGCGTGACCTCATTGTTCTGTACTGCTCACGAGGATGGGATGTGGAGAGGGAGGTGCTGATGTCTTCTCCCTGGTACCATTCCATTCTTCTGCACTCATGATGAGTTGAATAATGATGAGACTGTTATTTACCTGGACTGCTAGGGCCACTTCAGCTCAAAAAAAATTTCAAGGACACATAACACAAAGGATACAAGTGGAAACAGGCTTTTATTTTCTTATTCTATCTCTGTTTCAGAGCAGCTTTTCACAAGCATTAACACAATGCACAAGTGTAACCAGGAGCAGGCCTACCCAATCCTTAGTTTAGCTTGAAAAAATATCACTTGAGGTCTGGCAAAGAAAAGTCAGAGAGCTATGGAAACTCACAAATCCCTCACATCTTGTGGAGAGCCATGTGCCACTGAAATTGCATGGGGAATACAAATTTCTGGCTCAATCATATATCTCTTGTGACAAAGAGTTAGTGTCACAGTTGGTATACAGCACAGTTGCTATGAACTCTGCCTCTCCAGGCAAGTTTGCCCACAGAGTTCCTTGGAATATCATGAGTTACAGGCTGTTATCTTCCTGGTGAATGTCCTTCACCCAGGAGCTGCAGAGAATGAACATACCAGTCTGTAAACATCATTCCTTCATAGGATATAATTCATTTTGAACACATAACCTTCCTGAAGCCTGCCATAAAAAATAACCCAAACATGGGACTGCCTGGAGCCAAAAGAAGGAGTGCCAGCTGAACCCAGGCTCCTTCAAACCAGGAACAGTCACTGGGTCAATCCACAAATGACAAAACAGTCCTGAAAATATGTAACTGATACTGAAAAAAACCACCCCAAATTAACAATAAAATATTAAACTTTGCATGAAACAGGAAAGCAGACAACTGACTGATGTGCAAAGAAAGGTCTTTCTACAACTAACTCAGAATTTTAAGAATATGATTATTTTCTTGGCAATGAATTTTTTTCACATGAATCTGTATTTTGGTCTGCGAAGAAAGCAGACTTTTTGCATTCTGAAACTTGCTGCACCACTGGGCTTCTTGGCCTGGGATGCATGACAAGCGCTCTCATTCCTGCCCGGCACATGTGTTGCCCACAGGGAGAGCTGACAAGTGGCAGCTGCGGATGGTGCAGTGAACCTGGGGCCCTGCCAAGCACAAACTGCTCTGCACAAGCAAGAACCCCTGAGGAAATGGAGCCCAGGGAAGAGCAGAGCTGGCTGCTGCTGCAAACTCATGGGGCAAGAGAGCCTGAGAGAGCCAGGGCACAAGTGGTGCCTTGAAGGAGGTTGGTTTATTTTGTTTGATTTAGGTTGGTTTAGGTAATTTGTTGTAGATTGTTGAAGGTTCTTTTTAGGTTGGTTGTGGCTGATTGTTTGAAGTTTTTTAAGGCAGATTGGTTTAGGTTCTTTAAGGCTGGTTGTTTCCAGTCGTTGAAGGTTGGTTTAAGTGAGTTGTTCTGTGCTGGTTTAGGTAGGCTGTTCTAGCTAAGTTTAGGGCCACCTCGTGGAGCAGCAGGCACCCAGCCCAAATGGCCCAAAGAAGCCGTGGCAAGCGGGCCATGCTCAATGCTGCAGAGGAAGGCAAAAAACCTCCAGAGACACTTGGTGTCCCACATGGGGGAAAAAAAAGCCTTCCTCCCCCCAGCTGCAGGGCACGAGAGGCCATCTTCCTGGTGCTTGAGCAGCAGGTAGGAACCGAGCCAAAAGGGCCCTGAGGAGCTCTGCAAAGTGGTCATGCTCCATGCTGCAGAGGAAGGCAAAAAACCCCCGGGGACCAGTGCCAATCTGCCCCGGGGGAAAAAATTCCTTCCTGACCCCAGTGCTGGCGATCGGCTGTTCCCTGAGCATGTGAGCCAGACCTGGCTCCTTGTCCCACAGGCTGCTCATGCCTCCCAGGACCTGCCCAAACCCTGTCCTGTCCTATCCTATCCTATCCTATCCTATCCGATCCTATCCTCCCTCGACCTGGAGCCATCTCCCAGACTTCCGAGAGTGCCCAAATGCCTCTGAGCTCATGGAGCTCCAAAGCACTGCAACCTCTTGAAATCCCTCTGTATCCTATTTCTTACGGCTCCTGAGCCTGTCTGCGCGTAGGATGAAGATGGCGAATTCTGCAGTGCTCTTCAAGAAGGCATCATGCCCTCGGTCTTGCCACTGCAATCCAGCTGAAAAGGCTTTCCATCCATCCATCCATCAATCAGATAGGTATGGAAGGTGGCCCTGTCAGTCCTTGTGCTGTTCCTTCCCAATGCAGCAAGTGACATGTGCTGCTGCGCTGTCATTTACGGTGAGGTTGGCTGCTTGGGGAGAAGTCTTGACTGGTTTTGTGCTGTTGACCCTATGTTTGCTTGCACTTGATAGCTCTTTTCCTCTTTTGGCCTTCATCCTTGCTATCTTCCTTGAAAGTCATGGCAGCCCTCTCAGGCTTTGTCTTGCTTCTTCCAGCCGTTGTCTTCTTCTGTAGGCGCTCCGTGTTCCTAACCAACTACTTAGTCTTGGTTTGCTTTCATCCTGGATGGATTCTATCTTTCCTGAACCCGAGGAAGGAGCAATGTCCCTAGTGGTCCAGGTGAGTGCTGACCAGGGCTTTGCACAGAGGCTTGCCTTTCCTATGGCAGTGCCTTGCCTGACACACCAGAATGCATTTGCCTGTATCCCGTTTGTGGCTCACCGTCATGCTGTGACCTACTTGCTTGTGCCTCCAGGAGCATTTTCTTACTCCGATGTGTTCAACCAGTGCCAGAAACTGATGGTGCTCTGCCTGATGTTGTGTTCCCTATTTCTAGGCTGTAGATCTTCATGCACGGTTTCTTGATGTAGGGGATTTCTCTTGTGTCGGAGCTTCAGCTGGTTGGGAGTATGGGGGCTGTAGAACCACTCTGTGAGCTAGAGCTTCTTCTGGTTGATGGACGCTGAGGACCTGGGATTTGTCTAGTTTGGAGAGATGGAGGCTGAGAGGCAACCTCGTTGCTCTCTACAGCTTCCAAGGAGGGAAAATGGAAAGGGTGGAGAGGGAGCTGCTGATCTCTTCTCCCTGATAGCCAAGAGCAGGAGGTGTGGGAACGGCTCAAAGCTGCATCCATCAGGGGAGCTTTGGACTTGAGAAGAGGAAACCTTTCTTTACCAAGAGGGTGGTCAAAGCCCTGGAACAGGCTTCCCGAGGAGGTGGTCGATGCCCCTTGCCTGGTCAGTGTTGAAGAGGCCTTTGGATAATGCCCTTAATACTTTGCTGTAACTTTTGTTGAGCCCTGAAGCGGCCAGACATTTGGAGTAGATGATCATTGTAGGTCCCTTCCAGCTGAAGTCTTCTCTCCACTCCTTCTGTTCCTACCTCCTCCTTTCATGCTAAAGAAATTTCTGCTGTTGTTGCTTCCTATCCCTGCACTATCAGAAGACACTGAATACCGTTAAGCATGTTCCATCTTCAGCACTGGCTCTGTCACCTTGTGGCAAGGAGGCACCTACCTTCTGATGGGGGTGAGAGCCCTGGGCCCCCTTGCAACATCTGGGCATCCCACTTCTTACAGCTACTGGCCCTGGTCCCGCAGGGGATGAGAATGGTGAGCTCTGCAGTTGCTTCTCAAGAACGAATTCCCTTGGTCTTGCCACTGCCATCCAGCTGGAAAGGATTTCCATGCATCAGACGAGTTTAGAAGGTGTGTCTGTCAGCAGGTTGTCTTGCAGCGGAGATCCTCCAGCAGCCTCATGCCAGGTCTTCCTCCCTCAGCCCCTGCCCTGTGATTCCACCAGCTGCTCCAGTGCTTCCTCAGGGATGTGCTGGCGCTGCCCTCAGTCCAGCTCTGGTGGTGGGCACGGGAGGCTGCTCCCTTTTATAGTGCCCTGGGGCATTGTGACCTCAGCGTTGCCAGGTGCTAGCATTGTGAGGTGGGGGTGACAGAGCCACATGTGTGCAGCCCCAGCCCCTCCCCACTCCGCCCAGCACCCTTGGGAGGAAGCCTTTGAGGTGCTGGCCCTGAATCAGTCCTTGTGCTCAGGAGGCCCAGAGAGTTGTCCCTGTCCTTGGTGGCCATGCACTGGCACAGCTCTTGTGCATCCCTGATGCCTCTTCTGCCTTTCGGCTTCCCAGAACAAACCTCCTGCTGTTCCTCTTCTCTTGGGCCAGAGCAGAAACCCACCCTGTAGCCCACCCTGAGACCACCCCTGGTAGCTGTTCTACCTCTCTGCACCAGCGCTGACATCCAGGGAGCCCTGCAGCGAGGAGGCCTAGGGACACAAAGCCTTTTCTGAGAGGAGAGCAGGGGTTGGTTTCAGTAGCTGCAGCCTGGAGGAAAGCTAAAGAGATGTTGAGAGCATGCCTGATTTCCTCACCATTCCTTCCAAATGGAACAAGTGACAGTGGCAAGGCTGTCTGCTTGGGAAGGAGTCTTGGATTGTTTTGTGCTTTTAACCATATCTTTCCTTGCACTTGATAGCTCTTTTCCTCCTTTGGCCTTCATCCTTCATATCTTTCTAGAAAGTTATGGCAGCCCCCTGAGGTTTTGTCTTGCTCTTTCTAGTCATTGTCTTCTTCTGAAGGCCCTTCATGCTCCTAACCAGCTACTTAGTCTTGGTTCACTTTCATCCCAGATGGACTTTGTCTTTCCTGAACCCGAGGAATGTGAAATGTCCATAGTGGTCCACGTGAGTTCTCAGCAGGGCTTTGCTCAAGGTTTGACTTTCCTATGGAAATGCCTTGCCTGACACACCAGAATGCATTTGCCTGTATCACATTTGTGGCTCACAGTCCCCCTGTGACCTACTCTCAGCCCCTGCCAAGTGATTCCACCAGCTCCTCAAGGACTTCTTCTCATATATCTTTGGGCTGCCCCCCAGCCAGCTCTGGCAGTAGACAAGGGAGGCTTGCAGTTTTTATCCTGTCCTGGGACATTGTGACTCTCCAGTAGCATGGACAAAGGTTGCTGATGATTTTTTAAATGAATTCTGTAGGTGTTCAGTTAAGAGGAAGGTTGTTGCTGGCAATGCTGAGATGGGTAAGGAGGTGGCTGGCCAGGTGTCCATCTGACACTAAAAGGCAACTGCCTCCCTTTAAGAGGCCCTATGTGCCTTTTAAGATAGCTGCAAAGAAGGACTGAAGATCTTGCTTTTTGTATGCCTGCGTGAAACCACCTGAGGATATTGGCGTGATGACATTACTGATTTTGTCATTCAGATACAAAGGAACTTAATTTTAATTATGAAAGAAACTGCAGAAAACAATCTTCTAGCATGCACTTTGGAGTTAATTTGTTTGTAAAACAATGAGTGCAGAAACCTGCCAGGCTATTTCTGTTCATTTAAAGAATCTGAACATTTTAGCACAAGCTCAGTGTGACAGGACAGGCCCTTGCATGTGTCCAAACACAGATCTGATGGATCAGCAGGCAGAGTGAGGCTAGAGATTAATTCCCTTGTCATGAGTGTCCCCTGCCCAGAGGGCTTTGAGGAAAAAAAGTAGTCTGTCAGTAGCAAGGATTTCAGACTACATGGAATTTCTAAGCTAAAACCTATGTTTTGAGTTACACCTGATAACAAACAGGTAGCCACTGCATTTTTAGACCACACTTTGGGTTATCCAAAGGGCCCCACAAGGCAAATGAATGCTGAACTAGCACATCCTGAAACAATTCACTCTAGCTGTACTAATTGCATTCCCGTACTGTGTTGTATCTAGCAACAATCCAGACTGGAAGTAACAAATTCCTCGATAATTGCACTGACTGCCACGTCAATAAAAAAAGGTCATGTCTTTTAGCCAGTGTAGATGGAAATTTTTTGGGAAGTGCAGGTGTTACTTGGCTTTTTGCTTTCTTTAACAATTTCTTGGCTTTTCTTTTCAACCATGGCCATTGATGGCCTGATCTGGGGTTTATATCTCATTCCAAATGTTTTGCTGTGAGTGCCTGTTACACAGCAGGACACTTCAGTGTGAGTGAGGGTTCTCAATGCAAAGCAAATGCTGTTTACAGCACTCGAGTCCAATGATTCTGCTCACACCCTCAGGTTCAGGTGGCCCAAAGTTCATTGTAGCACTTGAGACACCTGACCAAGCACATGCCACATGTTTTCCTCCTCTGAAACCTTTTGAAAGTCGTATTCCAGGCCAGGCAGCTGCTGTAGGAATAACAAAGGAAGCTTTAAAGATGTATTGTGCTTGGCCACCCTTGCCCAGTGCTTTTGGCTGGCTGGGACAGGACTCGCAATATCCAACATTTCCCTTTACTCTTAAAAAAAAATCTTCCAGAAAGGGAGATTTCATTAGCGAGTAATATGCTTGACATCATGTGAGTGCCACTCTAATATAGACAATATTAGCCCAAATTTACGAAGCGCAATAGCACTTTGCTTCCTCTGCCTTAGTTTTTGCAATTGCCTGTTTCGTAAGTCCAGCTGGGGTGGCTGGTGTGATGGGAAAGGCAGCAGGTGCACAGGAACATGTCCTGCTTTGCTTCGTTCTCGAGTTCTCCCTCTGATTATTGCTCCTGATGTTTCCCACAGGGACCATCTGTCCTTTTCATCCACATCTGTAAAAGTGAGACTGTTGGAACAAATATTCCTAAGGACAATACCATTCTGGCAGCATGACCTAGCACAAGGTGGAAATTAAATGGAGGGGAGTTAGGTGCTTTCAATGTCCAAATTCAGCAGCTCAGTTGACTAAGAACACTTTTCTTGGAAAGGGAAGAACAGAGTCATAAGTGCTGACTGTTGTTTTCTACTGGCTAGAGATGATTTTATGTTCAATCTATCCACTTCAGTGCGAGCTGCAAATGTTTGGTGCTTCCTTGAAGCGAGTTTGAAAGGTCAAATCCACCCAAAGCCTCCTTCCCAAGGAGAAGGTGGAGGCCCACCCAAAGCTTCCTTCCCTCCACAGGGCACAAAAAGCCCAGTGCTGGTCCCCATGACACCATTGGATGCCGAGTGAGCAGTGTCCATGTGAACAAATCCCACAAGTGCTCTGTCAGGTCTTTCAGGGCATTGTATTGGCGGAAAATAAATGTTGGTGATGTTTGGAGTTGATCCCCATGTATTTTCTAGAAACACATAAAGCAGGCTGAGAAGGGGCTAGCAAAGACAGTTGTTTTTCTCTTTTTTTTTTTTTTTCTTTCTTTTGTCTTTGTTTCTATTTGGTTTGGTTTGGTTTTTTGTTTGTTTTAAATTTTCCTTCTTTTGTTTGAGGCATGGTTGACTGGTTTCTGGGCTACCACTCGTACTCTCTAACTTATTTTTTTCCCTTCGCTTTTGCACTTCTGTTTTTCTCTCATTCTCATCTACACAGAACATGAACCTTTCAGATTCCTTGAATGGGATTTACAGTCTAGGATGTCCTAGCACACCAGAAACAGGGGAAAATGTCATGAGTTTGGGTAAGCTTTCTCCCATGATAAGTCACACTGCCTGTTGCTCATAGCCTGCTCTTTGTTCAAGCAAGAACATTCAATTAAAAAAAAAAATCCCGTGCTGGCATAAGCATCATCTTTCTTTGGAAATCTGCAAAGTACCAGGTGTACGCACAAGTAAAGAAACCTCATCCCTTTCATAGGACAAGGTTTGTAGGAAGAGGCAATATCTTTCATTAACTCAACAGGTATGGCTGGAAAAAGTAGCAAACTTTAGGCAAGAACCCCTCTTCCAGCCCACAACAGAAGCAGCATCTTTCAAAGTTCAATGCCTGTAGAGAATGTTTATTCGGAGTTCAGTCCTTCTGACATTATTTATTAACAGTGATGTAGAAGTTCGAAGGCTGAAAAATAGCTTAAAGCTACAGAGTGCTTTATAGATATAGCTTTTGTTTCACTACAAGTCTTTGGAACTTTCTACATACCATTTTTTAATTCAGAAGTCAACATTTTCTGCAGATAACTAAGTTTTACATCATTTCTGTAGAAGAATACTGGGAGAAAACATCTGGTTTTCTGTCCTATGAAGCAAACATTCAAGAGTGATCTATGGTGACACATATAGGATTTAGTACAAGATATTAATTTAATAAAGTGAATGCACTGTGGTCTGCCCAGTAAAGGTCCTGGTTTTCGTTTGGAGAAGTGTAGAGTATTTCTTGGGGTGAAGCTTCAATGGCCTCTCCAGAGTCCTCTCCCCAGAAAATTAACACTGTCATGGTATGTGGCAGTTACTTGGGCCACCAGTTGACAGTATGTCTGCTGTTACTCCTCATTACTTTCAGTATTTTGACCACCTGTTCTCTTACCAGTGACAGCTGCTGTCATCACCATGAATGTCACCAAGATATTGCAGCAATATTCAAGTGTTGCTACCTGGTACCAGGAGGGTGGTAAAAAAACCCAACCTCAGCATCCCTGAGACAAATCACCCCACCAAATTAACACAAGGAGCTCTCATATAAAGAAGAAAGGAACAGCTGATGCAACCACATCAAAAATGGATTTTGAAAAGGCACAGCAGTGGGGAGAGAGAAAGGGCTTTTCCCCCCACCTTTGCAAGCCCTACAGGAAAGAGAAGAAGACCTGCCAGCCTCATGTTTGGGGACAGTGAGGTCCCAGCTGGACCCTTGCTTGTCCTGTGGAGTGGGAGATAGAGAGGGGACAGTGGAGACAGGCTGAGGAGCACTGTCCACCTGCCCAGGGCTGTCACAGGCTGCTGATGGGGACAGGTGCTGTGGGCACAAGGCTCTGACAGCCAGGTTGGGATGGCAGCAGAGGGGGTGATGGAAGCAAATATGCTTTCTCCACCAAAACAGAGTCCCTGGCCTGGCCTTAGGGATAATTTTAGTGAAGACGGTGAAACCTAGCCCTCTCCTTCAGCATGACACTGGCAACTCAGCTGCTGCTGTTTCAGGAACGTCAGAGCTGTTTATCAGCACTGGGCAAGCATGGCAAAAACCCTGGCGGGGAGCAAGGTGAGCCCAGCAGGCTTTCCTTTCCTCTCTTTTCCTTTTGCTCACAAGCCCTCTTTGCCTGGCGTCAATGAAGCCCAAGCTGAGCCCAATTAATGGTGACAGCCAGGTGCTGAGTGCATGAGCAACAGCCCCATGTACCAAGTGAGCACACAGGGGTGCAAAGGGTAAGCCCACACGTATAACATGCACACGCCTAATTTTTATCACACATTGTAAGGCGGAGGTTGGGAACCCTCTATGACATTCATGTTCCTGCAGCAACACCTCCAGCCCTCCAAGGGCCCTGCTGGCTGAGGTGATGACGTTGGCCCAGAGCTGTCACAGCTGGGACAAGAGCAGGTGAAAAGCAGAATTATTGTTCCCACTTTGCAGAGTGGGAAAGGAAGGACCCCAAAGCGGGTTCCCATGGATGGAATGATGAGAAGAGTGATTCTTTTGTCCTCCAAAGTGCTCTGCCTCCTCTGAGAGGCAGCAGGCAGCACTCCTCCTGAAAAGCACATATTTCCCTGCAGCTAAACAGACAGGTCACCAGTCATTCACTCATGCCTACAAAATGTGCTCTGCTGGGCTATTTGTCCTTACTTCAAACAAAATATCGTACTGTAATTATGTGCATAATTTCATTCAGTACGCATTTACAGGTTCTATGCTGAAACAGCCATATCAAACTACATGGATCATTACCCTGGAGCATGTTAAACCAGTATCCTCTCAAAATGATGTTTGCAAATTTATCCTAGCAGCTTCATAGCAGCATCTCATCATTTTTATCCTACATATCAGTCACTGTTTTCTGAGACTACTCATTGGATTATAAGATTTTCTCCCTCTCCCGTTACAAAGCAGTAAAGAAGTGCTTAAAGAGCCTTCCAAGCTTGCTTAATTTGTTCCTATACCCAAGTGTAGATGTGAAGATTAAATCTGTATGTGCCTGAGTCCATATCTTACATGCAACCTCCTGGAAAGGTAGCTGAGAGAGACTTCAAGATCTTTACAGTCACAGACCTCTGTCTTTTTGTGAGGGTGTTCTTTTGAAATCTTCATTCTTTGTGGCTAGGGAGCAGGCAACTAGCTGATGGTTTCCTGACATGCCTGTCATGTGGAAACATCCTGCTCTTGCCTCCAGCACGTTTGTGGCCAAGGATGCAGGAGATGCAGGATGGGATGCAGGACATGCAGAATGTGATGCAGGAGATACAACAAGACCTCTCATTAAGTGGGCTTTTGGGGAACTCGCAATTGCATCTGAGCCAACACTGACCTCACCATTGGTCACCTATGTGTAGTTCAGTACGTGGTCACATTTGGTTATGGCTCACACTGGTCTTACACTTGAGATAAGATGGCTGGCAAAATTAAAGAGGTTTGGTCCAGATCAGATCCATCATGTATTTAGGTGCTGAACTCCTACCAAAATAAATTCAAGTGAGGGTTGTAAACACCTTTTGGAAACGGACACCACCAACATTAGGAAGTAAAGGGTGGTGGGAAAAGACATGCAAGGTTGCAAGGAGTAAGTGTGAGCACTAGAGTGAAATGAACTTTAAGGTGGAAAACACACTGATTTCGTTAGTGTCCCAAAATACAAATAGTGTATTGTTTAGAGGTTTCTTGACTGGAACTTACTTTGACTATGGATTATTGTATTTCTTCCTACGTTCTTCATGAAAGTTGGCATGCCCTGGTAGATGGCAGCACTTCTATGGAGTGGAGCATGGTTTGAGGCAGCAAAATCTGGCCCTAATACTAGAGTTAAGCAAACTGTTAAAACAGGAATCGAACCAAATGCCCAATCTCCTCCTCAAACTCAAACTAAACCTGTTTTGAGGTTCAGGAATGTTTGGTTAACTTTAAATAAAACAATGTTGTGTTTCTACACATCCTGCTTTCAGCGAAGCCTCCAAGCAGAAATACAAAAATATGGCAGGCAGATTTATGTTTGCACTATTTCTGGCCCAGCTTAAACCAGGAAGCACTGGAAATCTCACAAACTCAGCTTTGTCTCACAGGATATCCAGTTCCCAGATTCTGTCACCCAACAGAATACAATGTAACTCATGTACATACCGATTTATTATTAATTTTCCACCCAGATAATAGCGATAAACAAATTCCCCAGACTATCAGACATATGAAAGCCCTATTTTCACTTTACCGTGGCAGCATACTATACAGCTACTTTAAAGTCCTTTTGTGCTCATTCATACTGTCATTGGCATAGTCACATAAAGACAAAAATGTGCCTTGTGATACATGGTAACAAACCCCAGTGCATGATAACAAAGATAACAAAGCAGGCAGATGCCATTTTGTGCTTCATATTTGGTTAGTGGCTAATTTAAAACACGTAATTCAAATGTGTGTTTTTCAACATCTCTTTGACAACTCTCTTTATTGAATTTGCAGAGCATAAATATGAAGACAACAGCATTGTTTTAGAGGTACATATTCAGCCATATAAAACTGCCCTGTATGCCATGGCAACATTTTGAAAGCACTCCTGTGTACGAGACTTTTGTAAATTCATATTTAAAGGAACATTTAATGTTATTGCTAGAAATAATATCACTGTCAGCAAAACATAATATAAACACTCTGATTACTCAGCTACGTGCTCCACCACAACAAAATCATCCCAAATGATACAGTACCACAGCTTCATGTTTGCTAGCCAGATTTATTGTATCTTCCAGATTCTAATAAGACACATATTAAGAAAGGCATGTTAATCATTGCCCTAACGAGAACAATATGCAGTTAGCATTTAGGTTGTCACAAAAAATACAGAAGGTGAGTACAGACTAAATGCACTCTAAGTGAAAGGAAACCCAATCCTTCTTTCCACTAGCATGTTTCAGTGAAATAGTCATGTCTGTGAGAATTTTTTTAATGAGCTACCTAAATTTTAGCAGGTATTGTGTATATGCTTTCATCAGGCACAAGGCAAAGTAAAATGGCCTTCCGACCACAACTGTAAAAGCAAAATAATCACTGTACGACTTGCTTACATACAAAAGGCTATGAGCATATAAAGCTCCAAAAGCCTGCCCAGCATCTCTCTTCTAGTAACACTAAACTTCCAAGTGTTGCACTGTTTTCAGCCAGACAGCTTCTGGAGCAAACAACTACCCAACACATGTAAGAGGACAAGAATCTGGCTTTAAACTTATTTGCAAATAATAAACAAAATGTATACCTAGACTTACAGAATAAGCCAATTCATTTCATTTGGTAAAAGCACAAAGCCCATCACCATTCCACATTTCTGAGGGCCTGAAGGTGCATGAAGATTTGGTTTGATCTTTTCCAAGCAAAACATGTGCACTTCCCATGCTTGTTTGGGTTAGTTATTTATCTCCCTTAAGGAAACTTTCACACTTCCCATCAGAAAAAGGACGTGGAGATGATAAGGTTTGAAATGCTGGCTGAACAGCAAATGTGGCAGGCATCAGTGGAGTGGGTACCAAAGAAAGCACTTCTGCTTAGATTGCAGTGCCTTGCAGTCCCACCAGACATAAGACACCTAAAACCTCTAATGCTCCTTCTGATCCCACCTCCCCACACCACTCACACAGCTCTGTCACACCATTCAGATCGCCAGGCACTGTGTAAATGCTGATTTAGCCTTTAATAATTCCGCACTAAGAACAGCTTTTTTTTTTTTTAACTTCTACGTGGAATTGCAAAGGTGTTTTCATACCTCTTGAGTGGGAAAAGACCTTTGAAAATAGTTACAAAATATTAAAACTGTTTAGAGTGCAGTACATCTTAATCTCTTTGCATAGGTTAAAACTAGTATTGCCTTGAAAAGTGGGTGCTAAAGTAAAGTATGATTGAAAAATGTCTCATCACATCCTACTGGAACACTTCAAAGTGTAGTAAATGAAAGAAAACTTTGGCTTGCTTTTATTGGGGATGTCCCTCTCCTTCTTTCCCTTCCTTTCACACCATTTTCTTGAGAAACAGAAAAGGATTTTTTGCATGTCAACTAGTATTACATGAATAGAGCTACTCCAGTTTCTTTTTAGAAGGAAAAAAATCAGCTCAAACATTGGACTACCATCTTCCTGAAGGGCAGAAAGGAAACAAAACAAACCACACAAAGAACAACAAAACTAAGAGAATGAATTTCCATACTTTTGATGTACATTGTTTAAAATGGGGTGTATTTTGGTGAGAGATGAGGTCTTACCAAGGATGTATTTCCCCTTCCCTGAAGTCCACAGAAGTAGCAATGACAAAATCTAGCTTTTCCTTCTTGCCGTTGCCATTATTGCAGCCTGCTTACGCTCTGTCTTCTTGAAAAAATAAATAAGGAAACCTTTACAAAAGGAAAAT
Source organism: Nesoenas mayeri (assembly GCF_963082525.1). Lineage (NCBI taxonomy): Eukaryota > Metazoa > Chordata > Aves > Columbiformes > Columbidae > Nesoenas > Nesoenas mayeri. The sequence continues at coordinate 113,520,013 of NC_137543.1, forward strand.
CAGCCACAGTTCAAATAAATAGTACCTATAAATATTATCTTAGTGGTAACTATATAATACTGCAAGTGCATCACTGAACAGATTAATGTGATGAGAGAGATCTTTTGTGTTACACATTTTCCCCATTTAAATGTTTATGTTCTCTTCCAAGTGAAAACTTAAAATTCCCAAAAGAGCAACAATAAGCTTGAAAAATCAGGTTAGACGTCAGCAGCTGACTATTAATAACCATTCTCTTGGCTAATATTTGTTTGCCCGGGGCAGCCAGTGTCCATAATCAGCATACATCCTTCATCATCCTCAGCTGGGCTGTCTGGCAGGTGCTGGGTGGGGTGAACACCGAGGGGTCAGCAATACCCAGCTGTAGATCAAAAAAGCGAGTGGAAGTTGTCACGCTGTAGTTCTTCGTATAGGTTTCCTGTACTGGGTAACAGTCTTTAACTGTGTAAACACCGACCCAGGATTCCACTGTAACCAAGCAGAAATACGACTGCTTTAGAAGACAAGAATGAATGAATGTGTCACAATGATGTCAGTCAAACAAATTGCCCATTCCTCAGGCAAAGACTATAGGTTGGACCTGCCCTTAGTTCTGTCCATATGCATGGCAACACCCCAAGAAATGCCACAAAAATAGTATAAATTGGACACTGCAATGATCTTAAAGCTGAACATATTGGTGTCAAGCCCATTTCAAATCATAATACCAACATGGCATGAGTATGTCACCTTTCAAGTATACTTCTACAGAGGGACTGTCACTTCTGCTTAGTCCCAAATTAGCTGTGTTCTGCACAAGTCTGATTTCCCTCATATCTCATACCATTTTCACGTCAGCACTTACTTCACCTGCAAAGCAATGAAATGCCCTCTTTTCCCAGAAGGTAAATTTTGGTGCCATCAGCTTGGGTAGCATAGAGACACTTCACCTTATGCTGTATTTTTGACAAGTTGAAAGGTGTGATTACTGAAAGACTGTGGTCCATCTCACAATGTTGGCCCTCAACACAGCCTTTGACACTCTAAAACACAATCCCCCCCAACTACGTGGGACATCTGATTCCTGCCTGTGCCCCGAAAGTTCTGCACTCACCTACTCAAGGAAGCACTTGTCCTCCACTGTGCTGGGGACTCCTCTGCACCAGAACCAACAGCTATAGCATCTTGCTTCCACAGCTCTTGTTCCTTTATAATCTTAACTGTCATTCTTACACTTATGATACTTACCACATCTCTAATCCAAATAAACATGACCTTGCTTCATCTTTTTTTTACTGTCTCAAGCATAGAGGTTTCATCTTGTTTGAAGAGGAACATTCCCAAATACAACTCCTGTACCTCCATCTCCTCTTTTAAATTATTCCTTCTGTTTACTGCCATCGATTCCTATGATCATTATCATGTTCATTTTCCCATTCCTTTCAGACATTTCTACCGGTGCATTCATTATTTCAAGACTATACTCAATGCTGATCTCCATGTATATGATGTAGCAAGTCTGTCTCTTTTTTAAACTTTAGTTTAATTCCACTGTGTGGTTATCTCAGAGGTGTTCTGCTACTCTCTTCCCCCCTTGTCCTCTGCCATCACCTCTACTTTCACCATGAAACATTTCTGGAGTCAATATCATCGAGCTGGTTCCCTTTGAACACTCTTCACTTTTAAAGCCTCACTTATAAATCTCTTTCTTTATCTCATGCATCTCTTCTGTGATCTTTCTTTACCCCTTCCATCATACATCACTTCATCCAGTTGGTTCACGTATTTCAGATCTCTTGACAGTATAAACTCATGAGGTTAAAATACGAAATCACCTAATGTGGTCATAAATCAGTTCCTTTGAGTGATGCCTGTATGAATTTTTCCCAGTCCCAGGGAGTCTTATATTCTCTCACTCAGCAGCTATCAAACATACTTTCTGTCCTTCCTGTATTGTGTGATACGCTGCACCAGAATCATATTATTTGAAATAGATAAGCTGTGACATAAACACACATACAGTATCTAAAAAAAAGGGCGGCAAGCTGAGCAATATCTGAAAATACCTCTCCAGGTCATCCTAATATGCCAAAAACAACCTGACCTCAATGAGTTTGGTTTTGAGCATCCAGAAATGAAGGCCTCTTTTCCTCAACAAGACTTTTATTATAACTTTTGAATTAAAAAACTGAAGTAAAATATAATGCTACCAAGGTAGCCTCTATCTCCACTGAAAGCTTAATAATTTTAACAGAAGTATAATTTCTATAATTCAAGCCAATATTAGCTGAAAGGTGGATGGGTAGATAACTTTAAGACATTAATTTTCTGAATGATCACACAGAAAAGCACTGGTGATACAAAATGCTACAGGATAAAAATCACACATCATTAACTGAACGTATCTGGATATTAAGTTCCATAAAAGTTCCAAAAATAATGGATGTGAAAAACAAAATTCTTGGAGTTAAAGGATAATTTTTCTCTTGTAGAATACCAGAGGATATACCAACCTACTTACAGAGGTCTAATGATCTTATCTTTCTTTTTCTACTTCATTCTTTCTACTTTTATCCGAGAAAAAAAAATTTCTCCTGGCTAAATGCTTAGGTTCATAACCAGTCTATGTATTAGGCGTCTATAACCATAAGTATTGCATTAGCTAAATAATGCCATAAATTTCACAGGGGTTTTAAAATTATTTTTATAGTTGTCCAGGTCATCAGTAAACCATAGATGAAACTGAAGCCAACATGCTAATAAACTGCTATTCATCCAAAACTTAACATACTGTACCTTGGAAAATTGAGCCTATTTTCTTTTATGATGCAGGTGTTCAGCTGCCAAATGCAGAGCTAAGCCTCGAGAGCAGATGTTTCTTACTGGTTCAGTGGATAACAAAACTTGGGTGCATATTAACAATGTCTATTGCTGCAGCACCATGTATTGTATGTTTTCTATGACATTATTCAATACTCATGTGTAGACACACACTGACACCTGCTTTGTTTCTATCATTCACACTCTAGTTTGAGTGTGCGCCTAATTTTATTACCAATTCTTCTCTAAACCAAGTTTGGATACATGCTGCTGGATTCAGATGCAAAATGATGCTGTTCCATGCCAAAATCTGTGTGATATGACCTAAAATACAATCAAGTCCCTTGAACATATTTGATCCTGTTGAGATATGAAACATTTTCTTAATAAAATGCATTGTTAATAAAATTATGTGCTGTGCTTATTTCTTCCAGCAAAATTTATAGAAATACGGAAATCTGGGGTGAAACGTGAATAATTTTATTTTTCCCTGGGTAGCAGAGACAATGATTATTATTAAGATTAAACAAAAGCATGCACATACATTTCCTGGCTGGTTTTCTGTCAGACCATTCCTGTACCATAATTTCATCTCCAGGTCCCCCGATGTAATACTGATCTTCATAAGTTGAATTGGCAGGAATATCATATGGATCCCATGGCTCTGTCAAAGCAATCTTCGAGCAAAGCTTTGTAACTTGCTCAATCTGAAACATCACTGCATCTTTGTAGAGCAATATATACTCAAAGAATCTGAAACATTAAAAAAGGCAGTTAATATATATATATATAGTCTTTTTCTGTAATAAACAAGGAGCATTGCTGATAAGTAAGCTTGCCTTTGACTTCTCAGTATAAGACCTTTTTCACTAGCATTAAACTTTGCCAAACCTTGAGAAAGGCTAACCAGTTGGGCTGAAATTTCCCATGCTGAAAGTTTGTCTCAGCTGACTCCAAAATAAATAAATCAGGCTGAATTGGTTCAGCCATTTCTGAGAACAACAGAACAACTTTTCTGAGAACAACTGAGAGAAAAACATGTTATTATTTCTAGTTTTGATCTGTTTTTTAATAACTGTTTCATTAAAAAGCTCTAGTGCCTCCACGTTTTGGAGGAAGTATTTGAAATTTGGCAGGGCAAAAGTTTTTATTAAAAGATGCCCAGGTTTGGCTAAGTTATAAGCCTTTGAAAAAAAAATCTGCTTGCATAGGCTGCATAGATTCAATTCCCCATGAATGGGGTAGAGACTTTCCCTATGCTGGTTAGATGTGGTATCTGCCGTCCTCACAGATGCTCCTCCACAGCAACCCATGTAGCTTACTGGGACATGCTGGTGAAAGGGGAAGTACATGGTCCCAAGTGCAGAACTGAGAGGTTCTCTCTCCTAATGGAAGTTCCTCTCTGGAAGCCACCAAACTCAAGAGTAGTGGAAGGAGAGAACAGAGAAGCAAAACAGTAAGTCAGAGATAAGGAGAGGCATGGAGATCAATGAGCATGAGAGGCCAGAAGTCAACAAAATGGATAATTAACAAGAATTCATAGAATCACAGGATATCAGGGATTGGAAAGGACCTCAAAAGATCACCTAGTGCAATCCCCCTCCCGGAGTAGGAACACTTAGATAAGGCTACACAGGAAGGTGTCCAGGCAGGTTTTGAATGTCTCCAGAGAAGGAGACTCCACAACCCCCCTGGGCAGCCTGTTCCAGTGTTCTGATATCCTCACTGAGAAGAAGTTTTTTCTCAAATTTAAGTGGAACCTCTTGTGTTCCAGTTTGAACCCATTTCCTCTTGTCCTATATCATTGGTTGTCACCAAGAAGAGCCTGGCTCCATCCTCATGACACTCAATATACTTGTAAACATTAATAAGGTCACCCCTCAGTCTCCTCTTCTCCAGGCTAAAGAGACCCAGCTCCCTCAGCCTTTCCTCATAAGGGAGGTGCTCCACTCCCTTAATCATCTTTGTTGCCCTGCCCTGGACTCTCTCCAGCAGTTCCCTGTCCTTCTGGAACTGAGGGGCCCAGAACTGGACACAATATGGCAGGTGTGGTCTCACCAGAGCAGAGTAGAGGGGAAGGAGAACCTCTCTCGACCTACTAACCACCCCCCTTCTAATACACCCCAGGATGCCATTGGCCTTCCTGGCCACAACGGCACAGTGCTGGCTTATGGTCATCCTGCTGTCCACCAGGACCCCCAGGTCCCTTTACCCTACACTGCTCTCTAACAGGTCGTTCCCCAACTTATACTGGAAGCTGGGGTTGTTCCTACCCAGATGCAATACTCTACATTTTCCCTTGTTATATTTAATTAAATTTTTCCCTGCCCAACTCTCCAGCCTGTCCAGGTCTCGCTGGATGGCAGCACAGCCTTCTGGCGTGTCAGCCACTCCTCTCAGCTTGGTGTCATCAGCAAACTTGCTGATAGTGCACTCTATTCCCTCATCCAAATTGTTGATGCATATATTGAATAATACTGGCCCCAGTACTGACCCCTGAGGCACCCCACCAGATACAGGTCTCCAACTAGACTCCGCCCCATTGACCACGACTCTCTGGATTCTTCCCTTCAGCCAGTTCGCAGTCCACCTCACTACCCGATCATCCAGACCACAATTCCTCAGTTTAGCAAAACCAATCTTCTATAAAGTGACCAAGCCCCACTCTGAAGAGAGATGATAAACATGGATATTTCCATCTAGCTACTAGTTACAGTAGTTGGGTCTACCACAAACACTGTGACTTTGCTTCCATACCTATAAACAAGAGATGGTATGATCCTTACCTTATAACTGGGGACAGAAACAAGAGAGAAATCAAAATCAGAATTAGCAGAAGTATCAGCTGATTTTCAATACACAACCAAAAACACCACACGCCTAACTTCTCCAGGGTACTTAGAATTACCAGTCAGATGATGAGTTGTTCAAAGCACAACTCAAAGCATCTTCATGCATGCTCTGCTCCTTTTGCAAAGGAGAGACAGAAGTCACTCTCTAAGTGCCCCTAAACTATGCACTCATTATTAGAGGCTTCCTGTGAATATCTTGTCTCAAGTGTTTAGCTACAGTCTACTGTTATGCAGTGACTCTAGTGAAAATGAAGGGGTGGTATTAATTCCCTTGAACAGCTTCATCTTGCCTATCTGTAATAGTGTCTCTTTCCATCTGTAATTCCTTGCTTCATTCATGATGCTGCCTCCATTTCCTGAAGAAAAAGAAAAAGGCTTGGGTGTCCTTTGGCCAGTGGCATCTTCCACTTTACAACCCTGATGCTATCCCCTAACAGTATTCATCCTGTGCCCTCAGCAAGACAGGGAGCTGGTGGAAAACAGCGCATAATCCACGTGATTGAAAAGATGAAGCACAAAAGCAACAGGGGACCTTCTCTGTGGTATTTCCCAACTCCGGCATGTTTCTCTTCACAGTCTTCACATTCTTTTGGGGAGGATGTAAAGTTTACATAAAATAGGGCTGACAGCAAAACAATTTACAGTTTTAATTGTTGCACTATACAATTGCATCAGACAGGAATCACTTCACCCACCACTGACACAGAGGCATTCAAAGGTTGCACGATGAGTAGTGCCTAAGCACAGTTAAAAGCATCCGAGCAATTTTCCCATTGCTTCTTGAGAGGATTGTTTATCTGGCATGTGTGGAAACACAGACAGACTAAATAGCATTATCCAAACTGAAGAGTGACAAAGAGTGTAACAGTGGACAAGAAGGCAGGTTGGGGCGTACCTCTCACACACAACCTTGCACAACACAGAGGTGGCTTGTCCTGCTTTCCGTGAGGGAGTCAGTCACCAGGAACTTCCCACACATCGACAAGACTCACACAGAGAGGCTGATAAGCTGCAAGACTTAGCTTTCCAGTGGTAAATAATTCTCCTGCCCATACCTTAAAATATTCCTGCTTCTGTGATAACTTGTACCAACCTAAACTCACCTGCCATAAAAGTCAATGTCTCCACAGTTGTTATACGCCACTGAAGAATTCAGTTTATATAAACTGGTTCCTTACATAAACCCAAGCCTGAGACCATGTAAAGACATACATAATTTTCATATCATGTTCAGTCCAGAGAACATACTCATAAGAACACTAAAATACATTTATTTACATGCTTGCAATCAGGCTTTAGTGACTCAACTACTGTTCAGCTGGCTGCCCAGCATCTACCATAAAAATGGCGTGAGGAATACCATATAGATGAGTCTATCAATGTGTTTGAAATATTTGAGTGAGAAAACAGCCATTTTGTGAAAGAACAAAAAAGGAATATATTAGCAAAGCATTACAAACTACTGGGATAAAATCTAAGCAATTACATAGCTTTTAATTTTCAATCCTTACTTAAAACTTGTTTCATGCAGAAATTTCATTTGCATTTTTAATAATAACTTTTTCACATTTTCTTTTTCCTTATGCTTTCCATTACAAATTATTTAATGGGATAAATATCTTTTGTTCTAAATTTTGTAACCTGTGAATTAATGTCATTGGATGAGGGACATGTGCCATGTACTCAAGTGAAACAGTGGCTCAAACTTAAACCTGATAAATGCATGTATTTGACTTCCAGCATATGGATAGCCACTGTGACTTCAACAGATGGCCTGAATACTTGCAGAAGGAGGGCCACAACCCAAAAAAGCTTACTTCCTTGACTTTGCCATCTTCCATGCAGACAGCAAAATATGTTTTGAAACAATAATGAAAAGAAGAATTAGAAAAATCCAAACAAACCCAATTCACCACCAAGCATCTCTCTAGCACTCATTCTGCAGAGCAAGAGGCTCCACCACCTACTTTTTTGGTTCTGGGAGAAGCAGAGCAAACATATGTGGAACAGACACCAGTCATATGCCTTGATGAGCTGCTGCAATGAACTCGGCAGCTTTTACACTGCCATTATTCAACCCGGGTGTACCTCACATCCAAGTTTCAAAGAGAAGTTTTAAAGAGAATTGCTCCTGTGCGCACCCTGGAAATAACAAGCACAAAACCCTAAGACTACACAGGATCTGAGTTTAACTGCATATGAAAGGTGAATGGTTAAGTTGTTTTATAAAGAGAACTATTTACCAGCCAAAATTAGTAACAAAATGTGCACGAATATAAAAATTACAATCTGGTATATTTTAAAGCTGCTTTTTTTTTTTCTGGTCAAGTCTTAAGTGTACTGCCTCTATTTGTTTTAGGTGCCTGAGATTTCATTGGCTGCTTGAGGGGAAGCACAGAGCCCTGAAAATAGGCCTTGGCAAAGAAACAGAAGAGGAAATTATTTTTAATTTCCTTGTTTTTTCAGAAAAAGTAACATATTTGCAGCCTGTGCCCACCTCTCATAATATTTTTAAAATAATTTCACTCCTTAAACTGTAACTTCAAGAAAGCCCCAACCTGTTCACTGAGCACCTTCAAACACATTTGGAGAAGTTCCTTGGACAAGTTACCCTATTTGCCTGACTGAGATTATTTCCCTTCCTTTCCTATCCTATTCCATCCTACCCTGTGCTATGCCTCACACGCTTTGTACACTACACCCTTGATGGGACTCTCTCATGGCCCTTAATACTCCCTTTGTCTGTGCCTGAAAATGGAGACATTCCAGCATATAAAGACATGCACATGTTTTTCTTCCTATGCTTTAAAGAATTTCTTAACACTGGACCATATCCTGGGCAAATAATTCTATTGACTTTGCTGGAATTAATCATGTCAGATAGGTGGGATACACGCTGAGTTCAGTACTCTCTTCTCCTGACCTAAGGGAAGTATTTTTACTGAATAAGAGACCAATTGAATTCAATGCAAGGGCAGAATACCATGCCCACACAATCATGAGGCAAAGCACTTGCATTGAGGACATACTGTGAGGAGTGGGTGTGTATTCAAATGCCATCCTACCTCTGAGATTCCTCCTGAAATTTGGGGGCATAGTTAGAGATGCCTACCAGGAGACAGGCCAGACAACTTTTAGAGACACACTCTCAGACCCTCATAAATTACTGAAACCAGTAAACTTATCTAATGACTTGTCTTTTGAATGGGTTATTGTTCTGCATGTTATTAATGCAATTAAAAACAATTAATTATTTTTAAATATTTGTCAGAAAAATAAAAAAGTCATTAGACTTGAGACCATGCTACCAGCTCTGCTTCAGGCACTCAGTCTGCACTGATTCCTGCTGAAAAGTGACTTACACTGAGGTCCTTCCCAGCTGTCAGTGCTAAAGTGTGCTAGCCTGCCCATCACCTAACACATCTGTGTGACTCCCAAGGTTTAATTCTGCACTTCCAAAGGTTTCCTTGTGAGTGGCAAACCTAGAAGGAAGGAGACGCTGTCCAGTTGCCTTCATAGTGACTCAGAGGAGCAGGGGTGCTGCCAGTAGCAAGCTAAGATCCAAGTGATGTATCAAAGCACATTAGACAAGGTCATTTTGCTAGAGTGAAGCAAAATAATGGTGGGAGGCTGAGACCAGGTAAAAGAAATTCCTTATGTGAGAAATCTGGCTCTGCATCATTTCGTTCTGAGGCTTTGGACAAGTAACTTAAAATACTGGAGTCTTAAAATGCTATTCTCTTTATTTATTTTTTGATTGCTGTAGCATTAAAGACACTTTAACCAGAGATCAAGAACCAGTAGTGCTGGTCATTGTATTAACAAAGAACAAAACCACAGTTCCTGCCCCAAACAACAACTGAACAATGGTTTTTGTAAAACTGACTTTCCTTTCCTGAAAAGACATAAGGGATTTCAGGTATCCAGGACTTCAACCTGTTGATTCAGCTTTCCCAGGTGCAGCTATTATATCTTTAAAACTTGCACTCATGTTTACCAGGACTTATATTACTTAGTAATTATTATAAAGAAATTGAGAAATGAAAGCAAACTTTTATGTATAATTTGTATCAGAGATACTGTGTGGCTCAGCAGGGAATAGTATTTAAGGTATAAAGTTGAGGTTGCTGCAATTGTTCCAAAGTTAACTTTGCTTTCTCTTTTGAGACTAATGAAAGCTTGAAGCACCTGTCTGCCTTTGTGGCATTATATAACTTTTTACTGGCTCTGTTTCTAAAAAGGCATTTTTAAACACTGTGAAAGAAGTTAGAAACACTTCCAACTAGAACTTTCACAAAAAATATTCCAAATGAATTCTCTGTTCTTTTGTGCACTGAACAGGAACATCCAAATATGTAATTCTTCAGTTAACTTGTACTCTCTTGATAACATATCCCACAAAATTTTCATAACAATAACACTATTTTTCACACATTTTTTATTGAAGTAAGATGTACTGTGAGAATGGGAACCTTTACTAGATGGATGACTACAAAATCTCATCTTCTCAGCTCCTTATATTAAGAACATTTTCAAGGGAGCAAAGCTGCCGAGCAGACATGCAGACAGTTGATAAACACCCATCAGGTCAAGAACATTCATCTGCTTTTGGAAAGCTCTGGTGAGCTCATTTCAAAACTCAGAAGCATTCGTTTTTCAGTATATTTCTGGGAACTCCTCTCCTCTTTCCCATGAAGTTTTCGGTAATTTCAGACTTGTGTTTTTCTTCTGGTGTATCAGACCTCAACAACAACAGTAATTTACCATATTTGATCTCACATGTTTGGCAGTAGTGCTGGATGATGGTATATTGTACAAATACAGTATTGTGCAAATACACATGACAGCAAATGTAATCTGATCTGTGTAAAAGCAGTATTTTTCAGTCTGACTTAAATCACTCACAGATTGTAAAGGCCTTACATTATTTTCAAGGCGACCAAGCCCTCTGTATCAGGTATCTAATTAGTAAGGTACATGAGGAACCTTGTAAGCACTACTAGTTTCCAAAGCAAAGTGAATTAGGCAGTTTGAATACTGTTAATTATGAAGTTCATGTAGAAAGAAAACCTTAAATATAGGAATCATAAGATGGAAAGTCAAAGCAACATCAACTAAAGGATGTCATATTTTTGTGACTTTATTTACAAAACTCAATAAAAAACGATGCAATGTCTTATTCCTTTATTTGTTTTGTCATAAATTAGAGGAGTTACTTTGGCAAATGCTGGGGCAAATTAAGTTCTTCAGCAAGAACACTGTCCCCCTGCTGTCCCTTTTTGGCTATGTGACACTCCATAATAAACAGCCTGGTCCACCAAGTTGTAGCCCTGAGGACAATGCATTCCAATTGAAGTTGAAATTCAAGAAAACAATAAAGTATTGTGTTTAAGGGAGTCCTGTTTTGCAAGGGGCCAAAAGATGCATTATCCTTAATAGAGAGCATCTGTTTGTTTCCCCAAGTAATAGTATATTGTGAATTAGAGCCCTCAGTGGACAAAAAGGAAAGGACTGGAAGATATAGCCAGAATGCCATAATGTTTTCCAATGAATCCATGCACTTACCTCCTAGGGACTACGGTATATACTAGTGGAGCCACATTATATCAAAATAGACTTGAGGTCAGAGATTATTTTCCTGTTCTGGATTTGCAAAAAAGCCTAGTACAGTGGGGTCTTGTTGCCCTGAGTAGGTTAATAATAATAAAGGTAACTGGAAAATCACAGCAGGGCTTAGCGGAGACCAAAAAGAATGACGAAGGCCAGGATTTGCTTTTCAATATATACTAAAGACCTAAGGAAAGACAGAACAATATGGAGGAAAATGACAGCAGTACATTATCATTTATTTATTACATTTCTCATCCTCTTTGTGTCACATAGAGAAGGAAAGTAAATAACACAATTGAAAGAGTGGATGCTCAAAATTAAGACGTGGAAATGCTCTTCTGAGCACAGAGTTATACTAGGGCACTCTACGAACTTCGAAAAATGTAAGAAAAAGGAAGCAAAAATTTAACATGTAGAGATAGCTAGGAAAATCATGGTTGCAATGATTGAGAGTATCTCCAGAAGGAAAACAACAAAAACAAAATCCAATGAATCAATGAACCAACCAAAAAAAAACCAAAATAAACCAGCAGAAAAACCACAAACAAAAAAAAACCAAAACAGAACAAAACAAAATAAAAGACATACCCGTGTTCCCATTTTAAATTTTACTTGTAATTGTCAGATTTCTCTGGAGTTTTCAGACATTTCACTGAATCAGGCTCAGAGACAGGATATTAAATTGGACCTTGGCTCCGTTCCAATATCATAATACCTATTTTACACCTCAGAAAGGCACAGCAGAATGAGATTCCCTAGTAACAGATAACTAAAGTTAAACAATCTCCTTTTTCCAGACACTTCAGAATAAAATAATAATAAAAAATAAACACCAATTTTCCATCTAGCATTGGGCACTGCAATTTCTTACACATCTTAATGTGTATGTATAAACAGAGATGGATCTTCAGGTGCCATGAAATTGAGATCTATATTGCTCTTGATTGAGACTGCAAATCTACTTGGCCAGTTAGTTGCTTTCCAGTATGCATTTGGGTATAAAAAGCAATCATGAAGAAGTCTGTGGAACAGATTGCCCTTTGGAACAGATGGGGAGTAGATCTCTGTTCTGACAGAGTAAATTATTCTTTCACAGTGGAATATTCCCTGGAAAAATTTGTGAGGATATGCACTTGTATCAGATTACTGCCCCAAGATGTAATGATTTCCACCTTCCATCTGCAATGATTTCCTTAAGAGGGATGATTCAGGTCTTTCAGATATCTGTCCAATGTAAAAAACCACGAGGTCTGTTTTTAAGGGAGTTTAGAAGTCAGGCCAGCTAGGATGATCAGACAACACAGTTTGAAAGCTAAGTACACTTATCCAAAGATCTGAGTATAGCTTATTTTTAAATAAACGTTGTGAAAGATGGAGATTCACTTCACTGGAAATAAATACAACCTGAAGTCCTGGCACTGTACTTCATTCTCCCTCCCCACCTCCAATGCAAAAATAACTTCTTCATTTCATCCAGAGGGCTTTGTGTAGGTCTTTTTCTTCTTCCTTCAGCAGCTATCAGTCCAAAGTAATATTGCTTACTGATTGCATAAGATAGTGACTGGATTCAAATACAAAGAGTTGGTGTGTAAAAGGTCCAGGTGGACCTGACTGAAAGCATACAAAATAAAATAATTACGTGAAAGAACAGAATATCTGTGTGAGTGATAATGTACCATTATGGACAAACGTTAATTTTTCCATGGTTATAAAGCAAATGGCATTTTGAACACATTGATATGTGGTACAGTATACAGGAATGATTTAGAAAGGCAGCTTTACAGTTCTGGGTCAATTAGGGAGATCATTTATTCTGTTCTGCATAGCCCTGGTGAGGTCAGAGTGGTAATGCTGTTCCTGGTTTTGGATGCCACCCTTAAGGGATCAAATAAACAGAGTAGATACAGTCCAGAGAACAGCAAGAATACTGTGATGTTTAAGAAGAAGGATCTATGAAGAAACTGGGCATGTTTATTCTACAAGAGGAAGACTGAGGTAGGAAGCATCACTTACTCCAAGCCCAAGACCAATGCATCCCTATGAGGAAGAAATCAAGTAAAGGGAGTAAGAGGCCAGCATGGATAAGTAAGGAACTCCAGTCAAAACTCAGGTAGAAGAAGGATGTTTGTGTAACATGGAAAAAGGGACAGACCACCTGCGAGGAATATAAGGAGGCTGTTAGAGTATGCAGGGATGAGGTGATGAAGGCCAAGCTCCCCTTGGAACCAAATCTGGCCAGAGATGTCAAAGAGAGGAAGAAGGGCTTCTTCAAGTATATCAGTAGCAAAAGGAAGGTTAGGGAAAATGCAGATCCACTGCTGAATGAGGAGGGTGCCCTGGTGAGGGATGATACAGAGAAAGCAGAGTTACTGAATGCCTTCTTTGCTTCCATCTTTACTGCTAAAACTGGCCCTCAGGTATCCCAGACCCTAAAGATAGAAGAAAAAGTCTGGCAAAAGGAATACTTTCCCTTGGTTGAGGAAGATCAGGTTAGAGATTCCTTACTCAAACTGGACACCCACAAATCCATGGGCCCCAATGGGATGCACTCACGAGTGCTGAGAGAGTTGGCAGATGTTATTGCTAAGCCACTCTCCATCATCTTGGAAAGGTCTTGGAGAACACGAGAGGTGCCTGAGGACTGCAGGAAAGCCAATATCAATCCAGTCTTCACAAAGGGCAAGAAGGACCACCCAGGAAACTACAGGCCAGTCAGCCTCACCTCCATCCCTGGAAAGGTGATGGAACAGCTCATTCTGGACGTCATCTCCAAGCATGTGGAGGAAAAGAAGGCTATCAGCATGGGTTCACCAAAGGAAATCATGTTTGACCGTCCTGATGGCCTTCTATCATGATATAACCGGCTGGGTAGATGAGGGAGGAGCAGTGGGTGTTGTCTACCTTGACTTCAAGGCTTTTGCACATTCTCACAACCTCCTCATAGGCAAGCTCAGGAAAGGCAAGCTGGATGAATGCATAGTGAGATGGATCATGAACTGGTTGGATGACAGAGCTCAGAGGGTTGTGATCAGTGGTGCAGAATCTGTTTGGAGGCCTGTAGTTAGTGGGGTTCCTAGGGGTCAGTATTAGGTCCAGTCCTGTTCAACCTGTTCATCAATGACCTGTATGAAGCGACTGAGTGCACCCTCAGCAAGTTTGCTGATCACACCAAACTGGGAGGAAGGGCCAACACACCAGAAGACTGTGCTGCCATTCAGTGAGACCTGGACAGGCTGGAGGACTGGGCAGAGGAGAACCTAGTCAAGTTTAACAAGGGCAAGTCTAGGGTCCTGCACCTGGGGAGGAATCAATACAGGTTAGGGGCAGACCTGCTGGAAAACAGCACTACAGAGAAGGACTTCAGAGTTCTGGTTGACAACAGGTTGACCATTAGTCAACACTGTGCCCTTGTGGCCAAAAAGTCCAATGGTATCCTGGGTGCACAAGAAGGTGGGTGTCCAGCAGGTTGAGGGAGGTTGTCCTCTCCCTCTACTCTACCCTGGTGAGGCTGCATCTGGAGTAGTGTGTCCAGTTCTGGGCTCCCCAGTTTAACAAGCATCAGGAATTACTGGAGAGAGTCCAGCAGCGGGCTAAGAAGATGATAAGGGTCTGGAGCCTCTTTCTTATGAGGAGAGACTGAGAGCCGGGTCTGTTCAGCCTGGAGAAGAGAAGGCTGAGAGGGGATCTTATTTATGCTTATAAAATTCTCAAGGATGGATGTCAAGAGGAAAGGACCACACTTCTTTCAGTGGTGCCCAATGATAAGATGAGGGGCAACAGGCACAGACTGAAGCACAGGAGGTTCCATCTGAATATGAGGAGAAACTTCTTTACTTTGAGGGTACCAGAGCACTGGAACAGGCTGCCCAGAGAGGTTGTGGAGTCTCCTCTGGAGACATTCAAGACCCGCCTGGACACATTCCTGTGCAATCTACTGCAGGTGTACCTGCTTTAGCAGGTGGGTTGGACTAGATGATCTCCAGAGGTCCCTTCCAACCCCAACCATTCTGTGATTCTGTAATAAACCATCCAGTATATAAAAAGCTAAGAAATAATAACAATTGTTCTCTATGTTAGCTGAAGGTAGCATTGGAAGAAAACAGCATCACTTTCAGCAAGGAGAGTTTAAGTGATATCCTCTGAAAATGACTGTGTGTCTAAGTGCTACAGGTTTCCATGGAATCTTGTTAAGCTTCAGTTTTTACAAGAACGGCTAAGAAAACGGAGGGTCAGAGACATCCCAAATACAGCTTTGCTTTTCTGGGATGGAGGAACGAGTTATACGGCAGCTCAGAGACCTTCCCAGTCTTACACACAGGTGATTAGAGAATATTGATGGCTGCTCATTTCTTCTGCTAACCGAAAGCTTAACCAACTAGTCCTGACATTATCAGTTCTATAACTTGGATCCTTGACACCTCTACCTGCCTGAAGGCGCTGAACAAGCTTTGGGGATCACTTTCTGAGACCCCCCAAAAGTAATGGTGGCAACTGTGCATCCTCTCCAAGGAGCGTCAGCATAAGGCTGAACCTCCATCTTATTTCACTCAGGGAGCCTTGGGATTTGAGGGACAGTGCCATCTCCTGCACACTGATCATCCTCAGCTCTGCTCACTTTTACAGCTTACCCTAATTACACCATTTCATTGTGTCCAGTGCCTGAACATGTTAAAAGACAAATACCATGTAAAATCAGGACTGGGGAGATAGAATTCAAATGACACAGGCTCGGCATTTAAATGGAATAATTAAAAGGTTAAACCATCTGTTAAAACTGTTCTTCACAAAACTGGTGGGTGTGTGTGTGTGTGTATGATCTATTGAGTTATTGTGATTTTCATTATTACAACTGACAGGAACCTTCAACTTCTTTGGCTTTTGTGGTGTACTTTCAGTAGTCACCACACACAGATACTGCTTGTAGGACCCCTTCATAAGCAATATCCAGGATGCATCACAAGAAACTGTCAGACCTCAGTGTGTTTGTAACACTCAGCTAGAATGCAAATACATAAGTAATTAAAAGATTAACATGAATTTCAAACCCTTTCTTTTCAAACTACTGAGTACTTACTTCGGGTACAAATTGGTGTTATTTGATACAGAACCATTTCACAGATTATCTGTCGGTCCATCACTGAAATAACAGTTGCTGAAGACATAGCAATCAGCTAAAGTAAACATGGCTAAGAATACATTTCTATTTTTAATAACATTTATAGCCATTTTAATTGTATTAAAAACCTGACACATTTATTTTTAATTCAAGGACAGTTCTAACAAGCAGTAGCAAGGAGGGCAAGACCTGTAAATAATATTGATATAAATATACTGCACTGGCACAGCTGAAAGTTTTCCATTACTCAGGAAAAGGTCACTAGACATATTGAACATGTTTAGACTACCCATGCTGCTTAAAACATGACCGAAATAGCTTTACCATTTAGCATCTGACACAAATACAAAATGAAGTCTTTGGCAAACAGGTATGCCTACCTAATTTGGGGGTGTTTTCCTGACAAAGAGCCCAGTGTCACACATACACTGCCAGGGAGCCACAGTTTTCTTCGAGCTTTTCTTAATTAATCTGAGCTCAGAACTTTTGTACATGCCAAAATTATTTTTCTTCACCATTCCTATAACCATAACAAAGATGAAAATAATTTGGTTTTAAAGTACAAATTACTTTATAATTACTTAAAATGTATACAGTGTCTCATATTTGCATATTGACATTTTCTATTGTTTCTAATTGTGTTATTTTCTACATTTAATGGGCAAGATTTTCAAAACTGACCTGTGGTTTTGAACAGCTTCCTATTTTTGATGTTCAACGTGAATACACTTGAAAAGCACAAATTTTCAGAGGGCCAGTATCCAATCTTTTCTAAAATTCAGTGTGCGAGTTTAACATTGCAAACTTGAGGTGCCCAACATTACTAGACGTTTTTTCTACTCAAAGACTGCACAAGAAACTCCTGAATTCTCTCCCCAGATAAGTGTATCAGTAGAAATCACTTTTCTGCCCATCAGATTTTTCCTCCCATTTCTCATGTGTCCCTTGGCTGTCAAGAGACAATTGTTCTTCCCGCAGCGTAACAGCAGATCCTCATGTAACTGCTGCTGTTTACAATTTCCACCTACCAGCTGTGTAATTAGAGATAAATCTGGCTGTATAACTCCTTCTCCAAAATTATACATTAACCCGACCCAAAGCCCTGTGAAAGCAGCCTGAGGAGTTGCACTGATTTTTACAGATGTTGGATCAGGCGTTTATTGGCTGTTCCATTTAGAAGAAAAAAGAAGCTGAAAAATGTTTAAAACCAAACACAACCATCAACTTATCTCAAATGGGCAATTTGAGGAGATGCTAGAAGGCAAATATAACATGTTTTATGCACTCTCAACTGCCCAAAATGTATTTCAACAAGTTAAAGACGACTTATAATATTTTGACTTTTGTGATATTTCTTGTTCTTTTTCTTATAGTATTCTGGGTTTTGTTTTTAGGCACAGTAATTATTAATAATATTTTTCTATCCTTAACTACAAACACATAAAGTATTTGAAGCATCTTTTTTTCACAAAAAACCCTCTTTGGGGCCTTTTTCTGTGTAGTAATTTGCTATAGTTAACTTCACAAAAATCCTACAACTCTGAGAGTATGGAAACTCAGAAAAATGAATTCACTTATGGGAAACCTTTGCAGCATTTTGATGTATCCATTTGTTTTCTAATGTGCTGTATCTCTTGGGGTACTTGCTCTTCCAGGTTCTCCACATTGTGTTAACTCTGTAGTTGGACTCATTCAGGGAACAGGAAAATGATTTCTGAGGGAGAGAGCTGGTAAGGAGCAAAAATCATAGAGGAAACTCACTCTGGCCAAGATGGTGATTTGGTTCCTACTCACCTCTTCTTACAAAAAGCATCTGGGTAGAGGTTTGCACAAATCCTAAGAGGAGACCAAGCACCCATGTTGTCACCACCTGCCCCAGCTCTCTACACAGCAAGTGTATTTCAAGGGCATTGTAGCTGGAGGCTGCTATGGTCAGCTCTCACAAAGCTTCATTTCTACATACGCTACCTCAAGTATAAACTTTTTGGGCTAATAGTTTCATCAGATTTTTGGTTTTATATTTGATTATTGTACATACACTATGTAAGTTCCTAGCAAACATCATACTCATGGTGTAATGATGAGATGTTCTCCCTCTTTTCACAATATTTTAAGTGACATTTTAAAAAATACAAAACTGATCTCTGCTTTTTTTACATCCTGAAACTGCATTCAAATATTTGAGGGAGGTGAGTTATGAAGACCAGAATGATTACAAATGGAGCTGAAATTGCAAGCAGCAGGTAATTCATTAGGCCAACAGGGAAGACAATACTGGATGTTTAAAGAACACTTCCATGGTTAAAAAAAAAAAATCATCCAAAGGACATTTTACACATTGAACAATGTTTATAGTTACTATTGCTACAGTATTTAAGCATCTCATTTACAATACATATCCTGTAGAGACATGATACAAACTTTGTAAGTGAGTTTTTCCATTCTTTCAGAGGAAGGAAATCCAGAGAACCAAATTGTGTTTCAGACATGTGCTAGACTTCCAAAACACAGTAAGAGAGGAGAACCCACTTGACCCGCCATGGATCCCTTTACTGGGCCCCAACTAAGCAGTTGTGGTACCTACATCTGGTGGTGCCTCAAACATCAGCTCGTACCTCCATGTCAGACTGTACATCACTTTGACCTGCCTTGATTATAAGAGCACAACTGATATGACAGACTGGGTAGCCTGAATGTATCTAAATTATACTCAGTTCTGCCTCCATCTCCGATGGCCAACTGTTTCGTACTTCAGAAGACTAGATTAATTACATTAAGGATTTAGGAAATTAAAATAACCTGCCTAAGAGGCACGTATGTTGTGAAATCGCTGACTCCTAAAGTCAATGTAACTAACAAAAAATTATGATAAATATGTCGCTAATCAAAGAGTACATATAAATGTACTGAGAATCAATATCCACATGCTTACATTTTGTTTTGGAGACAAGCAAACCAGAAGATAAATTAAAAAACCAGCAAGTCTTTCATCAGTCTGACTTTGCAAATCCATGTGTGGTTTTGTGCACAGGTATTCAGAGTGATACAGGGAGGCATCCAAGTCCCCAGATGCCACCACAGATAAGAAAAAAGAGATTTATTTCTTGGGCAAAAGATGTAAGAAAACAAATCTGGATCTAATTAAGCAGTGATACATTAATTTGGGAACAATTGTAGTAAGAATTCCTCATCCCGTATGGAATTATGCTTTCCAAATAATAAACATCCTCTGAGAATTACCATAACTGCATAGCATGAGTAAACTTTCCAGTGCTGGCTGCCTAAAAATATGGCAGAATCATAAGTTTCCTGGCACAAGGAGTATCTGAACATGATAAAATCACAGTTGCAAATGGTATTAGGAGATACTGAAAGAGTGAAAAATTAGATCTTTCTTTGCTGTGTTCACTGCATTGACTCTGTGCTCCACATTTGTGTTTAAAAGCCTTTAGCACTGCCCTGTACAAAACTGCCCTTGGAAAACTCTGCAGAAAATCTGGCCGTTCCCCCTCAGAGACATTAATTTCTGAAACAACAGGTATCCATAAAAACAGCAGGTTTCAATCCAGACAGACTTCTTAAGGGGAAATTCTTAGGTGTTTAGGGGCTGAACAAGTCTCACACCAGCTTCCTTGTGTAGGGTTTCACCAAAATAACTGTCAAATGCCAAGAACACCACATTTTAAGGAACCCTCTTATCTACTGAGCCATCTGATTTTCAGATGAAGCAGCAACCTCACCATGAATTCCCACAGAGAACCGACAGGAGGACAGCAGGCAAGGCTTGCTAAGTGCGAAGGTACCAAAACTAACAGAGAAACAGATGGACAACATCAGAGACTGAAACCTCACTGCAAACTCTTATAAGCTGTTGTCTTCATTGCTACCTTACAATATTTTCCTCTCTTCAACTGGTCCCAAGCTCAGAGTAAGAACAGAGCAGAAAAAAGACAGAGACTTTTGCTCTTTATCCTTGTGGTAAGTGGTACCATTCTGTGGAAGTATTTTGGGGGGCTTTTTTTTTCTCATCCCATTAAAGCCATAAGAAAAATTAAGTCAGTTCTTAAAAAAAAAAAAAAAAAAGAGAGAGAGAGAAAACAGTTTGTTCCCAAGAGACAACCAGGGATATTAGTTACAGATGTCATAAAACTTTTCCTGCATTGCTGCTAACTCCAATAAAGCAGTTGGCAATGTGTTTTGAACACACACTTGAAAATATGAAATAATATTTACCAATAGATATTAAGGAACAGATTCTGAAGAGCACGTTACTGCACAAGAAGTCAATCAACAAGGATCAGTGAAGCCATTTTTGGAAGGAATTACTTGTGACTATTCAACTGACCGAAAGGTAAATATGCAGGGCGTTATTACAATGTTATTTTTTAAATGGAGTAAAGAAGCAAGGTTCATCGTAAGTAACATTAATATGGGATGTTGCAATACTTGTGGTAATTTTGGTCTTCTACATTGTTTTGCTATCAGTCACAATATCACATTTCATTATGAACTGTCCTCAGGATAAATAATACATTTTGAAAATAAGACATCCAGTAAGTATGCAATATTACCTTCCATTTGAAAAAGGCAAATGAGTTAAATGAACTTAAGGATAAGCCCCTGCTTGGATATTTCATTGTAAAAGACAATTTCAACTGCAACAAAGAGATTGCTTTTGTTTACAATTTAGGGAAGAGCTAGAGCAAAACAGTTTAAGCCTTCTAAGATCCAAAAGAAGAGAGCAATCAAGATTTTTACTACTTTTCCAGAATTCTAGAAACCTTATGTGCCTGTAGATTTCAGACAGCTCTCTGGGGGCATTTGGGTTGAATTAGACACTCATGCAGTTCTACACATACTTACATTTATTTCTATTAAGTTTTGATTTTTTTTTTAATGCAGACAGAGCTCCAGATTTAGAATAATTTGGTATCTATCAATGATACCTGATAACTCAAATCTTCTTAACTGCCCAAATCTCACAGTTTTGGTTTGTTTTATTTTGGTAAGACAAGAAATTAATAATGTCCCAACATCACTCAACCCTGAGTTGTTTTATATGCAAAATAAATTAGCAATACACACACAGAGTGTGGCATCCGCACATATTACCAGTGACTTTTCCATTACTCTTCCAGTATGGCACTGCACACCACCGACCCTCACCCACAGGAGTGACTGGGGTAATTTCCAACCTACGCATCCAGCCCTTTCTGCTTCTCCAACACGGACACAGGGGGACCCAACAGCCAGACAATTATTAAAACAACAAGGAGCTTATTCAGCAGTGAAAGGCAGAAGCCTGGATGGAAGTTTCCTCCAGGCTGAATTTGGCCGACAAAATATAGTCTGGATGATGCCAGAATGAAAGAGTAAATTTCATAAGGAACGAAAGGGATAAAAAAATAGGTTTTCATGGAATGAATAGCTCTGTAGCTCCTGAGACATATGAAATCTTAGTAGTCAAAGACTGAAAAATTGTAATAACTACAGTGTGAAAGCACAAGCACAAGAAAATGCCTGCCAAATTCATGTTCTGATGCCAGAAATTCTGAAAATGGTGAAAACCTGAAAAAAAAATCTGAAAAGGCAAAAATATGGTCATTTCTAAGTTTTGGGAACAGCACTACTGACTGTGGGAAATGTTGCTAATAAAATTGTCAGATCAAAAGAAAGAACTGCAAAAATTACTCTTACCTTACCCACTTTCTGTGGCACAAGGGAAGTATATTTTAATAATCAAGTGGGACATAAAGCCAAATGCGTGCACATAACCTTCAAAATAATGATTAAACTGATTCTCAAATAAATGTTTGTCAAGGATCTATAGTTACAAAATATGAAAAAAAAAAAAGTACAAGTTCAGATTGAAAACAAATTATTCTTTCTTTTTTTACTACCAGCTGTCATAAATTAGGTTTTGGACAAGGACAGTTATGCTGCTGTTGAAACCACTAATTTACTCCTGGGTGTCAAAGTTTAAAAGGTATCAACTCCAGAAATTAACACACTACTGAAAACAAGGACTGTCTCACACGTTGAGCCTCCTGTACTTTCACACATGGGAACAAACTCTTGGCAGAAAATCCTGTCCTTGACCTGTGACTCTCAGGTATCAGAGAGTGATAGAGGCAACCAGTTGTCCTCTGGAGCCTTGGGAGGACACACAGTTTCCCTGTGGAATCTAAGATCTCTTGTCAACATACATGCATTTCCCCAAGGGCTATAAAAGTGAGGCAGTAAACAAAAACAGCTGAAAGAAACAGGTCTGCTTGGCAGAGATGAAGAGAAGTTTCACTGGCTGGTGCTACCTTCAAGTTATGCAATGCCATGCTGGGCATAATGCTCCTTATTTTTGGAGAGCCAAAATATTGCACAAGGTGGCCCTGTTCTACCCAGACATCACTCCCTCTCCAGCACACCAGACACTATACCATGCCTTAAAAACACTTTGGAGGAGAAAATAATTTCCTCTTTGAATTAAGAAGAGCAACAGGTAAAAATACTTTGAGAGAGAGAACTCGGCAAGTTGCTGAACATGCAATTCCTGGCAAATCTACAAGGAAGGCCACGCTGAAGGTCACCTGAAGATAGCAATGAAGTTGACCAACATGAAGGTCAGGAGTTGGATTGCTGCTGCTGCAGCTACACAGACCTACAGCCCAAACATCACTGGCCTGATGGCCACATGACCATGTCTCCAGGAAGCAGCCCCAGCATGACAGGCAGGGGAAAATACATCCTCCTCCAGTTCTTGCACAGATCCAATGCCTAAAAAACAAGCTTGAGAAGAAAACCTGGTCGTATTTTCTACTATGTTCATCCCTGAATTGTCAGAAGTCCACTTCTAAAACTGCATCAGTTTCTAATCTTGCAATTTAGTTGCATTCCTCTTATTCCTATTCTTATCTCTTCATGACACCTGGCCACTCTGGCAAGCATTCTTCTTCCCAAAGCTCCTTTACATTTAACCTTCTCCTGTGTTATATGACAGATTAGTGTATTCATTCTTTTTCTGAACAACTCAGTATTATTTGCGATGCCAATGTCCTTTCCTGAATTGAAGCATCTGATCATGTGAAATTTAGCCATCAGCTCACAGCAAAATGAAGAGGATGGAAGAATATTTGAACCCTACCTTTCAATTTTGCAGCAGCTAATGACCTGGCACACAGATAAAAGGCATAAATGACTACCACTTCTCTGCCTTCCTTTGTCTATGAAAATACCATCCAGTTGAAAACCTGTCCCATGCAGTTATGAAATGGACAAGCCTGTTGATATGTGAAATAAATCAATTGTCTACCTGGAGAAGAAAACCTTCAGAGTAGGATGACCTCTGACAGGAAAAAGCACACAAAGATCTACAAAATAATAAACTTATAACATCCATAAATTCTCTTGTCACATGAACAAATCAATAGCAGTACTAATGAACAACAACAGCATGAAAATTAGGTCCACTAGTGAACAAATGGACTGCCAAACGAAATGCAGGGAAGGCTAAAAAAAATATAGTCTTCTGTTCTTAAAATTTAAACATCCTGCCTCCTTCTCTGAACACTTCCTCTCCTCTAAATGGCAATTGCCTACCAAAATTCATCCCTGAAAATGCTGGCAGAGGCAGGGTGTGGACCAGATTCAGAGGCACAGGTTTTATCACCATCTCTTCCAATTCCACTCAGATGACACAATATTGAAAGCTGTCCACCACAGTTATATCGTTGCTGTCATCAATAAGGCTAAAGATTGAAAGACGGTTTCAGTTTTGGCAGCGTGAACCAACCTCAGAATTGAGGCCGAGTTTGAATTGGAAACAGAGAAATGTATTTCTTGTACATACCTCCCACATATGTTACAAATGTGCATCTAACATTAAGTCCTGTGATGAGATTCTTGTGCCAAAGAAAAAATTCTCATAGACTTCAGTAAGTTTTCAGCCCTGAGTTACAAAAGTAAGCAAAAAGTAATAAAAAAATCTTTTGCTTCTTAATACAAACTCTTCAGCTTTTCAGTACGCTCTCAGCTGTAACATATACAGCTCTCGCATCCAAAATCCTTCTCTTTCTGGCATATCAAGGAAAATACAGTTCAACTGCATATGAAAAATAAACAGTGGGACTGAATAAATCAGTGTGTCCCTTGGTCTTAGCTCTCTCCAAATTGCAGGATGCAGTACTACCTCCTAAATGCTGCTCCTGGGAACAGGCCACAGCTGCTCCCCAGCTGGTGGGACAATACAGGAGGACATCCACTCACCTTGCAACAAAAGGAGCCCCAGCACAAATCCACCACTCAGCCCAGGGATGGCTACAGCCACAATGGGAAACTGATGGAGACACATCACAGGGAAGAGACTGCACCCTAAACCACCCTGTTGTGCCATGCACTGGAATTGAGATGAACCAGACTGGAGTGCGAAGAAATGGAGAGCATACAGAAAGATTATAGAGAGCTATAGTGCACAAATGGACAAATTTCTGGAGGCATTTCAGTAAATGCTCTCTTGAATACCTGAAACTGTTTAACTTACTGGTCCTTTTATATTAAGGAGACATGGATCCTTAAACAGATTACAGTTGAAGGAGTAACACAGCAGTTGGTAAAGTGTCCTTTGGATGCTTTTATCCCTCGGATTTCTCTGAAAGCAATGTACAGTCAGTTTTTTCCTCAGCTCACGGCAGTGCAAGATCAGCCCTAAATTAGAAGATTATGGCTCATCCTTCAGAGGGGATACTTTTTCAGACAAATGGCATTTGGTCCTGTGAGAAGAGGTATGATGTTGCCAGTTGTGCTGCCTAAATTACATCAGGCCTCAAGCTGAATAGAGCCCAAATTACGATCACGAATATAAAGATTTCTTTCATCGTGTTTGTTTAGCTGTGCTGTCACGTCACCACTGACTGCCTGTGTGCTGTCTGCAAGCACAGAACAAATTATGAACTTGAATCTCTCTCTCTCCATTCATCTTCACTTTAAGTCTCTATCAAAGAAAATTTTTTAAAAATCCCTGATTAAAAATAGCAGTGACTTATCCTGAGAAAACACTGGTCCTCTGGTCTGAGTTATAGGTATGTAGGCATACTATATCTTCAGTGCAGTCCTGGTGTTGCTTTAAGTTTTCATTGCAATGTCTAATAGTATAAAATGAGCCATAAGTTTCAATGCAAACACACGTTATGCCAAAGAGTTCAAACAGACAAGGAAGAGAGAATAAGAGGAAGTATTTCCCCAGCTTTAAAGAGTTCAGAAAGATAAAAGGCTTAAGCCAGCATCCAACAGTATCAATAGCAACATGGTACCAGTGGCTATTCTTTAACAGTGTTTTTTAGAAAAACAAAACTTATTGATTAGAATGTCTATTTTTTTAAGAACATCCAGTCAAAAATATTTATAACTGATGTGATAATAATGACCCCACTGAAGTCTGACAGCAGTTTTTAAGCATATCAACCAGTACTCCAGCAATTTATCGATTTAGGGTCACTGGACATTGTTTATCTACATTTTCTCTACACTTTTAAAGGGTTCTGTGGACCTTGCTCTTTCAGACTTAAGAACCAGTTTACTTTTTGCAGTTTGGGTGCGTGCTGTGTTTTGGTAGCACATGAAATGTCTCCAGGGTACTTAGCATAAACCAGGCTTTGGAGAACACTACACTAAATAGAATACGACATCTCAAAGCAATGGATCTGCTTTATTCATACTCAGTTATCTTTTTTCTTTTTTTTCTTTTTTTTTTTCTCCCACAGTACTGACAAAGATGCTGCTGTCTAAGGAAGTTATCAACAACATAAAATGTAAGACAGCAAAAGCCTGGCTAAGCCAACAGTTCCCAGCTTCCTCTGATAGAGTCCACTTGCTTGTTAGTGCTGCAGCTTGATGGCTGAAGCCTTTCAGCTACCTTCCCAAGTGATCTTTTCATCTCTTTCCCCCCAGCCCACCTGCAACAACAAAGGCAATTAGCTTCACTACCTCCCTGATCTGTACAGCCTGACCGACCTCCAACAAGGGCAAGAACTTGGAAACGGCTGATGCCTCTTGTAGGCAGAAATGAACAGTCTGACTGAGATGCTCCTCCACACAGTCCTCATGAACCACAGCTCCCTCCTTGTACAGCGCTCTTCTCCAAGGAACTGGTCGCCTCACTGGGGAGCATCACTAAGGGACTCAGTAAACCAACTCATGAATTGGCTTATGATGGAAATGCAAAAGTTGAGGCTTGTAGAGCCAACCTTCTGTATCCCAACAGCACACAGCTCTCACTAGGAGAACTGCTGCATGCTTCAGGCTATTGCCTAGCATCTGCCTGTCAGCCCGCGTCCGTTACAGCAGCTTTCCAGGGTTGCCTTCTCCAAACTCAGAGTCTTTACCAGCAGTCAGCACCTTAAAGAACTTGGCACCTACGGGAGGAAAATAAATGCAGGAGGTTTAAGTACCTTCCCTTAGTTCTTGTTCTCAAAAGTGACTTATATGCACAGCACCTTATGAAGCAATTGAGATCTCAAGAACTTGCATTACATTTAGAGAAACTGCTGAAAATTCAATTCTATGTTTCACTGCAAATTAAGGGTCTCAGAAGTCTGCACACTTTACATAATCTTAAAAAATGGGGCTTGGGTTCCCAAGTAACTTGGCTAATTCTGAAAATTTTACCCGTGACCATCGTTCATTCCCCTAAACATTAAGCTGCAAAAACCACTCCCAAAACCAAGTATGGGAAACAAATTTGCAGTCGCTCAGGGTAGCTCAATACTTAGCTTGTTGAGTCACCATAATGACCACAGAACGGATGGATTATATGATTTTAATAGGTCGGGCACCACTGTTTTTTCCTTTACAATCACACATCCTAAAACAACTAAGAAGTAGTTGAGATAAGTCAGTCAGACACGTGTGACCACACTCTGTTTATTTTGAAAAGTCATCACCGTTTCTCCAGATGCATGCTGTTATATTTGCACCTGACCATACACTGCTTCTCTTCAGTCAGGGACAGGGATTTACACATGCCTGCAAACAGCCTTCTGGAATAACAGATGCATTTCTCTAAACATGGCTTGTTGCTCCCTTTATTGTACTAGCAGTTTTTCTTGTCAAGCAAAGGAGTTAATCCTGCCCATAACTGTGCATGTCTTTTGCAAATACAGCTGAAACTAAGGAAATCACCAACATGCAATTCTGGTTTTAAATAAACATTGAAATGGTATCTCCAGGTTGTTTTTCTACTCTGCAGTTATAGTTGTTAAAACAATAACCCTAGCACTCTCAAACACATAAGCACCCCAATGTGCTGCACACTTTACAACAGCCCATGGAAGTTACTTTTTAAATACAGTCATAGAAGAGAGAAATTAATTTTCTTCCTCCTACTGACTTTCCTGACCATGTGGAATTTTTTTTGTCCGCACCATCACATTTCTCATAGGAGAAACTGTTACTGGGCCTGCTCGTAAAATCACTCTGTGAAAAGAGTATTGAAAATAAGGGTGAAACTGTATGAATATGGCATGTGTTAAGTAACACCCAGGCCCTCAAACACCACCTGTGTGATTTCTGCTCTGCTTCCCACTTCTTGCTTTTCTTAATGAATTCTTAACTGATCCCTAATGCCTTTTGAGTGGCTTCAGCAGTGCCAGGCTGTACACTTCTTGCCCTGTGTCTCCAAGAAAATGAAAGGTGATGTAGGACACATGAAGTTCTGGCCACAATATTATTCAGTAGGATTTTTGGTTTAGACCTTTGTAATGCCAAGATTTCTCACCGGTTTAAAGTGATGTAATATTCAAATCCGAACCAGCAGGTGTTACCTTAAAATGAAACACTTTTGCCCCAACAGCATAACCATGCTGATGACTGTTACCTCTTGTATGAAGTGTCCTGAGAAGGTGGCCAACAGAGGGTTGAACAAGACCAAGGAAGGGTTAATATACAGAGAGTACGAAAGGAAGCAACACCATGTAGTAGGCAATAAAGGATTAAAAAACATGTCCAGCGTTTAACAGGTAATGTGACACAGCTCTGCCTCAAGAACTCTAGGGAACTGTTCACTTCATATAATAACCTTACTGGCATGACCTCTTCCGAACTGGAAATGGTACAATCTACTCAATAAAAATCTCTGTTTGCTTTATTTCCTCATCTCTGGTATCAGCTGAGCACTACACAGAACCAAAAGAGAAGATTGCCCCTGCCCTCCTTGTCTATCCCCAAAATTTTGATCCCAAGGGGAAAAAAAACAGTGTGGCAAGGCACACCGGAGCAAACGTAAGATGCAGAGTGTAGCTAAAGCTGGGGCTGTAAAAGAAGTGAAAAATAAAGTTTAGTAATTAATCCAACTGGAATAGGTTCTCCGCTGAAAAGTTCAGTCTAGGATCACCATTGGTAGTTTTTATACTCTAAGCAGGAGAACAGGCAGTCAACAGCATGACCCACAGAAACACACACCCAACAAGCCAGCTCAAACAACTGTCAACAACTGCTTGAACCCATCAGCTTCACTTGGTTGTACAGTGAGTGAGGGGTGTGCTCAGGTGGCAAGTGACAATGATGGGGACCAGGCAGTCTTCCTCATCGCAGTCACTCCATCTTGGGTGCTCCTGCAATGACTGACAAGCAAAAGAGCGACATTAACAAAGCAGCGATGAGACAGTTACTTCATGGTTACTTTTCAGGAGCTTACTTAAAACACTGGGTTGATGTAGATATGAAAATGCCACATAACAAATTACATTAATTTGAAACATAT
Source organism: Nesoenas mayeri (assembly GCF_963082525.1). NCBI lineage: Eukaryota > Metazoa > Chordata > Aves > Columbiformes > Columbidae > Nesoenas > Nesoenas mayeri. The sequence goes on from NC_137543.1 coordinate 113,549,138, forward strand.
ATCTATAATAAAAACTGAAAGTTTCAGGTTTTCCTGTGGTTATGAGCCTGCAAGCTCTTCCACACAGACAGATCTTTGTGTCCCTGATTAACCTCAGTCAACTAACTTAAACAGGGCTGTGTCTGATTAAGGTCCACATTTGCAAGCTTCAGAAAACACTTTGTATAAATACTTGGTTGTTGGCCAACCCTGATTGCTGTATGTACATCACATCTGACAAGAGCAAAATATGTCCATTTGTGAGAATTTAGACTGAAATTTCCTTAGAGACCAGGACAGCACTGTTTTTCTTGTTGCTTTTCTAGTCACGGCCTCAGCATAATTATCCTTTTCTTGCCAACATCAAAGTGGAGTGGGGGGAGAAGTTATTATTCAAAAGTAAGGATAAATCCCCTTGCCTCTAACTTCTGAAGGATTCAGCTTATGACTCACTGTGTCCACAGTGAAATTAAGTTGTGATCACAACTCCTGATCTGATCCAACACACTTTTAAATCAATGGGAGTCTTTCCGTTGACTTCAATGGAAGCTGGGTCACGCCCTTAGCAGACACTAGCTGTGCACATAATAAAAATCACCCTCCAGTTTTGGATGGCAGAAAACATGGCCAGCCTGGAAACAGCAGGGATCCCTGAGTTCAGAGATTGTCTACAACAAAAAAAAACTAAAACAGGAAGAACCAACAGAGAGATGCTTCAAGTGCACCTGCCTGCCTCTTTCTAGCATTATCAGCCTAGACGAAGCTGCATCCAGAGCAAATATTTACTAAAAATGTGAAAAGAGTAGATCTTGGCAAAAGCCAAAATCTGGCCCAGAGTGGAAAACGTAGAATAATTATTCAATATTAAAACAAAGGTTTCAAATAAAATAAACATAAGCTTGAAGAAACGAGGTCAGTGCAACGTAGAAGCTAGAAAAGGCTTGCACCAGACTTAATAGCACAGTTTTATGCTTGTCAAACATGTAGGTCAACCTAGGACTTCTAAGAGAAGGGGACTGTGGGCACGGTCAGTGTCAGACTCTATGATGCATGTTAGCAGATCACCAACAAATAGCTGTATGTCGCTTTTAACATTCTTCATATGGCTCTTACATTAAAACAGTAATAAAGAAAAAAATCTCACAATGAAGGAAAGCTAAGCTTTTAAATGAGACACATAAACCAGTTTTAAGAGTGTTTTGGGACTGTCACAGAAAGACAGAGGAGAATATGGACTTTGGAAAGATTAAAAAATGACTATGTCATGTTGGTAAGAAATCGATTGTTTTCACAAAAAAAAAAAAAAAAAAAAGCCAGGAAGGAATATTAATATTTCAAATCAGGGAACGTTTAGTCTGGATGATACAGCATTTGTAGCCTGGTCTTCACCTTGGCTTACACGTCCCCAGGACTGATGCAGTACTATCTGCACAATTTTTAGGTGGGAGAGGTGGAGGTATGAACAGACTGGCTACCCTCACAGTAGCAGGTATGTCTTGACAGGGTGTAAGAGCATTATTGACACTTGGTAACCAGAAACATCTCACTCAGGAAGGCCTCTCTGGGCTGATAATTTCTACCATCTAGTCTGTCAGGGCCTGAGCTTGGCAGGCTGAGGAGAAAAAACCAGGACGTTCTTCAGACAGCTTTTTTCTGCATTTATTTTTCAGCAAATCAAGAAACGCACAATGACGCAGGATTTTGTTGAGTTAGTGATGGGCTTAACAGACACATGCTGTCTAAATTAAGAACAGGGAGGTCCTCTGGGGCTGGGCAGCCTGTGCAATGTAAGTACGCTGTACCACAGGTAACAGGTGCAACCTGACACCCTGCACTGACTTAGCACTTGCAGGAACCGAGAATGAGCAGAGAGCTTGCAAAACATGACGCAAACTTGTCAGCAAATTACTGGCCTAGAACCCCCTCTCCCGTGACATTACTCCCATGTTTGAGTGCAATATCTTAATTATACCTCATTTTACCTGTTATAGCTCACAATTTGGGCTGCATTTTCGGTCTTGCTTCTCATTTCATTAAAAAACAGAAACAAAAACAACACAAAACCCAACAACAGTTGGGAGAGAGCAATATCTCTGAAGGCAAAAAGCTGACACTGTTGATCATAAATTTCTTGAGCTATATATATATATAGGGAGCATGGATATAAATCATGTCTGCGACAGGTTTTCTACCGCCGGTTACTCCCAGCAGCTGCCTGCCCGCAGCCATGCCCAGCCGCTCCGCCGCTGCCGCCCCCCGCGCTCCCCCGTCTCCCGCAGGGGAGGTGGCGCCCCGCAACCCCGGGGGCCGAGGGAGACCACCCTCCCCGCTCCGCATCGCCCCACACCCCCCCGGGAAGCCACTCCGGGCTCTGTGCCGACCATCGCCGCCCCGCCCGGCCCGTCCTCGCCGCGGGGTCCCGCCGCGGACACCTACTTCTTGCAGGGGATGAGCGCTTTCCTCTCCTCCAGGATACGGAGGCGCTGGTTGGGACCGTCGTAGGAGACGGCGGCCCGTGTGTTGCGGCCCGTGCCGTGTTCGTAGGTCACGGTGCGCCCTTCCCACTGCCGCGGCGCCTGGCACGGCTCGGCCCCCCGCGCCGCCGCCCCGCCGACCCGCAGGAGGAGGCCGCTCAGCAGCAGCAGCCGCAGCAGCAGCAGCAGCCTCGGCCCCAGATCCAGCTGCGGCCGCCGCAGCTGCATCCCGCCCGCCGCCTGCGCCATGCTCCGCGCCCCGCTCCGCGCACGGCCGCCCCGCACGGCGCGCAGGCGGGCGGGCAGGCCTGCGCCAAGGCAGGGCGGGGGCGGCCCGCCTCCAAACCCGCATCACCTCAGCGGGAAGAGAGAGGCGGTTTCTGCTCCAGCTGTTCCGTACGAGCGGGATGGGAGAGCAGGAGGCAGCGGGAGAACGGGGACCCTCGTGCCCCCGTGCAGCCGGAGTGCCCCTGAGGGTTTGCTTGCCCTGGCTGTGTTCGCGAAGGGTGATGCCAGAAGGGCACCTGCAAGATCCGAGTGTTGGGGTACTTCTGAGCACTCTGTGTGGGCTTTGGGAGGAAGGGGATACACGAACAAGAGGGGGACCGCCTGGGTGAAGCTGCTGTAGAGGGAGGAATTAACTATTTCCTTGTCGGTGGCTCCCAACAGACAATGCCATCGAGCACATGAATACGTTAATTTCCCACTGATGTCTTTCTCAGCCCTTGTTTACTGAGCTCTGGTTGAGCTTTCCTTTAACACAAAGGGAGGGAGGAACCTTCTGCCCCCACAGATATTCTGCTGCACGCAGGCCAGAGCCCCACTGAATCCATGAGGGGAAGCACCGGTGGCACCAGGGAACCTGGCCAGGGCAGGCCCAGGAGCTGCTAACTCTGAGCCATGCCGGAGCTTTCCCAGGCCACTGCAATAATCTGACATTGAGTTAATATTGTTTTCTCATCGCGTCTCTCAAAAGACCGGTAGGCAGCATTTCTTCCCAGTGACTGAACAGCCCACAGGTCTTTTTCGTGCACAGAGACTGGGGCGGGAGGGAGCTGGGAGGGAGTCGCTTCGTCCTGATATAGGAGAAAACCTGAAATCCCTTATCGCACCCATTTTCAGATACGACTGTGGGAGGCCAAGGGTGGGGGAAGCGCAGTGGTGGACTAACTGCCCGCAGAGCAGCCCCGCACTGGCCCCGTTCCCGCACCGGCCTCACGCTGCCCCGGTCGCGCCTCAGGTCGGCTGTCGCCGCTTCCCTCGTCCCGAGCAAACCGGGCAAAAAGCAACTTCCACGCCCGTCTGCCGGTCCGCCTTGCGGGTTTCCCTGGTCGTGCTGAGCTCAACGAGGTAACTGTGCAACCATCCGCGAGGCGACGGGAACAACCGCCGTCGCTCCCCTAAATCCGCAAAAAGTTTCTGCTCCGTTTCCCTCAATACAATGCAGCGTAAAGTTCAGCCCCGCAGGAGGGGGGCTCCGGTCGCAGCTCCCGCGTTCCTCCCGCCTCCTCCTCCCCTCTCCCCGCGTCGGAGCGCGCAGCCCCGCGGCAGGCGCGTGTAGTTTGGGTTTGTTCCCCGCCACCCCCCCTCCGGCCACCTGAAGGAATTTATGACACAGTTGAAAGCTGAAACGGAACTGGAGCCGCGGACGAGAGACGCAGTGATGTCGCCGGGGGATTAAACGGGGTGGAGGTGATGTCACCATGCCTGCACAGCAAAACACATACACGCGCGCATACACACACACACGCACACACCCCCCCTCCTGACCCCCCCTGGAGGAGCGGTGCTGCCAAGGGAGCGCGATCGGCCCCACGTCACTCGTGCCACCGGTATAAATGCCGTCCCGCGATGTCCATGGCTGTCGGCGCGGCGGCTCCCACCACTTGACTGCAGCAGGACGCCGGGAGGCAGCGCCGCTCCGCGCCCTTCGGCCGCCGCGACCCGCGGGGCGGCGGCGGGTGGCGGCGGAGAAGGAGGAGGAGGAAGAAGAGGGGGAGGATGCTGCGCGCCTTGGTGGCGGTGTCCCTGTGGCTGCGGGTGAGCCCGCGGGCGCAGGGCGCGCCGTGCGAGGCGGTGCGCATCCCCATGTGCCGCCCCATGCCCTGGAACATCACCCGCATGCCCAACCACCTCCACCACAGCACCCAGGAAAACGCCATCCTCGCCATCGAGCAGTACGAGGAGCTGGTGGCCACCGGCTGCAGCCCGGTCCTCTCCTTCTTCCTTTGCGCCATGTACGCGCCCATCTGCACCTTGGAGTTCCTCTACGATCCCATTAAGCCGTGCCGCTCCGTCTGCCAGCGCGCCCGCGACGGCTGCGAGCCCATCATGCGCCGCTACAACCACAGCTGGCCCGAGAGCCTCGCCTGCGACGACCTCCCCGTCTACGATCGCGGCGTTTGCATCTCCCCCGAGGCCATCGTCACCGACCTGCCGGAGGGTGAGCGCCCTGGGGGTGGCGGGGCGGGAAGGGGAGGCGGTAGGGCGGACCCCCTCCACACCCACGGGTCGCCTCGGGTGAGGGACCCCCTCCGCCCGTTTCCCGGGAACCTCTTCCTGATAGCTTTCCTTCCCTGCCGCGCCTCTGCTTGCAGATGTGAAGTGGACGGACTTCACGCAGGGTGTGATGGTGGCGGAGAGACCCCCGGACGGCGACTGCAGGAGCCGCGGCCAAGGTGAGCCTCGTGCGCCCCCCCGCTTCCCTCCCCCTGCCAGGCCCCCTCTGACACCCCCCAACCGTTTTCTCTTTTCTTCCTTTGAAGAGCGATGCAGGTGCAAAAAGACAAAGCCTACGCTGTCGACATACCTGGCCAAGAACTACAGCTATAGTAAGTGCATGAGGGAAAACGCTTCACTTTGCCCATCCCACACCCCCTCTAGGTCCCCTGCAAGTTAGTCAGCTCCATGTGGGTGCTGCACCCACACCAGAGCCTGTCCAGCAAGTGCGATGTGAGGACGTGGCTCCACCACAGCCTTTCCAAGTGGGTTTTTGCCCGAGGGCACACAGTTGTCTTCTTCTGAAACCCTCCACTTGCTTGCAGTGTGTGCAGGCAGTAGTAGCCATTGGGCAGATGACGGTGTGATAAAACCAGTGAAATGTCAGTAACATGCACTGGGATCAACAGGTTGCTGTGCAGAAATGGTGCTTTGCTTCTGTAAAGGTCACTCTAGTTAAAGTGCAATAGCATCTTATGTGAGCATGACCATGTGCTGCTCTGCCAGCTCCTGTTTTCATCCAAGACATGGACTATACAAAGGTTTATCATGTAAATAAAACTTCTAAATGTGAATTAAGCTAAAGCAAGGTTAAAGCTTCACAGAAATTCACATATTCTTTTACGCACTAGCCAGAGTTTCATTTTGTACAGAACTGTCAGAGATTAATTGAATTTGTTGAAAGTTTGCACCAGCCGGGGGAGGAGTCATCTATAGTTTTCTGATATGTTACGTGACATATTGGTAATATAAGTAAGTATTAATCTCTCTCCCTCTGGATCCCCCTTGCTTTGGTTTTCTGGTGCTGGGAGTCAGGAAAAACTGTAATTAATATTAGATAAATACCAGACTGAATGTCTGTAATGTCAATAGAACCTCCTTGTTAACTAGGAATTTAACATGCAGTATCATGATTTTTTGCACTTTATAGGCTTTTTCTCAGGTGAAAGTTGTGTCTTCAAGAAGTGTGTTCAGTTTTTATACAATAGAGTTATTATATCCAGTCTATTCCTATTTGTTTAATATAAAATGAAAGTAAGTGTGTAGTTATTTGCTTCTTTGCTAGTATAGGGAAAAAAAAAAATCCAAATCCCAGTTTGGTGGGAATAATCAAGCTGAACATCTAATTTGTGTAATTGAATACTTTTTCTTTCTTGGCATGGCATTTTGATGCATTTATATAATATCTTCTTTTTATATAATTACTTAATCTATCTCAGTACAACATAGTGTTATGTTCAGATGGGACAATGAATTTCCACAGTTGTCAAAAATATATGAAAAAGCAGTGATATAAAATGACTATTCGGAAATGAAGTACAGATGTTAGTCTTACAAATACTGATTCCAGTGACTTCAGTGGAAGTTTGAGTAAAAAGTGTAGGTTGGGTTTCAAAATTTAAGTCCATTGAATTTTTAATATTCGGATTTTTTTTTTGAGAGGTAGATTTTTATTCATCATACTTTAAAATCAATAGAAATGTTCATATGGAAAATGAATTAAGAGACAAGACAGAGCAGAACAAGTTGCAAATAAAATCCAAATTTTTCTAAAATCATTTAAAATAATATATACAGCCAAATTGTTGTTCCACTTGGTTAGAACTTAGTTTCAATCAAACTGGAAAATGGATTGTGAATCTCCAAAACTGAAATCCCTCATGTGTTTTGTGGCTGTTACATGTGTCCTGATAAAGTTAGCACAGAAAACCCAGACTACATTAAAATTGCTGATTTCATGTTTTCTACAAGTAAAGTTTATCCCAAACATTTGGAGGTCCTTTTGAGGGCTTTTGACCTGCTGACTACCAGGGGCAGTGTCGATGCAGGCTGATCACGCTGTGCTACACATACTGCTCATGCTTCTTTTACGGAAGAATTTTTTTAACAGTTTGATAATTGAACCCTTCCTATTTTGCCATTTCCTAGAGACAAAGCACTTCATGTAGAAATCATGCCTCTTTTCTCTGACTTGGTACTCTCACAAGAGAGAGTGGGTAAGCTGCTGCAGTGGTTTGCAAGTACAAAGCCAGGAATCATCCCCAGAGCAATCTACACAGTTTCACCTTCTTGCAAAAAAAGGTGTATTCAGAGCCTGTGTATTCAGAGTCAGAACACTTTTCAGAGTCTGTTTTATATGAGAATCTGACCACTGATGCGTAATCAAAGGCAAAAGTGAAAAAAGTATAAACCAGGTAAATAATGAAGATCCTAAACCTCTTAGTTTTTGACTTGTTTCAAACCTTGTTTCTTATATTTAAGACAAGACTTTAGTTCTTGGATGCAACCCACAGGGAAATGGCTTTATTATTGAAAAGACTGGATTCATGGTGTCTGTGAGGTAAATTATTCATTACTTAATTGTATATAGCCAGATGTGTCTACAAGAACGGGTCTGATTTATGCAAGGGGTTGTTCAAGTCTGAGTCAAAGGAGCTGTTTGTGTGTATGATTCCAGGAGAGATCTCTCAGCCTGATCTGGCAAAGATTTAGGCACATGTTTAATTTCACAGTTGTCAACAGTCCTACTGAAAACCAAACTGGGATGGGGCCCCTGTTATTCTAAGCCACTGTACGTGCCCACACATGAAGAAATAGTTCTAGTTTCACAGCCAAAACAACAGTTTTCAGTTTAATATGTTTTATTAAATTTTTAGATGTGTTTAAGTTTCTAATACTGTTTGTTATTCTCACACCTCTCTTTTCCTAATTGCAGTCATTCATGCTAAAGTAAAAAGCGTAGAAAGAGGGAACTGCAATGAGATAACGACCGTGGTTGAAGTCAAAGACATACTGAAGTCTTCAATGCCAATTCCTCTGTCTCAAGTGCCTCTTCTTACAAACTCCTCCTGCCAGTGTCCACCTCTTCAGCCGAAGCAGGATGTTCTCATCATGTGCTATGAATGGCGTTCAAGGTGAGCCCTGGAGATGTGGTGCAGAAGAGTGTTCTAGGTAGCTGTGACAAGTGGGAAGGAGGACCAGCAAAGCGATCTTTCTGGTCATGAGCATGTTTTGTGAGTTACAGTTAATATTACACCGCTGATAGTTTTTCTTAAGATAACTCACCCATACACCTTAATGTTTCAATTACCTTCACAATTAACTTTTTTCACTTAAGCAGCCTCAGGTCTGTGCCAAGATGCAGTGTTTACAAAACCTGGCTCACACATGGAGCATAAACTTTTGGTGGCATTAGGTGCTGACAGCATATTGCTTAATGCATCATGCAGCAGTTCAGGCATCTCCAGCTGTTCATGAGTGTTTTTCTAGGACCACTTTCTGTAGGTACGAGCTACTTAATGTGCTACATTAGATGGTGGTCCATGTTGGCAGGGCCAGGTGGAAGTATAATTCTGCCTCACCGACCCCAGGAGAGGCAACAGGAGACACATCTCCTGTCTGCAGAGCTGTTGGAAACAGAGAGCCAGGCCTTCCCCACTGGCCTATCCATACTTTGGAACGATGCCATCAGTGAGATGTTTCTGATCCCACAGCTGTACCAGGACTAGCCAAAGCTGCAGCCATTGGAGCTCCAGCTCCCGGATGACAGATGAAAAGTAAATACTCTCAGAGCAGCTTGCCAGTCCTGCTGTATGATTAAAAGACAAAACAAAACAAACTTTACCAGACCTTCCATCTGGCAGTCAGCCTAGCCCCAGGCATAGAAGGAAACCCAGCGTGCTGGTCAGGAGGAGAGGGGGACGATGAATCACAGCTCTCTTTTCTGTCTGAGTCCTTGAGGCAGAAGTGGACATCCCATCCCACTTAGCACCCCAAGTGTACCAGTAGCAACAGATGCCAACAGGACAGGTTTTGTTGTGGTGGGTACGTGTGGCTCTGCACTGTGGGTCAAAGGTGAGGCTGTTCGCAAAATGTGCAGGCTGGTTTTGCATACAGTGATGTGACTGTTAATTGAACATGCGCACTTTGTAAGGACCGTAAAACTTCTACATGTGGAACTTGATGGGCCATACCCATGTATCCAATGAATTTTACATTGATAAACTAGGTCTGTTCTATAGGTGTTTCTAAAATTTGGCATCTGATACCTTATTAACTTATTTTTGTGAGCTACCAGGCACAGTATTTTACTATTACACAGCATGTTGCCCCTTCAGATCTGGAAGTATTTCACAAAGATTAATTTAAGGCCCTCTAGTTACCCATTTTAGGGGTACGTACTGAGTCATGCAACCAAGATTGTGATCAAGGAGCTCTGAGCTGCAGGCTTTGTTGGAGAGGACCCTCAGGAGGCTGTCAGGGAGAGGAGATTTCAAAAGGGAAAGATCACAATCTGCTTCTCCGTTACTGTAGAAAAACACACCATTCGCTAAATATTTTGCGATGGTTTTTAAAGGTCACTGAGGTTTTTAATTTCATATAGTGTACTAAAACGGATTTGAAAAAGAAACATAAACTATTATATGTGTTTCCTGTTGAATTCTGTGGCATGCAAACAGAAGGTTTTGAGTTACAGTAGCTTTTAAAAATGCCAGAAGCAAAATGGGTGGAAGCTGTACCTCCGCGAAATACCCATTGCCTGTCAAAAGGGTTTGGGTCTCACTCAATATTTTCACCTGAACAGAAGCTGTGTCACATGTACACCACTTTATGATTTCATTCATCACAATGTGGCTTTAGCATCAATCCTGTATGGTAACTCTCTGATCTCTCCTTGGAAAGAAAATGATATGTTTATCATGTTGGTCTTGATTTTCCAGGGCTTGCACTCGCTGTAATACTTTCACGTTTAGGCAAAGTGGATGCACAGTGGCTAACACCTGTGAGTGGCAGCATTTTGTACTCTTTTGAACTGGTATGAGTAGCAACACTGTTCATGGAAACTGGATAGTCAGGCCCTACTATGCTGTGTAAACCTCACCTGCCAGCGAAGTGCTATATGAAATTATGTGCATTTCTAGTGACTTTTGATGTCTTCAGCCAATACTGATGTTTAAATAAAGCCTTCCAGAAATAGGGAAATTATATTAGGGCATATAAAGTCCCAGTATCTCAAAAAGAAAAAAAAAAAAAAAGAAAAAAAGGAAAAAAAGAAAAAAAGACGTTAAATGGTTAGCAGTAGAGGAGATACAGAAATTCCAGTGTCCTTGTGCTGTGAAACACAGCACAACACAGTGTCCTTGTGTTGTTTCTAGGGTGAGACTTAGAAGGCGTGACATAAGACTGCTTTAGAGTAAACTATTTTAGAACCTGCTTAAGGCCTATACGTTAAATACTTACAGTCTTGTTTTGTTTGTTTCATAAAACCTAGACTCAGTATTTTCCTACAGGAGCCAGCCATATTTCACTGGTAGGCAAATATCACTGCCAATAAATATTCTGAATGTACTTTAAAGCAGTCATTTAGTAGCTACATGTAGGAAATACATAATACCGTCCTAATGTGTATAGGTAGCAAGGGAGACGATTTTAAGTGGTCAAATAAAGTTACCATTCATCCACTGAGCTTTATTAACTGGTGCATGTAAAACCCTAGCTTTTCTTCTCAATTCAGGAGTAAAATGCATTAATTTAAATTGCTCTTCTGTGCGCACACACACAAACATATGGTGGACATAAGTAAAATATATGTGATTAAGACATTTGAACAGTTTCATGGGATGTTACCCAAACCACTACTTTTTGTTAACAGTAATCAAGACAGGACAATTTTCCCCTGCAGAACAGCTGCAGGTGAGAACAAAGAGCTCTAAATGTTTTCTCCATACTGGCCATGTGTGGATGGGTTTTGATAGATTAAGAAGTGTTGCTGAATTAGTCAGGCTCAAAGGTATTTCAAGGCCGCTTCAAGAACAGAGTCTGCTATGAGAAAGAGGGGCGTTCCTCAATCACCGAGGTCCTGGCGTGGCATGAATCATCGGACGTATCATCAGTGAGACTCTAGAGCACGGACAGCCCACGATACTCCTTTAACGAATCCATGCTTGGAGCGTGGACGCATGATTAGAATATAGTTACGTATATAAGGAGACTTGTTTCTGTAATAAATGGCTTAGCGTGATTCACATTGAATCGACTTGTTTTGCTTAGTCCTTATCTCGCTCTACAGCCATGTGCTGCAGTTTTGGCTGTAAAATCTGATTTCTTTTGAAAAATATTTTCTGTTTGTACAGAGTTTATAATAGAATTTCAGAAGGATCTGTATAAGCATTTAGAAATCCATTAGAAAGCATTTAGGGACAGAGAAAAATGTTTTTCTGCTTATTGCCCCATGTACAGAAACTGTCAGTACCAGTACCTGCTGGTTCATTTCAACCTCAGCCTGTGTTAAACCATCTGAATGACATCTCAAGAATCAAAATTGTGTTTATTTTTTATTTTTCAGGTTAATGCTTCTTGATGGATGTCTAGTTGAAAAGTGGAAGGATCAATTAAACAAAAGATTTAAGGTAAATACAACTTAAAGAATGCTGACGTTCTTGATAAAAAGTAATACACCCTTGCACTTCTTCAGCATTGAATAACTTGCTTGACTTTCCGATATTCATAATACCTCTAGGTATTATTCTTTTCACACATCATAATTCCATGTAAATGAACATATGAAAATTTTAGTCTTATATTTTAGAGTCTCTAAGATTGTATTTGTATTTTATCTGCAAACTGTCCCTGAATAGGATGGATGGATGGATGGATGGTCTCTGTGTGAACTCTGTCTTATTACAATAGTGACTCTAGGAATTTCTTTCATATCACTGCTAAGGCAAGTAACTGTCAGGTGATATGCAGATCAGTATATAGTACACATTACGTAAGAAAGGAAGTTAAAATCCACTGTACTGGATAAATGGACTTTGCTGCATGAAAGATTGCAGGCTGGAGGCACAGACTTCTCACCAGCTACTTCCCACTAAAGACCCACTGAAGATATTGGGCATCCTCTCACTGGTTTCAGGGAACACTGGGAGGAAAAGTATATTGTATAGAGACCTGTGATGCAGGAGCAGCAGATACCTCTGCTTTTTGGGGCTTCACGATAGCACTTGCTATCAGTCCCTTCTTGTAAACTCCTTTTTATAATGGAAAGACAGATTGGATCAAGACAGTGTCTGACTTTTCCTCACACTTGTAGAGGTGGAAGAAAGTTATTTCTAGAATTCATAAAACCTTTTAGAGCATTAATGACATACATGTATATTTATTTTAATTATGAGCTGATTGGCAGTTGATGGAGTGGAGCAATAAAGATGCATGTATCTATCAGCAGAAGCTTTTGGATTACAGACCAATTTATTGCAGGAAAATCCTATTTGATGCTTTTATCATTCCCTTTTCTCCTCACTTGCTCCTGTAAAACCTATGTGTGAAAAAGAAAACATGCTTTAAATCTTTAAAAAATAAATACACTGCAACTGCAGATGATACTATGTAGGATTTAGGAGAATATTGGCATATGACTTGGACTCTTGAAATCCCCTAGCTGTCAACTTCATGGCCTGTTACTGGCATACGGCGTGTTTTAGTGACCTCCTCACACTGTTTTGCCATTTCTAATTGTGTTTTGAAGCCTGTTTGGACATTCACTTCCAGACTGACAAATAGATGCATGACTGCCAAACAAAATATTTCTCAAAGAATGCGTCTTCCCTCTGATATTGATAGTTTCATAAATTAAATACTCAGTTAAACATGTTTGAGTGGGACACACCTAAATGCCTGTTAATTGTTTTTGTTTTATGAAGATGCATATAATGATCCTGACTACACCAGAATAGCCAGTATGGAGCTAGGTATCACAGTGGCTTCATTTTAATGCCCATAATTCATCACTGGAGACTTGCATCCAACTTTTATCTTGAGTTACCACTTAAAATGAATGTTTTGAGCTGTCTGTGCACCACAGAAGACAGCTGTTAACATAACCACAGCATGGCTGGTCTCTTCTCCAGCCAGGACAAGAGCCTGTGTTGCAACAGGGTCAGGGCAGAGACAGAAAACTGGAGAGCACTTGTCTTGCTCTAATCACTGACAAAGCTCCTGCCTTTGGGAGTTTCAGAGGTTCATTAATAGAGGGGAGAGGTGAGGTACTTTCTAGGTTCTACTATTCACTTTTCTTAAAGTGTTTCTGTTCCTAGAGGTGAAAGACTACAGTCTCTGCTGCAGTGTTGTGTATCTCTCCATATTTTGGACCACCTAACCACTTGAGCTCACTGTAAAAACCTGTTTTCTGACCACTACACTTTCAGGTTTGGAAATCTGACAGCTATTCTATTTGGTGGGCTCTTCGATCTGACTGCTTTTCAAAATTGCTCAGGGATGCTCCTGAATAAATCTGTAGGTGCATTATTCATAACCATCCCATTTCAGTGGTCATCTCTGCTGTCTGTCTGTGAGATCAGGACTTTCATATCCAGTCTTCTCTACTCAGGGGAAAAACAGAACCAGAAAGTAAACACCACCTTCTCTTGTAATTGAGTGTTTAAATATATACTGTCTGCCTTCTGTAGACTTTTCTGAGGAAAAATTCCAGTAGCACATTCAGCAAGACAGCAAAGAAGGGGTTTGCAAAGGAGTCCCAGTGTTCAGATCCTATCTTTTTGATGGAGTAGTGCCAGCTTCCCTGGATTTCTGAAAAGACATGAGATGTGCACTCACATGCAGCATGCACACAAGGTGTGCAGTCATCATTTTCATCAACTGGTCTAGCACAAATTCCCCCCCCCAAAACCTGTGGCAGATTCCCCCCTGCAGACACCCATAACATACTGACATCTACAGCCCTGCAGGGCACAGCACAAAACTGTTAACAGCAGCACTAGTATCAGTACTTCAGGATAGCTTTGATTAAGACAAAATTATTTAAGATTATACCCTTCCCTAACTCAGCCTCTCGGTTTTCTGCGTTTTCCACAGAGGTGGGAACAGAGACTGCAAGAACAAAAGCTGCGAACGGCCCGCAGTAAGAGCCAGAATGCAGGTCGCAGTGGTCGAAGTGGAGCCCCAAAACCATCAACCAAGAACACCAACCCGCTGGTCAGTGGCCCCAAAAAGGCCATTAAAATAAGAAATGGCCAGAAAGAAATCAACCCTAAAAAGGCATGAATGTGAAATTTCCAAAGGGAAAGACTTATCTTGCACGATGAGGGGGCACAATCTGGCTTGGTTGGCACATTTTATTAATCCAGAACTCATTGACTTAAAAACTCGTGGCAGTTTTTACATAGCCATTTTTGCTGCACTTTACTTTTAAAAGGTTTGCTTTTTCTTTCAAGCCACTGCAAGCCATAGAGTGTAGGTTTGCACTAATATGTGGTAGGCGTATTCAAGTCGACTCAATTTGCTCAGAGCATTGAGGAGCATAGTTTACCAATAAGCATCTGGATATGCATTATGTGATTATTTTTATGTGTGTACCAGAAATATGCTTACAGTGTTAGTATTTGATCTTGTGGGTTTGTGTAGCAAAAATGTGTTGAAAGCAGACGTTTTAATTTTTTTATTGTACTTCAGGCTGGCTTCTGTTGTTATAATTTCAAATATATTTAAGCATCTAATTGAAAAATCAGTATTTTTTAAAAGGACAGATTAAAGTGAAGCAGATCTGTAGAATTCTTAAAAGTAACACCTATGTTTGCTGTAATATAGCTTTGTTATGAAAACTGGAATAGAAGCATTATTCTAAACATAACGGACAGCTATTGTACAGTATTAAAGATAGGGCTTCATGTGGCTCAGTGTTCATTTGGATAATTTTTTTATCATTTGACATCGTATTTCTAAACCTTTCTCTGATACCAAATAAATAAATGAGTAAATATGGCTTGTCCGTATTCCTGAACTTCTCAAAACAACTGGGTATCTGCAGTTTTGCTGGTCAGAAGGTAACATTTACCCTGTAAAGGTTCACAGACAAAACAGATGTTTTTATTTATCAAAAAATACAAAAAAAATAGCAAAGGTGACATAAATCTAATTAGTATAACTTTAAGATGACATAAATGATGGCCAGCATAGTCTGATTTCTGTTAAAATGTAAAAAGATCACCTGCATTAGCATTCTAAGAGCTCATGACAGACATTTTAAAGCTCTTCAAGGATTCCAACAGCAAAACTAATGACTAGACTTAGCAGTTCTGGTATCGATAAAACAAAATGAGCATTTCAAAAATAGAGAGAGTTTACATCAGAAAAAAGAGAAGTTCTGTGTAGGTCAACGTAAAGCATTACAACTGGTCATATCAGTATATTGATCTATGTTATTGCAAGAATTCAAATGAAATTTGCATGTATGAAATTTAAGGCAGAATATGCTAGAGTGATTTTGGTAGAAGCTGTAATATATCTGGTGGTATGCTAACACAAGCTGAAGAGATAGATGCCAAGTTAGAATGCTTAAAACAGAGGTATTACAGAAAAACTAAATAGCATATAGGGTAGTTCAAGAAAAAAAAAAAGGAAAAAAGAAAACCCACAAAACAACAAAAAAAACAACCCTACATGATCATTGGTTGAGTTTTGAGCAGTTGGTTAAAATATGCAAAAGTCAGCATTTGAATGTAGCTATTCCTGCTAATTCTGGATAGCTGCAGAACTTTATCTCCATGGAACATCTGCAAATTAGATCTAAAATTCAATCCAGGTGCCAAGAATGCTGAGCATATATATTGTATCTATTGAGTTTAGCGGAAATTATGGTGTTCAACATGTGCAAAAAAAACCCCCACAAACTTAAGATGCCTAAATACAGACTAAAGGTGAAATCTTAATCCTGTACAAGGAAATGGAAAAACTGAAACCAAAATCAAGGGAAACAGAATTTCACTGCTGGTGACTACATTAGGTGAATTTGAAAAAGTTGACTTAAGTAAGCATGACACTGATGATTGGAAAGCTCCTGAAACAGTTACTGTTACTGTGTAACAGTTCTTAAGCTTTCATTACCTATTGACCCTATGTCATAGAGACACCCCTGAAATCAATTTAGGCAGACAATAAGCTCCCAACAAAATTTATTCCAAACCAGAACTATTTAGCGGAGAAGCAACTAAATACAGGGTTTATCCAAAAACAGTCAGCACTCAGAAACATTTAATAAACTGCAGGCAGGTTTGATATACTAATTCAGGTTATTATTTCCATCAGACCACTCAAAAATAATGATCCACAGTGTGCAGACTCTCACTCACAGAAAGAAGAGGCCTCTTTCACTCAGGGGTACCCAGAAGAAATAACTGCTTGCCCGGAGTGGGCAAGGGTTCATTTGAGAATATCTTCAGAAGAAACTCATCAAGGAGAAGGTGAGCATTTAATCCCACCAAGTCTTCTTAGATGGGGTCCCTGATCTGAGGGAGGGCTCTGTTCACAGACCCGCTGCTCCGAGAAGACCATTCAAAGGGGGTCTTCGGCGGGGGCCCTGTTTTATAGCCAGGTTGGATCTGGCTGTGGTTGTTATGAGCATGGTCCAGAAGCTTCTCTGGGCCTGAGCACCTCCATGTCTGAGAACCTTGCTTGTTGGCCAAGGATGACTGAAGGTCCTGCTCCACCTGTTCCCCCAGCTGAGGGGAGGTGAACATTCACCATGCCCCAGGGTGAGGGTGGGACATGGCTGTGCGTAGGTGAGCACAGGCACAGTGAGGCATCAACTGCCCTATTGAAAGCTCCGGATCTCGTCAGGGGATGTGCACCTGCCACACATTCCACCCTGTGACCACAGTCATGATCCCACCTGTTCCTTTGGAGTGGTGGTGCAGTCACCTCTTGCCTCCAAAGTTAAAAGGGGGCACAGTGTCATGAGTTTTAATGCCCACTGTGGATCATCATACTTCAAATGTATTTTAGGTGTTATATGTTATAATTAATCAACCTGTCAATAATCAAACAATAGAACAATGCAAGTTTCAATAATTACAGTAGACATCCTGATAAGGAAAACCAAATGTGTAGACAATTTTTTTACCAATTAGCCCCCAGTACGGCAACAATTGCCCAGAGTCCTTTGTTGATTTGTTCTCGTAGTAGAACTGAGATGTTCAGACCTAGACACAGCAATTGTTTACTGATAAATTCAGCTTCCAGCATATGCCTTCCTCCTTCAATAGGTTTAAGTCCAATATTGTTTTGTTTTGGATAGTCATTTTGTTGTTTTTGTGTAAGTGATGATTTAGGAAGCCTCTGTGCTGTCATGTGTGGAGTACATTAGTGTTGCCAGTTGCAGGATCACCTCCAGAATGGCCTGTCAGCTTTGCACTGGTGTGACTCCCTTTCCAGAGATTGAGTCTAACCACAACCCAACCCCAGCTGCAGTCTTTTGCCATCCTGCCTGTAGATACCTCAGTCCATCAGTAGGAGGAGCAGGATTGTCCATTTTTCCATTATCCTGCAAGAGAAAACAGACATGGGCCTCGGTCCCTCAGAGCCGGGCTTTTGTGTTAGAAATCCGGAATGATCCATTGGATGCTAATGTGGTAGAGTTTCCTGTTTTAATACGGTGTATGAAATACCCCCTTAACACCTTCCCCTCCAGCCCGACCTTAAAACCACTTCGGTGGTAAAGTGTGATCCGTTATTACCATGAATATTTTCAGGGATGGGTAAAACACAGAACACTCACAACCAACTCACAAAACCCACAACACTCACACTGTTTGGTTTCCTTGAATGAGGTGGATTAGAATAACAAAGGCGGTCAATAGCTTCTGCAATGCCTAGTCCTGCTGCGCCTGGCAGGGGGCACCGCGGAATACAAATCTCTTTAAACTGCGGCAGCCGGGGAGCAAACTACGAGCAGCTTCTACCCCGTGACATTTCGGAAAATAAATATTCAGTGGGTTGGGGCCGCCCGAGGTCCTAGCCCGCGGCTTTTAGTTTTTTAATTCGTTTTGTTCCCCTCGCAGAAACACGAAAGGGTCAAGTTTCCCATCTTCAAGAAGGATGTGCAGTTGCCAAACCAGTTTTTTCCCCCGAGCAATTTGATCCCTCCTGGATGGTAAACTTGCTCTTGCAAAGGTTCAGGGTCCCGAGAGAGGGCGCTTGCCGGTGCTCCCTCTGTGTGCCCGGGCGCGGGGGGGCCACCTGGGACAAGGTTTGCGCCTGGCTGGCCCGACCCTCCTGCTTTTGTCTGTGCTGCCACCGCCTGGGCCAGGCCACCCCATTTCGCGTCTGTAGGTGACTATATTGTGTAGCATTTCAGACCAGGTTAACACATGCGCCACTGGATTTTGGGGATTTTGCTGGTTAAGTTCTATAGCCAACTGAATTCTTTCCCTGAGGGAGTGGACATATATTTTTAAAGCGTTCGGCAGCCCTCTGATAAGCGGGCGAAGGTGGATGGGATTTACTGGCGCAGCCACGGGGATTCCTTGCTGCCCTTTCTCATACATTGCCTGTATACAAGCAGCTTTTTGAATGCCCTCAGACAACTTCGACAACCTTCTTATTCTAATGGTGACGGGCTCCTCTCGTTCCCTGGGATCCACGCCGCCAGCCCAATAAGCCACCCGAGATGTTAGGGACTGATCACCATCCGGACCACCACTTAAAAACACCCCAGGTCCCCAAAATCCCCCAGCTTCATCATTACTCAGTAATATCCGATCACCCCCCGTTAGTGAAACACGCCAAAGATATTCAGTTTCCGTTTCGCCCGGCTTGCGAGAGAATTTATCTTGCAAACAGCTGAGCTCCTGTTGCGTCCACCAGATGGTACGAACAGCAGTTCGGGGTTTTCGGCCATGCGGACCTGTATATCTCTCCGTTTTAAGAGGGAGGCTTACATCTTTTGCCTCCTCCACTTCATCAACACTGTTTTCATTAGAATCTCTCCGGATATCCCCGTCCTCGGGGTCCATGCCCGCAATCAATTTTGGAGATTGGGCAACGCTAGCGGGGGTTTTCGCTTGGGTTAACACGAGCTCATTCTTTTGTTGTAATAAACGCACCCACTCTCTCTCTCGCCGCAACTCCGCTTTCAAACAACTTGTTTCCAGTTGTTTCTCAGAGTCACTTCTCTCCGACTGTTTGTAGCATTTGTGCTGGTCTTGAGATTGCTTTAGGCAGGCGTACAAGGCTGTACACAGCACAGCACAAACAACAACAGCACAAACAACAACAGCACAAACAACAAGAGCACACACGGCCACGACCACTTCGGGACTGAACCATCTCTCTCCCGTCCAATGTGTGCAGGATGGGGCGGCAGGATTACAACCATACCCCCGTAGTAACTCCTCCATTTCTGATATACTACTTACTACACCAATTAGAATGTCACAGAGGTTCCCCCGAAATCAATTTAGGCAGGCGACAAGCTCGCAACAGACTTCATTCCAAAACAGAACTGTTTAGCGGAGAAGCAACTAAATATGGGGTTTGTCCAAAATCAGTCAGCACTCCAGCAACATTTAATAAACTACAGGCAGGTTCGATATACTAGTTCAGGATATTATTTCCGTACGACCACTCAAAAATGATAATCCACAGCGTGCAGGCACTCACTCACAGAAAGAAGAGGCCTCTTTCACTCAGGGGTACCCAGAAGAAAAAATCGCTTGCCCGGAGTGGGCAAAGGCTCACTGAAGGATATCTCCAGAAGAAACTCACTTACCAAAGAGGAGGGCTCTCAGTCCCGGGAAGTGTACCAAAACGGGGTCCCTGATCTGAGGGGAGGGCTCTGTTCACAGACCCACTGCTCAGAGAAGACCACTCCAAGGTTGTCCCGTTTTACAGCCAGGTCCTATCTGGTTGTGATAATTAAGCGCATGGCCCAGAAGCTTCTCCCTTGGCTGTGGACCCTGTCTGTTGATCGAAGGTCCCGCCGCTCCTGATCCCCCAAGCTGGGGGCGGGGTAGGGGAGTGAGGGGCGTTGAGCATGAGGAGTCACAGTGCCCCGGGAAGGGGGACGTGACTGTTGGCACTGGCCAAAGTGGGTCTGTGAGCACAGGCACAGCGGACACAAAAGGTGTTAAAGAGCCATCAGCTATCCTATTGAAAACTCGGGATCTCCTCGGGAGGAAAGGGAGCGGGGGGAAAAGAGGGTGGTACAACTGCCGCATCCCAGTTCAAAGTACCCCAATGAATATGTGTAAGGTTAGCTATTAAAAATCAGTCATTGTGATGTTGAAGTAAAAATTACCGAAGTTGTGAAATGTCACTTTAACAAGTTTTATTGTCAACATCATCAAGTGTGGTGTTTGTTGAATGAAACCTTTGGAACAGCTAGCTAGACTTTGTAGCAACATTAAGTATTATTTTACAACTGTTAAAATATTTTTTTTCATTGTTTGATATCAGAGAAATGTAAAATGTAAAAAGTATATTCTACAAAGAATCGTCACCATTTCTTCTGTAAGTTACCGTTATTGGACTGAGGATTTCAGTATCTTGCAGTAACCTTCAGTGCACCAAGCCCAGTGTTTCCAAACTCATTGCCATTTTTATGTATGCTTTATGTTCACCAACTTTTATTCTAATATGGTAAAAATACAGAAGAAGAAAAGGCAATATAACAAAAAGCAGGGCTTATCATAATACAAAAAGCAGATGTGCAGACAAGGAGAACTAATTAGTAAAGTTTCCCTTTTGTTTTCCCAAACATTATTTTTTCTATATTTTAAGAAGCCATGGGCCAATACAATTCAACATTAACATGACTCACTCAATTTTAAAAATGCCTTACAATTATTAACCCACTGCAAAATCAAATACCAGCTGAATGCAGACTTGGAACATTCCCACACTTCAGCTTGCTGCCCTTCCCTTGTGAAGGCGCAAAACGTGTTGGCACAGCAAGGGCTGTTTGAGCAGGGAGGTGTATCATCTTGCATCCCTACATGGCCTCACTCCCCAGTTCTGCTCCCTGACATCTGGCAAAAAGTCAGAGTCACGTCTCCTCATGCACATCCACGGACAGATGTAGTCATTGCCATGCTAGTGCACCCCAGCACCACAGTCATGAAACTTTTGTTTAGCAGAGTGGGCAAATAGTCCACTGGTGGATGAAAGTAATTACTGTACCTATTCACAGCTGAAAAAATTAACAGGCCAAAACGTGAAGTGTCAATTTTTTTCTCAGTGCTACAGCTGAGGGCCTTGACATTTTTTTCATATAAAATAAAAATTGCCTGGAACACTGAACAGATGTTTCTAGTGTGTTTCTTACTACCTCCCACACAGAGGTACTCAGTTTAGTAAGAGCTGCCACTGAAAATTTTGACTGAATGTTCTAACCTCAATTCCAAAAGAATTAAACCTGAAAAAATATTTACTCTAATTGTGAATAATTGGCACTGTTTTAGAAACTCACTGTAAATGCAAATCAAAACTTCTTTATGAACCACATTTTAAAAAAGCCATAACCTCCCCTCCAAAAGGACCTGAATGACCCGGTCACATTAATTCAACTCAGTGTTGCAGCTTTGTTATTTTTGTCCAGTCATTGCATATAACTAAGAAATACTTCCTGTACAAATAAAAAGAAGATTTTCCAGTCCAAAATACTCAAACAGCTCTTAAATTATTTGATCCAGCATTGCAACCTAGATTCCAAATGAATGAAACCTGAAAAAATATTTACTCCAATTATGCACAACCGACACACACTTTTTGGTTGTGCTTAGTAGTTGAATGTAAACGAACTTATGAAAACTTTTCCTCAACCAGATTTTTCTGGTAGACCACATCAGCTCCAATTAATTTTGTAAATAAATATAAATCTGTCAATATAAGTCAACAAAGATTCAAAATTATGTTTCCATTTATGGTAGAAAGCAGTAACTTGCAAGGACCTACAAATAAGTATTTAATTTCTATAGAGGTACATATTACTTCTAATTAGACCTAGTGAAGACTCTACATTTAATTTCAATTGCTGACACTATGTTTCTTGTAACATCTCCAAAACTGAACAACAGCCTTATTGGAAGGTGAAACAGATTTCAAGCTTGCTTCCTAGAGATGCAGTAAATTCAGGGCATTCCAGATAATCTATTAATATCAGACTGGCTCCTGTTGTTGTTGCCAAGAGGCTTGTGGATAAACTAGTATGGCAATAAGCATAAAGGAAAGTGGCTGGAAGGGAGGACACAGTCCTTTTCTCTAGATGAGAATACTAAGATCAAAAGCCAAATGTACCTTAAATATGTCAGACAGTGCATGTTACAAGTAGAAGGTTCATGGATGCATCAGAGTGATCAAGAGATGCCCCAAGCAGAACAACACCCTAAGCATTTTTGTTACAGTATGGTGAAACTTTAGTTGGTAGATACTCAGAGCACATCAGCATTTATCATGTGATCGAGGTAATCACAAAGCTAATCCATTGCTCACAAAGAACAGCAGATAAAGTGAACAGATCCTTGCGAGGTGTCACCTGTCAGTGTAGCTCGTTCAGCAGTCAGAGCAAAGGAAAAACAGCAGCAGTACATAACCACAAGCTGATCGGCTCCATCTCCTTAGTGGGGAAAAAAGCTTCTCTTATTTGATTGTGCAGTAATTCAGTACAAATACTTGCTACAATGAGACATACTAATTCTTCTTAAACAGTATTTTGAGATTTAGAACCAGCTTGTTTATCATTCTAAACTGAAACAGAGCTTTAATATAGTCTTAGTGTCAGATTATGATTTCATTAAAGTTCCTAAACAAGGAACTATGTGGTCTGTTTTACAAATAAACATGTCTTGTGGTTCCATTTCTCTCCTGCTGGGACAAAACTCAGAAGAATAACTATGTTATCTTTTGTTAGTGTTGGAAGAATTTTCATCACATCTCTGCACTACCTAATTCTATGCTGAACCACAAGATATTTTCTAAATAAATGATCATGAAGGTCACATCCTCTTTTGGTCTGGCATTTAGATATGAGATGAAAGGACAGAGTCAGACTTTCTGTAAGATTTGTAGGTAAAGGAGCTGTGTAAACTTAATTGCAGGAAGATTTTCATCTATGAGACTCGATTGAGTTTATGTTGGAACACGTTTCTCCTGACTCTATAAATGCAAATGTTTGCTGACCTCATCAAAAGTGCTCAAACTCTTAAACATTACATCCATGTCCATGTCACAGTAATTTAAATTTGAAGAAGAGTGGATGGCAGTCTAAATTTTGTGTATAATACCTACGTATTGAGTTAAACCTTTAAAGAGACAAAGTGATCTGTTAAAATAGTGACTGTATTTCAATTGCCGTGCTTTTACATACATGATATTTTGATAATTCTACAAGTCTGTAACTCAAAGATACATAGCCTTTGTGAATCTGAATCTCTGCAACATCTGACTGAAACATTTTTGTGATTTTAAATGTATCTCTTGAATTCCTTCTTTCAAAAGCTGCTAAAACACATTAAGATCAAGGCCATGTTTAGGAGAAGCAAATAAGCATTGATAAATTAAATGTTCCCACATTTCAGTTTAGCTTTGCATACTTATGCGATGAGAAGAAAAACTGTCATAGATCTATGTGTCATATTGCAATGGAATCTACTGAATCATTTTAACCAAGTACTTGTGTTCCCCCAAGGTCATAAGTGACACACATTAATATATGAACCCAAATATATGCAGTCCTTTGACAGCTAACAGTTGAACTAAGGAGAAAAAGCATGTTATATTACTTGAAAATGACGTAATGGAGGACGAAGAATGGTTATTAAACAAGCAATAACTCAGTATATAAAATTATATCATACTTAACCAGGCAGAGCTTCTGTACCATGACAGCTAACCAAGATTTAAGATCAGTGCAACAGATAATCCACAGTATTCAAAACCTGTGTGTGATACCTATCAAACATTCCCTATTTGGTTGTGAACTACCATCAGAAGATTAACGACCTCTTAAGACATAAACATGTTTTGCTGTTTTACATTTCTGTTCCCATAAAAAAATAATCCCATCTAAAACTTCAAAACTGTATTTGTCCTGTTGGTAGGAAAGCCATTAACTCTAGCAAGGATCTTGGGAAATGAACTGAATTTGTGTCTCTGAAATTGCCCTACTCAGGCTTTTCCTGAGACTGCTTTTTGGTTTAAAGTACAACCTGCCAGAACCCAAAAGATACAAAGTGCTGAAATAATGTCCGAAAGAACAGTTTTAATGTTTTTTTTGAAGGAAAAATAAGCCAAAAGCCATACAGTAATTCTGAAGTACATTTCTCAGAACTCACCTCACGAGTTGACATATAAATTCTGCACTAATCGTAGCTTCCTACAGGCTAGCTAGCCTCAACTCGAGTTTATGGCAGTAAAGCAGCTGTAGGTGAAAATGGGCCACCAGGAGAACACTCAGTCCAACTTCTACTGGAGGAATGTCTATAATAACAAATGCCCCATCACAACAGAAATATTTGTCAGGAAGTTCTTTAAAACAGCTAGTTTTATTAAATACAATAGGAACAATACAGGAAGTGTGAGAAAGATTCTTTCTGGATTTTGCACTTCTAATCAATGCTGTAAGTAAGTTGCTTTAGTTGAATGCCATTCTTTAGTATCTCAACCTTCAACAGACTCAGACAGCAAAAGTGACAATATATCAGCTACAAAGAATATTTGTGTTCTTCACGAAGGCCAGCCAAGCTAGACTGGGACAGGATACACATTGAGTAGTTTGGCAAGGAGTGATATGTCAAGAATAGCTGTTAAGTGAGGGCTGACTTTATATTTTACTTCATCTGATACATTTGAATTGAGTAAATGGACCGGAATGGACCTTCTAGTTTATCGTCCTACCTGTGACAGTAATTGTTGGAAGATGTTTAGGGAAAGGATAAATAAACAATGCAAAGGTTTTTTTTCAGGGCCCTGAGGGAACCAATAGGCCTTAATAGCCCTGAGCAGCCTCACCTGGGATATGCACTCATAGCTTGGCCAACTGGCTCAGGAGCTCAATTTAAACCTCACACTTGGCCTTAATCCTTGCCTGAGCTGTGTTGGAGGAGTGCTTATCTCTGACTCTCTTGCCTATTTTTCCTGGCTGGACCCTTGAATGGGTCCTGGACATGGTTCATTACTTCTTTTGTCTGGAATTGTTAATGGAGGTGGCTCCCTAGTTCTGCTTGGGTGTGGTGAGGCCTCAGGTGTGGTTCCTGGCTTCTTCTGCCTTGGAGAGCATTCCCACACTTGCTGCTGGTCCCTGCCCACATTGTTCCAATATCTCAAGCAATATCATTCAAGCATTTCTCCTTTGTAGGTGCCTGAACTGGAGGACTCAATCTGCATCACAGTGGACGTGTCATTAACAGTGTTTATAATGTTTCAATGTTTCTTTAACTCTGTGGTGGTGTTTTGTTTTGTTTTATTTTGTTTTGTTTTTAAAGGCAGTTGTATACAAAGCACCTTAGAATCCTGGAACTGTTGGGAAGACATAAATCTGTTAAAGTGCTAAAAGAGAAACTATCTAGTAAGCATATATAAAGAAATCACTGCTAACATCTAACTTCTGGCAGGTGTTGTTTGTTACATTGTTATGTTTTGCAAAGGTCACAACAAAAAGCTGGCTAATGAAAAAGTGGATAGAGCATGAAGGAAAATGTGTGTGTATATACTCTCAAGTATAGGTGGTTGGGTAAACAAAGCCATCTAATTACATGAATATCAATTTTCAGAGATTGCATCTTAATTGTTCAATCTATATCAATCTCTCCAAATATGTACTGAATGTTTTCCAGTGCTTGTTGTTTCGTAGATGATCCATGAACAGCATTAGACAAAATATCTTGTGCAAACTGAGCTCGAATTGATTCAGGAGAGATATTTTTTGCCTCTTCTGGATCGGCTGGACCCATTAGTTGCCTCCACTCTTCCACAGCATTTTCCTTTGATAACACCATTATCACCGATGGGCCCCTGTAAAATCAATATAAGGAAACTCTTACACCTTTCTGAGATGCAGATCTAGCTTTAACTTCAGAGGTACCATGAAGGATTATGGTAAGTATTACACCATCAGAATTTTGAGAAATGGTTTAAATGTGCTTTTTTTTTTTTTTTTTTTCCCCCTGAGTGTTTTGTTTAAGACGATATCTTGTTTTTGACAGTCAAAAAGATGATGATGGTCATCTATTTGAATTTGGACTTTTTGTCCCCTCACCCAGTAATTTCTGAAGCAAAACAATACATACTGTTTTATCAACAGCTAGACTAACAATATTATGAGGAAGACATTTGTGTCCTCCATGGGAAGAACAAGGATTCCATCAGAAATTTGTTATTTTTTTTAGAAATAAATAAAAAATAACAGTCACTGTCCATAAGTTTGGAAAGCTTTAAAATCTTCCTTTTAAAGGAAGAGCAGCCAATGCTAGAAGCCACTGAACTTGCTAGAAAGTGTGACAGAATGCAAAATTCTTTGCCCACTTTAGGTGTAGCATGTTTTGTTGGTACTGTAAATTCAAAGTTTGATGTACACTGACATACCTCAGTATTGTGTAATGAGACACTTACTCAGTCATAGAAGACAATAAGTCACCAAAAAATGATTTTCCTTCATGATCCTTATAAAATTGTGCAACCATATCACGAGTTAAAGCTGCTTCTTTAATCTTTGAGATGGTAAATCCAGCATCTTTAACTTTTTGCATAATATCATCTAGGAGAAGAACAACAAAACTCATTCTTGTTTGAAATAATAAAATAATAAAAAATAATAAAATAAATAAAAGTTTAGATGCTAACACACAAACTTTAAAAATTTCATAAAATATCAGTTGCTTTAAAAAAATCACCAATACCTATTAAAATTCTCCTTACAGTATCAAATAATTATGGACAATGTGACAAACTTAATCAGTCCTCTAAATTGTACAGAAACCATTGTCATTGCACTAATCCAACTCTATGCAGGTGACAAACCAGTACTGTTATAAACTATACCAGTACCATTCACTGCTGTTTCTCACATTGGGCAGAACGTGGACTGTAGTTGTAGTGCTACATCATATACCAGCTGGCCCACTAAAATCAATCTAGATTGTTACAAGACGGGAAGAAAAACTCACAAAAGCTGATGATAAATTAACATTAGAAAGAATACTAAAATTTGTTAGGACAGAAGAAAAGAATGTCAAGAAGAGGTTCTGGACAGACGGTTTAAAAAAAATGGCAACAAAAATCTTTAAGGTGATATTCCAAATTGTACATAGTGTACTTTTTAGTTTGACATTTCCCCCTCATTCCGTTTGCCTAATAGCAAGATAACCAAGGATGGGAGTGCATCTAATTGAGCAGTAACCTCTTCTGAGTCAGTAGAGATACTCGTATGAAGTAAGTAATATGAATTTGGAAAGCCTCCCTCTCCTTTGACTTAGAAGGATGCCGGATGGATAGTTTACACAAGTACCTGGCTTTTAAACTGTTTAAGCTAGCTAAAAACTCTCTCACTTAAATTCACCACCATTTTTATGAAGAAAGAGCTATAGGCAGCTTAAGCAAATAAATTGTGACACTTGAGACCTCAATACGAATTATGCAAGCTCTGTAAAAGCATTTCTCTGCACGGAAAAAGCATTTCAGAGAATAAAGAGTGCATATGACATGATTTACTGCAGTGTGCATTGCTAATATTTTGTAGAAATTACATCTGTAGCCATAGCCCATATTTTCTAGTTCACTTACCTTTGTGCTCCTTAGCAGCAGCAGGTTTGATTACTGCCAGTGTGTGCTCCTGAGGGAAGAAGAACTCCAATTCCTTCTGAGCATCATCGGTTGTAGAACTACCATGCAGCTGATTAATAGGACTGCTGTCCACTGCATACAGTCCACGTAAACTAAGAGTCATTAAAAGAGTAAGTTACTTCAAAGAATAGCCATTTTGAGCTTCAACAATGATTAGCCTTAACCCAGTGAATATAAATTAATGTTGATCTGGTGACTTAAGTGCTTGATGATCTCTCTGTAGGAGTAAGAAGCCTTTGTTGTCTAAGGAAAGAAAATCAACTTTTAATTGACTACTTGAAACATGAACATCTTCCCTCCTGTCATCTTGTTATATTTCCAAGATAATAACAATTCTTGCTTAGTGCAATACAAAGGTGAGATGATACCACAGCAGTTTCTTAGAACAACAAAATGAGCAGTAAAAATGAAGATGTTGATTTATAAAATGTGAGGAAGAAACTTAGTCACAAATAAAACATGCTACTGATGGAGAGTTTTCATTAAGCTAAGAAAACAAGCATCTGTTCTAAGTAAGAAAAACCCAATAAACATGAGATATTACCAGAATTTTTAAATGTAGAGAATTAATAGCAATAGTTCTGTAGACCCTGAAGCCTAAAAATTGCCATTTAAGGTCACAAAGATTCAACTGAAGAGCCAAGTAATCTGTTCATATGACCATCAGAGCAGGATTACAAAAATATTATTGCAGGTAGATTCTTCCTGTGGTATGTGCATCTAACAGTCAAGGGTTTTTCTCTGACTCAAGAGATCTTATTTTGCCTGAATACCCTTTTTTAAACTCAGCTTTTGATTATATTTAGTCACCATTATTTCACAAAAAGTACTATAGTCACTGTGTATAATACACTTCTTCCAAGACAAGCTTAACAAACTGCAGAAATATATATTAGTTTCCAGATGATGGCACTGTAGTTACGCCAGTTGGAATGTGGTATTCACTGAGATGAGGAATGTGAAAGTAAATTGGAAGCTGTGAATAATATTTTAGTATTCCAAGTATTACCTGTTTGGATCTTCCTTAGCCTCTTCAAGAGCCGTTGGGCCTAATAAACCTCTCCAGTGTGCTACAGCGTTTTCTCGTGTTAAAGCAAGTATAAGAGTTGGACCACTGTAAAAAGGGAAAACTGGCGTTAAAAACATCAAATATTAAGCATGGTAATTTGTAAAGGGAACTTGATTATACATAGTCCAGGCCAGAAAATGAGCCGTAATAATATTGGAGGATTCAAAAACCTATCACTATTTAAACAGCTGCAGCCTGATAAAATCTTATGGGCCTTAAGCGCAAATTTCAAAGTTTCATTTCATTCAGTAATGTCAACATGACAACAAGAATGTTGTAGAATTGGGCTATATCTTTATTGAACAACATCCAAACCTTGTCCTAACAAACCAAGAAGAACGGGTTGAAGACATCGTGGTTGGGGCAGCTGCAGCAACCATGATATGGTGAAGTTAGGGATCCTGGATGGAGGAAGCAGGACAATGAGCAGTACTAAAACCACAGACTTCAGCAGGCCAAACTTTGACCTCTTCCAGGTCCTGCTTGGAAGAATTCCATGGAATAGGGCTCTAGAAGATAGGGGGGTCCAAGAGAGCTGGCTAATATTCAGACATCACTTCCTCCAAGCCCACGACCGATACATCCCTATGAGGAAGAAATCAAGTAAAGGGAGTAAGAGGCCAGCATGGATGAGTAAGAAACTCCAGTCAAACCTCAGGTGGAAGAAGGATGTTTATCTAATGTGGAAAAAAGGACGGACCACCTGGGAGGAATACAAAGATGAGGTGATGAAGGCCAAGCTCCCTTTGGAAGCAAATCTGGCCAGGGATGTCAAAGACAGGAAGAAGGGCTTCTTTATGTATATCAGCAGCAAAAGGAAGGTTAGGGAAAATGTAGATCCACTGCTGAATGAGGAGGGTGCCCTGGTGGTGAATGATACAGAGAAGACAGAGTTACCAAATGCCTTCTTCATTTTTGTCTTTACTGCTAAAACTGGCCCTCAGGTATCCCAGACCCTAAAGATAGAAGAGAAAGTCTGGCAAAAGGAAGACTTTTCCTTGGTTGAGGACAATCAGGTTAGAGATTGTTTACACAAACTGGACATCCACAAATCCATGGGCTCCAATGGGATGCACTCACGAGTGCTGAGAGAGTTGGCAGATGTTATTGCTAAGCCACTCTCCATCATCTTGGAAAGGTCTTGGAGAACAGGAGAGGTGCCTGAGGACTGCAGGAAAGCCAGTGTCAATCCAGTCTTCAAAAAGGGCAAGAAGGACCACCCAGGAAACTACAGGCCAGTCAGCCTCACCTCCATCCCTGGAAAGGTGATGGAACAGCTCATTCTGGACGTCATCTCCAAGCATGTAGAGGAAAAGAAGGCTATCAGCATGGGTTCACCAAAGGAAATCATGTTTGACCGACCTGATGGCCTTCTATTATGGTATAACCGGCTGGGTAGATGAGAGAAGAGCAGTGGATGTTGTCTACCTTGACTTCAGCAAGGCTTTTGACACTGCCCCTCAAAACCTCCTCATAGGCAAGCTCAGGAAGTGCAGGCTGGATGAATGCACAGTGAGGTGGATCATGAATTGGTTGGATGGCAGAGCTCAGAGGGTTGTGATCAATGGTGCAGAGTCTGTTTGGAGGCCTGTAGTTAGTGGGGTTCCCCAAGGGTCAGAGTTGGGTATAGTCCTGTTCAACCTGTTCATCAATGACCTGTATGAAGCGACTGAGTGCACCCTCAGCAAGTTTGCTGTTCATTCCAAACTGGGAGGAAGGGCCAACACACCAGAAGACTGTGCTGCCATTCAGTGAGACCTGGACAGGCTGGAGGACTGGGCAGAGAAGAACCTAGTGAAGCTTAAAAAGGGCAAGTGCAGGATCCTGCACCTGGGGAGGAATAACCCCAGGCACCAGTACAAGTTAGGGGTGGACCTGCTGGAAAGCAGCACTGCAGAGAAGAACGTGGGAGTTCTGGTTGACAACAGGTTGACCATGAGTCAGTAATGTGCCCTTGTGGCCAAGAAGCCCAGCAGTATCCTGGGATGCATTAGAGTGTGACTGGCAGGTCGAGGGAAGTTGTCCTCCCCCTCTACTCTGCCCTGGTGAGACCACATCTGGAGTACTGCATCTAGTTCCGGGATACCCAGTTTAAGAAGGACACTGAACTACTGGAGGGAGTCCAGTTATGGGCTACAAAGATGATTAGTGGCCTAGAGCATCTTTCTTATGAGAAGAGATGGAGAGAGCTGGGTTTGTTCAGCCTGGAGAAGAGAAGGCTGAGAGGGGATCTCATCAATATTTAGAAATATCTCAAGGGTGGATGTCAAGAGAATGGGACCAGACTCCTTCCAGTGGTGCCCAACAATAGGATGAGGTGCAACAGATACAGACTGAAGCACAGGAGGTTCCATCTAAACATGAGGAAATACTTCTTTTATTTGAGAGTGCCAGAGCACTGGAACAGGCTGACCAGAGAGGTTGTGGAGTCTCCTTCTCTGGAGACATTCAAAACCCACCTGGACACATTCCTGTTCAATCTGCTTTGAGTGAACCTGCTTTAGCAAGTGGGTTGGACTAGATGATCTCCACAGGTCCCTTACAATCCTAACTGTTCTGTGATTCTGTTATTTTGCTATTTACATTTTCTCTCCAAGGAATCCAGCACACAGCCTGGATGAAGATTTCTGAGCTCTTCTACAGACAACCTAAATGCAGCCTTCCAGAGCAGAGCTCAACTGTTTTCACCCAGATCAATGGAACTGACCGCTGACTTCAACAACTGTCATACAGACATGTGAAGTAATTTTTCAAATCCTGATTTATTTATCTACTGTATTTGGGAATTATCTTGTTATCTGCAGTTATCTGGTTCTGGTTTTGAGTTTTACTAAACTCTCAGAAACATGGGTATCTTGTAGACATGTATTATTCATAATAATTATTAATTGTGAAAGTTTCAGTCTTATTTATAAATCCACATACTAATTTTTTGTTCAACATACCTGGTCATTTGCTCTAGAAGGACTGGGAAGTAGTCTTCATTTTCATGCTCTTTGTAAAATTCACGTACTTGTTTTTCAGATAGGATTATTTCTCTCTGCATTGCTATTTCAAAGCCATCATCCCTTATTCTTTGCATGATAGAATCTGTTTGAAATATTGAAATTATGCTAAATTGCCATCCATTCACTAATTTGGACAATTGTGAAGAAATGTCATGGACTTTCCAATCATACTGTTATTTTTTCACAGGTGAATTAGTTTCTCAACTGAAGAATGGAAAACTAATTTAAAGCAACTGCTAGAGGGCTTCAGTAGTTGCCTGGATGCTTAGAAAGCTGATGCTCACCTTCTTAAGGTTTTCTCTCACTTCAGAAACCTCAGTAGGAATCCTGACTGAGAAACATGATATGTGTTACTGTCACCATAAGAAGGCCTAGGGATTTTGAATAGGGGAATATTCATTTGACTAAATCTTACAAGAGCACATCCATAAGTAAGCATGTTTAATGCAAGTCAAAATTACTTTAATTGCCTGTATATGGACTGCAAAACTAGTGCTCTGAGCAACATACTTGATAACAATAAAGAAAATAAAAATACAAGGAGAGGTCAAAATTGCAGTCCTTCAGATCTTTGTGTATAGGTTATTTTCACTACAGAGATCTTCAAGAAAAAATGAAAATATTTGCCTGAGAAGAAAAGCCAACTTGTTCAAATGGGGAGTTTCATGCTACTGGGGTAGATTTTCTGATTTAATCTATAAAAGCATTGTCTGTCTGTCTTTGTGCAGCACTGCCTTATGCAGCACAGAACATAACCTGGGTCAGATCATTTCACCTTGCCATTGAGCTACCTTTGACCTGTCATTTAAAGATATCATCTGCTTTGTTACTGTAGAAAGAATGATTCCCTATACTACACTTCAAAATTGCTAGTTTCTCTGAGAGGTATTCTGGAAACATTCCATCCAAGTATACAATCTAAAGACATTCTTGAAAAATCAGGCAAATTAACAAAATAGTGTTGACATTTACATTCTCAATATAACAAAAAAGTTAAGCATGTAGCTTTTATTTCCTGACAAAGATTACTGCCAGGTTGATGCTGGGGAGACAATATAACATAAGAACCTTTCGTTAATAGAGTTAGAATATTTAAAGTTCAAAATATAAGACTTTTTATACACCCTAGATGGAAAACATAGTTATTAACACTTACCTCGTCTTTCCTTTAAGAGAGAAGGTCGAATTAAAGCCAAAGTCCTTTCAGCTTTTTGGTCTGTCTTTTTTTTATCAAAATTTGGGAAAAAGAAGGCAAGTTGCCTGCTGGCCTCTTCTACACTGTCTTGCACATCACATAGGTTTAATAAACTCTCGGTTTCCATGGTTTCTTCCAAGCTAAGGAGGCACAAAGTAGTAGATGTATGTTTAAGTCACTGCATGCACTGTGTTAACAGTTGACTTCCTGAAAATGAACTTTCTTAAAATTTAGTAAAGCATAAAAATGGAATGCCAAACTAAGTTTTTATTAAATTCAGATTCCTGACCAAAGTAATGTTTCTGAGAAGAGAGTTATTAATCTTCTCAAAAAGTGCCTTGTCATATGCTATAAAAGAGAATTCTCAGCCATGCAGCTTTTCTAATGCCCCTCTAGCTTACTCAAAATAGTATCTCTGTTTCACTTGACAGAATTATCACTGACAAGTGTACAGTGTATAATGAATTGTCAATAAAAGGATTCTGCTAATTAATGTAGAGCATCATCATAAAAAGACAGCACTATAGAATTGTCTTTAAGAGAGGTACATCTCATTATTACTTGCCTTTATTTCTAATGTTTATTTAGCTATATAAACCCAGGAACTTTTGGCCACTTACAGAAAGTGCAATATTCCCCAGTTGTACCAAACTAATGCAGAGAAGGATACAACAGGCATCAACAAAAATATCAATTATTATGACAAGTTCTCTTTTGGAACAATGTATTTAATATCATGTTTCTTCGAGTAAATCTCGTGTCCAAATCTGAAACTGGATTCAATATTTCAGTTTTCGAGAACACTCTCTTTATTGTCTGATGCTTTGTATAAAACTATTGTCCTCTTTAAAATTCTCTGCAAATATTTGTCATAGGAGAAAATCAGACATTTCAAAATACCACGGTTGTGAACAGCTAATCCTTACAATGTCTTTATGCATCTTGGAGTCAAGGGAGAACAAAACCCAAAAGTCTCCCAGTTGTTTTCTGGCTTTTTTAGAGTGGTCCCAGGGAGCATGGTATGCCTTGGGTGCCCCTTAGTCTCCCTTGGGCCACATATACAGTTTCCCATAATATATAGGAGTAAACATATGCAAGAGTGCAACCCTCAATGGCCAATGCTGGTAGTCACTTTGGGTGAACTATTACATGGAGTGGCATGGAGTACACCAGCTTTGAAGTACAGCACTGTTCCCATCTCACTGACAACCCATTCAAGGCCAGTTCAGCAATGGCAAGAGACCAATGCACTTTGCTTATTGTCCTTACTTAGGAAGCAAGAAGCTTCTATGTTCCCACAGGAACTGTGCATCCCTAGGGATGGTCTGGTGACAGACCAGGTGAAGAACTTTGTCTGTTCCCTGGACCCTCTGCACACAGGCACATGAGTAACTGCAACAATATCCTTTAGTTTATGGTGTTCTGCAAATACTATAACTGAATTACATATCCACATTTTCACTGTTAGTTACCTGCCTGACTCCTCAGTGTCATCATCCCCACTCAATTTACGTAGCTCTTTCCAGTGAGGAATATCGGCAGGTGCTCCTTTTTTAGTGATTACCAAAACGTGGCATGGTCCACTCATCATGTATTGAACAAATTCTTCAAAATCGGGCTAAAAGACATAATTTTTCCCCTATGAATTGTAGGAACTCTGAGTTTATCATCAGAAATGATGATATCATTTCCAAAGTAACTCATAATTCCTGTTCTAAAATGACATTCACACATGTTACTCAAAATCCTGTCGAATTGTCTGGGAAGTTTTTGATCAATCATTTGAGACAACAACACTATAAAGTGTCTGAAACATTATTAATCAAGGTAAATAACGTAATAAAATTCCATTAAGCAAGTACCACATGTTCTTCCAGGCTAAAATGCAAATGACAGGAGTGGAGAAAATCTAAAAGCTCAATGTGATCAAATGCTATGCTTGCAGTAACACATATAGTGTGACATAACAAACTGCAATACAGTTCCAGGTGTAATTTTTGAAACTAAAAATCATGTAACTGACTGCAAGTACAGAACACTGAGATATTTTCAAGACATTTGTAGTCTTTTCCTTCATTCTCTTTGTTATGTTCTTTTCACTCCTTCAGTTTCAACCCTCAATCCAGTAAATTTACATTTTATTCAGGAAATATATTTTGAAGCTGCTGTGAGGTTCTAATCCTGTTTCCTTGTATGTCACCTTTTTTCAGTTATGTGAATTTCCTCAAGTATCTTTTCTCATTTAAAATATTTGACTAAATCTTTTATTTACCAGCCACCCTCATCTGATTGTGTGTGATACATTTTTCCTTTAATAATACGGGAATTAAATATTCATGTGTCCTTTCAATTAATTAAAATTCTCTTTTGGTTATCTTCATATCCTTGCATAAACTTAACCCACTTCACAAGATGAACTAACTCAAAAGAGATAGAATAAATGCAAATGGTAAAATGCTTAGTACAAAGCATAAAGGGTGTATCTATGCTGTTGTGGCTTCAAAAGTACGCTTGTTCACATTAAAATAAATAGATGTGGCTATTAGATAAGGGTCTTTTGGCTCACTCAGCATCATTAAAAAGGAACTGTCTCTGCTTCCAGTTGTATCTGGAGGTCTATTATCTTGAGTCTTCATCCTATTATAATAGGCAGCCTCTGGAACTTCAGCAAGCTTGCGGAGTATTAAATCAGGAATAATTTTGCCCACTGAGCAAAAAGCAATCTATATTCCATATTGTCACTTTAAAATAATTATTTTTCAGCTTAGAATTAAATTTTATGAATGGCAAATAATTGACTTCTGAATATAGATAGGGTCTTCTGAATCATTTCTCATAGTTTATAGTAGTTTTGTTATTTCCCCTCTCCTAACACTGGCTAGGATCTGCTTTGGTGTAGTAGTGCTGCCATATATTAAACACTACATGCTTTTTCTCTGTATTTTCCTCCTAAATCTCCCTCTATGCCTAACTTAACTTAAATTTGGCTGCCATTCCTATGATGATAACTTATTTTTACTTCTATTTCAAAACCATCTTTGTCTCAACTAGAATCCCAGCTTTGACAACACTGAGCTCTTCAGGATTACTTATAAGCTCTCTCTGTTACTTCCTTTCTAAACAATAGTGCAGCCATTTGGTGATTACTATCAGATTTCTTTTTCCTTCTGGCTTCAGTAGGAACAATCTTGTCTCACTCTTATTAATTTGGAATGCCACTGGAATACTTTCCCAGCTTCTTCTTTTGGTTATGCCAACACTTTCATTGACCTCTTCTATTGGCCTCTCTAATAATATCAAACTAGTTCTCTGCAAATAATTGCAGCCTCTGTTTATCTTGTGCAGATCTTAAATAGGAGAAGGTAAAAATATTTGCTAAGCAGCTTCATATTTGTGATCCAGATCTTTCTGTAGATTTAACTTTAGCTATCATATTGCCAAAGCACTTGACAATATCCAAGTGTTAGTTTGCTAGACCACTGACATTTAATGGTGATCAGCATAATTTAATTGTTTTCTTGAACTGTCTGTACTTAGCTATTTGTTGCCCCTCAATATATGATAAGTCCAGAAAAATAAACTTCAATGTAGATGCTTTCTCTTTCTGCTTATGTGTGTGCTTATTCTCAGTACTACCCTGTGATGAAACCTGCAAAGAAGAAAAAAATGTAATATATACTATAACTTATTTTCTGACTGGAAGTGTATGTGTCGAAGAGAAGTGTACTGTCATGTAGATGACACTGGATTTTGGGTTTGTGCTACACTGTAGCACCTAACAGCCTATGTTTAGGGCCATGACTAAGGGTCATATATATTCTGCTAAAAGAAAGAACTACAAAATCTTTTGGTATTTAATTGGAGTTTGATTTAACTTAGTTGGAATGTTAGAGTGTTACCAAGACATATTTGTATGAGTTGGGAAGAAAAAAAAGAGAGATAATATCTCCTTTTTTCTATGTACTAAATCTACATTAAATCAGTTCTTCAACATACTAAAATGTGCAAGACAGAGATTTGCAAACACGTATAGCTACAATGCTAATTTTTACCTGTTCCTTCTATTTAGGTTTTCCATTTGGTTTTACCTGTTCTTTATTGTGGCCATAGAATGCTCTGATTTGCTCTTCAGTTAGCATTTTTTCCTCTGCCACTTCAATGGTAAATCCTGCTCTTTTAATCTGCAATTATTCAGTTATTACTCAGTGGCCTTTGAAAATGGTTACATACAAGATCATATGTTACTGTAAATCTAAAGATTGATTGATTTTTGGAAACTATCTTAAATTTAAAATTCTCTAAAATATTCCAAATATAACTGCTGAGTTTACATAAACTAAAGTTCCAGCTTTTCAAAACACTGCACTAAATTCAGGATTACAATTCCCACTAAATTAAGGTTTGTGAAAAATATAAGGCAGTTTAATGTATGTGTTCTTTCAGTAGTTAATAATAACTTTCGTTTAACATTGAACAAACTAATTTTAACCGTTGTGGGTGGTTAACATGCAACCACTTCTAAAAATTATAAACTACATTATAATCTTAGTAGTCATATAAATGCGTATTTGTCAACAATTGTTGTACCCGGCTAAACTACTTGTCTTTAGAAACAGTAAGTAAACAAAAATCAAATCTATTTTATGATTATTTTAAGTTAGATTACTGCATTAAATTTAAGTATACATAAGAGATGCACACTTACATGACCTGTGTCAAATTTCATAACCCACTGGTATGAGGCTTATGCCATATACTAATATTCAAACAACAAAGGCACTATCCAACCCAAATACTGATCGTATGTCAATATTAGCCTGCTTACCAGCACTTTAAAAGCCCATATGATGCTGCTGAGTGTTTCCAGACTGTCTTGACAAGGCTGAATGTGGAAACATTATGGGTGCACACCTCATAAGGCAGTGCTAACTAGCAGCTGCTCAGCTCCAGCTAAATTGCTTTCAAGAACTGCCTGCTTTTTTTGCCTTTGCTGAATTTTCTTCCTTTCTGGCCAAGGCAGAGTAACTGCAGGAACAACCTATACAACACTCTGATTTTCTTTCCTGCAAAGGTCACTGGCTCTGTCATAAGACTTTTTAAAATTAGCATGGTTTTATCTTGATACACAGTATTATGAGGCATTTTTTGTAACAGAAACAGTAAGAAATTCCCATAATTTAAATGTGCATTGCAATAGTATCATATTCTGGAAGGCAAAATAACCTTTCTTTCACTGTGTGATGGCTTAAACAAACATTGAATCCTTGAATGTACTCTTGTGTACTTACTGAAATCTCATTCTCCAGTGCAGGAACAAATACTACACTACTGACAAGTATTAGTATACTTACTAGTGCATATGAATTAGCCTCACCATCTACATGCATATATTGTCATATATGTCTGCGTACAGACTCTCTTCGATAAGGAACTGGTTAGTTGATTCATGTGTGCCCACAATTCTTAAAGATGCTCTGAGAAAAATTAGCTTTACTAGCACAATTTCTAGTTCTTGTTTCTATTGCAATATGCGGGGCGAAGGGGGAAGATACTTTTCTGATTTCACATATTGCTGATTAACACAGTTTGAATCAATGTCATACCTCGTCAACATACCTCATCTAGTGATGTCAAATGTTAAAGCAATAGTGTCAAATTGAATACCAAATTATTTCAGGTGAAAATTATCTTGCCTTTATCATCCTTATCAGACAAGCATTAACAGGTCTTGTTCTAAAGCCTAGGCATAAATTAGGATCTACTTTATCTTACATCTTGCTACTATACCTACGCTAAAGAAGATGAATAAATCTTCAAATTTTGTCTACCTTTTTTTTAATTTCTTTTACGCGTCCCTCTAAGACATCAGCAGGTTTTATAATTCCAACAGAGTATTTGACCTCTTCTTCTGGGAAAGGGGAAAAAATATGCTAGTGAATACATTTATTGAAACAAATACACAACTGAACTTTCCATTACTTACAAGAGAGTTTCTCTATATAATTATCCATTTTAATATTGAGATGGCCAAACAATGGTTCCAAAAATGTATGTGACTTGAACACATAAATTATGTCTTGGAGTCCACATTCCTTATGAGCCACTAGTGTTTTGGGTCATATAGCGGATAAATGACTCACATACAACTAGGTGTGGTGGAAAAACTACTGCTTAAGGGTGCTTTGTCTAGGGAGCTAGCTCTCTATGTACAAGAGTAGAAATATGAAACAAATGAATATTACTGAGGAAAATTCACTAAGTGAAAATCTGGATGAATATTGGAGATTTCAAGATTTCAAATCGTTCTGTGATTCTATGATTCTAAATTAAAAGCATGCAGAAGAAAAGCAGTTGGAATTTACAAAAGTCTGTTGCTTTGATAATGCTTTTCCTCAGTCACTAGCGGGCTTCCCAGTCACTAGCAGGGTTCCGCAGGGATCCGTCTTAGGGCCAGCACTCTTCAATGTCTTCATAAATGATTTAGACTCAGAATTTGAGGGATTACTTAGTAAGTCTGCTGATGACACAAAATTGGGAGGAGCTGGTGACGCTCTTGAGGGCAGAGAGGCCCTGCAGAGGAATCTGGACAAATTGGAGAACTGGGCAATCACGACCCACACGAAGTTCAACAAGGGTAAGTGCCGATTTTGCACCTGGGACAAGGCAACCCTGGCTGTATGTACAGACTAGGGGATGAGATGCTGGGAAGCACCTCTGTGGAGAGGGGTCTGGGGGTTCTGGTCTATGGCAAGTTGAACATGAGCCAGCAGTGTGCCCTGGCAGCCAAGAGGGCCACCTGTGTCCTGGGTGCACCAAGCACAGCATCGCCAGCTGGGCAGGGAGGTGATTGTGCTGCTCTGCTCTGCACTGGTGAGGCCTCACCTGGAGCTCTGTGTGCAATTCTGGGAGCCAGAGTAAAGATATAAAACTACTGGAAAGTGTCCAGAAGAGGACCATGAAGTTGGTGAAGGGTTTGGAGGGGAAGACTGGCTAAAGTCACTGAGTTTGTTCAACCTGGTGGAGACTGAGGGGAGATCTCATCACAGTCTGCAGCTTCCTCACAAGGGTAGGAGGAGGGACAGGCACTGAACTCTTCTCTTTAGCAACCAATGACAGGGCCCAAGGGAATAGCAGGAAGATGCGCCAGGAGAGGTTTAGGTTGGACATTAGGAAAAGGTTCTTCACTCAGAGGGTGGTGGAGCACTGGAACAGGCTCCCCAGGGAGGTGTCACAGCCCCAAGCCCGACAGTGTTCAAGAAGAGACTGAACAATGCCCTCAGACACATGGTGTGAACTGTGGGTTTGTTCTGTGCAGGGACAGGAGTCGGACTCGATCATTGTAGGTCCCTTCCAACTCAGGTCATTCTATGATTCTATGAAGTCAAATATACATTTCCTTAGTTTGTTTCCTTAGTATTTGTGGATGCTGAAGTAATTTACTAGTTATTTATTATAACTGTTGAAGTAACGCATGCTTGCTAACACAATCTAATGTTTAAAACAACACATCTTCCTGGTTGTAGACATACAGTTACAACATCCATAGCATACAGATCCTTCCAAATTGACAAAAAGTGGTTCAGAATATAAACTACATCTCTCTTTGCAGAATCTGAGGTTTACAGTTAAGCATGAGCACATAATTCAGTCAGATCCCAAACACTGTAGAAGAACTTAATACCTCTAACAGAAACACCAGGCTACTACTTGTTTCAAATACCAGAAAACACTCATAGGCACCTGCACATGGTAAGGAAAGTATTACCACAATGGCTTCTGAGGGATCCTTTAACCTGGAGCTGAACCCAAGCTGAAAGCTCTGTTGCCTGATTTTGTCACACTTTAAGGTTCTGTGGATTAGTGTAAAGTCTGTATATAATCCTAGAGAATTTACAATACTGTACTGCTAGGTCTCAGAGGGTTAAAACTGAGGTCAGGAACATGTCACTTGAATCACACAATAAAGAAGACATGAATGGGAAGGAAAATGGACACAACTTAATCTGTGACAGTGATTGAATGCCTTATCACAGGAAAAAAAAAGGTGAGATGAAGAAGAGAGGATGAAGTAGCTTATTCCATCTGAACATTGCCAAATGACATTCTGTGCATATATGAAGCAGTAGGAAGCTTCAACAGCCACAGATAATAATAAAAATAGAAAATATATAGGTCCTAGCTCATGACAAGCTTGAAATAAATCATAGACATGAGACTTAGAAACAGGATGGTGTATATTTTAACATCTTTTTGAAACCATATCCTACTATTGTTGGTTTATGCTCTGATGTAAGCCTGGTTTTTAGTGCTTAAATCTAGTCTGGTGAAAGAGTTAATTAAAAATAATCTGAAATACAAGGCATGCCATTCCATCTGAGATTAGTTCTTCCAGTCTTCATAGGTTGCCCTCATTTTGGTGTTCCTGTAGAACATCCAAGGGTCAAAAAGCACCATCTCAACAAAAGTACATAGCTAAGGCAAGGACTGTGTAGAAGTGACTTCCAGACACTAGTTTTACACAAGAAAATTCCTGCCATGTAGTGCTGCTGCTAGGTGCTGGCGATGTGTATTTTGAAAGTTCCCAAAAGGAAGTGAAAACACTAATGTCAACAGTCCAGTATCTTATTTGTTGACAGCAGAAAGCTTCCCCTTATTTTGATATCCTCAATCATAACTTGTTATGTTATTAATTCAAAGGAAGGTCTATTGATGCTGAACATACATAATTCTTAATCAAATATCTAAAAAAATATTTTTTCTTTTTCTTTCCATTAACACTTCTAAAATAAAACAAATACATTTACCCTTGGATGCACTGCCCTCAATACTCTCTTCTGATGATTTCTCTTCTGGGAAAACAAGTTCATCTACCTAAGGTAATAGTAAATACAGCACATTGCCAGTGTGAAGCTGAAGTCACCAAACACACCTGTCATATCTTTACAACATTTTAATCTTAATATAATAACATATTAGCTAACCAGGAAAGCAAGTAATTCTAGGAAAGACCTTGTGCTAGCCTGATTTTCCTTAATTGTGCTACAATTTGTTAAAAGTTTCCTTTTACTGTAAGCACAGTTCTTTGATCTCCATTTTCATTCAAAATAAGGAATGAGACATGACTATTTCTCATCTCTTTTTTTTTTTTTTTTTTTTTTTGTATAAGGTATACTTACTAAGTTATATACGAAAAATAGTCCTGAAAGAAAAAGAAAGATGACTAAAACCTTTATGTGCTAGTGACATTTAATCCATTTCTCCATTTCTTCCACTAATAGGTTAATCCATACACTTCTTAAGTTTTTATAAAGTATAATTTTATGGAAATTTCTAAAAACCCATGTCATGTATGTCACTATACTGTCAAGAAAAAAATACCAAAAATAAAACATGACATTGCAAAAAACACTATCACAGACATTGAGAGAAACTATGTAAGTGTAAAAAAAAATACTCCTATTTAAATATCTGTTTTGTGTGTACCTCGATGCGTTCCTTCTGTCCAGCTGCAATTTGCCTCTCTTCTTCCACTAGCTCTATTGTTTTCTTAGTTAGAAGAGGAGCATTTGCACCTCTCACCATGGCAATAATTTTGCCGTTCTGTAAAAGAGAAAATAACACTCTTGGTGAGTTCTCATTGCTTAGTTTACATATTAACTTGATTTTTGGAACATGTTCTATCTTGCTATTTCTTTTTTTTTGGGCAACAAGACCACTTCCTATGCCCTCTGAAGTGAATACCCGATCTACTACTACCTCTATTAGTTCAGGATGAACCATTCTTACTTTTACTTCCCCCGTTTTCTGTCTCATTTTCTACAGTTATTTCTGGGTTCACCGTCAATAGTACAGTCAGAAATAAATGCAAATATGGAATTTACTAGCTCTTAATTTCTATAACATGGAGTTTTCTATCTTTCTTTGCATTACGTTTCAGTGTGTGCTCTACTACACTTAAGAGAACCGTAGTTAAGTTAACTACAGATGATCAAAGATACTGCCAACTTCACTTAGCAGCATTCAGATTAAAACCTGAAAGTATATTGAAAGTATTGTTGTTCTTGGCCCTTAGTCGTAGGAACTCAAAGCTTCATAGTGAGCAGTGATCTACGTTGGAGTCATAGGAGGATAACCTTTCTGTATCCATCAAGGAGAGGTAATAAATATATGATTATTGTTACAATTGTTCTGGTGAAAAAAATGCATATAGTTGTTTATTTTAACAAACTTTAAGTGGCAGGAAATGTAAACTCTTTTTCCCTGACGGATGGTGTGCATAAAATAATCATTTCACTGTAGCCATATGTGGACACTTAATGTGAGGCAACCCTGAAAAATTTATACTAATTTCTGACTAAGTAACTACCAAAACTATGGCTACCACAAATCTTCTGTAGCTGTATGTGCAGCAGCCACAAAAAAACGTGCTTGAGAACCCCAGATTTAGG
Source organism: Nesoenas mayeri (assembly GCF_963082525.1). Classification (NCBI taxonomy): domain Eukaryota; kingdom Metazoa; phylum Chordata; class Aves; order Columbiformes; family Columbidae; genus Nesoenas; species Nesoenas mayeri. The sequence goes on from NC_137543.1 coordinate 113,592,658, forward strand.
CATGGGAAAGAGCCTCAAGTAAACATCTGATGATATGATCCTACATACTGTAAAATGTAAATATCTGATTTATACAGCTTCACATTTCTTCTTAATCTGCTGAAAAATTAATGCAAAAGTAGACAGCACATTAAAAGAAACTGATGTGATGTACTTACAACACAAAAAAGGAACACAGGCTCACATGTTTTCCTAAGTGGTTCCAGAGTTGGAATGTTGTCAGCCTCTGCCTGAAGTTAGATGAAAAAGATTGTTTACTTATGTAAGTGTTTATATGTATGCATGTATATATATAAACCATTTTGCCTGAAAGAAAACTGCAGTCTCATATACTTTGGTGTTACATACTCAAACTGCAATCTTAAATGCAACTAACAATCCTTATGGCACTTGCTGGTGATGAAGAATGAACTGATTTGGTAACATGGGATTGGCCTCCATTTGTACTATAGCAGCTAATCACGGGAGAATACATTATCCTAATGCTGTTTTCTTATGTAGGTTGTAATAACATACATAAATGAGGAAGTAGCCCATACAGTCTTGACAGAAGAGATTATTCACTGTATTAAGTTCTTTGTCACATGTGGTCAACTCTATGAACATACTTGAGATAATCTCTGAACACCTTTTTGTGTATAAAAAATAGAAGTATTTTCTGCAGAACTTGATCAACATCTGGGAGGAACTGAATCTGTGAAACAAATTTATCTGGTTTGAATATGATATATATCTCCTATTTTATGTTGCTAACGCAGAGGAAAATTTTTATACTATCGTTTTAGTGATAATTTGTTTTTCAATTCCTCCTTTTTGTTATCTTAAAAATAAAACAAAAGGGAATATTTGGGAAAAAGTCTCAACAGCCTTTTTCAGGGATGTAAGAATTTTAAATTTAAATTTTAAATGTGATAATCAATAATGTACAGGCTTAATACTAAAAATCATATAGTCCAGCTTTTGAGTGTTTCTGCAATCCCATCAAGAAAAACAAAAGTTGTGGGATATCAGGTCCCTTTCCATTATAGCTCCTTCCATATCTATCGAAGTTTCTAATATGCCTCTAAACAAAGTCTTAAGAGGAAATACGCAGAAGAAGAGGAAATTAGGCCAAAATCAATGCCACACATTAAATATGAAAGCTCTGTATATGCAGATATAAAGATATATTTAATATAAAATGTTAATAAAGTTCCATACAGAATTGATAGCCTTACCACTGCAAAATGCAACATATCATCATCATCAAACTCAGTCTTCAGCTTTCTGAACAAATTCAGCACAGCTTTGCAAGGACCACACCAAGCTTGATACACATCTATTACTAAAATGAGATAGTTTGGAATTACAAGCAGCTGACTTGTGGAACTTACAAAATGAGACACATTTATGAACAGTACTGGGAAGGTGTTCATATATATCTTTCAGTCCTCTCCTAGTCAGTGAAAGCATCATGAATACACCAATGTATTCAGGGGGTACACTACAGTTTCCTCTTTTATTTCAGTTACTTCTGACATCAACAGCCTACTTCATAATACTATTTGAGATTATTAATCCAAACCACTATGTTTCTCTCATATTCCTTTCCCTTTCAGTTGTTCTTTTTCTTTTACCACTGTTGATTTTCATTCTTATCTAACCTTTATTCTACAGGATTTTACCTCCATAAGCCCACATAGATAATTTATTTCTCATTATTGCTCCTCTGTTGATAAGATCCTATCACAAATTTGTTCCTTCTATCTAAATACACTTTTCAGGAGACTTTGGAGACACTGTCATTGAACTGAGTGAATCGAAAATATTAGATAATACACATCATTGAACATGTGCTCTCCAGGATGCTGACCGATTAACTGCTCAGTATAACTGTGCAGTATTAATTTAGTCTGTACAAGATTTTAGGAAAAAATTCGACAGAAGTGTCTTACCTCCTACCATACATAATATCATGTTGGAAAGATATTTTTCTAAACATCAGACTATAGTAGTGCACAAAATAATGGATAATATGATTTGTGACAAGTATTTATTTATCAGAGAAGACCATATGTATCCATAAACACAATATATAGTTTTATAAAGATATTAATATAAACTTTCTTTAAAATATAATATGACACCAGTCTTCTAGATTTATGACAAGTATCTATTAAAGAATATATAATATATATATCTATGAAAAACTGTAAATGTTTTCATGGGAGATTAAACAGAAAATACTAACAGTACCTACTACACCTTTCTTTAGCAACACTTCATCCCACTGGTCTTGATTGATTATTATGGTCTGAAATAAAATGAATTGACATTTTAACATCTTATGAAGATGGACAAAATCTATATCCATTAAGCTCTGGAATTGTTCAAGTAATTAGGATTTATACCTGGAACTGGGTCTCTTTCTTCTTGCTTGCCATTTCTCTGTGATTATAGGAAACATATCAAAATACAAAGTACATTAAACAATTTTTTAGAAGAACATGTGACAAGCAGAACCGATTTACATGTTTTTCAACACAACACTGCCTTCTGATTCCCTTAAAAAATAACTCAACTGAAGCCCCTAAAACAATGACAGTTAACAGCCTGTGTCAGAATTCCGTGGTGCAATATACAACTTATATGCAAACCCCACATAGCACAGGAAACAGAATAAAATTTAGTTTCTTAATCTGTTAAGGTTTTCGGAATTTTTTGGTCTCAACAACTTTCAAACTTATAATTTTTCTGTTCAGAATGGCCACAAGGACCTTGGATGGGGTGACACCTGCTGTAAGATTGGACAATTTAAAAAAAGTATTGATTAAAGAGCTTCAACTCTGATGACATCAAATCAGGCTTCCTGTTTTCTGGGATACATGAAAAACAATGGCTTACCAAACAACCAAATGACCAATGACTCCCAAATTGAATCCTGGTGCATTCATCATTCTGCCATTAATAAAACATGGTTTGAATATTTTTTTGCCCCCCCCCGCCCCCTTTTTTTTCTCTCAGTAGATAATTAACTTTGAACTAAGCAGGAAAATTGATTCTGTGATTCTATGATTATTTTACTTAATGGATCTTGACTGAATAATGAATGTTATGACTGGATTAGCAGCTTGAGTGGAGGTTTATAAAGCTCTTTATAGTCTTTGTTTTGAGGAAAATGAAAGTGCTGTCATGAAAGTGACCTCCGCTGTCACCAATATCTGACAAGTCAACCAGCAAATACATCTGGAGTTTCAACTATCCTGGCATTCCCACTGGAGATGATTCCTTTAGATCATAGACTGAGGAGCAGTGGTCAACATGAGAAATCTTGCCCTGATGCTTGTTCCACATTTCATCTAAAAATTTTATTAACCAATCAAATTTTAAATACAGGCTTTCTTCAAGTAATTTAAAACAGGTAGCAAGACAGAGTCGTTAGCATGGTATTAGGTTCAGTCCTTTAAAGACTCTGAGGAGACATACTAACAATTCAAACTATAGTAAACTGACATTAAAATATCCCATATTAGCAGGAAATATTCATCTAAAGAAATTGTATTTCATTGTTACTTACCGCCTCTGAGCAATAGGGATCAATATACTGCAAGATCAGATCTACAAAACACATAACACGTATATCACAATGGGCTATACTTCCCAATCAACCTACACATCCTCCCCTATCAAAAATGTGCAGTTATGCATTCTCAGATGGCAAATGAAAGCACTGCAGAACAGACACATATGTATGCAAATACACAAATATTAATCTGGCATAGTAGCTGTGTGAGACAGATGTGAAGATACATGTGACATCTATACTTTTAAATAACATTTTCTCATAACACATTCTGTCAGTAATATAGTATTACACTGAAAAAACATGGACAAGCACATTTTCTCCATTATCTATGATAGAGGCAACATGCTTCTCTAACCTTGATACAATGCCTTTTGCTGTGTACATGCTACACCTCTTACCACAACCAAAACTGCTTCCTTGGACTATTCACGTATAAAAATAGATCTGGGTGCACACTCAGATACACTGTCAAACTGACATTCAAATATGCATGTTCTTTGCAGACAGATGTGGAATATCTAAGGACAAACCTTCATACACATATATATATGAAAATACTCAGGTGTTTGTGAGATTTTGACAAGCACTTGTGTATGGGTACATACACATAGTTGCCTGTACGTAAGCACTTGTGTATGACAAGGGTCCCTGCATTCTCATAGGTAGCACTCTGGTGGACCATCTGCTCTCTACCCTTGAATTCTATGAAACTGGATAAAATATGAAAAACCATGGATGGAAAACACTCGTTGAGGTACACCACACTTCGGCTCGCATGCACATGCACATGCACACCTGCATGCTTCCACAAATATGTGCAAGGACTCACATCCTTCTGCAGGCACCCAAGCCTGCAAGTATGCACCTCTGTTATACAGGTGTGTGCTCACCTGCACAGGCCCTGTCCATGAGCATGCCCAGGTGTGCACGCATGCACAGACTTTTGTGCATAAGTCCGCCATCTGCATGCACACACAAACTCACACAGAAACATGGGTAAGCAGACTAATGGAAAGACAAGGACCTGTTGGAGAGGGGCCAGAGGACATCACAAAAAATGATGAGAGGGCTGTGACATGTCTACTGTGAGGACAGGCTGAGAGAGTTGGGGTTGTTTAGCCTGGAGAAGGGAAGGTTCCAGGGAGACCTTATTGCAGCCTTTCAGTACTTAAACGGGGCCCACAAGAAAGATGGGAACAGGCTACTTAGCAGGGCCTGTTGTGATAGGACAAGGGGCGATGGTTTTAAACTGAAGGAGGGGAGATTCAGGCTAGACATGAGGAAGAAACTTGTTACGATGAGGGTGGTAAAATATTGGAGCGGGTTTCCCAGAGAGGTGGTAGATGCCCCATCCCTGGAGACATTCAAGGCCAGGCTGGACGGGACTCTGAGCAACCTGATCTAGTTGAAGATGTCCCTGCTCATGGCAGGGGGTTGAACTAGGTGACCTTTGAAAGTCCCTTCCAACCCAAACTGTTCTATGATTCTATGAAATGCACAGACACATAGCAGGTCAGTGACAGCTTCCCACACAGGTTCCCATAACCAGGACACTCAGGTGCTCGTGCACCCAGTGGTTTGGCACTCACACCCCATGACAAGCAAACTGTCATGGCACAACAGCTTGGGTGCCTGCTCACCCCTGAGATTGGAACCCACCCGGGAGTAGGTGGGCAGTGCCATACCCACATCCACACCTTGTGCCTGTCCTGGACCAGCTGCTTGCCTGGAGACACCCTCCAACTGCCCTTGTGCCATCCCCAACGGCTCTAACCGCCTTCCTGAACTGTTACCTCTCGGTTACTGCTCAGTCTCCAAAGGTGGTTTTTCCCTCCTCACCCTCTTTCACCAGTTTGGGGCTGACATGGCACAAGGAGCCGAACTATGGGCATGCAGAGAGGGGAACGTGGAGTGAGCTGGGGGGACCAGGAGTTGGAGGAAGTGTCGCCATTTCCTGCACTGTTTCCCCTCTGTTTCTCACTCAGCAGAATCCAACCTTACCCTTTAAAATGTGAGAATATTAGGTATGGAACACAATTAGCAATCCACCTTCACTCTGTGTTACTTGCAAACTGTGAGATGATGGTGATGAAAAGAGGAAATTTTTTGTGGAAGTCACAGTGGTCAAAGGAAGATGTTGAAAGCCAAATGACGGTGACTGCTCATGCTCACCCGCTATCAATGCAGTCTGGGACTGCACCAGTTCATACCAGAGTATTGTTTTTTCAGATGCGAGCTTACATCTCAGCAGCTCTCAAAATTCACAGTTCTGTGTGCCTAAAGGCAAAATTCATTTATACAGGTAGAAAACATGATTGGCCCAGAGCATGGTGTGGCTTTTTTCATATATAGATCAAATCTTAAAGGCACCCCAGCTGGTGAGAATTTCTTTGTGGAGGCAAAAGTTTAAGAATGAGCACGAATTAAATGTGTCTCTAATGTTCACATTTCACATATGTGAGTTTTTCCTAATTTATAAATCATTTGGGCTTCCAATCTACTTCTGAAGCCCTGCCCAGGCACTAAATGCTGTTATGTGTATCTGCCTCATGTTAAGAAAATCTAGTTTCAGTGATGTTCTTGTTACTTTAACTTTCTGGGACTGCTCACCTTGCAAAGCCCCTACTGAAGAGTTAATTTTACTTCCAGAAACTGATATGAAGAAAAAAAGCAGGGTAATAGTACTTAAAGGATCTAGAATAGATGTTCTTTCTCACTGTTAAATCATCCCAAGTTGACAGATGTTAATTCCGCAGCAGTGTGAAGGAGGCAGCGTTTCCACAGAGCTGCAGAAATTTTCAGTGCTGAGATTGTGTTATGCCCTAGCAGCTTGGATTAGACTGATTAGGTGGCAAGACAGACTGTGCACTCGAATCAGAAATAATGCATTTATACAACCAACACGAAAGCACTTTTTTTTTTTTTTTAATTTTTAATGAAAAGTCTAGCTTGGAACTAATATAAATTCTGCATTGGCCTGCTTGGAAGTGGGCGAGTGCCCTTGAACAATCTTTCTTGTGTGAAGAAGGAAAACAACTTTTGAAACCTTAGAGGCTTACAAAACTTGAAAGAACTACAAAAAATGAGATATTTAACACAATAACCATGTGGAAGTTAAAGCCCCAAAGCACAGGCTATGTTTTTAGGTTTTCCTTTGCAAACTGCTAACTTCTTTATTTAGACCACTTTCTTCACAAATACCCACTTTTTTACATATTAGGAAAAACAGGTCTGAAGAGAAACACTGGAACGAAGTAATGCTCATTTATTAAATGTTAAAAGGCTGACAGCCTGTTCTTTAACTATTTTGCTAGAGTGGATTATATGTATGCTTCAGATATCACAAAATATTTATTGTAAAGGGATCTTATTCATAAATTTGGTATTTTAAAACATTGGACTGAAGAGATTGATTTTCATTGCACCCATCCTCATCAACACATTTGTAAAATTTAGAAGCAATTAGTAAATGAAGATTGGAGTTATGTCATCTGTTTGTTATCAGCAGCTGAAGCTCTTCCTTTTGGGTTTCATACTGTGTCTCCCTCATTTTTTGTTCTGATAGTCATAATTTCAGTAAGGAATTAAATGTTACTGTCTAGTAATTGTTGTGTAAAGGTATATACCTGATTGAATGGGGGGTAGGAAGGGGAGTTAAATAGTAAGGGCCTTGAATGAGGAAAAATATTTTCTCCAGCTTTTTATCTTTAACCTCCTCCTTTCTACATACTTCATGATATTGTACTAGCGTGAGTTTATTTGAGGAGTAACAGTCAACAATGACTATTTCTTCTCTTGGTCCCTGGGATGATGCTTAAAATATCCTCTCCGCAGAGAAAGGAAAGCAAGACCTTGACTGGAGGATGTACCTGATTTCCATGTCACTTCCCTCCTCACCCCCCAAACAAAGGACTTTCTTCTGTCAGAGTCTTTTAGCTGCCAACTTAGAGCACTTCAGTGTAGCTTGTTGATTTTATATGTTGTTCTTTGACAATAAAAACTATCAAAAAACTCTGCAAGTCTGCACTTTTAGTGGAACAAGTATAACACGAATATGCTTCTTTAGATTAGAGGACATAGTTCTGTAAAATTCTTAATGAATTTAATGATGACCTGCTTAGCTTATCCAGACCAGAACTTTCTGTGGTCATTATAAAAGAAGTCAGAAAAAAAGGGGTTAGGAGTTTACTGTCTTCCTTCCTGAATCAAAATGATTCTGTAAGTATACTGAAAAAATGCAATGGATAAACCAAAATGGGTTTATGATGAATGACTACATAATTTTTCTGAGTAACTTTAAAACTATTTCACTCAATTTTGTGCATAACTTGATTTCAGGTCTGTTCTTTGTCATAAGTTGTTAATGTCCCAAGTGACTTAGCTTTAAATGACTAACATTCTTCTACGAAGTAATGAAAACCAGTTGTAGACATTTCTGAGACATATAACCTTTGAGAAAAAAACTAGAGCTGGGTTTTCCCTGCAAGTCAGTCTTTTTATTTGCCCAAGTACATGCTCTGGTGCTAGTGCCTATGTAGCTGTGATGAGTACCTGCTAGTAAACAAACTGGAGACCTTAATCACCTTAATTTATAATGTCTTGTGGTCTCCTATGTAGCTGTATAGTCCACAGATAAGCCAGTGCTGCAGTTTATTTGATCAGTGCTTTTTGCTTGCTAAATTTCCTGGATGTGTCCAGGTGTTCCTCCTGCCTCTGCCTGGATTCACTCTAGGATTGCTCATGATCAGAGAACATCTGAACTTCCCAGCTCCTCTGTAGAACTGTTCTTAGCCTGGCAGCGTAGCAGTCTGTGTAACTTGAAAGGTCTCTGTGTGTGTACTGGCTTACTCTGCATCAGACCATGGATCTGACAGCAGCAGAAGAGCTTTCTTGCATTGTTGAGAAAAGCAGAAAGAAAGTATGTGAAACGGTGGGCATTTTAATTTATAGAAAAGAAAAATAGATGTTACGGTTCAGAAAGCTGCAAAACTGAAGTATATGATGCTTGTGGCTGCAAGTGCAGACCTCCACTGCACAGAGTTGCAGGTGCAATAGTTCTGTGTGGTAAAACCATATCGTTAAACAAAACCAGCATAAAATAAATTAACAATCTAAGAAATTTTGTAAGGACTTACTGTGACACAACAGCATGCGTGTTCTCAAGGTGAGAGAACAAATGACCCCAAAGCCAGGCAGTTAGCTTCCAGGTGGCAGTCCAAGCCTAGTACTGGTTACAGTTGTATAGGTTTGAGGGGCGATTAATTAGTTTTGCCTGTAAAAGGTAGCTAACATAATGGAATTGACAGATTGCTTTCAGAGAATTATCTGACTGTGTCAGTGATAGGCACATTCCCCTAATTTGCCCTGAAGGCTACATGAATTATATGGATGTTACTAATACATAGACTTTTGCACACTTTGTACCACAAGAGGTTCATGAATGCTACCGTGGAACACACAGAAATATGCAGATGAAAAGGAACTGAAACAATACAATGTTCTAGAAGTCCTGATAAATATGGGCATTAATCCTTCCGAGTAATGTGACTATCACCTCTGGGACTTGGTGCCCTAGAGCAAGAAAAATCAGTGATGTTTTATTCCACCTCACCCTAGAATCTCAAAATTATGTGAATGACAGCATGGTTAATAGTTGTAGATGTAGTACACATGACTATATTTTTTTAAATTTCTGCCTTTGTGAAAGTTTTATTTGTGTTTGGTAATTTGTGTATAAATGTTTCTATGTATTTGTCCTTCCTTGTCTGTAAAATGGTTTGTCTTTTGGGTATATGAAACATATTCAGTATCATACATAGTAATTTATGGAATACTAGAGTGTAACATTGGATTTGTCCTTTGTAGCTGTGATATGTGTGCACCCATGAACACAAGAGGGCCACAAAAAATAATAAGTGATTTTCTAGAGCTCAAGTAGTCCTCATCAGAAAAGCTGGTAATTCTGATCTGGATCACATCTAGGCCAGCTGAAGCAGACTAGTAGTTTCTTCTCTGGCAGTCTCAAATACACCGATTCACCAAATCCATGTACAGTTTTCCATTACTCATGTCCTGGTTAGGGCTCTACTACAAGAGAGATAGAGAAACCTGGTCTTTGCAACAGGATCTGTAAATCGTAGGAAAGATACATTGACTTGAAGCAGCTTTCTATATGTTGAAAAACAAAATCTGTGATATGAGTTAATAAAAATAGATTGTAACTGAGGTTCACATAGGTGTTTAAAATCAAAGTTATCTAGTAAAGATACAGAGTGGCTTCTAGTTTATCAAATCTAAAGATCTTCAGAGCCTAGCCTAAGTTAACAAAGCTGGACTGAACTCAGACCTTTCTATATTTTATGGAACTCCAGCTAGTAAACCTTGCTGTGTATTCCAGTTTTGACTGGAAGAAATTCATCTGCAGAGACAATCTGAACAGATATATGTGAAAAGCTTTAGCATATTCATGGTAGTAAATCCCATCAGGGCAAAAATATAGGGGATCAGACAATCATGTTGTCTTGATACATTAAGGCAAGCATCGAAGTATGGTTGAGGAAAGACTTGAGGTCTTAGGGAATACCGGACCTGAAAATACGATGGAATATTACATGAATACTTGAACTGTGATGTAGTCCGAGCAGAATGTCCTGTTACATTCCAGTCATGGGACAGGCTAGTATCTGCACAGCTGTATTGGGTAGAAAAATTTGTAGTATATGGAGTACTGTTCCTTGCTAAAATAGGAGTGGAAATTAAACAGGACAGAAAAAAAGCCACTAAAAACTTTGCCAGAGACTAATTGAGGTATGTTTTTATGGCCATAATGAATAAAATAGTCAAGCAGTTGGAACATGATTTGGCTGCTCTAAGAGTTTGGTTTGGCTTTTTATTTAAATTCCCTACTAGTTGGCATTATGTGGTCATTTAAAATAAAAAGTACGATAGTGGGAAGTTTATAAACAGGAAGAGCAGAGACAAGGCAGAGACAGTTTATCAGGTCACATAGAGAGGGTTAAATGCAAATGAAATTTTGTTAACTTGTTCTGACTCTAAAGAATGTGCCAAAGGAGTTTAAACTTTATTAAGCTGTACTCATTTAAGCTTACATAGGGAAAAAAAAATCATGCTGAGTTATTATCATTATTGACTTTTTCAAGCTCTGATCTAGCTCATGTAAGTAAAAAAGACTACATATTTCTAAACAATTTGCTATATATCTGTTCTAAGATAACAAAATTGTAAGGAACAGAAAACAGGTCTCGATTGAATGTTTGCAGTCGTCACGTCTTTTAGCCAACTGTAGCTTTCAAAAATATATCACAGTACTTAGAAAACTGCTGCTTAGAAATGATGAATGCTTTTGTCACTTTCATAAACATTTTAAAAGGTACATCCTGTTGCAGATGTCTCTTTAACTTTCAAGGTTTTATGCTGGTTCAACTTGTTTAATGGATGCCAAGTCCTGGCTTGTACGCAGCACATATCTGCACATAGAAGTACTGCAGAGGCCAGCAGTAGTCAAGCTTTCACCTGACATAGGCCACACTTTTTTCACTAGGAATTTTGAGGAATAAATGCCATATGCCTCCCCAGTATATGACAAAAGGATGAGAAACCACAAGTGATCATTTCTGTCATATGTTCCTGTGGATGGGAAAAGGAAATCTGGGGCTTGGTCATGTAGTGTGTGATGGTTTGTCAAACAAGAAGGTAGTTGGGAGAGAGAGTAATAGTCACTGGTTAGCAGAATCAGGAAGTTTTTGTGTAGATCGCAATGTATTTTTATCTATAGAAAAAGGGTCCTGCTGGAAAAAAGGTGATACAGGGCAAGCCTGTGGCTGGATGATTCATCCTATTTTTGAGCTGCCGCTTGAGTTTCTCACAGGGTTTCCAACATAGCATGTACTGGAGGGTCAGAAATCACCTCTGAGTTATCTCAAAACCAGATTTGCCTCTGCTGTCATGGTTTCCTTCCTGTGCTCCAGCTATACTCACTGCATGAGCATAGGAGGTGCTCTGGGTTGTAAGGATTGCTATTGCACACAACTCAAGTGCCAAACATCCTGCCAGTCCCATGGGCTCACCACAGAGGCTGGAGGGGGAACAAACTTGTTTCCCCGGTCGTGGTGATGAACACAAAAGACAGGTAGGAAACATGTATATACTCATTCATATATATTATACATTGCAAACTCAGTATGTGAACATGTACACAGTAATTCCATGTTCACAGATTGCTAACAGCTATGCCATCCACATGCTGTTCCTAGTAAAGACAGTAATATGGCCTAACAATTTTTTCCTGAAAAATGATTTCCTGGTGGAAGATGACCTGACAGTGAAATAAAGTATTGGAGATCCATTAGGGAACCAGGGACATATATTTCAGATATATTGAGAAAAGCTTATTAAAATTGTGTCCTGATTTTTTTAGCATTGTGTAGTTTCTATTCAGCAGTCCGCTTCCTTTTTTCGTTTTGTTTTGTTTTGGTTTTTTAATTTTAAAACAAATTCAGCTGCTGATCTCAGTAAGTTATCCTCACTGTTCAAATTTGACAAACTTCAAGACCAAAGATGATGGATTTCAATCTGAAGCACAACTGAAAGTTTATAACCTTTTCTCTTTTAATAAACATTTTAATTCTGTGTTTTACAGATAACACTGTGTAAATTTATGTATACTAACACATATTTATACATCAGTATATGTTGATATAATTGCAATATGGTCATCATATCTATCTGGGAGAGTTTTATTAATTTATTTTAAATCATACAAAAATCCCTATCATGCTGCAGGCAGTTGTTTGATCCTTAAATAAGAGAGGTTCTAGCTGTATTTAAATTATGAAACAGGATATGAAAATGGTAATTATGTTAAGAATAAGTAAATGATCTTTCAAATATTCCCAAGATGGCATATTATTTTCTGCTTTTTGCTCTGTAAATCAGTACAGTAATGTTACACTGTACATGCGCGTCTAAATCCAGTATTTTATAACTACATGTTAAATGGAACAGGCCTATTTGTTTTATACAAGTAGCTATAAAACTTATTTTACCTCCAACTTTGAGCGCATACAAGTTTTACAATCTGATTGTACATATTTTCCACCTGAATTTGTTCAATATTTTAAATTATCTCCAACTATTCAGTTAAAATATCTCATAACTATTTTATAAGTTTTTATTAACTCAAGCTCAGATCTTTGAAACTTTCCCATGTGAATCTACTGCTAATTTAATTTCCACCATTTTGCTCAAAGTTTCAGCATCTGAAATATGCAGGGAAGCAGAGAAGTACTGCAGTTACAGATAGTAAAAGTACTTTTGACTCTTATATAAAAATTCTGATAGCCTTTCCTTTTTAATGCTAATGAAGTGCTGTATATAGCACAATAGAGCCATCAATATACCTAGAATTTTAAGCAACACACTTTCTGGATCAAACGAATTTTTTTCTCTGTGTCTCAAACTCATAATTTCTGGGTTGAAATACAAATGGTTCCAGGTTTAAATATAAATTACAAAATAGTAATGATGTATAACTTCATCTCCAGCCATAGTGTCTTATCACATCACTCAGCTTCACTTGTTTCGCTTCACTTTTATGATTCACATCAGACAGGAGTGGTGGCAATGACCTGATGAGTTCTACACACCTTAATCTTGAAAGGTTACTCAAAATTGATATTAGAAAACAGCTACCTGAAGAAGAATCTGAATTGTGAAAATTTCTCTCTGTTGAAGGCTTTCCAGTGACTTTGCCATGTAGCTAAACTGAAATGCTCCATACAAAGTTTAAAACGTTGTGTCTGTGTCTGTGGAGGAAACACATCAGTAAAACTCAGCCATAGCAGCAAGTTACAGTCGTACTGAGCAAAACCACACAGAGATGTCAGCTGAAGCCAAGTGAAAGATCTCAGATTTTCTTGTTTTCCTTGTAATATCTGTCCAGCATCAGGTCTATATCATCACGCTTTGGTTGTGTTTTTACTACTGAATTGAATGGTGTGCATGGTTATTCCCTGGCATTGGGCTTTCTTAGTAAACTCGTAAACTCTTAGAATCACCTGTAAATTTGATGAACAGTGTTAGGAAAGTATTTATTCCTGACAGCCAGCACATTCTATAAACATCTGCACGTGGTGTGAAAGCTGGGGGTTGCTAGGGACCACTACTGGTCACTACTATGGACATGGTCATTGTTGCTTTGACATGGTACTCCGGCAATGTCTCAGAAAATCTCAGTCCATGCTCTAGGTTCTACTGGGCATACTCATGACATGCTATGGAACACCTGTTCGTTTCTTTTTTGATTTCAAGTTGAAAACAGGCATGGCTCTGAGAGGATGGCTGCCTTTCTCCTAGCCAAAGAAGGGCTGAGACAAGAGTAAGAGGAATTCAGCCCCAGCTGGGACCCCTCAGGGACCACAGGAGAGGAGGTTCTGAGTACCATGTCCTTTTATCTCAAGACAGTGAAGAAGACAATGATGATGCTCAAGAGAGAGCAGGGATGAAACCTCAGACAACTGGAGTTTGGCATGTATAAAGTCACTGTGTTGGTCTGCAGCAGATCTTCAGATCTGAGGCCTGGGTCGGCAGAAGGGAATCCCAATATGCAGTCTCCAGTTCCCCTTTTGGCTGTGTGCCATTCTCCAGAAGCATCATGACAGCCTCCAAGAATAAACCAGGCTAGGGGATCTTCTTTCACATGCTGACGTTCTGCTCAGACCATGTCACTCGGCAATAAGACCTGGCCTGCAATTTTCTCCGAAATAGAGAAAATGAGATTTATGCCTTAATTTTTCTCATGAGATAGAGCGAGTCTCAGTACTGGGGACATTTAGAGACAGATGCCTGTAGACATGAGCCAATATATGCAGAGGCAGGGAATGTGCTGTAGCAGACAGGAGGGTGGAAGGGGGGAAAGTCACCAGCTCTTCCTCAACTGAGAGTCTCGTATGGCAATGGCAGCAGATAAAATAACATCAGCTAGAGTTTGCCTGCTGGCAACCAGGCATTGTCCCCACTAGGACCTCCTCTCACTATCACAGTTGGCTCCAGGGTGGGAAGCACGGTGAAGTGGTTAGAGCTGCCAGCTGAGATTGACTTTGGCAGGCACATCAACTGTGTGTGGGTACATGCTACCCCAGAGGCAGTAACTTTCATTGCACGTGGACCTTCTAGGGTGCTGCCACACTCTGGCACCAACCACAGACCACATCCTCAGTGACACAAAGAAAAAGGCATAAACAGACCAAGACATAAAAAAAATAAGGAATACAGCCTGGCTTCATTTGTAGAGACAAGCCTGATTGCCTAGGCTGTCCATCTGTCATCTGCAGCGCTTAAGAATGGTTCACAGGTAGAGGAGGTGCAGGTAAAGGTCTACATGTTGAGAAAAGCTGTATGTACAAGGTCTGCCAAGGGTGAAAGATAAATCTAAAAAATTTTCAAAAATGTGAGCAGGATGGCTGCAAGGCTTTGACAGTTTGGTGCAGCGATTTATTTGAATGCTATGGTAAACTAGCCCTAAACCTGAACCAAGTTTGCCAAATGATCTCATTTGATTTTCTGTCATTAGGTCTTGTGAGGCCAGTGGGGCTGGGATGCCTATCCAGGCGTTGGAGGTTCCAGGTTCTTCATTATCCTTTTGCTAGAAGGGTGATGATACACACAGTGTTTACCACATTGTCCAACCTGTGCATCAGAGCTTATCACTTCTCTCTTATGTAACTGAAGCAGTGGCCTGCTACCCCATAAAAGTAGAATCACATAAAGCAGGATTTAATTATCAATAGCTTGATTTGAACTCAAATGTAGGCAAACTAATATAACATAATTGGTCATAATATATAAGAATTTCTGTACCCAATATCCCAGTAAAAAGTCCTGCTGCAATCACTAGAAGCAGGTGTAAACGTGCCTTATGCTAACCATACAAGACTCCAGTCCTGGTCTGTTAGATTTGTAATCGAAGTGTTAGGAAAACTTGCTGTATGAACTAGAGTTAGGTACTAAATGTCCCACATTATGACATACAGTCTAAGCTTGGAACAAGAGAAAAGTTTAAAACTCATCCCATTTATCAATCTTCTAAACATTCTTACCATGGAATTCTCTAATTCATTAAATGATATGTGTATATTCAGTTCTGCTAGTTATTTGCCCAAAAATGTGTTCCTCTGAGACCCTGGATATCTGCATACTGTAATCTGAAGTAGCACGTGGTCTGTGCTGTCTGTCAAATGTCCAAGTGGCACAGGATCATAGCGGGTACACATCGTCTGTTTGGAGTGGCTCTCGGACCTTTTACAAACAGATGTCTGTGGGTGAGCGGAAGATGCCATTTCAGCCTTCGGAGAGTGTTTTACTCTGACAGCAGCAGAATGGTTAGTATAGCTGCTGACAGTGTCCGTGAATCTTCCCTGATGGCCCCTGAGACTTGGTTAACATTGGTTAACTTGGTTAACTCCTTGCAGAGACCACCAAAAGGAAACAGGAATTACACTGCACAGATTGAGAGGCTGCAATGAGCAGAAGACTGGTCAGCCTTTACAGTGTGGTGTTGTGTTGAGTGATCCTCTCTTGTTGTGAGGTGGTCTATTGGAATTGTCCACTAATCAGCTGCACACTGACCAAAAAGAACCAGGGGTAGAAAGAAGCCATCAAGATACCACAAATCCAATTTCTGCCAGGATGGGCTCCCAGAGGTGGTGCTTTGGCATGCAGTGGTTGGTGACAAGTCTTTGCACAGGGCACCAAAGCTGACCTCACACATGGAGGTCAGTGTGGAATTAATGGCAGGAACAGCTATGTTTGCATTTTATGTAAAGCTCACCTTTATCAGCACAAAAGCAGAATGATTTATTTTACTATTAAAAAAAATCCCACCGAATTTAAAATTTACTCAACAAATTCATTAGCACATGGCACAAAAGCACATAAAAGAATGATCTGCAAGATACTGGAAACTGCATGTGTCATGAGAAAAATAAGCCACTTTCTATGGGATCAGTGAGATATTTTTCTTCCCTCCTAGCTGGTGGAATAGTCAGAGAACTCACTGCACAAGTCATCTTCACCTGCACTCAGTTTCCAAAGCCAGGAAGTCTGTTAAGTCATTAGATTCAAGTATGAAATAGTTTCAGTAACAGAAAGAAAAAACATTCCTTGAATACTATTGCTTGCCTAAAAGTCTTTGACTCTTTCTCCCCTCTTTCCCCACTTTTCTGGGTCTCTTATTCATCTGGTAACCAAAAATTGTTTTTCTGTTAGTCAAGTGGATTTTGACATGATATCAAAAAGTTTTGTGTATTCCCTGAAACCTTTTTGCATGAAAAGCAGGCACAAAAGACCCCACAACATTTCTGTAAAAATTAAAGCATTTTCTAGGAAATTTTACTTCCTCTGCATGTCATGAAAATTTAATTCTTTCTAACCTGTTGATTTGTTTTGCAATTCTTACTTGTTGGTTAGCAATTTATTATTAATTAGCACAAGTTAATTGTGTAATTTTACTTGCAAAAAATAAGGGCTTCAAGCAGCTTTTTGCAGTATTCTTTAAAAATCTGACAGTCACACTTAGGGTACACCATCTGTAGAAGTCACTGATGGGTTTCAGGTTGCTTTAGGCACTAACTTTCTTCATGCCAGGTGGTGCCTTGCTTATTGCATCAATTAAATGTCTTGAAAAAGAATGTGATGATTCATCCAGTTGTTCAAAACAATCTAAAGGACGTCATTTGTTCCTCTTCTCAACCACAAAAGAATGAGTAGACAGAGGACAGATTACAACGGAAGTACTCATTTCTTGGCTTGAGGTCTGCTTTCCATCATCTTAAACTGATTAGAACAATTTGTTATAAATGGTTTGTTTGTTTGTTTTGCTGAATTTTGAAAATGTACATGGTTTGTAAACTCAAGTAACTCTAGGTTACATTATATTTTTAGTTTGTGATTTACTACATGTCTTGGCTTAGGTATTTGTTTTTCAAAATCACATAAAAGTGTGTTTCTTTTTCATTAATTTTCTTACTTAAAAAAAATGTCACTGTTGATTTTTTATTTCCAAATGGAGACATTTTTGTTGAGTTTGCAAATACAGAAATTAAAGTAAAAGGTGACACTTTGGGCAGCAAGCTGTGGAAAAACTGATGCACAGCCAATTGTTGCAATTGTTAAATGGTCTTTTGAGACATTCCCAAGGTAAAGTTGCTGTGTGCTTTTGGTTTAAAAGTTCCTTATGAATAATGGATTCTCTTCTAAAAATATATATAGAACTGAATATTGCAAACATTGAATCTTGGAGTTTGGTGAATTAAGAAAGTTATCTTTACTCAATTTAGTTTGTAAGCAAGAATCTGTGGAAGCTATTTGTTCTGTGCTTTCTTGTCTGATCACTTAGTTTTGACTCTAGAATTGCTATATAAATAAACACAGCAATGTGTAACAAAACCTATTTTCAATCTGTACATAGCTGCCTGGGAAAGGAAGTGAATCCCAAATGAGATCTTGAAAAGTTCTTACCTATTTATTTGAAACAAAGCTCTTAGTGCAAAACAAGAAGGCCACTAGCACCCAGTGAATGCTTGGCACTTTGATCTCACACCAGAAGAGGTAGATTCTGCCTTTTTCTTTCATGGAAAGTTACATACTTTTATTATACTGTTGAGTGTATGATACTCAAAAGATTGAGTGGAGGAGTGGCTATTCACCAATTTTCATGTCTTTTCTTTTTTTATGTGACTCTGCATTCACAGCGAACACGAATTTTTGTGGCATAGACAGATACACCATCAACATCTTTGACCTGCACTTAACTGACTTTGCCAACACGTATCACTACAGCTTAATTTAGGTGGACCTGTAAACACCCAACACTGGATTCTCATACAGTATGGTAATGATGTAAACCCTGTATTGCACATTATAAAAAGGAAGATTCATTTTTTTCCCTGGCAAGCTGCATATCTGTGGTTAAAACTAAGTGAAAAGTGTAGCATAATATAAATGTAGTGTTCCCAATATGAACACAAAGAAAGACTGTAAATGAAATTTGCATATATTTGTACACAGATGTAAACCTACAGGAAGGAAGTAATTTTTTTTTTGACATTTGGAATAAATTCATAAAAGCCTTGAATTTTCTACGTTTCTCAGTTACGTCATGTTCCTAGACTTCCTTTCTGTTGCTGATTGCTAGCTTTCGTTCCCCCCACCTTGTCCTTTTTCTGGAGTTGAAGCATAAATTATTGTTTTAGTTAAGTCATTTATCTTGCAGATTTAACAACCCTGTTCTTTGAAATGATTTAGAGACTTGAAAATAGCTGCTACCACATTGCCTCTTGCAAACAAAAAGAACAAACTTGCCAACAAATGCTAACAAATCCTAAAAAGGAATAATTTGTAATTTCGTAATAAGCGTATACTTTCAAAAACAACCATCCTGGAAAACATGTGTTCATCCTTCAAACTATATGAATATCATGTGTTAAAAGTAATTGTCTTGAACAACCTGTTATGTAAATGAAATAGAATAATTTTCAGCCATTAGATTAATTATGTTTAGTGCCACTTGCAAGCTTTCTCTGTATTGAATCTATCAATAATTTTTAAATAACTGAGATTTTCATCAATGTCATTTTCAATGGATGAAGTAATTAAACCAATCAAATGAGCCTGTTATATCTTAGAAATAATGTAGATGTTTTGATTATCTGCTGCCACAACAGCTGCCAGAATTGCTACAGAAGCCTGGAGCTCCATGCAGTGATTCAGCTGCGCAATGTGATTCATAGGTCCATTTCAAAGGTGTAAAGGTGCCTTTCAAGGGCAGATTCATGGGGGTGGTGCTTTATTAGCAGCCCAAGTTCATCACAAAGTTCATCTATATCACCACTGAAAACTCATAAAGACGTTCTCTTTTCTTTGTGCTGAAATGTCACGTAGAAATCCTGTAAGTGTTACAGAAGCATCGATTTGGTTTAGCAGTTGACAGACTAAGCAAAGACTTGTGTCAACCACAGCAAGAAAGCTTTTGCAACTAGATATATGTTGCTTGATATTCTTATCCTTCAAGTGGTAAATTTCTGTCTCTGGTATATATTCAGACCTGCCTGAGCTCCTCAAAATAGTTGCAAACCAATCTGAGATTTTAATCACTATTTGAACACTATTTCAAGGTGCTCTTGCAACTCTGGGAATTGTTTCTCAGCTGTAATGATGTACAGCACTGAAGCAAACTCCATTACTGTGCCATAACATGCTTTTCACTGTGATTTTGGTAAGGCCACTGCACCAACTCAAAAGTAGTAAGATTGATTTGTCATGCAAAATCCAAGGTAAGACAATAATTCCCTTCCAGTTATGGATCTCTTGAACACCCTACAAAGGATTATCAGCTTCCATGTTCTTCATGTGTGTCCAGTGTTGGCCCCCTTGTGTCTTTGGTGTGGAGGTAAGAGTTTTCCACCACGGAGGAGTCAACAGGAAGACAAAAAAATATATTTTTAGTAAAGAAATCTAGCATAAAATTGTAGTAGAGCAGGAAGCCAAATTAAGTCCTCTTAATTTAGCAGTTAAAGAAATCATCTGTTCCACTGCATTCACTAGCTGCAAAGCAAGAAAGGGTGCTTTATCAAGTATGCTTTACATAGACTGATACTTGAATGCCTTCAGACATTTCAGTATCTTTGTGGTTTCAACTACTAATTGTTTCTCTTATTATAGTTCTGTGTGATCATACTCATATCATGCTGTGAGGCTTCATGTTTACACTCATACTGTATACATGTCCTCATGCTTCAAGCTCTCAGATTTAACTGTAAGTTGTATGTCCAAAAGATCCCACTAAACAAGCAGAAGAGTTTTACCTGGTGGTCCATGAAACGCAATGTGACGAGTTTTTAAATACTATGTTGAGTCAAAAAGCCCCTCTTGTGCCAAAATTGAAGTAATTGCTGATTTTGTCTATACATGGGACTCCAGTCGGACAGGCTCTGCCAGATCCTGAACCTCTTCAGTGTAATAACCCAATGGTCTTGAGGCATTTCTTGTTCCTTTAAATGAATACCCATGAGTGGAATATGGATGGTGCACCTCAAAATTACATGATAGTGGTTGGACAAGTCTGGGTCTATCAAAGAAGAAATAAACCAGTTGCTGTTCCTATTAACTGCCTGTCTCTCTGCTATTCAAAATCTATTTGTATGATGTTCATTGTATGAAGCTTCTTTCCTGATTTGATTTCTCCTTTGGAAAAAATTGATTTGTGAAAATGAATTACCGTAGGACTCCCACAAACAAAATCCTTGACAGGAACAGCAAGTAACCTGTAAGCTTTCCACTGCTATCTCACTAAAATGGTGACTTGTGGTCTGGTGAGTCCTTTTCCAGCATCAGGCACCCCAGCTTTGTGTTTTCTTCTTCCACGCAGAGGAAGGTGAGGAGATTTTGCCTATGTACACCATGCAGAATGTTGAAAATGTATAAATAAAAATAT
The DNA here is from genome assembly GCF_963082525.1 of Nesoenas mayeri. Taxonomy (NCBI): domain Eukaryota; kingdom Metazoa; phylum Chordata; class Aves; order Columbiformes; family Columbidae; genus Nesoenas; species Nesoenas mayeri. The sequence continues at coordinate 113,613,732 of NC_137543.1, forward strand.
AATACATTTTAAAAAAATCATTGGATAAAATAAAATATTTCACCTGCTACTGCTTCAGTTCATTCTGCCCACTGTTGTTTTGTTTTGTTTTGTTTTGTTTTGTTATTGTAAAAGTAGGAAACAGTAAGACCAGGGAGCTCTGTGACGTGGTTAATACCCAAGTCTTGTGGTTCTGAATCATTTCAGAAGTTTTAAAAAATTGATATAGTCTATCTTGAGGTGTTCATAAATTGTGTTAGTACCTCAGCAGAATTGGATCCTGAAGAGAAATATGAATGGTGGAGGAGTGGAGTGAGGAAATGGTGACAGCTGACAGAACAGTAACGAGTTTGTACTAAAACTTCACAGTTACTTTCTCCTACTGTTCTGAAGTGATAGACGTGATACCATATAAACAGCTAAGCAGCAGTGCAGTTATCAGTGCTTCTCCCTTCCTGGATTAACTCAAATTCTTTCTTTAGACATGATTTATCCTTAAAATAAGAATCAACTGGAAAAACAAAAAAAAAAAAATGGAGAGAATAAACAGATTTGGTTTTGATTTTGTGGGGTTTGGATAGTTGGTTGGTTTGTTTGTTTAAGTTTGCACTGTCTAGGTGGATTCTTCAGCTACACCTCAGGCATTTTGTTAAAAAGCTTTACTACTTGGTGTATAACTAACATACACTTTGGAATAATGTCCTTAATGGGACTTTCTCTTGGATTTTTGTGTTCTGTGATGCCTTCTTCTGTCATATTCACATTTTCGTACAGAAGTGGGAATTTTGTAATAGCACATTTAAGACAATACTTGTACAACTGGTTGGACTCATTTAAAGGAAAGCTAGCCTGCCTGCAAGTTGCCACTACACCGTGGTGTTGATCTTTATTACCAGAGTTGGTAAATCTTACGTTAAAGCAGTGTTTCTTTTGAGCTTCAGTTTTATTCTAATCTTAACCTCTGAATTTACTGAACTGAGTGGCACCTCCCGAGTTTATTCCCTAGAGCTGAGTATAGTATGGAAATCTGCACTGGAAGGAGAAAGCCAGCAGGTGGCATTCACTGCATTGGGAGAGAATGTCCTACCAGGAACGGGCGATGGGCATCGGTCACAGACTTACCGGTCGCATGTGATAACGCAACAGTGGTTTGATAAATCCTTCGTGGATGTCATTCCCTTCTATGGCAAGATTGAAATTACCCTTTAAACAAAAGACATCTGAGGTCAAAAAGTAATAGTCTTAATAGTGAACCATGAGGAAATTGATTATTTTTTTTATATGCTAATAAAATCTCTATGTTTATCTTTCAGATGATAACACTGTAATTTCAAGAATAACTATAAAACCAAAGTAAAATAATGAAGAGTGGCTACCATGTAAACCCACATATTTCTCACTTTTACTTTTTCTGTTGCAGAAGAATCTTATTTTCAAATGTTGTTTAAAAAATGCTACAGAGTGGCAGGGTGGGATTTTTGGTTTTGTTTTCTGTTTTGTTTTGTTTTTTTCTTGGGGGGGGGAACATTTATTCTCCTCTTTCTTTTTTTTCTTTTTTTTTTTTCTTTTTGTTGTTGTTGCTTTTGTGGGTTTTTTGTTTGTTTGGGGTTTTTTTTTGTTTTGTAGTTGTTGTTCTGTTTTGTTTTGTTTTCAGTCTGTGTGTATGTCAAACTTTGTGTTTCTCAATTCTTGATTCTCTTTCTTTTTTAAGTTTAGTTTGTACTTTAATCATCTTTTCATATCTTTCAGGTTCTAGAAACCTTACTGGATATTCAAGTTCATGTGTGCTTACTTCTTGTCTTCTGCAGTTTTTTTTCTTTTTCGGGTCAAAGAAAATGTTATAACTGAAATCATAACTGAAATCAGGGTTTGCTTTTTAAAGAAAATTGATTTGTAGCCTGTTTTTAACTATAGGTTCTGGGTTTTGTTCATATCTTTATTCATGACTCACTGAAAACGTTCTTTTACTAGTAACTACTTTCTGCATAACCAGGCTTTCTGCCGTCAATCATATTGTCTGTTCACCCGGAAGGGAAAAGTGTAAAGAATGATGATATTACAGTAGCACTGATGTGCATTCTCAGAGCTTTAATAGGATAAGTGTCAGCACTGATGCACTTAAACATCGCCTATTGCAGCAATACTGAAAAGTGGAGGAAGAAGACAGCCGAGTTAGTTGACATTTATGTATGTATCTTATGTACAATCAACGTAGTATTTGCTCCAAATTGAAAGCAAAAGTATATAAAAGAGAGGATTATGCAAAGTGAAGATTACTACTCTAAACACATAATAATCTAAACACTTAATAATCTAAAATTATGAACAGAAGACTACCTTTCTGCGAGGCAGGATAGGTAGACTGATGCAGACATGCAAATTTGCTGTGTAGTTTTCTAGCTGATTAACTTGCCATTTTGAAGGAAAGATTAGGCAGGGAAGAAGTAAGAACTTGAAGCAGCTCAGTGAGGCAGCTCAATTACAACTCACCTTTGAAATGTGAAGCAGCTCATTTATGACTCACATCAGAGTTTCATCTCCTTGGGTTTGGTGTCTGCTTTTATTTTTAAGTATAACAGTGTCAGTAGTAGACTGTTTTTAAGCATACCCTGTCTCTACCTGCTATGCAACTTGTGTGTTGTGATTAGTGGTTAATGTTAGAGAACCTGAGACTAAAGTACATCTCTCCATCAGCTTCACTGTTATGTGATTAATACCAGTTATGAATTCTGCATAGCTCGTTTCAAAGAGCTCAGATAACTCAGATAATTCCCCACAAATTTATCAGCCTTGTACTGCCCAGTGTGACTCACTGTAAATATTTCCAAAAGGATATAAAAAGATCTAACAAGGCCATGAAAACTACGTTGTAAAGCACAAGATATTAGATCAGTTAGGCACTATACAATAATATCTTTAATGCGAAGTGCAGACAGCTTGAGCACTTGATCTGATAGCATCAGAGGGATGACCTGTTTGGTTGTTAGAGCCAAGTGTGGATGGAGATCAGGCGGGCAAAATATTTCCCTTATATTGCCAGAGGTACGTGTATTTTCCTCATACTGTATTGCAGAATTTAGACAGAATAAGGCAGATACCTGGAGTCTCTGAGTAGTGATAAAGATAGATGGGTAAGTTTATTAAAAATAGGAGTTAATTCTCCTATTTATCTTAAATATGTGTTTTTGAAAGGGGACTGCTGAAAAGTACTGCTGGAAGTACCTATCTCTTCTAAGATGATCGTCTCAAACTATATAGGTACCTTTTGGGTGGCCACAGCAGCTGTGAGTGACATTGTGACGGATGGGAAGTTTAAACAGTGGAAAGAGAAGGAGAGATAACACCAACCACAGGATGATTCCTTACAGCTAAACAGAAAAAAGACTTTGTAACCTTCTCTAATCTCCTTTAAAAACACTCTGTTAAATGTTACGCACTGCTACCCTTTTTTCAGTGAGTGCTTTTCAAATAGTAGATTACCTGATGTAATGGGTTTACAGTAGCTCCACTGGCATGAGGGATAGTCTCAGTCCTAGGTGTTTTTTCTAGTGGTGTGTTTTTCTGAGGTGTCTGTGAGGAGTAGTGAGAGGCAATCTGTTCCAAGGCTGGTTCAGCTTCTGGTGAAGAACCATAGAGACCTGGGTGCTCTTTAAGAGGGACTAAAATGCAGGAAGCACAGAAACTATCCAGACAAATTCAAGGATGTCACTTGGTGGCAAGGCTACTGCTGAGGAAGAGGCACGTGAAAGTGTGTAAGAGGTTTTCTGAGAAGCTGACAAGTGGGCAGACACATCTGAGCATGGTGAAGAAGGAAGGGAAGAGAGTGTTGACGAGTAATTCCACTTGAATCCCACTTGAGTCTTTCATGGCACCAAAACCAACAAAAAGTGTCATGATACCACCAAGCATCACAGTTCTTTTAAACAGATTTTAAAAGAATTATGTCAAAAAGGGTACTAATGGTGGCACATTTTGAGTCATCTAATATAAATGATTACCGTATCAAACATACAAAACGGTTATTGGAAAATGTATCTGAAAGACTTGAGTTAATAATTGCACTGTTATGAAAGCTTCATAATGTGGTGTTCCTCATGCTGTCACAGCTATTGCCTATACACATGTGACACTCTGCACAATAAAACTAGTGTGCCACTTAGAGTGACAAAGATGAAGGCTTTTTTTTTTTTTTCTTGTGACATTATAGGAAAAGCTACTTGATAAAATAGAAGCCAAGGCAAAAGAAAGAAACAGTTATATGGCTGGGTTTCCAGTTGCTGCAGTGGCTGTGCTCAACCTAGCTACGTTTTTAGTGAAAGAACATCATTGTGTCATCAGGTGCTTGAAAGACAGCTGCATGCTGGGCTGCAGATAAATCCAGAAATGTTACACACTACCTGCTGTAGGTTTGCTGCAGGGCAGCAGATATTTCTTCACCACTGAAATTATTGTGGTGGGGAAGAGTTTGTTGTTAACTTTCCTCCTCATCAGTGAATCAAGCTGTGCTTGTGTCACTTCTACATTACTTCCAGCTGAGTTCATATTGACAGAAATTTAATGTTTCAAAACATATTTGTGAGCTTCTAATTTCCAGCAATATTACCAAACTGGTCATATTTTCCTCAGGCAAACGAAGTTTGTTTCAGCATCTCGTTGATTCAGCCAACATTTAGCTAAAATTGCTTAGCTGGTTATTTTTCTTTAGTTGTCTGAACTTGCTTCAAAGGAGCTACAAAGTCAGATTCTTATGTATCATCATGATATTGGCAATTTTAGAAACAAGTTATGTCCTTGTTAGAGACCTAGTGCAGCTTTGTGTTTCTGTGTTTCACCCTTGCAGCAGCATGTTTCATTTATTGTGCAAGGTGAGCACACATGCAAGAAGCTCAAAGTACAGTCAATATATCCCAGAGCACAGACCTCACAGCACAGGAGGCCTCATGATGTTCTCTCTGCTGCTGTCACCAGCTATGTCTGACAGAACTGAGAGGATATCTTGCTTTTTCCAGTCTCACTGGGTCAATATTAACGAATAGCCCTGATAACCTCCACATGCCTTGCACTCATCACTGCCTATTGTTCCAATCCACAGTCACCTGAGGCTGATGTAAATCCTGTTTTGATTGGCCCATGAGGAGATTACAATGTGATACGCGATCAGTCCAAAGCAAGAGGTTCACCTACAGATGGCCCCATAACTCTTCCAAAAAAAAAACTTTGTATGTTCTTTTGGAGGTGGTTGTTGATGTGGGCTACTCATGTAATCTACACCCGTTCAGGATGTTCAAGAATGCTGCCTGGGATGTACAGGAGTTCCACACATCCTGAACAGCATCACTTCTTTCTCCATAACAAGTAAGTAGTCAATAGTCACTGTCACAAGTAGGTCCATAATCCGTTGGCCACTGCATGTGAAAGCATGAAAAGAAATGAAAGCCAAAGACCAATAGGGTTGCTGCATGAAGCTCTGAGGCTTAAATTCCCCGTGAGAATTTTCTGGTAAGTATTCGATTTCTCTGTAGCTCTCAGAAAGTTCTGAAATCATTCTTTCCCCACAATGAAAATTGGGATTTTGTTCTTGCCAATAAAGTGGGAGTCAGTGAGATAAGTGCTGTTAATTTTTCGTGCCACTTACTCATTGCTGACACCTGTACACTCATCAGGCACACCTGCTCATAGCTTCCTTATTGGTGTAGAGGGCATGAGATCCAGTCCACCCAGCTTGCATCTGTGATTTAGACACAGCAAAACAGTGTTGCAAAATGTCTCCCTTCCCTGAACAATCAGCAGGGAGAGGTATGTTCATTGGAACACTATGGGTAAAACTTCTCCACCTCAGAACAAAGACTAGAAAAATAACTTGCTGGCATATTCTGCCTTACTTCTTTCAACATGTAGGTCTCACCAGCTTCACATACAGAGGATGTCTACAGGGTCCTGTCATTTTGATGGATAGGAAGAGGAGCTCTAAGCATAAGACAGGAAAAATTAATAGCATTAGAACAGGACATAGACAATTACTGGTCCCTTCTTCCCATTGCTGGAACAGAACGATCATGCAGCTAGAACTCCTTAGGCTTTGGTTCATACTGAGGCTGAGCTACACAAGGCAAAACAGTGTGATACTAGCACTGCACATCTGTCAGTAATATCCATGCCTAATAATATTAGTTTTCCTCAATATCATTTAGAATCAAACTACTACCATAATGCTGATACACAATACAATAGAGTTTGGTAAGAGGAGAGGGAAAGTTACCTACAGCTTTGGTGGATGGGGACAAGTGATGTTAATCCTGTAAAGATGTCTGCACCATTAATTTCATTGAGTGTTCTGAAGATTTTTTTTTTTAATGTGCATTTCCATGATGCCCACTGGATTATCTGAGGACATGCAGTAGCATACTCCATTTAAGAGTAACAAATCACAGAGTGGCAGGACATTCTCGTGGTATTGTGTTGTGGCACAATTATACCTCAGTTCAGAGGTTAATGAGTTCTTTCCTCTGAAAGCTTGCCCAGGTTCCAAGAGCCATACCCCAGAGCAACTAATGCAGTTGTTTAATGATTGCAAATCTGGGTCCTTTCATTGTTGTTGGGTCTATTCGAGATATTCCACCAGTGCCTCTTCTAAATCTGTGTAGAAAGGGTTACCAGATGGATTAATAGCATATTTTGACTGATGGAAGTCTTACCATTTTTTTTATATGCATTCACGTAACTATTTTTCTGATTGGCTAGTATCCATCTCATTTCACTCTCTGAAAGTGTATTCTGTTGGTTCTGCTAGCCACTTATAAACTCATATTCTCACTGCCCTTATTCCCAGAATCAAGTGCACAGCAATGTTCCATTGGCCAGCTGGCAGCACCTCATGAAGTACTTCTACTGCAAGAACATTATTCACTGCAAAACAAAGGCTGGAGATTACCCTTAGCAGCAAGGAATGGTGGATGTTCTCTTCTGGTTTTGCAGAAGAAGTAAGAGTTGGTGATCCAAAACTGTCGGATTACGATTTTGTGTAGATTTCATAGGTGGGAAGGCCTGTGAACTGTCTTCTAACTCAGCAGAAAACACCACGCTCTAGCTTACCTAGTGTTACGGAAGTTTCTTTTCCCCATGTTTCCCAAAGCAGAAACTCAGGCATAGTCCCAGAAATTTTTCTTAAATAAATAATTTATTTGTAAGGTACAGTATAGAGAGCAGATCAAACTGGGAGCTTACGGAGGAGGAATCCCAAGCAACAAAAACCCTGAGCAATTATAGCCCTATAATCTAAGATTCCCACCCTCTGACTGTCAATTTAGGTCAATTGTGAAGTTAGAGTCTAAGGTCTCTCAATTCTTCATTGGATCTCTTAATTTTTGTCAGATGAGCTCTTTCTTACCTCTGCGGGTAGCTGTTTGTATTTCACTGACTACACTGGATATCAGTCTAAGTCCTGTCTATGAGTTGCTATTTTGCCCCTGCAGATGGGGAGGAAAATAAGCCCCATTCTTCTGTTTCTTGTCTACTTTAGATGTGTCTTTCCGTTACTTTATTTATCTCTAGGTTTGCAGTTTCTGATGATGACCAAAAGCTCCCTTATCTTGAACCAACTCTGTGGCCCTTCTAGGCAGAAACTTCAAAAGTTCACAGCTTGCAGCCTAAGCAAACCTAGTTACTTATGCTTAGTGAGTTACACTAAGCAAGTTCTGTATGAGCAGTTTCTTAGCAAGTTCTGTAAGAAACAGTATACCAAATAGTTCAATAAGCTGAGGCAGTGTGTATTTCCTAACACTAGCTATGGGATACAAGAGTGGTTCTAAAGTCCGAGGACAGTGGCTTCACAGCCAGGTGACTGGCAGAACCTGCAAGTACTAGATGACTTTTGGTTTGGTCAGATGATATCCAAGGCCCTTACACCTCCCTGGCTTTTCGTGTTGTTCATGTGTACCATGATCACAGTATCACAGTATATTTGGGACTGGAAGGGACCTCAGAAGATCATCCAGTCCAATCCCCCTGCTGGAGCAGGAACGCCTAGGTGAGGTCACACAGAAACATGTCCAGGCGGGTTTTGAATGTCTCCAGCGAAGGAGACTCCACAACTCCCCTGGGCAGCCTGCTCCAGTGCTCTGTCACCCTCACTGAGAAGAAGTTTCTTCTCAAATTTAAGTGTAACCTCTTGTGTTCCAGCTTGATCCCATTACCCCTTGTCCTATCATTGTTTGTCACCGAGAAGAGCCTGGCTCCATCCTCATGGCACACTTCCTTTATATATTTATAAACATTAATAAGGTCACCTCTCAATCTCCTCTTCTCCAAGCTAAAGAGACCCAGCTCCTTCAGCCTTTCTTCATGAGGGAGGTGCTCCACTCCCTTTATCATCTTTGTTGTCCTGCGCTGGACCCTCTCCAGCAGTTCCCTGTCCTTCTGGAACTGAGGGGCCCAGAACTGGACACAATATTCTAGATGGGGTCTCACCAGGGCAAAGTAGAGGGAAAGGAGGACCTCTCTTGATCTACTAACCACCCCCCTTCTAATACACCCCAGGATGCCTCCAGGCAGAGGTATTCCAGGCACATGACGATGCTCTCTGGCTGGATTACAAAGTGACACCACTGGGGTGGAAGTGCCTCCACGACACTTGAGCTCTGGCTTTCTCTGACAGCAGAAGCTCAGGGAAACGTAGGCATGGGGAGACAGTCTGGTGGCTTACAGCCTCTTACCTGCTGGCAGGAAAGCCAGGATGCTTTGATCAGGCTCCCACTGGCTCATGCAGTGTGGGTGTGCAGGGACAAGGGCAAGTTGAGAGCTTTTTCCCAGGAGATATTTTGTGAGGAGCTCACTGCTGCAGAAATAGGTGTAGAGGATGTATTGCTTTATTATTAGATTAGAATTCTGTCTGATCAGACAGATCTCATTAAACAGGTATTATTCCATCTGATAATGAAAGAAGAACATTTATTTTTAACTGAATTATTTTTCAAGCTTTGTGAGCAGTAGTAAAATAATAATTCCAGAAGAAAATGGTCAGAATTGGACACTGTTAGACTTAATAATATATATATTCTGATTTGGGGTTACTTCAGAGAAAAATTCAACTTCTGCAAGTGCAATCTGTGGTTTTGGTCTACTAAGACTCTCCTAAAAATGCATTTCATTTTTCCCTAACATTTTATCTTCACCTTTACTCTGTGTTACTGCTTACTTTGGTCACCTCTGTTTGTCAGCAGCAATGATTGTTTTTCTTTGACCCATCAAATTTTGTTAGCTTACTTCAGAGACACACTTTTGAGCTGCCTCATTTGTTTCTTTGTCTTTTTTTTTTTCCGCTTCTCTCTTATACTCTCTTAACTTTGTAAATTTAAATAATAAATAAACAAATAAATATGTGTTACACATTTCCTTCTTCTCCCATTCTCCCTTGCACTGTTTTAGCCTTGACTGATAATGGCCTGGGTTTTTAAACTGAGCTGTTTCTCTCATGTAAATCTTAAAAAAGAGTTTGTTGTCTCAGATTCTATTGAAGATTGTATTGAAGTCTCAGTTCTGCAGACTTCTCAGAGTTCCTTCATTTCCTCTACATGGTTCTAATCTTGCTCTAATGCTTCACATGTAGATACTGCTGTTGTGAGATTATTTCAGAAATGGTTCTTATACAGAGTGTGCTGTCAGAGGAAGAGGCCATCAACACTGCTCAGATATTTCAACCAAGTGCCCCTACTTTGGCACAAAGATTGTCCCATGAATCAGAGGTCTGTGTCTATTCCATGTATAGGATATGGATCTTAGAATGAGGCAAAGAAGGTGGGGTGGTTGCGTGGTGGGAAACTTCTTAAACTGCAGATGCTCCCTCTGTGGGCAGACACAAAGCTTTGTAAGAGGTTTTGTTACCTAAATAAGCTTTAGAGCTGTTTAAAGCTTCTGGAAAGTTGCTGCAATCATAGCACAACTTCGGTTTAAATCAGTAGTTCTCAAACCCTATACTCTTTAGCCTTCTTGTGTCAGAACTTGGCTGGTAACAAAGTCAAATAAGTCAAGCATTAGGGCCATCAATAATAGACTAGCTCAAGTCTAGAAACCTGGAAAAATTACACTGAACTTCCTGATGCTCAGTGAGTTTTCCACCCACAAATATAAAACCAATATTTCACTAAACAGGTGAAAAGAAAACAGACAATGACAAGATGACCCATGTGCCATACGATACCAAAATGTTCTTTCCTTAAAGTGGAGTAAGAGCTCCTTACGAAAAGCTCTTCATTCAGCTGTTGCTGAGGAGCCACTCACTAAATCCAAGGGGAGTCATAAGTTGTAACAATCTGTTGTCACACGAAGTGTGTGATATAAATTGTACAGAGATATTCTGTTGATCAGTTTATGTGTTGCCTAAAGTTTTAGAAAGTTGTAACTAAACCGATACTAATTTTTGCTGATGTTACTTTTCTCAGGAAGAGTTAGAGGTTAAAAAATTCAAGGGAAAGGGGAAGTTTCAGATAAAAAAGGCTGGCAGTTTTCAAGAGCCATTTGTCTGAAAATATGCTTCTTCCTTGAAGAGTCATAGGGGTTAGGAGGAAAGATTATTAGTCATTAGCAAAAGTCCCTTTTTACAGATAGAAGTGTTTTTAGGATAACTGTAGAGGGTAGCAGTAGAGGAGGGTGCTTGGTGACTTATGTGGCACATCCTATTTACAGGACAGGCTTCACCAGCCTATGGACTGGCATTTCGTGCTCTCACAGAAGAGCCAGAAGACAGTGAGAGAGACACCAGGAGCAGCACATGAGTCAACTTCGTGTTCCTCATTGTAGAAAAGGCTCTTCCTGAACTCATTTCTCCATTTTCTCCATTCACAATACGCAAACAGTCACCTGGTTAGGTTAAACTTTGGGAAAGGAAGCTGGTATGACAATTCCAGGGAGAAAATAAAGTGTGGGGTTCATGAAGATTCCCCTTTATTTCCAGTTGCTTTTATAATTTTGGGGAGACTAAGTTTTTTTCCAGTGGGTAGCCTTTTCATGTAAATCTGCTGGTTTTCATATTGCAAAATTTTAGGGGGGGTTTCCACAGACAGAGGATATGAAGATGAAAGAGGAAGAATTGCTATAGGAAGAGGTTTTATTAAAAAATGTGGCTCACGGATTGTTTATCACCTCTTTGAGTAAACATTAGCAGTGTACTGACAAAAGATGCGTCACTGGATTTACTTAGTGTACGATACTTCTGCCAACCAGAGTATGAAATGAAAGAAGCATGTATTTTTATGCTATTATTAAATATCACATAAAGGCTCTACCTTATCATAGTGGGTTTTAATTTTCTTGTTCGATAGATTAATGTATTTTATTGCCATGGAGTAGTAGAATTTATGCTGTGTTTTATGCAATGATAATACGTCTTGGGTAATGCAAATCAGCCTTCCCAATTATTCAAGAGCAATCATGAATGAAAGAATCAGCATGCAAGGCAAATGTCTTCTAGTCTGTCTCCTGCAGCCTTCTTTCCTCTGAAACTTTAATCTCCCTCTTTGCTTGACAGGACCTAAAAGCAGGCAGCTACATTCTTGTTAGCACTAAGGCAGAGCACTGAGAACCACCATCACACCTTTCCTTGGCAGAGAGAAAATTACTTCGTCTGGACCCAGCTTTCCCCTCTTCTGCTGTGTGCAAGTCTGGTGCTTCACAAGTGACATTCACTGTCTTGTATATTTATATATGTACTTCAGTGCTCCTATGTTGGGGTTATTCAGCCTGGAGAAAGGAAGGTTCTGGGGACAACTTTTAGTACCTAAAAGGGCCTATAAGATAGATGGGGACAGGGTTTTTAGCAGCTCCTGTTGCAATAGGACAAGGAGTAATGGTTATAAACTAAAAGAGGGTAGATTCAGACTAGACATGAGGAAGAAATTGTTTATGATGAGGGTGGTGAAGCACTAGAACACATTGCCCAGAGAGGTGGTAGATGCCCCACCCCTGGAAACATTCAAGGCCAGGATGGATGGGGCTCTGAGCAACCTGATCTAGTTGAAGATGTCCCTACTCATTGCAGGGGCACTGGACTAGATGACGTTTGAAGGTCCCTTCCAACCCAAAGTATTCTACGATTCTGCAATTCCATTCTACAGATGTTCATATATAGCTACTTGAAGCAGGAGAGGCTCTGCAGGCAAGGATTCCATCTCGGCCTCAGGTGGGTCAAAAAGTGGGAAATGAGGGGTGCACTTGAGGGTCCAAAGTGGGAAGAGGCAGCTAAGAAACACAAGGAAGAAGAATCAAGCTAACAAGGAGCTGATTTCACTGGATGCACAATGAATGTATTTGCTGAGGACTTCACACGCTTTTGGAGAGAAGTTCCTGAGACCAGTTGGGAGCACACTGCATGGATCAAAACAGGTACCCTTTCAAGAGTCCAGGTAGAATCCGTGGAATCTAAGGATTCAGAAATGGGGTTGCTCAGTGCACCTGATTTTGTGCTGTCAGACTTTTTCCTCCCTAGAACTCCCAAGGGTTTGTATGCTCTACTTGTTCAACATAAGAAATCTTACAGCTGAGAAATAGGTGCAGCAGTTCACTGGAAGCTCCTGGCCTTGACTATTGTTCTGTTAAAATAATGATGGGGAGTAGATGACCGTGAGCAATTACATTTATCAGTGACCGCATTTAGAAATGACATTTTTTAATATTAACTTGCAATTACATTCTATGTTTTCTGTGATGCAGGTCTTTCATCTTGTACAATGTCAGCATCTTCCTCCTAAGCTATGGCTCCTGCACTTTGTCAGTCTGGTCACAAAATTGTCACCTGATGAACAAAATATCTCTGTACAATTTATGTCATACCCTTTTGCATGACAACAGTTGGTCATGACTTACCATGGATTTAGAATGTGGCTCCTCACCAACAGCTGAAAACAGTGTAGTAAAGAAGACATTAAGAAATTGTAGGCTTTGATATTTTTTTATAGCTTTGTTGTTGGGTTTTGGTTTCTTTTGTTTATTTTTTTAATTATTTTCTTCATGTTTCCATGGGTTTAGTTTTGTCTGGTATTTATTCTCTACATAACAAATATTGCTATAAATGCTGCCCTCCTGTTGCTTTTCTGCAATGTTTTCACCCATGCACTTATGCATGAAGTAATGTTCAACATAAAACTCCTTTCATAAGTTTACTCACATGTGGCTTTGGTCTGTATGCCAGATAGCTGCTCTGTGGTTCCTGGTGACATTCAAACCCCCAAACTGGAGTGTGAATGATAAAAGGCACAATACAGATGACAGCTTTAACCCTGAAATCTGGGCAGAGTATGTGAAGTGGAGACAAAGTTGGTCTGTCTGTCTCTATCTCACACACACTCTGCAAGAGTGCCATGCCCATGCCCTCCTCTCTGTGGCCTCTTACAGATCACTCTCTTTAGTTCATACTTCTGTAACTACAAAGAAGATGATCTTCAGCTATTGCAGACAGGAAAATGGGACTGAAAATTGGCATGAGCTTCCTGCTATATATGGGTTGGGCAGCTTGAGCCATCTGAGGTTAACAGCATTACCTGGTCATCCTTTCTTTTTCCCCACCAAAACCTGTTAGTGCTGCAGAATTAAAAAAAAAAGAGAGAAAGGGGTGTGTGCTGTATGCCTTTGTTTCCTCCTAATGCATTTGTTCCTTCTGCTTGCTTACAGTGAGAGGCATGCCCATCTGGCAGCATCATCAATATGACCTTTCTCTATAAGCAGGTAGAAGGAATAGATGAATCAGAAGGAAACAGAGATTATTTTTTTTATTTAAGAGTTGCTGTTCTGGATACTAGCAGATACGAATTAAAAATATATTCTTCTTGTGCAGTTTGCCTGTGAGCAGGCTTGTATCACCATCAGCACTGTTTAAAAGGAGGTACCTGAGCTAGAAAGAAACAGGCCAGCTACAGTAGTGCCATAGTTATGACAGCTGTGAACACACTAATTTTTGATGGTAAAAATCGTCTGACCTCTCCTACAGATTTCTGTTAGCACAGTAACTTTGAAAGTTAGGTTTACAAATGGGATTTTGTTTTTGTTTGCGTGCTCTTTTTATGCAGAACTTCACGCAGAAAACAACGAAAGATACATTTAGCAGTTTGATGTTCTTTCCTTCCGAATGTCTGGGGAATTTCCCAGTGTTCATCTGATGGCATTAAAAATGAATGGGATGACTAAATGGTTTACAATTTTTACATATTCAGTTAACATGGAAGCATTTACTAATGTGTATAACTATCTCCAGAATTACTTGGATCATGCAAACAGCATTCAAACCAACTGTTTTTAACTATTTTCCTAGGGATGTGTCATTATATAATTTGTAATAAGAATAGTGCCTTACAATCTGAGCTCAATATTATTGCCCTTTCAGAATTTACTTCTCAGATTATCCTCCTGAAGAGTGATAACTTTCTATTTTAGCCAGTTTTTAGAGTGCTTTCATATCTCAGCAGGGGAGTGGGTATTGAATACAGTTTATCTCTATCACTTTAATGGGAGTCTTGGATATAACACTAGGAACAAAACTCAATCCATTATCCTCTGAATTAAGAGGACCATACTGGGACCAGTGAGTTGTTTAACCTCACATGCGTCCTAAGCCCTAATCAATGATAGAAGATACAGGGGAAATGACCAAGTGTTTTATTTTGTTTTATTTTATTTTTTTTTTTAAAAGCAGCTTAGATTAAAATGAAGGAAATATTGATCAGTGGTGAAGGCCAAGATGTAGAGAGGAGTGTGTTCCATGCGTAGGGTTAATGAAAGTGACCGTTGGGTGGAAGAAGGAATGACAGTGAGGTATGGTCTGAATTGTACAACAGGCACTAGAATGAAGTTCAACCTGAAGCCTTGGTGCAAAAACTATTGTGATTTTTAATGACAGTGGGAAGAAGCTGAAGCATAAGCTGCACTGCAGTTTCCCTCGTTGGAACGGTTAATAATAAAGGTTATTCAGCTGTAGCTGCGAGGAAGAAGCACCGCAAATGTAAATTTCAGCTATATCCAGTTTTCTGGTAGTGGGAGGGCAGGGGCCTCACTGATGAGGGGTATGTGGTAGGCTGACCCTGGCCAGCAGTTGAGCACCCACATGACTGCTCTCTCAGTTCCTCCACCCCCAGCAGGACAGGGCAGAGAATACAAAGAACAAAAGTAAAATTCATAAGTCAAAATGTAGAAAGTTTAACAGGTGAAGGAAAGTAAAAAAAAAAAAGCAAACAAGAAGCAGGAAATAACTTATCATCTCACTTAACTAGATCAATGCCCAGACAGTCTCTGAGCAACCAGCATCAAAGAAGTCAGTCCCCTCCCTGCTTCTTCCTCTACCTCATCTTGCATTGCTGAGCAAAATATCATATGGTACAGAATGCCCCTTCGGCCAGTTCAGGTGAGTTGTCCAATGTTTTGTCTGCCTCCAGCCTGCTCTCTGCAGGGCAGAGTGGGAAAGAGAGAAAACCTCAATGTGGTACAAGCGTCAAGCAGTAGTCAGAAGGCTGTGTGTTATTAACACTGTTTTTAGCCACAGATCCAGAACACAGAGCCATATGGGCTGCTATGAAGAATGTTCACTCCCTCCCAGCCAGACACAGTGCCGGGTGAAATCTCATGGTACCCAAGCCAGGCAAGCAGAGCAGGTCCAGTGACAGTCAGTGGCTGCCAGACAACTCTGAATGGAAACACAGCTTCAGCATCATACTGGGAAGTCAAGTCAGTGGGTCAGGGTTATTTCAGCAAGGTACACAGCCAGGCACAGGTGAAAAATGTCAGGCAAAAGCCAAGGGCAAGGCCGCCAAGGCATGATTTGTTACCATAGCTGAGGACATGCTTGGAATTCCCTTTTCCTCTCCCAAACTTGCGCACCATTATGCACACCATTAGATTATCAGCAGACTCACAAACGACACCAGATGACTCTGATCTTTACCAGGTAAGTAATCTTGGAAACACTGGTCAGTAAGAATAGGCAGTGACACAGGACACTTCTTCAAGTAACAGAATTTTTATTTAGCCACAGGAGCCCAGTAACCAGAAGGAAAAAACAATGTACTTATTGCCCCACCTAAAACTTCGCCAGTATTGCTAAAGACTTTGGTAGATACAACTTACTCCAACTTTCCTGGTGGCAGAGGTGCAAATGGCTTCTCTGCAGGCCCTGCCTTGTTTTCCTCAAAACTCTCCTGAAGTATGAGAGCTTGAAGCTTTTTCACCTTGTGGGGCCCTGTGTCTCTCATCAGCTACATATGCTGCATATTGCCTGGAGAAGAATTTGAACTGCTGCTGGTCTGGGAGCTATTCACCCATTTTAGAATCTGCCCCTTTGTGTTTCATCTGTGTTGTATTGTATTGTACCTCTAGCTGCTGTCTTTGAACATCACAGGCTGAGCAGACTCTATGATTTGAACAAGATAGAATCTGGTAACACTAGGGGAAGCCATAAGGGCACGATTCTTGAAGACTTCAGGACTTGCTGCTGGTGCCCTGGACACCTCCTACTATTTAAAAGAGACAGAAAGGATACTGGGACCATTAGGAGTTTTCAACAAAGGTTTTTAAATGGAAACTTAAAAGGAAAAACATTTATTCAGGATGGACAAAGTAGCTGTAAGTTCTTCTTTCAAAGAAGTGCCATCAGTCTGAGGCATCACTAGCATTACTTTATAGATGTAACTCTTTAACCCTCCAAAATCAAGTTTTGACCCTTTTGAATTCAGGGATCACGGCACTTCTGTAGAAAAGATTTCCAGACTAAAAATTGTGGCAGCTTATGGGTCTACAAAGGAGGAAGCATACTGTTGTGTGACTCCTGGGAGTCTGGGCTGGGAGAAATCTGGCCTCAAGCTGTTGGGATGCAGCAAATGACAGTGGGGCCTTCGCAGAAGGGTTAGAGACCTTCTGCACTGAGCAGAACACGCAGAATGCAATCATGAAAAAAACTTTTATATAATTAATATAAAACAGAGCTTCCCAGAATGGATGTGGTTCCCAGAAAATACAATCCATCTAATGGAGAAAATATATACTCCAGCATAAGTTTGTATACACATAAGTGAGCATATGTTGAACTGATTAAACACAGTTCTGTTAGTTTATTCTAGTTTTGCATTGTTACATGTGCAAATGGAAAAAATATGGCATCTGATAATAAATCAACAGGCAACTCAAAGTGACCAGACATCAAAGGGTTTTGGAAGGCTGTTAAAACATTTCCCTTTCCTAGAGAGCAGCTGATCCTTCAGTAAAGGACCAGACCCCTTGATTTGAATTCTACAATCAGTTATGGGACTACACTAATTTGTACTTTTTTGGCTACAATTGACCTAAGGGATGACAGCCAAGATCCAGTCCTGACAGGAGAGTGACATAAGGCAGAAGTTTTGAAATCTGTGGTCTGTTCTGCTCTCACTTGCTCTAAACATGCAATTACCACAATTCAATGAGCTGTTTGTGGTTTTGGAATGAAGCAAGTAAAAGTGAAGTTGAGAGAATGACAAGAGTTTTCATATGATTTAATTTAATACATGTTCTGTATAAGTGACAAAAATAAGGATTCTGCTGAAATATGCTACTACAAGCCCTGTTTCATACCTTGGATATTTTCTATTTCAATAGAATGTATGTCCTTGCTATCTAAGACCACTAGTACAAAATCCCATAAAGGTATCACTTTCTTCCCTCTCTTCCTTTCAATATCGCAATGGTCAGAAGATGTTAGACTTTCAGACTGGGCAACTTATTGGCCACAGTGGGTTGTTATTACTGAGACTTTTTGAGGAAAAAGAAAAGAATGGATACTCATGCTGTAATTGTTAGAGACAGATGGCTGAGGAAAATCTTAATGAAGCTTCAGGGCATGACTCTTAGGTCAAAGACTAGAGTAACACATATCTGCTTTCAAGAGAGAAGCTAAAAACAGTAGTTTCCGAAAGACGTGCCTTACTGGTCTGCAAAAGCCAAACAAAGCTACAGACCTATACAGCCACACTGAAAACTCAGCAGTGTCCCTAACTCAGCAAAATCTTGACACAGTTTTGTTTCTGCCAAAAGCCAGTACTGACACACTGCAGCTGGATTTCCTGGTGGTTCACAGTTCAATGGGCTATTCCTGCTATGAAGCACAACATATCCAAGCAGCACATTGTTGTTAAAGCTAAAAAAATTTCATTGTATGGGAGTAGTTTATGGTCTTTATCCAGGTGGTAGTTTCGGATGTAATATACTCTGAATACATGATGAGGCATAAAGCACACTAATGTTACCAATATGAAGAAGAAACTCTTTGCCTGAGCCCTGAATTCCACATGGGAGTTGATGTCAGGCCAGTACTTCACAGCCAGTCTGTAGAGCACAGACAACTGGATTATGGTGAGCACAGCACAAGCTGCCACCAAGACCCCAACCAAGCAGAAGTTTGCGGTCACCATGGGCGCCTCTTGTATCTCCTTGTGGAACTGAAAGCATTCGGAGGAGTGATATGTCTTAAAGGTGCCATAGTAGGAGAGAAAAACAGGTGTGACCACCAGCACTTCCACCAGCCAGACAGCAGCCACCCAGCCTGTAGTGTAGCACGTCCTAGACTCGAGTCGGAAGAGACGTATGATGACGATACCCATATAAAACATGAAGGTGTTGTACATGTGGAGGTAGATCATGGCACTTGCTAGTCTGCAGGCAAACCTCCCAAATTTCCATTCCCCTAAAATGTAGTAGCTGAGACGGAAGGGGATGCTGAGAAGCATAAAGCTGTGCAGCACCAGGAGGCTGATTATGATAATAGTCATCACAGATTGCGATCTCCTTTGAAACAACTGATGGGACATTACGATGACCCCGAGGGTGCCACCAGCCAGGTTGATGATATACAGGGCCATGAGAACGGCGAGTAGCCTCTCTGAGGTGTCTGGCAGTGTCTCATTGGAGGAATGGTTCTGCTGGGTTATACTGCTGTTAGACATCTTCCTAAGCTCCTCTTTCAAAGGTTACTGAAAGTGAAAAATGAGAATTTTTAAAACAGACATATTTTCTTTGTTGGTTCCTTTGTTGTTAACTATGGAATGTCACAGATTCATGAAGGGACATTTTACTGAACTGTGTTTGAAAGGAAGTTGTCCCATGTAGAACACAACCTTATAGCTGTTGTCATACTGTATATGGCAGAAGCAACCCACGCCTCTAAGTGTTAAAACTATATTTTAGATAATTATGAATGAGTTTTTAATTTACTAAACTGTATTCTAGATTTTTTTTTTAATTATTTGCCTCTAGATTCAGCCATTTGAAATAGCCAAGATGCTACACATATTTAATCTGCATCCATGTTATAAAGCTAAATTTGAAGGTGAGAAAAACACTGAAATGTGAAGTTTGAACCTATAATTTGTGGATACTTTATGAAGACACCTGAGCCTTCTTTTTAGCATCTTGCTGGATGGGTGCAGGACACCCATAAGGCAGCAACAGTTTCAGTTTCTAGATGCATAGAGCACATTGAAAATAAAAACCAGCAGATTAAAAATTCAATTTCATCTTGCTTCAGCTCCAAGTCTTTTTGCTACAGAATTTCACCTGCACTACCCTACTATGAAAAGTGAAGAAAAGCTAAAAATTAATTTAGGAACAATCTTCTGAAAGATTTAATCTTATTGGCACTTGTTGAACGTAGCCACTTACTGCTGCATTCTTATTTAGACTTAAGGCAAGATGTGGACTGTACAGTTTTTTGGGCTTGCATACAGATTTCTGTATAAGTATATGGGGATAGCATGCGGGGTACATGTGTACCTTGCTAATGAAGTCTATTCTTACCTTACAAAGGTTTTCAGTACAACAAAGTTAAGAGCTGAAAAGCAGTGTTTTAAAAAAGCAGTGTCTTCTGTCTCTCATTCCTTTGAAGTCTGAAACTAGTAAACTTGTTTTAATCAGCAATTCTTAATTCTGTTGCATTCATCTGTAAAATGATGCGCTGCAACTGCAAGACATTTTCAGAGAACCTTCTTATTCATGAAGCATCAGATAAAGCATCTTTAGAAAGCCATTGGAGTGTTGTGTCCAAAACTGATATAAACTTCTATGTTAATTATCTTTTAAAATGCATGATCCTAAAAGCATTTAAATGGTTACAATTTTATAACAGTCTAATATTCCTGAGATAGGCATGAGAAATTTGTTTTCCCAGAAACTTTGCTAGAAGAAAAGTTTTACAAGCTTGAAGAAGATTACTTTCTTCTCCTGACACAAATTCATTTTCCCGTGTATATTGTTAATAGTTCAAACTGGCTTTAAAAAGGTACAATATTCTTGTTATAAACAGCATAATTACAACCTAGATGGCAACATTTTGCTTAGTCAGAAATAGATTACATTTTTTGATTATTTATAGAAATAAAATACTTGAATTTTACCTTATCATTTCTTATGTTTGTGACTTCCCCTTTCTTCTTTGCCATTTCACACATCCATATCATAACCCATGTGAAGAAAAAGAGCCTTTGGTGTTAACAGTTTGACTGAGAACTTTTGAGGGGTTTTCTCAGCCCACATACAGGAAGTCACAAGCCTTATTTCTTGCTTCACTGCGATAGCAATCACATATAGGAACATGTACCACTATTTTGTTCATGCAGTGAGAACTGCTGAAAAGCTGCTGAGCTGTCAGAGGCCATTGTTGTGTTCAGATATGTAGGACAGACCCACTCATCAGGACCACTTCTGCCCACAATGTGGTCAGTCTTAAAACTCAGATGCGCAGTGATTCCCTGAGCTGTACAACTACTACAAGTTACTGGGTTTTGCTACTATGCAAGTAAGAAGCACCACTGATCAAGTGAAGAAATATGCAGCTGAGCAGAGGAATTTTCATTATAAATGCACTTTTCCCCTGAACTTGTTTTATGTTTCATAATTAAGCTAAATGTGCCAGAATAACAATGTGTTTAGCAGAGTTAACAAAAGATTTCACTCTAACATGCTACTAGATCTTCAAGAACTCAGAGGAGATTACTCATTTTTTAAACACTGTAAGTAAAATAAGCCTTGGACATATGCAAAAAGAGACTTAAGACTTCCTGCTGTTAAAAAAAGACATGCAGAGGCCAGAGGTGCTTGAAGATTATGTTTGAACCGCAGGCATAAATGCTGACCCCAAACCGTATCATTAGTGTAAGGTAGTTTACAAAAAAAGAGGAAAGCATTGAGTCAGAGCTCTTCTGGAGACATTAAAAATCAGTTTGTTGACTAGAAATTAAACAGAAAAATGTTACCCCAGTTTATTTTTAACTAGAGTTAAAACAGCCAGAGTCATCAGTATTCAAACACGAAAGGACAACACACAAGGTTTTGTGGGCAATAACATAAAATCAGTATTTCAGCAGGGCTGAACTAGCATTCCTCCTGCCATCATGTAGTCATCCTCTGCTGTGTATGTGAGGATGGTTCCCTCTGAGAGGCTTCTCTCCTATTATTAAGTATGGTCATAAGGAAGAACAAGTTGTGAAAAAGAACTATTACAAGTAAATATATACAAAGACTCAAAAAAAACCAAGGGTGCTAAAAGTGAGGGAGAGAAACAGAAAGAGTCGTGAGGGTGAGCAAGAATATGTAGACAGCAGTCTGTGAGACATTCTCAGGATAAGCTCTGAAAGCTTTGAAGGTGCAGTTACCATCTCACCTAGACCAGGAGGGATATCCATTTTGGAGATTGCACATACTTATGGGTGTCAGGTGAGAGAAGTGTTCAATTGCTGCAGCAGACAGAGCACTGAAGAAAAACAGCTACATGAATAATGGTACTCACCAGGTGTGGTTCCAGCATCACTTAATCCCACATAAGGACAGGCTGCTGCCAGACCCGGTAGCAATGGCGTTTGGATGGGAAAATGATCAGCTGGTTCTGCAGAAATGCACAGGAAGGTAGGCAACAGCCCAGGTGTCAGACACCAATGGTTTCACAGAATCACCGGTTAGAGCAACATGAAACTACATTCACAGCATCTGGGTAAAGCAGGGAAATGCCTGAAGCCCTCTATTCTGTCCGCAAGACCTGAAGTGATCCACAAAGTTGGAACTATCAAGGAATAGTGCAGAAGAGACGTGAAGAAATTGTATTCCTGAAATGGCTGCTATGTGACTGATGGAACTCCAGATATAGCTGAATCAGGCTATGACATCAAGAGCTTTGTGTGCACTATTACTGTGTTAAGTCCAGGCTGAGATCTTTGGATTTAAAGTGATGCCAAAACCCCTGCAAAGATGTTACAAAGATAATTCTCTTGTCACCTTGGGGAGAACATCTTTGGCTGACACCAAAACTGCTGGGAGTCAGAAAGCAAACCTGTCAACTGATATTTCATACCTCTGAGTTGCTTTGTCCCTGAAACGTTCCTTAAAGCTCTTCAGTGTGTTAACCTTTTATCTTTGTGTTCTTCTGTTAAAAAAAAAAAAGAAAATCATTCAGCTCAACTCTGTAATCTAGGTCTTAAATTTTGGGTTAGTTTCTCATTTGAGTACCAGAGGAAATTGAGTCACATCAGCCTGTTCAAATGAACTTTCAGATATTGCTTTCGCTTTATCAGCACATAGTTTGCCTTGACCAGTGGTGAGAATAAGGTTGAAAGAAAAACGCATATACACATCAGAGATCCAGGTCAAGATTAGCATAAAAAAAGATTTTAAAGAAGGAAAGAACAATGGGCACATGGTACAACATTGGGGTAACAGAAGACAAAGAAAAAAGGTGGAGTTTTAAATTATTAAGAAGAGAAAATTAAACAGAAGAAGCAGCAATAGTTGAGAGAAGAGGAACAAGGCCTGTCAGATGTTCAGACACAGGATTAATCTCTGTTGAAGTGTCACCAACTATGCCTATGCAGGGGTGTAGTGGAGTTCCTTTAAGCAGGGGGTATATCCATAGTAGAACTCCAAGTTCTTGGTTTCATTTAATTTCTGTGTGATTTCCTCTGCTTTCTGTGTCATTTCATAAGAATACGTTAAGTTTACTGGTCAATGTAACAGCAACCGAAGTTTCACATACAGACTCAAGACCTCCTTACTGTCTAAGAACAACCATAAAACTGTGCTGCCTTCTGTTACTTGCATAGGTTTTCAGTTTCAGCTGCTTCCAGCCTAGTGTCATAATTGCTGATAATTTCAATTATTTATTAATAATAAACCCTCTATGTATAGTTACTTGTAGGAACTAAGCTACATGTAGGCCATAAACAACAGTAAGATGGGGAATACCTGAGTTATGTTTTAACATACTGCTCTTCCTGTGATTGCAGATGCCATCACAGTTCTTGCTGTCTCACTCCTACTCCATTAGACATGAGTCACAGGTACTGGGAAGTGAGCAAATCATACTCCATGGTTAGTGAACTTGGATAATCCCTTTAATTTTCCAATCCCATTCATCCATGCAGCATGAAGAATTTAATAACTTCAGCCAGTAAATGGTCAACAATATTACCAGGAGATTTGAGATTCTTGGACTAATCTTCTGCTTATTTGGTTGCAGATTTGCTGAGAGGTTTCTCAGGCTTCCTTTGTCAGGATGGAAGAGGCTATCTGGCTTCTCCATTTATTAGAAATAATAATATATAGTTCTTTCAGTCATACGTATTTAATATGCCTCAAAAGTAGACGTTATGCTTTACAAAAGTGAAAGTAATATATCATGGATTTCTGTGGAGGAATTTGGCAGAGCATATCACAGGCAAGCTATGACTTGGCTTTCAAAACAAAACTTATTTATTAGTGAAAAGAGATGAGATTTATTATTACCAATTTAGGAACTTGTCATTATTCTCCTGTGCTGGTCCATGCCAGTTTAGCAGTGAGTTAGAAGATTCTGAAATAGTTTTGTCCTACTATTTGGTCTAGTTACCCTCCAATACCTGTAGGGGCAATTAAAGTTGTTTCTGCTTTAGGTTATTCCAGAAAACTGATAATACTGGCTGTAAAGCATCATTATACTCAGGAACAGCTGCAGACAACCACACGTGAGCCAAGGCTCTGGTACTGATAGCATAACCTTTTCCTAGTCCCAAAAGCTTTCCTTTCTGCTTGAACAAACTGCCACCCGTCCTCCTTGTCAAACTTAATTCCCTTTGTTTTCAGTCCCACAGCCTTTCTCAGAAGCCTGTGTTTCTAGGGACAGCCTCACACAATGCCACTTAACCCTGTTTCTCATGTTCTGCTTGATATATACAGTCACAGCCTCAGAGCCAAAATTCTTCTTTCCTGATACTAATATGCAGAATCAACAGGGCCTGCAGGAGTTAGATCCCTGAAATCAATATTTGCTTAACACAGAGTTGGACAAGGCTTAATGTTTATTAATTTAAAAAGCAATTAGAAAGAAAACACATAAACCAACTAACTTACACAGGAAAGCAGAGGTCCTCATTATACTGACAGCAGTTTTCAGTAAGATACAGAAAACATGGAGGGTGTCCAAAACACAGAGGTGGTGTTTTCAAGGTGTGGTGGAGAGGTTGTTTTTGGGGTGTTGGTTTTTTTTTTTGTTTTGGGTTGTTTTTCCAAATTCCCCTTGATCTTTAGATCCCACATATCTTGCAATTGTGGTTGTGACCATCTCCCACAAAAATGAGATTTATCTTTACTGAAGAAAGCTTCCCATTTTTCTGGAAGAAAGATGAGTGCTCACATTCTGGATGGAGTTGCAGAGAGAGAACTAGAAGACAGGGACTAGGACTCCAAAAGTAAAAAATGTTTGCATTTGTCAGGAAGTTAATTTATAATTTGATGGCAGGTGTCTAGAGGCCTGTCACCCAGTTTTGTCAAACTACACATCTCAAAAAGCACATCTGCTAGAAAAACAATGACAGAAGAAGATTTTGAAGTACTGAGAACTTGTAGTATCAGACATTAGCAAATCAGAAAACATGGGTTGGCTTTTATCCTTACTAGGGGGGTTGGGCTGAGGGAATCATCAATAGTGAGAATTCTGAAATACAGAAGAAATTAAATATCAGCATGAAACAGAAGACCTAGAGCATCTCCAATATATAGTGGTAGTATTTCATGCCCTTCTCAGTGATGGAAACTGTACTGTTTCTGAAACTAGAAGAGTTTTTAGTTCCTATCACTAAATAGAGATTTGAATACAAAACCTATGCTGCAGGCTACCAGCCTTTTCTGATTTAATTTCCTGTAGGATTTCCAAAGATGCCTAGAGAAGCAAGAATGAGTTTGAAATTTCAGTATTTTGGCTAGTGGATGCCACCACAGAAGCTACTTTCTTCAAGTCCTGGAAGAAAAGGCAGAGCTGAGGTTTGGAAAACCTGCAGTGGGGCAAATCCACAAGCAGAGGAAGCTCCAAAGCTGAGCTAATTTGTGCAGTGGACTAAGTCCTGTATTTACAAAAACTGACTCTCTCACCTTCAGAGTGCCTTGTCCATACCATGTCCACCATTTGCAGAAGAAAATAACACAGGGAAGAAGAGCATTCTGCGACACACAACAATAAAAATGCTTTAGGAAGCAAAGCGTGCTGCAGACAGTAATAATCTGAAGGAATTAAAAAATATATGCTCATCATGTATTTAAAGTACACCTACTCTCTGCCCTGCCTTGGAAAAGGTTCTGTTGACTTCTTCAGAGACGCCAGTAGCAATCAGGAAAGAATCTATATGCTGGCCAGTCCATCATCCATGGCAAAACTGGCAGTTCCAACAGACCCATACACTTCTCAGGGCAGAGCTGTCATTTCATAGTCTAATGACAAATATCACGGGTATAATCATATCTGGAAACTCAATGGTTTAAAAAAAGACTGCCAAAGCTACCAAAGAAAAAAGCATCTCTATTAGGGTCTCTCTCAGGCTTCTTTTGGGTCCGAAGTACCCAGTTCTTTCTCTTTTCAGGAGGAGGTTTTAGACATCCTAAATGACAGCAGTGATTACCCCAGATGCTCTGACTTTCAACCAGACCAGCACTTCTGCTCCTTCTAGTGCTATGATAATGATTAGTAGTCACCACGGTTTCCTTACAGAAGGGTATTTATTTACAGGAAACAATAAAATGGCCTTTAAGAGGAAAGACATTTAAATCAATAAAGCAGTCTCTGGGATTATTTAGGTCTTACCCAGGTTTGCTATTTGCTGAAATGTGAGGAACAATTACTTGACAGGATGTCCTGAAGCAACTCAGAAAGTCTTGTTGTTCACTATATTGGATAATACCTTAAAAATTATATATATTGGACATATTACTAAATAATTCAGTATTTGGAAGATGAAATAACAATGTAATATCTGTTGTCTTTTTGCTAATTGGGAAGCCGCTGTGCTTCCGTTATACATGCGGTTTGCAGGAATGAAATTAAATGAATGCCATGCCGAGTGTCTGTTTATACCCCATACTCTCAACACATGGCAAAGCAAATATGTACAACCACTCAAAATATTCTCATACCAAAATGATCCTGATCCTAAGTACCATCCAACTGTCTGCATCAACTCATTCCATAGCTTTCACTGTTTCTTTGTTTTCTCAGTTCAAGTATTTGAGCAATTACTGTAATTGTAAGAACATTTCTACCCTAAAGCATAGATGGGCCATGTAGCTAATTAACATACTTCAAGCTCACTCTGTGAAAATGAAATATGTGATGGGTTCCAAATGAACCATTTAGCAGAGTCCTATTGGTCTTCTCCTTCCATTGTAACAAAAATAGATGGCAGAACAAGAGAATGAGATGGAAGTAAACATTTGAAATGAAGCGGTTAGCTTAACTGATTTTCTTTCAACCACCAACATTTCTTAGAAGTGAAGGATGGGAGAAGTCTTTGTTAATATAGAAGACACAAGGAGGAAATTATTTCTGCATGTGCAACATGAGGTTACTTTATAAAATCTTGTACTCAACTACCGATGACTGGAACTCAAATAAGTACAAAAACATCATAAGCTTGAAACTTGAATATTTTAAAGCATCAGTTGCCAGCTGAAGAGAGGCATGGAGAGAGGTAGCCAAGATCAATGACCAAATTCCTCTGTTCCAAATATTATCCCACAGTCTCGCCTTCAGAGAGGTAGGAGAGGGCTACCACTAAAAACAGAAGGCAGTCTGTAGTATTCGGGAGATGGAGGTAGCTCTGTTACTGATGCTTTTTCTGCACTTTCCATGGGAGTGTGCAGGGGTTGCTGGGTGGCCACTATTCCTGACCTCCAACAAGCCTCTCCTGCTTCTGGTTTGAAAGCCTCTGAGCAAATATGGTGGATAAAACATTAAAAGCCTGCTACTCTTCATCCAAAAATTTGGTAGGGGGGCATCCCCAGATCCAGGAAGAGTCTTAAATCCACGCAATACAGAACAAACATAACACTTGCTTGTGATGCACCCGTTTCCGAAAAATTAGAATGAAAGACCAAGGCCTGTTCATGGAGAGAACAGACTGCCTGAAACACTACAGCTCTTGAGCACAACAGGAGGAATCAAATCCCCAAGATGCTTAGAGAATGAGGTGAATGCTCATGCCCAGGAATAAGATCTAGAAATAAGGGGTAGAAAAGTTCTTGGCATTAGGTAAGCTAAGACAGTGGGGAATCACAGAATCACAGAATGTTAGGGATTGGAAGGGACCTCGAAAGATCATCTAGTCCAATCCCCTCAGTGGAGCAGGAACACCTAGATGGTGTCACACAGGAAAGCGTCCAGGTGGGTCTTGAATGTCTCCGGAGTAGGAGACTCCACAACCCCCCTGGGCAGCCTGTTCCAGTGTTCTGTCACCCTCACTGAGAAGAAGTTTCTTCTGAAATTTAAGTGGAACCTTTTGTGTTTCAGTTTGTATCCATTGCCCCTTGTCCTACCATTGCATGTCACCGAGAAGAGCCTGGCTCCATCCTCGTGACACTCACCCTTTATATATTTGTAAACATTAATGAGGTCACCTCTCAGTCTGCTCTTCTCCAAGCTAAAGAGACCCAGCTCCCTCAGCCTTTCCTCATAAGGGAGATGCTCGACTCCCTTAATCATCTTTGTTGCTCTAAGCTGAACTCTCTCCAGCAGTTCCCTGTCCTTCTGGAACTGAGGGGCCCAGAACTGGACACAATATTCCAGATGCGGTCTCACCAGGGCAGAGTAGAGGGGAAGGAGAATCTTTCTCAACCTACTAACCACCGCCCTTCTAATACACCCCAGGATGACATTGGCCTTCCTGGCCACAGGGGCACAGTGCTGGCTCATGGTCATCCTGCTGTCCACCAGGACCTCCAGGTCCCTTTCCCCTATACTGCTCTCCAACATGTCGTTCCTCAACTTATACTGGAACCTAGGGCTGTTCCTGTCCAGATGCAAGACTCTACACTGCCCTTGAAACACTCATAGATTTTGAAACGGAAAAGGTAAATCAAAATAAAGTTTAATATCATGGCAAGGAAAAGTGAGGTTGTTTTGCTCAGTGAAGCAACTGAAAGGAAATGAGAACTTTGCCGCTTTCATACCCTCATAGAGCAGAAGGTAGGATTTCACAGTGCCCATGTTGGACTGCTGCAAGTCTGAAAAGGCTCCTGTGATAGTAGTCATATACAGGGTCATCCATGGGGTAGATATACATTCTGTCACTAAATAGAAGTAGAAGGTGATGCTTCTTTAACCATAGCTGGCGAGCTACTGACGTCCTTGCCAACCTGACTAAATAATCTCCTGTTGCACAGTGACAGCATTATCAGACGTCTGTTCATACAGACCTCTAGGACCTCAGTCGGTACAAACCTTTCTGTAGGGAAAAGCAGACATCTGGACTGTGAAATAATTGAAAGGGACAGAAGTCTTTGCTCAGCTCCCATTTTAAATGCCTGTGAGAAAGTAAGTGATTACACTTCACAGAGGATGATAGGACTGGCTCAAGCCAACTCAAGTTTTATAAATCACAATGCTTTTAGATGTTTCCTGTATAACTTTGAGATAAACACAAGTGAAAAAAACAGCACCAGAGTTTCACTGCTTTGTCACTACTATTTCTTTCTCACTTGGATGTCCTTCCCCTGTTCATATAAAAACCTTCTGGGTGGTACTGGCCTTAGCACCCTACAGCTGCCTTCCAAGGATGATGGGGCAGGCAGCTCCTTCCCCAGGATTATCACTGACCCATGCTATAGATTTGCTTCCCAAAGTGTTTTACTTGCAGGACAACTACAGTCACACTCATTTGCATGAGGAGATTTTCTATGGTCCAAGTACCACACTCATTTACCTACTCTGACCACATGTATCAACCCTTCAGCAGCTATTTACTCACTATGAGAAATAAGCTCAGGGGCAAGATTTTCTTTTCAAGAGGTCATGCTTTTCCTCTAAGCAAATCCTGAGCTCTTTGAAGATTTATTTTATTTAAGTCTGAGAGTGAAAAAGCTGCCTTAAATATGATTAATAATTTGATCTAAAATGCAAATAAAAACCAGGGAGGGAGTTTATCTACATGTTTCAAGGGTACATAATGTGTTTCCATTGTATATTTTCAATATACAAAATAGCAGAAAAAAGTTCAGTAGAAATAAGTGTCTTTAAAAACACTATATTTATCTGTAAAGCTGAAGGCTCATTTCATCTAAAAATTTGAAGCTCCTTTGCATTAGAAGATGTACAATCTCAAAAATAAATCCAGGGATTATGTCCTCAGTTCAAAGGAGGACAGTGAAAGAGGCAATTAATTATCTTGTTTCTTTTTCACTAAGCATGGTTTTAGTCATGACTTTGTTGTTAGGCAGTATCAATCAGTGGTTACCTTTGAGAGGCTAAAAATGAATTGATTAAAAAGTTGCTTGTTAGATTCTCCTGATACTTGAAAATCATCCTGGTTAAAAAATGTATAAATAACACAGGTTTTTCCAGTTTGAGCCTTGTGGATTTTTTGCTTTGTTTTTTCAAATTTAATGATTTGAATAAGAGTAAGTTTGTATCAAAATCCAATAGCCCTTTAATTTCTTCTTAAAAAATATGGCTTAAATTTGGAAGTGTGGCGGGTTGATCCAAGCCAGCAGCTAAGCCTCCACCCAGTTGCTCACTCAGTCTCCCCAGACAGATGGAGGAGAGAATTGGAAGGGCACATGAGAGAAGAAAACTTGCGGGTCAAGGTAAAGACAGTTTAATAAGTGAAGGGGGAGGGGGCGTGGAAAGGAAAAAAAATATCAAATTATGCAAAAACAGTCGTCACTCACCACCAGATTGATGCTCAACCAGACTCTGAGTAACAGCTACTTAGGAAAAATTCCCACCTTCACAGTATTATTGCTGAGCATTATGCTATATGGTATGGAATATCCCTTTGGTTGATCCAGGTCAGCTATCCCAGCTGCGTCCCCTCCCCATCTTTTGCCCACAACCAGCCCAATTGCTAGTGGGACAGAGCAAAAAACAGAGAAGGCCTTGGCACTACACAAGCACTCCTCAGTGAGACGTAAAACACCAGTGTGTTACCAACACCGTTCTGGTCATTGATCTAAAACACAGCACCATACGGGCTGCTATGTACAAAATTAACTCCATCCCAGATAGGCCCAGTACCGAAAAGCTTTTCTGGAATATGGATTACTTCAGAAAAAAAAAAAATCTTTCTAGGATACAATTTTCTTCTGAATGGACCACACTTAAGTAAGCAGGACCATGCATCTGTCTCTAGGAGCAAAAAACTCTCTTCCTGTTTGTAGAGAAAGGCAGGGGCAGAGTGGGGTGAGTTTTAAAGGCTTCAGTCACTGCAAGATAAGGAACATCAGGTGAGTGAAGACCTCATGTGTGGAGGTCAAACAGGACACTGAAAGATCACTGAAGATGAGCTGGCAGGAATAAGTGGCACTCAGTGAGGAGCGAAGCTCCTCAGTGCTGTTTCTGATACCCTTCAAAATCCTCACCATGATCTGTGTAACAGGACAGAGCTTTGTGGATATTACCAAATGAGGGGGGCAATAACACGCTGGAGGGCAGGATTGCCATTTAGAGGAACCTCAGCAGACTGGGGAAATGGGGCAGTAGAAATCTTATGATGATATTAATAAAGATTTGAGAGTGGTGCATCTGTGGGCCAGGAGCACAGAGGTGATGTTTGGATTCTCCATCCTCAAAGATTTTCCAGACATGACTAGACACAGTCCAGGGCAACCTCCTCCAACTTTGAGTTTAGCCGTATTTTGAGCAGGTGATAGGACTAGATGAACTCCAGAGATATCTGTGGTTTTAACTCATCTTAATACCACAGAGGTGAACCTTCCTTCCACATCTTTATTTTGTGTTCTCAGCTTTGTGAAGGTTCAAATCTAAATCTGATTACTAAATATAGTAATTAACTTGCAGCAATTATTAATGTGGAACATCTAGTAACACAAATCTAAATTACCTCTTGCTCTAACACACATTCTGACTTCCAGTGTAAGATTTTGTCCTTGCTAATAGTTTATCACCTCAGGGATTTGTCTTATATAAAAAATACCCCTTGACATTAAAATATGTGAAATCACTTTGGTGCAACTTTTTTTTTTTCCATTTTCACTTCACCAGTAAATACAGTGGTTTCACACTCCTATACACATTTGTAAAAGGTGTTGTTATGGTGATGTATTTCACATGCTGTATATTCCACTTTTTCTTGTGTCACTTGTAGAGTCAAATATGCCCACCAGTGACCAGTTTGGGGTATTTAACCAAGCCAGAGTTGAGACTTTTCTTGAGAATTAATTTTTGTCTCACAGCTTGGCTGTACTTATTTGTCGGTGAACTAACTCCTTACTGTTTAATTTCACTCATCACGTTTTTCATCTGTTCTTGTAATTTTGCTGCTTCCTGCACTTCACATACATAGGAGTGAAAAGCTTGTTGATGTTGTTTGCCAGCTTTATATATCATCCACACCCCACTGCTGCATTACAAAGAGCTCCATCTACCCTGCAGCATCCAAGAAGGCTCAGCCTTTCCAATTGCTTCATTGACTGAACATTAATACTGCTCAGTGAAAGAGGTATCAGCTTGGGTTTGCAGTCTGCTGTTAGTGGTGGACAGAATGAGAACTCCACTTTCAAGAGTGATTATTTTTCTTTATTTTGTTTGTGACTAAGTTTCCAGGTAGACTATTATTGAGATAAAGTAAAATGCATGGAAATGTGCAATATCCACTTAGCAGCCCTGAATGGAGCATATTCTTGAATATCAGAGCAGTGCTGCAGTAAATTGCTTCTTTATTTATTACAAGATTGAGTACAGAGGAGATACAGCAGAGCTAATGAGACTGTGCATATATACGGATTACATTAGTAATGAGAAACAGCTACACTAATTAAGTCTGCTCCCTAATGAAATTAAAAGATACTTATAATAAATACAAAACCAAAGTACATTGGTTTCTATTTCCTTCAGAATAGCAGGGTGACATAAACAGTATCATAATTATATGTTATCATACAACAATAACCATTGACAGGGATGAAAGGGGACTCTATGTTGGTAGGATGAGGTTGTTCCAGTTTCCATCACAGAAAGCAATAGTTTTCTTCCTTCACCCCTTCCTCTCCTCCAGACATACAGACTGGTAAACTTGTGAGCTATTATCTCCCACTTTTAAAGTTAATTTTGGAAAAATAGCTTGATGCATTAATTTGCACACATTAATTTCTTACAAGCAATGTAATCTCAAAACGTAAGCTTGGGTAGGAGACCTAAATCAATATTTTTTCCCACTGAGCTCAAAATTATTTTCACCATTGAGACAATGGTGACAATGGTTGTTGATGCTTCCATTTTTGCCCTGTAACATTTCAGACAACTTGCTTCCTGGTCCATCTGGGGGACAGTCACATCATCTCTGTTGTTGTGAGTTGTGTGTTGATTTGGCCATACCTTCTTGACTCAAGATGCCAGCCCATGTTGTCTGTCAGCCAGCACGGTCTGTCCATGCTTCTTCAACCTGCTAGTGTAAACAGAGGTCAGCTTTAGAGTTTGGGGTAGCTAGTGGTTGTCCACTGGCCATGAACTCTGGTGGCAAAAAGCTATATGTCTCTACAGACTGTGTGAGTGGAGGTTTCTGAGGTCTTGGGTGAATTTCATTTGATGGAAACCCAGAGGAAAGCTCTGTTACAGTCTTTGCTCTAGTGGCAGTATTGGTGGGGTCCTCTGAAGATGCACAAGCTGTGGGGTGAGGTGATGCAACAGGGGTGGCCAGCACAGAGACCAGGTCCTCCTCAGTCATTAAGCTGATGATATCTGATTGAAGAGAGGTTGAGGTGAGCCTACACCTGGGATCTGTTCCAAACAGAGCTGAGTACAGTGCACAGTTTATTCCCGAGTGGTGAGCTAAATACTTGGCAAAATGCACAAAGCATATTTCCGTAGACAAGCCTCATGAATTATTGTCTGCCATGCACTCCATGAGCATCTCCTTAATATTGCTGTTCAGATGCTCTGCTGTTTCTTGGCTTCGAGAATGTCCTGATTTTCCATGCATCAAGCTGAGCTGGGGCCACAAATACTTTAGTTCTTTCATTACTTCAGTAACAAATTCCTGTTGTGATACAACAGGGACTCCAAAAATGAGATGTCAAGAAGCTCTAAAAGACACCTCAGCTACTTTTTTTTGATGTAAACAGACAGAGAATACAACATTTGTTGACGCAGTCCTGGTACACCATTATCCACTCCAAACTACCTAGACACAGGGACTGCATATTGATGAAGTCGATTTGTCCACGTGCTAAGTGCCACTTATTCAGAAGTGACTGGCCAGCAGATGATTCTGCGTGGTGCCTTCTTTTTTCTTGACACACTACACAGAAGGATTTGAAGAGCTCAACAGCATTTCTGGTGATGCTCACATTCTTAGATGAGAAGTGTTTCATGACATGGTTGTGACCACCATAGCCAGTGGTGGTCAAATTTTTTGATGATATCATATGTATCCTTGATGCTCATATAATATGTGGGAGATCCTTGTTGTGGCTGCCTCCTCTTGATTAGCTTCTCAGTGTCTCTACATTGTAGAGCTTCATATCTGAAATGAGGGAAACAACAAGCAGTTTACTAGGAATAATGCTGTGTATTTAAATGAGGAAAGAAGCAAAGTACACATTTAGAGTTAAAAACAAACAAACCCAAACAAACTCCAGAAATGATAGCTTTTCCATACTTATTTTCCAAGCAGATACAATTCATGTCTTGACTTTGACTTGGGATTCCATTTGGTCTTCTTTATTTCAGCAATAGTTCTTCTCTAAATGTAACTTCCAAGTCCTGAGGCATCTTTAGGAATGACTACTGAGTAAGTAGAGAAATCTGATCCAACTCCCCCCTTTTATGTACAACTACTCTTGCACAAATTTCTGACGTATGATACAGTCACATCGTGAAACCAGTCATTTTGAAAAATGACTAAAATCTTCCAGCTATTTTGCAAAATGACAGAAAACAGTAGGCAGGTAATATGCAAAATATCTAATATCTAGCTTTTTGAACTTATTAACTTGAAAGACAACAGAAAGAGCTGCTTTATTTAATTTTATTCCCAAACTGCTCAAAACTGCACAATATATCACAGAAAAAGATGTATATTGTATTTTCTAAAATACAGGCTCTTGTGAGGTCAACTTTAGTTCACAAAAATCATAGCTATTTTTAATTTTTTTGTTGCATTGGATTGATATTAGAAACACTTGACCTCTTCCACCAGAACAACAGTGACAACCGTTCACATTTCATGAAATGCTAGAAACCATTAGGCATTTCAGGTGATAAGCAAGTAAAGAATGCAGTCCAGTGGTATAATAAAATGGCCATTTTTTTCTCAAATGCCTGAAAACAGTCATTTTGTGTGGCTGAAACATGAATGGTGGACAGCAGGATGACCATGAGCCAACATTTTGCCCTTGTGGCCAGGAAGGCCAATGGCATCCTGGGGCGTATTAGAAGGGCGGTGTTCAGTAGGTCGAGAGAGGTTCTCCTTCCCCTCTACTCTGCCCTGGTGAGACCGCATCTGGAATATTGTGTCCAGTTCTGGGCCGCTCCGTTTAAGAAGAACAGGGAACTGCTGGAGAGAGTCCAGCGCAGAGCCACAAAGATGATTAAGGGAGTCGAGCATCTCCCTTATGAGGAAAGGCTGAGGGAGCTGGGTCTCTTTAGCCTGGAGGAGACTGAGGGGTGACCATATTAATGCTTATAAATATATAAAGGGTGAGTGTCACAAGGATGGAGCCAGGCTCTTCTCGCTGACAACCAATGACAGGACAAGGGGTGATGGGTTCAAACTGGAACACAAGAGGTTCCACTTACATTTGAGAAGAAACTTCTTCACAGTGAGGGTAACAGAACACTGGAACAGGCTGCCCAGGGTGGGGTGTGAAGTCTCCTTCTCTGCAGACATTCAAAACCTGCCTGGACACATTCCTGTGTAGCCTCACCTAGGTGTTCCTGCTTCAGCAGGGGGATTGGACTAGATGATCTTTTGAGGTCCTTTCCAATCCCTAACATTCTGTGATTCTGTGATGAAAGAACTGCAAAATCACTTTTTTTTTTTTTCCATAGTAGCCACCTTCACAGATAAATATTTACAAATTGTCTTCTGTTTGGGTTTAAACTTCTGAAAGCCAGTTTACTGTAGAGATATTTTATTTTTGCAAGATGATTTTAACTTACAAACAGCTTTTCATTATGTGAAGCTTTGTGATGATACTTCTTGCATAGGGACACATTCATGTCTTAGGCAGAAGATAAAGCCGCTCTTTCTGTAGCAGAAGATGGGAAGTGGGGATGTTTCTCTGCCTGAAAGCCCCCAGATCAGTGAGGCTCTCTTTTTCTCCAAGCATATGATTCAAGGTTGTCCACCACAGGATTTTTCATCAATGCAGATACAGTCTGTGCTGTCCTTTCTTATTTTCTTCAGTGCTTTTGTAGCACCTGACTAGTGGAGTCTCTGTGAGGTCTCACACCTGTTGAGGAAAAGCATTAGGAAGACAAATCCTATCTGCAACTCTTACATGTTTCTGTTAGAGATCATGCTGCCACTACTACATGCCTCCCCCTCAGCCATAGGCAGGTTGTTTCTTTATGCTATAGGCCTCTAAAACAGATGAGAAGCTGTGAGCTATTTTCCTTGAGTCTTCTTCCCTTAGTGTGCAGCCCCTGCTGAGCACAAGTCAGAATCTTGCATTCTAGGTTCACATGAAGCATTTGGAGGTGCTATTACATTTCTGTAATAATATGTCTTGCCTCTTTTGTAGGTACTGGGCATGCAGCTCTTCCTAACTATGACCCTGCTGAACCCCGAGTTGGTTGTGTGTTAGCCTTCCCAGATATGGGACTTGCACTATTTCCATTACCAAGGCCACAGAGTCAGCTGAGTACACAATTAATTGAGGGCACAGCTACCAGAGCTAAAGAGCAAAAAATAGTCAGGCGCTCCCAAACTGGAGGTGCTACTGGGAGAGAGGGAAGTGTTACTGGTTGAGATTGAAAGCAGCCAGCTGGCCTGTCTACTGCCTCACGAGAGGAAAGAGGACTATATATTACTTGCAGGTATACTTCAGGGAATGGATACTGTATACTATCTTTATTGGTATTCATATAATAGAATCATAGAACCATTTTGGTTGGAAAAGACATATCAGATCATTGAGTCTAACTGTTAACCTAGCACTGACAATTCCACCTCTAAACCATGTCCCTCAGAACCTCATCAGAAAGTTTAGCTTGATTTTCTTAAGCTTCTGGCTATGAGGTCAAGCTGGTGTTTTATTACTGATCCCTTTACTTATGAAACCAGCCCTTGTTTCCAATCAAGTCCTAGCTACGGGATTTACTTACAGGAAAAGTGCACATAAAGTCATATTTCTCTGAGAACAGAAGAAATGGGTGACTTCATGGGTCAGAAATGTCCAGCCCTGCATCTCTATTGAGGTTTCTGTTCAGGAACTGCTTCTTCTGCTACCTTCAGAGGCTGCCATCCTCATCTTATCCTTGGAGAGAGCCTCAAGTGGTGATTCTGTGATTCCTGCCTGCAGATGTGTAGGTCCTGTCTTTCCTTACCAGTATCTCTAGTCTAAGGCTCCCTGGTCCTTGGGAGCACATGGAAATGGAAATTTCAGGTGACATGGATCTGTAGAAAACTGCCTGGAAAAAAAAGATCTGGATCCTAAGGAAAATTAGACAATTAGGATTGCAGTCTAATAAATGCCCTAAATCAGGATTGCTGGGAAAAGCAGTCTTGCTGTATTTATCCTTGCACTGACTTGATTTTCCATGACTCCCTGATGAGCTAGAGTGGGAACTGATGCAGCTGAAAGCCATTCAGCAGGAGAATCCCAGCCCTATGGAAAGAGCAATGTGGGAAGGGAAAAAAAGAGTTGTAGAACACAAATTTTCTCCTGTCAGTGAGAGTGCCACTTTTTGGCAACTTTAATGGTTGAGAGCAACTTGAGACAAAGGCTAGAGACATAGTCTATGTTATCTTGCCACTGTGTGGCAGAAACATGCTGACATTCTGCTCTCCAATCCTCACCTGCTGTCCCGTTCTCCATGGTACATCCCCTATATGACCTGCTGTAATACAGCTTTTTGTGTTCTCGTGTGGTTGTTTCCTAATCCAGAACTATCCTCCATGATCCAGAGTCAGCAAAATCAGGGTTTCCTTTAAGCCAATGGTGCCTCTGACCAAGCAGGTGATGGTAACTGGAAATTCCTCCTTGCCCTGTAGATTGTTTCCCACATGTCAGCTGTTCTCCATCACTGTCTCTGCCATCCCCAGTCTCAGGAGCCACTTGGCTACATTTTGAATGTTGCTCTGGCCTTGTCTACATTTTCATTTTCAGGAGTTATTCAGACTCTTTTCCTTCTGTGGCATTACCTGGAAACACCTCCACCCTTCCTCAACCATCCTGGGGAAAGCGAGCAGGGAGGGAGCCTGAGAGGGTGGGAGAGAGTAAGAAGCTGCTGAGTGGCAAAGGGTGGGGAAGCTGGAGGGAGCAGCACCAGTCCTCCCTGCAAACCCTGTGAGCACCCTTGCTGGAAGCATCACCTCTGTCACCACCTGTCATGGCAATTCCTGCCAGCGTTAACCACAAATTTGTTCTCTCAGAGCAATGGCAGCCTTTCTCTGCCAGGCTCTGACATCCAAAAACCAAGATGAATGGCAGATGTAAAGTTCATATAGACAGTCCCATACAGAGCATGACTTGGTGCTGAACAGTATCACCAGCTTCAAGTATGGAATTATGACCCCCTAATTCTGCTCATTATCATCCTGAGTTAGCATTAATGTCATTAACATCAATTTTTGTTTGGAAAAAAAAAAAACACTTTCTAGTATTTTTCATGATGCTGTGGTTCAGGATATTGTGAATGTGTATATTTTTGCAAGAACTATGCAAGTTGTGATTTTAACACATATATGAATAAGATTGGTTAAGTTGTATGGTCAGGAGGTACTGTTTGTAAACATACAATTTATTTGTTTAAAATCTTGCCAAATTCAGATACAAAATGCTTTTCATTTGTATGCATATTTGCAGGAACTTGCAGGCTTGCTTTACTTTTTCAGCACATAGTCATTTTGTTCGTTAACACTTTATTACAACAAAAGGTTTATAATATAGTGTTACAAAGCTATGCAGTCCCTATAAAGCAAGGCATTTTCTTCACCAACATTTGCTATAGGAGGAAAAAAAATGTCATGCCATTTTCCATCTTCTGTCCTGCCACAAGGAAAAGCTGATTTATTCGTGTAGCTTTAAAACAAATCTGCATCAGAGCAGTTTATTGCTTTCCTAGTGACACACAATTAACTAGTGGTGAACTACACATTCAAGTTGACCCCTTTCATGTTGTGAAACTCTCTGAGATTCCACAACTGCAGCTGAATCTGGCTGCTAGTTGTCGTCTTCTTTACCGTGATCCTTTTGGGGCAAACACCTTCTGAGACAGTTTTGTCTCAGATCTGCACACACTGTGAACTCTCACATTTCTATCTTAACCACTGCTGTGATTCAAGCTATATGCCAAGAGTGGGTCACGAGAGTACTACCACATCTCGCTTGTGTTACAAACTTCAGTGATTTCCAACTTTTGGTGTTACATAGCAATATTTAGACATTGACCTGAAAATACTTTCCTGATCTCCTGAGAGATAAAGGAGCTTGAAGCAAGAGGGAAGATGGGGAAGAAAGACTATAGATGATATGGGATCATCTTGGGTGGGATCAAAAGCAACAAGCCTAACTGTAAGATTGTACAGCAAAATCAATCAGTCAATCATTATTTGTTTGTTATCTGATAAGCAAGAGATGTTGAAGGTAAAACACAAAGGAATGGAAAGAATAAAAACTGTGGAAAGGTGGACTTGAACAGCATCATGAGGAGAGTCTGTGGCTGAAAGTCAATCAGCTGAAAACCTCTAATTTGCCAAACTATTAAAATATTATTCCACTGACTCTAAATGGAAACAACGTGACATTATGCAGATGGCAAGAAAAGAAAGATAAATTAGCCATTGCTTTCTTGGGTTATAGCTGTTGGAGATACATACACTTTTTTTTTTACTTTTTTTTTTTTTTTTTTGTGTGTGTGTGATAGGAGTAAAGCAGCTTAGCTGTGAAAACCTGAATGTATTTCACAGAATTATTTTGCTGAATTTTTGCTCTTTTTAAGTGGAATTCAATTCTGTCTTCAGAGATAGCAACACATAGTGCCTCACTGAGATATAATAAGCTTTTTAGCTGCACCAGGTTTATTAGCTTTTTCCATCCCTCCAATCCAAGCACTAACATTTTCATTTCTTCTAGTAGTACAGGATACTGAATTTATAGAATTGATTTGAAGGTAAAGATACTGTGAGTAATTGGTTCTAAACTTCAGAATCACACAAAATCAACATAGGTGAAAAAAAGATATTGTTGTCTTGAAGACCTAAAATATTAGACTTTTTAAGAGAAGACAACTGCTGTCTGAATCATCTAAGTAGAATTATCATCATCGCTATTTTTTTTAATTGAACAATTCTGTAAATAAAAATACATGCTTTGATTTAACTTACAATGTTCCTTTCAGTAACAATGTGCAATTTTTGTTGTTAGAGACATTTTCACAATGTGGGAAACAGAACAAAACTCTTTTCTGCTGCAATGATATCATCTTCAATAGGTCATTTTGGGAAAATCTTTTAAGAAATACATATTTATTGCTGGCTTGTTTTGAGAGTTGTTTTATTGTTCAGTTCACTCAGGAAGTTACACTTGTCTTTGCAGTGAACAGACCTACTCAAGATGAACAATAGCTTCCCTTCTTTTTATGAGAGCTTGTGAGGAATAAACAAGAAATGCATATGGAAAATTATATAAATCATTACATTTCAAAAAGCTGTACCTTATTCCATACAAAGCTGTTTTTCTATTTGTATTTATACATATTTTGCAAATTCTCTTGTGTTTCCTCCTAGTGTCTTTGACTTCACAAACCTTGATGTACAAATAGTAAGACAGGAGAGCCCATGCCCTTCCTCTCTTTCCTCCTCGTGCATCTGCGACTCACTGGAAATCCCAGAGATAATACTCCAGTTATCCAGCTGAGACACTGGAGGTGATCCACCCCATTATTTTGAGGAACAGATGTACAGAGCCCTGTGCAAGTGTGTTGCGCTGTTTCCAGGGCTTGACTTGCTGAGGAGGGGTTTTGCCATGCCTGTCCAGCACCGTGTTCTGCCAGGTCCAGGTCCATGCATGCCACAGAAGATTGATGCTAGCAGCAAGACAACCTGCTACGAAGCATGCCCACCGTTTGCTTGAAGAGACGGCTTCCACTCAGCACAAACGACAGCAGGTCCAGGCAGCTGAGGGCACTCAGACTCAAAAAAACTTCATTGTAGCTTTCTAACTGCTCATGGTCACTCACACGCTGTATGTAGTAGGCCCTGAATAGGTGATAGGGAAGGAAACAAACTATGATGACGCAGATGAAAATCAAGTTTTTCACCTGGGCCCAGAACTCTTGGTGTGACCAGAGGGAGGTGGAAAGTTTTCTCTCCACTTTTACCAGGATGAAAATCTGCAGGCCCAAGAGGGCACAAGTAATGCAGGCGACAACTACAATTATGATGTAGTTCAGGGCTTTCACGCCCTCCTGCTGTAGTTCTTTGTGGAACTTAAAGCATGTTGTATCATTGTATGAGCCTGAGCGTCCATACTCAAAGTAAAAGACTGGCACCACAAAGACCATGACAAAGACCCACACGGCAGCACTTGCTGCAATGGCATGCAGCTTCCTGTAAAACTCCACTTTGTCCTTCCATTGAAAGAAGATGAGCCACCGGATCACCAGCGTGATGACATAGAATAGGAATGTCAGGTGCATGTGGATGTGCACCATTGCACTCACCATTTTGCACAATGGCATCTTGAAGACCCACTTCTTGTTGACATAGTAGTGCAGGCGGAAGGGTACCGTGAATAGGAGGAGGCTGTGCACAACAACCAGGTTAATGATGGCTGTAGTGGTCACGGACAGAGAGTTCATCTTGACCAGCACGAATGACATTGTGATGGACCCGATCCCACCTCCAGCAAAGGCGACAGAGTAGACAGTAATGAGTATGGCAGTCATGGTGCTTGTGTGAGTGAAGGCAGAGGAGGAATCAGTGCTGTTCCTATTCTCTTCAGTCATGTTCCTGAAATCTTCCTTGTACGTATTCTAGAAATGAAAGAATACATAAAGACTAAGATAAGGTAGGAATGAGAGGGCCCACCTGAAAAGCCAGCAGAGCTTTCCACCTGGCTCTTGCTCAAGCGATAATCCTGGAATTTCACAGCTGGCACAACATGTAACCAGTAGTTTTATCCTAACACTCTCCTGGCTAGAGAAAAAGGGCTGAGAAGGTTGGGCAGAGAAACTGCTCTAGTCCTTAAGACATTGCTAGCCATACCCTTAAAAACAAGCATGACCTAGCAACATGTGAGAAGAAGAGATCCTTAGAGAAATGACATAATTGTGGTGGTTTTGAGCTCTCTGTGTTATTAGTTCTCCTCTCTTCTGAGCATCTCATGCTTTTGCAGTGAAGAGACATTATTTGAGTTCTGTAACTCGTTCATCAGTTTGTTTGTTTGGAACATAAATCTGCCCTTCCCAGAGCTAGATAATAACCATATGTTGCTCTATCAAAGCTACAAATTTCGTTTGTGACCGAGGGCTGAGTTTTACACACATTACAGTCAACTCCTCCTTCTCCATGGACAGTTTATCTGACTAAGGGATTAAACACCATGGATACCCAGGCTCCATGGAGATCCTGCTCAGATCCTGCCAGACAAAGTAGCGTGGGCAGTGTTGTCCTTGTGCTCAGGGACATTTCACTTCTAATATGTAGTAACAGGGTGTTACAAAATGGGCTGTTAGAAAATGTTAGGAAAGGGTGTGCTGGGTGGAAGTTAATAGCAAGTTTAATAAGTATGCTATACATTTTAAAAATATTACTGTTTCAAAGAGAGATTATAATTCTTAAAATTCTAAATGTAACTTCTGGTAGGATTTTTAAGCACTACGCGATCATGTGGGAGAGGAAGAGTTCAGGTAAGTGGTTGTTGTGAAGCATGTTTGCAACTATGAAAGTATCAAGAGGATGTCCACACTACAAAAGATGCAGGGAAAATTGAACAGTGCTGGAACCTGTACTGTCCCAGTTATACTGCTACTGTTATCTGAACTATAATTCAAAATTGACTCTGGAATGTCATCCATTTCACCCGTGACTCCCACAACACAAAACGGACTTTTCTTCTGGGTGAGATTTTTCAGTTTTTCTTTTAATACTGCAATATCATTAACTTCACAAAGTAATTTCTCTGTCTCTTTCTAAGAGTGGTGTTTCAACTTATTTTCATTTTTAGGTGGCACATACTGCCAGGAGTTGGGAGGGGAAAAAGTTCTTTAGCAAATCTCGCCTTTGTGGAAAAGAGGAAATACCTATAACAGGTTTTATACACGGGTTTTGCTCACAGTGGGAATATCCATGATGCATCTCAGATATTTTTTGTTGTTTCTTAGCAATACTTCTAAGCATTAACCCTTACAGTAATCAAGATGTGCTTATCCATTGAAAAAAATCAGTTATTCTCTAGCTATCCCAAGGCATCTAAGACTCCAGATATTTTATAGTAATCATAAATATAACTG
Organism: Nesoenas mayeri; assembly: GCF_963082525.1. Lineage (NCBI taxonomy): Eukaryota > Metazoa > Chordata > Aves > Columbiformes > Columbidae > Nesoenas > Nesoenas mayeri. The sequence continues at coordinate 113,656,849 of NC_137543.1, forward strand.
CCGTATCTCAAGCTGATATGTTGGTTGTTGGCACTTGCTGACCTTTTCTGTTTGAAGCTACTTTTCAGAGTTACATGGACAACTAATTCCAGTGCATTATGAGAAGTAAAATGGGTTGCAACGGAAGAGCTTTTTCTCGAAGGCACTGCTGATTGACACACTGCAGCTCTTGCATCAGAAACCATGCAAGTTCCTTCCAGTTCTGTTCTTGTTTTTGAGATGTTGCTTCACACCCGTGCAAGCCAGAAGGGATTAGCAATAGCTGTTCATCAGTTTCTCAAAGTTGTTAAGCTTTAATTTGAAAAGATGTCTCCAAAAAGTGGCATTATCACACTCTTTTAATTTAAAATGCATGTTTAAAGTTTTAAAAGTGCCACAGCCCTAAAGGCAACAAGCTGGAAGTGCAGGTTGGTGTGAGCAGCCCCAGCAGCAAAGCTGCGCTTGGAAACAAAGGACCTCTCGTAGTCACCCTTTGGAGCCCAGCACTGAAACTTGAACTAAAGGCAGTAAGGAACAGATAAACAGAAGTCAGACAAATGACATTTCCTCAGACATTCCTACTAAGGGGACAGCAAGAGACCTATATCTGTCTGCAAATATACGACCGAGACACTGAAATGCAGGTTTCTGCAGAATTTTGCAGTCATCACTAAATCCCTTCATTTTAAGATTCTGTAGGAAATCTCATTTTCATCAGTCATTATAAAAAAAAAAAAAAGGAAAAAAAAAGAAAAAAAAAGAAAAAAAAAGAAAAAAAAAAGAAAAAAGCTACTGGCAGCTATGATATGAGATTATCAGCTTCCCAATACTACAGGCATCCCACTGACATACCTTGGCATGATGAATGAAGAGTATAGCTTGACACAGAGTATGTTTCAAAGAGAAAAAGCTCCTTTATGATGAAATGAGGTTTCCTATTGTATTGATGTTCACATACCCTTAACCTGCTGGCCTGAAATACAACTAAGAAGTCCTTTGGCCAGAATTTAACAGGAGGCATGGGGAAGGAGAATGAATGAAGGTCTTACAAGAGACTAATTATATGGCATAAGGCTACATATTGAACCTCACTGGAAATATGAGCTATAGAAGTCCAGAAGAGCCAGAAAATATCTTACAGCAGTGGAGGAACAAGAAAAGAGACCACTGAGAGTGGTATCAACCTGTCCAAGAAGCGGTCTTACCCCACGCTGCTGAGCACCTTGCCAATGTCAGCTGGTGTAAGCTTTTGCCGGCTATAACAGCATTGCTTCTGAACTTAATCCGGTTTGTTTAAAAGTAGCTTTTTAAGCTATCTTATCATTACCCAGAATTTCACAGAGTGTCTGTATCCTTGTCACAGAGTTAGAGTTCAGTCTCGACCCTTCTTGACTCCTCCCAACACACCCTTCTGGCCCCAAAATCATCTGAAGTACCAAGTATTGTCCTTTGGGACAATACTTTGCAGCTTTGTCTCACCCAGACAGCTCCACTTCATGCCCACCGATATTAGCTCTTGACATCTGTAAGAACAGAAGGAATGCAGAGAGGACTCACCCCATTGCACATCCAAAGGCAGAGAGTTTCTCCTCAAGGAGGTGTTATTGTTTCTGTGTGTTCTTACCCCCTCTAGCTACTGCCAGCTCAGTGATATTGCTCAAGTTTTGGAGCAAGTCTTCCTCTGTGTTAAGCCTCTCATCATTTGGCTAAACTTCTGGCTGACATGTGCTTTGAACAGGCATGAGGCAATGATGGTCAGCCACTTCGTTTGAATGCCATAGAAGTTAGAGACATCTGCTGCTGCCAAGGGCTTGGGGACAATTGCCAAATAAATGTGTTTTAGTTTGACAAAGGAGGTAGATTGCCAAGAGGCCAGATGCTCATTTCAGAAATATTATCAGTGAAAATATTATTGTGCATTCAAGATTCATAAGTTACCAGTGTGGATAAGGCCATTACAATCATTTTCTGTGACTGCTTGTGCAGCACAATGCACAGGACTTCCCTGGACTGCTTTTTTTCAGGCCAGACATGTCATTTATGAATATGATTCAGTGTCTGTCAAAATTTTCCCAGGAAAAGAATATTCATTCCAAACTTCAGGAACTTGTTTCTCTTTTATCCCACTGACAATGATCTTACTGGTTAAAAAAAAAAAAAAAAGAAAGAAAAAAGCAAAAAAAAGCAAAAAAAAGCTGAACCATATTTCTAGACAGGATTTGTACAACCTCAACTTCCAGGCATGGTATAAGTTTCTGGTTTTGCCTTCAGATTTAAAAACCCTTTGTCAAATTTTGGCTTTCCCTATAGATACCTGGAGAGAAGGTGAGATAAGAGACAGAAGATAATTACTTCCTCTTCATCCCAGTCATACATGTGGCTCCTCACTGAACTGCCTCTATCAGCACTGTGCTCCTTTTGGTTCTTACATTAAAAACTTTGTATTTGGTAGTGGTAAAATGTATGTTGCTAGTTTGCACCTGATTTAGCAATCCAGATCAGCTTGTCACAGGCTTGTTTCCTTCATTGCTTACTATTTTCCCAACCAGGTTCATCAGCAGTTACCATTATGTTACATGAACATTATATCAACTTATTTAAAAAAAAACACAGAAAACTAATTTGTCAAAAATTATGACACTTCTACAGTCTCTGCCAAACAGTAAGCTCTACTCTCTGTGTAATAAGTGTTTGCAAAATTTATCCCCCCCATACGTCTGCTGAAGGACTGGCAGGTTTCACACAGATTTTCATGTGTTCCAGCAGTTGGGTTCAGCAGAAGAAATGTGTGCAACCTGCATACACCCAACTGAGAAGTTTTATTTTCATTTGGAAGTGGAAAAAAAGTTTAATTAAAATTAAAAATTTCTATTTTTGACAGACTTAATGTCATGGTTTAACTGTAGCCAGCAATTAAGCACCACGTAGCCACTCACTCACTCCCCGCCCTCCTGCTTCAGTGGGGTGGGAGAGATAATCAGAAGAGTGAGAAAACCCTTGGGTTGAGATAAAGAAAGTTTAACAGGTAAACCCCAAAGCTACACACACAAGAAAAGCAAAACAAGGGATTCATTCGCTACTTCCCATGGGCAAACAGGTGCTCAGCCTCCCCCAGGAAAGCTGGGCTCTGTCACACGTCACCATTACTTGGGAAGACAGATGCCATCACCCCAAACATCACCCCCTTCCTTCTTTTTCCCCCAAAATATATACTGAGCGTGACATCATATGGTATGGGATATCCCTTTGGCCAGTTTGGGTCAGTCAACCCAGCTGTGTCCCCTTCCAGCTTCTTGTGTGCCTGCAACCTTCTTGCTGAAAAGTCCTTGACTTGATATAAACACTGCTTGGCAGCAGCCAAAACATCAGTGTATTATCAATATTCTTCTCATACTAAATCAAAACCACAGCACCACACCAGCTACTAGGAAGAATATTAACTCTATCTCAGCCAAAATCAGACACTTTTAATAAAAAGGAAAAATGAGTGTTTGTCAGAACTGACAGTTCTACACTGAACTAGACTAGGTTGGAGGCAGTGGAAAATACAAATATTATTTAACAGAAGTCTGTTTAAAATGTGCCATTGTTTCACAAATACCCTCATTCAGTCTCAGAGATGCTTTATGTTGAGAACATTGTAATAGCTTTTCTATTTGCCCTAATTTCATGCTGTGTTATGGTAATTTAGGTTATGCCACTAGAATAATTGCAGAATTCTCTTCATTTCAAAATAACCACACTCACCTGAAATTTGAAGTATAAATATCTGCTCAAAGGAAAACATTGCAAATTAAAAATATGAAATATCATGTCTGTGTCTACATTTAGATATTGACTTCTTTTCAAAAAACTTGTAGTGATTCCTCTAACTCATTCACTAGATCATTGACTCATGTCTTGCATGTTGTGTCATGATTATACTGATACTTTTCAGTTTAAATCCAGTCTATAGAAGAACAAATAGGATGGAAAAACATGTTGAGTTAGTCTTCTTTTGTTTGTATCTTATCAAAGAGAAGAAACTTACCTCTCTAGTCTTTACAGAGGTTGGATGATACCAAACACCCACACACAAAGATGGATGAAAACAAAGTGAATTGCCTCTCAGGTTTAGGAGGCAGTGCAGAACTACAGAATAACAATATGAAAGAGGATGAAGCAATGTTTTCCTGTGCTAGGAAGTTACAAATAATGACAACGAAAACAGTCCTGCAGAAAAGCTTTAAAATCTGATAAAATAAAACAACTAGACAATTGGATACTTTTTTTCCCCCTAAAGCTTAAAATATTGTTTTAAAAGCATTGCAAACTGTTCAAGAGGATGGGACCAGACTGTTTTCAGTGGTGCCCAATGATAGGATGGGAGGCAACGGGCACAGGCTGAAGTACAGGAGGCTCCATCTAAACATGAGGAGAAACTTTTTTACTTGGAGGGTGCCAGAGCATTGGAACAGGCTGCCCAGAGAGGTTGTGGAGTCTCCTTCTCTGGAGACATTCAAAACCTGCCCAGACACATTCCTGTGTGATCTGCACTGGGTAAACCTGCTTTAGCAGGTGGGTTGGACCAGATGATCTCCGGAGATCTCTTCCAACCCCAACCCTTCTGTGATTCTGCGATTAATTCTGTGTATACTTACAGGTTATCTCCACTCTGCAAGTATTGTTTACATGCCTCTTCATTTCATGTAAGTTCTAAGAACAAAAAGCAAACCACCCAATATTTTAATGAGTCATTGCCTTACTTCCTTCTTTGAGCTTACAAAGAAGCAACAACCATGAGCCTTAGCTATGTGATGGCAGGGTTGCCCATAAGCACACAACCTCAGGAAGATTTTTAGTTGCATTCCCAGTGAGGAGTTCATGGGGAGAAGAAATACCCCCTCGGCTGGTATGTTACTATCCTCCACCAGTTATCTGATGTCCTGTCAGAACACCTTGTGTGTGAATGTAACACAGGATCCCCTAATTAGCGGCTATTTCTTAGCCAATAGGAGGTCTTCAAAGCCTCGCACTTCTGAAGTTACATTCTGGTACTGCCTAAAATGACCAAGTAAGAGACGAGCAAAATATGTTTTTTTGTAATGGACTAAGTATGGGTTTGGATATGGTTGTACAGTATAGACATCAAAGTGTAAGGGATGAAATGAAGCTCACCCTAAAGCCCAGCACCATGTCTCAGCCCTGTTTTCTGCCAGGACAGTAGCTCAGCATCTGGATCTTGGGATTTTGAGCTACTGCTATACCTGTACAACGTCAGCAAAATGAAACTGGGAGATTTTATCAAAAAAAGTTAGCCATGTCAGCGATGGATCTATGTGGTGTGTGTAGTAAAAGATGTCTTACTGCAGGACTGTGTCTCTGTGAGGAAACTGCAAGGTTGGTTTTGCCCTCCTGCAGCCTTAATTAATTTCTGTCAGAACACACAGTTATGCTTCAGTATAATAGCTTTGAAAGCAAGGATGCAAACATTCAACATTTACATAGAATCTTATGTAAGAACATTTTAACTGACTACATCCTGTTGCTTCATGTTTGGCTAAAAACACACAAGGGATGAGCTGTTCTGTGGTACCCTACAACAGACTGATCCTCTTTTCGCATTTTGCAATTTTAACAGTTGTTAACACCCAAAGAGTTGTTCAGATAATATTAAAAAGTGATCATCATAATAATTCTTACCTCTTACCTAGTACTTTTCTGCAGTTGATTTCAAAGGTCTGTTAAAAGACACACATATCATTCTCCCCATGCTACAGCTAAAAAGCTGAAACCTCTGTGGCAAAGCCACATAAAAAGCTAAGATATCCTTAAATCAAGTCCTGTACCTTCTCAGGTTAGTCACATTGTCTTGGTTTCTTGTAGGTCTTGTTCTAGAATCAATACATCCCAATTAATAGTGGGAAGAAAGCCAAGATATCTTAAAGACCTACAGGTAGTATGTGTGGGTTTGTTTGTTTTAATTACATGATATTTTTGGTATATATAATAAGTTAATACATACATATGTTAATATGTATAATTTTGATATATATTGTTCATACAAATAATAATTTATATAGCATATACGTTATATAATATGGTTGACAAAGAACAATGTTGTTTTCCCAAGCAGTCATCACAAGTGGAGATTGCCAGGTTGACTTCTTTTCATATGTTTGCATTCTGCAAATCTTCAATCCTTGCACTGACCCAGGAAGAAAACAAATACTGAAATGCCAGATTATGATCTGGGACAGGCATTATCATTGTCTTTCTTTGTCTCTAAGCTGTAGTTAGTGCCAAGCTCTAGATAAGTATAGAAAGCTTAATACACGATTGTAATTCATTTTCCCTGCTAAACTGATTCAATTTTGCCCAAGGTTTGCCTAATCTCTGAGGTATGTTTATCTCATTGTGGTTCAAAGAATAGATTCCAGACTAGTACGTTCAGATTTTCACCGGTAATGTACTGAACTGGTGGCAGAATGTGATTGTTTCAGAATATCACACATCAGTTGAATTTAAACACAGGTGCTAGAAATACACCTATTTTGTAAGTTTTGAGTAATTGTTCTAAGTTTTGAGTAATTGTTGAAACTTGCATTATAGCAAGTTTCATGAACAAAGTCTATTTAATAATAGTTGAGAGTCTGACCCAGATTTCAAGCACTACTTGTCCTGAGATCAGAGTAACATCAAAGCTCCTTTACTCTGGATTCCATGAAAGGTCCTTGAGAAATGAGAACCGTATCCTTTATGGTCTGGCGTAATACATGCTGTCAGTGATTTTTCAGATTTTCTCAAGTTGGAGATGTACACAGAATAACCATGGCAAACCAGATATTTTGTTTTTCTACATTTATTGTGCCAGGACCCAAGGATTTGGAGTGCTCATTCAAAAGTGGACCATACAGGGTGGTAGGAAGCATGCAGGTATGGTGGTTGGGTCTTCTAGAAAACTACTCCTTCACTTATGTAGGTGGCAGAAAGCAAAAAAATAAGATCCACCTAAACATCTTAAATTCACTGTGAGTAAGCTGACTCTTTTAGTTAGTTGAGGGTAAAGCTGGAGCAACATTCCTGAATACACCTCGCTGATGTTGATAGCAGAGAATCAGGCCCCAAGAGGAGTCCCTAAACCTGCACTTGCTAAGACTGAGTTTCGAAATATTGCCCAAAGTGTTAGGGACAGTTTCCTGAACTGATCAGACTTCCGCCAGACAGAAAACTCTATCAGAAGTAGCAAAATATTCCATAATTATAGAACTTTATTTTAAACTGGAAGAGTTAGACCCTGCTCCACATTACATTCATTAAAGTATCAGGACCTGAATTATCAAAAAACTACTTCAATAATGGTTCTAGCCTTCTTTGTTCCCTGTATATATTCAGATCCATCATGCCAAATTAATTTATTTTAATAAATGTAAAAGCATTATCCCATAGTTGTGTATTAGTCTTGCAGTAAACCATGAGCCTGATGCTCCTCTAGTGTATCATTTTAATAGTCTCTAGTTCCAGTTTCACTAATGACACCTCTGATTGGCTCTGGTGGGACAGCAGATCAAGGCTCATGTTTGTCAATTTTCGATTTGAGCCTGAATATAAAGCAGCCAGTCGCAACTATGGCACAAAGATGGGTTCCTCTGAAACCATCCTCCAAAATTCTGCAGTAGAGATATCAGGGAGCTGATCAGATTAAACAAGATTCAGTTTCTTGACAATGGATCTGATATAATCTTCCCTTTCTTAAACTGGGGAAAATCCTATATTGCCATGCATGTTTGACTGTGAAAGAGCTGGTTTTCGTAGATGTACCTGTGGACTGACCAACACCAAAGGTTAGTCACCTGTTCCTTAGGCCTTTTCTTAAGATGGGTCACAGCAGTGTTCCCAAGTGCAGTGTCTGCTTCCCATGTAAAAGGATGAGATACAGGGACAGTGTCATCTGCCACAGTGTGTGCTCCTTATGCAAAACCCAGATCTGCTCAGAGTCCCTCCCAGTGCCAACTGCAGACCTGGTCCTAGTATGTAAGACTGGCTGGATCAATTATTAATCTGTAATTGTGAGAGGTTAATTGCAATTTTTCAGTAAGTCAAAGATCAGCTGCTAATATGAATAGATGAAAGGTAAAATGTAGTTAGAGTAACTTTTAGCTGCTACCAACAAAATTATATTTTTTACTTATATTTCTAATGTGCCTTACTATTTCAAGCACCTGAAAGATATTAATTATCTACAAAAAGAAAAATGTTCGGTATTAATAACAGCCAAAAGCATTTTGGAGATAACAGGTTTATTAAAATGTCTCTATCTGGGTTCTGAAGCAGTTATGATTTGTGGCTGTCACCCAGGCAGCACAAGACATCCTATCAGTGAGAAATACTGCCTGTGACACATCTGAAAGAACATTTTGGAAAAGTATAGGGAGGAAAATGTATTTTTACATGGAGAAGTACTGCAAACAAAACAAAATCTAAATCCACATCAAAATCTGCTGTGCTTCTTTAATATTCTGTGTGGGAGGAATCATAAATCTAGGAAACAACTGTTCTAACACTAATAATTTGCCCAACTTCCCCATACGACATCTTTTTTCTACTGGCACTCTGTTTTGGCCTCAGTATTTGTCACTGAGGACAGGAGGGACAATCAGCACCACATATAGAAGATATCTCTGCAGGTTTCAGTCTAAACAGACCTTTTGGAGAAGGTGTCTTATACTTATTTTTAACAACTGCACATTTCCAGCAGCCTGTCACGAACTTTAATATTATCTTATTCTGTAGGATTTTACTAGTTCACGTCTCTTTCATGCCAGTATGTTTTTCAGGAGATATGCCTTTCATCAGGAATCCAGCATAGCTATTCACTCGTTATTGGAGCTTGCTCTCACTGGGATTAAAAAAAATGTAGGGGGGAGCTGATTGACAAGGAGATACATTACTCCTGCCATAAGGATGACATTAAACTGCAGAGAATGAAGTAATATGTGGTGTACCATGCTGATCCTATATGTATATATGCCTTTCTGAGAGGAAAAAACCCTTCCTTCCACCTGAAAAGACAGTGTTCATCCTAAAATTTGTTTGAACTCTGTACTAGCCTCTTACTAATTGCCTGCTGAGGCAGGCAGCATGTTGTGAGGAACAATGTATTTAAAAAAAAAAAAAAGACAGCACAAGGCTATTGCTACTCATCCTCAAAATGTTTGCTGCAATTGCTAATACTGTTTTGTACTCAGATTGTTTATTTCATCAGATTTCTGACTGCAGAGCTAATACAAATGCTATGATCATGTGAGTGGAAAATATCATTTTACTAATGATGACTTTCATGCCGAATATAGACATACAGATATTTATGAAATTTAATATGCTAAAATGTGTTGCCTATGTTGGCAGAGGAACAAATCTCCCTGCATTAGTTAGTCTAAGTGTGTCTGCCTAGGAGCAGTACAGAAAACAAAACTTAGTACCAGTGCTGCTAGATTGATACTGAAGATGCTTTCCTGTCTTGGCAAAAGCACAATGAAATACATGACTTTGCTACCACATTTGGGTTAGAAAGGATTTCAGGGTTCCTCCTACCTCTTTCAGAAATGAGAAATCTTCTGCAAAGGAATTGTTCCACACTGCATTCATAAAATACATTGATTTGTAAAAGCCTTTCCTGATAAGCAAGCTAAAGACTGCATAATGGAATGAGGCACTGTATCCATGAGGGTGCTCTATTATATCAAATTGTTTGCACTGAAATGGTTTATTTTGCTGTTAAATCTAGAGGTTTCTGTTCTGAGCTAGCAATAAGGATTTGTGTTAAATTAAGGTCTTCACTGCATTTGCCAATGTGTGAAGCTAATTGTGTTAGGAATAAACCCATTACTGATGCATTTTTTAAGATGCATTTTTAAGCTCATTACTGATGCATTTTTTAAGACTTTTGGCTATCTGACATTCAGCTGAAATGCTTAAGACATAGCTAGAGAATCCATCCAGGAGCAGCTACAGAAACAACGAGGGTAAGGGCTGCTGTTGTGGGCTGTGTGAAGACCACCCACACCTGCCCTCTGTCCCACCATCCTCCTAACTTGCGTTCCCTAAGCCTCTCTCTCCATTTTGGTCACACAGCTCTCCCCATAAAAAGGTGAGCTATGCTGGTTGAGGCCAGGTCTGGTAGTCCTTGCCCAAATCTGCATATTTGGTCTTGGACTGCCCTCTGCTGTGGTGTGGCACAGAGCACCATGCCACTGGATCTCTGTTCTTGGTTGGTCTTTAAACCTCTCTGTAAAAAATATAATAGAAAACAAAAACTATCAATTAGCTTCCCTGCCTAGCTTCCTTCATTTCATTCAGGTTATTTGGTGTTCTGTACAACTTTCTGATCACTGGAAAGTAAAAGTGCCAAGTATTTTCCATCATTATTCATTACAATTCTTACTAGTTCTTTTTAGCTGAAGACAAACTGACAGAATATTCCTTTATGTTATTATGAGCCCTACAAGACAGATGTAAAAAAACCCAAAATCCAGCTGGAGTCAGTGGAGTTTGGTGGAGAAAAGACCAAAATAGCACCAACGTAAGTTGATACAACAGTACATGGTGTAGGAGATACCTTGTGCAGAGATGCGCTCTGATCCCAAAGTAAAATAGCTGCTGTAGGGCAGTGACATGCCCTTCAGCTTCTCCACAGGATTTGTCGACACTGGCCGTAGCAACATGCCTCTTTAGCCCCATTGTTTCTGGTTCTTAAGTTAGCAAATTAAGAACTAATTCAAAACACCTTCATAGAACAGACATTCCCAAGATAGTTTTCCTGCTGATACCAGTGGTGTTAAGAATTTGGGGAGATAAAGAAAATAAAACACACAGTTAATGTGCTCAGTTGTACTACCAAACTGGAAATGAGAAGCATCAACCCACCAAGAAGAGATTCCTGTTGCAAGCTCTGTACCATCAAATCAGGATCATCACTGAAAGTGATCCAATGATTTCTACAGCCCTCATGGTGAGAGAGCACACCATTCACTGCTCTATATCATTAGCACAATGAAAAGTACAGTTAAAGCGATGCCTATCGAGTATCCACTCCAGATTTTCCCTTATGCCACTTGCTTTGGCTAAAACTCTTTTCTCCTTAATTTAACTTAAGAAAGATTTCACTCTGTTCACTGAGCTGACAATAAAATAATGAATTCTGTACCAAAAGCTATCTCCACTTAATATTCAGATTCAGTTTCTCCTAGACAAGTTACTGGCCATCTAAGCTCATCCTGTTTCCACACTTAAAATTATCCTTACTTGAACTTAATTTCAGCTGTGTACCTGAGATCTCTTCTAGGTTAGGAAGAAGTTGATTAATCTGGTGAGAGGTTCCAGCACTATATTCAATTATGCCTTTTCTTTTTTTTAAAGTATTTTCCCCCTGAATTTTTTCATTTCAGATTCAGAAAGAGCCTGAACATGTTATTTTAGGGGTAAAAGGGTAGAATGAATGCAGTTTTTCTGTACGGCATTGGCAAAAGAAGATATGCATGTTACCATGTGAGCCTGAGGTACGGGTGCAATTCAGAATGCAATACTATGAAGAAATATCTAAGCTAGCTTTACATAGGTGGTTGGTGATAAATCTGTGTTGGTGTGACACTTTGCCTAGACAAATTTATCCCGGTTTTCCAGGATTAAAGGCTATAGTATTTTCAGCGTTTCAGTTAGCTCCTCCAGAGCTAGTTTCGGTACCTCCGCATGACACTGCAGAAAGCCATGTACACAGCCCAGTTTGTGGCTCCTGAGTCATAAAAACATCCAGGTTAGCAGGGACTTGCAGAGATGTTACAATCCAACCTCCTCTTGAAAGCAGGGCCTTAGCCTGGGTTGTCCAGGGTTCCATCAAACTGAGTCTTGAATATTTCCAGCAAGGGAGATTCTGTAACTCCAAATTTTGCAGTGTCTATCTTGAACTGGGGAGACCAAATCTGGACAAGAGAGTCCTCTGCCTCAACACCAACTTCCCATAGAAGATGAGGAACCCATTTCTTTACTTCAACATCTTCTACAGCCCTAGTCTTGTTTTTCAAAGCAGCTACTCCCAGTTTCAGAATAAAGATTATGATGAGTAACTGCACTTCCCAGAGACTCTTTAAGATAAGGACTCTTTAAGATAAGGACTCTTAAAGCTAAGTCCTTGAGATGTTCCCTCTCTGGGATGGCTCTGGGGCTGAGAACCATGAGCTAATAACCACAACAAAGCTGCAAATGTGGTGCAATCTCTCTGCCCAAGCTGTTGCCTCTCTTACTTCTTACAGAAATTCATAATAGCATATTTATTAAAAACAAACAAACAAACAAAAACAGCTTACCAAAATAAAATATTTGTTGCAAAAGTTTCTGCATTTGAGTAAGGAGAAGATGTCATAAGAAACAATTGGGAGTAGCTGGTTAGTATAGTCACTTTATTCAATCTAGATTTGAAAGGTGCTCAGATACTTTGTGAAGATCAGCTAGATGTTATGACAATGCCATCATTACGTGAACTTGTACCTAATAGTAACAGAATTCCAACTATTTTATCCAGCTGTTGTTAGCTTTTTCACTTATAAAATGGTGATCCGAATCTTCTCAGACTCTAGTTGCTTCTGGCAATGTACTTGAAAGGCTGGTTCCTCTACATACCAAAATGAAGCACAATCCTATAGCATATAATCATGCAACAATGGGAAGCAAAATTGACATCACATATCCTACTTTTGAATAATATGTGACTTTTGCAGAAATTCTCTTAGAAAGATAAGTTGGTGATTCAAACACCATTTGATCTGAATAAGGAGCAAGTACCCCTTTCTTGGGGTCAAACATAAACAGCATACTCAAAGGAGCAATGTCTTTCCATGGGGGCTAAGAATACCAAAAGGGTTTAAGCTCTCACATAGTGAGATGCTCCTGAACAGCAGCAAGTGTATGGACAGCTATTGTGGAGCATCTGGTGCCCTTCAAACATGCAGCCTAGTTTTTCCTGCTGTAAGTTGTTTGTGTGCTTCAACTGACAATGCTGTCACAAAGGTGAAAACTGTAGTGGTGCAGCTCAAAGTGGAAGGTGAAAAAGCAACTCTGTTATTTTCTGTCTTCTCAGCAGGAGGGGCATGGAGTTGTGTGTTCACAACAGCAGGACAAAAAAGCTGCCACTGCTGCTACAGAGGTAAAAATGACACACCTGATACATGATCACCCAGCAAAGCTACAGCATCCGAACAGAACACCACTGTGTAGTTACCCCAATATTATACACGTACACCAGTCTGCATTTGGTGACATGGGTCATTTTTGCTGGTGTACCTTCTGATCACTTTTCTCTGTCCGTCAGCCACAACTCTATTTTGTCTGATTTAACTGTATTACTCAGTTCATGGTGATCACTGAAAAAGACACTCAGCTGCTCTTCCTGGCTAATGAAGAGAAGTCCTGCAGCATCAATAAAATAGAAAAACCTGTCAGCCAGGACTCCTTTGTTGCCTTCCTAATGGCCTCCTGTACATGCTGAGCAACAGGAGAACAAAGACATAAAATTCAGTATCAGAGCAGATAACCGGTGGCTAAGCCAGCTGTCCAAAGCTCCTCAAGAAATGGACACTAAACCACTCACCAGCCATCCTTGATGAGCTGTACAAGTGTCTGAGAGCATCAGGGAAGGTGTCCAAAAGCACTGAAGGCAGAGCTGGAAACCCTCTGACCATCAGGGGACCTGTGGTCCTCAGCATCTGAGGTGACTTTGAAAAATTTACTCTTCATTAAAGTGTATCAAAGCCTATGAGAAAGGTAGTAGAAGCACTATGGAAATTTTTTTCTTATTCTTTATTTAAAGATTGTCAAAACCAATAACACTATTCTTGTCTTTCTGGTTTACATTTCCTTTTGATAAATTAACTTTCAGAAAGGATTATGAAAGTGCATGTAGTATTGTAAAAGGAACCCAGGTGCCCTTCCTGCAATGCTGAGTCCCAAAATACAGTTTCAACTATCTTCTACTTGCTTCCACAAATTTCACAAAATCTGACATTCAAAACTGCTGCAGTGGACTAAAAACCCAAAGCACTTTTAACTTCCATCCTATAACATTTCCTCCCAGATTTGCCTTAACCTTACCTCCCACCAGGGACCGTTAAGCTCCATCCAGATCTGCAGCCTTCTCATTTGAGTTTAATATTTCCCTCTTCATCTCCAAGGTGGGGGTAAAATGCGCCCTTCTGCACATCTGCGTCCAGTACCTCTGCTGAGTACCTGTGCAGCACTTACCCGCAGACTCTCCAGTGGCGTCGCAGGAGTCTCCTCGCTCAGTACAACTCCTCGACTTTGCAGAGAAGAGCTGCTGAGGAACTGCAACCCAGCTCTGTCTGCTTCCTGAAATGTCACCTATTGCCCAGAAACCACAAACAGCTGACAAAATCATGGACTAATCATTATCATCTCACGTATCGAGTTTGTCGATGTTGAGGTGTTTGGGGGTTTTATTTATTCTTGTTCTGTTCAATATATATTAAGAATTTCCAGTTACTGCAAAATGTATCTGCTTGTAAGCAACTACAGGTGCAAGAAAGAAAGAGGACTAAACGGACTGAAAGTGAAAAGGCACAGGTGGGAGTATGCAATTACAGTCACGTATGTGGATATATAGATACAGGTATTTCTCTCCTGTGGTACAACGGCCACTAAGCCTCTCAGTGGCATTTTCTCAGTTGCTCTGGTAACACCTGAGAGGTGAATATACTGATCCAACAGCCACTGCAGGCTCTTTTCTCATGATGCAGTGATGAAACATATGTAGCAATCCTGAAGCAGGGAGCCTGAAAGGCTGAATACTTTCTGGCACCCCTGAAATGCTTCTATTTCGTTATCAAACAGTGGAGTCTTCCAAAGGTATTATAGTACCCGCTCATGTGCTTTTTGTACACTACAGTCTTTTTATAAATGAAAAGTATTGACTCAGTCTTTTTATAAATGAGGAGTATAAAGCATGTGAAACTAAGAAAGTTTTGGCAGGGATTTGCTATGAGATTATAATGATCCTCTTCATTATACACTGTTGGCTATATTCTTAATTCTATTCAATTTATACATCTGCTGCCAGAAATCTGGCAGAGCAGTAGAGGTACATGCAAAGGTTCTACTATTGCTTCACCCCTTTCAATTTCCAAATGTTGCTTTCTATCAGTGGCACCACAGAATAGCTGCAAATCCTGGCCATCCAAGAAGTAGAGGGGCAAACTAATTTCTCTTCAAAAACTCAAAGATACATTCCCAGGAGTTTTAGCATGAATAATAAAAGTGTACAGGATTAGGATGTTCTCTTTCTTCCAAATTAAGGGGATATGCTTGGGGACTTTTGAATCAAAAAGCTCATTAAATCTTCTATCTTATCCCTATGTTGAGATTCTACAAGATAAAAAGCAATAGTTGGATAGTTGGAGAAAATAGAAAATTATCCCTAGCAATGTCTAACTGCTCTTTTTAGGGCTTAATAAGGAAAGTATTGCTCCAATTACTGGTTGAACTAAGAAAATACTCTTTTAAGATTTCTGTGATCTGCGGTTTAAAACTTGCAACCAGTTCGATGTAAAAAAGGCAGAGTAAAACCTTTCTAGTAAGTGCAGCAATGTTTTCCACTACACTCAAATGCAAAAATTAAAAACAGTGTCCAATTTATCTCAACTGTGTAATAACCTGATAGTTCTATGCTACATGTTATGAAGGTAAGACATAGAAGAGTTCAGATGATTTCTTCAAAATCACTTAGCAAGTCTGCTACCGAATCAGAATTAGACCACTTTTCTTCTAATTCTGTGTCTTCTGCTTTAACCTGTAGTCTGTATTTTGCCTTTCAGTAACAGTAAGGAAGGTTTCCAGAACTAAACTTCTCACATTAACCTGTGAAATCCAGTGCCCTCACTGTTGCCTCAAGCCAAAAGCAGTTTTTGAGGAGCTGCTCATCCTCAGCACTTATTTAGAGCATTATGTATCCCTGAGACTTTGCTTCTTAGATGAGTAAAGTTTGCACTTGCCCTGGGAATGTAGCTTTATCCATGGCTCTTAAAGACTGATCTACTTGCAGAGTCCTAGGGTAATACAGGATATGGACTTTTGGAGGTCACCTGTTTAATTCTGTCACTCAAAGCAGGGCCAGCTTATGTCAGGTTGCTCAGTGCCTGGTCCAAGAGTGGAGATCAAACAAACTATGGACCCTTGTTTCAATGACTGACCACCCTCATAGCAAAAATATTTTTGTCCTAATGTCTGACTGGAATTACTCATCCTGCAGCTTATATCCATTGTCTCTCATTCTATAGCTATGTACCTCTGAGAAGCATCCATCTCTATCTCTTTCTACAGCCTTTCATGAGGAAGCTGGTGAGAGCTATAAGACTTGCCTGTGTTTTTGGTAATGCAGCCCAGGATGTGGCTTGTCTTGCCTGCCAGGCCTTGTGTTCAACTTCTCTACCAGGTACCTCATGGTCCTTTTATGAAAACCTGTTTTCTAGACAAGCAGTGCCCAGCGCACACTGTTTCATGGGTTTATTGTCTCCCAGATAAAGGGCTTTCCATTTGCTTTTGCTGACTATCATGATGTTCCAGTCAGCCTATTTTTCCAGCTTGTCAATGTCCCACTGAATGCCCTCGATCCCTGCCCTAATTTGGCATTGTCCTCAAATTGGTTGAGGGTGCACTCCGTCCCCTCAGCCAGGTCATTAATACAGACATTAAACAGTATTGACCTCAATATCAGATGAGAAATGCTGCTAATAGCTGGTCCCCAGTTAAAATTCATACCATAGATACCAACCCCTTGAGCCTAATTAGCCATCCAATTTTCCACTTAACTTGCTGTCATCCATCCAAGCTGTATCTCATCAAATTAGCTATAAAGATACTGTTGAAAATTGTGTCAAAGGCCTTGCTAAAGTATTCAACATCCACTGCTCCCCTCTCATTCAAAGAGCCGGGCATAACACCATAGAAGACAATCAGGCTGGTTAGGAACGATTTGCCCTCAGTCAGTCTTTTCTGACTACTACAAATCCCCTCACCTTTTACAAGCCTGTATACTATTTCCAGAAAGATTTGCCCCATAACCAATTCCCACAGCCTTCCAGAGATGACTGGGAGTATCCTTATAACAGGAACAGCAGCTCTAAGCAATCCTGGATGAACATCAGGTCCCATGGATTGGGCCCTGTGGCACATGGGCTGTGAGCTCTTGATGGCATTAGTAGCCACTGGTGAAGGTGTAGACAAGGCTGGCATCAGGCATGGAACCTCCCTGCCATGCCCACTGTTTGCATCACAAGGGCTGGCAGCTGTGTTGCAGCACCTCCTGTGGCTGGATGTCTGCTGGTGCTTCTGCAATGGTACAATATTCCTCAGGTAAGCAGTAAAAAATATAGCAGTAAGTCAACAGCTGTTGCTCATCTGTTTGATTTTGGAAATATTTTGTCCTGATGGCTTGACTATGTCCGTTGAGAAATCACACCAGAAACCCAACAGCCTTCAACTGCCTCCTTAATCTTTACAAGGGAAAACTGCCTGATTCATACTATTACTTCCAGAGAAAAGCAACAGAACTGTACAAAGTTTCAGACTAACTACAGAACCACGAAGAGAGAGAAAAAAGTTTAGGCAAATATGTAGTTAATACAACATTTAACTTCCATGGCTTTTCTCTCTTATTTGCTGTCTCATTCTTTTCTTTTGTGTGCAAACAGAGTCTTACAATGCAACAAGGTGAGGATTAAGGATAAAGGGTAGTAAGGAGAAAAATGGTACAGGGAAAGGGTGTGGTGGCAGGTGTGAAGGTAAGGTTATAGTCACCAGAAGAACTGACACCACCTCCTGACTGTGTCTGTCTTTCATTCTCTTTTCCCCTCCTTCCTAATATTTTTCTTATTCTTTCAGGTGAGAAATATTTTAACCTTTTTCATCTGGAGAGTAGCAGTCTTTGAAGGGTCAAAAGCATATGAACATGATAACTTATTCTCCAAATTTCTAGACGGCTGTAGAAAGTTACTATAATCAGAACAACATCAGAGCTTGGCAGTTGCCCCTTGAGTTATTATGGCCTTTCTCTAGCATTCAGAAGCTATATATCAATGGACTAGAAGTTCAATTAAACATCTATTCTATGTGATACGTCATACTATAGGCTGCAAAACCCTTTCATCCTCCTATAATAAATGTCTGATGCATTGTGAAGAAGAAAATACTAGCAGCATCAAAGTGTTGCTGGATAGAAATGGCTTGAGACAACAAGTCTTTAGCCAAGTGCTGTTTCCTACTCTGCACATACATACATACATACTCTGCACTCATACAACATTTCTGTGAACTACAGTTGCATCTGATGAAAATGGGCTTTGTAAACATGTATCCTGAAATACATGTTCCTGAGAGCAGATCAGAGGACATCTCCTCACTGCCTCTGAGTAACTCCTTAAGCAATAAAGAGGATGGTGGATAAGCCTGTGAGAGACAGAAACAGAAACTGCCTATTGCAACTTTTGTTATTCCAGGAATGTTATGCAAGTGAGTCAGCAATACAGTGCAGTCTAGACTGAGGAAGGTTGCAAGGAGATTGAAGAGTTTAAGTATCATGATATCACCTCAAGTTATGCACAGATGTCTTTGGTAATCTGTACAAATTTTCTCTGTGTTCACAGATCTGACAAGAAGCATTCAGTAAACGTGGTAGATATCTGTTGTTTGCATCGAGTTTTTACTATTTTCTCCAATGTTTTTCTCTTGAAATCAGAATTTAGTGATGCAGTCATAACTATTAAGGTCTCTGGATCATGTGAAGACTATTTGAACACTGAAAAGATTATTTAACTTCTTAAGAAAAGCCAATGAATTAAAAAAAAGCCAAAGCGAATAATTTCTGCTAGAAAAGGGCACAGTTGATTCTAACTGACCCTTACTAGCCAGAACAGTCATGTATCTGTTTTACAAATATTTCTTGTATCTTACACAAAACAGGAGAGCAGCAGAGAGTGGTCAAAAGCAGCTGCTGAAGCCTTGAGTTATACACCTTGGCATTGAATGCTCTGGATGGTTTATCTTTCCTGTAGTGCAGGTTAACATGTTTTTTGCTGCAACATGTGAAGAACAAGGTTTGTTGGTTGTGCTGTGCAATGCTGTGCCAGAAAATGAAATAGAAAACATCCTTTGCTTCTGCTATTGTGGTATCCATGACTAGGAACAGGTTTGTCTATGGGCAGATGAAACTGGTTTTGAGGCAATGACAATCTATATTCTACCATTTGGGATTTCCTGTGGAGGGTATCAGTGAAACGTGGTTGAAATCTTTGGTCAGTGAGGAAAGGGAAGCAGTTTAGACACAAGGAAGGTAGATTAGATTCTAGCAGCAGTGAAACCAGTCAGAGCAAGAGCGATGTCCTGAAATTTTACAGCATGTCAGCTCCTCTCCTGTAAAAGTGTGTGGCTTACTTTTGTAAAGCAAACTGAAAATGCAAGGAACTCCAAAGCTTTCTGTGTTGGAGGCATGTTTTGTCTGTCTCCTCTCCTGGAACAAGCACAGAAGTCTTGGTCTTCTGGGAGAGTTCCCAGCCTTAAGCAATGGGCCTTGCCTCTGGGAACTGTCTGAGGTGAACAACTAATCCAAGTAAGGCATAAAAATACCCCTATTTTTATCTGAGTTCAGATGCTGGCATGTGGTTGTCATGGTTGCCAACTCTAACTTAAACAAAATATACAGGAAAATCAAATCTTTCCAATCACGTGGAAGAGAAGCCAAAGTAGTTTGAGCACTGTGTCTACTAACAACAAGATGCGGGCATCCACTATCTGAGCATTCATGGTAGATATCCTTCTCTGAGCTAACAGACTTGGAAATAACAGATGATTTAAAAAAATACCATTGAATAAACAATTAAATTGCACTTTGAAAACTCATTATGAATGCAGAACAGTGATGAAATTAGATGTGGTTTTTTTTACCTATACACAAACAAGAAATCTTTGGATAAAAGAAATATCACTGACCACTCAGCTGCCAAATAGGACAAATGTCTGTACCACAGAACAGTCAAAACCCTTGTCTTGTTCAAGTAAGACCCTCTGCATCTGGCAACAAGATTTCACCTTCCTCTGCAGGATGGAAAAGCTGTCTTGTGGGATATTGTGAGTGGTAGCCCAGTACTTTCCCAGAGTGAAGTATGTGGTCTGTGAAGAGACAGCGATGTCCCAAAGAAAGACAGCCGTAGTGTGTAAAGGAGCACAAGCAGAAAAATTAAATTAGAAGTCAAGATATGAAGTCAGGAATACAACACCATTGAGAGTGCAAAATCAGGCCCTCAAAAGTCAGGGAATGGAGAAAGTTGAGCAGAACAAAGCCAACTCTCTCAGTCTAGGTTTTTCTCAGACCCAGCTTTCTCCATTTGGCAGACAACATTTCCAATTTACTAAATGTTGGGAGGATGGAGATGGGGAGAGGGCTGGCACTACAGCCGCCAGCAAGCTGCTAGGGTTAACCAGATCTGTCTGGGACACTCAGCCTAAAGACTAGGCCCCCCTTATTTGCCTCAGTCACACTGTTTTGGTGATATTTGTAGGAGAGCTGATGAATGGGAAGACCAGGCTGATACTTCTTGTTGGGTCAGTTGCACATTGAACCTAAACATATTTCATTTGAGCTACAGTGGCTAAAATAGAAATATTTATGGATGTGCTCAGACGCTGGTATTCAGTGTGAGAGCCCTGCGGCACTGGCTGCCTTTTCTA
This sequence comes from Nesoenas mayeri, assembly GCF_963082525.1. Lineage (NCBI taxonomy): Eukaryota > Metazoa > Chordata > Aves > Columbiformes > Columbidae > Nesoenas > Nesoenas mayeri. The sequence goes on from NC_137543.1 coordinate 113,677,591, forward strand.
CATTGCTGAGAGATGATCGCTACCTGAGAGAGCTCACAGTCTGAGCTGCTGTTAAGGTAAAGCTTGTTCTAGGAAACAGATCTTGCTGTTTTAAACTGAGCCAAGCCAACATCCTTCTAATTACATAGGCCTCTTGTTTCACCTCCTACACCATTACTGGTGACCCTCTGTACTACCCCGCTGATGGGGAGTGTCTAAGGCTTCACTCCCACTCCCTCTATAGTGTAAGCATGGCTTCTTCCTGGAAGGCAGATGTCATTCCCATCTCTAGGTCTTCTCAGAAGTGGATGCAAAGCCAAAAGTATTTAATCTTAGGCAGCTATTGTTTTTTTTCCTCCCTGCTCTTTTACATGCATGTATTCATGCACACATGCCTATACAAACACAGCTATGTCTTGGTTTAGACAGGTTTGCTTCATAGTCCATAGCTGAACATAGCTGAATACAGGCTTTAGATGCCTGAACTAAAAATAAGTATTCCCTGCTAACACATCACACACCTACACAAATAAAACTGCACGCTAGTTATCACAACAGCAAGATTTCTAGTTCCTGTTTTTCAGTCATGGCAGTGAACTTCCAGAGAAGACTTCAGTGCATTACACTAACCCACCCCTAGAGGCTGGAGTGGAGAAGAACAACTTTAAAACGTGAAGAGGCACAAAACCAAACTAGATGATGAAACAGCAACAACAGCAAAATCATTCTTCTCTTTAAAATTAAACTGAGAAATGTGTTTGGGAAATAGTGGAAACAACACCAGCTCCAGCTGGTCAGATACGTACTGCAGCAATAATTTGGTCCAGGTTTTTGAATCCCATACAGGAGCGTGTAGCACTGCATCCACCTTTAGTATCTCTTGTTCCTCAGAGACTGTCTCTGAAAAATGACCGCCTAGCTGGGCTGCTCACCGCATACCTCAGTAATAGCACGACAAACTAAGAAGTCGTGAGCTACAGTAGCTTGCCATGTGAACCACTGCAACCACAGCTGCATCACAGTTTTTGTCCATCACACGATTTTTGTTGAAAGAGTTGAGATTTTTGATTTTGTAGACTTCTTCTACAGAAGCATGTCATTTAATTGATAAATTCACCAGTTTATTTAGGTTAGGATGCCTCTGTGGTTAGTCTAAGTACAGTTGTACAGAATAAAATATCATTTGCTGGTTATCAAGAGCTCTGAGGTGGTTTGTTTCATAAGCCTTCATGGAGCCTATGCCTATGTAAGAGTATTATCTGGCTTCACAACTATGTATTGCTTCTAATCACCATCTCCAGCTCTATCTGCAAAACCTTGCAGATAGCACCCTGCCTTTCCTGCTGTTGCCTGCTCAGTTAATCCTTCTGTCACTCAGATGTACTCTTTGGTGGGCCTACTGTGGTGCATACTAGAAATCTCAGAACTCAGGTGATGTCAAAAAAATACTTAGTTTTCAGATTCCACTGAGATGGCCTCAAGGGAGGAGGAAATAACCCTGTTTGCATTTTAATATGTAATTCATTTGTTCATTAAAGCATTTGACTGATTGTCACTGCAGTGCTGGCACACTGCATTTCCTTGTTCGTAGGAGCTACCAAGAAGCAAACCGACACATTTCTAGTCTTTGTTATGCTACTACTGAATGTTAGTAGCTTTTTCAAGTCCCTATCTGCATCTGTTTCCCCTTTTGAGGAAGGAAAGTCCAGGGCATGTATTTGTTGGCTGGAGCTTGGAACTGAGTAGATTAATGATTTGATTGGCATGATATAAGGTCCAATTTTAAAAGTACACAATTAACTTTAAGCACTAATATTGCCATTCAAGTCAGCCATTATTCATTTGCTTAAGTGCTTTGTTGAACTGGGTCCTGAATATGAAGCAGCCCTGTGTTAAAAAATTAATTGTCTCTCTGCCCCAGGAGCTTAGCTGCTTTACTGGTAGAACCAACACAGGGAAATCATGTACGCTGTTTGCAACGAAAATTAATAGTGCCACTGATGTGACTGGTACCTAAGAGAATGCCCATCAAGAGAAGAAGATTTCAAAGCAAAATTGAAATATAATAAACCAAAACCAATGAGCCTCACATCTTGCTGGGGACCATGGTTGGTTCAGGTCCTTTGAGCTACCAAAGAATGCGACCCCTGAGAATAAAATCCTGCAGCTGAGAGAGTGGGGGCTGGGAGCCAACAAGAGGGTGGTGGGATGGAGGGAACAGTGTGAGGAGCATCCTTTCTGCACCTCTCGGCTCTTTGGGTCTGTGCTCAGGCAGCAGAAGGTCGTAGGAAGCCCAGGCAGACAGAGAGCTCAGGCGTGGCTCCTTGCCCCTATCCACCCTGCTTGACCCATGCTGCACCCTCTTTGCCTCTCTGCCATGCTGGCAAGGGGAATATGCCCTCCCCATTGAGTACACTGCAGAAATTCAAACGATTTGCACCAAAGATGTGGATGCAAAAGCCACAGCAGGGACATTCAGGGATAGTGCTGCTGCAGGGACAGTGGCAGGGCTCTTTAAGATTGGGAGCAAACCCTAGCCTACTTGCAGAATACAAAGGCAAGATGCTAAGTAGTGTCTGTTAATTAAGAAATTATTATTTTATGCCACTTGTGCCTGAGGGCTTTGGGAGTTTGGAGATGGTAGATATGTCTGTAACCACATTTGGAAAAGAGTGCATCTTTGATCTTCTGCAGTCAGGAGGCATCAGCCTCTGACCTTAGCTTTTACTTTCTGCATCAGGCTTTTCTTCATTTCCATCCTATTTTCCCATATTTTGTTTCTGATTTGGGTGTAGGGTCCACCTTTTAAGGGGATGTGTAAATAAGTCCATGTGGCAGGACAGTATGAAGGTGTATAAGAGGCTTCCGGGTTTTTTTTTTGTGAGTTCTTGACAAGTTTATATCTGCTTGTTTGGTCCACAGTGGTGAATTTCAGTGAAAGACTGTTCAGAGACATTGCAAACATCTCTCAGGGGCCTCTGCCCATCTGTTCCTTCCTCTCCACAGTGCAGGCATTTACAGGGTAATAGAGAAGATGAACTTCTGTAAGAACTCATTTCTCTGCCCGGATGGCTGAATTGAGTAAACTCAAGGCACACAAAGTGGCTTAAATAATGTAGCTTTTAGAGAGAGCAGAGAGCATGGGATGTTGTCCTCCCTAGGAGTAAAGTGTGAGTGTCTGGATTATCTGGGATTATTCTGCATTTGAGAGATTATATCTAGGAGTATAGTGTTGTGCAAATCCTCCTTAGTATTTATTATCAGGTGCTCTATTCAGTAAAATTTCAGTTTATGCTGGAGTTTTCACACTGCCGGACTGAGACACCTGTGTTTCCTCTGGCACCCTACATACATCTCCATCTCTTGACTTTCACTCTGTAGATACTCTTGTTCATTCGGAGTGACCTGAAGGATTTTGATGCTGTGCCCAGATGAGGGATGCAGGCATGTCCCTGAGGCCACACAGCCACCAGTCCTGCCCACAGACACTCGTGGGGCTGCAGGCGGCATCCACGGCAGCAGCCAAGCACTTCCAGCATTCAGATGGGCAGCTGTCCCAAATCTGTTCCTCAGTTTATATTTGTCATCCCTGCCATGAATGTTGGAGGAAGAGCTCAATCCCTTCACTGTCTAAATAGGGTGGCAGAGCTATCCATGGGAAATGCCTCCAAAAGCTCCCTTTCTGTGGACTGTTTTGTCTCTGAAAGCCTCTGCAGAATTTCAGGAGAGCTTTTTGTGCTTGGGATCAAGAAAAAAAATGGAAAATAGTGTCACAGACTCACCCAGTAACTCTTTCTGCTGAGCAGGGGCAGAGTGAGCTGTCACAGCTGCTTCCCTTGCAGCATCCCTTGAGGCAGAGGTACATAGTCCTGTGTCTGTGGGATCCTCCCAGACAAAGCCTGGATGGGTCTGACACTGTGAGGTGTGACAAACATGAAGAATTTAGGAGAGCAAATTATATAGTCCACCTGAGCATCTTATTCCAGCTCTGAAGGAGTTCATAGAATCATTTCAGTTGGAAGAGACTCTCAGGATCAAGTCCAACCATAACCTAACCTAACTCTAGCACTAAACCATGTCCCTAAGAACCTTGTCTAAACACTTTTTAAACACCTCCAGGGATGGTGACTCCACGACTTTCCTGGGCAGCCTGTTCCAATGCTTCACAACCCTTTCTGTGAAGAAATGTTTGCTAATATCCAACCTAAACCTCCCCTGGCGCAACTTGATGCTGTTTCCTCTTGTCCTATCACTTGCTACGTGGGAGAAGAGACCAACACCCTCCATGCTACAACCTCTTTTCAAGTAGTTGTAGACAGCAATAAGGTCTCCCCTCAGCCTCCATGACAAAGCATTTTGTGCAAAACAGTGGATTTTTCTGTGAAATATTTTTACAGGAAGATACCGGTTTGAAATGTGACCTTATCTACAGAGTGTGAAGACAGATCTCAGTAAGATGGTTTCCAAACCGCTTGATGAAAACAAGCAGTCACTCAGTGAAAACAGACATTTCAAGAGGTGGGTGAAGTCTGAGAAGAGTCCCTTATTATTGTGTCTTCTAGAGCAAGCAGAAAGCAAACAACTTTTAATGTATTTAATGTAATAAGGTTACGAGGTGGACATTTTCTGGTGTCCTGTAGGTCTGAAGCAGTTCCCACCCCACTCAAAACTCACCAGGAAAAGCAATTTCTTTCTGAGATTTTTGACAACTTCCTTTTTCTTGTTAGGCTAAAATAAATGCAAGACAGGGTTGTTCCCTATGTATTTTGGTGCACGCACTTCTTAGTCAAGTCAGACTATGAAAACTGCAGAAAAAATGAATTCAATAAACTATTTTGGGCAGTTCATCTAAATCTTTCATTGGTTGAAAGTGGGATAAAGCTGGTGTTACATAAAAAGGCTTTATTCAGTTATTTTATAATAATTTCATATAACAAGAAAAAACAGACATGGGAGGTGGAAAAAAATGCAAAAAGAGCAAGGTGAAGTTTGAATTTAGGTTTTAATGCTCTCATCCTGCCTTGCCCATTTTCATGTAAGCAGAACGGTGGCCCAGGCTTTGGTCCTTCACCTGACACTGTAATTCTGCAGTTTTCAGACATCGCCTCTGCCTCCAAGGACTGATAAGAGACAGAAAGATGTCACAAGTTTCACTTCTGCAACGACCAAGAAAGAACTGGACTGGCAGACAGAGGAGGTAGGATGGGGGCTGCTAGTGGGTCTGTGGTCAAGGACCCACAACCATCTTGTAGTGCCTGCAGCTGATTCGTGGTGAGACTGTGGGCAAGTGGCTTGTACTCCCTTGGTCTCACTGCAGTTGGCAGAATCTTTCTGGGTGATTCAAAATGGCTTCCACCCTCTGTGCTTTTGGGCAGAGATGGGGAGGGAGCACGTATAGAATCACAGACTAAAATATTTACTGACAGAAAATGTGTGAGGCCAGGTGATATTCTACTTTAGCTGATTGCAAAGAAGGAAAAATACAGGTTTTATTTATGTACTTTCTGAACGCTGTGAACTTCCTGATGACTAAAGACAACCAGAAAATATGGCCAAAATGCCTTTTAAGATTCTTGAAAATAGCCTTCATCTTACCAATGTTCTTAAGTGACACCTATTGTTATCTTAATATTTCAGGTATGTTTTGAAAATTAAGTTATAAGTCCTATACGGGAAGCATAACTAAAACAGCTGTTCCTACAAGGACACATCTTTAGAAATTTTTACATTTTTGTACCAGTTTATTTCATAATTAGGCCCCACAGGGAAACTTTCATTTTGAACAGAAACGCACAGGTCTGAAGAATCAAGAACCTTTGTATAAAGAGAATGGTGAAAAAAATATACCTTATTAATACACCACTGCATTGTTGCTTTCTGATGATATATCTTTATGGTTTTTGATTTTTATTGTTTTAATTTTCAGATTTCTTCATTCCATGAATATAAACTTCATAAGCATCAACATGTTCCATGTTTAGAGGACATAAGTCATTTGAAGGCAAGTGGTCAAATAACAACATATCCTTCTATTAATGAGTTGATAAAACCTGCAATACACAAATGTTACACATTTTGACTTGATGCACAGAAATGTCCAGACACCATTATTTCCTAAGGGCTGGTGAACTTGAGCAAGAGCATCTTTTCTGGGGAAGAATGCAGGTGAAAGACTCACTGGGTGGTGATAAAACCAGAACTAACCTGAGATATACAAGGTCCTTAACCAGATATAGTGTTTGTTACATCAGGTACTTTAGACACGTAAGGAAAAATCCAGTTCCTCCTCTAAAGGCTTTACAGTTTAGACACATGCACAAGAACAGCTGAGACCAGAGTTGCTGCTATTGGTAAAAGCAAACAAAAGGACTATTTTTCTGCTCAGCTGGCTCTTCCACTGATTCCTATGTATAACTGCAGTAAGGAAGGGGTTGTATGCTGAACACATGAACACACACATGCACACATACTTCCTCCATTGTCTTGCTTGTAAAAAAAAATGCAAATAACTGGTGCAGGAAGGATTTGATTCATTATCTTCTGATAGGAATAAAACCAAATAGCATAGTTAGCATTAGGAATGCCTATGGATAGGTATTGAGACATGTAAAGCTTATAGCAAGACTCATGCTTGTTCTTCCATCGTGCCGACCCTGTGACTTCTCCCTGTGCCTCACTCTGCCCAACCTTACCCAGTGCTAACCCTTTTCCTGTGACAGATGCATGTGCAGAAGCTGGCAAGAAAGTTGGAAGAAAAAGAAAAGGAACTTTTAAAGGTAACAAAATTCCATTCTGAAGAAAGAAATAGGCATAAGATGTGAAGAAACAGTGTGAGAGTCAACCATAAGATTATTAAAAATAGATTGAAAGCTTGGACTTGCCCCAGAGCAATTAAGACTGTGTCAAAGTAGCTCTGTGATGTCTAACTCTGCCCACATGCAGGCTCACCAAAGATTTTGCTGGCTGTCGTTGGCATGACAAAACTCCCCTGTCCTTGCTGTCTCTGAGTGCAAGGATGGCCTGAGAGAAGGCTTTTGGGTGAGTCAGAGAGAGTGTGAGTTTGTGGCTTACTGAGTCTTAATGGTCTCTTCTGATTCTGCCCAAAGTGGATCACAAATTATTTACTCCTGAGGCGTGCAGTTATCCATGAAGAGATGTACATGGTCCAACTTGCTTTCACAAATATCAGCTGGTTACTGACCAATTATCAACTGTACATTTTCCTAATCTCCTATTTTGTGGGAATAATAATTACCTCGTGCCAACAGGCTTTCTTCTTCTATTATACCACAGGACCAAATAGAAGCATTTGGGTAGCTGACGCATTGGTTTGTCCCTCCAGTGGAAGGGGCCTCTGGGTTCTATATGCTCAAGTGGGATTTAAATAAGCCTTTTGGAAATAAAATCTTCCATGTCCCATCAATCATCATAAGACTTTGAAAAAGCACAGTGCTAAACAAAATAGATTGTTTTGACTTAAAAATTCCTTTTCCTGCCTCCCCTCCTGATCTGGCTGATCTTTTCATTTGTTCAGTATGAATAAAGGATATTATTTTTTTCCCAGCAAAACAATTAAATGCAAGCACTTGTCATAACAGTCTCCAGTAAAGTTTTGAAACAGTAAGTATGTCTGTGATTTCATGATAAGCTACAGAAATGGACACTTTTATTTAGGAGAGGTCTCCATAAACCAAGCCAACTTGATTAATGAGTCAGTAGTCACGGGATCACAAAACAGTTCAGGTGGGAAGGGACTGTGGGGGGGGTGTCTCTGGTCCAACCTGCTGCTCAAAGCTCAGGGCAGGATGCTCAGGGCTGTAACCAGCCAGGCTGTAAAACCTCCAGGGATGGAGCTCGCAGAGTCCTGGGCACCTGCACAGCCACCCTGGGGCCTCCTTGCAACTTGCTGCAGTTCACTCACATCCAGCATGTACTGGGGAGGACGCAGTATCCACACATGGTCTAATGAGTGCCAAGTAGAGGGAGATGATAACCACTTTCCTTGACCTATGGGCCATGTTCCTGGACTTAGGGTGGGATGCTACTGGTCTCCATCATTGCCGGGGCATGGTGAGGGCTCAAGCTCTGTTCCTGTCCCACCACCCCCAGGCCTTTCCTGCACTGCCCAACTCCTGAGGATGCTTTTTTGTTCAGGGCATTCTGTATTCCACAAGCTACTGAGCCTCCCACCCATGTGTTTGCAGTGATGGAAGGGCTGGGAGGGTTGGCTGATGCAGGGCATCCTGCCAGAGTCCATGACTGCACATCACCCCCCCTGCGTTAGCTTGCAAAACTGTGACTAAGCGGAGCTGCAGGTGACTGTGCTCATCAGTGATCCCCAGTGAACTGCCTGTCAGACCCATCTGACAAAGAACGCTGTCACTACAGGCACTAGTTTCTGCTAACAACAACAAAAAAAGCCATTCTGGTGGACACAAGCGTCTTGCTTGTGTAGATCCTCTGGGTCTGATAAAATAGCTATAATAATCCTCAAAGTATTTATCTCAGCGTGGACTCCAGCTTCAGCTTCTGTCTTATATTCCACTGCTTATTTTTACCGAAAAGATAGGAATTTAATTTCTGTAAAATTTTCTTTCACTGTGGATATCAACCACAATTTCTGGGGCTAGAAAGACTGTCAAACACACAGTGTGATCACATAATCTTCACTTCTGATAAATGTCTGATGGATAGAAACTGCTGGTTTTAGCTTTTTACTTGTCTCTTTACATTGAAAGTTTAACTGATACTACTGTTTTAATAATAATACTTTTCCTCTAACAAGTTATATTTGATTTTGTTGATTTTTAGGAAAAAAATGAAATATTAGAAGAAAGAGTATTAGTCATACAACAGGACAGAATTTTAGAGGTATGACACCCTGTTGCATACCACAGTACACTTTCTTTGTTTAGACCAGCACCATTTAATAACAGGTTTACAAAGGTAATTACAGGGATGTCAAACAGCAAAGCGATAGAGTAAAGTATAATACAGGTAAAACTGTGTGGAGTAGGTCTCAGGAACACAAAAATAACGCAACACTGAGAAGTTTTGAGTTATGAATTTTGCAGACCTTAGTCTGCAAACCAGCAAGCACACCTTTAAAATGAGTAACCTTCTATTATTTGGAACATAAGTCATCCAGAAAGTTATTGCAATATAAAACTAAAACTAGGAAGGCAGATTCCTGTAGATTTCTATCAGAGCAAATTTGAGACAGCAGAATATAATATCTGCAAGTGCAGCACTGGTGCTGATCTCAGGCTAATAAGCTCTGACTTGACTTCCATTGCACACCAGACTGATGGACTAATATTGAGATTGTTTGCTTTTCTTTTCAACTTTAAAGGACATGCAGATAAAAATAAGACACTTAGAAGATCAGCTCAAGAACCGTAAACTAATTGGCTTGTAAGTATTAGCAATAACCTCTATTCTGGGTTTCTTATTATAACCTATCCACAATATTTCCATGTCAGTCATACCTGAAGCATGTGCAATTAATCGTAAGTTAACATGGTTTATGTGGCATCAAACAAGCACCTCATATTTATGTAGAACAGTTTCTTTCTCTGTCACGCCATCACCCAACCACAGAAATGCATATGAAATTTAGATTTGGAAAGTCTCATCTCACTCTCAGCAGATTCCAAGAGCAGCTTATCTTTTCTCAGAAGGCTAAAGTTGTGGGGCATATCCTGGATATTAATTTAAATTCTCTTTCTTCATAATCTGCACCAGGTTCATGTTATTACTTTGCAGAATTACAAGCAAAAGCAGCAACTTGAACAGCAGCAGCAAAGCCTGCAGCTACACAGTTATTTTCAGAACAAGTGCTCTCTGCTCTTGGCCAGAGTTCAAGTGCCATTAAAACTATGCCCCCCCAGCTCCCATCTCACTCCTGGATTGTAGTTTCCTTTAAGAAACGAGGTTACATAGAATCTCTGATTTTTAAACCACCACATCTAAGTACAGAGCCGAGCCCATGTGCGTCTAAGCACCAGACTTCTTATTCTCTTCCCTTTCTCAAAAGCTCCACAGTGCAGAAATCCTATAACTTCAGTAAACACAAAGGGTTAAGTACCCTTTCTTGTAATCACTCGCAAATTAAGCACTAACTATGAAGTGGCTGTAAGTACAAGCCCTGTTTAAAAACTCCTCTTTCAGTTCTGTGAAGCAATTTGAGATTCAGTTTTGTGTTCTCTTGTGTTCTGGAGAGGAGAGCTGTGTAATGACATTATGTAAGCACTGCATGAACTAACTGTAGCAACAGAGGCTGAAATGAAATATGAAGTTTAAAATAACAGGAACTTTGGAGGAAATCTGCTGTTTGCAATAGTAGAGCTATGCCCACACTTGTGGGGCACTACAGATCCTCTATTTTATTTCCTGTAGTGTCTCCATATGTCAAAGTTGGAGGACATCATAGCAGACAATACCAGACCCTTTTTCCTATTTGCTGCCATAGTAGCACATTTGATGGGAGAAACCCAGCAATACTAATGTTTTCCTGCAATAAAATGATCTATATAGTGTTAGCTCTGTGCTGTTGTATGTTCTCTTCCCGCTGTGTGGCTACTTCAGGATTTCCTAGTTTTTCATGTTATCTAAGACTGGGTGAACCCATGAATTCAGTTGTTCCATGTAGTAATTCCTATGAAGGTGCATCAAGTAAAGGGGCTCCTAATCTACATGCTCACAAACACATGAAAAGGTACAACATCCTACCAGAAGAAGTTTGAGGCTCTCTGTAAATGGTTGTGTAACATGCAGCAAGGAAATGTATAGTAAACCAACCCTGAAATGATCATGAGCACAACTAGGTAGATGGAAATAACTATTTTTCTTTCTGTTTACAGAAAAATGTCGAAGAAATTGTGGAACCAGACAGAAGCCTTGGGAGAAGGAAGCAGGTAAAAGAGAAAGGAAGATTAAAAAGAATATACAAGATTAAAGGCATATGCTTTAGTGGAGGGGGGAGTTTGAGCGGCATGGCAATAAAAGCTGTCAAGAAACAAAATCCTGATATCAGCCTGTTAGCACAGTCAAGTGATATGAGTGCTCGGCCTGGAAATTCAGTGGGTGACTCTCCTTGTCCCTGCTGTCCTCTGGAAGGCTGACTCCATCCTGGGAATCCTTACTGGTTCTCCATTGCCTAGGTGGCTATGGGAGACAGATGCCTTTTGGAAGCTGACTGTCCCCAGACACCATGCTCTTGAGGTCCTTGCTCATGCCTAGTCAAAGCAGAAGTCCAAAATGAAACATCGCAACATGTACTTTTAGAAAGAAGAAACCCAAACATGCTCAACCTATGAACGTGAAATTCAAGATGGAGAGAAATGGGAGGGAGAAATTGAGTATTTCTTAAAAAGTTCTCAGAAGAATTGCTTTGCCTTCAATCTAGTGTTTATCCTCTACGGTGTTGCTGTGCAACACTTTTTAATGCAATCACCTTTCTAATGAAAAGCAGTAAGAAACATCTGTTAGGTTGCAGCTCCTTCCCATGCTGTTGCTTAATTGTCTTCATTAATGAGCACTGCTTGCAATAAGCCAAATCAGCTGCAATCTCTGTTGGTGTTTCTTTTTGCTCCACAGTCAACAAGAGAAGGTCGGCAGCTGCTGCAGCTCCTCCTCTCAGAAGGTAGCCATGGTGAAACCAGTAAAAGAGAACTGCACTGCTCCCCTTATACCTCCGCTTGCAGGGCCTCCTCCATCTCTCTTTGTTCCAAGCTGGAAACATCCTCTTTTTTATCATACGTGACTCATCTTTGAGGTTTTCAGCCTCAGTGGTTCCTTATATCACACAGCCACTGTGTCTCAGGCTCACAACTTTTTGCTCAATTTTCTGGTTTGCAAGCCATTTTTAATTCTTCAATATTTGTTGTCCAAGAAGTGAGAAAACATCCTTTCTAAGTGATTTATGTATTTTCTTTCTCTTCCTAGACCTGGAAATCAATGATCCCCTACCTAAAAAAATTCCGTTTCCATCTTGGGTAGGTAAAATGTTCTCATGGCATACATACTTGGTTAGTTACACCTGGAGCATGATGAAGGCAAGATTATTCTGGCTAATGCTAGAATATTATGGGAGACATAGTGTAAGCAAGGAGGAGAAATGTGCTGCATGTGTAGAGCTGTGTGTGTGCAAACTTAGTGGAGCAGCAGGTTGAAGTAAGCAGGGTACAAACTCTCTTCTGGACCTTGGGTACATTCACTGAGCACCAGGGCAAGTGATGCTGTTTTTCTCTTTTCTTAGTCTTGGCTGAAGACAGTTTGAAGAAAAGAAGATGTTTATGGATGAATTCTTCAGTTAGACACTTTGTGGTCAGGGTGCAACTGCTGCTGAAGCTATTTATCGTTTTAAAGGAAAACAACCTTCACTTTGCTTCTGTATGGTCGGAAGCCTTGGGATGGATCTTGCAGTTGTCCAGGTGTCTAGTGGACATTGTCTACCCGGATTGCACTAAGGCTTTTGATAAGGTTTCCCACACCCTCCTCCTGGAGAAACTGATGTGTTATTGTCTAGGCAAGTGGTCTGTGCAGTGGGCAACAGGCTGACAAGCTGACAGAGTGCACCCAGAGGGTAGTGGTAACTCGCTCCTTTTCAAACTGGCAACCTGTCACAAGCAGGGTGCACCACCGATCAATATTGGGCCCAACATTGTTTAATATCTTCATAAGTGAGCTGGCTGATGGGATCAAGTGTATCCTGATGAAGTTTGCCAATGACATCAAACTGAGTAGGGAATTGGATGCTTCAGAAGGGAGAGCCACCCTGCAGGAAGACCTGGGCAGGATGGAAGAGTGAGCTAACAAGGACTTTATGAAGTTCAGCAAGGACAAGTGCAAGGTCGTGCACCTGGGAAAATGTAATCCAAGGGCACAGCACAGGCTGGAATCTACCCAGCTGGGGAGCAGCTCTGCGGAAAGGGACCGGGGGGTCCTGGTGGACAACAAGCTCAATATGAGTGACCAGTATGCTGCTGTGGTAAAGGCAGCCAAGAGATTGCCGGTCTGCATCAACAAGAGCATCACCAGCAGAGACAAATAAGTCATTATCCTGCCCTACTCAGTGCTTGCCAGGCCACACCTGGAATATTGTTTTCAGTTTTGGTCCCCACTGTACAAAAAGGTGTGGACAGGCTAGAGATGTTCCAAAGAAGGGCCACAAAGATGAGCAAAGAACTGGGAAAATGCCATAGCAGGGAAGGCTGAGAGAACTGGGCTTGTTCAGCCTTGAGAAAAGAAGGCTTAGGGGACACTTTATCACCATGTTCCAGTATTTAAAGGGTGGCTACAAAGAAGATGGAGACTCCCTTTTTACAAGGAGTCACATGGAAATGACAAGGCATGATGGGTACAAGCTATTCCTGGGGAGATTCCAATTGGACACAAGAGGAAAATTTTTCACTATGAGAACAATCAGCCATTGGAATAATCTCCCCAGGGAAGTGGTGGATTCCCCAACATTGGACACTTTAAAGATTCAGCTGGACAGGGTGCTGGGCCATCTTGTCTAGACTGTACTTTTGACAAAAAAGGTTGGACCAAATGATCCTTGAGGTCCCTTCCAACCTGGTATTCTATGATTTTAAAATGGATCAATTGTTGTTTCCCCTCCTGAGGATAGAGAAATATTTTGTACTGTTGCACAACTAAGCACAATTAGCAAGTGGTTATGGCTTGTTTCATTTGTGGAGTTTCATTTCCAAATAAATCAGTGCGTTTTAATGTCAGGAAATTGTTCCTGCTAACACAGGGCATTCACCTGTGGGGATAATTTTCCAAAAAGAGCAGGGTTTGTCTGAACAAAATAATGGAGAAGTGGTATTGGCTGAGAGCATGGTTGAGCTCACAATGAACCCTACACTCTCCATACATGACCTCAGGTAAATTTATTCCCTCCAGGCTTCAGTTGCCTGCTTGTAAAATGACAGTAGTATTTATTTTCTCCACTTTATGTCCTTCTCATGTGTTCACATCAGGAAACTTTTGGTGGCAAGAGCCATCATTTAGCATTAAGTACTTCACAGTGTCAGACTCCATGGTAATACTGTGAGCAACAGGAAGGAAGGATCCTGTTTTGACCAGGCCAATGAAATACAAGATTAGATGCTCCAATCATTTTTAATATTAATAGAGCTGTTTTACGGTGTCTTTCTCTCATGTTGCAGGAACTTTTTGTGGCTGTTTGGCAAGATTGTACTGCATTCTGGCTGCTCGTGCATAACACTGGCCTTCTTTCAAAAGTGTGGTGGTACCTGGGTATACTGGCTACTGAACAGAATCTCCCAGCAGTACTATGGATCTTGGGCATGGCCACATTAACCCCAGAAGTTTTTAAAGACTCCAGACTGGATTTCTGTAGGGCTACTGTATTGCTTCTGGGAAGACCCTGCACTTTAAAATAAAGCATTAACAAATGCTAAAAGCACACAATAATGTCTGTCTTTCCTGTGAGAAACGCATGAGCTCCTCAGAGAAATAAAATAAAGCCCATGTATCTCACCAAGAAGGAGTATGCATGTATGCATTCAGTTGTTTGCTGTTGGAGGTGGGTCTGAGATGCAAAAGTTGCTTCAATGTCCATATTCCCAAATCCCTGAATGTCTTGCCCTCATCAGTGTGAACATGAGTGTGGGAAATCTGCAATTAAATCTAAATAGGATCTTCTGTTAAGGCAAATTGAAATGACCCCATTATCGGCAGAGCAGTGATAACTGATAGGAGCCAAAGCCTTGTCCTAAAAAATGCATCTTGGCAGATTCAGGACCAGTCAGCTCCATGGATTAATATGTCAGTCACACACCTTGCTGCCTAATGCCACAAGTCCTGCAATAGCCTCTCTCATACATCCCCTCATGAAGAAAATGGGGTTGCCACTTTTGCTCACAGTGTAAGGGCTGTGCCAAGCCCTGGTGTACCCTGGAGGAACCTGCCTTGCACATATCATGTGTGTGACAGGGCTGCAGATTTCAAATGCCCTGTGCAGGCAGAGGTCAACAGTATAACTTCTGTGTGTCTCACTGAGCTGTCAGGCCTCCCTCATCCACTGCAGCATGCAAAAGACCTTGATCAAGCTCTCACTAGTCCCACAGGACAACTCTTTGTGGATGCTTAAAAAGACTTCAGTGCAACCTGCCTTCTGGGCTTGGCCCTAAGAGCCCTCTGTGTTCTCATTTTCTACCCTCCAGAAGAGCGTTGTGCACCTTCCATCCTCGAGTCAGTTTTGGAGGTAGACTGTCTTCGATCACAGTGGAAAACATGCTGCCTCACAATGTCATATGGAAGTCATATAGGACATGCAGGTTGCTTGTCCTAGTTACAAATTTACATGCCTGGTCTCTGAAAGGAGACCTGGATGGTCTCCACACAGAGGCTATGTCTACTTCTGGGTTTGAAAAATGTATCTCAGTGCTTCAGCAACTCTCAGCTGGTATCTGTGTTTCTAAGCCTTGCCAACAGCATGTTTTTCCCTGCATCTGCCAAATTCACCACCCATCAGCTGCACAAGAGCAGTGAGAGCTGTCCTGCCTGGTTGTCTTTGCTGAGTAAGTCGTGCAGCAGTGAATTAGAGCTGTTGAAGATGAAAATAACCCAGAAAATGGTTTTAACTTCCTTCTAATGTTATCTCCTGCTCCAGATATTTTTGCTGTTTTTCACAAATTAGGAAGAGCATGAAAACCACTCTCTAATGAGACGGTATTTGCGGGGCTGTCTTGTCTTATGCCAAGTTGCCTTTCATGGTAAGTACCTGATGTGAAAAAGGAGATCAAACACTGAAAGCTGGGAAAGCAAACTCACATAAAATGTTTGTGATGTGGTGAGAGTGTGCTGAAAGCAAAGCATGGTAGCAAAATGTCTTGTTTCTATGTAGAAAATGGAGTTTTCAGATTTGAAAAAGAAAATTCACTAAAGCTATGAAGGGGGAATACAACTGTAGGAAGCCCATCTTATAAGACAGAACATTTGTAGGAACTCATAAAATCTTGGCATATTGAAACAACCGTGAAAACCTATGTAAGTATCATCTCACTGATGCAAAATATTGCATGGTACATCTGCTGCTGCTGCCTGCTTTCCTGCATCCAGCTTTGGGCAGGTTTCTAATGCTGGCACTCTGTGTCTGAGTACCCACACTGCTTGCGAGTCTGGGCTTATGTAGCCTGGGAGGAAACTTGGAAGTGTGCTCTGGGACAAACATATGCACTTATTGCTCCATCTCCATTAAAAAAAAAGAAAATAAAAAATGTCCTAAGCCATGGCCATTATTCTCTGTAATTGCCATAACCCACAGGTTGTGATCCTTGTGACAGAACCCTTTATCAGAAGAAAGAATAGTGGGGAATTATTTCAGTATCATTGTTTGGCTCTGAGTGCAAATCTTTATGGGCAACTTGACCATAGAGCTTAAACCACAAGATAAAGCAGTGTGGTACTTGATGGTGACAAGAAAGAAAAACGATTGAACTGCCCAGTTTGCAGCTGGGGAGGGAGATGCTGTAGGGAGGGCATGTGGGGCAACAGCAAAAGTTTGGGAGAGACCAGCTTCTTTTTGCTGCTAAAAGCCAAATTTTTGTCTTGTCAGCTTCTCCTCTCCCTGGGCAGGAGGAAGGGAACTTTCTGTTCTGCCCCCCTGGGGCTGTGCTGGATGGGACACAGAAGGAGGCTCATGGGGAACTGCAGTGGGAGTGCTGCTGGGAGAAGCCTTTCAAGGGCATACTGTGCGAGACTTTAAAAAGAGTAACAATACCATTGCTTATTTGCTTCCTTTACACATCCTGAATTTTACTTCTTTACTTCTGACTCAGTTTGTATGCCCCAGGCATACAGTGTGTTTAGTGATGTTAGATGTGTTTGCAGCAGCTTTCTCTCTTTGGTTTTGCCTAGTCAGGTTTATCTAATTCACTAGTACCATGTCCTCTGATGGGACTGGATTAAATCATTGCATTTGTAAAGGAAGTCAATTCCCATGTCAGCTCTTCACTCCCCAAGCTCACCTGATGTCAAGGGGAAAATGTGTTCAGTTTTGACTATATAGTAGTTTTCTCTCGTAGCTTTTCTTACTTTAATCTCTGAGCAGACGAAAGGCACGGATTTGGATGCAGCTCAGCCATGTGTCCCTCCTCATCCTCCGCAGGGTAAGGAAGGAGGGCTCAGGGCAGGAAAGTAGTTCTCTCTGTCAGACCCATCAGTCACTGTTTCAGAGTAGCCATGCTGCAGCTAATTCAAACTTTCTAGTGTCAGTCTTGATATAGTGGATCTGCTGGGGGGCTCACCTGGCTGCTCCATGGAGTACCATAATTTCATTTATTATCACCTTTATGCTGGATGGGATTTTTCAGGTCTGCTCCTTCTAGGTGTAAGCCTGCTTCTCCTGGCATCAGCAATGGCTTCACTTTGAGAGCTCTACAGCATTGTCCAAGTGTCCAGCGTTCTCTGAGTGGTGGTGGTGGGGAAGTGGCGTTTGTGATCTCCTTTCTAAGGTTTTGTCCTTTCTCCACTTTTTCTTCTCTCAGGTGAAAAAAAGATGGATGCTGAAACCAGACCTCAGTACCCTGAGGGACCATCTGGTCATTTGGGTTCAGAATGAATTGCCCGACAAACCCTTCCAAATTTCTGCAGCTGTTTCTCTCTGAACCAGGAAAAGGTATTTAAGGGATGGAGGATTAAAAGTTAGAAACACAATGGTGTTGGATACTCATAGTCCCTCCTGCAAGGGTCTGAAGGAGGTGAGGTAAGGCACAAATGTATAACTGGTCAAACTGCAGAGTAGGGCGCCTTTCCTGGGTGCAGAAGAACCACTACCATTGACACTCTCTGGGGGATGCTTTCTTCGCTGTTGCAGACCCTGACTCTGAGGCAGATTGTTGGTGCTCTAGATGGGTTTAACATTGAAACTTGTCACCTTAGGCAAGTGCATGTGTAGCTGCTATGTTTGCATAATCTATTCCCCAGCACAACATGGTCCCCAGCGAATGACTTTCCTGTTCTTCACCCTGCAAAGGACTGAGTGATGTGGATGCAGAAAGTTCAGGTGGATTCACATATGAAAGCCTGAACAAGCAGTTGGAAGAGAAATCTCTTGAGGGTAACTAAATAGGCAAACTGCATTAGGCTTAGGAAATCCTCTGAACTGAAAATAGCTGGAGGTGGGGACAGTACTCAGGGGAAGTGCCTTATATTAATATCTTTGTCCTAGTCTTACTTTTCCCTGGATATCTGGTTATGGACACCATTATTATACATTCTGCATATTAGACATATTTATCAGTCCAGTCCTAACAAAACTAAATACATTTCTGCCTGACTCCCCAAACAATCAGGTCCCAGAAAAAAAAAAAAAAAAAAAAAAGTGGTAGAATGTGGGGGTAGGGAAATAACAGGAAAAATGGAGAGAGGTTAAATCCCAGTAGTCAAAAATGAAGTGGTTTGGGCCAGCCTGGTCCCACTGCCCTGACAGGGAAGAACAGGATCTGACTATGGCTTTATGGAAGCAGCACAGTCACAAGGGACAGGGTGCCCAATGGGCGTGCAAAAGCTACCCCATGGAAGGGAAAATCAGTCCCCAGAGCCAGCAAAAAGGGGGGGAAAGGCCAGGGCAGGGCCTGCAGCAGTTGCGCTGCTGCAGCAGCTGCTTTGCTGCAGCAGTAGGACCCCACCACCCTGACCCTGCTGGGAGGTACTGCAGAGGCAAAGTTGCTTGATAGCCCCATGGGCTCCTTGGGAAGCACCTTGCTCACCTCTTGGGGTGATGCACTGCCAGGAGTGCACGTGTAAGCTGTGGTAGTCTTGCTGCATCTCCTTTTGCTAGATCTTGGAGCACTAGTGATGACAAACAGGTCAAGGTGGCCCTCAGGACAGCACATTAGTCAGCGAACAAGCCTGCTGACAGGTAACCCAGCAGTAATGCAGCATTTTCATTTATTCTGGGCTGTCTAAGCAGATATGCTGATGGCCTCCAGTTTAGACATTCATGTACATTGTCTGTCCTGGTACCTGCATGCCAGTCTTTCCTGGGAGAATGAGCAGAAGTGATTTATCAGCTCTTGAATAAATCCAGACCTTGTGCTGGCAGGCAGAGATACTCAGCTGTCACCAGAGAGAAGACGGAAAGGATGAGTCCAAAGAGAAACAGGAAGCGTGTTCCTCTGTGATTTCAGTGGGCTACAGGTCCAGGCATTTGCATGCATTAT
Organism: Nesoenas mayeri; assembly: GCF_963082525.1. Classification (NCBI taxonomy): domain Eukaryota; kingdom Metazoa; phylum Chordata; class Aves; order Columbiformes; family Columbidae; genus Nesoenas; species Nesoenas mayeri. Next base: position 113,696,769 of record NC_137543.1, read on the forward strand.
CTGAATTACTGGGGAAAGCCATGAGGCTACAGGAGTTAACAGCAATTATTTCCATATCAGAGGGGTTTCTGAATAAGTATCAGAACAGATATTTTGCCCTCTGACTGTTTTGGGTGCTGGTTTTTTATTATCTTTTTTTTTTTCTTTTCTTCTGGAGATCAGAAAGAGTAACAGCTTAATCTTGTTAAAGAAGCCTTGATTATTTTTTAAGTACAAGTCTGGCTCTGATATGAGGTTCATAACTTACATCTATAGATGGCCAATCTCGAGTAAGCAAGAAACATTTAGATTCATAAAAAGGAGAAGACAAAATAATTTCTGCCATTTTCAGAGAAAAATTTCTTACTGTCTTCTAAAATATATTATGTATCCAGTGTGCATTAATATTATTGGTTAAAACTCAGAAAACTATGCTTTAAAGTCTTAGCCACACCATCTGTTTCTCTCCCTGCTCAGTGCCCTAAGCATATGGCCAGAGAGAACATATTTCTTTTTCCCTTCTCTTCTGTCTCCTTTTTTATTCTGCCTATACTCATTACTTTAGATATCCTTACTCTGAATTTATGTGCATAAGCCTTTTATTTGCCTTCTCTCTTAATCTAGCTGTGTGATTCTGAACATCATTTAGGCTGGACTGGCAACTCCACATTTTGCCTTGTCAGAAAAATTATTCACCTTAATGTATATTCATTCTCCTAAATCATGATATATAGGGAATTGAATTGGTCCTAAGGATGTTCTTTGTGTCACTTTAGTGCCTGTTTCCTGTCACCAAAGGCCATTTTCTTGTCAATTCACTCTTCTGTTTCCAAACTACAGAGAAATCTTGGTGATAAGGTAAAGCTGTTATCTACTGATAAAAATGGCTTTGAGCAGTCCTTGTGAGCACTATGTGTTTTTAACTACATGGTTCTTCACTTAAGTGAAACTTCTTGAATAAGACCCTTTTCATGCTAAATAACTTAAAAAGCACTCTGAAGAGTAATATTGTTGCTAATACCATGTTACTTGTGTTGGTCTTCAGGTTCGAATGCCTAGTTGGCATATTTCCCTGTCTTAGCAAATATATTGACTTCAGCAAGAAGAAGGTATTGCTTCACTCATTCTTGCCTCTAGGCAGTCTGAGTGCAGCGCTGTTTTTCTGACTATGGAAAACCTCTGAAGCTACAAAGAAACAAAACTTAATGAAGGTACAGCTGTCTTATTTTTGCAGCTGTTGTAGTGATGAAAGCATTTTCAGCACTGTGCAACTCCGCATGGAGAAAAGGAGGCTGAGGGGAGACCTTATTGCTGTCTACAACTACCTGAAAGGAGGTTGTAGCATGGAGGGTGTTGGTCTCTTCTCCCAAGTAGCAAGTGATGGGACAAGAGGAAATGGCCTCAAGTTGTACCAGGGGAGGTTTATGTTGGATATTAGCAAACATTTCTTCACAGGAAGGGTTGTGAAGCATTGGAACAGGCTGCCCAGGAAAGTCGTGGAGTCACCATCCCTCCAGGTGTTTAAAAGGCATTTAGACAAGGTTCTTAGGGACATATTTTAGTGCTAGAGTTAAATTATGGACTTGATGATCTTGAGGATCCCTTCCAATTGAAATGATTCTATGATTCTATGTACTTCCATTAAATCTCTTTCCTGAACTTGTTCTTTCTTCAAAGCATTGGGTTTCATTAATACTTCTACGTCCCTTGAACCATGGAGAGCTTCCATCTGGGTTTGTGTCCAAAGCATGAGGCTCCACTGCCACAGGATATTTTCCAATGCAGGTCTGCTGGGCGTTGCTCATGGCTGTTTATACAGAAACTGCAGGATTAGTGCCACAGAGGCATATCACAGCAGGGCTACTTACAGATTACCATCTTTCTATGGAAGCAGCTCAGCTGCAAGAAGACAGACAGGTCCTGCACAACCATCTCTCCAGCAGAAACTGAATATTCTCAGTTCTCTTTCTATACACGAGCCCTACCTAAGGAAAAAAAAAGGGCAGGGGGGTTGGTTTGGAGTTTTCAGAGCTCATTATAGCCTTTATTACAGTGATGTGTCCAAAATACAGAATGGCATTTGGATTTTTGTTTTTGCTTCAAGGGAGTTGCTGTGGTGGTATTTCAGTTTTACTGTTAACCAGTACAGCACAGCAGAAAGTGGAGAAACAGATGTGTTGACGTCCTTAACAGGACTTTCTTGATAAAGGGATGTTTAACCTTAATTGACTTATCCAGATGCATAAAGGTTTCATAAAATAAAAAATGCATCAACATATGGTACAGACTTGATGTTTTCATTCCAGTTTCATTGGTGACACAATCCTACAGTAAAAATTTGAATGAGAATTAAACCACCCCCGTTTGGAAAGAAAATAGAACTGCTCAGTAGGAAAACTACAGAAACAGCCTTCTGTTGTCAGGGATGAGAACAATTTTGCTGCCTTTCACCAGCAGAGCAGGGAAAGCTGAATGCTACTGGGAAACCATTGACATTTCTGCCTAATATCTGTGGAGCATTTTGCACACAGTAGAGAACAATATGACCAAAGCTGATGTCCAACGTAACAGCCAAGAGTATTTTTTCTCCCTGGTATGGGAAATGCTGTGTTAAATACAACTATTACAAATGTTTATTTGAAGGAAAGATGATCTTTAGGTTAGGGCTTTGGCTTGACACTTGGGGTATGTTGAGTGTTAGGTCTGCCCAGTGCCATAGGCAAATCATTCAGTATCTGTCGCCCTCAGTTTCATATCTATAAAGTTCAGACCCTAATTATTTCTTCTGCTTCGTCTTTTGAAGAGAACAGGACTTTCAATGCCTAAAATACAGATGTCAGCAACTGAATCCCTGTTAAGTTTGAGGAATGCTCAACGTGACAGCACCCAGCAGTGGGATATCTCTCCCTAGTAAACAGAAGGGGAGAAAATCTGTCCAAAACAAGTGATTCCTACCTTCCTGAAAGAAGTGTGGCTCTTACCTTGTTTTTTTCCCCCTGAAGGCAGGGCAGTGCATTCCATCCCAGCAGCAATGCTCTGCCTGGGGCTGCTGAGCTTGATCTCCCTCCCTCTGCAGGAAAGGGGACAGGGAGGACCCTGAGGTCCTCTCTTGGGCCAGACTGTAGCACCACTGCCTCTCAATATTTTATTTTCACAAACAACTGTGAAAGCACAGAGGGAAATGCCATTTTCATTTGCGTTTAAATTCTCTGCAGAAGAAAAAGGAATCCTTTGTGACATCTTGCAGTTCAGCTCTCTGTCCCAGGTAGCCTGGATATCAAACCCTGGTGTGACAAAAACGCAGGCAACAGGTCACTTCACCCACCACCCAGAGACGGCAAAGTGGTTGTCAGCGCCTGTCCTTACTCCCTGAGTATCCCGGTGAGCATCTGAGGCTCAAACAACAGACCAAGGTCATGAAAACCACACCAGATGTGAAATGCCTTCACTTCAGTCAATTTTATAAATTGCTTCTGTTTCGGTGGCCCTGAAAAATACCTTTCTTTTTCTGTTGAAAAAATATTAACTGAGTTGTGAGTTGCCATGGATGCGGCATTCGGCTTATTGCAGACTTTGTCTCTTACTGTGCAGGACCTCATTCTCAGCAGTCTCCTGGGCTTATAAATATTGAATAAATTGGACCACTTTTTCTCAGAAGTCAGAGACAAAATTGCCACTAACTTAAAGGTGTGGGCTCAGGCCCATTATATATTGTGTTATATTTTTTAGAACACTGGTCACCTCTATTTTGGCAGTATCCTGATTCTACCTAGCAAATCAGGCTTCTAGTCAGGTATAAATAAATCTTCAAAACAATAAAGGAAAAAAATCCCTTTCCCTCTATAAGACACCACAGGAGACTGTCCCTGGGAATGGTTTTGGCTGGGACTCCATGGCAAGTGTTCTCACGAGTTTACAGAAAACTGTAGAGAAACTGCCTCTGCATTGCAGCAAGGTATTTGAAGAAACCCAAGTGATCTGCATATAGTATGTTGTTTAGCTGCAGTAGTTTTCCAGCCGGCCACAGTGTCAGGGACTGAGTGGATGGTGCTGACAGATAAACATTTGAGAATTGCTTGGACTGCCTATAGCTGCAATTACTGTAATGAAACAAAATTTGTCTCTGGCCCTGTCATAAGTTATTTGCAAAGAAATGGGAAGGGATAGGGTCTAAATCTTCAAAGCCAGTTGGCAATATAGCTAAAAAAAAATTATGGAAATTGCCTTATACTCAGTTGTTCATTCGTCTCCCGCTCTAAACCATTATCTTTCTTTTCAGAGGAAGGAGCTCTGCAGATGCACAAATGTCTGTATAAATAGTTTTTCTCTGCAGCTAAATCTTAAGCATTTCTTCAGTGACCATTAAAAAAAAAAAAAGAGTCTCAACATTTCAGGGCCAATTTTGTGGCTGAATTTCCTGAGCTCTGATGCAAACTATCAGACTTCAATCTTTCCATTTATCTACCTGTGCAATTCAAGCCACACAAGGACATCTTGGACTACCACGGAGCACACGGTGTCAAGAAAGCAGGGCAAGACACTCTACAGTCATAGAGCCTGGGGCAGTTTTCATGCAGGCTTGCTCCTCTGCATTTAATAAGGCATCTTATCACACTTGCGGTGGTAAAAACCTCCCCTCAGACTTCCTCATTTTCTCAAAAAATTTAAAGCTGTCTACAGTCGGTGACCCCCCCACTGCTCAAGTGACTTTTGCATGCAAAATAAGATGTCTAAAGTCGAGAAGAAGTTTAATGTAATGACTTGGCCAAAGTTGCTTTAAATAGTGGTATCCATCATCATTATTATTTTTTCAACGTTGACAGGTTATTTCACTTGTTTTAAACAAGCAAAGAAAGGAAAACATTGAACTTCAATTCTCCTCCCTTAGGACTTGTTGTAACCCACCTCACTCACTCCAGTGTCAATCCTGATTCAGAGCAGCATAAGTAAAGGGAGAATTAGATCCACAGTCACCTTCCCAGACAGGGTGAACAATCCAGTTCCTAACTGGGTTGGTCAGAAGGAGAAACTTTTTAATTTGCCAGGTTGATTAAACTGGTTCCTCTTTCCTTCATGCACCCATTTTAGATTCCCAGCCCCGAGGGTACCTCTGTGTTCCCAGGGCTCAGGCCCAGGCTCAGCTGGGACAAGGAGGCAGCCAGGAATGCATCAGAAGCTGGGGTGCTCCTCTGTAGCCTGAGAGAATCTGGGGCTACAGCACTGGGATGGAGTGACACAGCCTCAGGGATTTCTCTTATGATTACCTCAAAGAACAAGAGCTTGGCAACTGCCTTAGGGATACACTGTGTGCAGGTCAGCATACGACTCACAGGAGACCTATAGAGGGCAAGGTATATGTTTGGCTTTCCTCTGCAGCCACACAGGTTGTGGCCTCGCATCTTAATTTTTCTCCATCAAAATAATCTCTCTGCGGACACTGGCATCTTTATGTTTCACCTGAGTAAGTACAAGCGCCAAGAAGCACCTGTGCCCTGTCCCATCCTATCCCCTAAAGAGTATCTCTGTCCTAGTATGATTCCCTTTGCAGGAGTCAGGATGGAGGCACTGGACTCCCAGCTTCATGCAGTTAGGGTTTTAACCCTTCAGTACCTGCTGCTTTTTTTTATTTCTCTCTCTTTCTCTTTTTCCCCACATATGCTGTTCTTGCAAAGGCATGTTTTTGATTGGAAACCAGTTCTCTAGGACAGGAAGAAAGGGACAGAGAGAGCAACGCTAAGGGCTGGTCCTCACTTCTTGGCCTGCTCAAGAAAATAATAAAAAAAGATCTTTTCAAACTGAGAGCTTTTTGTCCTGCACTGACTGAAGTTTTACAACAGTAATGGAAAATTGGTGCAGGGGAGAAGTAAATTCTGGAGGAAAACTGCAACAGCACCCAAAGGACACTGTGAGGATTACTGGACCATACTGGGTTCAAGGTGATTGGAAATACTGCAGGTGAAGGGCAAATGCCACTTAACAAAAAATAGTATGGGTTTGACTTTAAACAAGAATTTATAAATCTAGGCTTTGAGAAGTGAGAGAGGACTGGGAGAATGAATCATCCCAAGCAATTTCAGGGTAGTTTACATAGTCCGGCATTTTATGTCAAGCCACCCAGTTCTTCTATTTTTAGTAGAACTAGAGATGGGTCCAGAATGTGAGGATTAGAGGTAATACTTCCCAGCATCTGCAGATCTTTGTATAGAGATTTTTGGCTCAACTGTCAGCAAAGATTAGGTGCATCTGCAGAGTTTGGAAGCAGAATTATATATGTTTCCTTTTTCCAAAATTCAGGCTGCATTGTGTTTCAAGGCTTTGGATCAGAAATGTTTGGACAAATCAAAACCAGAAGTGTCTGAATTGTGAGAATAGTGAAGAAAACAAAAATTTCAACCTGATGATAGGTTTTCTGTCGTTCATAGAACATACCATGCAAAGTCATAGAATCATAGAATAGTTTGAGTTGGAAGGGACCTTGAAAGGTCATCTAGTCCAACCCCTCTGCAATGAGCAGAGACAAGTTGAACTAGATCAGGGTAAAGAAGCTATTAGAAGTACACTCTTATTCTTATTTCATAATTAGGCTATACAATATCTACAGTTAATTACACTGAAAGTTTGGAAGTACAGAAGAACTTTAATAAGTAATACAAACTTGTTAAAATGCAATTTGATTTTGTTTCTGTAAAGGCTCAGTTGCTCGAATCCTCTTCACCCTTTTTTTACTTTTTTTTTTTTTACATTTACTTGGATTTAGAGGGAGATTTCAAATACCTCAAGCAATGTTGATTCTTCCATCAGGAAGACCTTAGTTTTCCATGCCTACGGCTGATAGCTATGACTGTTTTCTCTGTTATGTCTCTGAAGTTAAATTATCTTACCTGTATAAATGAGATATCTATATGTGAAGACTAGTCCTAGGAGGAACACCTTTTATTTACTTTCACACAAAGACTGTACATATGCATGTTTTCCCGTGGTTTGTTCGGGATTTTTTATTGATGTGATGGACTGATATTCTCGACACTAAGGTGACTCCTGTCAGCAAAGGATTTTGCCTAGAGGCGTTTTCTGTTCCATCAGGGTGTCACAGCACAGTACAAACACTGTCTTCACCAAGGTGGTCACATTTTCCAGCTTTTCCCAAGCAGCCAGCTTTATGTTAGACATGGAAAGCCAGGCTGCTCGTGCAGCCACTGCAGGGAACAGCACAAGTACAGGGCAGCAGCTACTTCTGTAGTCCCTGAACCCAAATGACTGGCTTTCTTCCATGTGTTGTACTAGAAAATAAGATGGTGTGGGGTCAGATAATCTTATGGTATTTCTTGAGAAACCAGTCAAAAAAGTGACTGTTTCCTGCAAGGCTTTTAGTCAGGTGATTTTACAGCCATTTCAAGACAAAGCAAAGCTACTCTAACCTTGATTTGATTAGAGGATTTGACTTCACCAAAACCATACTCTTAACAAGCACTTATGTCAAAGCTCCTTATGTTCATGCCCACAAAGTGAAGAATAAGTTCAAATTTATGGAAGTTAATGAATTTCCAGTCAAATAAAAGGAGAGGGGTAAATAAGTGAGAAAATAAAAAGGGGGGAGAAACTGCTTTCAATTCTAGTTCCTGGTCTTGTCTGTGAGTCACAGGATCTTGTATGTTCATATGTCTAAAGCATCAGAGACTTCTTTTCCACAGTATTTCGGCTTTTGTTTATGGTTCATGCTGGAGGCAATGGGGATTGTTTTGTTTTGATGGGGGAGAATCTGTTTTTTGCATACTTTGAGTCATGGCAGACTTCAGTGAGAATATGCCAGTTAACAGCCAATCGACGTGAGTGCCTTTCCAGTACACAGAGGAAAGGTAAATGTAAAAGACATCTTCTTCTGTGCATTATTGATCCCTTGTAAGACAGTTGAGTTGCTCACAGAACAGACAGTACTGGATTCACACTGGGTGCTGCACAGCATGTAAAAACGTCAACTGTTTTTAAAAGACTTTTTTTTTTTAAATAAGCTACTTCTAGGGCAGTTCTTCAGCAGGGGAAACTCCAGGAGTTTGCCTGGAGGTCCTTGCAAAAAGCTTGAAGAATTTCTCTGGATTATTTCTATGCATGTGAAGGGATGGAGGGAGGTGCCTCCTGCATCTCACAGCATGAGGCACTAGGGGAAAACTCAGGAGCAATCTCTTCATGTGATGGTTACCATTTCCCCTCCAGCAGCAACAGCACAAAGCCCTCAGATGGTATCCATTGTACCTGTCTCTCCAGCAAGCAGTTTCCCGAGGACATTTAGCTGTAGTTGTGGGAGGATCTTTGGGACCATAGAGGTGGCATGAGGCTTTACCTGGGACCATAGAGGTGGCATGAGGCTTTACCTTTTCCTGAGGCACACACTATGGTGATCTTTGGCTTATGTCCCAGAACTATACAGAAGAGTCACGGTCACAAAATCAGCGTGGTTGCGGAGGGGACCTCTGGATGTCATCTCATCCAACCCCCCTGCTCAAGCAGGGCTACCTACAGCTGTATGCCCAGGATCATGTCCAGATATCTGGCTTTTTAATATCTCCAAGGAGGAAGATTCCACAACCTCTCTGGGCAACTTGTGCCAGTGCTTGGTCACCTCACAGTAAAAATTGTTTCCTGATGTTCAGACTGAACCTCCTGCATTTCAGTGTGTGCTCTTTGCTTCCAGTCCTGTCACTGTGAATCACTGAAAAGAACCTGGGTCCATTTTCTTTCCACCTAGTGCCCTTCAGATATTTATATAAAGTGATAAGATTGCCATCTCAGCCTTCTTTTCTCTGGCAGAAGCAGTGCCAGCTGTCTCAGCCTTTCCTCATCCGTGATCTCTTAATCATCATTGTGGCTTTTCATTGGATTCTCTTCAGTATATACATGTCTCTCTTGCACTGAGTTGCCCAGAACTGGACCCAATAGTCCAGGTGTTGCCTCACCAGTGCTGAGTGGAAGGGAAGAATCAGCTCCCTTGATCTGCTGGCAACACTTTTTCTGACACACGCCAAGATACTATTCACCTTCTTTGCTATAATGGCACATCACTGGCTCATGTTCAACTTGGTGTCCAACTGGGATCCTCATGTGCTTTTCTGTCAAGCTGCTTTCCATCCAGGCAGCCCGCAAGATTCATGAGAAGAAGCCATAAAAAGAAGGACCTGCTTCCTCCTCTGAACACAAGAACAGGTCCTTTCTTGCACTAGGCTACAGCAACCAGTAATGCCTCCAACCACCTCCAGGAACTCCTCTCCTGATTTGCCACACCGTGAAACTGCTAACTCACCCCCAATGTCTCCCTTCTAGTGAATCGGTTAGTCTCATTCAAAAATTGAATGAGCTATTTTGTGGATACACCTTCTTATGGACCTCCCCTACAAGACAGCATGACAGAATTTGTGCTAGATTTGGTCATCTGCATTTTGAACTCGCCTGAGACTACCCTACTAAAATTTTCACAGATAAGCAATAGGTAAACTGCTTTTCATGCTATAAAAATCTCCCCTTCGGTGAGTAACGGTGCAGCCTTCATAATCTCACAGTCACTTCAACTTGAAGAAGACTCTAGATCCAAAATGATAGTTATGTCTCAGAGCTGCAGGGGTATCATATAGAGCTCAAAGGAGTTGCATGGTCAACCCCTGTGGACAGTGCTGCCCGCTCTGAAGGAACCAGCTACTCCCTTTGGCCTGGAGGCCAGAACCTAATTGCTGAAGCAATTGCAGTTAGTAAGCTAGCTTAAACAGTAGGAGACCGCGTAGTTTTTTATTATAATATCAGTTATTACTGTAATTATTACTAGTTATTCCTCAACTGAACGAAGAGAATTGAACTGATTCCTGTTCTTCAGCATCTATTATGAGAGGTTTGGCACATTTGACAGCAAGAATCTGTTTTCTTGCTGTATTTGCCAGCCAAAACATATTGAGGATGCTGATATTTAAAACTAAGCTTGCAAACCAGCCATCATATATTTAAATTTAAAGTATAGGTATATTATTTAGTAAATATTTGCAATCGATAGATCTGAATTCTTGAAACTGAATCTACTGTCTTTTTTGCTGCCTCACAAGATGACTGTAATACAAGTATAAGGCTTGGCCAATAAAAGGCAGCTGGACATATTCCTTGTCACTAAATATAGGCGAGTCTATGCACTAGCAATCCTGTGGCTGAGGTCTGGCATACTGAAATAAGTCAGGATAATTCAAGGTTATGGTTTCTTCAGCAACTGTATTTCAGTTACACTGCATGCATATAATAAGACATAAAAGTTAGCATCTCATACTGTGATACAAAATGTTACACATGCCCAAGGGGCTTTGAGTTATGATTTTTGCAGGAGTTAATTTGGTGCTGTTAGTGGAGTGATTCTTTTAAAGATGCAGTCAAGGTAACATATTACATTTAATTTTTCCATTGCCATTTTCTTTGGCCTTGTCAGCTGTAAGAAAAAATCAATGGTGCATAAATCTCTGCTCACATAACTAGGTAGTAACAGTGGAAGATGCACAGGAGGGAGGGCACAGACATGACTGCACTTACTTAAAACTTCTTGGAGCTTGATCATGTGCTGCCTTAAGGATCTCTGTTTTCTTTCCAAATGCTTAACCTCAACCACTGGAAAGACACCAATAGAGATTTATGGCCCAAAATAGAGGCAAGATAGTTCTTTGCCAAGTCTAGTAATATTTTTTTTTTCTGTTGCTGTCTGACTATATCACTGGTTCACCTTCAGTTTTCCTCTGGAACTCTTCACTCTCTAGCAAGATATTGCCCATATTCTAACACAGAAATACTCTTCAGGTACTGTCATTCACGATATGACTTAACAAAGTATTCCCTCTAGGGGTTTCTCCTTGAAAAAGTACATAATAATAAAGCCAGGTGGAAGTATATCCCTAACAGTAACATGGCAATTGTTATTGTCACATATTCGGGAGGTTTCTCACAGAGCAGTCGAACCCTTCTTCTTGCTCCCTCCATCCTTTCCTCTTGAATACAACTCCTATGGTAAGTTGAATTGGGAAAATCAAGTGTTTGTAAGAATGTGTAGAAATAGTCTGAGAAATCTTTCTTAATTTAGCTTTTCTGATTAGTTATTTTATACATGACAGATGTATCCACAGTAGTGACCCAGACATGAGCACATTTCTCAAAAAAAAGCAACCAGATCCATGCAGTTTCATTAGCAGAGACACAACAGATGTGCTGTGAAATTTAGATGTTGAAAAGCAACTGGGATTTGTTGGTAAAGCTCATGTTTCCAACTGATAGAAGAGGATAGCAAACCTCCTATCACTACTGTACAATCCTTCATCTGTTGCTAACCGAAACGGCTGGTGCTTTACATATTGCATTTCATCCGCCGAGCCAAACAGCAGCGGGTATGAGTTATTCACAGTAGTCCCAATTCTATGCTTGCAGTGACTGAAAAGTAGAGGTTTTGTAAAACTGAAGATGGAAGCCTGGTTTTGTGGACTTCACCAGGGACAAAATATTATACTCTACTTAAACAGCTGCAGCTATGTGATTGTAAAGAGGCCTGTTTTTTTGTTTCCAAAGAGGAGCAAGATCACACAGACCCACTGGGAGCTGCAGGCACTTGAAGTCTTTGGAAAGTAGGTCATTACTATGTTTGTGCCTAATTTGAGGTAGACAAAGCTTCAGCACGGCCCTGATTGCCATGGAAAATAATATGAAGCTGAAGAGTGACATATTTGAGAACACAGATTGGATATCCAACCTTCCAGTCCTGGTCACATCATGCTTTCTGCTGGATACTGATGGGGACAACGCCTGAACTGCCCTTATTTTTCTGTGAATCAGTTTATGTATTCTTCTCACAGAAGTGCCTAACCATTGCACCACTCGTATTTCAGGAGATGATCTTTATTGTGTTTCTGCTCTGGACACTATCACAGCCACAGAAAAGGGGAACATTATTTTTTCTAATGAGGATTTTATTACTTCCTTGTCCTTGCCTACGCCTGTCCTAGCAAATCATACCCCTGTTATCTGAGGTGGCGGACCTTAGCTGATGTAGCACTTGCTCTGTGCATCTACCCTCACCTCTCCTTCTCCAGGAGCATCGTTACTCTTCATCCACATCCCTCCTCTGTCAGACATAGGCTCATTGCAGCTTGAGGGATTTCTGTTCTACAGTAGCCCTGAGGCAGAGATCTGCAAGAAACACAGAAACTCCAGAAAGAGCAACCCCTGCAGTGAGTGGTACAGCATTTCTGGACCAGAGCTTCAAAGAGAATGGGGGAGGAGGGAAGGAAGATTGGGACTATTTAGCTGTATGGCCATGCCCATATGTGTGTCAGATGAAGAAATGCTGCTGCACGCTGCTGAACTCTCCAGTGGGTGAATGTCTGCTCTGAAGCCAGAGGACAAGGTGGGCTCCTTGCAGCTCTGATGGCTTTTCATCCACCCCAGGTCAGCAGGAAGACCTACAACATGCTGGCTTGGCCACTTCAAACTGCTTCATCCCGTTGTAGAATGAGTACATAGAACAATATAACTAAATACGGGCTTTTCTCAAGATGGTGGACATACTTTCTGTGTCCTGGGGAAAGCACGATCAGCAGTGTGAGGAAGCTGCCCGCCTGCCTGCGGTGCTCAGTGGAAGCCAAGGTGAGGCATTTAATATTCTGAGGGGTTAAGAGGCTGCGAATTACCCGCAACCAGACAGATGAGATTTGCAAGCCAGCATTGCTAATGTTGCCAAAGGCAGGTGCATGAACCCTATCAGAGAGTTTGTGCACTTCATTTGCTCATGAGCAATGATGGAAGAAAGGCCAGGAGCCAGCAGACCAAAGAGTTCCCCTTTGCCATCAGTGCTTAATGCTGCACTGTCTGCTTGTGATTGCTTTAAGCTCGTGTAGTGGCTGTACTGACGGGTAGAACTCTGTGTATTTGTATAATTTTGGATTGGGAAATGGTTCAAGAGCAAATAAATCAAATGCACAGTGGGATCTCATATACTGGTGTTTTTCCATAGTTAATTACATTTTTCTCAGTGAAATCTGAGCTGAGAAACAAATGCTTAGCACCAACTTCATTTATCACTGAATATGCAGCCAAAAGCTAAAAGTAGCCAACCAACACAAGTTAAAAAATACTATAACATGCAAAACAACACCTATCCTATGGAAGTTACTTGGTGGGAGATGTTTCCTCTGAGACCCTGGTGACATGTAAATCTACCAAAAAGCAGGAAGCAATGCCAAATGAAGGATGAGGCCCCATAAGAAAGACCCACAGCCAGAGCAAAGGACAATTTATAGGGAGTTTCTCCCAGCTGTCAGGACACACCCCAGAAAGCAGGAAGGTGCTTGTTAGAAAAGCCCAGTGTAACATCAAATGCCCTCCTTCATATGTTATTTTGCCCACTTGCCTATCCATCCATCCATCCATCCATCCATCCATCCATCCATCTATCCCTCTCTCTCCAGGCACCTTCCACATAAAATTGCTGTTTCATCAATGGTCTGCAATTCCAAGCTTCACCCCTCAGTGACTGGCCACCAGTGGTGATGACCTAAATGGTGAGCAGGAGGGACAGACAAGTGAAATACAGAAGCAGATGATTCTGGAGGAGCAAAGAAAACATTGTGGGTTCACCCTGGAATTCAGAAGCATTTTGGAAAGGTGTGTTGAAATGAGACTGGAAACACTGGGTATCTTCACACTGTAGCCAGCTACTTCCCCAGAGCCTGCTGCAGGCAGACTGCCAGCAGTGCTAAAGCGAGTTAGGTGAAAGACAAAGTTGAGTCATCTCTGCTCCATAGTGTGTTTGATAGAGCTGTGAGTATAAACCTTGAAGTCAGAGACAGTGTTTCTGACAGTCTTTTCATGACACATAAGAGGAAAGAAGTTCAAGGACATAGGGGACGCCACCATTGAAAGTAACACAATATTTGAGAGCTCGCTGCAGCTAGAAGAAAACAGAGGGGGTTGTTTGCTGTCATTCCTTATTAAAATGCAAAGCAATATCTTTGCGCACTCTGTAAACCTGACTATTATTTCCTGCCAGTGAACTCTGAACATATATAAAACTTGGGTGTATCAGGTTCCAGAGGAGATACAGTCTAAAATATTTTTGCAAGAAATAACAAAATATGTAACTTTACTCTGTGTCTTTCATGATGCATTTATATGTAGTGGGAGATGTGATATAAAAAGGGGGGGAATTTAGCACAAACATTTATCCTGCCCATTCTGGAAAATACCATAGCTTAAAAATTGCCTGCATATTCTGCAAAAGAGCTCTAACAGGGTTCCCTGCTGCATTTATTAATCTAAACTACCAGTAAACATACAATAGCAGAGTCTTCAGTGATTCTTCTCTTTCTCTTTCCTGGAAAACTTGTTTCTCTTCTGTTAAGAAATATTCCAACAGAAGTTGTTCCTCCAGGTACATTGCTCACTCTTGCTGTTCTGCCTTCAGTAAGTCTAACCTGTAGTTTGTAGTGGGTTGTGTGAAACTGGGACTGACAGAAGGTGCTACTCAGGCCCTGCTCTGGAGCCAGCATCACTGGCAGACCCTGTGGAGTCACTGATCATCTCCTACTCTAGCTGCACAAGATCACAGGGAAGGCCACCAAACCTCCTATTTCCAAGGTTAAGCCACTTCAAGCTGGAATGCGCCATACTATAAAACTTAGTGTGAAATCTCCATATCTGGCTTTAAAATACTGGTGCTGCTCTGAAGTGCATCCCTATCATTGATGGTTTGGTGAAACACTTATTTTTTCTGCTGAACTAATGATGCACCATGCAGGGGCAAGAGGGTCTAAATTTCCTTAGTCCTGCACCTTGCCTCACCCTCTGCTTTGGGTCCCATACTGGTATGCTGTGATTAAATTAATCATATTTTCCTTCCAGTTTGTGCTAGTTTAAATAAGATTTGCCCCTGTAAACTCTGAGAACCATGGACATTCCCACTGATTTTAGTAACACAGCTGAAAGACTGAACCTACTTTTGAAAATGTAGTGTCACCTTCTACTTTCAGCATCAGTGACACCATTTAGGAACAGAGCATGACATGTATCCAACCAAGCAGAAGTGAGATGGAGCAAAAATGAGAAATTAATGTAACACATATGGCTTTATTTTCCCTGCAACCCACATTCAGTTTTGACCATAATGATTTATTCTAAAAGCACATTTAACCCCAATTTTGTTCTATATAACAGAACAGATGGGGGAAATCCACAGAGCTGTAGTCTTCTGCATAAATAAGAATGATTGCATTCATATCCTGATTTTTTTTTCTTTATCTTTCCCCATCCATCTTCAGCTGTTTGATTTTTACACTTAAAATAAAGTGAATTGACAATTTATGTACTGAATTTATGTGGTCTTATCTGGGGGAGACAGGTGAGTTCTCAAACTATCATGTAGCCATTGCTGTGCAAAACCAACTTTGTCATTCTGCTCTTCCCCCTTCCTCCCCTTGTCCTATATACACACACAAACACCATTGTTAATATAGGGCCTACATTCTTTTGAGTTCTGCTTGTGATGAACACACTAAGCAGTGGAGAGAGAGAGGGATTACGTGTATTCCCACAGCTGTGCTGGCACAAATGGAGATGCTGGTGCATCAACATGGGAGCTATCAAAACAAAGGCAAACAAGGCTGTATTGTTTTGGTTTCATTGAGGAAAACAAGAGAGAATATTTTCTTCTCCACACTTGAAAAAGGAGTAAAACAGTATGACTGGCCTTGTGTTATTTCCAATTTGAGAAATCAGCATCTTAAAGAATTTCCAGCTAAATAAAAATTTCACCTTCAAAAATTAAGACCAGGTTAAATGCTTGGAGACTCCCTATTTCTTTTTGTTTGTTTGTTTGCCAGGCTTGCTTCCCAGGCCAGCACCTTCCAGCCAAAGCAGAGGCTAACAGCAGTTGCCTTTGCCGAATCAGTCAGAGCCGCGGCTGGAATGCCCTGAGCCAGCAGCCAGCTCTGACTCTTTCCAGCAAACAATTTTACAGCCTTTGAAATGACTCAGGGCTGGCAAATGGCATTTTTATGGGCCGTCGCCTCATTGCAGCACTTTGCTCCACTTTAGCATAATGTATCTTTTTATGCCTTATTTTACCACCCTGTTATCTCAGCTCCTCGCAGAAGCATCCTGCCATAAGGCTGTTTCCCAACACACAGGCAATATGCCTTGAGAGCACCATGCATTAGCCTTCACATCACTTGCCTGAGCTTGGAAGGCCAAAAATCATCGCTGCCCAAGGTGAGGGGATCATTCACAGGCTTCTGCAAGGGCTTTGCCTCCCACATGCACATTTACACCCCTGCCCAGTAAATATTAGTGCTACACCTTTGGCTAATGCCTGCACTCTCACAAGCCTTGCACCACCTCTGGTGGTCCCTCCAGGTTCTCCTACCACCCAGGGCATAATGCAGGCTAGTTCTGAAGGGATTGGGTCAGACTGGAAATGCACACAAGAGAAAGGTGTGAGTGAGGGTAGCTGGATTTGATACAGCTGGCATTGCTGTTATGGCCTGTAGGGCTCAGGGAGATGAATGAGAGCTTATTCTTGCCTTCAGAAGGAGGAATCTGAAACCCAAAAAGATCCTTGCTTCATTTGGCTCTTTCTTCATAGAGCCCATAAGTTCTTGAGAGCATGAACAAACTCATATAGCTGGAAACTGCCTAGCTCACCAGGGATCCCACTTTTGGGGCAATGGTGGACTATATAAACCTCATACATGATTCATATGTAACTAGACGAGTCACAATGGTATGCTTTCAAAGTTCAGTTCAGTTGGCTTTACAGCCCTTTCGAAGTTCATCACTGAGAACAAACAGGAACTCAGAGGGAAGGACAATCACTTTGTGGAAGAGTAGGTCTACCTTTGCAAAGTCTGGAAGGTGCGAAGATGAAACATCCCTCTGACACTCGTTCCTGCTCTGGCCCTAAGTCAATGACTGTGTATGACAAGAACACACATTAGTGGTACTTCATTAGCCATGTCTCTGAAGCTATGTCAGCCCAAGCCCTGCTGATAAACTCAGAGCTATGGCTGGTAACTCTTTCTAAAAGGCCATGAGCAAATTAGAAGTCCAGAAATCCTTTTTCAGGAGTCCAGAATTCCTTCTTTGGGAGTCCAGGAGTTGTTTTTAATGGAATCCCATCCATTAATCCCAAAGATTAAAGCCTTCAGAGGTATAAAGGTAAAAGACTATGTCAAATGTTTTTTTTGAACTAGAAAGATGAATACCATTGAAACTAATAAAAATTCAGTAGAATTTATTGATGGTCTAGCCATGAACCAGAGGACAGGAGGTGAGAGCTCTCTGCTATACCTTAATTGATCATTTGTTACAATGAGTCTTCTAAGCATTCAGATGGATTTCTACATTTTTATTTTATATTTTCAGACCTGTCCAGCTGGCTTTTTCCTCCATCTGCTTCCTTGGAATGTCTTGATCTCAATTTCAATCTACTTTTCTTTCTTCTCTCTCTTACTCTCCTTTTCTTTCCTATCTTTCTTACCCTCCTTTTCTTTCCCTTCCACTATTCTCCTCATAATTAACCACCTCTACCTGCTCTCCTCATCCTAATTGCACGAACAGCATGACCTGGCCTGTGCTTGGGTCCCCTTGGGCCTCCTCTCTTGGTTCCTGGCCAACGCTAGCCATATCTTGCTACCTAGCTTGACAGAGGACCACCAGGTGCTGGCTTCTATGCAGAAAAAAATGTTCATAAGCCGCATGCTTCAGCCAGTTATGAGAAGTGGTAAATATATCCTGGGTACAAACAGGTTTCAAAAACCATCTGACAGGGAAAAACAAGTTGGTCATCCTAACCATCAAATCTTCTGTGCTGAGAAATACAAAAATTGACTCTAACGTGGCAAAGACCATTGTGCACTGTGGTGGAACTGACATCACCAGGACAAGCCAGTGAGAAGTAAATGCCATAAAGCATTTCATTCTGCCATAAAACTGGTTGTAGATCAGTTTTGTTTTGTTTTGTTTTGTTTTTTTTAAGTGCCCCTTTTTTTCTTCTGTCTTGGGGAGCTCATGTTTTTCATAAAAGTCTTTTTTTTTCTGTAAATTTCCATTTGTGTTTTTTCCTTTAGTGTTCCTGGTCTATAAGGTATCTATTACAAACTTTTGTGGTTCTGATACATTCTCCACCCCCACAATGATGTGGTAGGGGATTGCCATGAACACGCTCACCTCAACGGACAGGTAGGACCAGACAACTTGCTAGCAGCCTTCACAGACAGACGGAGCCCTGACACATTTCCTACCTATCCCACTCCTTCCTCTGGGTGTTTACACAGGAAAACAATACCATGTTTTGCTCTAATTCACTCCTAGTTTGGGAAACTGAGGGGAGGTCCTCAAGGCTAAAAGGACAAAACAAGTCTGTCTGTGAAAATCATATTTTCAAGCCATCAGAATGGAAAGGCCTGACACGAAACACTTTGCCTTGTGTAGCCAGCCTACATTGCACATGCACCATCCCTGGGCTGTGCCTTTGTGTGTTTTTATACCTGGGGGTGTGCACTTAATTGCTCATTTCCAGAAACAAGCCTCCATTTGTACTCAGTTGCAGATGGAATGGATAATTAGGGGCTTGACTGTGCCCTGCTCACATACACCAAACAAACTTTGCCATCCCCAGAGTCCCATTTTGATCCTGCACCCTGAAAAGTATGTGACTACCTGCAACCTCCTGGGCCAAATGTAGTCCAGTGAAGAAGTAGGGACTTTACACCTTTATTCCTGCCAGCTGTGGCTTGTAGGAGGTATATCTGAAGCTAAGCAGGAAGATGCGAAGGGAATACCATGCCTTCTTCTTAAGAGACTGATACTCAAAACGTGTAGCTAAAGGTAAGAAAGTCTAAAATGCATTATCACTTGGGAAAGGATGAGGGTTTGGGAGTGGTTGATTTTTTTAGCTTTTTTTTTATTTTGGAAGAAGTTTGCAAACAGTAATGGAAGAACAGAGATAAATTCAACATTTCAAGCCTTACATTCATGAGCTTTTTGTATGGAATGTGAAATATTCAATGAATTTATAAGTGGATGGACTCAAATCCAAAAAGTGATGTAAAAGCATCTGTTTTGAGTATCAAGGGGGTTGTCCTGTGATTTGCTGTCCCCCACTGTGAGAGTCGGTCCAAACGGACCGTGACACTCACGTATTCCATTTGCGCCATTCATACTTGTTCATCGACTTCCTTAACTATCAGAAATGACAATTTCTGAAAATTATTAGGAATCCAAGACTCTCGTTTCCTGTCAAACATCTGCATAGAGCCTTGTTCAGCTTCAAAGCTTAAGTCAACTGTGTTCAATATCTGAATTTGTCTCTGAAGCAGCAGCAATGGCAACTGACAGTAATAAAACCCAACAGGAAATAGAGTAGAACATATGTGAGCCAGGTCTTGGTTAGATCTATCTTAAAAGCCAGGATAAAAGGCAAAGCCAAGAGGACTTTGCATCAGCAGGTTAAAGCGTGGTTGCCAATTGCTTGTTGGAATTAAAGGATCTTATAGAGCTGTTCTATTCATCCCTCTCACACAGAGACTTCTAGGCATTAAGTCAGCCAAGGGTCTTATATTTCTAGCTATTTTGGTGCATTCTGAAACTGTTTCTATTCTTAATACTCTGTAGTCATTAAATTAGAGCCAGCTGTGTCCTGTCACTGACATTTTTTGCAAACTGTTTTTAAAATGTAGTGCTTGCAGTTCATAGATGTTTAGTTATCCAAGAGCTGAATGACAAAACAGTGTATAACAGCACAGAGCAGAGAGCAACCAATGAGTTGTCCTGCAGTATTTCACAGTTAATATGAAATGCAGTCAGAATGCAGAAGGGACTGGACACTGAGGAAAACTGATAAAGAAAGGGGTTTGAGGCATAAATGAAATTAAAGCACAAACTGACTTTGCTTAAATGAACAGGAGTGATATTTTGACATGTCATTTAACATTTCCCACATGGCTTCAACTAGAGTTGATTTGAAACCTTTCAAAAAGTTTTCCTTGTGTGCAAATTGACCCTTTACAACAAACGAGGAAAAAGTCATAAAACATTTGACTGTTAAAGCCATTTTAATTAAGTAATTGAACTGGCCTGCATGTCTCCCAGGTGGGGAAGTCTGGGATGTTGCTTTTAAACAGCAGCTGCTGGGAGAGGCATGTTTGCTGCAGGGGAAGGAGAAAGGGTGAGATGAAATCCCCCCCTCAAACCTGTCTCTGGGCGTCAGGGGAGCTCACTCAATTCTGACCACATGAATCTCCTTCCTGGTGTGTGGTTGACCACATGAAGGTAAGGATCTTTGAAAATAACATCTGCTGTTGGGGCTGTCAAAAGTGTTTGTGCACAGAGCTAAGGCTGCTATGTGGGAACATGATTTTCCAGCATTTGTGAGCTCTGCAGTTTTTGAAGGTATGGGTCAGAAGGGGTATGGCATGCTCAACAGTCAAAACCAGGCAATTACCTTTAAAAATCAGGAGCCCAAATGTGTGTAGGTAAGATCCTAATGTCTGACTATTTCCTTACTTCCTCTAGACCAAGTTTCCACCCAAATTTCAGGTTGCAGAGCTGTGTTATTTGCTCCGTATCACTGTGCTGTTCCCTTGGGAGGCAGAAGCTGCGGCAGGAGCCGTGCACGACCCAGACACTGGCTGGCACTTACCAGAAACAGCTACTGGGCAGAAAGGGGGGAAAAAGAGGGAGAGGGGAAGGAAACAAAATAACAACAAACAAACGAAAAGAACACAACAACAAGTCAGGATATTTCTGCAAATCAGAAGTGAAACAAAAAGGAATTTTGTACAAAAACTTATTTTGCAACAAGTAGCCTGACCCACATTCCAGGTGTCCTTTGTCTGGCTTGCAGGGGAGCTGCAAGCCCCAATTAGTCCTTGAAAAGCACCCAGCTTCTCTGAGGAAAGGTGCTCCCGAAGGGCAGGGGATTGTGCAGAGAGGTGTTTTGCTGTAGGCTTGCCATGCTCCAGCAGTACTGTTCAAGGGAGCTGTGGGCTGGAATTTTAAAGATTCTCTTTCCACCACCCTGTGCTTGAAGTCACGCTTTTGTATTCAAGGAACAAAGGCAGAGTGAAATCCACTGCGGCTAGAAATCCTAGGGGAGAGGGGGTTTCTATCACTTTGCAAAGCAAATTGATTTTTGAAGTGTACAGCATAAAATGCTCAAAGGACTGGTACTTCTTTGCCATAAAAATACTGATCCTACATGGCTCTTGACAGCAGTTAATGTTTGCCTCTGTATGTGGGGCAGGGGCAGATCTATGTGCTCAGGGCTCTTCCACCGTGTTCCTTTCCGTAGATCTCACCCAGCTCCAAGGACAGTTGATTCAATTGCCCAGCACTGCCCAATAACGCCTGGCAAGCAACATTTTTATTTCCTCCTTTTTTTTTGAGTTATCTCATGCAAAAAGATTACCTGATAGCTCCTTGAAGAGCAGAGAATGCTGTGAATCCCAGTGGGATAGCAAGCAGCACGGCTAATTTCTTCTTTTACAAATGGTCTAATTTTCGAGCAACTGTTGCTGCCAAGCGCTTCAACGCATAGACTGAGACAGTTCAAACTTGCGGGGGGAGGGGGAAGATAGTGACTAAGATCTCCTGTGTTCCTTATTTTCAGTGGATAAAACAAGTGAGCATGCTCCTTCATAAAACAGAAGCTAAAGAAGGAAAAGCAGTGGTTTCTTGGGTTTTTTTAGAGATTTTTAAATGTGGCTGAGATTGCAGTCAAGGTCGTGACAGTTTCTTCAAGGCGAGGAATAGCTCATGTTAATAAACACTTCTAGCAGGAAGAAAAATCTGCAAAATCACAGGATCTTCAAGCATGCCAAACTGTAGGGGGGAAAAAACCCATACACTTCTAGCCATGAAGCATCAGCTAACATAAATTGTAATGAGTGGGTGAAAATGGCAGCTATAAAACAACTAAATCAGCCAAGAAATCAACTTTGACACAACCAAGTTCCTCTCTAGTGTCGGAAGCTTCCCTAGTGTTGATATTTGCCTGGTTTTGTTCTTTTGCGAGTCATGACTTGGCACGCTGCCCTCATTGCTTTTCCCCGCACGCAGCGGTAGGAGAAGCATGTCCCTGGCCAAGTGCACGGTGGGCTCGGTGCCAGTGGCAAGCGTGGCTCCCTGGCTGGGTTGTGGCCAGACGACTTTTCCTGGAGGGTGTTTTACCAACTGATGTTCCTCAGGTAACCCTCCCCAAAGGTCTGATGTCTTATACCTTTTGTTGCAGGCATAGCCCAAGGTCCTTTGCTTAGGACAGGGTACTAAATCCACTACATCAGCATGGGACTGGTTCCAGTGTATCCCTAATGGGACTTCTGTGATCCTTGCTCTAAATTACTTCACTGATGGAGCTGCTTCCCACTCTGTATTCAGAGTTGTGGAGAATGTGGGATGCTTTTGTAATTTTTTTTTTATGAATGGGCTGTAGGATTTGTTCTATACATTATATTAACATGTGTGGGTGCAAAAGGATCTGTTTCTGCTTAGGAATAGGGAAACAAGGGAGAAAGTGTCTGAGATCCTATCAGCCTTTGGGAGTATGTTATTGGCAGTCATCAGGTACCACATGTCTTGGTTTGAATATTGCCTGTTTAGATGGGAATGGTGGGTTGGGAGTTGGTAGAAGACAATTTTCTTTGGAAGCAAAACAGGAGAGGCACAGCCCCAGTGTGGATGTCAGGGCTCATTTACTGGGCACAATCCCCATGTCCTGATGATATCCCAGATTTGGAGTGTCCTGGGGGGATTACAGCTCTGCCCTTTGTGCTCAACCCCAGGCATTCATGCTCTCCTTAACTCTCTTGTTTTGGTAAAGCTGCAGCAGCACAAAGTAATACTTGGAAAATAGTAGCAGGAGACAAGATACTAGTGCCAGAGATTCAAAGTCACATATTGATGTGAGGGGTCAAGTTACAGGACCCCCCCTCAAACCCACAAAGGCTGTTTTTGCTGATGCAAGCTTAAATTTAGCTGAAGTATACTAATGTAAGGATTACTGATGGGCAGGACTACTTTATGTTCTTCGCTCACATCCACTGACCTCCCAGGACCTGCTCCTGCCCCTTCTGATCCCACAGCAGGAGAAGACAGGCTGCAAATGCTTCAGTCATGGGAGGATGGAGGCGGAGGACAGTGCAGCAGGACCTTTAGTGCACCATGCAGAGTAGTGCATGGCAGGGAGGAAAGGGACACAAGATTAGTGTTTAAGATACCATGGCAGCACTTGGTGATTTTGATCTTGTCTGGAATTGAACACATTTTCATATAATGGCATTAGTGTGGTAGCAGTGTGTTACCTGTCACTGATAGGTGTGCTCTGCACTCATGGTCCAGGTGACTGAGACATGCTGACTTCTATGGAAAAGCCACATACATCAGCCACAGCCACTTCTGTTGATGTTGCTCACCTGTTGGCACAGTCCTCGTGAGCAGCTGAGCTCATTTAGACTGAAGGACAAGCAACAAGAACAAAAGGGTACTAAAAGCAAAGGCAGGACTCTCTCTTTTGAAGACTTTTCAGCTGAAATGGCTCTTTGAGCATATTTAGAGGAACTACACCTAAGGCAGAGATTTTAAGCAACAGCAAAGTCCATGATCAGGGTAACATCTAAAGAAGTAAAAGTATTCCTCCTGGGAATGCTTCTTAGAAATCCAGGATAATCCAGTGTTGGAGGCAGGATACAGGGCAGTGCATGGTTGAAGAGGTCTGAGCCAGTGATGGCAGTTCCTGTGTCCCTAAAAGAAAGAATAATATAACTGAGAGCCAGAGGAAGCTGAGCAGTGGTCACAGCCAGCAAAGGCCTCCAGACTTTATTATGTCTTAGTTTAATGCAAAAAGTTACAATCTTTCACAAAGAGAAGACGGGTAGTTTAGCATAAGTTACGGAAAGAATGGGAAGCAGGCGTGGTATTAAATAAGGGATGAGAAATGTTGATAATTTATTATTATGGCTTTAAGGGAAATACATGACTCTTCTGAAGTGATTTTAATGAGCAAGTTAGGAGAGAGAAGTAATTCTGGAAATACTACTCAGAGACTTGTATTGGGAATCATTGAAGTGCACCCACCAAACCAGCCTGGAGCTGCTGAGGAAGTCTGAGTGGGTATCAATAAAATATTTGGAGAGAAAGAGCCAGTCTGAAAGGGCTGACCCACTCCCAGCATCCCTGGTCACCCAGGGCTGATCTCCTTTGCCCTGTGCAGCAGTTACTTACATGAGGTAAAACAAGATGTGAGATCTACTATGACATGAAGAGCGCAGGTCACATCACTGGACACTTGGCAGGCTTTACTTGCAGTCTACCCATGTTTACTGGTACAGAGACAGAGCTGAAGCCCCATGTCATCTGCCCATATCCCCACAACAGGGAACCTAAAGCAGCTATAGGATCTTCTGCTTCCTCCTCTGGTGTGCCCCCCCCCCCCCCCCCCCCCCCCCCCATGCTCATCTTAGTTAACAGTATCCTATGTGTCAGGAGCAGTCCAAAGAGCAGCTTTCCAACTCCTTTGCAGTTTAGACACTAGGGTTCTCACCTCTACAAGCAGAAACACTGTGTCCAGCTAAGGCTCAGGCATCCCCTAGCATGGCCTGGGTGCAGTCAGTGAGTGTCTAAAATCTGCCTCATTGCATGGGGTGGATGTCCAGCACCAGAGAGGCTCAGAACAGAAAAGTAAACTGCTTTTCTGGTGGTTTCATATGGTGACCACTGCCTGTGCAAAAACAGAGACATCTGCAGAATCGCCTTTTTGCTGCATCTCTCTTTTCAGTCCTCCCATCTGTGGCCCCTTTACTGGGCAGAAGATCTGAGCATCTTGGAAAACAGCCTACTTGGTCATTCATTTGTGGATCCTCATCAGATACCGAGCAGGAAGGACTGCTCACTTTCTCCAAGGAGCACTTCAGGACATCATACAGACTGTGTTTGTTGCTTCTCGGGATATGTTGACCTTTCAAAGAAAAGGAATTCAGAATGCAGCTGGGTTGTAAGAATAACTCCTTCTCTTCACCACTTCTGTTTGCTGACAATGGGTTGCCTGTTTTTAGATAAACAATAATTTTTTAAAATTAGCAAACAAGGCTGTGTGTGATTTACTGCAATGGATGAAGGTACAAATGGGATGCTGATAATCCTGGGACCAGAGGCAGATACTAGATGAATAGTACTTAGGGCTGCTGACAGCCGAAATGTGAACCTAGACCCATTTCCCTACAAACAGGCAAATTATAAGGCCTATGCTAACCAGTAACCTGGTGATTTATGATTAAGAGAGCAGGATTTGCTGTTGTTTTTTAGTAATAAGCAAGGACAGAGTTGGTTCATAGTGATCCCCACAGGCAGAGTGTTCCTGGAGGAAGATGCCCTCTTCTCCAAGGGCTGATTCACTCTGAAGAAGACTGCATGCTAGGCAGAAGGTAGACTTCCATTTGCTGCCCATGTTTTATTGAAGACAATAGCCTTTTTGCAGGAAAATAGCAAATCCTATTGATGCCTTTCCCCTTACTAAAAAGCCATGCCAAGTCATGGGCTGTTTTGGGACAGGCTCCACCAGCTGCATTTGGGATCTTGCTTGAGACCTGGAGCTCCATGGAGCTCCAATCTGCCTTTCTTTCAGCTGCAGTGCAAAGTTGAGCAAGCAAAGCTGTTCTGTTCAGGGACTGCTTCCTTCCAGACTGAGCCCACAGGGACCGAAGGATATGCTTTGAGTGCAGCTCCCAAGGAGCACAATCCAGCAGAGCAGCCTGTCTCAACCATTTGCAGCAAGATAAACACATGGGCTAAGTTTCCCTTTCCTAAGGGCTGTGTGCTTTATAGGTGTCTGGAGGGCAGGCACTCGTGCTGACAACCTGCCACTCAAATCACAAACAGGCGAGCTCCAAAGGTCACCAAGTCGGTTATAGGAAGTGAACCAGAATAAACAGCCTCTTTATCAGGCTTTATTTTCTAGCAGACTCACAGAATGCTCCAGCTTTGCTCTCTGAGGGAAGTTGCCTGCCGTGAGATGCCTGGGGATTTATCTGGCTGCGGCTCAGCTGACTTACACGCTTGGTCTCCTCTCCCACATCTGCTTCCTCTTCCACTTCACGCCTGGCACCTTCTCCTTCTGGTGGGTGAGCACAGGGGCTCTGCCAGATCCAGTTTGCTCTCTGGGTTCAGGTAAAGACTGTACTGGCAATGTTATCCTATATTGAATTTTTCCAGCATTTTCCTCCTGGGAAATTAAACTGTTAAGGTGGCTTGCAGTTCCACGAGCCACTGGGAACCCCCAAATTAGGTTGCTGTGTACAGCACATCTCTGATTTCAGCTGGGGTTTTCCAACAAAAGCTGGGTGTGATGTGGTTTGGGGGTTTGCAGAGGGGAGCAGGCTCTTACATTTGCCCTTGTTCTGTGGCCAAGGTGAATATGGTGCTGCTTGCCTCAGCCCTGAGAGCACAGTGACTTGCCTCACGTTGGGCCATCTGAACAGGACAGGAAACGGGCTCTTTTCTCACTTCCCACTCACTAAAACAAAGGCTTGTTCACAAGGTCTCAAGCTTTTTCCCAAACTCTATTTCTCCATGGACAACTGCCACAGACCAGCATGTACTGATAGCATCAGAGTTTTCTTTGGAAATTCTCCAAGGGATTCAGCTCAGTGGACCACACAGCTGTTATTCATACATGGTTTGGGAACTCCTGATCTGCCTGAATCCAGCTAAACTTTCTTTTTTTTTAATTTCTGTGCCATTGATCTCACACTTTTCTCAACTACCAGCATGAAGCTAGCATTTCCCATCTCACCAGTGGCTAAATTTTATTATTGGGGATTAATCTGTGCATTACTTGGTATACTCACTGCATGCATCCCTTGGAGCAACACCAGCCCCACTCTCCAAGATTAAGCTCACCTATTCTCTTGTTTTTAAGACATAATTAACGGTTGCATATGCCTAAGCTAGAAGGGAATGATTGGTGAGATGAGAACCCAATACACATCTTCAAGACTTACTGCAGGTATGATCATCCAGAGTCAGAAAAATAGGACAGAAACACTCAGTGCCTAAACACAGTCCATGAAAAATAGACTTTGAGACATCCTTGCCATCAAGTTGCAACAAACCTCACCGTGGTAGCTGATAAGTTTGAACTTTCTCTCAGCTTTCACCTACCTTTTAAAATTACTTGAGTGTAGAATGGCTTGCTGGCTATGCATTGCTTCACATGCTTTTCTGCTGGGGTTATTTGAAACCTCCCTGAAGAACTAACCATGAGGATTTAGCCTTTTCAGTGTTCCGTTGCAGTGGGTTTTTTTGGTCCTATCACCAGGCTACTGGCCTGTGATTTCACCTCTTCTGCATGTAATTCATGGGGCAGCATCTGCTGAAAAACAAGAGGGAAGCTTTCTTAACTGGCCTCAGGCTGTGAAGCAGAAGGCTTTGCTGTCCAGCACAGCCACAACCTGTACTTTCTCATGCTCAAGCTGTAACACAAATTTCTGCGTTATCTCTGCATGATTTTATCCTAACAGCTTTGCTATCAGGAGAATCCACTTGTAGTACAAGATCTTTATTTGACATTTAGGGTCAAATATACTGCTGGAAATAAGAACAAGGTCTGAAAAGTGGTTTGGTGGGCTTGTGTTTGGCTAAGAGGTGCCAAAGCTGCAGGCTGGGACCTTTGCCTTGCTCACAGCCTGCCCACCAAGTGCAAAGCAGCAGTGGCTGCTGGAGGGGACACTCAGTGAGCACAGAATAGGGCTGGGGGTTCATGCTGGGGCACTGCTACCCCAACAGGTCTGTAGGGCAATTCCACAGGGCTATTCCTTAGGAAACTGCTGAAATCTTATTTCCGTATGTGGGGAGGAATAACAGCCTGGAAGTGGTGTGCCTTTCAAAGTTTTGAAGTTGTTCCTACTAAGCTTCACTCCAGCTTGGCTTACACTGTATTAAAAATAACTATGTTTTCATGATGTTTAAGGCCTCGTTGACAATATGCTAAAACAAGTCTGATTGCAGTTAAGGTCACAGCATAAATGACTCAGAAAAGCTGCTCATTAGGAAAGGGTTATTCTCATACAGACAGCTTATATAGCAAGGTATCACTTCAAAGAGTACCTCTGGCAGGAAGAACTTGAAAGCAAGTACCTTGTTGGGGTTAGGTGCCCTTCAGTATTGTCCTGGATTGGAGTTTACAGAAGAATGCATTTACATTCAGTCTGAATAAGTCATAATTTAAGAGTGTGCCCTGGGATGTGACTGTCATTACCATTGTTCCTGTTTCTAAAGGTATTTGCTAGCACAAGGAGTGTCTGACTTGAGCTGTGGGAGCTGCTATCTATGCTCTGCCACTGGCTCATTGTGCGGCCTTGGGCAAGTCCTGTAATTACACTGAGACCTTGTTTCCCAGCACAGAAACTCATATAATAAATGTCCCCTCATTCACATTAGGCTTTCTTTGACGCTTAAAGCCAGCCACTAATTCTGCCTTTCTCCTTCGTGCCTTCCTCAGCAAGAAGCTGCATTAATTTCAGTGAAGTTGTTCATTGTCATAAGGGCTTCTCTGGATAAGGGCAGCAGTGAGGTCTGTGGTGACCAGCCAGCACTCGGAGATGTGTGGGGGAAAGGCACTGTGTGATTGCAAACAACTAATTACATTATTATTAAGTTCGTTACTGTTTCCTGCTGAAAGGATCAGTATTCAAAGCCTGCTGCATTTTCACAAGAAATCAATGGGATATAGGGTTCATATTCATTTCTGTGAGAGACAAGTAGATTCTAAGCAAAGATAGTGAATGGCATAAAGTGTTATTTAAAAAGTAGTTACTGTGCCTGTATACGAACATATGCGAAGTACAGCATGACATTTGGGGAAAATATATCTTTTTAAACAGCAAGGTTTTACTTCTCTTAAGTTGAGCAATAAAAGCTTACAACGGTGTTTTTTGCTAAGAGATAATCTTAGAATGGCTTAAATATACTTGCACCTTCCCTCTGTGTGAGCTGCTCTTTGTTGCTTCTTTGGGCTGCAGTGAATATCTTTCCTGATTATATTCTCACTCTTGCTCTCCTTTTCCTCTCTACTTTGACTCTTGTTGAAACAAGCTATTCTAGACAACACCATAGCCTGCACAGATTTTGACATTTCTTTATTAACACACAGGGATGCAGATTAACATTTTGGTTATTCATGAAAGATGATTCCAGAATTGCATAGTCATTACTATTTCAGCTGCCTAGCAATGGGAACACCAAGTTCTCAAATAAACAGAAGGAAAGCTGCCTGATTTCACTCTAGCACTCATACATGCTACTACATACTTCATGCCCTTCCCACCACATTTGAATAACTCTAAGTGTGCTCCTTACTCCAGTGATTGACAACGGATGCTGCTGAGCTGAGTGGGCAGTGATCAAAAACTCCAGGACTGCAGCAAATGGTCACTAAATTAAAGTGACCAAAAGCTGGACTATTGGAGGTACAGCATCAAATGGATCAGTAGCAGGTAAAACAAAGGAGTTTCTCACTGTGGTAAAAGCAGCACTCGCTACTCCAGTGTGCTATGTAGTTTTGATATTTTTTTCTAAAGCATCTATACTGGTCAGTACTAGATGATGCTGGATACAGGAACAGTATAATCTGTTATAACGTCTCACGTTTTCTGAAATATCAAAACCAAAGCGTCTCTCTTGTGTTCCAGCTCCCCTATGCTATTTGTTGTAATGTGACCACAAACTGACAAATAGTTCACTTTCAGTAAACTAGAAAGACTGTATTAGGGATCTTTATTGATGTACTGCTGTTTCGCAGTTGATTCTCACTGGCAGAAAGTAAACAGAGACAAAACAGAATCCATTTTATTTTTTTCCTTGCACAGACAGCTGTATTTTTCCAGGGTTAGGCTTTCCTGGATCCTCCTGAACCATCTTGAAGATCATAACTGGCATAATAAGGGACTTGGCTAAGCTGCTGATACAGGCATTCATAACAGCACTCCTTAAGCTGGAACACAGGCAAATAATCTTTGTTATCTGTGGACTATTGGTGTTTAGATACAAAGGAGCCCCTAAAACCACCACAGACCAAAAGATACAGATGATCTTTTAGGCAGAACTATGGATTAGTCTCTCCTAGTCTATCAGCTCTGCATGATATGAAACCCACTGTTTCTCTGTAGATTTTTGGTTAGAGATATCATACTAATCCCTTCAGGATCAAATAAGCAATGGAGAATTTCATGCGATTTCCTCAAGCGAGACCTGAAAATAGATGTTAGGAAGGTGTATTTCTTTGTGTTGCACTCCCCGAGATGATGGGTGTGTAATGGCAGTTTGTGCTTTGTTAGTGCACGTCTGTGTGTGTTCATTTAAAGAAAAACAAGACTTAAAATTTTAATGTAAAAGAAGTTTAAAGTGGACAGAATGGAAAAGCAGATAATCCTCTGGCTTGGCACCCGAACTGTACTTTTCCTAACTTGTGTTGAGGACAAACCTCCTGGTCAGCAGCCAGAAAGTTGTTATTCCAACAGGTTTATTATCACACTAGTTCTACAGTGAAAGATGGTATGAAAACAAGAGTTGCCCAGGGACATTGTGTTTTGCTGGAACAAAACAAGAAAATTCTCAGAGAGAGTTTCTCATTGTGCAATGCAGCACACTGCAATGCACTGTGCACTCATCCAAGCATTAACAAAAGAAAAAAAAAAATCCAGTAATCATAAATTCACCACAGTTCATATGAGAAGTGTAATGATACCAGACCAAATTCTGCTCCTGCCTGAAGACAAGAGACATCCAGAAAAATACCCCTCTCTTCCAATGGAGTGGCTGCCTCTGGATTTACATGAGAGCAAATTTGTACTGAATTCAGCCCATTGTGTTCTGTTTTGTTATTGTTTGTTAGACACAAAAGACAACTACATTAAGTTCTGTCTGAACAGCAGCCCCCAACTAAGCTATTGTAAAGGGCTACCCCATTCTCGGGTCATGTGTTTGGCACTTGGAGGTTTCTCCAGACAGACATCAAGAATTACAAGCAACTTTTAAAATAGCAGGCCCCTAATTGACATTACTGAATTCTTGTTGAGATTATTAAATGAAAAGTTGTTTTCATTAAGATGGAAATTCTGGCCCTACTGAAATCAGTGGCAATATTTCTGTTGGGTTGGTTGGAGCCTGGGTTGCCTCATCCATATTTTAACATCATCACTGCTCATTCTCCAGGGGAAAAAAGGAAGCTTCAGGGGAAGATTAAATTTGCCTTTCCAGGTGATTCTTGTCTCCTCTAACTAGTGGAAAAATCTGAGTGTAGATCTTGTTTGTGAGTTATGCTGTTACCTAACAAAATAAATGGAGAAAAAAGGAACAGAGCAGAAATTCCTTCCTATTGCTTAATATCCAGTTATGTTTCCAGAGCCAGCAAAGCCAGTCGTCTTAATTGAATGAATGATGTTTTTCCACTATTCCTGATTTTCTGTAAATTAATTACTAATTGTTTTCAGTAGCACCCATCTGTGACAAGCATGATTAGGAGGCTGAATCAATTATGAGATCACTCTGAATGTACACCAAGTGCAACAAGAGTGAGGGAACAGCTGCCTCAAATAAGAGGTGAAAAGGTTTTGAAGCTACTTCCCAGGTAAGCAGGCATACAGCATGAATTCTTCTCCTGTGAATCACATTGTGCTTATCAATTTTTTTGTGTGTCATTCGCTTTGCAGAATAAATGAAGCTCGCTTAGGCTCTTTTGTCACCAGTAACCTTGCTAAAACTACATAGCCACTTCTGGCATTTAGGTCCCCTACTTTCAGGTCCTGATTTTTTTTTTTCCCATCTTTTCCAGAACTCTCCTCAAGGGTATTCTTTCATTTACAATCACCTTTCTATTTCACACAAAGAGATGACTAAATGCAACACCTCAAAAAGAACTAGTTCTGCACTGCTCATCATCTAGGGAAAATACACTAAAAGGCTCTTGAGAACAAGAGAGAAATTGGCAAATGCAGAGCTAATATAACTATGCAGGTACTGTGAGGATACTGGGTTTGGGAAAACATACTACTTTCAGAAATTCCAGAAATGAACTGCTGCTAAAATGTGATACTTTTGGTTACATATTTCATAGTTGAGATCAGTAGTTGCTCTGTAATTCTTTTGTCCCAAGAAAAGACCCCAGAGATTGTTTGGTCAACAGGCTTGCTTGAGAATAATACAGTTTCTCTGATCCTCTGGAAGTGCACTGGTGTTCTGTTTTTCTTGCAAGTATGTACAACATCCCACATCAGACAGATCTGTTTAAGATCCATGATTGCAGCAGGCAGTCCAGGACCAGACCCCCAGCTGGAAAAAACAATTGAGGCCTCTTGATTTTAATGGGTGGCTGCTGAGCCGCACCACTCCAGCATCCGGCCCCCTCATCTTGGGATGCAACTAATTACAGCAAATAATTAGGTTTTCTCATCCTCACCAGATCCAATATGCAATCTATTTTTAGTACTTCTTCAGCAGTAGGCTGTCTGCACCCTCCAAAACTATCCAGAAGCCCCCTCCCTATAGTGTTCCTATCAAGCAATGCTCATTCCTATTTTCAGTCTCACCATCTGGCTAAAAAAATAAAAAATAAAATAAATCCCCATGGTTTTATTTGTAAATTCTTTAGAGGGTGAGAAAACAGATCTTTTAACACTTTCATATTTCACAGAGAGCGTTCAGGCTTTCTCTTTATTTTTATGAAGGCCCACCTTGCAACGAGTGAAAAAAAACCCTGTAACAGAGCATGCTGATAATGGGACTTCACAAAAGAACACAAGTCCAGTAACTCTTTGCTTAGTCCATCTTTGGGGGAAAAAAAACCCTCAATGATTTCCAAGAATGAGTGACCACCTTCTCTGCACCAGGCACTCTGTGTTAATTACAGCACAGTTGGCATCATTTGGGTTCACAAGCGATCTGCAGCACACAGCATATCAAACTGCATGATACAGACCAGCAGGAACAGTTTCTTCCCACTTCTCTTGAGATGCCTGTGTTTTTAACATACGTTATGAGCTCCTCATTCTGATATTGTGATTATAGAAAGCAAGAAGAGACAGAAAGACGTTCCCCAGGAAAATGTTTTAAAGTACTTCAGCAACTTACTTGTTTCTAAATGGCAGCTTGGAATGGGCTTTAGTGACAGCTCAAAAAAGGAAAAAAAGAGCATTTTGAATTCATTGAACTCAGGGCTTGTCTTTAGAACTGTCTGCTAGTGCTGGGAAACATAGACATGGGGTTTTTTGGTGGGTTTAGGCTTAAAAGACGTACTGGAGAGAGATGGGTTGCAATATAAAGCCTCTTCTGTTGTTCTGAAAAATATATTTCTGGTTTCTTCCACTTGTCTGCCTGGGGCCTTATTCTAAACTGTATGTGGGGTGGATGCCCCTGAGAGGACTGTTAGGGTTTTCTGGAAACAAAGCAGTAGATTTTTGTTTATTACCCAGTTAAGAATAACAGGGAGTGAGGGAATGAAGCTGTGTGTGTGACAGATAGACACTTACAGCTGCTTTTCTGGTTTGGTTAGAGCAGCTGATTCCTCCAAGAGCTGCCCTGGGCAGAATGTCAAGGTGAGGCAGTAGGAGGAGATGGTGCAGCGCGGTGGATCTAGGGAAGTGTGACAGCAGAAGAAGAATGGGCTGCCCAAGTCTGGAGGGAAAGCAGGCAGGGTGCGAGGGGAGCAAGCCCCCATTGTAGTTTTAATTTTTTTTTTTCTTTTCTTTTCTTTTTTTCTTTTTTAATGCTGGCTGTGGGAATAACTCAATAAGAGATACAGGATGGCCTGGGATCTGTCTGAGTCAGAGGAGTTGACCTAGGGTAGGTAAGTCCTATGTGCATGCAATGAAATGCAGGTTGCTCCATAACTGCCAGGAAGCAATATTTACAGTGCTTGACAGTGCAAAGAAACCCTCTAAAGGGCTTTATCTACTACTCCAGGTAGACACAGCAGTCTAGTGAGTGTGCAAGCTGGCCAGAGGAGCAAACCAGGGATGATCTTTCATAGAGCACTGAGTGCCAGGAAGCATCCTTGACTGGGGTAAATGGCTTGATCTTCTGTGGAAGAACTGTCCAGAGCATTGAAAAACCAAGCAGCTGCCAGCAGGGATGGCTGGATTCCCATATAGGAAAGAATTTGCACTGCAGTATCCAAATGGCAGCATGGAGAGCGCATGGGCACTGAGTACAAACCTCCTACCGATGCGTAGGATGAGCACAAAAATGCATTTTATCAGCTGTGTAAAAAGGACTCAGTTGGAATTTGTGCTGTGAAGTCTGTATCTTGCTGGTTTATTGATGAGTGTCAGTGTCAGAATCCACAAGGTGATGTAATGGCATGGCAGCAAGTCATGGGAAGGAAGAGCCTGAGAGGAAAACAAAGAAATAAAATTGCCTGGCTCTTGTCAAAACAACTCTTTGATGGTGAAATAGGTCACAAAAGATGAAGGGGACAGGGGCGACAGAGCTGCTGCCTTTCCAAGAGAAAATAAGCCCACTCACTGTCATTCTAAAAACACAAAGCCTTGAACAAAAGTGGCTACCAAGGAAGAAAGTAAGATGACCTGATGGCTAGTAAAGCAGCAAGATAAATACTTCAGATAAACATGGAGAACAAAATAGTGAGACAAACAATACGTAGGGATGTGTGGGTGAGCAGAAGAGAGCACTGCTGCTGGCACAGCTAGGAATAATGCCACCAAGGCAGTGGTTCAATCTACTGCAAAAGAATGAAGTTCATCTGTTCTGGGGGACTCCCAAAGCAGATTTAGTATAATGCATTAGGAGACTGCAATGCTCCTTTGGAAACTGTCCTTTGCCTTTCATCTCTGGCAGTGCCAGAGAGAAACCCATGAAGAGGAAAAAGGCAAAAAAAATGAAGCAGAAAAATGTTTAAATTGTTTCAGTTATGAAAGACATCTTTAAAATACTGAGAGCCAGCTACAGGACATTTTATCTATAACTAGTGAGAACCCAATATTGTTGCACTAGACCATCTTTAAACAAACTGACTTTGCTCTGTCCATCTCTTCTATCTGAGGAGATTTCCTGGGGCAAACAATGGAAGAAGGGGGATTGGCATTGAGGAATTCACTGGAAGAGAGTTAAGTGTATGAAAAACAGGACACGTCAGAGAAGTAGTGATAGAAAAGCCCAAGCAACATAACTGGAACACACACTGAGAAAAAAGTACAGAGAAAACTTTTGGACTAAGTAAAGATGAACAAATTCATTTAGTCCTTTGTTGTTTCACTTCTGTTATACTAAAGGAAATGCAATTTAGTTGTATTCTCTGTAAATAGATGAGTCTGCATCAAAGACAGGAAGCTCCACTTCACTATCTCTTTCTAATGAGGAAAAAAAAAAAAAAGCTGTGAGGTCTGAAATATTTGACTAATGATGCAGGACACAGTATGAAGTCAGAAATAACAGTAAGATATAGTTGATAAAACTAGTCTCAAGACAAATAAGATATGGGCAGAGACCTTATGTGAGAGCTCTAATTTGGTTAGAATTACAGCAAAGCGAGTGAAGTTTCATTTGACAGTCAGTATCTTTTTCAAACAAGTTACTGCCCAGCTTCTCACTCTGAGCAATAGAAAAGTGGGTAGGTGCAGGGGAAATTTCATCCACGTAGAAGTTCTCAGTCTAGAGAAAGCCTTGGGCACCCATGCCCATAGCGTGACCTGATAATGAAGCGTGGGGACTGCTGTCTGATAAAGTCCCTTTTGAGACACGTCAGATGCGGCCTGCTCTTGAGGAGAAGATTGAGCATTCATCAGGAAGAAATGTAGAAGCCAGAGAAGCCCAGCTTTCTGCTGAAGCAAAGCAAGGACTCTCTGCAGCAGCACTGAGGCTGGCTGCCTGTCCAAATGGGTGGCCTGGCATCGCAGGGTTGCTTACTTCATGCTTCTTACAGAAAGCTCCTCATCCTTCCTCTGCTAAGCTCCTCACCACCTCTTTAGACCCTGTTCCCCATGGAAAAAGAAGGAAATAAAACAGGAGCCAAGGTCACACATCAGGTCAGCTGCCACCCTTCAAATGCCAGGGGGTGCACCTACTCAACAGGGTAGCAATGACTGAGAGCTGTTATCAATATGTATGTGCCTAACATGCATCTATAGTGACAAAAACTGCGGGAGAGAAGGGCCAAAAAGCAGAACAAAAACCAAATAATGTCTATGATCAAGCCTTCTGTAATTTAGCCAAATTAAAAATCTGGGAGGCGGAAAATTTCCCAGAAAACAGCACCATTGAAAACACATTTGAGAGAGGAGGGTGAGTGATCTTATTTATGAGCTTTTTTTAAAAAAAATAATAATAAATAAATATAGCTCTGGTAGGAAATATTTTAATCTCTTCCTTTAGAAGGTTTATCTTAATCTTTATCAATGAATGTACTGTACTGATGTCTGTAGGAGTAATCTGGACTCTGCAATACTGTCCATTTGAAAGTGCTGCTGTTCTGGTGGGCAGGCTTGCCATGGTTAGCAAGATCAGCCTGCAAAATCCTGCCTGTATTTGTTATATTCTCTCCCTCTGGGTGCTTCCATAAATCACACACAGTATATAAGCATAAGTCTATGTTTCCTGAGCAATGGATCAGAATTGATAAGCCAATTACCAAAAGCTCAAGAGCTGCCTTCTTGCTGTTTTTACACCACACCAATTTTTGCAGCAGAGGATCGCAGTGCTGATTTTATCATAAATCATTACTCATTATTTCTTCCAGCAAAGCCTTTGACAGCTTGCTTTGTGTAGTGTAGTGGAATATTCCACAGGATGACAAAGCAAACATATGTTGGAGGATCTGTGCAAGATGCTAATTGCAACAAGGCATGGGGACAGGTGTGGGAACACGGTGTAGTGTGCTACTTTCAGTGACACATAGAGCATTCAATTCCCCATAAGTCTTGCACTTCATTTACTTTTGGGAAGCTATCCTGTAATGCTGTCACAGACAGGAAGGAGAAGAGAAAGCAGAATTGGCAGCATTTTATGATAATTTATACTACCACAAGACAGTGAGGAACTCTGGTTCATAAAGTCAATCGATATTAAAGTTCCTTCTCTTTGAATGCTCACAGCCAGAGCAGAGGTTTTGCCATCCTGTTCCTCCATCTGTACACCAGTTCAGAATGAATCATCTGCACTAGTGGACAGTGAAGAGAGCGAGTGCTCCCACAAAACAGCTTTTTTAAAGAAAACCTTTAGAACTAAACCGTAGCCATCTGTCGTGGTAAAGCACAGATACACTTTTCACCTTTCAGAGGGCTTCACAGGCATTGACTAATTAGTCCTTACGATGTAAGAGGACCAGTTTTTTTCCCAATTTAGACTGGAAAGTCAGCAGGGACATCTTGTATCCTGGGGCAGGAATTTAGGCTCCCTGCGAGGCAGGAGAATTGCAATCCTTTTGTAGTAGTCGACGTTTGCAAGTGGGGGAGTGTGAAGTTGAGCACTTCTACTCCTACTTACACACTTGTGACAAATTAAAGGCGCTTTTTTTTTTCACAACTGGTGCACATCTAAATGCTCCTATTGACTTATAAATGTCCAATTAGAATAGGAGCTGCAGGTGCTCAGTCCTTTGAATATTAAGCCATTAAAAAGGGTGTGAATTAGACCTACACAAGTAAAGTGTCCATTGATTTGTTAGCTGAACTGGAAAACATTTTCCATGCTCTAAATGTTTTTGGATTCATTTGAAAATTGTTTTATTTTTAACCAAAATGATGTTCCACTACTGCACTTTTTTTTTTCTTTTGATTTTGTGCTGAATAAAATATTTCATTTTCTGCATTGGATTAAAGATTATGAACTTTAGGTAGCTGAAGTGTTGAAAGGTGATGAGCTTTGCTTTATTCTGTTATTTAGAAATGCCAGTTTAAAGACTTCCACTTTTTAAAAAAGAATAGGTGAAAAAATGATTCATCAAGTTTGATACAAATCCATAAACAGTTTTTGTTGACTCAGAACTCCACGTTTCAGCTAATAAATAATTCTGCAGTCTCTTACTTCAGGCTTGGGAATGGAACTTAGGACATTCGCAGAGTGATGAGAGAAATCTGATGCAGCAACCACAATAGGTTAGCAATGGAATATACGTATCAAGGCTGCAACTTCCTCGAGGCTTTGATATAAATAAGCACACAGTACTTTGAGCTATTGAATAAAAGGAGAATGGCAACAGGGAAAAAACAAAAAGGAGGCGTGAAAAATGGGTGATATAAGTAGGTAAGAGAAACTCATTAAAACATGGAGGTGTGAGAATAGTGAATGGCCTCCAGAATGTTACCTACAAGACCTTTGCCCCAGCTTTTCAGAGTTCCCATAAATCAATACATAGTCCAGCAATTATGTGAATAAAACATAGTATTTAAGGCCTTTCAGTTTATCTGAAGAGTCATATACATTGAAGTAGGTCATTTTGCAAATTGCAGCCCAATTTTTTGTATGTTTGTTCTAAATAAACATTATTTAGGATACCATACTATCTAAGGAATAAAGACTAGAATGTTTTTAAAAGTCCTTTATAACTAACTCTGAAGCCTCATGATTTTTTTTGGCATGGACAGTCGTTTTCAGCCATGAGCATTACAGTCCTAAAGAAATATGCAAAATAAAATATGACAGCAGGGCAAAATATTGTATAAGCAAAGTGACTTTCCATTATAATGGAATAATAAATGCAGAAGGGGAAAGGCCAAGTGCCAATGCTGAAATGCATTCACAAGTGCATCTGTGCTTTTTCTGCAGCTGCTGGAGTGCCACTTGCTTGCCTGGATTCATTCCGTGAAGCATTTGACGTTAATCACATCATTAGGAAAGTGGGCATCGAGCACACCTCCGAGCAGTGAGCTTGTATTCTTTATTGCTACTTTGCTGCCAGCAGTTACTGTTGATCGATTAATATTATGAAAGGATTAAAATGGGTGATAGACAGAACAGTCTGTTATTTCCAGCAAGAAAGTCACAAATCTGTCAAAAGACTTATGAGTAAGTCCTAAGAAGGGTTTGCAAGTGCAGCAGTATTTGTTGTGCTGTGATTTGGGACAGGAGAATTTGACCTTGACTGGTGGTGAATCGTCCTGTGCTATCGCTAGAGACAGATGTTGTGATACTTCTATGACCTCCTCTGTACCTGCTTGTTTTCCTTACATGATAACTCTGTGTTTCAGAGAAAGGATGGTATTTACCATGAGTTTGGGCAGTGTTTAGGTTTCTTGCTAGTTGAAGTCTCTGTAGCCTGTTGCAATATAAATAACACTACTGCTGCCCAGAAAGGATGGAACTTGGTCTTTAATATTAAAGATCTGTAGTAGTATATGATATGACTTGGCACCCTCTGAACCTCAATTGCACATGCAACACAGCTGCTAAATTGATAAAAATAGAACACTTTAATCAAATATTAACCTGTATAGAACACAAGGTGACTAGAAAATGAGTGAATGTTGAAAAAAGTTTGCAGCCTGTCAAAGGAGTGAGAAGCCCCTAAGTTTTACAGCTTTTCTTGTTTAAGTTTTCTATGGCTTGTGCACTGGCCAGTAATGCTATTACCTACGAATTGAACAGGATAGCAGACTGGGTAAAGAAGTAGAAACCTCAATCAAAATTCAGTGAGTTTCTTCTAAAGGCTAGGATTATTAATAATAACTGTGCTGTGGTTGCACTAGGAGACCTCAAATGAAATTGGAGCTGAAATATATTGGATATCTACAAATACACATAGAAAAAAATCTGTCTTGGAAAACTTACAGCTTAAACTGACAAGGTTAAAAAACCAAACAAGTAAAAAACCCTGAACTACAACAATAACAACAAAACCAAAACAAAAACCACAACCTAACCAAAAAAACCAAAATACCAAACAAAAAAAACCAAACAAAAAATAAAACCACAGACACACGAAACTCAAACCAAACCAACAACAACCAAACAACAACAGAGCAAAAGGAAAGAAATTAAAGGGGGTAAGAAATTAATTCTCCAAGCTTATACAGTTCACCCACAGTTATATGGTGGATTAAGGGCTCGCAGTTGAATCAAAACTCAGGAGTTTCAATTCCCTGACTGCCGAGCTCTGTCCTTTCAAGAAGACAGAAATAAAACAAAGGCTAAAATGAGTAGAAAATATATTGATCCTTAAATGTGGTTGAAACAAGTAGGAGGTTTTGTTGTAAAAATGTTAACCTGACAGAAGATATAAGGAACGTCACTGTGTGGTGGAGAAGAAAACATGACATGCACCAAACAACTCTGTTATGTCTTGGAAAGGTGATTAAAGTTCCTCTAGTGTCTTCTCCAAGGACTTTTAGTGTCTCTTCTTTCAGCCAGGCATCTGGACTTGGAGTTGTGAAGAAATCAAGTTCTCTTGTCGTCGCTGCTAAACTCTCTGCATAGTTGTTGATAAACTGCTGGTGTTACACAGAGCAAGAGGGACAAACCCAGCCAGCAGTCACACATCCAGCAGCCAGAAGGACCTTGGAGCTTGTCCTGGTTCATGTTGGTGTTGGCCATCTTGTTTTGTCAAGGTGCACAGCTGGACATCATGGCCTCTAGGTTAAGATGACTGATAATCAACTTCCTATTCCTTAGGTCAAGCACCAGCCACTTTTCTTCATCATTTGAACATGATCCAATGCTGTTTCTACCAAAAGAGGAATTTCTGCTCATTTCCATGAGCCCTGGGAACAGAGGGTAAAAACCATGATTATTGGGCCACTCCTTCTATTGATGACAATGCTGTGGTAAGCCTTCCTCTCTAATACACGATTCTGCCACAAATTCCAGAGTGAACACTATGAGAACTGGCCAGATACCTTGTTTTTTAAGTAGGTGTCCATAACTTCTTATCAAAGTAAGTGAGAATTGCTAGGCTTTACATGAAAGCTGGGAAATATCACTGCATTTGCCACATATTGCAGATCACAGGACTCCCTTGAATTCCTGCTTGAAGTTATAAAAGTGAGATTTAGCTTGTACCAATGTCTCAGCAAAATACCTGGTTTGATTTAAACTTTTCTGGCCAGGACCAACTTATGACAACCATTGGACAGCTCCAGCAATTATTTTCACTGCAACAGGAGAGAAGCTCCTTTGACGTTCAGAGCTTGCTCAACTTCAACACCAAATTGTTTTGTTTTGTTTTTTAACTTTTCTAGATCTTCTGAAGTTTGTATCCTTCCAACAGTAGCAGACTGTGATGAAATCACTTCTAAGCTTTATTGTTCATGAATTCCTGAAAAGATCCTTCATAGGCAAGCTAAAACATAGAAGAACAACTAAGTGGCAGTAAAAACAGTTTGCAGAGGTGTGTTTTTCTTCCTAGAGACATGATAGGTAAATGGCATAAGAACTCTGAGGGTCATTCCTGACCTCTTAGTTTTCCTGCTTGTTCATGCTTGGATTTAATAACTGATGTAATAATCAAAACTATTATAATTTCACAACCTTAATTTTTATCAATGTATTTTATTGTAAATCTATGTTCAGATAAGATAGAAATGAGTCCATATGCAGACCCAAAATACTTTTTAGAATTAGGTTGTTTGTCGGTTAATTAAAACATGTCTTATGTGAGATATATTTATTTCTTCGTTAAGACGGCTATTCCGCAAACGTCATCGCCTTCCCACATATGTTGCATACAAATTAATATATAGCAGCAGATTTACAGTCTGAATAGGTATACTAAAACTGAGTCATAACAACCTTTATGTAATACTGACCTTGTTTAATTGTCCTGCACCAATATAAATGTATATATGAAAATAAAATTCATACATATGTAAGTCTATAAAAGCAAACAACTGTAATTTAGGGACCGAAGTATAGAGATGTGCGAGCATATTGCAGCTTAGAAAAATGAACTTGAAGTTTCTGATACAGTCCATTTTATTGATGTCATTATTTGTGAATTTAGGTCAGATTTTCAGGACCTATTCAAAAATATCTAATAGACTATACAGTCACATGTGTGCATGTATATAGAAACAAAATGTTTTCATTCAAATACAATAGCTAGAATTGTCAAAGTGAAGATAAATTTATATGTGACTTCTAAAAAGCCAAAATGCAATAATAATCCTGTATTTTGTTTCTATATTACAGCTGGCATCCCTGATATGCTTTAGTGGTTACGAACAAGATTCTGTAGGTTATGACTTATATACAATTAAATTACTGATATTATTAAAGGCCTTTCATAAAGCCTATAGGCACAGTAAAATCCAACCATGTTTGCTTTTGGGCATAACAAAGACTCTTGAATAATCTGTGCCTCGGGAAGGTTTTGGCCAGAAGTACCACGACAAAAACTGAACTTCTTCAAAAATTATCAGGAGTTCTTTCATCTCAGGATCTAAGGTTTTCACTGTCAAAAGTGATTAATGGCTTTTCTGCTTTCTACAGTTTTGGGACAGTCAAGTTGAGATTTCTACAGGCCAGGTTTTGACAGGTGATGAGCACTTACAGGACTACCCTGAAACATCCTTGTTGTCAGCTGAGCCAAGCAGCAGTCCTTCCTGGCAATTCCTTTATTTAGTTACTTATTTCTTTTTAAGGCTGTAGCTGGAATAGCCACACCAATTAAAATGCTTAATTCTTGATGTTTTCTGTTCCTGCGCTCCCTCTTCTGGCTTTCTAGAATTACTTAGCAAACATCTTACACTGACATCATAAGAACAACT
This sequence comes from Nesoenas mayeri, assembly GCF_963082525.1. Lineage (NCBI taxonomy): Eukaryota > Metazoa > Chordata > Aves > Columbiformes > Columbidae > Nesoenas > Nesoenas mayeri. The sequence goes on from NC_137543.1 coordinate 113,739,503, forward strand.
CCGTTATTGGCTGTAAAAGCATCAGTTGTAAAGATAACAAGCGCTTTGGTAGCAGACATCACAAAAGGGATGACTACTACTAAATAAATCAGGAAATGGCCATAGCAGCCAAGTGCTTCTGTACACATGTATTCTGAGTAAAGGTTCCCTGGGCTTTTGGAGAGCAAAAATAATGCAACGTTGATGCAATAGTTGCAATGCTATGGATATTAGATAGGGACAGTGATAAACAGAAGGCTTCAGTGAAGTGTGCTATCCAGATTTCTAGTTTGCTCTCTCTCTCTTGAATGCTGCAGTAGAATGGTGTGCTTAAATTTGTCCCCATAAAGTAGTAGAATTTTTTTCACAAATTTTCTTCTAAACTGTCTAACAATAGCATTGTTAGATAAACATTCTCCCTCACTGTTTAAAATCCAGCTATTGTGGTAATATACAGCTGAAATCAATTTTAGTGATTTTCATTGCTGAGTCTGAAAAACAAAAACAAGGAAAAAAAAAAATTTGCTTTTAAAGTATTGTTCATTCTTAATAGTCTTCCAAACATATTTCCTACCACCATGTATAAGTGCATTTATTTTCACAAATGAAACCAGCCCCCCACATAAACATACTGGTAAAGTGGTCCTGAGCTAACAGTGGAAAATGAGGTAAGCAAAACTTTCTTGCACATCTCATGTTATGTTTACAAGGCTCTTTTCTAAGTTGTAAACACTTTTTGCGTTCATTTCAAGCATCAAAATGCGGGTAACACATACAGAAAAAAGTCTCAGTATTACAGAAATGGTTCAAATGCAAACTGAACAGCCATTTATTTGGTGTTGATATTGTCTCCCTTTCAATAAACTCTGTGCAGCAATAAGAAACTCTTCGGATGGTCTGATAAGGGTTTTCAGTGTATATAAGGAGCATTATATATGCACCTCACATTTTCAGTTTTGGAGTTCCACCTTAATAAAGCAATATGAAAATGCACTTTAAAATGTATACTAAACACAGGAACCAACACCTTTCAGTTCAATGTATGAAGTCCAGCTTCTCCACGGATTTTAACATTTAAGGAGGTCCTAAAACTCAATGGCTTTAAAGAAATGTTATTTGATTGCAGGGAATTCCTGCCGTAGAGAAGTTTTAGAATGTAGAACTGAGATGTTTTGTGCCCCAGCTCCCCTGGTTTTCATTGCTGCCACCCATGCCACACACCAGCCTGCGAGGTGCTAGAGGAAAGGTGAGCAGGCAGGTGATTTTTGCATGTGTGAAAAGGAGCTTTCATGTTTTGGGGGTGTACTCTTAGCCTCTGTCATTTGGTAGAGTCTGTGCTCTAGTCCTATAAATATAGTAATGTGTGACTCAGGTGAGTCATGCCATTTATTGCCTCACATGGGAGTATTTGCTCAGATTTAGCATGAAGTATTTGCTCAGATCTAGCATATCACTGACATGGTACATTATAGCCTAAGAGGAGAATGAAGTCCCGCTTCCTCTTCTGGAAAGCCCCCAGCAGTTCTGCTGCATATAATCCTAGTAGGCAGCTGTGGTACTTTCAAGGTAATGAGCGTCATAAATGTCAGATGATGCATAACAGCGTTATTGTGGTCTGAGGACCTGGGTGTTGCGGGAGAGTGGCTTTATAGGAAATCACGGGGAATTATTAACCTGCATAAAGATACTCTCATGCATAAATATTTGCAAGAATAGAGCCAGTAATTTTGCAAGTTTTGATCCTCACGTGTCATATAATAGTTCACAGAGGGAAAAATCTGTTATACCAGACAATAAAAGTTGCTGTACCACAGAAAGCCTTCACAGCTATGCGATCAGTTCTTACCAAAGTGAAATGTACAGGACTTACTAAAACAAACAAAAAACAACAACAAGAACCTCACTGTTTGCAGTATTAGAAAACATAATTTGATGGCTTGTAGTGTCACATATTGTGTGTAGTCCATATAGTAGCTATGAATTAAGGCATAAAATACCCCCAAAAACTTATTGACTGCTTTTCTTTTAGGAAGGCTTAGAACAAAAAAGCAGTGATCTGATGTTTAACTCTTCCAGCAAGCGAAAGGCACAAGTGGGGCACTCATCTCACACCGACTTTTAACAGGCCCCGAGGATGCTCGACACACCAGCCGGGGGTGGGAGCCGGTATCCGGTACCCGGGGGCGGCCGATCGGCAGGTCCGGTGCGGAGCGAGAGCGCTGCCGCCCCCTCCCGGCCGGGCCCGGGGTGCGGAGCGAAGCGTCCCGGGCTCCCCTGGGTTACCCTGGCTGCTCGCCCTCTTCGGAGGGGAAAACACAGGTACGCCGCAGCTTGCCGGCTGTGAGGCTGCTCAGCTGGGAAGCAAAGCAGCAACAGTAAATAAATAGTTATTCCAAAGGCAACAAAGAAGCCCTAAAATCCCTCATTAGAAACTGCAGGAGGCGGGACATCATCCGCACGGCGCGGGGGAAGCGGCGCTCTCGGGCGGCGCAGGAGCAGGTAGAGGCAGAGGGGTGGGCGGCTGTCGCCCCCCGCGCAGGTGCTGCCGAGTCGCGGGACACCCTGCCGGCGGCCGACCCGGGGCTGCACGTCGCGGCCGGGCCAGCAGGAGGAAGGAAGAGGAAGTGAGAGCGGCGGCAGGGAGCCGCGGAGTGCCTCTGCGAGCCCCGGGATGGGGTAGCGCCGGCGGCAGCGCAGCACAGCCCACCGAGGCAGCGTCGGCATCAGCGCGGAGTCCGGCTCCCCGCTCTGCGCCGCGGGGAGGGGGCGGTGCTGCCCGCCCTGGGAGGTAGGCGAGCCACGGGGCTGGCGCTGGGAAGCGGCGGTGGGGCGGGTAGCCGGGGCGGGCTGCGGCGCTGGCCGGGCGGTGCAGGAGAGCAGTCGGGGAGGAGGGACGGGACGGGCAGACGGCCCGCAAGCTCCGCACCTGCCCGTGACGGGCGCCAGCGGCCGGTCCCCACGGGGGTATGTGGCGGGTGGGGGGCGGCCAGCGGGAGCGGCCGCTGTTGCTGCGAGGAGGAGGAAGCGCAGCCTCGTGCTTGTCAGTGCAGCGGGGCCTCGGCCGGCGGCTGCGGGCGGGGGGGACGGCCCGGCCCGACCCGGCCCGCCTCGCATAGCGGCTCCTCCCGCCGCCCTGCCCTCTCCGCCGGCCCGCGGCCGCTCCTTCCACAGCCGCCCGGCGCGACTTCGCCTGCGCCTCCCCCTCCGCCACCGCCTCCTTCCCGCTCCGGTTCCCCCTCAGCCCCATCCCGTGCCCCAGGCGGCCGTGCCCGCCCCCAGCTGCACGAAGTGGTCGGAGGCCGCTGGTGAGGGGCGGCGGGCGGGGGCCGCGCACCTTCGGGCGCCGGGGGGTGAGTGGTGGCGGGGCCTGGCTTGACCCGGCGGGGCCGGCGCGTCGCTTCGCGGTTGCGGGTGGCCGGGAGGGCGGGCGGCTTTGGGGGCACCGGGCTCGGCAGGTCCCGCGGGGGTTAAGGCGCGGGGTCAGGCTCGGGCGGAGGCTCCGACCGCAGCAAGTGTCGGCACAGCCGCGGGCGCCGCTCGGGAGGAGAAACCAACTTTTAAGCAAGTGCATCCCCGCAGGCAGGCAGGCTGGCTCTCGGCTCGGCATTGGTACCCAGCCTTCTCCTGCCGGGGCATGCCTCCCACTGGCCTTCAAGAGCCTTCGGCAGGGTGCGTGTGCCTTTTCCTAAGTTTGTGCTCATGCAAGCAATGAAACCGCTTATCAATGTCAGATGAAATGATTGTTCGGTGAAATGTGGATGGCCATTATACAAAGCAGGGGTGCGCAGCCTTGTAGAGCAAGTGGGTATCGGGTCCAAAAAGTTACGTTTTGAAAGTTCCTTGGCTTGAAGCCTTTCCAAAGTTTATTTTGAATATCTTTTCCTTGCAGAACTAATACAACTGTCCAGCTCTCCCCTGAGAATGGTATAAAGTAAATATTGGAGTTCCTGAAAAATAACAGTGAGTACATTTCGAATCAGCAACGTTTTGTTGTTAAGTTTGTAAGAATACATTTTAACCTGCCAAGGCTCAAAATGTGCAACAAACACATTGAGAGTGCCAATGATAATAATAGTGCAGGAAATGTACCGTGTGTTAATTGCTTAAGTATAAACATGGTTGCCTGTGAGCTGTATTTCATGATACAGCAGTTACGGTGCAATTTCAGCAAGGGATGTGTTGAAGTGCATTCATAAGCAAATGTGTTTTCTTTTGCTTTTGTCCCTCAGCTGCCTGATTGCCCCTGGTTAAAATATTTATCTTTTGGGAAGAGGAGGAAATTGACTGAGAACTGTGCAAAGTCCTGTATCTGTGACTGAGGACGTTGTTTCCTCCTCTTCCCCTTAGCTCTTTCCCCTCCTTTCCCACAAATGCACACACACATGCATGCTGGCTTATCTGCAGTTATATAATCTTGTAGACATTTATGGATCATTCATTGTTCGCATTAGTCCCATTCTTTCCCTGTCATTCCTGCTTGATTGACTTATGCAGAATTTCACACAGTAAAGAACAATATATTTGAATTTTCAGAAAGTTCTTACAGTTTGAGCTGCAAGGTTTTCTTTTCTTGATCCCTTATTCACACACACACCCCCTTTATTTTTTTGAGCTGTGTAGTTATGTGGTACGGATCTAATCTGATGACGGTAACTAGATAAGGAGGAGGAAGAAGAGTGGTGACAGTTTGCTGGTAAAAGTCCGTTTTGTGCATAGTTAGGAAAATACCCATTTACACACATGTGATAAAGCTGTCAAAAGTGCTGCAGCAAGTTTTAAAAACTCACCAGTCAGAGAAAATAAATATTTATATGGCTAAAATATCAACATGATGTGAAATTGAGTGTTCTTTAGAGATGCTGTCTGTGCAGTCTGTAGGTCTGAGTGTGTGATTTGACCAGTCTAGGTGAACCTGATTCCCAGTTTATTCCTGCTGCAGAGGTTGCATAGAGGTAGTTGACTTTCTTTTGTCTCTTTTTGTAACCTGTTTGAAACTCATTGTGCAGTACAACACACATGTCTTCTCTGTAGCTTGCAACTTTGCTGTGAGTGTCATTGTCTGAGGATTATTTTTTTTTTTTTAGTGAAGAATGGCGAGGTGGGGAAAGAGAACCAGTTTCTGTACTTACTATTTTGATATTTTTCCTTATATTCTCCGCGTGCCAGGAAAAACTTAATAGGTGCACAACTCAGATGGTTTTTGATCGGGGGATAGGAAAAATTCTTACCTACTTATTCCGTAGTAGTCTTATGTGGTCATTGAAAGTATCTGCAGCTCAGTAGCCTTTATTATATTACGTGACCATGTGTGTTCTTAAAAGCAAGTACTGTTTCCTCGCTGTTCAGGTGCAACATATTGCATATGTTGTCCTGAGAAGTTGGGTTTTTTTAATGCCACTTCACCCTCATATTCACAAAAAGTGCTTATGCCACATAAAGGTGTAACTGTTGCTGAAATGCTGCTGAGTGCATTATACTTCCTGGCGGCAAGGCTGTTCTGTAGCAAACTGCAGATCGAGAGTAACGTGGTGCTCCACCCTTCCTTCCGCTCTTTGTTTTTTCTACCTAGCAGAAGTCTCTTTGATGTTAGAGTTTGGGCTCATGGATGTGTTTTCTGACTGTGTCCAGCCCACAAAGTGGTGTTGGACTATGATCTTGTGTTTTCTATGTTGATACACAGGGAGCAGAGCTCCCATGTTCACACGTAAGATGTGTAGCTTGGTGCTCTAGATGTGTGTGATGAAGTGAGAGGCTAATGTCTGTAGATTTAACTTTGACTAGGGAAAGGTTTCTTTAGATCTCTGCCAGTGCACCTGCACACTAAGGTGCAGTTGTCCTGTTCCAATGATAGGCATCTTTTTTGGATATATTGCCAACCACAACATTTCCAATTCTGTGATTCTCAGATAAGGATTTGCTTGGGACTTGGGTGAGGCCATCAAGTACAATTTTCCTCTTGAGCTGTGAGTCTGTGATCACTTGACTTTCAGTTTCCTCAAAGTAAATGGTCTCTTCAAAGTTTAGGAGCTCTCTTTGTCATGCTATGGTGCAAATGTGCAGTTTGTCCTTGTAGTAAAAACAATGTTTGTAGAAGGTGATGGGATTTTAGGAACCCTGGAAACTGCAAAACATTAGACACCCTTGGAGCAAGGAAAAGTACTGTTGTCTCTTATGGTTTATTTTTCTGCACAGTTATGCCTGGGTCTAGGAGACTTTCTCCTCTGCTTTGTCCCTGCACTGTCCTGAAGGTGCAACTTTGAGTGAGAATGATTTGGTTTGCCTCCCTGTTCAGTCACTATCCTATTAAAAAGGAGGCTTCAAAAAAGGCTTTATGGTTTGAATACTTATGACTAGAAATGGCTTTGTAACACCCATCAAACCACCATTCAATAAGGTCTGTGTTGCATCTTTAAAAGATTTCCCTGCTTTGAATTAGATTTTTTGAAAAGGTTCCTGTATTCGTGGCAAGAGGAATGTGCCAAGTACACGTTGTTTAACTTGTGTTAATTTAACAGAGCAACTGTTTAAAGGATTTTGGATAATTTTCCTTCTACTTGTGTCAGTCACCTTTTTTTTTAAAAAATTTTATTTTTTTCCCCTCTCTCCAAATTTAATAGTGGAAAAGGAGAGAAAGAGAAACTGAAAGCAAGTGGCAGAAGCCAGTATGCTGGCAGGTGTTTGATAGTACTGATTGTAAGAGGTGATAATATGTGTGACACTTAACATAAAGTAAACTGCATACATATAGTGTTACAGAGATGAATGGAAGGACAATCACAAAATTGCAAAGCTGCTTTTCAGTTAGCATTTTTGCATCAAGCTATTTACAAGGATTTGGTTTTGTGGTGTGATCTTTCATTATTGCAAGTGTTGCAAGACACAAAAGAGAAATTGAAGGATAATGTCACAACCTTTCTGTTAGTTTTCTGATCACTTAACATTTAAGAGGAATATTAATGGGAAGTCTGCGCCACTGGGGATAGCTCGCTTTTCTGTTCAGCAGTAAATATTACTGTGAAGATGACTCGTGTCTTCTTAGTTTCTATGCATATGAGCTCACTTTGGTGCATTTCTAGTGAGCAGCCTTTGGAATACTTTAGAAAGCTGAATATACTACCTGGAGATGTTATGCAAATGTGGTAAGTGACCTATTCTTGCTGCCTTTGAGGATGTAAGTCTTCTTACTGCTGCTTCTGCTGGGTTCTATTTACAGTCAAATAACACTGCAAAACTCCACAGGAGCTAGTATTAGCTCAAAGGATGGAGTGAGAGCTATCAGTCAGTGCTGACGGAAAAGATTTCCCCTTTCAGACTGAATTTGGTTGATTTTAACGTGTTTGTGAAACATCATCTTCAATAGAGAGGCGGGGAGGAGGGGTGGTGGTGAAGGAAATCAGAAAACAAATTGTTCCCAAACAGATCTATTACAGAATAGTAACTGTATCCTAGCTGTGTGTGTTTTCTTGTCTTTTGCTTCTGCTTTCTTTCTGCTTTTTATTTCTCAAAGTCAAACTCTTCTCATAATTTCTTCTTGCATGTTTGCCAACTCTACCTTGATACCCTACTCTGTGGTATTTGATATATTTATTTATCCCAGCTTTCTTGGTTTCACCAACTTTGTCCAGTCCTTAAATTCCTTCCTGTGTATCACTTAGGTTATTTCTCAATTAAATATTTTTATTTAAGATTTGCAAGGAAAGCTGTGGACTGAAGTGTGTATCACCTCCTATGTTCTTTCAAAGTGTCTGGCTCAAAGTGTTTATTGTACAGTCCTAATTTATGGGGGTCATAAATTATTCATATATTCTTAGTACATGCATGAATTCTGGTGCTTGAATTTGTAGCTGAAATGAAGATATTACTTGCCTATTTTTCTTTCTTTTCAGCCAACATACATGTATTATATAGTCTAGCAGAAGCGTAAGGGATATGGGGGTCTTGGCAAAGATACCTCACGTGAGCAGTTTGGGCTTTTATCTGGCTAGACTGGCAATCTGCTGTGTACTTTGTTGAATCTTGCTGGAGTGACCATAGTGGGAGTGACTTTAAATGGCTCCTTCGTATTTTAAGAGAGATGATAATCTACTGAGGTTGGGCGATGAGGAATTTATAAGTACTCACGTAATATCCTCTGACCAGACAATAAAGTTGATTCACACATTTCTTCTCTAATAATAAGAGGAGAAAAATGGCTGTGGTACAGGTTGGTATAGTACAAGTGTCTGTGCATGTATTTGTTACATTCCAATACAGTCTTTTCCACTACTTTGCTTTCTGGAATACAATTGCACATTAGTTTTCATAGCAGCATTCATGGCTTCGGCTGGAAATTGAAACCTGGTAAGTGTTGGCTCAGTATGCATGGACTTTTGGACAAACTTCTTCAATAGCATTGAGCCAAACCAACTTAAAAAAAAAATTCCCCAAATGTAAATACTGGTTCTTGCATTCTGGAAAGGATATCTAGTATACCCTTTGGTCTCTAGGCTTTTAAAATGCTGTAGTGGTGTTTGTCGTCTTTTTTTTTTTCCCTCTCAATTTTTCTTTTCCCACTCCCTCCCTTCAGGCACCAGGGCGCTCATCTGTTGAAGCTCTACCCCCTGTGGTTCAAGTACATTCCTCCTATCAGCCTTTTCACTCCACCTCCTGCTGTCCCTCTTAACACATACTGACATCTCTTCTGCTCACCAAACTTACAAAATTCAGGTCTAGATATGGGGTCTAATTCTGAGCTATACTTTATGTAGGTATATAATCTCTTCTATAGATACACATACAAGTTTCTTGTGCTTAATCTTTTTTTTTTTTCCTGTAAAACAGAAAATTTGAACAAATGACAACTTCTATTGGAGGGCGAAAGACAGAACGTTTGGTGTGGTGGTTGTTAACTACTCAGGAGAAGACTATAAAGGGGGAAAAAAGACCCGACCAACCAAAACGGTTAAAAAGGTGAAAGAAAATGTAAGGTCTTTACCACTTTAGACTGCTTAATGTAATTTTAACCATATCTATAGCAAGTAATTAAAGATTTGACAGCTAGTGCCTGTTCCAGAAAAGGACGAAAAGGGCATGAAAAATGGCCCACATCTTTACCATTTGTTTTTTAAAATGGTAAGTATTGTTTAGAAGTAGGTCAGTTTATCTGGTCTTTTTTTGAAAAGGCTAGTTTGCATATTTAGTAGCCAAAAGTGATTTTTTTACAGAAGTGCAATTGTGAAAAGCAACATATAAAAACTGAAAGGGAAAAATCATCTTTTCTGCCCTGTGCTGCTCTGAGTGTTCCTCTGTCCTGGCTTTCTTCTCTGATATATTTGGACTTGACCTACTGACATTTTTGCATCTGTTCTTCCCTCCATATGAAATGCTGGCAATTTCAGTCTATTTATTTTGTTAGCTTTAGGATGTAACATGTACATCACCTTTCATAAAGTTTTCTAATGAGCCCAGTGACCTGGGCTTATATTTCTTGACCTGCCAAAAATAACCTGTTTTTTCCTTCAGCTACTTTAGGAAGTTGGCTGGATGGAAGAGTGTGTTTGTGTAAAAACAAGAGTCAGTAGCATTGTGTGCTGTGTTGGGACGTTTTTCTGGAAGGCAGAGGTTTCAAAGATTTCATCTCCTGCAGCTGCGAATGAGTCAGAAAACACATTATGGTAAAGGAGAGATGTGTGCAGAGGGAGAAGGGAAGAGAATAATCTACATAATTTTAAATCCAATTCGGAATTTGAGTTCTATTTTAAAACAAGCTTATAAATAAAATGGTCTAGGGCTATTTGCACTGGAATTTTAAGTTGATTTCCTGGCCCATATGGCAAGGGCATCAAAACATCCACAATTTGGTGGTAGTGGTGATGTGTGAATTCAAATTAATACAGTATGTTTTAAGATTTTTTTAAAATTATTTTTCAAATTCCTTAAATTTTGTAAAATCATTCACCTCAATCTAGAGATGGCAAGGCTTTTAGTTTTGAAATAATTTTGTATAATTAATATATGAAGGTTGAAAAAGCAGCTGTACTGACCTATGGGCTACTTTTCTGCAATTAAAGGAATGATGGTGCAAAGGGAAAAAGCAGTCAGACTTCCCTCCCCTGAATTGGTAAATAGAGAACCACCAAACGACCAGAAAATCAAACCTAAGTCAACCCGCGGATCCTTTGTTTTCAACTAATTGTTCTTGCTGTGTTCACTGGTCCCCATAAGCCTGACTTAGGGGGATAAGCCTTGCTTTCCTGTCTTGAGGCTTTTCTCTCTTGATCTATTGAAATTCAGAGTGGAGGGCCCCCTTTAGCTGTCTCCTCTGTAACAAAGAGGCTCCAGCTGTGGATATGGATTGCAGAGAGAGGTAGCCTCTTGGGCAAGCAATTTGGAGTAATTTAGGAAACCTGTAGTTCTAATTTCATTGGAGATGGTAAGCCTGAGTCAGTGCAGTTTTCAGACTGCGGGTGTCCTGTTCTTCAATTCAGACGGTACCTGGGCAGGCCCAGTGTGATCTGCTACATGTTCAATTTCTGATGTATATAACTTTCATGGAATTACATGGTGAAGCTGTGTAGTTTTAACATGATGGAAGAAACATTGTAAGTCACTGGTTTGACACTGTAAGTGTGTAGTTTCAGTCTTTGTATCAAGTAAAACTGGTATCCTAAGTGAGTGCATCCTCAGGAGAGCTGCTTTCCGATGTTTCGATGCCAGCGGTATTCCTGCAGACAGGAGAGGAGGATTCAAGTGTGCCATGTAAGTGTGTAGGCATAACTCTGGTTAGAAGGGCTCATAAAATGTGTTCTGCATCTTCTAGCTTCTTCGTCACGGTCTGTTTCCATCAGCCTCATCTGTGTTGTGACACCCAGCCATTAGTTATGCATGTAATTAAGTGCATTATCAGTATTAGCCAAAGGGAGAAATTTGTGTTTTAAGTGTGGTGGTCCGTGTGTGTTGTCATTTCACATGCATACTAAATGAGATGAGGCACTACTTACAGAGAAACCTTGGGACAAAAGTATGTTTTTAAAAAATTAATCTGGATCTATTGTTTTGACAAAAGTAGTACCACTGAAAAATAGTAATCAGTGGTAACACCATTAGCTTTTGAGAATTGCAGAAAGATGTCTTAATCCAAAGTATTTACCAAATGGGATATGTAAGTCTAGTATAGTCAGCATGAATACTTGATCATTACCCATCTGTGGAGAAATTACAAGTGGGAGCAAGGCATGAGTGTGTTCTGTATTGGTAAAGACAACCTGAAGCATTTAGAAAACTTGGAGTTAGTTTTGAGCATCTTCTCAATGTTAAGTTAAAAATACAAGGTAGGTGTTAGGCAGAATGCATACATAAAGTGATGTGTTTGCAAGATATTTTCTGAATAAAAGCTGGGGATTTGCCTTCCTTAGGGAAAGCATGGATGGTGTGCACCAGTAGTGGAAACTGTTGTTTGCTCCTACTTTTTTCAGATTGTAATACGAAGTTACTGCAGTAACTGTAGTGCCTTGATGAGCTGATTCAGCCTACTTGGGCAGAGAAGATCTACAATCAATTATTTTCAGATACAGGCAGAATTCATAGAATCATAGAATTGTTTCCGTTGGAAGAGACTCTCAGGATCATTGAGTCCAACCATCACCTAACTCTAGCACTAAACCCTGTCCCTAAGAACCTAATCTAAAAGCCTTTTAAACACCTCCAGGGATGGTGACTCCACCACTTCCCTGGGCAGCCTGTTCCAATGCTTCACAGCCCTTTCTGTGAAGAAATGTTTGCTAATATCCAAACTAAACCTCCCCTGGCGCAACTTGAGGCCATTTCGTCTTGTCCTATCACTTGCTACTTGGGAGAAGAGACCAACACCCTCCGTGCTACAACCTCCTTTCAGGTAGTTGTAGACAGCAATAAGGTCTCCCCTCAGCCTCCTTCTCTCCAGGCTAAACAGCCCCAGTTCCCTCAGCTGTTCCTTATCAGACTTGTGCTCCAGGCCCCTCACTAACTTTGTCGCCCTCCTCTGCACTGTCTCCATCACCTCAGTGTCCTCCTTCTGATGAGGGGCCCAAAACTAAACACGTTATTCAAGGTGGGGCCTCACCAGTGCTGAGTACAGTGGCACAATCACTTCTCTAGTCCTGCTGGCCACACTGTTCCTAATACAAGCCAGGATGCTGTTGGCCTTTTTGGCTGCCTTGGCACACTGCTGGCTCATGTTCAAGTGGATGTCAATCAACACCCCCAGATCCTTTTCTGCCAGGCAGCTTTCCAGCCACTGGAATTGAACTGCTCCATCTACCAAATAATGGTAGAGAAGCTCCTTGGGTGGTACAGGAGTTGCCACCAAACACCAGGAGGAGCTGAGGGCAGCTCTGTTTAGCTCTGTCCAGTATTTATATTGAATAAATCTAAATGTCAACTGTAGATAGAAATTCTGGAAATCTTTTAGTAAATGCTGAGGACAAATAAAAAAGTATGCGATGGCTGGATTCAGCTTGATGTATCATCTATTGTTTGTTTTAATTTCTTAATCTCTTGCTGGCACAAAGCCTCATGAACACAAAGTCAACAACCTTTTTTTAGAAGGCGCTTTGTCAACAGGTGTGAACAAAGGTGAATTTAAAGTGTTACTGAACCACTGACACAAGCTTTTAAAGGAGTGTACTGAGAGACCTCTCTGAAAATATCTAGGTTTCATGAAGGGAAGGACCTTCGGCTCTGGCTTTTCTCACTGAGAGAGAACGGGTCATTCCAGTAATTCTATAGGCAATAGCAGCTGTCTCTTGGGTGGTAGTTGCTCTCTGTTACTGAAGGTTGTCCACAGATGAAAATCACTAGGTAGCAATATGATTTTGCTGAAAAATACTAAACCTTGGCATTCTCCATAATTTTCTGGTTTGTATTCATACTGATTTCATTTCTAGATATCTACACTTTATAACTGAAAAAAACCCCTGGGTTTATTCTGTGAAAGAAGAACTTGATATGCAACTTTCTGATGACTTAATGAAGAGGGCTTTGCAGGTGGTTATCTGGGTCTCATATAATGAATGTTGGTAATAATTTGCCATAATATTTCCAGTCAAAATGTTAACCAAATCATCCTGAGCTGCTGGCATAACTCAGTTCCTCCTGCTGACATAACACTGTTGGGTCCAGTAGTGTTAAACCACCGGAGAATTTGGCTTTTAGAAGAAGAGAATTATCTCAGATATACAGTGCTGTACATGTTGACTTTTCAGTTGTGACCAGTGTGCAGCCTTTTTGTGTATAGAGTCAGATCGTGGGTTCACAGTTCAGCTCTTAAGCATCGAATGAAAAAACTGGTTCAAAGAAAGGAAGGTGCCTTCCTTGAACTGTGTGAGAAATTGATGCAGACTGGTAAAATATTCAGTTGTTTTTCCTTTCTAAGATCTAACACTGATCTTCAGCTACTTTGGGTCCCATTGAGGAATTCAGTGAAAGCTGAAGGTGATACATGCGATAATTGCAAGGGCTTTTGCTATTTACAGAGCAATTTGCATACCATAAAGGAAGAAGTTCCTGGCTTCTTTCCCACTGGTATGCTACTAAAGCAGAAGAATTGTATTTAGGAAGAGAAGGACCTTCTCTGATTTTCTGTCCGTAGAGGAGCTGTGTCTCGGGAACAGCCATTTCCCCATCATTACCTTTGTACATAATGAGACTGGGTTGCTGAAACATTTGCATAAAATAATGCACCTTTCTGCACTAAATCTTTTAAACTATTTCTGACAAAACCCAGCAGCTTTCTGGAGTTGTCGCTGGCTTGCCTTGTACAGCTGTCAAAAGAAGAGCAAGACTGTATTGGAAAGAACCAGCAGAAGTTTGGAGCATTTGGCTTACCACTTGCTTCTGCAGAAACAGGGTAGAACTACTGGAGTGTTGTTTATGTCTGTGCGTATAAGAGATCCACAATGTAATGTCTTTTCCTTCTTTTCTGCAGAGTATTTATATGTAGGTAGCAGGAGCAGGTGCTCATTGCTGGTGAAAGCCATTGTATGCTACCTGCCTCTTTGGAAGGGAAAATTTGTGTGTTTTTATTTAAAAACTGCCAATGCCAGCGGCATATTTTTATTATTATTGTTATTCTCCTTTTCAAAACCATGTCTTGGACTTCCTTATCTCCTTTCACAAAAAAAGAGATTGTTCAGTTTTGGGCTCTTTGTTGGAGCTGTGCTGCCAGGAGCCTTCCTGGCCTCTGGCACTATCAACAGAAAATGCTGCTCTTGAAAGAATGGAGTGTAGTTTAGGCAGGGTAGGGAGGGGATACCGAGACTGGTAGCAAAAAGCACAACTTGGCATTGGAAAGAAATGTCTGAAAAAACATTCATGTCCCTTGAAACTGTTGACAATGGTAAAATAAGGTTAAATGAAGGAGGGGAAAAGAGAAAGCAAGCAGAAGGGGAAAGCATTAACAGGGTCAAAAAAGGGAGAGTATTTTCATGTTTATTTAGGCATAATTTTATTGGTTTTGTTTTGTTTTGCAAAATAAGCCTGAAACTGGGAATTGATGATCCTTACTGTTTTAGTTTAGTAATTCAAATCTATGTGATACATGTAATTATGTATTTTGGGGTTTTTCCCCAGCCTCAGCTACACAAGTGTAGTCTGCCCGTGGTATGGAAATAGAGTTTGAATATTGTTGAACTGTAGTGTAACTGACTCTGAAGAATGGAAGAGAGATATATAATGGCACATTATTCAGGTAAATATTCCTCAGCAACACATCACCCCTCCACAGCTTTAATGCATGCTTATTTTTACATAATGTATATTTCAAATGAGTTCAAAATCTCTAGCTGGTGGCAGGACAAGACCATAGCATGTTTGTGGAGTGAATGATGAAGCCCTGTTGCAACTCAGATTGTCCTGGGCATCAGGAGCTGTACAAACTCCTTACTGTCTAAGAACCATCGCTCTGGGCTTTATCCTTTCATGTTTTGTTTTTTTGTTGTTGTTTATTTTCCTCCTCATCCTTTCTGTCTGCTGTTGCAGAGCCTCATTGAGTCCTCAGCAGACAGCATTACTGGTTGTCTACTGTAAGGCTGTAGTGGGAGTAAGGAAGCTCTTGAGCTTTTAAGGCCAATCCTAGATTATTCTGGGTCTTTTAAGGTGGGTGGGTGTGTGCGAAGACAGGAAGGATTCTTATTGCCATTAAATTACAATGAAATATACATTTAAGTTTTGGGTTTTTTTGGAAGTAATCTTGATTATTCTGCTTATTCTTTTTTTTGCAGTGCAGGCATGAATAAAGATGGAGAAAATAAAAGCATGGGTCAGATCAGCTGAGTGGGAAGCACCCATCTTATGCAGCAATGCTTCTGACAATAACTGCTTTCTGAACAGCTTGGAAGGTCTTCCTATGAAGATTTTTGCTATGTACGGGTCAAGAGATTGTCATTTGCATTCAGGAATCATTCTTTTAATCAAAATATTTGGCTTTTATATCCATGGACACGTGTGTGTGTGTGTGTGCAAACATGCAATATGATGGCACAGTAGGGGAGTAGGGTCTTTGCTATTTTTTTAATGGTTGTGAATATTAAGAAATTAGCCATAAAACTGCTAGAAACTGAACTCCTGCAAATTTAATGGGAACTGCTGTTGGAGATGCAAGCATATGGCTTCATTCTTTATCAGAAGAGTCTGATGAACTCAGCTGGATTAATGGTTTTTAATCTCATTTTACTGACCTTTGACCCTGAGAATTTAGTATAGCTGATGAATTAAGGCACCAGTGGATTATTTGCCATTCATTTCAGAAATCCACGAAGCTACCCAAGTCATAATGTCTGTCTCAGAGTAAGGATGCAGTTGGATGTCTGGGGTGTGTGGTGAGGTGCAGAGCCAAAGCCAGGCTGCTCCTTCCATGCTGCAGTTGTTGGAGCGCGATTGCTTGGGTTGTGTTGTTGCTCTTAAGCAAAACGTTGAATGTTGGGTTTTGTTTCCTAGGTCCCCTTTTAAGGATTGAACATCATTTGCCATTAAGGGATAGTAGCGTATTTTCTTGAAAGCTGAAAATGAATGAAATTAAAACCAGCCCTTCACACTGTTCTGACTGCTGTGTTAGAAAAGGATTCTGGGTATCAGAGTGACAGGCAACACATTAGAAAATTTTCTCTAAATGTGGTGCAATACCTGTGGAAATGAGTTGATCTCCAGAGTGTTAAAAGAGAATAAAGCTTTACTGCTCACTGTAAAGCTACTGGTGGAGGGAGTAGTTACACTAAAGTAAGATGAAGTTTAAATTTAAACCAGCCTGCCTGTGCTGGTCCGTGTAGATAGATCCATGTAGATATACTTCTTCTGAAGTAAGCACCTTTGTAGAAGGTCTTGGAGAGGAAAGGCAGTGAGTTACTGTTTAGATTAGTTTAGGGGCTTTTGGATTAATTTAGATTCTTTCCTTATGCTTGGTCCTGAAGGGGAGCCACACTGATTTAAGCACGTAACATTTTGCTTTAACTACAAATTTCACCACGGAGGCAGGCAAAAGGAGGTGAAAGAAATAAATGTTTGCAGATATATTGTGTTGTCCTGACTATTCTGGCGGTTCTTAATATCCAGTGCATGGATAGCTATTGGCAGGCCCTGTGCCTGTGTACAGCTTCAGCAGCCGGGGCTGCCAGTGATGCCAGCAGCTTACTAATACCTGACTAATTGTTTCTGTCACACCTGCATAAGCCTTTCTATCTCTCCAAAACACATTAGCATTCATGAGGAGTTATTGAACCACGATGAATCACAAACCCATTTTAAGTAATTCTTTCCTCATTCTGCTTGGGCCTCCTTAAACGATACCTTATTTTTCTACCCTATAAAACCTTTTATTTTATCAGTCAGAGAACTGAAAATCAGAGGAATGAAACTCTGATTCTAGAGGAAGGAAAGTGTTTCAAGCTTACCTTTTAATAAGGGCTTTTAACCCTCACTTCTCACTTTTTACCTCTGAGCCCCATCATATGATTAGATTAAAAAGCTCTAGTCTGTGCCGGTTTTGTTAATGCAGTAATATGGCTTGATCGCATAATGTCTCACATTGCTTGTGAAGCTTTGGATGCCAATTCTGTCACCTTCCTGGGTGTTTACCAGTTAACAGCTGGTTTCCACGGAGAACTGTGTCCATCTCGGTATTGCTCACTGGGTCAGATGATGGTTACTGAAACTGTACGGGAACTCCACAAGCCTTTTCCATACAAGACAGCCCGTGCTATTCCAGGATCTTGCTGTGATCTCACCAATATGTGCCTGCCAAGTGCTTAGTTTGATTTACTGTTCTCATTTTCGATGTAGATTTAGGCAGTCATGAAAGGAAAGATTAAAACAGAGTTGGAATGACTATGCAAATAACTGATGGAAATGTAAGAATGAACAGCAACAGCTATAGAGTTGTTTAATTTCAGATATTTATTTGGAAAGTTCAATAATGATAAGGTTGATCAAAAATACCACGTTTTGCCAGGACTGGAAGGAGATCTTGTACAATCAAATGGAAGTATTAACTTAAAGATTGTGCAAAAGAGAATCTTGGGTGTAATTCTGTTTGTTACTTGATGTTTCCAGCATTTGTAAGCCTAAGCTTTAGGACAGATTTCTGCTGGCAAAAAGTATTAGAGCAAGAGGGGCTTCTATTTCAAAAGTTGGCTCATCCTTCCTTCCCCTCTGCTCCCAGTTTTTAGCTTGGCACCCATAGAAGCAGCAAACGATTCTGCAGCTTCTTTGTGCGGAATCTGTGTCTCTGTTCCCATTCCCTCTCTACAGCACCTTGAAAATTGTCAGCTGATTTAAGCCAAGTCAGCAGACCAACAGAAGTCCCAGGGATGCAAAGTTCAGACACATTTTGTGAAAGTAGGAAACTGGATGGAGCAGAAACTGGAAGAGAGAGGTGCTGTTGTGAACCTTATTAAACAGCTGGAAACCTGCACCAGGGATTCAGATGAGTTGCCTTAGCGCTGCTGCTTACAGGGAAGTTGTTTGCTTTGCTTGATTAGACAAATGTATGAGAAAAGGAATCTCTCACTTTTCTAAGGAAAAATGAAAGGCCTGGAAGCTGAAACTTGTGCTAAAAACAGATTGCCACTTCATAACTTAGCTGACTTCTACTCTGAAATGCACAGGGTGTGATTTTATTGTACACAAAGCTTCACTGTCAGAGCAGTTATAAAAGGTCTTCTAGATAAGTGAGGCTCAGGCTGCTCTAACATTTTCATCAAAGTGTTTAAATAAAAATATTTGGGAGCACTTACTTTAAACATAAAAGTGTCAAAACTTCAATGAAGCACTATATTTTATTACTTTTAGGCAGTCCTGTGCTGATCTTAGAATGAAAGAGGAGAACTATGGGCTATTACTGCTAATGAAGGAGACAACAAAAACACGCAAAAATGTACAGTGTGTCTATATGGGATAGTGCTGTGCAGATAGTAGACAAATACAGATAATGAATTATGAAATCTTGCTTTACTGGGGAGCTCAACTAAAAGGAAACTTTTTCCTGCCCAGTACGGATGGATTACAGGTTAATTTTATGTGTTTGCTAGGGAATCTTTTGGAGCTTAAAACCATCCTAAAGCATGAACCCATGCTGGTTAATATTGCTGTAACTGTAAAGTGTACAGATTCTTTTTTGTCTCTTCATAAATATTTTAAATTCTACGTGGATACAGAAGGGAAATAAAAACTTCCCTAAACATGATGGTTAAGGAAAATAGGATTTTAATTGTTTCCAAATGCTTGCTTGCTCACTAGGTTGAATTTATTACTCATCTCAAATTGGAGGAGCGATGTAAATTCAGATGTCCGGTGGCTAATGAGGCACTAGGTCTGGTGAAGTCTTCTTAGAGCTGGTCTGATGGTAGCTTCTGCCATGGCTTTCCTCAGACCACAGCTCGTGGCTTATTTCTTCCTTTTGACCTGCAGCTCGCCAACGGCCTGACCAGGCTGTTTTTTCCATCTGGAACTGGGAGAAAGAACTTAAGAGCTTAGTTTTGTTATTCCTCCCAGCCAGTAATACCATTGCTGACTTTTGGTACCTGTGCATAGATTAAATTATAGGTCCTGTAACTCAGTGTCATTTTAATTTTTTAAATAATTAGTTCACCTTCTCATGGTTAGCATAAATTCTGTTTTCAATTTGAAGAAGGCATACTACCTTGAGTTTGTCATGTGTCTCTGCATTTTAACAGTTAGAATTATTAAGTACCTTTTTTTTGGTGATACTATTCTTTTGTAAGCCCTTGTAGCATCGAGACTCATGGGCTGTTGTAAAGTACATCCACCGATTGAATTATAGCTGTCATTGCTGTCTGGTTTTTAGTCCGCTCCAGTCCTGACTGCCTTTTTTGCTCTAGTCTCTGAGGTTTTGGTCTTTTCTGCCCTAAGTGTTTAAATTCTCACGTGTCTATTTCATTTACACTTCTTAAAATTAGATTTATTTTCAAAGTCCTTTTTGAGAAGGAATGTGTGGGAATGTGTGTCTATAAACCATAAAAAATGTTAGTCCTTTGGGAACCACATCATTTTACAGTTTGTGTTCATACCTACTGATATCTTTAACTAGGCCATGCTTTCCTTTCTTTCCTTCTCCCCCCTTCCCCTCTCGGGGAACACTATTTGAGGTGAACTTTCTTCCTTTAGGATTTTGAATACCAGTCAGGGCAGGATTGTTCGTCTTTTACAGACATTAATTCTGAGGTACCGCTTCTGTAGCAGTCCTTAATATTATATGCCTCTTTTGGGTTTGTGGGGCTAATGTTAATTTAATGCAATTATTTTCAGCTGCTGTCTTTTCCCTTTAAATCCTATACTCTGCTATGCTAAGCTAATGAAACCCAGCTATTGTGGTGTACTCGGCTGCTCTGCTTACTAAAGGCATTCATAATGTGCAATGCACTAACTGAAAGAGGTTTTTCTGTCTGCAGTACATGACCGTTTGTAAAGGGCTGCAAGATTTTTTTGCCCTTCTAAATACTTTTCTTGGCTTAGTCTTTGCCACTTCCTTCCATTTGGAATTTTCTTCTTATTTGTCTTGGTTTAAAAATAAAATAATCTTAAAGTCAATTGGTGATGGTATGGAAGGAAGGAAGGGAGAGTAAAAGCATCTGGTCTGTTGGTTCACCTTTCACTGATGCATCCTGAATGTGTCTCCTGTGTCTGAAGAAGCAGATGCTGGGGATGTTGGAAGTTATGCTGGTTCCTTAACATATGGCACCTAGATGGTGTGTTTCACGATACTTGTGGTGGTAGGGCACCTGGTAGCACACTGCAATAGGAATCGCTGTGCTCTCAGGGCTGGACTGCTTTCCAGATGAACTAAAAATGCCTACCTGCTTGAGAGAGTGGAGGATTCGGCTTGAAGTCAGCAAGATGACTTCACTGCTGTATCACGTAGGAGGAGAGGATTCACTGCAAGGGAGGCGACATATGTTTAAACTTAAATATCATATAATTAGCCAAACTGGCAAAGGAAACTGTGAACAACATAAGGAATAAGTATTAAGTCCATTTTTTGACGCTTAAAGAGTTCCCCAGTGTGAAAACCTCTACTCCAATATTATCCTTTTAAAAACATTCCTGTCATACTAATGGGTACGATCGTCTCTGTCAGCAATAGTTGCAGCTTGGTTTGCTTGGCTTCCTCTTCAGGTGTGTTGATGCACCTGTTGTGGTGGGGATTAAGCCCATTCAGGGAACCCATCCAGGTTAAAAATATAATGTTTGTTTTTCTTCAGATTATTTTTCTGCTCACTTGAGGCTTGGATCTGTTCCCTGTGTCGTACCACAAATAGTTTGCCTGATGTGGCTAAGGGGCTATGCTAGAGAAGGGGATGAAACAGGAGAGTAGGGGAAAGAAAGGACAGGAATTGAAAAAGTGGACACTGGGAGAAATGCTTCTGTAAATAGACCTTTAGGGTAGATTGTAGGCGTTAGTAAGGATGCAGAAACTTGTGAATGAGAGCAACATGCCACTCTTCCAGCTGTACATATTTTTAAAGAATATTAACAGGTTTAACTGTGTGGGTATTCTTCATTATTGAAGTGAAAAGATTATTTTATTCTTGGCATGGCAGATGCTAGTAAAATCAGTCTCCTTTTCCAGTAAGGTATTATTCGAGCCCATAGGCTGTTTCTCACCAAAAATAGTGAGAGGCAGTCAGTGCCCTGAAGATATTGGCCTAATTGCATAAGATCATGCAGGGTTTGGGAGAGGAGCAGTGGCACCAAGAAGGGAAGCAGTTTGGCCAAGTTCATAAAGTGGGTCAGAAGCTGAGTCAACCCCTGAGGCAGGTCTCCCGTGTCTGTCTGAGTTCCTGTTCCTATCCCTGTCATACTGCCAATCTCTTCAGCTTTCTGCAGTAATCCCCTTCATCCCCTAGAGCTGGACTTGGAGCTGCTGACAGGGTGGAGAGAAAGGGGAAAAAACAAGGGGTTTTATTAATAAACTTTTATCTATATAGCATATGGCATCTTGAAATTTGCTCATTCTGGATGTGACATCAGTTTGTCATAAAGTCACAAGCGTGTGTTTGTTGTGGCTGATGGTGCCATCGGCAGCTATTTGCTTTGAGTGTGAGTGTGTGAGGTCTTGGTATGAAAATCCTTTGGCAGGGTGATCCTTTACCTGCGCTGAGAGTACTTCTGCTGCCTGACTTAAACCCCTTGCTATACTAGTGTCTGAAATACACTGGCTATTAAATCCATCTGTCCTTAGTGCGAACTGTACCACGTGTGTGCATGTTATCAACCTTCTGTACTGCAGCCAGACTTAAGAGGAAACAGTGATTTGTACATCCCACAGTGAAAGTGTTACTACCATAACAGTTTTTTGTGCTTGTTTGCATCTTCTTTTTCTTTTTTAATGCAGAAAAAAAAAAGGCCAATTAATGATCCAAAACTTCTCAAACTCTGTTTTCATATGGTTTCAGTGAGACCATGTTATACCTCTTACCCTATCTGTGTGTGAGGTGCTGAGAGACAGTTCTTCGAGTAGCTTCATGCTGGACCTTCATGCTTCGTTGTTAGAAGAATTCTTCTGTTGTTAGAAGAGTTTTGCACAGCCACTGTTAAGTGCTGAAGAGCTGGAAAAAGAGCTTTGCAGAAGTCCAGGAAAGGATTTTCATTTGAAGGCCTATGGATAAGGATGGCCTCTTTGGTAGCCGTGTAGCATCTCATTCTTTGGAATAATGATATTGCATATGAATCACTTTTTCATATGGGTCTAATTTGTTTATTAACTTCACTCTGCTGTCATCTGTCAGAAAAAGTATATTATTTCTGAGGTTACTCACAGAAAGCTGGCACACTGAAGTGTTTTATGGAAAAACAAAAAAAACCCCATGTACAGTTGCCAAGAGTGTATCTGCTGCCTTTTTCACTTGGAGTACCACCAAACTGGAGAAAAACTAGTCTCGTATCAAGTAAAGAAAACAAACAAACAATGTCTTATTCTCTTTTATGTTTGTAAGTGATGAGAAAGGGAAAAAGAAATTTGAGGGCCTGTATAGGTTAAGGATTTTTTTTTTAGGGAGGGAAGGACACATTAATAAAACAAAACCCCATTTGTATGAAGCCCTTCTGTGACAGCAGTGTTTTTACACTGCCAAAAGAACTCTTGGCTAGTCCACTCACAAATTTTATAAAGAAATGTGACATGCTGGACCTCCAGTAATTAACATGCTCCCAAGGCTGAGAGGTTGGCCATAAAAATTACTCATCCTGTTTTTTTTTTTTCCTTACTGCATAACTATTTATATCACTATAAACAGCTAATATTGAATTCCTTCGTCACCTGCCTTCGACAGATGAGTCTCTTGAATAGCCATGCAGAACAGGGTTGCTCTGGTCTATCTTTCTACCGTTAATTAAGCTTCAGCCCTGATTTCTTACAGTGGCTCTGCCTTAAGTTCATGTCCTAAGTATCAGGTTCCTGTAGTTTTCTTTCCTCCTCTTAGGTTTTTTTCAGATTGCCTGAGGCCCCCTTCATGCTTCTCCTACCTGCGCTAATAGTGATTCCAAACTTGTCTTTTTAATCTAACCTTGACTTTGGCTTTCTCTGTGGTGCTTCTGTGTCTGAAATGCCTTACCAATGCTCTGTCATACTTGCCCAGGTGTCAGTAAATCTATAGCAAGAACTGTTGCAGAGGTGCTGACAGGAGGCAATCAAATTCAAAACACAATCAAAATATTCCTTATTCATCACTAGCTTTTTGCTGCACCTTGTCTATTCCCTTTTGTCATTTAGATTGTCAGTTTCTTAAAGCAGAAGACAATTTTCTTTGTAACTTGGATAACACTCAGCACTTTACAGGTACTTAATAAATAGTAAATCAAATAATATATATCCATGTAATAGCCTCTTTTTACACAAATCACATACACTTGTCTTTTATATTGCCTATCCCTATTTTTTATCCAGCTTGCAAAGCAGCATTTACACAATACAGTCTAGCATTAGAAAACTACTCTTTGAATCAGACAAAAATAGATTTTTCTTATAGTTCTATGGGTTTTTCTTTTGTCATGCTTGCCTTCCTTTTGGACTGGTTATTCCACTGAGGTTAAAGATACGTTATCATTTCAGTGCTGCTCGGATGGCTCTATACCTTACATTACATAACATAGTAAAACTATGAAGCCATCTAGTCATGTGTGGATGAACTTGGTCCCTTCAGAATAGTTGCTGTTGGGGAGCTGACTGATCTCCCTACCCTTATCTTCCATACAGCGCTGCATCCAGGCAGTGACAGGCATTTCTGCTGCTTTCTAATCGATTTGCTGTTGAGATCTACTCTCTTCTGCTGGAGCCTGGCTCATCAGTGTTCATTGTAAAAAGCCTGTGGTGTGGAAGGTCAGTCCACACTGAACTGGGAGCTTATCAGGATTCTACAACTACATCAAAGTTGTGTCTCAAGTATGTATCATGGTCTTGTCTTGGTTGGCCTGTGGAAGGACAGCCCCATCTGGCTTCCATACGTGAGTTTTGTTCTACTGGTTTAGCTTCAGAAGCTGATGGCCATATCTCACAGACTGAAAGTGAAATCACAGTGTGACTAGGGCTTAGGTAGACAATACTTATCTTTAGGTGAAGATCTAGCCAAAGGTTTTAAGAAGCACCTGTGCCTTGTCAGGCTGCTTGTGCTAATGGCTGTTTCATCACAGGTGAACTTTCTGTGGTTCCACACCACACACACCGTTTTTACTCTGGAGGACTGTGTTTCAAATGCTGTCTTGTTTGGTCAGAGAGTGAATGTGCTCCAAATTTAAACTCGAGGCATCACATCAGGAAAGAGGGGCTGGTTTGTTGTTGCAGTGGGATTGTATATTCATCAGGTTCAAAAGTAGTTCTTGTACCTCTTGATATGACAAAAGTATTCGCAAATACTTGGTGTTCTGTGCAGTGAACAGTCCTGGTCACATCTGCTACACGTTGTACTGCATATACCCCGTTATCTGTGTGAGTTACTTTTCTCTGTTTCACTGCAGTTTAATTAGTTATTCCAGGCATATGATGGAAAAAAAAAGTATCAGTTTCTCTGTGTTATCACCTCACATATATTCAGTTAAGTTGCATAAGCTTATCCTCATTTCACCCCAGATTTTGTTCCCAGTTATATTTAATAGGCACAGGGTAAATGCACTTCACATCACACTGATATTGCATACACATTTTGTGGTGAATTGTATCTTTCTGACCTTTCCAAGCCAAACTAGTTCTCACAAGAGCAACTGAGGTCCAGCCTCATATGTCCCAGGAGAAGATCCTGAGTTTTGTTTCTTGCTCCTAAAGCTGAGTAAATTCATATCGTCCTTCTGTTCAAATGCTGATTTTGCTCTTATATTCTCTGCTTTTTATATGCTTCTGGTTTACATGATTACCTACTAGTTTTTTGTTGATTTATTGGCTAATGCTGTCTAGTATTGCTGTATGGTAAGGGCATTGTGAGTATAAATGTTTGAACAGTTGTGAGGCATTTAGTTCTGTAAAAAAGACTCACATAAGAACTTAGAAGGAAGAAGATCATTTGCATGTATGCAGCTAAAATATTTTGGAATTCTGGGACTTGTGAACAGTAGAGAAGACTTCGGTAACGGAGCTGTAGCAAAAAAGCAACTACATAGCTACAGAATATTTTACTGGTATTCAGAGTAAATATACAATTTCAAATACATTGTTTGACAGAATACAGTAAATCTATGATTACACATGTGTGTCCATAAAAGGTGCATCCCAATGTTTGGGACATCTAGTGTGAAATATCAAGTAAATAACAAAGCAGTGTTAATGTGTTTTAGAATGGTTTTAAGTTAACGACAGAGATTTATTTAAATTACATGATATTTCTTAGATTACTGCTCTCTGTTCTAGATTACAAATCTCTTCTATTTCAATATTTTTCTGTGGGAGTTGGTGATAGGAGTGGGAGGAGATGCATTTCTGGTTTCATCTGTATCCCTGAATTAACTATGAAAAAGGGTGAGTTCTTAATTTAACTAAAGCTAAATCTTAGTGAAAACACAGCTTATAGACTTCTGCACAAGCTTCCACAACTTGTTTTAATTTTATAAGTGTTTTACTTTCATTAGTTGACCACACTAGGAATGCAGGTTTTTCACAGCAAGACAAAGACTTCAAATACCAACCAGCTGGGTATTAGTTCCTCCACTTTAATAGCAGAGCCTCCTTGCCTTCCCCTCCAACTTTGGCCACAGACCCATTTTCCCCATTGGATTGGGGCAGGGCGACTTTCTCTTCCCCTGTTTGGGGGACCAGCTATAAAGCCTGGTAGAACTTCTGTGCTGAGTTTCAGGTCTCGTCTCACCTGTGGCTGGTGGTACTGGCTCCTTCTGATGTCCACCTCACTGTGAGGTGGTGAGTGGGTTAGGTGGGATGGTTCCCCATGGGCTGCATACAAGACCTGACCCATAGAACAGATTTTATGGCTTTGCCACGGAGTTGCGGCTCTTGTGGCAAGATGAGTTTAGGAAGAAGTACATCTCCAGCTGTGGTTGTGCTCTGCCAGGGTCCTTCTGCATTTTACAAGCAAGCTTGTAAGCTGGTGGCTGCCTCTTGTACAGAGAGAACAGAGTCATCTTGGTGAAGTGTCTTACACATGTGGCCTTTATATATATATATGAGGAAGCTTTGCGCACAGAAGAGTCAGCCTACTTTGTATGCCCTCCCAAAACCACCTGCAAGACATCACTGAGTCTCAAGAAAGTCTGTAAAACTGATTGTGAAGGAGGCATATTTCATTTGACTGAAGTTAAGACATATACACGAAATTAAATAAGTTGTATCAACCCATCTGTAGGTGACCATTGGTCTTGATAATGGTAAATAAAAGATTAGATGTCATATGTGAAATGTTCCTTTTTGGATTTAAGGGACAAAAAAGCTGAGAGATCTGGTTGAGACTACATATGAAACAGTTTTAAACTACAAGCTCAAAAATAATTTAATTTCCAGTAGATGGGAAATGTTGAACCTGAGATTAAGGATATCTGGATTCTTTTACTTAAGGGTATATAAGTGGGATATTGCTGTGTCAAAATCTGAGTTTATAGGTCACCAGCAACTCACTAATAATCTCAATCTAAGTATAAGGTAGTTCATCTTCTTTGAGAAAGCTGCCTATGCATTTAGTGTATGCTGAGTGTTTATCTGCATAGGAACACTTGGAAAAAATAATATGGATTAAGATATGCTTTGGAAGTGGATTAAATTACATAGTACTCCTATACAAGGACTTCTAAGCAGAATTTAAGTGGCTTTTATTTTAGTTTCTTCCTCAGTTAAGTACATTAAATCAAATTAAAGGCATTTAAATTTTACTCACATGTCTGTAGAAGTTTAATGTAATCTTATTAATGTGCTTTTAGTAAAGTTTATCTGCATTTACTTTCATTATTTTCTTGTAGGCATATTGGAGACATGTTAAAATGAGCAGTAGCTGAGATCAGCCAGTTTAGTGTAATTTCATAGTTTTTATTTTTTGTGCCCTAACATTCTTAGATAGACCAGCGCTGTCTCTCTGTTTACTGATACCACCCAATTCAGTCTTCTGGTTTTCAGATCCCTCATTTGTGAATTGTCAGTAATGATTTTGATATTCTCAAAGGGACTAAGAGCCCTCCATATGAGAAATGCTTAGTAACAGCTGTGTGCTGGTATTTGGTTATCATCCAAATGGAAATCTGAAGTTTGGCTTTGGCTTTGTTCATCAGTGTAAAGGTGAGGATGGAGTAGGGGAAAATGAATGATCTAAGAAATTTTACCCTTGAGTATAGTTATTTTTCTGTAAAATTATGACAGGCACAAGGAAACTGTGGTTTTAATGTAACATAGAGTTCAGACAGCTACATCTGTTCTTACTGCACCTGGCTTAGCATATTCATGTATGATAAAATGTGCTCTGGTTTTTGCAGATTCTCACATGAGAGACATATATACACATTAATCAACAGATGGTAAATGTGGTGTTTTTTTCCCTTACAGAAGTAGAGACAAAATGTGAGAGAAACCTTGCTTTTACTGACGAGAACCTAATGTTGCAGAAGTTGATTTGCAAAATGGCAGCAGCAACTTCAGGCCTTTCAAAAGACACATCTTTTTCTTTGTTGTTAGAGGCTTGATATAAATCCAGTGACATGGGGCACTTGAGAATAGTAAATGTTGTTATGCACAAATAGGAATGAATGGCTTGAAAGTTTCATGACAAATTACTCATGTTGGCATTGCAGCGTGAGGGCTGTATAATGCTGCTGTATGAGGAGACAGACAGTGATTGTATGTGCTCCCTCTGAATATGCAGCATGGTGATCTCTGGCATGTGTTTTTCCTGTATGTGGCAGCATCTAGCAGTGGGCAGTTGTAACTTCTGATGATTTGAATTGCCAAGTGATGCCTTTACACTCAAATCCATAAGAAACCAACCTTTTCCTCTCCCACCCACAGCCCCATTGAGAAGGGAAGCATACTGAGTTGCAAAAAGTATGTCAAATATGCATTTAAATGGCTTGCTTCTCTGACGTTTCATTTGATATGTGCTACATGTGACTTTGAAGCATAATAGAGCATTGTCCTAAACTGATGGAGTTAGACAGTGTTTGATCTCTTCAGCTGAACAATTGTATTGTTTTAATGCTAAGGAGAAGACCTTTTAAGTAGGAGAATTGATTTTATGCATTTTTAAAGAGAAACCAGGATATAGCTGTGGTTTCTTTTTCCTTTTGGTTTTACAGCAGTATAACAACAGATAAGTAATATTCCCTCAGGCTGAGGTTAAATGCGTAAGAGACAGTAAGTTCTGTGATAATGTTAAGCCCCTAAAAACCAGTTAATTATGAAGTGTAGGTACAAAGTTTTCTTTCAGTCTCTTTTGTTTCATTTCAAAAAGTTATCAACAACTTCTGAAAGTAAGATCTTTAAAATACACATATTCCAATGACAGTAATGGTTTTAATTATTGACCTGCTGTTGTTCATGAAACATCTAGACGGTGTACTTGAAAGGAAGGAAGTAATAGTTTTACTTAGTAAAATAATGTTCTTATGGATATAGCACAGGTGAGGGAGAAGGAAAAAATTCTAAAAAGCATACTTAGCAAATTCTGATTTGTGCTAATAGCCTTTTTTGTCATCTTCTGGCAGCACTTTTCAGACACCAGGTTTTAAATTGTGAGGCACCAGCTGTTGGTACAGGTAGGTCAGTGGTAACTAGTTTGAATACAAGTAGATATAACGTGCTCTGTACTTAGGCAGCGTTTTTTGAAATATTGTGAAAACTGGCTCTGTGCAGATCTGCAGCTGATGTGAGCTGGAGGTTAGATCTATTGGAAAGCTCTGATATAAGAATTGTACCCTAGGATTGTTTTTAAGATTAACCCGCCTTTTGCTTTTTGCTTTTCCACCCCCTCTTTCTGAAATAACACTACATTTTGAGATAACAAATTGGCTAGTATCCCTTGTGTATGGTTCCTGGCTATACACAGTTAGGTAAGAGCATGAGCAAAATGTAAATTCTTAGGTAACTCGGCAGAAGATACTATTTCATCACAATTGCTATTTAATTTTTGCAAAAGAACCTCCCACGCTGAATGTTCTTTGAGTTATTTGGGGTTGATTTTTTTCATGAATAAAATTCTTAGTCATCTTCAGAATCTATGCAATATCTTAAAGAAATAAAGACTTTGCACATTTAAGTAGTTAGTTGGTCTCCTTTTGTATCTCTCTTGATTCTTACACTCCTTGTTGTGTATGTGAGAAGTTGCTCTTGTGGTTGTAGCAGTGGCCTTGAATTTGGGAGTTAAGGGGTGAGAAATCCTTCCCTCGTGGAAACTTACAGAGAAGAAATTTACTTTTGTTTCCTACTTTAAGCTCTGATGGTAACTTTCTACATGACCTTGGTGTGAAGATCTTATCAGCAGAGTTTACGTAAATAACCTGCACCTGGATCTACAGGGCAGGAATGCACTGTGGGCTGCCACATTGCAAAATTGCCCACAGGTCAGTGGTACGTGTGGCAGTGGTTGTATTCCTCCTTGTAAGTGACTCTTGAGGATACATGAGGTCCTTCATCTTTCATCAAAATGCAGATAGGCCACCGAACAAGAGGCATCTTTACCTCAGCTGTGGTCTGTGCCCTGAACTTCTGCTCCCCAGCTGCACAGCTCACGTCAGTTTATATCATGAACGGTCTTGGATCAGTAGTTTTGTGGAGGGAGAAGTACTGGGATGTTGTGCAAATTGGCCCTTTAATTGCTGCAGTGAACATAGTCCCATGGACAAATCACAGAGCTTGTTGGTACCTGGATAATGACATGTATTTCCATGCCTAGTAGTATATCCTAATAATATGTAAACTGGAAAGTTCCAGAAGATCTTTATGAAGGCGTTTGAGATCAGTAAAAGTTATCACTGAAAGCAAATCCTGTGCTTTTATTGCAAGTACCAACTCTTGATGCTATTCTAAAAGCCTGAGCTCATGAAGCTAAATGACTGCATTAAAAAAAGGTTTGTTCATGGGGGTAATAACTCTCATTAGTCTAATTGGTATAGCTGGAGAAAGTAAACAATCTTGAGTTGCAAATAACTGTTCCCTGTCATGCAGTACAAGCAGCAGACTTCAAAGCTGAATTCAAGTTAGAGAACACATGCTTTGAACTTGCTTAGGTCTGTATCAGTCTGGCAGAAAAGGATAGTTTGTGTCTGCAGAGTAAAGGACGTGATGGTAAAGCAAAACAAGGGAAGAAGGGTGTTGTCTATGGGAAGGAGTGAGTCAAGTAACATATGGTCTGTAAAACATGGAGACATTTTTATAATGTGCAATAAAACTATTGTCTCTGTATCTCATCTTTTTGTTATGTATTACAGCTATGATCTGAGGCTTGTTTCCGAAAGGGTGGTGGTTTGTTTGTGAGGCTTTTTGATTTTTTATTTATTTATTTATTTTTAATCTCCTGTGGTAAGTGGTTGTTTATCTTAGGTTTTTTATTTGTTTTAATTGGTTACTCATGTGAGTTTGCTCTGGTGCACAGTAATGTGCATTTAGAAATAGTCAATTTAGAATTGCTGCATAAAACTAATTAATGAAACAATATCTATAATTTTTTCCCTTTTTTTGGAAGCAGATTTAAATAGTATCAGCTGAGAAAGGTAGTTTTTGATTTGTGTTTAGGTACTGGGGGTAGCAAATTTGGGTTTAGTTTGCTTTAGAATACACCTATCACAGCAGAAAGGGAAGGGAAAGACAAAGTCTGAAAAGCACTCTCTATCTTGCTCAGTTGATGTTGAAAGGGCATCTAGGAAAACTTGCAACAACCATTTTGAAGATTGATGAAGAGTGTGAAACACTTTGCTCTTTCCAACTTTGCTTCTGCTACACTTACTACTTGGTTAAGCCTCAGGAAAACTCATGAAGGTCCAAGGAACTTGGAGGACATACCTTAATACTTGGTAAAGTTGTGCTCTTGTTATATACTGAATGTATGAATGTTGTTGTCTTCTGTTGCATGTGTACATTATTCTGCATATTGGAAAGACACAAGCCCTCTCAGGGATTTAGGTTTTGTTTTTTCCTTTTTTTTTTTTTTTTTTTTTAAGCTTTTTTTAATCTGGACCACTTTAAAGTTAACTAGACTAGCAAATCTTTTTTATGGATAGAGAGAGGGAAGGAACAAAAAAAATTAGCTTTATGTCTTTCCCAGGGAAGATGTTGGCTACTCCTGGTGTGAATGGCAAACTCTGGTTCTTTGATCCAGGCATTGCCCAGTGGCTTTGGTGTTGGGGAGGAAAAAGCAAACTGTTCTTTAGCTCCTGCATAGTCCTGCGGGCAAATCCAGGGGAAGAAGAAATGCTTTCATAAATTGAGTGGAGTGATAGTATCTTAAGATCTCAAGAGAGATTTGAAGGTCAAGGTCCAGTTTAACATTGTGATGGAGAGCAGACCGTACCAGAGGACGGATTTCTGCTGCACTGTGATGCAATGGCCTCAGGTCAAGGGAGGGATGCTGTGTGCAAGGCTTGACATCTCTGCCTTTGGAACCTCTACCTGGCCTTCAGACTGTTGTCTTCTAGGTCACTATGCCAGTTCAATTGCACGTTTGTTTTCCTGTGCTGGCCCTTACATGGAAGGCTATGTGCCATATGTGTCTCTCTCGTATTGCAAGGTTTGTATTCTGAGGTCAGACTTAAATCACTGAGCTTCTTGAGTGGTACAGCTGTGACACACGCATGGGATGTTTAATTACTTTATGAAATGCAGGGGTTTTTTTGGAAGGATTATGTTCTTTCTTAGACACTTGCCTTGTGTGCTAGTCTTATTGCTAAAGGAATATCAAAGTGTTTTTGTCCTGTGCTCCATATGGACTATAAGTGAACTAGTATGAACTATACTTGCTTATAAGAGGGGAGAATGGAGCTGAGTAAACTTGGCGAATAAAAGTTCAAATAAAATCATGGTGGCTTTAATGTGAATTTCCTTTTTGATTAAAAACTTACTCATTTCAAGTCTAAAATCAGCTTAACTTTGAAGTGAGGTTTCTTTTTATGATGTAACTAGGAAGTGTTATTCCAGCTGATGAATGTTATTTTGCTATTAGGTGGAGTCGTAAAAGCCATTGACTTCTCAAGTGAAAGGAATAATACTTTTTTCTTGATATGAAAAGCCAGTTACCGTGTTATCAGGAAAAGGCTTTAATGGCTGTAGCTCACCTAATGAGGGCATTATCAAACCTTCTATTCACAGATTTATGGGGTGATATTTCTTGAACTGAAAAACTGAATTGTCTTTGAAACTGCCATTTAATCTTAAATTCCGTATAGTGGAATAGTTGGTGTGGTGGTGGGGTGTTTGTTTGTGTATGTTTGTTTGTTTTCTTTTCTTTTGTTTTTTTCTTTCAGGTCAATATGAAAACATTTTGGTAAGTTTTACTGTTGTTTTGACCATAGCAGAAATCTTTTTTCCAAGTCCCTGTAAAATGTTTCACTAATTGTGTAGCTTAGGTACTAATGTGAAGTTACTGCTTCAGTTTTATCAGTAACCTTTAAAAGTAAGCATATGAATAAATTCTGACAAAAGTCTCCATTCTTAAATGCTGAAGTTGCAGGGCTCTTCTTTAAATTATGAAGAGATTGGATAGGACTGGGACTGAATTTGTTTTGTTTTCATATTGTGGTATGTTACAGTTTTATTTTAATGGCATAGGCTGGAAGAGGCAAACTAATTGCTGTTGTGGTGTGGAGGCATGTCGGAGTTTGAAAAATTACGGAGTTTGTGTCAAATTGGAGTGATGAAATACAGATAACAGGCCACAGCTGTGGCCACAAATTAGGCCTCTCCAATTTGATGCTGAATGTATTGCATTAGAATTGCTCTTCTAGGATTACCATGGGGTAAAGTCTGAATAAAACCAGATCTGAAATAGGGAAGCTAAAAGTGCATGCTGCTGTAAATGTTTGTTGGGGCTTCATTGTTGTAAAGTGAAGGTGACCATTTTCCTAGTGAGAGCAGTGCTCAGGATCTCACTGTTCTTCAAGAACTTCCACTGGCTTTTTCATCTTAGTGTTTCCTTAAGGTATTGGAGTTCTCGGTAGTTCCTTCCTCTTAGAACCAGCATGGTTTAGGGGAGGCTGAGAGATGTCGCTCCCGTGGTCCCACAGCACCTGTCCTAATGTGGGATCCATCAAGATTTGGGAGCGTGGGGTTTACCAGGAGATATTTCAGGATGGTGTGTAAGCTCAGTACTTCCAAAATAAAATCCAACTGAAGTACTGTGCAAAGACCTTCCTATATAGGAAGGATCCAGTGAGGAGGTAAGCATCACCTTATGAACTCCTTATGGGTATGGGAAACTTCAACGTGTGGGTTATTGCTCTTGCATTCTGTGGAGTTACCCCGGTACTGTTGGAACATTAATACTCCAGGTGTTTACAGGCACAGGACAGTAGTGTAGTAGTAAATCAGATCTAACTTACAAGGATAATTCTGAGCATTGATAGTTTTATTAGCAGGAATGTTCAGAAAACCAAAACTACAGGCTTGTAGTGTTGACTGGCCAACAGGCCAATGCTAGGTGCACAGTCGGTCCAAGAGCAAGAGTGTGAACTAGGGTGGACCAGCTGAGGCTGTCATAGGTGCCTTATGATTGCCAGGGTTCTACAAAGTTGGTTGGAGCATTGAGTTCTTATAAAACCAAGGGACAGCTCTGGCCAAGAGGGGGCTGTGTGTCAATTTCACTTATTCCACAAACACCAACTTTGTAAAGTACAGGAACTGGATTCGGGAAGACACTGAGTAATAAAAAACTGCAAGGTCCCTCCTGCTTCCTCAAATGTTCTCATTCAGTGAGTGCAGCTCTATTCTGACCTGCAACATCCCGTTCATTGTTTTCATGCTAGGAGCTTCCTGAAAGCCCCATGGAAAATGTGACACACTTTGTGATATAGAACAAACATCTTCTGGAATGGGACACAACCAAAAGGATAAAACCTTGTTCTGTATTGTGACTTTAATCCAGATTTGTATTCCAGTGAAAGACTCTGTGGTGGGGAAGATGTCTGGAACATAAGATACCACAATGTAAAGCACATGGTCATTCCTTGGATTTGAGGATTTATGTATGCACAACTCAGAATTGGTATATGTCTGAGCTTTTCAAAGGACTGTTCCTTTTTTCTTGCTGATACTTTAACTTTCAAATGCATTTGGCATTTTAGTGGATTGAGAGATGACCAACTGATGTCTATGTCCAGAAGCTTGAAAAGCAAAAACATGAACAAATCAAAGTGGGTTAAAGATCCGTCACGAAGTTTTATTTTAAAAAGGGAGAAAGGTGAAATCTCACTGCGTGTGCATTGTTCAGCACTTGCTCTCTGGGGCATATGAATCAGTCCCACATTACTGATCTGTAAGCGTTTTCTTTTGTGGTTGCGGTATATTTTCATTAGAAAAAACCATGTAAGATAATATTTGGTGTGCTACTTTTGGTGCTTATATTCATGTGCAAAAATCATGTGGTTTTTTTTTTTTTAAAAGCAAGCGTTTTCTGGCCTTGCGAAGTTCTGACTTCATAGAGTTAAGTTTGCTTGCTTGATTTATATCTTGTCAGCAGGAAGGGGATTTTGAGAAAAGGTGTAGTAAGCCTGCAAGCTTGAGAAAGAGATACAATTTTCATCGTTATGCCTGTGTGTCTGGGACACGGTTTCCCAAAGGATTTGAAGTAGAATATGCTTTGGGGACTGTGTGCTGTGTGTGTGGGGAGGAAGACAGTAGGAAATGTGTGTTTCTCCTGGCCTTTTTTCGTTGCTGGTAGTTAGCATTTGGAATATTGTGCCCTGAAGAGGGTGAGGTCAGAACCTGGTGGAAGAGGGGGAGTCATAAATAAGAGAAGTAAAAACTTTGAGACCCATCCCCTCATCCCCCTTGCTGCTGTACCTTCACATCCGCTCACTCTTTGGTGGCTTTTTATCGGAATTGTTGAAAGCGGAGGCTAAATGAAGAAACCAGCTTTCCTTTTGAACTTTTAACCTTCATGAAAGCTACAGTAATTGGCTTCTGCAGGGCTTAGATTGTTTGACATTTAAAGGAAAAAATCCAGGAAGAATGAAATACTGATGTGCACTTCTGAAATTCCCAAATTGCCAGTGAAGGCCTTTCTTCTATGTGCTTTAAAAGCCTCAAAAGTGCGGAGAGAGACTGGGGAGGGGTGAAGTGTCCCTGTTGCATCACAGCCAGGATGGTGCTTTGGCTGAGATGAAAGTGCAGCAGTTGGTACAAAACCTCCACCTGGGGAAAAATAGTTGGCGTATGTGTCAATGTAATAATCTCTTTGAGGGAGTGGAAGAAGGCTTGAAGAATGGGTCATAAAGCACTGTCAGAAAAGAAAAAGGTATGTGCATGGGGAAATGCCAAAGATGAGAGAGATTGATTGTACTGCCTAGGCTAAAGATGAGTATTATGCTTAGGTTTCATCTATGAATGAATGATGTATTTAAAAATAAATAAATAAAAAGTGTTTCCCCACTTAGTCCTTGTTAACAAGAACACAGTAAAACTCCTGACAGTTGTTGTTCTTTCTAAGAGTTGATCATGTGAAACATTTATTTACTAAACACATTTATTTACTAAACACATTTATTTACTAAAAGCAAGGGAAGCACATTAAAATCTAATACCTGCTTACTCTCATGGGTCTTGAAGCTGTAATCACAAAAGCAAATATAGTGTCTTAAAATACAAATGACTTTTTGCCTCCAATGACTTTTAATGCACATGTAAGTCAGTAATTAAAAAAATCTAAAAGCAGATCCAGATCAAATCATGCTTTAGATGACATTTATTTGAAAACGCTTGAAAGCAGCTTTCATGGGTATTGTTGCTAGCTTTGTCATCTATATAAAAATGTAATATATTTTTGTAAACTTGAAAATGGAAATTTAGAAGGACGCAGCCTGACAGCAGAGACCTGTAGCCCTTCCTTCTTACACACAAACTAATAGCTGTGCTGCACAGATCATTGCACGTGTAGCTGCTCAAAAGGAAAATGTGATCAACAAGGCTTTGTACTTATCAGCTGCTAGAAGAAACTGCCGACCTTTGGCATGGTTGAGTTTCTCTTAACAGAAAGCAGCAATAGATATTGTAGTTAACTTGGCTGGTGGCATGCAAAACTGCTTGGCTGCCTTCTTTCTTTTAAGATATGATTCTTCTTTCTTAAATAAGGTTGGGTAATGAACCAGGAGAAATAGTGGTGGATTTAAGAAAGGAGCTGTTAAAAACAGGCAGCTCCTCAATTTACTGGGAATAATGCGGTTTGATTTTGTTAGAGGTGAAATGGTTCCATGCAAGATGCTTTGAGAAAATGTATATGAATACCATGAGAAAATTTGGATCCTTTGTGGGATTTTTCATTTTGCTGTCATGTTATGTGTTTTTCAAAGCAAGAGGCACGTTTTTTTTTCTGTCATGTGCTGGTCTCTTTTAACATCTGTATTTTCACTTCAGCAATTAAGTGACTAAAAGCAAAGGTGGGAGGGTAGGGTAAGCAGCAGCTGTGCATTAATTTCACTGTGTAAAACTAGAGAGATTATTTGGGGCCAGAAAGCGGTAACTGTCACAGGACAGTGGTCTCTTCCTGTCGTGTGTGCTGAAAATAACGCACTTGCCAGGAATGACTGAGCCAAGGAGCCAGATGACAAGTTATTTGTAAGTTGACAACAGCTTAAACTTTCAGGGCTGTAAATCTAAAACACACAGTGTTTTGCAAAGTCACTCATATTAAATGATGAAAGCCTGAGTAGAAGGAATAATGTGGTAAAGAGGTGAGCGGTAGTTGCTCACTAGGCTGTTTCAGAGTATTTGCATTTTGATTGGCTCTGCAGACATTTGTGGGTGCCTCAGGGACTCTTAATGTAAGGAAAAACAGCTTTATATGTAAAGAAAAATGGCAATGAGGCTTCAGACTTGCTCCCTGCAGCATGTTCTGTGTGCTCTTTCAGTTTTGGCTTAAATGAATAAAATGGTGATGCTTTCATTTTGACAGAGAAATTAGTTTCCCTTGCTGATTTCTTTTAAAGTATGTAATCCACCTAGAAATGTATTTGTAATTTTGTGCTGGTAATGACTCTTTTAATTTGGCAGAGTAAGAGAATTAGAAGACATTGGCCAATAAATACAACCACAAAATGGTTTACCTCTTTCTGTCCCATCTGAAAGTCCGTATCTGGGATGCTTGTGAGAAGCCCTGTCTGATGGATAATTGCAGCAATGTGCTCTGGAATGTTTCCAGCAGACTCTGAAGCTGCATCCTTCACTTCTACCTCTCTGTTTTGTAATGGCAGGTGTTGTATTCACACTAAGGATGGTAGTGAGAAATAGGTAAGCCAGTCTTTGCTTTCATGAACTTGAGGGCTGGGAAGGGTGAAATGCTGGAAGAACTGGGTGAGTAGCCTGTCCAAGCACATGAATAAATTAAGGCGACTGCCCATTCTGGGTAATCTGTCAACCTGATTCAGATACAACCCCCTACAGCCTCTGAATGCCTCTCAACTTCTCTGAGGAAGTGTGGTGCCCCATTTTATAGTTGGCAGTTGGAGGCACAGAGGGCCAAAGGGCAAGTACGTGGCCACACACAAAGCCTTTGAATAAAACAAAATTAAACACAAGTGTTCTTGGTTCCAAGTTTAACATCCTTGTCTTTGAAGCAGACTTTCTGTTCATTTCAGTGTGATTACTATGTGTGGTAGGGAGTTCTCTTTAATCAGTGCTGTTGGGGAAGAATCTTGGTAGGTGTAAGGTCTCTCTGCAGGTGGGTTTTTTTCATTGTATTTTTCTCTGGTGTATCTTACACTGGCTGCTAATGATCACATTCTCTCAAGGACACCAAGGTCAAATAAGAATCTGGGGCTTTATGTCTCAAGAGGTTTGTTTTGCAAATCCAAGAATACATTTTTCTATCTTGTTCAAATGAGAGCGTTAGACTTTGTCCTGGGCACTGATGCAACATATTTACCTATTGGCTCTGCTGCCTCGGAATTTCCTTCAAGAGGAACTTTTCAATGTCATCATTTTTTTTCCCAGTCCTAGTCAAAGTTGTCAGCATAGTGGGTGAGACCAGCAAGGTAAGAGATGTGGCTGAAATCCGTCTAATTCCTTAGCACCCTAAGAAAACATCTTGTGAAGGTGTTGTGTCTAGCAGGAATCTGCTTCAGAGTTTGGAGAATCGCACCTGTGTAAAGGAAACTCAAAGACATCTTCAAAAACATATTCTCCTTCATTTCTCCTGTACACCATCCTTCTACGTTTTGCATGCCCAGGCCAAGAAGCAGCAACTGGGAACTCCATGTTGTGGAGAACATGTCTTTTGTGAACCCTAATGCTGGAGTGATATTCCAAGCAAGGTAGGAGGAAGTCACAACCAGCTCTGACAGAACAGCAGAATCCACTTTTGGGAGCAGGGGACTGTAGTTGAAATGGGCTACAAGTTCTGATCTTCAGGGACGTGGAGTCCACTTTTTACAGAGCAGGTTGTTTGACAGCTTTGGAGATGTGACATCTCTTTCCTGATCATGCTCCTTACTCCAAATTAAGACCTTCCGATGGGCTGTGGCCACAGTTCTGTGAATGCTGCATGATGACTGCAAAAAGAGCAACCTGAAGCATCAGTGTGCTGTTGGATGGGATGGGGGGAGAGAAAAGAAAATAGAGTATTCTTTTAGCAGAGATGCCCACTGTGGCTTTTTGGAAATGCTTACACTTCCAGTGTACAACTTGCTAATATTACTTAATATTGTGTAAAATGAGAGTGAGTAAAGCTCTGTGTTTACTCTTGTCACCATGCCATCAAACCTGTAAGCTATGTTTTAGTCTTCACAGCAGGGTAGAAGCACTTTACTGAAGGGCAGAAAGAGGACTTCATTCTGTTTCAGAGAGATTAATAGCTAAATCGCACTTGCTGCTTGAACATCAGAGATCTACTGATGTTAAATTACTACTGAAAGCAGATGAAAAGTGCCACAGAGTTACTGTGTTGTGCTTTGTTTTAGTGTTGCTGTTTTCACACAAAGGGCTTTTCAGCCAGGTGTTAGCCCTCTAGGAAGTTCAAAATGGTCAACTTCAGTTGACAGCTTTATTTGGAAACACTTCTAACTATGTCAAACTGAACTAGACAGTTAACTGAACAGTGATTTGCCACCCCTCACCCTCAAGTGAATGGGAACATTTAATTTGGGAACACTGAAGTCTGAAAACAAGAAGGATAAACAGTGGCTACTCTCACAGGGGATGTAGAGGGATGTTACTTTATATTTCTGCAGATATGAACTCTGGCAATCATCAGAGCACTAAACATATACTTGGATTTTGTCCAAATACTTTAATCTTTTAATGTCTGTTACAATTATAAAGGAGCTCATTGAGTTAATGAAACATACTGTAATGAACTTAGTAATTGCATATTTTTACATTGTTCTCCTCTATGGAATTAAATCATTAAATCTCAACTGTGTGCCATTAACTTTGCACAGGTGCAATAAATCTTTTTTTTTTTTTTTTTTTTTTTTTTGGCTTGGAGCATATTCCCATGATGGTTAAAGATAGGCAGGTTCTATTCCTGTTTTCTTCTTTGTCCCTACCCATTCCTTATAGTGGCCTGATGCTTGAGTGAGTGAGTGGCAAATGTTTTCAAGGGGCTAATCTGGCTCAAGATGTATCTTTGTTTCTGTTTTGTGGGGTTAGCTTTTGAACAGCCCATCTCTGAACTGGCCTGCTGGACATGTACCAGTGCTGGCACTGAGGAGGAAGAGGCCAGGCCATGACTTTGGGGAAGCATACACATCAGATCTGGTGTTTAACTGGACTTGGAATGGCAGAAGACTGAGGTTTTTGGAGTAGAAAGATTTCATTTTAGCAAAGAACATAAAGATAGTAGCTCAGGATGATGTATGTATTACAATATTTTTAACATGAAACAGTTCTGATGATCCATATGTTTGCTACATAATAAGTTAGAGGTATGCATGTTGTTATGCAGCAAAGGCATAGTGTCCTTTTGCTTGCTGCTGCCATCATATTCCTGTTCTGTAGTTAGCATTTTTAAGTTCTTAGCAGGTAAGACACTTGGCAATAACTCCTGGGTGTAATCAAAAGGGTATTAAATGTTTGAGGCACTCTTATTTGTTTTTAGGATAATAGAGAAAAGCATTACGCAACAAGCATTGGTTCATTTTCAATAGGTGTTTTGATAGAAGTTGACTGAGTTGCAGCAGCAATTGGTGACAATTGATTTTTCTGGCTCTTGAGAAGGAAACTGCCATGAATTGTCTTGCGGAATAACGTGGCTGGCACAGTCCAGTCCTCAGTGTGCAGCTAGTGCCAGTTGCGTTGTCTGGATGCGTGTATTGTGGGAAGGCTGAGCGCTTGGTTCATTGATTAGCCAATTTGGAAACAGTGAGTGTTTTGCTCGTTCTTGGCATAACTGTGCATGTTCCCAGAGAGGCTGGAGCAGGAGCTTCAACCAGAGCGTGGAGATGAGGAA
This sequence comes from Nesoenas mayeri, assembly GCF_963082525.1. NCBI lineage: Eukaryota > Metazoa > Chordata > Aves > Columbiformes > Columbidae > Nesoenas > Nesoenas mayeri. The sequence goes on from NC_137543.1 coordinate 113,780,008, forward strand.
ACACAGCTGTGCCGTCATCAGCTTTGGACAGTGAGTGTGGCTGTAGCCACGTGGGGAGCCTCAGAGAACCTTTGTAATTATAGTTACTTATGAGACAGGAGGTACTTGGAGAAGCAGATCATATATGCTACAAAGGTGACTTTTTAGCTGATAACTTTTTACCTGAGCAATGAAGTAAGTATATTTACTAAATTACCTAGTATTTTTCATGAGTCAGGTTTCTTTGTTAAAGTATTTCAGTTTTTTTCTTATAGTAAATCAGGAGACAATTATAACACATCTCTTTAGCTGCAGTGGCTCAATTGCTGGCTCTCCCCTTCTTGCACCCTGTCCCCACTTTTATTTTTTTAATAGCCCAACATAATAGCGTAAATTGGATTCAATGGAGTTGTAATGTTCACATGTGGGTTGTAATTTTGAATTTCGGAATGAACACATTGCCTGCCCTACTGCCCCTGCTAAAAGAGAGAGACAGTAAGCTTTTCAACTCTTGTCTGCTGCTTGAACAGCACGACTCTCTAGAGCTTATGACTCAAACCAGTAGAAGGATGGTGTTTGCATCACTCTTTCCCTGGGCCTTGTGGATTTTAACGTTAAATAAAGTGTGCAGTAACGTTATGGGGTGACCACAAATTGTACCAAGTGCTTAAATGTGATGTATTATATTAGATTATAACACAAAAGCATTTTACACTAGTTTTCCTGTCAAAAGTTTCATCTTTAAAATCTCAGTTGAAGTATGGAAGACTGAGATGTTTTTTGCATGGGCACCCTTTGATGACACCTGGGAGATTGCTGTTCCTAAATTGTAACCAACAGCTGGTTTTAGTGTACTCAGGGAATCTACTCAGGGCATAGAAGGCAAGCTGCTACAAAAGCAGTTCTTTTTGCTCATTGTGTGCACAGCTGAATACAGAAAAGGCCCAGTGTTTGAACACTGGTGGGCAGGGTATAGGTCTTGAGAGTGCTTAGTCATTGTATCAGTGTGGTCACAGAATCACGGAACGGTTGAGGTTGGAAGGTACAACTGGAAGTCATCTTGTCCAACCCTCTTGCTCACGCAGGGTCATCTGCTACTCGTGGCTTTGCAACACAGAGATGAGCAGGAAATAGTCCCCTCTTAAAATACCCAGATCTCTTGTTACTAGGTGTCACATTTAATGCAGTTTTCCAAGCTTTACACAGCACACATCTCCCCTGGAAATGGGCTGGGTGAGCAGAGTGTTGGTACTGCTATTTTCTGGTACTCAAGTTTCTTCTGAAAGGTTTCTAGCATCCCTCCAAAATACCCTCTGCATTGTGGTTGTATGAACCTGGAGCTTGCCCATGTGTCCATGTCTGTTTCCTTAGCATCTCTCTGTTCCTGTTTCTAAAGTGGTTTTAATAATGTCCATTAAAATGCCAGATTAGTCTCAACAACTGATATTGTTTGGAGGTACAATCACTTCAATGCAGAATAGCTCAAGTTATTCCACAAGTTTTAGCATAGACAAGGTTTCTGATATTAACATGGTATTTTTTTCCTGGGTGGCCATCGCTGTGTTTCCCATTTTAAGTTTGGTCGCTTTGCTGAATGTCCTTCAGAGAACAGGCACTGGAAGGTTTGTGAGTGCTAAGGGCAGATTGTTCTTTGTGAATATGAGAGTGTGAACTGGCAGAAATCTAGGAGTCCACAGGAGTGGATTCAGACACCATATAGTGCTGAAAAGTCAGGAAAACATGGCCTGTTTTGGCTATTACCAGTTTTGATAGGCTGATTTAGGTAAACATAAAAGAACACCTCTGTAGATGGGGCTGCTTTCTGCTGCAAAGATTACTGACAGGTGTTTTTTTTTTCCTTCTCTTGGTTTTTGTAATCCTAAAGGAGGACTGTCGGTGCCTGAAGCAAAAGGCTGGTGTCTCCAAAACTTTTGTGTCCTCATTAGACCCATAAATGGTATCCAGTCTTTCTTTTACTGTTTCTTTTACTTCTTATGAGCATGATGAACATCAGGTTCTGCTTACGCACTGTGGAGTTTTACTGTGTCTCTCTTTTTCACACTACTTTTCTTTGCAGAATAATTTCTTTAAAAAATAATAATTTGTTTCAACCTCGGACATCTTTGGTTATTTCCTTTAGCATTCACTCATCTCTGCTCTCTCTTCCTCCATTTGACTGCTGACTTCCTGACTGTACCATTAGTTCCTCTGTATGTGTCATAAGCACTGATGGGGTAAAAAATTCTGGTTTTTTTATACTGCTGCTTCATCTTGCTTCTAGCAAGAAGTTAAGGGCTTCTCTCAACCCCGAGCTTATCTTCTTGTATCTGTTATCTCCTTTGGGATACAGTCAGTCATCGTCTTGATTCAGCCTCTGCTGAAGTGAAGCAATAAAGTGTTATCATCTTGACTCAAGATGCTCTTTTGTGTGTCCTGTCTAGTCTCCTGATTTATCCAAATGCCAGGAAAGTCCCAAGTCCCATAGACAGATCCGTGCTAGTGCTAGAAAAGAAAACTGACCTTTTGTTATTTTTTTACTCTTAGTTGTATTCTATTAAAAAATGCTTTCCTGCATCACAGCACTTTTGATAAACTTTCTTTGCTTCTCTTCAGTATATTTTCAGCCAAACTCTAATAAACTTATTCTATTTCCAGTTACATTGGACTCCTTTGGAGAGTGCTTAGCTTAAGCATTAAAAAGCATCTTCCCCCACCGCCCCAAATAAATTGTGCATCCATTCTTCTGAGTTGTAATATTTAGTATTGCTTTATGTCAGTGGTTATTTCATGGTACGTTTCCTATGTTTCCTTCTTTTTTTTCTTTTTTTTTTTTTTTTCCACTCAAACCTTCTTATTGCTGAAAACTTTCATTCCATCCTTACAGCTCTTCAAATACATCAGCACTACTGCTGAAATTGAGGCTTCATCTTTTTCCTATTACTTCCCTCCTACCTCTCAGGTTATGTGAGTTTATCTTGAGAGGTAGGAAAAGAAAATTGTATTCGGCTGGACTTTAAAGGATATTTTTTGCTGCATGCTTCAGTTCAGAAACATCTGGAGTACAACCTTATGTCAAGAAACAACCCCAAATGGAGTGACAGGGCTTGATAAACTGTGAAAAGTTTAAATGGATTCTAATGTTTTATTCAGAGTAGTGTTTGATTTTGTTTCTGTACTTGATATCTACCATGGTCTTTAAATTCCATATGCTAGGCAGGTACTCAGCACCTTTGATAAATCATGCTTTTTCTGTGATGCTGTGTTATTTTTGGTATGGTGGTGATACTGTGGTGGTGTGGTTTTTTGTTAATTTATTTATTGGAATAGTCTTTTGAATACCTGAGTTTGGTACTTTCCTGATCTCTAGTTTGAAGAGCTCAGATAATAACATCTTTAGTAAACAGAACACCTTTATCTGACTGGATGGTATATGAGTGTTAATTAAATTGCCAGAAGGATTCAGATACCTTGAATAATCAAACCCAAGTTTCTAGTTCTCCCTCTTCTGAATTATAGATGTGTAACTAAAAGTTCCTTAGTAGAAGGAGTGCAATCTTCCAAGAAGCGGGGGAGTTCAAGTTAAATAGGTACCTGAATTTTTCTGGTATGCTTCAATATGTGCTTTAGAAGCAAGACCAGACAGCCTGCTCGCCTGTATTCTAAGTACATCCAGTCTGTTGTGTTTCTCTCCACCTTTTCAAGCACCCTTTAAAGACTATTTTTCTCTCTGGTTTTGAAGAGTACTTTTTTGAAAGTGGGCCTGTCAATGGCAGTGAAACCTCAACCACATAAAATGCTTCCTAAGGAGAAGAACAACAAGACAACTGTGGGAAAGGTAAAATACATCATGGAATGAAATTTTGAAGAAAGGTTATGTGTATGCGAGAATGAGACTGGTGATAAACACTCCAATATTCACAATCTTTCGTGGGCAGCTTTGCCAGTGGCAAAAACCATCCTGCTCTGTGTAGTTCAGTTCAGGGTTTCTAGATATTTCAGAGGGGAAATGTGGTGTATTTAAACCCAAAGGGTCCAAAGCTAATCTTATCATAATATTAAATGTTGCGTTCCTGGGCTAACGATGCATTCTTGATCAGCAAATTGTGGGGTCAGCATCACAGAAATGTTCCTGTTGGGAAGCTGATGGACCATTCTGAGCCGTGGTAGGGTCAGGTCTTCCTGCAGTGTCTGTGGCTGCTGTAGAGCAGGGAGCAGCCCCCCTGCATTGTCTGCTCGCTGAGATCACCCCCTCTTTCCCAGCACTTGCCTAGGATGTTGCTTGTAGCTCCCGTGGAGCTTTTCTCCCATTTGTGGCAGAGCGTCTGTGAATTTTATTGACATGGGTCTGCTGGGTCTTGACTGCTGTGGAGTTCAGGGTTGAATAGCACAGAGTGCATAACAAAAGGGAAGAAGGCAACATGAAAGCCTTTTTATGTACACAAAGTGTACATCCAGCCCCCTGGCTTCAGCATCTTGTTTTTATTTCTTGCAGAGATGGTAGAGGATGTTTACAGCTCCTTGGACTCGGCTGTTCAGTCATGCAGTTTTAACTCCAAAAATAACTCTCTTGGGGGATATTAATCCAGCGTTGGATTATCTTTCTAAGATCGTTAATCAGACTTGGTCCCCGAGGGACCTTCCAGCTGAACTTGCCACTTAGTTTCCGCTCGCTAGGGCGACAGAAGCCGAGCGGAGGAAGCTGATGAGGTTTGACAAGAAGCAGTTACTTACGTAAGGTCCCGAGCAGAGGGACCCGTGTCCCTCTGCTCCCACTGCAGGTACCTGGCGGCACCCGCTGCGTCCTGCCTGCGTTACTGCCCTCCCTTCCCCTCCCTTCACCTTCTTTCACCATCCAGAAATGCCATGGGAAAACCTGTCTCCAAGCAGGGAGTGTTCTGTGCCAGCTGCAGGTGATTCCTGTGTACACTACTTTTTGTCCAGGGAGGAGAAACACGTGCTTTGTTTTATTAAATTCTCAAATGCACGTGATGCCCCTTCAGTCGCTTTTTCATCATTAACTTCCTTACTCCAGCAGTTCGTGAAATGACCTGGCCTGCTGTGTGAGTATTACCTTTCCTCCGTAAAAGAAGAAATGAGTTGTTGTAGGCTGCTGCTTTCATATACGACTAGAACTGCAAGTCATATAACTCCTATTAGCCTGCATTTTTTCTTCTGTTTGTGGAGTAAGAATAGAGTTTATTTCTTGAGAGGTATGCTCTGATAGCTCTAAGTTATTTAACATATTTTGAGATCCTTGTATGGAAAGTGCCAGAGAAATGGCAAAACAAGTTTAAAAAAAGAGTTCTACAGAGACCTAATTTCATACATGAATAAAATCCTGTTTTCCATATGCAATACATAGGTAGAAGGGGAAAATTCAATATGTTTTACTGACATACATGCTTCCTCAGAGCCAGGCAGGTAAAATGAGAGCTTGTGCATTTGTGCTGGTGCATTTTTGCATTAAATTTAACATACTTTGCTTTCTGATTTGGGTGTTTATTACTCTGACTTAGTAGACCACTGGAAGCACTGCATAACATGGTTGAAATGCAGGAATGTACTGTCTGTGGTAATAACAACAAGTTGCAGAATTTGCACTTTGACGGGCTCATCTGCGTTAGTTGTGAAAAACCCTATTGATGCAAGGAAGTGTAGACAAGTGGTAGAAATATTTTGGCCAGGGAGCAGGGTTTCACTCAAATTATAAAACAGCATGCTGCTGAGCATGGAAGTTGCTTAAACCTCCAGGTTATAGCTGTGTGCATTCATTAGGGAAAATAATGGGATGTTGCCTTCCTTTTCATGAGACTCCTCCATCACTTCATACACTCGTGTCCTCACATGCATCCTGTTGCCTTGAGGTTCTGCCTTGAAAATAAATGTTGTAAAAATGAGTTGCAAAGTTGCTCTTACATATCAGTGTTTCTCAGATCCCACTGGGAGAGAAAAAGGAATTGCACTTGAGAAAACTCCTTAACTAGACCTTTTAGTGACGTCCGTATACTTTTCACTGCTTGACGGCTGCTGTCATAACAAAAAGCAGTTCAGTTCTAGTTCTTCATTCACATCATGAAAATCGCTTACTAAATTGGAAGCATTTCACACCAGGAATTGTGCCTTCCTTATTTTACTGGGCAGTGTCTAACACACTGTGTACCACTGGAATAAATAGTAGGCAATTTGTAATTGTCAGCACTATAGGTTGCTGAATTTTCTGTGCAATCATAATTTTGTGATGACAGCTGTTTTGGCCTAAAACAAAGAATGCTTGTTTCTGGCATTGCCACATAGGTAGAATGAGACCAAATTATCTTTTGGATCCTGCACTGGATTAATAAGATTGTAAACCAGGAAAAAAAAATTGCCACATTTGCCTAGGATGTCACCTGAGAAACAGAAATAAATTTGTAGTGATGATTTTATATATGCTTTTCAGCATTCAAACTACACCAATGTCTCTTGAGTTGGTCTTCTCCTGGTGGGAGAAGTGGAACTACATCCATTTGTATTAGTTAAAGATCTGTCACTTTGCTTTGTGTTTTATGACTGTATAAGCATACGTATATTAATAATTATAATTACGTAGGAGATCTGTGCTAGCCTGCATTAGGAACTAGTCACATTGAAATTATCTTCTGAATACTGTGGCAGAGTTCTCTTGCACCTTGCTTTGGAATGCAAATGCGTATTTTCCATAGCTGAATTTGATTAACTTACCATCAACGTACCTTAACTCTTCTTGCTTAAACCATTTGCTTTCTTTCTTTCTGCATGACTCGTTTAAGGTGGACCACAACTCATTAAAGCAAAATGGGGGTTAATGCCCATATTTGTATGTGAGAATGGAGGTTTTATGCAAATTTATTACCGTTTTGCTTTCGTTGTGGGCAGTGATCACGAATCAATGTTTTTTTTTCTCCATTCTTTTCATTGTGAGCTTTGGAGTTAGCTAAACTCCTAGGAGTTACCTTCCGTTTGCCTTGCGGTGAAAGGTGACAGTGCTCCAAATTGCTTTCCTGTCTTCCCAGTTAAAAGGAAGTGGTTTTGCCTGTGCATCAGGTGGATTCTGTGGTTTTTATAGGTCTCCTTTCTCTTTCTATAGATATGTGCCCTACAGGTGATATTTTTTTTTTTTTCCATGAAAACCATAAAAGAAACACGATGCAGGTTGAAACAAAACTGTTGAAAGCAAGGGCTTAGTCGTCTGAAGCTCTCCTCAGTCAAGCCTGTCTGGCAGGAACTGCTGCTGCTCTTTTTTGTGTTGTGGCCAGTGAACTCAGGCTCTGGCTGAGGTTTCCAGCATCCCTCCTGCCAGGGATGCAGTGCTGTGCCAGGGCGCGCTGGGAGAAGCCTGTCAGTGTGGCACAGGGTCAGCCAGCTTCACTTAAGCACTACAGGAGGTTTCATACCAAAATATCACCAGGCTGAGACTGCCGAGGACTGTTCTGCTGAGGAGGTGGGAAACACCGTCACTGAATGAATGTGGGAGCAAAAATGTGACAAGGTCTCGGTTTTGAGTGTCAAGGTGGATTAACAGATCATTGCTGCCAATAAGTCTCGCTTCTCTTCCCCTGCTACGTTCCACCACTATTTGACTTGAACGTGGTAAAAAACAGATGACTGAAAATACATGTTTTGCTGGTTAGTTGAGTCAGGGTAACGCTCAGGGGAAAAGGAAATGGTGGGAGCGTGAGGTATCAGGGGAGAAATGGCGGGAGTTTCACATCCGCTCAGGCTCTACACGGGAAAAGACACCCAAAAGTGAATGACTGGCTCTTCGTACAGACCAGCAAGCCAGTTGCATGGTTTAGTTGTGTTTATTCCTGGTCCCTGTAACATCTACCACATGTAGACGATATCAGTGTGTTTCTTAATCATGCTGTTTAGTCTTTCAAGGCGCTTCCTGCAATCCAGTCTTATTTATAGACCATCCATTGTCTTGTTTACTGCCTTGTGGTTTGCTTTGTGGTGATGTGCGATCCTGTCGGCATCGGAACTGCCATTGTTGGAAATAAATTGCTGGAGTGTTAAAGTTGGCAAATTGCTCTCTTAGTCTGTGTCGAGAACCCTATGTAGAATGTAGCAGGGCTTGCAAACATGATGGGCTGAGTCTTTGCAGAGTAGACCAGAAGACACACAAGAAAAAAGGAAGAGCCGTATACATGAAGACTGGACAAACTCTCACTTGTAAGTTGTATGAGACGAAGGTACACAATCTTTTGATAAAGGGATTTCATGATTTTGTTCAGGCTGGTCTGTGTTCATGCTTCTGTTGCAGTTGCAGGAGAAGGATGGTTAGACTGGCTTAAGCTGAAGCAGCAGCTAAGGTGGTCAGAGCCTTTTTTTCCCTATATCTGTGTCGCTTTTGGATGTCTGGCATATACTGTCAGCTCGTCTCTTGCCTTAGCTCTTTCAAAGGGTGCATGTGCAACCATGTGTCCATGCTTTCGCCACTTCCTTCTCTTTTCTGCTAAGAAGAAGTGGGACTGCACCTCTGGGGGTTTCTACAGCTAATCTTATTTTGTCATACATGATGGCTTTCTGCTGGGTCTGGGCAGAGCACGGCAAAACACCGCGGTCGGCACGGAGGGCTGGGCACAGTGAGCGGGAAGCTGGCAGCCCGCAGGAGGGTGCGTGGGTCGCTGTGCCTGAGAGTTGCAGAGCTTTACTACTTGAGTGGCAGTCGTGCTGCCACCCAGCTGGGAGAGGGGCGCAGAAGGCTTGTTGGCAAGCTTAGAACCTTGAGAAATGTTTGTTGTTATTGAAAGGTTACAAACTTTGAGCCAAAAGAGAAAGAATTAAATTCTGCAGAAGCTGAGGGTTTGATTCTTTCCTCCCCCAAAATTCACAGATTGCGCTGTTTGACATGAGATCCTATTGATATTCGTATTGTTGCGGAACTATGATGTTTTATGTAGCTGATTATATCATTGTGAATGTATACGCTATCCTTGTGTATTCACATATCTGAGGTTTAACATAAAGAAGTATTTATATATGGGTATCTCTGGATCCGTTAGGTGAGGATATGTGTGTGTATGTATATGTGGAAACTGCTGTGTTCTGCCTTCTTCCTGACATCCTGGTTGCTATAGTGCAGTGATCTATTTGTGAACACTCAGAAGATCATTGCTATAGTTAAAAGAAACAGTGTTTCCTGGCCATAACTTCCTGGGCAATCTCTTCTCCTGGAGCACCAGCTTTAACCCATTCCACCACCTTCCCTGGGACTCCAGGAGTGACCCTGTAACAGGAGGTTTCTTTAGTTCATTGCTTTTCCAAACCAGCACATTTAATAATATTTCAAAATAGTTTGTCTATTTAAATCTAATGCATGCCTGTTATTCACCGTACATTTCAGTGCTTCAGCCATCTTTCTAACAGGCTGTCGAGCTGTGCAGCGTGTCGTGGCATTGTGTCCTGTGTTTGCTTCTGGAATATGTGGCATTCTTCTGCTCTTGCACATACCTACACACATACGTTTTCATCCACCTGCCCAGCCAGGCAAAATGTAGGAGACCAAGCGGCAGCGCTGGAGTTCTGTCTGAACTGCTGTGTGGGTTTATTTTTTTTTCCTTCTCTCTGCAGGTGTGAATGAGAGAGACTCTCTGCAGTATTTAGTGTCCAGTTGTACTGGCTCCGAAGAACAGCAGCGTCGCAATGCCCCCTCCTGCTGATATAGTGAAGGTGGCGATCGAATGGCCAGGTGCCTTCCCCAAGTTAATGGAAATAGACCAAGTAAGTGCCTGTGTTCGTGTGCTCCTAGTAAATAAGTTCTCTGCTTTTGTGTGTGTCTCTGCATTTATGTTTACTTAGATGCACAGATATGTTTCTCTGAGTGCATGTGTGGTAGATGTTCTTATAAGGGGTGTAACCCTCTTCCGCTCTTACTGCTTAATGCTTTTGATGTGTTTAGCTTCTTTTTTTTTTGTTTGTTTGTTTTTTAATTTGCTTCTTCTTTTTAAATAGCTGCTTCAACAAGCCCTTTACTGCTTGTGTGACACACTTAACACTTTTGTGCCTTAGTTTGTTCTACTGTAAAACTGTTGTAATGTTGTTACCTCTAGGTGGAAAGTCTTCAAATTTTTAGTCAGTGCTTTGCATTTGGGGTATGGTCATACTGAATGGCTGCAGCAAGTGCAGATTTTGGAACTTAAGTAGTGGTGCACTGTGAGCAGGAGGATCTTTGCTGTTCCATACAGGGATCTCTGGCTTTGTCCTGTTTAGCTGGTTATTTCTTATGCAATGGCCCTGTGGACTAATTGGAGGCAGTGTACAGAAACTAAGAAATTCAAAATTGTGAATTAAAGACTCTTTGTAGGAAATTCTGGGGGGAGGGGATTGAGCCGAGGGGAAACAAACCAAATCAGGTTTCACAAGTGCTGTATTTTATGTTTTGGACTCTCTGAGATTGTTTTTATATCACATGTATTAATATTAAAAGCAACCTCTTTAATATTTAACAGCTTATCTATAACGTTTTGAAATCACACAGCATGTTACCTGTTTAGAATAATTATTATTTCTGTAAATAGTATTCAGAGTGAAGGAAAGCATTTCATAATGTGCTTTAGACCCTAGTGTATCTGGGGACCAAGTACATTATAAAGTTCTATTGGAGAGGAGAAAATTTGAATTCGTGCTTGAAATGTTTTAGTGAAATGAGGTCCTAATTTCTTCATGCAGTGCAATCAGTTTCACTTCTAGTTAACCCTTTTGTGGCATATGCCTGGGAAGTTCCTATGTGAACTTTGGAGAAACATGGTACTAGAGAGTGGCTGGAATAACAGCAGCAGGATTTTTAGACACTCTGAAAGCCCCTATGGAGGAAAGGGGAGTTCCCAAGCTGTTAGCACTTTGATTTCTAGACCTGCCAACCTTTTCCGTGTTCATTTGCTGACATTTTTGAGTAAGAATATATCTACAGATACAAATCTTGCCTTCTTGGCATGAAGAATGTTTTACTTTTTTCTTCCTGTATAACAAATGGTAGACATTGTGCCCACTGTGTTCAAGGAAAGATGAATGTTAGTCATGATGAACTACAGCTTATTGCTACCAAGTACAGTGGGGACAAAAATGAACAAATATTATGCAGTCTCCTTCCAAGCAGCAGTAAAATAATACCAAAATGATTGGTTTTAATTTACAAAATGGCTTAAAGTAACTCTCCAAAAAACCTCATACCTTATCTGAAATATTAGCTTACTGTCAGGGAACCTTGTTTTTACCTTTATTATATAAGATTTAGAAGGGACAAGAAAGATCAATGCTGACTTAAGTGGGGTAGAATTCTTCCAACTTAGCCTGCCAAGTTGCCTGCTAGATTCCTCATGGCACTGAGTGGCGAGAAGGAGAAAGAAGAGGGAAAATCAGGTTGAAAGGGAGAAACCCAACAGCAGCCTGCTCCTGATGCAGGAGGAAATGGAGGAATAAAGGTTGAGGATCTCATCTCTCACCTTTCTGACATGGAAAATACAAGTGTTGTGACCAGAAATGAAGATAGGGATTGGGGGGGAGAAATCTCTTCCTCATACCCATACACACAAATCCACACATTAGCCTTTTCCAGGGATGGGAGAAATATGGGAGTGAGCCCTGAAAACATACAAAGAACACATGCTTCTAAACACAAAGCTCTGTCTTTGGTTCACTTCATGCTAACTTTTCCCAATCTGTTTCTTTTCAAACATCTATGTAGTTGAAGAGCTGTAGTGGAGGAGATGATTCATATCTCAGATGGTGAGCTGTCGGGGATGATAAAGGGGAGGAGGGAAAAGGAAGGCAGAAAAGAGAAATTACTTGCCGATTGACCAGACATTGCAGCCAGTGCCTGTCTCCCAGGTGGGATCTGCTCATTCGAACACCATTTGACTTGTATTCAGAAAATCCTAAAAACTGCCTGGCAGGTTCCTCCTGCTCTGATCCCTTACCGGTAAGAACAGTATTTAAAAGAACAGCACTGTATTATTACTTTGAAAAGAACAACCAAAAAAACTCACTGTAGCATGATGCAAGTTCTTTATCTTTCAGGCTACTGACGCTATTCCAGATACTAAAGTACAAACAATATGTAAGAGATCAGAGGAAAATCTGGATTATTTTTTGGTTTTAGGTTGTTTGTTGTATACGCTTAGTAGCATTTATTTAAATTCAGTTGCACAGTATCCCAACTCACCTGCTTTGTTCAAGCATATTTTGCTCGACAATGAAGACAATGAAGTATTTTCAAAATGAGGAAATGTCATTGTGAAACCATAGTGATTGACAGTGGTGTACTAGGAGGTTTTGGGCCTGAAAAGAGCTGATGAGTATTTTTGTCACCAAGTCTTATTAAACTGTACATTTAAAAAGCCTCCCCTTTAGGCGCATGACTTCTGACAACTTGGACTTCATGAAGCACAGAGGTTTTTTCTAGTTCATGCTTCCTGCTACATTTCTTTAGGTTTGTCAACCTGGGTTCATCGATGGTGGTTTTAGATTTAATCGTACAAAATTATTCTCACTGACTTAGACTCTTTGCTTGCACTATTAATATATAATTAAATACTTTTCAGAACCAGCCTCTGTGCCTAACCTTTCTTCTCATTCATTGAAATGTACTTTTTGACATCAGGGTTTTACAACTGCTTTTTTCCTGGAAAGCTGTTTTAAACAAGGAGTGCAAAACTGCATATTATTTACTGCCCTCTCTCTCACCAGGTGAGGATTAAGTCAATTGCAGCAATTGGCTGTTGCATGTATGAATTAAAGCTGAGTTTAAAGCATGTACAATCTAATGTACTTTTCTGCTTTGTCTTCAAAAGATGGACTTGACTGAATTCAGTTACTCTCTTCCAGAATACTTGATTTCTTTTCATTTGGGTTTCCACTCATTTCCATCACTTTCCTCAACTATAAATTTGAAAAATAACATCTAGATTCTTCTCCACTGCATAAATCCCTACTGGTAATATTAGTACTGTGTTCAAAATTAGTTTTTAGTGAAAAGATTTTATTATGACTTGAAGAGCTGGGTATAGAATGATCTTCCAATTTTAAGTCTTCCTGTCACATAAGGGGAGGAATGGAAATGGGTTGGTGTCTGAATTTGCACTGGGATCTTTTTCTGGACTTTTTAGGGGTACGGTCTGGGGAATAAATGAATGGTAGATGCTGACTGCCTGGTACCTTCTTCTCCCAGTCTTCTGGCTGATTATTCTGGAAGATGTTAAGAGTGGAGATGGATGGGCTCTGTACAGGTGAACCAGGGTGCTGGTTACCCTGTCCTGACTTCTTTTTATTTATCCCAGAAACAGCCATTTCATAAAAGGATGTTATTTCTTGTGTTCAGATGAAAAATTACGTGCTTTAATTTGTGCCCATTATGTATAACTCATTCTCAACTTGGTGTTCTTCTGCAGCACAAACTATTTTATGTAAGCCAGTACTGGTTTTAGGTTACCTGAATACTTTGTTCTGTAGATTTACAGCTTCACTCTTCCTGCTGCAGGGGAAAGCAGCTTCCAGGAGAGGCACAAGGTGGATACTTGGGGACAAAAACTATTTTAGCTTCTCCCATTCAAATCCACTTGTGTGTTAACACGAGTTGTACTGAAACTAGATTTCTCTAAACTCAGGGATGAACTTCCTCAGCATTGGAGGTAAACACTGTTCCTACAGAAAGGAGTGGTTTGGAATTAAATTTGTCTGTACAGTCTTTTCCTCTAGATTGACTTTTATCTGTCAGATCATTAAATATAGATTAAATTAGAAGATGTGAATGTTTTACCCAAAAAAACCCAAAAAACAAAACAAAACAAAAACCAACCAACCAAACAAAAAACCCCTGTGTATTCTTTTCAAAGCACAAATGTGTTACAGTGAGCAAAATTTACAGGAGCACTGTCAAATGACAATTTCATGTTAATACATTGCAGTGCTGCACATGGGATGAACCATGGGCTGCTTTACATTAATGCTTTCTCTAAGGTTTAGATTTAGTCAGCAAATTTATCTTGTAAGAGTGTCTTTCAAGTAATCTCTTCTGCCAGTGTATGCTATAAATGTAATTTTAATTTCTTTTTTCTTCAGAGGTGTCATTGTACTTCACTGCATATTAAAAGGAAACCAGTAAGATTTTTTTAAAGGGAATTTTCAAATAGTTTTGGGTTTCAGACCTAAATCTGGACCCTTGGGGATTGTTAATGGATTTAGTGCTGTGTTTCTCAAACCGTGGGGAGAAATACAGTTCAAAAGGGGTTGTGAAATGCTTAGTTAGAGAAAAGAAAGTGGCACATCGCTTCTGCCATGTGTGCAGACTAAGAATAGCTGTAGTTTCTACAAGTGCTGTCACTAGTAATAGCAGTGTACCGATACAGTCCTAGCATCACAAGTCGAAATGTATGCAGTATTAGTGAGCACCAGTATTGCTCAGGTGGTGAAGAAGAAAGGGATATTGATGTCTCTCTGTACCAGAGGCTGGACTGTAAATTTAGTGTCATTCCCTGTTGCTTAGTTCTGGCTCCAGACTCCCTCAAAATCAAGGGGTTTAGTGCTGAGGGGATGAAGGAAGAGAGAGAGGCTCTTGCCTCCTTGCCACAAACCTGCAAAATCATATAAACTCTTATCCAAAACCTGCAGTAGTATTGCAGTAGCTGGAGCTGCTGATGCCTTTTGGTATGCATATTGTGAAGATTTCCAATGTTATTGCACATTCTGAGTTCAAAGTAGTTAAGGGAAATGTCAGTGCCTTTCACAGCTGACAAGATCTCGGTTTCTTGAAGACAGAGGACTCGGAAGCAGCTCATGGAAGAGTGATGAAGTCTTACACTGACTTATAGAATTGTTTCCTGCCTGGATCTGCTGGCAGCAGCTCCTTTCTGTCAGGTCAGAGAAGGGAGTTAGTGCCACTGCAGTTGTATCTCAGCCATTCTGAAGGATGACCTTGGTTGCTGCTGATGGGAAACTTACCCAAAGATTGATAAGCCAGAAGATGGCTACCTTTTCAAAAAGACTGAAACACACTCAACTAACTTAAGCTGTTTTGCTAAAGGTAGGGCTTGCTTAAAATTGACTTATAATCCTTCCAGTTTTGTTACCATTGGGGATTATTAGTAGGACTGGTAAGGAAATGAATGATATCCACTAACTTAATGTGCCATTTTCTTTGGACTAATGAAAGGTCTATTTTTTTTTTTTTTTTTCTTCCAAAAAAAAGCTGTTCAGCAACAAGAATAATCTTGGAAACAATAATGCAGATGTTTTAACGCATTGGATGTAATTCAGTGCACTGACACGCGTATGTACGCAGACAGTGCTTTGTTAACATAATGAACCAATCATTGTTAATTGCAATGGGTGTTGAAAAATATGATTTCTTTTCTTACAGGACTGTGGGGTTGGAGTAGTCATCATTAGAGCTCCAGTTCTTTGCTGTGGTGGCAGCCAGGCATCCTGGATCAAAAGGCAATGCTATCATCACATGTTACATTTTATTAGTCTGGCTTGTCCAAAGCCACATTCCCACTGGTTGGTTGAAGTCTTTCAAGGTTGAGAACTGGCATCCTGTGGTGCATGGCTGGGACCTCATCACTGAAAAATATATGAAAACTTTGTCTTATACTCTTGAATACAGAGACTGCAGCAAAGCTTAACAGACTGAAGAGGCAACAGGTCTTTCGAATGATTAGAAATTGTAAAAGAAATGGGGGGAAAAAGGAAATACAAATATTTAGTGAGTTACATTCTAATGGATGCTATTTAGAATTTCTACTTGGTGCTGTCTTCTATGTTAGGAAACATTAGCTAAATGCAGTAGACAGATAAATATATATATATATATATATATGTTTTAAGAAGTGGATATAGAGCCAGGAGACACTTGAGGTACTCCAGAAATAGTGTCCCAGTGTTCCTGATCTCCAGCATAAAGGATGTTCAGGAAATAGTATTTTAGGAAAGACATGAAACATCTCATGAATTTTCTCCTTGGATTTTTTTTTCTGGCTCTGATTTTGTTAGCCCCATAGTGCCAACCAGAATCTCCGCATTGGAGCCTGAATTTTGCTGCTTTCAATGACTGAATTTTCAAGATGAAGGCTGAACATAGCTATCAGATTGTTGCATCTACAAATTTTTTTAAGAAACAGTAGAAGTCTCTTCTCTTAAAAGTTAATTCTGCTATATTTAAAGGAAGTGTGTGATGATGAGATTCCTGGAGTTATGCACGAGTGAATGAATTACAAGGTACTTCATTCACGTTTTGGCCAGCTGAAGTATCCAGGTGTACTTTATGATTCAGTTGTATTCTCCTTATAGAACTCTAAGATTCTAGTACAAAAGAGAGTAATACTAAAAGTCCTGCTGTATAATGTTTTTGTGTCTTTGTGTAAAGACTTTTCTACCTGGGTAGCCCAGTAGTGTGTTAGTCATGAGCTGTGGGTTTGAGGTTTCTTCGTTCAGTTTTCAAAGGTATGCCCACCTAATAAAGTGGTTGTGTGAAGAGCCACATCTTAAAGACCTGCTTTGTATGTTAAGCTGTATTTTAATTGATTTTAAATATGTGGTATGAGCATGTTGCATGCAAACATGCTGTAACTCACAGCTGTAGGTCCCTAGGTGTTTTATAACTCTAAAGTACTCTTGACTGGAAGTTTTTGGCATTGCTATTTGCGATGTACTTGAGGAAATGGGGAGTGTTGTGGCTTGTTAGGACACTAAATGTGGAATAAGAAGTTTCTGTACATTTCTGTTTTGTTGGTTTTTTTATAATGTTATGTTTCACTGCTTCTTTATTGTATAGTCACTTCAACATCCTAAACATATGATCTCTGTGGCAATGCTTAGATCTGGTGAAATGCAGATTTAGAAGTGAGGATGTCTTTGGGGGATGGCAGGGAGTAACTAAGGAAGCTGCAGCTGACAATAAAGGGGAAGAGGACATGAACATCCAGATTTCCCCAAGTCTTGTGTGCTCTGCAGAACCTCTACTGCTATATTTATACCGAAGTGTTTCTACTGACACGTTAAAATGAAGCCAATAAAAGTTCTCTTCCATTGGCAGGCTGCACTTGCTGAGGGTTTTGCCCATCAGCTCTGGGATGCGAGTGTTTCCCACCTTGGGTTGTGTCATTGCACTGACAGAGCAGTGTGGTGTTGAGCTGGTCTTGTCTGTGTTTTATGGTCTCTGTTACTGCAGTGTTGGGGAGTCCCCATTCTTCAGTTATTCACTCCCTCTGGTGGTCCCTTGAGTTAGGGAGATTTTCCATCTTTTACAGATGACCAATGCCTAATTAACAAGTCTGGTCTTAGTAATGCTCCATTGTAGTCAATGGAGAGAGCTGATTCACAGAGTGGTTCAGAGCAGGTTGAGGAGGCTGAAGCGTAAAGCTCTCCAGGACCTCCCCCTTACAGGAGAAGACCTTGCCTCTTACATCATGGGAAACCAGTGGTGAAGTAGTGCATCAAGGACCCAGGTGTCCTGGCATCTGGTGTTTGCCACCAAGCAGTCCTGCTTCTGTTTCTGTTGCCCCTGGTGTATGACAGTAACAGATGAAGCCTCCACTGATTGTGAAAAGAGGTGTTTTTCTGTTTTTTAATAGCCATAAAAATGACTTCTGCACTAAAAGATTTGTTAGTAGAATGGTAGCATTAATTATAGATGGAATGGTGTATTTACTGGCTTGAGATTCTGTTTTTTGACAGATGTACAGATCAGCAATAGAATACTTTTTTTTTTTTTTCCCCAATGCTGAGTGTTTTCCACTAACAGATGTGCTGCATCTGCTGTTTTTCTGTGATAGGCTTAATGACAGCAAGGGTTAAGGGTTTTCTTGTTACTTGTGTGACTAAAAGGTGTCAGCCAGGGAAAGTGATATCCCAATCGTTGTCCAAATCCAAAACAAAACAATAACCAAACCCAAAAGAAAAATCAATGAATCTCTGCTAGTCATTTGAAAAGGAAAGCTATTCAACCTTGGCCTAAAAGAAACCTGTCTACAGTTCCCTGGTATAGCACAATCAAAGTATATCTGAACTGCATGTATAACATGGTTTCTACTCAGATTTAGGCTTCTGACCTCTCTACAGTTCACACATGCACATTCACACACACTTGGTATTTGATTTGGGAAGTGCTTTAACCCCAGGTTAGTGTACTGGTGGCTTGATCTGGACCTGTGGCTTAGTCAGTGCTGGTGTATTTGAATGTTCTTACCTTTCTTGTGCTCATCCCGTGGTTTCCTTGGAACAAAAGAGTTGCCTGGACTCAACCAGTTGACACTCTTGCCTGCCTGTGCTTGGTGCTTCCTGGTGACTTCTTCCCTCCATGGGGAACCCAAGGTGTAGGAATGAAAGGGTGAAACTGGTGAGGAAATGGGAGTGAAAAATTTCAGTCAGTGTTCTGCCAAGTTGCTTTAGAAGTGCTACAAAACAGGTAGCAGGGGCAGATACTCAAGAAGACTGAATTAAGGATATGTGTGCATCTTAGCACAAGAAACCTGGAGATGTGACCTGAGACTTACGCAGGTGAGTGCAGAAGTGGTGACTAGGACTGGCTGCATGGTGGATGTCATTAGGGCTACAGTTAGCCGGCATCTCAGACACAGGTACGAACCAATCAATGCAGGCAAAGCTTTACTGCGTGTGTAAATTCACATCAGCTCTAGCGTCAATGGCAGGATTCTCCCTATGTGTGCAGATCAATAAGTCACAAGGCCATAATACCCTATTATCGTCTCCCACTGGATTTCAGGTATCAATTGAATACCTACCCTAGGAAAATATTTTTATACTAAGCAGTATGTTCAGCACAGATGGCTGTGATATATTAGCTGAAGGGGCTATCTCCTATAGGAAGCATAAGTTTTACTTTGATACATGTTATTTCATGCATTAAAGCTACAGCTTGATCTTCTTAGAGCCTTAGATGAGCTTCTCAGCATGTGTAAAAAAACACTTTGTTTTTACTAGTGTAGGGGAGGACACAGAGGCAAAAATAAAACCCCAAAAGTAAAATGCACCAGCACAAAATACACACTTTGATTAAGGACAAATTTTGAATTATTTTTGGGCTGTCTGATTGTAAGGAATTCTTTGAAGTGCCTTGATTAATAAGGTGAATTTGACTTTTTCAGGACTGTAAATGCAGCAAAGATATTATGTAAATTTCTGTAAACATAATTTTATTATTATTATAATAACAAAAACATCAAGTCCATTCTCTTTGACATCAGGCAAATATTTACAGCCAGGCAGAAAAAGTGTCTTTGAATGGCCTGCTGGGTGGATTTACTCCACAGAACAGAAATGGGCTTTTACCTCATCTTTCATGGTTTAAAAATAAAAAAATACAATAAGTTGCTTTTGTTTGTCTTCTAGTACTGCTGCATTCCTATACATACTGTAAATAGTCATGTCCTGTCACTGCTTCCGTAGCATAGATTCATCTCTTGCTGGCGTCTGTCTGTAGCAGGGTGAGGGATTCTGGACGTGGCCGTGAGCTGGATGGGAAGGGGCCGTGGGAGCCGGTCACTCGCCTCCCTGTTGCTGCTTGAGCAAATGGGGGTTTTCTTGTCGCAGATGCCTGGGCATGAACGGGCAGGTTGGTGGAAGGGCAGCCACTGCCCGTCCTGCCTGCCAGAGCCCTCCTGTGACATCTGAAGTAGGCAACATCTCTCTGTGAGCAGGGCACTGGCGACAATTTATCTGCTTGGTAGGGACGGGGAAACAATTCTGTCTGGAGAGTTAAATGTAGGGAGAAGGCAGCCCAAGGGATGAGTAGGAGCAGCAGCTTATTAGGATTGCAGTGGTATTTATTTTACGTTTATTAATTTGTAAAGTGCTATCAATTTACTAATTGCAAGCTCTGTATCCCAGAAGAGTTCTACATTTTTTTTCCATCCTGTTGCTGTTAGCTGAGTTGTACTTAGCCACATCAGTGCTGTAACAGTAGTGCCACAGGAGGACAAAGATGCACCGTGGAAGGCTGGCTGTATTCGCAATTTTTGTTATTGAAGATCCATTTTGTTTTTCCTTTTTAACTGTCCCTTACTGGTCCTAGTTAATTTGTTGTGGGTTTGTTTTGTCCAAGTTTTTTGACATTCAAATGATGTCATATAATAATTTAAATGTGGTGTAGAATAGGAAAAGGGGGAGGGACATGAGTAGGATTGAGAAAGGACATAAAAGCTGATGGTTTAGAGGACTTAGAAGTACCAAAATAATGATTTGGAAAGTAATTGTATCCAACCTTCTCTAGTATTTATATTATTGCCAGTTTGGGTTGTTTAAAGTGTCTTTTTGTCATAGTTTCCGATAGGAAACTATAGTTGCTATGGGAAGTAATGGAGAGGAGAGGCAGTTAACTCTTTTTGTCCTCCATTGTATTAAATCTGTTAGCTAATGTCAGTTTGCTTTGTAAAAGGAATTAATGTCCCAGATACAAATTTTGTCAAAACAGGGAAATAGCGGGGCAGGACACGCAGCAGCATCCTGAGGAGGGAAGGGGAGGCAGCATGCAGAGCTGTGCGCTGCGCTTGGGAGCAGCTCACCCACAGGCTGGCACATGTGCGCTGGGTGGCAAACTGGTGTTATCCTTCCTAGACAAACCTGTGCTCCTCCTTCTATCCCTCCCAAAAAATGGGGTTTTCTTTTTTTTTGGGAATGTTAGAGAGCAGTTGGAAGCAGGGATCGCTTTCACAGGATTGCAGAAGCTACAAAATCCCTGGAGGAGAAGGAGAAGGATGACAGCAGGTCAGAGCAGCTGCACGTAAATGACACAGTTATCCAGACTGAGGAACTGATTGGGATAAAAAACTGTGGGGAAGAAAATGCTCTTTTTCATTTCTGATCTGCTTGACAGCCTGGCTGTGGCTATGTAAGCAGCTGAGCCAGCGCGACAGAGAAGCTGCTGTGGAGAAGGGACATGCTGGCTGCTTCATAAGGGAGCACTATCACACCTCCTGCCTTTTCTCCCATGTGCAGCTATTTGCTGATCATTTGGCTAGATAGCAAGTCAGATGAGGAAATCAGTGCAAATGAAAACTATTTTTTCCCCTTTTTACTAGGCCAGATTTTCTTTAGATCAAGTTACCTGGTGTGGATCATCTGGGTGGTCATGTGCAAATAGTAACAGCAGTGAAAGAGGAAGGGTGGAAACTAAGGACTGAGACACTATGGCAAGCGGCGACAGAATCCTTTCAGCAGATGCTTTCATTCATGTTTGATTAAAATGGTCTTGTCTTTCATTTTTGCCTGCTTATAAACTGTTACTGTTTATAAACTGTTTGCCTGTTACTTCACTGTTGAAGTAACAAATCCTTCCCTGATCCTGACCGGGGAGTCCTATCTCTGGCTTTCTTTCTATGCAGTGATGCAGTTCAGAAAACAAATCCAAGGGAAAGATAATTCTTCCTCTGCATAACACACTCTGCTACTGAGTTAATTTCTAGCCTAATCAGTTTTCTATAAACATTAAAGGGAAACAGCTTGTTTCGACAGCATTGTTAGTTTATTGGGTGGATTTGTGTATTTTGTTAGTTTTGTTTGCTTTTTTAAGAATTCAGTGAACTGTTATTGTTGGAAGTGGAGAGGTGGTCCTATGCTGTTTAGGTGATTTGGAGAATTTTCATGAAGCAACAGATCTGTGTCACATTGTGTGGTCACCCAGTATTGGAGAAAAAATGCTCAGTAGTCACCCAGCGGGTGAAATTTGGTCTGTTTCTTTTTGCCGTGCAACTTCATCTGTGTTTTGGGATATAAAAATGCTTTTTTTTTTTTTTTCAGCCAACAGTCTTCTAAAAACACTTGGTTGTGCACCCTGTGTTTATAACAATGTTCAGAACATTGCAACATCACCAAACTAGACTGTTCCTTCTATTTTGAGACTCAAAGCAACAGAGCTGTTTTCAGTCAGTCCAAATGCTCGTGTTCACAGATGTAGAGAATAAAGCAGAACTGATACATCTGGGATCTTAAACACCTTCCAGCTGGTGTTTTATCAGGGGGAACCTGCATATGTGTACTTAAAAGAGAGGATTACTGTCATCATATGGCCATAAATGAAAAGGACAAAAGAAGGTTTAAAAATATTGAATGTCTTCTTGCTTCAGATGTCATTCCTGGAAAATGCTCATGTTGATATCTGAATCTTCTGTTTCTGTTGGGTAATGAGATTCAGTGTAGACAAAAGACCCTTTGATTACTCAGTTGAGAAGCTGAGTTGATGCCGTATGGGCTAATGTTGACAAAAAGGACTGATAATGTCATCATGTATCTGTGTAGAATTGCTCTCTTTACAGATTATCAGACCAAAACAGCAGAAAATTTTGGGGTCCTATCAAGCTTGATATTAAACAAAAAAATGAAATACTACTAACTTGTTTTGTTCTTTGCAGTCAGTGGTTTTGGAATAATGTTTTGAGAGCACAGGACTGTTACAATTTGGTGATTTTTTTTCTTTCTTTCTTTCTTTCTTTTTTCCTCAACCAGAAAAAGCCACTGTCCTCAATAATAAAAGAAGTCTGTGATGGGTAAGTTCTACCATATAGTACATACTAGATACTATACTTTTGGATTTATTAAACCAACCAGGAGATATATTTTCAGAAGAAAATCTAGATATTCTGTATGATTAGTCATTAGCTTTGTCAATCTTTAAGTTGTTTTATCTTCAGATTTTGAATTTGCAGTGTATTTTGGATCAATTACTTGCAAGATGTGTGCCTAACAAAGCAGCTCCATCATGTGGGTGACTCTCATTTAGACTGTTTTTTTACTTTCTACACAGAGATGCATTTTACGTGCTTACTTGATGCTTGTGGTTCACGGGTTAAGGAACTAAAGCACTGACTGTCCCTTTGATTTTTGAGTGCTGGGTGTAGTGACTACTGTAAGCTGGTCCAATTGGTGTGACTGCTCATGTAAAACTGAAATGTTACAGGTCCTGCAATATGAACTAATAATTGGCTAAGAGAAATATCTTGCTTTAGTTTTATTATGTTAATATTTGGGAACAAAAATGCTGTTTTAACCAAGTGCTACCACACATGATAAATGAGTTTATATTCATCAAATTGTTGCTGAGTTTAAAAAATGGTATTTTATACATAATGAAATGTATCACCTTTATACTACATGCATTGGGTATTGCATAAATGAGCATAAAATCCTCGTACTATAAATGCTTTTTTTCCTGATTTAGTGATATAGTGATCTTGCTTACGGCAAGCAGAAATTATGCTTGGTATTTTTTGTAGATCTGGACTGCATATTAGATCATTATCAACTTATTTTTGTAGCACTGAAGTGTCGCTGTAGCGACAAAGTAGTTTCCCTTCCTTTTATCTTTGCTTTAGAAGGAAGGTATTTGTTATGTAATTTCTTTCTTGACCATGGTCAAGTTTAGAGCTTTTATTTCAGTATGCAAAAGGAAAAATCTCATTTATAGGATCTACTTGTAGTGAAGTTTTCCCTTCGTAAGCATGTTTTTATCTCAAACTTTGGAACTCATTATTGAAAGCTATGGAAAAGTATGAGAAATACATGGGAATGACAGGCACTTGTTTGATCATAGTAAAATTATGTAAAGGGTAGTTTTTGAGCTTTTACTATTTCATTTTGTGATTAATCTATTTTCATATTTCTAAGGTGGTCCCTTGCAAATCATGATCAATTTGCACTGCAGCATGCTGATAGTTCTAATTTCTACATCACAGAGAAGGTAGGTAAATCGTTCAACACAATTCTTGCACAACCTATCAAAAAGTTTGCCACAATAATTTATTTTAAATCAAAATCTATAAAAATGTAGAGTGTTTTCTGTAGTGCACTGCCAATGAGAGGGCAGGTACTGGGACGCCTGGTTTAATGATTTTATGCTGATTTCTTCTGTTTGGAAAGGCAAATAAAAGTTCTAATGTGCCAAGGCCTTTGTATCTATTGAGTTTAAGACTTTAGCACTGAGGCCTTCAGCTTCGCTATTCGTGCACATTTAGTATTCTGCTGACAAATGGTGTACAGGAAATTGAAATATGTAGAACATCAAGGCTCTTTGAAGTCCAAAGAGACTTTCAGTGCGTGACGCTTCCCTCTTTGGCTGATTCAGGTAGAAATAAGTTTCAGTGACTATGTAATATTTACTACTCCTTCCCACCTGCTGTCTTGTTCTTTTCCAGTTCTATATGTTATGTTGGCTTATCTTTTTGGTCCCCAAGTAGCGTGGCAATATGCAATTCATGAAGTGATGCAATGATTTCAGCACAGAATAACAAAATGACTATAGCTGTAATAAAAATGGAATGTCTAGTCTAAATAAATGGAACATGCTCATCTGAATGAGACCAAATAGTGCATTCATTCCTAGCATTGCTGATAGAATTGCTGAAAATACTGAAATTACGAAATAAAAGATTAGTTTGTTTGGAAGAGTGCACATATTAGTACTGCAGAGGTACAATTTCTAAGCAATCGGAAAAAAACCACTACACACAACCTGCTCAAGTCTTCATGCAGGTTCCCTAACCTCAGTGGATTTTGAGCTATACAGACCTGAACTTCATTGCATAAACCTATGTGCCTCTTGCTTACCTTATTATCAGGTTAGTTTGGCTTACTCTTTAAGTAGAAGAGGCTTTTGGTTTTGTTTTGCATTTTTACAGTTGATTAGAATCTGCTAAACACAGCTGAGACATGAACTAACTTTTGCTGTAATTCTTTCTTAAGGAAACTTAGACGCAGTTAAGCATTTAGAAAGACTAAATTTAGCAAGACAGCTAAAGCAGTTGCTCGTGAGATAGTGCTGCTTTTTAGAATTTTTTTTTAGCAGACTAGTTTCAGTTTTTCATTTAACTGTTTATCACCCCAGACAACCTTCTCAATTTGTCACAGTTTGTTTTGGGATGTCCCCTTTTTTTGCTTGAGTGGGTTTTTTTCCTTTCTTTTCAAGTTTCAGTTGACAGACACTTCAAAGGTCACCACAAGGAAAACTGTTAAAGTAATTATTGGCTGCTGTGCTTTGCCTCCACTCAAATTAAATAGTGAAACTGTTTTGCTAATTGCCCCGAATTGTGACACATTTTCCAATAAGCCAGACACAAGTGAACTTGCCTGTTGGCATTTAATCTCTGATTGTACAGTGAATATTTCCAACAAGCCAGGATTGAGCAAATACTTGGGCTTGTTGAAGGAATTTGTCCTGTTACAATTAGAGGAATCTTCCAGGCTTTGCCTCCACTTTTGGTGGGTAAGATGCTGCAGCGTTGGATAAGTGTTTTCTGTTCCACATAAAAGCAAGCCTGATGGCTTTTGGCTGCCTTTAACTTTGCAATAAGGGTGGAAAATGATGATCTTCTAGAACATTTTGGATTGTACTGCAGAGAGGACTCTGAGTTTGTTTATTCCTTACTGAAAATATGCAGAGTGTCTGACTCTGAGTCACATAAATAAGAGAGAAGAGTTCTAAATGCCACCACTATTAGTCAGATGTCTGTGACTTTTATTAGATACTGTTCACTGTTTATCACTGCTTATTGGATAGTGGCTGTAAAGAGAGACTTATATAGGCCATCACCCCTTCTACTACTTCCCCTCATTTGTGTGCGGTAGCTTATTGTTGCTTTCTGAATTAAAATGTGAAAAACACCAAACGTGAGGACGAACACGTTGCACTTCATTGAAGCTACAACACTATTTTTTAAGGCCCACATTGCTTTAATCTGTCTCTTACTAGGGCATGAGCAGAGCTCTTGCGACTGTGACAGCTTCTAATAAGTAAATATTTTTCACTGCTCTCGAAGTTGAATTGCATGTTGGTACATATGCAGAAGACATCATGTATCAGTTATGTTACTGTAGAGCTTGGGTGACTGCTGATTTATGGCCTTCCAAGTAGAGACCCCTTTGTAAAATATCACCATGTTTAAAGTTACCAGAAAGAAAAACAATTAATGAATTCTTGTACATAGTGACAAGAAACTTTGAAGTGAAAATGTTACAAATGTGGGACTTACAACACATGGCTTACAATTATATTTTTGTTTTTGGGTAGCGAACAGCACATCTGTGTTTTGGCTGTCATATGCAGAACTCTTTATCTCTTGTAGCTGACCTATATTTCCCAGTTATACCACACATAAATAAAAACAACACTCAAGCAGTTGTTGTTGTTGTTGTTGTTGTTTTTCCTGGCCGTATTATTTGGAAAAATGCCTCTACAGGAGTAGCAATAACTCCTTCAGACAGTATAAGGGTGATCTTTTAACAAATCTTGAGTCAGCCAGGGTTCCTACTAGACAGGGCTTATCACAGCTGATGCAGTTTGGACTTCTGCCTTGGGGTTCTGGTTTGGCTATGTCTGTGCCCCTGAAAGAGCCGGGGAAATTATGTATTTTAGTGTGGTTTGTTTTGTTTTGTTTTTTTATGGGAGAAATACAATAAGAGGCTATGTGAAGAAGAAAACCAAGCAGGCATACTGCCTGAGCTCAAGCCTAGCTGGTGTTTTGATCACAATGTATTTGATTTTTAATTACATCAATACGTGTGTCTTTCTTACTTATCGTGGAGGGGCATTTCTTTGGTAGGTCAAGCATCCAAAATCCTGACTTCTGAATCAGAATCTCATTGTGCTAGATACTATATAACAGAGAACAAAAAGTCACCTTTTCTTCTGTCTGTCCAGGTTGTACCTGAAGAGATGCTTGTGTACATTAGGTGTAATAACTCAGGAATACTATAGCCTGGATGAGCTCAAGGTTAGAGCAGAAAATGCTATGTGAACAGTAGAAAATGGCTGTATAATTTTGTGTGCTAAATGTGTTCCTGGGCTGAAAACCACAGCCTGGATATCTGTCCACTGTGTTCCTCTGCTGGCAGTACCAGAAATCAAGGAACAGACATCTGAGTGGCTCATGCAGCTCTGAAGGTGTGATACACCACAATATTTGTCAGTAAGGGAGCCTTGCAGAAGTGTGGGGCTGGGGAAGAGCAATGTTCAAGCTGGCTTCCCTGATGGAGGCAGAATGTGGTGTCCCTTAACCTTGCACCAGAGCAACTACCAAGAATTAGAGAGTAACTCACTCTTGCTGAAGGTCTTTGTGACCCAGCTCTGAGCTAGGTACAGCACACATTGATGATACTGATGCCATTTTTTATGTTATCTTTTAAATGTAAGGGCATTTCATGCTTATGTTAACTGATTTTATTCAGTCATAATTTCATTGTTTTCATTTTTTTTACTTTTGATGCCTCTAAAGACTCCTGGTGATATTTTTCCTTCTTTCCCAACTCCCACATTTCCCTTTCATTCTTATGTGCTTATTGCATGAAGTGGAGGAGAGTAGTCACCGAGTTCCCTCAATTAATTTTGAGAGACTTCTGTGCTGTTTTGCACAGGGAGCTGCTCTCACTTTACTTTCACTGTCATTACTCAGGTCTTTGCTGTGTTTGCAGATGGAACATCCTTTTGCCCTCTACCTCCCGTGGGCTGGGAACCAGAGTAGAGTTCCTGGTGCTTGTTCTTTCTCAAAGGTGCTTTTGCTTGTGACCTATTTTTTTGCTGAATACAACCTGTAATTGTATATTCATGTGAAATTCCGCCATGCTATTACAGGCTCCCTGTGTGGGAGTGTATGCAAATGATGGGACAAGAAATGAACTGCTTGTAGGGTTTATTTTGTTTGTTTGTTTTTTTTCCCCCCCCACATTTTTAGGATTAATCTGTTTTCGCTGGTTCATTTGAACTTCAGTGAGCTGGAAGTAAACATTCTCAATAATGAAAGTTTCTCATTCACTGAAGGACCTGTTACTTCCTAAGCAGCTGAAAATGAGAAGTAGCATGAAGGCTGGGAACTGGAGAAATGTATTACGTGATGTGTTCCTCGTATCTGCCATTTTGCATTACTCTTGATAATGCACTTGTTAATAAAGCTACATAAATGGCAAATTCCAATCCAGATTTGACCAGGACCAAACTATGCCCAGCTTTTCCTTTACTCTGACACTGACCTGACATGTGGTATTCCTTGCATATTCCTGAACTTTTTACTGTTTTGGGGCATCTGCACAGCCCTGCAGAGATTCCTAACAGTAAGAGCAGCTTATTATTAGGAATCAGAGTGGGATTGCTTCTGCCTGCTTGATGAGTGCTGGTAACACTGCCCTGACGACTCCAGTCTAATCTGGTGGACAATAGTGTATTTCTCCAGGGGACAGAAGTAAAACTTGAGTATCTGTGCATTAAATCTTTTTTAATCCTTCTTTGTTCAGGCTGATTTCAAGAACAGTGGTCATCCTTTTCTTAGCAAATTAGTCCACATTTTTAGGACTCATATTGCAGGACTTTAGGTTAATGCTGTATTTTCCAAATAAAATCGTTCTGTCCTGTCAACCTGTTACACTTTGTGGCCCCAGTATGAACAGCTTAATTCTTCTGCTTGCCTCCTTTTTAAATATTTGGTATGACAATACATTATTTTTTACTTCCTTAGTTTCACATTAAGGCTGATGAGACTAATCTAGTATTTCTTTAAAAAAAGCTGTGAAGATATTTATTTTCTTGAATTTAGTTTGTAATTTTGCCTGACAAGTAACCACTAGAGAGGCCAGGCTCTGAAAAAGTTTGTCTTTCTGTTACAGCACTTGAAGATAGATATGGTATATCACAGGCACAGTGTGACTGTTTGGATTCAACTGATAGCAAACAGTTCTGTGTAAGATCTGACCAACAGAAACATGCTCCTCAAATCGACTTTCGTATTTAAAAACCACCCTATTTAGATGAGTAGTTTTACAAAGTGCAGTGAACAGACTTCACAGCTGAAAGGGCACGGTTCTGATTTCTTCTTCCCTTCCCCAAGAAATCCTGCCACTTCATTTCTGCTGGCTACAGCTTTTTTTTCTTTTGGACAATTTTTGGAGGTGATGTCAAAGTGGGATTATTTAGTGTCACTTTAGTTCATTAAATTTGCTTAATAAAAAGTCTGCCTGGTCTGATGTAAGGGTGAGGCAGGCCCCTTGAATCATATCCAGGAATGAGCTGCAGAGCAGGAAGAAGCTAAAGGAAGGGTAGGAAGAGGAATGAAACTTTGTTCTTTGCAACAGCTGTGAGCCGTTATGTCCCTCAGTTGCTTGTGGAATTGGCTTAAGCTGATGTGGGATGAACTTGTGGGTGAAATCTGACTGCAGTCACAAATGGAGAAGGGATGTTTTATCTGTAGTCTCTCTGTGTCTGACAGAAAGGACACAAGCAAGGGCGTAGGAGTAGGATGTACATGCTAGAGAAGCACAAGCACCTGCAGGCTTCCCCCTTAAACAAGTCTCTGTGGTTCTAAATGTGGTGCTTGCAAAATGAGCTGGCCCTCTTTCCTGTTTGTGCTATGGTGCTTATTCCTGTCTTTTCCCTTACAAACTGGGCAAAACCCAAAATGATAAAATTTTCAGCTGGTTTAGTTCCCTTGTTGACTCATCAAGTAGTTATACAACTGTTTATGCCACATAAAAACAGTAGTAGGAATGAGCAGGAGCCCGAAAAGCAAAACTCTGCTTTATGGTAGCAAGCTGTGCTTTAATTTGGCAAAAGTGACTGTGAACCACCGTCTTGGCCTGGGTCTTCAGATGTTTGTCTTAGTAGCAGTGTCTGCTTAAGGAGCTACTGCTCCTGCAGGGGCCCTTCAGGGGTGCTGTGGGTGAATGTGTTGGGTGAACCACATCAAAGAAGTGACTTCAATTTGACAATCCTTGTTTGATTTTTGTTTGTTTGGTTTGGTTTTTTTGTGTCTGTACCAGTTCTCTGTCCTGATTTTCCCCACATGATCTCACCAACAATAGTGTGAGCCCAGCTAAGTCTGTCATTTCCTGATGTTTATTTTGCAGGGTACAGCTCTTATATTCCCAGCTTATCAGAGGATGGTGGGGCTGCGTGTTATCTGCCCACCCCTTCCGTGTTACTGGTACAACTGTCTGTGTGGTTGCTTGAATTGGGGAACTGATCCAGGTTAAAAATAACTCGTGTGTAACTTCTTTTAATGTGTCAGAAGGATGTCTGCCCACAGTGTAATGCCACTACTGCTCTGCAGAGCAAGTGATACCTGATAGTGTTGTCCCTGTAGATCACTCCACAAAAAAATTAGTAAATCATGCAAAGTATGAGCTTTTGCTTAGGATGTGATTTTCAGTGGCATTCAAGCTGGTATAACTGTAGATTGCTGGAGGAAAAGGTAGTTGAGCTTTCTTTTTCCTTTCCCTTGCTTTATTCCATTCACTGCTCTAACATCCTCATGACTGTACTGCTGGAAGGTTTGTTCAGGTCATAGATGGAAGAAAACTCTGGATATTTTTTTGTTTCTCTCCTTTTTGTGAACTGAAGGGGAGAGGAAGAGGTAAGTTTTTTTGAGGTTAGGTTGTGGACTGTGCTGCTTGTTGGTAGATTCAATATAGGGTAAGTGATGGGAGCCCACATGCTAGAAGGGTATGTGTAGAATTGTGCCTCCAGAAACATTCCTCTTTTTAGAAACTTCAGCCAAACTACCAACACTTAATTTTTTGAGGAAAATGCTATTATCAAATTCTAATATGAAAAACTAGAAGACATTCTCCATTTCCAGCAGCTTCCCGTAAAAGGGATTTTATCACAAGATTATTTGCCTCAGTATCCCTTCTAAAACAGTACAGTACTGTCATGCCAAGTAGTACAATGTTGATAATGACCTATACCTCTTAACTCTCATCCTATTAAAGTTTTTGGTGACTGAAAATAAATTTAAGCAATTTCCTACCAAGTAAGCAGAATGTTACATCTAATCTCATAGTCTGTCATCGGCTGTAACAGTAGCAAATGCCATTCAGGGTTCGGATCTGATGATGGCTTTCACTCCCTTCTTGCTTCCTCAGCAATTGCATTTGTTGTACTACAGGTGTTGCAGGCTACATCTACACTTAGTCCCTTTAGTATCTGTATAAGAGCCATGAAATTCTCTCATCTCTTCTTGAACCTGCTGATAATGCCTGCTTTCACAACCTCTTGTGACAGCAAGCTCAAGAAGTTTGCTGCCTGCTGAACAAAGAGTAATAATATATTCTTCGTCTTCTTTTAACTGATCCCTTACTGCTTTCATCAAGTTATCTCCTGGTTTTCATACTGCAGGATTTCCTAACAAACAGTTCTGTATTCAGCTTGTCCACTGTTCTCCTTTCTCTGGCCCTTGTCCCTCCAGACTGAGGAGACCTTGCCTTGTGAGGCAGCTGCTGTAGCCCACTGACCATTTTGCTTGCCTTTCTCTGCATTTGCCCTGACAATACTGTATCCTTCTTAAGATATGAAGGTCAGAAGTGCACAATGCCTTGCACATGGGTGCATTAAGTTCTTCTGCTATGACAAAATGATGCACTCTGTCTAGTTCATGGTACCACCTCTGGTGATGTCCAACATTTACTGTCTTCTGTAGCACATTTGAATCAGCACTTCAAGGGAAGTCTCCCAATAAGGACTCTGCTTCCCTTTCCTGAGGTGAAACTTAAAAATGAACTTTATTATATATAATTTTTTCCTTATTTACTACTTGCCCAAAGTCTTTCTGATTAAAAGCATTATGGAGTCACTAGCTTAAAGTATATTTCATATCTCTAATTTTTTGTTGTGCCAGTTTGGAGGGAGGTGTGCTGAAATAAATAATAGGAGTATGGGAAGAGGGAAGAATCTATTACTTGACAATATAAAGATGTGAAGAGTTTTAGATTTCTTGGCTGTTATTCTTTAGTCCTGTTAGAGATGTCTGAAGGAAACTGTCTGGTCAAGGTTAAAGAATAGTGCTGAGCGAGCTATAACCATGGGAACCAGTTCTTCTAGGTCTTCCTCAAATATGTTGAGAAAACATTCCATTCCAACCAGCTGCAGTGGGCTGAATCATGAGGCATTTTGCTGGGTATAACAGATTATTAAAATGATAAGACAAATACATGGCAACATAAACTTTAATTTTGCTTGATAGCTTTTCCGAAGTACCTCTCCAGCAAAGCTCTCAATGAATGGCTTGATTGTTTTGATAGGATTTTTTGAAAGCAAATTCACATACCTTCATCCCTCTCCATGGCTTGGTGGACTCTGTTAATGCTTGAGGCCTGCTTTTTAAAAGCAAGTCTATGCAAGTCTCCTGCATGTATTTTGGGCAAAGTAGACTATGGCACAGTAAAGGCAGAGCTTTGAGAAGGAACAGAATCTGATGGCAGATAATGTAGGTTCATGTTTCTCCAGCTGATGGAGCTGGAAGCCAGAGGACCCCAAGACATGAACACATGGCAAACAGTTCAGGCGTTCTCTGCTTCCTGCATGTGTTTGGTTGTTTGTTTATTTTCATGATAGTAGTTTTCTCTCTGATGGAAAACTCAAGCTTGGAAAGTGTCATGGAGGAGCATGATGCTTGGAAATACTACCTACTCGATTAAAATAAAATAATCTCGTGAGTGTAGACTCTTGCTAGATAATAACATTGCAAATGGGACTTATTTGTGTCCATAATATAACTGCTGTCTTAGTCCTAGATGACATTTATAACCAATCTATTTTCTTATTATGGAGTTTTTTTAGAGGCATTTTGGATAGTGCTGTTTCACTGGTTCCCTCTCTGCGTATGAATAAGCCTTCTTTATATGGATCAAGAGCATGAACAGTATCAACAGACCTGATGTGCACTTGAGAAAGAGATCAGAAATGCCTTGGAGGAGGTTTTTGGTGGCAGTGTGCCCTGTCCTGAATAGCAGTGGTGCTTAGCAGTACAATTGCCAAAGCTGGGCTGCTTTGGTGGAAAGACGTTCTGTTATCCTGGAAAAGAAATCCACAGGATGCTGTCCCTAATGCTAAGCAGATTAACTGTGTGTAAATGCTGCAATTGAAATTAACTGGCATGCTGACTACTGCATCACACGGTTAATGTAGGAAATCCTCTTGGCTTAATTGTACACTTACATGCTGTTTCCTGGTAGGCGCTTAAGTCATTATTTAGAATGGATAAACAAAATTGGATTTTTTGATTGGGGAGCAGTTAACTCTTTTCAAGTTTGGGCTAGATTGCTGTGTGAGAAACTCGATGCTTTGAAAACTTTCAGGGAGAAGGCATGGGCAATTTTCCTCAAGCCTTTCTCTAGAGCAAGACTTGAAGACTTCTCTATATCTCTTGTGATAGCAATGATTGAATTTACAGTATAGGTCAGACTTACATGTTTTGCTCTAAGCCAGCCATGATGAAAAGTCTTTTGGGCTCTGTGTGCTGTAGACTCTGACAAATGTTGCAGCTTTGAGTCTGAAAGTTTTGGTGTTTCTGACTCAGCTTGATAAATAAACAACCCCCAAATAAAACTTCCAGCTATGCTTTTATGTACTCTCTGTGTTCTTTTTCCTCTGCTATCTTATATATAACCTGCTGACATATGGTCACTCTGAAGAATAGTGTTTCTCTTATTTATCCATATGTGGTGTCTGAACTTCAAACAGGTCATCAGCTTCCCTTTTCCCACTTGTTTTTAAATTACTCTGACTATAGAGAAATAGTGTATTTCTAACAAGATATTTTTCACTTGTTAGATTGATTGTACATTAAATCTATGCAATCTAAGTGTCATTATATAATCAGAGGTTTATTTTTTAACCTGGATGCCTGACACTGTAGAGAACATAGCAGGTTAAGCCCAACTTTTTATGAGAAAACTACTGTAACTGAACAAATTGTGGAGCATGGTTGCAGCCTGAAGCAACTACGAAATAATGTTCTTTGAGCTGTGGCTGACAGCTTGCTGCTCCCAAAAAGGGAAGGTATAACTCCTCCTCATGCGTCCCTTGTTCTCTTTTCTCTCACCCTTCCCTGCTCCCAAAGATGTGGTTCCACCATCTTCCCTGGGTTAGCACTGCTGCTCAACCCTTGCAGGCCTTGTTTCTGTTTATTAACCTGATGGAAAATTCTCTTTCCCGCCAGAGCTGCTTTCTGCCAGGTTAGTGGGATCTTGCGATTGACCCCTCAAACAGGTCTGTGAGGTAGGAAAGGGAGCACTTCGGCAGAAGGATGATGAGGGACCCCCCTAGCAGTAGTACCCTGCTGTTCAGCCAGCACCTTGAACCTCCTGAGGCCATGGTGTAGCCTTCTCACACAAAGCCTGGTACTTTGTGTTTGCAATGGACTAAGAGTGGAGAGATGCTTATTGTGGCCCAGATGAAGTGACTTAACTTGTTAAACCACAAACTAATTTGTACATCTGATTTGGTAGTTTGCGTTAATTAGAGCAGGAATCTTGAGAAACCCTGAGCTTAAAGTTATGCTGCTGAAAAAATAAGCCTGTTTGTGTGCTTTAACTTATGTTTAAGAACAGTCTATATTCTTAGCTCCAATATTTTCATAAGGGTATCAGTGAGCTTTCACTTCTGAATGTGCTTGGTACAGTTCAAGTTGCTTAAATGTTGTCTTATTCCCTGTTTTAATATTGTTGCTTGCTACCTTTTGAGTAAAGATGATGTAGCCATGGGTGTATGTGTGCACACATGTACTCTGGCCTAATGCAGCTGAGGTCCAGTGTCTTAGCCTAAGCTTTTGATGGAGCTAGATTTAACCTATTCTGACTGTCCTTCCTAAAGAAATTGCTTTTCTTCAGTTCCACGAATCCAGGAGTTGGTAACAGTTTAAGCAACTGTTTGCAAAGTGAGTTTGTTTCAACACTTATTTAAATTAAACCACACAAACGTGCTATTACCACTTCATACAGATTCCTTAGACATGATGAGACGTAGTCGAATCTGGTGGTGTTTTACTACAAGAGGAGAAAATCTAGCACTTTGTTAGTGCTGTGGCAAGTCACCCTGTACTTAGCTGCTTGCCCTTTTTTGCCCCTCTCTTAAGTATAGCCTGGTGGCCTCCCTGGGGCTGTCCTGGCGGGACAAGACTCCTAAGGGCTGAGACGAGTTAGCCGCATATGTAAGCAAAGATGCTGTAAAAAAAGCTTCTCCCTTGTACCCCCTGTGTTGTCTGGCACTTAAATTATTTCAGCTAGAGTGAAAAAGTGTTAGTGGGTGGAGGATGATCTTGCATATAGCTAGAACCAATCCCACAGAGCACTTGGGTGCTGAGAAAGAGACAATGTACTAGAGTTCTATTCTGGGACTACTTGACCTGGTTTCAGGCAAGGTTTATCCTGTTTTTAGCATTTTGGATTTGAGATGTATCTGGTTGGAAGCAGGAAGGATGACATTAAATTGGGAAAAAATGCCTGAGAAGAAATACACCTTCACTTATTTGGCTAAACACCAGTCTGCAGAAAGCCTGCAATGTGATCTTAAGCACAAAATTAGCTCTTATCTCTCAAACTGTTAGGGATTCCTCTGATTCCTTTGGTGAATTAGGGTAGTGGCGGGTGAAGAAGCTATTGAACCATGAATGAAGTTGTGACTACATTGCGCTGTGCACAGTCAGTACCTGTTGTGATGTTCATTGTGCTGGGTACTGTATTCTCCTAACCTGTGGTAAATATGAGGTAGCTTGCTAAAAGAGGAGCAGGCTCCCCTATGCTTATTGCAGGGAAAGACCATGCACATTGGCACTGACTGCAAAGTTGTGAGGATACTAAAAGCGTACACCACAGGCTGTGCTGTGGCAGCTTTTTCATCTACCCATAGCTTTAGTTTCATTGAACACGGTATGTGAACTTAAATAAAATGTTTAATGCCACCTCTTTCTGCCAGCTGGATAAGGAGAATGACTTATGACATGTTCGAAGTTAACTTACCACTGATTGCGATGCTTTTTTTACTTTGAGGGAGGATGCAAAGTTGTGGTGGCAGAGCTCAGTGGGTTGGTTCCAGTGGTTTAAGTCAGCATGTTCTTGTTATAGAAAAGGGAGAGCCAGTGGGATAATTTTTAAATCATGCAGATGTTTAATGACAGGTTTCAGCAAACTTACAAACTCCTCAACTATGTAGCACAATACCAGAGCCAGACACCATGAACAGTATATTTCAAATAAATATTTGGAAGTTGCCAGTGGAAGCTAAACATTGAAAAACATGAAGTCATTCTTGAAAAGGTTCAAATTTGTTAAATACCATGTGAACAGCCATCTAATTTTTGAAGCTCATATTAATATGCCTCGGTGGGGAAAATACTGTTAGCTTATGTATGAAAGAGGGAAGCTTTTGCATGCAGACAGGAAATTACTGTTGCTGTTTTAGTGTGGCATTCTGCTCAATGAATGTTTCATCTTCTTATGTGAGTCTTAAACCTTCTGTATTTTTCTCTTTCAGAATCGTAATGAAATAAAAAATGGAGCGATCCTTCGGTTAACAACATCTCCAGTGAGTTACTGTTCTGTTCTCAAAGTGAAGATCTAATTAGTAAATAATTGTGAACCAATGTATGTATTTTTAAGTTTTAGCACCACTGTATCCCACAGTTCTGCTGCAAAGGAGGATGATGGTGTGGTCACAAGATGACTATACATGGTGTTCTCTTTTTTTGAGTTACAGTGGCAGGGGTGGTATTTCTGAGTGACACTGGGTGGTAGGGTTGGCACAAATGGGTGGGTTTTGTCTCTCACTTCTCTCTCACTGGGAACAGCTTTTGTGTCCAAGATATCTGTTTCCCTGATGGTGTTGCAGCCTCACTCAAGTGCTCCTTTTCTGCTCCAGAGCGCAGAGCTAAGAGAAAAGGCTGGGAGTTGAGTGACAGAGAGCTCTGCTGGGCAGTTCAGGTCAGAGCTTTCCTGCTCTCTGAGTTTCTATTGAGTTAGCAGCAGCTGAGATTTTATGGTTTTCATTTTTATTTTTTTTTCAACACCACCTCCTCTCCAACTCCTCCAAAAGCACGGCAGAGTTGCCGTGTAACGGCCTGTTTTCCTGCTGAGTTGAGCAGTACTGTTGCCACATGCTGAAAGCCACTATTAATCCCAGAAGATGTATGTCTAAGACAGCAGCAATCCTATTTCTTTGCTGACAAATGTAGTGTGCCATTAAAATTGTTTACCTCTTCATGGTGGTGTTCCAGCTTCTGCAGATTCATAACATTCTTATGGCCAAAATCTGCTACCCTGGACTGCAGCTCACTTGAACAGGCAAGACCGAGCTGTGGTGGTTTAACTTTTGGCTTCTGTTGAACCTGTTAAGTGTGGGGTCAGTTACTGCCATAAAATGTGAAAACTTCTATTGAGAAGCCACACAGAGATTATTTATAGGTTTTTCAATGGATCACTTTTCAGCTAGTAGGCTCTAGGCTCAAAGTAAAGAAACAGAAGTGTATGTTGTTACTAACTTCCCAGGTTCTCCAGGCATCCTGTGTGTTTCCACTCTTCTCCATCCTACATAACCAGATGATGGCTTATATTGCACTTAGGAGGTGACTGAATTTGTACACAGGTTTGTGTATAATTGGAAGTTGAAGAAGCCAATATGGAAACATATACATGACTCAATTTTTTTAATAATTGGTTCTAATATTAATCTACAGGAGTGTACCTTTTCAACAGAAAGCGCTTCTAAGCAGCTTTCAGCTGGGCAAAGACAAGAGACTTCTGTTATCCTTTATCATCTTTTTCAGTGTTTGCTATATACAGAGCTTTACAGTCATAAGAATAAACAACAGTTTAAGACCATGCTCTGTCAGAGCCTATGTGACTCCAAAGTCTCTTGCCATATGTCACCAGAACAGCCTTGTATGTGGGGAAACCACTTCCTGGTGGAGTAAACCCCATTTGGTGAAACTTCCTCAGAAATGGACAGCCCAGCACCAGCTCCTCCTAACCTTTGGGACTTCTTAATAACAAATATCCAGTCCAGTGAAAAAGGGCTATCTACTGGCTAGACTTAGGATCTCATGAAATCAAAACAACATCTGTGGTTCATCAAGAACCGATGTGGTCTGAACACACTGCATCATTCTTTTGTGTAACCACAGCATGGAGTGACAGCATGAGATGACTCATGGAATCCTTCCCCGTCTCAAAATCCACAACCAGTTGTACCATGCAAAGCTGAAGAGAGGATGTGCTGCAGCTGATGTGTGGAAATGGCTGTATGCCTGTCTTCATGGTCACTTGTGCAATTGGAAACATGACCTACAAACACAAAAGACAACTTTTGCATTTATAATACTTTCTGCTAATACCTATGGGCAGGAAGGTGAGGCTTTCCATAAGACTCTATTCTGCTTGTTCCCGTTCTTTGGGAATTTGCCTTAGAGTCAGTCAACCACGATAGGGGTCCTTCAGATACTGAGGTATGACCTGTTACATACCAAGTTGTAGACCACTCTAGCCTGTGGTTATGAGTGACTCAGCCATTCTGTTATAAGAAAAAAGGCCTGTCTACTTTGTAGCCTTCAGTATTGATATATACCATTGCTTGTTTGCAGATTTTCTGATGTTTTTATAAAGTTTTTGTTAACTTTTCCCCAGAATTGGGGAGGTGGCTTGGAAGGAGGTTTCAAATGGCTAGATTGACTTTTGTCAGATTAGAGAGTATTTGTATTCTTAAAATAGACATAAAATGAAGTTCTGTGTGTTCCCACCCTACAATGGTGTCTTTGATTTTAAGGTACTGTGAAAGTGGTCATCATAAAGGTACCTAAAATAGATAGATTAAAGGCTTCCAAACTGTGGTTTTTAGACTAGTGACCTACACAACACTTGCCATTTACCTTGAAAAGCTAACAGACCATCTGTTTCCATTTTTCTTCTGACATTCTGTATGAGAGTAACAGTAGCTGGAGGAGATAATGTGAAGAACAGACTGCATTATATACTCCTGCAAAAAGGGAAAGATGCTGTCCTAACTGCTGGGTGGGAAATGTTTTTTTCATCCTGTGAAAATATTAAGATTCTTAATTTTTTACCCCCTTTTCGTCTGTCTTACATCAGCATAAAGTTGAAACTACCTCCTTCTTCCCCTAGAAAAAAAAAGAAAATCTTACCAAAAATGTTTTTTAAGAGGTGGAAAAAATAGAAAAGAAGGAGAGAAAGATTAGGAGACATTAAGAGGAGCCACATATAGATTATGCAGGTGTCCATGTAGTTCCAGAGAGGCTTGAGCTGCCTACTTCCTGGCCTTTGTCAGAAAAAAAAGTCCCAGACCTCACAAGCCTTTAGAACAAACTTTTTGCCTTGGAGACTTGAGGGGAATCATTTTGGCCGGTTTTGAAGGCTGCATGCTTTTCTAGTTCTTAATTTTCGTGCAATTTGTTACCATAACAGCCAGTAGTCTGGCTATACCCATTCACGGTTGCATGCCGTGAGTCATTGAAAATTGGGTGAGAAGGATGTGATATGAACTTTTTGAGTTCTGTTGTCATTAGCCTTAAATTGTATATTGCTCATGTACCCAGAGCAAGTACTGTTAAAGATCAAAAGTAGGGATGGGAAAAAAGGTAGTTTTATCTAGAAGTGGTAAAACAGTGCTTTTGGGTTGGATTTTAAAATTAGAATTTGAAGTCTAACTCCCCAAATCTAAATGTTAAATAATTTCTCCCCTTTAATCACAAATTTAGATAATTTTGTGTATGTATATGGGGATCCTTTTCTGAAAATGACTGCTAATATTGCAAGGACAAAACTGCAGTTATGATGTGCTGCTCAATCCATTATAAATGCTTGCATTTGGAGATTTGAAATGTCTTTGAGTGAAAACTTTGCAAACACCAGTCGCTAGGTCTGGTGGGAATTTGAACTGCCTCTTTGTTTCCATAGGTCTGTTTGCTAAGTTTGTGCCACTCTCTGAAAGGCTGTTTTTTCTAAACAATGCTATTTTTTTTTCCCCTCTATAAACCACTCACCACACAGACACTCTGTTTCCTAGGTAACTTGAGTACAGATTGAATTTCTCTCATATTATCTTTGTTCCTGTATCATCTTTCTTATTTATTTTTAACCTATCCTATCATTTTTCTTAACAATTCTTTGTGCTATTGTGTGTTTTTGCAGTTTTCCCTGACCTGTTTTCCCCCTTCACCCATTTGCATTTCTGAAGGGACTCATCAAAAGTTTCTTATGCAACATTTCTTTGAATTTGAACATATGTGGCAGTTGAAATGCCAGATTGCTATTGTCTGTCTTGTGATAGCCATATTCCAGTGAATGGTGGGTAGGTGTATAAATGAGCTGTAATTGCTCCCAAGTGTGAGACTGTTCCAAAAGGACAGTTGTGTCCTGCGATGCAGCAAGCGGGGTCCAACCTTTCAGTGTGTGCAGCTGCAGGATTCCTTTGATTGGATCCTGCAAGTCATTGTTCAAATGGCTAATCATTTTGAAAGGATGGGAACATTAAACTGAAGGAACTGCCCTACTTATTTATTTAATCATTTTCAAAGAGAGCTGATTATTTGAGCACTCACTATTTATTTGAGGGTAGCTTCTTGGGCACTTGGCTCATGAGCAAGCCACATTATTTATGTGCCTTAAAACTTGAGTCAATGGATAGCCTTTTCTAATGTGGTATTTATGGTGCCTGATCATTTGCTCTTGTGCATGATTGGATATTGGTTGAGTTCTCAAACCTCTAAGTTGTTTGTAGGCTGCTGTATTAGCATTTCTAGCATGAGCAATCATGTAAATAGGTGTGTTCATTAATAGTCATAATAGTGTTTTCCCCGAATGCTTTTACAGAAGTAAGCAACCTGGTTTTTTATTTATGTGATCTACACAGACAAGGAAGTATAGAGTTTTCTTAACCTATTTCTACTTACGAATCTGAATCCTCAGTCTTTGAGTAACAGTTTGGGGATCTAGTGTATAATCTTTGATCTGCAATTGCTTTAATATGTACTCAACTGACTTAATGTTCTTGAAGTTCAGTAAATGCACAAATATTTACAGGTCCAGTCTATGATTGTGATTATATTTATCATGTAATGGTGAATTAGTTATTATTGAACCCTATGTCAGGAGCACTGACCATGGAAGTCAATGAGCCACTTTTATATTTGTCTGCTCATAGTACAAGAGAAAGATTTGGGAAGTGGAGTTGGTTGTTGTCTTTTTACAGAAAAAGATTTAATCTCATGTTTTGAGATTTCCAAAGGCGTATTTTGAATAGTAAGCAAAAAGGATTGTTTTAAATGCAGCAAGAGAAAAAATTGCTTCTCAAACATTCATAAGTGGCTACTGATTGCATAAACATATTTTAGGCATATTTACATACTACATATGGCCATGCATCTATAATGCCTTTATCATTGATTTAGTATGTGACTCTGGACATGACCATTTCCCTGTTCCTCTGTTTCTGCCTCCTTAATTGTGTATGGTGATAGCACAGGGTTACTCTGTGTATTACATTTGTACAGGGCTTTAGATGTAGAAATTGAACCTGAATATTAATGTAAAAATGCTAACAATAACGTCTTTACTAATTAAAATGGAATCTCATTGCTTACCTGGCGTCAGAGGCTATTCGGCCTTACTGGGTCTGTTGAATCTCGTTGGTGTATAATGATGATTATGTAATGTATCCGCTCCTCCATTGCTTTCTGACATATATGCAGTTGTAGGTGAAGTGGCAGTAATAAGCCAGGAAAAGGTGGCAGTTTAACCACCATGGTGTTTCAACAGTGAGCGATTTAAAGTAAAACATAGAAATGCACCTGTTTGGTTAGTGCAAAATTGTATTTGGTAGTTACTTGTGGTCTGTATGCCCTCTTTTTAGCAGAAAGTTGAATAATGTGATTAACTCATCTACAGGGAAGACCAAAATACTTTCATTTTATTTTATTTGCTTTTTGTAAAGGATAAAGAAGAAAACTGATTACATAATGGCAAACCAGCAATTTAAATTGATGGTCCAAATTGCTTCAATAGCCCATTAATGTTTGATAGTGGTTGCATTTGGAATCTGTGTCCTTCCATCTGTCCTGGCTCTCTGTATTTTGTATTCTGTACAGAAACCCTGTGTATGTCTGGGTAATAAGTTGCCTTCAAAGTTTGCACAAAGTGGCAAAGAAATGGTAATTTCATCAGTAGAATCCCTTGTTAGGATGATCTTGGGATTCCTAACCTCCAAATGGCTATTTGAGTCTCTAAGCAAGTTACATCTTGGATTTAGGTCATTAGTTTTCTTTTTAAGCTGACAATCTCATCAAGCGGCTCCTTTTAAGCACTGCTACTCCCTGAGGTCAACCTTTCTGACTGTCCTTGGAGCAAGTCATTTAAGACTAGATGTGCAACTTATGCCTCTTGACAGCCTTTTGAAATGCTAGGGCTTCAACAGCACAGGTTTTACAAGCCTCCTGTCTTCCTTCCCTTCTAAACAGGAGAGCAGTTTATGCTGTCTTTCATTTTCTTGAACAGCCATGTTTCTGTTAATTCCCTCGTAACAGTTCTCAGTTGGGCAGATTTTATATATTTATTTATTCTTACCTAAATGATATTTCAATAAAAGCAGATACATGGCAGCTAGCTCTACTGTTGCTTTAATGAGCTATGCTCTCTGTCCATCCACTGATGGATTGTAAGTCATTAAAATAGCTCCCTGGTAAGCACTCGGAGCATATTTCATCTGGGTTTCATTTTTTAATGCAATCATAAGTGAGCTGTACATTCCATAAGCACGTATGAGTGCTATGGCAACAAGAACTAGGAGGCTTGTGAGAATTGCATGGTATTCACTGAAGCAATATTTTCACCCATCAGGCACTTGTGATGACAACAGCCAGCATTACTTTTGGCCATGTTTCCAGTGAGACATGTACCAGCTCTCTTGCTGAGACAAGTATTTGTTTACCCCTTTAATCAAGAGCGGCTCTGCCATTATCAATTCTTTTTGCTTCCAATAGTGAGAGCAAGATTTATTGGATGTAGTGTTTTGCAAAACTTGGTTAATGTAGGAAAAGTACAACTGTGTAGAAACTTTGCTGATGGGGCATAAGCATTGACGTGGTCAGATAAAGCCTATGATTTTGGTAAGCTCTCTTTTATGTGCTTAAAATAGGGCCGAACCACTTCTGTGTCAGAGAGACATTGCCGTATTGATTTTTGTGCTCTGTAGAGAGGCCCAAGCTGTCTCTGATCTAAGATTATATTTTGGTTTCAGTGCAGTGAATTTCAAAGCTCTCACTGACTTCAGAGGAAACAGCATTAATGTATCTCTGTTGATAGGCTGGTCCTGCTCATGCCGCTGTTCTGCAGTGTAGGTGAGCTGTTAACACCCTGTACTGGTGTTTTGGTGAGAGGCAGGGTTAGCTCTTTCCATGCTTGGTATTGATTCATGTGTAATGGAAGTCCAACTGGGATGGCAGCAACAGTTCACCAGCCCCAGTTGTTTATGGTGAGGGCAGGAATCCCTCCTCAAGAGGAAGGATCACAGAATATTTGGGGTTGGAAGGGACCTCTGGAGATCATCTAGTCCAACCAACCTGCTAAAGCAGGTACACCTAGAGTAGATTGCACAGGAATGTGTCCAGGTGGGTTTCGAATGTCTCCAGAGAAGGAGACTCCACAACCTCTCTGGTCAGCCTGTTCCAGTGCTCTGGCACCCTTGAAGTAAGTTTAGAAGTTTCTCCTTATATTCAGATGGAACCTCCTGTGCTTCAGTCTGTGCCCATTGCCCCTCATCCTATTGTTGGGCACCACCGAAAGGAGTCTGGTCCCATCTGCTCGACACCCACCCTTGAGATACTTCTAAACATTGATGAGATCCCCTCTCAGCCTTTTCTTCTCCAGGCTGCAAACCCCACTCTCTCAGTCTCTCCTCATAAGAAAGGTGCTCTAGGCCCCTAATCATCTTTTTAGTCCTTCCTGCTTGACTTCCTCCAGTAATTCCTTATCCTTCTTAAACTGGGGAGCACAGAACTAGACACAGTACTCCAGATGTGGCCTCACCAGGGCAGAGTAGAGGGGAATGAACTTGTTAATTAATAATCTGTTGTTAATGTGTATGAAGATGAGGTGTTGTTTACGCAGGTGTAGATGTGATGTGAAGGGGTTTGGAGGTGGATGTTCTCCTGGCTGGCTGTACTTAGATGTTCTTTCTTGCTTGCTACTGTGCTACATGGGCCATTATAGTCCCTATCTGTTTGGCCGCAGATCTGCTGCTCAAGTTCTGCCCACTCCCCTGAGCTGCTCAGTCACACCAAACCAGGTCTTTTGTTTATCTTTCCTATTTATTTCATTTTCACTGGGTCCAGAAGACTTCAGAGAACCCACCTCCCATGGAAAGCTGGAAGAACTGTATCCTTCAGCTGGCAGATAGTAGGGGTGGTAAATTCCCAGAAACACGGCAGGTGAAAGAAGATGTGCACAGATTTTAATAAGCTTAAGGTTAAATTTGAGCAACCATTTCCAAAGTCAGGGCAATGCAGCTGC
This sequence comes from Nesoenas mayeri, assembly GCF_963082525.1. NCBI lineage: Eukaryota > Metazoa > Chordata > Aves > Columbiformes > Columbidae > Nesoenas > Nesoenas mayeri. The sequence continues at coordinate 113,824,279 of NC_137543.1, forward strand.
CATGGAGGTACTGAAGATTTTCCAAAGTGTTTCTTTTCAGAGATTACTTGTTTTCTGTGAAAGACTAATGTTTTGAGAATGCTTTGCACCTCTGAGTCTTCCTGAGTTGTTATAGTGGAGAGTCTAGATTAGAAACAGCTCAATGAAGGAAGTTTTTTGGTGACGTAGGAGTTGGCTGTTGAAGTTCAAGTTCATGTAAGAACAGTGGCTGCTCTGAATTTTTGTAGCTTGTTATACAAGAGTACTTGAGCAGAAGTTCCTTTACCTACTTTGATGAAAGGAAAGGGTTGGAGGAAGTATTCTGTGGTTATCCTGGAAGTTGGAAGTTGGCATAATCTATTTTTATTTCTTCCATAGGCTTTGGCAAATGATTTAGCCTACCAGCTACTTAAAGCTGAGAGAATATTATTTTAGTACTATTTGGACAGACATTGCCATTACAGAAATACAGTTTAAGCCATTGTTTCCCCATTACAGCTCAAAACAGTTGATGAAGTACGTAATTTAGGGTGGCAGAAAGACCTTCTGGATGACAGATTCTGCCTTTTTATAGATAATGTAACTGCTATGAATGCACCACCCGATACTTAAAGCATAGAAAGCATAGAAAAACTTCAGTGCCATCTTAATGGAAGATGCTAACCAGCATCATGTTAACCTGTAGATGCTCCTCACTGCATAGATTCTGTCCAAAAACTGATTAGAGACCATACATTATTTTTTCCTTGTAAAAAAAGGGAAGTAACAAAGCTTGCTAAACTCTGAGGCTATTGGGACATTTAATTTATTAATGTTTGTGAAGCAAAGTTATGTTGACAGGAAGCTGTATCTGGAACAACACAGCAGTGTTTTTTGTGTTCCCTTTTTAAATGTTCACTTGCACTAAAATTGTCCACTATCTCAGGATCTTGATCTGCAGAGATGACCATCTTCCATTCATTACTTGAACGGAAAAGGAATTGTCTCTCAGCACAGCCTTTTCTTATATTTTTCTTCTCCAGCTGAGAAAAGAATAAGCATAATCTCAGAGAAAGTAACTCTCAGCGGAATTTACCATTAATTTGGTTTCCTAATGACACATAGCTTCTCATTCACCTTTTATTCGGTGCAGGTAAGAAGTGAATTTTAGGAAATTGAATTTCGCAAGTATCTGTATATAGTGAGGAGGATTATTTTTCTAAGAAAAGTATTGGCTAGCGAGCTATTAACTGAAGCTTTAGGGTATTATGTTTAGGTAAGTGAGAGCATCGAATTGAAAACGTGAGATGTATTTTAACGTATTTGTACTGCTAAAGAGAGAGACAATTTAATATGCATTATTTAAATATCCCTTTAGCTTTTTATGATCAATGTTCATTTTGGATTTCACTGTCTCATCCTGCATTTGAAGCATTAATGGGAAGAATAGCCTAATATATGTGGATGTTGAACTTGCCTAAAGATAAATGAGTGATAATATCATAGTATTATGTGGGAAGTAATTATTCCTGTGCTCCTTGTAAGAAAGTGTGTGAGTTTTTGAATTGATTGTGAACAAAAGGAAGAGGGGGAGGAAGGAGCAGAAGAGCTGAAGTTGTCTCTACTGATATAACCCAATTAGGACAGTATATGGTACTCGTTGTTAAAGGTCATGAGAAGTGCATAAACTGAGTAAGCATTGACAGGGGAAAAAAGTGCTGCCATGATTACACTGAGATTGTCTGAAGCAATTAATTTTGGTTTTGTTTCTACTTTTATTGACATGACACATAAGCTCTTTAAGCCCAAGGCAGTCTTCTATAATGGTTACGATTTGCCTGAGACAATGGGATGTCTATCCGCTGCTCATCTTATGTTTCTGCAACAATCCAAATAATTATAGGTAATAATGGACAAGTACATGAGTAATATACTTTTACAAAAGTAATAGTATGTGAGCTGATGAATAATTTCTAAGCATGCAAGTGTTAAGTATCATTAATATTAAACATGGCCATCATTGTTCCATGCACTAATGCTTTATTCATTATTGCCATTGTAACAAAAGTTTTTTGTTGTTGCTTTTGTTTTGTATGTTTTGTTTCTCTTAGGCTCAAAATGCACAGCAGCTTCATGAGAGGATCCAGTCTTCTAGTATGGATGCGAAGTTAGAAGCACTGAAAGACTTGGCCAACTACTCACGGGATGTTACATTTGCCCAAGAATTTATAAACCTAGATGGCATTTCCCTCTTAACACAAATGGTTGAAAGCGGCACAGAGTAAGTATTCTGCTTAAACTCCGATGTCCCTCCCATATGGGGTGCTTTCATGCTCTCTTTCTGAGTACCTGAAGTATTTCTGTGTACAACTTGTAAGATTATACAAAATAAAACATCTGAAGAGTTTTGGGCTGCTGGGACAGCATATCTGTTATCAATAAGATTATATATTTTAAGTTTCCCGTAACAATGGGCTGGTGAGGATTGGAGGTGAGCAAAGTGGGAAGTCACAAGTACCCTCTGTGCCATAAAGTTCTGGGGAGAATGTGGTCCTAGTTTCTTCTCTTCCCATTGAAATTGATAGTCTATTTCAAATCATTGATAGTCTATTTCAAGGCTGATAATTAAGTGCTGTCATCTGAAAGCTATGTGAGGATGTGTGGAACAAAACCTAGTGCTTGCTTTATTTCCATTTTTATTGTTTTAATTCTGACTGGGGTTCTTCAAATGCCAATAGCTTTTTGTAATGAAAATGAAAGCTGACTTCCAAAAATACATTTATTCTTTACCAGAGCATCTAACAATTTTCACTATTGGTGAAATTCAAGACCATAGTCCCGAATAAGTGTTTATTGGTGTAATGTGGAGGGTGCTACAGAAAAGTAGCAACTGGGTTGTTGCACTATTAAATTAGGTTCTAACAGTTACTATTTCAAGTAGGCTTTTGCTTTCAAGTAAAAGTTTTAGTGCTTTGCATGAAGAAATTGACAATACCCACACCCTTTCCTGAGAGAAAGTAAGTAGATTTCTTATTCATTGGGGATCTTCAGTCTTGTGGACCAGACTTCAGAAGTCAATTGAAATCCATCCAAATCCCCTCTCAAAATGTTCTCATGTTCCCTTGGATTCAAGAAAGTAAATGTCGTTAGGGGCTAAAGAAAAAGTAGTAAGTGGGCTTGTAAAGCAAAACTAGCATGTGGGCTTTGAAATTGAACACAAATTGTCTCTGATAATCCAATTCAAGATATACTGGGGATTTTCCACAGAAAAATTAAAGTACTTTTTAGAATCCTTAGACTGAGAAATACAAAAGCACACTCTCACTGATCTCTGCCTGTTATGTGGTCAATAGTTTATTGGACTTAGAATCCCTATTGCCTAACTCCAGCTGTATAATGAATTTCCAATAGCTCTTTGTTTCTTTTTCAGTGTTTAGGGGTTACAATCTGTACTTTTGCAGTGATTTGCAGATATTATGTCCCTTAAAAAAATACAAAAAAATGCTTCTTGTTATCAAATTTGTCATCTTGTCCTATATTAATACAATATTTCTTAATTAGGGACAAAATTAAATTTAAAAGCAGAGACAGGCTTAAGTTGATATAAACATATGCATACAGTTTCTGTACTAAATAAAAAAATATACTGAATGAGTAGGCTCACATGTGTCCATGAAGATCAGAACATAAAGAAATTAAACATCACTGCCTCTGTAGTTTATTTGTCACAAATTTATTTAAGTTAAATGGTTTAACTTACTCCACTGTGGAAGTTATATAAACTAAAGCACTTCATTTTCTATTGAAACAGATGGGGAACATTCACATTTTTACAAGCATTTCTTTTAGCTGCGTCAAGGCTGATCAAATGCCCTCCTCACCCTTTAGATGTGTCTATACTACTGTTTTGTCGTTATGGGGTGGGTCACGTTGTAGCAGGCTGGTCTGGGTTAAAAATAATTATTTGGGAGGGAAACTACTTAAGCCAGCAGCACTGTTGAAAGAACTGCTCAGCAAATTACACCCTAGTAGTAATTCCTGGCTGAGGGTATAAGTTTTCAAACCACACAGCAAGCTTGTAGACTGGACATATGAACAGTCTATTGCTTTTTTTTCTTTAGTGGCTTGCATTTGGAGAGATTTCAAACTCTTCTTTTTAGCTGATGTAATGTATCGCCAAAGATGCATTGATCAATTCACCTGTCTAATCTAGTTATCAGTGTTTCTGCCTGTGGGGAGAAAAGCTGTCTAGTTTGGGCATTGAACGAAGGCTCAGACTGTAAGATTTTCCACCAGCTTCACCTGTTGATGAACTCTCAGTACTCACTGCAGTCTTTTTCATGTTCAGCAGCCTAGATGTTCTGCAGCTTCTGAGGTCTGCAGGTCAGGTTTTTCCACATTTGCCTTTGCAAAGGGAGTTGTAAAGCAAGGACATCTGTGCTACACTGTACATTCCCTTCCACTTTTATACTGTGCATCACTGGCTGAGAAGCACATATTTAACAGAACTTCAGATTTAATGAAAGGAGCAAATTCTGATATACATGGACTCAGCAGCCTAACCTTGCTGTGGTGCTGCTGTTTTCCTTTCTCCTCCGACTTCAAGCTATTGATCCTGTCCTCCCACTTCAGGGTCTGTCACTCGTTACTATTTCAGCACAGTAAGCCAACAGACAAACTACTTCCACAGAAGAAGCAATTTCGTTTTGATTTTCAGCTTTATTATTACAACAAAACAGGTTCCTAAAATGTCCTGTGAGTGAACAAGGTGTATGGGGAAGGCACAGAAAGTTAGTATCTGGAGGAGACAGTGAGACAAGGACAGCCAGCCATTTGAGTGCCCTAAGTTGTCAAGGAAAAGCAAGTGGAGTCAGTTGTCCTCCTATGTTCTCTGTTCCTGTTTTCACTTGGACTACCTGCAATACTGTTAATAAGAGGTCCCACAAGAGGTTTGCTGAACAGGCAAAGCAAGCCGAAGGCCTCCTCGCCTTTAGCTCTCACCCTGGGCTGTGTGCCCTCAGCACTGTGAACTTGTGGGCAGTGCTGCTGATCAGCTCACCCAGGTGCTTCAACCCAAAAAGCTCTTTTTCCTCCCTTTTACCTGCCCCAATACCTGCCACTTTCTTTTCCCCAATGGTATTTTTAACTCAGGTCATTTCTGTATCTGTATATGTACCTACTCAAACAATTCTATTAGCATTAGAAAGGGGGGCAGTATTAGAAGAGGAATGAGCAGCGAGAAGTTTCGGCGAAGGGCAGAAACTTCTTTGATGGGCCAGTTTTAGAAGGCAAAATATTTTGTAAATATACCTTTAAGGTATATCTTCACTGCCGAGTTCTTACCCACCTTTGAGTTGCAGTTGTTGCGCCAGCCTTGCTTGAGTGAGCTTGTGACTCAACCGTACAGCTGAGAGAACCCCAATGGCTTGGTGCTGCTACGAGCGGGTCCAGCTCCCTGCCCTCTTCACCTGGTCCTTGTGTTCACTCCCACGCTCCAGCCCAGTCCTGCTTCCTTCCTGGAATTGTTTCTGGTGTCTGGATGCTTTGCAAAGCCAATCCAGATTGTTAACTTGGCTGAGAAGTATCCATGTCTGTTCTGCAGAGATAGTTTTCTGCTTGGTTTGAGATTTGCAGAAGCAAGAGAGGAAGTAGGCATGAGTGGATGAAGAAAAGGCCCTTTTTTGTGGCAACAGACCACTACATTGGCTTAGGTGCATCAGTGAGCCACAACCTGAGAGCAGGCATGTTGTGACATAGTGCGAGAGTGGCTGTCCCTGCTCTGGCATTGCAGCCTGGAGACTGGCACTGTGGCTCTGAGGGGATGGGACGTACTTCTGCTCTGCAAGGAGCCCCTCTGTGCCTCCCCAGCTGCCTGTGGGTTAATGCCGCTGAGGGCAGCCCTGCAGCAATGAGCCCAGGCTGAGTGGTGCTTCTGTTCACCCTGTGCTGCAGCTGTGCTAGAAATCGATGAATTTTGTTAATTCAGGCTTTATTCTCTATTTTCCCCAGAGGGGCAGACAGTGCTCATTAAAAGTACCGTCATGCTCAGTGTAAGGTTGCTCTGAGGTTTTCTTTACACGTGGAACTCATGTTAGGGGCAGCTCTTAAGTTATAATTTGAGTGTGTAATTAAGTTTTAGTGGGCAGCCTCTGGAAGGCAAGACTCCAGCTTTTTATATAACTTTGAGGAAGAGGTCTATGCTTTATTTATACTTGGCTTTATTTATTGTGCTACTTACTCATTATTTTGGTGAAGCTGATGACTATAAAAGTACAGCGACCAGAGTAAGAGAATGTAAATGCCTGGGCTTCTAGTTACCTCTGCTTCATTTTCCTGGTGATGAAAAGAACTAGTAATATAAAAAGCTGTCAAGAACTAACAGTGTTTCCTAGTTAATTTTCCATATGTTATTTTTTCTGAATATTGAAGAAAATTAGAATGTATTAGAGAACAGCCTGTCTAGTTTCTTGCCATTAATATAGCTTGAAACATAACAGAGAGAGGCTTTTTTAATTTTGCATATGTTTACAAAAGTGGTTTTAATACTATGTGTAGTTACCATAATTTGGGCCAGATCTCGTTGAGTGCCTGCTGCTTAGAACAAATAAATTGTAGACATGGTGTGTGCTGGGACAAAGCCATAGGGCTTGGCGGTAAGCAGATTGTAGGGTGCATGGGGCCCTAGTGAAGCTGAGAGTGCATCTTGTCAATATGAATATATTTATATCAGCAGAGATGCATCATGTCTCAAAAACTGTCCACGTGTATCTTGATCCTGTTGATTGAGATGGCTCATCTTTGTTTTTCCTTCAGGCTCATTCTTGCTTCCAGTGTGTGCTATACGTCTTCTTATTAACTGAAGAAAAAAAAAGGCTGGGTTTATGTTTATTTTTATGCTTTGGGTGACCTATAAATTATAGCAGAGACTGTAAGACAAGTTAGGTCATGAAGAACAAGTAAATGCTGATTCAATTTTATAACTGTACATGGTGTCATTTCTCAGGCTGTGTGCATCTGTATCACCAAAAAGGGGAGTGAGTGTGCACACAGTTATTTACCTTTCCAGAAAGAGATTTCCTTGGCACTTCTAATGCTGATTTTTTTGTCTGAAGCCCAGTTTGTGCCTATCTAAGGGGAGCTGAATATGCAGTCCACCTGGCTAGATGTACGTGTACGGCTTCCACTCCCCCCTAGAATGCAATGCTGTAAAATGAGGCAGAATGAGAGCAATGCTAGATGGTCCTAGTTACCAAAATGACTGATGGAAAATGTCTTCAGGAGCCAAACTGGAAAAAATGATCATGTGTCCTTGCTACCCCATCTGAGATAATGTAGTTGGTTCATTCAGAGCTGTATTCCATAGTCTAGCCCATAATTAATATTTCAGAAAATCATGGCTGTATAAATAGTCTTTCTGATGTAGTAGAAGACTGGTAAAGATGTGGTGGTTTTTTTTCTTGATGTATCAGAAGTTGTGTGACTGGGACAGATTCTCAACTTTCCTTAAAAGGAAAAAAACCTCTCATAGTCCCTTATAAAGTAAGAAAAGGAAAATGTAAGTCATAAGCCATAAATATTGAAAGACTGAAGAGTTAATAAATGAATCTAAATTTATTTTTATCATTACCAGTAATAATAATAATAATCTCATAACTGGAGGAAAAGGAGGAAGGCCTATGCAGAATTTTCGGTCTTTTTTTTTTTCATTGGCATTATCACAGTTTCTGTCACTTGTCATTTGGCTGTAATAACAGGCAATTTTTGCCAAAAAACTGAGACTGTGCTAAGCCTAGCTGTCTTGAAAGTAACCAGAATTGTTTCTGCTGCTGTTGAGGTTTTTCTTCCAAGGTCTGCTTCACCAATGTGGCTCTGCTCAGCAGCTTTATGTGGCATAGGAGCATGCTAGTCAATGCATGATTGAAGATAGCCTGGTTTTATTTTTAAAGGAGTTGTAATTGCTCAGGGCACAGATGGGAGAGGAAAACCTTGCTTTAACAGTTGGATGGTTGTTAAATTTGGTCATCTTCCTATTGCAAATAATAAATACAGCTAGAACAGGTTAATATAAACTGCTAAATAAATGTGTGTTTGTATGGTTTTTTGACTCTTGGCTAAGAAGAGTCTTCTATTGAACTCATGCAGTCGCAGAGTTGGCTGCTGCACAGCCAGAAGTCTCTGAGACTGTAATTGTGCATGCTTTAAGGACAAATTGCATTGTTCAGTGAAATTCTAGCTCTTGGCTCATCTTACAGAGATAATATTGTATACTAGCCCAGTGGAAAACTGAAGACAGATTGGTTTGGAGTTATTCCGACTTTAACACACTTTTGGGGACAGTTGCTCACATACCTGCTAATGGTTTTTTCCATCCTAGTCTGATGAGTATTTCAGTAGTGCTGTCAAAACACTTAAGTAGCCCTTGCTCACAGCCACTTGTTCCTGTCCTGCTTCATCTGAAGACTTATGCCAGTACTGTTTGTAGCAAGCTGGACTGGAAAACTAATGTACATTATTGAAAGTGACAATAAAGGATACTTTTAATACAGCATTCCTAAATCCAGTTCAGTTCCCTGATTGAACTCACACGGTTGCCCTAGATAACAGTTGTGCAAGCACAACTCACTGGGTAAATGGAAAATGAATTTTCAGAACGTATGAAAAATGCTAAGCTCTAGTAGGTCTTTGCCACTAAATTAAGTAGCCCTTTTCCACTCTTCCCAGCTACTGGCTGTGTAGTACCTGCTCCCTCTCTTGGTCATCTGTGACTCCTCAGCTGTGACTCCTCAGTGATTCAATTCAGTTTGCTAATCCGGCAGAAAATAAGCCAGACGATGGAGGGAGGAAAAATAATTTGTGTTTTTGACAGCACTGGGCTGTAAGACAGGCTCAGCCATTCCTGTGAATCTTCACCTGGAAGCATAGATTACTTAATCTGACATTGCTGCCAAAATCAATTCTTGTCCAACAGGAGCTTTATGCAATCACCATTTCTTAGCGCTTCTGTAATGTCGGGAGAGGGTGACTACTGTCTATAAGACAAAAATCCAAAAGAGTAGATAAAATGAGGTTATCTGGCTATACCACTGTGGAGATGGTAATGGCAGGAGAATGGGAAAGGGCTGCAGCCAATCTTTCAGTGCGGTTCCTATAAAGGAAGAAAGTGGGATAGGTTTTCTTTGTGGGAGGATTTTTGTGTTGGTTTATTTTTCTCCTGCTTGCTCTCTTTTTGGTTTGATTCCCCATCAGTCTTCAGGCTTGGATTCCACCCTCCCTCTCAACACACACACAAGCACAGTTTCTTGAATATCCTTCTGATCGATGTCATATACATAGCACACATGGTACATTTTAGAAAAAAAAGCCTCATCTAAAGATTGAACCATCAAAGATCACATCTTTGGAGAGAAGAAGGCGAGAGCTGCCGCTTCTTGCACTCCCCCCATCCTAAATGCCTTTTCTTCAGAGTTGTTTTCTTACCTTGCCTGTGCTTAAGAATATTAGCATTTAAATGGCCCCTGCTAAGTAGTGATATCAACACCTTGTTGATACGAACAGGGAGGAGGAGTGGAGACAGTTTTACTGGGTTCCTTTTGGCGACCACTTTTGTAAAATGTGATAAAAAGAGTAATTTTAGCAGTGGATTTGTATTTCCAAATGTTCTTCAGAGTATCAAGCTGGACAAAACATTTTTTTCTTTTTTTTAACTCCGGACAGAAGCGCAGTATTTGAGGAACCAGCATAAATAAGGAAGAAGAACTTAAAATCTCCACTTCTGCAACTTTCCAGGATGTTTTTGTCTCTTGGATTGTGGTGGCTGTGGGATGTTGTGGTGGCTGTCAGGAGTGGCTGCTGCGTAACTGAATAGTCATTTCATCCAAATAATTTATTTCAATCTCCTGGCCAGAGTGTTTCCCAGACTTCATTTATATGTGTTAGCCATGCCTGATACAGACAGAAGCCAGAAATATGTACTTCTCTGTATTTGTCTTGTCATAATTCTAACCACTGCCTGTTATCCAGAATGTGGACTATCCTTGTGTTTGCCTGAAAAGCAGTAGCCAAATACTGATTTAATGTTGTTAACCAGTCGTTCATCCGTCATCCCACCAGTTTTTCTGTAGAGGAGGAAGTTTTTGTGAACATCTACCACCTTTGCTAACCATGACCCTCTCCGGGGCTGCACTGCATGAAGAGGTTTTATCCTCAGTGGTATTTTTGTCCTGTTTAAGGAGTGCAGGCTCAGAAACGTTGGTTGTGGTGATGTGACTGCTTTACCTCTTGGCATTGTTAACTCCAGTGGGGTCCACACTGACTTCCACAGTGGGACAAAATTTTAGTCGTTCTCCCCAGTGCTGACCAGCCCTTACTGTGCACTGTGTTACCCCAGCTGGGGTTTAGATTTTGTGTGTCTTTGGTTCCCGTACAGCAGTTTTTGCACATAAACAGATAGGAGTTGATCCGTTCTGGTCCTTGCTAAGTTGATCTCTGCTGGAAGCTGCTCGTGACATAACCTGAAGCATTCGAGCAGGTATTAAGTCTGAATGGCTCAGGGAAGTCCAAAGAGAACTGCTGCTCCTTGGGATTCAGCTGGAAATGTATCACAAAGTTCCTTTGAGGCCAAACAGGGAACATATTTTGGTAGCGAAATGTCTAAACTGGTAACTTGTTTTTAATGTTTATTTTGCATTATGTTGGCGTTTGTTTGAAGATTTCTCCCTGTATAAAAATTGCTGTCTGTTTTTGTCTTTCACCACTATATTATCTGAACCTTTCAGAAAAGCTATTTAATTTACCCTCATAATGTTTGTGTTTCGGCCATGGTTTCATTCCCATCTATGCAAGTGCCATTGAGGGATGGTCTCTAATTAAAAAGAAAAAAAAAAAAGTAAATAAGTGAAATATTGAGCTAATTACAGTGTCTAGATCAGTAAGGCCGTCAGCATTTTTTACTATACCTGTGGTAACTCACCCAGGAAGCATTTTACAGAACTGGCTGGTTGCTACAACAGTCAGCCCTCTAGAAGAAACCCCAGTTGAGTATACATAGGAAGAGGAAAGCTGATAGAGGCGGCAGGCTGTACTAGTTCCTTTCCAGGCTGACTTGCTGGAAGAGTGAGCTTGGCTGCTCCTTCGTTGTGGTCTGAGGGTGAAAATGAGAGGGACTCCTGCTCGTGCCATGTCCTTTTGTATTAGGTTTTTGATTCAATGGTAGGATGAAAATAGCATACACTCCTTCAGATAACAGCCTCCACCTGTTCAGTGGTAAAAATCTATCTATAATCATCCTGTACCATATTACTGTAACATTTGATGTCCTAGATTGATTGCTACTCTTATCACACTTTCCAAAGCAACAGAGATTAATATAAATTGTTTAGTCTAATATGATAATTATCTTTCCTCTCAAGTCAAAATTTGCTGTCTTTGTATTGCTTCACTAGAAAAGTCCTCAGCGATTCAATTATTTCTTCATATTATTCTAATTTCATATTTGCTTTTACATTGTACATCTTCTGACCTCAAGTTAACTGATTGCCAGTTAACTCAAAATGGGTGAGTGTTCTGTAAATACTAAGAGAGCTGCTGTCTGAATGTTTTGTTCTGGGACTCAGGTGTTTGTTCTTTAATCCCTGGGCTCAGTAATGGAAAAAATGTACCTGATTATAGCCTGTTGTGAAAAATCTCTGGCAAAACTGAGTCTGCTCTTTGAGGTGCTACCAGTTTACAAACACCACTGGTGTTTCTCTTTGATGTCAGACAGACGCAGCAAAAATTTCAAGTTTACTTGCTGTTTAGCCAAAGCCAGCACCTGGATGAAAAGCAGCTGTTTTAAAAACTGGGTTGAGAAGGATGGTATGAAGTTTTGCTGCCATGTGCTGCATGAAGTTACTTAAATCCACACACATTTGGGAGATGACAAAACCCATTTGTGGTGGTAGTTGTTCTTGCTAGGGTTTAGCAGAGTCTCCTGCAGCGAGGAAGCACTCTGTTTACAGAAGCAGAAGAATGACATTCTGCTGAAGTTGGGATCTCCTATAGTGAGAAATGCTTTGAACTCTTCTACTCCTAGAAGCATGTTGAGGGTAATTTTGTCCCCTTTTTAAGGCTGTCTGACCATCAGGATGATGTGAATTTGCTCATTACTGCTGGTTATGCAGATAGCTGTTGTAGCATGGAAAAAACCAAAGCCATGAAATCCAACAACAAAATCTTGTCACTTTCCTAATTTGAGCTAGGCTTTAGCCCAGTCTGTGGTTGGATAGATGGTAAACTGTGCCATCATTCTGTTTAAACATGGATGTTGCTGCTCACAGCTTGAAATGTATGATGATTTCAAATCACTGATCCTGTGATGTACGCTCTGTTTTCTCCCCTGATGGTTACACAAGCCATCCCAAAAGCTGCCCTCCCTGAGACTGGTCCTTCTCAAAAAGGAGGTCTTTGCAGTCTGCGTAGAAAGCACAACATTGCTTATGCATAAACGGAATGGAAAATGCAAGGTGGGAGGAGTCACTGCTGTACCAAAAGGAAAAAAAAAACCAATGAAATCTAGCCAAGTTCTCGGGCAGTTGGATAGCTTGGAGTCCTAGAGCTGTTGTGGGCTGAATGACATGGCAGCAAGTGGGAAAGGGGAAGAGTTGGGGTGGAGGGGACAGGGAGGAAGGAGGGACCTCCTTTTTCTGCTTTTGAACAGTAGTCTGCCCAGTGTGGAGCTGCAGCCAGCCCTCTGAAATAAAACTGTGGGACAGATTTAGGAGACACAAGAAGGGATTAAGTAGGAGATGGATATTTTTTAAAAAAATTTTTTGTTTGTTTGTTTAAGTGGTGTTTTAAAAAGAAGTTATTTATCTTGGATGCTATTTTTACCATGGGTAGTCTTTCTTCAGCTGGCTTAGTCGCATCATCATCAGTTCTGAAGCTGGTTTTTAGTAGGAGGATGACTTGAAAATTGTGATTAGTGGGCTACAGCTTTCAAATGCACTTATTACTTGCCCCCCCCTCTGCCCCCCACTTAATATTTGGCTTTCAGTTTCCTCTGTATAGTAACATGATGCCATAGCTACTGGTTCATGAATGGTACATAACAATGTGTATCTTGGGGGAAAAAATAGGAAACGCCTAACTAAGAAACTCTTGGGATATGTTAATCCTCTTGCTGCAACTTGGAACCAAGTGTTTTGGGAGCTACCAGGAAAGCAAAAGCCTCACGCTGAAGGTTGTGTCTGTAGCTTGGTCTCTTAGACTCTGAGTTAATAAGTGACACTTAAGCAGGTCATTGTCTTTCTCAGGTGGGTTGATTCAGCACCTTGGATCTAGGCATGTCCATTGGTGTGTGAATTTTAAGAGCAACAGAGCTATAGTTGAGCTTACACTTTCCGTTGGAATAGGGCTGCAACACTGTATTTATGTGTTGTGGAGCTGGTGCAAGATGATTTTGATTTGTTGAGTAAATACAAATCTGTGGTTAAAAAGCCAGGGTAATTTGTTTGTCCCTCTCTAAAGTCCGTGGAAAGCTTGTCTCTGACTTTAGAAGGTCAGGATTGTGGTCTGTGTCGGTCCTAGCTACACAGCAACTTTCAACATACTGACAACTGTGACATCAGTATTTGTGATGGAAACTGGAAGTAAATAAAAGTTTGTCAGGCAAAGGGATACACATCATAGCAACAAGACAGAAAATGCTTCATGTGTAAACATTAAATGTTTTATACCAAATATTTCTTTTACAGAAATACTTAACTAATTTAGGATGCCTAGAAATACTTTAATGATCAAGAGAAAAATGTTTTAGAGAAATCTGATATATTTCCCCTATCGACTGTCTTTTCTCTTCTGCTTTTTTCCTAACAGAATTGAATACAAGTATTCTGAATAAATATTTGAAATTAATTTTGAAAGTTTTTTACAGGTTACTGAACTGTTTCTGTTTGCAGCAAACTGCTAGTGATTTACTGCCTCTTATTGTGTCTGTCTTTGAATTGTATGAATCAAATATGGGTGCGTGGGGGTGTGTGTGCATAGGTAAATAGAGTACAGATGTTTTAAAGTGTGTCTCCTCACGTGCAAGTTTTAATTTTGCAGACGATATCAGAAATTGCAGAAGATAATGAAGCCCTGGTAAGAACCTGATTAGATCACCTTGCACAATTCCTCTTCTTTTGCATGACTGACTTCAGGCCTTTGCGCTATTCTTTATATGTAAATACAACAGTGCATTTTCATGCACCCAGTCTTTAACATCCTCTGTTTTCTGCTCTTTGCCTGTTAAAATTTTCTGATTAAACCTTTTTTTGCTTTGCTTGTGGAATGGGTGCTTAATTTCTCTAACTTCTGCAGGGACATCTACTGTTTCCGTAGTATGGCTTTTTTGTTGTAGTTTTTATTTTTTAATTTGAGCAAACAAGTTGTTTCCCTGCCTTCCCCAGTTCCCTCCTTAAATTTGTCTGGCTTACATGACTGATAATAGACGATTGTAATTGTCGAGGTTAGTAAGATGAAAGTAAGAGTCATTGTGCCAGTTTGAATTCCTGTTATTTGCTGGTCCCTGGTAGTGCAAATTGTTGCAGATAACTGCATGAAGGAAAACTCCAGTATAGCAAAAGGCCTCATATCACAGAGCTCAGAAGCATCGTTATTGCTCTGATGGTTTTGAATGGGACACTTCTGTGTGCTTCAGGTTAAGCACAGGCTTCATAGGGTTTGATAAATTGCGACCCCAAGAGATATTCTAGTACCTTGATTGGCTTGCAAGTTTGACATGTATAATGCAGCAAAAACCCAGGGAAGCAAAAGAGTAATTAATCCATTAACTGTGCATCTGTCACTCTGGGAACCTGATGTGGTATATCACCAGGAAATGCAGCTCCCCATCTGAATCCATGCTAAATCAAACTTTCACAACTCTGCTGTAAAACAAGTTGTGAAACATTTATTATTAAATCATTGCCTAATAAATAAATTAGACAGTAAGAATTAATTTGGCAGGAAACTTAAATCCTTCCTCTACAGTTGCTTTCTCAATTTAATACAAAGTAATTCGTTTCATAATAGAAAAGTTTAGGTTCTGAGGAAAGTGATTAAAATGGCATGAGCCTTTCAGAATTCTTGGCAGCATCACCCCTGCCAAGACAAGGTACCTCCTTTGAGTTTTTCCTCACTGCTGTGAAAATAGTTCTTTGTGGAAAAATAGTTATACTCCTTCAGCATCTCTCTGCTTCCAAATTCTATTATCCTGTAGGCTTCTCTACATTAAATTATGTGATTGTCCTCAAGACAGTACTAAAATACTGACTTATAGTTGCATAGCACCCTGGGTTTAGGACCCAATTAATGCTGATGATCTAAATTCATTTTTTTACACAGTTTAGTTGTAGTTACTCATGGGAACAAGGCATTACCCACTTTAAGAGATTCTTATTGATTAATGTAGATAAAGCACATCAGTGGATACAGTAGTAAAGAAAGCGTAATGTGACTAAAGTTTATTCTAACTTCGGAAGTTAAATCCTGTCAGGATGAGCTTCAGTTTACAGTTTACCGAAACCAGTAGTTCTAGAAACTGTCCTGTTCGTACATTTTGAAGATAAAATGTATACACTAGTGCTCTGTGAGTGTAGTTATCGAACATCCTGACTATTTTTCACCCATGTATTAATAGGAAAAGATCCAGTGAAACAAACTATTAAAAAAAAAACCTCAGAGCTTCATATAATGAACTCAACTAAACTTTAAACTTAGCAGCCTCCCCCTGCTGTCTAAGAAACTTAAAGAAACCAAGTACTAATAAAAAAACCCAAAACTTGTAATTTACAGGATGACATATTTCATGAAGTGCCAGTATTTAATTTTATCTCTAGTAGCTTGCACATACTAGCCTGACTTAATTAAACCCTGATTTTCACAGAGAGGCCTTGTTTAATAGCTTTCTCCGCTGAAGAAAGTTCGAAAGTGTGAGTTTCTTTTTCTCTGTCTTTTCTGTTTTAGAGGTTCCCATTTTGTTTATCCCATGTTGGCTAATACTTACATTAAAACCCAAACCAAACCAAACCTGACCTTTGCGTTGGAGTACTGAGTTGTAGTCAAACCACACTATATTGGAGAGTGATATTTTTCCCGTGTAGCTAATTATTCCTGGTATTATTCCTGATCTTTTAAGAAAAGCTGGTCCATTTAAGGAAATTACCAGGAAATGAGTAAAACCAGGAATTTAAAAGACGAGGAATAAGAGAAAAGGTAACTCTAATCACATCTTCATGAAGAACCAATGTTCCACTGGGGTAGTTTCCCATGCAGACAAATGGTTAATGTACCTCAAAGTGGATTTAGTCACACTCCATTGTAAGAGTATCTACACCTGGATTTATTCAAGAATAATTAAAGTTCTATTTAAAATTCCCAGCTTGTTTTCTTTAATCAGAATTAATTTTCAAGCTTAGAGTAGCCCTGATACCAGGGGTACGTAGCTATTTCAGGTTTTTGGAATGCAAAATGGCTAATGGTTAAAATCAGTAGGGCTGATCCCTTGAAACTGTATTGAAACTGTACCACAAATAAATATTTCAGGGGTGCTCGGCACGATTAAAATAAATAAATAAAATCTGTCTAACTTGCAGTGAAGCAGTTAAGTGCATTTTCTGTAATCGTCTAGAAAAAATAGAGGCAGCTACCCTGCAGATTGTTCAGTTATTTTCAGCTGTGCAGAGTAAGTACCAAGTACGTGTGAATTGCTCGTAGTTTGATTTGATGGTGGCTTAGCTTCACCCTTGGCAAGGTGACTTGAAGAAGCAAGGCAGTGTAGAGGCAATGAAGAGGAGCCATAGCAATACAAAAAAGTAGTTGCTCACACTGCTTGCAAAGCATCCTGCTGCACCATCAGTCCTCACTTTAGACTTGGTTATATTCTTGCCCCCATGGCTTTTCCAGAGCTCTTGTCCTCTGATGATTAGATATATTCTGCTCCTCTGTTTAAATTTATTCATGGCCATTTATCCTTGACAACTCTAACTTGAAAAGCTGTTCTTACCCTTTGATGTTGACCTCAATGATGTCAGGCCTTTCAGCTGCCCAGTAATAGGCTGTGAGCACAGTTGCAGAATGATAAGGGAATTAAAGTTAACTACTTCCTTAACTCCTGCATTTGGTAGTAGGTTGCTGCTCTCTTGTTGCCTCCTGCCCAGTTAAATTTGTTTCTTCTCTGCACAACTAGAGATCAGCATTGGTTCTCTTTTGCTCATGAAAAATCGTTTGTGTGAAGATGGACTTTTCTTTGGCTTATAGTCCTACTGGGCTAGTGGCTTTATCATCGTTGTGACAGACAAGCAACAGTTAATTTCCAGGTTATCCTATGCAACTTTTATCATGTAAAACATGAGGTGGTCCACCTAGCTTTATAAAAGCTGAGATTGCTTTTTTGTTGTTAGTGATAACAGCTGAGCCTGACTAATTATCTTGATTTAAAGAATAATTTGAACAGCTGAGTTTTTTCCCTTCTCAATAGCGATACCGTGTTCATTTTTGATACGTGTTAAACATGGATTTAACTTTTTTTCCCCAAAACATCTAGGGGATTTGGGTGCTCAAGTCACATTAATTCAAATTGCTTTAGGTATCTTTCAAAATATCAGAAATAGTTCTACACATATATTTGAGGATTACTTAGCACACGTGATAAAGATGGTTTAGCATGTAGAAGTGATACTAGGAAGGCAGGTGAAAGACAGGTGTGGTGGTCAGGATCACATGCACATTCCTGTCAGTTTTAGGAAAGAAAAGCTAATATCAAAATGCATGTGTTTTTTTTCCTTCAGAGTTTCTTAAGGTAAGAATGCAGAAGAGTCTTAGGAACATAAACGAACAGGTTTTGACCTGCTATTTCTCTAAAACCAAGAGATGTGAAACGCAACCATTGACTTATTCTTCAGTCAGATTTGTCGGAGGGTTTGAGGTGCGCAGGCTGTGAGTCAGAGCATCCATCCATAGCGGAGCAGCTCAGGATGGGACGGCCGATCATGTTGCAGACCACAGCTTTCTGCTGCTACTGTGGCTTTTGCTGAGAGCTGCGGTGGATGAGGAGGTGCTTCACGACCAGCTCACCCATCCTCACAAGGGTGGTTAGAACAGGGGAGTCAGACATCAGAGACTGGGGAAACTTCATCAGCTGTCCCATGGTAGGATGTCCCCACCCTAAGAGACAGAGCCCTGAACAGCATTCAGGAGGGATTGCACAAGTAGCTTCTCTGATAGCAGAGACCATTAAAATGTCAGTGTTAGTGAGATAGTTACAGTTACACAGTGGGAATTTCTGATCACTTTTCCTCCTCTTTCCATGATGACTTACATTAAAAAGCACCTTCATCAGGAATTACCATCAAACTATTGAGTCATTTTGCCAGAGCAAGCAAGGGTTTGGTATTTACAGAACTGCTGTGCCTTGTGCTGTGGAATAGTCTAAGAAGATTTTATGAAGAAAGAGGCCCCATAATTTTTCAGACTTCTTCTACGACTAAAATGCGTACTGAGATTTTGAGTTAAACAGCTCCTATCACATATTCTCTGAGATTACTACTTTTATGAGCAAGCTCTGATTCCCTTGAAATTTCTAGCATCTATTCTCTCTGTCGCTCTTAACACTGTGAGTGCATCTGTGCGTATGTCTTGAAATGATTTGCTTGGAAGTCTACTTCTACCTATCTGCTTGTTTAAACGCATAATGAATCAACACCGCTCCCTTTCCGCCCCCCCCTTTCCAGATACTTTAATCCTTATCTTACTCTAGTTACCCTGGAGATTGCTTTCATCTCTAGCTGTGCTATTACTAATGCTTATCCTGTAAGCCTGGCTTTTGACTTTTGCAGTGCCACTTAGCATATGCTTGTGTGTGCAGGTGCATATTTATAGCTATATATTTAAAAAACATGTCAATGTATGTGTGGTGCTGCCTAATATACAGAGCAGGAGTGTTTCTTGCTGCTTGATTAGTCCCAGTGTTGCAGCTCTTCTCTCTCATTAATTATTTGAAGCAGTGTCACTGGAGTGACACCTGGTGGGGTGTCTGATCATTTTAAGTTGAAAAGTACTTTCACCTGGATCCTAAACAGTTGTATCATTGTCACATCTACTGAAAACAGGGTTATACATTAATACTAGTATTTTCTGCTCCATTAACCCAGCTTCCCCTGGAAAGCTGGATTAAGTGGTAGGATTAATCAGTATTTCTGGGTGAGAAGAATAAATTGAACTGTTGAATTAAAGGAATTAAACTAACCTGAATTCCAACCACTACTGTTCTGAAGGTGAATATCCATATGCAGGTTTAATACAATTTAAGTAATCCCTCTAAACTATACCTATTGTTAATGGGGATTAGTTTTCATGTACAATTAGTAGTTTACAGAAGAGTATTTATGTACTAAAACCAGGCTAATTGACTAAATTTTTAAACAATACATGAGAAAAACTAGGAGAGATAAATTGACTGCTTAGTTTAATACTAGAAGCGTTATTTTTATCTACTTTTCAACCTATATGGCCTCTCTTCTTGGAATTATTTTTTCTTTTTATTTGGATCTGATCTAGTCTAGATTCTTAAAATACCAGAATTCCATATATTTGTGGAAGTATTCTGTCAGGAAGATGCATAAGAATTTGGTGTAAGTTTTTAGAGGGCAGCCTTTTCTAGGGATGCTGCTTTATTTGTGGATTCATAAATAACCATTTTATGCAAAAAGAATGGATTGGGGAGAATGACAGGACTGGAACTGATTAAATTTTCTGCAAAGTCTTGTTGTCATCTTGTTATGAAATTCTTGATTGTTTGGAATGCTAATGATGACATTTTAAATATAATTTAATTCTTGAAAGATATGCAATATTAAAAAATAAGCAAACAAAACCAAGCCCCCTACCCTCCAAAGCAAAACCAAAAGCTTCCAGGTCATTTATTTGCAGAAAAAAATATTCCTGTATAATTACAGTGGGTTTTTGAAAGACACTGTATTTTTCTTGTTTGCTCTTTGATGTAGTTTTTTTCATTTTGTCATAAATAATCAAAGCCACTGTGGACACCCTTACTGACTATAGAAGAGAAAGGTGTGGTTTTGTTTTGTTTCTACTTACGAAAAGTCAGCAATGGCAACTTCTTTTTTAGTGGAGGGCATCTGGGGAGTTTTGATGAACAAGAGCTCCTATCTTAAATGAAGGGGCCACTAAAGGCTGCATGTCCCTTTCAAAAATCCCTAAATGTCAGATTACATCAACTCCAGTAAACTGGCTATTGGAGTTGCTACCTTGAAACTGATTTTCTGCTATATTCCTCTGTGTGGTAGTAAATGTTTTCCGTCTGAATGGTTGTTGGCTTATTTGTGTTGGTGCAGGATAGCGGAGAATTACCAGTTACATTGCTTAACTATGGCTATGGTATTAGCCTCAGGTTCCAACATACTGAGCATGGTAGTTCAAATCTGACTAAGTTTTTAAAATTTTATCCTTTTATTATTTGCATTAAAAATCAGTGGGACTATTCATGCTGTTTAGGTCGATTGTGTGCTCATGCTTGTTAATGCTTTAGTGGCAGGCAGTTTGGCATGCCCTTAAAGGTAATGCGCTGCTGGTTGTGTTGAGTAGCTGCCTCATTGAAATCATTATGGCTGCCGACTCTTTGATGCCCTGACTATATATAGAAATGAAGCTAATCTTTAAAAGCTGTTTTTTAACATGGAGAGTTCCTGTGCAGCTAGTCAAGGTTAGAGCATATTCCTTATGTTGAATTTAAACCTGTTTTGAATTCAGTTGAGTGCACACAAAGATGCATTGAATCTCAAATTTGCAGGTGTAAAATGCAGTGCAGTGGCCTGCAAGCCCTATGCAATTTGAGCTGCATACTCGGATAAACTGTGGGAAATTTGCAATTTGCTTGACATGGTTGCCCATGGATAAACAAAAGGAGATGCATCTTCAGATTCGAAGAAATAAATTGAGACATTAACTACTGGAAAATTGCTGATCACTAGAAAATATCTTCTGGTGAATTTTTAACATATATCTGCTTCCTTGTAAGAGAAGGAACAAACAGTCTACTAATTTTCTGCCAATCTGCTTGATACAGAGGTACCAGTATGTAGCGCTTCCATATTACATTCAATTAGGAGAATTTCCACAAGTTGCTAAGAAAAAGCTCAATTATTCTCTTCTATTAGATCATAACCTCTGAATTTATATGGGAGGTTTAATTAGGACCCTCTGATTTGCTTGAGCATTGCATGTAGCGTTCTCCTGGGGATTCGTTCTTCTCTTACAAAACCGCTTTCTTCCAGGTGTGACTGTTCTTGATGTCCATGCTAAATCGTTTTGGAGACTGCTGCACGGCCTCTCTCGCTCTTCTGCTACTTCTTAGTCCCTAATTGGCTTCATTTTCCTGCCTTTCTGAAAGCTTCCTGCTGCTTTATTCCCTCGGTCACTGCCCTGCTGCATCACTGGTAAATGTTGTTATGACTCCTGTCTCTTGCAGCTTTGGAGATATGTTGTCCTTTACACTGACTGCATTTGTTGAGCTGATGGATCATGGGATTGTATCGTGGGATACATTCTCTGTGGCATTCATTAAAAAGGTAAATTTGTAATTGATGCTACCTGTTCTATATCAGTTTAAATTTTTGAGGTGAGTTGCTTTTTGTTTGTTTTCATTTGTTTTGTTTTGGGTTTTTTGATTTTGGTGGGTTTTTTTGATCATTCCCCCCCCACCTTGGGTACATAATTTAGGTCACTGATCAAAACGGTGCATGAAAATGGGGTTAAAATGCTATTTCAAATTATAAATATTTGTAATTGCAGGATCTGGCCCAAATGCTATGGAAATCAATGGGAGTGAAATGGGATCAACCCTGTATTAGGCTTAATACACAAATTGCTTGCAATTGCGGTGTGACCTCCTTATGCAGATACCATACAGTTAAAGCAAAAATTAGTATTTTGATTTAATGTAAAGTAAAATGAGCAATACCGTATTTATTGAAACAAAACCAGCACTGAAGTGTTTCCTCTAGGGATATGGAAAGAAGAGAAAGGAGTTAATTGACAATTGAAATTAAGCTGATATCTACTGAGTGTATCAAGTTGAACTCTGCCCCTCCTGAATCTTGCAGCTGAGGTCTGTGGTTTTGAAACTGATCTTTCTATGATTTATAACACTTTTTTATTTTCTTACATGTAGGAGATGCACAAAACCAGCAGAAACATGAGAGTACTCTCTAAGTACAGAGATTTAACAGACTTAAGAAAAAGGGTTTTGTTACTGATTTAACCCTTTTCACTTACTATGAAAAAAAAACCAAACCATCTTGCACCTTTTTAGATTGAACTCAGAATTTATCTTAAGTTAAAATGCACTAGTACAGGTTCAAAAGACAGCAAAGTTACTTCACTAAAATGATACCAGAAGCAGTAATGAAACTAATATAAACTGTGGCAAAGATCTCTTCATTATACAGAGTGTATCAGAGCAAAGACTTCTAATTTAAATTTGGTTAAAAAAGTACTACCACCAAAGGAAAGTACAGCTTTACTTTTGTTGTCAAAAGTGAAAGAAGAAACAATTATGGAAAGAGCATTAGATATTATAGTTCAGTTTTTGTCATTAAACATAGATGCTATTTGTAAGAAAAATTTGCTATAATTGATCTGATTCGGGGGCTTTTTTTTTCCGGTCTTGCAGTCTAGACAGTCTATTTAGATTATGGTGATTATTATTGTTATCTTTTCATGTCAAAGAAAATAGTACAACTGTTTTATAACTGACTTAATCAGATAGAAGGTCAAGCCTAGAATCCCTTATTTGCTAGGGGAGCCTATTAAGAAGTGTAAGAAGCAGCTTGCTAAAATGAGTTTAAATCAATCTACTTTGTTAGTGACTCAAAATGACTGGCTTTGTTTAACCATATCAACATCTTTTGCCCTGTGGGTTGCATAGTACCAACAGAAGAAATGCTGAGTGCGCCCTTGTTAATGGCTCATCTCTTCTGTCTGGCACTTCCATAGGTTTCCCTGGACAGTGGCCAAATTTACAGAACAAAACAAAAGACACAAACAAAAGCATTCCTGCCAAGTACCTATGAAAACCAGAACTGGCAGTAAAAACCCAAAGTGAAACTGGTGGACCAGAAAGGGGCCAAGGAGAAGAATAGGACAGTTAGAAGAGAAACAGAAGGATAAAGAATGACAAAAATAGAGGAAGGAGGCACAGGTGTGTCCTGACCTGCCATGATGTTGGGAGCCAGAGCAGTGGGTATCTGTGGGCAAGAGGCAAACCTAAAGGAGCACCTTTGGACCAGGTCTCTCTGGCAGCAGTTGGCAGCTTTATTCTCTGTTGTCTCTCTGACCTTGGCTTTTGACAGGCCACTTGAGGTTGCTGACAGGGTGGTAACTCAAGTGGTTTGCAGGATGGATAAGGGAGCTGATAAGTTTTTGCTAGCTGAGGGGGAACTTTACAGTCCTACTTCAAGTGCTTCTGCCTTTTGAAGCTGTCTTTTGTGTTAAATGGAAGCCAAACTGGAATGGGCAGGAATTAATCTGAACTTGAATAGTTTTCTGGCTTAAATGTAGAAGCTGGAGGAGACCTCAAGGGCAACCTCCAAGTGCTTCTAATGACTAACTGCTTGGTGTTAGATTCAGTCTCCTTCCTATCCTTTGGGTACATAAAGGCTGCTGTTTCAACTGCTGCAAGTAAGAATTGACACTTTAAAGGAGAGCCTTGTTCCTTACCTTAAGGGAATATAGCATAGTTTGAAAAAACTTCCTTATGATATGCAAGATTCTCTTAAGACCTTTTTCTTGCTTATGACAATAAAGATCATTTCTAGCTTCCATAGTTGCCTAAAGGATTTTGATGCCCAGTTATTAGAGAATGACATGGTAATTGGATATCAAAGTATGCTATACAAATTTGGTAGTCCCATCCTTATTCCTACAAGAGGAGAAATCAAGTTTGTAGTATTGATTGAGACAGTTAATAGTATCTTTTAGAATTATTTATGTAATTGCTGTTTCATAACTGCATGTGCAGAATATTGACCTCGATGAATTCTTTGCCTTCTAAAACGTACTGTGCAGGAAAGGGGGGTGGCAGTAGGGAAAGTATCTCTGTGTCTCACAGCTGTCACTTGTTTTTTCTGTCTTCAAGTGCAACTCTAGTTCCTTACTTGGAGATGAGATGCACACTTCAAAATTTGACTATGCATTAGGACTTAGAGAGAATAAAACTACAAAACTTTGACAGATATTTCTGTACATTCCTGACATAAAATTGATCCAGGCAATAACTAATGAATATATCACTGCTCAGAAGATCAGATCTGTTTCCTTCACTGTTCTTGCCCTGTGTGGTTTTTGTTGGTGATGCAGTTTGTTTTGTTTTGTTTTAATTTTTTGTTTTATAATTTTGAAATATCTCCTGTGCTTTAAGTGATACTGAAACAGGAAAAGAGCTCAGATGATATAATTCAGTTTGCTATAGATGTCTCATCTACCCTCACTTTACGTGTTTATCTCCTGCTTGAGCACTGGGGCTGAATGTGAAAAGGCATTCTGATTCCTATTTTCCCTTTAAACTGATAGGAAGTTAAGCATCCAGCTTTTGTGTGTTGTTATATATGTCCTGATAGGACTATGCAGATTTTAAGGTTTCAAGTATTTTGCCGAACAAATAGTCTTATCCTTAATGAGACACACCCATGGGGCAAGTTTTCATGTGAAAGTGCGAAGCACTGAAGTTGCTTATTTCTGGAGGAGAGGCTGTATTTCTGTGAGCTTGCATTATTTTTATCATCAGAATTTTTGAGTGCAGAATTATTTTTAGATGTTGAAAGCCCTCCCTCCACATGGTGCTCAATAAGCAGAGAACAGCAAATAACACATATTTGAACTCCTATTGATTTTTGTCTCTTTTCAAGAAGGGTCTTTTTTTTTCTTTCCCAAATCCAGAACTTCAAGCATGGTAACATCATCTCTTTTAAATCTGATTTTGCTCCTTCTGGAACTGGCATGCCCTATTTATCAGGGTAGACAAACTTGTTATTTCTGGCCACACTTCAGGCTTCAGCAAGGTAGTTATGAATATACATAGCTTGACAGGCAAGTTACCTAGCAAATGTTTTGCATGTATGTTCGGTGTGGTATGTCACAGCTGTTGAAACACACAAGCCAGCCTCATACCTTGAGTTTGTGTTTATGATTAAAAGACATTATGGTCCAGGGTCAGAAGAATAAATATGTCTAAGGCAGCATTTCCTAAGCTGAGCTTTCAGTTATCTATACTGTTATATTTCTGCAGGCCACTGAAATGAGTATGTTATATCCCAGTGGATGTTTACAGTGCCACTTGAAATATCACGGGAAGGAGCTGCCGCACCAAGAATAATTCATACATGTCAGGGCTTCTAAAGAGGATGGTGACAGAAGACTGATAAGTAGGGACACAGTCTGCACATATTGTATTCCTTCAGCACAATTGATCTCTGGATGCCTGATGACTGTGAGGCACCCATATTGTGTTTGGTTTATTTTGTGAGCAGTGCGGAGTTGCTCTGTGCGGACACTGTGTGTATTGGGGGCCCTCCGGACATGGTGCAGCTCTGGCTTCAGAGTATCAGAACACAACTGGATTACCATGAAGGAGAGGAAGGGTAGCACAGTGCTTCTGAGACACAGCTTGTTACTCCAAACAGTACAAGGTGCATCACACACTAATGTAAATATTACTTGGGTTCAGGGCTTTCAGGCAGGAGATACTGAAAGCCCAGAGTAGAAAAAGCCAATAATTGAGTTGCTTCTTTCCTCCTGTTCCCTATGCATGCATGAGTTGGTTCATTATTTTCTGTAAAGTCAATGTGTATTTCCTGAAGTATGTTATATTCAGCATAGCAAGTTCTTATCGTGGTAATGCAAACCAAGTAGCAGAGAAGACAGCTCTGCAATAAACTCAGCAAACTGCGCTGCAATACATTAGAATAAGAAAAACCTGTCCCTCCCTGCTTGTTGCCTCCAACCAAAGTTGCAGAAAGGACATTTTGCTCCTTCAGCACTACTGAAAACGTCACAAGTGCAAAACAATGTTATTGTCTACATGTCAATATTTAACTGTGAATTTTACAGGCAGCTAGGCAGCTTTTCCAAGCATAGGACATGACTTTCTTCTTCCAAAGGGAAAATGATGCTGAGATCTAAGCAACTATCTGGAATCAGAAACAGTATAATCGCATTATTGGCTTATATTATGAGTACCAAAGAAGTGTGTGGACTTGAAGTTTTCTGGAAAGAACGCATCAAATTGAGAAAGTCTGCCATAGTCTGTTATTTGGCTGTAAAGAGCAAATAACTGTGGCCACACGACATTTCTTGCCTCTGTCTGTGCTTCCTCTGGTACTTTTCAGCTTGACTGTGCTGGTATCGGTGTATTCAAGGAAGCATCAGACAGTTCTCGCTTCCCACATCAGCAGAAGGCGAAATTCTTCCCAGGAAGCTGAGTCCAAGGACCATGCGGAAAAACGCGCATTCCTGCATCTTACTGCACAGCTGTGTTGGCTCTGCAGACATGCACAGCGTCTCATTGCCACGCTGCAAAAAAGGGGAGGTCAGGCCTGGTTTTCATTAACATGCCATTTGTTTGTGGCAGCTTCCAGTGAAAGTGAAGGTTATTAATGCATGAACACATACCCGGACTGGGCTCTACACAGAGTTATGGAACGAGTTGTGCTGCTAAATGATCTTCCACAGAGTTTTAATTTGTCACCTGGAGAGAGGTTCCAGTGTTGCTGGTAACAGCAAGGTGGGGGTGAAAAAAAGAACATGTTTTGCTATAGAGCTGGATGTACATTTATCTTTTGAAACAGTTGCCTTGAGTGTTGAGACATTTATTTAGAGAAAACTGGCTGCCCAAATTTCTGCTGGAGAAAATGAGAAGTATTTTCCTTGTCTTGTCCAAAGTTTTACTCACAAAAAATATAATAATTCTCGTTCTTTAATGTTGATTTATCATGTTCATAATGTAATGTTGAAGCATTTGTTTCAGTGGTGTGAATATTGGCATAAATCTATGGTGATTTTTGTCATCTGAAGAATCTGTGCCACTGTGTCCTTTGAAGGTATCTGCAGTGCCTGGTTAATTTATTTCAGGTATTCACTGATACTCGGCATGTGATCAAGACTATTTTTATTCTAATGCTTTTCTGAGCCACATCCACAGTTTTCTTTTTTCCCTTTCCTCACTTTCATGACAGGATGTAAATTATCTAAATGTTTGAATTTATAGATAGCAAGCTATGTGAACAAATTTGCCTCGGACATCTCTATCCTGCAACGGTCGCTAGCAATCCTGGAATCCATGGTGCTCAATAGCCACGACCTATACCAGAAGGTGGCACAAGAGATCACAATTGGGCAGCTAATCCCGCATCTGCAGGGGTGAGTGTCTTCAACTGCCAGCAGATATGGTGGGTCTCTTTTTTGTCCCGATATGAGCATAGGATGTCAAGAGAGTGATATAAAGACTGGCAACCTCCTGATTGGTAACTAGCTTTCTGGAGTTGCTTGTTAATAGAGGAAGTGTGTAAGACAAAAACTGGTCAGCTTTTGCTGCAGGTATATTTGAAAAAGGAGAGTTTTTTTCTTAAACAATAATGTGTGGTGGTTAAATGGATGGAAACTGCCTTTTGTAGAATAGGGTTATGTATTGTGAGCCATGGTTATGTTGTCTCCCAGCTGGGACATTTTCCACTCACCTGAAAAGCTTTTAATACCAGCAGGTTCATTTCCAGAACCCGTTAGAGAAGATTCCCCTTTCTACCTCTAGTTGTGGGCATCAGGCAGAAGCTGATTGTCTGATCTCCTGACATGAGCAGTGGAAGGTCAATGGCACCTCAGGGGTGTGATTCATTCCACCTTTCCTGGATGCTGAGTCTCCCTCTAGAACATCTTGTCTCTCTTAATAATAGAGACTACCTGGTCATGACCATTTTGGACTAACTGCCTGACTTTACATGGTTAACATTAAGTGCAAACAGTCCTTCCACTTTTACCTTCAGTAAGGCAATTGGAAGATCAGTTTCTACAGCTTGTGTGTATTCACATTCTTCTGTTGTGTTTATAATTTTCCAAACAGGACGGACCAAGAAATCCAAACATATACCATAGCGGTAATAAATGCACTTTTCCTTAAAGCACCGGATGACAAGAGGCAGGTAAGTTGGGTCTTGTATATCTATAGATCTGTAGGAAAAGTGTGTCATATTCATACCTGCAGTTGTTCCAGTCACACTTTTCCTGCAGTTAATTCAAACTGTAACTTCCTCTGTTTTTTCATCCTGTTATAATATCACTCATTTTAATGGAGCTACCTCCATCTGCACCGTTATTAGTAGGAATTAAGCACTCTTCTGTGCTTTTTTAGTTCCTTGTAACCTCATATGAACCATATTGACTGTGGCTGGCTGTAGTATTTATTGTACTGAACACTTTGCCAGCAGAGCTTGTAAAACTCGGCTACGTTTTGGTAAACTGTTTCCCCCATGGATTTTTTAATAAAAATTGCATTCCTTTTGAAAACCAAAATATCCTGCCGTGTAAGTATTTAATGACTTTTATGGTATACTATTTAAAGTTAAATTTAGTGCCTGAGATCAGAAGTCTCAAAAGGAAATATTTCAAGATTGCTAGTTGCTATTAAATGAGGATGGAATGCCATGTGTTATGAAATAGAGAAATTTTATCCATATTTATCGAGTCATTAGCCTGTGTCAAAACAGATTTAGTCATTTATTTATTTAACATTTTTGTCACCAAGATCAGTGATGTTAATTCTTGTGGTGACATTCTGTTAGTGTGCAGAACAAGTTCATTGAGAGCTGCAGAGCACTTCTGACAAGGACTTTCTTCAAGTTTATTTACATTTTTAAATGCTGGAGATTGTTTAAACAAACATCAAAGCCCTAACTGGTATTTTTTCTTTTTTTGCTTCAAAAATTACAAACAGGGGAAAGCAAAATGATGGATTAATTAAAAAATAAGTCTCTTTTCCCCACTCCTTTTGTCCTTCTACCTCTAATACCTTCTGCTATTAAGGGAAGAAGTCACCTCATGAACCAAAATTGGAGTAAGAACTCTCTTTCAATTTTGACCTAAATCTATGATAGGTCCTTGTAAGAAAATCAAAGGGACCGATATGATGTGGATGATTACACAGTAGTTAAAGAAAGGATTTAAATTGATGCTGATATCTGAATTTCCTTTTTTTTCCTCCCCCCTTCTCTTTTTGTAATGCAAAAAGCCAAGAATTTATTTGTTTTCCTTTTTTGATGAGGGCTCCATTGTTGTTTTTCTTCCTCTGCCACTGTCAAAGACCAAATCATGTAGAGAAACCTGTGTTATTAAAACAAAACAAAACAAAAAAGACCTGTGAATTTGAGTATTGAAATGATACTGTGAATGTTCAAAACACTTTTTTTTTGGCAGTTTTCTGCATTTTTTTTTTTAAGAGACATGCTGCTATGTAAAGTGAGATGGCAAATTTTGTCAAAAAAAATCTTGTTCTCATCTGTTACTACAATACTTGTTTTAGAAGAGGCAGCTCATCAGCTGGTAATAGCCATACAGCCTTCTTGGAGACAAAGTTGATTTTATTGCAGTAATTGATTTTTGTGAATGCTTGTTGCTCATATCAGTTTTTGGTCCAGTGACAAAAAACAGTATCCCAATAAAGGCTTTTTAAATTACAGGTTTAAGAAAAATATGACAATTTCATAATCTTCCACAAAAAGTAAAATAATAATTTCCATTTTTTTACCTCAAATGCGGAAAAGACTACCTCATATTGTTGAGCTGTCCATACTTTGGCAGTGAATATACTTTGACAAAACCAACCAGTCCGTTCCCTGTAATGTGAAGTTATCTCCTGTGCCTGGCACTCCCCCTGCAGCTCAGTTGTGCATTTCCAAAAGGGATGGAAGCATCTGTATCATTCATTCCTCTGCTGTTATCTGCAATTGAAACCTGCTCAGCCAGAAAAGGCTTAAAGCCTAAAGCTGGCTTTCTCTTGTCTTTGCTCCCTTCTCCCTTCCTTATTGTTCCTGTGTTCTGGTGCAGCAGCCGTTATCTGGTATAAAGAAACCAGTCAACATCCATGGCTGCCTCCTGTCTCTAAATGAGAACTATTTTCTTTTTGCAAGCAAATTCTCATCCTAACACTTGCTTTATTTACGTTGTTTCTGCAGCTGTATTTTGCAAATCCAGCTCTTCATGTTTCATGTAATAGTCTCAGTTTTCCTGTTTTCTAATTTATTCTTTGTTATAGAAAAATAACCAATATGTGCTCTGTATTACTCTTAAACTCTCACAAAGATCAGCAGGAATTTTAAAAAGATTATTTCTCCTGAACATGAACAATTTTTTTGATATGGTAAACATGAACAATATTTTTTATATGGTGCTAGCCTCACAGAATCACAGCACATCCTAAGAATGTCCTTACGCATGTGTCAGTGTTGATGTGATTTGTTGTGCTGTATTATGTGAGGCTGTGATACTTGAGCTTTATTTCCAATCAATGATCTACTAATTCAAAATATTACCCATTTGTGTACATATAAACAGTGTCTAGATAGAGTGTGCAGTGTTATCCAAATCTTTAAACAGTGCATTTTGAAAACAAGAATTTAAAAATAATTACATGGTGATAATTACTGTAAGTTGTATGCATTGCATATGCTGGCATATGTCCACATACACACGCACATTTCTATATTGATGGAAAAGATAATGAAATGTAAAAATGAGATATGGACTTGTAGGTATGATTAAGATTAGACTCATGCTTGGTAAAATACTCCCTCCTATGCATTGTAGGACAGTTTGCAGTGTGGATAGCCAGGATCAGCTGCTTAAGAATTAAAGTAAAAGCGTATTCACCTTGGTAGTGATTTCAGGCAGGTCTAGAAAGAGAAGTTAATTTAAGACATAATAGTGGACCAATGTCAACATTGCTACCAAAATACAGGGGAGAAGTATTATTTGCTATGCTGAAACAGTATTGAGTTGTAGGCTCATTTACTGAGTGAAAGAGCACTTGACATTAAACCAGCTAAAATATGAATGTAAATAGGCACGTTGTTTGATGTCTTGTTTTAAAGTTCTGGCTGGATTCCATTCTGTCCTTCCTTCTGTGTTGTTTGGGGCCAGGGGGAACGTTGCACTTGAACTAGTATGTGTAAATACTCTGTTTACCCCACAGAGGTCTCTCTTGAGATCTTTGTTTCATTGCTAGTTTTGGATCACCAAAGTCCTCAGCTTGTGACATACTTTTCATTTTCTTTGCCCCTTTCTTCGTAGTAGAGAAATCTGAGTTTGTGACCCCTGAAATAATGCATACAGTTGTATAGCTGATATGCTGCTTCATTTAGTTTATAAGTAATGCTGCAGAAAGTTAAGACTTAAAACCTTTTAAGTTAGTGTTCTATGTTTGGCACTAAAATACCTGCTTCTGGCTAATTTTATTTTATTTTATTTTTAAATTAAACTAAATCAGGAAATGGCAAACATTTTGGCACAAAAGCAGCTTCGCTCCATCATCTTAACTGTAAGTATGTAATTTACAAAGTTATTTTTCACTAGCAGAGAAAAAGTGACTCCAGTTTTGTTGTTGATAAGTTTTATCTTCATATATTTTGATTGCACTTTTGATGTATTTAGAAGCATGTAATATACAAGATAAAGGTTTGGTTGTTGAATTGGGTTTAAAACTGATTATCAGAAAGGCTATTTTCCCAGTCAAATAAATTGTGGTTTCTTCATGAAAATGTTATACTGAATAAAAGAGAAATACCTCAAGCATTTTCTTCCCGTGGAGGATGTGAACTTTATTGTGCAGATGAGAGGTTTTCTGAGGAATTTATAGCAAGTCCTCTATGTTAAGGTTTGGAGCTGATGACAGCTGAGCAAACCACACAGGGCTTTCCATCCTGCAAATGAACCTCTTGTGTTTTTTGGTTCTACAGATTATTCTGTCCTGATCTAAAATTGCACACAATTTGTCACCACTTGCACAAAAGAAGCATGAAACATTGCTTGGAGTGAAGTTAATGGATGTAATATAAAAGACTCGCATCTGCTATAATGGAAAATCAGAGGGATTTTGCCTTTGACCTTGGAGTATATTGCATCTTCAAGGGAATAAGGAAAAGTGTGCTTTCTCTGTTATGAGATACTTTGCAATGTAAAACAAACCAAACAACAACCAAACAACCCGTCGCTCTTTTGCATTCCTTATTATAATTTCAGTGACGCACACAAAAACCCAGAATTTGTTTCAGAGGGCATGGTTTTATGCTGCTTGTGTTCATAAAATATTTGGTATAAGCATGTGGATAATAAAGCAAAATTTCTGCAGTGCCTTTTGGCTGACAGATTTGTTTATTCTCTGGAGCTGTACAATACCAGTTGCTGTATCCACCTCCTACTTGATGACTCTTTCCTTATGTATGCTCTGCTGTGTTTAGTGACCTGGGTCTGTTTCCCATATAGAACTCCTTGGTGCTTTTAGGCACACCGGGGATTTTTAAATTGTTCCATCAGCTTGGTATCTGCTTTCTGAATGGGGTAATTCTGCACATATGGGGCATTGTATGCTAATATATTTCTGTGCAGTCTTCCACGTACAGAACAGAGTTGTCTGATAGAGGTAGGACTGTGGTGTGATGTTGACTCCTGCAGCAGTAGCCCTGTTACATCCCTGTGTTTGCTGGTTATGTTGCAGGCTGAAAACTTTTCTGCTCAGGAAGCTACTGTCTTAAATATTCTCTTAACATACACTTACTTACTTACTTACTTATTCATTTTTAATGCCGAGCTCTAATGCTTTTAGTAAGGAGTTAATTTTCCTTTGAAGTGATTTCTCAGCAGTGATTGTTTTTTTCTCATGCCGCTTCTCAACATATGCACAGGCTCTATCTAGTGGCCAGAAGGAGAAAGCTTCAATGCATTGTTATTGTGAAGTCCTTTCTCTTAAAGCTACTTATATAGTACCTTCATCAGTAGTGTTATTCCTGGTTTGATTTTCTTTTTTCTGGAGTATACATGCATAGCAAACGCGTACTTACAGAAATGAAAACACCTGAGTTCACTTGATGAAATTTTCTGATAAAATGGCATTCATGGGAGTCTCTTTTTCTTCGCAGCACGTTATCAGGGCACAGAGGGCCATCAATAATGAAATGGCACACCAGCTTTATGTTCTGCAAGTACTTACCTTTAACCTCCTGGAAGACAGAATGATGACAAAAATGGATCCACAGGATCAGGTAAGCATCTGGCATGATCTGGTCAGAACAGGAAGAAGACAACTGCTCATTGTTGTGCTTAGAGCTCTTTATGGAGGAGAAGACACTGCTAGGAATGCTTACATAATTCCTTTTGTTCTCTCTCTTTCTCTTTGTGAAGCTGGGCTATGCTTTCTGGTTGTTAGAAGATGTACTGGTTATTGCATTCTTTATGCAAAAGTGCAATAAAATGGGCAGAACTTTATCCTTAGCATGTACCCTGTTTCCCTGAAAATAAGACAGGGTCTTATATTAACTTTTGCTCCAAAATATTTTGCTTTTTTACATGTATAGCTGCCTGGACAATATTTAAACTGACTTTTTAATGAACTGTAAATAGGGCTTCTTTTTGGAGTAGGGCTTTTATTTCAAGCATCCTCAAAAATCCTGAAAAATCATGATAGGACTAATTTTCAGGGTAGGTCTTATTTTCAGGGAAGCAGCGTAGTTCAATGAACTGAGTTTGGTGTCATCCTGAGCTAAAACTCCGAGCAGTAGTCCAGCTTTTGTTTTTTTTCTGTACTTCTCAAAAGCAACAGAGATGTATGGTCCTTCCTAAAACTACTTCTGTAGAGCTAAAATGAATGTTTAAATGAAAACTATGTGATGTGCTAGAAGTGAAGTTAATTCGTGTTACAATAAGACCTATTTTTGTCACTGGGAACCTATATAGTAGTTGTTAATGTTTATTATTATTATTTTTTTATTGTTATTGCTTGCCTTGCCCAAATACCATTCATTGTGAAAAAAGAGACACTCGCTGAAGAGATTCAAGTTTAAATTTAGAGTCAATGAGCCATAGGAGAAGTTGCATTTTGTTTCTTTGTTTTTGGGGGCCTTTTTTTTAGGCCCCATACAAGGAAGAATGTGATTTCATTTTGAAGAGTTGTGTTAAGATTTGCTGATAATTTCAAGAGAAGGAGGTGGGAGAGTGAGGTGCTTGTAAACATAAGTAACGTGATGCTGTAGGATTTGACCTTTCCTGTTTCTCAAGTCTGAGGCAGGAAAGTTTGACTTTCAGTGACATACACACAGCTACCTAGTGTGTATCTCTATAGTAGAGACTGGCTAACACAGTGTTGTTAATATTGATGGCAGGATGATTATCGCCATCTTGAGACATTTGTAGTGATGTGTAACTGCACTAATTCCTCTCTTGCCCATTTCTATACTGGCAAAAATGGACAGTTACCAAAATGAATGCAGTGTACTGAGCCGTTTTAATTTCAGCCAGCAAAGTACTTAAGTACCAGCTTAATTTGAAATGTGTGTGATCTCTTAGCTTCTCTGGTTAAAATTAAGTGTGCAGTTAGTGGCCTTGCTAACATGGGTCTAGCTTCTCTAAGTCAACACTTAACTATGTGCATATGAACCCCACAGATGTGAAGACTTTGGAAAATGGGAACCACAACATCCTCCTTGCTGACTGTCTCTCTGAGTATGAAGTGGGGAATTTAGTCAAAGAAGGGTTGGGCAGTGGAGGGGATACAGTGTTTCAAAACAGCTTTTCCGGTACTGGTTATTAAAGTGAAATGTAAGTTATTTTAACCATTTTTTTTAACTTTTTTTTTTTAACATAGGCTCAACGAGATATCATATTTGAACTCCGAAGAATTGCATTTGATGCAGAAACTGAACCTAACAACAGTAGTGGCAGTATTGAGAAACGCAAATCTATGTATACTCGAGACTATAAAAAACTTGGATTCATTGTGAGTACTTTTGTGTAGTGGTACACTGGAAGCAGCCAAGTGCATCTGTTGTCGTACATCCTATAATAAGTCACTTCTCTTACTTGGTCTTCTGGCTATTTCCTGCAAGGGAAATGCATAATTTCTGTGATGCTGTGGTTGTTTTTTGTTGTTGTTATTGTTTTGGTATGTGTTGTGTTTGTTTGGTGACAGTTTTGTTTGGTTTTGGGGTCTTTGTTTTGTTTTTAAATCTTGTTAACTCCATGTGATTGCTTTAAAGTTAGGGTTAATTGGAAGAAATAACTGAGGCTGAAGCACATAGTTTTGCGTGACATGCCATAATTAAAATCTCTTAATGATATCTTGTATGAAGAGGCATTGTCTAATGGATCTGTGGCAGACCTATAAAGACATTGTGGTCTGTTTGTAGTGATGTGGACTACAAAGCTAAATAAATCTGAGGTAGAATTCTATGGTATTTACTTGTAGGGCCATGTGTCTTGGTTGCTTGAACTCCTTTAATTTTTGAGTAGAGGATGCAGAATCTCTTATCCTGACTCAATCAGACGAATTCCAATTCTGGTCTTGGCTGAAATGTGTTGGTGAACAGAGCACAATCTGGTTAAACTGTTACATATAGTCATATTAATGAAGAATATGTATTTTTTCCCCTCTGGAAACAGAGCATGCACACATACACTGCAATCAGTATCTTGATTTATCATTTACTTTAGGTCAGCATGCAATTTTATTTCTCCTTAGGTAAAATTGTATGCTTTGTATCTTAGGTGATTCATTACTTTTGCTCTTGGCTTGGCAAATTTACACTGAATATGGTACAGCAGCCACAGTTAAAGACAGGGTGGTTTTAAGCACTGATGCAAGCCGAAGCTTGCTTGCAGTTTGAGCGCTCTGCTCAGCTCCATGGAGTGGGGCTCACCATTGTCCAGTTCCCTTGTGGTTTTGGGAGTAGGCTTTCTGGGTTCTGACAGTTGTTTTCATTACTGATGAGTGAGGAAAAATTACTGCTGTCTCAGTGTTGTTATATCTGTAAGGAGCTGTAAGTAAATAGGCTGAAAGGGAGGAACTTGGCATTTTGGGATGGTAGGCATGATAGTAAAATTAGGGCTTTGAAGAAGCTTTTGAAATTTAATGTGTTTTTTTCTGTTGTCTGTGAATCTGTTCTCAGTTCCTATGCGATTGGAGTCCATTGCTATCTCAACTTCTGAGATGGGCAGCTCCTATGGTGAGATGAGCAGAGGACTTTGTGCCCTGAAGGCCAAAACTAAATGAAAAATGCCAGGCTCTGGCTTAGAGACCAATGGGCTGGATATAGAGCCTCCAGCTTGTGCTGAATGAGAACAGAGGTGGGGATCACTGTCATAGGAGAAGGAAAAGTAACGGGTGGCAAAGAAAGATAATGGTGACAAACACAGAAGGAATGATGGGGTCTGCTAGAGTTGGGGGACTGTAATACAGAGATTGTGGCATATGGGATAATCAGAGAGATCAAATTTAAAACAATTGTCCTGTGGTTCAGGTTGATAATTTCTGGATATCTGCTGCTTGCTCTAGCTTTATGAGATGTTGAAGACTCTCAGCTCTCACAGCCATCACTTGTACCTAAGTATCTAGCACCTCTGAAAATCTGATCTTGCTTCCTTAAAGCTGGAGTTGGAAAACTGCATGCAACAGAGCATCCAGCAGAAGCTGAACTGGAACTAGCCAACAGACATGAATTCCAATCCTGTTTTTCTGCTGCTTAACAAGGACTACAAATCACTAGTTTTGCTGGCTGCCGCTAGTTCTTCCAATGCTTTTGTTTGTCCTATGGGTTATATATCAATTCTACAGAGCTGAATTAGTAACAGCATGTTTTAGCTGATAGGGTTGTGAGGAAAACACTTGGTGTGAATCAAAATGTGTGCCTGTCTTGTCTGAGTTTGCAGGAGCTCTTTTGCTGTGCCTGTGCAGCAGGGACTTATCTGTTACCTTAATTACTCTCACATGGGCTGTTCATTGGGAAGCCTACTGAAAAGACGCCAACAGTTGTCAAGGGCAACTACAGCACTGTTTACTATTTAATTCTGATAGCCTTCCACAGGGAAATGGGGAGTGAAGTCTAGGAGGGAATGGGAGCTGGGATCAAAGCAATGAAGAAAATGTGGGGAAGGAGTAATGGGAGATAAGAAAAAAATCTGAGAAAATGAGCTGTGAAAGAAGCACCATAACAAGGGTCCCAGTGGGAGGTAGGTTATCCCAGTAACGGTGTAATGAGGCAATGTACAAATGATAAAAATGTCACTTGTGAACTGTGAGGAGAGTTATTCTACTCTTGTACAGAAGTTTTATTTTGAGCTAAGAGTACAGGTGACCCTGCATGTACAACTTGATCTCCAGCCTTGGAGATGGGCTGTGCTCCGACTGGACCCTGGTTAATCTGGCTGCCTTTACCCCATCTACTTCTTTTCAATCCGTCAGTAAAGTGTCTTCAATACTTTAATACGTCACAGGTAGTGGGATGGGTTAGCAAACTGATCTGTGCTCTGAAAAATGGGAGGTTTCCCTTCCCCCTTTTTGGCTGTGTGGCACAAGAAAAAATCTAGCCAAATAAGAGGCTGCTTTCAGATGGCAGTCTTCACTGATGGTGGTGGTCAGGATGCTAATTTATTGAACTGATTAAATGTTCTTTCCGAGAGGGAGAGCACAACCACGTCTAGCCATCAAGTTGTTCCTGGGCTGCTTGTTCTCTTTCTCTATTGAAATGCAAGAATTCTGTTCATTTCTCTTGGCCACATCAAAAAGCTTTGCCCCACTACAAATGTAATGTCAACAAGAGGCAAAGTCCAGATGTGGTTTCAGAAGTTTACAATATCATTAGTAAAAATGCATAGTTAGAGACCTCCATCCAGTTAAAGAAACCACAAGGCTTTTTCAGATGGTCGTGATGACCCATGTGAAGTTTCTTATAGACAAAGAGATTTTCAGATGAGACAGTCTTGAGGAGGTTTATTAAAATCCTGATGAATACAACAAAAAATAACCCAGTTAGGAGATCTAAGATACATGCCACCCTGTTGTATTGTTTTCCGAGTCAATTGCAAATTAAATAGCCTGAATTTCTTCTTTCCCTCCTCCTCCTTTTACAATATTTTTTGACAGGGAAATCCCAACCAATGTTTATCCCTGTCAATTCTTACAGTAGGAATAGAGGTTTTTAAACTTTCAAATAATAACATAGTTCAGTGTTAGAGATATTTAAAAGATAAAGCCACATATATTGATAGTGATAAATTAATCCTAAAATTCCGTATCTTTTCAAATGATTTAGTTTTGTTGAGCTCATCGAAGGTGAAGCTTTTGAAGTTTTTTTGTATTTGAGTAAACTTAATTCACATAACCAAGTCAGGCAATAAATACAACTTAAGAAACTGATATCCTGTGCATTTTCATTGGAATTCTTTAAATGTCACTACCTGTCATTAAGAAATTATAGTGAATGTGTTTGTTTAGAGGCAGATCTGACCAAATTCTAAGAAACTTAAATAGGTTAAAAAGTTGGGAGGAAAAAATAAGATCTCATCCTAGATCAGGTTTTCTTAAGCTTGCAGTGTGCAGAGCTTCTGAGGTTTTTTGTTTGACGTTTCTTCAGTAGAATATAACTGGTTTGTAAGACTGCAAAAAGTCGATATGGAAAATGATTTAATAATTCTGTCATGACACACTGGAATTTATCAGTGTAGCAAAATAAAATGTGAGTTAGTACAGGGGATATGAAGTCAGTAAGGAACTGTCTGATAAAAGGTGACAATTAAAAGGGAAATGGAGAATGGTGGGATCTTCTTCAAAAGGGAGGCATGGACTTGACTTTCAAAATATTAGTGGTGGTGGCATAAAAGAGTCATATGCTGATGAAATCTTATTATTCTGCAAATCTGGGAGGCATCAATGAGAGAGCCACTGTGTTGTTCACAAATTAGATGACCTTTTGGGTTAAAGAAATAGAAATGTAATTTTATACAGTGATACAGAGTGCAGTGGTGTTCATTTAGGACCACTTCAGGAATTTCTTCTGTACACAAATATCTAATCTATGAGAAAAGAGAGACTGTGCAATGTAGCCGTAAAATCAAATGTTAAGCTAGGATATATCTGGAAGGACATTTTTGTAGCAGCTAAACTGCTAGGGCCATTTTCTGCATTTCTGAGACATCATCTATTAATAGAACACTGCTCAATTTTAGTTACCTAGGCAGTGACTTGTGGACTGATTCAGTCACAGAACCATGGAACAGTTTGGGTTGGAAGGGACCTTCAAACGTCATGTAGTCCAAGCTCCCTGCCATGAGCAGGGACATCTTCAACTAGATCAGGTTGCTCAGAGATCCATCCAGCCTGGCCTTGAATGTCTCCAGGGCTGGGGCATCTACCACCTCTCTGGGAAATCTGGGCCAGTGTTTCACCACCCTCAGTGTAAAAAAATTATTGCTCATGTCTAGCCCAAATCTCCCCTCTTTTAGTTTAACTCCATTACCCCTGGTCCTGTCGTAACTGAACCTGCTAAAAAATCTGTTCCCATCTTTTTTATGGGCCCCTTTTAAGTACTGAAAGGCCACAATAAGGTCGCCCTGGAGCCTTCTCTTCTCGAGGCTGAACAACCCAACTCTCTCAGCCTGTCCTCACAGCAGAGCTGTTGCAGCCCTATATAGGATGAGTGCAGAGGGTGAGACTTGTGCAGTGATGAGGGCAATGTCTTTCAAGAGATGACTTTAAATGGTTGACTTCTTTAGCCCACCAGGCTGAAGGCTGTGGAAATATCAAGTGTGTGAATGCTGAGAAGGAGTAAGTCATATGTAAGCTAAAAGGCAGTGATGGCAATCAGTTTATGGAAAAGATTTTGGTTGGAATCATGGGGACAAGAGTCATTACTAGTTTAAAGATGGAGCTTTGATCCTTTATGAAGAGGTTTATATACTATGTTTGACAATGGTGGATCCAGGAAACAAAACACATGAAGACTATATGGAAAAACAAACAAAAAAATGCACACAAACTCAAGCAAAAACAAACAGAAAGAAACAGAGGATGACTTGGAGAAGTCTGAAAGTAGACATGAATAATTAAATGGATAATGACTTAAATGGCAGCATAGCTGACTTGTTAGATATTACAAAAACTTTCTGATGTGAGGAGAAGTAGCACCAGATAGATAGTTTGGAGAATATTTCTAGTAGAGATCTCTGAAAAGAAGCTTAAAAAAATAGTTGAGAGTTACTAAAGCATGCCTTAGGCAGAACATAGACCTGATGAGCTTCTGAGATTTCTTCCAGAATTGTCTTTCTCTTCTTCATGTCCCAGATGAGCAGCTACTTTTGATCTTTTGACCTTATTCTTTAAAAATCCCTTGTTTTACAGCACAGCATCCAAGTAGGGCCCCAAAGATAGAAACTATTCAGTTTTCTCATGGGTTCTTCTGTGGTGTTTCTCATTGTCTCTTTGAATTGTTCCTTAGCAGTCTTTAGGCTGCTTCTGGGCTCGCTGCCTGAGCTGTGGTAGCTTGGAGGCTCCTTCTTTGTTCTGTTGCAGTTACCTTGCTGTGCTATCTCACTTTCTTTTGTGACACCTTATCTCCTCTGGCCTTTCTTTGCCTCATCTTTGGTTTTGATTTCCCCCTCCCCTTGGGCTCCTTATTCCATTTTGATCTCAGGTTGGATCTGTCTCTTTCCAGCATGTTGGATCAGTGATCCCTGTTACCTCACTCATTCAATCTCCCTGAATTTCCTCTTTTTCCACTCCTACTTCCTCCTCTTGGTGTTGTTCTACTCTGGGTTTTCCCTTGCCTCCCTCTCTCCACCTCCTCTTCCCACCATATTTGTTCCTCCATCAGTATAAAGCCAGGTCAGTCAGATGGCTCTTATTTCCAGCCTTTGCACTGAAAGTGCCAGGACTTTCTAAAGACAGACCCAAACTGCATTTTTCCTGTCTTTTATTTTCAGAAAGGGGTGGTCTGGGTTTAGCTGCAATGTTCCAAAGATTAACGTTTGCTTCAGCATGGAAAACTTCAGTTGCCGTGATAAGTGCTGTCCAAGTTATTAACAACTGAGAACAAGATGTAGTGATGAGAAGTGTTGGGCAAGTGTAATAATGGTCAGCACTAAGAGTCCCACCTCTAACTGACCTGTAAACAAAATGCTTTCCTTTTCATTTTTTTAACAACGTGGGAGGTTCTGACTTAAATAGCTCAGACATAGTTAGATTCATTTGTTTCCTAAACATATGGTGTTAATTTTGCTTATTATTTTTGGCTTTGAAATAGTTGCATCCTAGTTTTGAAGAATTTAACTTAAACTGTTGATTTATTGTAACCTAGTGTTAATGACAAATTATATGACCACAGATTTGAGGAATGGGTGTACTTAATATAGTATGCGTGTGTATTAAAAGGAATTTCATGTTTCTATTGATAGAAAGGCAGTAGGTAAATACTTTGATTCCTGTGTGATAATCATTCAGCCTTTATTACTGACTCTGATAGAAAGAAGTAGAGTCAGAATGAAATCTTGCGGTGAAAGGGCAGTGCACAATGTGGTAGTTGATTAAGCAGTAAATTGAGATGGGATCTAAAAAGGAAGAACTGGGTTGGGATGTCATGCCCTGCAGGAGCATAGTCTAGGATTAATAGTCAATAAATTTTCTGGAGTTGTTAATGTCAGCTAGATCTCTGAAGCCCCTTTGTTCCAGCTGGACATCTGGATTAATGGTTGCAGTTTGCCAGGCTAGAGAGAATAAGACTTTCCTAGGAGGGAGAGAGTGAGATGGACAGAAGCAGAGACCCCATGTGACACATTTGCTTAGCTACTCTTGTTGAGGACCTGAGGTCATCCTTTTTCTTGCTAAAAAAGGAAAACCCGAGTGTTTGAAGTCTCAAAAACTATTTATGAGTTGTAGGAGTGGGAAAATCCAGGACAGGAAGATGAAGCTTTGTGTTTTGGGGACTAAAATCTGGAACTAGGGTAAATGCTGAAAAACTCATGTAAAATGTCTTGAGTAGTTGTTTTCAGCTGTTCTGTTCATGTCTCTGCTGTTTCCTTCTGTCAGTGACATTCTGCGGTGATGGAAAGTGTTGCATGGTTTATCCCCTGAGGGAACTTTTCATCTATAATAAAAGTAATGCTTTCTTACATTCAGATTATCTTGTTGGCTTTGGCAGTGGCAGAGGATCATTTTTGGAGTGATATGGTCTGTGTGCCAATCTAGATCTGATCCTTTTTTGAATTTTAAATTGATAAGAATTGTTGGCTTAATGGTAGAACAGCATAGATGACAGGTTGTCTGTACTGCTGACAATGATTTGTAGTTTTCCATCCTTCTCCACTCTCTCTACTCCCACATCCCTCTCTTTCCCTATCTACTATTTCAAAGCTCATGAAATCACTTCTTGTTGGAAAAATAATCAGTTTGAGAAGGTTTAATTTTGCTGAGCTGTTCAGATATGCAGTGGCTGAGACTGCATTGGCTCAAGGCAGAAGTGCCTGACCCTCAGTTTGGTTGCCATATTTCTGTATGTAACAATGGCCTGCCCTAAAGTAAAATCCTTTATTATTAATTAATGATAGCTGCACCATGCAGCAGAGCAGAAACCATGTCTAATGGTACTTCACCAGAAAGGAGATTCTTCTTACCTCTCGTTGTAGTACATGGTTCATAGATTTGAGTGTCCTTTTAATTAACATTTACCAGAATTACATTTCCAGATGCTAAGACCAGGAAAAATATATGGTCTATGCTTTGCCACTGAAATTCCATTTGATATTGAACCAGTGTGGTAAGACAGGAATATGTATTTTTTTTTCTCTAATTTTTACCCTTATGACCACTAGAGGTTGCTCTTCTCCATTGTTTGCAAGTTTCACTCTATTCTGTCCTTCAGTTTTGAAGCTGAACTTTTTCAGCAGGTATTTTACAAATAAGTTATTGCTGATTTATTCCTCAGGGTAAGTTTTAGAAGGTAAAGGCTAATCATACATATTTATTTCTAGGTGTTACGAGAGATTTATGGTTGTATAGTGGCTGTTACTTGCAGTATTTGATGATGTTTTAATTGAAAAGATACAGAGATTGATATGATTTTATTTGCTTTCTTACACACTAATTTGGAAATACTTGAGACAAAACAGTATTTGAGAACCAATTCTGTTGTTCCTGGTCTTAGAGAGTAACATTTTTATGTATAATCCTGTTGCTGGGTATAGCAATATCTCATGAACAAGATCTAGTCTCTGGGAATAACAGCCCAGGATGTCATGTAATATTGATCTTAAACTAGTGAGAACATCTAAACTGATGTCAAGGTTTGAAATGGTTGTGTATTTCACTCAGATTGTCTGCATCAGAAGTGCAACACCACGTTGAACGAGAGCAGCAAAACTGAATATTTTTAGGAAAAGGCAGAAATAAGTCTATAAAGCCTTAATTCATTTCCTTCCCTCTTTGTCACACTTAATTACATGCATGTGCAGTATTTCCTCTGTCTCTGCTTTTCTCCTCCTTTACACTTTGCTCTGCATTTCTGTCATGATCTGTCTCTCTTGCTTAGCTCCAAGCTGATAATGATAGTCCTCCTTCCCATCTGGCTTGGTTTCTGTCCTACCACTCTTGTTCTTCTTCTTCCTCTAAGCCTCCCCACTCCCCAACACCTGACCGTGACCCTTTCCTTGCTGTTGCTGTGTGTGCCCTTAACTTCTCTTTCCACTCCACCACTGGTTTGCTTTTTCTCTAAACCTTGAAGATGTGGCCAGGGAATGCTCAGGACAGGCAGTGTCTTCAGAAAAAACTAAACACTCCCAAAAGACTTACATTCAGTTCATCCTGAGTTTTTATAATGTCGCAAAATGTAGCCCACATTCCAGAGGAATTTCAAGACTGACACAAGGACAAGTCTTTACTAAACTGGAAGTTTTTCTTGTGTGAGAGAGCTTGAGTTGCTTGACAAACAGTTGTGTAAAAATTGATCTAGTAAGATCAATACAGTGTTCAGTAAAACATTCCTAAAAACGGTCAAACAATTTGCTAAAACTTGCTAAGGCATTTGAACCTAAAGGTGATGCTAGGTATTCTGTCCTGGCACTTAAAATACAGGGTGTTTCGAAAAGATTGACCCAGAATGTTACAATTACACAAAAAATTTACAAATGTTCTAATAAGTTAGCAAGTTTTAGTAGCCTTTTTATAAATGCTCTATGTTTCCTTCACCTGCTGTATGGACAACATCGAGAAAATAGTTGTTAGCTTGTGGTTGCAGAGATATAGTGATTTCAAATCAGGTCCATCTTTTTGGAACGCTGTGTAGTTGTAAAGTATCAGAAGGAAAAGAAAGTCTGAAAATTGAAAGTATCAGACAACCTAAACTGTGGGTGACACAAACAGTTTTACGTGTAATTTAAACCTCTCTTTCAAGCTTCCGTTTGCTTTTGATGTCTTGCTTCCCTCATGTTTCTGCGAACATTACTACTCGATAGATCTCTGGCAGAACAACCACAAGAAGAGGTACTGAAACCTGCATTAGAAAGGTGAACGACATGTGTGAAGTACAAGAAAAGAGAAACAGAATGGAAGAGGAAGGAAATATAAATGAACAGATGGTGATGTTAAAGATGTAACTAAGTGTTTTACTAGTCCATACTGGCACTTGGAGGAGCCACAATCAGTGAGCCCAGTGGTTAATTTTGCAGGTGAATTTCCTGAATCTATATGGAGATAATTCAGTCTGAAAAGGAATTCTTAAATTTTATTTCCCATTTAAAAAAAAAAGTCTCTAGTTCACTTGTTGTA
This sequence comes from Nesoenas mayeri, assembly GCF_963082525.1. Lineage (NCBI taxonomy): Eukaryota > Metazoa > Chordata > Aves > Columbiformes > Columbidae > Nesoenas > Nesoenas mayeri. The sequence continues at coordinate 113,869,112 of NC_137543.1, forward strand.
AAACAAAGGAATCTTTAAACTTTATTAGCTTAATATTTTAGTTTATTTTACAGTATGCAGCTCCACTAGTAGTCTCACAGAATGTTTTGGAAGTGAATACTTAAATCATCTCTTTACACTAATGCTGAATGTCTGCCAGGATTGATGGTGTTGGTTTTGCTTGTTTGTTTGTTTTGTTTTGTTTGTTTGTTTGTTTTGTTTTAGTATTCACCTGAAGATAGAAATCATTGACTTACTGTATTTATATGGCTTGATATTATTTGTAGTACAACTGAACCTCATTTTAAAAGCACGGTGCTAATTCATAAAACTTCACAGCAGAGGGCACTAGCATCAAACCAGATGTAGGCTGTTCATAAATGTTCAACAGCTCACTTGCATGAGTACAGAATCCTTTCAACCTTAGAAATAGGAGAAATAACTGTTCTGGGCTGTAAATTCCCATTTCTCAGTTGAATGCCAGCAGATGTTTGATGTGTAGGCTAAATGCTATCCACTAGGGCAATAAAAAGTTACATAATTTGGCTTGCATGTTACAGTTTGCTATACAGTACCCTGTAAGTAGAGCTTCTTTACTGTCTGGCACTTACTGGTGAGATCTTTTTTTTTGCTCTGAAATAGTAATTTGTTCTTGTGTCTGAGTGTTTTTCAGCCTTGTGATGACGGGGATGATTTCTTGCAACATGGATTTTTTAGTGGTTTGTTGTTGGTTTTGTGGGTTTGTTGTTGTTGGTTGGTTGGTTGTGGTTTTGTAGGGTGTTTTGCTTTTGTTTTGTTTTTGTTTTTTCCCCAGCAGTCTCTGCATATCTGTAAAAGATCTGATTTTGTAAATGTAGTTAAAGATGTGATCAGAAAATACTTACATTTGATTGCTAGCTCAGGCCAGGTTCTGCAAATGTGAGCAATAGCAGCAGAGCATCAATCTCTTTCCAAACCTAAGAGGCAGAAATACGGAAATCGTGGAGGTGCCACACAAACTGACTCTCACTGCCACCCTGTGTGTGGTGTTGTTAGGAGCCCATAGGTGTGTCACTTACTGCATTCTTTCCCATAAGCATAGTATCGTAGTTTTAAGTTACTGTTTGCCATAAATTAAGCATTCCACAGTTTCACACTGTGCTATGTATTTCATATAATCATAGAATCATTTTGGTTGGAAGAGACCCTTAAGATCATAGAGTTCAACCATAACCTAACTCTAGCACTAAACCATATCCCTAGGAGCCTCATCTGTACATCTTTCCAACACCTCCAGGGATGGTGATTCCACCACTTCCCTGGGCAGCCTGTTCCAATGCCTGACAACCCTTTCCGTGAAGAAATGTTTCCTAATATCTGATCTGGTGTGAAGATGTGGAACTATGTTGGAAACAGGATTGCTGCACACAGGGTGAAGCACTGCACACCAAGGCTTGTGGCTTAGCAGAATTCATGCTGAAACTCTGTTCTCCACACTGACATCTAGATTTACTTGAGACCTTCACGTCAACGTGTGGCTGTGGAGGAGATCTTCTCTGGTATAATTTAGAAAAGTTTAAGCCCCAGAGCTAATAAATTTCTTCCTTTGAGCCCCTGAACCCCTTGGAGCAGTGGAAGGAAGTGGGGACAGGTACCTGCTGATGAGCACAGGCAGGGGACATCTTGGTTGCTGTTCATGTAGGTGAGTGGAACAGAGTTGTCCAGGATGGCTTGGTGTGCGACCCCCGAGAGAGAGGAGTGATCTCTTCCGGCCACAGGCACAGGTGCTGTCAGATGACTGTGTAGCTTCTCAGCCAGGTGTGATTGCAGGGTGGAATAAATACCGGAGAATGACCCAAAAAAGAAAAAATTATATACATCTATATATATATAGAGAGAGAGAGAGAGAGAGAGAGAGAGAGAGAGGGATGGATGATAAAAACTGTGAATTGATAAGTAAATCCAAACAAAGACAATGCATTTTTGTTCATAATCAGGCTGTGGTCTGCTGACCCGGAGTGCTAACAGAAGGAGGGAAGAGGATTACTGCTGTTTGGAGGAATAAGCTTCTAAATGGCTGGGAGAAAACCTAAGAGACTTGATTGTGAAAAATCAGTCAGTTTGTAACCTGGAAAGCCTGACATCATGAGATGCGCAATGGATGGTATCTATGTATTAGAAGAGTTACTATGTTTATATGAAGTTAGTATCGTTGCTCTGAGCCAGTAATTGCACAGAAAGAGGCTCCTGGGTCAGATGCATTGTTACAGTGACCAGCGACTGAGGCCAGGAAATCTATATGTTAAAGCTGTTCTTGTTTGCCATGAAGCTGCATGTGAATTACCAGGATTGTCAGGAGCTCTGGGTATCTAACAATTCAACTTGCACACTGGTGAAATGAATAAAATGGTCATTTACCATATACTGCTGACTTCCTCTTAGCTTTAGTCCTTCCAGAGAAGAAAAGATTAAAAAAAAAAACAAACCAACACTTTTTGATGGGCTGCCAACCTTCTTTGACCTTTTAATATCACTTGAAGAATGAAGTTAGAAACTAATTCGAATGAAATGTCTGTATCTATGTGTCTGCGAGAATGGACTAACTCTGTAGAATCTTAATCTCTTGTATTTTGATTTTTTTTTTAATACTTGATTTGATCATTTTTTGCTTATTATAAATTTTAGTTGCAGGAATCATCCTTTAAATAAGTTTTGTAATGACAGGAGAAGTTCTATTATTTTGGAGAGAGTAAAAGGTTAGGGGTTTTTTTTGCATTATTTTACCTCTCCAATATTTTTAATTGTGAAATTGTAAGATAAAAATCTTAAACTCCTTGTGATTTAAAAAACTATGCCTCTTCTGAAGAAAATCCACTAACAAATATAAATATGCTAATGTCAAATTAGGGACAATATCTTATCTATGAATTCACTGTATTGTTTTCTTGTTTGCTGCTCATTAACTATGTGCAACCCAGTTCTAAACTTGTGGGGGCAGGCAAGCTTCATGGATTTGGGTGCAGTACATCTGAGTAGTTTGTTTCAAGTGTATCGTAACAGCAGAGTTCTAATCCCTTCTCTTAGAGGTGATCTTGGACATTGTTCTCTGGATATTATGCACTGCACATGCCTCAGAATTTGTGTGCAGAAAAAATAAGATGAAGAAACAGCCCTCCCTGAACTGGTCAGATATGATGAGTTGTCTTTTGTAGTGTGTGCTTCATCTGTTTCACAAGGCTTGATTTGGATAGCTGCTTCCACACAAAACCTTGCTTGATACTTGATGGTAGTTTTGTGAAACAGTGTAAATTCAATGTAATATTAATTATTGCTTTTTTTTTTTTTAAACTCCTATGTGATATTCTAGTTTATGCAATGCATACAAACAGATATATATGTTACTTAAGTGTACATATTGCTCTGTTTCCCCTCCTCTCATTTCTCATGGGTTTTTTTTTTTCCTGTTGTAAGATTTAAAGGACAGTAAATAACATTGCATACAAAGTATCTATATTTTCTTCAGTTATAAAGAATTACAGGCATTCTCTTTGAATACGTGATTTCATTAACTTAGAAGTGTGAATGAATTAGAAGACAAGGAAGAGAAAAGTGACTCATTTGTGAATAACTGAATTATTTTGCCTTTGTATCTGAGTTCTGAATATTTTGATTGTTCTTTGGAGTTGGCTTATTACACAGCCCCTACATAAGTAGCAAAGGTATGTGTTCATATTAAAATCCCCTAGTTAAAAAAAAAAGATCTTCCTACATTTTGGTACAGCTCCATCCTCTTATTGATGTCTGACTAGAGGAAACTGGAGTCAGAACAGAACAATGCTCAGACATGCAAAACATATCTGCATTTTACAGAGTACAGCTCTAGTCACAAGGGCTTGAGATTCCTGTGAAAAGAGGCAAAGAAAAATGGAAGGTGGATGAACTGAAACTCCCCAATAAATGGATCCAGTGGTTTTTTTTTTGTCTCTCTTTTAAATTACCTCGCTACTGAGGACCCATGAGGCTATGCTATAGGATGGGCATAAGCTATTGTTGGCTTAAGACAGAAGTATTGATTCAAAGGTTTTGGTCCTTTTTTCCAAACCCATCTCTGACATCTACAAAGCCTGGCTGTTTGTACTCAAGCAGGGGGAAGATACGATTGTTGAGCTAGTCATGTTGTATAAAGGACTTATGTCCAAAGGTAGCTAAAATATCATAGATGTTGACAGTTCCTTTACTATAGATTAGTTTTCAGCTTGTCCTCTGTGGTTACTGGAAGCTTGACCTGGTCACAGGTAATAAAAGAAGCGGCAGCTCCATAGTGGCAGCACGATTTTTGCCTAGGACTGAGTTCCATACGCCTCGCCGCAGATGACATTTCCCCTCAATTCCCTGGGTTTAAATTTCAACAGCTGCTATATCTGGCTGCCAGGCAGCCGGTAGATTCACATGGCTGATTCATTTTGGAGTTTTCTCAGACATAGGGGTAACTTCTCTCTGCTCTTTATTTGAACTAAATACAGCCTGGCCATTTCCTTGTTTTACAACAGCCGTTTTAGCTTACTTGCTTGGAAAAGAAAAGCGTGAAACCTTTCTGCTGGAATGTCTAAAAGGAGAGTAAGATCTATCCCAACTTACTTTTGTGATACTGGGTTTAGGTTCTTTGCAAAGCTCACCATTCTCAAAGCAACACGGTTTGTAAAGATACAGGGATGTGACCAGCCACTGCAGTCATTGTTATTAATGAAGTTCCAAGGGAAGTATAATTCACTGCACAAATGGAGATGCAGTCTTCTTGTTCTGTGGTTGTGCCATACCTACCATGGCACATAAGCAGCATATCCTATATTGGAGCTCATAGTTGTTACAGCAGGGAGGATCCCATTTGGAGTTTCACTCAAGTCTTCTGAGTGAAGATGTATGGGAGAGGCAACTGCAGCAATTAAGTGAGCTGGTTCCCATGGAGGTTCCCTGTAGATACGCATCCTTGAGGAAATTCTAATGATTATTTTTACCCAGTTGCTTATAACTTAAGTAATTTTTCCTTAAAAGAAACCACAACTGAAAGGTGTTTTAATTAATGCACCTTAATTACAGAGGCAAATGTTACGTGAAAAAGGATAAGTTTAGATAAAACTGTCTAAAGTGTAACTAAAACAATCAAAAAGATTGTTAGAAGACTGACTCAAGCAGCCCAGGATTTGGCAGAATTTGGTTTTGAACCGTTCATTTTACTTAATAAAAAGATCTAGAGATTCTTTTATTTTATTTTTTTCTTGTCAATAGTCTATACCACTCGTGTTTTGGCCATGTGCTAAAATATATACGTATGTACGCTTGCTAACTGTTTTGTTGCCTGTGGAAGAGATCTGAATTTCTCCTTAAAAGCAGTCTTCGAACCATCAGTCAGGACCGTTAATGCTTGTATACCAAAAATGCTAGCCGTTATACTTAAGTAATGAGGGGAAGTCACAGTGTACCATCAGCAGATGTTGAGCTTACCTGAGCTCAGAAAAGGCTTTTCATGCCAAAATTTGACTTAGGAACACCAAGTCCCAGAGAGGTTGTGCAGTCTTCTTCTCTGGAGATGTTATAAAAATGACTGGACACATTCCTGTGCAACCTACTCTAGGTGAACCTGCTTTAGCAGGTGGGTTGGACTGGATGATCTCCAGAGGTCCCTTCCAACCCAAACCATTCTATGAAGTCAAACTAATTTACAGATCTGATGGGATTTACAAACAGATAAAATTACTTGGGTAGATTTTCTTTCTGCTATGAATGACTTCCATCTAGTTGCAAACATCTAATCTGTGTTTGTTCACAATATTCAAGTTTAGATGCATTAATTTCCTTTGCTTGCTGTTCCTGCTAGCACTTTTCACACTGTTTTCTCACATGACTGTCTTCTTGCTAGCTTGATAATTATCCCGCTGGGCAAGATGAGAATTCATGCCTTAGATCCCATCTATGCAGAAAAGGCAAACTGCTTTAGTGACACTGGTAAAATTATACCAGTTATCTCCTGACACATTCCAAGGTCCTGCAAAGCTTCGTGTTTATAATACTATTTCTTTTTATGTTGGGGATACTCCAAGCCAGTTTATCCTGGTCTATTTCTTGATTGCTGTAGTTCAAACAACACCAAAACTTGTTTGCTGGCCGGGACATGGGTAATAGACTTCCATGATGATTTGGAAGAGCTGGAGCTATCTAAGAAGCTGTAGCCCTTGGTTGCTCTCCAGCTGCCCTGGCTAGAGGGGTACTTGCCTCACACCCTTTTAGTTGAGCCTCTAGAAGGTCTTCTGGGAATGATCCCTAATTCCCTTCAGTGAAAGGCATCTGGATTAGCTCATGACTTGTGCAACAACAGTTTCATCTACAGAGGACTCACTGCCCAAAAGTGTGGAACAGGACACCTGGCAGGGTCCACTGACATGACTGTTAAATGAACTGATAATCTCAAGTGTGGAGTAATAAAGTAGTATGGCTTTTAATTTCTCCACCCAGTCTAGCTAGATCTGAAAGTAGATGTTTAACTACTCATTCAGTTATTCTGTAAATTTTGTGGATACTGGGAGATATCTGTTACTAATTAGCCATGCTGAAAAATGTAATTGAAATGACCATGACCCATTGATTCATTTTGAATACCCCCGAGAGAGTATGTGACCTGTTACTACTTGATAACTTCATTTGCCCAGAACACATTACATCAATAATATTTCATGAACAATCCGTGAAGTGCTAAGCATGTATCCAACTTTAAAGTTTGTCCTTGTTAACTAAAATAAAACCTGAAAGGTGGTTCATAGTTGTCATGCATTGGGCAAGATGTGATCACTCCAATTTATAGCACTCGGTTTAGATTCTTTTAGGCATTCAAACTGGTGCCAGTCCACAGGACTTAAGATCTTGGAATCCAAAGCGTTACCTCCATGTAACTGTGAAGCTGTAATATAGGTATGCATAAAAGTAATTATGCAAGAGCTTTATGTCTTGCTTTACAATGTGTAATTTATTCAGGGCTGAAAATACACAATGCTTGTCTTTTGATGTTCCCTGTTATGTTTTATCTTAGCTGATTTAGTTACACCATCATAACATTCAGATTTTTGCAATTCTGACCACCATAGCATCCATTCATGATTGGGACAGATTTCTAGTGATGACTTATGTAGAGCTCTGTGGTGCTTTACATTGGATTATGTAGTAGCTCAATGAATCAAGGGAATATGGTAGTCATATTATGATGATTTTTTTTTTTTTTTCCCGTACTTTTCATAGGGCAAACTATGTGCAGGTTGTGCTTACTATTTCTTTGCTATTGAGAAGGTCAGTTTTGTATTGGTGAGTTCAAACTTGGTCCAGAAAGGCTGTTGCTTAACACATTATGTAGACTGGAGTGAGTTTTGTAATTGAAGGTTAACATTTGCAGTCTACTAATATGTATTGCAAAGCTGTCATTAAAAAATTAAAAGTTAAGCAGGTAAAAGTGTCCAAATATTTGCTGAAACACAAAGCTGGAAAAAGCCTAGAAATATGTTGAGGGAAAAACTGCCATAATTGCATGCAGGCAGAATTTGTAAGTCTTTATGAAAACTATATTGAGTAGTCATATACCTGAGTACTTTATACATGGTAGGGTAGCGGGGATGCGATTTAAGTGGCTTGCACTGAAAATTTCTTAGAAGATGTTTTGCATGTTCTTTAAAAGATAAAACAGTTGATGAGCTTAGATACTTCTGACTTGAGGTAGACAGCATTTTTATTATTACTTTTTTTTTTTTTTTAATAATTCAGGGATTGTCCAGATACATTTTCATTCTATCATAAAGGTCTGTTGGAAAATTTTAAAACACATTTGAATATTTAAAGAATTAGCAAGGGAAAAACAAATCTTTTTGTTAGTTCTGGCTTTCATTGAAGACATAAAGGTTGAAAATTCCCAAGTCACTGTTATATCTCATTAAATTAGATGGTGGAAGTTGTGTGCATCATGATCTCTTTGAATACAGGGCTGTTAAATAAAAACACAAGATTACTTCCTCATTAAGAATTTTAACTGACTACCTCTTATTTTTTATTAAAGGTAACATTTTTTTCATATTTCTAATTCTTGTGTAAATCAGCAGATGGGAACATTTTGCGTGTAAAACTTCAGTATTATTTAAGGAGGGGTAAATGGTGTGATAGTTGGTACTTCCAACATAAGTTTATCAATTAACAATTCACTGCAAATATCAGTTAAAAAGTTCCTGCCCTCCTGATCCAGAGCTCCTATGAAAAAACATCCCTGTATGCACTACTGTAATTTCCTCATTTGACCCAGGGAGGGTTTTTGCGTAGGTGCTATAGAACCAGGTGATTGCTTTCCTTCCGAGCTCACAGAACAGTGGTTTAGACTTAAAAGAAAGAAGAAAATGAATAAGTGCAAGTAATTGAAGATAGGAGAAAGCGATTACGGTTCTTTGGCACTATCTTTGTAGACAGATTGTTCCTTTTTCTGTAAAAAAAAATATGACCAGTTTTGAGTGGGTTCATTTTAGATCGACACAATTTAAATTTGACTCTTCCTTTTCTGAAGTTCTCTAGCTCTTTTATCACCAGTTCTTTTACAGTCCTAATTCATCCCTGGAATCTTCTGTAGTGTTTTTGTCATATAAACCTGCAGAAGGGATGCTTACAGAGTAGCATTTCACCTGAGGTGCTTTGGGGTTGGGAAAACAGAGATTTGGTCTTCCATGTAAAACAGCTATGACCAGGTTTAGCAGCTACTACAAGCTGCTTTCAGGACAAACTAGCATGACTTGGCAACTGATTTACATAGTTGAACATAGCACTGATGCAAAATCTGTAATAGATGATCAAAATCTGTCAAGGCACAAATAAATTTTGTTCCTAAATAGGCTGGGAATGCAGGGAAATAAAAGGTTTTCAGCATATTTGCATGGAAGATGCTGTTATTAGGTATAATATAAGGAAGGAGTGGTGCTTATTGCTTTAGCAGTTATCTACAGACAGTGCATCATTGCTGTAATTAGGCATCTTGGTGTGAGAACACATCCTTACAACTGAAATCTATACATCTCTCAGAGATTGCTTTGGAAGCTCAGAGCAGGACAGTGGAGCCACTCAGGCCGAGAGATAGAGAAGAAAGCTTTATGCAGCTAGGACTGCATGCAGATTCTAGGTTGTCTGAATATAATTACTGCTCTGGATTTATCCAGAATAGCTGTAATTTTTTGAAACATGCCACATGATTTTCTTTTTCTTTTTCTTTTTTTTTTTTAATGGCGTAAGTAGACATGATTTTGGGTTACATCTTATCCAAAAGATTGAATTTTTATTTCCACAGTACCCTGTTAAGCTGGCTAACAAAGTCTTAAAGCTTTTGGTATATTAACATGTGTGATATAAGAGCGTAAGCTGTTAAATACCACTCAGATGCTTAAGCTGAAGGATGCATAGATGATATTCAGTCTAATGGAAAAAAAAATCTGAAAAATTTGAGCTAACAAATCTGTTCCATTTGTGTTTCTTACTCTTGGCTTTTTATAAATAGAAAAATGCAGTAGGCTTTGTACTAAACAGATGCAGCTAATATGCCTGAAGTGTTGTGTTCCATATATTTAATAAATTATGTTGTAGGTGGGGGTGTTTGCATACTTCTGAATTATTCACTACAGCATTTTAGATAATTTAGCTTTGTATCTCATTTCTAAACCCACTCTCAATAAGTTAATATTTCAACCACAAACATCCAGCATGTTAAGAAAAGGATGATTTTAGGGGGAGGGAGGAAGAAGGAAGGGAACAAAGCAACTGGCATTCCTCTAGAATTTGAAGAATAATTGAAGATAATGTATTGTCTCACACACACCAGAACTGTCTTTGGATCCTCAGCTATTATCAGTTGGCATATCTCCAGTTATTTGTTGGTATATCTCCAGTTATTTGACTTAACAGAGCTGGAGAACAAGCCCCAGTTATCCTGGGATCCAAAGTGACAGAAACTTTTGAAACAAGGAGCTGAAAATAACTGAGTTTATAGACTTGACTCTGAAAAAAAATAAGTGGTGGCTTTTCCGATTGAACGTCGAACAAGCAGGGGTGGTTAGAAACAAAACAAGTCATCCTTACTAAATGTGGTGAGGTTTCTCATGTCCCCACTGCTTTTTTTTGTCAGTGTTTCTATGTAATTTGGCATGTAGAATGGGCTGAAGAACTATTCAAGCAACAGGTCAGCCTTTTTGTTTCAGTATCTTGCTTTTAACATTGTAGATACCATTGGGATGAGTGCTAATATTATTATCTGAAGGAAGGTAGCTGAATCTTGATATTCTCTGACTGACAAGTATTTATCCAGATGTATACTCTGCCTGTGCTGTAGATTGGGGGTAGAGAGAATGTGTGCAGCCTGACACTGCATCTGTGGAGCATCTCTCTTATGAGGAAAGGCTGAGGGAGCTGGGTCTCTTTAGCTTGGAGAAGAGGAGACTGAGGGGTGACCTCATTAATGTTTACAGATATAAAAAGGGTGAGTATCACGAGGATGGAGCCAGGCTATTCTCGGTGACAACCAATGATAGGACAAGGGGTAATAGGTTCAAACTGGAACACAAGAGGTTCCACTTAAATTTGAGAAGAAACTTCTTCTCAGTGAGGGTGACAGACACTGGAACAGGCTGCCCAGGGGGGTTGTGAAGTCTCCTCCTCTGGAGACATTCAAAACCTGCTTGGACGCCTTCCTGTGTAACCTCATCTAGGTGTTCCTGCTCCAGCAGGGGGATTGGACTAGATGATCTTTTGAGGTCCCTTCCAATCCCTAACATTCTGTGATTCTGTGACACTGAAGTTCTGCTCACAAAAGGCATTGTACAACTGGTGCTCTGTAGTTCCCTCTTGACACCTTTCAACAGCTTTCTCAATGACCTGTGCTCATGGTGAGGCTGTGTCAAGTGGTGTTCCCCAGGAATTGCACTTTACACCCAAAACGAAGGTGATTTCAAATGCATGGAAGGTCCTGCTAAGATGTTCGTGCTGGGTGTCAGGGGAAGGGGGCGTTTGTGTGTCTGCCAGACCCAGCCTTTCAAATAACACACTTTCTGGAATGCTTGGAAGAGGCAAGGAGGGAAGGTTTCTCCTTCCAGAAGCCTGTTGGGCTTATGATCTGTGTAAAACAGTCTTGTACTGATTTTAAATGTTCTGACTGATAATTGTGTCACACATGGAAAATGAAAGGCTGAGTCAGGGAAATACCCAGAAAGGGCTTATATTCATCATTCAGAGGAAGAGATGAAAGTTTAAAAAAACCCAAAAAGATTTTTTAAAAAGAAGAATTTTTGGAAAACACAACTCAGCAGTATTTTTCACACTCCAGACTACTACCCTTCTGAAATATCTGCCACATATAAAAACTAGGATTTCAGACATCGTCTTGATTCTCTATTGCAGAATGATGAGCCTATGATTGCATTGCTGGTACATCAGTTCTCCTAAGCTGGAGATGTAAAATGAACAATTTTGCACACCGTCTTCAGCCCAAAATCTTTGTCTGCTTTTAAAGTGGCAGCAGCCATCTTAATGTATCATTTTTCTCTTTATAGTATTTCTAATCTTTTACTTGACTATGAATTATTGACTGGCTAAAACCAACTTATCGTACATCTAAAGGAAAGACAGGCAAGAGAGTAGAATCTGATATTTCTACCATGTCATGGCCTGACAGAATCAACAGAGAAGCAATAGTAAAAACCATGCTTTTCTCAGTAAGGTGGGTGGATCAGACCCTGAGCACACAGCAGAAACAGACTGACGGGAGAAGAAGAAATCTCTCCTCATCTTTGCCAGTTAGTTTTCTGATAGTAAATGCACTTTTAAAGTCTCTGTCAGCTGGATCTTGCAGAATAGAAATGCCATCGCAAAGCGACTAGGGAAATCTTTCTGTGTCAGAATGATGAGTGGAGCTGGAGACATTGCAAAGGTGATACTGATAAAAGAGCATGGCAGACAATAGGCATTTTTTGATGGAGACATACTCTTGGATCTTTGTTTTTCTGAGCGGCTTCTGTGGTGTTTTTGAGGCTGTCTCTAGCCAGGCAAATGGTCATCTCTGAAACATGAACTACATGAAACTTATTCGAATATACATTAATTCCATCCAATCAAAAGATGACTAATGAATATTTTGAGTAAATGTAGTTTTTCATGTAGTGTGTGAAACTGAACTTTTGAAATTTGTAGAAGTGTGTGGAAGCTAATGAGTTTTAATTATATTTGGTAGGTTAACTCATTAATTCCACAGTTGAAATTCATAGATTCAGAATCTAACAAAAAAATGTACTTGAATTCCACAAGTTGAATCTTTTAAATTTCATACACTTTTGTCTGATGCCCCTTCTGTTCAGGAGTCCACAAGATCCAATAAACTTAATGCAGCCTTTGAATCTAGTAGTCTTTTTTTTCCTTTTTTTGGTTTATTTGAAATCGTTCCATAGCAGTTGTATAAATAAGTGTTTTGGTGGCTGTTTGCATCTATCTATCTATCTATCTATGGTTTTGTGTCGGTAGTACTTTTAGCCTGTAGTACCACCAAGTAGTCTGTCTGCTATGGAAGACTTGGAGATCTGTGATTCTAAAGCGCTTAACCTTTGGGAAACTTCATTCTGTAGCTACAGAAGTGGATGACTGACATGCCAGCCTCATAGTGTTTGCATTTGGCTTTGAAGTTCTTTGAGGCACAGACTCTTTCCTTGTTAAGAGTTTTCTGCTCAGCAAAAAGAGCTCTATTATTGGACTTCTGGCACAGCATGCTAACATGGTGCTCATCACTGGGGAGCCGACAGCTTTTGTGAAGATGCTAATTGAGTGATCTTGTTATCTTTTTACAGAATCACGTAAACCCAGCAATGGATTTTACACAGACCCCTCCGGGAATGCTAGCCCTTGACAACATGCTGTACTTCGCTAAACATCACCAGGATGCTTATATACGGGTAAGGCTTCTTCTCGTCTTTGAAATCTGTGCGGTTGCCTATTCACACTGATTATGTCCTGTTTACAGCTGACTTTGAAGAGCGGATTCAGAATCCTGATATCATTAACAACAAACTCTAGGAAGGCAAACCAGATAACACTAAACCATGGCATAAGTCTGTAAAAGCTTTGGGAGAAAGCTCTACAGCTGTCTAGTCTGTCACTGCTGGGCCAAATATTATAGATATTACCTTTTGCAAATACTACTTTTTGTTTAGGCCTACAAAGAGGAGGGAGATGAGCTTGTGCCTTTTCAAATGCATGATGGATGTCCATAAGCTCAGAAAGGAGTAATTGTGGAGAATCCTCTGCCCTGCTCTAAGTCTACCTAAAACTGTCAGGGTTTTCTGTGGAAAGGAGACTTTGATGAGCAAACGCCTTGATAAGTGACTGAGTTGTAGTGTCCTGAGAGTTAAGATATTCCCACTAAAAGTAATGCTGTAGGTGAGGTAATGCTTGGAGAAAAACAGGTAAAAAGCAACATGATTCACTTGCACCCCTTTCTGCCCTCTGCCCACTCCACTTCCTACATTTGTTATTTCAAGGGTAGTTAAAGCAAGTTCCATGTTGCATCCTAACAAGAAGCAGCACACAGCTGAATAATACCTGCCTCTGAGTAGAACAGCTTTTCCTGACCTCTGTTGAAGTTGAAGCATAAACCTAGTGAGCACAGATGGGAGTAGAAAATAGTCTAGAAAGTCAGTGTCTTGAGATAGTAGGGATGGTTTATCTCTGCCTTCCCCCCCCCCCCCCACCCCCCACCCCGCAAAGTGTGCAGGCAGACTTGCTTAAAGAAGGTAGTATATAGCAAGGAGACAGTAAACACACCAATCGCTTCTACTAAAAAGTGGAGAGTGAACTTTTAATATGTGGTGTTGTCTTGTTTTTGCTCAAAGTAGAATAGTGTCAAAGCTCTGTTAGGTTTGTAAAGAGTGTTCATTCATGGACATAATAGGAGACCACAAAATTGTCAGATCTACTGTTTAAACATATCATTCTGCCTTAGTCTGATTCTAGCAATAACTGTTAAAAGAAACTATGGTAGCATGCAATACAGAAGTATTTATCAAACTGTAAATCCTGAAATTAATGGTTATTTCAAATGCTGGGCAGTAAGTATGTTTTCTGGATAAACTATGCTGAAATGTGGTTTTGTTTATGTAGAGAACGGGTTACTTACTCTCATTAAAATTTGGTAAGGCCTGAATGGTGCTACTTCATAGGCTTCTTTTGAAAATTCTAAGTTCAGAAAATATGCTTAGCAGGGATAGCCAGTGCTGCAAATGAGAGCTGTGTTTAAAGAAGGCTGAAAGAGTTTAAATAGGACATAAATTCTGTTGAAATAGAGCTTTCATTTGCATCTCTAAATTTTGTATTATTTTTCATTTTAATGTTGCGAATGTTGTCTTAGAAATTGGATTCAGTGTACCACGTAATTAGCCACTCTTTAGTAAGGACTTTAGTGCTGGCTCAGCTTTATTTTTATAATGCAGTATTTTTGCTGCTGCATGATTGAGAATTTTTGCTGTTATTTTGAGATGCCTCTTTTTATTCTTCTATGGTTCCTCTTAGGAGAGTGCCTGGGTGCCTCATGTATTTCCTGCTTGAGAAAGAGTTACACGTACCATACGGAGGCACAATGATTAAATTGCTTGCCCAAAGCTTCTTTGGAAACTGCTAATGCACCCTGGGGTTATGTCAGCCTACCCATCTTTCCTGACTAGTTCTACTTAGTGGTTATGCTAGCATTGCTGATGTTGTAGCTTGTCACTCACCTGCAGTGGTCCACCTTGTTATGTTAACAGCATGCTGAACACCTCTGAGATGAACGATGTTGTGCGACTCCTACAGCATTGCTAGTCTTTTATCAGAAAAGACACCTGCTTTCTATCTTTTCATCTCTTTAACTTACCAGCTGGTGTACAGGAGTTTCCTGTGGGTCCGTTTCCTGCTCATTTGAGTTTCTCATTTCATATTACCTTTTCTTTGTGGCCTTTGGCTCCCAAAGCTCCCACGACACCAGTTTGTTCTACATGTACAACCTGTTGACCTTGCTTATTTTTTCAGATATATTTCTGCATCTGTACTCTAACAAAAATTCTCTCTGTGGTCAAGGTTAAGTTTCTATGTGAAATTGTTAACTATACAAATAATACTTCCATACTGAACAAATTGTTTGACAGGACCTCTTTATTTTCATTGTTGATAGTAATACTTTTGTTCCTAGGAGGAGAGATTATTTTCAACTTGGCCCTTTGCAATACAATTGATTGCTGTACCATGGTTAATTCCTAAGCTCCTAAATGAGATAATATCCGAGACTGGAAACCAGAGCTGGCTTGGAAATAACTTGGAAAATATGAAGTTTCTGCTGACAGAATGTGGTGTATCAAATAAAGACACTATCAGGAAATCATGATGGTTTCATTGAGTCTGTTGGCAGCCGGCAGTTAATTGGACACCATGAATCACTGCAGTCTGACCTGCCACTTTCTTAGAATGCCCCAGCTGCATGGTCCTTAGTAATGTATCTTCTTGTATTACTGAATAAAATGAATAAGGAGAAGTTAGAAGATAAAACAGGTAGTAAGTAATCTCTTCCCTTTTCATTCCTTGTTTTGCATTTATAAGCGATTCTGCTTGGAAATTTGCATAATAAATGGATTAGTTAGGTGGGAAGGATGTTTGAAACTGAAGTGCCCTTCAGGATGAGGGGGCAGTGGGGCTTCAAAGACCAGTACCAAACATACGTGTTCATTGGAAGAGTAAATAAAATTGCAATGGCTTGAAGAAGATGGGTGTGAAAGCAGTGGGGCAGATGGGTAGCTCTGCATCTTAAAAGCAGAAAGCATTTCAAGGTGAAAACACAGGTGTCACACAGTGAAGGAGGAAACAAAAATAACCTTTTTTCCTCTGTTTGATTCTTTCTTACCTACTTCTCCACAATCCATTTCACATAATCACAGAATGTTAGGGATTGGAAGGGACCTCGAAAGATCATCTAGTCCAATCCCCCTGCTGGAGCAGGAACACCTAGATGAGGTTACACAGGAATGTGTCCAGGCAGGTTGTGAATGTCTCCAGAGAAGGAGACTCCACAACCTCCCTGGGCAGCCTGTTCCAGTGCTCTGTCACCCTCACTGAGAAGTTTCTTCTCATATTTAAGTGGAACCTCTTGTGTTCCAGTTTGTACCCATCACCCCTTGTCTTACCATTGGCTGTCACAGAGAAGAGCCTGGCTCCATCCTTGTGACACTCACCCTTTATATATTTATATACATTAATCTCTCATTCACATTTCTCCTGTTGGATACTTATTCCTAAAATTACAGTAATATGTCTTCTTTACTTGCTGTCTTCCTTCAGATAAACACAGTGCTGTTTTTCTTTATTTAGACTCTGAGTTAATTGTTTCTGAATCTCAGTTTTTGTTTGCTATACAGTATGACTGGAACCTCCAGAAAAATGCCTGTTTAGTGGCAGGCAAAAGTACCCCATGTTTCTTAGTTTCCTGTTCAGTTAGCTTTTCCTTCTCTTTTTTATTAATTGTCTGGTGCTATCGGTGACTTATATGCACTGCGTTTTTTTTTTTCATGTTCCAATTAAATAATCAATCATTAGCATCAGAGGCTTTGCTTTTAAAAGGTGGTGACATAGTATTTGGAATGCATTGATGGAACTAATGTTGAATCACTGCAAGAAATTTTAAAAGTTTCCACAGGAAATAATTGGCAGCTTCCCAAGCTACATAATTATAGGACAGAGTGTATAATTAAAGTTAACAGTGAAGAAAATGATTGGAATAAAGGTTTGTGACAGATAATATTTTTTTTTGTTCTTTTGGAGCAGACAAGTCCCCCCCTCCCCAACCCCGGTTCCAAATTGTTCCTTTCCAAAACTACCTCAGCTTCACGTTCTACTAATTTTAAAAATAAAATTATAAGTTACCATTTAAAACAGACTTTATTCAGTGCAGACATCTTGAGATTTTTCTTGCTGTTAACTTCTAGCACTGTGTCTTCAAAACTTTCCTGGTTGTAAAAAAGGTCTGAGGAAAAACCTTTCCATGGAATTACTATTATGCCACCATTCCTATTAGTATCTCAATTTATTGGTTCTTTCTCATTGATTTGTTTGGGAATTTGTGGTGCAAGACTATTCAGACCCATTTTGTTCTCATGATACAATGAGGAGAGAGGTATAAATATGTGAAACCAAAATATTTTGTGTGGTTTTGGGTATCTATGCATTTGCCTGATTTTGTTTTTTGTACGCGTGCACTTCAGTGATTGCTAATGTTGATGTAAAATAATGATATTTACTTAATTCGATGTAAAGTGCAAGCTAAAGGAACTGAAATGGAGCACTCCTTTTATTTGTAATCCAAATAGATAAATTTGATAGTTGTTGTCCTGTGTTTAAAAGTGCCATGTTTGTGCCTGGGCTGCTTCTGTAGAAACACTAGTTTTGCTGGTTTGATAAGCTGACCCCTATATGAGCAGCCAGTGTTCATTCAGATGTTCCTGATAGCAGGCAGCAAAATCAAAGCTGCTGCTCCAGTTGCAAGTGGACTGCCATTCATCTTGGATCTTGGCTAATTTAACAGTGTTTCCAGGAAGAAAGAGCAGATGCCATTGTGTAAAGCGAATTCACAGCAACTGCACGTTCGTTTCTAATGCACTACCATTGAAATATTCCCTTATTTTACATTTTCCTCACAGTCAGCCAACTATAGTGATAACCTTCATCTGGGATAGAGTGTAGGATTTTACTTAGAGGTTATTATATTTCACAGTAAGTCAGCTGAGTCACAAAGAAGTTGTATACGATATTGTCTCTGGTAGGGTCCACATTTCTCATTCTAATTAACTTGCTTTTGATGACTGATAAGTTGGTGATTTGTCTGTATTTTCTCCTGTGCTTTTGACCAGCTATATTCCAGCAGGTCTCACTGGTTCTTTGAGGTGAGTTTCTGCCTTGAAGACACATACTGTGTCTCCTTGATTTGTTTGAGCACAGGAGATTGGTGCTTGGGGCAGAAACTTAGCAGCTCTGGGTCTGAACATTGGCTATCCACCCACTTGGATTCTGCCCAGCTGTCTACCCAAGTGTATGCCCATATTTGCCATTTGTTAGATTAGTAGGTTCTCGCTAAAAATAAGTGTTCCTTGGAAAGAGGTCATTTTACTGTATCCTGAAATTCAAGTTCCTCATCTGTAGAAGAGAAGGTTTATCCCTTTTTCCACTGATTTTATCAATGTCATACAAATATTTGTTAGAAATTAAATTAAAATTTTCGGTATAAAATATTGTCACCAGGGTGGGAAACCAGTGTGGAAACCCATGCTGAAATGTTGGGTTTATTAATCCCTCAGTATGTTTTAAAATGGATCCATTGCTACTACATTTTTGTGAATTATGTGCAAGATATGTAGTAGTATGCTCCTAATTTTTCTTCTCTTTTATTTAAAGCAAATTTTAAGTTATTTAAGTGCTCCAAATCAAAACAATATTTGGACTTTGGTTGAGCCAAGAGTTACTTTTATTACCTGAAAATTAAAAATTGAACTGGTTTAGGGTCAGTAGTAGAAAATCCCCTTTCCCCTGCATCTGCTGAGCTGGACAATTGGTTATTCACACAGCTGCAATGCAGAGTCAGTTCTTCCCCAGTAGCTACTTGAGTTGCTGCTTTTGGGAGGTTGAGGAGGGAGCTCTTTTCTTGTTGAAACCTTCAGAAGTCACACTGGAGGAGCAGGTTCTGTTTGTGAGTGCCGGTGATGCAGGCAGGAAGACTGGTTGGCATCCTGCAGAGACCTTTCAGAACTTCAGTGTGTTGAGTCACAGTCAGACTATCTGCCATACACTTTCAAACCCATGCAGTTGTTGTACAGGAGGCTGCCTACACATCCTTCTGCCAATTCACAAAGTCTCCTCATGCCTACTCATTCTAGCCTGATCAGATACAAGTAGTCCAACATGTAATTTCAGCAGTTTCTGAAATAAAACCGAGCCTGGTTTGTGACATGCCATTCCTTTTTTTTTTTTTTTTTTTTGCCAGAAATGATAGGAAAAGGGATGTTATTTATTTCTATTCTGCTAAAGGTAGGGAGAAAATTGAACTTTGTTACATGTGTCTTCCTGGTCTGCCTCATGAAGGAATGCAGGTTTCCACATAACACCTTATTACTTAAGTCAAATAGTTCCCAGCCTGATAATGTGTTCTTGCCTTCTCTTTTCTCTGACAGTCTTTCCAATTGCTGTTCTTACCTTTCACTCAGGCATCTAACTATTTTTCTGCCTGCCTCCCCCCCGCCTCCCCCTCCAAATATCACTCAATGTCTCTGCTTTCCATACCAACACACCAGGGAGTTGTATGGTTTTGCTCTGAGGATCTCTGTCACTGATGGCAGAATTGCAGTGGGTCCCCTACAGTAAAGAGGCAAAAGCCTGGAGTGGCTGGTTGCAGCATAAATGCAGAGTTAGTGCTGAGGGAGGAAGAGAATTGTAAGGGAGTTGTGGGACCCAGTGCACAGCCCTCCGTGCTGTGTGTTACGGGATACATATGATGGTGTTACAGCCCTACATATGTTCAGATCCGGCTGGGGTTGTTCAGCCTGGAGAAGAGAAGGCTCCAGGGAGACCTTATTGTGGCCTTTCAGTACTTAAAAGGGACCTATAAGAAAGATGGGGACAGACATTTTAGCAGGGCTGGTTACGACAGGACATGGGGTAATGGTTTTAAACTAAAGGAATGAGGAAGACATTTTTTACAGTGAGGATGGTAAAATACTGGCACAGGTTGCCCAGAGAGGTGGTAGATGTGTCTTCCTGGTAGATGTGTCCCATCCTTGGACACATTTCAGGCCAAGTTGGACAGGGCTCTAAGCAACCTGATCTAGTTGAAGATGTCCCTGCTTATTGCAGGGAGGTTGGACTAGATGACCTTTGAAGGTCCCTTCCAACCCAAACTGTTCTATGATCATTCATCACCACTCATAGCACACCTAAACTTTCCCACCTACATGGAAGCTGTCAGCTAAATGAGAACCTAAAACAAAGGGCCCAGAAGTTGTTGGAATTCCAGGCGTTGTCTTCAGACAGTTTTGAATCATACCATAAGTTGCAGCAGCAGTGCAGAAAGATTTAGGTGTGTTTTGTGGAGACGCGATTGTTCCACCTGCAAAGCTGAGATGTGTATACATGGGGAGAGAAGATTAACTATGGAGCCTCACAAGTTTTCTCATTTACTCTGTGCCAGGAACTTTAGTTATGCTACTCCAGTTGTCAGTCTTGTTGATGTGCAATAAAGGTTGATGCTTTTGTAATATTAATATATCCATACCACAGTGATGTTAGGGCACTAGTAGGGCCTGTTTCACATTCTGAAAGAAAATTTTAAAACTTACTATATTCTGCAAGTACTGAAGTTTCCCTCCTCATGTGCCACAGGCGAGCAAGGAGAGGATTGCAGGGAAGGCTTTGCTGCCTTATATTTGTGTGGGACATGGAAGGAGAAGGAATACCTCTCTGGTAGTTTTCGAACAGGACCAGGTCAACACCAAATCACCCCCCGCTTCCTGTGCCTATGGGAAGTAAAGAGCACATCCTGGTGCTGCCTCTGAAGAGGACATGGCAGCTGGGCTTTATCATCTTTGGTCTTACCACCATGCTTTACAGTGATTTGGTTGGTTCTGCAGGGAGTGACAAAGAAAGGAGGAAGATACATAGTATTTCAAGATAAACTACTGTGTATTTACTTTTTCATGGATAATAAAGACAATACAATTATGCTTCACACTAAGGTGTTTATGTGAGAAACAAAATTTTTTGCTAGGTAAACGACTGCAGTACCGTGCAAATTTAGCTTGTGATAGTTTGGCACTACATTTGTGTTAAAAGAGAAGGGGAAAAAACACACCATAGTTTTTTCAGAAGAAAACCAACTATTGGCAATTTTAAGCCATCTTTGTTAGAAGTATTTATTGCTGCAGAGTTAAACACTGGCTGTAATATTGCCACGACAGTTTAAAATCACCTGGTTACCTATATATCGTTATATTATGACATAATCAGGTGCTTTTCTTTTCCCTCCTGCCCTGTGTGACTGTGTCACTCTCTTCTGACTGCTTTTCCTTATTGAGCTCCGTGCCTTCTGCTCACAGTTCTCTGTGGGAGCAGCAGGCTGTGCTCCACTTCTCACACAACATGCTGGTTATCCCCCAGGTCTTTACTGATAGTTGCACATGACAAAACATGTATCAGACTCTTCATATCTGATCCTTAACATGGTCCTATAACTACTTGTCCCTCAAATAAGGCACAGCTTTGCATCTGTGTTTCTTGTGTCAGTGACTGCTTTCTTTTTCAGTATCTGTAGCAGGTCTCAGCTCTTGTCTCACATCTTGTCTTCAATTGCAATTCTAGTGCCTTCCTGATGAAGGCAGACATAGCTGTTGCTTTATTTTAGTTTTGCCATGAGGAATTTCTGTAATGCCTGAGGAATGTGAAGGAAGGCTGAGATAAGGGAGAGAGGAAGCATGGGAAATTAAAAATAAAATAATGAAGATAAAAAGACAGGTTAGAAGGGACAGTGCTGAGTGAAGGATCTTAGAAGAACACTGGTGCTGAAATTGAGGCAAATGATAGGCTGCCTTAGGAATAAGGCAAAATTGGTGAAGAGAATGAATGAAAACTGTGTCTCTCTAAAGTAGAATCGCATATCCTTCTCAGGAACCATATCCTTAGGACTTGCTTCCTAGATTTATTTAAAGCATCTAAATGAAAAGGAATGGTGAAGCCTACCATATGTGATAAGGAAGCTTAGGAAAAGCAGTGTCAAGAAAAGGAGGAGCATCACTGCAATTTGGGGGTATTAAATGCTGCCTGACTTTTCATTATGGGTTTGAGGAGGCTTTTACCATCTTTACTAACCAGCTCTCTGAACCTCTTGATAGTAACGTACTGCAGACTGCTAGAAAACTTGGTATCCGTTAAAGCAGGATCATTTTAGATAATACTACAAAAGAGGTCTGGGGAAATGCTTCTTTTTAATAGTGCAGCAATGCTTGTTGAACTGTCTTCTGTGGGATTTATTATAAGTATTGCTGCAGCTATACTGGATCTTGCCTTTCACTTCTGTATTTACTTCCTAATCATGATGAATCTCTATTCCATTGCCAGGCTCTGAGGTTGGTTCAGGAATCTAAGAATTACATCTGCGGTTGCTGTGGGCAGAATACTTTGAGCCAATTTAATCTTTAATGTGAGGGATTAAGGGACTGGCTAAATTGATATTCCTTTCCAGTGAAGGAGGAATATTTCTGTCTGGTGGTTTCATCCTCCTGGATTTTGATGAGGAAGCTTTTGAATATACCTGTCTTCAAAACCTTGTCTTTTATCATTCATTACTCTTAGTTGCAGATATAAACTGCATTATTGAAGCTGATGCAGATTTTTAAGTCCGTGGTAGTCAAATGTGGAAAATTCTTAATTTTGTCCAGTGCCTCCCTGAGGGTCTGGTTTATGCTCCTGAGGTATTTGATGGACTTGATGAATAATTCAATGGAAAATCATAAAGGAACACTGCCATAAAGAAGTTAGAATTATTTTTTTCTTTCTACTGAAAATTTTGCATTGTTCTTCTGTGATCTTGGCATGACACTTGAATTTCTTTTATGTTGTTGTCCGTGCCATTGGTAGATCTCTTGTAAAGGCAGGTGGGACTTCCTTGCGTGATGCTGAACACCACTGATTGTGTAACACACAGGGAAGTACAAAAGATCTTGATGTTAAAAACAACAGCCTAAAATATTCTCCAAGGAGGAATATTCTTTCCCGTATCTCATTAAATGCTTTGTTGGACAAGTGGATGTTAGAGGGCTGCCTTCAACTTCTTGAAAAGACTTAAGACTTCAGAGGAAACAGGGTACTTCTGACAATTCATACGTCTAAATCCCAGAAGAAATTAAGCTCTCACCATTTGCTGACCAATGCTGCCTAAAATGTCTACTTTGGGAAACACAATTTTGTTTGGTTTGTGATCATTCATTGGTATTGTTTGGCAATTGGGAAACGTTTCGCTTCCATTTACAGTAGGAATTTGTAACTAAGAGAGAAGAAATATATATCATATAAACCCAGTAAAAACTGTACAGATCTGTATTCTGCTATCAGTACTGTCAAATTCCCGTGCCTTAATAGGCTACAGAGTTTCATCTATAAAATGTCAAGAAAATGGATAACAGTGGTTTCCTAAAAATTTCACCTCCTTGCATTTTTAAAAACATTTTTAAACTTCTTCCTTTCTCCTCTTCTGCTAGTCAATTAATCACATTCTTATTGTGATATTATTTTGTTCTCAATCTGTACTTCTCTCACTCTTTTTTCCTCCCTTTTTCTGAGCTGCAGTTTTTGGTTTTTGTTTGTGTTGTGATTGTTTGGGTTTATTTCATTGGGGTTTTTGGTGGTTTTTGTTTGTTTGTTTGTTTGTTTTCCTGCATTAACTTTAAAAAAAATCAACTTTCTTGTCTTGCTCATTAGCATCTTTTCATTGCTCAAACTTTTCCTGGCTTCTTTCTCTTCCATTTTCTTTTTCTGGAGATTTGTCAAGATTTTTTTTTTTTTGCTTTTCCCTAAAGAAAAAGAAGAATAGTTATTGTCATTAAGTGTTATACATCATGGTAGCTTTCTGCTTTGTCTCATGGTAATGGGCAGTATTGATCAAAGGAACAGGGAAAGAGAAGAGGATCTTCAGCATTTAGTACTCCTGTACTGTGAGTTGGTTTGGGGTTTTGCCTGTAAAAATTCTGGTGTATTACAAGCCACTTCTTCATGCTGGACCTTCCCAGTTGTCTAGCTCTGAGGGCTGAAGAAAAGAAAAACTGGCAGAAGTAGGTTCCTAATATCAAAGTAATGGGCAGCTAAGCAGACCAGAATTAAGGTAGGATTGAAGCAAGTTGGAACATTAGCCAGCAGTGTGTCCAGGGGGCCAAAAAGGCCAATGACATCCTGGCTTGTATCAGGAATAGTGTGGCCAGCAGGACTAGAGAAGTGATTGTGCCACTGTGCTTGGCACTGGTGAGGTCCCACCTTGGATACTGTGTTCAGTTTTGGGCCCCTCAATACAGGAAAGACATTGAGGTGCTGGAGCGAATTCAGACAAGGGCAACAAAGCTGGTGAGGGGTCTGGAGCACAAGTCTGATGAGAAGTGGTTGAGGTTGTGGCTGTTTAGCCTGGAGAAAAGGAGACCGAGGGGAAACCTTATCACTCTCTACAACTACCTGAAAGAAGGTTGTAGCATGTAGGGTGTTGGCCTGTTCTCCCCAGTAGCAAGTGATAGGATGAGAGGAAGTGGCCTCCAGTTGCACCAGGGAAGGTTTAGATTGACTATTAGGAAAATTTTCTTCACAGAAATGGTTGTCAGGCATTGGAACAGGCTGCCCAGGGAGTCACCATCCCTGGAGGTGTTTAAAAGATGTGTAGATGAGGTTCTTAGGGACATGGTTTAGTGGTGGACTTGTTAGTGTTAGGTTAATGGTTGGACTCCATGATCGTAAGGGTCTTTTCCAACCAAAATGATTCTATGATTCTGTGGTTCCAGAAGTTCTTCTGCAATGGCCACGGTTTCTGCTTTGAAATATTGGTTTCTCCAAAGCAAAATTTAAGCACTGTACCTGCCAATTTTGAAATGTCTGGTGGATCTGCAACTTGCTGTAGATTTGTGAGGGGGAGGAGAAGAAAGATAATAGGGTGCAGCCACTTCATGAGCATTAATGATAGATCTCCGTTTGAATGAGGGTTGTGTGGGCTTTGTGACTTCCTCACTACCTTCCTTTCCTTGGTGAAATAACTGTTGTGACAGAAATGTGAATCAAGCTAGCAGTATGCTTTGCAGACATACAGAAGTATTTTCAGTCTAGAGCTGTGTGTTATATTTCTTTCTCTGCTATTGTTTTTATCAGTTTATGAAGGAAACATGTCCATTCCCTGCTTATTTCTCCTCCATAACCCAAGCGATAGAGGAAATAACATTAAAATCGTGCCCTTATCAGCTATATTTATAGCATTTTACTTTGGAACAGGATATGAGTCGTGAAGTCGTGAAAAGAGTATTACAAATATAATAATGAATGTTGTAAATCTGTTGCCAAGATTAGGAATGATTTCTCATTGGGTATTTATAATTACATCTTTTTTTTCTTTCCCTTTTTACTATTGCTGTTTCTTACTGAAGATCTGTATCTGTCAATTTTGCCTATAGATATTTAGATGCAGTAAAGTGCCTTCCATCTTCCTTTGTTACAGAAATGTAACTTCTCAGCTCTGCCTTATTTTGCAGAGCAAATGCTAAAAGATGATGCTTTGCAGAGAGTGGGTCTGAGGATCATTTCAAGGCTGCTTTACATATTGATTACTCAAATTGCCATTTAATTTACTATATAGCAATACACAGTGCCGTAACTATTTCTCTGGCATTCTTATTGATTGCTGTAATTCTGCCTTACATTATATGTTATATGGTGTCACCATTAAATATTTATGTGCTCATGAAATGTTAATTTGTTGGGTTAATGTGAAACTCCACAAAATGCATTTGCCAGAAGCAAGCAGAAGTGCTGATCTGAATGCCTCCCTTCCCCTCCCCCTTACCCTTTCATTTTGCCTCTCCATTGATTTTATTACCAGTGTTTCTCTGCTGGATCTAAATCTGTGTCAAAGCAGCCCCCTGCTCCTGTATGCAGATTTTATGTTTTATTATGTGAGAGATGAAACACAGTAATAATAAAACAAGAGGAGTGATCTCAGGGAGGTGTTGAGACACAGCTTTATTAATATATTGTGCTTTTGCTACTCTATTGTCGCTCCTGCATTTGGGTATGGAAATGTACCACTATTCTTCATGAAAAAGGCTGAAGCCGGATGACTCATCCAGAATGCAAAGTCATATTCGCATATTCCTTGAACAGTGGCTACAACAACGTAAAACAAAAATCGCAGGGGTGTTTCTTTGATTTGATACAGCTGTTATCTAGGGATGACATGGAACAATTAAATGTAATTTAAACCAAAACTTTTAGGAGGAGGAGTGACTTCTCTTGGCAGACTGGTAAACATGTTTGTGACACCATCCTGTTGGAAAAGCCCTGTAAAAATCTGTGGGGGTCAAATATTTACCATATTCCTAATGACTTCCGAAGCTTCTGTGAGAAGTCTAGGTGATTTAGAAAACAAAACAAAACAACAAAAAAAAACCACCCAACAACAAAACAACCAACCAAACCAAACCAAAACACTGGCAGACAAAAGGTAGTGATCATTCACTCATAACACAGAGAGTAACCATCCTTTTACATCCCTGGGTGATGGGTTGGGAGCAGAGTATCATCTAGGAGCTGCCCTTTGTACAGTACGACTAAAACAGGTATGTAGTGAAGAGGCTTTGGCATGCTATGTGGAGCACATAACTTTCCTAATTGCTTTTGGATTTTCACTCTTTTCCTACCTTTCCTACCTTTCTTTTACCCTTAAGTCCTTCACAGAGAAGCACATAAGAAAGTATGAAACAGTCACAACTGGGGTTTGGGGAGGGAGGGAAAGGTTTTTCTGGCATCCAGCATTGCATCGGTCCTCTGCTCCACCACATTGTTTTGAGTGAAGTTCCAGCCTTGCAGGCTTTTGTAAAGCTTTCCTTGCTGCCAAAATTGAAAGATTTAAACAAACAAAACCCAAAACAAAAACACAACCAAAAAAAAAGCCAAACAAACAAAATAATGATGAAGATGGGAACTAAGGAGACAGGAAGCATGCAAAGCAGAGAGCAGTGTCTAAACATCTGTTTGTGAAGAAAATTGAGAGAGCCTTGGAGGCTCTCTGCTGCTTGACAGAATCTCTTACCTTTGAAATTCATTTTCTTTCTCTGTCCCTCATCCCCAGGCTATGCAGCAGCTGTTTAGGATGTGTTTTGTTTCTTTTTTTTTTTTTTTTTTTTAAGCTGATGGCAAAGTTTGTTACTACAAAGACAATTCTTACTGTGAATCTGTTTTGACCATTATTTTTTTCCAGCCCCTATTTCGCTCTCTTTTTAGGCTCTCAGCTTCAGTGAAATCTATAGCATTTTTATAACCTTTTTTTTTTAAATCTACAGTGAAATAATGTATCTGATATATAGCAGAGCTTAATGAATATAAAAATGTCCAAGGAATTATTTTCTCCCATTTATTTTGCAGTGTCACTCAACCAGGAATATAAAGATCTCCTTGAGTTGTTTTTGCAGCGTTCGTAAGTTTTTATGCAAGAGTGATCCTTGAAATGTTTTGCGCACAAGTGCAAGTTTATTCCATAATCGAGAAAATGCACACATTTTCCTCTTTTATGGACTTCAGTTTGATTTTTGACATTTGAACCTTTCTTGGAATCTGAATCCAAAATGCAATTTTGGTTCTACTTCTTTTTTTATAGTTTCTTCTAGGTCTATTCATGTCTATGAATAACTGTATCTTTTGAAATGAGAGAGTGTCTTTCGCTTTGGCTTCTACTGCAGTTTCTCCAAGTCAGGGATGGTTCAGAACGGCAACATTGCATAGTAATGGCAAAGCTTCCCAGTTAGTCATGGAACAGGACTGATTCTGTCTTGCTGACTGCCTCAGACGTAGGTCATTTAACAGTGGGAAGGGCTAAGATTTATGAAAACCGAGGCTCCATGTGCACCTTCCTAAATTCAGCTTGGTATATCTTGTAAATGTTGGATGTGGAGGAGAGTACTGCAACTCATGGGTTCTTCAAACTAAGTATTTTCCATTTGGCTTCCTTCTTCAGATTGTCCTGGAGAACAGCAGTCGAGAAGACAAGCATGAGTGCCCATTTGGCCGGAGTAGCATTGAGCTGACAAAGATGCTGTGTGAAATACTGAAAGTCGGAGAGCTACGTAAGTTGACCAGTTTGTTTGACCTCTAAGAACCATGGAGTGAGTTCAGTGATACCTAAAGTCTATTTCAGTGCAAAAATTTTCTTCCAAGAATTGTTTCTCAGTATGATTATATACTGTACACTGGCACTCAAAACTACTATGCCTATTTTTATGTGTCTCTTGCTGATTTGTGGACATACCAGGGATGAAGGTTGTGTACGGGAAACAGGCATCTGGTCTTTGAACCTCTTTTATGTGAAACAGGGCAGTTGCATAATTTCCAGAGGGGTCAGTTAATTTCGTGTCGGGCGATTTGGTGCAGTAGACTTCATGGCCTTATCATTCCATGGGCTTGTGCATAGTTTGATTTTATGTGAGTATCATAGTAATTCTTTGTGGGATTGCTCATCTAAACTGACACATCCTGTTTTCTCTTAGATATCTAAAGCTCTATTTAAATACCAGATGACATATGTATCATTTACTCCAGCAATGTGGTATGAAATATTGTATTTTAATACAGAGTGAACAAGCTCTCTTTGGCTTTGATTACAGTCCATTGACAAATTGTTAGATACTATCAAACAGAAGAGCATGTCTGTATCTTCATTAGTCTAGAGTGTTGGTGTTTAACTCTATCAATATATATAAACTTCAGCTACCCATCAATAACGTTTTGGACCCAGCTGCAGTCTGTTTTGGCAAGCACTACCATGAGCTTCATTTTCTTGTTGCACAAGCAGAGGGCACAACTGAGATACTCTGTTTCCTTCACAGACGTTTTCTTCCTTTTGAATTTTTTCCCTAACAAAGATTTTTGTTTTACCTTTACACCTAGGTCCATGAAACTTAATGAAAGAAAAGCAATGCAAAGGGCAGCCAGAAAGCCTATACATGTCATGGGTTCTTGTTCCTACCAGATCTGCAACAGACATCAAAAGCTCTGTTTTAAAAGTATGATTTGTCTGTTAATACATCTAAAGCTTTTAAATGCAGTATCTTGAGAGAATTCATTGACCAAAGGAAAATTCTGTCTCTGTGCAATGGGCCAGGACGAAACATGTGCATTGCTTGTGGCTTCTAAATCGACATTCAGTATTTGACAGACCCAGACCGACAATATGATGTTTACTTTTGAAAACCATCCTAAGTAAACCAGAGTTATTAAGGAATGCGTTCACTATGTCTATAAATAAACAATTTAGCAGCTATTTTAGATATATGGTAATGTGCTGTGTAAGGTTCAGACTGTAGCAGATACGTCTCTCTTAAAATAACCTTACTGCTGCAGTTGAGGTGTCTAATGCCAAATCATGCCTGATAGGTCTGTCTGAATTTTTCTGCTGATAAATGTAGACAGGACATATAATCTTAAAAAAGCCATAAGCCTATTTGAATTAAGTGTAAATATCAATTTTATTTTTACAAATGCACAGAAAAATATCTAACATATGGGTTTGTACATGGTGTATGTCCCATCACTCTATTGAACTTGCTGTGCACTTTGCTGCTAAGAAGGAAGGCTGATCTTGAGGTTAGCCAGATGTTTCATACTTCTTTCTTACCGTGTCGTAAGAAGTCATTCCATAAATAAACCTCTTTTTTGTCACGAATATATTTGTTGTCCACATGCAGCGGGCTGTCAGTATGTAGATGATTTGCCATGTATGGTACTGTCTATTACAATTGCTTTTAATTTCTGCAGATAACCCCTTTCATGTTTTAACTTTTTCATATCTGGTCTTTTAAAGTGGGAACTGTGAATAAAATAAGAGCATTTTGGGTGGCATTCAGTTACCATATGAAGAAAAAAGTGAAAGGAAAACTTGTTTGCTGTCTGAGCTTTAGAAAGAAAATGCATTGTCATTTTTTGTTTGTTTGTTTAGGGGAATTATGTTTGGTTAGCACAAACTACAAGTCATTGGGATGCGGGGTGAGCTGGTTCACAGCAGGGTCCTGTGGTGCTCCTTCATAGGCGTATGATGTTGTACAGAGAAGACTTGATGCTGAGGAGAAGTGCTCTGGTGCTTCTGTTGATAGAAACCAGATGTAGCACGACCAACTTCTGTAAAATCATGCTAATCTACACCCACAGAGCATCTGCCTCTGGATGCAGCAATAAGATTGCGTCGTAGCCTTATATTCACAGGAGACAGAGCTAAGGTTACCTCTAACTCATCTTGACGATTCACCTGTTCACCAGTATGCTTCCTTAATGGTTTTGTTTATGTGGAACTCTAATTGTCATTTTAAAAGTCTGTAATAAATTACACCTTTAAAATAACGTACAGAAAACAAATTCATTGAAAATACCTGTGACAGATGCAAATTTTAAATGACCTGTGATCAGCTGTATATTTTGTTGAGAAGTGCAAACTAGAACTGACATCTTAGAAAAATGTACATTCCAGTTTATTCTTTTCTTGAAAATAAATATTGTATTGCTGAATAGGATTGGACATCTTAAAAATCAGTAGTTACAGTTTAGGGCAAAGGTGTCCCTGGTAGTTTGTATGTGTTAGGTTTCCAAATATATATTTAGAATACTAGTGTTTCTTTAAAAACTCAAAACTAGTCATTATTGCGTTGGAACATAGAACTTTTTTCTAACAGTTTCTGAATTGTATAATTTAAAAGCCACAATAAATTACCTTTTGCTCATGAAATATTCAACAGTTGAAACTTTCTTAAAGAGCAGAGTAGATAAAAGCTGCTAGTCCGTCCATTATTTATGAAGAACACTTTAATGCTGATTATATTCCCCTTGCTCCACCGTATTAAATACCTTCAGGCAACAAGAAGACATTTTACCATTTCTTTTTGGTCCTTTCAAGCATGCATTCTTCCCAGCAAGGGTTCACAGAAAAAAGTGTTAAAAGTGTGCTGCCTCTCCTGCTTTTGTATTTCCCTGAATCTAGGTACTGGTCTTGTTAATTCTTTGGCTTTGGTTCCAAAATGCTCATGACTTGGAAATTCATCTCTTTTTCAGCAAAGCATTTAAGCATATGTTTAAATCTTGTATAAGTAAAGAAAGTTCAAGTGCAAGCTGTGAGTCGAGCATATGGTAACTGCTTCACAGAGGTGGACTTGCAGAGTAGAGGAGCTAAAACTCAAGAGAAAGGTTGATGCAGTGTTTAAGTAATGTGGAAGTTAGAATGAAACATGTCCATAAGCCTTTTCAATGAAATCTCTGAATAAGGAAGAGTGGGATATTTGACTACAAATCTTTTGATCTTGTGCTACTGGTGCTGTTAAAAAGGCATTTAAGAGAATGGCTTTACTGAGTACTTGCCAAAGCACTCCTCTTGGCAAACACTACAGTAATTCTGATTTCTCCAGTAATAGCTTCTTTTGTATATCTTAGCTAACAAGATGATTTGCTTCCTGTCCTCTATATCTTGGAGCTGACATCAGACATTAACACTTACCCAGTGGTCACTCTTCCTCACCCTGTAGGGTAAGGCACTTTGACAGTCCACATCCCTGGTACACGGACAAGTTTGCAAAGAGCAGAAAAGGTCCAGTACAGGTTAGGGGTTGACGTGCTGGAAAGCAGCACTGCAGAGTAGGACTTGGGAGTTCTGGTCGACAACAGGTTGACCATGAGTCAACAATGTGCCCTTGTGGCCAAGAAGCCCAATGGTATCCTAAGGTACGTAAGAAGAGTGTGGCCAGCAGGTCGAGGGAGATTGTCCTCCCCCTCTACTCTGCACTGGTGAGGCCGCATCTGGAGTACTGCATCCAGTTCTGGGCTCCCCAGTTTAAGGAGGACAAGGAATTACTGGAGGGAGTCCAGTGGAGGGCTACAAAGATGATTAGGGGCCTAGAGTACCTTTCTTATGAGGAGAGACTGAGAGAGCTGGGTCTGTTCAACCTGGGGAAGAGAAGGCTGAGAGGGGATCTCATCAGGGTTTATAAATATCGCAAGGATGGATGTCAAGAGGATGGGACTAGACTCCTTTCAGTGGTGCCCGACGATAGAACGAGGGGTAACGGGCACAGACCGAAGCACAGGAGTTTCCCTCTAAACACAAGGAAAAACTTTATTTTGAGGGTGCCAGAGCACTGGAACAGGCTGCCCAGAGAGGGAGTCTCCTCTGGAAACATTCAAAATCTGCCTCGACACATTCCTGTGCAATCTACTCTAGGTGAACCTGCTTTAGCATGTGGGTGGGACTAGATGATCTCCAGAGGTCCTTTCCAATCCTAACCATTTTGTGATTCTGTGATCAGGCCATTCATTTTTCCTCTTTAGTAGCTGTCTAAGGTAATCTCCATCTTCCCTCTTCTTCCTTCAAGTTTCAGTACACGACATATATGCTCAAGGAAAGAAACCCCCATTACAGCCTCCTGGCTTTGCTGGAAGGCAGTACCATTGCAGATAAATACAAATTTAAAAACAAGATCCAAAAGACCTTCCAGAACTGCAGTTAGTAAATTTAATGGGAGATTTGGAGTTCATTAAAACCTAGTATTTGTCATAAATAAGAATTGGAATTCAGCATTTTGCATAAGTAGTCCTGATTCCCCCTCGTCTGTGCCTACAATGCCCAATCCTCTGTACCCTCAGCATGTGACCCTGATCCTACTCTCAAAACTCCTTCAAACCCTCATTCCTGGTGGAAAGTGGCACTTTGCTGTGCTAGATGATTTATGCAGAACTGGTACAACTTCCTTGGCTTGTTGCCTTATTTACCTACAGGTTCAACTGAAATTGTTTTGTGTTGAAGCTGGTGAGGAGGCTTGTAGCTGATAGGGGAATGATAAATTAATGCTGTGTGCACTGAGGAAAGACAGTGCTACCGCCAGAGCTGCAGTCTGAAGATGTTCATAAGCCAATATCATTGCGTGCCCGATGTTATGCTTCAGTTAAGGCATGTCAGACTCCAAGTATTTTTCAGTGTGTTTTTGAAGAGGACACAGGTGTTCAACTTCCAGTGTTCCGATTTGGTTGTTCTGATGGGTGGTGTTTAGAGGCTTTTGCAAAAATCTGTGTTCAAGCTTTACAACAGGCCACAGGGGTATACACTACATGTCAGATATAGGTATTGTCCTAACACTTCTGTCAGATAAACAACTTCTTTGCTGAGTTTTCTTGCTTTTCTGTTGTGGGGAATTTAATTGTCATGGGGTTTTGTTAGACTTGATTAATTTATAGGATTTTTTTCCCTGAAAGAGATTATCTAAATGCCAATGTATTTCAATGCCCTTGTTGCTATTTGCACATGTTCTTGCTCTAGATTTCTCATTGCAGTTATTGCCCAGGTTGCAGAATCAAGGTGGTTTAGAAATTCTTACATTATTGTCGCTTTAGCGAACAGAACGTACTGGGCATTAGAAGGTATACAGTGATATTCATGGTTGTGCCCGCTGAGATGAAGGTAATCAAATCTCATGCTTCAAGGATTCAGCTGATTGCTACAAGGGTCAGGAAGTACTTTTTCATCTTTGCACAATTTTTCCTCTGCATTGCATAATCCACAGTGTGCAATATAGTTCGTTTCTCTTGGTCTTTCCCTAAAGCATATTGGTCACTGCGGGATCAGCACTCCGCACCTGAGGGCTTGTCTGGTTTGATTTTCCTTTTGCTACAGCAAATCCAGTATTTTTATAACAGAATATCATATTTTAATTTTTTTCCCCTTGTTTGAATGCTAATTGCCTTTTTGTCCTCCTCTTCCTCCTCCTTCTCTCAAATTTAAATAGAATAAAGCCCCAGAAATAGTAAATAAATTAGATATGGGAATTTTTAGTGTTCTTGCACATCTTGCAATTTCATTTTTCTGGAGACTGAAGCATTTTATGAGTCACAAAAAGTTTGTTAGGAAGTTGAAAAACTTTTCTGGCCAAAAAGGTACCTAGTGAAAGGTAGCAATTTTCTCTTTCATCCTGAACTTTCATCCTATCTATGTCTGTCAGCCTCCTTTGTTTTAAGTTTTTACTGCATTCATTGTTAAGTATCCGCCTTCTTATCCTCTTGCCCAAACCATCGCATCAGATAACACCAAATCACAGCAAAAATCAAGCAGATCTTGAGCAAAGGCTGGAAGATAAGCAACATTTGAAAACAATTTCAGTAGCAGTGAAGGGGGAAAAATATCTAAAATAATCTGTATTAATCTTGAGTTTTAAGCGTTCCTTTGGACACATTACTAGCAAATTACTAGCCATTCGTGACTATAGGGACATTAAATATGCTTGTCTTTTTCAATGCAAAGGTAGTAATTTGCTGAGTAGCCTGAATTGCACTTTTCTTTTGTATGATAGCAGAATCTTATGTTATCAGACAGTCCCCTGTTCCTGTTTGCTGGCACAGTCCTGCAGAAGGGACAGAATGAAACTTTCTTTTTCTAGGGAAATATTGGTTTCTTTGCAGTTAATCTCATCTTCCTTTAAAAAGTCTCAGTCCCTTCATGCTTATGATACACTATGTAGTCTCTAGAAAATACCTACTGTAATCTATGAGAATATGAGCAAGGGAGCTGCAAACACCTTTTGAGCAAGATGTTTCATTTTTACCTCCAAGTGACAGTGAGACAGATTTTGGAATGTTTCTTCCTACACATGGTACTGTTGTCTTCAAAGTTGGTACAATGTTGGCTTCGGGGTCAGTTCGCTCCACACCTTGGTCTGCCTAGTGCCCTCTAGTGTTTTTTCCTATTGTCCACTATGTCTGTGATCTCTTTGGAGCAGGGATCATAACTTGTTTTGTATGTGCAAAGGGCTTAACCACATTGTGTCCTGGATACGACCTTCTTTAGCTTCTTTAAAATTACACTTACTTATTATTATTAATAATAATAATAATGAAAAGCATGGTGTGCGTGAACTCAAAAATACTTAAGGGCAAGAAAGAGATGTGGATGTATGAGATTTTTTTAGAAATTGA
This sequence comes from Nesoenas mayeri, assembly GCF_963082525.1. Taxonomy (NCBI): domain Eukaryota; kingdom Metazoa; phylum Chordata; class Aves; order Columbiformes; family Columbidae; genus Nesoenas; species Nesoenas mayeri. The sequence goes on from NC_137543.1 coordinate 113,903,903, forward strand.
TTAATGTATCCAAAAGACAACGAAGAGGTAACTTGATTAAGCGTGAAGAGCTCTTTCATCTGGTAATGAAAGCAATAGCAAAAATCGAGACCTGGAAGTTAAAACCTCATAAATTCAAATCGGGAGTAAAGTATAGGCATTAGCTGTGAGGGTGCTGAACTAGTGAACTAACAGAATAGAAAGCTGAAGAATGATGAGAGGAGAAAAAAAAGTTGGTTTGCTGTGATTACTGTGGCAAATATGATGTCATGGTAGAACTTGTTTTAATGTCATTACTATAACCCAATTCTAGGATTTTTACCTTTTTTTTTTTCTGTTTTGTTTTGTTTTTCAATAGACTATAATGGATGGTGTAGTAACTTAAAGTCTGGGCAGATGTGACAGTAAACAAGAAATATTAAAATATTTTGGATTATTGCCATAGAAATAAATTGTCATAGGTTATAATAGTTTGGATTATTACCATAGGAAAAAAGTATGGATGAAATAAAATCTTCAAAATATCTCCCACTTTGAAAACTCTGCATCTCTTCTGAGCTTGGAGAACTTTGTTAGCTGTTCATCCTGTGTGTTCCATGGCCCTTCTTGGTTTCCCAAGAGAATATATGTGAACATTGAAAAATACAACCACAGGGCTCCCTCTTGCACTGTCAGACACTGGAACAGGCAGCCCAGGGAAGTGGTTGAGGCACCATCCCTGGAGGTGTTTAAAAGACACGTAGATGAGGTGATTTAGTCGTGGACTTGGCAGTGTTAGGTTAATGGTTGGACTCAATGATCTTGAAGGTCTTTTCCAACCTATATGACTCTGTGATTCTAATGGTCTCTAGAAAAAGTAGGCAAAATCTTGTAGCAAAGTTCAGGCTTTTAAAGTTCACTTGCAAACCTGCAGAAAGGAGGAGCATCAGACAGCTGAGATGTAGCCAAATGTGTGGTGCTCATTGGGAATAATTTCTGTACATTTTAAGGGTGGTCATTGTTCAGGGACAGTTTAATGTTGAGCAGATTGACATAAAGAGAAAGAATCATTTTGGAATCCATTATGGACCTCCTTATTTCACTTTGTATTTATACTTTACAAATACTGATTTATTAAAGGTAGCCAAAGTCTCTTGTATTTTGCAGCAAACTGTGCTTCAAATCTGAAGCCCTTACGGTTTCCCAGCACTGCTCCTTTTAAAAGAGGCATGTAGTTGTTTAATGAATCGTATGCAGAATCAAACAATGTATAAAAGCCCAATGTTATTTTAGTGACAACTTTCAGTGTATTTTATTTTATGACAACTTTCAGTGTATTTTATTGTGTGTTCCATAAGTGTTTATCTTGGCAAAGCTAAAGGATTTTCAGGATGGAAGTAAGACATGTTGCAGGTGAAAAGGTGCACTTGAGGTTTTGGTACCTGGAAAAGTCAGAATGATTTGGGGATTTGAAGACAATTGCATTAGCAAGATGTCTGCTGAAATGAGAACAGCTTTAACTGCTAATTCCTGTAGTTCCCGAGACAAGGCTGTACTTGCAAACGCTAGAAAATGTGCTGTGTTCTGGGAAACACACGAGGCCTTGCAAAGAATGCCCCCCTCCTTGAGCAGCTGAGTATCCCTGTAACAACCCCCTACTGAACTGGCTCTGAGGTAGTGAATGTGCCACTAATTGTCCCAGGTTGTCCCTGCACATGAAGCTTCATGGATGCTTGAGAGGCATTGGAGACACTTCTGCATTTCTGTTGGCTGTGTAGTCAGGTCCTCTGTCAGAAAGCTTTATGCTCTTAGAATTTTTGTTTGTTCTGACTAAAACAGATACCTTTAAAAAATATTAATCTGTGAGGGGAGCTTCTGAGCTTTAAAAGTATTTAAAATTCAAATTGCCAGGCTTCTGAGGGAGAAGATGAGGCAGAATGCCCTGATGCAGTACTGTCCAGGGGTAAGCCAGGTGCCAAGTACAGCTTAGTTGCATTTACCTAAAGCTTTTCTCTGGTTAACACATGCTGCTTCTTCAGCCATGCGCTGTGCATTGTAAACAGGCTCTTTGTGTTTATTCAGGAAGCCATGAGGGTTCCTTCTGTTGCTTCTTGAACCAGACAGATGGTTACATGTGGTCTTGGAAAAAACGCCAAAGCAGGGGATACTTAACTTTTGTCAGATGATTGTACTTGACTTTTGGCATAACCTGATTCTGTGGAAAGCTACTTTGACTGATTACATATACACTTGAAACTAGTGGAAGAACCATTTTCATGGAGGGGTTATACTTGGCCATGCATCATTCCTCATCAATTAAAAAGGGAATGTCCTTGATTTATTTTTTGCAAGAGTGTTTTCTCAAATAATTGATCAAAACAATGAAAACAGAGTAAGCAGAGCCTCAGATCTTAATATATTTTCTTTAAATCATTTTTTGTTCACTAGCAGTATTTAATTGTAAAACGTGATCAAACTGGCATTAATGTAGTTCATTGTAAATCTTTACTAGTCAAGCTCCATCTTTGCAAGTAAAAATAACTGTAATGGCGAGTAACCTGAAAGACTGAAGCTGTGCTGTGAAGGTGACACGGGTTTTTAACATTGGATTGTTGATGTTATGTATGTGTTGAAATACCATCCACCACGTCAATTTCTGTTGAAATGCTTGCTAATGAAAAGCTTAAGAAAATTAGCTTCTAGCAATTAAACTTCACTTGCCCTTCTTGAGGAAGCATAGATTAGATGGAACAGTGACAGGAGAAAGCTACAGACCTTCAGGCCTTTTATAGACATTCACATTCAAGCCAGAGCTTTTAATAGTACTGGCTAAGTAAAATAAAATTTTTTTAAAAAGGAGCGTGTGGGGTTATATTTTGTTCTGTTCCATGAAGAAGGATTCAAAAAGTGAGTACAGCCACTCTCAAAACTTCGCTTTCAGCTTTAGTACTTTACTCCACATGTGGTGTTCTCTATTCCTAGATTAGCAGAAACTTTGCATAGATGTTTAAATGTAATGTCATGGATGCATTTTCATGGTATATTTCTTTGTAGTGACAAGGAACTGAATTTCTTGCTTTGTAACATTTCTGGTCTCTTTGTGCTAAAGTTTCGCTATGGCTATCTTTTGTGAATTGAAAAACATCTTTAGTGTAATTTTTAAATATTAATACCTGCGAGTAAGGGAGAAGGGGATTCTTAATTTGGGGAGAGGAATTCCAAATAGTCTGGAAAATTGGCTTATGGCATTAAAACCACAGTAAATGCAGCATAGGGGTGGAACAGGGATGTGAAATCATGACTTCCTAGCAAAATTTGCATTAGGATCTCACATCCCTTCTGTAGGGCATCAGGAACATAAGCGTTGGCATGCCTGGCCCATTTTTTAGCTGGTATAGCTAGATTTTCCATTTTGTTATTTCATGAGAGTTTTGAAAGAAGACAGCCCTGTTTCTTCTTGGGGGCATACAATTCCCCTCACCTTTCTGTTGCTCAATGTATCAGGGGTCCATATGTGCTCTCAGGACATCTTTCAGAAACAGCAGAGCCTCCTATAATTTCTGCTTAGCAGTTTTTGGACAAATGAGAGCTGCATTCTTTGTATGCACTAGTTGTGTGCCTATATACGCTGACAAGTCATTAGAGGAATGTAATTGTAAGCTGCCTACTCCAGGAGCCTATCACTATAGGCAGTTTATTAATAGGGAGACACACATGCATGCACCCATACAGACTCTTGGTTTTTTGTCTTTGAAGCCAGGTTGTTGTAGGAATTTAGGCTCCCACAATTTTTTTGAGTATAGGGGATATCAGAACAAAGTGGAGCTCTCTGTGAAGCATTATTAGATAGGTAAATGCTTTCTGTCAGAAGAGTTGTTAGCTGCCCCTAAACACCTTATAACGTACTGTGCCCCTTTGGCACGGAGAGCCATGACTATTCCAGGTCTTTCCAGGTTGTTTCTAAAGGAAAAATTCATGACTCCAGTTAGACATATCTTTATCTTCTTCTTTCAGTCTTGTTTGTTACTGAAGTTCGTACAGACTTTTTTCTTTCTCTTGGAGTTTCAAGTGCTGTGTATTGACAGACCTCTGGCCTGCAGCAGTTCTAGGTTCCAGGATCAAGCTATCTGCTTATTTTTCCTGGGTCTTTGTGTTTTACATGTGCACAGCTTGCTAAGTCAATTGCTAATAATCCCCCAACTGGCTTGTGGCTCTATTTGCTTCCCTAATTACCACTACAGAGCGTCAGTTTAATTATTCTATCAAGCCTCTAAGAAAGGACTTAAAACATCCATCAGCTGTATCCAGATTTGTTGTCTCTTCACTTCAAAGACCCACTTGATGACAGACACTTAAAAAGCCATAGCATAATAATGTTAGCTATAGGCATGTATGAAGTGACTGATAAGGAGCTAAGGAAAAGTGTTGGACTCTGTGTTTATCTGAAGTAGCTTATCAAGACAAAAAATAATTGGTTGTTTGTGTACATATGAGTGTGAAAGAGCTTGTTGGTGTGACACTGATTTTCTTAAGCTTTTTGCGGTAAGCTTTCTTCTGGTGGATAAGCTGTCCTTTGGTCGTTTGGTTGCTGTTTGGATATATTTAATTTTTAAGTTTGCAGCCTCTCAACACAAAATGTAGTTGATATTTTCATAGTAAAATTCTAAGGCAAGATCTCTAACAGTTTGTTCTTTGGGCCTCTCCAAACAGTCAATGAGAATTAGGCACCAAACTTACCAAAACAAAAACCAGGATAATCACCTTATAACCATACATTTAACTTGATTTTTTCCTCTCCAGGTTCAGCTGTCCATAATTTTTCATGCCTGGCATAGAATACAATTATCTTCACTGGTGACAGGACATTGTTTAGCTGAACTAAATAGGCCTGAACACAACAGAATTCAGCATAGGTTTATCACAGGGTGGAGCAGAATTACAGGCTCTCATTTTCCAAGTTGAAGGCTGCACAGTTTCTTGGTGAATAGCTCAGTTGCTGTTCATCTGGGGTTTTCAGAGAAGACCGCAAACCTCACCTCAGACATTTCAGAGTCTATACCTAAGCAGGAGAAGTTACCTTAAGTCTTAAATAGGCAAAAAATTGGCTGAGCCATAACACAGGAGTGTTACTGCAAATGTGTTTTGCTAGAGGCAGAGGCTGCTATCAAAATAGATGAGATGGTTTGGAAGAGGAAAAAATCAGAGCCGGTGCCAAGGAAAAGGAGCCGTGAGGATGTGAGTGGTTTTCCGCAGAAAAAAGGGTTGAGTGTGGCTGTCTAGGCCCTAAATTTGATAGTTAATCAGTCTGAAATTAGTTTTAATTTAGGCTTTTGATTTTTATGCCTTGCAATAGAAAAAGTTCTTACGATTCTTGACTTTAAAAAGCTAAAGGAAAACCAATCCAGCACACAACCCCCCCTGCCCCCCTCTATGTTTTTTTTTACAAAACATAGGGGCATGGGATTTCAGAGATATTGAACAAAGACAAGCTTTGTGTAAAGCCATAGTGCAATTTAACCATTACCCTGAAAAACAGCAAATCTTTTGTTCTAAAAGTCTTCAAACTTTAAGGACAGTGTAGTCCTCAGCTTTTTAGTTTTATTGCCTGCTTTTCCCCTATCACTATTTTTCAGATATGTTTTGTGAAGGGCTTGTGACCAAACTGGAGCAATTCTGGCAGTGACCAGCTGCAGGTGCTGTTAGAACTCGTGGCCCTGGTACCAGCTAAGGGCTTAGATGGTGATAGCCTTTGCCTAAATTAACATCCTAGAGTTCAGTGTACTTCCAACCTGAAAAGTTCACTGCCTTGTCCTATAGTAATCCACGATCAGGATTCTCACAAGCCTGTCACCTGGAAGGACCAGAGCATCACTGATCTACAGTAGTATTTTGCTGATGTGCAATATTTAAAGGCCTTAAAAGTCTCGAGGATTATCTTTGAGGTATTCTTGAGTTTTATGGGCAGATGTTTGGAGCCGTGTCCTGGAGTTCTTTTCTTCCTTCAGCTTTCAACAGTGGAGCCATCAGCCACCCCTTCCATTTCCTTCACCTGTATAGTGAGGTGTAGTTCTAATAATTATTTCTGTGTATTTGAAAGTTATACATTTTGGGTTTCATGAACACTGAGCACATCTACAAGATTTGCAGTGCAGCTGGTCTAGAACTCAAGCTGTTGTAGTCTCTGGCTGGCTGTCCTTTATTTCTGCAATGATGCTGTTCCATTTGATTCTCTGCCCTCCACCCCCCCAATCCTATTTTTAAATAGCACATCATCATGTTTTAGGAACATTTGAGTTGCATTTTCAATCTTTTTCCTAATATTTGCATATTAATAAGTCATTGGAAAACATTATGTAAATTTTATATAATGGTGAATATGTTATCAAATCAAATGGCCTTTAAAGGTAATTGTAGAAAGCTACTATCAGCTAGGGAGATGAAATATGTCTGTATTTAACTTCTCTCTTCTCCCATACAGTTAAGTACCAAAGACTTGGAATTGATACAGGCATTTCAGATATGCCACTAAAATGTGGGAGAGGAGGCAGAACTTGTTGGGCTTTTGGGACGGTTGGCTTGGTTGTTGATGTTGTTGTTGCTCTTTCTCCCCTGACCCCCCTTCCAAAAGTACTTTTTTGTTAGTCACAGTTGGATTTTTAAAAATATTTTGCCTCAAAGTTCTGGTTTGTTTGCTCAAGTTGAGAACATAAAGCTATTCCCAGCTCTCCATCTGCAACTTCAAAAAATTTTGTGTGTGTAAAGTGTTCTCTTTACGAGGCAGTTGAGAGCAAGGGGAAGAGACAGTGTCCTTTCATTTTTAAATTAGGAATGGACATCCCAAGACTGACTTAAGAATAACAAGACCTCTCATATTTGATCCTTTTTGCCATCTGTTTTTTGAGATGGCTTTCTCTCTGTCAGAGTGAGCTTAGAAATCAGCAGTGAAAGTACAATTCTTTTGATCTCAGTAGGTGAAGTTTCAAGATGACATCAAATATAGTGTGACATGAGAAAAACTCCATTTGTTGGAACTTCTGGGTTGCTTAAATGGAGCACTACGTAATGATGGATGTTCTAGGCTGAAATTTTCAGGGACCATCATGAGAGTTAGGATTTAAAATTTTTTGACTTTATATCCTTTAGGCTTCCCAGTTAGCTATGGTAGCAGCATCATTTTGCATTACTTAGCTTTGAAAAAGCTGAGCTGACCCTCAAATGGACAGATTTACACATCATCTCAGCAAGCTGGAAGAGCTATTTCTGTGCCTGCTCACTGACAATGAACAAATAACAGAGCACTTCCATCAGCAGCAGTTCCTTTCCTCCTCTTTTCCACCTCCAGTTTCCAGGGGTGGGTGGTGACAGCTTGAAGTGATTAGCTATATTTTCAGATACCTATTCATTTTGAAAATTTAGAAAAAGTGTTTTTCCTTGTCACTGCTAAATTATGAGATTTTAAGTGTTTGTAGATGCTTTGGTGAAGCTGCCACAATCGTTTTCTTCTATTATTGACTCCAATTTAAAACTACCTCTGCAGAGTGTGTGTGTTCCTTTTGTTTTCCCATTAAATGAACTTCTGCAAAATCCGATATTACTGTACAAGTATTAATGGAAAGCAAATCTTCACATGCATGGACAGTCACTCCACAAGTGGTGTGTTTGATTGGGGATTGGATTTCACTTAGTACATCAGGGGATGATATTCCCACAATGCCTTGCGTGAGCACTGGCATAGAGGCAGTTTGTAAAGGCTGGAGAAAGAGTCTGATGTCATGCTCTGTAGTAGGGTATGTGCAGCACACGTACATATGCAAAATGTCCCATTGCATACCAGCTGCTTTACTCAGATACTAATTGTCACTTCCCTGTGAAATTCAAAGTTACAGTCAACTTCCCCAGGAATTTTTCCTGATTTATAAAACTCCTGTTGATCCATTCAGGAAAGAGATGCAGTGTCATATGATTTGCATAAGGAATTGAATTGCAGTGTCTTGAAGTATTTATGATCCCAACATGGTTAAGCAAAAGCTACATATTATTTTTTAAGAACAAGATAAAGTGCATCTTGTTCCTCATGGGAAGGCAGAAAAAATGCGGACTCCTCACTAGCCTAAGCTGCTGCAATGGGGGAAACCTTTACATTTGGTTTGATGAGTTCATATATCCCAGTTGTACCAGGGTGTACGAGGATGTGGGTCAGAGTCTTTCTATCCCCTTTGTGTCCGGATGCTCTTGACCTTCTCTACCAGCAGAGGCAGCTTTTTACAGATGTGGCTATAGTATTATCAGTTTTTGTAGCTAAATGAAAAGTTTGTACCTTAACTCTGTCAACTTCCACAACTTGCTTTAGATAGTGAACAGCTGTGTGAAGATTTGCCATCCTGTGTGTTTTTGCAGTACGAGTTTCACAGGACAGACCACAGGTTAGCAAATGGGTTAAAAGGTGGGTAATTTATCTACTTTTCTTCCAGACGAATTAAAGATTAAGCAAAAATGACATATGCAGTGAGGTTTCAAACACAGATGCTACCTGAGAAAAGGTATGCTCCTGATAAATTGTTGAGGATTTGTCTTTATACTTAACTAGAGCTGAGACATGATCCCAACTCCTTTCCAAGTATGAGTCTACTTTCCCTATATCACCCTCTAGGTCTGGTTCACATAATACTGCCTTTCTGTAGCAATTAATGGTTATACACCTGTCAGGAACTCCAAAATGTGTCAGAAGGCAGAAGAAGAGGCCAGAACTGTGTCCCACTTGCCATTTCAGGAAACACCATGACTTACCACATCTGGTATAGCTATTCCTTTAAAAAACAAAAATAAAAATTCCTTCTGGTACAGTTGTATTGGGAAAAAATTAGCATGTAGAGCAGGCCTGTTTAATTCCTTTTTATCAAACATCCATTTTGAAGGGTAGGCTTCTGTAAATCATCTCATTAGTGAGAGCCCATCTGCGCACATTTCTTCCAAGATGGTCTAATGGGTGTGTGTTGTGTGTGTGCATGGATGCACAAAGGTTTCCGGTTGTAGTCAGTGTTGATTCCCATTAGGTTTCAGTCAGGGAAAGAAAGATTAATGATTTAGGAAGAGAAAACTTGTCTGGAATGATCTAACTCTTTTCCCTCAAATAACAGCCATGTATGAATTATGAGAAATTTGCTCATTTAAGCTACAGTAATGATGGTTCTTATGTATCCTACCTGAGTCCTGGTGTGAAGGAAAGCAAGATTTGTTTGTCATGTGCTTATATATCACAGATTTTTTCATCCTATTTTTAAGCTGTGCCCTGCTTAGTATGAAGTTAAATCCTCCATGCAGTGTTTCAAATAAATATTTGTTCCGGTATCTTGAGTCTTGGAGTATTTCCATCCAGACGAGCCGTATTACAGGGCCTGTTGTGTCAGCATCCATTTTATTGCAGTGGAAAGGTCCGTCTTAGATCTGAGGAAAGAAATCTTCATCTCTCGCTTCTCACACTCCTGTCTGGGAAATGAAGAGTCATGCAGAAACAGGACTTCAGTTTTCTGACTTCTGTTTTATTACTTAGACATTTCAGAGCTGATGTGAGCTATGATTTGAGTATTCCCAGGAGCAAGACTGTAGCTTTCTCCCCTTTACCACCGGTGTTTCTCAAGTGCCACAGGCTTTTATTACAGCCCTATCAGAAATCTCAGGAGCGCCATTCACTCAGAGTAGATTGATGGTGTTTTGAATCTCGTGGTCTTAAGAATGTATATCCAGTCTTATTTTGGTGCATGTATAAAAAGCTGATCATGTTTTTAAGATGTAGAAGAATCTATTTAGTGACAAACCTTTAATGCTGATGAACAGCCTACTCGCATTTCTCACAAATATGTTATCTTCTTATTAAACCCCTTTGATCTGTCATATGTAAAACCTTGAATTTCTAAGGTCAGATCAAGGATCTGTGCATTGATATTACTGTGTTCTGAAGAAAAAAAGCATGGCATATATGGGAGCTACTTCTACAAAGAAATGTCGATCTTTTCTCTGTCTTGTTTGTGTCAGAAATGAGAATCATGGCTGTCAGTCCATTCTAACTGATACATGTTCGTATTGTGTAATTGTGTTTTCAGCAGCTCTGCAGTTGGTTACACTAGGCTTTCTTGAGAAGATTTCATCTTCAGTTGCATGTGCTGGAAGTTATATTTATTTCTTTAAATGGAAGCTTAAAAGTTGTGTACACTAGAGGATGTGGTAGGTGTGATAGGCACAAATACATCGCAACAACAATAGCTATGTGTTAGGCAGTGGCTGAGGCTTTGTCCAGCAGTGACTAGTAGCTTTGAATGCTTCAGTTCTGTAGCGTTTTGAGCCCAAAGTTCACAGGGCTCAATTTGCAGATTATTGAATCACCTTTTCAGAAAACAAGGCCTTTGCTCTTTACCGCCCAGGTAGAAGCACCAGAAATTAACTTTTGAAAGCCAAGATCAATGCTCTCGATGGAGTTTTTTTTTTGCTCTTGAGACACTGACAGTCTCTTTGAAATACATTAGGGTTGAGTGCAATTTTTTTCATCTAGGAAAAATGTAACACTGGCAGTATTAAATATGATGGAGTCATTACTTCTGGAGGTGAAATATCACCATTGTGCCAAATTGAAATCTTAGTGCTGAGGCATCATTTTCAAGGAAAATGCATGAGCCTGTCAGTATCTCATTTTGTCTTGACTAGGAGGAAGTGCAGCCCCCTGGAACAGATGGGAATATCCCAAGTAACCACATAAGTGCTATGTTATAAGGAAGAAGGATTACAGGGAGAACAGAAACAGAAGGAGGATGTTACATATGTGATGGAAATGGATGCTGACTGCACGTAACAACAAGTCAATTTTCCATTAAATTCTAAGTTTTTCTGTCCTTCCTTCCTGCCTCCTACTTTTAAAGTCTTCCTGTTTCACAGTGTGAATTGGTCATTTGGCTTTGAGCTAATCAATTTCTGGCAAGGCGGTTTAGCTTTTGTGTTGAATGAAAATGGATTTGAGTAGATAGATGTGTGTGGCTAGAAAAGGAAGGAATTGATGGATTTTGTGATTGTTCGAGCAGTAAACAGATTGACCTGTGCCACTCAGAAGAACAGATGAGCAGGTGTGACAGTGGCACAGCTGCATCAGTAACTAATGCAAATGTGACTAAGATGGCAAAGGGGAAGAGCTATTTTGTCTGAAAAGTGGTTGAGTCTTCCTAATGTTGAATGCTTGTGGGCTTGTGTTGATTTATTAAATGATGTAGATATGCCAGCTTGAGCTCACAAATTCCATTCCACTAATGAAATCTAGTTTTTCGGTGCATGACTTCTAATTGGCAGGTTTGTAGCTTGCCTGGAATTGGCACTTGGTGGCAGGAGCCAGATGTTGCTGAGGCAGGTGTTGCAAAAGATTCTCTAAATTAAATCTTGGTGGTTGGGGACCTACTTCTATGATAATCCAGCTTTCCCTGAACTGAGGCACATTTATGTAAGGTGCAATGAAGGTTACGGTTCCCTAAATGTTGTTATAGTAAGTCCTGTCATTTCCGCCTTTTTGGAAGCCTTTAATGTTTGATATGAAATCTTTCAGTGGAGTTTTTGTCTTTTTTTTCTTAGGGCTTTTAATATGACATACCTTAATGACATCTAACCCAGTTACTCCAGAGTACCTCAGGGCCAGAGCAGTAACTCTCCCAGTGTCCTATGAATTGTCTCCGAGGGAGATGAGGCCAGGTGCAGGTACAAAGCTGGCTAGAGTCATTTAAACAAAGCTTAGCAGCCACGGGAAGGTGTTGATGTTGTCATCAAAAACTCTTGAGACTGGCGCTGGACATGCTACAGAATGGTGTCAGCAGGTGCTGTCTGGTTCCTGGGCTGCAGAAGGCTCTGTTTCATGTTACATATGGATTAATAGCACAGAGTAACCATCCCAAATGACTGGAGCCCACATCTCCCTTTCAGTTCCCATGTCAGTGGCTTGTTGAAGTGACTCATGAAGTTTCTTCACAGTTGGTGTTTTTGTGGTGAATATCTATATTGTTTGAATATGCTCAAGGTTTTAATTTACTTCCCAGATCAAATCTGGATAATTTCTTTCGTGAATTTTTTTACTCTCACCCAGTTCTTTTCCTTATAATGGATAAATCAAGTGACTTATGGTAACTATATTGACATAAATTAGTATAATAATGGTCATTGTTATTACTACTGTAATATTATGGGTAGCATTTTATATCATTACATTTCAAAGCTTTATGTAAGAAGAAGCCAGTATTGTTACTGTGATCTTTTAGGTCACAGCTGACCATAATGTAACTAATAATAACATCTAGGTAATAACCTCTTAACACAGCCAGTATAGCTCAAGTCTTAATGGATTACATTGTGCCTAGACTTTGTGGCGATGCACAAGTAGAAAGAGGTCACAGGTGCTTTTCTCTGCTCTTGGGAACCTGGTTCTGTTGCAGTATTGGCACAGAGGCATTAGTACTATAACAAAAAGATACTACGCACCTCTCTTGCTTTTACTGACTCTTAAAGGATAGTCAACATATAGAGGTTACACAGGGCTCCATCAGCAAAGAGTTTGTGGCAGTGCCCTGACTCTGCACCAGGCAACTCTTGGTGAGTTCTGCCAAGCTTGAACAAGGTCTGAAAGACACAGCTGAGCTGTGGCAGTGTATTATAGAAGAAAACTAGTGTAGAGACCAGTTGTGATGTTGATCAGAAGAAAAGGGTCTTTGGTAACTAGAGTTAGAAGCAGTACTCAGCACACAGAATCACTTGGTTCCCCAAGGGTCTGTGAGAATGGAGGTCCTGTGCAAAAGATTATGGGGATGTGTTGGGGATCTTAAATTACATTTTTACCTCGGGTTACTGAGATTTTTCTCTTCCTTCCTTAAAGAAAAAAAGAAAAAAAATATTTGAATAAACAACTTCAGAAAAACAGATCAGTAAGCAAAAGCCTACAAGATGGGGTCTAATAAATAATTATTTAAAGATAGGGTCATTTAGTGAGTGCAAACCATGATTTTCTAGCTGTGTGAATGAACCACACCACAGGTTATTGAAAGACCACAAGAATCTCAAGCTAGACTGGGGAGTTTGGTGTCTTTTGAGGCCCAGCAAGATTCACAGTGGTGAGAAAGGATGGGTAAAATGTTTAAAGGGCATGTTCTGTTTATGTTTTATTCCTTTCCCATGGGTTTTTCCATGGGTTAATCAAGCTCAGTGGTGAGATAAGAGGAGGATTTGGAAATAAAACTATAAATTGTTATGAAAATTATTTGTTTTGCTACAATTTGTAAGTATATTTGGAATACTATTGATTTATTTGGAGACCTTTTGCAAGGAAAAGAACTGAATAATGACCTTCTCACTCTGTCTGGTGATACTACCCTGAATAATTGACTTCACTCTGCAGCTGAAATGAGATGAAACAATTGCAAATACACTGCATTTTTAAAGGCAGGAGAGGAGGTAATTTTTTTCCAATATGTTAAAAAAATGTAGCTTGTTCGTGGTTAATTTAATCTCCTTTTTTAATAAAAGTTGTGTTTTTCGTGGTCCAAGATCTATCCTAACTAGTTAGGGAAGGCAAATTCCCTGAAGCTGCTGTATTTGCTTTCTGGTATGAGTGTGAAAAGTGTCTCTTTTAATCTGTTCTGCTAAAAGAAGCTTGAGAGTGCTGATTCAGCAAAGGCTTCTTGCCTCGTTGTCCAACAGAGTTCACGAGTACTGTTTCTTAAGCAAATGGAGGATTAGAGTCTATTTTCCTAATTCAATGCTAGCTTACATTTTTGAAAGTTGTAGGGATTGTAAAACAATTACCTACAGTATGCCGAATTTAGGCACTTACCTGACAGCTAAACCTTACGCATCTTCCAACTGCTTCATTAACCTGTATTCACTGTTATAACCTAAATAGAACACACAGGTTCTTAGGTTCTTTGAAAGACCTTCAGGGAAAATTTCTACCTCTTTACTTCAGGCACTAAGCTGAAGCAGACGCACTTGCCCCTTCAAATAACAAAAGCATTAGTTCACCTTTTCATTTAAAATCAGGGAAGCATACACAATTATTTTTGGAGGACCACTTTAGTAAGCACTGAAAGTATAGGTGCAAATCAGTTAAATACTTGAAATCACTGCTGTTCTTCAAGTTTGTTCTTGTTTTTTCTTCCTTTTTTCTTGCATGGCTGTTTCTCTCTTCACTAAAATTCCAGGAAATGCTGCTCTTAAGTTGTTGAAGTTGTCACTGCAGTATGGCTTCTGCTTAGCATGAAGACATGGTCTGTGTGGACATGTGCAACTAGAGCTGAGCTTCCTCTAGGAGAGGCAAATTGCTTCAGGAGCCAGGCCAGAGCCATCCACTCAGTCACTATGCAGAGCAAGCTCAAGTGGAGATGCCCTTAAAATTGCACCTCTCATGGATACCTAGTGTTGAAAATCTTATCTAGGGAATCTGATTAATTGTTGTGAAGTCGAGCAGTGCTGACAAGGACATGCAAATTGCCCACGAATACATAATTAGGGGAAAAATTATTACAAATCTAGTGGTTCTCCAAACAGTTTATAAAATGTAGAAGAAAATGATGACTAATATAACCCTCAGTTCCAATGAAATCACAGTCCACTTGAGTTTGCTCTCACAGCTTCTTATTACAAGTGCTTTTAAGAGGCAACATTACAGGAATGATAATTGCTTATCGTTGTTGAGAAAATGCTAAACTGCAACACCAGGCCATGAACTCGTGGATATTCTGTACTTGGAACACTTGTAAGATAGTCCCATGGGCTGCATCATTAAATTTGACTTCAGTTATTTAACTTCATTTTAGGTTTTGTAGGAGAGCTTGAAAGAGCATGTTGTTGTTATTATTACTATTATTACTATTATTACTATTACGACTAGTATTATTATTATTATTATTATTATGCATGGCTATTACTCTTCAAGATATCATCTATTATGTTCATATATTATGCACAGAATTTACTCGTATGTTTTGCTAATATTCATTTAGTACAAGGCTCAAATAACTTAAAGAGATACTAACTGTTCTGTTTTGGTCTTTAGAGCTCACTACTGGCACCAAGAAATGCCCTTATACTTTGTCATGTTAAATCTTGTGTTTTGAGGGAGCAAAAGGAAGCAAACAAAGTAAAACCTCTCTTAAACCACAAGCCAACATAAACCACTGCAGGCCAGGTTCCACCGCTTGTTAGTATATCTGACAACTGATGCATAGCGGAGCCATTGCATCTTGTCTCAATCGTGGCCTACAAGGGACAGTGATGCGGACAGAAAAGATGCTCAGGGCGGTCTCTTACACTTCATGGCAAAGGAATCAACACAGCATAAATGTCATAGGCACAAAAGGTGTTGCAGAGCTTAACTGTCCTGTACAACTTCTTCCCAGTCGCAAAGTCAGGAGCACCGCTCTCTGGCCACTGTAGGAAAACACACATTGGGTCTGAAATACTTCTCTGTAGTGCAGCAACAGATGGACTCCAAGAGTCAGTGCCTCTCATTTGGAGTCCAGCACAGTCACAATGGCACTGTCGTGCCCCAAATGTGAACTTAGGAGAAAACAGTGGAGGCTCAAAGGAAGCTACTTGTTCAAGTATATGGATACTGGAAGCAATCCTTCGTTACTTCCCCATATACATTGGAGCTACCAAAATTTGGCACCTTTTCCACAGAATGATTGTGTTCACACTGTAAAATGTATAATGACGTGTATCAGAGACTCACCATTTACACACAAACAGAAGTGGAACAAGAAGCGTGTGAATATAGACACAATGTAGAATGTAAAGATGCAGACTGTGTTTCCTACAAATGCTGGTGGATTTGTGTTGGTTGAGTAATGCAGAAACCCGGGTGCCTAGCTCTGAATACTGTATCTAAGCAAGATTTGAAGTAGCAATTGAGAGATGAACATCATCAGCATATTAAACAAGCATCAATTTCATTGAACTTCTGTCTTCATTAGGTTTGTAGTTCATTGCTTATACTTCTGACAGAGAAGCGTGGATGATGCAGCCTACTTTTGATAAGTATTTTGCACGTTAACCTTTTGCCAAATGACACTTACTATTTTTAAATATTTATTAAAGTCAAGTGGTTCATGTCTTTTTCAGGCTTGTTTGAATGAGTCAGTTGAGACATTTTAGAGCTTCTCCCAAATTATGTTGTGGTTTTAATTGTCTGCTTATGGGAAAAAAAATAAGCCTGCAACCGAATTGTTTAAATTTGTAGGTAGTGAGAGTACAAATCCGGAATGCCTGAGTAGGGTGTTAGTAATTCATTTGGGATTCTGTGTAACTTTTATGCATTTTAATGAATTGATCCTTCTCTCTTTTGGTATGAGGGTCCAAGCAAATCAAAGACCAAATATCTATCTAATGCTTTTACAGGACATGGCAATAAAATGAGATTCAGGCTACATCCTGGGGGTTCTGGAGTTCAAACTGGAATTCTGGGAAAAGACAATGAATACTTGTATTCATTCAGCAGCTTGGCTGAACATAATAGCATGTGAGATATCTTTTTAAAACAATGGTATATGGAATGTTCCTTGGGGTCTGTGCAGCAGCATTTTCTTTTACAGGTTGCCATACAGACTTTGTTTTTACAGTCCTGAAAAACATAAGGACTACTTGTCTGGTTTAGGATTTGATTTAGTGTTTATCTCTGAAATGTCCGGGATGGGATATCTGAATTACACATTAAATAAATGGTGCAAAATAGTTTCCTTGTTTAAATTGTAAAGTAGTTATGTTGCCAGAATGAAGATTGTTTACTCTTATGTTTCTGGATGAGTCTTATTATGTCTGAAGGAAAAACAGGCCTGCTTTCCTTTCCTCTTTACCTATGAAGACAATGACCTGCTGATACCAGATCAGGGAAGAACCTACAATACATCTCGTGGCTTTCTTCCATTAGTGTGTTGAAGGATCTTATTTGCAATTAACCAATGTAAGATTTAAAATAGTTTTTCTATCATGTTATAATACCTTGTTTTTTACTGTATTTTTAAAAATAATTTGGACAGACTGGGGACTCCCAGCTCTGCAGCATGTGTTTCAATAGCACACTAAGTATATATATATATGTATATATATATGTCATCTCTGATTTTAGCTATCAGAGTGGTAGATTTTTCTGCATCTCCAAGTTAAAAATAACCTTTTATTTCCAGAGTAAAGAAAACTGCCTTACTAAAAGTGTAGGGTAGGAGGTGGCATGAACTGTTGAAAGTATCGAAGATGCTTATAGATGAAGAAAGCAACCAGAATATGGAGCAGTTGTTTTCTTCAGTGAAAGTATGCTTCTGCTATTTTTCATTGCAGGTATTAATTGGTGGTCTTACATTTACCAGCTTCTCTTTGGCAATCCATAGAAACAACTCCAAGATTGATGGTTTTCATCAGCTGAGTCTGCTTCAGTCCATGTGGTGAAATTTTAGTTATTCAACACAACACAAACTCATGTCTCACGCTACTTGTTTTGTTTGCTTAAAGATATGAGGCTGCTTTATCTCCATGATTTTTTAATGTACTTCTTTATGTTGGCATTAGGTTTTGGTCTTTTCTTTAGCTTTTTTTTTGCCTTTTCATATTTCATGGAATCATAGAATAGTTTGGGTTGGAAGGGACCTTCAAAGTTCATCTAGTCCAATTCCCCTGCAATGAGTAGGGACATCTTCAACTAGATCAGGTTGCTCAGAGCCCTCTCCAGCCTGGTCATGAATGTCTTCAGGGATGGGGCATCTACCACCTTTGTGGAAAACCTGTGCCAGTGTTTTACCACCCTCATTGCAAAAAATTTCTTCCTCATGTCTAGCATGAATCTCCCCTCTTCTAGTTTAATACCATTATCCCTTGTCCTGTCGTAACAGACTCTGCTAAAAAGTCTGTCCCCATATTTCTTGTGGGTCCCTTTTAAGTACTGAAAGGCCACAGTAAGGTCTCCCTGGAGCCTTCTCCAGGCTGAACAAACCCAACTCTCTCAGCCTGTCCTCACATCAGAGGTGTTCCAGCCCTCTGATTATCTTGGCGGCCTCCTCTGTACCCTCTACAACAGGTCCATGTCTGAGTTTCTATTTTTTAATTTTATTCCACACTTAGAAAGGCAAAGGGGTTTTTTGTTATTTCCAGTCTGTTTTCTTAAGAAAATGAACCAGGCGTGATCAGATTGTCCATGTGTTCCTGTCTTTCCCAATAATTTGGGCATGAGTTAATTTCAACCAAATTTAACAAAGGGAGGCATGAAGTTCTGAAAAATTTAAAGAGAAAACAGCTTTCTGAATACAGTAGATTTCTTCTTTCAATGTGAGAAACATCTTTGCAGTGATCTTGCGCTTTATTAGACATAGACAGATCCCTGTGGGATCTTGGGGATTTAAGTAGAGACCTAAGTCCACAAGAAGACAATTCTCATTGATCCTACTGTTCACCAAAAAACTAAATAACATCTTCTACAATGCTTATTTCTCTTATACCATTGATTTTTTAATTTCGGGCTTCCGGTGAAAGCTTAATGTTACTGCCATCACAAACCAAAAAGCACTGCTGGCACTTATTATGTAAATATTGTCACTCAGTGACACAAATGACTCCCTGGTAGAAACAAAGTGCAAATGAAGGCAGGGAATTTGATGGCCCAGTGGAATTCGTGACATTTACCATACACCCTGTCTATGAGCTCTATTTCATGGGCCTCCAGGTCTGATGAACGTAGTTTTCAGCAAAAAAAGAAGGTGAATAGGAGAGTTCATGAGACACAAATAGGACTGCAAGTCTTCTGTGTGGGAAGAAGTGGAACTGAGAGATATCCTGAAGTGGAGGCTGTCAAGAGAGTCAGCACAGTTAGGGTTAATGGAGAAACCACAGTTATTAAATGCTGCCATAGGATAATGGTCTCCCGCTGGCATATCAACTTGGAGACATTTTGGGGTAATTAATGTCAAAGCCAGGCAGAGATGTTTGTGTTTGAAGGAGACATTGATCCTCTGGTACTGTACCAGCATATAATGACTTTATTTCCATTATATCAATTGATTGGAGCACTATCAATTATTTTATTTTATAGCTGTTGATGCAATAGAGTGACAGTTGCTTGCTATAACATTATTGAGTTGCTTGATATAACATTGATCACTGAGTTGCTTTATACCTGCTGTATATTATAGCTAACCATGCAGTGCCACATACAAAATGTACAATTTTTATCATGAGAAGTTTAAAGTAATAATTCTAGAAAAAAGAAAATGTATCTGAACACTTGATGGCAGGAAATACCTTCTGGAACTTCCTCCTTTTTGCTTCTGTTTCCATGTAGAGGAACACAAAAGATGAAATTTCACCCTTGCACTCAGTGCAATACAGAAGAAAGTGTCAATTCCTTTGGGAAAAGCAGAGTCCAGCCTAATTTGCATCCATAGAAAATTGTTGATGTAGGATCACAAGAATGCAACATGCTTGTAAATTTAATTTGCCAAAATGATTGATGAGAACCCTTGCAAATACAGCAATAACCCTGAGCAACACTGGATAACCTGAAGTCTGGAAGAACTAACCTGCCAAGTTGAACCTTATTGAGACTTCAAAGACCTGCCTTTCCTGAGGTGTAGTCCCTCAGGAGGTGGTTTGACCTTTAAGGAGGTGTAAAGTACAACAGGCCTTTTCTTGTGAGAAGTATATGTTTTGAAAATGAGATCTATAGAGCAGGTCTCCCACGTACATATTTACGATAGATCCTGAACATATGCAGGTTTTGGGTTTGGAGGGGGGAGGAAGGGAGGTTCATATATATGGAAGGCATACTTTTGGAAGTCTTCTAGCTCAAGTCAACCTGTGATAAATAAGGTCTTCACACAGCTCAGGATTTTGGCTACATATTGACAAATTACCCTCATCAGCTTTTGCATTCTTATATTCCTCTCAGACACAGGCAACCTCAGTTGCATGGGGTGGTCAGAGTGCTGTTGGGTTCTTTGTGATGCTCCCTTACATCACATCAAGCTTCCATATCCAGAAGAAAATCTACCCTTTGTCTGTTTTAAAACAACACCACCATAACCCACCTCCCCCCAACCCAGAAAAAAATTCAACCAAAAAAACAGGCAAGAAAAAAACCCACAACAACACAGCAACACTGACATGTGATGTGTAGTCTTAAGCAGATGGTAATTAGGTAATTACAAGCAATTCAAAATATTGGTATTGCATGCTTTTATTCTGTGAAAACAACCTTCCTTTTTTTCCCCCTTCAAATATTTTAACTGAAATATCATGGTATCATTTATATTTAATCATTTCACAATAAAAGTTTACCACGATATCTGTGTAATATGGACCAATAGAAAGGGGTAGGTGATTTTCTGTCAAGGAAATGTGCTTTGCTTTTTGGTTTCTCCAAACAGAAAAGATCTACAAAGTTGTGAAATGTTGTTTTGGTTGATTTTTTTTTTTTTAGTACTACAAGAAATAATTAGTGGAAAATTAAAATATAAATTTAAGAAATTCTTCCCCTGAAAATGGCATCCTGACCAATTCTGCTCAGATCATAACCAGGAGTGTTCTCAGTAGTTATTCTTTAGCCTTCTTGCATATGTTAACTAAGATATCACTTACTGAGTCTATATATACTTTCACTCTTTCTCTGCAAACCACATCATGGAACTTTCCTTGCATCAATTTTCATGAATAAGTGAATCCAAAAATTGTAGACTCTATAATTTGACTTAGATTGGTACATTTATTCTACATGTTTAAGATAGACCTCCAAAAGTACCACAGTAAATGCAGGGCTCAAAATATGAGTTCTCTCTGTGCGAAGGTGCTTCATCTTTTTCAGCCTTTTCAAGGTACTTAATCAAAACCGAATATGCAGAGGGGAAAAAGCCAGTACATAAAGCAATGTATTAGTGCTGTTCTTCAAACACTGTTGCCAAAGACTTCTTGACACTTATGTCACTAGTCTCTTTGGCTTCAGATACTAGTTCTTCAAATTAATGAGAAGAAATTTCCTCTAGAAATGTTTGCAAGACATGCTCTGTCCTGAGATATATTAATGGTAGTAGAACTGGAGAAAGTATTTCTCACCTTCCCTTTGACTTGTGTCATTTTATCATTAAAAACATTTGGTCTGATGTTTCAGGTCCCTGACCACAAATGCCCACATGTGCCATGTGGTGTTTCTTTCTGCTAACTGTGTCAAGCAATAATCTACCTTTTTCCGTGAATAATTCTTTTGTGACTGCTAGAAGAGCAGTGTAATTATTTTTTTTCAATTTCTTTAGCGAGAGGGTTTGAGTCATAAGAATGGCTTGTATCCAGTAAATAACTATTTTCTAAAGTGGAGGAAGAAAGTTTAAAAAGAAAAAACAACCAAACAGACACAGCACCTCCCTCTGCTTCCCATATCCACCCCCACTGAATTTGTACCACCAAATGTGTGCTCTGCACTCTCTGGTTTTCTTTTTCCTCCTGTTGAATCTTGTGTGTATTAGTAGTGGCTAAGCCCAAATTTACTCTCACATTACTTAGGAAGCACCTGACTACCTTAATAGAAAACACCCGCCTTTTGTGCCAGTGCTGCACTCTTCAACCTCCTCTGTCTGTGTAGGATCTAATGGGGTTTTACCTGTACATTCTGTTTTGGCTGTGATAGGTAGCACAACTGTAACAAAACATTACCTGTTACTCGTTCTGTGCCTTCACAGCACTTGCAAACTGGCTGCTACCAGTACTAATGTGATTCAAGAGCCTGTGGGTTCTTCTGACTTGGCTTTAGACGGTGTTCATGCTAAAACTTAATGGCTATAATCTCTCAGGAGGAGGTTCCAGCCCAAGTACAGAGGCTTGGGATGAGTGTCAGGAGCTGTCCCAGTGGGTTCCTCCTGTGGAAATGGTCACAGTGCAATGGAGATCCAGTATTTCACTGATGGTGAGTCCTGATTTACCATGGAAATAAGGGGCACTGCAAATTCCTGTGCTTTTACCTATGTCTTCATCTATTATGAACAGATTAATACTGCTGTTCTTAGAGACTAGAGATGATAATTACGTTCTGCATCCCTGCTTCAGTTTCATTGAATCTCACTAAAAGGCAGCTGTCATGGTCTGGCAGGAGGTTTGTGTTCTGGGAATCTTTGCAGTTTGTTTTAAATTGCACGACGTGTATGTCATTTTTGGGGAAGGACCTCTTGCTGCCCTTGAACTTTATAACTCCCTTGAGAATTTGCTGTCTTTTTCTAGGCATCCTGATGGGATTAATTATGTAAAAGGCACTGGTAAATACTTAGCTTTTGAACAATATTTGGTCATGTGCATTTATTTGTAAATAGAAAAAACTGAAGAAGGGTCAAGCAGAGCCAATACTCTGTCTCTCTCTGAAGGGACTCTAACTCTTCTCAGTCAAGTCCAGGAAGGGCTTTTCCAGGATATTTGCAGCTATTTGGCTTTATAATATTCCAAACAGGTAAGATGCTGTGTTATAGGTGGTATTCTAAAAGAGGTAGTGTTTGGGTTTAGGCTAACGTATACAATAGGGGAAAAAGGTTTTACGAAATAATAAGACAAGCTTTTACCAAAAACTTGCCACATTTTTAACATGAATCGTAGAATGGTTTTGGTTGGAAGGGACCTTAAAGATCATTTGGTTCCAATCCCCCTGTCATGGGGAGGGACACCTTCAACTAGACCAGGTTGCTCAAAGCCCTGTCCTTGAACAGTTCTAGGGATGAGGCATCCACGTCATTACTGGACAACCTGTTCCAGTGCCTCACCACACTCATGGTGAAGAATTTCTTCCTTAAATCTAAGTCTACCCTCTTTCAATTTAAAGACATTACCCCTTGTCCTATCACTACATGCCCCTGTAAAAAGTTCCTGATTGTATCAGAAATAGAAAGAAAATTCTCTTAAATGTGCAATCTCTTCCTTAAGCTTGGAAGTTCATTGTTAATGTTTGACAAATACCAGTTGATCTAATACAATTGTCCCACAGCTCTTCCTCTGCTTGCATATTAGACTTTTGACAGCTGTATTAGTGCAGGTTGGAAGAGACCACTTTGAGAAGTCAATAATGAGAGAGAAAGATATGCACACATACACACACATTCATTATTTTGTGTCATAATAGTGAAGTTTGAGTCATTAATGCCTGGCTCATTATTATCAACAAAGTGCACCAAATTGCAGGTGTACTAATAGAAGATCTCTGCCATGACTCATGCAAAATGGGGATCAGAACCAGTTAAAATCAAATACAGCCTAGAGGATATTTCAGAACAATAAATAAATTTCTGTTGTGATATAAATAGGTTTGGGTATTTTATTTTCCAATAAACCTTTCATAGCTAAAATACTTATCATGGAGATGTGGATGTATAATAAAATGGGGAGATTTATCACACAGGCATGCATTGGACTACTCTGCTTAGTTCTGCCTTTGGATCAGAGTTAGTTTACTCATGGTGTAGCTCTTCTGGCAATGTTCAGATTAATCAGGTGTTCTTTTATGCTCTGTAAAAAAAAAAGGAGTTTCCCATTTCTGTCTTTTTAAGGTTACTTTCCATAAGGTGAATTTTGGATAACTTGCAGCTTAGGTTGACAAGAATTTTATAGCAACTGGAGACTTCGAATGACCCTCAGCAGCAACATTGTTCAGAAGAGGGAAAGTGGAGATTTTAGGCCATGAACAATATATTCACAGCATAATTAAATAATCTTGTTTCTGGTACATCCAGCCCTAGATATGGCAGTGTCCATCATTATGGGGTGCATGGCTGGTGTTAACATTTCCCTGCATTTATGTAATTTAGAGATTTACTTTAAAAAATAAAGCACCAACTTTCAAAATCTGGTATTTAAATGATAGGTGATTATTAAGACTTTCTGCTGAGAGTTATCAGAGAGGTGATCTCTTTAATAGGAAAATCTCAGTCATCTATTTAGTAATACTGAGTAATCTGTTTAACAATGAGAAGCATTGTACCTCTTTTCTAAAGCCTGGTTGTTTTTTTTTTCTGTTGGTAGGAATTGAAGATGGAGTTGACTTTCACACCATCTTGCTGGTGTGATGGAAAGCCTATTTGTTAGAATAGTTCAGTGCTCCTCCTTCTGTCAAGGCTGAATTGAATTATGGGTGCCCAGGGCAAAGTTGTTTCTAACATACTGGTATTTTTATCAGGAAAAACGATATATATTAGAGCATCTGAACAATCACTCTCAGAGGAAATATTAACCCTATTGTATACTCAAGGAAACTAGATTGTGTGGTATGATTCTCATGCTAGCAAAAAGCACTTGAATCAGTTCAGTCCCAGTTGATACATCCTAGTACATAGCTGATGAGCAAAAGTTACTGAAGACAATGCTATTTTTGGTCCATCTCTATGTTAGGTGTTCTGGGAGTTGTAGGATTTATTGCAAAAGGCTAAAGGGTATTATAGTGTTTACCTGAAATTCCAGCCACTTCAGCTGAATGCACAGCAAAGATTTTGAAAAATAGGAATTTTTTATGTATTGGCAGTTTCAAAGATGAGCATGTAAGGAAGGTGGTTGAAACTGAGAAAGAAAAAAGTAACAATGCAATATTTTTAGTATCTATGAAATTGTTGGAAAGCGTCTTTGTAAGAGTGCAGGGCACATTCATCAGTTTACTTTCCCATTTTGTGCATTTAGAAGTGTAAACAATTATTGTTCATTAGGACAGTCGTGTCATAATGATTGCTGAAATATTTTGAATTGTCCCTGAGTCCTGTAATGTTTTTTCTGACCAATGATATAACACCATCATTAATGCAGTTTATTTTCTGGTAAAGAATTGCAAAGTCTTAAGTAAAAAGGATTTCTGGTGTTGTGCAGAATGAGTAACTTCTGTTTCTTGAAAGGTAGATTTTTTTTGTGTGTGTGTATGGTCAGTAAGTTTTCTTACTGTACATTCAGTAAATCAACATTAGTCAAATTAAGGTAGAAAAAATTAATGCAGCAGTTCCATAATAGCCAGTCACTAAAGGGTAGCTGGCCCAGGCTTAATGATGTAAATGCAGAAAACAGCATTACTGCAAAACTGAAAATGAGGGGGTAAAACTGAATCATTGCAGGTAGCCACATCATGTGTTCCCATTCGTTGATTTATTGAACTATATCCTTATACTAATTACTGTTCTTCTCATGCGTGTGAGGGTTGGAAACCTTTTAATTTCCAGCCTAAATATATTCAGAATTATTTTAAATCTGTTTACCTTCGTGCCAGCTTTGTTGTTTATTTAATAGCTCTCCTCTTTTTGTTTCTCTCCCCTTCTCCATAAATTTATATTATTTCATTTCAGCCTTCATCCTGCTGGATTAAATCAGCGTAGTTGTTTCAGTCCATTCCAATACCATTCTACACTAAATCTTTTAGGAGCACTTCCTTCCTTGTGCTTTCTTCTCATTTAAGTCCCTGTATCTTGCATATTTTTGCAAGTGTTATTCCAGTTTGTGCACTATCGGTGCCTGGTACTGTGTTTTTGATACTTCACTACCTGTGCTAGAAATTTCTCACTGATTGTGTCTTAGGATTACTGCTGCTTTTCTTGGGAGTTCTATCACGGTGATGGCTCTGTATACAAGGTGACTTTGCTGTTTCTAAATAACTGATGAGTCTCAGATTAGAGCAGAAATCCTTTTTATTACTTGAAATCCTTCACACTATTCAGTGTCATACTATTCTGATTTCTTTGGATCTCAAAGTCCGTCCTTCATGACACTCCAATCTTCCCTCAGGGTACCATCAGCAGTGACACCAGCTTTGGGCTCCAGCAAATTTTGTGGAGATACTCCTAGATATTTTGCCAGCATTTTTAATGAAAATCCAGAGGCCAGGACTGACTTGTGAGGAATTCCAGTAGTACTGCTCTTAGCTTGATATCCCCCCCTTCCTTTTTGTCATTTTCATGTGTGGCCAGCATCTCACCTACCTCACCGATTCTTCTATCAAATCCTATTTTTTCCAGATGAATTACTAATTTTCTTTCTGGCACACAGTGCTATATCAAAATATTTTTTCTAAAAACAAGTGAGATACAGGAGAACTAATCTGTCTGCTGTGCAGATAAAGTCCACCACATTTCACCCATAAGAAACAATATTTACTTTGTCAAAGAAGATTAGGTGAATCAGACTTGATCTCTTCTTGGTAAGCCTATGCAATATTTATTCCAGTCTCTCTTCACCTCAGTATGTTTTAACTTACTTTCCTTCAAAATTTACTCTGAAGCTTTGCTTGATATTGGGAGCAGCCCTGACAATAACCAATTTCACCTTTCCCTCCTTTTTTTAAGTATAAGCCTTGTGTTTGCTTTTGCATTCTCTTTAAATGACAAATTTCTTAAAAATGTGCCTTACTTGCAAGGCCATATGTAAGGCAGAGGGGAAGGACTTCATGAGATGGAGAAGGAAGAGCTCTTTATGGTGAAGGAAGGGGCATTATTTCAAAATGAGGATTTTTAATGTAAAGGAGATTCTCTTGCAGATCTTATAGAAGTAAGTTGGGCATATAATCGGTGTGCCTTCATGTGGGTAGCTGTGAAGACTTATGCTTCTTTAAGGCTGGAGCACAGTGAGGGAATAGAGCTTCAGCTGGGCTCCCACTTGTCCTGTCAAAATCTCTGGTAGTTTGAACTTGCATGTTAAAACTCATGTCCTTGACTGTGCTGATTTTACTCAAAGAAATTTCCCTCATGTCTTTCAGGCATGGGAAGAAAAAAAAGGAATCCATGAGCTTTAGCTTCCTGTTAAATCTAAAAATGAACAGTGAAACCCTTTGTATTGTGTGAGAAGGTGCTGGTCTTCTCTAATATAAATCAATAAATAGGTAACACAAGGTGAAATCAGTTGAATCCATTTTGAATCAGTTCCAGTTTGAGCTCGTCTGGTGGCTGAGGCTGTTTTGGTTCAGTTTCAGCACAGGCTGTTGTGAAAAACAGGAGTGATGGGTGTCCCGCAGGTAGGTCCATGAGGGGCTGTGGTGGTGGACAAGGCTCTGCCCCTGATGCCACCTCCTCTGTTGGAACTGCAGCACCTTCCACTGGGCCCCAGCTTCTCACCAGCTCCCTCCATTCTCCCCCAGCTCTGCCTGGTGGGACAGCAGAGCCAGGAGAGACTTGCACTGTGGTGGTGGGAGCAGATGCAAAGATGGACCCAATTTGAAATCACTGTATCTCTGCAAACAGCAACCTCCCATGAGTGAAACTTCTGCAGTGCATACAACGGGTGGAAAAACAGAGCATTTATAAAAAGGTTACTAAAACTTGATAACTCATTAAAACATTTGTCAATTTTTGTGTAATTTTGACATGCTGGGGTCCATCTTTTTGAAACACCTTGTACTATGTTTGGGCAGTGAGTGATAGAAACTCATAAGAAAAGAGAAGTAAGGCTGTCTTACCCTGCTCGTGATAAGTCCGTGTGCCCTGACAGATACATGCACACACATCAGTGCAGTGAGATGCATCACCGAGACTTCCAGCACAGGCATAATTTGAGGGTGATTTTTCTGGTGTCAACAGAGCTATGACCTGCCACTGCCTGCGAGGAGATGTTTGGCTGCAAATTATCTCCAGCAGGAGCAGAAATGTTTGTGCTGACCAGGTTTTAGTTTCTCGTGCTCACTATGTCCCACGTGGGGACAGGGAGTTTCCATTTTCAGTTGAGACATTACTCTGAGCCACCAATGTCCATTTGCCTTCTAAGTCTGTCCAATTTGGGCTTAACAGAGATTTCTGCATAATGAATCAGGTTGGCATCCAGTTGTGGGAAAAAAAATAAGCCAGAGGTTTACAGTGGCTTTAATTCAGACTCTCTTTAATTCCTTCCAGTGAAGATGTCTTGCTGCTGAATTTTAATCTACTGTAAGAAAAGTTTCTGCTACTGTTCCCAAGTTTCACTGGGAAGGAGTTGTTTCTTTTTCTCATAAAGCCAATCTGGTTCTTCTTTTGCCTTAGTAATTTTGAAACCAAGATTTTTAATCTGTCCTATTGGTGATGGAGAAATTTAGCTGTTTCTCAAAAAACATCTGAAATCTCAATTGATTCTCGTTGGTTTGTTTGGAAATGTTATTTCCATAACTTCTCACAGTAGATTGGGAAACACTGTCCTTTTCCAGATGTATTACTTCACAATTTTTAAATAGGTGCAAATAACTTGTGCATACAGGTGTCACAGCTGATCAGATTTAGTAAAGAGAGAATTGAAGAATGCTTTCTGAGAGCATGATAGTATTTTTCCAAATGAATTTATATTGTTCAGCTTGTGTTATGAACCAGTTTATTTTAAGAAAAGCAAGGCTAGTACACTTGGCTCTTATGCATTCTCTCTTGAGACATGACTGGGATAATGCTTTGTAAAAAAACAGCCAAGCAATAATCCTAAATTTTGAGAACTAATTTTAAACTGAAATGCAGAAGCAAAGAGAGGTCTTGTCTGAGAAGGCTTTCATTTTTCCTGCTGAAATTGCTAAGTGTCTGCAATGGGAGCAATAGGAGAGAATTTCTAAGCAGGTTAGCTCAGCTCCTTTTTCAAGTACAGTCATAGTCCAACAGAGAAATTTCAGCTAAGATTTTTGCCTGCTTTATACTTTTTTGTGTGCTTGTTCTGAGAAATCATTATTTTCATCTTTGTATGTCACTATTCTGTGATCCTCATGCATGCAGACTTACTTCTGGAGTGAATGATAATACGCTTGGGAAAATAAGACCCTCAAGGAAAAATTAAGACAATTACTCATGGTCAGGATGGAATAAAGTGATAGAAAAGATGTAACTGCCTTCAGGAACCTCGAGGCATGATGTAAAAATTGCTTTATTCAGTTCTCGTAGCCAACAAGGACAAAACAAATAACAGATTTACAATACAAAAGAGAAAATGTGGATCAAATAACGACAACAAAAAAGCTAGAGACTAGATAAGTAATGAAACAAGTTACAAGGGAATACTGTGCAGTTATTAACATCAGAGACATAATAGTTTAGACCAAATTTCCTCCTTATTATTCAGATTCTGATAGTTCACAAAGATGTGACCTCAGCAAGCCTTAATGTGTTTTCTGGGCCTTTTTCCTCTCCCAGTCTCCCACACATTCGCTTCATTTATATTCAAGAGCTTTTTACACCATGCAGCATAAGGAGAGAACTCACCCTACTTCACTTATCCCTAAACTAGGTGATTCTCTAAGCTTCTTTATAATGTACATGGTTTGAGGTTATGATGAAATATGTCTGTTAATGTTGGAAATGGAAATGGAAATGCCCTAGAATGTAGAGCAGGAATTAATTTTAAAATGTTTGCACTCTCTAAAATACTTTTAAGCAAGAGATCTGTTTCCCAGACTAAAATACAATGTTTTAATGTATTATTTTTTTACAGTGGTATGGCTGAAATGTTGATTTAATGTTTCAGCCTATAAAGAAAAGCAATAACATAAAGTAGGGCAATATTACAGTCTAATTAAATGTTTCTAAAACATAACTTCTGATTACCTATCCAAAACTATGCTCTGGCAGCTGTAATATCAAACAGCTCAGTTCATATTAGTGTATGAAGTGAAAAACTCCACTACAGTAGCTTAAGAGCTGAATGTGCCACTTGGAAACGTGTTGTTTAAATAGCTTCTCTTGTTAAGCCTGTGGTCTAATTAACTTGATTTTCTGCTTGCCTTTCAAGAGGTTAAGTTTGACATCTGAAGAGTTAATGCTAACTAATGTCCTTCTAGAGATTGATTAATGTTCACAAAGGTGTTTGAAGATGTTTGGCACTTATGCAGTGCATTATGGTGATGATCTCAGATAAATATAATACACTAACAAGCACTGAGTTTCAGTCTTTCCTGAGCAGCTTGCACCCTACCACATCACTGTTTTCCTTCTTTGTGAGTACCAATTACTCAGTTTGGTCTATGTTAAAAGAGCATGCTTCAGCAGTTTTATTTTTGTTCTGCCAGTCTGACTTTGGGACTCTAGCCCAGTTAGTTTAAAAACATAATTTACAGATTAAGACAATTTGTAGAGGAAGAAAGCAATTTAGGTGCTTGTGGTTAAATAACTAAGATGCAGTTTTCACAGTGAGTTAATGACAGCATGTCCAACTGGGTTCCAATAGCGACTGAGTTCATGAGGAGAAAGAAGATTTGCATTTCCCGACGGATTGCTGGGTTGTCGCTGCCTCACTCAGCCCTGCTGGTTGCCTGTGGCAGACCAAGAACAGAATAGCAGGTGGGCTATAGACATGCTAGGGTGCTGCCAGTCTGGGGTATATTGCACGGGATTTTACCTGTGCAAACTTGTATCCAGCAGCCGTTTTTGGTGGGTTTTTTTGTTTTTGTTTTTTTTTTCCTCATGTTTTAGTTTCACAATGGGAGAAAAAAAGTTATTTGGCAATTTGGCACATATATATAAAAAGATACATATTTTAAAGGAGGTAGGTAGTGTGTAGAGATGCAGAAGCAGAAGGGAGAAGAGGTGTCATTGCTATGGTGGCTTGTCCTAAATGAAGCTGTAGTAGTGGTGGTACTGCACGTGTTTTCAAAGAAGCCAGGGAGAACATAGATGTGCATCTCCTGGTTCTTGAGCAAGCGATGTAATTTCAGCACAGTTTGGAACCAGATCTGAAATGAAAGATAAACTGCTGTCACTCTAGGATGTGTGATACAATGAAATCCCTCACCTTAATTACAGGCAATCATTTTTTTTTACTGATGCTGATGTCATCATTCCCTGTGTGTCATTCTGTTGCCTTGTTTGGCATTTTGAGCATATTGGGGATTGATTCAAAGCAAGTGGTTGAATTTAGAGTGGTTTTGTTCTGTTGCCATCTCTGTGATAGTAGAGGACGTCAGTTTAGCTGTATTAACTCACTTTCTGTACAACTGGTCATTTGCCCTCCCAGTGTTTGCACTTCAGGAGCAAGCCCGACTGATGAGGCAGAGGTATCAGTCAGCCAACCTGCCTCATACCCCACCATGGGGGTACTGAAGGTGGCCTAACAGCCACCAAAAGAGGCATCTCATATACAGACACCTCTAATAGTAAGTACAGAGGGTTTGTGGCTGGGTAATTCTACTGTAACCTTTTTTTTTTCTAATAGGGGAATGACTTGGTTCAAGGAATAAGATTCTTTTCCTTTCTGGCTTGACTGCTGGTTTGTTGGCTTCTCCATCTGCTCATTTGCTTTTCTTCCTTGCAGTTCTCCTGCTATTGCTCATTTGTAATATCAAATACCAAAAAAAAAGATTTTTTTCCACTAGTTGTCTTACACAATGGCCATATAATTTCTTTACAGTGTAATTTTAAATATTTGATTTTAATGAGGAGGTCTGTGTGAGGGAAGGGGGAATGGAAGCTGCTTAGGTAGCAAGGGGGGATTTAAAAAAACCTGTAAACTTTCTAGGTTACTGTTTGCAGTGTTTTTCCTGCAGATTTTTGTAGGCTCCTTTTAAGTTTTGCTTACAGATGGAGCCCTAGGCAACCTATTTAAAGCAAAAATCATTTGCAGTGACAGCTCCTCTCTTGTGAATTGAAACAGCATGGTCTGTATTTAAATGGTAACCAGAGTATATTCTTGATGATGTGTCTCACAGAAGGTCTTTAGAGAGGCACGAGCTATGACCTGTAATGCGGTCTATGTAACTTCTTAATAAAAAGAAAATGGGTAATTAGGGGTAAGAATATGCTTTTTAGCAAGAATCCCTTCAGGAGGATAAGAAATAAGCTGATGCTCTCTAGAACAGAGTAAGAAGTGAAAAGTCAGCAATCTTGCCATGAAAGGCAGTTTCTGGGTCTACTACTCGTGGGAGGGGACATCAAGGAGATCCAGAAGCAAAGAACAAGTACCCACCTCTGCACTCAGGAACTTCTGACACCAGCCCTCTGTGTTGTGGGTCTGCGGTGCTGCAGCAGTTAGTAGAACATGTGCCAGAGTATAGCATGTAGCAATAAACTTTGCCAATGAGTGTTGTAGGGTTAAAAAGAGTGGTTATGCAGTGTGACTGCCTTTATGCTGCTTTTTATAAATGCTGAGAATATCTGCCTCCCCCATTGCTACTGTCATTCTTTCTGATTTGTCTGGAGATACAGTTAAGGGTAGGTTCTCTTAGGAGAGAGAGGATGCAACGGGGAAGGGACTACAGTATCGATGTGCAACAGATGTGATAAGGTGTTTCCCTTGATAGGCCTGAGCTTAGCTGGCCTGCTGTCAATGCCACTATCTGTGTCAGTCAGAATTCAAGTAGACAGACAGTTTGTGGGCTTAGAAATTGTCAGAAATGCTTTTTTATATTTTGGGTGTTTTTGTTAAGCTTTCATGTAGCCATCATTGTCTTGTGTGTTTTGCAAGGTGCCAGGAACCTGACAGAGCAGCAGTGTTATCTTTTGTAAGAAGGTTTTGCATAGTATGCTTACTTGTTTAAAAAGCTTCTGTAGATTCTGGTTTATATGTGTAATTTCTTCATATTCTATATATACTAGAAGTGACCATAAAGACTTCACAGTCCCTAAGCAAGTTTATCATGTTAATCAATTAACATGCTGATGATCTTAAAGGTCTTTTCCAACCTAAATGATTCTGTGATTTTATATTGTTGTTCAGGGATACTGTAAATATCCCGGAGCATAGCTGCAGATCTGTGCAGATCTCACAAAAGGCATTCTTTTTTGATGTGACAAGCCCTTGGTTTTTCATACCACTTCCACTCTCACAGAGTTTTCTCCTAGAAGTGCATGACTAATTCGAATGAAGTGCTCCTTCACCTCTGAAAATGATACTCTGATTTATCAATCAGTTTTTAAAACTGCATTTTCATATTGTTGTTGATCACTGCTTTTTTCTTTGTACTGGAAATAGTGGAGGAGTGAAAAGGGAAGCGGAGTGAGTACTTTCCGGTTTGCCCAAGAGAGTGCTGTGACACATTGTAAAGGCAGTTCGGAGTTATTCATATCTGGCACCTGTTTTATCACAAATAAAAATAGGCTGCTTTTGAAAGAGATGGGGAACCCTTACGAGCATGATGCCAACTCTTTGTACTCTTGTTAATTTCCTTTTTGTGTATAAGAACCTTTTTAGTAACTCTCTTCTCTTTGCACTTTGGCTTTCTGTTTGTATTTCTGACCACGATGTCCAGTCTTCAGGTCTGTCCTAAGTCGGGGAGGTGCAGTGAAGTCTCTATATTTACTGAGAGTTGCAAAAGGAGTTATTTTTACAAAATCAGCCTGCTTGTGTGGACACTACTGGCTTCATTGGTTTCTCAGTTCACCATCAGCTATGGATGTGGTAGGATGAGCCTGCCCAGATATTGTTCTTCAGCCGCCTCTTTATGGATGTAGCACAGATGCCACCACTGAACTCCTGGATCTTTTGATAGTGATGAGTGTGGAACTTTATTGACTTGTGCTTCAATAGTCAGAGTTCTTCTTCCAATGCTTTCATTTGGCACAATGAGAGAGACAGATTTCTAAATAGTGGTTCCTTTATTTAATGACATCTTGGGGAGGGGAGGTGTGTTTCTGACACAGCAGCAGTCACCTTCAAAGTGAATCTGGGTAAATTAGTGAAGAGGTTGGGGCTGCATGAGCCATAATCATCCTAGTCCTGCCTGCCTTATCAGGCTCGAGGCTTCGTGGAATCCTTGTTTTTCATTGCATATTGAAATTTATTCTCAGCCTCAAAAAAGGAAAGTGTACAAACTGTAGGAAGCCTTGTCTGTGTACTTTTATTCCAGTTTCATTCTATAGTTCCCTGATGAGAAGTAGCATAGGTTCAAAGAAATGCTGTTACCCGTCTTTCTGAGGAGTCTGAGTTGATAGTTTTGCTGCATGTTTAGCAGTTTTGTATTCTTTCTATTCCAACTAAGTATGTCATTAGATAAGGTAAGTTGTTGAAGGTCTTGTAACTATGTAGTGCTGGGTAATTTCAGTGCTCTAGAAATGCTACATGCCATGTCAAAGAGGGGGCATTTTTACCCTATTTTACATGATCAGCTCATTGCTTGCCTGAGTTATTGTGTGTATGCTACTTCAGTGCTGCAGTTTTGGATTTGGTTCACTCCTGATGTACTTGTGTGGAAGGACATTTCTGAGACACCCACACCCCTGGGGAAACCAGTGGCACGTCTTGCACAATTCAGTGGTACACTGCTTCCTAATCCCCTTTCTGTTTCAAAGCAGATGAAACAAAACCCACACATAATTCGCCTAGATTTGGAATTAAACAAATACAGTTTAGCTTTTTGCATTATTTTGCTGTGTCTTGAAGCTTAGTTGCTTGTATTTTATTTTCTCAATCAAAGTAAAAAAGATGAGTGGCTTTTGTTCTAATACCAGTTGAGCCTTCTAAACAGCACTGTTCCCAACAAAAGAAAATCACACGATTGGCAGCGATATTACTGCTTCATTACTGCACTGCCATTGCTAGTGACCTTCCTTGCCTTAAATTACACTGTTTCCCCGTAATGTGCCAGAAAGGTAGCCAAAGGTTTTCTCTCAAATTATTGCCAGTAGACTACAGGGCTCAGTGGTGTAGATAACTTCGAAATAGCTGTATTTCTGCAGTATTAGGTGCGCTTTTCCTTACTTACTCTGTGTGTTACTGAGAGAATTTTTGATTGCATATACAAAAATGGTCATGGCAGTAGTTATTTTTACTGTATCTTATCTTCAGGGAGAAGTAGAAATTACAGTGCTGCTTCTCCTGAGAGCTATTGAGAATTTGTTGCTCTTTGGTTGCCGTCTTTTACTGGCAAACAATAATCCCAGAGGAGGCCATGCCAAATGGAGATGATATTTCCAAGGTCCATATTGCACTCTTCATTTGTGGATCTGCTGCACTTCAGGAAGGGCAATGGATCTTTCTACCCGCCTCCCCTCTGATCAAATATTATCATCTCCATTCTGTGAAACTGGGGAAAACAACAGACGGGATAAATGACTCACCCAGAATTAAGCAGCAGCTCAGTAAAAGAAAACACAAATCTCTCTGAAGACTGGATCACATGGATTCCAGGTACCTTTCAGACAGGGAGATGTTTTTGAACCCCGCTCTCCCTAGTGCTCTGCATCACTGCTTCTCTCATCTCAAAACTCACGTGATTTCACTACGCTGTTCTTGATGAGTTTCGTGGTGCACGGGATCCATTAATACCACCCCCAACACCGAGGCTCAGTCCTCACCACAGGTGTCTGTTTGTCCTTTTATGTGTGACAGCATTAATGCCGGGTGACCATATTTATATGGCTGACTGAATAATTTGATTGATTTAAGCTGTCTGCTTGCTCTTGACATATTTGAGAATAAACAGCAACGTTATCACTCTTATTTATTATCTACTTAATCAGATCTAGTTGTATTTTGTAGACCAGTTGTACAGGGCTGACATCCATGAATGAGGTGCCTCATTTGTGATTAGTAAATTGTCTTTGATATGCACTCCCAGCGTGATGGGTCTAAGCCTTAAATTTACAGAAAAATGACTGTTTCAGTCACCTCAACTTGTCTCCCCATAGCGTAGTGAATGGGTTTTGAAAATAATGGTTTGGGCAACTCCTAATTTTAAATGTTCCTCTCCATTATAGATATGGCTATTTATTATTTTGCTTTCACACCAGTACAACCCTTTTCATGTCTTGGATCCAAGAACTTCACAATGGAGGTCAGAATGACCATGCGCCTTTTTAAAGATGTGATGGGGAACAAGTATCCAGTATCAACATAGCAATTTAGCAGAGTCAGGAAGAAAGCAGAGGTTTCTTAAGGTCAAGGGCAGTACCTTGCCTAGAGAGGTTTATCACTGTGTATTTGTCTGCTGTGGTAACTTCAAGAGGAGAGGAGGGTTGTCTCTGTGTTACTTCCAAGTATTGCACAAAATAAATTCTAAGGTAAAAATATTGTATTAATATTTTTTGTCCCCTTTCTGAATAGAAATAGCCTACTTTTTAAGGTGGGGGAAAGATGTAATCAGCACTTCCAGCTGTCAGCCAGCTTCTGCTGAACTGGTGGCCTTTTGTTCATACTGGTTTGGACACTGAGGTGACATGCCACCCTGGTATCTGGTCTGGTGCACTTGCCCTTTCCTGGAGTCTGTCTTGCATGCAGAAATCCCTATTGTCTGTATTCAGTTAACCACAGCAACTTTGAAATTTAAATTTCTGCTGTATTTCAAGTTGAACATCATCGTGTAATCTGTGCCCTTCCAAAGACAGGTTTATGCAAATATGCAAATACCTAACTCTTCTTATTACAGCTAGGAGAAATTTGGCCCTGATGATATTGTTTCTCATGGGAAAAGGTATTTAGAGATGGGGTGAAAAATTAAGGTATAACCTTTTTCTTCTTTCTCAATTTGTTTATTTTTCCTGTTGTTTTTGACTAATTCACAGAGGAACAACATAGCATATCAAATCAGTTTACTGCTCAAACAGTCATGGATGCTTGAATGTGTTTGTTGTAATTTAGGAAATGGACTGACAGACAAAATTGTGTTGGGTAGGCACTAAAAATATACACCAAATGAACCACATAAGCACCTATGTAGAAATAAGCTCTTTTTTTGCCACTGCAGTTTATGATGAGAAATGAACTAAGCTTCTTCCTCAAAGTCACAGCTATAGATCAGCTAGAAGCTTGAAGGACTATTTGAATCCTAAGAGATGACACATTGATCTACAGCTCCGAGAATTGTGCCAAGAAAGGAAAATCAACAAGATGTTCACCTGATTTATGTGGGCCAGACATATTTGACTTGCCTTTCGAAGGTGATCTCACAAAGGCGTAATTAAAACTTGATGATGTTGTTAAATAATCATGATGATTTGTGTCCCTGCGTTGCAGCTGCGCGTGTGTTTTTTGTGTGGTTATAAATGTGGTTAGTCCTTGCTTCTAAAAATGAAGGTTAGAGTGTGGTGGGCTTAAGGGCAGGAATTTAGTGCACTCTTTTTATGAAGAAAGTCTCCAACCAAATTATTCTAATGCCGGACCTCTGCTTCAGTTTACAACTAGTCATATTGCAAGTTAGTGACAAAATAAATCCAAGGAGTTTTAAATTAGTAAAACTGAGCAGCCTCTAAATGTGCCCACTCTGCAGAGACAGGCAGTGCTCTGATATGGGAGATGCTGACCTGGGGCTGGAGAGCATGTGGTAAGACCACAGGTTGTGACTCGGTCTTACTCTGGTCTGGAAACCA
Organism: Nesoenas mayeri; assembly: GCF_963082525.1. Taxonomy (NCBI): domain Eukaryota; kingdom Metazoa; phylum Chordata; class Aves; order Columbiformes; family Columbidae; genus Nesoenas; species Nesoenas mayeri. Next base: position 113,941,078 of record NC_137543.1, read on the forward strand.
CTAGTAACACGGTATTGACTTTCCTTCATGCTCATCTTACCTGTCAAAAGGAGAAAGCAAGCATCAGGACAAGGGTTTTCTTTCATTAGGTATTTAAACACTTTGAGCACAACATACATGTGACCTGAGCTGCAGCCTGTAGATATGTTGTAATTTAAATGCTCCTCGTGTGCTTCTTTTGTGATTTTTCCATTGAATCATATTATTTTGGATAGAATTTTTGAGACATACAAATAGGTACCCTTGAAGTTAAGTATGGATTTTTTTTCCCCTCTACTGTCTGGATGCTGGTGGCAATTTTGAGGAAGTTGTTTATCATTTGATTTTGAATTTTTCTTAGGGTTTGTGTTATGCTTTAAGACATTGATCCCACTTTCTAATAAGCCTAACTTTCTCCATTTATGTCAATAACAATGATTTTTACTCTTTTGTTTTCAGACCAAAAAGGCATAAAACACAGTATGTTGCCTACTTAGTAAAAAAAAAGGGGGGGTGGAGGGAAGTGGCACCTCTGATTCTGTGTCCAGAACAGCCAGCATAATAGATATGGTTTGGGACTGATTATCATAAGGAGCATGAGCTAGATCAAGTTTCTGAGAATCCCTAGCCTTTCCATTAATTTTGATTTATTGATTTTTATGAGCAGGAGCAGTGATAAGCTCAGGCTCTGAGCAGGATCAGAAAGGCCAGTGTGTGTTGAGGGTTATTGCCTTGTTTCGTGCTGTGATTTATACAGCGTAGGTACCAGCTGCATTATTCTGCTTGGTGTTATTTCTTCTCATCATTATAGTATTTGATGACTTAAAGACAAGTGCCCTCTGAGAATCTGTTTTGTTGTGTCTCTGACATTATTACAGGCTGAAGGTCTGATTATTGGAAGTGCTGAGCCCTTGCAGCTCCAGTGGAATTAATGGAAGCTGAAGGTGCTCTGAAAATCATGCCTGAGGCATTTTATTCTTTTAAAGGGATTGAGTCGTGCCTTATAAATATAGGTGTCTGCTTTGACTAATGGAGTTTATTTGATTAGAATGAAACCTGTGCTCCAAAATTAACTCTCATCCTTGCTACGTAGCTGAGGAGTTGATTAGATCTTCGTAAATCTGATATTAGAATTAAGCTTCAAATTTACAATTAAGCTTCAGAGTTTTGTTTTATAATTGGAATACTGAATGTTGGGAAAGATCAGAATCCCCTTTTCTTTGAGGGTTCAGGTGATTCTAAGCACAACTCACATTGCTTTGGCAGAGCTACTGGTGCAGCAGTGGTAACTAAACATGCTGAATGGGTGGCTTTGTGGCTAGAAGACGTACCAGGACCAAGTGTTTGCAGCTGATGCAGGGGATCAGCCTGTCTGAGCCTTTCACACTCTCCTGCAAAGAGTCTTAATTCTGATTTATCCAGTTCCACTGAGAGAAAGCAGATGTCAGACAGTGATCCAGCCTAAGGAAAAGGGTGATTTATCCTAATGCTTGATAAATCTACCATTCTTGCAGAGGAGGAAACTTGGCTGAGCAGCAGCAGTTTTATCCTGAAGTGAGGGAAGGTGCTGCTGGATGTACATGTGAGTGACTGCCAGAAAACTCCAAAGGAGCACTCATGCAGAGGTGAAAGCCAAACCTGAGAGGTTTGAGGACTGGGTACATGCAGAAAGGTTTAGCCAACTTGACTTTTGTTTGCTTTTTAAGAACATTAATATGCAGCCTGCTGATGTGGGTGTTCAAGTCATGGAAGCCTTTAAAGATCCTCTCCAGTCCTTTGATAACACCCCTTCTGTTCCCAGGTTGCTCAGATGTGCCCAGGGGTCAGCATTGCTTCAGCCCTTAGTATTTTAAAAGCCGTTCATCACTCAAGGATACTCACAACAGTCTTGCCAAAATGTAGTTTTCCTTTTTGGGAACATCATTATAGTATTCTTGTATTTTTTCCTTCCTTAAAGCAGGTCTTTGATTAAAAAATATATAGTTTGGGGTTGGTTTGGTTTTTCTTTAGTTGTTTTTTTTTTTTCCTTGGGTTGGTTGGTTGGTTTGTTTTTTCTTCGCAGATAAGGGACAGATGACAGAAGATCCATTTCTTTTGTTTCCAGTTATTTTCAAAGAACAAATTTAATCGGTTACGTTCTCATCTATGTATCTGTCTAGATTTCTCTGGTTACCACTGTGGTATGTCCATGTACAATACGGTAGATCATCTGCTGTGTCAGCAGAGCTTCACATTTCAGTGTCTACATTTATCTAATACTGTTTTGTGACTGATGGATGGGGCTTGGTGTTTGGTTCTCAGCAGGCAATATGGTACACGCTGTTAGCAGTGGGGAAGGCTGTTGTTTTGATGAGGAGAGTTGTGTTCCTTCCCTGTGTCTTTCTGTCTCAGCCTGAACAACAAAACGTGTCACAAACAAAACACCCATTGAGAGAATATTCAGGCAAACAGGTAGTTGCTTCCTCTTGTTCTTGCTGCTGGTCTCCTGCAGACAGGCTCTATACAATATTTCATTATCTTTAAGACTGTTGACCAAATCTGACTTTTCAAGATAATGTTTTGACATCCTTTGCTACTAGAACTGGGATTCTTCTCCGTTACAGTGTTTTCTAAATTTTGTGGTTGATTGTATTTTATGTTTATTTTTTTGAGCTCCTGCCTGTACATGTTTTATTCCACCTTACTTGTTTTTCTGTTTTTAGCCAGTGAGACCTGCAACGATTTCCATCCCATGTTCTTCACCCACGATAGATCGTTTGAGGAGTTCTTCTGTATCTGCATTCAGCTCCTGAACAAGACATGGAAGGAGATGAGGGCAACTTCAGAGGACTTTAACAAGGCAAGAAAAAGTGTGGGGTGAAAATAACTGGGCAGGATAGTGAAACAAGGCCATGTGTTCTTCCCCAGAGGCACAGAGGTTTACTGATCCCACTTCTGCTGAGTGCTGTGGAGTTTTCATCTGTGCAAATTCTCTGCACATCAGAGAACCAGCATTTAGAAAGTGGGATTGGGGGATGGGATGTGTAAGAGTGGTTCACAGACCTTTTTCCATCACGTTGCTCTGCAGACTGCAAAACTAAAAACCTGGCTTGAGGGGAAATTCTGCCTTTTTATGTTAGCAATATTATGCTGAAGTGCTGTAGCTTCTAAGGTTGTAAATAATGCAAAGAGAGTACTGCAGTGATAGTTCTGTACATTCCTTTCATTTCATATGAGCACTGGAGTGATAAAATATTCAATAGTGGACACAATCATGACAATGTGCTGTACGGTTTAGCCTGCTAAAACGAAACAAAACAAACCCTCAGTATTGAACCTTTTTGGTTGTAAGACAGAGTTCTGAAAGTTTCAGCCAATCTCCTGCCTATCAGCAAGGCTATGGAGAAAAGGCCCATCTGTGTTAAAGGGCCCTAGACATCCTGTTTTAACTGTCTGACTTACCAGGAGGCTGAAATGTATCTTTGGGATTTTGTAAGAATGACAAACTTGTGCTTTTGTGGCCAGCTGGCATCCTTATCTTTGTTGGGATCCTTTGACTAGATCTTGATCCTCTCCCTGAGACTAGAGGTTGGTTACAGAGCTGTTGGTTAAGAACGAAAAGTGAGACTGTTGCACTGTGTCACCAGACTCAGATGTTATGTGAGAGCTAGTAAGAATGATCATGCCTAACTTCTCATTGGAACTACCTGATACTGAAGTGGTCTAAATGTCTGTTTTCAACTGCAGAACGAAGGTGAATCTTTAGGACACAGTGTGGAATACCCTTTGTTGAGTTCTTTTAGGTGAGATAGTTGCCGGTCGTACCAGAGCCCTGGCAAAAGAGAGGAGGGAAGCCCAGAACGTGTACTGTTAGCTAGATGACCTAGAGTCTTATTCTTTCACAGAATTTCTGACATGCTTCTCTTACCTAATGGTCCAGGAGTGCAGAAGGAGCAATAGCAAGGTCACTGAACAGTGTAGAAACCTAAAATCAAGGGCTTAAAAAAGCAACAACATTTTAAAGACTACTACTAATATGTGGTTGTTTTTAAAAACATGTATTAACTGCCTATTACTTACAGGCCTTCTGTCTTGTTAGAAGAAGGATTTGTGTACATAATTCCCACAACTTGAGTTGGAATATTATTAGTAGTCATAGGGGATTCAGGAAATAATACCCTTGTTTCTGGCAACAGCCCAGTTCACCCTAAAAAGAAAACATTTACTTTTCAGTGCTAGACATTGCTATGGAGCTTCATGGAAGATCAAGGAGTTTCTTCTCTGGTCTGACTAGTTTGTGCTTTGTGTTTTCTGTTGCTGAAAATCCTGTGACTTCACCCAGCAGCTCTTGCAGGTTCATCAAGGTGGGCAATGGGTCCTACAGCATGTATCATTGAAAACATAGGTGATTTTCAACTCCATGAGGCAAATCTGAAACATCTGCCATCATGCCACCAGGAATTGTCTCTGGTGGTCGCACTGTTGTGCATGAGAGATGAACCCAGGATCTTTGCCTGCAGAAATCACTCTTGATTTTGTACCTGTTTTTGTAAAAAGGAGGGAATACTAAACTGTTCCAACTCTCATTTCTAACAGTTCAGTAATTGTGCTCTGCTTATCTAAATCCTTTCTTTTAGTCATAAGATTTTTGTGCTCTTATCCACTGCAATTGGCATGTGGTGGTGATGTGCATTACTCAGCTAATAAATGTCTGAAGGGGGATCTGTGAGTGAAGCAAACGGTGTTGTTGTGTGGGCTTGTGAAGCACTTCTGGATTTGTGGGGGATGATACATTATATAGTGGTACTCAAGGTTTACCCATCTGGTTGGTGGATGACAGCTGCCAGTGCTGATGGCTTTACCAAACTGAACAACACCATTTTAAATCCCTACCTGGTAAGAGGCTTTGGTGATTGCAGCATGTTAGTATTCTTTCTGCATTTTTCTTGTGTGCAAAGGGTACTTGTTTCTTTTGAAAGAAAAGTTACTTTTAAAAATTTGGCAGACGAAGGCCACGTGGACCCAGGGAACATTCACCCCCTACTTCCAGGACTGAAGAGGAAGAAGCAGGTCTCACAAGATGCAATAGCTTAGTTACTGTGGAAAAATTATCTTTCATCCTCTCTTTGTGTTACTATTTTTTGGTTTCAATAACTTGTCATGGTAATGGATGAAACACCACTTTGCTACGGTTTACTACCCACCTGGCTGATGGGATCATTAATTTTCTTCCTTCTTCCCTTCCTCCTCCAAAATCTCTCAGTGTATTGGCTGGTAGGTCTTGAGACATGGAGATTCTGCTAAGAAGCAAATCCACTTGCTTTGATCTTTAGTCATAATTGAAGAAACTGAGCTTTTTGTTTAATTTTAAACTTTTGATTAATCACAATAGCTTGTACACTGAGGGGCTGTAGGAGGTCTGCATGCACTTATAGAGATTTATTTCCTCCTCTCCTGCATTGCAGAATGATAGGTGCTGAAAGAAGTGAAGTGATTGAATACTTCCCCTCAGGTTTCACTGCCGGTTCTCAAGGGTTTTTTAAGCATTAAATTAAAACTTCATTTTGATGACAAAATGGCATACTGTGTTATCGTGTTTCCTCAGTTCATGTTGTGGAGATTTCATATAGTTTTGTTCATTTTTAAAGCTTAAAAACAGAAAATAAAAAACAAAACAAAAAGAACCAAAACAAAACAAAAACCAAACAAAACAAAACCAAACAAAAACAAACACCAAAACCCAGCACTTTTCTCATAGTTGGAAGGATTTTATGGTGTTTTAGTGAAGCATTTGTGATCTCATGATTTGTCTCTCTGATTTTTATTCATTAAAACAGACACCTTTTGTCAACTCTTACATTATAAAAAACTCCTTGGATCTCTATGGTGATAGTATGATACTGTCAGACCTAAAACCTTTTTTACAGTCTCTCAATATACTGGTAGATGCCTGAATAGAATAATTCAGTCAGGCAGCTAAGCTTTTATTATGCATTTACAACATTTTAAGACATACATAATTCATGTCTGGTGAGTGTTCTAGAGAAATTAAGATGCAGTTGGATAGCTAGACATGCAAGTGGCAACAATTCCATTTGAAACCTTTTTGTTTTTCTTTGATGCTACAGATGATCAAAGGACGCTTCACAAACTCTGTCCTTTGCAGTCATTTGTGAGCAGACAGCATGGTTTATGACTTTGAAAATATAATCTTGTCTCTTATAATCTTGAAAATATAATCTCTTGTCTTGTAATGCTTTACATAATTCTATGTGTTTTATTGCAGCAGGAGAAAGCATTGAGTATTGATCTTTGGAGTCGATTCTGACTGTAAGACAGCTGGAGCGAATTATCTCACACTCCAGCATCTAGAAACCTTTATCACCAGTGTGTTCATTTAAATAGGTGCCCATCAGTCAGTTTTCCGTCACATAGGGACCAACTACCTGCACTCTGCTCAGGGTAATCAGGCCCTGCTGCCATACAGACTAAGATGTACTTAAATTGGGGCTTTTTTGTTTATTTTTATCATGATAGTAGGTGGAATTCAAGGTAACTGCCCCACTGTAAAATTTCTTCTGTGGGCCTAAATGAAAGCATAGTCCCAGTAGAATTTTTTTTTTAATTGATCCTCACTAGGTGTACTTAAGTAAATGTAGCTCTGTTGCCCCAATGCAGATTTACATTGAGATTGCTATCTTGCTGTCGTTTAAAAGATATTATTTCTCATGAGACAAGGAGACCGCAGAGAGGACATTATGTAGTGAATAAGATTATCCTCTTACCTCTGTTCGCCAGGGATTTCAGTCTGCTACTTTTTGTACATGTGAAGTTCAAATGCTAATAGGAAGAAGGGTGAGCAAATGGATTCTTTTGATTGCAGGGCCAGCCATGGCTTGTCTTATTAGACCTGCAGAACAATGTGAACAGTTTGCTAATTCTGTGCCTAGTGTAGTGCCATCTTAAAAAAAATTTAAAATGAATAAATAAAAAATGATAGTAATACTTCCAGCCCCAGTGTGCAAGGAAAAAGGTAAAATTATTTGATTCACTGGCCATGATTTTGAAGCTGCTTTGTAGAGAATGGGCAAAATGATGGCTGCTCTTAGGTATTTAGATGGCCAAAAATGGCTAGTCATAACAAAACACAGATTGTCATTTCAACATGGCTGAAGTTAAGCAGGGGATACCAAAACTGAAAAACTTTCTAAGTCATGTGGTGTATGGTGCTTGAAATCAAAATCTATTACATTCACTGAAATTACAGTTTTAAGGGGTAGGAAAATGGGATGAGGTTGGCTAATGATGCTACCAATGCATTTTTCTCATTACTGATAACTCAATTTATTTTGTCTGCTGGCCATGTGTTCAAGATCATCATAGTATAAAACACTAATTTATTTTGTAATAAGAAAAACATTATCAGAAAACCGCCAAAACCTCTGGTTTCAACATTTTGATAATGCTAGCATTCATTTCAGAGTGGCAGACCTGGGTACCGTGCACAACTGTATTTGTGGTGTTTGGTTATTTCAGCAGCACACCAAGCCACAGCACTGAATCCTTGTGCAGGAGTGGGATCTGCTCAGCAAGACGATAATATATGTCACTGACAGGTATACACGTAACAAACTGTCTTGTGTGGTAATCAGTGGAGTAGACATTGTTCACAGTGGCAGCAGATGCAAACAAGAAATGCCCTACTTGAGTCCTGTAATTAAATACCAAAGCAAACACTGAGGCGTTTGATAACCACAGAAGATGTTTATTGCTCATGCTCAGACCCTGTGAACATTTTTCCTTGCGCTGTGACAAGATAACAGGAAAGGTAACCAAGCATAACATAAAAATGAAAAATACCATTTACTTGCTCGATGGCGGCTTGGAAATGCCATGCCACAGGTTTCTCAGCTTCTCTAGTGTTGTCATGCTTTCAGCAGCTGTAGGATGAATAATTGTGCAAGGCTGCATTCAAAATATGACTAAGTGTTCAAGGACAGGCTTTAAAAGAGTGTACTTGTGTGAGCGGTGTTTTGTATGGGAATGCGTCATTGGCTAGCACCACCAACAGATAATGCGAGTTACCAGTAAGGAAGCAAAGGTATAGAGGGTCATTTGGAAAGGGTCAGAGCAGCAATGTAACAGAGGAGCTGTCACTGCCTCTGCTGGGTCCTCTGCAAATCGAGGAGACTCCAGAAGCAGAATGTGCACAGATCCTGTCTGAAATGTCCCCCAGGCTGCATCCTGGTTGTCCTAGTGCCAGTCCTTGCCATGGCAGCTCTGGGCATGGCCTGGAACCGGCAGGGCTTTACCACACACCTAAAGGAGAAGCAGGTTTCCTAGCATGCTCAAGTGATCCCCTCTAGTGGCACTAAAAATATTCTGCACTTTTCTGCTTGTTGCAGAGTTGGCTGAGTCTTGATAAACCTGTTTTTAACAGGAAGGAGGCAGAGGCACCTAGAGCTCAAGTGCTTTGGCGGTAAAGCAGCAGTGGGGCCAAAAGCAGAACTGGGACATCTGGCCCTTTGCTTCAGCATCCTCCATCACCCCGTCACAGCTGCAGCAGCAGCCCCGAAAGTGGTGCTTTCCTCTGTGTCTGTGCTTCTCTTTCCCACCCCCTCACAGGGATGCTTGCAGGAGAATGGCAAATGATAGCTCCAGGAGCATGAAAGAACCATTACCTCGAACAGGAAAAAAGATGATTCAAACAAACTTGAAAGTAGAATTCTTTGGTCAGTCTGTAAATCTGTCTGTCCCTTGCTTTTCCTTTCAATGATGAGGAGGGAAAGGGATGACAAATAGCTCTTCAGAGATGCTCTCCAAAGCATTTATTGTTTTCTTATGGGTGTTTTTTCACCAGATGAGTTTAGGTTCTTTTGAGAGAAGCTTTGAAAGGCTGTTCTGTTTGCATTTACCTGTGGGAAACGCCAGGATAGTGGAATGATTGCCCCTCTCTGTTAGCTTTATTGCACATTCCCTTGGCAGTGCTTTGTTTATATCAGTCAGGGATACCACAAATAAATTATTCTCACATAGACTGAATTCAGTATTCCCCAGGCTTAGGCAGATTAGCACAAATTAAATTCCACATTTTCACACCTGAGGCCATTAGCACATTATTAACTTTTATTGGAAACAGATAATTTCTATAAATATATTATATCATTAATTGTGTAATGCATGAATTTATGAAAAAGTATAGCAATTAACATTTTGCAAATCTGCTGCGTAGCTTATACAAAAAATGCGGCTTTTTTAATTGAAGAAAAGAATCACCCTCGAAATACAATGGAAATCTCCTGGAAGAGCATAACTGGGTGCAGGAAGGTTGTCAGCTCTGTTCCATTAGGAACCATTTCCTCAAGAAGGGCCTGTTTTAAGCAGTGCAATTTAACGCAATGTAGGGAGACCCTGTTTAAGACCTTTCCCTTGCATTTGGTCATTGTTCCCTCTACACTTTTTGTAGCCTGGATATTGCAAGTTTATTCTTGCATCGGCTGCTCACTTGGGAATGGCTTTGTTCAGTCTTGTCCGTCTCTGTGCATTTATCTACACCTGTCAGATCTCCAAATGTGTCCCACTGCATTTGTCAAAGCCAGTTTATTACTCATCTGCTGCTTCTGGCTGCAAGAACCTGAGGAGGAGTGTTTAAGACTCTTAAGATGTGGTCTTCCACTTACTGAGGCATCAGTCTGTAAAAATCAGATCTAAATTTAAATATTCATACCCCAAAGGTTGGGACTGTCAAGCTCAGATGGGCTGGAGTATTGCATTTTAAAATCTATTTGATTGTTTCCTTTTGAAAATTTTTCGATCTTAAATAGCATTGTCAAGAATGCAAATACGTTAAAAAAGTATACATTTAAGTACTTAGACTGGATAATGAAACAGTAAGGAGCAGTATTTGCCCATCTTCTGTACTTTGTAGCTTAAGAACTACTTTTCTAGTTCAAAGATTTTTTTTTTCATTAAAAATACTATCTTTACTATTTTCTGTCTTTACCAGAAGGCTTCAAAAATCTTTAGTAGCAGGGTCACATCTAGTTATTATCTAGTTATTATCTAGTTATTATCCTAGCTGAACTATCCTTCTCCAGTGATCACATATGTAATGATTTCATGGAGGGCATAGGCTTAAAAGGAAAAGTATTTTAAAGCTGAAATTCTGCCTGATTCTGCCTAGCGTATGCCAGGATGGGTACACTAACAAAGAGGTGAATTCTTCAAGCAAAAAGCAAGGAAAGGAAGGGATGTCTTGACAAAACATCTGTTCCTTAAAAAAAAATATAGTATTTTAGTATAATCCATTCCTTGGTCAGAAACTTGTTTGTCTTATCCTTTCTCCAGTGATGAAAGTCGCTGTCGGTTTCAGCAGTGAAATCTCTTCTTTGTGAAAAACCCAGCCGTCATTGGCAGAGAGGATTTTATCCCCCAGCTTTCTAATGAAGTCAGTGTGTTACTGTAGAACACTTACAGGTCTGCTTAACACCCTGGAGATGGCAATTTTTACAACTGTTGGTTCTTCATATTTTCAAAGTGCTCTTCATTTTCATCTCTGTGAGTGCTGATCAAACCAATAAACATCTTGGCCTTCAAAAAGATGATTGAGTGGAAAGCCTGATAACCAGAGGAGAAACACTGAGTGTAGGTTATCTGTGCTAACTGCTTTTTTTGTACTCTGTAGAAACCTTTTGCACTGGGAAAGAATTCCTGGCTTGCATATACAGTGTGCTGGTTGCTGAGGGAAATGATACGACCTAACTGGAACTGTCACCAAAACAGCGTATTTTGTGATATCGCCCCTGTCATTCCTGTCTTAAAGTGTGGATAATAATCAGATCTTTGGAACCACCCTTGTCTCTGTGTTTTTGTTTCTTCTTTCTAGGATATGTGTTTGTAGTACAGTTAAATCAGAGGTGCATGGCATATGGGTTTTTGCTGCATGAATTGCTGCTGATGTGAATGTCAGTGGGCATATAATACCAGATTTTCATTTTGTGAATCACAATGCATGGAATTCAGCCCAAGAGCTCCCCAGACTATGGACCTTATTATAGGCAAATAAAAAAGGGAAAGAAGGGGGGTGGGGGGAGGTGATGTCTTAGAGATTTTGTTTCAGTTGAAATGAGGTTATCCTGATGAATGATGCAGCTGACAATGAGATTTTTATAGCCTCTCTTAGAGTAGCAGAAGAGCTCGTGTTATTGTTGGTTCACTTTAAGTAACTGTAATCTAAATAGCACCGTGGTTGAAAAGAGCAGCAGCAATCTTTCATACGTGTCTCCTAAGCAAAGCCAGGGCGCTTTGTTGTGTTTATCTCATCTGTCCTTATACAAATGTCCTTCATTGTTTGCAATCTACATCTCGCCTATTGTCTTGGTGGAATACGTCAGTCACCCTTAAAAAGGCATTTGCCAGTCACTCACTGCTGCTGCCTGTCTCTATTTTTAGCACATGAGGTAACTGCCCGGCATCTGCCAAAAACAATCCTGTTACCCAGTGCACCCGTGTAAATGGAGACTGGCAGGGAGAGGGAGAGACGATACGTGGGTGCGGAGGGGCTCTCCCCTTCTTTACTTCACACACAGCAGCTGTTTCACACCGTGTGTGCACCGTGTACACAGGGACAACACAGGCACCTGCCTCTGCGGCCTTTCCCTGGGTCACCTTGGGCACCAGTGGTAGGGCAGCTATGGCAGATTTAGTGTTGCACGGGCTGTGTGAAGCTTTCACAAGTGATGATCACAGGTTAAAATGGGCCTTCATGTACAAACAACAACGTTCCCAGGGGCTGGATGAGTGGGAAGAAGGAGGAGGGTGGGAGGTGAGGGATTTAGCCTGTACTTTCTGAAGGAAGTGTCAGGTTTTGCCCTACAGAATATTTGGGCTTGAGACCAGCGCAAGGGCAGTTGTTACTTGGGAATGATAGTGAAGCGGAGATGTGTAACTTGGGTTCTGAACCTTCTCCATTGAGAGCAAAATAGCTTACTGGAGGATGGAAAGTGTTGTGTGTGCCTCTGAAAGTGATAAGGCCCTTTTTTTTTTCCTCTCTTTCACCTCTACACTGTCTATTTCAATAGCCATATGAAAAATGTTGTGGATTTATTGATGACTGAAAAATAATTTAAACCCTATCAGGCTCCCTCCCAGATCCTCAAGGTACTATTATATGTTGGTCATGACAAGCAGAGAAGCAAGGCCCTCAGTAATACTTATGAAAGATGGAAGCTTATAAGTTGAGTGCAGGAGTGGAAAGAGATTTCATAGCATGTAAGTATTTTATCCCAAACACCAGAGACAGGTGAAGAAACTAAGACCAAATTCTTTGTTAGAATCTTTGAAAAATACATTAGTGCAGCTGATTGAAGATCTTGCCATATCAGTTGAAGATATTCATACTAGGACCATGAAAATTAAATGCTCAAGAACCATTCTTGCATCAAGAATGTCAAGACTGAGTCTGTAAGAGTGAAAGCATCTGGGGAAATAGCTTACACATGCTTCAAATTTTTTGGTAACTCTTCTCTCCAGAGATGTATCTTCATATTTCAAGCATCAGTTTTCTGTCTTGAGGAAACTGGCTGATCTTCGTTGTGTTGCTGATATGGAAACATCAGCAGCAAGAACTTAAAAATTGCAGTTGTATCCATTTTGCTTGAATATTAAAAACTGCCTAGAACTTTTTGTTATACTTAACTAAGAGTCCAGAGGAAACTACAGATCTCATTGTATCATTGTTACACTGTCAGCTTCTTCAGAAGCAATTGATCAGACCTTCATAGGGAAAGTAACATCTCAAAAGTCACCAAGTAGAAAAATTGAACATCCTTCTTTTTGTGAGATGAAGGATGTAATGTCATAGCTGTTGAAATTTTCAGATTCCTTCCAAAACTTCTTTTTTGAGGCCTGTATGTGATTTTTTTAAAAAAGCACATGTAAGAACTAGTGACTGGATGCAGAAATCTTGCTGGATTTCTCTCTCTATTCTAAGTGAAGTTTCTCTAGCCTCTCTCCCTATTCAATACTCAGATCTCCAAAAGGATTTGTGCCCTCAGTGTTCCCTTCTGCCTGTCACCTTTCCTTGGAGCAACAGCATGGCTCATACAGCGCTTCCACCTGTCTTATGGAGGGTGTTAATGACTCTTCTCACTTTCTATAGTTGGAATACCTGCTGCCTACCTTGTACAGCCACATCTCCTGTCAAGAGATCAGAAAGGACCTTTTGAGTTCCTAGAATATTGGAAGTCAGTTTGTGAAGCCAGGATGGGGGTTACTGGCAGTGATGTGTTTTCAGTAGTGGTAGAAATATGAAAGATATTGCTAAATTTTTAAAGTAAAAATTACATCCATAGATCTGTTTCTTATTCCCAAAAATGTAGCTATATGGACAAAAAAAGTCTTCCTCACTAGCAATGGCGTAAATACAACATTTTAATAAGGATGGCACAGAACTGGATCTTATTTTATCTAGCCTAATTCTGCATGCAGTGGACTGCACAGTTTATTTTACTTAGAGAAAAGACCTATCTCCACCAATCTGGGAGATAAACCTCAGCTAGAAAGAACTGAATGTGTGCAATGGCTTCAGTTATATACATGGCCTAAAGGGCCCTTCACTGTGTATAATCTTTTAAGGTAACAGCTAAAGCAGAGTCTTTAAACTGGTGGTTCTACTTAGGGAGAAAAGAAAGAAAATCTCTCCATAAAACTTATTTGGCTTTGCATGGGTTAGGGGATTTTTATTGCCATGTTGCTTTTAAGCTCCAGAGAACAGGATGTTTCATAGCTGCTCAATTTGCTTTAGTTATTATCATTTTAAAGAATTTGATGATTCTAATTTCCTTCTCTACACCTCTTGATTTTAGTACTAGAGTAACACTTCAGTATCTAGTATTGATTTTTCTCATGGCCAGGGCTTCAATATTAATTTCTGCACCACAGCAAGCTGAGAATGGGTGATTGCCAATGCAAACTAAGGACTCAGAAATACTAATTTCATGTTTTAGAAATATAATTGCAGTTGTTTGCTTGCAGGATGGTCGCTGTGCTGATGAGTCAGCAGTGTGCCTATGTGTGATGTGGACATAACTGTGTGCTGGGGTATGTTAGCCAAAGCATAACTAGCAGGTCAAAGGAGGGGATTATTCCCTTGAACTTGGCACTTGTGAGGTGGCAGCTGCACGACTGTGTCCAGTTTTGTGCCCCAGCAATGGGGAGAGATTGATGTAATGGAGCAGAGGGCCACCAAGGTGATTAAGGGGGCTGGAGCACATGGCATTCAAGGGTAATGTGAAGGAACTAGATTTGTTCATCCTGGAAAAGGCTGGGGGAAGGAGGGTGGATCTAGTTATATCTTCTTCCACTCTCTGAACAAGAAGCTGTAGAGAAGATGCATACCCTTCTCAGGAGTACACAGTGAAAGAGGAAAAGACAAGCGCCAGTGAAGGAAACTAGTAGGACATTAGGATAAAATATTCTCAACTACTGATACTGGTGGAGCACTGCAGCAGGTTGCACAGAGGGATTATACATCTTCATCCTTGAAGAGACTCAAAACTTGCCCACACAAAGCCCCAAACAACGTGACTTGAGCTTAAGGTTAGCTCTGCTGTTCTCTGCTGGACTTGATGATGCCTAGAGTTTTCCAGCAGTCTGAATTATTCTAGAGTTTTATGTGTAAAAACTACTTTCTTATCCAGTATGGAGCAGGCAGAAATAGTAATTTGTATCATTAACCATTACTGAGACAAACACAGATGCAGCATCAACCAATCTCATAATTTTTTTCAAATGTCAAAGAAAGTGCAAAAGATCCTTGTGGTGGAGCCAGTAGTCACTTTTAAGAAGACAGGCTTTCCTCATTAACTTCAGTGACCCCTTTAAAGCAGTTTTAACTTGTCTTAGCTCTGACAGCTAAACTGTTGTTACTCGAAAATATTCAAGCTCGTTCAGAAATGTGAGGTCAAAAGCATTTCCTCAAAATTTTCTTGCTATAATTTAGGTTAAGTGTGTTTTACTAAATATTTACCACTGGCTACTAGTGCAGCTCTGCTGACGTGGCAACTTGTCTAACCACATTGACTTATTAGTGTGTTTGATCCCTAACACTTAAAGCAAGCAGTGTGTTTAGCAATTGCAGAGCAATGTTTGGCTACTAGCTAATTGGTTTGGGGTTGTTTGTTGTTTTGTGGCTGTTGTTTGTTTGGGGTTTTTTGTTTATTTTGGTGGTGTTTTGTTTGTTTAAGTCCTTGTCTTGTACACAAGCCTCTGCTTTAGCTAAAGCCCATTGCTTACAGGTTCTAGTTCCATGTGCAAGCTGTGACTCCACCATTTGGGGAAGTTTCAGGTATTTCTTTTAAGCACCCATTTCTGACCAAAGGAGATCACCATTTAAACTGACAGAACACAGTGAAAGTAAAAAAAAAAAAGGGAGAAAGGAAAGATGACATTAACTTGTTTTTACTTGAATAACAAGAATACATAAATGATGTCTTGCTGCATGTTGCCTGGAAGATTAGTGGTAGAGATGGGGACTTAGCCCCCACCTCCTTTTTCAGTGCTTTAATGACAGGACAACCCTGTCTTGGTTTCTTTTCTCATGTCCTGATGCACGATTTGTTTGCAAGGAGATGTATTTTTTTTTTCATTGTGGAAGCACCTTCCACATTTAAGCAAAATATTTCCCCTTTGTTTACAGCCCTTAAAGGTTAAAGTAATGAAGTGTTAGAGGCAGTATTTGCTGCATTTTTTATGTAAAGGGCTGTAATGAAAATGTGTTGCAATTTGGGACAGTAATGAAAAGGATGAGGAAAAAATGAAGAGATGGCATTCACACTGTCTTTCTGTGCACCACTTCTCATGCACAGCATTAGTAAGCAGCAGAAATTAAAAAGCAATAATCAGAGAACCAGAGCTGTCAGAAATTAAAATACTCTCTCTTCTCAAATGATCAGGAAGAAAATAGTAATAAATGACGAATTTAATAATCCACTGGTATTTATCAGTATGTGTGTATGTGAGCACAGCATACGCAATGCTCGCTGTGATTACCAAGGCAAATGAGGACAAGCTGTGTTCATGGCAAGCCCATCACTACAGCTGCCTTTGGGTGGGTGGGATTCTGTGGCTGCCACAGATGCCGCAGATGCTCTGTGTTGGGTAGAAGATCCGCATGTGAGTCTGGGACCTTGAATGCAGAAACCTGTACACTCACGTTGCCTGGCTCCAGTAGGAGCAGCGGTGCTGTTGTTGCCGAGGAGAGACTACGCACCAAAAAAGTTCCCTGCTGTCCTGATGTGACAATTAGTTTCAGGCTAACACAGAGATATTGAGCACTGCTAGACAGGGCAACATCTCAGGTGTGGAAGGCAGCAAGACCTCACTGTGGGCTACAGCTCTGATAGAAGAGTTGTCTACAGTGACAACTGTATCAAAAAAAGAATGATACTGAAAGCTTTGCATGCTGTAGAGCAAAGCTATTCTGATTAAGCTGATTCTTCTGTAGCCCTTTTATTTTAAAATTATCAAGATACCAGCGAATCACTTCTTTCTGTTTTTCCAAATGAAACAAAGTGCTATTTAGAAAAAAAAAATGCTGTTAAAAATATGTTCAGGACTCCGAGGAAGAAAAGCAGGCAAAAAAATCGTGCAAGCACCATTAAGCTGCGGAAATTTTCCTTGGACAAGTTGCAGTACCTTTTCAAAGCAGCATATGGGGTTTATTCTGGTGACTCTAATTTTAACATGAATGGGAGTCACGTGGAATACTCCTAGCATACTGCTTTGAAAATATATCCCTGCATGATTAAGGAAGACTGAAATCTTTTTAAGCCTCTATCTTTATTTTTTTTTTTTTTAAACCAATTCTGAAATGTTTTTAAAGGAAAGCATTAATGGAATGAAAATGGTCCAACTCTGAATACAGCCGTAATGTAACAGGTAGAAATACTACTGGCTTAGCATTATACATGTTTTTGTGCTGCAGAGGCTGAGGAGTGAAGGGAGAAGAAAACTTGGAGTTTGTACCCACGGATGCAACTGCCTCTGCATTGCTTGACCTTTATAAACTTGTCTCTTGACTAGGAAGATGAAATAATCGTTCCACCTACCAGGTGCAAAGCGCAGAGTTCAATGAAGAGAGCGAGCACGAGGCTCTGAGATGGCAAGCATGGCCGTGCTGCAGTATTGACAGCATCTTTAGCTCACGGATGATTGGGACTGAAGAAATATGTACTCTGAAGATCGATTAGAGAGAGACTCATTAGTGAGAAGGAAGTTCTGAGCAGATGCAACAGCCCTGACAAAATGAGCCGGAACACTGATAGATCTGGGCCTGGTGTGTGGGCTGAATGTGAAGCAGGGTTGCTGGAGGGAGGTTCAGAGAGTCCTTTCTGACAGCCGGTCCTTCCTACCCATCTTCAGAGAAAACAGTCTTCACAGTTTCTTGAAATGTTTTGAAAAAGATAAGACGGAGAATGTCCATAAAATGTCCATCCACATTGATGAATACAGACATGAACATGGTGAGAAGTATGGACATTAATTTGGTGTCCTTCCAAAGACACAAAGAAAGAGGGAAAAAGTTACTTTTCCAATACTTTTTTTTTTTTTTCTCAACTGAGAATGTAAGGTTTATTTTTATAACTTTCATTTTGTGTGGGCTGCTATTTTAGTGCTCAAAGATATCCTCTGATTGTTTGCAATTTCTTATCGCCTATCATACTAATATTTATCTATCTATCACAGAGACACACACCAAAAGAAGTTGCCTGCCTTTTCTCCTTCACACAAAATCTTCATCAGTGATATGTTACATGGGCATGCTGGGCTCACCTGTCCTTCATATCTGTTGACCTTCAGAGTGAGGTGTTAATGTGATTTGCTGGGGTTTCTCCAGTTGTTCCAACATGGTTGCCATTTTCCAGACTTAAACATGAGATGCAACAGGCAGCATAAAGGAAAGAGTATTTATGTCAGCCTTATTCAAGCAAGAGACTTCATTTAAGCAAGCCTATTTATAAAGCGAGGTTATTTATACTGCCTTTGGCTGTGAATGGGCGTGTGTGGGCATGCTTCTGTTGTGCATGCGCCACGTGTTTGGGTATGTATATTTGGCTGCACATTTCCATGTGCATGGATTGAAAAAAGTGTCTCTCTTTGAGAAGGGGATGTTTAAAAAGCCCAGCTTAACCTAAGGTGGCTCTGAAGCCCATGGAAACAGAGCGCTGCCAGAGACTGGCACAGAAAAGGAGTGTCAGTAGCTCATTTTATGTGCTCCAAATTCCCCTCTGAGAGTATGGAGGGTGTTGCTCTTTCTAGCTAAAGCTAAGTGTCTACTTGGTAAATTGCTCCAATTAGAGAATACCTGCAAAAAAATAACTACATGGTAAACAACCCTAACTGTTCATTCAGCTTACGTGAGCATTAATTTGATTTTCACGCCTGTGTGAGGTGGAAGCAGACAGAGCTTGTTCTTCTCAAGGAGGTTCATTGTGTGCTTGCTGGACCTGGAGGCAAGACTTGTGTTTTCTGTTCTTCTCATTAATTGTGGTCTTGGCAATCCCTTTTCTGCACCTCCAGAGCCTTCTGACACTTACCCTACCCTGCAAGCCTGTGATGCAAAAGTGGTGTGAAATGAATGTGATAAACAGTGGATAGGCCCTCATTAACAGCTATTAAAATAATGGTCTAGAGGTCCTTCAACAGCAGCTGGGAAGGTGAACCAAGGCAAAGATAACTCTGTAATTGAGCTGTTTTCAGTACACTCTTTCTAAATATCATCAACGAGCATTGTCATTCTGTTCTTAAAGGTGCATAATCACACTAATACAGTTCCTCTAAAGGCTGCTGTATGCCTGACTGTTACTCTTAAATAACATAGAGCAGAAGCTTTTGAAATTAAACCACAGTTGTAGAAAACTGTCCCAAATCAAAACCCTCATTTCGTTTTCCTGAGTGCCCAGGCAAGTATATACAGAGCTTTTATAAATCTAAAGATGTTTGCTAACATCATCTATTGTGCCAGTCTTAAGGGCCTGTTGGATCAAACTCAAAGCCCCCGTTTCAGGTCTCACGCTGCTAAACCTCTTCCCCGTTAGCAAGAGAGAGCAGTTTTGTGTGAACAGATTTAATCTTCCTGTGCAGCAGATGTGCTGACACATGGACTTCTACAGTCAGTGGGGTAAATAATCTCCTGTTTAAGTAGTTCCTAAGTACCTATTTATGTAATTAACACATTAAAAAAAACCTCATGCATCATTAGTTAAATAGTGAACCATGACAGCATCAGAGTAAGTTCAGATACCTGAGATAGATGATTTTTTCCTTCTTTTTGTCCCTCATATTGTTCTTTGGTTTTGTTAAAAGCAGAAAAGTTAAATAAATTATTCTGTTGCCACTTCATATGATCAAGTAGAGATTTAATCACCATCTTCTAGAAGAAGAAAACTGCAATGCACTAATGAATAAGATGGAGGGGAGCATGCGTGCATGTAGAAGAAGCAAGACCAGATACGTACATGGTATACTGTGTTTCAGCAGTGTTAGTAGGACACTGTACATTCCTCAGTTCCCATCCTATGGAGACTAAGACTATTTGGATTGCAGATAAACCCAGCTTGTGTTGCTTCTTTGGCAGTATGTGCAAAACACAAGCTGGAGAAGTAACTAAAGGTAGAAGAATATTGCAAGTAAAATGCTGCAGCGATGTGAAATTGTTCAGTCCTGGCCATGTGTGCTCCAAACCAAGTAAGTGAATGAGAGAGGTTTGTTGATACAAAATTATGATACACATTTGAACGAAGTGGGCAAAGGAGGGAGCAGAGAAATCCTGTCCCCAACTGCAGATGATGAATATGTGATAGATTTGGCAGATAGCACTCATGTAGGGTGAATGGAATGGAATTTTTAAAACCCACAAGGTGATTTCTGTGGCCCTTGCAGTTGTGTACTTAAGGAATCTTGAAGTCTATGATGTGTGCTGTAAAACCTTTTTCTGTCTACTGTCTGGATATATTATAATTGATTTGAAATTCTTCAGTGCCCTCTCATGCTGCATGACTGCCATGTCTGTTTGAAATAGCGAGACTTAAAGGTTGCAGATAGCTGCAGGGGCTTGTGTATTTTAAGGTTTGGTTGGTTGATTGGGTTTTTTTGTTTATTTTGTTTTTTTGTATGATAGGTATACAAAGACAAACTAACTGTGGCTGTATGTTACACTGCCTGCAAACCTAAATATAATTTGAGGTTGTTTGTCAGATAGTGCTCTGCAGTTTCCATTGTCAAGGTTAGAAATGATTTTCTTTTTTTGTGTGTGTATATCAAAATCTATCCAACTTCAAATCTATTCCCTATGACAGAGTGGTCTTCCCCTAAGCAACCCAGTTCCTCTTTCTTCCTTTTTTTACACCAGGTTTCTTATGTGTGGCTACAGTGGCTTTCTATTTGCGTGTGTGTGGTGGTGGTGTTTTGGTTTTGTTGTTGTTTAGGGTTTGTTGTTGTTGTTTTTATTTGGTTTGGGTTGTATTGTTTGTTGTTGTTTGTTTTGGGGGGTTTTGTTTGTTTTGGTTTATTGGTTTGGTTTTTATAGGATGGGGCTATTTTGGTTCTGCATTAAACAGGAGGCATTTTAGATCTTCTTGGAGTTAACACTGGAGGTGGAAATGGAGCCTATAGTCATGCTGTCTAGACTAGGAAGTCTCCTTTCACCACGCAGACTACATGTAATCATTTAGCAATAGGAAAACTGAGAAATATTCATGTCGGTTCCTGTAGCCAATTTCAGGATTGTTTGTAGGCTGTCTTTGGCTTAGCTGAAGAACTTCACTTGTCAGAGAAGAAGAAGTATTGCAAATTCAACATCCCTAGGCAGTCATCATCCAGACTGCTTGTTGTCTGTGTCCAAGACTGTTGTATGAAACTCTATAAAGCTCTAATTTCATTTGTGTAAGAGGAGTGGAGATTTTCATTAATGCACCTCCCTGCATCTCGAAGGCTTTTAACATATGTATGCATGCTCAGAAAGGAGCCAACTTGCCTGGTGGTGCAGGAAGAGACTTGAATGCTCCCTGTGCATGGAGGAGAAGGTAATGAATATTGAGTGTGCACATTGGTGCTTTGATGGTGGAAATCAAACCCATCCATGCTTTACAGAATGAATGTAATTCATATAGACCTTATTGGGTGCTGTGGTGGCAGATCTCCTCTGAAGGTCATGTCTAATCTGATTTGCAAAGCTGTGTTCCTGACAGTGTTTTCAGCAGCTTATGTATCACTTGGTGTCCCTAGTCTGATAAGCTTTGTGGTTTGTAGTAAGGCTGTCTTACGTGGCAACAATGATAGATATTTCTTTATACCGTGGCTCAGTGTTTTCGTTTTAATTTCTGGTTTTTTATGTGTTGCTGTCCAAAAACTTATTTCGGATGCAGTAATATTAGAAAAAACAAACAAAAGCCACCAAACATGCTTGTTTGAAATCAAGTGTAGGGGGCTAGGGGGCTTTTGATAAAGGAGGCATGTTTTCTGATATTAGGATTTGGGGAAGACCAAACTAAATGTGAAACGTGGCCTTAAAAGTCTCTGAAATATTTCCTTGTATTTCCTACAGCCTAGGTCCTAATTGCCACTTTGAGAATATAGATGTGGAAGGGAAATCTGTAGGTATTCCTGGAATAAATGCATAGGTTCCTGGTGCAAATCAGCTGCTTCTACCAATGGACTTTTGAAAGTGACGGAAAGTTTACTGAAAATTTGTTATGGCACTGGAAGAGTTGTGATTGGGAGCCAACCAGCAAGTCTGTATCTTGGGAAGTGTTAGCAGGTTAACCATCTTCCCACTGTAGGTGTCTAGGCTAAAAAAAGTAAAACCCACGATTGGGAAGGATGAGCAAGCATTATATCACCATTGATTGTTCCTCAGCTCCTACACACAAACAGGTCTTCACCCATGACAGTGCACCGCCAAGAGCTGCTGTCAGATTGGAAAGTGGCAGCTTCGGTGTGAAGCCTTCCTGAAAATCTTTGATCCTTTGGTTAAGCATTATTTTCTTCCGCTGTCTTAGAAGTTTTTTCACAAATCTCATTTATTATATTGCTTTGAAATTGCCTGGATTTCTCTAGCCTTGAATTTTTGATCTCCTTTAAAAGCTTTCTTAGGTATTTGTGCCCTGTCCTGCTTTAGAGTACAACAAAGTTCTTAGTCTGTTTATTCTCACACCACAACTTTGAGAGGAAAAGAAATGCCATTTACAAGGGAGATTAGTAAGAAAAGAAGGTGACAAAGGATGAGGTTTCTTAAAGTTATATCTAACAGCTTGCTGCTGTCAGAAGCAGAGATCTCCATCACTTCTGTTCCTTTCCTATGACAGGAAAAGACCTTAAAAATTGATCTTCTGAGTTCTTGACTGGTTGCCCTAATCTGGGATGCATCTTGTCCCTGTCAGTGGGTGAAATGCAGATGAAGAGTTTTGGAAACTGGGCCAAGGGAATGTTTCTTCAGAGGCTTCCAAGTTGCACTGATAATCATTACATTTGCTTGCAGCAGTGCTTTGTTTAACAAAGCACAGCCTAATGGAGAGTTTTGAACTCTCATACAACAGAAAGGAACAATGTATTTGATTAGGAATCTCTCCAATTTAATATTGGCTTAAAAAAAAAAATCAGTATAGAGAGCCATTAGGAATGTGACAGTTGTTTTTTGTTGTCCAGTAGCATTTGATATATTTATTTATGGTTTGTGTGACTATTTTAAGCTGAACATATTGACAATACTTCCAGTCCATAAGACATGACAATAACAGCCAGCAAAAGGAACATTGGAACTGCTGAGCCGCTTCATTATTTGCACACAAATTGATGTGGTACTCTCCACACCCTCAGATCACCCTCTCCACTGTGTGATTTAGGTGGAAGCAGGAGTGGGAGAGGGATGGAACTAGACAGATTGCTCTGGGGCTTTGGAGGTGATTGGTTTGTTTGTTTTCCTGTCAAGACCTGTCAGCAAATCTGGGCTTTTTAGTTAGCCCCTCCTTTCCCCCGAAATGCACATTGACCATCTCTCCACAGTTTAATGTTTCAGAACTAAAAGAACGACCGCAAAAGCCGGCAAGCTTGGGGTGGTGCGTATAGTGATGGTGCTGCAGGAAGTAGGAGGTGGTGCTGCTCTAAAGGAAAATGAAAAGCCTGACAAAGTACAGCATTGCAAGAAGTGAATCCTTATGGCATCCTGAGCCATTAGAAAATCCAGTTCTCTTAAAAGCTCGTTTCCCTGTCAAAAAAGATAATTGAGTGACAGATGTTCTGAAAAAGCCAAATCTCCCAGTGTAGCTCTCTTTTCTTGGCCTTGAGCGCTAGATCAACAGGCTTCAAAGACCTTCCTGGACTCTGGATTAGGCCCACAGAAGGCTGGTAGAAGACATTTAACAAGGAGCGGCCTTTATTATACAGGGAGTATTATACTGGGAATCTGCCTGCAAGACTGTGTCACAATGCTTTTTAAAACGCCACTATTTACAATGCCTAATGCAGAGGATATCTGTTATTAGAGCAATACAGGAATGTGTTTTTTCAGAGGGACCTTCTTTTTTTATTCTTCTTTAAGTTAAATAAATGAAAACGTTCATGAAAAAGGAACGTGTCCTTTTTTTCCATCTGAAATTCTTCTCTAACACTATTATAATAGTATGTCAGGGTCTCATAGTCTGTCAGGGCTTATCTTTGTAATATAAATGGATACATTTAGGTGTTCTCCCATTCTGCAGTTTCAGTAACAGAAGCATGGAGAGGATGAGAGATTTTTTTTTTCAGGTGTCCCAGAGAAAGTCTGAGGAACAGCCAGAAATCACCCCAAACTGCCGAGTCAGTTTGCTTTATTTCCTCTTGTGACCTAGTCATATCTCCTTTCTTGTCATGTCAGATGGTAGCGCAGAGATTTATACCCACGGTTAACAACCCTTTTGTGCATGTAGTTTTCCTGGTGGCATTTTTCATCAAGACCCAGGCAGAATAGGGTCCATCCAGTCTAGAATTAGTTGCCTGCAGACTCAGGTCACCGTCAGTGGGTGCCAGATATAATTTCGGAAGCCCAGATTGCTTAGGAAGTTTCATAGTAGTAGTGTCAGATTTTGACCTCATTTTGGACAGATGCAATTTATGGAACTGGAAAGTGAAATGTAGTATTTTGGTGGCCCATGCAGCAGTCTTGCCTTGTTCTGGTCTATTACTCAAACTTGAAATACGAGTAATGTGTATTACTTTGGTACACAGGGAATGTACCTCCTTAGGAAATGCATGCATATGAGTGAATACTTCTCAGTATATACGTTCATACAAATATGCGTAATGTGATGTGTTTGCACAGGGAGAAAGTCAACGTGTGCACAGCTCTGTCTGCGTGTACTTTCCCAGCGTGTATGAAAAGAGAAAGCAAACTCGCAATCAAATAAGCACCGAGAGCAGGGGAAAAAAAGATGAGATTGCAGTTGATTATGAGCCTGGCAGCAGATGTGCTTCACAAATCCAGCCCGCTGCATCCAGGCTGTTTCCATGGCGATGGAGCGAGTAATTGTGGAGCTCCGGCACGCTCCCCCGCGGCCCCGCTAAGGTGGACACCGGGTCCCCACCAGCGCTGCCTCGCTCCCTCCGGTCAAGCGCCGGCCGCTGTCAAAAACAGGCAGGCGGAGAGGGGGAGACCTGGAGATGGGGAGCTCTGATTTATTTGTTTCCCGCCCCCATCTGATGGTAGGATGCTGAGGGAGCAGCGCTCTTCCTCAGAAACATGGTTTCCCGAGATGCTAAATAAATGGGCAGGAGTTTCCCCGAAAGAGGAGCGGGCTGTGATTGGCTGCCGCGCCCGCCCGTGCCAATCCCAGTCCGACCGGCCCTCGGGTACCGCAACATAAGCAAAGCTACACGCTGGGCGCGGGGAGCGGGGCAAAGGTGTGCGGAGGGAAGTGGGGGTCTGCTCCTCTCACATGGCTACGCCGAGGACGGATCTCGTTAGAGAGCTTCGTCGGAGACCATCTGCCGCTCGCGCGCCTTGTGCCTTCCGCAAAAAGCAGCATTAAGTCATTCGCTCGCTGTCGTGTGGGAGGCGAATTTGTCATCGGGAACGATGGAGCTACAGGATCTCTGTAAGTAAATCCGTATACTTTATCCTGCTATTTCAGCCCGGGCACAGATCAATAAATGATGTCGAGGAATGGCAAAAGAGAATTAGAAAAAGCTGCAAATAGCGCGAAGGGTTTCTCGATTTTGTTTCGTGTGTAGCAAGATGTGTTCTTCCTAATGGTTTCAGGCATCAAACAAACTAGTTAGCTGTTTGCATTGCCTTGGGTGGTTGTTTAGTCTAATTAAGACTGTATTCTAGGATGCTGTATTCTCTGAGGCATTTCACAATACCTCTGTGTTTGAAAAGGAAAGAAAACCACATGGAGCAGAATATCATAGGCACAAAAGTCTGATGTGCCCTTATGTAGTCACCGGCATTTGTAGTGTCAGTATAATAATAACAGGCAGTTATTATTGGTTTGTCAAACAGTAGTTCAGAGCCCCAGCCAAGAAAACATGAGTTGCTCATCATTCATCACTGTGCTCAGCACAGAGAATCACTGCTTTTCCTGACCTTTATGTTTTGGGACTTTTTAAATTTATTTTTAAATTAATTTCTTCTTTGGAGGAGGCTTTTAAAAATACACATTTAATTCAAAAGCTTTCCTGTTTGTTGATGTAACAGGTGAGTACATGAAAAGTGTGGAGAGTTTCCTTTATCACCATTGCCGGGCATGAGTTAGAAGTTGATTCTCTTGCCTGTCAGGACTCTGCTTTTGATTCTATAAAGCAGAAATGGTATATTTAGAAGTGGGGGGGGTGGTGGTGGTGTGCAAATCTGTCCTTCTATAACCCTCTGGGGTTACTTGAGTTACACGAGCCATGAATTTCGTTCAGCATTGTTCATATTTTATCAGTTATTTGCTGTTAGACTGGGAGCTTCGCTGCACAGAGCTTGTGAGTGACTCTGCTTAACCCTCTCAGAGGCTGTAGTCATCTTAACTGGTTTATGAAAATACATAGGAGAAAGGACAGAAATAGAAACAAAAAGATATAGGAAAACCTCTCTGTAATTTCGCTCTGTTGCCTGAGCTAGTTATGCGTATCAGGAATTTTATACTAACCAAACTAGAAGCAAACATCATATGAAGCCGGCTGCATTTTAGGGATCCGTTTTTGATGTCTTGTGTTCATTTTAGAACTAAACACACAACTTCCTTTCCCAGTGTTGGGAGCTGCTGGGAACTCACATTGCTGCCTGGGAATCTCAGGCTGAGGGTGTGATTTTTTTAAAATATGGTTTGACTGGTCAGCTTTGCTTTTGAGATACTGCTTTGCAAGTTGTGGCAGGAAGGTGTGTCTGTGGAGCTTATCCCTTCAGTTAAAGCAGTCAGCGTCGCCTCAGAGTTAATGCTGAGAAGAATTGTCACTGTTTTCAAGAACTGTTTGATCAAAATAAATGGGAAAAATACAGAACATGTACTTCAGTACATGAATACAGTTAGAGTGTCTGTTGATGAAAGCTGTACTAAGCTCTTCTGTGTACTTTTTAGTGTTTAACCTGATGTATCACAAATGCAGAAGAACCCCTCATTAGCTTGAATTATTGCCTTTTCTAAGACAGAAATAATTTGCTTTTCCCTGTGTTTCCCAGGGATGTTTGAGTTGCCTTTTATTGAAATTATGGCCCCAGGTATCCTATAGTACTGGGCTTAAAAAGAACATAATTTTCTTAATCTAGGGGAAAAAAAAAAAAAAAAAACAACAAACTGTTAGCTCTTATTGCATCACTACTAAACAAAAATAAATACTGCAAGTGTCAAGAATGAAATTTTTGAAATGAAGCAGATATTTAGCTGCTATGTCACTTTCCCCAGGGGCTTGTATCATTTATTTGTATTTACTTAGCACTGATGTAGCTGAAAATCCCATCACATACGACAGTCTAAGCAAAGAGATGTGCCCATTCCCCATCTTGGAGGTAGATGCTTTGATCTAGGCTGAGATATTCCATTAAAAGCTGAGGGAGCACTTGAACTCTTGCACACTTGGGCATGGTTTGTTCCTGGCTCCAGGCTGGTCATTTTTAACACCTTTGGGATACATCAAAATGAAGCTCCATTGCACCTTTTGGGGTTTTTAATTCTATATTTATTACTTTCTGCTTTATTTTCTGATGGATAATGTGAGAGAGAATATTATCTTTTAAGGTCACTGCAACTCTTAAGACAATATTTTAGTTCTTGTTAGGACTTCAGGGATATAGTTCAAACAACGTAAACCTCTCAAGTTTAGTCACTAGCATTAGGCAAATACTATGTGACTGATAGAGTTCCTATATCTCTCATAACCTTGTTTGAAGGGATTTGTTTGCTTGTCTATCTCTGTGCATTAGCAGATAAAAGGGTGGGGGGACAGGGAGGGAGAGAGATGGGCTATAACTGCTATGCTTTGGATAGTGCACTGGATCAGCCTGTCTGAGGGCTGCAAACCACAGTGGTGCCTCAGGTAGGAGCAGAAATGTGTGTTGTGGTGCAAGGCACGCTTGCATTAGGGTTTTGACCTGATGGCGCAGAGAACAGTTGCTTGTCGCTAGTGCTTGGGGATGATCTACGTGGGAGAGGCATTTCAGATTCCCAGGCTGTGAGAGTTCCAGCAACAGAGGAGTGAGTAGGCTTTGGTGAGAGCTGTGGCGTGCTGGCAGCAGTTGGAAGGATGCAGAAGCTGCAAAATGCTATCTTGGGGTAGCTTTAATTGGTTGCATTGGAAAACACTCGGTTTGATGGGCTCATATGTCTTCTAAAATGCTTGGTGCCAGACCAAATTGGCATACCTCCATTGACTTACATGAGAAGCCACCAGGCATTGATCAGAACTTCGGTCTTATGCTTACGTTTTTCTTGGAAGAGCAAGATTTTTACAAAGGCAGCAGGTTATTTTTCCTCTCTGTTTGCCTCAGCAGCAGTAATATTGAAAACCTGAGTGGAATGGGCATCCCATGGGTTTTGACTTGTTTCCTTGGACTGTAAACTTGATATGTTATCCTTCGTCTGCTTGCAGAGCCTCAATCTCGTATGTTAATCTACACTGGAAGCCTAGAGCAGAAACTCAAAAGGGGGAGGCTTTATACGTATCCAGAAATACTACATTTGAATATTTCATTCTTTCTCTGGATTGTAACCCCTCTTCAATTTCAGCAGAAACATTGTGGTCACTCATGTTCTAGGTAAACAGATGCTAGAGCCACCAGTCTTCTGTTTTGCCTCAATTGTGTTTTTGTTTTCACCCCATTATTTAAGTAATTAGGTACAACTTTTACGCAAACTACAAGTACTCTTCTTTAGGTGGCTCTGGTGTGTTTACATCCAAATGAATTGCAGACAGTCGCAACTCCAAATGAGAAAAACAGCTCAAATGAGAACAGTTCCTTATTTTTGCATCTGTTAGAAAACATTTTTAGGAAAAGCTACTCCATGCTAGGATTCAGCTTACATAGAACATCACGCCAAGTCACAGAAGTGACTCTCTCCCTGTTCAGTACATGCATGCTCGTGTCTCAAATGGCAAGTGCACACTACAAAGCAACGCCAAGCACAGAATGAAAATGGAAAAACAGTAAAACAAAGACGAGTGAATCGTGAAAAGCCCATTGATTTGCTTGACAGTCGTTTTGTTCAACATTGTGCAGTGCTAATCTGAAAACTCCCGTGCATCACAAAAAGTTTTCGGAACAATAAGAACTGTCAATTCCAGCAGATTCTACAGACCTGTCATTATTCTTCCATTGTCTTGAAGCACTAAGTGGCGTACAGAGGGATTTTTGGCAGGAGTTCAAGAGTGTTCTCATAAAGAGGAATCGCGTGTCACTACCTCACTTACGTTATCATTTGCAATTACAGTTAAGCCCAGCACAGGCCCCTGGAAAAATGCCTGCACCTATTTGGGTGTGCTACTTTTATGGTGCTCATTTGTTTTGTCTCTCAAGAAAAAACCAAACATGCAAACAGAAACTACCACTTTTTACTGCTCCTAATTGCTAAACTGTAAAAGCAAGAAATTCTAGATGTCTTTATACATTTTGACTTGGTATCTCCCAGAGAACTAGAATATGGTAATAAATTATTATCCTGCTCCACCTGCTGCTCCTTTGGAAAAGTGGACACAGCAGCAGTGATGGCTACAAGCAGAATTTTTTATTAACTCCCTTTCTCTTGAGATGGTGTCACTGGTAGTTCTCTCGAAGCACTTGGGTACTCCCCAGCACTAGTGGAGAAAAATTCCTTCTGTTCTGCCCTGTGTTCTTTCACTCCAGATGCTTTGCTCCCTGGTTAAGAAAAATAAGCACGCTCATCTCACATCCCCCATCATTAGAACCCCAGCCCCTCTTAGGAATGTCCCCCCATGAGGAGACACACGATGGGAAGAAAGATTGGCTTTGTATCAGGGAGGCTCAAGTTTAATTTCTTTATCCAGTATCAGAGGCCATGTAACCACGCAGTGTTTTGTCTTCTGTACTTACTCTTCCCAGAGTAGCATCACCCGTGTACATACCTCACCTAAATTAAATAAAGATCCAATATAGTAAGGTCATGACATTCACTCTGAAAATGAAAATATGAGCTGAGTTAGGCACCCTTGGTATCAGTAACTTGCAGAACCCATATGTATTGCAATAAATCTGCAGCATTTTGAAAAGTCTGTGAGGCATAGATTCCTTTTTTTGTGGACTTCACATGAATTCTGGCAGGTTTCACTACTTAGAGTTTAGTGGTTTCAAAGGAACATGTGAATGTCAGACCTCAGAGGACACAGATGACCTTCATATAAACTAGAACTTAGATTAGCTGTAGTTGGGTACTTTAAACTCCTCTTTCGTGCACAAATCAGACTTGTAATGGGGTGAAAAAGGAGATCTTCCTATTAATGCTAGCACACTGTCAAATTAATACATCAAATAATATACTCTTATCCTGAATTGGTGGACTGCTTTTATCAGTGCTTTTGAAGTGGCAAAGAAAGTGCTTTTTCCATAGCTACAAACCCGACTCTCTTAGTCTTACCTTTACTTTGAACATCAATTTTCTTAAGTCTTGGAACCTCGTGAGACAGAAAGCGCCTTTCATGGCTAGGTGTTTCAAGATTCACATCCAAGCCACAGAAAGGCATTCTCTTTTACACAAGGTTTTCAAATAAATGTAACCTTCTGACTTGACCTCTCCCAGTTTGCATTTCAGGAAAAAGAATCTATCCACATATGGTTATCTCCAGTAAGATCAAAGCTGTCACTGTATTCTGACACTTGTGGGAATTAAATGGATATCTTAAAAAAAATGGGGAAAATGGTGAAAAGATTTGAATGAGTTCACATTTATAGAAGACATGCACCCACGGATCTTGGAAGTGAAAGGAAGACCTTCAGGATTAGCTGCAGCTCTTGTGTTTAGAAGCAGCAGAACGTTTCTTTATTTGTTAGCCTCACCAAGGTAATTAAACAGACTTGAAGACATAAACAAAAATAGATTTTCTAGATTCCTACAAATATAGCTCTGCAAGCGTTTTGCTATGAAAGTTAATAAGGTTCTAACTTTAGAGGGGGTTTTCTGCCTGGTGCCTAGCAGATGCCACTGCAAAGGATGGTGAATTTAATGCTGCCTTTGGAGCCCCTCATCAAGGTGTGATGTCTTTCCCAGTTTCCAGCCTTCTCTGGCAAAAGTGTAAATGTCATAGATTTATCCCTGCTTCAGTGAATACTCAGAAAGGGATGCCGTGACTGTCCCAGAAAGTGTCTGCAGAGCAAGAAATGCAGCTCTGTTCACCTGGCTATGTTTCCTGCTGTCCTGTGTGAAAGCAGCAGTGTGACTTTGCAGAGCCCGTCTGCCCTCCCTGTAGATACATCACAAGGCAGAGGGGAGCCAAGGGTGTGCTTTTTGCTGTGTCGTGCCCTTGCCTCAGCACAACAAGCCACAGCTGAGCCCTTGGCTTTAAGCTAGTGGGAATGTGCCGGAGTATGCAGGAGCTGCTGCCCTGAACCCTCTCCAAGGGAAACATGTCCCAGTTTTTGTCACCTCCACAAGGTTATCACCTCTGCATCTGGTAAATCAGCATGATCCTGAGGAATGTTGTGGCTGGAAGAACCTTCGTCTGCAAGAAAACTAATTCATGGTCCTTGTGTTTAACACAAGGGCTTAGAATGTACCTGTGGCACTAGCCACAGGAAAGGGAAGGACAATGGATCAATAGTCTTGTTTCCTGACTCTTTCTGCGCCCCTTCACTACAAGAAAGACATTAAGGTACCGGAGCGAGTTCAGAGAAGGGCAACAAAGCTGGTGAGGGGTCTGGAGCACAAGTCTCCTGAGGAGCAGCTGAGGGAACTGGGGCTATTCAGCCTGGAGAAAAGGAGGCTGAAGGGAAACCTTGTTGCTGTCTGCAACTACCTGAAAGGAGATTGTAGCATGGAGGGTGTTGGTCTCTTCTTTCAACAGAGAGAAGTGCCCATGGAAGTGGTTGAGTCACCATCCCTGGAGATGTTTAAAAGATGAGGTTCTTAGGGACATGGTTTCGTGACAGTGTTAGGTTAACCGCTGAACTCCATGGTCTTGAGGGTCTCTTCCAACCAAAATGATTCTGTGATTCTATGATTTTCCTCTCCGCCTCCCCATACTCACCTTTTGTACAATGGAATTAAGCCATTTGGCTGACAGAAGCTCTGCTCAGCTTTCAGAAAGGTGAGCCTCCCTGATGTGAGACTATTATCTGTTCAAGCTCTCGAGGTCATGCTTTGAAACAGCTACAGCTGCAAAGAGGTATATGATGCCCATGAAACCTCTCACTTTTACACCACTAAGCTGCTTTGGTGCATAGAGTAAATAGGCAAGGGCTTGAGTTAGAAATACCTCTGGTGCTTTGTAACTGCAGTGAGAAGCTGGATTACATTTATATGTTAACGGTTTGTCTTGAATTTTTCTGCCTTTAAATGCTATTATAACCCAGTTAAAATTTTAATAGAAGAGTGGAAAGTCTATTCACTGGTGTTTCACAAATAAATTTCTTTGTTCTCACTTCCAAACTTACCTTTTAAAATCACCTGTTCAAATTAACACCCTATCTCAAACAGCAACACAACACTTTGGGGTTATGCTTAGAATGTCTTAAGTCCCACTTTCAATTGCAAATGGAATTATGTTCATTTCTAATGGTACAGAAAAGGTATAAGTGAATCTCAGACTAAGTTCTGCTTGTTCATGCATGAAATTATATATCAGCCCACCTTTGCATGCAGGATTTCCATCATTTGAAAGTCATTGGCCTCTACTCAAGGCTGAACTTTGCACCAATCCCAATAACAGTTTTCACTGCTAAAGGTTCTAGCCCAGCGAATTTCAGGGCTTTGAATTTTTATTATATATTTAAGGTATAAGATAGAAACTTCAAACCAATAATTTCTTTGATGGAGCAAATATCAAGTGTGTCAGGCATACAGATCTGAGCATTAGCATTTATCATTGATTTGGTATGACAAACAATTGCTGGATGTGCATCAGATTTTTTGGATTATAAAGCACTTTGCTGTCAGGTTTCAA
This sequence comes from Nesoenas mayeri, assembly GCF_963082525.1. NCBI lineage: Eukaryota > Metazoa > Chordata > Aves > Columbiformes > Columbidae > Nesoenas > Nesoenas mayeri. The sequence continues at coordinate 113,973,661 of NC_137543.1, forward strand.
CCAAGAAGGAAGGAGTCACCTTTCTAATTCCATTAAGTGTTGTTTGGTATTGATAATAGAATGAAACTGATTCTTTTCAGTCAGAGATACATGAGAGATTTGTAATGTGAAAAGTATAGGAAAGCCCCACAGCTAATTATATGATTTTTAAACTTTAACGCCAGAGTGTGGTAGCTGCTTGTTCCAGAGGTTTGCCCAAGCTATGATTTAAATCTTTTGTTGCACCAAAATCCCAGAGGTTGTTGCAGCTTGCAATAGTGGGCTGCCAAAAAAATACTCACAGTGTGTAGTTCTTGAGATTGTGAAGAAATGTGTACATTTCATTATGATCTCCTGCATAGACAAACACCTGGGCCTCCATCCAGATCATTTCGGATCATGCCCTTGATCTGTTGTCCCCATCATTGCCTCTGCATCATCAGTGGTGGCAAGCTATGAGACCTAATGAGGGAATGGTGCCTCTCTGATGCCACAGCCCGTTTGGAGCATCTGTCTGTGGCTCATGCCACAGGTGTCAAAGAATTCTATGTGAGTCACTTGCAAAACAAGAAACAATTTTGATTACTGATATATAAAAAAGAATGTTTGTTTCATCAGGGATAACAGCTTGTTACTTGCTTTGCTCCCAGGATGCAGGGAGAAAGGAAGAGAAATAAAGTACTTGTACCCAAGTTGGCTGCTACAGTCCAGCAGCACAGTCAATCAAATTGTTTCATCATTCCAAGTCATTCTGTAATAGCACTGATTTATCTCGCTGACGTGCAATTGTCCCCTGTTGATAATTCCAGTTTCATCCAGAGATGGCAGAGATTTTGCTGAAAACCTGCAAGCTCCTCTTACCTGCAGCGAACAGTAGGAGGTCAGAGTAAGACTTCTTCCTTTTCATTGATGCCTATAAATAGTCCATGCTAACCGTAACAGTCTTAAAGACATAGGGAATATATAAAAAAAAAAAAAAGAATTCACTATTATTAAAACCACATTGACTCAGCAGAAGTAGACGTGTGCATTTTAGACCAAAGTAGGTTGATAATCGAACCCTGCTGCAAATGCTTAGCTCTTTAATTCTGGCTGTAACATTTTACATTTATTTGAACTCTGTAGTGGACTGGCACAAGTCTTGACATAATAGCCAGAAAGGAAGCTGGTACATTATTGTATATATTAAAAAAAAAAAAGTTTTAGTTACAGTTTTTACAATTTAGTTTTCTTCAGTTTTCTCTGTGTTTGTGAGAAGTTTATTAACCTAAGTGCATTTAATTTATATCTAGGAGCCAGTTGCTTAATAACAATTTCTGTAGTTCTCAGTTGTCCTAAGCAGAACTAATCACAGGAGCCATTTTATGCATGTCAGTGGGATTGTTCCAATATATAAATGCTATCTGAACACAATTTGTGCTACTTTGAAAACTAAATGAGATTTCTTAGGAAAGTTGAGTCCCTTGGTCTTGAGGACAGAAGCTTTTCGTTGTTTTTTGTTTGTTTGGTTTGGTTTGGTTTTTTTTTGTTTGTTTGGTTGGTTTTTTTAATGTATACGACACTAGTATGCAAGAACCCAATAATTGGAAATTACTGGAAAGTCCAGTTTTATGAAGTAGGAGGAGATAACCAGGGTGCTTGGTGTTGCTGGTGTAAGAACGGTTTGCTCTGTGTGCATAGATGTTATAAATAATCTAGGAATACTGCACTTTTGGCTTGCCCTGTAGTCCTAGAAGACTTCTTACTAATACAATTCACTGGCTCATCACTGCAAATGTAAATTTCTGCAGAATATACAGATCTCTGTATTTCCAGGTTATTTTTATTTTTGCTGGTATCTTAGGCAGACTTAAAGGCATCTTCAAAAAAGAAGTGCCTAAATTAATACATATATCATACTGACAAATATATAAGTGAAACAAGGCTGTACAACAGCCTAAAGATGTTACCTACCATTCAAGTTATTTTCTTGTTAGTATCGGTCTTGAGGAGGAGTTGCGTTCTGAAAATATTTCACCTGTGAAAAGCTTTTTGGTATGAGTTTGAAAAGGAAGAAAAACAACAGAGTTCTACTGTTTTATTGATACTTTCAGGTTTGATAGAGAGGAGGATTAAACTGTGTGTATTTGACAGCAGCCTTTGATCGCTTGAGAGAGATTCTGCCTGCTCTGCCCTTAATCCTGTGGTAATTCAGGATCCTTAACCACCGATTTCTAAAGGCGATAATCCAAACCCCCTGTAGTCAGTTGTGTTGGTCTCATTAAGGGCCAAACTGGACCTTCTCATCTAGAAATAGAAAGTAGGTTACCCTAGCAGCCACTGAAGTGTTGTTGGATTTTCTTTTAAATGAGTTTTGCTGGTCTAGTAGTTGGTTTCAGCATAATGCTTAGCTGCCATTCTTCTCTTTGGGTCTTTTGAGGATGCCCTTACTGCAGTAATGATGAAAATTATCCTTGCTTAGAAATCCCACCTCTAGCAAAACTTCAGTTAGCATCATGAAAAAAAGCCTTCCTGTACAGGCTGTTTGGTTTGCTCACTTGATCTGGAACTCCACCGTTTCCATAAGTGCTTTGCTTTAGTAAGGCCACAAGATAAGAAAGAGAGAACACTTCATTGAAATGTCAGCATGAGCTGGCTACAATACTTCCACCTTAGCTGTCCTGACCTACGTGTTCTAGATTGCTATTAGAAAGAAAAAGGAAGCCAGTTCTTAGGTATATCACAGTGCGAAGCACACCCCTCACCGCAAATGCTGTTAATGAACCTTCAGAATTAGGTGTATCTCTTTTAATACTAAATCATTTCACCTTATTTTTCTTTCAGTTTTATTTTAGAAAATCATCCCTAAGATAGAGGAATTTAAAAGCATAAATACCAGAATAATGCTATAAAACCAGTGTTCCTGTTTTCAACAGTACAAGTATCTGGAGCTATACTGCAGATGTTTATAGATGCCTTCCAGCAGCTTTTCATTGACACCAGTGGGCACTCAGGTTAGCTCCAGCTTACTATCAGAGAGGCATTATAAATTCTATATTGGCCAAACTGATATTCTTTCAGAAGCTACCTGTAAACATAACACAGGAGTAAGCTGCAGACACACACGATACTGGCTAGCAGGCTCGCTTCCTATTGGGTATATACTAAATTAACATATGGGTTATATAACCTCTGTTCTCTTTTATCACAGAGAGTGGCAAGAAAGTCATGTCTTCTGGAGATGTTCAGTATACTTACTTAAAAACAGGAAAACTAGTAAAGGGACTTGTCTCTAAAGCTCCAGAAAGGTGAAGTCAAAGTCACTCACTCTGCACGTTACCAGAGTAGAATGATGGCCAAAAAGTACTCAGCAAATCCCAAGTGAGGAAAGGTGCAAGTCCTTGCAGCATTTGAGGGTGAAGCATTAACAATGTGAAAAGCAGAACTGTAAGCCAAGATTTGTTGTAGCTGGCAGTCAGTGTTGTGAAGGGAAGAGAGAACATCATGCTGTATCTAGATGGAAATAGCAAGACCAACCTTGAACTATAAGGTGTTCTTTGTATTTGGCAGGCGTGCTGTCTCTGAGAGGCAGCAGGGGAGAAAGCACCGACCGTCTCATTGTGTGGGTGGTGACTAAGTCAGACTGACACAGTCTTCTTCAATTCCTCCATCCACCATGGCGTTGTTGAGCCACCTTGAACCAAGCAAGAGAGCTTCACTCTTGCTCCCCGGCCTCTGACACATGTGAGCGGTAACACTGTCCTGATTTGGGATGTTGCAGGTATAAAATATACTGAAGATTCAATGCTGAATTCAATTCAGAGCAAGCAAAAATAGACTTGAGCCTGTAGGGCTGAGATTTCCTTGAAAAGGACCTGCAATAAAGTTTACAGATATAAACCTATTTTATTAACCAAGGACACTTTTGTAACTAAAGCACTACGAATCTAGTTTCTTAAAGGAAATGCAAAATTTCCTTTAACAAAAGTGATTTTGTAGAGAAGCAAGAATAGCTAGTGCAATGTGCTAGCCCTGAAATTGTTCATGATGTTCATTTAAATTTATTTGTGGCTCACTGGGTCCAAATGAGCTCTGTCTTTCTTTACAACTCTCTTTTTTTCAGTGTTAGAGCCAAATTTGGGTCTGAAAGAGCTAAAATGTGAATAAGTACACTTTATAATGCATGTGAAAATATAAGACAGCCCATAGCTGGGCACTATTAAGGTTTAGACTAGTCTGGTGATGCCAGTTTTGTCGGCTGAGCAACTTTGGGTCAAGTAAAAGCTGAAGGTAATGGGCTGCTTCACTGTTACATATTGGGGTGGTCCCACACCATGACCAGAGCCAATGTGTCCTTCACTTGTGCATGTATCCTTTCTCAGAACAAGATGTAGGCCTGCTGCGTCATGGGAAGACTTTCAGGTTGGCTTCTTAGGGAGGAAGGAATAAGGGAACCATCAAGAAAAGGAGAAAGAGGGAAGAATAGAGAGAGTACACATCATATTAATTGTTTTGGAGACAGTAGGTAGGTCACCTTTATTAGGTGTCTATTACAGAGGTCTTTTTCACATTTTTTCTGGGGTTGGAAAAAGTATTTGAGTAATTTCTCTATCACTTATATTTTCCAGTGCTTCCACTTACATTGGGATGCTTCAGTTCATCAAAACAAATAAAAGACCATGTAGCATCTTCACTGTGTTGAACAAATAACAATTATATTAAAGAAAGAAAATATTGGAAATATCAGCTACCAAAAATGTGCCCCCAAGTATAAAAAATGCTGAGCCCTAGGATGGTTCTGCTGTTAAAGCTTTGGCTCTACGCTCCCGTTCTTCCTCTTTCTAGCATAGTAGTGGCAGCTGATACAATAATGAGCTACTGCACAATTTTACATGTAAGGTACACAATCACATTTAGAACCTGACAGCATTTTCTTTCTGAAATAGGAGCACTGCTTGCAGCCCACAACTGAAACAATTAGCTATAAAACAGAAAGCAGCTGTATTAAAAAAAAAAATAAAAAATAAGAAAAATTGTTCTCCAGCTTACAGATACATTTTAAGAATTTGTTAAAAGAAAGCAAAATAAAAAATTCAGGTAGACAGGTGAACAAGACTCAGAGTACTTAACTAGATCTTACAGGTTTTGAGACTATAAATTATTTAAATTAAAAGTCATTTGAGAATACATAATAAAAGGATATATAGAAGAAAGGGCTCTGACAACAGCAGAGGGAGCAGAATAGAAATGGTAATGTTACTATATGTACCCACTTGCTCTAAAAACAGCAACTGAAAGGAGGAATTCGAACTAGACTCTATGAACATGTATCCTTATAGCGCTTATTATTGAGTAGTTCTGTTCCTCTCCTAGTTTCTCTTGACCCTTTTCTGAGGGTTAAATTAATCCCTTGTGCAGCTCAGCTGAGGATAATGAAGCTGCCCCAGGGTACAAATTTAGCCCTTGGGTTTGACCTACCAAAGGCTGAGCTTCTATTCTTCACTATGTTTTCGGGCAGTTTTGCTTATGTTGGATTAATTAAAAACACCCTCTCCATTCCCCAGGCTTATACGCTCTCCTGAGCAGAATAAAGGAGGTTCCAGCGCTCGGCCTCTCTCTGTCTCTCCATGCCTGTGCAGAGGCACAGCGAAAAATGCCGCTAATGAGGGGAACTTAATGAAGCTGATCACTCTCTGATAGAGACAATGTGGGCAACGTTTATGATGTGAGGGACAGTTTGGATTCCTACAGGCTGTTGCTTGTGTTTCTGGAGCTGTAGGTGTTGCTTAAGTTGACCAGTAAGGCAGAGGCTTGTTTGCTGGAGGTGAACGCATGGTATTAAACCATGTGGTCATCTGGAATTTGATCTAGGGTAGATAGACTGAAATGGCTGTCCCAGTTCCTGTGTATATAGATTTTTTACAAGGTTTCAAAACAGATGCTTTTCTCTTACCATTTAAACACGTCACTGTCTATTAATAGTACCAGGTTGGGGTCCAAAATCTGGCTTTATCCAGTGTGAGAGACAGATTGGAATCCAGTCCAAAGTCACCCTGTGATCTGCGAATTTTGATTGCAGTAACTGTCCTCTTTCTTTTCTTCCTTTGACACACTTCTACTTTGGCTTATCTTTCATTTCCACATCCTTCTTTCTATCATGCCAATGTGCAGGTGCCACATAGTGGCCACAGGGGGCTTGGTGCTTTACTGCAAGGCATCAAAAGCAAAACAGCATTGAGAGAAGGGGAAGTTGCCCTCATGAGAGCAGAGCAAGAAAGCATTTGGCTTCTTTACCTCAGTGCCATGAAAACTAAGTGGAGCCAGCCAAATCCACTCTTCCTCTCTTCTTTTTCTTCTTTAACCCTCTAAATTGTCTGTGATTGGGGTTTAAGCTGTGTTTAAAATAGCCTGCGTATATTAGTTTGTTCCTTCACAAATCACAGGCCTCAGCATATCTGTGTTAGCATGAGCATTTAATTTTGATGTTCAGTAACATCAGATACAGTTTGTTTTTTTCTTTTGTCACAGACAACAATGGGTGGCTTCCGACAACTTGGAACTCTACAGAGGTATTGAGAAGCACCATTGTACTTGAATTTGAGAAACGTTAAGTTTTCATTATGGCCAAAACCAACCTGTGAACACCAAAAACGAATTTACGGGAGATACTTCACACATATCAGTGATGTTTCTAACAGCCACGCTGTGTGCTGGTCCTTTGCTGTTGTAAATGTTTAATTACTTGGCCACCAGCTGTCAAAGGAAAGAGTGGTGTCCTAAAAAAGACTTCTTTCAAAGTCTGTACTTGTGTTGAATTTATTTTGCACTGATTCTAGAGAATGCTGATATAAATCATCTTGCATTGCGACACTTGACCAAGGCCTATAATCATGCCACTAATTCAACTGTGTCTGATTGAGAAGTCCCTAGATTAAGCAGAGTACTTACAGTGAGGAGTCCCCTCTTTGCCAGCTGGGAGGTTGAAATCAGCTGCATTCTGAAATTGGAAAGAAAGAATCTGTGAGTTGCTTTATAAAATGGTATCTTCCTCATTACCCTAATCACATAAGTATGCTGAAGGCTGCAATCAGCTCCCCCACACACACACCTTTTTTTTTTTCCTTTTAAATCAGGCAAAAGAAAGGAGAAGACTAATGAACATTAAACTGAAAATGGCCACTTGGGTCATCCGGGTCCCATCCCTGGAACTCAGTAATAGACGCTAGAGCAGAGGAGACCATTAAACTTCTATTCCATCTGTCTCGTTGCATGCTTCAGGACACAACATTTCCTAATGGCCTTTAAGACATGTAGATCTATGTGGAGAACAAAATAGCCTGTATAATGTTCCATAGTATAGATTAAGGGGACTGCTTATCTCAGGATTTAATTTCCTAAGTGAAGTCATCTCATAGCTGAAAATCACATTCCTTAGATGAATTTTGTAAGGTAATGCAGACAGGAGCAAACATACACAACATTTTCAGTTGCCCTAGTAGATCTTGTTCTCTGGCCCCCAAAGTGGCATTGATTTAAACCCTGAGCATGTGAGCAAGGCCCATGAATGAGCACATGACAGTATTATACAACACTACCTGTAGCATTAGCTTCTCCTGTCCACTCTCTTAGATGTAGTAGTTGCCACTCTTCTGTGCTGGGGAGTAAAATAAATGAATAAATGCATGGGAGGATTAAATAATGTGTCCGAAGTCATACAATGGTACCTATGGCAGTCAGCAATTAGATCTGTGCAACCTAAATATTAACACAGTGCATAAATTAAAGGGATGGCCTTCTTTCAGTTGTTTTTTTTTGTATTTTAAGTGTGAAAAGAACCTTCGGGTACTATCCAGACTGTGGCCCTTGCAAAGTTTTTAACTCATCTTTATTCAATTAGTGCAAGTTGGTAATAGTGTGCCACCTGTACTTCAGCAGAATTTCTGGGTATCAATGAAGATGTCCAACTCCGGTTTAGTACTTAAACTCAGCCTGTATTTTCTCATTGCTGTTTCCATGAGATTTCTCTTCTTTTTAAGGAGTGTTGTTATTGCTGTGACCTCTGTCAAAGCTTAGCAAATGAGGCATGGCTTCACCAGAAAAGGTTTGTGGTCAGGGCTGTGTTTGCATTCTGGTAGAACAGGACAAACGTTTATCTGATCAACATAGCAATAGCACAGTGGTAGCGAGACCAGATCTGGCAAAGCACAATAGAAGCATTGATATTGCAAATTTAAAACTTGGTTAATAATGAAGGGGAATGAAAAGTTCTGGCTATGGACTCATCTGAATGCAGAACTTTGAGCCCTAGAGGTCCCAGAGTATGTGCCAGATGTATGTGTTAAAGAAAAGAAGAATTATGCAGTTGTGGATATCGTGCATATGTGACAAGAGCCTTTAACACCAGTAGAGTGATCCTGAGCATTATCAGCTCTCATTTTTGTTGTCAGTGGTAAAGAATAAAAATGAACTTCTAGTACAGGAGACAAGACCAGAAAATTCTCCACCCAAAAATGATTTTTAAAATATCTAGTATCCTTTTGTTTTGGAGGAATGCCTGTATTAAACATGTTACTCTTCATTACTATCTCCGCCTTGCATGTAACATCCCTGCTTTGCACGCCAGATGAAACTCACATCTGTGGTTCCATTTGTCTAACAAGCAGTTTTCCTGCAGGCCCTCTAATACTTACCCTGGGGGGAGTTTGTAGACCTTATCTAAGAGGAGGAATTACTTTGTTGTGGCTTTGACATGCTCTTTAAACAATATTCAAAAACCATTTGAAACCACATTATATAAAGAGGATCCTTTTTGTGAGTCTCTGTGGAGAAAAGAAGAGTGAGAAATTCTCCTGTTCCATTTTCTGTCTTTACTCTGTTTCCTCGCCAAGGTCTAGGAAGCTGTTTAAGTCATAGGGCTCAGTAATTAACACTGAAACAAACAAAAGCAAATCTAAAGTCTTTCTGCTGCTCTTCCGTATCCTTATTCACCTGTTCCCCTTATCATTTAGATGGCTCCCATACTGGTATGTATTTAAGCGATGTCCTGCTTCCATTGGTATTTGCTGTACAGATCACAGAATACATTCCTTATCCAACAGAATAATTTAATCCTTATTCTTTAAACCACTTATTGAAAAATGGTTCTGCTGTTCCTGCTTTAAGCCCTGCCCTGCTTTCTCCATCGCTGTCCTGTGAGCTTGCAGGACACATGAGGTTGCTAGGCGGGGATGTGACAGATGCTGACCTACTGGGAGCTGATAGCTTGTTTGGAGTTGAACACAGGAGCTCTCAGGAGCTGGTTTTTGAACCCTGAGCTGCTCAGTGATCTATGGCAGCAGTTACACTCTTGCGTTAGTTGAGATGGAAAGTGATACAGATTTACGACGCTGGGTTTGATTGCCATTTTCAGTAGGGCTTTATCTCTGATTACGGAGGAACTCAGAAAATTGACCATAGAAAGTTCTGTGAGAATGGTCCTAGGGAATGACAGCCTTTGAGTAGTCACCCAAAGGTACTGGTAGAAGACAGTCCCACTATCTCGCACTGTCCTAGCAGTGCAACCCAGCCTCTGACCTGAAGAAACTGAGACAGAAACCAGAGGTTAGTTCCTCTTCATCTCCTTTTGGCATGCCTGTAGTTCGGTGATGTAAATAGCAGCCTGCAAGTAGCCAGGCTTGAGATCACCTGTGCATTTCATTCGTGGGACTTAGCTGTAATATTTGAGTTCACTTTTAAAGGCAAATACAACTGAAAGCTTCCATTAAAACTCTGCTGCTTGAAAACAATGGCTATGCTTACAACAGTAACAGTAACAACAGCAGCCAAATTTTCAAGAAGGAAACCTTTTTGTTGTTTTGAGGGCTGGGAATGATTGGTCTTTTTTTGTAACATTAAATGTCAGCTTGGCCTTGGCAGGGAGATGCCAAGCTGCTGCTCCTGGAACAAGATGGAGAAATGGGCTCTTTAGATTTGACATCCCTTTAGCTTTTTTTAGCGTTCTGGAGGATCCCCAAGGCCCCATGGAAGCCTGATGCATTCCTGCTGCAGCAATTAACGTAACCGACCCTTGCAGGAAGGGAATGTTTGCGGGGCGGTGGGAAACATTACAGTATTTTCTTTTGGAAAATTCCACTATTGACATGAAAAACAGCAGGGTAACAGCAAAGATGGATTGCAAATTTTGACAGCACCGACAGGTAAATATTGGCTTTGTGCAAACAAGTTTCTATAAATAACACGTCTGCTCCAAAAACGCCACAGATGGCAGCAGGGCTGCTGGGGTATTGATTTACCCACTGTGCTCCGTGCAGGAAAGCACAGCTGTCAGCTTTGCTGTTCTTCTCATTCTGAGTGTTGCTTCTGTTCCTGCTGAGAGCTGCGTGCCTTGTTCACCATTTTTCTTTGGCAAGTGGAGATGAAGACTAAAAGCCCAAAAGAAATAATTTGAAAGAAAACCCCGCCAAAACAGCAGAGAATAAATGAAAAAGTGCAGAGAGTAACTGTAGAGAATGCTGTATATAGGTGTTCTACACACCAAAAGCTAGCAAGAATCTATCTCTCCTGCTAAGCCTGTACTTTAATACATTTTGCAGCAGTGCTCTAGAGAGGTCCAGAAGACCATGGGGGGCTTGAAGAGCAAGGAAAGCTTATGAGGAGACAATACTGAGTTTGTACATCATGAGGAGTAACAGGCAGAGAGGTTAGTGTTGGGGAGTAGAACCTGGTGCTATCTCCTCGGAGGTCTTACATGCAAGTGGAAGCTCTGCCAAAAATCCCTAGCAGCTAGAGGTGGCTTATAAATAAATGCCAGCCAAATAGGCAAATGCTTAAAATTGTTGTGATTAGGTTTTTGGCTTGTATGACTCATTTGAGGACAGTCTAATCTCAGGATTGTAATTTTCAGACAGTAGAGTCAGCCAGTGCAACCACTGTCTCATTAACAAAAATGTTGATTTAGAGACATAATATCTGAAATTGCTGTTTAAAGGAACACTGTAGACAGACTTCATAATCTCAGTTCCGAAAAAATGTTTGCCTGTGGTGCAGGTTCGCTCTAAGGGCTCATCAGTAGCAGAACTGTGTACCTCCTGGGGCGGATACAGCGTATGCCATTTGAAGGCATTTTTTCTGCTGGTTTTCTGTGTAATTTCTGTGTAGTTGCACAATCAACCCAGACAATAAAGGTTCTTCTGTCGTTACAGCTACATCTGCATCAGGGATTTTGCCCAGAATTACCAGGTGTTTGTTTCTCTACAATTAGATTGCATAACTAAAGTGACAAAAATCACGATCTGGCCTAGTTGAAATAGATGATTACATTGTTGTTTGTTTGGTTTGGTTAAATTTATTTGTTTATTTTGTGGACTTTTAAGTTTGGGTGGTGGGAACTGGATTTCAGTTCTCCTGAGCTTGCTGTGAGCCTTGCAGGAGAGCTGCCCCATGGTGTTCAGCAGAGTTTCTCCTGGTGCTTTAGATGCTGGCCCGAATGGAGACCTAGATAGGTTCATTGGGCTTATTTCTGCCTGAGCTTTAAATGATTACAGGAAAAGACAATTCATATCAACACAATGTATAAGTCAAGTGTTACGTGCTTGCATAAAATTCAAACTTGACACGATCCTGTCTCCATTTTGGAAAAAATGAGAGTTGCCAAATGGGAAAGGATTTTTCCCAAGATAGACCAAGAATCTTTTGTGGGAGAAGAACAAGACAAAATGTTTGTGAAAAGGACCATGCAAACACCTTAAAATTTTTTGAGATAATCGGCATTACTTTAACTATTATTCAAAGTAATTACTGTACAAAATAGGTAATTTATAAGTAGTAGGGCGTAAGAAGTTGTCGAGAGGAGACTTCTCTCTGAGTTATAGACTGTTACTGGGTTGAAGGAGCTAGATGCTAGGCATTTGTGGAAAGGCTGTGTATCCGTTGCCCTCATTTTTTTTTAAGCATTTTTAAGTACTAAGAAAGGAATCTCATGTGTATCTTCTATAAGTTACATTGCTCCATTCAAAGCTGTTCTTTTCCCATATTCTGCCTTGGTTTGCTGAAACAACAGGAAGAAAGAATCTTGGCTTCTGAGTTGTAGGCCAATAAATTCACAAATACAAGGACGGGTCAATAAGCTTAATTTGTGAGTGCGCTGCTGCCCGTTGTGGTTGTGTAATAACTGAGCCCCAGACAACTCATACCGACACTGAGATACCAGTGTCCTACTGCCATCCCCGTCAGCTTCTCCAGAGCTCTGCGAGTTCAGATGCTGCAATCTTCATCTTTCACAGCTAGAGGCGTGTGATGAGGTATGCAGACTACAAACTGGTCTGAATATGATGCACCGAAGGTTTCAACACTGAATGCTTTTTGAGCATTTTGCTAGATTTTTCTCTCTCATTATAAAAATACATTGTTTTAATATAAATGTGTAATCACAAGCCTTCCCTGAAATCAGTCGCCACTGTATTTTGAAATCTCATTTTTCATGTCACAGATTCAACAGAGGAATAAAATACTAATTTGTGTCTGCTCAGGGTGGGAGGAGGGGGGAAAAAGGGCATCCTGTAAGAGTATGATCCGATGTGATGGCAGTTGCCACTGCTTCGTACTGCTTAGAGGTTTAGTGACCTGTGAGCTCCCGTTCCCTTGCTCTCTCATTTGAAGTACAGTTCACGACATTTTCATTGTTCTGTTATTGCAGTCTTTTTTCTTAAACTCGACCTGGGGGAAGAGAGGGAAGAGTTATGTGTTCAAAGAAAGCAACATCAAAGTATTCCCAGCAGCCAGTCAAAACTTCAGCTGATATTAATTCTTAGAACTCTGTGGCTGGTGATGTGGACTGTTTACATGGACCAGCCACCTGCTTGTCTCAGGATATTTATGGGTAATTGCAGACTTCTCTGAGATTATTTTTTTCTTAATCTCTCTCTTTTCTTTTTGGATGTGTTTGTGTTTTCTAGTAAGATTTCAGTCAACATTACAGAGCCAACAGGGGTGGATACAGTGTTATTGTAATAGAGGTCATTTGGAATTACAACAGCAAGGTTGATAGGAGCCTTGGAAATGTTGGGCAAGGGCATTAAATAAAATAAAAAGGTATAAAAGTAATCCTCTGCACTGGATGTAGTCACCTAAAGAATATGTGCCTCTGCTAATGCAGAGCAGCTATTGGATCTTAGATTACTGAGATTGGTTTTTTTCAGCATTATGTTCCTTTTTTAAGTCACTAAAGTTGCACCTAGTTTGTGATTGTGAGATCAGAATAGCTAAAAGAGGAAGATGTGCATAATTTTCATTGTAATTAATTTTAAGTCAAACTCTCACAATTAAAGGGAATGTCTAAGCTGACAATTTAAAAAAGTATAAATATTATCCACTGATAATACAAGCAAGCATATTGCATGAACGAACATTTAAAGTGCAATGTGTACTGAATCTGCATGTATGTGCAGTACTGTGCATGTATATATACTAGCAATGGACATGTACATCCTCTGTAGTATTTTCTTGGGACAATGAGTTTTCATATCTCTCTGTCAAAATATGTCATGCATTACAGTAAACCAATGTTTTCCTAGGTTAATCACTAATCTGCCTGTGTAATGGTAAATGTGTTGCCATGGGCACAGTAATAGCAGAACTGAGAGGTGAGCTTTTGCCTGGTTGGAGCTGAAAAATGCCTATTTTTACTTTCGATACCCATTTGCTCAATCACAAATGAGGATAAGAGGATAAAGAAGCATGTTCCACCGCCTCTTTAAAATTTAATTATAGAAACATTTTTCATATGTATTTTTCAATATGCATATAATATTTACTATATGTTCATTACTTGTAGTGTTTGGACAAAGCTCTTTTTTTGTCGGGCTCCACATTTCTTCACCAGATTGTTTTACAATGTGTAGTCTACATATGATCAACAAGGAGAAATCGCATACCTTTCTTCACTCCAACGTGAACAACACCCATTTTGGGTAGTGCCAAGTCCCATTACTTAACATTTAATTCCTTCCCTAAAGTATACCGTGCTTCCAGAGTGCTGCATAATGTTACTTAGTTGTGCAGATTTAAATTCCAGACTGACTCTTGTCCTTTATTTCCTTTTTTGAAAGAAAGAAGATTAACCTATGTAAATGGAACATCATTATGGTTTATTTTGATAGCATATACGGTAATGAGTCTTTGACCTACATTTCTGGTGTGTGACACGCTCTTGCCCTATATCTGGGTAATGAATGACAGAAACATTGGTGTGGGTTGACCTCTTTTTGATACAATTTTTGTGGTTTTTTTATACCTAGGGGAAATACTAAAATACAAACCTTCGGTTGAATCCTAATGAAATATAAAAGAAAAAATACTAAAGAAAATATTGAGGCACAATGTCTGATATGTTAAGTTATGTGGAAAGTATATAAAGGGCAAATCTAGAGTATCCTTTTAGTAATTTGGGGTTCTTTATGTAATAGATGCTCATGGACAAGATTATGCAACTAGAAGTTGCATCCTACAGTCTGTATATGTTTCAAAAGGTGTTTTTATCAAATTTGAGCTGAGTTAACAAATCATTCTCAGAAGCTGAATATCTCTGGATGCTCCAGAAAGTCAAGCTAAGCCTCTATGCATGAGTCTTCAGCCTGTTACCGTTCTGAAGACACTGCCCCCCAAGAAATGGATGCAAAAACAGGGACACTGTGCTCCTTCACGATGGCCTTTCTGTCCCTGGCAGTGATGCTGTATTGATGTGTTGAGGGAAGGGCACGTATGTAGCCTCTATTCATACTAATGGTCTTTACGGTTCAATAGCAGAACGTAAGCCTGTAGGATTCAGTGGCATAGTTTGCCTCACAAATATTACTGTCAAAACTACACATTTTCCCCCTTGAAAATTACTGCCAAGGTAAGCAGATATCTGAGAAAACTTATCTAAACCAAAACAAATGAATTACTTTTGAGTATTTTGACATAGCTTTTTTTTACACAGTAGGTCTAGGCACTGTAAGCACAACATGGAAGGGAAAAAAATATTGGAGATACTTCGTATTGAAACCAATGCAATACTTTAATTCTGTTATTTCTTTTAAAATATGATGCCAATAGTGATATATCATTAAAAAATAAAAATTTAAAGAGGGAGCCTTTCTGGAGGAGGAAATAGCAATGTCCCTTTGTCCTTCAGCAATCTGTTTTCAAATCGCTGTCCAACCAAGCTCCGAGGTTTTAATATTTCTAGAAACACCTACTGTGTATAGCTTACTCTAAATTGGCGTATATATCAACAGTATGAGAAAATGTTCACACTTCTGGGAAACTGAGCTAAAAGGTCACTTTTTCGACAAATTCATAAGCTGGCAAAAACAAACCTAGCTTTCCTCTGCATTTTTAATAGCATTCCTTTTTCTGTGTGAAGTCCAGAGGGCAATACTCTGTAGTATAAAGGCACCATCTGAACGATCCAGTGAATGTAACACACAGATTGGCACACATTTGTTCATCTGTTCAAGTTTAGGTTTGTTTGAATTTGCATGTCATGGGTTTGATAGGTATGTTCCGCAGCTCTACTTATTTTTAATCCTAGGTCATTTGTGTGGTATTTGAAGGCTTTTCATGAGGCTTTTATTCTACAAGAGGAAAACACCTTGAAGGGCTTCAGTTAAAGACTGAAAACATTAGAAAAGGCAGTGGGAAATACATATTTGCATGGCAAAATATGGGGCCTCAGGAAAAAAGGCTATTTAATATAAAATTTTAGGAGAGAGGCGGCTAGTAGGAATTTTAGTAAGACTGGAAACCAACATATTACACAGGTGTCAGGAAACTTTTCTCCCTTTGTTCACAGGGAGATGCACAGCTCAAATTTTGTCTTTCAGTTTTAAGTATAAGGTTTGCACACTCCTTGAACAGTAAGTTATATAGCAGTACATAAGTTACAGAGTCTTGTTTTCTGTGCTGTGGAATGGAGAGGTTACCAGGTGATCAGACATTTCTTTCAGCTTTTCTTTTCTGTTTTGTTTCTAGTACAGCCTTTGTCAAGGCATGGAGGTGCTAACACATGAATTTTTAGGACATCCTGAAAAACCTGCTGTGTTCAATAACTTCTCTAGAATGGATGACTGCAATCAGCAGTGAGTCCTCTTGCCTCACTTTTTCTCTTGATCATACTCTTTCTGAAGCATTGGGAGGGAGGTCTTTCAGATCTGTCTTACAGAAGCTAGGTCATAGCTTCTCTAAAGGTCTTTAATTCCCAGGACCAGGATTTCAGATGGGTAGAAGCTTTATATCAGGAGCTGAGACAATTCAGTGGATTCTTGTCTGCCAGCTTCTTTGAGACGCCAAGTGAATGATGTCCAATTTTAGTTCTAATTTCTTTGTTATACTGGTGGATATTAAAGATGGTCAGATAGTCCTTCCCCCTCTGCCCCCACACCCCCTTTTTTTTTTCTTTATACTGTTGCTTTTTGGAGAAAGAATTGGAAATGGAGGCATCACTATTCTGTGTTAACTTTCTTAGCATGCAAGGAATCTCAGAGCAAAAGAGTGGGATTTTCTCAAGGCCATACCTTATTTCTATGTTGTCTGTAATTGCTTGGAACCTAAGGGAGGCATGGTTGAAGGGAACTCTTCACAATATTTTTAAAAGAAAAAATACAGATTTGTGGTTTTAGTCAAAGTTTAAATAACAGAGTCATGGATAAAGCCAGCAGGCAGGTTAAATTATTTGAATTCAAATAATCATTCCATGTACTCTTTCCAGTTCTACTTCACCCATTTAAATTACTTTTGTCCAAGATGCTGATAGTACTATAACGGAAAAGAGTTTATAATAGAAACAGTTGAAAACACTTTGTTTTCTTTTAAGTATACCTCACAGTATGGTTCCTCACATTCTTCTCTGGAGTGACTAACTTCCTATTTACCAGGATACACTTTTTTTTTGAGGGATGAGTAAATAATGTGTTCAGGGTTTTCATCGCAGGGGGTTTAATATTCTCTCATTTCACACAAATATGACTACCTTTAAATGTGAACTCAGGCATTTGAATGAAAATGACTTAGTGGAATTAAGGTGAGCCCTATTTTTAATATATATTTTTTTTCCTAAAATGGACTGGGAAACAGGATCTTTGGCACTTGAAGTCTGTTGCCTCTGACCTATTTATGTGTGCTCTCAGTTATCATAATTTTCATGTATGGAAAGAAACAGGTGAATAGAGGATTTAGTACTTAACAACAGCTTGTTACAATGAGTAAAGACCTAGTTAGGATGGAGCCTGTGCACACATGTGCCAAATCAATTATTTAGTTGCTGTGATTTTTCTACCGATTCAATTAAATGGTTCCAGTTCCTGCTCTGAACTTTTAAATGGTATCCACTGATACTACAATTTCTGGTCCCATGTGGGAAGGTAGAAAATTACCAGTAAAGATCCCCTTTATATATGTATACCTTATACATTTAATCTACTTATTACACTACTACTTCTTCAGAAATATAGTAGCCAACTATTCAGTCTGTGGGTAACCAAGGCAGGTGATGAAATTTCTTTTTAGTCACCTAGAGTGAGGAGGTGCTTGAAATACTATAGTATCTGGTGGATGAGAAGTCCTAGAATAAGACGATTCTTAGGATATGATTCCAGGGTTATTTTGAAAATGTTTATGTTTTTGCAGGATACCTATGGGTTACTCTCAAGTGAGAGTTTTCGTATTGCACTTTTATAAAATGAGGAAATTTCTAGTACTGTATCATGCCACAACGCTCTGCTTTGGTTCTGAGTTTTCAAAGGGCTGGTAGGCTTCTATGGAAGCTACTTCTATTTCAGAGGATGTGTCTCTTTTCTAGACCCCCTGAGTACTGTTGGAGTCATTGTGGGAGCTAATCAAGTGCCTAAACTTTGATGTCCAGTGTCATGTCCAGCTCCAGAGGAAATCCACCTCTGCACAGGCCTGGCAGGTGTGACATAAGTTCTACAGGTGCTCCCAGTCCTCCCATGGTGACAGCTGGAAGTCACAGGCAGATTGTGTGAGTCCTATGAACTCTTGAAACTTAACCCCTTTTAACAGTATCTCCTGAATTGTTCAGGAGAAAAGGTGAATGGTGTGTTTTGTGTAATTTCTCTGTAGAGATACATATTCCTGGCAACATGAGTATGTGCTTATGCTGTCCTTAGCCCACCTAGTCCTCAGCTCACCCGGCATTATCATCAACAAGGTAATCTCTGGAACACTATTACTACTGCTCCTATGATTACTATGGAGGACAAATACGGGTTTATTCAATAGTAAACCCAAGAGATATCATACATTGTTGTCTTCTGTATTCATTCATAGAGTGACCTGATGGCTGTCATATTCTTGAGGGAAGAAGAAGTACAAAAATTAGATTAGCAACTGACATGTTGACAACTAAAAGTTAACTGTAGGGCATCTGTCACTGCCAGGCTGCAGAGAATTAGCTGTCCACATCTAAGATTAGAAGAAAACTTTCCTGTAATTACTTAGAGCATGATGAACTTTTCCATCAAGGATTGACATAGGAGACAGGTAAGAGACTACACAGACACCCTGACACATGGCTTGCTCTATATAGTGACTTTATGAGGTGAGAAGTAATTTTGAATTAGTGCTTTTCTGTGCTATTTATGAGTATGTTGTGATGGTTACTGTCTGAGTCATTCTTGCAGTAACATGCTTCTGTGGGTTCTAGATTGTCGATTCTGAATGGATTGCTTGTACCCTTTAACAAAGCCTGGACTACTTCTTTTATGTACAGAAAATAGCAGCAATTGTTCAGATCTCAGGGCTGACAGATTAGTTTTTACACGGCTCTTTTATGTTGCTGAGGAGCAGGAAAATCTGGAAAATGTGATACGGTCATTTTCTGTAATTTAGTGAGGATTACTAGAAGCAATTGTATCAGCATCTAAATACTTGTGGGAGATTGCTGAAGTGCAGCAGCCATCCACCACCTCTTTTCCAGACTGAGGTGATAACAAGGCATGGGTTTCCATATGGTATTGGAACAGTAGTTACAAGTACTTGGAAATTTGCTCATTCTAATAAATACCCATACTAGGCGAAGAGTCCATTAAAAGCAAGATTTTAAAAGACCTTATATAGCAACAGAATATGATAGCAATGAAAGGTGCACCAATGTGCTTAAAACCACCCATTCTGTTGGTCAGGTATTTCATATATACACTTTTCCTGTACTCTGATTTAGTGGTTATAAAACTTCAAGATTATAGAATTTTACTGTGATGTACCACAATTACTTGGTCTAGCTAAACATGTCCCCATTAAGTTGAATTTATGCTAATTCTGTCCCAGTTAAACAGCAGATGATGTTATTGGCTGCACTACTAAATTGCTTTCCTAGGAGACATCCCATTAAATGAGTGATGCACCCAAATTGGAATATAATGAATTACATTATTATTTAAGCTTACTATGTTTTACATCTGTAATCCAGAGAGAACTAAGTGCACTGTGGATGACAAAAGACAACTTGGGTCGTGTTGTCCAGTCCTCAGTGAGCCTAGAACTTATCATGTGATTTGTCCAGCTAATTTTTAAATAGCATAGGCTTTTTCTTTCATTTGTGTTGGAAGGTGATTCCACAGCCAGACATTACTTTGTTCTAATATTTATCTGAAATGTTGCTTTCTCCTGTTTTCATTTATATCTTCCCAGTTATTCTCCTGACAGATTGCCTACATGCCAAGGGCATTTGGGCACCAATCCACTCAGTTAACCTCCTTTAATTATCTGGATAGTCTCACTAAAACCAGAGTGGTTGGGTAAATTTGACTGCAAAATTTGCCCTTTTGTTCATTATGGACTTTAGTTACTTGTTACCGGTAACACGTTTCCCCATTCTATGACAGCTCTTTAGGCCAACTGGATCCAGGAGGAGCGTTGTCCTCTACCGTCATTTCAGGTGTTGGCAGCTCTCATTGGGAGGAGAAAAAGGAAATTAAGCATCTTTTACCAATGTGAAGGCTGCCCTCTAGCATGGTGTATTAAGTCTGTTATCAGTGAGATTTGAAGTAGAGCAGCATCTCAGGTAACCTGGATGTGAAAAATACTTTATTTCCCAGCAGGCCAATTTTGCTTATAATTCATGTAGTAATGGGGTTAATTGTAATGGCGATGCTTTTAGGGAAAAAGGTTTAGTTCCAAAGTTCTGTTGATGTAGTTTGGTAAGCAAACAGCTTACAAATGTGCTCATATGTTTGTGCACAGGCTGTGCAGTCATTGGGAACTACAGAAAACCACTAAGTGTGGCTTAGAGACCAGAGAACTGCAGGGCAGAACTCCTCAAATTGGCAGATAAGTAATGTTTGCTGATCTGCTTATATGCCAAAAGAGATGGGCAGCATGGAGTACTAGATGGGATGTCAGGCTATGTAAACGACTTTGAATAAGACTTTTTTCTTCACACGACATTGTCTGTGAAGAAAGGTAAAAGTTTTCAAGCCACTTGTACCCTAGTCACTAAGAAAGAAACAGCTATCAGCCATGGAACCAGCACCTCTTTCCCATTTGTGCTGTCTGAAGAGGAGGCAAACAACTATTCCGAGGAATCCTTGAACTGGGAGTGTAATAGAAAGCCATCGTATGCAATCTACGTCAATTTTAAGATCAAACCTAGTGATGCTTAGCTGGTTTCTGGAGTGTGTCAGTAGGGATCTTCCCTAGTGAAACTGGAAGTATTAAAAGTTTAGTAAGCAAGTGTTCTTCAAGAAGATAAATAAATAACAAAGATCTTTTTGTACCTCATCTTCCCTCCATACTGATTTTTAATACTTTGTAGCAATTTGAGAAGCTGACCATTTGAAACACTATTTGTTGGCCTTGAGAGGCGGTTCACTGGCAAAGCTGTACTCTAGTGACCGATGAGTGCCAGTGTGTGCTGCACTGAGTGTCAGCAAGAACACTGGTTTAAGAGCTCTCCTCACCTATTTGCCCAAATATGTACATTTTTCAATAGCTGGTATTCTGTAGTTTCCATATTTTCATAAACTGAAACCTATTCTCTTTAATATTTGTAATGAGTTTATTGTCCGAACTAGGAGGACTCCACAAAACTCAGTCTTCTAAGTGGTTGAACATTTGCTGGACTCCATTTACACTATGAGAAACAGCAACTTCTATAGTATCGCACGTGTAGAAGGAGGAGCATAATAGTCAAGAGATCAGGACCAAGGACTGTGCCTCAGGGGCAGCCCAGTCCAACCTGCCCAGAGCTGCTGTACAGCCATGTGAGTTCTCCTTCCTCATGAGCATGTTCCACTTTATAAGATGCCTTTTCAGAACTACAAGTCTTTGCAGCATTGAAGTATCTTGCTTGCTTACATGGTGATCAGCACCTGTGGCAACACACCACTGCATAAATAGCAAAGTGATGGTTGGGAGGGTTCTTTCATTCTCACGTGTTTGTTCAGTCTAGATGGCAGAAAAAGGGTTGTGGAGTGGTGGGGTGGGAAGAGAGGTTGTGTACCCATCTTCTTGAGAAGCTTGTGGAATAGACTTTGAGCTGTTAGATACAATACACGGCTGAAAATGTCGAGGAGTGAGTTACTTGGCAGTGCAGCATGGCATTGTGTTTTGGATTCCATCAGCTCCAGAAACAGTCTTGGAAGGCTCAAATGAGGAAAAAAGGGTGAGACAATAGGCAGTAGGTTTGCCATCTGAAGAGTGGAAATTGCATTGCAAAATTAATAATAGAAGAAAGAAAAAAGAAAAAAAACAAAAGACAACTATAGTATGTAGATCCAAGGACAGCATATTTTAATGGGACAGACTGAACATCATACCTACATTAGGGAATAAAAATATGTATGCACCATTTTTGTTTCTGGGAATTTTAAGCATTTGACAAATCATGGCTGGGAATTGGCAAGAGCCTTCATTTTTTTTTTGTTGTCTCGTTAGTTGCCAGGGAAGGAAGTCAGCATTTGTTCAAGCTCTGTCTAACCAGAGCACCACAGTTCAAGCACATCATTATGCCATCAAGCTCAGGACCTACCTTCTTCCACATGCAATTTCAAATGTTCTCTGCCAGACATGTTATTAACATTCTCTGGCTTGGCTCACACCACCACTTAATGCATTTGCAGATGGGTAGAGAAAAATTGCAGATAGCTCAATTTTGGATTTTCAACTTCGGTTTACAATCCTCCCAAACCCCAACAACTAGCTAATCTGAGAAAACATACTTTGCTGCTTTTGTGACAAAGACTAGGTAGAAGAATGTTGCAGGGCAGACTTGGAGCAGAAACAAGAAGCCTGCATGAGCCTGCATTACTCTATCCCAGCACTTTACATCCCTGCAGATTGATCCAAGTGTTGGCAAAGAAGCGTTTGCGTGGGAAGAAAGGCTGCCTAAGGCAGCATCTGTATCTGTAATATATTTCCACAGTAATACCACACTTTCAGCATGAATGCACCCTTATCTATGGCTAAGACTTAAAAGAATCTAAATTGGGTCCTGTATATTATATGTGCATGTGTCTAGTTATGCATTAATTATTTTCTGATGGTCATTTCTACAATTTGTACTGTAGGCAGATATCTTTATCTGGACATATTTCCTACATTCGGAATAAAAATTAATGAGTTTCAGTAGCCAACAGTACAGCCTGGGATTAAGTGTCTTTAAAAAAAATTCTGCCCAGTAATCACTTTTAAGATTACTTCAGATTAGTTATACTATTGCACATATGGTAAGGAAAGTGATATTATAAATAAGGCATGTTGCAGTTATGTAGCCAAAAAATGATGCACCTTTTCTCATAGAAGATGAACTCTGTTCTTCTGGCAGGCAGTTATGACTAGGGAGAATGGAATTCTTCACAAATTGCCTCATGGACAACTTCAGCTGTGGAGCCAGCTGTAAGATACAAGAGCTGTTGTCTTGACCTTGTCTAGTGGAGGCTGAGTCCATATGTATATATGTATGGATGAGAGAGATGGACCTTAAACAGAGAAAGGAGGAATTTTGGTTAGGAGCATCAGACCTCTTCCCCAGTCCTTCAGTGAGAATGTGAACTTTGTTCTATTTTTTTATAATTTCCCCAATTTTCATGCATTTTGGCCAGTTTGCTTCTGTTTAATACAGTTGCTAAAGGCCTATTGTAGCTTGTTAAAGGTTATTTCTGAAATCAAATGAACGGAGATAGAAAAACTGATAAATTAGTCCCCCTGAGAGATGGATTCCCAGCCTCTTACTGGCTGACAATCTTAGCCAGGTGTTAGTTGAGCTGGTTTAAAGAACTGTAGCTTACTGAGATCCCTGCACATGTAACACTGCAGAATAAAGTGAACTTTGCTGGGAAGGGGTTCAGACTAGTTGATCTAATTGTCCCATCTGAACTGAAAGGCTCTGAATCTTGCATGTCAAATTATTAAGAATGAAGAAAGTGAAAAGGTGTTATTGCAGCTGTTACAGTACACACACACAAAGAAAAATAGGTAAAAAAGCCTTAGTAGGCATTACACTCTGTTTCTCTCAAGCTAGAGAGCAAAATTTGGAGATGGACAATTGTCCTTTGGCCACAGCACTCTGCAATATGTGCCATAGCTGGGCAATAATAGTAGCTGCAAAAGAAAATGCTCACCTCATTCATCTGTTGGGAACAATCTCAGTTCAGATGAGGACAAGAAAAAAAAGAACTCTTATGACAAGTTATATTTGATGTGGCATTCTTGTTAAAAGCATAGAGATAAAACACAGTTCTGAGGACTGTTCCCTAGAGTTTTCCTGCAGCATCATTGCTTATAATGTAACAAAACTTCTGCAAAGTGGATCACATAGAACTTTTAGCTCATCCAGATATAAGTTGGACAAAACTTTGTTGGAATAAATGAATGTCATTAATTGTACTCAATAGAGCTAAGCTTATTTACCCTAGAAGGAAGGTTTGCCAGATGTATTACAGCAGTTCCAGCAGAAAACATCAGCAATTATGGCAGTCCTGCACTTAAATGTGCATTAACATTGCACTAGCTTACCCGATGAATATCTCTCTGTGCTGTGGGTACTTGTTTACTAATGTGATTTTCTTTTACTTTTTCCTTGGATGAGAAGACTGTATAATTCTGGTTTGTATATAATGTGTGTAATTGCAAGGAAGCATCAGATTTTAGAGCTTCTGGCTCAGTAGCAAGTCTGCTCTGCTCAGGAGAGATTTCAGAGCATGAAAGCAAGGGAGTCAACCAGAGATAAGTGTCCCTGCCAGCGCACACTGATATGTTTGTTAATATCACCTTTATGATGATAAATGTACAGGCGTCTGAGCTCCCTGTCACATTTACAAAGCCACGTTCCCAAGTTCCAGATTAGCTCCTGTTTGAATGAAATTATTTTGCTATTGCAAATATTTCTAGTGACCACAATAAAATAAGGATGTTTGCCAGACACCTGAGATGATAAATACTGTCATCACTGGGCAAAAATCCATGTGTGCTACTGGTTATAGAAAATGTAACAGAACCTTTCACGGTGGTGGTTTGCATTTCCTGTTTTACCAAACTGCTAGGAACTACCAAAAATAAAATAACATGATATGCCTGAAATAGGATCATTTATTTCACTGCTCTGACACATTTGAGGTTGCACAGAGAGAAACGATCTATGCTTTCCTTTCCTTACTGACGAACTCTATCCTCTTTCTCACAGTAAACATGGCTGTAGAATCCTTTTTGAATTACAGTGCTCTGAACATGTCTGAAAAACACCTCATTTTCAAGTAAATTATAGCTATGTGAAACATACTTCTTTTTATTACATAAAAAGAAAAAAGGAAAAAAAAAAAAGGAAAGACAGGCACAACAAATTGCCAGATGAACATTGTAAATGCCTACAGGTTGGGTTCTGTACTGGCAGAAACAAGCATCTCTGTTCCTGTCAGCAGCTGTGAACCGCTATTTAGCATGTTGTGAATCCTGATCAATCTCATCTTCCTCAGGAAAAAACCAGCAAAAACCTTTCCTTTCTGAGCTGTGTGTGTACTGTGATCCTCTCTGCCCAGACCCGTGTTCTTTCTGTTATTGGGATGGTTGAGCATACATCATTTTGATAATACTTTTTTTAATACCCAGTGAAGAAGAAAAAGTCTTTTTCTCTTTTAACAGCAAAATAATTACTTAACTTCTAACTAGAAGTAAAGCAGAATTTATAACCGGTCTCATTGTAATAGTTTTGAGTAGCAGAGCCTTGCAGGGAATGTTCTGCAACCAAATTAGACGGTTGTCATGCTCCCCAAATCTCTTGCCAAATGGATATCCCAAAGAGTATGGTGAAAAACCTTTTAATTAGCTCTTCCCTGAATAGATCTTCCTTGATTAGTCATATCTGAACATTGTGTTTTAGAAAGGAAAAACTATTTAGGAAGGGAAAGGAGTATACTATAAAATTCGTAAGTATTTGCATCCAAGTGGGAGTTCTGTTCACAAGAGGCCAGTATGAACCTAAGTGATGTAGCAGCAGCCAGTTGTGCAGAAGGCATTGGTGGGAGTCTTGATATTAATGAGGTTAATTTGTTATTTACTGTGGGACAAAAGGAGAAAAAAATCATGCTGACCTAGCTAAGGCAGTACTTAAATGTATGTGTATTTGTGTGGCAGGGGACAGCAGTGGGAGGAAAGCTGAGGAGGAAGCAAGAATAAGTAAAACAAGATTGATGTATTGGTTCTGAATTGTTCATCTGTATTCTGTTCTTCACTGTGCTGCAGAGGGGGAGAACAGCACTTGCACTGTGGTTGGGGAGCAGAGCAAGAGAGGGGAAGGAAGGTGGTATCTATCACAGGCACCAATAGTGTT
Organism: Nesoenas mayeri; assembly: GCF_963082525.1. Taxonomy (NCBI): domain Eukaryota; kingdom Metazoa; phylum Chordata; class Aves; order Columbiformes; family Columbidae; genus Nesoenas; species Nesoenas mayeri. Next base: position 113,999,438 of record NC_137543.1, read on the forward strand.
TAATTTTCCAGAGGCTCTGATTAAACAAATGTTGCTGCTGCCTGGCAGCCCTTGCAGACATTTGTTGGGACAGAATTAATCAGGAGGTAATTTGTCTGCTGCAATAAACAGGGTGGCTTGGTGGCACAGACTTGATGAAGACTTTTTCTGAGTTTCCTGGGAGCAGCCATATTTTCCAAACTTCTTTCTGTAGCAAGGTAGTGCCACCAGCTTTCCTAAGGATAGGGGTTTGCTATTGATGGGCCCAGGTGGAGTAAGTGACGACCGTAAATAGCAATGTATGAGCATTGTTAAGTTGATTGTGGAGCCCTGATAATTACAAGGGAGAAGGTCAAAAGGAGTGACCTGTGGGACTGATCTAAGGACTGCTCTTGTGAACAACTAAATGGTGCTGGAAGGGGTCAGGCTCTGTCCCATGCATGAATGGGAAACAGTTTCACTGCTGATGCTTTCTCATGTAAACAGGAGCTGAAGGAGCCAAAAGAGAAATACCTTGCGCTTAAGAATAGTGCATGGTGTCTGGGCACAAGCAAGATAGGAGCTGGGTAACCAGCATAAACGCACCAGTACTGTGTGTAGACAAGGTTGGCTGTGCTCCACCTGTTTGCCTAATTGAGGTTTGCCTGTACTGTTAATCACCATTAAACGTAATAATGATCTCTACCTTTACTGAGCTTTTCAGTTCACCGTTGCACAACTAGGAGGTCCTCAGCCACAACACAACTGAGTGCAGATTGCCCCATGGGTTGGGGAAGCTCCAGCACAGATGAGGATGGGAGCTGCTCTTCTATGTGGTGTTTTTGAACTTCCTAAGCACATGGAAAAGGAGTCATAAAACTGTATCTATTGACTTTTGTTCTCATGACAGTGGCTGGGTGGGCCCCATAGCAGTGGTGCAGCTACAGGTGAACAAGCAGATCAGCACCTAAGTTAGCTGAACTCACTTTACCTTTTTCCTTTCACCTCTTCTTTTCTTACATATTCTATGTGATTATATCTTCTACTGTTTGTGTGTTGTGGGTGTAAATGATAAGTGACAGAACAGCAAATAAGTGTCCAGGAGGGATGAAGGCACAGTTTAATTATGCAGGCCACTCATGGGAGTGATTATAAAATCTTAATACCACTCTGTGAAGGGCACAAGTATTATAAAGATTTTATTTCTACAGTGAATTAGGAAGTTTAAAAATACATTCCTGCAATTAAAAGGCAGTCTGCTTGGTTAACCTTTAGTCCAAACATTCAGGGCTCGTGGGGAAAGAGAAATTAATTCTTACTGATGTAAAACAGCTACAAGAATGACTTAACATTCCTAATGGTGAAACTGTTGTCATTTTAACACCTTTTGACTCTGCTGACTTGGAGTAAGCACTATCAGCCCTTAAAAAGCAGGAATCTCACTCTTGCAATGTCCTTGACCTCTTTGTTTCCAGATCTGTGGAGCTATAAGAGGGAAGCTTAAAGCTCTGGTATTCTGCTGTCTAGGAAACCTGTTACTCTCAGGATGGACTTAGGCTTGATGTCCAGATTTGTTTGGGGGTTTCACTCCTTTCTAGTGGAAATGAAAGAAAATATTATTGTTTACCATTCCAGTAAAGATACTGGGAATATTACTTAATCAGTTGGATTCATAAAATAAAACAGGACTTGCTTGCTGCAGTGCCTGTGGAATTGAGATGGATGGATGGATGGATGGATAGATGGGTAGATGGATAGATGGATAAAGTCACAGAGATTTATGAGCAGAGGACAAGTGATATTATTAAAGCAAATTCTTCTTGTGCCTCTCACATCGCTATAATTTTGGCTTCTGTGGAGCACAGCTACAAACATGGAGGGAAATGTGCTTGCACAGAACAGATTTCCCTCTCAGCTGTACTCAGACACATTTGCATTGTACTCAGAAATCTAAAGAAATGTCCTCAGCTGGCCAAATCTCTGAGCATCTCAGGAGTGTAAAAGCTTTCTCCCCTTCTTGCTTTTGATAAGATGGAAACTGGAAATTTAACATCTGCTCCTTCCAATGAGTGAATTTAGTAAGTTTGAAAGAGATGTCTTTAGATATGCAGGTTTATCACCTCTTAAAAATGGAAAGCTGTCTGTCCTGTCTAGCATTCTGTTTTCTGTCCAGTGGAGCCTAAAACTTGTTTTTCTCTGCCAAGGAAATGTAAAATGAAGGGGAAGAATTTGCAGCACACTCTGCTGAGCTCTTTTGGTGGGATAAGATATTTTGCAGTTCTTGGGAATGAAATGATCTCTGAATACCAAAGAGAACCTCCTTTTCAGTCTTCAGACAGGGGCTCCCCAGCAGGGCATCCACGTGTGCTTCAGAGGTGTTAATGCTGCAGCCACATTTGTTCTGTACAATCAACGTGTGTGCCAAGTGTTGGTTTTTACACTTGAAAACGGGCTTCCTGATGGTTTGGGAGGAAAAAATTACACATCTCTGTCACACCTACTTATGCTACAGTCATTCAGAATAGCAGTTTGCTTTTTCTGATATTAAAGAAGAAAAGAACAACAGGAAGGACAATTACGGGGGCATGTTTCAAGTGTGGCTCTTGCTTGAGGATAAGCAAAGTATCTCTGGAAAAGCATAGTGCCAAAGGAGGACAAGCCAAGTAAAAGGGCCAGACACATGCAGCTAGCTTTAGATAACAAGTGAGGTTATGCTGGCCGGCCCAAGGGAGGACTCTTTGTGGGAGACCATGGTTAAAAGGCTCTGCCTTGGCCCACTGGCAGAGTGGCCCTCAGTGCCACCAGACTCAGCTGCCTTGCAAGAAGCACTGGCTGTCTGCAAGCGTGTGGGTGCTTTTCATTCCTTTGAGCCAGAGCCTTTGTTGCAGTGGGGAATGTGCAGCAAGCCCTTTGCTCCAGCTACCATCCCTCCCTTTCACCCCACAAGCCTTCAGCATCCCTGTCAACAATGGAAAGTCCTTCTCCTTCTTTCCAGCTAGGGGAAGGTGTTGATGGAATGAGGTATTTATTAGGCAGTTGCAATAAAAACAGTAATCTGGGAAGAGTCAGGCTGACAGAGGTGCTGCAGGTGCTTACTGTCATGTCTTACTCCATCCTTGGAGTAGGTTGAGGGGGCCAGGATTGTGGGAGCAGCTGTGAGCAGAGGTGGTTTGATCAGGCAGGCTGAGAGTTGCAGCAGCAAGAGGTTGACCCAGGTTTTATCTGTGACTATCAGGGAGTGGTTGTCAGGTGCCCCCTTAGAAATGCTGGGAAGAAATGTACGGGGGGCACCTGCTGGCTCTGCTGCTGCCTGCCCCTTTTGGATGTCAATGATCCAGGGGCTGGCGGGGTGTGGGGGAATGCCACAGCACCCCAACCTTGCAGACTGGCTTTTTACTGGTGCTGGTAAGAATGCCCTTCCTGAAGAGGCACAGCACCCTAATAATAACAATATTCCTCAGCAATAAAACCACACTTGTTTTATGTACTCAGAGCCTGAGATTAGTCTGACCCAGTAATACCCTCCACCAGCGAGCTTCTTAAATCAGACACAACGAACACAGAGGGAAAAGCCTGATAATTTACATCCTCTATATTCCCCACCATAGGCACATCACAATAGGGCTCCTGTTCCCTTCCCCGAGCACAGTGAGGTTCCTCCCTCCTGCCCACAGCCCTTCAGCAAGCGCAAGCACAACTCCCACACGCCTCTCTCTGCCAGAGCTTCAGCTGCTGGTGCTGCTTCCATGTGCAGGCTGCTCTGCTTGCTGGGCTCAGAGGACTGATTTTGAAGCTGTCTGTTGAAATTTTTCCCCCTCTTGCTTAGCTGCATTTGGCTATTGATTTGTGCTCCCTCCTTGGCACTGAGGTCCTAGTTTGGAGTGGCGAGTAATGCCTAAACACAGAGGGAAGCTGAAAGCAGAAGGAGCTTTTTGGTGGCGTGAGAATTTCACATGATCAGTGGCCTCTGTCCCGAGTTGGAGGGGCCACGTCCACTTTCATAGAATCATAGAATAGTTTGGGTTGGAATGGACCTTCAAAGGGCATCCTGTCCAACCCCTCTGCAATGAGCAGGGACATCTTCAACTAGATCAGGTTGCTCAGAGCCCCATCCAGCCTGGCCTTGAATGTCTCCAGGGATGGGGCATCTATCACCTTTCTGGAGCAACCTGTGCCAGTGTTTCACCACCCTCATTGTAAACATTTTTTTCCTGATGTTTAGCCTTAGTCTCCCCTCTTTTAGTTTAAAACGATATACCCCTTGTCCTGTCGTAACAGGCCCTGCTAAAATGTCTGTCTCCATTTCCTGCCAGATTGTCCTTGGATGGTGATCCCATGTTCATTGTATCTGAACCAGTATCTGAGTGCTCCAGGCTCCCTAAAGCCCACTGGGAGCTGAGGGCGTTTTAACTTCACAGGTTTGCATATTGTGGATATGTTTGGCGGATGTCACCCACCACTCTGAAGATGTTTCCTACCACAGGAAGTCTCTTATCCATACGCAAATTATGCTACTCAGTTTCACCTCTTTTCACCACTTGACACAATTAATAATAACTAGGATATGCATTAAAGTGTTGTCATTGGCAGCTCTCTCCTGACTGGTATATAAAACTCATTAGAAACAGCTTATTAATTTTTTTCCAGACCATCCTATATCTGATGTTTTATGGTTAATTTGCTACTGACTGGGTAGCTCTAGTCATTAAATGAGGAAGTATACCTGATGCCTTCTTTTTACTGATGATTCCTTGCTTGTGGCTTCCTTTCTTTTAAGAAGTGGGCATGGAGGCATAAGCAGGAAAAGAAAAAGGATTAAAATGACATATTGACCCAATATATGAAAATGACAAATAATATGTGGGCTGCAGTCTTCCATAAATCCAAGAATAAATAAAGCTTCTGTTACAGTGCTTTGAGGAGGAGGTTGATATTTTTTTATCTATTTTTTCAAAGTGAGATCTCTAACTTCTTCAGAGAAATGTTTTAAATGTCCTAAAATCTAGCCCATGTTATCAAAAGCCCCTCAAAATAGATTTTACTGGACTAATTTCGTGAACAGGAGGTTGAGATAAGGCAAAAAAAAAATCCAAATGAACTGATAGTACCTATGGTAGATATATTATTGCAGTAACAATCCAGATTCAAGCCTCTTGTATGATAGACCTATACATATATGTAGAAAGGTTTACTGGCAGTAGTCGCTGCTGATTGATGTTTTTTCAGCCTCTGCCTGCTGTCTCTCAGAATATAGTGATTTTTAAATATAGCAGTTACCAGGTTCTTAAGTAGAGTCCAGTGTTCAGGGGGACTTCTCTGATGTTTCTGCCTGGACATGAATACTTCTTTTCAGTCCTTTGATCTGTTTCTCTCTCCTCAAGTTTTATCTTACCTAAGGAGGAAGAGCTTAAATTTTGAGGAATCTGAATCATTTCCTAGTCTCACTCAGCTTGATTACAGTAACAGCGGGGTCAGTTTGGCCCCCTGTCTTCTCTTTGCGATAATCACCCTATGGCAGTGGAAAGCAGTCCTCAAAACAGGTGTAAACTGAGGATTTTTTGCTGATAGGGTAAGTACATGAACTTGTGCCCAGATGAAGACCCTGCATGCGTGGGGAGCTGTACTGTTCTTCTCTCTCTTGGTGAAGTTCATAAAATCATAGAATAGTTTGGGTTGGAATGGACTTTCAAAGGTCATCTAGACCAACCCCCTGCAATGAGCAGGGACATCAACTAGATCAGGTTGCTCAGAGCCCCATCCAGCCTGGGCTGGAATGTTTACAGGAATGGGGCATCTACGAGCTCTCTGGGCAGCCTGGGCCGATGTTTTACCACCCTCATTGTAAGAGTTCCTTCCTCATGTCTAGCCTGAAGTTAGGCTTGCATGTCTGAGCAAAACCTATTAGAGCGGTGACACTTTCCTTATCGTCACTCAAACCCTCTTAAATATCTGCCTTTTTCCTTTGCAACCGCTGGACCCTATCGTGCACGCAGCAAAAGGCTGCCCTGATTTGGACGTCTGTTTTCTCTGCAGCCATGGCCTTCTGCAGCTGCCAGCTGTGCCGCAGGGTACCTGGGGACAGGGTCCTCATTCCAGACAAGTGTGCAAGAGCTGCAGGGACAATGTGCTGTTAGGGAATTCGCTGATTTGTTTTCCCCTCGGTACCTTCCTCAACACTCAACAGAAGGTGCTGCATCTCGGCTAATAGAGGTTTTCTTAATGAGCAGCTCCCTTGGTTGCATCTTTACATCCTTCTAGGAAGCACTTGCATCCACAGTTGCTGCATTGCCATCTCTGTTAGTAAAGCCAGCTGATTATTTGGAGAAACATTTAGTTGCCACCTGTGTTTTTAATGTGGGTACCATTGACTTAGGATCTATGAGTTCTATGAGCAATATACTGCAGGTGCCTCCAGTTCAGGGAGGGCAGGAGACTGGTCATTTGGGAGGGACCTTGTTGTTGTACCCAGCAACTGAAGGACCATCCATCAGTTGCCCTTGTTGCAGTGCAGGCCTAAATCCATATCAAGAGCTCTGCCAGGTATATTTGCTGTGAATACTCAATAAGAAAACTATAATTTTTTTTTCATTGGGAAATATTTACCTACCTTTGGCTTCTAACCTGCCTTTTGTGGACATGCCTCTGTCAAATAACAGTTCTGAGGACTTGGGTTTACATAGATGGCAAGAAGCAATTGGCTGACCTTTGTACTTTCACCTCAAGTATCTTTGCTTTTAAAAATTATTTCTTTTTAGCTCGGATTTCTATTTGACTAGTTTAATGCCTTCCCAAGGATCTCTAGTAGGTAGCTTCCCCCCCATTTCCTTCTGATGACTTTTAAAAATGGGAACAAAGCTAATAATAGTGTTTGCACCTAGGTAAGTCCTCAGGGGTGCATTATAAGTGTTGGAAGGGTCTCTTGTAATCTTACGATGAGCTAAATACAATAAACTCTTTTCTACCACAGCAGGTACAACATGGCACATGAGGCAGATCCGCTCTGCTTTCCCAAGACCAAACATTGGTGCAAGGGAGCCTTGTGAGGTGTTGAAATTAATTTCACTCCAATAATGTTCTAATGTACAGCAAATATGTGCCCTACTTCTACGTTGATGCAGGACTCAGATATAGTGATGTACTGTGGTGGATCGGGAAAGTAGCTTCTTATTTTTACCTGTGCAAAAAATAAAAATTTTCTGAACCATGATCTCCATAGGCTGTTTCTCCAGCAACTATTGCTTATGTATACTGGGTAGGTAGTGGCTGTGAGTTACAACACCAGCTCTGCTAAGCTTATGTTTAGTTTGCCAAACGTTCATGATGTGCAGAAGTTTGTATGGCCTCTGTGCAGGACTGAGGGTGCCAAAATACACAGATCAGAATGCTTTGAGATTGTGTTGCTTTGCTGGATATTTTTTCTTATTTATTTAAAGCTTAAGTCTAGCATTCTGTGTTCCTGTATATCACTGAAGCCACCAAAGAAGGCACAGCGCAATGTATTCTGAGCTCTGGTCCTCCCCCGCGAAGAGACAGCACTGAGGAAGCTGAGGTTGCGGAGCAAATTTGAACCAAGCCCCATGAAGACACGGGCACTGATGGCAGGTGAAATCACAGGAGGTATTTCCCCTCCTCATGCCATCGGCCAGCAGCAGTACCTCCCATGAGACATTTCTTCTGCCTCCCTGGCTCACTCCTCCATGGAAACCAGCATCCAGCGCTCGCTGCCCCGCACCGCTGGGCCCCTGGGCACATCGCCCGGTTCACAGCTGCCGTGAGGAGCTGCTGTTTTTCACTCTCCTACTATAATAGCATCCTTATGAGGCTTCCCCCGGCCCATCTCTCCTCTGCAATAGAAAGTTACATGTTTCTGCATGTAGAGTATTTGGATTTCTTTAGTGTGTTCCTGGAAGCGCATCCTAACTCTAGAAAGAAAAAAAAAAAAGGGAAAAAAAGGAGGAGAAAAATAAAAAATGGTAGGTCAGGAAAATCTTAGTCTGTAGCGGGAATTAGAAGAATATAAAAAAAAAAAAGTGGTTTTATATAGGAAAATTGCTCTCACTGAGCTGGCTGTGTGGTGATGTGGGGCAGTGACAGTGCAGGCATCTGCCTTTTGCTGAGCAGACATAGGAGTGCTCAGAAAACACTGGAAAATCTCTGTTTATTAGTGGAATGCCGGTGTTAAGGGTAGTCTATTTAAAGAAAATGGCAGAGACGGTTGACTATTCTCAACAGTTTTTGGGCTTTATGCGTTCTTGATGTAAGAGAGGGTATGGGGGTTTCCAAAATAATCTAGTGTTTAAATACTAGGTGTATCTTATTTTACAGAAAATACCTGCTCTGTGTTGGTGCCAGGTTCATCCAGGCTTACACCATTCATCCTAAATATGAGGCAGAGTTTTTTTCCAGATATGTTTTACACAGTTATTTCCAAGTTAGGCCATCATCCCCTTTCACTCCCTGAATCTTTATTGCCCTTACCTGCCCTTACAGCTATGAAAACAGCAGTCCCTTCCCACCTGCCATGCCTTCCCTCTACCCAGTGATTTCTCCTTGACTCTATCACATGGTCTCTGCGAGCACTTCACACACAGGAAACACAGGTTGCATCATTCCCATCAGTTTTTCCCTTATAGGAACCTCCTTCCCCTTTCTGCTTGACTTGCAGTGGGATAAAATAGTAGAAGATTTTTTTCAGAAATTTTTGGTTTCCTTGTCTCTTTCTGCACTCTAATTACACAATACAACAGAATATTCAAAAGGACAAATAGCATCCTCATGACTTTAGCCTCAGTTCTGCACTTCTTGTTAGCAACATGTGAAACAGGTGTGTGGCCACACTATGTCTGTGCCCCTGGGCCATGTTCACTCTAGCATGACATCTCCCATTTATTTTCTTCCTGGACCCGACCAAATTTACCAAAGCAAATCCTTTGTGTAATCACATGTGAGGTAGTAGGGGAATATCGGAATTAGTCTGATACTTTTTTGTTGTTGTTTACTGCTGCATTATGCAGCACACAGAATTCAATTCTAACCTTTCAAAGGAAAACAAATAGCTTGCATTTAATTCTAATTCTGCGTCAAAGTAAAAAGTAAATAGTCATGGGGTTACAGGAAAGGAGGAGTCTACTGCCTTATTAGAAATGTAGATTAAGGACAGTATGGAAACAAGTGCAGTGATTTATGACAGTCTGGAAAGAAGTGCAGTGCTAGCATTCAAGTTACCAGAGAAAGGGTCTTTCATCACCAGAAGATTGTAAGCCTTTCTCCATCATCCATAACTCACTAGTTGGTTGCTGGAAATAACACTATTTAAGACGTTATTTAGCCCCCAAGGCAGGATCAATGTGTTTCTGGAAATATTTGTGTTTCTGTATTTGTCATTGGTAGTTTCAAATCAATAGTGGGGAGTAAACTTGAAGCAAAATACTACGATCTTGTCTTAATCCTTCTGTAAGAAAATTTCCTTTGTTTCTGGTGTGATAGGAGTAAAAGGATAAAGTTATTTTTTAGGTGCTTCCTATACACGCAGTGAAGGGAATGGAGCAGTGGGACCAGTCTACCCAGGTCTGATGGTCACTGATGTCTTCAGTTAAGATTTCGTAAGCTGTGTATGGCCTGCCCTGTGCCTGTGGAAAGGTATCCTGTTCCTGAAGCAAAGGATTGAGTAACCTAATTGGTTACATTCCTAATTTCTCTGACTAGCAGATGAGTTTTGTAAACAACATGAAGTGATTGAATGTTTTTGAATTGTTGATGTTAGTATTAGGAGTCAGATAAATCACTGCTGTCTGATTTGGGGAGCAGTTTATTTTGCTGTACTGTGCATGTCCCAAAAAAAGCTTTCTGAGGGAGAAAAGGTTTCTCCTTTGCAGAAATCAAAAATATAGGTCTCTGAAGCCATAAACAATTTCACCGCTGTTTTTAGAATGAGGTACAGCAAAACACGTCATCTGTGCTTTTTCTTCTTCTAAGAACAGTCTAGTTGAATTCCTTATATGCTTGGTTATGTGACACAACTCAAGAGGAAAAAATAGTATATGTTGTTCTTGGTTATATGACCAGCACAGTAGTGATATAACCACCTGAGGCAAAGATCTCATTGGTCTAGACTTCACAAATGCAGAATTTTCCAAAGCTATCATTCATTAATTTCAGAACATTTTAAAATGGCAGTGAAAACATTTATTTCCTTTTACTTTTTCTTGGGCATGGACATTTTGTATATGTTCGGTAGTTCCAAGCAGATTTTGGTCTGTAATAGTCCTGACAGCACTCATTATGATCTGTCAAGTCAGTAATTTGTGAGCTCCGGTGTTACAGAATAATTTTTATAGTTAGCATCTAACGAGTCACGATGGATTTAATTTTTTCTTTACTTCCTGTATTTTTGTGAATCATTCAGTTAATTCATGACACTATTTTTATTCTTATGACACTGACTGGACTCTGATATCAATAGGACTGTCACTTGAAATGGTTATTAATATGAGATGTGCTAAAAAATTGGTGTACTGTGGACTTGTTTTTCAGCTCATTGCTTTCTTCAGTGACATGAATGTGAAAAAAAGGGTTTACCTAAAAATTATTATAGCTTATTTGTCGTAAATTATGATGCATAATAACATTTGTGTTCATTCATTCAGAGGCATAGCACAGCTGCCTCTTTGCATCGTTCCTAGATGTTCAGCCCAATAATTTACCTTAACTGGAAGGATGTGCAGGTTACAGGATTGAATGAAATAGTCCAAAACCAGTATACTGAACATACGATTTATGCATTCATCAGGAAAACTTCAGTGTGTAATCTAGTTCTCTGATTTGGACAACGGAATCCAAAACCACATTTTCAGTCTTTCTGGTCATTTTTGTTAGGTAGAAATTTTGGAAGTTTTGCTTCTTAATAAAATGGAATGTCAAAAAAAAAAAAAAAAGATAAAAGAGGTGGCACTGAACTGGTAGATGCCGTTTAACTAAAGTCCAGAAAAACAAAAGCTGACGCTTCCAACTTCTACTTATCATTTTATTTTCCTTCGTTCCTGTGAATAGCAGATAAAATGTGAGGTGGTACTCTAAGCAAGCAAAGAAGGAATTTTACTGTTTGAGTCATGGCCCAGCTTTTTGACTTCCTGGATAAACACTTAAGTATTAGCAAAGCTGGGCGAAATTACAGAGCTTTGCGTATACAGAGTTGAATCAAGGTAAACACTTTTCAAAGGCAAATCTCATTCTCTGTGAAAAATGTACATGGGAAAAATTGAAATGTTTCATTTCTCAGATTCCTGAACAGAGACAAATTTTTGGGGTACTGTAAGAATGTTTAAACCAGCTAATTGATGAATGTTTTATTTTATTCCATAGAACCTTTCAGTATTTCAGCTTCTGTTCCATATCAGGGGAAAAGTAAACATCAGAGCAATTACTCAGGATGAAAAGTCTGAACTTCAGGTGAAGTTCTTTCTTTATCAAAGTCAAAACAGCTATCATTGAGAATAGCGTGTGGGCCTGAAACTCCCTGAACCCACTTTTACTGTCCTTTTTTGCCTACAACCTCCCTTGTGTCCAGCCAGAACAAAACCTTAGTGACAGCCCCCAGTCCCGGCCAGCTGACTGACCCCTGCAAGGTGTTCCCTACATCTAACCTTGGGGGGTCATAGAATCATCGAATCATAGAATAGATTGGGTTGGAAGGGACCTTCAAAGGGCATCCTAGTCCAACTCCCCTGCCATGAGCAGGGACATCTTCAACCAGACCAGGTTGCTCAGAGCCCCATCCAGCCTGGCCTTGAATGTCTCCAGGGATGGGGCATCTACCACCTCTCTGGGAAACCTGGGGCAGTTTCACCACTCTCATTGTAAAAAATTTCTTCCTCATGTCTCACCTGAATCTCCTCTCTTCTAGTTTAAAACCATATACTCCTTGTCCTGTCATAACCTGCCCTTCTAAAAAGTCTATCCCTGTCTGTCTGTCATACACCTCTTTTTTTAATAGGCCTTTCAGAATTAAGGATATAAATAGGTGATAGAGCTGCAGAATTTGCTCCATGAAATAAGTGGAGTTCATTATAGAGACAGTAGATTGACTTTCAAGGTCTGTTTGGTTTGGGACAAGAGAGTTAACAAAGAGGAGAGAGAGGCATGAAGGGGAGAGGTAGAGAAGCTGTCCCTGTATAGCCTGGTGCTTTGTGCAAGGCTGGTGTGTTATGGTTCACCTGGATGATTAGGGTTCTCCATTTTTCTTAGTATTAAAAAGACAGGAACCTGGTGCACTGGCTCCTCTCCCATTTAGACATGGAGCTGAAGAGTCTCCAGAGTTGGCTGGAGAAAAGGAAAAGGACAATAGAAGCAGGGACATTGGTAGGCTTGGACCACGTGCAATTCCATGTGGACGTTCATACCTCAGACAGGACGGACCGCAACACACTTGTTTGACCTCATAAAAGAGCCTGGAGATCCTTTCAGAAATGCACCTGGTCACACTTTTATTTTGGTTTTATCTCAGATTAAGGAGATAGGAAGATGTGAAGCTCTAAGGCAAAGTGTTGTTCTTATATTTTTATCCACTTACCCGATGTACTGGGCAATGTTTCCAGCCCTTTCTGTTCCTTTCACAAAAAAAGTTGATCTCCCACTTTTCCTGTTTTTCTGCCTGTTCAAAGAGTCTTTTTTATTAATCATTACTACCGAGAACTTGAGTTTTTTTATTTTTACACTTTTCTATGAGAAGACTTACCTATTAGAATTTTGTCCTTGCTTCCTTCTGTAGAACCAGCTGTTTGCCAGTATATTAGTTAAGTTTCATTTAGTGAATGCCATTTAATGTAATTGTGTATTTTAAGGGAAGCAGCACCCAAATCTATGTTCCTAGTCATGGGTAACTCTCATATTATTTTCCTTTAGAATTTGCAAGCGTGTTACTTGGCATATTAATTATTACATTGGTATATGACTAAGGATACAAGTATCTCCTCTTTTTTCGCCCTCCCCTCACTTAACATTTTGTTTGAGAAGATCAGTACATTTTGTCTGTGAAAAGCCCTGGATTAAATGCCACCCACAAATTATTTTCTGCATGTTTTATTTTGCCAAAGGAGGTTGTCAGACATTGGGGGAAATAATGTAATATTGGCTGACCTAAGACTTCAATTAACTAACATGGAAGTTTACAGAAACTGTCATAATAACTTTGCACATCATTTTACTGGGGCAGAAACGCTTTGTCACACAGCACTTATTTCTTGCTTTGCTTACCTCAAGGCACAAAGTAAAATAAATTTATTCCTTATTTCTTATGCAAATAGTATTCTGCAAATATTAAATGTGAGGAAGAGGCTTCCTGTCAATCAGTCATTCCTGTTTCAGCACAATACAACCCAAATAAGTGGCATTTGACTTGTGTGTTTAGATTAGCATTGTTTTGAGCAAAACCCTTGGATTCGAGTGTAGCATCTGGTTTTAGCCCTGCAAGAAGCCAGTGGACTGTTTTCACACTGTCTTTTACCAGAATGATTGAAGATATTTTGGACAGTATTTACATGTATTTTGATGATGATTCTAAATCCACATGCATTTCAAGTTTCTAAAGGACTGCTGTTCACTTCTCTTTCTATTACTGTCAATTTTAACCCCAACTTCCTCAGGCCAGTCCTTGAGGAAGGTTTTCCTTCAGTCAGTTTCTTCTCAAGACATAAGCGTGTAAATATGTAATTTCGCCCATATTTTACCTTTTCTTTTCCTGTTTCCTTTTAACTGATCTTCTAACAAAATCTCATATCTTCTTTTCCTTCAGCATTCATTTTCTATTGAAATACAACATCTATCAGAGCTTCTTTTTTTTTTTCCCTTCATGCTTTTCCACCCCTTAATTTATTTTGTTGCAAGCCATCAGCCAGATGCCTGCCTACACCTGCCTCCGCTGTAACCTCTGTTCCTGCTCTGGTCACTTTTCCATAATTATAACACCCTTCCTACCAGCTGCCTTCCCTTTTCCTTTGTCTGCTCCAGTCTGTTAACATTCATTGTCAAAAACATCTTCTTACCCATCCATTTAGCTGTATTACCCTTCAGTGGAATTTTTGGTAGCCTTTTGTCTTTTTTTCTCAATCAAGCTCAAGCGGCTTTTTGCTCCAAGCCTCTGCCTCTCTTCCTTGTTTTGACAGAGCAAATAAATAGTAATTTTTGAAAAAGAACTGGAGGCCTCCTTGGTATCCAGGGGTTCTCCATCAGATCTATGTATCCAAGAGAAGAATAATCTGTGCAGCTAACAGAATCCTGGGAGCTGCTTTGGAAAGTGCCAAGTCAGGCTCTTCCTGCAGAGGTGGAGTAGCCCTGGGATGTCATATAACAGAGTGCAGCAATTAGTGATCCATTTCCACCGGACACAATTTACAAAATACTCACATCCAGTAGCAGGATGAGCCAAGAATCTGTTGCAGGGAAGTGAACTTTTTTACGTCAGCACCTTCAGATGCAGTCGCTCCTCAGATCCCTTCCTCTCTTTCTCAACCTCCCTTTCACACCTTGTTTCAAGGTGCTCATCAGTCTTGCACTCGTAGCCCTGGGGCTGTTATTCCTCCCTTCTCACCAGAATGTAATGAAACCTCTATCTCCTCTTTCATAGTCTTGGATTAACAACAGTCTCAGCTCATCAATGCCCAGGAAGCGTGTGATTTCAGTCTGGTTTCCCACCAGCAAACATAAAAAGCAGAAATAAAATCAACTCCTCTGAAATGTAAAACAGTTATGAGGCTCTTCAGCCTTTTCTTTCTTCACTACTCGACCTTCTGGATCTCAGGATCCAGTGCAAGGTCAGGCTCCTTCAGGTTCTCTTCCCTCTTTTCCTCACCAGAGGGCAGGCAATTTATTTGGGTCCTGAGGCTCTGAATGAGGTTTCACATTGCAGAGATCCATTGCTATGGGGTTAAGTTTTTGGATGCCTGCTATAGGCCTTTTAAACACCTTGTGTGGAACCACTGTCACATCTACCTCTCGGTTCCATCATCACATCTGCTAGGCGTGCTCATTCGTTTATGCTAGGTGTTCCTGCAAAATGGTTGCCACTACTGAACTGGATAATGATATTGATACCAATTCCACATGGGAATGGACTGCTCAGCTTGATCAAAACCATTGCATTGTTTCAAGTCTCTTCTCTGCAGACTGAAGGATATCTTGGTTCATACTAGAAAAACACACTCACAAGCAAAGGAGTTTAGAAAGAAAGAAAGATAAAGAAGACAAAAGTCAGCAACAGGAACTTTTTTCACAATGGATTTTAAATTCTGCAGAAAATTGAGAGATAAAATGTATCAGAGCTTACACCTACTAAACCCTCTGACAGCTGCTTTCTCATCCTGCTGCCTGAAAATGAATCAACTTAATTATTCCTGTGACTATGTACACCCAGACGGTTTAGAATTGCCTCTTTATCGCTGGCTACAGGAACTGTCCTTGTGTTTTGGAATAGTTAAGATGATTGAAAACCGGTATGTTTTTGTATTGTGGCTTTTTTTTCGTTGTAATTCCAGAACACACAGCCTGTAATAGAAGTCTGGAAAAGACTCTGGAACTTTTAATAGAGTTCTGGAACTTTGGAGTCTTTTGTCAATGGTTAGATTATGCCAGCACTGAGTTTAAATTTGCTTGTGTAGGATGTTGAGTTTATATTAATATTCTAAAGTAATGGGGAGCGGAAACTTGGTACAGGCTGTGACCAAGAGACTGGTGGTGTGAATTCACAGACTGCAATATGTGGAGATAGATTGGGATGGGGAATGGGAAACAGCATTAAATTATCTTCCAAGGACCTTAAAGTCTTTCAGGATAACTCATCTGAGTAGTCTGAAAATATAACCATTGATCTAGTTAATACAATTTATCCTTTGGAACAGTCTAAAAAATTGTCTTGAATTACCTGGTGCACACAATAAACATGTAAAGTTTTCATTAAAGGAGTTGACAGGTTGCTTGTAAACTGAAGTCATTTCCTTTCCCTTCAGAATTAGATTTTCTTTATGGCCTCCTTTGACAGTAAGCACTGTTCATTAAGAATGATTTGGCCATTTCATTGTACAACCTATTTTTGCCTGCTCCTTGGATTTAACTGAAGGAAATCCCTTTGTGACTGAAATGATCAAACTGGATCTCAATCAACAAATGAATCACAGAATGGTTGGGGTTGGAAGGGACCTATTTTCTCCTTTGTTTTTTTACCCTGCATAAGCCAAGCTGCTCCTTTTGGGGAGCATTTAGATAGAAAGGAAACTGGGTATGAATTCTTGACAATCAATTTGCAAGAGATGTCTTTCATCTAGTTTTCTGATTCTTGACTTGTTGATTTTTGAATGGTCACGTGGAAAAGGTAGTGAACAAAGCCTTAAAACTTCTCACATGTCAGATGCTTCAAGTGTGGTTGTAGAGGGTGGGGGTCTCTGGATACAGCGCAGTTCTGTGGCTGCTCTTTTATCATATGCTGGGATGAGGTGGAGGAATCATGCCTTGCAGTACTTGCTAATTTTGAGCCAAATTAGGAGAGCGCTGAACTAAGCACATCAGTGTAATGTGGCCTCAGGATTTATACCTAAGTTTTGTCTGTGCAGAAGAAGGGTGGACTGTCAAGATTAATGGCGATCAGTCAGCATAACATACTGACACAACCCCTGACTTAGTCACCAAGCAGCAATCAGTGTAATGTGTGCCCCAACATACAAGAGGTACAATTTAGTGTCTTCTGTGGTGGTCTCTGGCTGTGTTCTTGGTGCTGTGAGAGTGTCATTACATGTGAAATGGAATGTTTATTCAAGAGAAGCACTGATGTTGTGGTGAAATTATGAGAAGGGTTCATCTCCTGTCTGGTGCTCCACAGATGCATTGTTGTGAATGTCCAGCACCTCAGGCTCTTCTGAGGGAAGTTTCTGAGAGGATTGATGCTTTTAGTTCATGTTTGGTGAGTGGAAATCTCAGCCTTAATTTTCCAGAAGCTTACAGGCAATGGTAGATGCCTGAGAGGGCAGCCTGTCTTCTCCAGCTAGTGCCAAGGACAAACTTCTCATTGGTATCAAATGAGCAGAGAGGTTGGTGCTTTTCTTAGTTGTTAACAAGCCACTGAAATGTGGTCAGTGGGAAGGCTGCTGTGGAGTTTGGCCCTGATAAACTTCTCTTTCTGATGTTGACAACTTCACTCTTTTTATTTTGTCCCCTTGTAGAGCCCAAGTGTTCAGGTATCTGCTCCATCCAGAAAGGAAAATACTTTATTTCATAGAATCACAGAATCGACTGGGTTGGAAAAGACCTCAGAGATCATCGAGTCCAACCCTTGGTCCAACTCTAGTCCGTTTACTAGATCATGGCACTAAGTGCCATGTCCAATCTCAGTTTAAAAACCTCCAGGGACGGTGAGTCCACCACCTCCCTGGGCAGGCCGTTCCAATGCCTGACCACTCTCTCTGTAAAGAATTTCTTTCTAATATCCAGCCTAAATTTCCCTGGCAGAGTTTAAGCCCATGCCCCCTTGTCCTATTGCTGACTGCCTGGGAGAAGAGACCAATCCCCACCTGGCTATAACTTCCCTTCAGATAGTTATAGAGAGTGATGAGGTCACCTCTAAGCCTCCTCTTCTCTAGACTAAACAACCCCAGCTCCCTCAGCCTCTCCGCATAGGTCTTATGTTCAAGTCCCTTCACCAGTCATGTTGCTCTTCTCTGGACCCACTCCAGCACTTCAATGTTTTTCCTGAACTGAGGGGCCCAGAACTGAACACAATACTCCAAGTGTGGCCTCACCAATGCAGAGTACAGGGAAAGGATCACTTCCCTTGTCCTGCTGACCATGCTATTTTTGATACAGGACAGGATACCGTTGGCCTTCTTGGCCACCTGGGCACACTGATGGCTCATGTTGAGCTTCCTGTCAGTTAGCACCCCCAGGTCCCTTTCTGTCTGACTGCTCTCCAGCCACTCTGCGCCCAGCCTGTAGCCCTGCAGGGGGTTGTTGTGACCAAAGTGCAGCACCCGGCACTTGCATAGGCAGAAGTTGTCATAGCAAGAGGGAGAAGGAAGAACAAGAGAGGGGGTAAATGTTGGAAAGGCAAAGTAGTCAGAATGTGATATGACAAGAGATGAGGTCAAATAAGCTAAACACAAAGCTAGACTAAAACAGCTTAACAAAAAATACATAACTTTCGTGTCATAGTGATACTGACTGTAGAAATACGAGACACGTTAGGTGGATACAAAATATGGAGAATACAGTCCTATGTGATTAAACGAAAAAGAAAAAACATCTTTTTTTGCCTTCTGTCTTTCTCTTCATGTCTTCAGTGAATTTACTTGTCTTAGTCGTAATGCACAACTCAGGATTATCTTACTATACCAGAGGTCATCAGATAAAAAGGATGACTTACAGCAAATGTGCCCTCTGAAACACTCATTTCTCAGTAAGAATAGCAAAGCATAATGTAATTAAAACAACTATCTGTAGTGTTTCCTTACAATCATGTTGAGTAGAGAATACCTTTAGTTTAATCGTAAGGTCAGACACATGGCGGGGAAGGGTTGATGCTGTCTCTCAGACAGCAGTAATCTAGGGCTGGCAACTCATCTTTGGAAATTGGACAGATTAGAAGTTCTTGGCAGTGATTCCCAAATGCTCAGGAGACTCAACGCAATCAGCAGCATTGACATTTTGGCCAGCTAGTTAAATAGTGTTGGCTATAAAACATTACAAGGCAAGTGATCATCCCCTTATGTGCTGGGCCTGGGGCGTATGCTTCTTGCCTTCTGTCCCAGGAGCAAGGGAAGCCTCAAAACCAAGTAGCTCTTTGATGATATCCTGTTCATAACTTTGCAGATCATAGCAAAGAAGAGAAATTTGCGTTGTTTGTGTGTTAACCACAGCAGCGAGCACCAGAGAAGGGTTTATACAGGATTTTGCAACTAAGCATAAATGACAGCACCCTGAGTCTACTGAACTGGAACCTCCTTTGCATTGTTTAGCCAAGAATGAGTGCTGCTTTGTATGGATGGTTCAGAGATAGGACTGAAAAGAGGATCCACATACATGTAACTCCCTAAAATACAGCATTTATTCATTTGTTTTTCTTTTTATTTTACGCGAAAAAGTGGTCATAGAGGCAGTTTTCCCAGTGTGAGTGCCTGAATTTAGGAAACTGAACCTATATGTGAGCAACACAAAACCAGATCTGTAGAGATATTTGGATGAATGCATGAAACTGAAACTGCAGGCATGCATGAGCAACGCCAGGACAAATCTGGTTTAGTGCTGAAAAATCAAAGTAATATCATAGTGATAGTTAATAAAGTACTGTAGTATGGTTAGTTTAACAGTTTTACTACGCCTGTCTGTTTGAAATCGCAGTAATTTGTTGCTTTCTAATAATGGCCAGGGAATTTGATCCCATGAGTGGTAATGGGGCTTACATGTTTGAATTAATCTCCCTGGTTTTGCATGCTTCTTTTGAATGATACTGCAGAAATGATGACTGCAGGCTGGCTGTAAAACCACACGCAACAAAGTAGTCTGGCACAATTTCTCAGTGGGCCTGAGAAAGCAGAAGTGAAGCCAGCAGCTGAATGTTACGTTCTCTGTGAGGGTGAAAGTTAAGCCCAGTTTGCTGGGAGCCCACACAGTAGTGTTAGAATGCACCAATAGTTGAAAATGTTTTCGATGGGCAAGGTTAGTTTCCAGTCTCTCCCCTCTTCTCCATTCCTGGTAGTTAATAATAATCAGTCCTTATTAATAACATAAAAATATATAAAATGTAAGTTAAAATTAATTAGCAGTGATAAGTAGTCATTGTCAAGAAGGCAGAAAGAGGAAGACAGAAGGTATTTTTAAACATCAAATTTGTCCCTAGGATTGTCTGCCGAATTTTTTCCCACTATTCCTTTGGGGGCGTTTCCTTCATAATATTTCCTAAGCCCTTTCAGGTCTTAAACCAAGACCAAATGAAGTCAGTCAGAGTGTGCCACTCGCCTTGTTGGGCATGATCCATTAGTGTTGAGGTTGTATGGTTGTTTGGCTTTCCAGTTTGTCGTTTCCAAGGTGTGACAGCATGTTTCTTACTTGGACTGGCATGATCGAGTGAGCACACTCTAAATGCTGTCAAGGAGGCGTTTATCCCTCTAAGCAGTCAGATGGCAGTAAGGAGTTTGTCTTTCAGATGGGGAACTAGCTGATTCCCACTGGCAGACCAGCTAAATCACTCTTCAGAGGAATTTAGCTGCACATGGCCACCATCTAAAACCAAATGCTTCTGGATACAGGATGAAGAGTACACAGGCATAGAGTACAGAATTTAACGTTGCTTTTTACTGTTGAACTAAGTTTTAGAAGACTTCCTCAAATACATAGCAACGTACCTATTAGATTTGTGGGAGTGGATGGAATGGAGCTCAAGCTTTGCTGGGCCAGATTTGCAAGATTTACCAAGAGCAGGATCTTAACTACAAGGATGCATTCAAAGCAAGGCCCCAGCCGAGTGATTGTAAGTCGGCTGCCTCATTCAGGGGGTGGAAATATGGTGAAGGCATTTGCTGTCCACCTGAGCCAACACCTTCAGGAGAAGCATCTTGCTTCTCCAGAATTAGATCTCTGGGATGGGTGTAGTCCCTGCTCTAAGGAAGAAGATTATCTTCAGTTCTTTAATTGCTTAGTTTCACCTGCTGGACACAGCTAAAATGAGTGCTTAGATCACATCTTAGAAAGAAGTGACGTCTCGGGAAGCAAATATAGAAAACATGGTGCAGGCAATAAGGTATAGAAGACTAAGGCAACACATGTGAAGCAGTGAAATTCATGTGAAAAGAGAGATTTTCAGAAGGATTAGGGAACCTGTAAGGGACTGAGTTTCTGTTTTAAGATACATAGTGAAGATGAAATAATAAAGGAAAATTAACAGTGCAGAAAAAGCTTTTGCCCTTTGTTTGAGTAGCAGTTAATTTCTGTCACACCTGCTTTGATACCAGGGGGTGTTACCATTTCCTAGTGGTTTTTAGCTGTTAGATTTAGGTGGGATGGGCCTTTCTAAGTCTGATAAATTGTTTTTTCAGCCAACTTAAGCACAGCATGAGATAAATATTTCAAAGTGTGTGATTTGCACCAGCACCAAGAAAAGAGTCTAGGATTGTGGAGAGGCAGACAGTAATCTGTGATATGTATTTATTTGAACTAGAGCCAAGCAATTCCCTTTAGTTAACTGTCTCAGCAGTTTTCTCCTGATAAAATAATTAATATGCAGATAGATGGCAGTTGCCCAGCCGTCCTTCATTCTCATTTTTCAGTTTGCATTGTTTATGGCATTGCTTCAAAAGCAATCATGTAATATCCAAGGCAAACTGACCTCTCTCTCTCTGTCTCTCCTGACTAATGATCTCTTTTAGTAAGTTTTCTTTCCTTCACTTTATATGGCCATAATGTCCCTGCAGCATAAGGCTCTCACAGAATCACAGAGTGGTTGAGGTTGGAAGGGACCTCTGGAGGTCATCTGGTCCAACCTCCCTGCTCAAGCAGGATCATCTAGAGCCAGTTCCCCAGGTTCATGTCCAGGTGGCTTTTGAGTACCTCCGAGGATGGAGACTCTGCAGCCTCCCTGGGCATCCTGTGCCAGTGCTTGGTCACTCTCACAGTGAAAAAGTGCTTCCTGATGTACAGAGGGGAACATTCTGTGTTTCAGTATGCATCCATCACCTCTGGGCATAAGGAGCAAGGGAAGCAATGGGCCACAGTTAGCAGCTTTGTGCTACTGCTTTCTGATCAGGAGAGCATCTCTAAGACCTGAAAAACTCTCTCCAGTCTCTCTTGTGGGCACTTAGTCTGGCCCCTGTGTCTTGTGCACTTCACCTGAGTTGAGCTGGCAGAAGTGAGGATGTGCATCTGTGCTCTTGGTAATCTACTTAGAACTTCTTAGATTTTTTCTGCTATAACGAGTCAGATGTGCCAAGGGGAGGTTTAGGTTGGACATTAGGGAAAGGTTCTTCCGCCAGAGGGTGGTGCAGCACTGGAACAGGGTCCCCAGGGAGGTGTCACGGTCCCAAGCCTGACAATGTTCAAGAAGAGACTGGACAATGCCCTCAGACACATGGTGTGAATTTTGGGGTTGTCGTATGCAGGGACAGGAGTTGGACTCGATGATCCTTGTGGATCCCTTCCAACTCAGGACATTCTGTGATTCTGTGAGTCCAGTGGTGTATGTGTGCCTGTGCCCGACGTGACAGGAGCATCACCTCAGCTCAGAATGCAGAAGAACCACACTACTGCTGCCACAGGCACACAAACCACAGACAGAGTGGAACTTAATGTCCTGTAACCAGCAACTGTAATTTAGCTGTCTAGGGAGCCAGCCAAGCAGTAAATTACACCCTCCCCACCACTTCCCCCTACCCCGATTTTTTTCTTGTTGCAGAGCAGATGAGCTTTTACTACAAGCTGTGATGCCTTGACAGAAGTTGGCTTATTTTCTGGTTATGCTACTGAAAAATTGTCTTGAGATCACATAGTACTAATCATCTTCTACACCTAGAAACCTTACTGTGACCCAGAATAAGATTTGAAACAAAAACACATGAAGTGTTAACACAGGTTTTCTTTTTCTCTCCTTGTCAACCACAGGTAATGCAGGTAGTGAAAGAACAGATAATGAGAGCACTCACTACCAAGCCTAGCTCTCTGGATCAGTTCAAGAGCAAACTTCAGAATCTCAGTTACACAGAAATACTGAAAATACGCCAGTCTGAAAGAATGAACCAGGAAGATTTCCAGTCTCGTCCCATTCTGTAAGTACTGTCTTTTTGTCCCCATTCATTTTTCTGTGGAAGGATTAACAAATGTGAATGACATTTGTGGCTTTTATGGGGAAAAACAAGGAGGAAAGCTGTCCAGGGAGCTGTGCTCAAAAGCAGTAGCGTGGCATCTGCTTGAAATGCATTATCTTTTCTTCTGCTGGGAATCATAACTTGTTCTTTTAGTTCAGTTAAACCAGATTCAGCAAATCCCTGCAGGGTCTCACATGGCTTACTGATATGAAACAATGCTTTGATATTTCCTAGCTTTGCATGATTGTGAACCTGGTTTTGGTGCTTAAAACAAAAAATATTTTGGTGTCTTAAAACAAAAAAACATATTTGTTCTCTGTCCAAGGGTCTTTAAAAATTCCAGTTCACTTCTCTGAGCAAGGCAGGGAGAGAAGCCTGTAAGAAGAGGAGCCAGTACACACTAGCTCCACAAAAGGGTGGTGTTTTATATGACTGTCTTTGTTTACAGCATTATCTTAGGTCTTAATGACAAGCAGTCAGTTATTTGTAAATGATAAAACATTCTGGCAGCCAGCCAATGGGATTCTCATTTCCTCGTTGTTTACTGCAAAGTATCAGATGCTAATATTACCACCATAGCTCCTTCCCAATTCTCGGAACACCCTTTGTTCTGTTATATGAAAAATGGAAGCTGTACTTGGCTCTGAACCAAGTCTGGGCTTGTGGCTGAACTGATGGCACAGGACAGATTGCAGACTCCGTGGTACACAAATGATGTGCTGAGAATAGCAAGAACCTTTTGAGATCAACAGAGAAGTGGTGAGGACTCTGGAAGCATCAGCTGAAATGTAATGAATGTTTCAAATGGAATGGCTTGTGATTTTCCAAAGCTCCTTTTCAAGACAAAGGTATAGAGAGGGGTTTGGACCAGAGCATTTCAGGATTCAGAAGCAGGATGCTGATTTTGATTTGTTTCTAAGGAATACAGATACCTAAGTACAATCTCTGGGGACACATTCCTCCAGGGGCAGCAGAGCAACAGCAGAAGCGTAAGCTAAGTAGAATTACACACTTAAATTTTAATCATACCAATGTGGATCAAAGGGGGAGTGCTTCTTTTATGTTTTCAGTGTATTAGAGGATAGGATCTAATGCCCAATTAGAACTCATGTCACTCATAGTAATACATCAGTTAAAAAGCTACAAAAGTTTCCAGTCAGTTTTGCATCATTACACCGCTCAGAAATCCCTTGCCAATCCCCTGCAACGTGTAGTGGTTCAAAGCTGCTCAGTACTGCAAAGCTTGTTGCCAAAGCTTCTCATTTTCCCTGCTTTTCCTATGAATCAACTCAAGTATGATACAGATCAACTATTTATATTCTCTTGCACCATCATCTGACCTCGTGAAACTTGCCAGTGCCCTCTGCAAGCTCTTTATTTCCAGTATCACTCTGGTGAGTCGCTGCCACAGTGCGGAGTCTCCTTCTTCATCCTGGAGTGACTGAAACAGCCAACACAAATAGTTAAAAGGAACTGAAGTGTTACCAGAGACTCATTTCAGATTCAGGACAAAGGCTAAGCCTAAAGGCTATAAAGGCTAAGTAAATCAATAAGGTGTTTAAGCAATCACAACTGCATTTGCAGAGATTTAACTCCATGCATTTGCATTTTGATTGCAACCATGATCACTTATTCTTGACTGTGAAAAGAAATGGTTCTTTCATTTTCCCCTTTGATTTGATTCCCTGTACTGAACTCTCTCATGTTGCATAGATGGCACAACTGATAAAAGTACAGAATCATGGCCTCATTGTAGGGAAAGGACTGTGAGTGAAGAGAGCAGTTGTGGTATTTTGAAGCCTTGCAGATACGCTAAAAGAGATTGCACACAACAGTGAATGTGAACTCAGCATGCCGTGTTTAATTCTGTATGAGGATAGGGCAATCAGATAGTGTTTTTTCTTACCTTGAACATGGTAGAAGTCTTTCTTCTGCTATTGATTGTATGAAGCACTGAAGTTTTAAGTTTTCAAGTGAGAGAAGCTTCAGTTGAGTTGGATTTGCATGTAAGCTGGAAAATGTTGCCTTAGATCCTCATAACTACAACCACCTTGTTTTGCAAGGATTAGTTGTTTCTTTGATATGAGCATCGTTGTATCGTGTGAGATGTTTTTTTCAATGTCCACTTTTGATTAGGGAAAATAAAAAGTCCTTTGGAACAGAATCAATTTGAGATTCTGAGATCATTACCGATTGTCCAAACTGCCATTCCTCAATGAAATTATAAAGTATCACTGGTTCATTTTGAATAGCTGTGGAATAAGTTGTCTAGGAATCCTGTGGGTCCGTAGAGGACTAGAGATCTCATTGACACACTAAATGGCAACAGAGATGAGTTAATATTGAGTAAAGATCCAATGTCAAAGTGGACACTTGCTGGTTAAAGGAGAGTTAATGTCAGGTAAGGAGCCATTGCTAAGTAACATCTGTGTGAAAATCAACAACATGGAGGGAAACAGAGAGAGGGATGTGGATGCTTTTCGCCTTTTTATCTTACAGATTTCTCTGCAATCTTAGAAGGAGTCACTAATGCCTGCTCTGAATGCCTGAAGTGATAGAGAGAGGGCATAGATGCAAGCCAGAAAGATAAAAGGACAACACACATGAAAGCAGTTCTGAGATTACTCTTCTATTGTGTTGTAATGATTTAAATGTCTGTAATATGCCCAGTCCTGGAAGGAAAACAGCTAACAAGAAAGAGTCTTAATTGTAAGCTGGAAAGGTAAAAGCTGGGGACAGATATAACTAGTGCTGAAGAAGAACTAGTATAATTTGAATAATTTAAAGATAGTTTCGGTGGTTTTCAGATTTGCCAACAGTTCAGGTCTATTATTGTAAAACAGGTAACTGATATCAGTATTGCCTATACTGCCACAACCAGTGAAATCAGAAAATTAGCTATCATATAGATTACTGGGTGGTTCCCTCAACCCTTCTGTCTTACTAGCCCACTAACTTTTGCCATTCTTACATGACAGGAACACAGTAGGAAACTAAAAGCAATTTTTAAAGCTACTGTCTCCTCAGAGTTTCCAAGTTTGTTCTCTCTTCACAAGGCACAAACTGTTAAGCCGCTGTCATCTGAAGGACAATAAATAAAATTTTCACTAAATGTATTTGCATTTATGATTTTCCTTAGCTCATTGTTCCTGATTGATTTTAAAATTAGACAGGAGTCCTTATTTCTTGTGCAGACATTTCTTTTTTCCTAAACCTTCTCTCTTTAGACACTGACCCCAAAGAACTGAACTCCCTTGCCTTCAGATAGCTTTCTAAAGGAAATATAAAGATTCAAATAGGCACATCTTTTGTACAACTGCATGCCATGGTTTGATTGTTTTGCACCATTTCTGTCACCTTGAAGTGCTGGAACAGAAACCCTGACAGTGAGGAGCACTAAATGGCAGGATCACCTTGCAAAAATGTGTCTGGAGCCATGGTATCTGAAAACCAGCTGAAAACCATACAAGTCAGAGTAACCATGTGTTGGCATAAGTTGCTGAGGACAGTAAGTGCAGGTGACCATGACAAGGGATGGATGGACTTATGAGGTATCACTGAAGACTTTCTCTGAGGATTAATGAGTTGTCTCCACAACCTCTGAATGTTCAAATATGAGAACTGTAAGCAGAAGAGAGTTCTACCTCTCAGCTTCACAGTTTTGAAAGCCAATATGCTCAAATATGTAGGAGGACTCCAGCACATCAGCAAAGAGGGAGAAAGTGTCCCTTCTGTCCTGCCTCCTCTCCTCCTATGGAAAGTTAGCCTGAGACAGTGAAGTACTTCAGAGAGGATTACGTATTTATTTTTGGATTGGTTAAAAATCATTCTCTTCCTCTGGTTTGTAAATGGCAGATGGGGCTTTGGAGGATGCAAGAGGGAATACTATGAGCAGTCAGATGTTAATGTGCTGGGTGACCCATTCATTTTTGTTTTTTTCAGCAGTGTCTCACAACTGTGATGTTATGATATCTTTAACACCTATTTTATGATAACCATCCAGTTAAACTACCTAAATATCAAGCCAATGTTTATACCAGTCTTGAATGTTTGAAATCAGTCCAGCTGGAGATTTAGACCGCAGCCTGGAAAGCTGAGTAATCCACACTGTGTTTTAACAATTTTCTCTTCAGCTCCTGCTCCGAGCTCTTACCTGGAGACTGGGGAAACTCATCAGCTTAGTAAAGGCAAGAGTTTTATTCAAGTGCAAAATTCTTTTGATCACAGTATTTAATCATTCAGCATATTCATATATTAGTTCCCAATGAGAAAACAAGAGCTCTTGAAAATTATCCTAAAGGACTAGTAATACATTTCCAAATGGTGGACTGTTTCTATAGTTACAATGCTTCCTTGATGTTTGACCAGCTAGATTTTCACAGCTTGTAAATATGCAGTGGGTAATGCATCAAGAACTCTCAACCATTCTGTTAATACCTGGGGGAAAGATGGCATATGTGTTTAAAGGCCTGATGTTTCTAGCAGAGGACTTCCAGTTGTTTCAGTGGGGATCTGGCAGATCAAAGGTAGAGGATGTAAATGAACATGGAAATCAGCAGAGATTGGGTTCCCTAAGTTTTGAGGAGGAGAGAAATTTTTGTTGTCTCTATGGGATACCACAGCTTTGCTTCCTTTTGATGACAATTGCTAGAGCAGACTGCCAGACAGAATGATTTTTGATATTACCTAATGTGCACAGCAATACAAAATTACGGTTCTGAAATACTTCATATTTTATAAATCCTCTACACATTCAGTTATTTTTTAATCTTACTAGGCTTGCTGTCGAGTTGATGTTTAAACCTGTCTTTTATGTATATTTAATGAATCTAAGTGAGGATATAACTGATGAATTTAGACATCTGTGAATCCATGTGATAGTGTATGAAATAAAACTTTAAATATTATGTGCATACGTTTTCTGTCTAGTTCTTGACATGTTGAACTCTTATCCAAGTAGGATATAGAAAAAGAATTTTCTGAAGGATGTATAGTATTATTTCTAAAAGTACTGTAGGTTTCTGCACTCCTGCACAAGGGTGAAGTTTGGTCCTTGAGCAATCCCTAGTCAGGGGTTAGTCTTCCACGAAATTCTGATGATCAGTTAATTGAATGGCATGGAATTAAGAACAAGTGTATAGTGCTGGTGATTATTTTAGCTCATTAGTATGGTTTGCCATTTTTTATCATTGTTTCAAAATGTGTTTTTGCCTTCTAGTGTTGTCCTAAATAATAATGCTAGTAAATTATACCAGAAGAGGATCGTGCAACAAAATGTGACAGACCCTCAAATAAGTTTCACAGTGTTCCTGTGATGAAAGAGCATTATTAGCCGCAGAAAAACCTTGTTCATATATTATAGCAAGCATTATTTTTAGCTGAGTAAAGTAAGAAACAAATAAGTGACTTGCCTGAGTCATACACCAATGGTGTAGCAGGGACATGTCTACAACCAAGATATCCTGACTGCCATTCCGTGTTATAAGAACAAGGGGTTTCTTTTCTGGAGCAGAGTAGATTCTGAGCTGGGGCTGCCTGTGACTGTTATCCCCTTCGAACTCCTTACAGAAGCACCTTGTGAGAGTGTCTGAGAGGAAAGAGGATGGTCTGATTGAGTTTGACAAATGCCTACTTTCTCTCTTCCCAAGGGAACTGAAAGAGAAGATTCAGCCTGAGATCTTAGAACTAATCAAGCAGCAACGTCTCAATCGGCTTGTGGAGGGCACCTGCTTTAGGAAACTCAACAGTCGACGTCGGCAAGGTACAGCTCAGACTGCTTAGTCTGGCTTCTTATTGTCACTTTTGTCTAAAAGTTAAGGTGTACTACTGGCAAGATCCTTGGTTGTAGTGCTGTCTGGTTTTGGCCTCATCACACAGATCATCTGGAACAAGTCCAGCATTTGACAAAAATCTCAAGCAGCAGTTGTGCACTCTCAGCTGAGTATTTTGATTTCTGCCTGGATGTCCAGGCTTCTTGTTCATCTCAAAATAAAATCTCTGCAGGAGTGGCACATGAAACTTGGCATAGCCAGAATTTCTGTCTCTCAGACTTGGACCACCTTTATATATGTGTGAGCTCATTCTGCACCCCTCCATCTAGTACTGCCTGTGCTTGGTTTTTTGTCTTATATTACCATATAAATTAAATATATTATGGTGTTTAAATATACTTTTAAAAAGCACTTAGATCAGTAATTTGTGTACCTTCAGATGAGTGCTTGATTGACATGAGAAAATTATTTTCCCAATCATATGAGTCATTGCTCAGTGCTAGATTTACAGCTCATTTTATACAGTCAAACTGTATGGTTCTTTTCCCCTCAGAGAGGCACACTTTTTTTTTCCAGACAAAATAACGGGGACATAGTGTAAATTCAGGAGATTTATTAGAAGTTGTATCTAAAAATTTCCCTTTAAAACCCTCATTTTGTGAGAATTCATATTGCCATTTGTTTTCTGCTGTAAATACAATGCAAATTAGAAAGTTAAAAAGCTAAGAGTAAGAACTGACAAAGATCAATATTTGAGACCTTCAGATCAATTGGGGAAAACTGCTTTCTTCACAGTGAGAAGTATTCCTGCAATGTCTCCTGCCTTAGAAACAAGGAGGCAAGTTTCTGTAATGTAGGGAGAATATTTTGGAAAATTTCAAAGCCTTTATGGAAGGGTTGAGTTGCAGAAAAATTTGATGCAGCTTTACATCCTCTCTGTCAAGCCTACAAACACCTATGAAGCACTGCACAGAATTTGGGGGAAAAGTATTAATATTCCACTGTGACTTTCTATACAGATTTTGTAGGGAGGCATGATACCTGTTTTCCCTGTAGCAGTGTATTTACAGAGTAAAAGTAGCTAAAGTAATGCATCATTTGGTTTGGCTGTCAGTAGTGAGGGTTGTTTATTTTATTCCTTTCAGAGCTTTAATCCGAATGACTGAAATTCTAGGAACGACCAGGTTTTGTGGCAAATGTTCTTCTTTGGCAGATCTCCAAGAGGAAGATAGACTGTTTATTTTACCTTAAACGGTTGTTAGTTCATGATTTATAGGATCAGAAGCCTTAGGGGATATAAATTAGTTCAACTTATGTGAGTGCAGTTGAAGTTAAAAAAAAATATATTAAAAAAACCCAACACAATGTGATATTCTGGTCTACAGTTGAGAAGGTTGCTATATATCACACCTTGGAGTGAATTGTATAAGCCACTAGATTAATTACTTCGATGCAATATTTATACAGGGCCAAAAAATTCACTCTTCTTTGGAAATGAATAAAGCATGTGACAGTGCCTCAAAGAACGTGATCTTCTCTGAAATATATTGGGTTTTGTCAGATACAAGCCCATTTAGAAGGACATGTTTCCGCATGCCTTTAAGAGTTGTGTGTGGTTTACATTAGACTCACTGTATTCCCTGAAAAGGAGGGAGGAGACTCAACCATTACAAAAGATGATGATGTGTGAGGCCACCAAGACTAAACTCAGTAAGGTCTAACACTGTGCAATCTAATGAAGAACGAAAGCATTGTTTGTAGACACAAGTATGTTTGGCATATTAGCCATTCAATTGGGATCTTTTTTTAGGTATGTGCAGTGCCTGGCACAGTCCAAATAGCAGCTGGCACAAAGCAGAACAAGCTGTCTTGAAATCCGTCTTCGTCCTTCAGGATCTTCCATACCCCAGGCAGACCAAGCTGTAAGACCATGGCTGTCGTGTCAAGAACTAGGAGATTAAGTGAATGCAGGACCAGAGATTTTGCTAGTGATACTAAACATCAGGACAATCAAGCTTTCAGACAGTTCATCTGAATGTCCTGATAAAAATAGTACAAGTCCCAAATTCCTGAGTGTGTCTTCTGTTAGCCTTAATCCACCCCCCCCATCTCCTCTCCTCCAACCTACTTCCATGTACCTTTGCCCTGCACTACTGGCGGTTCAGGAGCCCCGTCCTCTGCCTGCTGCTCCAACTGAATTCACCTGCCACGGAGCATTACCAGGGCTGTGAGAGGAGCCTTGTCCATAGAAATGCGGGATGGGATGGGATGGGATGGGATGGGATGGGATGGGATGGGATGGGATGGGATGGGATGGGATAGGATAGAATAGAATAGAATAGAATAGAATAGAATAGAATAGAATAGAATAGAATAGAATAGAATAGAATAGAATAGAATAGAATACTACTCTGAGGCATCACAATTTGCCTGTTATGTGGCAACCCACTTGTAAGAGTAGTAAGATCAGGTAGGTGTTTTGCTTTAGTATGCATATTGCTTCTTTTACCTTTCCTATGATTCTTTTTTTCCCTCGAGACAATCCTGGAACAAATGTTGTAAATCTACAGATTACCTGAACATGCCCTACACAGGAGAAGCTGAAAGCATTAAATTGCCAATTTAAAAAATAATTATCAGGCATTATCCCATGATTAAAGACTCCAGAGCAAACTTCTGCTAAGACTGTTGTTTGAACATGTGGTAGGACACACATGATTAGTCACAGGAAGTTGAAAAAACTAACTTACAAAAAAATGAGCAGGATGTTTACAGCCTCTTACAGCCTTTTGAGAACAGGCGAAACACTTTCATATATACCTGGCATTGGAAATCCTCCAATCCAACAGGTGAATCATTGAAAGGCTGCTGAAGATTAAACTGTGAGGTATCTGTAGTCAGATCTCTGCCTTTTGTTTTTCAGCGATATCAGCAAGATCTCTCTGTACCTGAAATTCAGAAACACCCTTGTTGTCCCAGCAGGATCCTTAGCACTTTCAAGGACTACATGGCCTTTCCCTTGCAAAGTTTCAGAGGAGAACTGCAGCACTAACTCCTGTTTTATTAAGCATTCTTAATCAGCTGGAAATGAAATAGCAAAATCTAGCTTGCCCTTCTGGTCATTGTTCAACAGCAAATCATGAAGCTCTGAACAACCTCACTTTGTTCCTTGACTGTGGACATCAGGTGGCAGATAGACCTCTACAGGTTTCTGCTTCCTTAGATAATTCCTAGAAGAAAGGGGAGAAGACTAAAGCGAAAGCC
The DNA here is from genome assembly GCF_963082525.1 of Nesoenas mayeri. NCBI lineage: Eukaryota > Metazoa > Chordata > Aves > Columbiformes > Columbidae > Nesoenas > Nesoenas mayeri. The sequence continues at coordinate 114,031,260 of NC_137543.1, forward strand.
TGCAAAGCACTTTGCACCCTCAAAAGTTATTATTTCCAGTAGAGCTAAGTAGCAGATAAAGGCATTTTATCGAGGATAATAGAAAGTTCTCATGCTGTCATCCGGTACATTTGTAGTTTATGTTGCTGGGTGCTCTCTTGGAAATAAATTCCCCTTTTAGCTTCATAAAGATGATAGAGAAATTATGTGTTATTGAAATGGTTTTGCAGCCAAAGATGAGGTTTTTGTAACAGTAATTTTTGAAAGGGAAGGAAAGCCTGGTGATACACACCATTGAATTAAAAACACATGGTACTGCGGAAGCAACCTGTAAAGAGCAAGCTTAATTTAAAACAAAATATCAAGTGAAGACAGGTTTTCTATCTCTTACTAGGATAAGTAACTCACACATATGAACAAGAACACACACTTGGTCTTTTTTCTGCCAAACCTCTTCGCTATTGCTACTCCATCCCTATCTCCATAGTCCTGTAAAAAAATAATATTCTGTGTGTGCATGACTTGCTGAGAGGAGCTGGTTAAAAATGTGCCTCCAGCATTGCCACAGGTCAGTTATTCGCCAGTCATTTGCAGGTCTTGCTGCCTTTGATCTGAGCAGTTAAGAACAGTGAGAGTGAAAATGTGTCACTACGGTTGTATTAGAGAAAGACAATACAATGAAAGAAAAAGAGTCCACGTACATGCATCTAAAATCTACACAAATTCCTGTTTTTTCACTGATATTTAAAGTGTGTTCCTGTTGGTAAATCCACAAGGAAGATTTTTCTTTGAACAAAAAAACTTTTTTAGTAATCTAGAACGTATTTTGGGATAAACTGTGTACTCAGACTTTGTTCCGTGCATACCTGAGCTATTTTCTTCTCAGTTTCTAACTATAGGGCACTTTCATACTAACCACAACATTTCTTTACCTGAGATAGCATTGTTAAGGGCATATGAGTCACTGGCCATTAATACACTTGGAAACACAGTGTGAATGGCCAAGCACTCTGTAGCCCATCAACAAAATGTTCTTTTCCATACTATTTGGTCATAGTTTTGAATATTATTCTTCTAGACAAAATGTACCTGAGTTTGTTATTTGTTTGTTTTGGTTTTTTTTAACCTCATCTATAATCTTTAACAGCGTGCTGCCATACATTTAATCCACTGACTGCTCTAGCAATTATCTGAAGATCAGGCCAATTTGTTTGAAACTTTTTCACGTTAAAATCCAGAATGATTAATTATGTTTCCCAAAGAATCTCTAGCACCTTAATTCGCTTGCATCAGTGGTCAGTGAGCTAAAAGACATAAGCACTCACTGGAAAGTATAAATGACGTGTACAAAAATTGCAACGAAATCACAAGCCGACATCGTCTCTAAAGGCTGTTGTGGTTAGTGACTGTTGTCCCTAGAGCTGCTTGCTTTGAGGAAGAGTTTTACAGAGGCAGGTGTAATAACACTGGATACAAAATAAGAATTTGAGCTCCTAGAAGAGTCTTTGGCTTTGAGGCAAATTCATAAGACTAAAACCGGAACAAACTCCACTCCTTCCTGAACTGACAGTTGCCACGCTCCAGCTGTGCACATACACGTGGATCTGCCAGATGTGAGCTACAGCATCTATTGAGAAATGTCTGTCCTGTCTTTAAAGCCACTTGTGGCACTTCAGCTCTGCGGACTTGGGTTTAAGAGCTCTGGAGAGTTTGGAAAGTAGTTTTTCTTTGTTTTATAAGCACCACTTTCTAATCATGGTAGAAAAGAGCTTTTTCTTCTGCTTTTTTTTGTTATTATTTGTTTATCTGTTTAGACCTGAAAGTGGATGCTGGCCTCTTGCCATGTGCTGTTCTGTACTTAAGATTTCTTCACCTTTTTTGTCAGTGCAAGCAATTTCATATAGTTTTTGACTGAAGCATTATTTTATACGCTACTTTTCCAACAAAATTGTGTTCAGCACCTGCACTACAGTAAAACAACATTCATCCTGTCAAAACTGTTCCCTTCTGGGGTGCTGAGTTCTCACATAAAGAGGATATTGTCTGATAACTGTTTGCAACTTCATGTATAGCTGAAAAAAAAACACCCCAGCTGGTTAAGGCTGAGGTGGTTGCCAAAGCAAGAGTTAGATCCCATCACTAAAGGTGCTGATCACCCTCCTCAGCCTGGCTGCTGCAGTTATTTAGTGACTGCGGCTGAGGAACTCTCATTAGTTCCATTTGTAGGTTTCATTTACGGGTTTTACTCTTGACAGCAAGGCTGTGGCACAGCAGCAATTCTTAGTGAGCCCACAGGAGAATTGTGCTGGACATGCCTCAAGCTTCAGTTTATGGCTATTAGATCTTTAATTGACCTCGGGTTATGGAGAATTGCTGTAAAAGGCTCCCTAAGCCTTCACAGCTTCCCATAAACCCACAACTTCCTAAAAAATGAAGTATGACTTTGTCACTGAAAGGTTTTTCCCTCTTTTATTATTGGAGTAGGGCATTGAAACAAGACCAATGTTACCGAAACACTATAACTTTTAGGAGGTTAAAGAGCCAAACTTTTTCAAACCCTTGCTAACAACAGCAGCCCCATTTGTGCTAAATTGAAAGGAATACATGGTATTTTTTTTTTTTTCAATTACACCATCTTCCTGGCCACATCACTGAAAAGGTTGTAAGACAATATTAGCTTTTATTAGGAAAAAAATATTGGTTTAATCTTAGAGTTGGAAAGGTTTTTCCTTTGTACAGCCTAACAAACAATGAGGTTGTAGTTAAAACTGGATGTGAAGGCCTCCTGCTACAGTTACTAAAGGCTTTTCTTTAGGTAAGTGAGGGGTGTGATGATCTCCCATCACATTCAATGGGGTATAATTTTTCAGCATCACATTTTGCTTTGGTACTGGTAGAGTTCCCTGTAAATGTTACAAATCTAGGAAAGTTTCAGACGTCCTTCTGAGGCACACAAACTGTACAATGGGTTGATCACGTGTACGCTCTACAGATGAGAGTTTACTGAATGAGGGCCCCTGCTTGCTCTAGTTTCAAATCCCTACAAAAGCTTTGCAAGTGGGGTTTTCGTCTTCACCCTGTACATCATTGTCTGTATTGGTTACAGTCCATGGATGCTTATATTTCAGTAGCTCTTTTTGTATGCATCACAAAATCATAATCTCAGGATCTACACCACAGATCTTTCAGTATTGTGATGCCTGTGAGGTAGATAACCAGAACCTTGTCCATTGCCATTTTGAGCCTTTGCCAGCAGTTTGTAGGGTCTTCTGAAATCTTTCTGCTAAACCACTCAGAAAGTGGTTTGAAATGCATAGGATTTTCCCCCAAAACATTTTTACCCACCATGACAAAGTAATTTAAAAGGGCACGTGAAAGCCCACTTTTGCCATTCAAAGCTGAATTACCTTTCTCTGTATTTTATTGTGTTGCATTTTAAAAGGCTGGCTAAGGGACTGGAGAGTGTCTTCTAGAAAGAAGTTGGGTCCATGAAGCCAATATTTTATTAACAGAGCCAACGAGTCCTTCCTTTGCTAACAGCCCAAACGAGCTCACATATGCCGGCTCTGGTGGTTCTGCAGCTCCTCTGACGTTCCATCCGACATGTGGCTCTATTCACTCCCAGTGATTGCAGCACCGTGGGGCTGTGTCAGTGCTAACATTTCCCCTAAATTGTCCCTTGGGCTGCTGCTCACCACAGCATCAGCACTGCCAGCAACAAGAGAAGCACAGAGCCAGAGAAGTCCTCTGCCTCCCACTCCCACTGGCATTTTAACATCTAGCCTTTCTCTGAGCTTCTGGAGATTTATCGCTTGGATGTAACAAGTTTGTATTTTTGACAGCTTGACATTATGTGGTCTATTTATTAACTAGAAAGTGCTCTGACAAGGAAGGGGAACCTTGTTCTCGCCATTTCAGAAAGGAAATTGGCAAGCACCACCCTTGCATGCTAGGCAGCGTGGTGGCCCGACTCTGCAATGGTCATGTTCTTCACAGGAACAGATTTTAACAAATATTGTGAAGGGGAATTATATCCTGCAAAGTAGGAGTTGGCAGGAGGTATAAATATACACCTCCTAGAAAGGGCTAAAATGCAATATGTAATGTGGCTCCCTTATCATGTGTATATTTGTGACCACACAAAGCACTGAGTTATCTGCAGGACAAGGGAGTTAACATCTGCTTTTAAAATCTTTGTTAGTTTGTTATGTCCAGTCCCTCCATAAATATGGAGCTGTTCTCCCATGTCTATAAAAAGACATGAGTCATAATTTTCATAAAGTATGGGATGTTTCAAATGTATCAGGTTTTGTGTGTCCCACACAAGACAGCTGGCAGGGCTTAATTTTCACATAGTGGGTGCTAAAAATGAAGCTTTTATGGGTACATTAGTTAGCCACTCAAAGCAGCGGTTATTTTGCCAGTCTTCTGTCCATGATGATATATAATATCATGTAAAACTAAGTCAATTATTTCTTGATAGTATTTATTTTTGGAGCCGGTGACTAAGTCAATTAAAAAAAAAATAGATTGATGCTAGCTTCATTTGATCAAGTAAAATTACTCAGCAAAGTCCCTGCCCTACTTTCCATACACCCCACACACTCCTCTCCTTCTTCTGAAAGAAAACAGGCAGTCCTTCCCTGTAGTGTCGCGTTTGAGTAAGCTCTCTCCTATGCTATTGATAATGCTGATGAAGACATGTTAGTTACCTTGTTTAATGCATTTATTTTAACAGACAAATTCTGGTATTGTCGACTTTCACCTAATCACAAGGTCTTGCACTATGGAGACTTGGAAGAAAGTCCCCAGGGAGAAGTCCCCCATGATTCATTGCAAGATAAATGTAAGTCATGCACAAAGATTGTGCTACTTTTGCTTCTTTTATGCTAGTTCCTCTTTGTAACTTGTGGTTAGTTTCTCTACTACAGATGTCCAAATGTCCAAACACAAGACTTTATCAACAGCTCTGGAGACAGAGAGCAGAGGACGTTTTGTCCTGCATTCAAACACTGCTCTCCTGGTTTTGGCAAGTGTGTATGAGGATTGAGCTCAGCTTCCAATTAGTTTATAATTTAATTCAGCTTGGAAATTACATACCTTTCATGGGGGGGAACACAGTTTGTTTTTGTTGCTTGTCTAACTGTAGATGTCAAATAAAAATACTTGGGTATATCCAGAAGCACTTCCTATCCGTGGAGACAGGTGTTTCTTCTGTAGAAAATGGTCTAGTAACTGGAGGAAAAATCCATGGAAGGGAGAGATCTTTGTCATTATCATGGGGAGTGGACTTAGAGATGTCACAGTGCTGTGAACTGTATTGAAAGGACTTCATAGTTACTGTGTACCCAGTTGGGAGAGGACATGCCCCTGTGACAACTCCTACCAAGGGATTTATGAGGATTTTTTTGGAGCCCTTGAGAAAAAACATATTCTTGTGATAATTTCTGCATGCAATCCTGGGAAAGTTTTTATGATAATGGAAATAATAACCGATGTAGTTCTGTCGCCAGAAAGTGACTTCAAGAAATCAAGCACTGAATAAGGAATTGTTTCCTTTTGTTCTTTTCTGAACTTCCATTAGTAATATATGCCGTTCTTGGCATTATCAAATTAGATATCCTTGTACAAGTATTTCAATTGGTAGCTCCACTTCTTTCATGGAATGGCAGAAAGACTAATTTTTCAGAAGCTGGAAATTTTTCCAGCCTGAAAATCATGACAGGAGAAAATAATTGATTTAAATTTTCATGTATATTAGTAAAGCAAAGAATTGTTTCTCTTTTTTGCTGCCCCAACCTGTCTCCAGGCAGCATTTTTTAAAATCTCATGAGTGTGTCTGGGAGGAAAAGAGGGAGAGCCTGTCTGATGCTGGAGCCGTGGCAGTTCACAGTCACATTACCTTATTTTCATTGCCTTACAAATTGCCTCAAGGATTTTTCATGCTCTTACTGCAGTCTTGGCAGAATGTAGGACAGGGGCTCACATTGCTGCACTGGCACTGGAAGAGGCTGGGTTTTTTTTCTGTACGAGTCTTAGAGAAATAGCCCTTGAATGTAACAGTAGCATCAGAATGACAGAAGAAGAATGAAGGTCGCACTTGAACTGCAGGCACAGTTATGACACCAGCAGTTCCCGGATTTGTTTGCTTGGAGCATGATACCATGCTCAGCCCCTTGACCCTGCCTGCAAGCTTCATCCTGCATTTGCGTTTTCCATAGGCTCTTGAGCCTACTTGGGAATGGCAGAATCCCATGGGGACAGAAGGCTCCTACTTTGGAAACCACTGAGCCAGACCCATATGTTGGTGCCTCTCTGTGCATGCCTGCTGGCAGAGCAGATACTGATGCAGTTTGAGAAAGATATGGTTATTTCCTAACAATTTCAGGTTTTCAGTCAATGAAGGATATAAGATTTACCACAGTGCCACACACATTAGAGTTTAATTAAACAGACTTGAGAATATTGCAAGATACAAGATTAAAACATGGCACTATTGTTTGAAACATGTCAGGCCAGACTGGCTTGGGAATTTTAGAGACATTTTCCAAAAATATTCTGGTATTCTTTGGATAGACTTGTATTGAATTTTGAACTATTAAGGTATGATCATGATGATCAGATTGTCAGCATTTGGGAGCAGGTTAACAGGTGAAAGAGAATAGCTGGGTAAGAAAATTCAAGACCAATATAAGCGGCGTAGGGCATTTTGTATGCTCCTTGCCAAGCTTGAACAACTAGAGACTATCGCCAAAAATAAATGAAGGGGGGAATTTTAACCTTTTCACTTCTGTGAATGTCACCCCTCTCTTCAGTCTGACAGAGCTAACAAGCTGTGCAGACTCCAGCTGGGACAGAAAACAGCTGCCCTCTTTCCCAGGGCTTTATCTGTTGTGAGCACATCACATCTGTGCTCACACCCTCCAGCATCTTGTAGTCAGCTTCTGATACCATCTGAAGTCTTTGATTCTGTTTTTCCAAAGCAAGGAATAAGCCAAGTTCCAGATAAATAAAGATCTGGATGTCACATCAGTCTGTGATCTCCCATAGTAACTGCATTCCTGATCACAGAGATCAATCATATGAAACCTGGAGAAAAGCCTTCTTGGCTGAGAGATCTAACTTGGGAAAACCCTGCCTTATGCAAAAAGAGAAATTGCTTTTCTGGGTGTCTGCGCAAATGGCAGAAACGTCTTCTTGTGAAGAAAACCTTTCTACCACAGTTGCAGTCAAATATCTCCTTTACTTCCCAGTTTGTCCTAGCTTGCTCTTTCCTCTCACAAATAATATCTCTTCTTGACCAAAAAGTAGAGTAGTGTCAGAGGCAAGAAGTCAGCAGGGCCATGGCATGAAATGCTGAGACTAAAGGCAGAAGAGATTGAGTAGTGAAGGGCCAAATAACTTCTGTTTCTTTTAGTTTTCTATGCAAATAAAGTCCTTTAAAAATATCTATTATATCCCATCTTATCCATTTGACCATAGTGCTGAGGTAATCTATAGTAAAGTAAGTAGTGTTGCTGTACCCAGTAGAAGAGAAAATGTTTTTCTCTTCTCCAGTATTTTCCATTAGAGTTGTAAAGAACTGGGCAGTAACAGATTTTCATATTATGATTCTGCTCTATATCTCTTGAAGCTTTTCTGTAGCCACAAGGATAATGTATTATTTATAGATTGTAGAAACTGTTACTCACTGACCATATTGTATTGTGGAGCATATAGATTCTCCATAATGTAATTACCGTTGGAAAATTGACTTCCATTTGAATCTCAGAGAAATTTATCTTCATGGTTTAGTGACCTCACTCTGTGAGTGAGTCTGAGTGGCAGCAGCTTCCACTGTTTTTAGCTTTTTGTTTTGCCAATGACTTTTGATTATTTCACATTTTAAAGCAAAAGGAATGGGTCATTATAAGCCTTAGTAGTCCGTGTTCCTGTTAGTACCCGAAAGCAGCTAAACTGCTGATGGGAGTGAAATAAAAAACTATTTGAAATATTCATATAGGCATTAGCAGAAGGACAACAGTATCAGGTAAGGTAGGGTCCAGCTTGTCCAGCATCCTGTCTCCAGCAGGGACTTTACCTGGATCCCTAGGGAAGGGCAACAACAGGCCAGGCATATTACATTAAGGCAGCAAATAGTATATGTTTACTAGATATGTGAGTACACATAAAAATTGTCCAGACACACATACCCATCTATGTGAAACACTCTTACCCAAACTAGTCTCAACAAGCAAGAAAAAGCATACCCAGACTTTTATCCAGATGCCTGAAATTTTGTCAAGACTCACTGGTTCCTATTTTAGTTGTTTTCTTAAAACAGGCTGGAAATGGCAAAGGAGGTGGCAATTTTAACACATTAGTCTTGCCTCTTTTTAGATTCTGTAGCTTTTACACACCTTGACAATAACTCATTTTCTGGTTTCTGCTTTTGTTTCTTTTTAATGCAGTGCCTGTGGCAGATATAAAAGCTGTTGTGACTGGGAAAGACTGCCCTCACATGAAGGAGAAAGGAGCTCTTAAACAAAACAAGGTATGGTTCTCAAATGGCTGTGAACACGCACCCTGCAGAATACAAAGCTTGTCAATCGACCTTTTCTGAAGTAATACAGGTATTTTTCATTCCAGCCTGCCACCTTTCAGTGTATGCACACACACTTTGTTTTCACCTCAGACCATTTTGAGTTGAATTATTGGGACAGCCTTCCCTCCTTTACTCAGATTTCATGGCAGATTCACGTTGTGATATGCCCAGAACACATTCGGATAGTCTTTAGTAGTGATGTCTTCTACCTCTAAAGCAAAGCAGTTTTGACTGCTGCTACAGAGCATACTAGCAATGACTGTTAGTACCTATTCCTGTATTGTCTCTGATAATTAATTAGTTTGTTCAGCTGTATTCTCTGATGTTCAGTGTACACTGACACATGCCAAAATTGCAATTAATGTCCAGCTGATGATACCTTCAGGTCCAGCCAGGTAGAACAACAACTGCCAACAAAAGGTTGCAAGGTAAATGCAGGATAATTAATGAGGTGTATAAGGATGTGTTCAGCAGTGCATTTGAGAAAAAAATGTATAGGAGACAATGGTCAGCTTAAATTAAATTTATGCTACCTTTCGGAGTTTCAGATCAAGAACTGTAAACTGACAGCAGGACTCAAATTGTACAGTGCCAGAGTCTTGCAGAGTTTTTGTTAGCAAGAATTGCCACCACAGCAAGAAGAAATTTAGTTACTTGTGAAGTCTGACATCTTTAGTGGTGAAGGTCTTCACACCATATTGTATGAGGTATGTTCATAAGTTTTTCTATCAGGTCACACTGTCTGACCTTACAACGATTTGTGAGACTCTGGGAACCAGATCAGAGGATTTGATTCAGAATTTCTAGTTACCTGAAAATGAGAAATTTTGGGTCCAACAAGAAAGAGATTTTGATGGAGAAAATAGTGCAGTTACGAGTGCCTGCTTCAATACTTTAAAAATAAAATGCATGCCTTTAGTGTTCAAATAAATACTGGAAAAGACAGTTCTGATGGAAACCATAAAAAATTAAAAGACACTGTCAAAACTACATCACACAACGGTTGCAGCATCATAACTGCAACTTTTCTTTCCTTAACTAGACATAGATACAGAAAGCTACTTGAGTATGCTTTGCATTTGTTTCCCATACAGACACGTTGCTCTAGGTCTCTCAGGGTACTGTCATCTCCTTTCAGAATTGGCTTTGCATGGTTGGAAATGAAAAAGTCAAGCCAAGAGAGGGAAAAAAAACTCTCAGGAGTACTTTCCCTTGTTGATTTTCTGAATCAGGGCACTAAGACACACATGCATACAATAGATTGCATACAACTCCTACGTTATGTTGCAGCTGAACCATCAACAGCATTTGACTCAGGCATTTATATGATGCGTATGAAGTATTTTTAGTGCTTCCTCATCTCAGCACTCATATGTCCACACAAAAAGGAAAGATAGGAAGATGGAAAGCAGTGGGTGGCAGTGATGGAAATACGTCATCTTTATGGAGCAGTAATGTCTAGATAGTATTTAATGCTAAATAGCAATGCTGCAGATCAGTTTGTCCTCAGCTGTCAGCATTGACCCATTTCATCACGTAAAATTACTTTGGACTGGCATAAAATTTCTGGCTGAGAATGTGAAGATCTGCATCCATGGCTGGAACGTTCCATCTGTGACCCAAGCAATAATAATTGTGATGTATTTACAATTTTGGTGTGGTGCAGGGTTTTTGATATTTTTTCTCTTTTTTTTTTTTTTCTTTTTTTTTTCTTTTTTTTTTTTTTAAATTAACACCCTGTTTCTTCCCCTGTGAATCACTGAATTACTGAAATTTATTGTCATCCAAATCAAACTGTCATGCACAACATTGCAGCTGCTTAGCTGACATCACAGGAATAACATACCATTCTTTGCAGAGTACCAAGTTAATGTAGGCAATGAAGTGAAAATAAAAACAAAGCAAAACAAAAACTAAAAACTAAAACATGCCAGACACAGAATGCGATTTGGGTGACTTTGGTGTATGAAACTTTTCACTTCCTGAAATTTTACAATCGATGATCTATTTTGTAAAGAGGCCTTTACATCTTGTGCTGTCTTTGTACATAACAACCACCTTAATGTTTATTCATTGGCAAAAAAAAAAAAAAATTGAATGGCAGAATGCCTCTACTATGGACATAGCTGGCACTGGTAGAATGTCTATAACAAAGGCTTCAGCATCTCTTCATTTGCTGGCACAGGGCAAATTATTCTTCCAGTGGGACAATTTAGAAATAAATTAAGAGTTAAACTGAATTGGAATTTGCATGCATATGAAGCTGGAACAGCTTGATAGGACTAGACCTGCATCCATTGTTGTTCATCTTGCTTGTGCTTTTAAATTAGGTTTAATTTTACAGTCCTCATTTCTGACTCTCAAGAAATATTAATGAATTTGAAGGAAGCGAGATATGTTCCGTTTTGCAGCCTTCAAAACAAAGCACAAGAGAAGAATTTGCGAAAAACATTATTGTGTATTTCTAAATGTCCTCCTATCACCCTTTATTTGCCCATGCAGTCTTCAGGCTTGGTGCCTTTTTAATCAGCAGAAATGGTTCTGCTCACTTCCCTGTTGAATGCAGCTTTTATTTCATGTTGGTTGAACAAGTTCCCTGCCCTTGCGCATATAGATAGTTCTCTGGGGAATGGATCTTCTGGCTCTGGCAAACAAAATTAAAATGACTGTGGTCTCAGCTTTCAGCAGAAACACAGGTGTTTGAAGGCTGTTGATGACAGAGTAGGCAGAGAGTAGCAAGGTGATTACAGCTGCATGGGATCACCCAACTGTAGGCACCTAAAATGCCACTTCATCAAAATTAGCTTGTCTCTGGCCCATGTGAGGGACGAGTGGAGACTTGGAGGAAAGAGAAGCTCTGAATGTGGGAGAACAAGCTTCTCCTCATACCACCTACAACAGCTTTCCTCAGAGTTGGAGCCAAGGAGTGGTAAGTGCCCAGCCAGCAGGTGCAGAGTCTCTTGTCCCCTGTTTCCAGTGAAGCTGAAAAGAGGGGCACGTCCAGTACAGTAGTACTGGGTCCTAGTACTGTTACCTTTGACAAGCACCTAGGGAAGGGCAAAGATCTGACATGCGCAGGGTGGAAGAGTTAGGAGTGTCAAGGGAGTGAGTTCAGGAGACTGAGGTGAGGGAGTAGGAAAGCAAAACATAAAGGGAAGGAGCAGGTTGGAAGGAATGGGAGACAAAAAAAAAGACCAGAGAGAAAGAGAAAGTGGTGGAAAAGGCTAGAGTGGAAAATGACTGAGAGATGTTGAGAAGTAGGACAGAAAAGGGAGGAGATGACCACAGATGGCTGATAGAGACTGACCAGTTTTCCTTTAGGAATTGCCAATTCCTCACAATCACCTGTCATTGGAAGGGAATGTAACAAAACCAGGTGGGGGTGCCTGATAAGTCAGTCAGTTCAACCACTGAGACCACTGTCAGTATGGAAGACCAGTTGGCAACTCCAGCTCCTTAGGTTTCCGTTTTCTTTGACAGTTTGATGTGCGTGAGGTGGCAGAGATGCTGGAACCTGACAGCTCTAATTCCTGGATCTTTAGTCTCCAGAGCATCCAGCAAAGTAGCTGAACTGGAGCCAGGGCTACCAAACTCTGACTTTCCTCCATAAAGGGAAGCTTAGTACCCTAGATGTAGCCCTTTCTCATTCTCTGCCTGCCTGGGAATGACCCAACCCATGGCTCCCTGGGCAGGGTTTTTCTGTTTTTTCTCTCCTTTTCCTTTCTTTGAGATGAAAAAAAAAACTTGAATCCCTTGGAATTTCCCAAAGTACAAATGTACAGGGACCAGGCCTGTGGGATTGTTATTGACCTTTATGAAATTCAAGAACATCATAGTAGAGCAGTACAAGCCATTTTTTTCAGTGATACATTTCATTTTCACCGCCTCAGTTGCATGACTTGGCATGTTCAGTCAGTAGAAAACTCTATGAGGCAATAATGCCATGTTTGTGTGGGCAGAGGTAAATTTGTTTGTGTAATGGGGGACATCACTCTTAATATGGTGTGACTGAGAGACTTGCCTAAAACACAAAAAGGATACATCAGCCATGAGCTGTTTGTTTGCTGAGTGCACCACTATTAGTATCTGCACCTTCCATGAGGATTTAAGACAGACTTGTCTCCTGTGGCCTGACAATAGAACAAGTTGGACCTGATAATGAAACTCAAGGAAACCAAGAGTATTTCCCATGAGAAGTCTGGTCTCTGATCAACCAAGATTATCCCCAAGGATTGCAAGTTTCATGATTCGGACTTTGCTGTCAGTCACACAAGTGCAAAAATCAAATAACCCCTACTGAAATCCAAAGACCTATGTTTGTTTCCACCCAGGAGATCAGGACTAGAAATCTAGAGCCATGTATGTGCTGCAGTCCTCACAGTCAGTTCTTCCATTTTAAAACTTAGCATGGCAAATTTACAAAACCATGCTTTTGTGGCCTCTGGCAGCATAGGGACAGCTGTCAGCTGAGAGTCAGCAAAGGCGATCAGTATTATGGGGCTTAGGAAGCCAAGAGGCAAAAAGAACATGACACACGATGCAGATCGTAGTTAGGAGTCAGCACTCTCCTCTGTAGCCAAGTCTTTTTCCACAGTATTATTATATCCATACCAGCCAGCTTGTGGGTTGTGAAATCCTTGTACCGGCACTTATAGTGATGCGTGCGGTAACCACGATAACACAACATCTTTACTTGCTCACTGCTGGCCAGTGGAAGTTCATCATTTATTCAAATTGGTTGGGTTTCCTCAGAGCAACCCAGTCTGGGTGACTTCTAGGGAAGGTTAGTGCTTGATGAATTCACTTTGGCACCTTTGAAATTCCAGCTTCAGTGCTGAGGGGGACAAAAGATGGTAATTTTTTCCTTTCCTGGGATTCGTTTGGGTCTTTAAGTAACCCATATAGTTCAGTTTGACAGAGGCTGCTGATACTAGTTTAAGTAGAAACAAAATGACAGAAATCTCTTAAGAATGAATAATTTAATAGATTTCCAGCAGTGAAAAGAGCATAAGTATATACCAGGAGATTAACTGTCCTGGCAAGATTTTTGACACAGGGAATCAAACCTTGCAGAATTTTTCTATCCAAATTGAAAAAACTGTAGAACTTCATGAAGCGTTTGTTGCAATTGTAGTATTATGCATGATATTGATTCTAGTCCTCACCATTGCCTAGCTCAATTTTAAACTCAAATGCTACAGTAATCTGTGACCAAGTGAGGTACAGTCAGCACTGAGGGGTGTGAGTTTGTTTTGACTGAAGCATCTGTGGAGGGGTTCTTGCTGTGCTGGTCCATTGCAGTAGTTTGGTACTGCTGCAGTTTCGGCCAGGTAGGAGAGTACCATAACCTGTTTTTCCACTTGTTTTGGGGTATAAGTGGTAGGAAAGAAAGACAGACCTGAATGTCTGAATGCCTGTCTCATGCAGCATTAATATGTGTTTGTTTGTATTGTTCCAGGAGGTGCTAGAGCTTGCTTTCTCTATACTGTATGACTCAAGTGGCCAGTTGAATTTCATTGCTCCAGACAAGCATGAGGTAAGTCAAGTTCAGAGTACAGAAATTTCTTTGAAGCCTTCTTAGTTCCTTTCTGGCAGCAGACAGCTTTATAAGAATATAAATGTGATCATCTTGACACAAAGTACCGGTCCACTTTAATCTGTGTCATGTCTCACAACAAACTGAAAGCAGAGGGATTAGTATGGGAGCAAAACCTGCAATTTTCATGCGTATCCCGAGCCACAGAAGGAAAATGTTTTGTATTTGTACATCATAGAGCACATAGGGTCCAAATTAAAGATCAGTATTTCGAAGCCCTACTGAAATATGAGCCAAAAGTAAGAGAAAGAGGAGAGCTTGGGCAGACCACAGATCTTGCTCACCATTTCCTCGTGTAATAAGGATTTCTCTTGGTCTGCTCTACTGTAAATACTGAAGAATTCTGCTGTGTGTTCATTTAAGTGACGTTTGGTTCAACACTGATGATTTATACAGCCAAACTTTTAAAGAATCACTGCCGTTCTCTGCTCATCTTGACGATGCCAGCAAAATCAGGGGAGGTTATGCCATTGTTGGGTCTTAGTTTTAACCAAAGGTTTGTGTTCTCCAGAATGGCATATCCCATTATTCTTAGTTTCACATTGGTTAAGACCATTAATGACAGGTGATTATAGAAGGTCCTCTTAATTGTATTTCCACAGGATAGCATTTTGCAATGGGTCTCACTTGTATAAAGACAATATGTAAATACCAATAGTAAGGCAAAGTGACAGCCCCTTCCCTGCTCTTGAAAGCACAAGGAAGCAAACAACATTATTGCCTTTTGCAAGTTGGTGGAACTAATTTACCTAATTATGTGGAAGCACTGGTTGTGTTTCTCTCAAAGAACTTCCAAGTAAAGATTTAGCAGAATGCACTATATTTAAAAAAAAAAAAAAAAAAAAGAAAGAAAGAAAGAAAGAAGTTTTTCTTTCTTATTTCTAAAGCAACAAGAGTTTGTGTTCCATTTGCACACTTCTTATTTAGTGGTATGACATCTGGTCCGAGTTCAGGGCACTGCATTAAGGTGATGAAACACAGAAGATTGCATTAAACTGCATTATACTGTAGTGTATTAAAGTGCATGAAATTGCTTTACAAGTGAAGTGTATTTACTTACACAGCTCCAACATTTGCAATTCTGGATTATAACCTTCAAATAAATGTTAATTTTAGGAGCGGAAATAAGATTATCCTCATTTGTGTTTTCCTGGGGATTAATAGTTGAGTGTCATTTTCAAGTACATTATTTGCAGAGAAAGACTTGCCGGTCAGTTTTGATCTAAGTAGCAATAGCTTCCCAGCCATAATGTGCCATTAGAGCTGTAGGTCTAAGCAAAGCATGATTGTCTTCCTCCTCTGAATTGAAAATATGTCAGATGCTTTCTGATATAAATTCTACAGAAACTGAATTCTAGACTGTTAGAGCTCATAAGAGCAAATAGCCATGAAAATCAGCAATTTTTTCAGCCAATAGTATCTCAAATATAGCCTATAGCAACATGTGTGTTTTAATGGTCTAAATCAGGGGATATCAAACTCATTTTCACTGAGGCCACATCAGCCTTGCAGTTGCCTTCAAAGGGCCGAATGTAATTTTAGGACTGTATAAGTGCAACTACTTTTACATTTATACAGTCCTAAAATTACATTTGGCCCTTTGAAAGCAACCGTGAGGCTGATGTGGCCCTTGGTGAAAATGAGTTTGACAACCCTGGTCTAAATGTTCAAAAACTGCTACTGCACCCCACTGATGGGCAGTAGCGTTGTGAGATGCGCTAAGCAAATTGCTCATGATTGAGTTAACACACCTACTGTCTTTATTTCTTTTCTTCATCTTGTATGGCTTCTTTGAGCCAAAATTAATATGTTCAAAAACATGGCCAGAGGCAGCAATCTCTGTTGCTACTTGACAGTTCCCAAGTGTATGTTTTCAAAAGGGCATCTCACTCCCTCTGTACTTTTCTATGGCCTACAGAACAGTGAGTTTTAATTAAAGCAAAAAGTGTAAATGTTCAGAGGAAGCACCCACAAGGAAAGGCAAGCAGCATGTTAAGTCGAGGCAATCAGCTACAATACAGGCAAGTTCAGCAGCAGAGAGAGGGATTGTGGTGTACAGGGGGGATTTCCTGAGCTGGGGAAACCCCAGGGGAGCAACCAGACCCACTAGAAGCCAGCAGCTCTCACCAGAGTGGCTGATGGGGCCTGGGCAGGACTGGGGGTAATGGCCACCACCCCCTCACTCCTACAAAAGATGGCCTTTGGGACCACCCCTATATCTGTTGGAGGGACAACGCAGCAGGGCATAAGCAATCCAGGAGTTTCCTCAAATGCATTGATGATTATTTCCTTCTCCAAATGATAGAAGAGCCAACGAAGAGAGGTGCTATGCTGGACCTTGTTCTCACCAACAAGGAGGTGCTGGTAGGGAATGTGAAGCTCAAGGGCAGCCTTGGCTGCAGTGACCATAAAATGGTGGAGTTTAGGATTCTTAGGGCAGAGAGGAAGGCACCCAGCAAGCTCACTGCCCTGGACTTCAGGAGAGAAGACCTTGACCTCTTCAGGGATCTGCTTGGTAGACTACCATGAGATAAAGCCCCAGAGAGAAGACGAACCCAAGAAAGATGGTTGATATTCAAGGATCATCTCTGTCAAGCTCAGGAGTAATGCATCCCAACAGAGAAGAAGTCAAACAAAAACACCACGAGACCTGCATTGATGAGCAAGGAGCTACTGGACAAACTCAAACACAGAAAGGAAACCTATAGAGGGTGGAAGCAAGGACAGGTAGCCTGGGAGGAACATAGAGAAATTGTCCAAGCAGCCAGGGATCAGGTTAGGAAAGCTAAAGCCCTGACAGAATTAATTCTACCGAGAGATCTCAAGGGCAATAAGAAAAGCTTCTATGGGTACATCTATGGTAAAAAGGAAACTATGGAAAATGTGGGCATCTCTGGAAAGAAATGGGATACCTGGTTACCTGGGATATGGAGAAGGCTGAGGTACTTGACAGCTTTTTGCCCTCAGTCTTCACTGGCAAGTGCTCTCGCCACACCACCCAAGTCGCAGAAGGCAAAGGCAAGGCACTGGGAGAATGGAGAACCACTCACTGTAGGAGAAGATCAGTTTCGAGACCATCTAAATAACCTGAGATTGCACAAGTCCATGGTGACACCAAGCTGTGTTGTGCAGTCAACACCTCCCAGAGGAAAGGGATGACATCCAGAGGGATCTTGATGGGCTGGAGAGGTGGGCCCGCACAAACCTCGTGAAGTTCAAAAAGCCCAAGTGCAAGGTTCCACACATGGATCAGGGCAATTCCAAGCACAAATACAGGCTGGGTGGAGAATGGATTGAGAGCAGCCCTGAGGAGAAGGGCTTGGAGTGTTGGTTGATGAGGAGCTCAGTATGACACAGCTATGTACACTTGCAGCCCAGAAAACCAACTGTATCCTGGGCTGCATCAAAAGAAGTGTGACCAGCAGGTCAAGGGAGGTGATTTTTTCCCTCTACTCCCCTCTTATGAGACCTCAGAGGAGGACCACAAAGGTGATCAGAGTGCTGGAGCACCTCCTCTATGAAGACAGGCTGAGAGAGTTAGGGTTTTTCAGCCTGGAGAAGAGAAGGCTCCAGGGACACCTTATAGAAGCTTTCCAGTACCTAAAGGGGACATACAAAAAAAGCTGGAGAGAGACTTTCCACAGGGTTGTATAGTGACAGGACAAGGGGTAGTGGCTTTAAAATGAAAGAGGGTGGATTTAGAGTAGACATAAGGAAAAAAATCTTCACCATGAGGGTGGTGAGGCACAGGTTGTCCAGAGAAGCTGTGGATGCCCCATCCCTGGAAGTGTTCATGGCCAGGCTGGATGGTACTTTGAGCAACCAGGTCTGGTGAAGGTTTCCCTGCCCATGGCAGCAGTGTTGGAACTAGGTGATTCTGTGAAGCCCATGACTCTTCATCAAAATAACTCAGGCGCATGTCAATAGAAGTGCTAGTTTAGCAGCATTGTCAGCTTGCGAGATGTGTTGGGTGACATCTCAAGATTTAGAAAGCTTTGTGTGAAGCATCAGGAATGATGTTAGTACGTGACAATTTCAGGTCAGACTTACAGGTTTTTTCAAGCACTTCTACAGTCCTCGTGATTGTAGAGTGATATCTGAATGTGGTAATTGAGCGTGTCCTAAAACCAAAAATTGAATGAGGATGATAGAATGATTCAGGTTGTAAGGGAGATTGGAGGCGTTCCCAGTCTGACCTCCTGCTCAAAGCAGGTCAGTGATGCACTCAGACCAGGATGCTCGAGGCTGCATCCAGGTGGATGAAGCCTGCATAACTTTTCTGGTTGTCTGGTTCCACTGACTTGACTCCCAAGGTGTTTCTTTAATAAAAATCTCATTACTGAACTAATATCATTGAGATTTGGACCTCATTTTTACACACTTAAGTTTGGCGATACCTTTAACCATCTGTTGGAGCTTCATGCCAGCCAGAGCATTCAGCACTGTGAGATCACTCCATCGTATTTGTTTTTCATTTAAATAATAATAGGTGGTTTCAGCTACATAGCAAAAAGGTAGATTAATCTTATCCTTGATTTTTGACAGAGAAACTGATGAGGGAGGCTATAATTAGGTTTCATTGGAGTTTTATGAAAATGAATCTGTAGTAAATTAATTTTTCAGTGGCTATTAGTCTGTTTTGCATATTAGAAAGAAAAAAGCTTCTGAATTAATGCCTCTGTTTTTCCACCATCTCATTAGGATTTCTCTCTGCTCAAAATGTACAGGAGTTTAATTAGATGCACTTGCCAATGTGGAGATTAGAGAGGAAGCCCCTTTTCCAGGCCATTGCACTCATCAGAATCGTGGCCAGAATTTGGTTTCTGTGGGCCTTGGATGGGTTATATCTGGAAGAGAAGTGCAATTCTGCTTTCTGGCTCACTGAGATTCCTCCCCAGAGAAAGCGCTGGCCATACTCACTGAGCAGTGATGGACGATTTATGTCAGGGGCTGCATCTGTTGAATGGATGCTCAGTGCTTTTGTAACCTGAGCAGAGCACTTTCCTTTTCTGTTCCTTTTTCTCAAAGTGAATTCTGGGAAATCTTTCCAATGAAAGCTTTCAAGTCGATCATAAAAAATTACAGGTTGTTCAAAAATAATTACATTTCTAGGATAGCTTTTTTCTTTCGCTGATATTCCATGGACACTCCACAAAACTTGCACACTTTAAAATCCTTCAGTGAGACACTTTGAGAGCCTACAATAGGCAGGCTAAGTTGTTTATTTAGTGCTTGTTAGCAGGGCAACCTGAACCCTAAAGTCTCTTCTATACAGCTAAACTTGTATGAAAGCTGCGGCTTGGCTTACCAACACCCTGGGTGAAATCCTAGCTCCGCTACTGTTCTGTTACTGTCTTAAATGAGTCACATTTCACTTTGGGTGTTGAAGTGGGTTAACCATCCTATTTTAAAAATATGCCCTTTTTCTGGATCAAGACATCCCAAGAGGGGGTTTTCTCTCTCTTAAAAATAATCTTCATTTCTGCTGTAGCATGAAGTCAGCCACGGCTATCTTTAAACTTGGTGGTATCACATAGCAAATGGTCAGCTAAATTTAAAATCCATTTTTTTGGCACAAAAACCAGCAGAAGTATTTGTAAGATAAAAATGAAGATACAGCTGATTTGATTTTTCTCCTGCAAACTAGAACACGAGTTCATCATTGAAATCTATTTTTGAGATGATAGCATTTGAGTACTTCTGTTCACAGTTGAATAAATGGCTTGTAGTAATAAATGGAAGTGACTTAATTGATAGAAGTTGACTCTAGATTACCAGTCTCCCTTGGTTTTTTTACTTATTTTAAATGGTTATTCAGCCCATGTTCATCTCAAGCTGTCAGCTCTTGGGAAAGATGGCATCTCCTATTAGGAAAAAGCTAACAGTAAGGAAAGGGTTTTAGAAGCCAGTTCAGCATTTGTTGCACTTATTATTACACCAGGTAGCTTGGCATTTTATTTTCATGAAAGACACAGCATTGGTTGACTCTATAGTTTTCACAATATGTTATTTTGTGTAAAATAGTGGTAAAGGAGGCATAGATATTTGAGAACCTATCTTTGTGTAAGTCAATTGATACCACGATAAAACTAGGTAGTTACACAAGGAGTCAAGAAGGGTTTTGGGTTGGATCTAGTTTACCTAACTTGGCTGTCTTGGAATTAAAAGTTTGGTGTGAGATAATCGGGGTCTTTCTGTAAGTATTGGGGAAAGAGAAAGAGAGGGGTGAAGGAGGTACCTCGAGAGGTTCATTGTCCTAAGTTAGGTAATGTCCTTTCTCCCATAACTATTAAAGAATATTCAACAAGAAGCCTGGAGGAGATACCTAACTATCAAACAATTACATGTTGTCATTTCATCCCATTTTTAGCAAATCATTTTGTCCATTTTCTGAGCCATTCAGTGGAACACGCCTTCTTCATGATACGAGCTAATAAAATGAATCAACCTCATTTTAGGTCTCTTCACAAGTCCCCGCGGGAGCAGTAGCTGTGGAGGACCAGGGCAGACAAGCAGTTTGTGTACGGAAAGTCTATTAATGACAGTTTTTCTCTTTTCCCTGTGTAGTACTGTGTATGGACCGATGGGCTGAACGCCCTCCTTGGGAAGGATATGTTGAGTGACCTAACGCGGAATGACTTAGACACGCTGCTCAGCATGGAGATAAAGCTACGCCTCCTTGACTTGGAAAACATACAGATCCCAGATGCTCCACCACCTATTCCAAAGGAGCCCAGCAACTATGACTTTGTTTATGACTGTAACTGAGGCTGCCACTGAAACTTGCTTTGAAACTGGAAATATTATAACTGGAGAGATATTAAAAAAAAAAAAAAAAGGAAGAGTGTGAGGAAAAAAGAAACCCACTTGTGCACCTTGGATTTTGGCTTTGGGGAGGGGTGTAGAAACATTTGCGTTCCTCCCTGTTCTCTGCATCCCTTCCTTCCCCATTCCCATCTTCCCCATTGCTCATCCAAATCCACATTGCTTTAATTAACTTGTAATTGCAGGCCGTTGGCCTTGCTTAAGGCAAAGACTGCCACTAAGAAGCACCCTCCCGAGGACTTTTTTTTACATTTTTAATACTGGAATAGACATCCTTAAGTAAAGGACGATGTTACCAAACTGCATGCCTGTGAAACCCACTCGGCAGGGCAGAGGCTTTAACTGGAAGGAAGAGGGAGGTAGGGAGCAGAAGCAGCTACTGTAAGCAGAAGATTTCCCCAAGAGTCTGCTCACAACTGAATCCAATGCCATGATGAAAATCGTTAACTGCTTCCCAGTGCTTGCGCCATTCGTCACTGTCATTATTCTTCCAACCCATCTCAGCTCTTGCCACCAGCCTTCACCCAACTGATCGGCTCCCAGAACAGAAAGTCTGCAGATTTTTGCTGTACCATACGCTGCAACAGCTTTTAACTTCTTCTTCTCTCAGCTCTTAAGTAGCCTCACACTAGCAGATCACTCGCACAAACTGTGTATGAAGCCACTGGTGTGTCACGTCCCTATAGCATTCCCTAAGCCTCGGTTGCCTCTAAAATTGGCTTGTTGCTATTCAAAGTGATTTTTACTTTCTCAGTCCAAAGTTCAACAGTAACTCCCACGAATTAATTACAACTGCCAAACATCCAGGTTTACATTGTTGTCATTGCTACAGTGTTATGAATTTGCAAGGGATTTTTTTTTTGTACGGGTCCTAATATTTTTATTTTATTTTGCCAAACAAATATATTTAATGAAAACTAATTTCATTGTGAGTACTTTTGGGGGACAATATTTTTACTTAATTTCCATTTGGAACATTTGCCCTGAAGGGAAAAAATATTTCCCTTCAACTTCACTGTTGAATAAAAATCTGAGTTGTGATGATTCTTGGAACTTGATTTTTCTTCTGAATTTGTCTTTTATTCTTTATGTTTCCTAGCAATTCTGACGTTTGGTACAAAGAGGAGAGGGAAAGGTGTACCCTTTCTTATCTGCATCTAATTTAATATACTTATTTGTTTGTTTGTGGTTACAAGGATGAGATGCATCCAGAGATCATGGATCCATGAGTCTTCCTTTGAGAAGGACTGTATGTGAAATCTAAAATCACAGCATACTGATGTGATCATGGTCAATTTAAGGCTGCTGCCTTTACCATGTTTTCTGGAGCAACTGTGTTCCTGTTCTATTCTCGTGTTCCACCTCCTCCATTGAGAGTGTGTCTGGCTAGATTTCCTCTCTCCTCATGTTCTTCTAGGTATTTCGCTAAGTTCTATATCTCTTACTCCAAAAGTGCTGGGTCTAGATCTAGAGCAACCTGCCAGCCCTTTCCCTCCTACTGCACAAGCTGAAGTCAGATGTTTATTTGTGCGAGTTCCTCTCCTACTCAGACCCAGCTGAAGACGACTTTGGAGGGGTTGTATCAGAGATTGTGCTAGTGAGAAACCTAGAGGGTGGTTCCTGTTTAGACAGATGCAGAAGACCTCAGCTGAGGTGACCTTTACTCCATCCAGCTGTCTCTAGGGCAAACGTCCTGAATGACCTCACATCAGGTAAGGAGAGAAACAATGTCCTGCAGGTGCAACCAAAGGATGAGGAGTATGTGTGAATTCAAGCATGAGGGTCCCAAGGAAAGTGCCTTCCTGAAGCGGTGTGTGCAATATTCCATGAATGCCTTGGTCTCAAAAGGAGATGTAAGTTGGTTTGGGTAGTAATGCGTGGTACAGTAAGGATAAAAGGAGACTCTTGAGTTAAACACTGGAGTTTACAGTGGACTGTGGCCTGAGAGAAGATTCAGTCTAAATGAGAACAGGGATATGCAACGTGAGGTGCAGGAGTTCGAGATGTTTTATTCTCCAGAGAGCCTTATCAGACTATAGCACAGGTTGTCAGGTGTCCAGGAAGGAGTGGGAGCAAAGGCACTGACTGCCGCAGGGGATTTTAGAGGGGTCCTGGGGGTGGAGGAGGGAGTTAGGAACATGTTTCTTTACAAGGCACTGATTCTGCCTCTTGTCTGTGTGAAAGACAAGACTCGGAGCAGAACTGAGAATCTGAGTTGTTTTATTAATCTTCCTGACCCAGCTGGATGGCTTGGCTGTGCATAACCTTTGCTTTTATTTACAGACTGCAGAACGCAAGCTTCAGATGGGTATTGGTTGTTGTCAAAAGAAACACCTTTCACTCCCCAGTGATAAGAGCCAAATGCTGCTGGCTCAGAGGCAATCCGGAGCAGTGATCTTAGCAAGTAGGCGTCTGCGTGACAATCAGAAAGGAGCAAACAAAAACCCTCTTCCAGGGGACAACTTGAGCAGGAAGGAAAGGTTAGACTTGCCTCCCCCGCTAAGGTGAGTGCCCTAAATTGCACACCAAGAGCCCCTCGGGGAAGTGGTGGGGGAAGAGCTGGCAACCCAGCCCTCTGTTTTTACCAACACCTCCTGCCCGTTGGCATTACACCGAGGCACATCGACACCACACGGGCAGCGTGGGGCTCCTGAGCATGAAATGCTGGCAGCTGCCTCCTCCTTACACCCCTCGCAGCCCTGCCTTACAGAAGCCCCATCTCCTCATGTGGCGCAGCTTTTACTGTGGGTTTTGCATTGTGTGGGATGGTCACATGAGCAGGCATGCTAAATTTTTCTCCACCCCCCCCACCCCACATGTCCCACCCTGCCATGAGAAAGAAGAGGCTGGAGAGATGCGTTGGTGTAATAGCCTATGCAGCTATTTTAAAAGCACTCCCACAGCAACGTGAAGGGTCATGGTGCAAACAAGAATCCTGCCTTCAGTTTCTAGAGCTGTCATACAGGCTGGATTCACCATTATGAAATTAAAAAAAAAAAAGTTTAATGATGAACAAGTACCCTGCTGCTTCCCATTCATTTAAAAAAAATGAGAATGAAAATGGCAAATTCATTTGCTCATGCTGTTGTGTGTTCCGGAAAAGCTTTTAAGGCTTCATGTTCAAGAAGCTGCAGCAGGAAAAAAAATTGTTATTGAAGTTTCTTGTATAATTTCAAAACATTAAGTGGGTAATTGCTTGTAAAAGCCATAAAGGGGAGAGGGAATTAAAAAAAATAATCAGTCTAATTTTAGCTCCTGTTTTTGAAATGACTTTTTGCTTTTGAAAGTGTATATATTCTTTTACCAGAAAACTTGAATCATGAAAAATATGTACCTTCTTAAGTCAACTGCTTGCCCTGCTTGTAAGGACAAGGAGAAGAACAGCACTGCCAAGTAATCCAGCACAAAAGCAAGCTATATGTCAGAGAAAGAGTTTGCACTCTGGGCTGTCATTACTGCTTTTCAGAAGCAATTCCTTTTTCCAGTATGGAGAACTCGTACAACTTGCAGGGAAAAATAACATTTGTTTGCAAAGAGGCAGGTGGGTGATGACTGTCTTCTGGGTTGCAAAATGACCATGCAAGATCCTGATTAATTTATTTGCGAAATCCTCCTCTCATGTCTTCAAGCCCTACCCAGGATTGCATTTTGCTTGCCCAAGGTCCTTGTTACCGACACTTGTTTCCCATTAGTAGTCCCTGGTAACGCAGGCATGGCACAAGTGTGTAGGAATGTGAAGGCTTTTCTGGAAATCTGGTGGGATCCACTGTCTGGAACAAATCCTTGTCTTCTCTGGCTGAGCCACAAGGGATCCCTGTGTGCCTGCAGCAGCCCCGACTGTGATCACACAGGCTCTGGCCACTGAACATCTCTTAAAAGAGGGAAGGATGAAAAGGAAGGAGAAACAAAACCTCTTCTTGTCAGAGTGAGACACGGAGAGAGGGTCATGGGCACGAAATGCCCCTGAACACTGGTCTGCTTTTTGGTTGTTTGTCATTGCATTGGACTGCAATGATGAGAGGTAGCTCAGATGCATCCAACTCTGCAGTGGTGCCAGCTGTTAATCCTGAGCAATAACCAGCCATGGAAGGTGTTGGGAGTAGGAGGACACTCTTGTCCTGCCATATCCCCGCCTTTCTTCTTGGTGCTGCTGCTGCACTGACAAGTAAATGCCAGTAGCTTCACTATCATGTGAAAGTCATTCATCTAAGGAGCATAATAAGATCAATGTGAGATTTTTACCCCCTTCTTGTTTCATTCTTCTTGAGAATTAAAAAAAAAAAAAAAATCTAGGCCTTAAATCTAGCCCTTACTGACCTCGGGATATCTTAGCTGTCAGAAACAAGCCTGGAATACTAAGCATCTGACATAAGAAAGCCCTTCCCCTTACAGCAGCATCAAGGAGCTGTAAGTGGAAAGGATTTCCCACAACCTCTGCATGCTGCTGAGAGCAAAATCCCTGCAAACTCTGGAAGACTTTTGTAGGACAGAGTTTTTGTCACTGATAGCTGATTGAGCTGTCATTGCCTTCCCCAGAGCTTGCTAAATCACGATGAGGCTCGATCAGTGCTCCCTCCCTCCCTAGATTATAATTATATTTGAATATTAAGCATCCACCTGGATTACACAAGTTGTCTGATTAACAAAGCACTTACATCTGTCCCCATGCAGCAAAAGAGGTTTCATTTCATTTTGATAAACAGACCTAAATTTGGGTGGGTGCTTGTAGACCTGGCTGGATCAGGGCCTGTGTGAGCAGAAAGTCAATTTTACTTGTTACTGAGGTTTTGCTACATGCTTGGAGGCGATGCAAGTAATGACTTTTCTGTCTGATGTGTAATTGGATTGGGTACCACTGATTACTTCAGGAGGTCTGATTATTCAGTGTCACTCCATCTGCTTCATGTATCTTTAGGAATTGCACAAAGGTAAAAGGCTTGAAAGGGGAATGCTTTCTGCATGAAATCAGGCTGAAACTTGCGAGGAGAGTGGTATCAAAAGCACAAGTTTGTTAGGGCTGGATGAGGTATAAAATGGATGTTGGAAGAACAGTGAACTTTTATACCAAGGTGATTTCAAAGTGCTGATTCAGGGAGTGCTGTCCTGTAGCAGCCTCATGAGAGCAAGGTTAGAAAGAACTGGAGGTAGTTTCAAACTCGTTTCATAACATGTACTTACATTTTATTTTCCCTTCTAGCTGGGAGGCCTTGAAGGTCTCTGAAGAGCAGAGTTGGTCTGATGATGCTTAGCTTGCAGAGACATGAGTAGGACAAAGGAACCATTTGATTTGCCATCCTTCTCCAAGTGGAGAGGTTGCTGTTGGAAGCAGAAGAGTTTTCTAAACTGATTTGTTTTTTCAACAGAGAATTTCTCAGTTTTACTGTAGCCACCTCATAGAGGTGCTATGTGGAGAACAGTAGTTGTTGTGGATGTGTACGATCTTGGAAGAGCCAGACTAGCCTCCTCATGTTGGGAGGCTTACCCAAAGCCTCTCTCATCCTGTTTGCCTCATGTTTATAGACCATTTAGTGTAAGATGTGACTTATGGGACAGGCACAAAGCTGGGGGACCCAGTGCTGCCTGTTCAAAGCAGGATCCTAGCCTTGAGTTTCAGCTCAGGGTATGGACACAAGACAAGCAGTACATATAGAGGGTGAAAGGGAAAAGAGACACCTGATATAATTTTGCCAAGGATGCGGCCAAGGGCAGACTTTCTTTCATGTGACACTTAAGGATGTGTCTTGAAGGACTTCATTTCAATTGTCATTAGAGGATTTTGCAGCCTGATTGAGCACTGCAGTTAAACTCTCCCTTGATGAAACCTCGTGAGTCTAATTTTAATCTTGTAGGCAACATGGTGTTCAGCCTAAAGTGATTATGTTTTGGGACTCCTCTGGGTTGTCGTGAGGGGGAGGGAGGCTGGTTGTCTTTTGTTTAATAAGAGGCAGCAATTTTTTTTAGGAGGTGCGTCTATATCCTCTCAGTTTCTCTTGAAATGCCGCAGATTTAATATCCCCTTCCCACTCACCTTCCCCAGGGGGCAAAGACACCCTGGAGATCTTTGCCACGCACAGGTGGGAGGCTGAGCCTCCGGGACTTCATTCCCTGCCAATTAGCAGGGAATTTGTTGTGTAGGGGTATTATAGTTTTTGAAGAAATCAGGAAAAGTAATGTGGAATCTGCCAGGCTTCGAAAAAAAAGTTTTCCATAAATGCTTAAAATGAGGACACTGACGCTATGAGCACGATATGTCGCGCAAAGCTGCTGACTGCTTGCATCTTTCCCAGAGGAAAATGGCTCATCCACAAGGTTTTCCCAGCACAGTTCCCCCCTTTCCTCCCCAGGCAGCATAAGCCTGGTGCACTTGAAAAGCCTGGAGATGCAAGCGGGGAATCATGTGAAAGGTTTCTCTGCCAGGACTATGACATTTAAAGAGTGCCAGTAGGATTATTTTGGCTTTTTTTCACCCGCACTGGTCCCTTTGCACATATTGCTTGACTCACGATACCCTCTGTCAGTCTTTTACCTTTCTCAAAGTGCTGGGTTCCCCCTTTCTGTCCCCATCCCAGGGTGGGTGTAGTGATACCTTACACCACAGGTGTCAAACAAACCTAGGCCAGATCCTGCCCCCCTCGTTTTATCCGGCCTGGCATTTACTCGCCAGTAGCACCGAGCTCCTTGTCCCCAGGCTCCTGCCACCACACTAGTCAGTGTGCAGTGAGTGTGATGTGCGAGTTATGCTGCAGGAGCAGGAGGACAGTGGGAGCTGTGACTGTAGCTACAGGAGAGTGGTGAGCCTGTGTTAGAAGAGTAATAGGTGAGACTGATGGGGGACACTGATAACTGCCTTGGGGCACTGAAAGACAAGAAGTACCTGGGATGGGGATGGTGGAATAAGGAGGCTGCTCCTCATGGGGGTTCATAAAAGGAGAATTATCAGTAGGCTTGTCTGTCCCCAAAGGAACATTCTTCTTATTTCACCATGGAAGAATGAGAATGTTCATGCCAGGGAATGGCATTAAGGATGATGTTGCTGTCCAAAGATTTGGCAATGGGGGAATAAGCAGAATGTTACTGGGTTAGAGGGAGGGGGAGAATTGATGGAGAAAGCGTGATTGCTGCTTATGGGGAAGGGGGGTTGAAGGAAAGGTGAGCCTGTGTGAGAAGGCCTGACTATTATTTAACCTGGTCCTAAAGGACATCTTGGTCTTTTACTTAGGTGGCGCACCATAACATCTTTGTTGGAAAAATTTGAATCCCAAAATGTCCAGTAAGAGAAAGACCGATGCAGAAGGAAGGCAATTTAATGATAGATGGGAAAGCGAATGCGTTTGTGTTTCAAGGAGAAAAAACAGTGTGTCTTTTGTGTTATGAGACAGTGTTGATGATAAAGGAGTACAATGCACATAACTGAGTGGCAAACACAAGGCCCACAGGCCGAATCCTAAAATTACGTTCGGCATGAAGGCAGCTGTGAGGCTGATGTGGCCCCTGGTGTAAATGAGTTTGACACCCCTGCCTTACACCCATCCTCCGTTTCACCAATCACAAATAGACCAAGTGCAAGACAGCCAAGCCAGTTTTCATGTAAACATCCATTTCATGTGCTTAGTTCCTCATTTCCAGTACAATTTGAGGTCCATTGTAAACAGAGGTTGAGGCATTAAAATGGGCTGGCTTGTGGATGGCTTCTGCAGCATCTGATGAGGTTGTTTTAAGCCCAAGCTTTTCCTTCAATGAGGACCTTTTCCAAGTTCTCCACACTGATCATCCTAACATCTATAAAAGCTTACCATTTTGGAGCCTCTAACTTCTCATTGAATCTGAAGCTCGCAGGTGGATGCACACACACACACACACACAGGGTACAAGTGCCTGGGATGCATTTCCCCAGAAAACCAGACTGTAACTAGCACGTTTACACCTGAGCCATGTCAGATGCTCCAGTGGGCAGCATCGTGATGAGAGGGAATGGAAAAAATCAAAGCTGGGAACATCCTGATGGAAACTGGCAGGTTAGTGGGGCTGCACTGGGTGGGAGGGACACATGAAGAGAGGGTTGGGGCAACGTGAATGAGCAGCCAGCCTCACTGTCAAAAATATCTTACACCTACAGCCATGCTCAGGCACAAAGATGGAGTGAGGATAGCGCCTAAGGGCAGGGGACAGCAACAAATTTCTGAGCTGTGTGTGCAGGACAGTGGGTAACCAGAAAAAAGTAATGCACAAGACAAAGCAGCCTTTCTGAGGCATTATTTTAGATTTTTATTTTTAGCTACAGCTATTGTGCCCAGTGGAAGTGCCCTCTTGGCAAGGGTGTGATCCATCACTGCATTTTCGTCACCTTGAATCTGCTGCAAGAAACAGTGCGGGGAGAGGAGCACTGATATGATGAACAGGCCAGGAAAGGGGCAGTGGAACAATCTCCCATCAGAAAATGCCACTGAAGGAAAAGTAACACACAGAAAATCTGTGGATTTAGCTGAGTCATTGATTTGGGAAGGGAAACTGAGATGATAAAATGGCCGAAACTTGCTGCTCAGATGGCTTTTGGGATGCCATGTGTCACAATTCTCCTTCTGTAAAGTATTAGTGTTTCAGGGCTTGTTTTTAGTTCTAAGATTTAAAGTGCCATAGAAAGTTATAGCTGAAATAAAATGTGGGGTTTTTTTTTTTCATTTTTCATTTTCTATTAGAAACTGTATCGCTTTATTTATTGTTTTACCCCCAAGAAAAGAAGCCACATTGCAGCAGTGTGGATACCCTCCCCCAGATCAGAAATTTTGTCTCAGAACCTTCATCACCAAACCTGCATCACCTGAGGAAGACCATCTTGTCTGCCCATGTAGCTTACTTGCAGTAAAAAGGTACACACAACAAGTCCGTCAACAGTAATTCACACGGAATAAATTGCAGTATTTTCACCCAAATATATTTATGACAAGATGATTGGATGAAAAAAGCAGTCCAAGCCCCCAGCTTTTGCTGCATATGAAGGACCGGCCACAGCCATGAATCAAAACTCTGGTCTTGGGGAAAAAGAAAAAGGACATCCAGCAGCAATTCCCTTAATTGTTTGATTTGGTTTTCATCAAACCTGAGTCACTTTTAAATTCCTCAAGTTCAGGAGGCTTCTCATCAATGGGCTTCTGAAGACAGGTTCCTGAATCAAGCTGGTCAGTCTAGTGACAGGCAAGTATTCATTCAGATCACCCTGGCTGGAAAAAAAAAGGTAAGTGTTGTGGATTTAATATATTTGTTAATGTGGAGCAAATAAACACAGTCAGCAGTGACGCTATGGTCAGCCTGGACCTGAGCACTCACTCGCGCTCCATGGCCATGTGAGGTGTCCCATCTATCCCAAGATGGGCATCAAAGCACCTGCTGTGCCAGGAAAGCCTTCACCAACAGGGAAATGCTGCCTGCAATTTTCTAGTGCTTTCCACAGGGTAGTTTCCCAGAGGTTTGTTCAAAGAGAAGCAAGCCTGTCAAGCAGACAGGAGGTGTAGCAGGGGCATCACTTTCTTCTCCCATTTTGATGAAGCTTGATAGACTCTTGATGCTGAGTTTTGCAGGGACTGAGCAGCATATTGGTGTCACAGCACTGCAGGGCCTTATAAAACTGATCCCCCCGAGCAGAGGCACTGATGGGTGATTTAGCACTGTGTCTTCCTGGAGGGATGCTCCAGAGGAGGTGGTATGAGTAGCTTTGCGCTATCTGATATTTATATAGGATATTAAGCTACTGGAGAGTGTCCAGAGGAGGGCCATGAAATTGTTGAAGGATGTAGACTGGAAGTGGTATGACGAGTACCTAAAGTCGCTCAGTTTGTTCAGCCTGGATGAGAGGAGACTGAGGTGAGACCTCATGACCGTCTACAGCTTTCTCACTAAGGGAGGAGGAAGAAGAGGAGGAGCAGACACCGATCTCTTCTCTCTGGAGACCAATGACAGAATGCAAGGGAATGGCAGGAGGATGTGTCAGGGGAGCAAGGGAAGCAATGGGCCACAGTTAGCAGCTTTGTGCTACTGCTTTCTGATCAGGAGAGCACCTCTGAAAAACTCTCTGCAGTCTCTCTTGTGGGCACTTAGTCTGGCCCCTGTGTCTTGTGCACTTCACCCGAGTTGAGCTGGCAGCAGTGAGGATGTGCATCTATGCTCTTGGTAATCTGCTTAGAACTTCTCAGATTTTTTTCTGCTATAACAAGTCAGATGTGCCAGGGGAGGTTTAGGTTGGACATTAGAGAAAGGTTCTTCACCCAGAGGGTGGTGGAGCACTGGAATAGGCTCCCCAGGGAGGTGTCACGGCCCCAAGCCCGACGGTGTTCAAGAAGAGACTGGAAAATGCCCTCAGACACATGGTGTGAATTTTGGGGTTGTCGTATGCAGGGACAGGAGTTGGACTCGATGATCCTTGTGGATCCCTTCCAACTCAGGACATTCTATGTTTCTATGATCTGCCTGGTGCACTGATTCCTCCGTGAGGGGAGAAAAAGGGGACTTTGCCTTGCGGGAGCCAGCCTTAGACACCTGATGACTCTCTGCTCATGCTGCTGAGTGGGGCTGATGTCTAGGAAAGTCAGCTCAGGAGGTGCAAATGGTTCTTGCTGCTCTCAGCATCCCCACGCTGTGTGAGCCCCACAAACCCAGTACCAGATCCAGGAGCCCAAAGGTGGATCCTTCAGACCCCAGCCTTGCTGGATGGCACTGAATTTGTGCTTACCATGCTGTCAAGAGAAGGAAAGCACAACTACAACTGCCTGGTTGGCCAAGCTCCTGATGGAAATTAATACTGCTGCTCAGATCATCTCATCTTAATAATGGCAGATCAGGGCACCCACGATGGTACAGGAGTACAATTTTATGCTGTGTATTGGAAAAGAAAAAAGTTATGGTACAGTGAGATGAGAACTTGTAGGTGCACCCCATTTGTTAATGGACTTGTAATTCTCTTGCTGACACATTAGCACATTAAAAAGGCATTTTGCAGGCTCTTGAACATGTCAGCGAAGGTCCATTTCCATCATTTTCCCAGCCCACTGACACGGACTCCTGTGGGCAACCAGCCGTGTCTCCCAGACAGTTTGGTAATGCGCCGTGTCCTCTCCATACTCCACCCCTGGCTTTTACGCTTGGATGAAGCTATAGCCCTATGGCAGAGTTGTCTAACATGAACCAGAAATACAGCACCAGGAATTGTTTGGTATAGGATGTACCCAGATGCCTACACCTCAGCTGAAGATGTTGAACGTTGTTTCCCTTACTGCTGTGGTGAGGAGTTGTGCCAGGCTGTAATTTACTCCTGAAATACCCTGGCATGAAAAACAGAAGTTAATCTTTTGGGGGAGATAGGTATGCTTATCTTTGAAGAAAAGAACTGCATTAGTAAAGTAACAGAGGGATTTGATTCTACTGTTGCAACAAAGATAATAAATATTCATTTCTGAAAGATAGAGGTGGATGTGAGGATGATAAAATAGGTGTGCAAGACCCGAGTGACAGGTGCTGAATAACTCATGAGGAGGATCCTGGGATTTAGTTATGGCATCAAGAAATTTAATGTCCTGCAAGAGCCGTTCCCTGCAAACAGAGAGAATAAGGTCTGTTCTGTCCCAGCGATTCCCCCTGGTATGAGCACAAAGAATAGCTCCCAGCAGCCCGTCACACTCTGGACAAAAGCAGGATTAATGATAGTGTTTCACATTGGCCTTTACCCTACCTGCCTCATTGTGGTCTGAACCTCCTGGGGATGGGAAGGTCTTATTAATTAATTCTCTTAATTCAAGCACATGTAACTGATTTATATGCAGTCTAGGGCCTGATCCTGCAGGGCATGAGCTGACTTTGGGAAGGCACACAGCTTTCCAAATCCCCAGCAGAAGGGAATCACTGGATCTATGCTGCAAAATAAGCAGCAAGGGTATTTAGGAAACCTGTACTGATGTTTCCCCAGTGTAGCTAATACATGGCATTTGTTGCTTATCAGTGCTGCAGATTCAGCTCAGCCAAAATTCACTTTCTGGGGACAGGTGCATGTTTGGTTTCATTCATGGGCGAAGCAGAGTCTGGAAGAAGATGGGAGAAAACAGTGTTGGGGAGAGCATGGGATTTGACTGCTCGAGGATGCAAAGGATTAGTTGTCCTTCTCATCAGGGGATGGAGAGATGTGGCCGTTTGGCAAGTGCTTGAGCTGGTCCCAACCAACTGCTCTTTCATCTCAGCGTGCCCCGTCCCCAGACTCGCTGCAGTGACCAGCCTGCTGCTAATGCAGGAAACAACTCGTCCCGGGGACAGTTCTAGCAAGTGCATGCATGCCCTCTGCATGGACAGGAGCTGATGCTGTGGTCTCATTCCCCTCTCTCAGGCAGTATCCCAGTGCCGGGGGACCAAGCTAGTGGGGCCAGCAGCTGAGGTTTGGCAGTCCCTGCCCTCCCCAGACAGCCAGACCAGTAGGTATGATGGATAGGCCATTCAGTGGGTCACGGCACCTTTCCCACTCGCGTCAGAATCACCAAAGAATTAAAGTCCCCAAACAATCGGGCAGTATTTTTAAATTTTAAATAACAATAAGCCCTTGTCCTGCTGAAACTGCAGCTCCTGGGCTTGTTCTACCACTTAACCTCTCCACTGCCAGCAGGGATGAGCCCAAGTCCAGGCAAGGTCCCTCCACTCCTGCATTCACTGCTTCCCTGCAGGGATGGCCACATCCTGCCTCTTCCACCCTGGAGCATGATCCTGTCCACAGGCAAGCCCAGCAAACCTTGGCAAAGATCCTGGCAACGTGCCTTTGTGGCCAAGGAGGCCAATGGTATCCTGAGGTGCATAAGAAGAGTGTGGCCAGCAGGTTAAGGGAGGTTCTCCTCCCACTCTGCCCTGGTGAGGCCACATCTGGAGTACTGCATCCAGTTCTGGGCTCTCCAGTTTAAGAGCGACAAGGAATTACTGGAGGAAGTACAGCAACAGGGTAAAAAGATGATCATAGGTCTGGAGCATCTTTCCTATGTGGGAAAGACTGGGAGAACTGGGTCTGTTCAGCCTGGAGAAGAGAAGGCTGAGAACAGATCTTATTTATGTTTATAAATATCTCAAGGGTGGGTGTCAAGAGGATGGGACCAGACTCTTTTTACTGGTGCCAAATGATAGGGTGAGAGGCAACAGCAACAGACTGAAGCACAGAAGGTTTCATCTGAATGTGAAGAGAAACTTCTTTACTTTGAGGGTGATGGAGCACTGGAACAGGCTGCCCAGGGAGGTTGTGGAGTCTCCTTCTCTGGAGACATTCAAGACCCACCTGGACACATTGCTTTGTGATCTGCTCTAGGTGAACCTGCTGTAGGAAGTGGGTTGGACTGGATGATCTCCAGAGGTCTCTTCCAATCTTAACCATTCCGTGATTCTGTGACATTTACTGGAGTAGCCGATCCCACACTGCCCATTGTCCTGACCCAGAGCCACACAACTCCTCTGCCATGACCACTGTGCCCTGGGATGGATAGCAAAGTGCCCCTTGCATCCCTCAGGGCAGTGCTTGAAGTAAACAAACAAGATTTATTTATTTTTGTCTATCTAGTGTGTGAGATAGAAGTACAAACAGCCATAAAAAATGAAAATGTTGTTATTATCACCAAAATTAACTTTTAAAATTGAGCAACACCAACCCTGTCAAGTTCCTCAAATTGAAGGCTTGCTCCTTCAAATGTGCAATAAATCATTTCAAGATTAATTGTCCTTTTGAAAACATATTTAATTTTTCCGTCCCCTTGTGTTGCAGAGATGCCAAAAAAAAACATGAAAGTCCTTAAATTAACTATTATAGATACATAAACCAGCAGGTAGCACCTTTTTTCTTTAGTCAAAAGGAAAAATAATTTACTTCCATTTTTTCTTTCACTGTAAATGTGACAGAAGAAATGTCTTTCCAAATAGGAGTCTTTTCTCTCAGGAGGTATCTAGCGTGTGTGCATACGTGTATGTGTGGAGTCCTCCTTCATCGAAAATATACAGTAATTTTGCCTGTCTCACTGCCCTTCTCTAAAAATGCTGAAAGCACATACTTATTTTGCAGCAGTGTTGCTCTGAGGTACGCCCCAAGTGCCTGAAACAGAAGCAAGCAGCTTTAAGAAATGACGAAAACCTTAGATACCCATGTGCAGTGAAAATGAACCATCGGGACAAACACAGTAAGTGGCTTCTGTTGGAGGGGTTATTCTGACTCGGAAATGCCTTAGGAGAGAGCTACGATGTGAGGGGAAGCTTTGAACACGGATGCCTTTGGACAGTTGGCAGTGGAGAGGCAGTCAGCACCACTGAGAAGGCAGAGGACCCACCAGTCATGTCCTGAAGGCCAAGTGTTACCATCTGAGTGACGACACTAAGCCAAGGGGAGCGAAGTCTGAAGTCAAGGTGAGAATGGAAAGAATCCGTAACATATTTACTTTATAAGCAGTGTCAATTAGCAGGTCAAATTTTAGTGTCTGAAGTCTTGGGTCAGGGTACCCTAGAAGGCCGTATTTTAAAATGTGACAGATTTTTTGTTGGGGGGGGGGGGGGGCGGCGGGAACAGCTGGCTATACTTCCTATTGCAAATCCAAAACACCGCTTCATACAGGCTGTAAATGGAGCATGTTCTGTTTTATCTTGCTGAGAGGAAGGAAATTATTCATTTTTACTTGAGTACCATAATCTCCCACCATGAGGCAAGCTTTCCTGGCCAGGCTGGATGAAGCTCTGAGCAACCTGATCTAGTTGAAGGTGTCCCTCATTGCAGGGGGGCTGGACTGGATGACCTTTGAAGGTTCCTTCCAACCCAAACTATTCTATGATTCTATGATCAGCATGCTTTCCTATGGCCTGCTTGTTCATCAGCTGCATTGAGGGGGCAAAGACGATGCTCAGAGAGCTTGAACAGCAGCTCGACAGCAATATGTAGGAGACAGGCCAAACAGCCTGCACTTCTAGGGCAAAGGAACACACCTCTGACTTTATCTCCTGATGCTCTCCTGGGAGCTACAGCTAAACATGGAGGAGCTGTTGTGGTCCAGAGCATCCTCCCACCTACAGCTGTGGTAGAAATATTTAGCATCTTCTGCAGAAAACAAGCCTGCTGTGCTAGGGGAGCCGTTCAGTAAAGTGGATCCTCCTCAGGGATGCAGAGGACCACCAAGGATGCCATCCCAGGCACTGTGCACAGGGAAAGTAGAAGCTTGGGAGCTCATGGAACAGCTGGCATTCCTGGCAGGAGCAGGATTGGGCCACCTCTCTGAAAACACAAGCAGTTGCCTGATAATTATAGCCAGAGAGTTTTAGATAAAAGTTACAGCTTACCTTTATCTGTGGTGACTGTAGTTATTTTTGCTCGTCATCAAAACAAACTGCTGGATGTAGGATTAAAGCAGAGGAATGAGGTAGACATATGAATTATGAATCTTGCATCTCAAATTTTTGCCAAAAATAGCGTGATGCACCAAATACATCTAAGATAAGTGTTCTCTAGCTTTGAAGGGCTGGAAATGATACCAGCTTCAAGGAAAAAGTTTCGTTGTGTATGAAAAAAACTAATTGACAACTTTCCTTGACTTTTTTGGCATCCAGTAGTTCCTAAATTCTGTATATAACTTTTGTAACAGTGA
This sequence comes from Nesoenas mayeri, assembly GCF_963082525.1. Taxonomy (NCBI): domain Eukaryota; kingdom Metazoa; phylum Chordata; class Aves; order Columbiformes; family Columbidae; genus Nesoenas; species Nesoenas mayeri. Next base: position 114,067,873 of record NC_137543.1, read on the forward strand.
TACTTCTGCATTTTGGCTGCTCATCTTGAAATGCTTCACTGGGATTTGTTTTTCAGCAGGTGAATGCTAAGTATTTGCCAAAACCCAGCTGTCAGGAGGGGATCAGAGAACCAAACACTGAGACACTCAAACCCAGATGGTCACTTTTGGGCAGGAACAAGACTCTGTATCTTTCCTACCTCTTCTCACTTCATCATCACTAAGTGCCCCGGAACTTGCAACGTGGGATCATTAGAATTTCTTAAATAAATTTCATGGTTTCCACATCAGAGCTTTGGGGAAGGAGACCTCCTTTCCAGAGCACTGTCACGGCTACAGAGGAGTACAGAGGGTGAAAAGTGGAAAGACTTAGTCAGAAATAAAATGCTGATGGGTCCTAGATACCCAGATCACTGGATAACCACATAAATAACTTTGTTTATTGTGGATAGGACTCCCAAGCTTACCATTCTCAGTGTTACCCCAGCCATGCTGATGGGACACCTGCCTATACACCGTGCTCCACTTCTACCCCAGCCCTCAAGAGACTTTAGTTTATCGCCTGCCCAGCTCCTAAAACAAAATGAAATTCCCTATCCTGTGCATTATTTTTTATCTGGACTTTTAAAAACACCATTATCACTGCATCGCTTGGAGGCAGGATTATTCAGTGTCCGTGCTGGGAAACTGCAGCACTGCCGCTGCTCAGAAAGAAGCACACCCATAAACAGCAAATAGAGATGCTTCTGATACTCATAGAATAGATTTAGACATACCCAGCCATATAATTATTATGATTTCTTTTTCCTGGAAAACATTTATTTGGGTCTGATTGCTGCTAGAGGCAGCTGCTGGTTTGTGTTCAATTCAGGGCCTGGAGATCGCTAGAACATACTTGATTTCTTCCTTGGCTTTACATGATAGGAATTTAGTGAAGAGTGGCTGACTTGTGGCTGGGGTGTCCATCTTCCATCTTTTCATGAGACTGAAAGAGGCGCTTTGTTCAGTCCCCAAAAATGCATTTCCACTTATTCTTCCAGAAGCAATGGAGAGGATCCCTTTTCCTTGGGGTGATGAAGTTTGGAAGGTGAAAGTCACTCAGTCCCCACTTTGTTATCTTCTAGGCATAGTGTTGGACCAAGATGTTTACTCGACTATTCTCCTGTTGGACAATTACTCTGATGAGGGGAGGGAGTTTTAGTGGAGGTTATTTAACACCCTCAAGCTTTGTTGTATATTTATGTTCGTTGCTTTAAATATACATAAATGCTAAGTCTAAATGATGAATGGTGGTGAGCAAGTAACTGGGAGACAAACTCCATCAATACTCCAGTGTTAATTTGTTTTTTAAGTCAGGAAGACAACAAGGTACTACTTCTGTGTCACACTTCAGTAAAAGCCTGGGTAACATTCCTGAGTCCTCCTCTGTCTACTTATCAGCTGGTTGAATGGCCTTCACCCTATATTGTTTAGGCAAACAATCCCTGATGTGGTGTCCAGGAGCTTTATGAAGGAAAAAAAAATAAAGCCAAACAAAGACAAAAGAAAAACAAAACCAGGAAAGCCTGAACCATACTTCTTTGTGGCTGTGGGCATGGCTTTGCAGAGAAAGGGTATGGGTCCAGTGTCAGCAGGCTTGGAGCACTTTATTGTGACAGACGGGTTCATTTGCAAGGCAGAAGATTGCCTGCTCATTTTGGTTGAACAATTTAGTTGGACAGACCCTGCTAATGCCTATGCCTATACCCTTTGTATTTAATAAACCTTGTACTGAGCATACTTCAGGGTTCAAAAAGGATTCAGTAACTCATTGAAAGACATTAAAGATATTACAGTTCTTTTTTTTTATGCATCCAGAGTGGGAATAGAAAGACGTCAGGAAGGTGTTATAAGAGAGTGAACATTTATCTGAGATGCTATTTATATTTCATTGAATTGGCTGAAAAGGACTGCAGAAGGCAAATAATGAGTGAGGGATTCAGGCGGGCAGGCAGCCATCCCACTGTGCACAAAGGACAGTGTCTTGACAGATGATTTAATGACTCCAGCGTGTGCAGAGGGGCCAGAGACCAGGTGGAAATATCCTGCATTCAGGGCACAGCTTGAGCGGGGAAAAAATGTGATGTGGTGCCTGCTTTCTCCCTTGCTTACAGTTTGATGGTCCTTGTGCCACTGGTTTTGATTTGTGTGGGGTCATTCCTTCTGAAAGCAGGTGCCATGCCTGCCTTCCCCAGGTTCAAGTGTCTTCTGGGGTGAATTAGCTCGTCAGATTTGCATTGAGCCCCAGCTGCTCACCTTACCACATCCCTCAGAAGGAGCCTGAACAAGTGCTGTTGTGTATGAGTGTTTTCCATAATACCCTAATTTCTGGAACGGGCCAGAAAAAAAGAAATACAGCTCTGAGCCTGAAGCTGAGAAAAGATGAATCTAGGGGGTGCCCATCCAGGGTAAGGAGACAGAAAGAAGGAAGAAAGGTTTTCTGAACACAGAGCCATTTTGGAGAGGCACATTTCTGCTTTATGGTGAGGTGGCTACGAACAGTGGTAATTAAAACCAGCTGCCCATGTCATTGTCTCATATATATGCAAGACTAAACCACCAATGTCAGACATCAGCATAAAATCTGCTGCAAGTGAAAAGACAGACAAGTGCAAATAAGCCCTTCATGAATTTTCAACGATAAATCTGAAAGATGTAGTGTTAAAGGCTGACCTCATGCCTGAGCTTGGCTTGTCTGTGTAAAACCAGATCATCAGTGAGGTCAGTGCAATCTTTACTGACTGTAACCTCAACCTCGGCTTGTTTCACTTAGTGGATATACAGTCCTCTAAGTGCTTTGAGTTCTTCCATGCAGCCAGACTTCCCAGAGCATGAAAATTCTATACGTGGCTGGCTGACCAGTGAATTGCTTAATTAATATTTGAAAAATCAGATTGCACTGCCTTTGCATATTCATTTATGGTTGATGGATGCTATTCCTGCAGGGCCATTTTGCTGATGGAAACTGTCCAGCTCACCTGCAGGTCTTTTATTATTGAAGCAAATTGGTGAAACATCTCTTTGAAAAAAGAAGAAAAAAAAGTCTCCCACCCTATTACTGAACTGCGAAGTGCCATCAACAGTACATATGTTGTACAGGTCCCCTTTCTAAGTACAAAAGTCCCAATAGGAGGCTCAAAAAATATGTTTAAATAATCTTGTGAACCTCGGTATGTGCTAAAAATGCCTCCAATGGCGTTTACCACTGTTCCCTAACGCAAACACTGGGAATAATTATCTTTTGTTGGCAGATGTTCTGTGTTGAGATCAAGAGGCTGTTGAGCCGTATTTCTTTTATTTGCATTACTGGAGGAAAGAGCAAATGGAACAAATGTAAGCAAACATTTATTTTTCTTCTCCTTTGATGTCATGGTGCTCCCCTTGTAAACATGTATAACCTGAAAGCATCTTGGGCAAGATTTTCCCCCTCTGCCACAGCTTCAATCAGTGCTAAACCAAGAACCTAATAGTGGGTTACATTTCTGACAAAAACCCGATGCACTAGCGATAGATCTGCAGATATCATAGAATCACAGAATCATTTTGGTTGGAAGAGACATTTTGGCTTGCCTAGCAGGCTACTGGCTATTTATGGCAAGGCAACAATGGGAGAAAAATGCCATCAAGCTGAGTGGGTAATGCTTAGTTCTTACTTCTTCAGGATTTAAATGAGTGCCCAAAGTGCAGGGCAGCATGGAGTCCATCCCAGGGTTCCTGACTTGTATTTATAGCTGGCTCTGAGTGACTGTTATTTAAGTGTTCCAAAGAAGCCTTTCTAATTAGTCCTTTCTCAGTAGTATTGCCACACCCTCTTGCTTCTTAATTGCCAGAGTTGTTTATTTTGTCCAGATAACAGCAAGAATTAGGTTGTCTTTAGATCCAAAAAGGCCCACAATTATGCCCACACAACTCAAAATCTATGTTAGTCAGGTCACTTCTGAATTTGTAGTGTCGTCTGCGTGTAGTAAGAACAACAGCCAGGTTTGTTTTTCTGCACTAAAACTGATGAACTAAGGAAACATACTTCACTGCCAGTAACGCAGCTCCATTTTTCACAGGTTCCCTATTTGAAAGCCCTAGGAGTCTTATTCCCACGTTTTGTTATATCCAAAACTGAACTAAGTCGCATCAGTGATTTACATTTCCAAGAGCTCAGGTATCAACAGGTCTTGCAAGCTGGGACAGTTAATTTCATTAAAGATTGCAGAATAAAGGATAATCATCTCAGCTACAGCTTGGCAATAGCTTGGAACGAATTTTCAGGTATGAGTGTAGGAAAATATTGGTTTAAATGCTCTCCCTGCAGCTTTGAATGACAATGAGATGGAGAGAGAGTCTGAAATAGATGCATAACTTGAACTGCAAGCAGTAACTGATAAGGAAACTGGGGCAGAGGGAATGACTCAGTTGGCTGTGGTGCAGTAGCAAATCCACATGGGGCTTTGGGAATGTTCATCCCTGCCAGTGATAATGCACCAACCACAGAGATGATTATGACAGTCAGAGAAATTCGGAGAGCAATAATGAAAAATAACCAAAGCAATGAACCAGTGGGAACTTCAGAGTCAAAGGGCACAAAGGACAACGTTTTGAAAATAAAAGGAAGAAAAGGGATTGAGAGGATCTTTGATTTAAAGGCTTCTTCCTGCAGGTTTTATCTCTCCAGACACAAAAATACAAGGCTTATGTCTATTCCCTTAAGAACTGAACAACATGTCAAAAAGGAGAGAGAGACAGAGGGAGAGAAGGCCTTCCAAGATAACATTTAATCATCATAAAAATGTGTGCATGGATGTGACAAGGAGAAAAAAATGCATATATTTGAAAAATAAATATGTAAGAGAAATCTAACCAAATAGTAAAAAAAAAATAAAAGGAAAAAAATAAAAAGTGCTATAATGTGTGCAGTGACTTGGACAGAGTAGGATAGATAAATACACACTGCCAGCTGATTTCCTTTCAGAAGATGACTATTCCATGTTTCAAGGGAGCGTCTCCCTTTTTCAACCAAGTGGTCCCTAATGCCGACAGATGACATATCGATGCTTACGTGTCCTGTTTTGGGGTTTCATGCAAGTATTTTCCATTCTCTTTTCAAGGGCTTTTTCAATATATTTGCTATATGCATAAACAGGCCTTTAGGGACCCATTATAAAAAGCAGCATTGAAAATAACTCCATCCTCATGTCTCATTTCACACTTCCAGTGGCAATCACATGAATGTGTCCCCTTTGGGGAAAGGGTGACTCCTAAATTGTGTTTAAGCCCTTGTTCAGAAAGTCAGAAACGCTAACTCAGCTACATTGCATTCCTATCAGGAGCAGCAAAAGTGAAGGCTTACATGTCACCTAGCTTATTTATCACCACCACCCAAGCCAGTGTATATCAGATATCAGGAACTAATATGGAAGCACAAGAAATTAAGGAGTGTTGTGGGAAGGTGTATGTAACTACATGTGCACATTTTTTATTTATGTATTTATTATCATTAGTCCAAGTTCAGCCTTGAAAAAATTCAATTTACCCCACGTCTTCTGTCTAGCAGTGTGAGAATGACCCGTGTGTCTGCAGAGCTGGATCATTGCCCAAACACTGAGGGTTTCCTGTCTACAAGAGGTGATGTCCTCACCACACCTCTGGCTCTACACAGTCCTCACCCCCTCTTCAGAAGTGACATGTGGAGGCCTGGAGAAAGACAAAATGTTGACTGCATTCTCAACTCCATTAAGGTGTGTAATACTGCAGACAGGTACTTAGTGGGGTTTCCAGGAGTTCATTCCCGCAGCCCACCTGGCTCTCATGGTCCCCCAAGGCAAGTGTCAAGGCCCTTGGGCACCTATGGACCATAACAACCCTGGTCAGCCCCACCTGGGACCCTCACCCAGGCATGCAGCTCAGCTCTGAGCTGGACCTGGTGCAAACACATTGAAAAAAAACAAAACATGAGAATTGAGGGGGACAAAGATACTCACAAGCTGTCGGGTTACCCTGCCAGACCTTTTTTGGATAGGGGCCATCCCAGGCATCACCCCTGTGCCCTGGTGCTTTGCAGAGGGCAGAGCTCTGCTCCCCCATCACTCTTGCTGCTGCACTATTTATAGGTAGGCAGCACCTTCCGAGTCACCCTTGTCTCAGGTTGGCTTCCCTGACTTAGATGTTGTGCACAAGCCTAATGGAAGCGTTTATGATCACATCCCTTCCTTTGGGACAGACCTAATGTGTTTTTTACCTCCCATTAACATTGTTTATGCACTTATTAAGATTAAGAGACAAAGTCATGTGCTCCTTCACTGCTGTAGCAAGGCAGCTTTAGGTCTTACTGCCTTTGGGTCTTAGGGACCTGGAAGTAACATAAAATCTACTTGGCAAAAGGCAGGGCTTGCTATTTGATTTGAGTGGGAAGGAGAAAGATTTAACCTCAGGGGGAGGGGTCACCTTCCCAGCTGGCCTCTAAATCTGTGTATGCAAATCCCTCATTTGTCTGACCAGACCGAGTATTTCAAAAGCTTTTGGGGTTTTTGTTTAACTGGTTTAAGAGCTTGGCTAATGCATAAGGTATAGCAAAAACCAGCTCTGTGCTACACACGATTCTGAGTTATCTCACCACTCCTATCACAGCCTGAAATGAAAGAAAATAAACAGCTGATTACAGGCTAGAGCTGTATGCTTTACTGGTTTACATGCCTGGGAGCAGCCTGGGATGTATCTATATACTTTATAAGTGCCGTTGTTTAGGCTTGTATTTTGCCATAGATTTAAAGCAGAAACCATTCCGAAGACCTCTCTGCTAGGAAGATTATTCTTGCCTATTATTAGCACTCTGCTCTTTCAGCGAGAGCTCATGAGCCAATATGCAGAGTTTTAAAGGACTTCAAAGTGTCATTGGGAACCAAGTGATATGTGTGTTAAAAAGGGTTTAATGGAGCTGCAGTCACTGTAGCACAGTGTCTTTTTATAGCAAGTTTTTACAGCATTAAGAAAAACATCCTGCAGATTTCAGTAGGATTGGCATATGGATAAGGTGCTTTGCACTATGATTTTTGTTTATCTGCTATAAAAAAAAAAAAACAGCATTGCTAGCTATAGAGAAAATGATAAGCAGGAGCAGGTCTGGAAAACTCATGCAACAGCTATTACTTCTATTTTGGGCTTTTTTTTTTTCTTTTTTTAGAAAAAAAAATACATTTGGAAACCCATGTCTTGGTTTAGAGAATGGAGATATGGAGTGATTAGTATTCACACTGAAGCTTTAAACAGTATTTTTTTTTCCTCAGAGCTGCTGGATTATATTATCATTACCACAAGGCAAATCCTGCTTATCAGAGTTGAGGCAAACTTTCTGGGACTGTGTTTAAAAATGTCACAGGTCGGGCTCCCGCAGAAAATAAGTAGTTTGCGAAAACTACATTAAATATGAAAGCCGACCTGATGCCTATGTGGTCATGTTGATCTGCAGGAATGTCTGAAGATTTGTCATGGAATCACTGATTTTAATAAATTTTCTATTTCTCCTTTTACAGTACCATTTACAAGCCTCCTTTAATTATGCCCGGGATGCCAAATGAGACAGGCTCCTCATTACCTTTAAGCAACCCAAGTCAACAGCCTGCCCACTTCTGAAAGAGCCAGGCAAGGAGTGGAAGGGAAAGACGAATACCCACAGCCAGCTGGGGAGGTAAGAGAATTGCCCAGGGTTATACAAAAAGGCAGAGGTAGAGGTGGGATGTAGCTTTGGCCTTCCAGTGCCTCAGTCCTACATTGTACTCATAGACCCAACCGTGCATGCACAGGGACTGAGCTGTTTGGACTTGCTCTACCTCTGAAGCGATATCATTTAAACACATTTTACTCACTGCTTTTGCTTCAGACTGGGGAACAACTGGTTTCTGCCTTATCTGGAGGATGTAAAAAAAAAAAAAAAAAGAGACAGGGAAACCTTTAGTTGTTGTGACTGCCAAAGCAGGAAAAGCTCAGGATTTTTCAAGCCTTGCAGGCAGCTGGGAGCTGCAAACGAGTGCGCTCGAAGCTGATGTGAAGAGTGGTTCAGCCCCCACAGCTGCCTCCTGTTCCCATGGCTTGACCCCAGCAAAAACAAAGCCCTGACAAAACCCTGGTGTGGGAGCCCTGTCCCTCTCACCACTTTGTGACTCCAGCCCCAGCGGCATCTTGCTTTTATTTTTTGTGCCTGGTCCTCTCAAATGAAAATGCTGCTCGAAAAATCTTACAGAAGCAGACGGAGATATATATATATATATTTTTTTTGTCTGCGGAGGAGGGCAGAGAAGAGGCAGCAAGGGGAAAGGGTTTCTGGAGTCGTGTTGTGTTTTTTTTTTTTTTCTTTTTGCAACACTAGTTGTTTAGGGGAGTGTCTTACGTTATTAATGCTGAGTGGCTCCAGCAACTACTGTGGTTTAAGGTCGTTAGTCATCTGCCGCTACGGCAGGAGACGCAGCAGCGCTGAGCCAGAGCTGTTCATGCAACCCCCTTGGTCCTCCCAGGCCAGCAGGTTGGGAAGAGCCGCAAACGGGGCAGCGGGGGCGTGGGAGGGGGGTGCGGGGAATGACCTGGGGTGCCCACATCTATGGGTCTTGCTGGGGTGTGGTGGGTGCCCCCCCAAATGGACTGAGAGGGGCTGAGGGGTGTGCAGAAGGCAGGAGCCAGGAGAGCACCTGCTATGTGTGGGTGCGAGATCCTCTGTGCACCCCATGAGAGGGCAGATGTGGATGTCCTCCCTCCAGGAAGCAGCCCCTGCATTACATTTAGCAACATGGGTGCTGAGCCTCCTTTCACAGCAAGCTGCTCATGAGAAAAGGATGCAGGATGCTCCCTGAGCATTCAGGGAATACAGGTCCATGTGTACCCTTCCCACCTGATTTCTTCCTTTTTTCCTTCCTTAGGATGAGGGGGTCAAGGCAAATATTCCTTAATGTATTCTGCATCCTCTGGCTCACGCTTCTGCTAAAGGCTGCCTCTTCCTTACCTCTCCCCCATGGAAATGACCCACCAGCCCCTTCACTCCCCTCTGGGCTGTACAAAGGACACACCTGTGTTGGTATGTATTCAGGTTTTGTTTGCCTGCTGGACTAGTTCATTTGTTACTTCACCAGTGAGCTGAGAATTCCTCTGCACATCGTAAATCACTCCTTTATCTATTTCAACAGCTATACTACAAAATACTCACAGTCTTTGTTGAAATAACTACCAAAGATTTTGCAAGGCCAGCATGGTGTCTGGAATTATTTTATGATTTTGTTTTTGAGTGGCTGCTTCCCAAAGTTCATGTTTTTACTCTGTGGGGAACAGCATCTGAAAAGCTGGCTTTAACATCTGCAGGTCTGGAAACAAGTTGTTATGGGGTCCTGGTATTTGTTAGGGTTCACGATGCTTTTTGCTTAACTGCAGGACAGCAAAGGTTTCCCTCAGACTTGCCCAGGGTCTCCTCATTGATTTCATTGCCTAGGAAACAATTCTTAAGAATTCTTGGTCCATATGCAGGCCAGAGAGCTTTGTGGTCTGGATGGCCATCTCCGGGTAGCCAAGTTGCAAGGTCTGTTTCCTCACATTTCCTTTCTGTTTCGTGAGCACATGCATCTGCATGACATGTACTAAAGTGGGGCGGGCATGTTTTGGCAACCCCTCCTCTCATGTCACTTGGTGACTGTGGCGATCTCCATAGCATCTATAGCTAGGGGTATCCTATAGCCCCAGCTGTTTAAGTGATTCCCAAAGCAAGACCAATAATGCCAAAGTCAACATGAACTGTGGGTATTTCTGCACCAGAAATGCCCTTGGTGGGAAACTGTATACCTAAAGAGACGTGGTAGCTTATATTTTATATGTGAGCAAGTTTTAAACGATGGATATGACTCATGCATTGTGATCAAACATTTTATTTTCTTTTCTTTTAGCTTTTGTGCTGTAAACATAAATCCTGTCACAGTTCTCCATCCTTCAGAAGGAAATATTTCCTTTCAGCCCCAAATTATTTTCTCTGTGGCTCAAGGAGCACAATTAGAAATAATAATCCTACACTTGATAAAAACAGCTTTTTGCCTTACTTCTGAGCTGTCTGCAGTGCCTCTGCAGATTTTGGGGCTGGTGAGGCAGGGTGAACTGAAAGCGGGGTGAAGTCAGGTCGGTGAGGCTTGCGGAGCCCCTGCTGGGGTTCAGCCACCAGCCAGAAAATGAGAGCAAGTTGTGAAAAGCAGAAATGGCTGTCAGAGGCTGACCTTGTTTGGGCTGACAGCCACATAAGCAGTGACCCAGCAGCTGCCAGACCGAGAGGGAAGTGGTGGCTTTTAATGGTGAGATCTTTAGGCAGCTACCGTTTCAATGTTGCAGGAAAGGCGGTGAGCGTGCTCACCCGTATGATTTTTACGCTGCTGTTTTTTAAATGTCAGGTATGAGCATCCTATTGTCCCAGCAAGGCTCTAAATTCCTAAAGTGACTGTACGTTGGATTGAATTTGCCTTGCACAAGATAAATTGGGCACCAGCCATTTTGCTGGGACCACTGAGCATCGCCCCAGCATGTTTGGTCAGCGGGTAGACAGCAAAAGAACTGCCTCATGTAACAGTTACTCTCTCTGAGGTGTCCCTTCACCTAAAAGCCTCCACATGAGCTTGACTTGGGACCAAAACAGACCATCTACACTTCTGTAAACCACAACCTAAAAATGAAGCACACAGGGCATTAAACCACACAGGCCAGGCCTAGCAAGGAGGGCTGCTGCCTGCAAGCCCAGAAGGCCACCTCTGGGCTTTCAGTGATCATCTGTTCTCTCAAGTAACCCTTGAAAACACTGACAAGCCATCCACATCTCTTCCCTTTCACAAGTGGGAAAGGGAGCAGCTGTGGGTTACACCTGCTGTGGCATGGAGCAGGGATAATGTCAGTTCTTGTGGCTGATTCAGTGACCAGCCCTTTTAGGAGCAGAAATTAAGCTGAGATTAACTGCAGCTGTGGGAGGAAGCTTGTGATTTCCTTTCAACAGCTCAACCCCAGACCCTGCTAGCTCAGTTTGCCATCTGGGAAGGCATTGGGAGAGAGCCCCAAAAACTTTTTCCGTGTCTTCTTGCCCTTATAGATCAAGATAGCATTTTTAACATGAAAAATGTCAAGTATGTAGGAGATTTTATTGAAGAAATTGACTTTTCAATGCAAGTTAAATGCGTGGTCAGATGTGTAATCTTTCAAAGTTATTTGCCTCTCTTTTTCTGAGGGAAATGAGGTGTCTGCACTTTGAATAATCATTTCTGATCACTTCTGTGTGTGTACCACCTGCATGATCGGGATTGCTATGTTAGTAGCCAAACCAGTCAGAAAATGGATGCTCTTTCAGTAACAAACCCAAGAAAATATTTTCCATTAAGCCTTTCCACTGAAAGTATCACACTTATTAAAGAAAAATGTAGAAATGATATGACAGGAGAGCAAAATGCAACTCTGGTAGCTCTGTTGAATGTGATACAACTTGGTTGATGCCACCTTCTGTTGCCCTTGCTAATAGTGCTCCCTGGGTTGGCCGCATCTCCCCCAGTATACTCTGGTAACACTGGGAAGGCATCTGGATGCTTCAAGAGACTTCCCTGCACATCCTAGGAAATGTATTCTGGGAAGCACCTATATGCTGGTACTGAATAAGGCTGGAAGAGAGGAGGGTATGTGTCCAGGGAGGTGCCACAGCAGGCTGAACAATTCAGATGACATAGGGGGAGGTTGACCAAAACATTTCTGCTTTCAAATTTTTACTTGTCTAAATAAGAAGGTGACTTTTTTTACAGCAAACTTGTGTTAGAAAACATCTGGAGAAAAGTTTTAGTCAGCCTCAGTAACTACAGAAAAAGTCATATCATTTTTGCTGCATTTTCTTGAAAAATTTGGCTGCTTCATTCAGGGAAAATCTTTTCATAACTGATTTGGTGTAAAAGTAAAGCATTTGGAAAGTGTTCCCACTTGAAAAGGGCTTCAATACTACTGCCCTTTAGAATTATGGAAAAGAGAGGCAAAGGACCTGATGATGATCCTCCTGGCCATAAGATCAGATGTAGTATACCAAAGCAGTTCCTAACCATCTCCAACCTGCTCTTAAATAGATACATGGTCTTTCTTTGACCCTGTAAGTAGAAAAAAAATTTCCCAATATCTGACAGTCTCTTTTTTCCATCAGTGTTTCTTGCCTCCCAGGCTGGAAAGAATGCCAGCCTTTTGCATAACATGAAATCAGCTCAGGTACTTCCTCTGGGCCTCTTGCACGCTTGGTGTGTGATATATTCTTCTGCTTTTTCCTTATGGTAGACAAAAGGGTTTTAATAAGTTTTCCACTATGCAAAGGCCCATGAAGCTGTGTCTCCTCATGTAAAGATGGTGGTTTTTTTTCTCTGTGCACTGTTTTTGAAGCTGGACACTAGGTCTGGTTTTTTATTTCTGGGTTTGTTACTGACTGGCAGTATGGCTTAAGGGTTTTATTCAGGGCAAGACCTGGAAACCCTTTTGCTGGGTACAACCTCAGAATTTCAGTTGGACATCCTGACAACAGGGCGTTGTGTATTTTTCTCTCAAAAAACAAGTTTGAAAGAGCCGTTTAGATACTCTGGTCTTTGATTTCCCCACCTGTTAAATGAAAGAAGTACTGCCTATTTCACAGGGCAAGTAAAGTTTTACTTAAGTTAAAATTCACAAAGACAGTACAGTAACATTGTGAACTGTTCACACTTGCTGTTAATGTTTCATCATACCTAAGATCATGTTCTTTAATTTTCTACTACTTTTGATTAATTTTTAAAGGTTTTATTCCACACCTCTCACCACCCTTAAAGAGTCTTTGCAAATTATCCTGTTCTTTAGCAAAGGTGAATTCATCCAGAAGGATGTGAAGCAACCTCAGGAAAGGCGGAAGCTGCCCTGGAGGACACAGAAAGTGGGGGGGATACTGAAAAGCAGGAGGGAACTGCTGTGTTCATCTCTCTTCAACATAGTGCTGAGAGGAAATTTGAGGAATCAGTCAGTTAAACATCAATTCCTAGAAAAATCCTGCAATAGTTAATAAAACTTTGTAAAAGCGCCATTCAGAAGTAAATATGAGTAAGATCCTCACTGGACTTATCAAGGAGAAACAATGTCAGATCAATCTAATTTTCTTTTCTGGTGTGATAATGGCATGTAAGCACAGAAGGAGTAGTAGATATTACAGCTGGACTTTAGCAGGGATTTTGGCACCACCTAAGCACTAATCTAATGGCTGAGAGATATGTGACATTGATTAAGCTTCTACAGGGCAGGACAAAACTGATGGGTGGCCTTGTTGAGAGAGTAATTACGAGTGACTCACTCCCTAAGTGGAAGGATGTACAAAATGAGGTCTTTCTTGGACCTCTGTTTTGAACATAGTATCGTTCAATATATTCATTAGCCAGGATAATGAAATAGTGTGCTATTAAATTAGCAGCTAATTTAAAGCTGAAAAGGTTTGCAATGGAGGGCAGGATTAAATTCATAACAATCTTGAAAACTTGGAGTATTTGCCCCCCCCAAAAGATCATTTTAATATGGGTATGTTGAAGGCACTTCAGCAGAAGCAGTCAATGACACACGTAGCAGATGAGGAATAACCAGCAGGGTAGCATCCCTAGGGAAGATCATCTGGGCTTAGTGGCACAATGATGGCATGCTGTCACAAAGAATGCACACGCTGCGTACACTGGGATGTGTCAACAGGAGAGTGACAGGAGTTTTTGGAGAAAAACAAACATGAACTGTAAAGAAAGACTGAATAAATTAGAATTATTAAGTCTAGAGAAGAAAAACTTGAGAAAAAACATGATATCTGTCCTCTAAAACATTAAAGGGGTGATCTGTACTCCAGGTTCATAACAGCTACGGCAAGAAATAACAGAAATGGATACCAGTAGGGACATTCAGGTTAGGCAGAAAATTTTCTAATGATAGTGATAAGTGAGCCCTGTCACCAGTTCCTGAGAAGGCTGTGGAAGACCTCATTAGAGATCTTAACAGATCTGTGTCTGCCCTGTCCCTTTGGAATGACATATATGCCATAGATCAGCTACTAGGGCAGAGGCTTGTGTGAGATGACTTCTGCTAGGCTGGCTTTTCGGGGTTTCTGTGCTGTGACCACAAGAACCATTTACAAATAGCAAGGTTTATTTATTTTCTCCCCAGCAGCAGACTGCCCTGCTCTTTAGGCGATTAACTTTGGCTGCCCTTATTGGAAGGAAGGGATTAGTCAGGGAGTGCTCAATAGAGTCAGACAGCAGCGCTTTCCATCTCCTTTGCTCGCGAGCAGAGATCCTGCAAGTCAGCAGCCAGGAAAGCAAATTTCCGTGTCTTTATACCTGATATAATGCCATTCTCAGCAAACTTTGCAGGTCACCTCTTCCCTTAACCCACTAGCATATAATTCCTGGCGTATGAAGAAGCATGTTTTTGAAATGTATTTTTAGCGTGGATTACATTAAAGAATGGATGTTTCCAAGCTTCCCAGCAGTGTAAAACACCAGCTTCTACCTGTGTTGATTTGTGTGATAGTCAATGTCCCCAACAGTTTGCCTCCGTCAAGCTGTGCGTGAATGCAGGGATGAAATATGCCCTGTGGTGCGGCAGCAGGACTGGTGGCATTTGGAGTTCCCAATAACCTCAACACAATGGAACACGCCAAATGGACTTGGAGGCTTTTAATAACTGCGCTCAGACAAAGTAGCTGTACACATATTGTCTGGGGAGGCACCATGACAGAACGTATAATTTACAGCTCAGTGAGTTCTGTAAAAAGGCCATGCCCAATATCAATGTAGCACTACAATGTATTTTGCTCTAAAAGGCTGGGAATCGACTTTGAGTCCAGATAAAGCAGTGCCAAGCCACAGCACCTCTGTTCACTTCATCAACATTGTTCATTTTACTCAGTGGCAAAATTTGGCCTGATGATCAGTAATAAATATCAAATCTGACCATAAAATTTTTTCATATGATTATACTTCGGATAAAAGAAAGACAGGCATTTGAGCAGTACTGTAGCGATAATAAAGCAGCTATTAAAATAAGAATGTTTCCTACAGGGATGCACATTTTTCAGCAGCTGATGGTAAAAATTTAATTTTCAAAATCACACCAAGTCTTATTGAAAGTTTATGTCTGTAAAATGCAAATATATCTATCAATCACTATAAAAAGATGTGCTTTGCATACCGACATATATACATGTATGTGTATGTAAGTACACAGTCATATATATTTTTTTGTTCATTGGTGAACATGGGTAGTCTTGTATGTTTTTCTTTCTCGTGCTTGCCTTTGGTGTAAGTTTCTTTTTATAATCTTATTTATTTAGTATTAATGGTCTGGTTGGTTGCTGATTGCCACAGCGCGTGTGCCTCCCACACTTGTTCATATGTTAGCCCTGTATAGAACTTCTGCTTATGTTTAAGCAATCACTTTAAGCAGTTTTAGGAACTGTATATCCGAAACAAAGTTTGTGCATTCGGAATCTTAAAATGGTCAAACCATTGTGACAAGGATGAATATATCCAGTTACATTAGCTACCCCTGCAACCATGGAGCCTTCAGTAAATTTTTAATACACTTTTCTGATTTGTAAAAGAAAAATATGTTAATGGCACACATACATACACTTTTTTCCCCCTCTTAATTAGTGCAGAAAGCATTTCCATTGGAAATGCTTGGAGTTATAGATTTTGTTAAATAAGGTTCTTTAAAGTGTAATGTAGGAATCACTAGGGATACATTTGGCTGGCAGGTATGGATACCAGAGTCTTCTACTAGATAGAAACTGAATTTTCTGTACTGGCATAACTGTATCACAGTCCTCTTTGAGTGTCTTAAGGAAACAACAATGAATACATAGAGCTCTGAAGTTAGGGGTCTAAAGTGGCTCACTGCTATTGCATAAGCAACAGAAATCACAATTGATATTCTAGGGTTTGCTGGTTTTGTTACAGAGCTACAATGCACTCAAAATACTGCCATATTGATATTAATATTTTTTAAATGTCTTTAGCCGGTATACTATATGTAATTTTATGCCCAGTGACAGGTTTGGTTATAGTGTACTATTTAGCATTTCCAAGATCTTTTATGACACTTAGCAAATTTAGGGGGAAAAGGTCTGGTATATGCCAACAGATTTGAATATGGATACCTATAATTATATTCCATCACTTCAGTATCTCTGTGAAATACATTAACACTGTAAATGGAATAGGAAGCAAAGTCTGAGTTAAAAGACTTTTACACTCAGTTCCTTTTCTAAATTACCTTTCAAAGCAACAAATTCTCTGCCTGTATATGGGAAAATAACTATCCTAAGTTTGCATGTACAGGTATGTCATTTGAGCTTTATATTTCCACACTGGAATGAAATCTTGAGGTTATAGAGGACTGCTCTTTGAAAGTATCAGCTCAGTTCTGAGAAGCAGCAAAAGATGGCAAAATGGGTATTGAGAAGTATTAGGAAAGGAATGCATAGTGAAAAAGAAAGCATTCCTGTATCGTAACTTTGCATTTCCATGGTCTGCCTATACCTAGAACACCCATGTGCATGCATCCATCTCAGAGGATCCCCATGTGAACACTCTTATTTCAAACAGGAATGTCTTGTTCTATGTTGAACTGGAACTGGATTAGATGCATTAGAAAGGAGTTGTTTTTACACCAGATCAACAGCATCTGCATGAGAAGTAGCAGTATCATCTTTTGTAGACAGGCTCTGGGGACTCCTCGTCCTCAGGCTTTAACAACTGCATTTGAGCCTATGATCACCTCTAAAAGGAAGAAGCAAAGATTATGTTTTGGGAAAACCTTCGTCTTCTGTATAAAACCAGCAATGTGATAGATAGATTAACTTACACAGGGTCTTGGTGCTGCAGGCAGATATTTGAGGCAGAGTTTTGCCTCTTTGCCAAGAGCGGCTCCGGCTCCTGCTCCACCAGGAGTGAGCAGGGTGACCACAGCCCGGCTGGCAGGGTTTGCAAGGAGCTGTTTGTGTCCAGGGCCACTTTCTTGGGCTTATTTCCTCCTTGTGTTCCAGGGGGTATGTTTAATTTATGGCTGGGGAACAGTGATATGGTTGGAGGGGCAAGAGATATCTCCAGCACCCAGGAATGTGAGCAAAGGATGGCAAAGAAGGATGTGCCAGGTGCCAGAAATCCCATTTAACAGAGTTTTACTCAGACAAATATATCTACAAATCTGAAACTTAGAGAGGCAGCTTTCACTATCCAGACACTTCTTGACGTCCCTGGGTATAATTCTAATTATAGAGGCTTTCAAACGTGTGCGGCAGAAGTGGATTAAGTTAAATAGTCTGCTCAAACTGCCAGAGGCTTCACAGTGAAGAAATGAATTTCTCTAGCTCTGATTTTTTATTGGAGTATGATTTTTTTTCCCTGAGCTTATTGGAAATGTCATTTTATTATTACACACTATTTTCAAATTCATGAAGAGAAGTACTTCCTGACGTATGAGTTTTCAGATTACTGCTGCTGAGCAAAATGGTTATGGTTTTCTCTTATCTCTTCAGAAATTAATAGCAGATGGGACAAACTATCATGAAAAGAGACAGGCATTTTATTAATACCAGAGTCTAGTTTCTAATGGCTGGTAGGTATTAAAATACCAATGAATTTCTTCCAGATAAAGCATCCTTCAGCCTGTCAAGGCACTGAAACCTGTTACTGAAGTGCGAAAACAGAGTCAATTTCTTGAAACTTATTTCTGAAGAAATGATGTGCAACTATAAAAAATTTAGAGCTTTTTTTGACCTTTAATTATGAAGCCTATCTACATTGCCTTATATGTGCCCAGCTCAAGAAGATAAACAAATAGCATGTAAATATCTACTAAATTAAAAGGAAGCAATAGTTGCTAATGACTGTCCAGATCTGGAAGTGCTTTTCTACTGATACCAGACTATTACAAAGCTTAAATTCTCATACACATCATAAGTAATTGAAGCAGTGAGATTTCTACAGCCAAAGACAGCTGAGTTCCCCCTGTCCTTTTCAGCTAACTAATTATTTTCCATTTTTAGCCAGCAGAATTAAGACCTATTAAAGACTAGGATAACTGGTTAGCATTTCTGATGATACTTGGTGTGCAGGGAGATTTCTATTGACTTCATTAGAGGGTAGTGACTTCTTACGCTGCAGCCAATAGTGAAATCTTTTTCTGTCACTAAATCCAGAGAAGATGATACATACAATTAAAAAGAGGGCAGGTTTGGAGTAGGAGTGAGGACAGTCTGAGTTAACTTTAATTTATAGACACTAACCTCTTGAGGGTTTGCCTGTAGCCCAACACAGGAGATAGGTTGTCCTAAAAGATAAATCTGAATTACTGGGAGGAGCACATTTTTATTAAAAAAAAAGGATTGTGGGTGTATTAGACTGCCTGGACTACAGTGAGTCCTCTCAGACATTCCTCCTCCTCTCCTCCCAGATGCAGACTTTTTCCTAAGTAATTTACAACCTTCAGCCCAAAAACTGGTCCTGATGACATCAGTCTAAATGAAAGGCTCTGAAGCCAGCAGGGCTCAAACGTAAGCAGTCATTGCCATGGACATGGTCCATGGTGGGGCAGTAAGAGCTGCCAGCAGGCCACGAGAAGTAAAGAGAGGTGGACCAAGAGCACCTGATAAAATCTTGGGTAGACAGGGGAACCACAGAGCAGATCAGCTGGTGACACATGTTGGTGACACACAGTCCTGGGGAGCACCTTTCCCACTGAAGGGCAGGAAGGCTCCCCAGATTTGCATCTAGGGACTTCAGCTGCAGCACCTGAGGCTGAGGATGCCTCAAGTAAAACTGCAGATGCCTTTGAAAATCAGTCAAGACTTTCTTGATTGTCTTGTCCCATGAAGTGTAGCATTTCATCTGGAATAAGTGCATTTGTGTGGGAGCATTTGAATAACCAAGGTGGGGTCTGTGGGTACCTGAGTCAGAGAGGGTATAACAGTGTGACCAGAAGCATCCCCTCTCTGATAGCAAGGACTAGTTTAGGAGAGTAAACATTTTGAAGTTCAGCTCTGTGGGGTTTTCCCAAGTAGTCAGGCTATTATTATTGTTATTTATATTCATATCGCATCTGGTAGCCCAAGGTACTGCATTAAGTACTACACAAACTCAGCGATGGCTCCATTAATTCTCATGTGAAGCAAATCTCCCTTTAGGCCTGGTTCAATAGACATAAAAGTGTCTAACTGACTTAATCAACATGAAAAAATTCCATTTAATTGCTGGGAGACCGCTCCATGAGCAGGGTTACCTGCATGATTGTGTTTGTGATTAAGAATTCTGTTTCCATTTGGCAGAGCCGAATCAAAAATAGCTATTCTTTTTCCCCTCTCTGTGGTACCTTGACAAACATGAGAGAGAAACACATTCCATGGAGACTGTTGTCTTGTATAACAGAGGAAATAGAAACACCAGGGCTATTTTTATCCTTGGCCTAACTTTTTGAATTTTGAGCAATCGGGCTGGTTGTCCTTAAGCCCCTTTCTCTGCACTGACTCTGCTGGAGGCAAGAAGACCTCACTGTGATGATGAAAGTGAGAGTCATGGGGACAACATCAGAGTCAGAGAGAGAGGAGTCTCTTTGCACCCTCACCCTGAGACGAACCATTAGGCAGGCTGCTCAGCCTGCACTTGGGATGAATAACTCTATTTCAGCGCAAAAGCGGTGCTCTGAGGTGCAACGGGGCTGTGCAGCACTGCAGCCGCAGGAAAGCTCTTTCCTCATCTGCCCACACCTTCCCCAGCAGACAAGGAAAGAACTTTCCTCTGGCCATGTCATGGGCTGGTCTTTCCCATTGTCAGAGGGTCAGCTTGTTGCATGGATGTTTTTATCGGGCCAGCATTTGCACTGAAATAAAATATCTCTTTGCAGCACTGGAGCCAGCATTTTGGCACCCAAGAATGCAGAGATGCTGCAGGTGTTGACTTCTGCTTGCGGCTGGAGCAGACCCACCACCACACAGGAGGCACAAGTAGTGATGTGGGTGCTGGGGGGAGGTGGGCAGTGTTTGCATTGTGGCAATGCATGGCACACTCTTGGCCTGCAGAGGATGAGGGTGTGCTGGATATGGGAGATAGACTTCTAGAAAGCTGGACCCAGCTGGAGCCCCCTGTTTCCATGCCACTCAGCGGGGATGCCCAACAAGTGAGGCGGGTGGAAGAGGTGGGCAGGGCAGCCAGGGACCAAGAAACAAGAACTATCTCCTCTCTGCAAAGCGTGCTGGGAGGCCCTGGTTGAAGGCTCAGGGGTGCTGAGTTACACAGCACAGGCAAAATGAGTGTAATTTCTCTCTGCTGCAGCTGGTGAAACTGTCAGCTCCCTGGTGCGACAGCTTACTGAGCCTCAGGGACATGACATCCCAGATCCCTCTGATTTTCTCTTGTCCCCCTGTGTCTTGGCTCATTCTTGTGCTCACAATGGGGGCTTTACCCTTGCTTTGTTTGCACCCAGGCTTGCAGTTTCACAGTATGGTCAGGTCATCCTACTTCTCAAGCTGCATTGGCATCTGGTCCATCTGTGCTGTCCATTTGCCCCTCTGCTCAGTTCTGTTCTTCTACCCACTGAAGCATTTTCCTCTGCTAACATTGCTAATCTCTGTGTCTCCCGAGTTTCCTTCTCTCCTTATCTTCACCTCTCACAGACTCCTGGACCCATGTTCGCTAAGCTCTGGCACATCCTTATTCATAGCTTCCTCAAGCTCCTGGTGCAAAAGAATGAGAGGTAAAACAACAAAAGCTGTCTCCTTTAGAAAATATCAAAGGACTAGCTTTTTGCTTTCTTTCTGCTTGGACTCCTTTTTGTCTTTCAGACTTCTAGACAGCAAGATTGTTAGATGAGGGCCTGACCTTGGTAAGAGGAGAAAGGAAGACAATGAAATAGTATGTGGTTTTGTGGTTAAGGCAACATTTTGGTAATTTAATTTTTCTGAGCCTCCATCCTCATGAATAAAGCAGACATAGAAGGCTAGTTTTGGTTATCTGTAGGTTGCTCATGTGTGTTAATAATATGGCCTTGTAAGAACCAAGTTATGCTATGTCTTTTGGGTGTGTTTCCAGTGTGTTTCAAGGACATGCACTGCCATCTCAGCCCTAAGTAACGGAGTCGGTCCACAGTGGCTGTGCTCACGCTACCCTTGCAAATAAGCCAGGGTCTGTTTTCTGCCTCTGGGGCCAGTGCAGGTCATGGCTTGCACCCAAACAACTGAAGATTCTTACACATCTCAACTCCGCCCTGCCTCAGCTGGGTGTTGTCATCCACCTGTGCTCTGGGGACTGTTCCTCAGCACAGGAACAAACATTGTGCCTGGAGAACAGAAGGCTCTGGGGAGACCTTATTGTGGCCTTTCAGTACTTAAAAGGGGCCTGTAAGGAAGATGGAGACAGACTTTTTAGCAGGGCCGCTTGCTATAGGACAAAGGATAATGCTTCTAAACTAAAAGAGGGGAGATTCAGGCTAGACATCTAGTTGAAGATGGCCCTGCTCATTGCAGAGGGGTTGGACTAGATGACCTTTACTGTTCTGTAATTCTATGATTGCCTGGAGCATGGCATGGGTTAAGGCTGTGCTAAGGCATCTGCTTGTGGTTTAACAGGGGCCAGATAGCCCTGAGCTGTTCTCCAGGCCCAAGTCCTGAGCACGCTTTACCCTCCAGCTTGGATATACCTTTTGGGTTTAGTTTGGATCTTTATTATTCTACTTGTACTTTTTTCTTTATGAGCTCTTGTGTTTTAATTAACTGTTAATTCCTTGGGCTAGCCTGTGGCTATTTTGGAGGGTAGAAGGGAGATAGAAGATGGAATGACTTGCTTCAGGGGTTTTTCTTGGTTGTATTCATCTCCATTTGTTCTGTTCTTTTAGGCTGACTGGAGGTAATGGCTCTTAGCAAACTTTATAAATCATTCTGCAGAGGACTTTGAGTGAGCATTTTATTTAATAAGTATGGAGAAGTGGGCTTTTATCCCTGCAAAAGAGGTGGCAAGTTCACTGTAATTTCCACTAGATTTCTGTATTTGGGCTAGAAGAAGTAATAGAAGACTCAAAGATATTGGTCTTACAGCAAGTTCCAATTGTATTACCTCCTCTTTGACTTGCTACTTGATCCATAGGAGCATCAAAGTTATTTATGTTGAAAAACAGCTCTTTGATTTAATAGCACATAGGCAGAGGTACTTGGAAGGAATTTAAAAGCTCACTTTGAAGAGTTGGGCCAGTCTGAAAACATAAACATTAATGCTCTTGAGCTTTGGAAAAAAGTGGGTCTGCAGCTACATCCAAATACTGCAGCTCACTTCCACTTCCAGACTGTGTCAGAGCAAGCCCTGAGAGCTGAGATTTCTTCCAGAGGGAGGAAACAGGGCTCAGCTACAGGGATTTCAAAGAGAAATCTTTATTCAGGCTGCTGGAAACTGGCATCCTGACTCCTTGTGTCCTGGCTGCCTGGGATACCCATCTCTGTTATACAGGCTCTGAGTCCAGGCAGTGACCTCAATCTGACTGTCAGGTCTGACTATATTGGTCAGACTTTGCATCACCAAATGTGGTTTCTTTATAAAATGGTGAAGCCACTACAGAGAGAGCATGGTGCTGGCCTACAGCAATTTAAAATTGAATTGAAATGAACCACTTGTGGTCATCACGTGGATTTTGAATGATTGCTGTGTGGGGATCACATTGAACATACTTCATCCCCAAAATACCAGAAAAAGTACTGCACATCTCAAGAAACACTTCACAACAGTGTATGAGTTCTTGGGTCTCAGCCACAGCCAGTCCAAGGAGCAATTAGACTTAGCAATGAGAAATAACCAGCTTTGTAGGTCATAGGAAGTGGTTACTTTCCAACCACAGCAGGAGAGCAGAATGAACTCTGAAGACATTATGGCTTTAGCAAATGCGTAGCTGGGCCCATCAGCTCTGTGCATGCCAAGCACCGTGGGGCTTCGGAGGAAACTCTCTGAAGAAGTGAAGCCACGGAAGTCACATTTGCTTCATGCCATCTCTTCTGCAGGCAGTCAAACCCATTTGTTTTTCAGTTTCAGTAGCTCTCTGTGTGGCTTGTGTGGAGAGGTATAGAACTCCTATCAAGTACAGACCTGTGCCTTTTTTGTTGTGAGAAATAATGAGAGAGCAGGTGGCCAAGCAGGCAGTTGTAACAGTGTCTGTCCTCCCAGCTCCTTGAATCTTAATCCTTGAAAGGGTGGAAAATCATTTTTTCAGGAGCAACATCCAGTGCTGTAAAAGCCAGGCAGTTCAGTGCACTCCTCTGGCATCAGCATCCTCATTCTCGTAACTTACAGGTTTTGAATAAAGTCAGAAATTCACAGGTATTTTTTTCCCCTTGAACACTCCTCTGCCATGGAACATCTCAAGAAATGAAATGCCCAATGATGCCTGAAATACTTTGATGGAGTGGAGTGCTTCATCACACTTCACAGATAACCATATTCACTCTTTTTATTTGTTTGTTTGTTTGAAGGATGCGTGCTTGTGGTGTCTGTAATTGAACAGCTTGCACAGTGGCACAACAGTACAGTAAAGGCAGCCATGGAGAGACTGTGCAACTACATACCAGGTAAGTACCAAATAATATGCCATATGTTATGTTGGTACTGCTGTATTTCTCTGTTAATTAAAAATTCACACGTGGAGTTTGAAAAAGCTTTATACACTTCTTGTGCACCACCTTAAATGAAGAGAACTGAAAGATAGCAAGGTGCTATCTGCAGGGAAGTCAGTGGTGTGTCTCACTTGGCTTCAGAGCTGGGATTTTGTCCCAAAGTTAGAGGAGACGGGGTTGTATTAAGCCCACATGTGTGTGAGCAACAACACATGCAGACCCCTTCCCTCCTTTTTTGTCCACTTTGTCTCTTTGTTAGCAGCCTAATAATAGATTCGCTGTATGCCCAACCATTTGTCCTTCTTGTTGATATGGGTCTTTATAGCAATGGTGAAGATGAAAATGTTTTCAGCAGGTATAGAGAGCTGCTATTGTAAAAATCTCAAAAATGAGCTGAGATTGACAGGTGTAAGATGTGAGCATTTGGTCTGCACAGCAAAGCTATTGAAATGTAACTGATGATACAAATTTCAAAGCTCTTTATTTTATCTGTACAAAGGAGCTTAGCTGTCCGAATGCACATCCCTAAATAGAGAACAGCATGAATGCCAGAAGAGCTTTGTGCCTCACAGACCAGTCCTATAACTATTTAAGTAACTAGATCTCGTATTCATTATATCTTTTAACATTATGAATGTAAAAAGATGGGTTAGGATTCTTCATTAAGAAGTCATTTATATAAGACATCACAAATTGTATCTCTGAGAAACCATCTTGCTCTGTAGACCCTAGTTTCATGGAAGATGCATGTAGAATATTAATTTCCTCCTTTCCAAGAGAGGATTTCCCAATGCAGGAGGGGGCAGGGAGGTAATTGCTGAGATTCATTCATTGATAGAATGATGCTTATCTGATTTCTATTCCATAAGTCATATCCTCAGAGTTTTAAATTACAGGCACATAACCATGAAGTAACAATCAGAACTGATCCTGGTATTAAAATACAATTTTCTTCTTTAAAATATGACATGCCAGCTCTATGTTCATGATTCACTCAGTGGACCTTGTTCCACTGACATGTCAAGATATTTTTTTTCAGCTGCCATTCTTTACAAACATAAAATCCTATTATCCCTGTAGTTAATCTGTATAATCCAGTTACCTTCTATGAGATGCATGGATACACTCAATAGAAAAAACTGACCCCGAACTTGAAAGGAGTGAAAAATCCTATGGATTGTGTGGGAGCTACAATGTAACCTGATTTATCCTCTCCTGGGAGGTGAATGCTGCAGCCCGGGAGGAATCAACAGCTGCTTTTTGCTGCTTGGAACAGTAGAAAAGCTTTGAATGTTCACAAGGAGCAAACCTACTAAACAGGCCATGCCATTTCACCTGAAGGAACAATTTCATTATTATACACTTGCCTACAATTGATTGCAAGAGTAACAGCAACAAATTAATGGCAATGGGGCTTTTCCTAGGGCCAAAAAGGGAATGAGAACTTGTGTGGTTTAAGTGTCTCCTATAATTTTGATACAATCAAGATGAGGCTGGATCAAGCCTCCGGGAAAGTTACATGATGTTCAAATACAAAAAATATTTAGAGAAAAAGAGAGAGAAAAATTCAGTACCTGTCAGTCCCACTCAATCCCATAGGCTGTGTAGAAAACACAATCACATCCTTATTTATATGTAAATATTTGCAACGTGTGTGATTCCAGCAACACGTCCAATAAACCTGTGAAAATAAGAACAGTAATACCATGGGTGAAGGAGGCTTTTGAGCAGCCAGAAAGGCTGGGTCTGAGGCAATGGGCAGTATTTACTGTGTAAGAGATGCTGTTAGCAAGAATGTATGTTCACCTGGCTACTGGCTGTCTGCTTGATGAACCAGAGGTATCTGACACCCAAAATGTGCTCTGAGACCATCTGCCTCTGGTGTTGCCTCTGAGTCCTGCTCTGCTTCTGTGTCCGCCACCACTATGTAAACACCTAGGTGCTCAAGTGGAAACGGCAACATGATTAGTACTATCTTTCTTGTAAATATTTATCCTCTGGGATTCAGCCAGAATTTGTGTCTCTAAGGCTGTGAAACTACAGAGGAAAACCTTCTGGATTTTTATCACATAAGAACAGGGCAGTTTAGGGAATCTCTTTTACCTGAAGCAGGACAAAAGCAAACAAACTCTAAATTTTCTCTAATTTTTCCAACATTTAGTTTGATTTAAGCTCTTCTCTTGCCCCTGAGCACTCAAAGTTATTAGTCCTTTTTTTTCTCTTTCTCTCTTCTTGTCCTTTCTGACTTATGCAACTTTTTCCTAACAGAGCTTTCTCTCTGCAAAATTCTCTCCTTGTGTGTGTTAGCAGAACCAGAGGTTTGTGAAGAGGTGAATGCAGACTGGTCAGAGGGCAAGTCCTCTAAACACCGTGCCTGGCTTGGGTCTGTTTTGCTGGAAGCCGAAGCCTGAATGGCATCTGTATCTTCCAAGAGGACGATAATTTTATGTTATGGCTGTGTTATTTTCTACCCATCATTTGTTACACCATGGGATACTTACACATCAAGTTTCCTATACGCATAAGGAAATCAGCGCATAGAAATCAGTGTGACCAGCAGACCCCCAACATCAATTCCCCAGAGCTTGACAGCCAGCCAAACCCTCCTCGCCTCGCTGCTACCAGGACAGGTTACAGCAGCCAGCTGGCTCCTCCAGGGCCAGAATTGTTATGGAAACCAGCTGATTTGGGAAACTCATGAGGAGACTATTGCCTGTGATGCACAGCGGGGAGTGTTGGGGAAGCCGGCCACCTTCTCTTGTGACTGCTATAGGAAGCCAGGTGTCCCACAGGCAAGGCTTGTCAGAGGGTGTTTTAATCAGTGATGATACCAAACACAGGGCTGTTGATATCTGTGATGTCTTTCCTTTTAGGTGAGCAAGAGTAAAATCTAATTCTAGCCAGGAGGCCAATTTTTAACTTGCAGATTGCTTCTAAAGAGCCAATAGAGAGGAGTTATATGGTGAAGAAGGTAAAGAAATGAAGATAGTAACTTGATTGAAATAAAACACCTGGCAGCAGATAAGAAAAATCAGCTATCATAGTTACAGAAGCCACCTGCAATACTGTATGAGTAGGAGGGTATTGGGAAAATTATCTTTTCATTCCCTCCTCTGCCTTTCTGATGCTAGTCCTCCTTTCTTGGGTGCAAATTGCCAGCTGGGGTGTTTGCAGTCCTGGTGCGAGAGCAGCTACAGGAGCGAGAGCGACCGATCCCTGCTGATGCAGTCAGTGCTGCAAGGTTTCGTACCTTCCTTGGAGCAAAACTGCCCACCTTGTAGGCAGCAGACCCCCAGCCCTGGGCATGTCAAGCCTGATGCTGGTTGAAATTGAATATTCAGCTTTGTGGTTTTCTAAGGCTTTTCTTTGGGAATGACAAGGATGGTCTATGTTTTCTTCCCCAAGTACAAATAGTTATCTGCCTGGTTAATGGAGGTGCAAGAGAAAATGACATGTCTCAGAAATTTCAGCAGCTGCAAGTTTGTCAGCACTGCACTTGTATGAACCTGCCTCTTCATGACTTTTCACAACACCACCCCTGCCAAAACAAGGCCTGACACCTTCTTTACTGCATATGTGAATGGTTAACTAGCTCTTGTCTGTTCAGGCCAAGAAATAGTCAATTTTCCTTCATAGGATCTATGAGACCGGTGCTACCATCATGCCCTACCTGTATTTAAACCTGCAAACTCTCCTGAAAGTGTCTTTACTCAGGTGTGGGCACCAATTTTTTACAACAGCACCTTAAAGGAATCTCTGATGAGCTGTCTTCTGGAAGGCATGCTTCACCAGGATTAAAGAAAGCCACCTGAGCCAGCATCCCAAAAAAGGCATACGGCTGCAGTCTGTGAGAGGAAGCCAAATGAAAAGTGTCAAATATTTGTTTGAATGTAATTACTCCTGCGCAACTCCTGCTCTACACAAAACATATTCTCTTAACTCGCAAAAACCCTCAGAAGCTCCAAGGCAGCTCTAGCAGTAGCATCAAGCCCTACATCACTTTTTGCACTTCAGTTTATATATGTTTTCTTTCTTCTTGCAAATGTATTGAGCTGTTTGTGTAAACTGCTTAGAAGATGCTGTGGCATGTATGATTTCTTTTGATTTTTCATTATGCCATACTCAGAATATTCAACAAATGCTAGTTACCCTTTTTAGTCTTTATCATGTGGCTTGCCTGCAGCTAGAGAAGGGCTCTAGGCAAGGTTAGAAATTCAGGCTTTCTCATTCTCTGGTGTTATACTGAGGTCATGGATTCACACACCTTCCTCTAAGATAAATCAGCATTCACCTTAATGAACGAACTCCTGGTGTATTTTGACTGTTATAAAACCAGTTTCACTGTGCTCAATTACTTAAAAAAAAATATGTTTTCTAGAAAAACTGCAAGGATTCTGTTACGTACTTGCTGAACTTTACGGACCACACATAGCTGAACTGTAAGTATTGCTGCGTCCTCTCAGGTCTTTGCTTGTTTAGCTTGTTATTGACATGTACAGATGTGCTGTTGGATTGAAGTGCCGGGGTTTTGCTCTTAAAATCACATTATCATTAAAGCTGAGATGCTTGGGAGTGATGCTGGTTTGGCATTTGGCACAGCTATTCCTGAATGAACAAACACAGGCTGCCACTGGTAACCATTTTCATACTCCATTTGAATCTCAGATCAGGCCCACCTGATGTAATTACCTTTTGAAATTCAGCTCGTTTGACTGAGGGTGGAATATAAATAACCGTGTGTGTGAGACAGGTTCTACAGAGTCATGCTACTGTAATACTTGGCTCTTGCTTTCCCTTCTACCTTTAATCAAGCTAATTGTCAGTCCCTACATTCTCTCAGCCCCAACCTTGATACACACTCTTGGGGAAGCCTACTAAGTAATGTAAGTGATTAAAAAAATAAAATGTAGGTCATTTTATTCCTCTTTGAAAGTTCTTAGTTTAATTAACAGAGCTTTTGCTAGACCTTCTTTCTCCCTAAGGTTTTTATTTTTATTTTTAAAACTAGTCAAGGGACTGCAAAGTGCTTATAGGACTAAGAAGTGCTATAATCAGACATTTTAATTTAATTCCTGATTAGCCCAGAGATGTATCCCAAAAAGAAAGAAACAATCCTAGCACTTGTGCTTGGTGATTAAAGGTTAAGGATCTTTGAAGGTTTTCTGGTTATTTTCTTGAGTTAATGACTGAACATTCATATGTGTCAAATTGCATATGCATTAACTTTAACCTTTAAAATCTTTGTCAGACTTATGATTGATTAAAAACCAGAACAATCATAATATATTTGATTCAGGCGCTGTGTATAAAGCATGGTGCTTTTTCATCATCCTGGGATCCAATTTTAAATGCTGAATAGGGTGTCATGGCAGAAAATCGTTAGGACCCAACAATGAACTGAGGAGCAATTTCAGGCCACAGTGAAAGGAGCTGAGGTTATTGTTTGGCGTTAGGGAGATTTAGCTTCCCATGGAAATAGCTTCTCCTTCAAGCACCCAGAAGAACATAATAGTCTTTGTTTATGCACCATTTCCTTCAGCATAGACAAGGAAATGAATGCCGATGTGGTCTGCCATTCCTTGAAGCTGTGTAAACAGGATCCAGGCCAACCTCTTTGTCATCTCTACCCTCCTCCCAAGGTGAGTTGGTTTTCTACTTTTCTCAAAGCTACTGATTGTGGAAGGTCTTTTAAGCTGGAGCTGAACAGTATAGAGGCTACCAGTGCATGTGCATTGTCTGGGAAATAAACTTCAAAATTTTGAGCATGGACATTTTAAGAAAAGGTCTATTTGAAAGGTGCATAACATGCTAGCTGTGTGTGCCACCAACAACATTGTTGTCAGACAGTGGACATTACTGAGCCAAATTCTCTTGTACCAGTCTGGGTCAAAGAAGAGTAGAGAAAATAAAATCTCACTTTCTCCAGACTTTATTGTTTAGCAGTACAGTAACTTCAAACCAGATACTGAGATTCATCTACACCACAGCATTACTACGGCATGATAAGTTATCCCCACATTGCCCGATTTGCTGTGGCAGGCTGTGTAGGCTCTAGATACCTGCTGCAAATGCAGGGCTGTTTGACTTGGATTAGTCTGCAATGCAAGAGGTTTAAGTTCACATGCATAATCTTTCACCACAGGCTGGAAACATAATGAGTTACCACTACTTTTGTTATGTACAGTTACCTGCTGCACCATGGTAACCTGATTGCATGTCCTAGACCTTTGCTACACAGACACATACATAGGTGTCTAGACAGATACAGTTTGTTTGGGGATTTTTTTAGTTGTGGTGAGGTTTGTTTGTTTGTTTTCTTTGTTTTCTAAGTCATCATGCAGCCCCAATCACGCTAAAACCTGTGAGTGATGGTCAGGTTTTGGCAGTGTCAAAAAGCAAGTGATTCACTTAGGCATCTGTTTTTGGAAATATTTTTCCTTGCATCTGAATGGATAAAGCTAAGTTTGATTTCTAAAGGTTTCCACCAGATATTTTACATGGGGCCTCATCCAGCAGCCACTTAAATCAGTCATAGCCTTTTTATGAGATTTGGTGAGCTGTGGTTCATCCCCAAGATGGATTTAGTTCTGGCAATATTAAGGCATGGAGAAACACTTGCATTTCAAGAATGACAGTAACATTTGTTTTATAGCAGGTGTGTCCCATGTGACTACTATGCTCCATGCTATACCAACATAGAGATATATGGGTGTGCAACCAGGAAGGGGTGAAAGAAGAGTGCAGGCAGCAGAGTGGGCCCCCACTAACTTGACTTGCTCAGGATATTGGCCAAACTTCATCAAATGGGTTCCTTCAGAAATTCTGCATCTGAATTGATAAAACAGTTCATGGGTCCTTCCGCCCTTCCCCAAGGTAAATCAGAGCCACCCTACTACAAACTCTCCCTTTATAATTGCCAGGTCTTTACTCACCCCACAAACACTCATGAGTCTCTAGCACCTTCTGACCAGGTAATTGCATATTTTTTTCCTCCCCTGCACTTCTAACAGCAGCTGGCCGTGGGGCCTTTATTTTATTTTAATATTTTATTTTATTTTATTTTATTTTATTTTATTTTATTTTATTTTATTTTATTTTTTAAATTGGGAGTCCTAGAGGTAAAGGGGAGAGTACAGCAGGGGCTGGGAGGCTCCCCTGGCCCCCAGTGTTACAGCTCACTCAGAGGGACAGCAGGAGCTGTAGCAATGGTGGTAGCACATGCATTGCGCTGCCAGCATGAGGGTTAGATTTTTATGTGGACTTTCTTGCTTGTGCGAGGGAACAAAGAGAAGCAGAAACCACCCTGCACCCTGACTTCTGCTGGTGGCAGATGTGCAAGCTGTCTTTTGGAGTGAAAGAGGATGCAGACAGTCAACTGCATTGAAAGAAAGGGATGGACTCTCTGTGGCTGCACAGCAAACTAGACTAACGAGACTGGACAGGGAGGCTGTTTAAACCGAGGTGGCTCCCATGCAGAAATTAGAAGACCTGTGGTGAAGTTTCTGACCTATCAACCAAAGGGGACAGGCTGCCACTCATGGGGTTGCTGTCAAATCTTTGGTTAGCTCTTCCCATCTGTCTGAGCAGGTGTGGGACCAAGCTGTTGACTCCTTCCACCTCCAGTGACAGCTCCAGTGACTGCACTTTCTTTGAGGAAAACAACAGATGATTTTGTTTTGGTTTGGGTTTTTTTTTTTAAACAAAATTAAAAATCTCATTTTTGTAGCCTGGACACTCTCCCTTTGAGTGTCTCAAGTAAACTCTCTCTCTTCCAAGAGGTAGTTAAATTCCTTTCTGTCAAGGTGTATTTGTTTCTCACCCATGATAAAGAAACTCTACCAACAAAACAATTTTACTACCCTGACTATGCCTTCCTTTCTAGCACACCTGGTGCCCCAAGACAGTGTGAGGAGGCTGGTGAAGATGGGAGGAGAAGAGCAGTGCTTAGAGTTCACGCTCAAGCGGTTGATAAATTGCCCACAGTAACTCTGTGACAAGTCAGATTGAGGAAAGATGAATTATGGGTGAAAAAAAAATATACAGTCAGAGATGCAGATGCATAAAATGCAGTTTACCTCACATTTGCTTCTTTGGTTTGTAATTTGATTGATCACTTCAGTTATATGATCCTGCAAATGTTGGCTCAGTCCCCTGCCAAGTGTTTGAACAAGACTTTAATACTAATGACTGTTTTGTTCAACTCTATTGATTTTCAGGTACTTCATTTATTCATTTAGATTTTTGGATGCCCATTTTCCCAGGATTGGTATCATATTTGTAGTGATGAAGGGAGTGAAATAATTATAGAATTACTGTCTCTCAAAAGGCAAAGTAATGTTCAGGTTTTAATTGCCTTTAAGGTGCCAAATATCAACATGTAGCTGCTTTTTCAGTCAGTAGTTTGTTTTGTTCTGTTTCTTTGATGTTGCTCCAGTGAAGATTGTGTGTCTTGAGGAAGGAAGAGCCCCTGCTTCAGAGGCCCTGCAAAGAATCTACATAAAGGAGACACTGCAAGCTGAATAAATGATACATGTGTTATATTACATACTTCCCTGGTCCCTGACAAATTAGCCCAAATTAATTTTTTACCAACCTACTTGGAGCCATTAGCACTCTGTGATTGTTCTACGAGACTTGACTCTAATTATGAATAAAAAATGATGCTCATTTGCACAGAGCACAGTGCTCTCAGCACAGAGCTGGAGGAGGAGATCATCTAACCTGGGCGAGGGCAACTCCGTCACAGGGGCTTGGGCAAGGTGGGCTACCCCTCTGGTGGACAGTGACAGGAGGAGACCCCTGATGCTGGTGGGGAAGAGTGGATCCTCGAGTACCGACATGGCTGTGCAAGTAGATGTCATTCATAATGGGGGTCCTGTGAACCTCTAATTACCATCAGTGGCCCATGGACCAGAGCCTGGGCCAGGGCTGGAACTGTGGGTAGATGTGCATGAGTAGGCTGCACATCTACACTGCATGTTTCTTGCCCAGCAATATGTTCCTCTCTGTCATTAGTATGAAAGTAGCAACACTGTGGGTTCCTTCAAGTCAGGAGGCAAAATAATATGGCTCATGACAAGTCCAGGCTTCCCATAGGTAGCTGAAAACTGGGCAACATCTCAAGCTGCTGTAATATGCCTTATGGTTTAAGATACATTGACAGCAGATGCTCTCATATTTGCTGCAGCACCACTCCAAAATGCTGACAGTGGGTACAGGTATCCAAACTACCTGTTTTAGGATGATCGCATGTTTTTTTTAGTCAAAAAAGTTTATCAGCTCACATGGTGGAGCATTTTCTGCAACAGGTCCCGTGATGCAGGGACATTCCTCTAGCGAGTAAAAAGGGTTGAAATAGCGTGAGGGGCTATAGGCACTACCTACCAAGCTCCCCTTCTGGCCCTGGGAGCAAGCAGGTTTGTGGGACATTGTTCTCAGTTTGTCAGTAGATCGTTTCAAGCCAGCTGGCCTGTTTGGTTAAATGGCAATACTTTAATTGATTTTGCTGGGGCCAGAATAATGGCTCAACTTCAGCACTGAAGTCCTGCTGCTGGCAATCTTAAATGGTCTGTGTTGGAAGGAGCTTATGCTCTTCTTTCTGCCTTTCAGAGTGCCTCTTCTGCTCCCCATCAGTTTTCTGCTCTGGATTATCAGAGACCTTGTGGCTGCAGACTTTAGCTTAAACTCCAGTAGTAGGATTTTGCCGGGAGTCATTTTAAGTCAGCAAAAATATACATATTTATGCTAATGTCATCTTATCTTACCAAAATAAGCTTCATTGCCACAAGCACTCGTGCTGGTACTTGTCCCCTCTATCAGGTCTTTCACTGACTTTGTGAAAAGCGAAAGCTACATCCCTCATGGACATTACTGCTGCCAGCCTGTTCTTTGACAAAGTAGGAGCCAAACAATTCTGGCTTGGAAAAAAGCAAGCATTTGGGGTTCCATAAAATAAAAATACTCCCACTATTTTCTCTTGTTCCTCTCTCTCTTTCAGTGAAAATGTGAACTGCTTCCCAGGAGGTGAGGCAGAACCAAACTCCGAGGAGAGAATGCTTCTGCATTCCTGATAAAAGCAGGTTGCCACCCAAAGGTAGACCTTGTGACAGGGATCCATTTCCTTCTTTTGTGACCACAGACTGTAAAGCAAGCATCTGGGAGGCAGGATAGGTCTTGGGGAGGAAGATGCCCTCCGTTCAGTCTTTCTTTTTGGAAACAGGTAAAATCTAATGAAATGTGAGTTATTTCTGCTGCAGTCAGAGCTAAGCCCTGAAGAAACAACCTATAGATAAGCAGTAGCAGAAGGCACAGTTTGAGCACTAGTTCTTCTTTCACTTGTTTTTCACAATTTCCTCTGTTCCTCTTCATTGGCGGAGCATAAAATGAAAAAACAAACCAACCAAACAACAACTACAATAAGAATCAAAGCCAAAACCAAACAAACCAAAAACCCAACTAGCCAAACACCAAGCCACACAAGCCTAACTTTCCATTAAATAAACCCAAAGAAAATAGGGTGGTGTGGGGTTTGCAGTGTGCTGTGTGCAGCTGTGTTATAACAATGCAGATGCTTCTCCAGGCAGGTCCCCTGAAAACAAGTCTCTGGTGACCCACAGGCACAGTGGCATTCGGGGTGGGAGACTGGTAGACAAAAGTATGAGGTCAAGGGAACGTTGCTCATGGATACTGACTGTGTTTTGGAGAGGTAAGCTAGAAAAAGTAAATCAAAATGTTTCATCCAGAACACACAGAGTCCAAGTCCAAAGGAAACAAGTGGTGTAAAATAAGCAGAAGTGAGATTAATTGCTGTGGGAGCAAAAAGAGCCAGGTCAGGCTTCACGTGGTTTAGATGTGAGCTTGCAGGGAAGGTCACTATTTTGTGTCCAGAGCACATATTGTTTGGTTGAGCTGTCTCATGCAATCATAAAGATTCCCTCTTGGCCTCTGCAGCATGAAAGGTGCGAGTTGTAGAACAAAACACAGTTTTGCCAGTGCTGTTTAACAAGCTCTGCTGCATTTTGGTACCTTTCTAGGTATACTCCTGGTATAAGGATGAAGAAAACGAATTAGAATGGAAAACTTCTCGAGTGTTTTGTAAATATCTACTCTCCTGGGAAAGAGCTGGCTAACAAGGGTGATAAATGAGAGATAATTAAAGTTGGTCTGTGCATTTGTTTATGATGAGAAATAGATCTGTTTGCAAAAAAAAATAATTACTGGGTATACACAGGCTCTGTGGAGAGCATTGAAAGCAAGCAGTGAATGAAATATCAGTGACCCTACTGCCCCAGCCCCAGGATATTGGATATTTTGTGTAACACTGGGCACTGGGGCTGCATGGATTCTGGCGTGTGGGGCATTGCTGCTCCCCAAGACCTCTGCACACCTTATGGGTAGCGGCAACAAGTTCGTCCATCAGCTGCTGAAGACTGGGACCTTTCTTGGTGGTGGTGTCATGCCATGGGCAAGTGAGGAGGCTACTTGTTAGCTGAGTTGCAGCGGGAGAGGTTGTATTGGCTGTATGGCCCTTGGTGGGGCAGGCTTGACATGTTGGTGTCAACCAGGGATTACAGGTGACCCATGACACCATCAGTGTTTTCTCTTGGGTGAGTGTTTCAGCTTCCAGTCCTCCACAACCCACCCCGGAGTCCTGGCTGAAGTAACTTCTGCAGTGGGAGGAGATCTCATTTCAGAGAGAGCATTTTCTACTTGCAGAGGCAATTCAGCCTTTCCTCCCTTGTTTTTTTGCTTTCTCTGTGCAATATTGCTGTAGCTGGCTGAAGTGTGTGCTTCTCATGCACTGCTACTGAGAGCAAGAAAGGTTTCTCCTCTCCTGCCCAGCAAAAAGGGATTGATGGAATTTGCCTCCCTGGAAATTTTTCATGCATCACACTCAATTTTAAGCCATTTTCTTCATCCAAGTCTCGAGTTATTTTATAGCAGAAGTGACAGAAGCTGTTTGCATACAATGTAACTAAGGCAAATGCAAGAAGCATGTTTGGTTTTGGGGACAACAGTTGCCCTGGGGGAAGAAATTAGGAAACCAACTAGGTTCTTTCGTAGCATCTCTCATCTGTTTGTGACATACCCAGTAGACACAGTGAATTAAGCATATATTAAACACATATATTAATGTGACACATATATTAATGTCACATGTATATTTAAAACCAGTAACTTAGAAGTCTGTTCCTTGCTGCTTATTCTTCCTTATTCCTTTATATTATTCATTGTAAATTTTTGACCCTTGAATACCACAGTTAATTAATTTGCTTTGATCACTGCCTAAATCAACTATAATGACATGCTAAATTTTACCCCTAGTAAAAAAAATGTTGGTAATGGTTGCTTTAAATGCAAATATATGCTGCTTTACTATTCTAGCTGGCATGTCCGCTGTTCAGTAAGGTGCCATCACTTGAGGGATATTTTCTTTTTTTCCAAATGCTTTAATACTACCACTTGGCCAAGCATAGTTTTTCCCCCCATGTTGAGTTCCTGTAGCTCCAGCCAGATAAATATAAACTTGTACTGAACTTTACCTCAGAGCCCTCAGACCTGTTTGGTATAAAGCTAGCAGTTATGTCCTTAGGCTGAGCTGTAGGAGAGACTGATGACAGGTCATCATCAGACAGAACAATTTGTCCTCACTTACCATTTTTATCAGAAACAAAGTGCTAGCATGTTTCTGATATACCAGATTTTCCCTTCCATTTTTGAAAGTAATTGATTTTTGTCTCTTTTTATTTTATTTTATTTTTTAAACTATCCTCAAAGCCTACAGAACAAGAGAAGTTATTTCTCCTCAAAGAGGGTGAGTGGGTGATATTTTCAGCCTTCTTCATGCTGGATGCTGAGGGGAAGGACAGAGGCCATCACACAGATAGTGCCTCACAGATATGACTGCAAAGGTGGCCCTAATAAAAGCAGGACACCATATGGCAATTATCATCATTGAGATAAAGGAATATTGTCCAAAAGTGAAAAGGGAGCAGCAGGAGGGAGCATGCTGGCATTATCCTGACAAAACTAAATGCTTTTGCCTGACGTTTGCACACAAGTCTGCAAGCTGGGCTCTTCTCAGGGGCACTCAACAACTGGCTGTCTCATGAGCAGGACACCCATAGCACAAACTTAAACCACCCTCCCAGACCTCTGGGACTAGATTTTTTTTTTCATTGAAGTTATGGGATCTTCTTTTCCTATGGAAGATGTGGCTGAATTTACAAAGTGCTGTTAATCACAGTTGTTAAGCAGTTGTTAAATATTTTGGACTGCTTGAACATGTCTGGGGCATCTCCTCACCTCCATGACTGGGTAGAGTCCTTGTGACAGGAAAAACACTCGTGACAGTGTGATCCTTCTGCACTGTGGTATAGGCCACACTTCATAAGGCCAGAGTAAGCACTTAACAGCATGGTGCAGAAACAGCTCCTGCTTACTCCCCAAGCCTCAGCATTCAGCCAGGGCTGTGGACCAGGCAGGCAGAAAAAGTGTATGGGTTGAGGTTTCTGCGGTGGAAGAGCCTGGAGGAAGCCTCCAGAGCAGGACCTCAGGAGTGCTGGGCAATTCCCAGTTGTGACAAGTGGCCATCACTGTGTGTTCAACTGCAGCCCTGCTGTACTACTTGTGGCACATCCATCCTCCTGTTGCCAGGCGCTGGTCCCTGGCTGTCACTCGCATGCACAGTTGATGCCCCTTGCACAAAATTTCCTCTCCTCCTTGAGGAGCATGCTTATAAATGGGAAGGCATTTGGGGAATTATGAAGTCTGAGTCACCATCCTCAGGAGGTGTTTAAAAGACATGAAGATGAGGTTCGCAGGGACATGGTCTAGAGGTGTTCTTGGCAGTGCTAGGTTAACCCTTGGACTTGATGATCTTAAGGGTCTTTTCCAACCAAAACAATTCTATGATTCTACCACCAGTAGCTGTAACCCATGGCCTTATGATGGCCAAGCCATTCTCCTTTGATAAGGATGCCTTTCCAAGGTCTTTTCTTACAATGATTCTCCCATTCTCCCTTTCTATTTAGGTATAAGTACCTAATTTTGCAAGAGTCCCAAAAATGCTTCTTCAACACAAATTTGCATGAACCCAACAGAAAAACACTCTTGCCACTGTCTAGGAGAACTTGCCCTCCAGGGCAGGTATTTCCATAATAAATTCTAACCTTCCTAGATCCTAAGCAGGAAACTTTTCTTCCAAATTCTATTCCCTGCTTTGTACCTTCCCACGTGGCAGCTGTTCCCCTGCTGAGATGAACCTCAGCTGAGAATAACCCTTATTCATGCAAGACCAAATGTTTCCTCTGTACCCTTCTGCAGCAAGTCAGACCAGCATCACATGCGTAGCCCTCTTTTGACCATCTAAGGGATGAGTTGTTCTTCAGCAGGAGTCCCTAGAGAAGTCTGTCCTCTGCAGCTCACGCAGTGCAGTCAGGATATGAATCCCAGCTTTTTAACCAATCTGGACTTTTCCTGAGGAGATAGATGATGCCCTGGAGCAAAATAAATGAACTCTTGCAACTGGAGTTTCATAGCGAGTGATCAGATAATTGATTGTTAGTCCAATAAAAAGTAACTGATGATGAGTTTGTGCACTCATACATCATTTTTGTGCTGTGACTGATATATATTTTTTTTAAATGATAGAAAATGGGGAGGAAAATTGGTAGAACACTGTAATGCTGATCTGTTTTTTTTTTTTAATTTTGTTCTTGCTCTTCTAGGTGGGGCTGAGTACTGCAATAAGGAAAGCAAAAAGGATGATGAAGACTTCCAAGGATCTGGTAAGAAATCAGT
This sequence comes from Nesoenas mayeri, assembly GCF_963082525.1. Taxonomy (NCBI): domain Eukaryota; kingdom Metazoa; phylum Chordata; class Aves; order Columbiformes; family Columbidae; genus Nesoenas; species Nesoenas mayeri. The sequence continues at coordinate 114,106,355 of NC_137543.1, forward strand.
GGCATTATGATTTTTTCCACTGTACTTGCATTTTATCAGGAATGAGTCCGTGTTTATTATGTCCAATTGAGAACACACCTGTTCATCACTGAAGTGAATGCTGACTCTCTCCTACCTGGTATAGGATCTGCTCTATCAGGTGACACCAGGAAGAAGGAGAGGGAGATGGCAGAGAAGAAATATGAAAGTATGGGGAGAGCAGAAAAAAACTCATGAAAAATGCAGACTGCTTGTAGAGTAGGCATAACTGCCTACATTCATCCAAGACATAAATTCTGTGAATAGAATTCATGCAGTAGCTGAGGATATTATCTGTGAGCTCCATAGTGCAACTCTGTGCTGAGACACTCAGTTGTACTAGTCCAACTCACCTTTGATGGGGCAGCCACCCTTAAAATAAGACAGAAACAGATATAGATTTTGTTTAGATTTTTTTTACAAAAGCAGGAATTTCCCACTGAGATTTGCCCTGTGCTTTTTCATCTAGAAAAGCTTCCTTCTTTAGTTCTTTCAAAATTCTTGCAGTGTTTATTATTTCTTCTCCTCATTTTATGCTTCTTCCTTGTCCTTTGTCATCTCTGTCTTGCCCTTTTAGCCTTATGTAAGAGGGAGCCTCAGGAACTGAGCTGCTGCCTCAGAACAGTGACTGGTTGCACTTTCGGGTTGTCTGAAACTCATGCAATGGCCTGAACGAAAATTCTGCCTAGTTCTTATTGATTTGAGAGGCTGCTTTTGCCTCTAAACTTGAGAACTGGGATTTAAAATCTTACCACCTCCACCAGTTTTCAGATTTATAGAGGATATTTAAAAGGTAGCAGAGAAAGGAATAGCAGCTTTTATTCTGCTGGGTTCACTTACATGAGTCAGCTCAGCCATGGAGTTTGCTTTCAGTTGTCCTCAGACACTTAATGCAGAGCTAATCTTTTTGCTCTTTGTGAAGAAATTATTGAAATTGCTTCTTCCTGAATCCTCACTGTGATGCTACTCACATAAATGAAAATCGAGGTGCCTAATTAGCCTTTGGGCAATTGCCAAATTGCCAAGCCAGGGAAATAACCAATGTGCTGGAGAGACGGGTCTCAGCTCCCGCAGAACAGCAACCAGCAGGATCTTATTCATCTTCCTTCCTCTTCAGCACTGTGCTACCGATGGCCTGAGATTTCTGCTCAAATTACAGGAAGTTTCTAGTCCCCTTTCCCCAGGTGCAAGTCCTCATGTTAACACCTGCAGCAAGATGCTCTATGTCAAGGAGGTTCTCTCTGATAGCCAGAGGCGCAGGTGTGGGGATGAAGAAGGATTAGCATGCTGGTTCTGCTTCCTAGGACACAGGGCTCCTTTGGTCCCTCACATGTGCTTCTACCCCTGGCATATCAGGCGGTGTCCCTTTTATGGTTGGCATCATCTGGCCTCTGATGTCCATGCATGCCATGTCCTTTCATAGAATCATAGAATAGTTTGGGTTGGAGGGGACCTTCAAAGGTCATCTAGTCCAACTACCTTGCAATGAGCAGGGACATCTTCAACAAGATCAGGTTGCTCAGAGCCCCATCCAGCCTGGCCTTGAACATCTCCAGGGATGGGGTGTCTCTCTGGGAAACCTGTGCCAGTGTTTTACTACTTTCATTGTAAAATATTTCTTCCTCATGTCTAGCCTCCTTTAGTTATAGACCATTAACTCTTGTCCTGTCACAACAGGCCCTGCTAAAAAGTCTGTCCCCATCTTTCTTATAGGCTCCTTTTAAGTACTGAAAGGCCTTGAGTAGGGTGGCATGGTTTTCATCAATCTTTGGGTGCAATGGGGTCTCCTTCCAGCTTGTCTCTACTCTCCCATATCCTCAAAGCTGCTTGATGCCCTGATGACTCTATGTCTCTGTTTCTCTCTATCATGATGCCCTTGGCCTCTTCCTGCTCCTACTTGCCTATTTAGCAGCAGGAGGAAGGAGCAGACTGTGTCTCAGCTAGAAGCAGCAAGGCCCTGGTTATAGTTCGGTTTCTTCAGTCAGTGTATTTCTAAACTCACAATACAAGGTCAGATCAAATTAAAACAGGCATCATGTGGTTGTTTGGGCCCCTCCTGCAGTTATTGCTAGCACGTTCTCTGTAATGACCCTTGCTGAAGCTTATTTTAAAGCTAGAAAATTTAAAACCAACATTTCTAGAGGCATTGCTGTCTCTTACAACGTCCCCTTCAGCTGAGTTGTGGTGAATTTCATTTCAAATCCAGAAAAACAATGGAAAATCTCCAGGAGAGAGCACAGCATGTATTACACCTGCATAAGCCCCATATCCCAGAGCAGCATTGTGATGAAATAGTAGGAAAATCATCAGCAGAAACTGAATGCTGCTAAATCATGTTCACCTGCCTAAGCACATACACGTCAGTGAGCAAGGGCCAGAGAAATTAAGGTGCTCTTGCTGCTTGGGGAGAGGGTTGTGTGGGTGAGGATCCAGAAATGCCCTGTCTGTGGTGTAGGACATCTCTGCATCCACACCAGTGCAAAACGAAAACATTCACCTGACATGCTTTGGCTTATACTGGACAAAACCATCAAATTGTATCTTCTTATTCTTACCATATCTGATATTTTACTTGCTTTTGCCCCATTATGTATTTGGGGAAAAACATGTGAAGAGGTTCATGTAAGTTATCTGTTCCCATCTTTGCTTGGCAGCTGTGTGTGACTGTGCATAAAAAACATGCAGGATTATGACTATGAGTAATGAGAATAGTAAGTCTGTCTGGCTTCCAGGGCGGTTGTATTTACTGGGCATTTCTTAGCACCATTGTGGATTTGGGAAAAATAAAAGGTGTTTTTCCAGATATAGAGACACAGTGAAAGTGGCTACAACCACCAAAAAATCTAATAAATGTCTCCATTCTTTGGGAGTAGTGAGCTACCTGGGAGCGACTGGTTTAAACCAAACACCAACAAGCATTAAGGGCTCATTATTATTCTTTTTTTGTAAAACAAATTAAAATAATTAAGCAAATGTCATTAGGGAATGTTAACAGGCAATTAATAAAATATTGGTGTTATCAATCACTGTGAGCACTTCTAGTGCTAACTTTTCTAATGGGTGGAGAAGGCACTAAGAGGCATCTTTGAGCAACAGCAGTGAAAGAATGACAAATAGAGTCATGGCTGTAGCATTTAATGAGAGCAAGCACACAGAATCACAGAATGTTAGGGATTGGAAGGGACCATGAAAGATCATCCAGTCCAATCCCCCTGCCACAGCAGGAACACCCAGATGAGGTTACACAGGAATGTGTCCAGATGGGTTTTGAATGTCTGCAGAGCAGGAGACTCCACAACGTCCCTGGGCAACCTGTTCCAGTGTTCTGTCACCCTCACCGTGAAGAAGTTTCTTCTCAAATTTAAGTGGAACCTCTTGTGTTCCAGTTTGAACCCATTACCCCTAGTCCTATCATTGGTTGTCACGGAGAAGAGCCTGGCTCCATCCTCGTGACACTCACCCTTTTTATATTTGTAAACATTAATAAGGTCACCCCTCAGTCTCCTCTTCTCCGAGCTAAAGAGACCCAGCTCCCTCAGCCTTTCCTCATAAGGGAGATGCTCCACTCCCTTAATCATCTTTGTTGCCCTGCGCTGGACTCTCTCCAGCAGTTCCCTGTCCTTCTGGAACTGAGGGGCCCAGAACTGGACACAATATTCCAGGTGCGGTCTCACCAGGGCACAGTAGAGTAGGAGGAGAACCTCTCTCGACCTACTAACCACCCCCCTTCTAATACACCCCAGAATGCCATTGGCCTTCCTGGCCACAAGGGCACAGTGCTGGCTCATGGTCATCCTGCTGTCCACCAGGACCCCTAGGTCCCTTTCCCCTACATTGCTCTTTAACAGGTCGTTCCCCAACTTATACTGGAACCTGGGGTTGTTCCTACCCAGATGTGATACTCTACACTTTCCCTTGTTATATTTAATTAAATTTTTCCCCACCCAACTCTCCAGCCTGTCCAGGTCTCGCTGGATGGCAGCACAGCCTGCTGGCGTGTCAGCCACTCCTCCCAGCTTGGTGTCATCAGCAGACTTGCTGATAGTACACTCTATTCCCTCATCCAAATCATTGATGAATATGTTGAATACCAGCCCCAGTACTGACCCCTGAGGCACTCCACTAGATACAGGCCTTCAACCAGAGTCCGCCCCAATGCACGCAATCCTGTCATGACTATGTGGTACCTGCAAATCCCAACCCAGCAGCAGAACTGGGAAGCCACAGAGGGAGCCAACAGGGAATTGCAAGGCAGAGGGGAGTACGAACCTGTCTCCTGCCCACCCACTCATAACCTGTCTCCTCCAAAAAACACATACTGCAATCATAGCCTGGCTCTGCTGGGAAGGGTCCTGTAGTGCTTGCTCACCTGTACTCCTCTGCTTATACATGCATATGCAAAGGTTATCCCTTTTTTAAAACCCTGTACTCCTTTCTGCCTTTCAAGAGTAGACCAAGACACCTTCTAAGAGCAGGTGAGCTGCTCTCCTGCACATCTCCAGACAGAGCCAAAGCATTATGTTCAGATAGCACTGTCACACATGCTGTGAGGATATGTAGTCTGGGGAGTCCAACTCGACATCACCCATGCCACTTCCAGAGCACCATCATGCCAACCGCTCCCACTCAAGTTAGGCAGTCTCTGGGACTGCAGGATGGTCTTCCTTTGAAACTAACAGAGATCCAGTCAGCAACAATCTTCAGATGACTAGCTGAGAAAAGGGCAGGAAAGATTTTATTCTACTTACCACAAAGGGCAGATTTCAAATGCAGCCTATGAGCAGAATGAAAGGATGTTTTATTTATTTATTTCTTGCAGGCCTGTAGTTTGTCTTTCTGGCACAGTTTCAGCTCCAGATGCCTTAACTTCAAAGGCTTTGCATCCTGTGACTTAGGCTGAAGTGAAAAGCTGGCAGCTCAAATTAAGACCCTGCAAATCTTAGCCTGATGGAAAGCTTTAAGAGCCTCTAGTGCTTTTTGTAGGCAGCACTGAGATTATTGCTACATGGAGGAGGTGGGGGAAGTGGTTTCTTTCCTCTTTCCAGGAAGGTGTGGCTAGGTTTGCAAAGCTCTTTGAGAAAAGCTGGCATCCCACTTGTGCACCCCTCAATCTCTGCCTGGCTGGCCATCCATGCATATGCACATGCACAGAGTAAAAAGGGGGTCTGCGTCCCTGCCGGGCTGCAGGACGTAGCCTTGCAGCAGCCAGGCTGGCAGGAAGGTTAAATACAGGGACATGGATGGGGAAGGGCATGGGGTGACTGGAGCCGCAGCAGTGGGGCCAGGTTGGTCTTTCATCTCATGGAAAGGCCTCGCTCCCTGTTGCTTTTGGCTGTGTCTATCCCCTTCTTTTGCAGCTGTGTTCTGCTTTCTCCTTTGAATCTACTGACACCCCCTCCACCTCATGGCCCCCTCCAAGCTGATGTGACTTCAGCGTTGTCATTTGCCTGTGTTGGACAGAGCTGAAGAGAGTCAATTGGTGGGTTCTTTTGCAGGTTTCTTGTCTCCCCAAGTTTCCTCCTTTTTTTGTCCTTTGATTTCTCCATGTCATCTATCAGAAAGTGCAGTGTTACAGCTGCACCTCCACTGTAGGTCTCCTCCACAGGTTACCACTCTTTTTCATCCTCACTTTGTTGCTTGGTCACTTCAGCCACCAGTGCAAATGTTGGCTACCATTTTTGTACTAGGGCCCCTATCCCGTCTTCACTAGCCCAGCCCTCCTCTCCATATTGATATCCTGGTCATGACACACTGCTGTGGCTAACCTCCTGCTCTGGGCAGTGCGAGACCCTTATCTCCATCACCCCTTGTTACCTGCCCAGGCAAACACACTCCTGCTTTCCCTGGAGCTGCAGGGCAATCCCTTACTCACTGTTGTACTGCTGGCCCATTGCCCTGCAGTGCGACCTCAAAGTTCTCCTTCATCACTCAGAGCTTTATATGCTGGCGTTACTGCCCCTCATGGTGATTAACAGCTTTTCATTGTCCTCTCTTGAGCTGTATCCAACATTTATCTTCTGTTCTGTGTTAGATTTGTGTTGTAATCTTATTAAAGCAAGGACCATCTTATTTTTTTTACTGTGTGGACCACAAGGGAGTTGGTCCAAGGATAGAACTCTTAAGTGCTATGTCAATAAAAATGATTACCCTTCTTTGCATAAAGTTATGAGTATGTCCATCTGCTCATTTACTCCATATTTACATGCTGAATGCAGCCTCAGTGAATACAGATAATTAGACTGTGCACTGACTAGCCCTCTGTAGTTTTAGACTACCCAAATGCTCTTGGTGTTTAAAGACCACATGAACTCAGAATGAAGGCTGTTTTGAGATTGATTACTGATGCTGCACAATGTTTCTGTAACTTGAGTTTTCATTAACAAAATCTCTTTGAGCTTCTGAACCTTCCCGTTTACCTGAGACCTCAACTGGATTGGCCCATGGTTATGGTCTACCAAGGTTGAAAGAGTTTATTACGCAGCAGCTGTCTTTTACAGCTTGTAGCTCTGACCAAGATAAAGTCTAGTTATGAGATTTCCAGGTTAAAATTTCATTAAAAATCAAGGGCATTCTATGCACGTACTGAATCTTCCCATTTTTCCTTTCTTTGTGTTTGTTCCTTTCCTTTTCCATTCCCTGAGCATGCAGAAACCAGCCTTATGGCCCACGGTGTGTTGCTTCAACTAGTTTTGCACTAAGTGTCAGATACCACCAAGTTTATCAAACATGAGAACAGTAATTTTTACAAAGAGTAAAAAAATAACTTTGGTACATGAGTGGAGACAGTTTCACAGGAGCTTCTTCCTTCCTTTTTACTTTTATATCTCTTTGAAAGCAAGAGTAGTTGGTTTATAAAATGTTCCATCAAAATCTTTGACTGCTGCCTCAGGTCAAAATCCTCTGGCATGTAGCATCCTTAATAGAGTTGTTGGAATTTTCAGGTGTTTCTAGGCAGAAAATACATGATTTAGGACTGGACTTTACTGACACTGAATATCGCAAGCCACATTGCCCCTGTGAACTAATGCATCCTTCTTTTATTTTCTTCCCCTCCAGAAGAGCTTCATGGGGTTCTCAAGTGTATGTACATTTCCTCTTGTGGCTAACCTGTGTGAGAAGATTAAACAGTATGTATAAAGTTTTCAGCCCTTAACCAGAAACAGAATATGATACATTTGTTTCTTTCAAAAATCATCCTCAGTTAACAAATCTTCCTGTACTTCTGTTGATTTCCTTCATAAAACCACTGTGCAGGTAGCATAGAGAGAGGTTGCACAGACTTCAGGTAAGATTCCTCAGAGAGATGTTTCAATACTTAAAATATTTGCATAATTTTAGCAGGTCCCAGAAGTCAATTATACGACATACTCAAAGATATGACACTTCCAAGAGGGAGTAGATTTTCTCCTGACATTTCCCGAGCCCAGGATACTTCTCTGTTTCATTGGTTCACACAGTTGCGGTGCCCACGGCTCAGGTGCAGGAAGGACACCAACACCTATGTAACTCTGTGAGGAACATGAATTAAGTGGTAGTTGCAAAGTGCAAGGGAATCTCAAGGTACAAAGAAAGCTGAGTGGACGGTGGGTAGAAAAAACAACTTATGCCAGTGCTGACTTTGAGTCAGTTTCTGAGAAAGGCCGAGGACATCAGCTGGATTATTACTCCTGGAGCATATTTTACAACATGCTCCCATGAGCTGGAGTAGGAGTCAAGAAAATCTAAGAATAAATCAGTGTTATCAGTAGAATATTTTTACTAATTTGACTGCCAAGACCAACTCTATCACCAATTTCTGCTCATTTGACTGAAACTGCAAATATCAGGAGTTTATTTGGAATGGATTGATTAACATGAAACACCTTGTAACTGCCTTTGAAATGCTAGTCGGGACAAATAATCTGAGTTTGATCCCTGTGAATTCGGATAGTATAAGCAGGAATCAAATTGCGTATAATATGTTGCATTGAATGTGTTCAACTCTTCTGACCTCTTTCTCTCATGCACTCTCTCACTTTCCTTGGTTTTTTCTTTCTGTAGCTACAAAAAAACACATTTGGCAGCTGGACTTTTGGACTTTTTCATCTGGTCTGGATCTGTACCACTTCCTTGTAACTAAACTTTACTGCAGAGAAGAAGTAGCCCAAACCAGCATGTGGAAATTATTGATTACAGACAGAATAAGGGTTACAAGCCCCATCAAAAGTGCATGTCACCTGTCATCTCAGTATTTTTTCTTACCCTGATGCTCATGCAGTCTGAAGAATCCACTTTCATTGCACCTGTTTGCTCTCTGAGCCAGGTTCAACATTTCTAATGAGTTTAAGAAGCTGGAAAGAAAACTTTCCAAGGAAAGAATGATGAGCATATTGTCACCTGCTGGGCCAAATATGAAAGGCTGCTCAATGTAGGTGAGCCAAGCTGTGTCCCGTAGCCAGAGAGAGGTGACACACTTGGGCAGCACCATGTGAAAACTAGGACGTGTCCAAGTTTAAAAGGAAGGGGCACAGAGCTGACACCATCAATTGAACACTCAGTTCAGGCACTGCTAACACCTAGAGGGCTGGTGGAAACAAAAATCACAATGAAAAAAATAAGGTGTCATTTTCAAAGGTTAATGTAATTAAGCATTGTGGGGGATCGCTGAGGGCTCAGGTCTCCATTGCTCAGATCAAGGTAAAATACTTTTCCCGAATGTGTTTCAGCATGGCCAGAAGTTTGTGGGACTAAATACAGAAATTGCAAGATGAGACCCTGATCCTCAGTTAAAGCATAAGGCCACCTATGAATTCAGTGTGTATGGTCCTATTAAATTCACTTTTACTCCATAAAATCAGCTACTTTTGTGTAAACTCCAAGTCCTCTAGACTGAACACAACAGGAGAGAGATGGTCTAAAGACTTGAGGGATGAATATGAGAAAGAGTGTTTGCCATTTGTTTTTAATGAAAGGAGGAGGTTAGTCTCCATCAGCATAAGGTCCCATTCTGCAGCTCTTTCCCAGGCAGAAGGACTTATGCCAGGCTGTGTCTAGCATTTGCTTCCAAAAATGATAATTACTTTACATATTTGATGTCCTAGTTTGGTTTAGAGACTGAAGGTTTGACATTGCAGCCATAAACGAGTCCATCAGCCTCACCTCCTGAGCTCAGTCAGCAGATATTGAAAGAAATCAGAATGTCCTCATTTGGACAGAATCACTTTGTTGAAGTACAAGCCTGGAGCTAAAATTGAATATGGAACTGCAAAAAACATGCTAGCTATTATCTATTCTGTACTCTTTACTGTGTTTTTTCTTTCTGTTTTTTTTTTTTTTTTTTCTTTTCAAATAGGTTCCCTTCCATATGCTAACACTGCATTTGTTGCTTTTGTTTTTTACAGTGTCATAAGAAATAAACTGCCTTTTGAAGATTTTGATGGGGATAAATTTAGCACTTTCCCAGTAAGCAAAGCCTTTCCTCTGGTACAGCAGTCCCTTGGTAATAACAATGTCTCCAGTATTCCCCCTACTTTCTACAAAGCCTTATTCATTCATGTGAAATAGGTATAGGAGTGAAGTGAATGGAGGGTTTTTTGTTATAAAAAGTGTTTTATTCTGGTTGAAAAAACAGTCACACATTTGTGCCACCTGGGAGATACACACATAAAGCTGTGCTCCTTGCAGAAGCAAACTGCTCTGCTGCTGAGTGGTCCATTTACTGAATTAATAAGAGGTGAAATAAAGTTATATTAAAAAAAAATTAAATTGCCATCTTGTTTTATTTCTGCACCAAGTGTGCAAAGTGTCATTTATTAAAGCCTAGCAAAAGGACTCTGGAATACAACCCATTTACTGAGTTTTATTCCTATACCTTGAGTTAGATTCTCATTTTAGATATTTTAAATTAAAAGTGCAAGAGTAACAATGAATGTCTGATCTATGTGCTTCTCCTTGTTTTCAGACATTGAGGGGCTATCACTGGCGAGGCAGAGACTGCGATGACAAAAATGCCACTGCGTACCCTGGCAGACGGTAAAGCTTTTAATTATTTTAAAAGTTTCCTGGTAATTGTGGCTCCTTGAAGAACGAGCTCCTTACTGGATTTTGGCCATACCCTTAAGAGAGCATGACGCTGCTTGTTGCTTGATGTCAATGTGATGGAGATGAGAGGGGATGACCGAGACCAGGGATGGGGCACATTAGCATGAGGGGTGGTCCACAGGCTTCTTTCCTTTCTCTGAAGCATCCGCAGCCAAAATGGGTCAGACAGACCAAAGGTGGGGAAGGAAACCAAGCTGCTGAGGCTTACAAGCCTTATGACACTAGAGGTAATGTGGGCTGTGCCTACTTCAGGGAGCAGCAGGGCAGGAGGGTGAAACAGTGGTGCTCGTGGCTGGCTGCTGAGCTCCAGCATCCCAGCCTCATGTTATGACAGTGGATAGTAGAGCTAAATATGTGTCCTTCCAAGTGAACATCTTCTGGCTGAATACCTCCCAGCTGCTTGAGCATGGACTTTCATGCACACCTGAAATGGAAAACAAGGTCCCTGTTCTTGCTATTTTATCCTGTGCTCAGAGTACTCATTCAAAAATAGAGCTCTCCTCTACATTGGGTCTGTTAGGAAGTTGTTGACCAGGACTGTTTTTAGAGCCTGAGCATTAACTGGCTTGTGACTAGATAAGGGGAGTTTAAGGGTGTGGGCTTGGAAGAATTATATACCATCAGCCTGGGCAGCACACCTGCACCAGCAGAAATAGGCTTATGGAATCCATGTGTAATGCCAGACTGAATAGATGGAGTTTCCCTGTAAAAGGGATCTGAGCTAATTAAACTGTGTTATGGGCCAGAGCAAATCCTCATTACCCTGCACTGAATTTGGAATGATGGTCTTGGTGGATTTCAGTGAATACTTAAAAGCAAAGAAAAGGGCAGGAAAAAGGGGTCCGTCTTCTGCAAAAATTATCTCCACTTTGCCTAAGTGAATACGCAGACTAAAAGGATAAGTTTCATTCAGCAACTTCCACTATTAGCTTTAAATTAGTACTGGATTTTGCTAGGAAAAAATACCCTTCTGTGTAGAAAGGAATTTCTAATTAATTTATATTTTTAGTGAAAAATGAAAGAGAGGATCTCCTTTCCTCAAAACCTCCTTTTGCTTTATTTTCTATAACACAATATATCCTTTTGTAACTCTTTTTCAGTCCTGATAACTGGGATGTGAAAAGTGACTCTAACTGCAATGGCATATGGGTAAGTAAATGAAGTTATATCTTACACTTCCTTCTTGATGACTTCTTCTCTTTTTTCCTCCTTTTAAATTATTCCGCAAATGTTTCTTCTTTTATTTATCCTGGTCTATTAACTGATTTAGATTACGCCTCTTTATTTACTACCTTTGATATTCCAAGTAATAGAACTGTATTTATCAAAAACTAAGGAAGCACAGGGGAAGTGGTTATGAGCGAAGTTTGTTTATTAATGTTTATGATTATTTAAATGATAGCTGTTATAATTAAGTTAAATATGCATATACTTATTAAAATAATGTAATGGAAAGCATCATTATCATGACACAGTGCTACCTGCTGGCAAACATTCAAGAAGAACTTAATTCTCAGCCTCTATTTCTCACTGCCATTTTTCAGGGACTAGATAGATTTGATCATCTGTCCTTTCTCTCTTCCAACAGGGCGTGGATCCGAAAGATGGAATTCCCTACGAAGAGAAATTCTGCAAAGGTAAATCTTTATAGTCATTACAAAAAACCATGTGTCTTTTGCATTAGTTTCATAAATATTTTAATATTTTCACAGTCATTGCCAATGTAGGGGAAAGACAATGGGTTTTACAATTGCAAGAGAAAGGCAAAATGGCAAAACCTTTTTCTTTTTTTTCTTTTATTATCTTGAGGATGGGCAAAGATCAAATGTGAAAAGCAGAGGCTGCTGGTAATTTCCTGTTAAAAGCCAGCTCAGTTATTAAGTTGAAATACACAGACGAGGGACAGCATCAAACAGAGATGTCACCCCTGCATCTTCTATTGTGCCTGAAGCCTAACCAGAGGGTCCAGGAGAGCAGTTTAGTTGCTCTGTGTGTCCTGTTTGACCCATTGCCATAAACACTGACAATTGTGCCAGCAGTGATGCTGATGCTTTTCCAGAGAAGGCCTTAGAGAGGTGAAGTGATGCTGTCAGCCAGTCTCGCTGACAGCAATATGGGTGCCTGTACATACATGTATGCGCAAATAACACTCCTACTAAACGTCCGTGGCTACAGCTGCTGGTCATCTTGCTTTACATTTAAATCAGCATCCTGGGGGTGAACTGTTGCCTGGCAAGACTGTTCAACATTTTTAGACGAAAGGCAATCTACAAGTGCTAAGTAACATTAACTATAAACCAGCCAGATTGATCCAGCAGAAATACTCATATGAAGAGCACATCCACCACCCGGTTCTGTTATTACAATAAGGAGCTTTAAGCAATTTCCTGAGTAGTCTGATTTCTCTATATGTTTGAGTACTTTATAATGCTTATTCTATGGGTAGTAAAGATAAATGTTAGCCGCATATCCTTGAATGCAACCAGGATTTTTTCTGATTAGCAAGACCTCTCCCATTTTTTCATGCCCAGTCCCCAGTGGTTTCTCTAGGGTTGCTGGCACACACCTGTCAATCAGCTTTTGCTGCAAATGGAGCAAAAATCCCATTGCAGGGTCTGAACACTTCAGCCAGGTGGAGGGTGTCGTAGCCTTCATCAGCTGCCATTGCTATAAGGGTTGTTTTCCATCCTCAGTTTCCATTTGCTCTTTCTGCATGTGTGACTAATAAAATGCATTAATTAGGTGCAGACTCGCAAGGGGTCGTGCTGTTGGGCGACTCAGCCGGTGCTCACTTCCACATCCCCCCCGAGTGGATGACCGTCACGCAGATGTCAGCGGTGAGGAATCGTGCTCGGGTTGCCGAAACCTCTCTGTCACGGGTTGCTGTTCGCTTTCTCCCCGTGCGCCACAGGTTGCCAAGGGGGAAGGAGTGCAAAATGTCTCACTGCACTGGAATTTGTAGTCATGGTCTCACGTGAGTCAGTGCCCTACCGTGGCTGCTCTTCTGCTGATAAAAAAAGCATAGCCCTGTGCTACCACCGCTCCCCCAACATCTGTGCAATTGGGTCAGGGAAGAGTTTGGCTTCAGTGGTACGATGCTGTGCCAGAGACACAAACCAGGACATCTGGCCTTCCATGCGCATGCCTGCAGCTCAAGGCAACCCGTGCTGTCTATGGGATCAGTCCTGCCATTAGCGGGCTTATTGGTATGGCTCCTTGCTGTGACAGTGCTGCAGAAGTGACACTGCTGACAGTTTGGGAACTTCTGTTTTAGGCATTTGACTTTGAAATGACACATCCTGGATTGTTTTCCCTCATCTGTGGCATATGTGAAATAGATCTAGTAACTCCAGTGTTGAGGCTTTGAGGCTCCTTCCACAGATACATCTGCAGGTGTTTAGGGGTCATCCAAAGGTTTATAATGGACTTGTCCAAAAGGGAAAAGTTTCAGTACTGACCATAAAATATCACCAACACATTGATGTCAGTCTCTGGGCAGTACCCCAGCATTTCCCATTTTCAAACAACAACAAAATGCGCCTGACTGTGAATTATGCTGAGCCTCAGCTGTTGCAGTTCACTGGCATGGAATGAAGTAATTGAGAAGAACAGATCATTCTAGCAAAGTGCAATTGGGGAGTGGAGATAAGCACGCAGTTACGCTCCTGTCCTTCGCTGTTGTTTCCTATCCTGAGCTGGTGTCACTCCCTAGCCAGGGAGGACCATGTGTTGTCCTTCTCTGCACAAGGATCTGCTGTACAGGGCTGAGTGGATCGTCATTGCCCACTTTCCCTGGTGAAAACCTGCTACTCCTCCACTGATCTCTGTGGAAGAAAGATGTCGACATTTTCTGGAGAACAGTACTTATTCCAAAATACAAGTAGTTACAGTGTTGTTGGAGGTCTGAGAGTTTTCATGCATTTTCCCACTTTTGCTCCTAGATCTCAACTGATTTAAAAGTTGCAGATTAGCAGTTGTTTTCATTTGTTAAACGTTTATGAGCAACGATTAGATGAATGACACTGATGACAGAGCTGATGATGAGTGTAATAAATTAGCACTAATGATAATTGAGATTATCTTGTCTAATAAAGATGGTAATAATACTGATGGTGATGATGATTCTGGCAGTAACGATGGTAGCAGAGCCGTGTAGGCAATAGACTATATCAGCAGTTTGTTATCACTGCCGTGAAGGGTTAGAAAGTGTTTCTCTTGCTTGAATCGTGGTGGTCCACTAGCTGGATGGGTTGAAGGCTGGTAGTGGCACACAGAGGCAGAAACTTCAAGGTATGGAGACGCAGTGCGGATTATAAAGTGAGTTTTGATGACAATTTGTTACTCTCTGATGGATGCAGAGCAACTTGCATGGGAAGGGAACTGGTGCTCTCTGTGTAAGGCCCAACAAATAGATACTCTCAGTGCCCAACTCCATCTGGCCGGCATGTGAGGAAGATCAAGAACTGATTGGAAAGGGAGAAATGGGCTGCTTTCCTTTGCAGAAAAGGTGACTCCAGGTTAGAGTTAGTGGCCTACACTGGGGCAAGAAAGTTACAGCTACATTGATTTTGAAGTTTTTGACCAACCTAGTATTGCTGAGTCCCAAGGTCTACCCTACAGAGATCTAGCTGAGATGCAGCAACACAGAGAAAATTATGTTGGAACCATCGCTGAGGACACCTGCCTGCCTGTTCTTGCAAAGGCAGCCAGGAACATGGCTCTGTCCTTAACTTGCCATCGTTCCAGTAAATCCAACGCAATTACAGGAAGAGAATTATACAGCTGTAACAAGGGGATGAGTCAACTTTATTTTGACTTTCTGCTTGTCGATAAGTTTTGGGCTTGCCAGGCTTTTCTTCTTTTAAAAGGTTCAGCAAGAATTGAGCTGAATGTTCATTCCTTTGACCTGAAAATTCAGACACTAAAAATGAAGTGTAATGCAGTGGACATGCACTTGATGATGTTTATCAAAGCAGAAGAAATACTAGGGTGGTTTTTTTTTGAGGTGATGGTTTTCACAGAAAGCTAATGTTGAAAATACTGGTGTGTCTAGTGATGGATATTATGCTCCTGCTGCTCTGTCCATCTGCTTGCAATTGACTTCCAAATAGCTACTAAATGCAGCATTTTTCTGTTATATGTCTGGGATAGAAGCTTACTTTTAAATCTCATTTTAGAGACTATTTTATCTGGAGATAAAAGTACTGTATTTATAAATGTGCTGGAAATTATACCCTTTCTAGGAAGATGCATTTTAAAACTCTTGGATCTCTATTTCATGCTGAATAAAGAGAAAAATAAATCCCATGTCTATCTATAATCCCGTAAACATCAACTTGTGCACAAGCTCAAGAGGTTCTCAGTTTTCATTAAAGTAACTGTTTTATACTGTATATTTTCTGTTAAAGAACCCAATATTTCTTAAAATGCAGATTCAGGCTATTCCGAACACTTATCCCACTGACTTCTTTTTTTGCACCACTAGAAAAAACAGGAGTTTCACCTGTGATAATCTTATTAAAAACATTTGCTAGCTTCCCTCTAAACCCAGTGAATTGCAGGCAAGTTTATTCCAGGTAGCATTGTGATGACTAAGATGCTACATTTTGGGGGAAATAATAAATTTGCTAATTTCAAACCTATGTCCCATGCAGCTTTACAGAGTAGAAATGCCATGCATACTTTTTAAAAAGACAGGCTGTGCTTTCCTCAAGAGCTCTAAGGCTTGCTTATTTGTATACTTAGAATAAGAAAGTCATCTGCTATACTTAATGCCGTCATGAGTATTTGAATATTATTAAAGTCAGTATGAAAACAAATATTCAATTCCCCTTCAAATTAAGGGACACTTCAGTGTTTCCAGGATTTTGACAAGTGCAATTTCTAAAGACCAGCATCACTGTTAGTTTTCCAATGCCATTTTGTGTCCTGATTTTGAAAATCTCCTACCACAACAGCCCCAAACCTTGTTCCATTTAAGCTAACTTGGTCCAGAGCATCTCGGGGTGTGTGTGCATTTAGCATCAGCCATGGCTTTGGTTACACGCTGCAAGAGAATCAGGAGGATTCAGAGAGATGTATTTCGAGGTAGGACACATCTAGGAGGTGAGGACATTCCTTTGAAATGAGACCCATCTAGAGCATTTGAGGCTAAAACATGGCATTTGAAGCTAGTCTGGAATAATTTTCTAATCATTCTCTGCTAAAATCTGGCAGATAGGCTGAAGCATGGTTTCTCAGCCAGAATAATCTAGAGAATGGTATTTAAACAAGGCTATGCTCAGAAGAGTTTTAAACTAAAAGTCAACATAGAGTGTCCCTCTAGAGTGGGACAGATTTGCATATGAGATTAAGCAAAACGCAGTCTGTTAGACCATGCTTTCCAAACTACATCACTGCAGAGTTCAAGGTCTAGAAATTTCCAATAACTACTCATCTTCAACCTTCAGTCCTGAAATATTTTCAAAAGTCTGGCTTTAAGTGCTTTGCTGGAACAGTGTCAATGCTAAACGTATATAAAGTTTTCAAATGCAACTGTAATTCTGGGCTCAAATGTTCCTTTCCAAATCAATTTGCAAGTCAATTAGGTTCTATCTAATTCATATTTAAGCTAAGTTTTCAGGGAAAAAAAAAAATGCAGTTAAAAATTATTGGGACTTGTCCAATGAAAATATTGGTTTAGAGTGCCAGTGGGAAATAATGAGAGAATTGGTCATAGAAGGATTTGTTTTAAAAATATTTAATCATTTTTGGGCTCTTTTTATACTCTTACATGCTGTGACTTATGAGAGATCATATCTATAGTTTGTTCTATGCTAAGTGACAATTTCAATATTTCTTTCACCTTTAATGCAAAGCTACAAGGAGGCAAATATTGCAAATGGCTAAGCCATTCTGTACATCTCCACTTCTGCTCACAGTTATGCCCTTAGAGTAAGTGCCTCTTTGCATGCAAAACTATCAGATTTGAAGAAGGCAAATTTGGAAGGACACAAACGTGTATTTTTTATATATACGTATATATATATATATATGAGAGAGAACCAACTGAAAGATAATTAAACCAGGCCCATTTTCACCCTGGTAACTAATGCAAATCTACTGTAAGTAGGTCAAATATGCTGTTATATGCTTTAAACTGGCATCTGCTCTGCATTAGGCTGCTTAGAGCTTGGCTTCAGGATTTCTCCCACCCCACACAACCCCCCTTTTCTCGCCTCTCCTCGCCTTTCCCTGCATCTCCCCCATCCTCTTACAGACAAAACCTATAGTCATATACTCAAGCAGAGCTCCCATTCACCTAAACAATAATTTTGTGGGAGTGAGGATTTGGTGGGGACCACAAGCATTGGCTCTTCTGTGGCTCCTCAGTTACCTCTGACCCTCCTGGAGAAAGAATTACTCACCTGCTTGCTGTTTATAGCAGTGAGTGTTTAAGGTAACCCCACAATTGCAGCAAAAGAAAATTAAGCTAATAAATTACATGGATTAAACTAGCCTGTAAGTTCTCTGATTTTATGTTTTGACCTTCTTTTGGTTATTACCTTTTTCATCAACAGTTTTTCAGTATGAGCACACTGGATTTATGCATTTGTCTTTGCGAGTGTACCCCAGACTAAGAGAAGCTGAAAATTTACTCCATGTTCTCGTCCTTCTGAGGTGGTGCAATTTCTTGAGGTCATTTTTCTCGCCTTTCATGATTTTTGACACATTCGCAAATCAAAGTGGAAACAAACAGGGGACTGTGTTTTAAATGTGCAACATGGCTTGCATCTGCATAGAGACAGTCACTTAAAAAAAAATCATTAAGGACTAAAAAACATAGAAGGGTAAAGGTTGCATCTGTTTGCATGGAAAGGTTATAGCAGAGCATGCCTTTTTCCTCCCTGGTCCCTTCCATGCTTAGGGGCCTTTCTGACTCTGTTACTTCAGTGACAACCCAGAAATTTGCAGTGAGGACCAGGCAGAGGTTTTTAGGGGATCAGATGCCTGCAGCTCATCCTGCAAGAGAGCTTTGAGTGAATTTGGTGTTGTCCCTCTGCCGTATATGCATCTCCCTTTGTGCCCAAGGAGACCCACCTTTGGACAGGACAGATGTTGCAGCAAACATCTGCCACCTTGGTGGTCTGCACCTGCAGTACGTGCTCCACCTCAGGAGGAGTTTTGGGCTCTTCCAGAATTAAACAGTGCCAGGAGATGCCGTTCAGATTTCTCTTCTGCTTTTCCTTCCTCTGTCTCTTGATACGCCCATCTTAAAATAGTCAGCTTTTTAAGTATATGCATAAATAATTACTGCTACAGCTATAGTTACAGTCGCTTCTGCCCAGCTAATGCTCCAGCTAAGAAGTGCTCAAGTTTGCTAAAAGGATTGTTCTGTCTGTGAGGGTGAAACTGTGTTGATTTTAAAATTTCTCTTTTCAGAAATCATTTTCTAACCTCCCAATGGCTTTCACTGATGAGTTTGACTGGCCCCAGTTCTCAGAGATCACTGGATTTCTGAACTCCACCATTGGGTAAGACCACAGGCGGGGTGGCCAAGTCGTAGAAAGTCTGAAGGTCCCTCAAAGCACAGCAAAACAAAAAAAAATGCTTGAAAGATAAAAATGCTAGTCAACTCTGCTTCTGCTCTTTTTAAAATCAAAATCAACATGAGATCTAGAGATTTAAAGAAATCTTTTAAATATATAGACAAAGCACAATACTCTAGCCCAGTCAGTCTTCCTGAAATTCAGGGTAGTTTTTAGAGCTGGTCAAACTGTAATTTAGAAGGAGAAAAAACTGAATAAATAAAAACCAATCTTGCTTTTCTCCAAAGTTCTGGAGCACATGAAAGGGAAGCATTGCTGAAACTAACAAAAAAAATCAGTATTTTCTTTTTTTTTTTCCTACTGTTCCTTTTTTTGCTGTTGAAACAATGGAATATATGGTAATCCCAAGTTATTTCATGGTCTTCCCCCTTTTTTGGGCAATCTTGCTTCTCCTTTTTTTTTTTCCCACATTTAGAGGGAAGTAGCAAAAGATGAATTTGGAAGTGCCTGTGACCTAATTTGCTGTGTTACATTGCTCATGTGGATGGAGAAAGATGCAGGAGTAGATGGAAGAAAATAAGTCTCTGCCAAAAGGGAAGAAAAATAAGTCCAAACACAAATAAAGCACCTTGAAATGCCTGCAGTTTTAATTGTGAAGTTAAAACAAATATTAATAATTTTGTTAATCATCTTTCTGGCCAGCATTAAGACACCCTTGACCCCTGCCAGATTGGACGAATACAACCATCAACAGTGCCTGTTTGGCCTGAATTTCAGATAGTTTTTATTTTATATGTCTAAGATAGGTCACAGATATAGTGAAATGCCAAATCAAGCATGAGTCAAGCCTAAAGAGACTCTCTACCAACAGAATTTGAAGGTTGGCAGAATGTATTCTTTTCCAGGAAAAAATCTGTTGCACCATACACTTGTACTTTTTGCTTCCTTTTTTCTCCCTGTGCAAAAACCAGGCTCCTAGTCTCAGCTGCTGTCACATAGTCTATGCTTTAAGGAGGTACATTATTTGACAAGCCAGCAGAGAACATCTATGCAGCCTCCTTTTTTGGAGTCAGCAGCAAAACTGACCTTTAAAAAGCTATTACGATGTCCAGCTACACAATACACAGTATTTAGCTGAAGTTCACAAGTGATCAGAGCTTGGTAATGACCCTGAAGTTGTCAGTGATAGGCCTTGGTTCAATGTTTAGTTTTAATCTCTTTTCTAATCTTTTAATATTTGCCACATCTGGGAAAAAAAAATAAATAAAAGGACTGTTTGGGACTTCAAGGCATTTTTAAGAGAGGAATCTCAAAATCCCACATCTCAATGACGGAGTGTAGTGCAGACTGCTCTGGCAATGCGCAGTGGCAGGCTCCCATTTACTCCAAGACTGCAGTAGAGACACAAATTGATGTGTTCCATGCCCATCTTTCCCACTCCTTGATGGATGAATGAGGACACTGCTCTTTAACTAATATCCTCTGACGCAGAACATCTATTTGCTTCTCCTCATCCACCCATCTGCTATGCTGAACACCAAAGAGCTTGACCATTTCTTGTGTAGCGCATTGCATGGTGACTGGTTGATGTTCTCCTGCATTTCTATGTAGATAGTTACTTTTTATTGCTAGTTTCAAAACTTGTCATTGTCTTCCGTTTCTCTGCATTCATCCAATTTTACTGTTCTTAAGGCATTGTGTTCAAGGTATCTGATTCCTTCGGTGTCTATGTTCAAACAAAAAATCACCAGCCTGGATCAAGATGACCATGTACTCATGGCTGGGAGCGTGGTCTTTTCATCAGCTTCCTTTTGGGCTGTTACTCTTTTCATTTGCATTTTCATTTTTCTCAACAGTGCAAACTAAAGAAGAGAACTAATTACAATTAAGCATAACCTGTTTTCAGATCAATCCTTCCAAAATATATGGCATTGAGAAATTAATGCCTTGCCAATATTTCTTCTCTCTTATTTACTGTTCCATAACAACCAATTGAAAAGTCAATTAGTGAGCAATCAGCAGGATTGTTTTGATAAATGATGTATAACAAAAAAGGTTTTTAAACACCTTATCTGAAAGACCAACATAAAAGCACCCTGGATGGAACAATTTCAAAGAAACTCTCCATGAGTTTATAGTTTCTGAGAGGATATCTTGGTTTCCATTTTAGGCCAACCTGTTAAAGATGAAAAAGATTTATGACCACAAAAAAAAGAGAGATGGTCAAATAGGCACTGGGGCACAGAGTTGTTCAGAGATTAAAACACACTTCATTTTTAATATCATCTGTGTTTTCATCATGAGTTTAGCAGCTTGCATTTTCTCGATTTATTTTAGAGGCTGGACAGACTCTCTGTATCTACGTTTACGCAGGAGAAATCGCTGTAATCACAGAGACTTACAGAACATTTCCCAAAATGGTATGTTAAGTTTTTTCAATTTCTTTTTCTCAGCCTTATTAGTCTGGTACTTGATGCTGCATTAATGAACATCTTTCAGAGACAAAGAGAAACCCCCTTCTGATTGCATGAGTTTCTCATGGGAAAATAGAGAACAGCACTTATTTAACTCAGTGTCTTTTCTTCTAGCTCGGAGTAGGGAGGTGTGTGGCTTGATCACTTCTATCCATGCACAAAAAATTTTCACTGGGCTAAAAACCAGTGTACCTCACTGTAACTCTGTGGGTTTGGTTTTTTTTTGGCCATAGCCAAAAGGGGGGATTATTTAGAGGGATGTCACTAGTAGTGATGGAGCTAAAACTCTGCCCTACATCTTCTCCAGAGGCTGTGGCATGGTCTCCTCTTGCCTGCACCCTCCTGCTCTGCACTCCCATGGGGGATGCTAGGGGGGTCCTATACTGGACCCCACAGCAGCACAGGGGACTCACAGGGCTGCCACACCGGCCGCCAGAGTGGGCACAAAACAGTCATCAGTCTCATAGCAAGGATGTACATGAAATCCTGTGACATCCTGTGGAGCTGGAGACCAGAAAACCTCTTGTAAAACTGGAGAGGCCAGTGGTGCAGGCATCTTCATGTGCTCTTAGAAAAGATTTTAAAAGAATAATCAAGGACACATAGGTAAACCAAAACTGGGACAAAATTTAACACTTAAATTTTAATTAATTCATTAATTTCATGAGACTGGCTTAACACCTCTCTATGAAATAACATCTTGAGTTGCCAAGGGTATATGCAGCAGACCTAATATATCTCGAATTAAATGTCTTGCATGGTACCTCACAGGAAATGCTTGTGTACAGTGAAGAAAGAAAGATTAATACAAGATATAAGAGGTGGGTGGAGAACCACCTAAGCAGGGAAGAGCAGTGGGTTTGAGCAGAGGACCTGTGTTCCTCATGCTCTCTCCTGAGGGTAACGCTGCTTAAGACTTGATGTGCTCACCTGAGAGCAAAGACCAAGGTGCATGCTGGACAGCATCTGTAAATGATGCAAAATTCCATATTAACCATCCTGAATTGGGCCACTTTCTTTCACAGGAATAATTTAGGTGAGCTTGGGAACAGCAGTGACAGAAATTGCAGAAAATACAATTGTACGGTACATGCATTTCAGAGCTAATGATGAAACTCTTGTCTGTACACTAGTGGCTCATCAGCCAGAGACAGCGGAAGGAGAGAGGCATTGGGATGCAAAGGGGAATTTCAAGAAATAGTTGGTAGTGCGGGATAAAGCTGGAAAGAGACCAAGGCAGTTGCAAAATGCATCATGCACAGTATTTTCTCTAGAGAAAGTCCTTCCTCGTATAAACCACTGATAAGACCTCAGAATTTGGTCCCCTTTGCTTAGGAAGGACAGATTTAGGTGGGAATAGATGCAGAGAAGGGCTTTGGAGAAGATTAGGGCAATGGAGATTTCTGAGGGGATGTTAAGACACCTTGGCAATTGAGCAAAGCAAAAATTAAAAGGGATTACAAGAACATGAATTTAATTAATCATTAATCCTACCTCTATTTGGAGAGGAAATTTTTTAAAAAGGTTACTATAAAGGAGAGATAAACTAGAACAGCCCTCAAAATCAAGGAGTGGGGACAAAACAGAAACCCTGTGTTGTTTCAAGACGGAGTTTGATTAAATTTGTCAAAGGGATTTTATGAAGAGATGACAGTAATCTCCCTTAGAAATTAAGGTTTATGACGTTAGCTTTTGTGTGTTAGATTAGGTGATGTCCCCAACAGCAGGTTTAAAAGATACTTGATTATTCTATGATTATCTCATTGTGTTTCTATTGTATTTAATTAATTTTCATGCTTCAGAAAACTGGCTGTAGAAGCTTGGGAAAATTTATTCTCCTTGGGTAGATAATTTGGCTTTCCATAAGGGTGCTCTTCCTCTACAACAGATGAGTCATGTGGACTGTGAGTGAGGAGCTCTGCTGCCCCTAGTAATGCTTGGAAACTTGTTAAAAGCTCCGGATTTCCTTTGAGATTTAGGATCAGAAAGGGTCTGCCCCAGCTCCCCACCTTTGAGTGACACAGATCTTACCAGGCAGAAAAGGTTGCAGGGATGGTGACATGAAGCAAGGATCACTTCCAGGCTCAGATGGGCATTTTTGCCTAAAAAATTGCCTTCTGGTGCCAGCACTGATGACATTGGCAATGCCTCTTATTCACCTGTGGCACACGTGGTGCTCCTGAGGCTCTGGGTCTTCTGCACAAGTGTTTTACAATCTATCTGGTGTCATGAGTTGGGAGCTTCTTTCTCATCTGTAAGTCGCAGGGCACTAGAACTGGTGGCTCCCATTATTGCAGTCCCCTATATGTGCTTTCTGGTGAAAGAATTAAAAAAAAAGGCCAAAATAGATGGTTAATGGATGACTAAGTGTCACTGGTTCTTCTCATTTATATCCAGTTCATCTCAGTACCCGATATGCTATTACCGTGTTCTGCTTTCTTTGAGTTAATGGGGGTTGTACTTTCTGCTCTTCCTGCTCTTCCTTTTTCCCAATTCCATCACAGACCTTTTTTTTTTTTTCTTTAAAGTCTCTCACTGTGTTCATCATTCCTTTTTCTCTCCACTTCACATATCTCCTTTCCACTTACCCTACAGACACCTGCAGGATATCTGCAGGATAAAAGGAGGTGAACCTGTGTCAGGGAAAAGGCTCTGAAGAAAATTGAGAAGGGAATTTATAAAGGGGGAAATTACAAGTGACAGAAAAATCCCAGGATATCTTCCCTCAGTATCTTCTCTTAATCATTGCACAAACACTGCATTGTAAAGGTTTGCTTTTCTTGCCTCATTTGGCATAGTAGTTTCCCTGAATGGGAGAATTTGAATGGCTGCTCTTAATGACAGTAAAGCAAAAATCTGGCCGCCAACCTGACCTTAGCCCCACCTGGAACAACTTAACCTTTCTGAAAATTATGATTCACAACCCCACATATGCACAGTGAGAGGATGAGACACTAGAGATACAGTTCTGATGGGAGAGGCATGCAGCCAAAAGCCCAGGGATGACAAGCCAAGCTGGAGACCAAGAACAGTGGTCATCTCCAGCCCCTCAGCGGAAACACCAGTGCTGTGTCAGAGCTCAGCATGGAAGGACTTTCCCCCATTGCCATTCCCAGGACATGCATCTTAAGCCTGGAGGAAGGCTGCCTCAACATCCATGCTAGCAGGATTTCTGCCTTTCTTAAAAGATCCTATTATCTTAAAAAATCCCATTATCCTCTGGAGATGGTGGACCTTTCCCTCCTCTGCAGCCTGCTGAGGGGTAGGGTGTTCAGCCAGGGAGAGGGATGGTGCCCCTCAGCTCTCTGTTTATATTACCTATGATCTGTGTATTTATTTGCATCAGAATTGCTGGTGTTCATTTTGGGTGATCAGCTTTGCTCACTGAGCACCCCACAAGGCATTTGGTATATGAGGTATAGGTTAATAATCTAAAGCAAATCTGTTCTGTGCCACCATTACTGCTTTCAGCTTGTGGCTGCACAACAAGCTGCTCATAGTCCTAACTAATGTTTTCCATCCAAGTGGCTTCCTGAACAGTTTTCTACAGATAATTTTTACTGGTTCATTGTTTCCAATATGGTTTTGGTGTCTGGCCTTCCAGCAGCTTCACACAGGTTTGTAGGCCATGTGCTGATTTTGGGTTCTGACTGGATGAGCGGGATCCTCAGGTATGAGGGCCAGGAATGAACGCTCAGGTGTGGAGTCACAAAGTACTTCTAAATGTTCTCCAGCACGTGTTGAAGATCCCTTGTTTTGATAGGAGTATCCTGATAGTAAAATCAGTTGCTAAAATATTCCAACAAATCATTAGGTAAACATGGCGAAAATGAAGACCCTCAGAATTTCTAAATAATTACAGAACAATCTTGTGATTGTCATCCATGTTTTGTATTAGGTACTTGGATAATGTATGCTATTTCAAAACACAGGTATTGTATATTCCTTTGCCATTTGTAATCTGATCTGTCTCTTTAAGGTTCTTGCCATTGACCAGAAAAATTATGCCTTATTAGCACATGCTATGGCTCACTGAACCATCAAGCACCAGATATCTCACATTGGCTTCAAAAACATTTAAGAAGTAATAACTTTTCTTTTTCCTTCACGTCTTGGAAATTGTAGCCCACTTGGAGTTCATTTGGGGAAACCAGAGACATTTTCCTTTGCAGTGTTAAATTTCCAATTGCTTTTACAGCAAAAAGGACCAAGGATTAGAGGGCCATCAGCTATTCTCAGCCATGCAGTCCTTTTGTTGCTAGCTGGACCCAGGCTCTTTCAGCACACGTTAGTGCTGCTCCTTGTCAGCCACATAAGGTATGAGAGCAAGAAAATCAAGAAGTGCATCTGAAGTATAGCAAGGTTTATGAAAGCTGGGGTTGCTTGCAGGCAGAAACAAACCCAACCCTGACTCCTCAAACTAAAACTAAAAAACGACACTGGTCTGAAAATGTTTGGCAAGCAACAGAGAGGGGGGCAGGAAGGGTCCAGGAATAGCTGCCAGGACATTCAGTTGCGTGAGGGTAGCTGTTCAGACTCATCCCATTTTGAATGTTTTCATTACAGATTGCATTCTGTATCACAAAAACTTCCTTGAAGACTCAATTTACCCATGAAAACAGTTCTCTAAAAACTCACTTCATTTTCTTGATGTTTTTACTTGATTTGTAATTGTGCTGAAGCTTTCCACAGAGCTGCTTATAACTGCCTGCGCTGGTGGGGGTAATACATAACCAAGAACAGCTTCCTACTTTTTTGTAAATACTTTCTTAATTTTTAGAGATCCCAGCAGTTTATTTGTGCTGGAACTGCAGCCTCAGTCCAGGAAGCCATGCAGCAGAATGGCTTAACAGAGGGGTGTTGAACTCTAGCTAAAAGAAGGCTATTAAACAGAAAAAAAAAATCTACTGTTGGTAGTTATGTTCCAAGCTGTATTTTCGAAGGATTTTGTGGGGTTCTTATTCTACTGAAAAGAGCTTCTCAGCAGAAGGGCTGGATTTTGAATGGACCGGCAACCCTCAGGAGAGAAGCAGCAGACAGATATATTCACTTTTAGCCTGGAAGAACTGGATTATTTAAAACATAAAGGATTCCTTGATATATGTGGTTGGCATCACTGTGAGTGATAATAACAAAGGCACCACTATTAAAATGCAAAGTGTACTATTGCTACCTCAGGGGTTTATCTCTTAGATCTTTCCCTTATACCAATCCAGCAGGGATTTAATGATGTTCTGTCCACAAGTTTCTCCCCAAGAGCTGCGGGGAGGACAGGATTTGCTCCTCAAAGCAAGTTTCAGAGCCACAATGCAGAAAAGAGAAGAGAGACCAGGGAAGAGCTGAGCGAAGAATAGAAGAAGCATAACACAAGAGGAGAAGGAGTGAAAAAAGAGAAGAGAGTGAAAACGCTGCAAAATAAAAGCCAGTACAACCTGTAGGGCCTGCTTCTCTGAAGTTTATATTTCTGTACATTGCTGTGAGGTGTGCTTCTTGCAATCACAGTCCTGGTCTGATCTTGAACAAAGCATAAAGCCCTTTTTGTCTCTTTGTTTGCTATCATTCTTGCATCGCAGGTGATGGACTTTGATTTGCACGCTGTGGGTAGCTGGGATGTATATGCATAACCTTTAAAGATCTGCTAGTAAGTTTTATGCATAAAAGCTTTCCTAATTGGGAATGCTTTTCTCATTCAAGACATAAATGAAGAATTGTAGGCACTCACAGATGCTTAGGTGTAGCTAGCTCTTTTCCCGGAGGAGGAGAGTTTTGTATCCAACCATTTGGGCGGATTACCATTGAAATGCAGAACTTCTCGGGAGGGGTGCAGCTGGCCTAATGCTATTTTTCATAAGACTGCCACTCATGGGGAGAGCGATGCAGACACCCAAATGTTGGTATCTAGTGCTGTTTAAGATGCTTTACAGTGTCTTTCCCACTGTCAGCTGCCTTTCCAGAAGTGCACAATCTCTCAGGCATCCTGTGTTGTATCTGCCAACCCTGCTGCAGGTGTCTTGGATACTCTGGGATGTCAAAAATGGCACTTGGTGCCTATGTTTAGGACCTGAATCTGTCCCAACATGGTATAGCTGTGAGACGCTTACTCTCTCAGAAGAGTGAGAACAGTTCACTTTGCAATTTATGGGGAAAGTTAAAAGTAGATCAACTGTTGACAAGTCAGGTTGGCTGGTTTACAAGAAACTACAATGTTCAACAGATGGGAAGAAGCTGCCAGATCTAGATTAAAAGCTGGATTCAAACAACCCAGCACTTAAAAGTATTTGATTTCCTGCAGTCTGAAGCGTAGGACTCAAGTGAGAGGCAGTAGGCCCCTGGATATTGCTGGATAGGGCCAGCACCCAAAAAGCTTGCAGAGAAGGGTTGTTGTTCCATTTTTATTTTTAATGCTTCTACATTCTTGGAAACATGCAATGAAGTTGGGTTTTGCATGTTCTTTTGTTTGTCACTATAATGATGTTCTACTATTTCTCTTATTCCCACTATGTGTGATCAGGTGGTTCTTCAGGCAACCTCCGCTATTTAATAAAAAGGTGAGTGTTTAATGGGATTCCAGTGCTGATTGGGAGCACATAGTGTTTCTGGAGTCTTGCTTCTTGGAAATAAACAAGCAAAGTACTGTAAAGAATGCATTATGCACAAATGTCCCAAAAAGCACAGCTTCCCTTGGCCACTGTGCTCTGAAGTGCTGGCTATTTGTTCTCTGCTATAAACGTTCATCAACAGAAGAAAAACTGTCACCATCTTGGTGACATCTTGGCCTTGGTCTTAGCCCAGTTAAGCCAATGGAGCATTTCCAGTGATTTTAGGGAAGAGATTAAGCCTTTCCCTAAATCTGTGCTTTGTGTCCCCCTAAATGTGCTACTCCTGATGTGTAAAAATCTAGACAGACATGGGCAGGCCCACTGTGTTATCTCCATATGGACATGATTGAGTAGCTACTGGATAGTGAGCGGCAGCAACCCTCCTTTTCAGATGAATTTGTATGGGCTGTGGGTCAGCTGGGTTTGATTTAGTTTGCTTGATGCTGACATAGTTCACATCCTAAGGGATTTATTGTTCTCTCCTCCAAAAAACAGTAGTAATGAATCCTTGCCCTCTAGCACTGATCTTTAAACCACATCCTGATTCGATCTTGAGCCCAGTCCTACACATAAACTTAGTTGTCAGCCAAACATAGTCTTCTTCTCCCATCTCTGATTAAAAACTTCCCATCTTGATTTATGTCTTTGCCCCAGGATGAAACTACTTGATTTGGCTTCTGAATAGCACAAAGAAGATAGAAAGCCAGCAGGAAAAACACTGAAGATGACAAGTCCATGAGGGACAAAAGGGAGAAGTGAAAAACAAACAAACGAACAAAATTTCAGAAATCTTACTAAAATACAAAACTGCAGGGAAAAAAATCTCCCAAATTTAGAAGCATGGTCATCTGAGCATTGGCCAAATCTAAATGAGCTAATTCCAAACGTGATCTCATGCAAGCATGGTGTGTGATTCAGACACTGAGAATGTATTTCCCCATTAATATGGCTGTGTATTTATCTTTTAGCCTGGCCAGAAACCAGCTGTTGGACAATCCAGCCATAGTTATCTATGCTACAATTGGGAATGATGTCTGCAATGGGTAAGGTGTAAACCAAATTAACATTTAGAGTACCATAAATTTGACTTCTTTAGAGTATTGCTGGCTGCTTGGACATTTATGTCTCACTGCTTTGCGCTTCCCCGTGTTGGCATTTTTCTTTGCTATTGGTCTGTGCTTCATTCGTATTTTTCTGCTGAAAGTGCTGGTTGTTGCCTTACCTGTATTTGTCATAGTCACCTACCGGTCCTCATTCAGAGCTTGTCTTTTTTTCTTTCTTTTACAACCTGGTAATAAAGTGACCAATAGCATGTCTGAAGTAGAATATTTCTAACTTAGTAGATGAAACAAAGTATAACAACAACAGGAGGAGGAAAAAAGAAAAATTAAAAATAGTTTAAAAGCATATATATGCGTCTTACCCAGTGTGTCACCTCCTGTCAGCAGGGAGAGCATGACTGGTTTACCTTTTCTGAAGAATGACAACGTAGTGCCCTGTTGAGGTCTATTTTCACCCTGCCTCTGCTGCACGCTGCCTGCAGTCTTTGCTGTGCTCTCCTGACAAGGTTTTTTGTCTTTCTGGCTTTACTCACGTCATAAGCTCAGCAGGAGAATGAACTGAAGCTTTCAAAACTAATAGTTCTGGCATTATCCATTAACAGTGCTCTCGGGGACGCCAAGAGGTCACTAGTTGGATGCTTCCCTTCCTCCCGGTAGTGGGAAGGCAATAAACACCAGGCCAATGCACAGCACATACCTACCACAGTTTTGGTTTTGCAGGTGGTCGAAGTGCTGGTTTTAGTTAACATTACTTTCACCATGATGAATCTTCAGGTTTTATTTTAAGCATAAGAAATACGTATGACTGATGTGGAGACTTTCAAAACATTCATTTTACTTATTGACGTACGCTCAGCTAAGTCCCCTTCCGGAGCCTTTGAAGAGTCTCACCTGCAGATCGCATAATAAAGTTGGAGCTATTATGCAGGCTTTCAGGATTCACAACTAAAATATCCTGGTTCTGGTACCCTAAAACTTTGTTGAACAGCAAGTGCTTGGGTTGAAACTTTGCACATCAGGTGTTGTGCTCCAGACAGGGACGGCCAAAGGCTAGGCAGGGCTTTCCCTGCTGCTGCAGCACCTGAGAGCCCTCAGATGGGCTAGAAGTGGGACCACAGGGGCCAGCTTGTAGGTCCTTCCCTGGTAGCAAGCAGAAATAACCTCCCATGACACCTTCAACCTTGGCACCTCCCTCTGGTGTTCGTGCTTTCCCTACGCCACTGCCCGGAACTGCCAGATCTGCCCTCAGCACCACCCTCCTGTTATGGGAAGAGCATGCAAATCCTCAAAAGTAACACCACCACCCTTCAGCTGAGTGGGAAAAAGCATTCACAGACCTCCTGATACTTGCTGACAAGACTGTCCTGTGCCCTTGTTTATTGAGAAGCTTATGGAGGTATCATTACAACCACCCCAGGATGATGAGCCTCCCGCGCTAAATAACACCTTCAATAAAGTCTGTGGCTCCTCCCACAGAGTCTCTTGAGGTGTCTTCTCCCAGGCTTGGCCCAGGCTCTGTTGTGTACATATTTCAGTTCTGCTGTTTCACTAGCTTTGCTAAAAACACCTCTTTTTCCTTTGTTTTATTCCTCATTCTGCAGGTTATTCTCTTCACTTGCCCTATCTTTAACACTGATTTCTATTCTTGCCTGAAGTAAAAAGAAATTTTCCACAAATTTAAACCATTTTGACCTCGCCTCGCCCATTTGTATGTTACAAAACAGTATTTATTACTTGAAACTCTGTTGTCTTTTTATCCCAGCTTCTGTTACCTGGCAGAGACACTTTCGTCTGCTCAAATTCTTTCTGCTCTCTGTTTTCTTCCAACACATTTACAGCATCAAAAGAGGCTATCAGGCTGTAGTGATCCCTGTGACTCCAGCAAGGAAAGATGCTGCAGCTTCTGTAGCAACATGCTGTTTCCATCGAGT
Source organism: Nesoenas mayeri (assembly GCF_963082525.1). Classification (NCBI taxonomy): domain Eukaryota; kingdom Metazoa; phylum Chordata; class Aves; order Columbiformes; family Columbidae; genus Nesoenas; species Nesoenas mayeri. The sequence continues at coordinate 114,137,046 of NC_137543.1, forward strand.
GGGATGTACAGTGGAAAGAGGTTTTTTCAGCATCCGGTCACCATGTGTAGCTGCCCTTGCCCTGATGTACCCATAGAGGTTATGGAGGATGTGGAGCATCCGACAGGCTTGCCTTCAAACCTTGGGGTTGACAAATAAAAAGCCTCTTCAAGGACAGCTTTAAACTGCAGTAATAGAGCCTTTCTGGCCACGTCCTGTATTTTACCTTCAAAAGGTAAAATGTGCTGAGCAAACTAGAGACACAGCCCATAGCCAAAGGATTGCTAAAATGCCAGTATTTAATTCCATGCAAAGTGCGGGGCAATGAGTAATATGGATGTTTGTGGAGGAGAAAGATAATGAAATTGGCATCCTGTGTTACGTGTTCCCAGTAGTCTCCACATTGTGGTGTCCAAACGGGGGTTAGAAAAATAAAGACAGATGGCAATGGTATCTCTCAGCCCACTGAGGTGTAAATGTGGGACACATAAACCTAGAAAAGAAAAGAAAAAAAAAAGAGACGAAAATAATGAGTACCAGCAGTCTCAAATAATGTACAATTATCACACCTATTAGTTGTATTTGGGGTAATGCACCATTTATCCAGCCTCTCTTTCCCAGCTTTGCAGTTATGACATCTACAACAAACAGAAAGGTGACAGCAGCAAAGCAGGGTGAGCAGGCAGCCACCGGGAAGGAAATTTGTACAAGCTGACACTGGCACCAGCAAGAGAATAACATGCCTTTATTGTAAGGCCACTTTTCACCAAAGCACTGCTATACCCCTGCAGCCCTAAGAATAGTATGCAATCATGGAACACATCTAGCACTCGTGTCCTGGGCATGCCACCTGTCTGCAGTGATCTGGAGCTGAGCTGTGGATCCAGCTTTCCACGTACGTGCATGTGGCACGTGTGTGTGCACGTGGTGTGAACACTCACCAGGTCATCGCCTCATGTGCCCAAACCCTGGGCATGTAACAGCATGTGGCTGGAAAGCAGAGGTGTAGCTGAAACCTTGGCTAGGGGGATATTTGTATGGAGAGGAGGGAATTGCTGCCCTGCAGGACATGGCAGGCCAGGCCCATGAACTTCATGCAGAAGGAGGGTGGAGAGCTGTGTTTGGACTATGCCAGACCCAGTTATAAGGGATTGGAGGAGGTCTCTGTGACAGAGGAAAGCTGGAACAGCTTTGCACAGGTTGCATGAGGCTGTCTGACCTCTCTGTGTTGTATGTGTGGTGGGGTACCCATGGTGGTGTGACGTCCAGGAGCTGTGTATTTGTGTATTGTAGTGGGGTAGGGAGAGCTCCCTAAAATACCCAGCTCCAATGCAGCAAGAATCCTAATATTAACATCCTCTTGCTACATTCTGGAGCAATGAACTGTGGCCAACATCAGCTTTCAGAGGTGCCAGGTGGACAGAGGTGATCACTGGCTGATGCCTCCTAGGGGGACTATATGAGGGTACCACAACAGTCCCCAGTCCTCATCCAGGCACCTGAAGTCATTATGGCAGAGCCCAAAACAAACATGACTACAAGACATCTTGCTTCTCGATCAGTTTTAATTTCATAACCTGACACAGAAAGGATATTTGAAGAAACACACTGAAATACTTGCATGACTTCAGCAGAGAATGACAAAAGAAAGTGAAATTATGAATGTCATATTAATTTCGTCTCACACTGGTGTGTTGACTTGTGGTAGAGGCTTTACATCAGAGTAGTACTTTAAAATCAAGTGCTGTTATACCTGGGGGCAAAAAGTGAAGTAATTTAAGGGCAAAACCACAGTCTTATCTCAAAAGTACCTTGCTTGGGTGGTTGTTACAAGGATAAGCCTGAATCTTAATGCTGTTTTTCAGTTCTCCCTAACCAGAAAGTCTCAAATGCTTCAGCAACACATACTGCATTAAGAAAAATTTCTGGGCCCAGGGAACTCATCTAATTATTATTTTGTGTGCAAATTGCAGCCTACTGAAGAATCCCAAATTCTTGCTAGGGAACAGCGTTCTCTCACATGGGACTCAGCATCTCCACCCCTCGAGCACAAACATTTCTAATGCCTCAAGACAGAACAACACTTTTGAATGCTCCTGTTTCTTTGTTATTCACTGAAAATAAATCCTACCTGATTCCCCAGTAGCTCCCTTGGCACTGCAAGCATCAAGTTTGCCCTTCTCTGACTCCTGGGAAGCCATGAAAGGGATTAAAGGACTTTCTCAGGGAAAGAACCAGGATGGAGCCTCCTGGCTGCTGACCTGATGGCTTCCCTGCAAGCCCACAAGGAGAAAATGTGGGAATAGCTAAAAAACTAAGGATGGATATTAGTGCAACTTTATACACTACTTGGAGTGACATCCCCTGTCTTTCTTCTTGAGCAACAAGATCAGCTCCTCAGCAGGTGTTGTGGGTTTCTCTCTGAAAGCCTTGGTCCAGCTGAACTGCAGCACCAAGGCAGGACCAAAACTGTCACAAGAGACTGATTCCCAAGGTGCATGGTCCACGCCATGCATGGCTGCACACCTTAATGTGCTCCAAATCCTGGTTATGGTGCCCTTGCTGCTATATCTGAGGGCTCTTTTAAGAGCTTATGTTGCAATTGTGTGTCTTTATTGTCTTTCTCAATTCAAAACAAAGGCAACTTACATATTTACATGCTCTTCTCCGTACGCCCCAAGGGGTCCCAGGCCACCCTGGAGCTGCTTGGGTTTTGTGGAAGCACACAATGGCATCCTTCTTCCTATCCCACTGACTCTTCGCTCTGAGAGAGGGCAGTGGGACATCTCCAGACAATGGAAGGTTTCTTCCCAGAGCTAGTCTTGCTCTGCATCCAGGTGTTGCTGGAGCAGGGCTCCATGGAGCTGGAGTCTCTCCCATCCCATGGATGCTGTCTTGCTGGGATGGGACATTATCTTCTGGACAGCATTCACCTGCTTGCTTGTAGCCCCTGTTTACAGACACATGCAGCATGAGAGCGTGGCGATAGCTCTCCGGGGGAGAGCGGGTGATCGCTTTTTCTGTAATAAAGTGGTTGTTTTAATAACGTAACTAGAGCAATGTTCTCTAGGCAGCCTGGGGTGGTTTTGCTTGTTTGTTTTGCTTATATAAGTTGAAATTTATTTCAACTTCAGGATTTTTTTCCCCTGTGCAGCATTTACAGCTAAATGCAAGAGGGGAAAGATAAACCTGAACCTGGGATTGTGAGTTGAAGAGGTTCAGGCCTGCCAGTGAGCCATAAAACGTGGGCTTTCAGTCCATGTAGGACACTGAAAAAATCTCCTGTATCCTAATGAACATTTCTGAGGACTATTTTAACCTAAATACCTCTCCTCTGCGGCCTCCTACCCTTTCCTCCCGTCTCCCATGTTTTTCCAGACCCTTTGCTACTCTTCTGCCCACCTACAGCACTGTAGTGCGAGGCATTCAACACATGAGAGACAAAGCTACCTTAGATATTTCTACCTTGCATAATCAAAGAACATGTTGAATGTAAGCTACACATGGCAACTCATATGGAAAGAAACATTCCTGTCACCCATCTGTAGGTCATCCTGCACCCTGAAGCCATGTGTGTGGAGCAGAACTGTTTCCACCTTGTTCAGATCTGAACCATGGAGGCTCTTAATTAGGTGCAGCAGCACCCTACATCCCCTAAGGGCAATGGATTCTTTTCCTGAAGAAACTTGAGGTAGATATTAGCTCAGTCAAATGTCAGTTGCAGGTTGGAGTTTGAGAAGTACATGAAGGGCAGGATGGACTTTTAAGGACTCCATCTGGGCAAGTTCCTGGGTTTATATACTATCAAATGGCTTAAGATGCTCTGTGACAACTGAAAAGAGTGAGTCGCCAGGGTTACCAAAGTAATTTTACATGGACCTTTAACACCGCAGGAAACCAATGTGATCATAGTCTGCTTCATGGCTCTCATTTGCCTCTCTGCACTGTAAATAAAGACTCACTCATTTTCAAGCTGTGGAATAAAACCAGCATGAGAGCTAAGGCTTTTTTCTTCATGGAGGTGTGCTTGGCCTGGCTAGGATAGAGTTAATTTTCTTCATAACAGCCCCTGTGGTGCTGTGGTTTAGATTTTTGACCAAAACAGTGCTAATAACACACTATTTCAGCAGTTGCTGAGCAGTATTTGCGTAGCATTGGGGCCTCCTCTATTTCTTACTCTGCTGGCCCAGTGAATAGATTGGGGTTGCCCACAATTGGGCAGATGACCCAAGCTGACAGAATGGATAGTCTATAGTCCATGCTCAGCAATAAAAGGGAGAGGAGAGGATTTGGGTGGGGTGGTTTAGCCACTTTTTGCTCAGGAACTGGCTGGAAACCATGGTAGGTGATAAGTGGTTGTCTTTGCATCACTGCTTTTGCTTGCTTTTCTCCTTCTTCTGCTTCTCCTTTGCTTATTGAACAATAACTTTTTTGTTTGTTTTGTTTTGTTATCTTGACCCACAGGTTTTCTTGCTTTTACTTTTCCTTTCCTCTTCCCCTGCCTCAGTGTGGGGTGGAGGAGAAGCAAGCAAGAGGCTTTGTGGTGCTCTGCTGCCCACCGGGGTTAACCCACAGCAGGATGCCACTCCATAAAAACAGGATGCATCTGTCTGTTTTCAGCAGGGAGAAGGGTTACACCAAGGGAGATTTCAATATCACTTTTGATTTTGGCAATAACAACGAGAGACCAAAACATGTAGCAACATTTTTGTAAGGCTTTGTTTAGCTTACTTAACATGGAAGAACAGCAATGAAGAAAATTCTGCTGTTTCATGTGCCTTTTGGAGGGCACTGTATTACCTAACACAGTGTCCTGTTGGCATCGTCTTCTTCTGCAGGAACCGTGACACACTGGCTCACATGACTACACCCAAAGAAATGCTCTCCAACGTGGTGCAAGCTCTACAATACCTGGACTCCCATCTTCCGAACGGCAGCCACGTGATTTTAACAGGCTTGGTAGATGGCCGCTTCCTCTGGGACAACCTCCATGACAGATACCATCCTCTAGGTAAATATGAGGTATTGTGGGGTCCTCCTGGTTATCTGCCAGGTCATGTTGCCTTTTCTCCCTGAATAATTTATGAATCTATTGACAATTTCAAGCAGACCAGACAGGGTGGAGGAGGTCTGAGAAATATGAGGCTGTGCAGTAACAGTAGAAGAGCCAGCTTACTGTCTGCAGTGCAGGACAGGGCAGGTAGAGGGCAGACCCCTAACCTACCTGCCCTCCCTGCCCCAAACTGGAATCTTTCAGCTCCAAACCAGGATCAACACTTGCTGTGGATGTGCAAACAGGCTGATGTGCCTCAGCCATGGCCCAAAATTGTGGCCAGCCTGCCTGCACTTCATCCTTGTTGTCCAGCTACAGGTGTAGCTGGACATTTGGTAAACACCTCCACTCACTGATTGATGGATGTCTTGGTAAAACTGGATGTGGGCTAGGACAGAAGATTAAGTCAGGGGGTGGCAAAAGACTGGTTAGATATTAGAGAAATACATTTTCCACAAGCACTGGGTGCCTGCCACCTCCTACCCTACCTATACGTGTGACGATTGAAACCTCGCACCACCTGCAGGCGTGTTTTGAGGCATTGCCTCAGAGTGCAGTTGCTGCAAGATGCTTTGGGGCAGTTTTTTCAGAGGTTCAGAGGCTGCCTTTGGGAACTGTCATCTCGGAGCGTGCACCTGACCATCAACAGACCACTTGCTCCTTGGCTTCATCCTGTGCCAAGCAGCAAGGAGGAACATCATCACAGTGGGCTGCATTCACAGGCAATGACATGTGACATCCTTGGTTAGTCCGATGGCCATCCCTCTGGGGTCAGTGTGGAAATGTTTCCCTGGGGACGTAGGAGGTTGTGGGGCGGGGAAGCTTGGAAGCTACAAATTCATACCACCCCACAGTGGATAGAGAAGGTGAAATATTTTATGCAGGTAGGAAAGAAATACAAAACAGCTGATGTAAGTTTTATTCTCCAGTCAAATGTGTGTACAAGGAACTGTCACGGCCGTTCCACTGTCAAATTTCAGAGCAAAAGCATGTTGGTTTTGTTTTGGTAAAGGAAGTTCTCTTGCATGTGAACAAATTGAAAGTTGTCATCTTAGTTCTCATCCATGAAGAGAAAAGCTAAATTGCATCATTAAAATGGTAGATTATATCTTCAGATCATTTTGGCATCCACTGGATACTAGCACTTTCAGCAGACTTTGTGCCACGTTTTCCCCAAGGTTCCCGAATTACTGCCTCACAGCTTCTGCATTATCTACTGTGGGTTATTTTACCCCTCAAAAGTACTGTCTCTTCTCAGAAAGTCTGAGGTCTCCGTTTCTATTCCTGACATCTTGCTACATTTTTCTCTAGTAAGCAATATGCTACTATCAAGTGAAAGCAGAAAAAAATAAAAATAAAAGAAAAATCTTGTCCCTTTCAGGGCAAGGGGAGCCTGTGATAATTTTTTTTTTAATCACGTAAACATATTTTTTCCCTTGCGTGCATGTTTATCACAGGGACTGTTCCTCTACTGGATATCTAATTATCAGAGAAAACACGTAGCATTTTTGGCACAAACCAAATCAGGAGTGATATAGGACCAGTTGGAAATTTTTCAGAGGGGCTGATTTGCCTTAGAGGGACCCAATTAATCCTAAGCAACACGTTTTATAGCAAGAGATCACTTCTGTCAGATCCTCTGATGGGCTGTGAACAGGTTTCCTCTCTTGGCTGCCAGGCACGCATGACCAGACATTGGTCTGGCTTTCTGCCACATCTCTGGTCCCTCTGAGAGCCCATCTCAGGGCCCGATGCTTTCAGGCTATGCGGGTCTGGGACATCCCAATATCCAGGAGTGACGCTAGATCTTTGAGCTCCTCATCGTTTACTCCTCAGGCAGCTGATACTGGGTGATGGGCAGCCATGAGATAGGCAGGAATCACATCTCTGTCAGGGAGCCACTGCAAAGCAACCTGATGAGCCCATTTCACCTGGGAGAGATCACGCTTCTTAGTTCTCAAAACAACAACAAGCATTTCATATTTCAGCACTGTGGGAATAACGAAGCCTGACAGGGTGATCAGTGCACTGCAAATTCAGAGGACTGAGAACGGAGTGGCCATTTAATTTCCAACTTGGTTGTAGCTACCAAAGAAGCACAAAGGTCAAGAAAATTCTTTTCTTGACAAACCAGGCTATTGCATGGCACAGTGAATCTCAGGGCATGTCAGATGAGTGTTTGACTTGGTGCTTGAATATCCGCTATCCGCTATCCTCCGTGACAGCAAAATTGTTCCTCCCGTTTAAGCCTAACCTCTCCAAGCTAAATGCAGAGCTCAGAGTATATGCAGTTACCTCCAATTTTCCCTTCATCTTTGCAAACCCTGCATTTGTTTGGCGGGTGATAGACACGTTAATAGATAAAATATCAGTCACGCACCTGGGAGATTGGCACAGGCCATGATGAATAACCCCACAGACAAGACAAATCACCCATGAAAGGCCAAGAGGGTTGTTGGAGAGGTGAAAGTGGCTCTGCAGGCTGTGGGAACACGGGTGCCTTAGTGGGACGTATGAATGGGTGCCACCTCTGTTGCGTCCTGGCTGTGGTGGCATGGCGCTAACCTGGGAGGAGTTGCTGCTCCTGGGGTGCCTTTCCTCCTTGAGAGGTCTGTGCAAGGGAATGCATAGACCTGCAAAATGAAGTTACATTTGGCCATCAGGCACACAAGGTTTCCTTCTCTGTGCTTTGCAGGGCAGCTGAACAGAGGCATCACGTACAGTCAAATTTATTCTTTCCTCGACTGCCTCCAGGTAAGGTCTCTGGCTGTAGCTTACAAGCCCCCCCCCTCTTCTCCTCCCATGTCTAAACCGCACCTCCCCGTACCTGCCCAGGTGAGCCCCTGCAGCGGATGGCTGACCCCCAATGAGACTCTCAGGAATTTGACCTCAGAGGTAAGTTTGGACGAGGATGCAACAGGACAGCCCTCTTGCACAGAGGGCCTCCCAGTCTGTCCCTGTGTCTGGGGATGTAAGCCTAACAACTCAAAGGCAAGACATTAGCACACTTTTTTCTTCCAAAGGCTGGGAGACGTGGAAACATCTCTGCCCATCCTTTCAAACTCCTCTTAGGTTCTGGGAAGCAGCATGGTTGAGGGGTTCATAAATGTATTACCTTTCCAACTTCTCAGCTGCCCAAATTTATTCTGAATGAGTGCGATCTACCTGAGGCAAAACTGTTCCTGTTCATGTCCTTGAAGGACCAAAGGTACCTGATAAGGAGGAAAAGGCTTGTGAATCAAGCAGCTGTGAGTATGAAAAGCCAGCTGCATAGATTTTACTGGCAGCAGAAACAGGGCCCAAGAGCAACAGCCTTACCCGGTCTTCATTTGGGATTTGTGCTAATCTTCCTCAGACACATTTCTGTGGACTTAATCGCCAGATGGTGTGACCAAGGAGCATCCAAGCTCAGTGCAGGAACGGGAACAGACAGAACAGAGAGGTCTTAAAACTCACCCTAAACATCTGACTGCAGAAGTGAACGTCACATAATATCAGCCACTTATTCCCTTGCAGTACAAGCTGATTTTTAATCCTAGCACCCCCCTGCAGCCATGTAAAAGAGCCAGTAACCAAATATCATCAAAGGTGTCATCACTGTGTATAGTTGTATTAATGTTTGCATTCACTAGACAAAAAAATATGGCCTTAATTTCACCAAGGCTTACAAATGTTTCATTTTATATCCTGTCCCTCTTGACTTCAGAGAAGGCAATTACGCACATTCCTAAATCTTTGCAGGATTGCAGTTTATATATCTGTACCAACAATACAGAACATACAGTACATGTAACTTCTGTCCATGAACAATTCATATGTCTGCAGGGTATGAATTAATCTTCTTTCTGAGCCCCTGTCTGAAACTAATTGCCTATGTTATTATCCAAACTGCACAATTTAAATATTTAGGAAATCATGATCTCTGTTACGACTGTAGAAATCACAGTGGATATATCAGTTAGGTAGACAATGGTGGTAGTTTACTCTGCTGAAGTAAGAGCAGAATTTGGTCCCTCTAGATAAGCATTAGCACCAACAACACGATAGTGGAAAGGATAATGGGAAAGAACATTTTTCTTGTATGAAAAGTTTTAGTTTTCTTTAAGAGGAATGGAAAAGATTGGGCTGCTACTCATCAAGAGGGGCCTCTAAACCAATAAATTTGAAATATTTATATAGGTGCAGAGATACTACTAAAAGGGGTCTCCAGTAAAATAACCACGTGCTGTATTAAACTTATTTCATCAGCTGAGGCCTCAGTGCAACCTGCAATGATGAATTGTGTGTGGAGCCCAAAGGCTGGTCATGCTCATGCAAGTCTATGTTAGAATGAAGAATCCCATTTCAGCTCCTTTCCCCCAGCTAAAAGGGCAACATTAGCTTTCAAATTCCTGACTGCACATCAGTGACAAAAGCTCTATCCATGCAAAGCAGCATGAGTAGCAATGAACTGTCATTAAATTGCTTGATTTTTGCAGAGAGCTTTACAACTTTCCAATGTCCTGAAAGAAATAGCAAGATCTGAGAAATTTGCCAACTTTGACATTTTCTACATGGATTTCCCACTGAAACAAAGTAAGTTGCTTTTTTCCTGTCTTTCTCATGAAGCATTTAGTCAAGTGCTGGGCTGCTGATATGCTCCTCATATGTTATCTCTGTACTGGGAGAAGGGCAGCACAGCCAGCCAGTCTGGTTGACTTTGCGGGCAGGCCAAGGGAGGACCCTTAATGCCATCTCCTGGCTTTCTTGGTTGGGGTGATCACAGACCTCTGCTAAGACAAGACCACATCACCAACCTGGGGGCCACAACCTCCCCTCTGCTCCCAGTTGCTGGCACCCACAACCTGGTGGACAGCACCCTGACTGTTTGCACTTCGAATGTCAGGAGGTGTTTGTGGTGAGGTGATAGGGACAGCAGATGAGCCTCTGCTAAATATTCCTCCTGCTTGTCCACTGCAGCTTATCTGGCTGATGAAGAAAAAAAAAGAAATCTCAAACCTATCTCAGTGCATAAGATTTGTTTTTATTTTTGATCATTGCTTTTATAATGGATCATCTGGGCTGGAGGTGGCATATCTGCAATGGTGAAGGTGGTCTTCACGAGCTGTAGTGTCCAACATCACTGACTGGGCTTCACATTGACTCCCCTGGGATGAGCAGTGCCTCAGGAAGGATAACTTTTCTCTGACAGTTTTTCTGCTTGAATAACACAGCCACCCTGTCTCAACTCACTGCTTTCAAAAGTAGAAGCACCTCTGCCAGGATGAGCTACCTTCTTTCATATGCTTCCTTAAGCACCTATATACTGCTGTAACTTTTGACTTGAAGAGTTTACAAAACTCATCCTTCTGTGATATTAACTGACATTAAGTAAGCTCATTACCTAAATCACCTTGTTCTGCAACTGACACTTAAAAAAAAAAATTACAGGAACCAAAAAATTTTCTTCATTGCCATGAACATGGGTGGATTGTGTCCTTGCAGGGCTGGGGACAGACACCTGTCCCCAGATCCCTGTCAGCAGAAGCACCCTGGCAATATTTCAAGGTGTACATCTCAAACACCGCTCCCCATCAGTGCCTGGCTGTCCTTGGAATCACAAAGCTGTCAAACAGCCTAGGATTACTGCAAAGTTCTCATTTGCAGCCACGCAAACTTATTTTAACCTATATGACCCAGTTCAGGAAGCTGGTTCTGGGTCTCATGAACACCACACAGAGGAGGAGGTAAAGAAGAGAGGATGGGGAAGGGAGCCTTTCTGTCCAAAACTGCATCGTGGAGAGGTGGCCTCTACTATTGAGTTCAATATTGTAGCACAGAGTTTCAGGATACTCAAGTCTCTTTGTGCCCTTTGCCTCAGCTACTTAATATTTAACAAGTCATTAGGATTTGGAACAAACTACCTGCTGGGTAGGCAAATTACTTTAATAAGTTAAATTACTAACTTTAGGTAATTTATTTGCTTTCATGAAAATAAACATCTAATATAATTTGCTGTTCTTGATTACATCGCGTTAAATAAATGAGGTAAACAAAATCACGCATGCACATACTAACATCAACTCTGAAAAACACTTTGCAAAGTTTCCTGAAGCCCTGGAGCCAACAATTTGAGTTTCCCATCAGGAAAGCTGTCAGTTCATGAGTGTGCTCAAAAGCCAGCTATGGCTGCTGACCTACTTTTCTGTTCTCTTTCTAAAGCAAGCACAAATCCCCCCTAAACTCTCCAGCCATCAAATATTTAGCATTGGTTGCACGCTGTGATGACTACACTGATTTCAGGCTGGCCTGGACATATATATACACATAGCAGCTCCCAGCTTTCTTGGAGTAAAAATTGAGTAAACTAGCATTTATTCCAGGTTTACATGGCCATTGAAGCTCAGATATTGCCTTTGGCTGTAGAACGCAGTGGTTTCTTTAAGAAGCAGTGCAATAAATAGGAGAGAGGTGTTGCTTGTTTTGGCTTTTTCTTGGTGTGGATGAGAGCAAACTCCAATCTAGTCTAGACAAGGCAATAGGCACTTTTAAGACAAACTCTGGAGATACTCAAGCTGGTAGATATTTGTTTAACTGCTCCAGGATTTTTGGAGGTCAAGTATAATGGTCTAAATTCACCTATCTTGATATAAACCTTACTTATCTTTCTTACTCCTCTGCTATTTCTGGCACTGGAACAGTAGTTCCTCTGTGAAGTAAAACACAATATATAGCCTCATCCTCGACACGTAACATCATATAAAAGGAGTTAGGCAAGCTCATTCTGTGTGCCTATATGTGTGCTCTATGGTGTAATCTAAGGCAAATATGTGTTGTATCCAATATATTGCAAATCTGAAACAAAGCTACAAGCCTTGTGTCTTGAAATAGGTTACTTTGGGTGTTGACTAATGCATCTCAATTAGGTTCCTGTAGTAAAACCAGGAATAACGCCCTTCTGTGAATTCAGTGTTACTACAGAGACCCAGACATCACTTCTTGACACAATAGCCAGGGTCCAACAAACAGTCACGAGTCTCGGTCAAAACTGTGGTGCTTGAATGGAGAATATTTCCCTCCTGACAGGATGCCTGCGTAATGTTATTAAGAATTCTGAATCTGTCGTTGTAAAAGAAATTATTGAATTTACAGTCTGTTAATGCCATAACCACTAGCCTCATGTTTGATCACTCCGCAGCCCTTTTGAAGAGAGAGAGATTTTTAGTTCTCTAATGGCTCTGGGGCTTACAGCACAGCATCATTTGCATTGAATGTCATGCTTACGTAATTCAAAAGCTTGTTTTGTTGGAGTTGAAAAAGACTGCTCAGAAGAGAAGTAACTGAAAATGACAGTCTATTCCTGAAGACATCAGCCCATGCAAATATTTTATTACCATATCTTTCTCTAAAAAGCAGATTTATCTCTTTTTTTTTTTTTTTTTTTTACACTGCTGAAGATGAGACTAAAATGGAAAATGCAAAAGCATTAAATCAGTATTAAATAATTTACAGCCTTACTTGCTACAGCATCTGTCTTAGTTGGGAGGGAAAGTGAATTGTTTTACCGTCATTTGTGTTCAAAGCGCTTCCTTGCATAAATATAACAGAGAAAAAAAATAACAATAAAGGCTTAAATACTGCCACGAGGAGAGGGGATTGTACACAATATTGGCTTTGACAACTTTATATGAATTATCATAATCTTCATGCAGAGCTGTCGTGTGCTTAAAAATACTGGCAGTGCTTTGAGGAAGTGGGAGCTACATCTGGTGGGCGCCTACGTGGTCACAGGTGATAACCCCTCTCCTTATCTTGTTGGCAGCGGCCGAGGAGTGGCAGAAGATGGGAGGTGAGCCCTGGCAGCTGATCGAACCAGTCGATGGTTTCCACCCCAGCCAGGTAAAAATCCGGTCCTGGGAGATGGGCAGGAGCAGGTGGGGATGCCAGCACCCAGTGCTGCCCCAAGCGCACGGTTGGCACACCGCAGGGATTCAGGTTTCCGGGATTTCTCTTTTAAATGAGATGATGGCTTTAGCCCCAGGGCAGATGTCCCTATTTCAGCCGCCTGCACTCTGCTTGAACTGCTGCAAGGTCTTGTGCTGCTTTCTGCCACTCATTGACCAGTACCCTGGACAAACAGGTCTTAAACCACAAAACCAGACCCTTGCTGCGGGAGTTCTGCAGGATCAGGGCAGTGGGGCAGCACTGGGAAAACCCGAGAGGATCCCTCCAGCCAGCGCCTGTCCCTGCCCTGCAGCCTCAGCCTCTGAGGTCCCCAGCAGAACAAAGCTTTCTTTTTGAAGCTATGCATTTAAATTGCTTTATGCTCTGCGGCTACATATTATGAAGTCTTCTCCCGCTTGCTTGGCCTCCAAGGACAAGTGGCAGGGGAAGGTTTACAGTCAGAAATAAATGAAAGGGAAGGAGAAGCAGCTGCTCCACTCTAAGTCCTTGCTTGGGTTTGTTAAGTGAGTGCGAGGTTGCCCGATTCCCACTGCATTCGCTTTCAAAGTACCTCTTTTCTGACTCTCTAAAATGCTTGGAGAGAGCATGTTCTGCCATCAGCTACAAACCAAGCCAATTGCTTTTTTATACACTAGCTTCAACTTTCAAACACACAGAGCGAAGCAGCAGCCAGTCTTCCCCATACTGCCCTGAGAAAAACACTGTGAGATGAAATATCGCGTGGAGCTGAAATCCTGTGTGGAGCCTGTAGCAGCAATGGCTCACCCCAAAACCAAAGACCACTCCTGTTTCCCATGATTTTCAATCTTGGCTTTTGAAGCAAGAATTAGGCTGGGCTAAATTACAAGGGGACAAATTGCAGGAGGTGGGTTAGATGGGGAGGCACAGCAACAGCAGCGCTGATTTTCCCCTCTCTGCCAGAGGGATCTGCCCGACAGCAGCATCAGCGGCTGCTCTCCATCCCATATACTTAGCAATGGGGCCAGAAGTTTCTTGCTACCTGCTGCCATGAGGGAAATGTGCTGTCCAAGCAGCCAACTCCACTCCCAACATCCCTGCCCAGAGGTGCACATCTGGAGGTCAGCTGGGAGAAGAAGGAGTGACACTCAGTGATGTTCTTGTGGTGCCATGACAAGAGCAGTTTTGAGAAGGGCGTTGTGTAGGGCACTGCTGCTTTCCTCTGCGCTCCCAGCTGTGTGCTCTATTCCACCCCAGCACAACCAAGCCATGCAAGCAAACCCCACCACGCCACCCAGCCAACGGCAGTGCCACTTGGTAGCTCTCCCTGCTCAAAAGCATGGGGTGAATTTGTGGAACATTTTTATGATGCAAGCTAAGACCCTGCATATATTCACTTCCACTCCCTCATCACCAAACAACCCTACGCAATGCTGTTTTGCACGCTGAGAAAGAGCAGTCCATGGAGAAGTACTTCAAGGTGTGCATTTTAAGCACTGATGGATTCCAACATTTCAGCAGCTTCCCTGTTGACTGTGCTGTCAGTTCAGCCATGGGAGACCAACAGGGAGAAGTCCAAAGGCAAAATACATATTTTAGTTGCTATCTCTTACACCTGTGCTGGTCAACTGGAGCAGTACAGTGGCTTGCTTAGCCTTGCCAAGTCAAAAGAGCCTCCTGTTCAAAGAGGGACTCCTTCATAGCAGAAATTCCTGCCTTGCTACCAAACAGTACCAGCAGATAGCTGCGTGGAAGTATAAGCTTGCAGCCTGGGGACATGGAGAAAGTGCATCTGTATTTTTTGCTGCAGGCCTTTTGCAAGGAAGAGATTAGAGAAAACTTGGCAAATGAAATGAGAGTGAAAACAGTGATGAAATGAACCCTGTTCCCAACCCTGCCATCTGGGAAACCTGTGTGATACAAAGGGTCTGGAGTGAAGAAGAAAAGGTCTTTCCATTATTTTTATGTCCCACTCTGAGGCTTCTTATAACCCCCAGCCACAGGCCACTGAGGGAGCCAAGCTCAGGGATCACAGCTTTTTGTCCAGGCTCTAGCCCACATCCCGTATCCCACCAGCAGCTGAAACATAGCACAGACCTGAAGGCAGCAAGTGTTTATCTTAGCGAGATCCTGCCTAAGACAGAAGAAAATTACAAAAGGGTACTGAAGGGCAGCTGCAAACCTACATGCATCCCCCGGCGTGCTGAGCTGCAGGACTCAGCCAAGCGCTGCCATATTTCACTCCCTGGGGACCTGGCATCCTGCAGCGGTTCTGATCTCCCCCTCCTGCTGTTAGGATGACGTTAATGCTTTTATAGGTACATTTTCCCTTACAGTCAAGGTGCCAGCTGTAGATATGTCTCACTTCAAGTGAGTTATTGCCCTTCTAGGATTTATTAATTAGCCTTATCCAAACATCCACCGTTTTAAATCCATTTTTGTTTTCCTGCTAGTATACAGATGTCTGTTATCAACATACCACTGTTTGGACTGAGCCATAGCACTCTGCTCTGAAAGCCTGGCTCTCTTAAAAAGAAGGGGAAGTGTGAGCAGAGGTTCATATTTAAGCGGATGCTTGAGAGAGATGATAAGCAATTCAATCCCTCCTCATACTAATTTTATTTAAAGTTTTACTTTATCCTGACGTGAATGCCTCTGGCCAGGTACAGTTTTTATACCATCTAGAGTTGCCTACTGGGAGAGGATTGGTGCTATGTGGCTCATCAAGTGAATGGGGCTCTTACTTCAATCTCTGCAGCTGTTCCCCTTGCCTTACCTACAGCTTGACTGATAAACAGGATGGATAAGACCTAGCCTGGGCATTTATACTGAATTTTCTCTCTGAAGATCTCAAAGCACTTCACAAATATTCACACATTTTTGAACTGAGAAGCACTGCAAGGAAAATATAAACATTTTAGCTCTTTTCTTCAGATACAGGGAAACCTTGGAATTTGGGATACAAGAACCACAGTGCCCCTCTCTGCCAAGAGAAAGCTGGAAAGGTACCAGGATCCTTAGTCATTACGTTACAGCAGTGGGCAGGATAAGCTGGTATCTGGGATTTGCCCCCGGATTTTACCTGCTGTTTATCTGCTCTTTAATTAAAAAAAATAATCTGCTGGCATAAGCCTTGCAGAAGCAGATGTCAGCATGGATATCCGGCAGTCCATCTATGCAGGACAGTTGTGGAAGGGAATTGAACTTCCCTAACTGAGAGTTGTGCACTTAGCATTGCAAGGAGAAGGAAAAAACAAGGCAAAACTTGCCTTGTCTCATTAGAGCTATTCTGTTTTTTTCATGCATTGGAAAAAAGGCTAGGCTGGGACACTCTTGAAGCTCTTATAGTCCCCACTCTAGGCAGTATTTTATGTTTAAAAACCCTTGAAAGAAGGGATAAACACCAAGTACTCATTTGCTTAGCCAGGCCCAGAACTATGCTATCTTACTGCAAATTTCTTGGGAAGGAAGGAGGTTCCCTGCATGTTTTTATTAAGTTGCAAAACAGAAGGCTGCAAACAAGACACTCATTCTTGGCATAACTCTTATGTTTCAAAGCTAAAATTGGGCTCCATGAGTTTGGTTTTTTTGGATATCCAGAACACCCAGCTCAGGACATAGGTGGAAAAAATTCACACCATTTCCTTTTGACACCTAAAAGCAAAGTGTATCACTCAGTCCTGCTAAGTTCCCTCTAGAGCTGTGTCTGGATGCACAGTTCCCCAAAGCCCATCTCACTTGTCTTTAGATGGCATTTGACTTCTTCTGTTATGGTGGAAGCCTAGGGACTTCTTTTTCAGCATCTGTCCCATACGATGAAATCTCACAGTGAACTGTTCTGAGTGCCAGATGGCTTCAAGGGCATCACTTCTCTCTAGAACAGCTGATTGCTCTGTTTGGATGACAAGGCCATGCATTTCTGTGATAAGTAAGAAGGATGGTCAGAACTGCTACTTTGGTCTTCTGAAGGGCAGACCGTTTAGGAGGCTGGTTGACAGGGTCCCTTGGGAGGCAGTCCTGAATGGCAAAGGAGCCCAGGAAGGCTGGTCACTGCTTAAGATAGAAATCTTAGAGGCACAGAAGCAGGCTGTCCCCGTGTGCTAAAAGATGAGCTGGTAGGAAGAAGACTGTCCTGGCTGAATAGAGAGCTGCAGCTGGAACTTGGGGATAAAAGGATAATTTATAAGCTTTGGAGGAAGGGGCAGGCTACTCAAAAGGAATACAAAGATGCTGTGAAGTTATGCAGGGAGAAAATTGGAGGCCAAAGCTCAACTAGAGCTGAGCCTGGCTACTGCAGTAAAAGGCAACAAAAAGTGCTTTTAATAAATACATTGGCAACAAAAGGAGGGCTAAGGAGGATCTTTACCCACTGGTGGATGTGGGGAGAACATAGTGACAGAGGATGAGGGAAAGGCTGAGGTACTAAATGCCTTCTTTGCTTCAGTCTTTAACAGTAAAACCAGTTGTTCTCAGGGTACCCACCCCCTGAGCTGGAAGACATGGAGCAGAACGAAGTCCCAATAATCCAAAGGGAAATGGTTAGTGACCTGCTAAACCACCTAGACACACAAGTCTTCGGGGCCAGATGGGATCCATCCAAGGGTTCTGAGAGAGCTGGTGGAGGTGCTCACTAAGCCACTTCCAATCATTTATCAGCAGTCCTGACCAAATTGGGAGGTCACAGCTGACTGGAAGCTGGCAAATGTGATGCCCATATACAAGAAGGGCCAGAAGGAGGATCTGGAAAATTACAGGCCTGTGAGTCTGACCTCAGTGCCAGGGAGGGTCATGGAACAGATCATCCTGAGTGCCATCACACAGAACATACAAGACAACCAATTGATGAGGCCCAGTCAGCATGGGATTATGAAAGGCAGGTCCTGCTTGACCAATGTGATCTCCTCTATGACCAGGTGACCCACTTAGTAGATGAGAGAAAGGCTGTGGATGCTGTATACCTAGACTTTAGTAAAGCCTTTGACACCATATCCCATAGCATTCCCCTGGGGAAGCTGACAGCTCATGGCTTGGACGGGCACACTCTTCAATGGATAAAGAACTGTCTGGACAGTTGGGCCTAAAGAGTTGTTGAGAGCCGAGTCAAATCCAGCTGATGGCCAGTCATGAGTGGTGTTCCCCAGGGCTCAGTATTTGGGCCAGTTCAGTTTAATCTCTTTATCAATGATCTGGATGAGCACATTGAGTGCACTTTCATTAAGTTTGCAGATGACATCAAGTTGAGTAGGAATGTTGATCTGCTTGAGGGTAGGAAGGATCTATAGAGGAATCTGGACTGTCTGGATTGCTGGGCTGAGGCCAATTATATGAGGTTTAACAAGGCCAAGTGCTGGGTCCTGCACTTGGGTCACAACAACCCCAGGCAGTGCTGCAGGCTCAGGGAAGAGTGGCTGGAAAGTTGCCTGGCAGGGAGGGATCTGGGGATGTTGATTGACAGCCAGCTGAACATGAGCCTGCAGTGTGCCCAGGTGGCCAAAAAGGCCAGGCCAACAGCATCCTGGCTTGTATCAGGAATAGTGTGGCCAGCAGGACTAGAGAAGTGGTTGTGCCACTGTACTCAGCACTGATGAGGCCTCACCTCGAATCCTGTGTTCAGTTTCAGGCCCCTCATCAGAAGAAGGACATTGAGGTGCTGGAGCAAGATCAGAGAAGGGCAACAAAGCTGGTGAAGGGCCTAGAGCACAAGTCTTATGAGGAGTGGTTGAGGAACTGGGGCTGTTTAGCCTGGAGAAAAGGAGGCTGAGAGGAGACCTTATCACTGTCTACAACTACCTGAAAGGAGGTTGTAGCATAGAGAGTGTTGGTCTCTTCTCCTGAGTAGCAAGTGATAGGACAAGAGGAAATGGCCTTGAGTTGCATCAGGGGAGATTTAGATTGGATATTAGGAAAAATTTCTTCACAGAAAGGGTTGTGAAGCATCGGAACAGGCTGCCCAGGGAAGTGGTGGAGTCACCATCCCTGGAGGTGTTTATAAGATATATAGATGAGGTTCTTAGGGACATGGTTTAGTGCTAGAGTTAGGTTATGGTTGTACTTGATGATCTTGAGGATCTCTTCCAAGCAAAATAACTCTATGATTCTATGATTTCAACTGGATCCTGCATAAATGGCTTCATTTCTTGCTTTTATGAAGTTACCAGAGAGAATGCAAAAGCCCTGAGCATCAAAAACTGGAACCTGAGACACTTGGAAGATTCTTAATGACTATGTACAGCCAGAAAAGCACAGCTTGAGCATGATTAGATTCTCCTTTTTCTCTTTCCTTAAGACACAGCAAAGCACAATCCAGGCAGGAAAAACAAAACCACAAAGAGAGAGAAAAACACTGAAGTGATGCATATCAAATCAGCTGGTTATTTACACTTTGCTCAGAGACATACACATCACCAGATTGGTGCAGAAAGAGGAAAGAGATAGGCAGAAGCTGCTGAAAAACACAGCCGCCTCCCAGTTTTGATCACTTAGGGCTCTATGAGGAATAGGTAATACTTATTTTAAAATACTGCTTATGGGTTGTCGTCCTCACAAAAAAATTAATTGCAAAACTGTATGAATTGTAGCAGGCCTCAAAGCACAGGAGCTTTGGAATTTAAAAAAGACCTACAATAAAAGTGATTTCTAGAGTCAAGAACATTTCTATGTGCCATGCTACTCATCCAAAGTAGATGACCAAAACCATTAGGACCACATTAAATGATGTCTGAGCTGGACCTACGTTAATTTAGGGCAGTCTAAGCACATATGCCTTAAATTCCAATCAACAGTAGACACATTGTAGAGCATACTTCCAGCAATACTTTTGCAGAGGGTGCACAATGCAAAGGTAGTAGGGCTTTTTAAACAAACAAACTCTGGAAAAGAAAAAAAAATGAAGCTTAGGGACTTGTAAAGAAGATTTGGAGACGATCATGCCAGAATGGATCACTCTGAAAGAGACCAGTCTCAGTCTTCTGGCAGCCATAGGATGTCCCATAAAAATCCACATTTTTAACATTAGAAATTTTGACCAGGAGAAAACAACCTATTGTTGCACAATCTCCCCATCCCTCTCACCCCCAATTCCTCCAATAACTTAGCGAGACCTTGAGTGACCAGAGTCTAAGAGCTTCCACCTCACAAATGTGTCTCTTTGCATATTAGCTCTGAATAAAATAGAATTTTTGTCTCCTGGTCCATCATTTGAGCTTCTTTCAAAAAGCACAAGATTTAAAAAGAAGTGCACAACAGTTGTCCAAAGGCTCCAGTCTGTCCCAAACTCTGAAACATCAGTATTCAAATACTTTTTCCATGAAGCCATCTTGGCCCTTAATAAAAAGGCTTCGTTAGCCTTGGTTAAGTCTCAAAATTATAATCCATGTCAGAGCGAGTTTTAGGATTAAAAATGTTGTTGCTGTATAGCAGAATATAATTGTGGGTCAGAAATTGAAACAAAAATGTGTTAGCAGGATGTAAAAACTTGGTTAAAGGAGAACTGAGCTGTTCTCTCTTCCCTGTTCTCCTGCCCTTAACATTTTGCACCCTGGTGATATAACGGATGCAATTTCTCTTTGGTGCTTAACTTCTATGTCAAAGCTAGAGTGGTTCTGATAGTGAGGAGAAAAGCTATTTTACCACTTCTGTAGGTCTCATGGAAAAAAGCTTTGAAGACAACCAGCAGCAGGAGCAACCTTAGAGCATCAGAGCTGGGTGGTTTTGAACCTAGGTATAATTGGGCCTCCTTTTCCTCAACACCCGTGGTTTCCTTGTAGGACAGCAGACAGAGTATTTATTAGAAGTATCAGCAGTGTTTGAGAGCATGAATTCCTTTGGGCTTGCGACAGTTTTATGCATTGTATCTAAGTGGTGCTTTTGAAACACTTTCAAAATGCTTTTATTTGTTTGTTTTGTTTTGTTTTTGGTGGAGAGGGTGGTGTGTGAAAATCAGACTCTAGGGCTTTTGAATACAAGTTTATGAACCAGACATCACAGGCATCAGCAAGTGGTTGCAGACTATAAGTAGATTAAATGACTGGTCAGGGAGGTGCAGATATATGGTCCTTATCTTATTTTTACTGTTCAGAATGATTTCCATCCATTGAAGCAACTGGAGTGCAGTATTTTCTTTGGTTAGAGGTTACAGTCCATCAAGTGGCCATACAGGGGAGTCTTCTTTCTGTTGGAGTCTCCTAAGTGCTGGCATGAAACAGCTACATTATAGGGGCACAAGAAGTTGATGGTATTTGTGCTGTTTGCAGATTGCTGGAGCCCTTGGAACAAGCATTACCTGGCAGAAGGCGTTACGTGAATGGCCTCAAGTGCTTGGAAAGGAGAATCCATTCAACGAGCAGATTGAAGCTATATTCAAAGATCAAGGTGGACACTGACTTCCAGACTGCTAGAACCCTGACATGGTTTATGGTGATGCTTCCCAGTGCATTCCACAAAACAAGATGATTAAAGACACACAAAAAAGGGGAGGGCAAGTTATCAGAGCCAGTAGCAGTGGACATAACAAAACAGCATTCTTTTCAGCTTGTAACTCACATGCACAAATAGGCTATGCTTTTTCTGTGGAGCTACAAAAATAAAAATCAAAGGATACCTGCTAGTTAGACCATTTATTGTACTGGTTTGCAAATCTGTATGATTTTTTTTTCCATACATAGTAAACTCCAAGCCCCACCTTTTTTTGTTTGTTCGTTTTTTCTTTCCCCTGCAGAACATTATTTCTGGGCTTTCAGTTTGTACTGTTTCAACAGTTAATCTGATCCCAAGGGAGTGTGGGGGAACCCCAAACTCATGATGTTGCTATAAATTGTCTGTATGCAATTGCCCTGACTGTCAATACATTATTTAGCTGCTATTTGCTTATTAAAATGTGCCAGGAATAACAAGCATTCTGATTTGCCTGGCACCATTAGTGCAGGCTGACTGAACACTTTGCTGAGTTCTCTTCCCCCCATTAATGAGACAGTAACTTGACAACCCTACGTGTATTTAAAACAGGTTGCTTCTTCAAGCTTTAGTACAGCTTTACTCTTTTGCTTCCTAATGATATGCCCAGTCCTGTGTCTTTCACGGGCATGACCTAATGAATCACTGAAGATACTGGGCAGCTCTTACCTGCTGTGCTTCATACACAGACTTGAAGGTTGAGAATTACTAGTAGTTTATTTTTCTCCAACTTATCCAATGCCCTTAGCAAAACAGATGAATAAGTTAATAAATACATAGACAGCTCTACCCTACTTGCAGCCCTGCTGAAGGGATCGGACAGCATAAAATGTCACTAATTATATGTGGAAAAAAAGTCTGGTAAATAGAAAGTGTTAGCAAGATATGGCTAAACCCTGTCCAAATTAGCCAAAGCTCAGGTAGATTTGCTCTGCTGTTTGTTCAGAACATGTTCCCTGTTGTCTGGCTGGGTCACCCATGTACCAGCTCCTGGGCTGTGGTCCAAGCTGAAGGTGATGGCCTGGCCATGTATGGACCTCACCACACTGGCCGTGGCCACAGGAGATGCATCTGCTCAGCATTTTGAAAAGGCAGAAGGTGACCTGGCAAATACTATTTCGATTAAAGCACGTATTATTTCTACCCTAGAGTCTCTTCCTTTTTTTTAAGTACAGTCAATGCTGCAACTTTTATTAAGATAGAAATTCCTTTGGGGCAACTGCTAACGTTTAAGGAAATACTCAAGTCACCTACTTTAGGAAACCAAAAGGGAATACGTTCCTTAATTGAATGATACTTACTAATAAGGCCCAAATTCATTCAAGGCATTTAGATGTTACCAAAATACCCAGCTTCCCAAGAAACAGTTTCAACTCCATAGAGGCATGTCTAAGGAAGACTATTTAGTACTAAAAGTAGGAAATCCATGTGCTTTCTACACAAATTATCTCCACCAAACAGCATAACATTTGATGCGTACTGGCCAGATAGAACACCTTCTAAATATTCATTACTTACACAGGCTTCCTATCTTTCATTAAAAAACAGTACAAGGACAGAGACAAATGCATCCACGTGGCTTTACTATAGACCAAGTACAGAGAAGACAATAATTATAGAATATCAGATAATTTCCTCTACACCAAAATACAGAAATGCAGCAGTTAAAAGGGGGAAGGGAACAGTACATGTTTAGAAGCCAAAATTTCAGGCAATCTCATTGCAAAGTGTTGTATTTCATTTGGGTTTGGGATTTAATAATGACAATTAGGAGTTTTACAAGCTAGTAACACTGAAACTTCCTTAGTTAAAATAAGCTCATTGCCCAGAGCAAAGCATTTTCCATTTATAGACTTATCAGCGAACATCTTGAATTTCTGAGCAACGGAGAAAAACTTTCTTATAAAATTAGAACAGCAACTTCTCAAAGACTACCTGAGACCCCCATACCTGAATCCTAAAGCAAAGCTCTCAGATTTGCCCAGTACAACTGTTCTGTGCTTCATCAGCAGACTCTGAGGGACTTGATGAAAGGGGCTTGTCCCTGGCTGAAGGAGCACTAACCAAACCATGAGTCCTCCTGCCTGAGGCGAGCTCCACACCTCAGAATTAGGCTGTGTAAAAAACTTGATTTGTAACTAATGCAGTAACTATTTGCAAATAAAGATGGATTTGGGGCCTTTTAAGCCATGAGCTTTTACAACCACTGTGCCTCTCCATTCTTTCAAGGAATGCCAAAACCAGCTGACGATTTGCACCTCAACCATCAATCACTTACCAGTACCATTCTAAAAATAAATGTCTTATATTTAAACGAATAATTTTGAATGTGTTTGTTTATTCTAGCAAACCGTGTATCCTAGTCTACTCCATTAGTTCAACTGTTTCCAGGCACTTAGATTGGTTGAAAGTGACAGATGAATGAGGAAGAGAAATAAACAGGAAAGCAAAAAACCAATTATTTTGGAAAGCCAGGTGTAGTTCCATGAAATTCAAGCTATATAGCAGTACAGATCAAGAAGAAACAGTCTATGAAGGTGCTTTTGGGGACAGAGTTAAGAGCACATGATTACAGGGGAGGATTATGTCCTTGGCTAGTTCTAGCACACTGCAAATGGGAAGGGGTTTTTTAATCTTGTTCTGTTCATAAACTGTTTTGCAAAAACTTGAAGCTTTGTTTGAAATCACACAGTAGCAACTGTTTTTGAGATGCACAACATCTACAGCTACCTGAAGCTATTGGAGTCTGGCCTCTTCCAAAAAGATCTGTTACAAATGTGAAAAAAATAACCCGTAGAATTTAAAGCTCTCACCACTTAGTGGTATGTTTCACAGAATCACAGAATGGTTGGGGTTGGAAGGGATCTCTGGAGATCATCTAGTCCAAGCCACCTACTAAAGCAGGTTCACCCAGAGCAGATCACACAGGAATGTGTCTGGGCAGGTCTTGAATGTCTCCAGAGAAGGGGACTCCACAGCCTCCCTGGGCAGCCTGTTCCAGTGCTCTGGCACCCTCAGAGAAGCTTTTCCTCATATCCAGATGAAATATATAATTTTCTAATGTTTATATCTGAAGGTTTTCAAACCCTGCAGTCTTATTTGGCATGATACTTTCCCCAAATCAGAGATATTCTTTGCAAGGTGTCTAGGATTCTGTTAGCAAGCTTTACAGTATCTGTGCTGCTAGCACTGATCAAAGTTCTAATACGCCAGCTGCCAAAAGCCCACAGTAAGTCTCACCCCGCACAACACTGTTTTCCTTGCTCCCTTGTGCCTGTCTTGCAATGCTCAGGAAGCAAACTACTCCCCTGCAAGATTTTTGAAAAACTTTCCACAGCTCACCCTTAAAAAGAGGCAGGGAAGCGGGAAAGGGAGGAGGCATACCCCAGTGCAAGTGGGTAAAGCATGTGTGCCCCATGCTAAGCCAGAGTCATATGCTTCAGCTTGCTCAGTAGCACACGTCACCATCACTGACAGCTTGTGCCTTCAACTCACCATCCAGGTCAGCTTTTCTAATGTACATCATCTGTCACACTTATTACCTTTCCTCCATGAGGACAATTTTTCATCTTCAGTAATGAAAAAACACAGATTAGTTTCTGCAATGGATAATAGCCCAATTACCCTAAATAAAAGTATGTCATGACCTTAGATCCAGTTCCATTCCTAACACCTTCATAATATAATATTTAACAATTTTTATTAACATCTGCTTGGAAGTTTAAGTAGACAGAGTGTTGTGTATCCACACATGAAATGTCACTCTCCATGTTGTATTGCTACTCTGCTGCCCTGTCTCTAACACAAAAGAACCATCTCTCCTCTCAAACCTGATAAACTGTTGGCCTCTAGCAGCCTCTACATTCAGATACATTCCAAACAGTTCATAGTAAGTGCCCATGGACCATCTGGCCTCCCACTACAAAATTTAGTGCTAGCTACCCCTGAAGCATCATGTTATTTCCCAATTCAAGTGGTATTTTGGAATAAACATACTGAATAGAATCCCTCTTTTAAACAAGGTGTGGAGTGCAGCTGTTCTTCAGCCTACAAACTATTATTATAATCTCAAATGCATAGATGACATTATGAAAAAAAAGCAGAAAGTGTTTTATGCTTTATTTTAAATGAATAAAATAAATCAATACGTAGACGGAAAATATTTAAAGACACCAGAAAAAGAAAAACAGATTTAAAAGCAAGTACAAAAGTGGCAGCATGAAAACAGTATAAGCTAACAGAATTTAGTGTTTCAATTGTAAATATATAACAGGAATAGCGATTTTAAGTATTCCACTATTGCATTCACAATAGTGAAGTAATGAGATAGTATTTCACTAAAAAGCCGTGAAAATTGCAAGTTTTAACTGTGAATTTTCGCTATTTTAATGATGGGTCTGAAGTACTGTTTTTATCTGCATTTATGGACATGTCTGTGAGGGGGAGGAAGACCCATCCTTTTAGCCAGCAGAGTATTAGGTGGTACAATAGCAGCTTTGTAGTGTCTTACAAAAAAAAAATAAAAGCAGTTTTACAACCTATTCCTTATTCTCATGAGAATTCTAGCTTGTACAAACCATAAATCTCAGGAAATACTGACATATAAAACCCTAAAACTATTTTTTTGTTTGTGTTTTTATTTTTTTCCATATAGCAATCCTAACAAAAATATTCGAGACCTTTCATTTCCACCAAAGTGCAATATACTGCATACATAATTCCACACCTGTAAACCACATAGGATACATGCCATGCGCTTATCCATACCAGTTTCGTACGAGAAATTGCAAAAGAAATATGAATATGTTGTGCATGTCTTTTGTTCTGACCACAAGGACACTGCAAGCAAGAAATACCTATAATGCATATTGTAGAGTAAAGTTTACTAGTAACTTCTATGCCTGATCATTACAAAAAGCCTGACAAACCCTCCAATATTAAATCTTGTGCTTCAGCACCATCGTTGTTAGAGAACTCTGAGATACTGCTTCCTCCAGGGAGCTGGGTTATCTAGTAAGCTTGTTTTTTCACTAGCTTGCCCCCACTTCCTGCCCTTAGGTGTGACTTCCTGCAATAATTTAGTTGTTTAAAGAAGAGAATGTACTTAGCTAAAAGAGACTTCCAAAAAAGGAGTTACATAAATATTTAGCACATTTAGAAACAACTAATCACTTCCTACAATACTCAAAAGCCAGGAAGTAAAAAAGTTTTAAAATTCTTAAAGTGAAATAAAAATACTGCATAACATAGTCCTGTATAATGTTAAATATTCTCCCAAATTTAAAGCATAAGTGACCCAGAGGAATTCCCATATTTTCATTTAAGTTTTTTTTTTGTGTAGTTCATGCTGTTTTTTCCAGACATGTTTTCTTCTTATTTCCCTTCCAGAGTTTAAAGCTTTCCAATAGGTTTGTAGCAGGCATCAGGCTGCCACATGCGAAGGTCAACGAGGACTTGGTTGAGCTTTTGCATCCAAAGGTTACGCTCTTCTTTAGTATCAGCAGACAGCCAGTTCCTAAAAGGCAAAGAACTGAATGGAGGAGATGCATCTTTCTCCACCTCTGCTTAGTTATTCTGAAAAGTGTCAAGTCGACTATACATGGAAGCTCAAATAGTAGTGGAAAAAACAAAGCTAAATATTCCACAATCTGCTATCAAGCTACCTGGCATTTCCACTTTTGGAAAAGCTGAGTTCTTTGTCCTCAAAAGACTGAAATGGGACAGCAAGACAAAAAAGAAAGAAAAGTGAACCAAAGAGTTCACATGCCATTGCAAAGTCTTAGCATTTAAGTGAGCTTTTCATTGGCACAAAGTTGTAAAGCTCCTACCTACATTATTAAACCTATCACTTGAGGCAAAACACCCCTCCCACACCCATCCCATAACTCCCCCACACCACCTTCATGATTTTATCCACTCACTTTGTAACACAGAGTGTGTCTCTGCACTGGCTGACAAGAGTCTCTCTGTCATCTTCCCTCTGAGGACGGACAGTTATTAGTTCAAAAGTGTTGGGACGGGCACAGAACTCCCTGTTGGCAGGTTCGATCCGATGATTAGTGCAGTTGGCCAAGTTTATCCGTCCCAAAGGATGCTGAAAGTGAAGTTAGTTCATCAGCCAAGAATACTGAAATCAACTGTTGTTCTGAACAACATATGCTTTGACAATTTTTGTCATATTAAGTGAACCCCCCTCAAATCTATTTTCTATAGAAAAAGAGATTCCACCTTTTGCATTTAAGAGTCATGGCTGAAGCAAGATAATGCAGACAATGGACCATGTCCTGCCCAGCTATATACAATACAGCTAAGAAATCCTTACCAAAGGCTTACATTCTAGACAGATATAGCCCTCCTTTTGTTTATTGCTTTAAAAAAATCAGCTTTTTAACTGTCAAATTCAAGAGAACTTAATAAAATTCAAATTGATAGAGTAAAACCTGTCAAAGCCTACAGAAAACAAGCACTTTAAGAATGCTTGCATCATTCTTGTCAAAACTTATAAGCATATGGATTAATCTTCAAACATGCAACTAAGGTGTCTTAAATGCCACATTCAGCTGCTCTAGCTCCCTCTACAGTCAATAGCCGGACCCCTTCAAAGAGCATTTCAAATTTCACAGCCGTTCTCTCTTTCTGCTGACTATAGGCAGAGGCTCAGCTGTGTGCCTAAAGTTAGTTACAGCCCTTGGCTCTTTTTCTTCACACCTACAGAATCCTTTTTCAGGGAAACATCACAGGCTGCTCTTGGCTTGGAGAAGAGTTTGCTATTTATTGGGCATGTTCACCATACCATAGATAATCAAAATAACCTAAGTTACAGGAAAAAGGATAGCTCAATTTCAAGAACATTTAGAAAAAGGTTGCATGTTGCTGATATACATACAGCCATGGGAAATTTATTTTAAAAAGACATTCCACAATTTAAAGAACTCATTGCCCAACACTGATATTTCTGAGCTACATCTCTCTTTGCACAGCTGAACAGATATAGTATTGGTAATGGGAAGCATTCAGTAAGGAAAGAGTTTAATATTGCTGTAGATGGTAGTATAACAAAAGAATATAGCTGATGCTGTCTCAGAATGATAGTGAAACAAGTTTAGAAGATTTTCAATAAAAGAATCTAGAAAACAATCCAAGGCTTCATTCTTGCCACCAAAAGCAGAATAGGAACCATTTTCTAGCTTAACTTTTTTTTTTCTTTTTTTTTTTTTTTGCCTATCTTCTGTTACAGTAGGCAGAGATTTTCCCCTCTCTGCTGGCTGGGAAAGAAAGAACATTGATGTATTTTGGCAACGTCAACTATCAGCATATGGTCCTCCTCTGTTAGCAGGGAGGAAACTAAGCTAAGGCATCTGGGTTTGCATAGAAGACCCAAAAGGACCAGAGTTTGCCACAGAGTTTGGGAAAGAAAGTGTTCTGCCAACAAACAAGCAAGTGTTTAATGGTAAATTGCTTAAGTGAGTCAGAAAAACCCTCTTGAAAGCAGTGTTTGAAAGAACCTGGAAATATTTCAGTGTGCACTGCAATAACAGGCTAAGGAGACAAGAAGGTTCACCCCAGTGTCAGATGAACTTCTGATTTGTCTCACTAGCCAGACAATAACTGGAGTTTTCATTGAGAACCATTTAAAAAGCACCAGTTTTAGCTACAACATGGAGCTGCAAGAAAACAATGAGTGCAAATAAGATAGTCCATAATTACAGTTATAGAAGGATTGCCCACTTGCCATATTAAGTGTTAAAATCATTATTTTATCTAAAACTTAGGGCAACTAGATACAGTCTTCTTATTAAACTGTAAAAGTCAGGTCACTTTCCATTAAATAATGAGTCATTTGACAAATGCAATGGAAAGCCTTAAGACTAAAGGGAAAATTAAATATGATTCTTCCTTCACTTTTCTCCTTTCCCACTAGATAAAGTAGTCAGATTCTAAGTTTGCCCTGATTTAGGTCATATTTATGAAGGCAAGTCTCTTCCATTCCACAAGGAAATTTTGAGCTTGAGTCCCATGCTTTGAATATATTTACGTGTTTTAAGCCTAAACAGCACTGTTATTAAAACTTAACAGCTAGTTTTGTAGGGTACTACACAACTTTAGAACAGAGCTTTACAAAACATCATTACCTTTCGTTTTTCGTCATCTGGGTATGTCCAGTAAGAGATACAATTTCCAGACAGCACACACCAGCGCCTATGCCATGCTCCAAATCCACTAACATCTTCAAACATAGTCTTAAAAAAGAAAAAAATAACATTATACTTTCAGCTTGGTCTCAACTATTTTTCTACAGGAATAGTTCTGTAGATACAACCCTTCATAGGAGTAAACATAAGAGAAGGAAAAATATATACTTGGAGAGGCTTCTACTAGTACAGCATATTTATTTTCCAGATAGCATAGAAAATGGGCTTATACTACCAGTCTCAATTCTGCAGCCTTTGCTCAAAATGCACCTACTACTTTAGATTACCAAATTTTCATCTTGACAGGTGAGATAATGGAGTGTTACTTACAGCAAATGCAGGGTGAATAGTTCACAAAACATGTTTACTATAAGATAATAAATTATGATTAGGTATTTAAGCCATCTTTGATTTAGAGTTCAGAATTACAAAGTGTTTGTCTATTCTACAGGCCACACTCAGGACTTCAGTCAATTTAACAGAAATCAGAAGTTGATTTTTAAATGCTTGTGTTGGCAGTTATTTTACTGGATGTAGGATTATGCCAATTTCAAGCCCCATTTCCTTAGTACAGAAATGGAAAATTTAGTATCTGACTTCTGTTCCCTCTTGAACTTGTACAGATTATTTTTTCCAATTAATTTTCATGTGTTGTGTTTTTCATGTCCAGAATTCAGATCTTAGTTTTTAATGATGCAGCAAGTTTCTGAACTCTGACATAAAAAAAAAGAGAAAGACATCAACAGCATTCTTCAGGTTTTACATATTTTACAGAAGTACACAAAAACACGGGATAGCAAATAACAAGCATGTGAAATGTTTGCATCTAATGAATTCTGTTCAACTTGAATTAAGTGAAGGGGAAGGAGACAGAAATGGCTGCTTGAAAATAGTCTAAAGAAACTCCAATTCTGAAAACACCAAAATAACAGCAAACGTTCATGTTTTGCTGAAGTATTTTCGTAGCACATTTCCTGCCATCTGCTGGACATAATCTCAACAGCTTTATTAGACCCAAGTGTCAGCTGCATTTTCTAGGTCTAGTTTTAGAGAGAGAACTGCTCAAAATGTTTCTCAAAAAATACTGTTGCTCCCTTATAAGTCAATGTCCATTAATGTAGTGAAAAAAAAAGTCGTCTTTTTCTAGGGAGAATTTGGCTTTACCAGAGGAAAACACACCCCCCCAAGATGTCCCTTAAAAGCTTCTGACAGAGATACCAGAATCCCATCTCACATCATAGATTATAGCAAGAGAAAATTAACTGAAGTTCACAAAAATAAATGAACAGTGTTTAGAAGAAAAAAAGATATACAAATTCCTCAAAGGTTGCTTTAATTTAGGCAAGTTTAGAAGATAAACTAGAAAAGTTTTGAGGTCTGGCTCAGGGTGGGGGGGAAATCAAACCAGTTTTAAGTTTCACAATCACTACAAATATATATGTGAAGTTAAAGTGACTACAATTAATAGGACCTGTAATTTCCAAGGAAGGATTTTGAAGTGAATACCTTACCAAGAACCCTTTCTCCTCCACAGAAGAGTCCACTTGGCATTTTAACTTTAGATATATATGACCTTCCAAAGGAGACAAAAAGGGAACCTGCGAAAAGCAAAACAATTAATCATTTAATTTTGACACCTCTCAACTCTATCAGTTGGAGTAAGCCACCTTCACCAGGGTGTTAGCACCATCTTGTTCTTAGGATCTGCAGCCAGTAAGAAGCAGTCAGTCTCAAGCAAGACAGTAATAATCACTTTTTGTTTGAAGTTCATTTAGAAGCTTTTCAAGACTTATTTGCTTATTAGTTTGCTCAGGATATATGCACAAACATGCTTTTATATAGAAAAAGGCACTTCAAGCATAGTTAAAAACAACATAAGGCAATAGTCCACATCCTGCACGCTTCTGCCTCAGTTTGACATCAAGTTGTTTGGAAAATATCAAAGTGGGCTTAAACAGGATTGGTACTTGCATACTATAAGCATTTTTGGCAGATACTGATGTAGTAGTGCCTACTCAGTTAAATATTTGTATAAAAAAACCTAGAAGGAGAAAAAGTAATTAAAGCAGTTCTCAACTGGCACTCATGGTGTTGAAATCATTTTTAACAAAAGAGGTTCCCAGCCCTATGTTATACCACTGGAGAAAAAAAAAAAAGGCAGCTTAACTACTGTATCAGAGGTTGGTTGCATGGTTATTCAATATTAAAGAGTTTTGAGGAAGCACGTGCAACAAGACCTGCCTTTGAACCTCTTCCAATCCCTCCACACATGGCACCCCATTGGCAGCTCCCAACATTACTATCAAGAAACCACATACCTTCTTTTTTCCCCCCACAGGGAAGCTAAGAGACAAATTGCTAATTCAGCAAGCAAATTATGATCTGCAAGGCATTCCACGCACCATATTTTGCTGCTAATTTGAATATGCAACAACGTAAGAATCTTGAAAAAAAAAAAATCAGAAACAGTGTTCTGTCTAACAGAAAACAACAGAAAGGTTGATGGTGCTGCTTAAATGGAAAGAACAAACCACTTGCCAGGGAATAGGCATGCATGAACAATCATGAAGTAACTTTTAGAGCCACAGAATTAATGTCAATCAAAGGGAATTAAATTTTGCTGTTAATTAAGATGAACAAGAGTAACCCTTGGTAGTTAAAAGGCCATCTGTAGGCCTCAGTGAACCCTGCAGAACATGAAAATAGATGCTATGGTTAGAAATCGATCATCTTTGAATTGTAGGCACACTGCAGCTTCCTCCCAGACAGGATGTACATGTGCACATGAAGGTGATCAAATAATTTTTCCATGTAGATCTAATCTAACTAAGACAGCATGCATGGCTTGCTCATGTACTTGGCACTACAGTACAGCACAGCAAAGTTTTGAGAACCAAGTGGGAGTCTGCATGATCATTTGAAAAGCAAAAACAGTCAAATGTTTGCACACAACAGAAATAAGTTGCATCAGTCCTGGATTTTTTTTTTGGCAAAGACACCTGTAAACCTACGTGCTACATCAGGGAATGTTGGCTGATATCTTACTAAACCACAGTAAAATCCGTTTCTGAATAAGAGTCTCAAGGAAGTTTGGCCGCTTACAGTTTGTGGGTTTTGCATTCCTTTCTAATTTACATCAGGAGAGAAGAATCTACTTTATACATTATGAAGTTTATCAGTAAAGGGCTGTGTGGCATTAGAGCAAAAAGGCTGTATAACAAACCGAACATATCAGTTACGCAGAGCCCACACCACCATTGCCAATTACTAAAGCAGGTCTCAAAACACCTTTCTCTATACAAAATGGGAAAATATTACATTCTAGTCAACAATATAACCCTTTCAAAGGCAAGTGGAGTGGAGGTTATGGAAAGAAAGCAATTTATTAAATATACAACTAGATGAAGAGAAAGCTAAAGCCCATGACTAGGTTAGCTTGCATTCTGGTGCAATCATTCGGGTATCTACCACAAGAAACTGGCTTTACTGTCATAGATGACCTGTAAAGATACTCAAGACAGCTCAAGAATTTTCAAAAAAATGGTTTCTTAGAAGACTCAATTACAAATAGCAGATGATAGGCACTAAAATTATCACCTGCTTAGTTTTCATAGAAAACATATGTAGTTATCTAAAACACTTTCTTCTGAGGGATCTGAGTAAACTATTAACTAAAAAAAAAAAAAAACTATTTTCAAGACATTAAAGACCTATTTTTATCTTAAGCATATAAATGTACACAACTTTTAAAGCCAAAAGTATATACACCAAGCAAAATATTTAAATTGCACCTTTGGGTACAAATAAGAACCTCACACTTCTATGTGTTCAGTACTTTCAAAACTTTAGTTCTTTATGATGACTTTTTGCTTAAAAACCAAGTCCTAATAGGTCTTGACAGACCAAGGTCTCAATAGAAGATGGAACAAGAGATTTACTTAGTGTGATTTTCTTCAACGACAACAATCTCAGTTAAACCAACATTAAAGCTGCCAATCATTTTTCCCTGGTCTTCTATCAGCCAAGTGGCTGATTCTGTGTTCCGTGCAGTTCATCAAGACATTGGCTCAAGTTTCCTGATTAGCAATCTAAGAGACACATTGATCTGTTTTGAAGTAAGAAAAACCCTCCTCTAGTGATTGAGGAGGACAAGAGATACATGCTAGTTAAGGAAAAACCCTAGGTGGCCTAAATAACTTTGAGTTCTAGCAGCATGCTTATTGTTTTAAAAGACAGGGAGTAGAATTCTGAAAGTCCTAAAAGGCCCTAACATCTTATGCTTAATTAGTAAATTTTTGTAAGCATTTTCTTAGAAGAATAATTTTTTTAAAATACATTGTAAAAAGGCCATGCAGACATAAGCAACATGCACTAGGAAGCAGTCTTCTGTTTTAAGTTATAAACTAAAGGATCACAGCAACCTTGTCCTGGAACATATAGCCCAACAGTTCTTTTTCCTCAAAATTTATCTAGGAAAAAAAAGAAACATGCTCAATGCAATTAGTATAAAGTTAACGTTGTTTTTTTTTTTTTTTAAAAAAAAAGGAGAAATGGAGAAAGATATACATAGGTACATTTTGGTCCTTTCTACATACACTACATACAAAAGGGAGGAATGAAACTCAAAAAAATCCACTGTGTCAGCAAGTTGCTCCATATTAGAAATGCATGGGGCAAGTTAAAAAGCAGCTGTTTGGTACAGCCACAGGCCAGTACAAAACTGAATATTTACAGATGTGACAACTATTTTTTGTTAAACTGTCTGACAAAAAGGGGAATTCTTATTCATAACTGTTGAAGTTTGCACCTTGAAAATTTTAACCACATGATGGCTTCCCTGGAATTCTATTTGAACCTTGTGCTTGTGCTACAGTTTACTAGGCCAGTCCAGTGTCCTGTCCTAAAGAATGAACTAAAACAGTTCAAACCCACATTGCTGAATATAATGTATAAGCTGATTCTCGGAACTCCAAGAACAAGGGGTTTTCCAGTAACCAAGTCATACACAGAATAAGATTTCTATACATAGTTTTGGTCAAGAGGAACATTTTGCTGAAGAACCAAAGCTGGTAATTCGGAAGTTCACACAGTCAGTAAAACAATGTTAAGTTCTACAAAGTGTTTCAGTAAAGGAGTTTTTTTCTATCCATGAAAAGTAAAACTTCTAAAAAGCAAATTGGGATTATTGTGATATTTTGTTTTTAATCTTATGTGCAAACACAAACAATTCTTGTTATCTCTCATCATAAGCTATAATTGCAATAGTACTACCATCACAATAAGACTTAATTAGCCAAGAAGAAAATTTATTCTTACACTGCTGTTTGGATAGACAAAGCTGTAATTTAGTACTACCATAATCTGTAACAACTTTTGAATTAATATAAGTTAATTTAGGATAGCTGCTGGCATAAACACGTATTAAAATAGTGTTTAGGTGTAAGACACTACAAGGTTAGAGATTACAATGAATATAAGAATGTATTTTTTAACTTCTAATGGTAAGAGCCAATAAACACACTCAGTTTAGACAAGGAACTAATGATATAAAACTCAATAATAGCTCTCGTTCAAAAACTCAGATAGTTTGCTTATAGAAATTTAATTGGAATATGAAAGGAAACTCATATTCCTAACTATATAAACCCAGTAATTTTTAAGTCCATTAAATGCAGAAAGCTTCAAATACCTAATTATCATTAAAACACACTAAATGTCTTTTTTAGTGATGACTGCAAGACTGTAAGAGCAACAAAAAATATGAAGACCATACACAGAGATGCTACCTGCATACATAATCTTTTGTCAGTGGAAGGAAACCAGTAACGAAATGCATTCATTATCTTTGCATAACTATACCTTACACTGAGCTACAGAAAGAACATCTGGCATAATAATTCAAGTCTTTTTCTGTTGTATCTGAATTTCATTTCAGTCATATGAAATTAAATACGAGTAACAACAACTATACATATTTTAATATGGATATAGGTTTATATATGGGGAGTTTTATATGTTTCATTTCTAGGATGGCAGTTTCACCTGAAAACAGTAAACCCAGG
This sequence comes from Nesoenas mayeri, assembly GCF_963082525.1. Lineage (NCBI taxonomy): Eukaryota > Metazoa > Chordata > Aves > Columbiformes > Columbidae > Nesoenas > Nesoenas mayeri. The sequence goes on from NC_137543.1 coordinate 114,172,685, forward strand.
CTCATACTTTTTCTAGCAGTATCTTTGGATCAGTAACCAATAGTTTCCCTTACCTTGTCCAATGCAAATTTGACATTTCCTACAGAAGACAGCGATAGCTTGTGGGATCCAACAAGGTTGAAATTAGTAGTGCGTACAGCATTAGGGCCACCTGGACTGGACATGGCTGCGGAGAAGGAAGTTAAAGACAAGTTGTAACACAACAAACAATCAGGACCCTGCAAGGCTTAAAAAGGTTTTATTTGTACTACTGTATGTGTGCTCTCTACTCATTACTCCAGGAGAAGCACTCTTTGCAGTGCATCCCAGCAGGACATTCAGACAGGTTCTTACTACACGTTCCTCCTCAACAAGTCTTTCAGAAGATGTTTTGAAATATCCACAAACGAGACGACAAAGGATTTTATTGATCCCAAACTATCATCTCTTACAAGTATCATTTATTCATTTACTGCTTTAGACAGCAAGTGTATATTATTCATCTTAGCATAAGATGAACCATGAGGATGGAGCCAGGTTCCTCTCAGTGACAACCAATGATAGGACAAGGGGCAATGGGTATAAACTAGAATGCAGGAGGTTCCACTTAAATTTGAGAAGAAATTTATTCACAGTGAGGGTGACAGAACACTGGAACAGGCTGCCCAGGGAGGTTGTGGAGTCTCTTCCTCTGCAGACATCCAAAACCCGCCTGGATGCCTTCCTGTGGAACCTGATCTAGAAGCTCCTGCTCCAGCAGGGGGATTGGACTAAGTGATCTTTCGAGGTCCCTTCCAATCCCTAACATTTTGTGATTTTACTTACCTGGAGTAAGAAGGGTGCTTTTCTAGAAAGAGAAAGAAAAATTAAAATCTTAGTGGAAAAGTAATTTCTGACAATTTTTACACAAGACTAAGCTAGGTTAGAAAGAAACTAGATCTGAAGTACTTTGAAAAGCAAACAAACAAAAACAGCTTGGGAAGAAAATGTGAATAAACATGTAATAACTCCATGTTTTCAACATTACATGTTTAGAGTTGTTACCTATTTTTTGAGTCGATGGATGAAGAGTTTGGCAAGAAGCTGGACAGTTTATAGATTTTCAAGTAAGGGACACAAAGAGTCTAACACAGGCACAGCCTTATTTAGTTAGAATATGGCCTTTGGAAGCAGTCAAATAGATCTGGTTACAATATTATTCATACTTACAGAGGTAATAGATGTTAATAGTCTCTTTGGAGTAATAACCTACAAAAGAATAGCAGAAAATAAACATATTTGCTACTGAATTTGTTCACAGTGTGAAAATTAGACTGTGAAACTACTGAAGGCTTATCATCTAAATCAATTTTTGACAGATAATAGTTGTTCTTAGAAGTCTTGTTTCTTGTTTGGGGTCACAAGGCCTTAATAAAGCACAAACAGTTGAAATGTGCACCCTATCCAAGCTGAAATATTTGTGTCTGAGGAGTCAAGACATTTCCTTTAAAAATAAGCAACTAATGCTTTTACTTAACACTGGAAAAAAGTGTTGCAATTGATCAATAAAACCTTCAAGACAAATCAGACTGCAGCATCAGGCATATTAAGCGGTGTAGTTTAAGTAAAATGAGGAATATTAAGTAAAATGGAGAATAATGGCACTAAATCACTATTAGAGGCACTACACCTAATAAATAAAAGCTTGCAAAGCATAGCATTTTTGCAGAACTAGTAAGATTCCTTTTCCTTCCCCTCCAATATATTTCAGACTCAACGAAGTGCTGCAGGTCTAATCTTCTAATAGCTGCAGGACTCCAGAACCCATCTGTCATTGCAGATGTTCCAAGAAAGAACAAGAACTGTTAAAGCAAGCAACAGATTGTCTAAGTTCTCCCTGAACACTACAGTCTTTCTAGTGTACCTTCTGTTGAAATACAACATACCGATTTTCAGGTTTCATTTACCTTTGATTTATTTGCCTTTTTCCTTTTTTCAGTGCTTGTAACTTCTTTTCTCTGCACCTGTAAGGCAAGAAGGTATTGAGAAAGTACAACACATCATTCTCCCTCATACATTCTCTTTACAGGAAATAATACATACCAAACTGTAAACTTCTATATTTATTTCAAAGTCATTTGACACATCATGCCTAAAAGGAAGGAGAGGGGAAAAAAAAGTTAAACACAGACTAAAGAAAACAGTGGGTTTATGTTTTAAAGTTACTTATTACTTCTTCCATCCTTCCACTCCTTAAAACTCTCCAGGGAGCAGCTAGGTTCTACTCAAGAGAAGCTTAGCCACAGTGCTGACAAATAGTTACTCTTATTAACAATAGTCATAGTTTGTTCCTGCAGGTCAGCTGGGCTGTCTGACATCCTTTCACTTCTACAATAGTAACTTCCAGGGCAAGCAGCATTGCCATTTTTAATACTTGAGTGTATTACTATAAAGATACTTCCTACAAGAGGAGAGGATGAGCAAGGGGTAGATAGTGTGCATCTACTGTTTCTCAGAATACATCGTTCAGTCCACGGCTGGCACGTGTATTTCTAGAAACAGAGATTGTTTTTTGAGTAAATAGCTTTAAGTGAAAGTACCAATTGGGTTGGACTTCAAAAAACGGAGTTTGCTTATATATTTTGGAATAATTTTACTAACAAACAGCCATTTGAACTCACAACATTTTTAGCTAACCTATGAGAGCTGAAGTTTCAGTTTTAAGAGTACTGTTTTTTCCAGACACAAGAACCAAATGGCTATATAAAATGTTAGCTGTTGCAAAAGAGAAAAACACATTGTTTCAGGCAGAGCAATCCATTTGTCATTGCAGGTGTTCTAGGAAAGAACAAAAGCAGAAAAAGCGAGAGACACATTAGTTGATGGATGGTAGGATAACTCTAGATTGCTCTTTTGAGAGAAGTGCATTCTACATGTTCCTTGAAGCAGGAAATACCCATACCACAAGACCTCACCATATTTGCTTGCAGAATATGACATCCTTATATAAAGATTTTAAATATTTTTATGCGTCTTCCACTATCAGAGTTGAAACTGGTTCCAAACAGTTTATTTATACTTACATAGTAAATGTCGTAGTAAAAGTAAGAGCATCTCCATTCAAGGAGCTGGCAGTACTTGCTAATGGAGTTGCAACCAAGTTTTCTGATCCAGATCTCAGTATTATTACATAGTAGTAATTTGCTGCTTCTGTAAATACATATCAGATGACTTTGTTAGCCAGACGTGTCCAAGTATCTAAAAACCTTCAAGTCCTGCATTGCCCTTAATCACACTTCTGTTTTACCTCACTTAAACGCTTGATTAGAGTCATGATTTGCTTATAGACTTATTTTTAAAACGAGGTTTTTCCCATATTGTGTCCATGAGTAAGACTGTCTCTACAAGGTTCAAAACAACTGCATTACTGCCTGAGGCATCTGAAAGCCAGACCTACACTACCCAGTGCATGAGAGGTGAGGAAGAACTTTCAGTCAGATTCAGCAGTTAATCTTAGACTCTGGTGTTATTCTCTAGGTATGTCAGCTTAACCGTACAGCAGCTTTTGTTACTTCCTATTCTCATCCTTTTTGTAATTCCATGAAGGAACCAGTCATCCAAGCAACTCCTTTCCCTAACTTTTCACATAAGGGGACAAAAACCAAAGATGACCACAAAAGCACATCTCAATAGTATCAGGTGTAGGACAAGTCATAGCTTTCAGAACAACTGATGGAGACTCCAGTAAGCACTGATTTGTACTCTTTACATTTGAGGTTCTCTTCAGAGATGAAAGTGATTAATAAATCTTGCTCTGGTACACAATGTATAGCAAATGCTGCACCTCTGGACTAAGATTTGGATGACAAACAGTTCATAGTTGTTTGTTCAGATAATTTGATTGCAAGAATTACCAACAGAAAAAAAAAAATGTATTTTGTAACAATTTGAGAGGCTTTTCTGTAACACAGGTGAATAGTCTTATGCAACAAGAAATGTAATATGTCGGGGGTAAATTAGGTCAAATATTTACATTTCTATTGTTGGCTGTGGGATTTTACTTGAAGATATAAAAAATACGCTTTACATTTCACAGAACTATTAAACAAGAAAAAAGGTTACATATGAATTCATTAGTAGAAGTCTGGCAAACAATATTAAACAAGACTTTGCCCAATGACTTTTGTCTTCAAATTTTAGTGAGGTAAGAAGTAGGAACCTGTTAGAAAAATCCAGCTACACTCATATTCTGTGACATTATATAAAATCACACTGGTTATTGTGAGCTTGAAGATTCTTTAAGCAACCACATGACACAGAAGCTTAGTATGTTCCAACGTAAGTATCTAGACTTACAAAGATATTACCAAATATTGTTCTGGAACAAAAGAAGGGACAAATCCACATTTTTAATGCTTTAATGACTTAACTATAATAAGATAATGAAAGACTAGTCTTTGTAAATGAAGTGTTTTGGGATATTAACCAGACTGAAAAAAAGAGGATTCCTGAGCATTACACACCACCACAAAGGTCAGAATTTATATAATGATATTTATTACTAGAATTTCATCGATCAAAAAAATTTCAAGGCAACAAGAGGGAAGACAACCCGAGATACAAAATTCTGCTTCTTCCCTAACAGGTCAGTGGCCCAACAAAAGATACTTAAGACTGGTTGGGAAGGTCTTGTTAAGTTTATTGGAACACACAAGACAGAAAATGATGTAATTAAGATGATGAGGGAAAATATTGAAAACTTAACCAAAAAGCAGATGGATTATATGTAATTTCTAAATTTGTATCACCACCAGAGTTCTGAGAAATATCACACAGAAAGACAAAATCCCCAAGAGAAAGAAACTAGAAGTATACGTAGAGAGGATGGGGAAATGGGGAGAGAAGGTATAACACTTTAAGTTGCTGTTTTTACCTGGCTTTTGAACTGTACCACATACAAAGTCTGCTTTTAGAGGTAGACGCATTTCTGAAATGGAAACAGATCCCCTGGATGGAGCAAATTCAGTGGATGCAGAAGCAGCTTTATTTCTTCTGCTCTGAGGTCCCTCACTCTTCAGTTTGTTCAGTTCTTCCAATAAAGCAGTTCTCTTCTCAGCTGCACAGAGGAATTACAGTTGTAACAGAGGAAAAAGTCACACTAAATATTTTTTTTGCCATAAGTAACGCAACAGAAATATTAATCATCTTCCAGAAGAGTAGGAACATTAGGGACAAGATGGATACAAACAGGTCCTCTTGCCTGTAGAAGAAGCTGAGACAATAGATAATATTCTCTCGTGTTTTCTACGTGAAGAACTATAAATAAGCAGCTACAAAGTAGCATCATAAATACATTTCCAGAGTTCACAAATTCTTCCCAAAGTGTTCAAGACAAAGAACGGACCTTGAACCTGAAAACCTACTTGCAAGGAGAAGTAGCCTCTCTGCTTCTGCTTCTTCTTGTGACCCTTTTCCATGTTCCTCATCGAAGCAGCAGTTCAGAGCTTGACTGGCTTGATAAATCACTGTCTGCTGCATGTTGATCTCATTATTCAGCTCCTAGAGGAAACCAGTAGTAAAAATAATTAGCAAGAAGAGAGATTTAGTGTTACATTGAAACAAGGAAAAGAGGAAATGTCTCAAGATTAGTGTTTTGGGGGCTAAGCTTCAGAAAAATAACACCATTTTGATAGCAAACTACAAAATCCTGCAGTTTAGAGTTTAATTCTGCAAAAGAATACAGCAGTACCACTTTTTTTGAGCTCAGAGGCAGTTCAAAAATATTGAGAAGTCAATGACTTCAATGTTTTTATACTCCATATCTAGTCTAGTCTTCCCTTCACTGAGGAAGAAGCAGTTAACCAGAAATTCAGCAGTGTAGATGAACAAGGCACCAGTAGGGATCAGAATATTGCTAATTTAAAGTATGTATTTATGAATCCTACCTAATTCAAAGGCAGTAATAAGATATAGATTCCCTGTCCGCTGCTCAAAAAGATGGCTTGTTCTCTCCAGACTTACTCTATAGCATCATCCTTCTAAGAGATACATTATGTTGAAATCATCATTCCCTACTGTTAGATATTTGCACTGAACAATGTAATTTTGCAGTTCTAAGCAGTATATTAAGGTCCTGAACTTTCAAAGGGAGAATTAATGAAGGAATTAGTAAATTAGAAAAAGGATATTAAGAAGTACATTAGATACCTGCATTTTCTTTTTTATATTGACTTGATCAGATGGGCCGTTCTTTTTCATTTCCAGTTTGGAAGCAACATCTTCTTTGCGAACGATAATTTGCTTTATCGAAGGACGATCGGTTTCTTTAAATCTTTGAGATCTATATGCATCAATGCTTTTAAAAGAGAAAAGCCTGTTAAATGCTTCCAGGTGTGCCAAGGTCTTTTTTTTTTATATACATATCAGATATTGATGTTTTTCAACTTGCATAAATGGCTTTTAAAATAAGCTGATAAGTGCTTTTTAAGTTTAAATATCATAAAGACTCCACAGAGACAATATTTAATAAGGTAAAGATCTTGATTAAAAGCTTCATTTGTAGTTTAAGCAGTATGCTTCATTAGAAGAGTTAAAAAAAGCCAGTGTCTCAGTTTGTACACTTAGAGAATAAGGTGTGTGTGTTTATTACCTATATGGAAGGTTGTGATCTTCTGACATAGAGCCAATACTGTCTCCAGATTCTGCCCTTGGGACTTTAGTCCTTTGGAACTTTTCAGACTTCAGACTTACATCACTGATACTGCTGCCTTCACCAGACTTACAAGGAGAAATAAATGCCTAGGGAAAAAAGGTTATGTTACAGATACCTGTCCACATTAATCATTATCCATTTTCTCTCACCTTTACTTGTTTGCATGTAAACAGTAAATTTGCAGGCTGCTTAATACTACTTAACAGACATTTTACAAATATTTTCTGGGACATGGATCAAGCTATTTATATATTTTAAAGACACCAACAGATCATTGAACTCAAAGAGATTTCACCCTTAGTTTCCAAACTGGCACAGTTACATAATTTCTTCTCTTCAGATTTTCATCAGCAACTACTTCACTGAATACACATATACCACTGGAAGTCTAGCACAAGTAATAGATGTATATACTCAAGATTGATTTAGCAGAAGATGAACCACTTGTTTAGCAGAAAATCCAATCTGATATGCTATTTTCAGAGGAAAATTTCCTTTACCTCATTATGTTTTCATTAGCAAAATGTCATTTCTAACTTACCTATTTGCCCAGGAATAACAATGCAAAGTATTGCTGTTCACAAGCAAATTGTACATCTCTATGTGATAAACAAGCCCTTCCCCACCTCCTAAGAACTCTCACCTCTGAGCCAACAGACTCCACTAGAGGGGTTAGCAGAGACATTGATGAAATATTCAGTGACTCTTCCTGCTCATCCTCATCACTTTCACCTTCCAGGCTCATGCTCATTTCTTTCTTCAGCTTTTCTATGTCTGGACTAGTCTCTTGAAGAACTTCAAAAATTTCATTTATCACTTTTGAGCTATTCAGCTCATCGTCCACACTCATTTCTATTTCATATCCTTCATCTAAAGGACAATATTTTAAAAATATTAGTAACAGCAAGACTAAACTCTTCTCATTAAATGAACAGAAAGATTTTAACAGATAAACCAACTATTTTTGCTTTTTAAGTAAGCTTGATTAAAAAGCACTTCTTATAGTCAGGCATACAGAACAGTGTAGTATACTTCCATCCTTATTTTAATATATTGTTATCATATATACTGCATAAGTGATAGAGAGTGAATAAAAAGATGCACTTGTTAGACAAGTTTCAACATTTTAGTTCAAACAGGTCTGAAACTTAACTGCAAATCCCATAGTAGAGCAGGAATTTCTATCCTTTCCTAATAAGCTTTTAATATCAGCATTTAATATATTCCTTTAAGACTTCAGTGTCAAGAAAGAAGAGTTGCAATAAAAGAACTTTCCTGCTTTGTTTTATATAAACCGTATTACAAAACACATAGGACAGTAAGCAGATGTATGCTGAATTAATTGTTCAGACTTCAAGGATATTAACACTCTGCTGGACAAGTGGCAACAGATAGTTAAGTGCATTAATATACATCTACTCAATACAAACCTTTTGGTTTCTCAGCAAGTTGCTCAAGTTTTGAGACAGGCATCACTTGTACAGGGCTCTTTGGCTCAGTATTTTTCAGAGGACTGGGTTTATCGCTCTCTTCACATTTAGGAGCATCTAAGTAGTTTATGAAAAAAGAGGTTGCTGAAGATCATGTCTAGCCTTTGATTTTTTTTTTTTTTTTTTAAGTTATTGAATTTTAGAAGTTTGATAAGATAGCTGACAACTTACAAAAAGCTTGCTATATTAAGTATTCCAGTTAACTTGCTGTCAAAAAAAAGGCATTAGAATACATACCCTCCACAACCTGTACAGTTAGATTTCTGTCGTATAATCAAAAAAACTCATAGCACAAGAAACAATGTTGAAACCATAGTAGAGCGCAGCCACTCAAAAGCTAAAAGGGAAAATTTTAAAAAGCAACCAGCCACACAAAAAACACCCCGCCCAAACCATACCCAAAAACGGGATATCATTCTCTTCTTCTGGAAGCACATTTGATAGCACGATTACCCATAATGTCTATAAGAAGCGCTAAGTTCACTCTTTTTCACAGAGAACTGAAGGCTCTTCCACTCAGTAAGCACCAGACAGGATATCACAAGCATCTCAGACTGCTTTTCATATCCCCTACTATAAGAATTAATATCATAAGGGGATACTGATAAGGGAAGAATTCCCTCCCATTAGATTATTGTGGAAATTTAAATACGCAGATACAGTACAGACTGTATCTATAACTGACAATTCTCATTCACTCTCCCCGCACTTAACATGCATGAAAGGATGAAACACAGGTAAACCCACTGAGAAACTAAAAGGCAGTCTGCCCTGTCAGTCTTTCAAGTGGTATAGGAGAGCAGAGTATTATCATCATATGAGAAGATTTAGACAAATGAGAAACCAAATAGAAGGTCCAGTTCTATACTTCAGTGCTACAAACATTTTTATCCGCTCAGTGTCAAGGGCAGTGCTTCAGTCTGGTATCAGCCACAGGCAAACAGTGACAGTTCTTACCTGAAGACTCCACGCTGGGAGACTTTGGTGGCCTGTCACCTGCTTGTGTGTCTTCTGCTGATCCAAAAGTGGTGGCATCTGAACTAAGACGTTTTGGACTAACCTGAGACTGGCTTTCCTGGCAAAGATAAAACCAATAAATTTAGGAGAATGTTCAAAGTGACTAAGAAAACTGCCAGAAAAAACACAATTTTAACATCTGTCAGGAAAGTGAGGCTGCATATCCAATATCAAGAAGGTTCTACTTATTTACCTAAGATGTTCAGCTGAATTACTATATACTAAATTGAGTGTTTGTGTAAGGAGCTTTCTTCTGGTTTTAATGTTATAAAATATAAAAACCCCACATACTTAACATTGAAAAAATAAATAAATCAATTGGCTCAAAGCAGTACTGCTTCTGTCCTTAATCGATTCCACAGGAGGAAAAAATTTAATAATTTGTTAATAATCATACAAACCACTTGACAAGCAGTCTTGCACAGCCTGAGCATACACAAATCATAGATTTTTACCATTTATTTACATTTGCACATCTATCCCTGTGTTCAAAACATATAAAGCAATTCACAGACTATCTTTTGATACATGGGAGGTAACACATTACCATTTTAGCTTCTGGAAGTTTTCTCTTCGAACCTTCACTTTTTTCAGCACTCCACAGATTGCCTCTATCAAACCGGCCACGAAGGCATGCAAGTTCTCGTTCACGTTCCTAAGCAAATAAAGGGGAACAGGGGAAAAAGCTGACAGCTTTAAGATGTCAAAACATTTCAAATTCCTCAGGTAGGTGCAAACCAGTAAGAGTCCTCCCCAAGCTTATAAACAAGCTATGAATGCAGCAAGTCATACCTGCTTAAGCTGAAGAGCTAAACTGGCAGTAGAGGAATTTTCATTTTGTTTGAGCAGCCTTTCCTGGATTGTCCTTGTATTTGGGGTAACAATGGGTGTTCTGCACCCTGGAGTATTCGTAGCAGGGCTCCTTGCACTACGCTCTGCACAGCGCTCCCCGAAGCGTTCCAGGAAGGGCTTAATTCCTGATCCCCCTAAAAGAACAATTGTTTTGCTTTGAAAGAAACTCTCAAAAATACAGAAAGAAATCATTGCAATTTTGCATCCTGCTGAAGGTCGTCAGTGAAACAATTCGGTCATTTCCTTCACAGGTCTTACTCCATTCTACTGCATACAAACAAAACCTGAAGTACAAACCACCACAGTAACAGAACACTGAAGTTAATAAAGCAGCAAGTCAGAGCAAACAGAGGTTCTTCTCTTACTGAAGTACACATGTGACCCACCAGGTATTTAAACTGGGTTGCTTTTTCAACAATTCCTCTACAATCAGCCTCACTTGCATCCTTCATGTATATAAGCATTCTAGTACATAAGGCAGATACATTCTTTGGCTTCTGCCCCACTTTATTGAGCTTGTCTTTTATTGTCAGCATATCTAGAGACACACGCTTGCTCTACTGACCATCGTTTCAAAGAGTTCAAGCTGTTAGTCCAAGTTTCTGACCCAACAAACAGTTGAATTTAAAACTGGGGATGATCACTTTTTTCATGACATCAATGCTAACTGAAAAGACAGACGCTATGCAGCTATGTGGCATTTAGCTTTGATTTCTCCTGTCATATGCAGACACTTTACCTCATATAGATTGGATATCCACAGTTTCCAACAATTTGAAAGCTTTGAAAAGTCTCAATTAACTGATGTTGGAATATATTTTTACATAGAGAGAGAAGTTAGATCAGTTTTGCTCTCAAAAGTTACTGAAATCATGTCCAAAAAAATATGCTTGCAAAAATATAGAAGCTGTACAATTTATGATAATTGCCACAGAACTGTTCAGGACTTTATTGAAGTTACAGAAGGAAACAGGCATTACCTGATACATTGCCATGAAGTCTTAACTAATCTGTAGTTTTCAGCATAGTACTCACAAGCCTAATTTGAATGAACATTTATTGAAGCTGAAAAACATCCTACCTGGTGTTGTGGGTTTACCCTTAGGTTCAAGTTGCACATGTGTTCCTTTGACTGGCTCTTCTTTGGACTGAATTGGTTGAGGCAAAGTTGATTTTGCTGTTTGTGTACGCTTTTCAGTTTTCTGAGGGCTGCAGGGATTCTCTGTTAGACGTTGTTGTACCTCAGGTTCCTTAGAACAGGGAACAGTGACTCCTGAGGATTGTGTTAACAACTTGTTTGGATCCTTAGCAAGATAAAAAGGAGTAATATTAAAATGAGTCCGTACCCTCTTATTTTCTCAGGAGGAAGAATGAAAGCATTCTCCACAGCATGCTATAATATGACACACCTATTCCATCAACAACAGATAAAGCTGAGAACAAGCATTATAAGCTTTTTGTAGATTTTTTTAATCCAGTATTTCAAATTCTTTCAGCATTTGATTCCATGTACTTTTGTCAGCTTCTTTAGGTATTACCCCACATTTACCTAAACAAGACTGTACATGGCAGATATTGCCATTTCATAAATGCCATAAATTGAAAAACAGGTATCTGGCACTACTAATTTCAGCATTCTGACTGAGTTTTCTTACAGTAATAATATTTACAATTTAAGTCAATAAACACTATGTTTCACTCTATGAAATCCAGTATCTCTGTAAGAAGTCTCTGATGGTTGAAAGAGCAGCAATCAATTACTGTGACAGCAAATTTTACAAAACTTATAAGTACATTTAGCTTTAAGTCTCAATAAAAAAGATTGTAAACATCTCAGGTCTGCTATTAAAAAAAGGGCCTATGGGATTGTAATAAAGCAAAAGTTGTAAATAGGCTAAGATTTCTCACACCAAATCTTTACATTCAGATTAAACAGTTATAAGTTAACATTTGTGCCCCCAATTCTCAAATTTTTAATCAGTAACTAAATCAGACACTCACCGCTACCTTGGAGTTTGCTGGTTTATTAATAGAAGCCTCAACAAGCCTTTGAGAACAGGATGCAGCTTCCTGCTTTACACTGCTACTATTGATTCTAGCAGATGCTTCACTTGTAGTGGACAATTTGGATAAACAAGTAGTGCCAGGCTGTTCTTGTGCATTGTTTTGCTTTGCAGATGGATGACTTAGGTCATCTTCCCAGGAACCAATTGTAGCAGCAAGGTTAGCTAAACGGCCTCTTCTCCCAATAGGGGTATCACTTGCCAGGGCATTAGATGTCTGCTTAGGTGGAGAAACAGACAGATCTTTTGACTGGAGGGGAGACAGAGTAACACATTCAGAGGGATCTGGAAAAAAAAAACAACACCACCACATTGATTTTGCTAATAAAATATATTGAGATACATTTGCCTTTTTTGCATATTGCTATATTTTGAGTTTATCAACAGTTAGATGTTCTCACTATCAACAGAATCAAGCTACTAGCTCTAAAGGCATTGAGACAAATGAAGTTAAATTAAAGCTTAATGCAAAGCCAACACACTTTTAACCAAGCAGCTTACTAGTTTTACATCACTGTTGTGATGAGGAAAGTGTCACACTAGTAGGGAAAAACATGTATAAAATGAATCGGTAGTCAACAGTTTCGTTATTTTAGGCCCTCCCCAGTGCTAAGAATGCAAACACTGAAAAATACTAATAATGCTTAGCAAGTGAAACGTACCCTCGCTATCCCAGCAGCGCCGCTGTTCTGCCAATCTCTGCATACGTGTTTTGACTGAAAGGGCTGCAGGAGTTTCTGACTTGGTGTTTGTTTTTCCTTTCTCAATAGGCTGAACCATTGAAGCCCTGTTGGAAGCAGTTACGTGCAGCTCTGAAGTAATCTCAGCAGAATGATGGCTTGTGGAACTTGAAGGAACTGGCTGTATGTTCTCTGAACTGGAAGCCTGAGTCTCCACATTGTTAGGGCAGAGCCTTTTTGATGGTGATGGCTTTGTACCAGGTTTATCTGTACAGGTCAGAATATTCAAGCAAATCAATCTAAAATATTTTCAGAGGTAGTACAGAACTCTAATGCAAATAAAGTTATGAATTATTTCGTAATTCATAACATGCTTCCCAGAAAACTGCCCTTCCCAAATTCTACCAGGCACAAGACACCATCCTTGACATTATACAATTATTTTTAAATAGCTTACTAATTACTTAGAGCTTCTGCTCTCAGGTTAAGCTAAACATTAGCCATATTCAGTCCTAGTGGTCAGGTAACTGCATTCATTGCTATTTAGTTTAAGATAAACACTAAGGGTTTTCACTTGCCCTGGGGGAAGGACTTGTATCAAAAGACTATGTTTATTAAACTTGTTCAAAATACCTTGTTCACCAGGAAGAGGTGCCTGGTTACCAGTTTCTAACAAAGGCTCTCTGACTCTCTTGGTCTGTATTGTGGGTCTCACTCCCATCTTGGGCCGCTCAGCCATTTTCTTCTGCAAGTTCTCTCGCCTGGCACGGGTTCTTTCAAGGAGTTTCTGTGTAGTCAATAAGTCATGTGTTACTGTACATTGTAATAAGTGTCTTAACTAGTAATAGCCCAAATGAAAAATAGTTGAATGTTATGTAACGTATCCCCAGATCCACAATACCAGAAACCTATAGTGAAGGCTACATTAAGACAAATGCAGCTCTCAGAGGTTGCTAACTGATCCACTGTAATGCAATGAGATAGAAATATTCAAAGTCTGGTTTTGTGACTGGCTACCTCCTCCTGAAAGCAGAACAAACAAAACATGTTTTCTACACTGTCAGCTATATGGCTTTTCTGTCTACCTCCTTCTCACTGTGATAACCCCTGATCTCCATACTTCAATTCCACCATTGCTATACCCACAGCTTCCCCAGTTTTCAGCAGATAGACAACAGGTAGCTTATACCGTAAAACATCCCAAGCTACCTTCTTGCTGTCTGTTTGGTCAGTACATGTTTGCAGGTTATCTGAAATTCTTTGGCCTACCAGACAGATAACAGGCTGCAGCATTCTCTTCAGAGACAGTAGTTTGCATCTTTTCACCTAGCCATGAAATTAGATGAAAATTGTAGAAGCAGTTAAGTTCCAGTCATTAAATCAGCTAGTGTCTCCCATTAACTCAGCTTTCAAAGGAAACCAGGCTAAAGAGACACAAGCAATGGCACAAATACAAAGGGAGGCTTCTATAGAGCCTGAAGTAATCAGAAATATTTGAAAGTAACTACCTTTTTTTTACTGCATCGCCACATGACAGACTTGAATTGTCAAGTCTTTCTAGTAGGTTTTTTTGACACATTGTTAAAGCACATGGTCAAGTCATCTGATGGGCACCAACCCTCTGACAAAATTAACAACATTGAAGTTGCTTCCAAGTGACATGCAGAAAGTTGTCACAAAAGAAAATCTGACTAATTAAATGCACAGCTGTCAATATTTTTAAAAATGCTGCTATTACAACTTCTAAATCAAAAGGTGAATTTATCTTCCTCAAGCTTAAATTTTAAGAATAGACTGATGTTTTAACTAGTTGTCTTAAACAGGCTGTTTATCATAATATATCTGTATACAGAAGAACATATAAAGAGATACCAATTAAGCTACATAACATTTTATTTCATTCTCTGTCCATTAGAAATTTTAGTACTATGATCACATTCCATACAAAATGGCTGTTTTAGCAAACATACCATGCTAGTAGAAATTATTCTTTGTAGCATCCAAGTTTGAAAGTGGTTATTTTAAAAAAACCCAAACTACTACATTCATAAATCACGATCATTCAGTTTGATCACTTCTAAAATATATTTAGTTAGTCCTTTGATCTAGATTTTAAGGCACTTTGAGACAAGAAATTGTGTGATTGAACCAATGGCTTTTAAAGGGAAGCATATAAAGTGCACTTGTTTGGTGGCACATAAATTACTGTGAGAACTGTGCCAGCCATTATCCGTCCTGTTGCACAGCAATTAAATACACATTTCACATTTTTAACTGTCTAAGGCTGAAGTCTTAGACAATGTCCCATTGTATGGCAACAGAGGACAAATGGAATGTCAATCTCAACAGTTTTTTGTGAAAGCAAAAATCAGCTTCTTCAACTTCCATAAAAAGAGGAGGATTTTGGAAAAAAATAAAAAAAAAAATAAAGGGATACATGAAATGCCAGGAATGTCTTCAATGCAAGGTCCACGCTAGTTGTGTCTCCAGGTCAGGTTTCCTTATGTCAACCTCAAAAAGGCAGAGCTAGAAAGTGCAGGTAATGCCCACATATATAAAATCTTAAAGGCTATATAAATTAACTTTATTTTTTGTGTGCGAAGTCAAGTATGCCTTCCTCAGCGGTATTCCTACAGTTCTGTTCAGATGCAGTCACATTCCTTTCTGTTTTGTTAGTCCAGTAAAATGGAGTTTCAGTTGTTACAAATAGGATGTCACTTCCCAAGAATGCACGCCTCTGTTGTTGGGCTCCAACTCCTATTGGCTCTTTGTATCTCAAGTTTTCCATGCAACTGCCATATTTCAAACTCTGCTGTTACACATGATGAGTAAGCCAATCACCAGAACTTGAGATTTGCTTTTCCAGTTCATCAGCAGGATATTTGCTACAAGTATGTTCTCCAAGTGTTCTGATGATAGCCAAAGTTTCAGAGTAGGACATACCTATTTCATTAAATCTAGCCATCTGAGAATTACTCAGTTACAGTTAAGAGGATCACAGTTTGTGTTGTAAAAGCACCTTCTAAAAATCAGAAAAGGCCTTCCTACTTTAAATGTTGACAAGCTTGTTTTCAAAAAGGTACCTTTTAAAGTAATCATTTTTCAGCATTAAAGATACTCAGGCTCGTATCTGACTACAAGTATTTGTTCTAACGACACTGCCTTACTAGCAGAGTGCAGCAAAGGGATAAAATTCACCCATGCCATTGAAGGTCTAGTTAACTCCAAAGTTCACATATATGCAAATTTTGCCCTGAGCAACTGCATCACTTATTTCTCTCTGGTCAGCCTTCATACTAGGAAACTACACTTTGCTCTATGAATGTTAACAAGTGTTTCAAAGTACAAAATAACCTAGACTATTTCTAACATCCTGTAGTACCAAGACAAGTCTTTTGTGCAAGAAAGGTGAATTAAACTGTCAGCTTAAACTGAAAGTCAGAAATAGTATGTTAGTTGGGATCCTAAAAGATATCAACTGCACCATCTCCTCAGTGCATTCTGTATTAATAATTTGGTTGAGGTTCAGGAAGTTATTAGTTTTTACTTGTAAGATTAATCAAAAGAAACATTATTTCAGAACTGTCTGATTTGAAAGTATTCTAACTGAATCTAACAGCAAGATTTGAGTATAAATTCAGTGAGACCATGACAAAATTTGTTACTGTGAAGTAATCAGCAAACACTGAATGAACAGTATGCGTTGACCAGTTCAGGTTCATATAACACCACTTCACATAATCAACAGTTACACAATGCCTCACCATTTCCCTGCAAGTAACAGAGCAAAGTTTATCTGAAAATAGTTAAGCTAAGGAAAGGTTATATTAAAAGAAAGAAAAACAGAGCATAAATAATTCATGGCAGGTAAAAAGCTTCCTTTTCAGAAAAACTTTTTGAGGAAAGTTATTAAACTTCAATACTAATATACTAGTATTAGTCAGATTTTTACACTACATTGGAATGTCTTCCACAACATAAACATTCTTGGTAAAGAAACCTTTTATAGGCTTTGCAATACCAGCTGACATTTGAATGAAGTTTACTCTGAGGAGTGGCTTTACAGTTGGTCACAACTTTTCCAAATCAGTTATCTACTAGAAGGGTGTGTTGAGGCTGGAATACGTCCCAGCATGCAAAACCATTTTAAACTTGATTCACTAGCCTGGACTTGAAGTTTATATAAGACCAGTCTCATCATGGCACTCACTACCAATTAAGGAAAGATGTTTTAGCTGTTTATACTTAGGAACATTTCACATTGGGGTACGGTTAATTTGCCTTGGCATAACACATTTAGTAAAGATGTTCAGATCAATATCTTATGCTCAGTTTTTTAAATCAGATCTGTGCAGTCTCCTTTTTTGGGCACCATATTTTTTTTAAAAGTATGTTAATTTCAAATACAGATTTTTTTCAAGGGGACAAGAAAGTATTTCACCTATGTATTTGATTAGGTTCTTTTTTGCAATTAGTTTAGGTTTTCGTGTAGGCAGGGTGCGCCTTTTTTACTATGCCATTTCTCAAAGCAGTCACAAGACAGCTCCAGAGCTTTACATTTGTCACACACAAAAAGAGAGTGCAGCATCCTTAAGAAATCTCCATCCTTCACACAGAATCAAGACGGTCAGTTCCACTAGTTTTCTTACAATTTTGCCTCTGTAAAACTCAAGCACACACATGCAAATCCACCCTAACAACTGGTTTATTTTGCTTTTTTTAAAAAAGAGGAACTGTGCCTTTCGACAAAAGTAGCCAATCACAAGGGGCAATAATGTCCAACAGGACGCATTTTTAATCAGATTGTTGCTGCTTTGGGCAAACTTGCGACCTTTAGATACGGCAGGCACGTTGTGTGTCAATACCACTCCCATTAGCTCACAGTGTTCCTTCTGTTTCAGCCGAAAATCTTATCTGCCGGACGCACACGAGGTGCAAACACTAAAGCGCCGGGAAGCACACTCAAGCATCAGCCCAGTTTAGAAAAGGTCCCCTCCTTCGCAACCCCTTCCGTGAATAACCCTCTGTCCTCTCTTGGAAGAGACCTGACGTCCCACAAATACCTGGGCGGCTGCAGCGCTGGAGGTACGAGCAAGACGAAGGGGCAGAGAGAGGTGGTGGCAAGGAGACCTGTCATCCTGTCGCAGAGAAAGAGGCTCTCCACAAGCCCACGGATACGCGGAAAAAAGAGGAGCTGGGGTTGGAAGAAACTACCCCAGCCCAACAGCGTGGCCGCAATTAACAGCTCCCATGCTGATCACGACCGGCCTCCGCCACTGACAATTCGACCCCACCGTCGACCCCTCCCCCGGATCAAGCCCCATGTGTGCAGCTCACGACTCCGTGGCCGGCCTAGGCCATGCCCTCACCTCAGTGAAGGGGTCCATCGCTGCTGCTGGTACCGACACTGCTCGACGCTCCGTCCGCTCCCTCAGGCCGCCCGCGAGCCGCAGAATCACCACCCCAACCGCTCCTCGGATTTGAATTTCAGCGCCCGCCTCAGATGCGCATGCGCGGGGCGGTGCGAGGGGGGCGCGCACGCGCGCGCGACAGGGCGTGGCGAGCCGCTGCGCGCGCTCGGCCGCCCGCCCACGCGTGCCCCGCCCCGTTCCGCCCCGCCCCGCCCCTGCCGTGTTCGAGGCAGGCGCGACGGGCAGAGGGAGGGGCGCCGCAGCGGGCATTGATTAACATGAGTACTATCCAATCCGACAGCAGTCTGCCCCGTCAGGGAGAGAGTGGGGAGGGGGCGGGTGCGACGCAGCGGGGATTGACAGGAGCACTATCCAATCCGACAGCAGGCTGCCTGCCCTCTCAGGGACAGGACTGGGAGGCGGCGGGTGCGCCGCAGCAGGGATTGACAGAAGCACTATCCAATCCGACAGCAGGCTGTTGGCACTCTAGGGGACAGGCCTGGGAGGGGGTGGGTCCGCGCCGAGCGGGTCGGGGCCGCAGGGTTGTGAGGGCCATCTGGGCTGCATTCGGGGCTGGCTCTTCCTTTCCCGGTTCTGGGAGCCCGCCTGGCTTCCCGTGCTGCATGCCCGGGATCTGGATCTGACCCGTGCCTTTCGTGCCGCTCAGGGTGTCCGTGTGCTGTGTGCAGGGAGCGCACCCAGCCATGGCGGCCCTGTCACCTTCCTTCCTCTACCTCCTCATCAGTCCAGCCGGCTGCAAACTGTGTTTGTTCTTTGTTGTTTTTCGTTTGTGGTTTTGTTTGTTTGTTTGTTTGTTTTTTTAAGCTGTGGCTTTTTAGCTCCGTTACTGGCAAGCAGAACAGTGCTGCCAGGTTGACTCCATATCCTGCCTCAGATGCTCAGTAGGAGTGTCCCCGGAGCACTTTTAATTTGAGGCTTCATTTTTCAGCTGGCATTGACAGGAAAACATTATTTTAGTGTTACTCTGTGAATGGAGAGGATGCATATCCCAGTGCAGCTGTGAGAATTGCAGCTCCTCCTCATGACTTCTACATTACTCCTTGTGTTACAGCCTTTGGCGTTATCAGACCTTACCCACCAGTTCCTCCCCCTGTCCGCTTCTCCATTTCACTGGTAGACCTGTATTAATCATAGAATCACCTTCAAGATCATAGAGTCCAACCATAACCTAACTCTGGCACTAAACCATGTTCCTAAGAACCTAATCTAAACGCCTTTGAAACACCTCCAGGGATGGTGACTGCACCACTTCCCTGGGCAGCCTCTTCCAATGCCTGACAACCCTTTCCATGAAGAATGTTTTCCTCATATCCAATCTAAACTCTCCTGGCACAACTTGAGAGCATTTCCTCTTGTCCTATCACTTGCTGCTTGTGAGAAGAGACCAACACCTTCCATGCTGCAACCTCCTTTCAGGTAGTTGTGGACAGCAATAAGGTCTCCCTTCAGCCTCCTTTTCTCCAGGCTAAACAGCCCCAGTTCCCTCAGCTGTTCCTCATCTTGTGCTCTAGGCCCCTCACCAGCTTAATTGCTCTTCTCTGAACTCTCTCCATCACCTCAATGTCTGTTGTGAGGGGCCCAAAACTGAACACAGTATTCATGGTGGGGCAAGTGTGAGGGATGCTGAATTGACAGAGAACTATTGGGTGCTCAGGTCCCGTCCTTGCTCTCTGGGGACCATCTCAAAATCCCCATAAATGTGCTGAACACAACTTCAAATATAGCTTGTTTTGTTGTCTCTGCTGTTTCCCCCAGGAGGCTACTATAGATAGGCCTGACTGCCCAAATGACTAAACATTGTCCAATTTTCAGTCTATCCATACCTATTGGCAACCCTACACACCTCTTTTCTGGTATGCAAATAGTGTTCATTACATTGCACCCTAGTGCTGTGCTTCTTGCCTCTTGGATTATTTATAGGCAGCAGTCAATTATTCTTCCAACCTTTGCCTTGCTAAACAAACCACACTCTTCTAATTGTCCCTCATTAGAAAAATATCTCCAATGCCTTATTTACAAACAGCATGGCATCAGCATGCAGCAGAATCTATAAATACAATACCAAATAATCTGTTCCTGAAGAAATTTTCAAGATTGGACACCCTGGTCAACAAATGTCCCTGCACTATTCTCAGATAAATGTGGATAGGAACAGCCCAAGTTCCAGCATGGAAACTTGCTCACATAGCAGGTTGAAAATTAGGACTTAGCAGATGGGACTCATCACTCATTGATAATCTCTGAATGAGCCTGTGCAGTGATAAGAAGGGACAGGCTTTATTTCCTTCAAGAGAAACTAGGTATAGCTATCACTGGGAAATAACAGAAACATTCCTTTAATGGAACAGTAGACAATCAATGCAGGCAAACAGCAGAAGACAATATAGCCAATATGGAGCTCAAAGTCATTGGCAGAAAATAAAGAGAGAGTTACCTTCAAGTCTTTTTTTTCTCCTGCCATTCCAAAGGAAGGAAATTCATATATTATTTGAGCCCTTCAAATACGGCAGAATTATTGCAATTTAAACATTCTTTCTGCTTCACATGTGGATCTATCAGATTTATACAGTGCAGCTCCAGCTATTTTTGGTGCATTTCCAAATGTGGCTCCATCCATTGGTGTCATCTTTCAAATGATACAACACAGTGCATGATGCTCAGCCTGGGGACCAACTCAAATGGTGTTAGCTGCACTGTTTGTGTACATAATAATCTTGTCTGCTATTTAATATTAAAAAAGAGGGAAATAATCAGGCTTTATTCTGTAAAATAAATTTATTGTAAAAAATATTTCTCTGAAGTATATTCTGAAAAACGAAATTCAGGTTATTAAGTGTGTAACTGCTTTAGACATCAATGTAACATGCATGTGACAATTGTCCTTTCCTTTTGGTCTCTGCAGAGCCAATAATTTCTTAATCATTTTGATCCAGAGTAAATGGGGCCCTGCTAGAAATAAATAGAATACTTAGTTTCTCATCTTCTCAAAATGTTACATCTGTCTTCCAGAAGAGCAATGGATACTAAATGGATAGCAAAATCTTATCCCTTTATCACTCCAAAGAGCCAAAGAACGTCAGTCTTTTATAAGGATGGTGCTATAAAATGGCTACGAGATCTGTTGTCAGTGTAATGGTGGGGGTCACAGCCCATAGCAATGGAATTCCCAGTCAGGGTTATTTTTTTCTTAATAAATTAATAAAAGTATTTGAAACTCATAATAAAAATCAACTGATGTTTCACAATCCAAAGGCACAAAGAAAAAGAGAGGGAAAGAAAGGAATGCCATGTTGAAACTAGCAGAACAATGAGCTGGCTCTGCCTGCTGAACAGCGTTATTTTTTATGCTAGCCTCTTGCATTCAAAAATTATGAATCACACCCTTCACTGTCTCCTCACTCCACGTGATACGGTTTAAGATTTCTTCTTGCCAGGGCCAAGCTAATGAAAAGTAATTCCTTCTGTAACAATAAATAACACAATACAAAGCACTCGGGGAACGGGTTTTGCTAGCTTACAGTTTTCGTGGGAATTGAGAGCATGGGCAGGGAAGCCAGTCATTTTTCTTCTAACATGTCAAGAAAAACATTTTTACTTTCCCAAGTTTTCCTTCAAAATTTTTTAAAGCACATTGAGTGTTTTCAGGGCTGTATTTTTATTTTCAGAAGGTTATAGAAGTTTGCATTAGCACTTTAATGAGAATGGAGCACTTTTTAAATAATAAGGAGAGTGCTAGCCAAAGTTTTTGTAGCTCTGGCTTCTTTATAATACTGATATGATCCTAAATGTAAAATGTTGAAGATGAAAATGCTGATCCCAGTGTAGTCCACTGTATAGCTCCATTCGGTAATCCTCTGGGAATATTTCCTAAAACTTCACTTCTGCTGAGAAATTGAGTTCACAATTCTGATTCCAAATGAAAGATGAGGAAGCTACTTCCTTGATTCACAGAAAAATCTCAGTAATCCTGTCATTTAGAGAAAAATACTACTTTCCAATTTGTATTTTCCTTTTATTCACAGTTAAATAATTCAAAGTGAAAGCTGATGCTTACCTATCTTTCCCTTGCTGGCAAATTCAATCTATTGCATGGTAATACAGTGCATTATAATGCAGGGTGTTTGAAAAAGATGGACACAATTTCAAATTGAAGGAAATTGCAAATTGGGTCCATCTTTTTGAAACACCCTGTACAGTGCCTTGTAGTATTACTTGTAGTTTAGATTTACCTTCAAATGGCATTTTTACCAGAAAATTCACTCTTCCACTGATCAGTTGGAGAGCTGTCACGATTCTGATACTCATTTCACTCTGGTAGTATGACTGCATAGGATGCCATGCAAATGTATAGTGCAGTACAAAGCGCTGTGCATCCTTATTTCTGGGCTATAGTCCCATTAGAACTAATTCTTCCCAGGGACTTCAAAGAGTTTAACCCTGGGGAAGAGGCACGGAGACAGCCCTTGCAGAGCTTCTGGAGGACTGTCCCACCAGCACGGACATCCCTTTCCCCCAGCCCACCACCGTTTTGCCTCCAGTGGATCCTGGAGGATGTTTGGTGCCGGACTGACGTGGTGCCTCAGATTCTGCCAGGCTGTAAGAAATTCACCTCCTCACCAGCCCAACACCAGGACCTTTGTATAAGGGAATCCTGCACTACAGAGGAGCAGTAAGATTATCATATCCATCCTTCTCCTCGGTGATTCTGAAATGAAGACTAAACTGTGCCCTTGGATCCTCTTGAATATATTAACATGACTTGCCCTGGGAAAAGGCAATTTCACCCCTTAGCAATGAATAGAAGGGCTGGTCCATAGTATGGTAAAACACGGCAGTTGGATTAATCCGTATTATCTATTGCAAATATTACATAATCCGAAACATTTTGATGGGCAACATGTAGGATCTGTTCTCTGTGCCAAGCCAAAGGTGATTACACTGCTTTTTTCCGCTCCTATGATAATCACAGAGGCAACTTAGGCTGACATTATTCAGTAAAGGAATATATTTATGTCAGGAATAAGACAGGTTTCATGAGTAAGTAACCCAATGCGTGACATGGATTTAAATTAGCAATGCTCAGAGCACAAGTCTTTGTTCTAGTAGCTCGAGTAGGAAATAGATAACCAGCTCAACCAGATAAAAACAGTGAGACCCCATAGTCATTACAGTCTAACTTTCAGCTGGGACTGTCCTTTATCATAGCAAAAGGCTTCATTTATTCCTCTGCCTTGGGACAAAAATCCTTCACACTGGACATTTGCAGGGGGAAAAATGGCTACATTTTCAGAATGTACAGAATGAATTTCAAACAGCGTGAATTTTGTTTGTTCCTTCACATGTCATTTGCAAAATGTGGGAGGTTCTCAAGAAAATGCTGTTTCACTGAAGACACCATTTATATTGAAGGTTGGACAAGTACACAATCATTTGTATTCTGCACTAAATTACTGTATGATGACATGAATGGATTAGTATTAACTATTAGAGCTGAAATGCACCACCTCGTATGAGGAGCGACTGAGGGAAAATCACACAGAAATCGAAGCTGGAGGGAAAAGCAAAAATATTATGGGGAGAATGAATTTATTTTTTTTAAAAAAAAGAGTGGAGAATGGCAAATAACAAGGGAGGATAACAAAGAAAACAGGAGAAAGAGACAGAAGAGAAAATATATTAAAATGGAAAAATGGTGAGACAAAGAATGAGACAAAACTCATATTCATTAACAAGAGACAGTTGTCAAGTTAACTCCGTTTCATAAAAAATCTCTAGGTGGTTGAACTCTGCATTTTTACAAGGCTGTGGGAGTTAAGAAATATTTGCCTGTCATGCACTCTGAAAAGATTTATTGTGTTCACAGCTTTCTTAGTATAATATTGCGTTTTTATCACTAAGTCACAGAAAGTTTCTCAGGACCTTTCATTTAGGTCTCCTAACTGATTTACACAAGACAAAGGGAATTAGACTTCCTTCTTTTGTGTCTGTTATAAAATACCCACTTTCTTTATCCATGCAGTACAGTGGTACCATTGACTGACACAAAAATTCTGAAATGAAAGAAAGGGCCTGAGAGTACTTAAGTGCCCGTATATTAATTTAGACCATTATGTTAATTTACTGTACCTGAGACTTGCTTGCAACTCTGCATAATGCAGATTAACTGCACAATCACATCAACAATTTCACCAGCCAAACTGTATTACATCTTACATTCTTGAAATAATTTTCTGAAAGATGGAAAAAATAGATTCTTGTTGAAAAAACAGTTCTCACAAAAAGTTTTCTATCAGCTCTAGTTCCTTTTTTTGAAGACTCAGTATGCTGTAAGCTCAAAAGGTGATAATTTTCTGACCTCATTCTTGCCATCTTATTCTCATATTTTAAATCAATGAATGAAACTATAGGACAAGCATAAACTATAAATGATGCATAAGGAAGGCCAAGAGTGCTTCCTACAAAATTACCTGAAAGTTTTAAGAAATAAAGTAGGTGCTGCAAGTTAAGCATAGCCTCTATTCTTGCTAAACAAGGAAAGACCTAAGGCTATTAAATGGATTTTACTTGAGTTTATGATTCTTTTTTTTCTCCTTACTCACCATGTTATTCCTCTGAATAAAATCCAGACAGTAACATGAAATCTTTTCTGCAATAGCAGCATGTTTACGCTAGAGGGTGCTAACAAGTCAGGATTTTAGGCTGCTTAGTGTTTTGCTTTGGAAATCTCAGTATTCTGGAAAAAAAAGCTCATCTGAAATAAGAAGCAGCTGGTTTTGGAGGAAGAAATTCTACTGAAATTTGAACAAACACAATTAAAATGTAACAGTGATGATATTTTCCACACATGTGCCCATAAGGGACACTGATAATACAGTCAGCTTCAGTAGAAACTGCATATATAATTACATTAAGGCTGTGTTAGAGATGAGTAAATATCCCTAATATTTCAGTCTGCTTTTGCTTAAAAAACTATTATGACATGGAAGATAGATTAACTAAAGGGATATGAAAATGACATCATGGCTTGTTGTTAATGAGAGGGACAGAAACATCTGATGGAGTAAAACATAAAAGTAGCAGCCTATAGGACAAATACAGTCTCAGTGAATGTCTGGGTGTGATGTGATGGAGGGTTGCCTCTCCTTCCAATAAAGCATGAAAGAAGGTAAAGGGAATGGAAATGGCCAAGAGGTTGTTCTAGGTAAATCTTCCCTCATCCTTCCAGGGCCGGTGGGGATTGTCAGAGCCCTGAACATCTCCATATCTCCAGGGGCTTTGGCTGCCTGGAGTCAGAGCCCATGTGGAGATGGTTGGAGGTCTTGGGGCATAAAGCTCCCCCACAGCTATTTGCAAGTGGCTTGATGTAGGAAGCTTGTCTTCTTATACATCTAATCCAAAAATCTCTTTCGAATTCAGCAGATCTTTAAGAAGGCAAGACGTGTGCCCTGCACCATCCCCCACTCAGAGACTCTGAAGCTCCAACTCTGGGACTGTAGTAGCACTGTGATAAAGTGGTACCCAGGGATTCTCCAAAACCAGACATGAGATGGAGGAGAATAAAGTCTGAAAAGAACTCTGTCTTGGCTTATGCTTTTCATGAGTTCGAACTCTATTTCCTTCAGCTGAATTTGTCACTGGTACTGCTTGAAAGGGATTATTCACCATGGAGTATGTAAAATAGCCCCAGTGGTTTTGTAGTCCCATCTAATCCCCAAAACTATGCAGGAACCTGCAAGGTAAAGCCAGGTAGCAGTGACAGGCATGTATTTGGAAACTAGAAAAAGAGAGCGGGCTTACAACTTGGGTTCTGCCCATCATTGATACAAGTGCTTCTCCTTGAAAATAGGCCTTACCGGAAGACCACCTTCTCCAGGCCAGGCAAAGCCCCTCTGCTCTGCAGATCCTGTCCTAAGTTAGAAGATCGGGATGTCCCATGAAATGAAATGCTTTGATGAAGTAGATCACTGCTCTTTCCTCAGCTGCTGGGTCTTTGCCCAGTGAGGTCAACTGCGAAGGGTCCTCTGCTTCCAGCGCTGGGGCTTCAGCTCTGGGAGAGCACTGACCCCAGCATGCAGGTGAGACCTCTTTCTCCAAAGCACCATGTAGTCACACCTATTATTGCACAAATTGCATCTTGTAAAAAGCTTCTAAGATGGTGTTTTGTGTTTCTTGGATATCCTCTGTTCATTTTTTAAGTCTGTTGTACAGCCTGGACTAGCAAAAATTAGGGGATCAGGTAGGCGATGTGGAAGACAAAGGGATAAGGAAATGGTTGGCAATAGGGAGAGGAACATTGTGCTTTTCTCAGGTTGGTTAAGAAACAAGTGAATTCCCCATCTGATCAGCCAAAAAGGGCAATGCATTACTATGAAAACATTTGCTTGTCCACTGAAATTATCCCAGTGCCACAGGAGAGCTGGCAAACTTCAAAAGGCCCAAAGATAAAAGTATTAACATTTTTTAAAAAATTATCATAATCTGGGGGCAGATTGTCGTTAGCCCTGTGCTGCCTCACCTGGTATTTGTGTTGCCACAGCAAAGTTTATGTGACTCATCTGCAGGTGTTTGCAGTTCGGCAGGGAGCCTGCGCTTGCTCCGGCTGCCTGCCAGCCCTGCCTGCTTAGTCCTGCCTACTAGTCCTGCCTGCCAGTCCTGCCTACTAGTCTTGCCTGCAAGTCCTGCCTGCCGCTGCTGAAGGCAACAACCTGCCTTTCTTAGGAGGACCCCTGTGGTGACAAGGCATTGCTGCAGAAGTGGGCAGACAGAGGAGGAAAGGTTGCAAGGCGTGTATTGGTCCATCAGTCCATAATGTCAGCAGGTGCATGCTTGACTATCACTAATGTATTTATATAACCCAGTTCTCTCCCGTAGGAAAGCAGCCTCTCTTTTTTTCTTAGTAGGTATAACGACATTTGTGAGTATATACTATAGATATTTCTAATTTTTTCCCCACATATGATAACAGATGACAGTCAGCTACGTTTGAAGGTTCACATCACGAGGCTCTTAAATTGCTTTCACTTCTCTGCACTTCACTGCAAGGTTTGCCTGCATTTTGTTTCCCGTTGTTGGGCTGGGTTTACAGTATTGAGCCTCCTTATCATAAAAATAGGAAAAAATTCAATGGAGAAATCAATCTGAATACTGGAGCTGTATCAAGTTGTCCTCTTCAAGGCATCTTAAAATAGCAGTCCCATTGAATAAGACACTATGAGTAAGCATCTCCCACAAGCATGTGCTGCCTTTGCTGTGTACTAGAAATGTCAGACCCAGCTGGAATCAGACAGCAATGTT
Source organism: Nesoenas mayeri (assembly GCF_963082525.1). NCBI lineage: Eukaryota > Metazoa > Chordata > Aves > Columbiformes > Columbidae > Nesoenas > Nesoenas mayeri. The sequence continues at coordinate 114,200,183 of NC_137543.1, forward strand.
AGACATTTCAGAAAGAGTTTCTAGAAATAATATGGCTGGAAAGGTGGTCAGTTGGAGTCACTTGGTTAATAAAATTGTTTCATCAGAAGATGCCCAGCCAGCCAAGAGTCATGAAGTCAAGGAGGCGAGGCTAACCTTGCCACTCTGATGGCCCTGAAGCTGTGCCAAATGATGCAGAGTTAGTTAAGGTCTCATTCTCAGTTTTCCGAGTTCCTCAGTGATTCTTTCTTGTCAGCACAGAGAAGCGGAAGAAAGATGTTGGTGTGAATATGGGGGAGGAACCAAATAAAACTGACATTAAAACAAGTGTGTGTATGTATGTATATATATATACACATATACACATATCTAAAATCCGTGTTTAAAATCCATATATATTTATATATGCATGTGTGTGTTTGATTTTTGCAGTGTTAGCTTGTGACAGATGTAGAGATCAAAAAAATGTATCACTGCCCTTACAGACTTGCCCTTGCAGAGCTTACCGATGCTAGTATTTCTAGAAAGATACTTTTCTGCATGAAAGACATTGCAGTATTTTTGACTGGGTGAATATGAAATTATCTCTGAATACATGACCAGGTAAATCTGAAATGATCTCTGGAAGTAATATTATGTTGAAGCTGAAATACAAGATGCATGTCAGCTTTAATTCTGTCTCCTAACAAAGGCTATGTGATACCAATATATAGATCTATTTGTATTGTGGAACTGTATTATTTAAGCTGTATTCCACAGTGTGGCTTATCTAAACATTACCATTTGTCCCCAGGTCCCCTCGCCTCACTACAATGCGATCCGTGCCAGCTGCACTGACAGCCTCCAGGAATGTTTTCATGACAGAGTAGCTCATCTTTTTCCCAGTGTCCACCCAGACAGATCTGCAAGCTAAGATGCCTTTGAGGTCAGAACTCTTAGAGCTACATTAAATACATATATAGTATTTTATATATAAGCATTGAGATGCTTAGTAATGTTTTTCTTGACTGAGCTTTCCTCATTATGCTTTTAATCAATAAACCTGACAAAGCTTGCTCAAAGCCAAAGCCAAAAACAGGGGCAGGTGGCCTGTTAGCATCCCTTCTCTGTGCCTTCTGCTACTGCCGGTGGCATCCTCCTTCTAGAGCCAGGAGCTAGCATGACCTAACAAAACCTTCAAGCCACCTTGCAAAGGAAAGAGGCTAGCAGGAAAAGAAGAAATCAGATGGAGGCAGCAGATACAAGGGTGACTGAATGCCCTTGGTGAAAGGGAAAAGCAGGTCCTTGGTGAAAAGGGACACATAGATACCAGGGAGAAGCAGGTAGAAGATGAGAAACATGGGAAGAAGGCATTCACTGGAGGAAGCAAGGAGGGGGGATATATGTGTAAAATACACATCAAAAGCTGGAGTTATCAATTTCATTGCTATGGCTTCAAAGCATACATAAAGTATCATATCTAAGATAAGAATTTAGGGTTCACAGAGAAAAATTCTTGGGAAGTTGTGGTAAAATGGTACATCAGCTTCACATTGTAGCAGCCATTTATCATTTCTTCATCTGCTGTGCTGATGATTTGCAGTGTTTGAGATGATTCACTGTTTTTGTTTTCTTTAATTGCTGTGTATCACAAGCAAACTCTAGCCCAGCTTTGTCTCTCTAAATTTAAAAGTGTTTATTCAGTTCCTGCAATTTGAGATTTGGAGACAAGCCTGCAGCTTCCAGATATCACAGCATTAGCAAAGTACTTTAGAGGGTATTTTAGGTTAAAATTAGACATGTTGACAGAGTATATATCTTCTCTGATCCTCAAAGAATTCAACTTAAAAGGGACATCATATTCATCAGCTAGGTAGAAGTGTGTTTCAGCACTAGCTCTTCATTAGCAAACTGAGAAAAATGACACCTCAGTCTTTTCATAGCTGGTCTAAAGAGTGCTTGTCTTTGACTGTGTGCGAGGGAGTACTAAATAAAATGAAAATATGTCCTTTAAACTTTTTCTTTTTAATTATTGCCTGTGAAGAGTGATATGAAAGCAGACAGAACTACCTGATCAGTGTCCACTCAGTTGTATAATTGCATATGTGCAAGTGTCTAAAAGAAGGATTAATGAAGTTCAGTAACACTTTTCCAGGTAGGACACAGAAAAGGGTTCTCAGAAGCATCAACAAGTTGTGATCTGTGGACTTCCCATCCCTGCTACACGGTGATACAGCCAGATCTCATTCCTTATAGGACAATGTCATGGAGAGACTCTGTACAGTGCATAGCAGATATGAATTTATTGATGGGAGGGAGGGTGGCAGACATTTAAGTTATTCAACCAAAGCAGCTCACAACTTCCCAGCTCTCCTCTCTCTGGCAGATCGCTACATTCACACAATGTATGTTGCACACTATTGTGCTGTTAAGTCACTTTCAAATAAATTGCTTGCTCCATTAAGTGTTGACCATTCAGGAAGGTAAATGCATTACCATGCTAAAAGGTATTCCTGTATAATATGACTTCAGTAATGCCCTTAAATCTGCACGAAGAGTACAAAATCTTCCTACACCATACCAACATTACACAACTGTAATGGCTACAGTAGAATAGCTTGTTCCTGTTTCATGTTTACCAGGCATTTTAAAACACACACATTAGATTTCAAGGAGTGAAAGGTTTCACAAGGAAAGCAACAGATTGCACAACTAAGGCAGAAGTGTGCAATATAAAGTCTGTCTTCTCAATTCCATTTATTACAACCTTCTCAATTAGTAAAACATGTTATTGCTCCAAATTGTTGCTTTGATGCAGTTCTCCCATTCTGTTTAGGAAGTAGCACATTCATACACCTGCTGAGCGCCCTTGTCCCACGCAGCCCTTTCCCTGACTGCCTTAGGCCCGGCAGATAATTGTCAGTTATACAAATTATTATCAATTACAGCAGTGACGATAATTGATAATCACCAATGTACTGCAATGCAGTCGCTGTATTTAGTGCAAGTTATGCCTGCTAGGCTCCTGCAAAGGATGATGCTGAAAACCGGTCGATGTTGCTGGCACCTCACGCCAAGCCGTGCCGCTGTGATAAACCGGGCTCTTTCGGCGATATTTTTGGGTGCAGCTCGGTGCCCCCCCGCCCGGGGCCATGCCAGGACGCCAGCCGGGCCGCCCGTGTACTACAACTCCCAGAATGCAGCGCGGCCCGCACGCCCTGCCCGCGCCAGCGCTTGGGCGGCGCAAGGCCTGCCGGGACTTGTAGTCCGCGGGTCAGAGCGGGTGTTCCGCTCGCCCAGCTCCTGCCTGCCGGGCTGGGGCCAGCCGGGCTCCCTCGGCCGCGGCGGGGCCGGGCCGGCTTCGCTGAGGTGTCGAGGCCGCCACCGCCCGCGCCGCGCCCGGCGCGCTTCGCTGCCTCCCTCCCCGCCTCCCCGCCCAGGGGGCGGGAGCCCGCCGCCCGCCCCGGCCGAGCCCGCCGCGCAGCGGGAGCCGGCGGGACAGAGCACCATGCTGGAGTCCATCCGCGTCACCGGTGAGTACCGTTCCCAGCCCCAGCCGCTCTCGGGGCGGCAGCCTCAGGCATGGCCGGGCCCCGGCTGCCCCTCCGGGGCGGCTGGGGCGTTCCCGGCTCGGCCAGGGGCTGGCGGCGGCAGGAGGAGGCGCAAGGTGGGGCCGCGGTCCCCTCCGGCGCTTCCCGCAGTGCCCGCGGTCCGCCCGGCGCCCACAGCTGCTCCCGCGCGGGAAACAAATCACCCGAGGGGTTTCTCTGAGCGCACCTGCTCAGTGGGGCGAGGGGACGGTGCTGCGCACCTACCGGACCTGACGGACGGCGACGCGGGGGTCCCGTCGGTGCACACGGACACCGTGTCCCCGTCCGGTGACACCGGGGCGGGCGCGACACCTGCCCGCCCGTCCGTCCGCGGGGCGAGGGGCAGGAGACGCAAACCAAAATGCTGATAAAAATACTGCTGGTGGCAGCGGTGTCTTTCACCCTGAAGCTCTCCTCTTTGCCATATTTTCAGAGAACTTTACAAATCTTTATAATACACGTATGTAAAAACCTGTGCTATGACTGTATAACCATAATGTGGAATGGTTTTATGTGGTATCAAAAACTTTCACCTTAAGTGCTGAGTATGTGGCATGTAGGAAAATCTGCAATACAGTTGCTGCTGCATAACAAGTTTTTCACTCGGATGTTTTCCTTGTTTAAATTTGATGTCATTTCATGTGTCACTTCTTCAGCTGCTTTAAGCCAAAGTTATTTTGTTACAGGGGGAGTCTGGAAGAGATCTTAGGGTCTCATCATACAATACTGTTACAATCATAACTAAGATTTCTTGCAGTTACTCTTTCTCCGTGTAATTTATATGCTGTTCCACCTGTGTGTGGATATAAGTGCGGTGTTACTTCTGGTAATGGGAGCAGAAATAACGTTCATGGAATCAGGCGGAGCATCCCTAGAGATGTGCAACGGTAACTGTAATCCTAAAGGATTAATATTTCTTAAAAAGAGATATAGTTGTTTGGGGTCCATCCCCCTCCATCAGACATTCCTGAACACACCCGTGCTGCAGTAGAGCAACCTAGAGATCTCCTTGGATGGAAGTTTCATCCTGTCCGGGTCTGTCTATGAATCAGTTTTGTGATTATATCCTGAGTCTATTAAATTAACAGGTATTTGTTACTTGATTTCATTAGGGCCAAGTCTTCACTATTATTGATTATTACTGTGCTATATAATTTAATTTGACGAATCTGAATTTGGAGTAAATTACATAAGGTCATATTTCAGTGTAGAAACATACATGCAGGAAACTGCTCACATGTCAGTTTGTATTTTTTAAGGCAGAAAGACTACATTTTTCAATATCATTGCAATTTTAAAGACAAAAACTACAGTCTAAAATCATGCCAATAAGTCCTGTAAGTGGTAGATATTTCAGAGTTATTTACAAACATTGGCAGTTAATTAATCAGACATACAAGCTGGCTCATAGTTGAATCTTGCCCTTGGTTCTGGAGCTCAGAATTAAAGACAGATATGCTGTTGCAGGAGGAAAGCAAATAGGTGGATCATTTGGGGTGGGAAAAGATCTTAGGTAAATGTCAAAGTTCCCAACATCATATGGGCACAGCTGGCTGTCCTACTAACCCACCTCTGGGGTAGCAGAAACCAAACACAGCTGTTGTCTCAAAACCAGGGTCTATTCTGTGTGCAATAAGCCAAATTTAGCACAGATTACGGAGTTGTGCAAGCCTGGATGCTGGAATAAATCTGGCATGCCAGAAAGAAAAGTAACAGCTATTACATACAAAATCTTACCGCTACTCAGGGCAATCCTATAGAGCCAATTGGTTCCATATTTGCATATTGGTTACATCATCATTTTAACATATAATGAGCAATGTTCAGCTAAAGGACACTTTATCCAACAGTCTCAAGATACATGTTAAAAAAAGACTCAACTTTTCGTGCAGGTTCCAGAATGTCTAAAGCTGTGAAGTCAGTAGTCTAATCTAGTTTCTTCATTAGGTATTTTGCAAGTCACTCTTGTCTTTGTTAGAGTAGCAGACTGACTTAAAATGGAGAGGATTTCTATATTTTTAGGTTTACAATTACCAACAGAATTCTTTTAAGTGGTAATGGCTACACAGCTGCACCAAAGAGGGGCAGAGCTCTACTCCAGCCCAAGACAATCAGACTAAATTTCCACCGACCAGGAGGAAAATCCTGTCCTTTGGTACATTACTGATGCCAAAATGGAGACAAGCAGCTCTTGCCCTCTCCTCCTTTCTACATCTCCACTTTCCACTCCAAACATGGCAGATTGTTTCATTTAGTAATTCACCATTGTCTCTAGGACCTGTATTTTTATTACTGTGCTGTTGCAGAGAGGAACAAAATACCAATAACTAGAAGTAAACATGATGGGAAACACTAGTTTTGTTGTGGTTTGTTTCAGTGGGGTTGTTTTAGGGTTTTTCTTAGCTTTTTTGAGGCTTTGTGACCGAGTGTTTGGAAGCACAATCAATGAAGAGAACTTGTGTATTTAGATTGCACATTTTTAGAGAGGTTCTCAAAGGTAACTGAAGCCTTGGGCGCGTGTTCTTTGACTGTTTGCCGTTGCAAAAGCTGAAATGCATAAAGTCAGTAAATTCAAATTTTTACATCTCGGAACACATGTAACACATGAATGAGATTAAAAACACCCTATATGATATGTGGGATAGAGTTATGCCATAGTGTGGTGATTTTTCAATTTGCCTTTACTAGACCTTTTAGAAGTAATCTGTTGACATCTGTCCTAAGGTATCCAGAGGTTAAAAGCTGGAAATCACTGCTAGCCAGTCTGTATAACTGATGGGTGTTGAAAATCCATTCTCTGGCTGGCTACTTTATAGCAGTATGATATCTCAGTACTTTTTGAAACACTGAAATACATTTTCAGAACACAGGCTGTGCAATGAATTGGTTTTACATTCAGAATACTAGACCCCTTTTTCAATGACCAAACATTGCTAAACCTAGGAAACTCTTGGATATAGTTTAGTAAGTTGAGTTTCCTAGAAGATAGTGTATTTTTATTGTGGTTGATGCTGTCTGACTTACAGATGTGAGTTTGAAATGGACGTTACAGATTAAACAAATGTACTGGAGAAAGAACTTGAAAATTTGGTGGTTTGTGGCATGATCTTGATATCTCAGGTTTTATTTTCTAGTTTAGTTTGTAAAAGAATGATGTTCATAGGACCGATCAAAAAAAACTTTAGAATGGCAGTTAAATGACTTGTGAAAAGTAGTTACCTAATATAATCTTTAAAATCTGCTGGATTATCTATTGATTCTAGGTTTTCAGCACAAATATGCATCAAAGAGTATCCTCCATTGGTCGGAAGAAAATGAAAGAGAGCCACATTAGATTGGCAGCTGAAAAAAAAAAATCACTTTGCTATGACATTGCACATATATAGTAACTACAGATTTGAGGACAACTATTTTTGACACAAACCATTTGCATATTAAACCTGCCACTACGTTTTCAGCACTCGACCACCATTTGTAACACTTGCAGGAGAATTCTGACTTGTGATGTTCAGAAATTATCTAGATATAAATGCATGTATAGCTGGCCAACTGTACTACTTAGCTCTGAAAGTCTGTCATGAGTTTTTGATGTTGGATCAACGCAAGAGCTTGGAGGGGTTTTTTAAGGTCATTTTTAGTTGTTTCTTTGAATTCTGTTTCTGGCTTTTTTTGTTTCTTTTCTATTTATCACTTCTTTTAAACACATGTGGTATTAATTCAAATTATTCCCTGTGTAGTAGCAATTTGAGGCTGCTTTGCTCTTTGTGACTTTTGAGAATTGATTCACATAGAAGGTGAAGTGTTACCACCTCATTACGTTATCATCTCTCATCTGTATAAGAAGCAGCTCTTTAATTTCTAAATTCAATTTTGTCTACATGAGCAAAGTGACATGTTCAGAAATGTAGTATTTCTGTATTCAGACATTCTGGAGACCTTGCTTTTCATTTATCCTTAAAAGTAAGGATTCTCATAGTGTAACACTTGGTACGAGCCTGAAGTCAGTCTTAAATACTTGCCAAGAAAGATGCACAAGCTGTCATCTTATTCTGCTGTCAAAAAAATGCCTCATTTTTTAGCTGTTTGTAGATAGGTACACATAGAAATGAATGCCTCCTGCACAGTATTCTGGCTGCATATTTCATGTTGTTTTCCTTGTGATGGGAACTGTGGTTCCTCACCACTACAGCTCATGGTAAAGCAAGGTAAGCCAGGTAGGTTGTCACCTGCGTGATGGGAATGGTCGGACACAATTTGAACAGGAATGGCGAGGAATACGTTCCTGCACCAAACATCAAAAGAAGATGCGCAAACTTACCGTGAAACAAAACCAAGCTTGCATAAGATACACATGCTTTAGTGGAAGAGAATAATCTAATGCTTCTATCTCTTTCCAGTGGAGGAAACACTCAGGCTGCAGATTTCCCATCATATGTTGATGCAAATAGGACCCCTGTTGTTTTGGTTTAGTGGGTTTTTTTGGGTTTTGTGGTGGTTTTGTTTGTTGTTGTTGGTTTTTTTTAGAAAAGCATCTTCAGGAGAATCGGGGAACACAGACTGTCATGGAGCTGACAGAGGTCCAATAGCATGAAATACAAGGTCATGGTGCCTATGTTGGGAGGAAAACCTAATTTTACTGTGAAAATAAAGCTGAAATTAAACTACTGTCTTTTCCACCCCTCCCCACCCCCCCCGGCCTTGGAGGCATTTAATGATCTTTCACTAATGTTCCACTCAGAGTATAATTACTATATGTAAAATAATTACAGCTTAGCTATGTATAACTGTGGGCTGAAGCTCAAATCCCTTTTGCTGGCTTTAATCAAGCTCTGGTCATATCTTCTGCGCTCTGTGAATCCTTTCATTTTAGGTGCAGAAGGAAGAAGCTTTTCTCCGTGGCAGGATTTATTTGTGCCCTGACTTTTGGCTCACCTAATGTTCTAGGATGAGCTGGTTGGTGAGAAAAGGGGATGGTTAGAACCAGTGAAGAGAAGTCAGTTCTCTCTAATGAGCCAGCATAAACACTAAATACATTTTCAGTCCTCAGTGACTTTTCTGTGCAGCTGCTCTGCACCAGGGACCCATCTCCCCTGCAGGCTATGCCAGAGGTCAGAGCAAAAAAGGAGGGCTCATTCACTAAAGGAAACTTATTTGCTTCTTGCATTTGGTTTAGTTTGCAGTCTTTCTTTTCAAATGTTTTCTCAAATCCAGCTGCTACTGTAGAACAACTTTGAATAGATTAAACGACAGTGTTATCTAAGGTTTCTTTGGGGTGTGTTTGTAACTAGCCAATCTCTCTTTTCCTCTTTAAATACAGCTCACAGTCTGTGTTAAGGAGTATGTGAAACTGAAGTCTTTTAAACTTAGATTACTATTTGTATGGCGGTATAAATTGTTCACAGTAGTGGGCCCATTCCGATGTTCTCATCCTTTCTCAAATTTTGTGAATCAGATTTTGCAGATGAGACTACGCCAGACTGCTTATATCACAGCACAGATCCCTGTGGGACTTCACTGTAAATACTGCTCATATATTCCTGCTGTATAGTTTCCTATTTTTTTAAGGTTTTTTTTTTTAATCCATAGAGAAAGCCTTGCATGATAAAGATCAATCAGATATTGCTCAAAACTAAAAACTTGTTAATGTGACAGTAAACATGCAAAAAGTCTTGTTTTAAACAAGTTACGATAGTTCTTAGGTTCAAACAGTACACCTGTGCCAGGAGTTGCAAGCATAAAATACTTGTTTATCTGGATCTTACAAGTCTAATTGTTCAAAAGTGATATATGCACACAATTCTTCTGTATGTCTAGAAGTCAGGATTAACTTGATGAGACTGCAGTTAGGTTCTGTGTTTCATTTATGTTGCAATTTTGAGTTCTTAAGATTAGTGTTGCTGTGTGAAAATCAAATTTGTCCTCAGCTTTTTTTCTTTTTATTTTTTTTTTTTCCCCATCAATGCAGAAAAACTTCACTGGCCCAAGACAGAGCTTTCTAAGAAAACAGTCCTGAGCCCAGAAGAACACAAGCTGAACATTAATAACGAAAACAGCCTCCAGCACCCACCTTCTGGGATCCTTAAGGACATTTTCACCACAGGAACCAGCAGCTACAATGTCCTTCTGCAGAGCAAAGAGGAGAAGAAACATCACGCTCAAAAGCAGTCAGCTGCTCACCACAAGAAACACAGAAAAACTACCAAGTGTTCTGCCCCCTCGCGAAGCACCGAGCACCGCAAAATCAAAGTCCCACTGCCCTTGCTCAGCAGCGGCTGGTACTGCTCGAACAGGCAGCCGCCCGTCACCCTCACCAGCCCCGTGTCCACCAGCACAAAGTTTACAAACGGTATTTCAGTTGCGGGATCACCGCGACCCAGAAGTAGAGCTAAGAGGCATTTTAATCTAGCAAAGCCAAAGCAATCCCAGTCCTCAAAAAGTCATGGAAAAGAGGGGGAGATCTCTGGCCAAAAACTCTGTTTACTGGCTGCAATCAAGCCTTCCAATGTGGAGAAAGAGAAGATGAAATTCTTCCAGTCGGATTTCACATACAATCCTCAGTTTGAATATGCAAACCCAGCTTTGCCAAATGTGTTAGCTAAGCACAGCCATGCAGATGACAGGTTTCTTAAGCAGGTATTGTTACTTTTGTCCTCTCCTTTTCCACTGATTATTTTTTCCTATGCTTGTAAAGGTGCTATTTGGCTTTGTTTGTAGCAAGTGAAAATTGTTCCTGCTTATCATCCTCCCCTGCTGTTTGAGAAATACATCAATGATAAGAATAAAAGAGTGGAACTGAAAGAAAATCTTCTTGAGTAAAAATTAAAGCCTCCCTAATATTTACAGGGTTCTATATAGGATAAAGGCACAGTTCATTACAAAGGGGTTTACATGAAACATAATTTGAGGCAAGAAAGCTTTTTAGGCAATGAAGCAGAGTTGAATACAGGAAACATACAATGTCTGAATATGTTTAGAAAATAGATAATAGAGGAAAAAAAGCAGTGTAAGAATCCTGCCAATCCTTTTGGTGATACAGGCTTTTGGAGAGGTAGCAATTATTTGAGGTCGTGACTATTGGATAAGCATATGTTGATGTTCCTTGTTTTAATCAAATTTGAAAGGATATTTGCATATACATTAGGCTCAATCAAGCAGCAGACAAATTCCGTTCCACAGAGAGGTAAAATTTAAAAAAACCACCACCACCGTAATACTCAGCCTCACTGGTAACATAGGCACAGATTTTCCCATTTTGTGTAACTACCCTGGCTTCCTACCTGTCTTTGAATTACAAAACCCCCCAAAACCAATAAGGACAACAATAACCTTTCTTTCAACTTCGACTTAAGTGACAAAAACATTGCCTGTCTGTATAACAGAACCAGTCATCTTCCCACTCTTGCTGTTTTAAAAGTGGTTTAGAAAGACCTTACTAAGTCTGACAAGCTTTCCTAAATAGAGAATCTTACATTTCAAGTGATATGTGACCTGGAAAGAGATTCTGCTGTTCCATGAGTTTCACTTCTTTGTGATACGAAACCCCCCAAAATTTCTTGCGAAAGGGATATAAGAATTGAAGTACTGTGGATTCTAATAACTGATGCTTGACTTGTGAATAGTCTGACTTTAATTTTTTATTTATTTATATTTTAAATCCTAGAGCACACACAGGTGTTACTACCTGTTAAGTCATTGTATTGTAAGGCTTGGTCTGCATTTTCACATTAAAAAGATCTGTATATTTTAAAAACTCACTAGCTGGATTTTCATTAAGAAATTGCTTTTTTTATGAGAACAGCTGTTCTGTTCTTAAAATCAGGTTCCATACTTCTAAACAACCAACTAAATCATACTGACACCAAATAAAACCACTCCTTGACTAGAGCTTTTTAGCAAGTTTTCCTTGCATTTTTATAGCAATATTAGCAGCATTAATCATAGATTACAACAAATCAACAATAACCAACTTGCCAAACTGAACTGAATACAAATTGTCCCTTTCAGTATGAGGTACCAAAGCCTTAAAAATTATTTTTGCATGATGATTTTGTGGAGCGGGCTTGTCACTGATTTATTCTTCTTTTAATTAAAACCCCCCACACACCTAAATAATCAACATTTTAAAAATGAATGATTTCTCAATATTATTCTGATTTGTAATTTTAGCTTTTTCCCTTTACATATAAAACATGGAAAAATAAAGGCTTTATAACAACTTTATAAAGAGCAGTGAAAGATTTAATATTCAGTGAAGTATGATATTTCTGAAACTTAGCAAGGAGGATGTAAATCGTCTCATAACATTTAGTTTAAGTTACAGAAGTTCTTAGCCAGAAAAGCATTTCTTCAAACTTCAGCTACTAAAAATACCGAACAAGAATATCTTGCACTTCATAGTAAAAAAAAAAAAAGGGCAGCTTTACCACAGCTCCAAGCCCAGCAGGTGGCACTCTCTCTTTTTTTTCATCCATAACTAGCTTCAGAAATTTTCATCTCCACGCAAATTTGAATTTCATTTCATGCAAATTTACTATCCAGGAAAAGCAGCATTAATCACTGTTTCAATCAGCAAATATTGGATGAGCACTTGCTCTTCCTCAGTGCTATCTTTTTTTTCTAATGCAGACTTTACTTATCAGAAGAAACACATAGGTCTCTTATAGGAAATGTTAAGTTCAGGGCAGATTACTCCAGTTGCAAAACAAGTACTCACAGTGTCAAGTTTTGTGTCTGCAGTAAAAACACAACTGCATGTAGTCATCCTTCTTCCTGCAATAAAGATAAATTAAATTTTGTTTATTGAAACATTTTTGGCTTTAATTTGTTGCTGTACTTATTTTAGGAAGCTTTGTTTCGTGAACAGAAACTGAACTATTCCCATTTTATTCTGTAAAAGGTGCTTACAGCAACTTACACTTGCTTGCTCTTCTATGACTAAACATCTCTGTAAAAACAGCTTTTTACTGACAGAGCTCACCAGCTTTAAAATGGCTTTTAGGATACTTCAGTGAAATGAGCTTAAAATTTTACAGGATTTTTAATCATTTCAAAAATATTTCTATCCACAGCTGTGCATAGCCTGCTAGGACATTAAAACAGATGGTGTTTTATTGCCCTTTCTACTTTTGTGCATATCTGTGAAATTTGTTAATATAACATTACTGCAACACATCTGGAAAACTAATCACACCCTGCCCCATTTATTTATTTTATTTTTTAAAGGCAAAGAAAACTATAGATTTGCAAGCCATTAACACAGCAGTGCTGCAATGGGGAATGCACAGGCTTGTGAGCAACCACTTCACCCCCAGGCCTCTAGTCAGATCAAAGATTTTAAACCTTGAGCACAGATAACAGTTTTATTGGTTGACTTTTCACAGACAAACACTTTTGAATCATTAATATATTTTTAAAAAATATTTTTAATCTCCTCTCTCTTCTGCTTTGTTCTGTTTCTTTGTTTCTCTCTTTCTACGTTATCTCATTCTCGTCACGATAAGATTCTTTCATGAGTCACACAATCTGTGTCTTTAGGGAAGAGAACTTGAGAATAAAAAATAGTATGCAGACTTGCAGCTTTTCACATTGATTGACATATCTAATATTACAAAAATTAATTCTCTTATTGCTGTGTTTCAGGGTCAGTGCAGCAACTGTGTGGTTTAAGTGCTATGAAAGTTTTCTTACTGGTACTCCTTCTGGCTCAACCTTCTTGTCCTTCATTGTTAAATTTTCCCAACACTTAAAAGTGTTTGTTATTTTTGCACAGATGCTAGAGGTGGCAATACTGAGCTAGAAGTAATCGTCCCCAGTGTTTGCAGAGCAGGTGACTTAACAGTTGCAATTTGCTGAACCAAGATCAGCAAGGAAGCTGCAGCTTCAAGTAACCTGTGTGTTAACACCCGTTTCTTTGAATTGTATGTGAAGGCAGGAAATATATTTTTTTTATACATATATCTATTTTTTTAATCATCATTTTGTTGAATTATCCCCTATGAAGGAGTTATACATCTTCTCCCCTTGTACTCATAAAAATATAGCAGCTTTGAGGTAATAAATAAATCAGTTGTGCCACGTTGTGTTTGTATTACACACCTCTTAAGTCATTAATACAAGTAGTCTGCAATTAGTAAATTTATCAGATGTTGGAAAAATAGTTAGTTGGGACTGGAAGGCAAAACAACAAAGCATTTGACATGGAGTAACCCCTTGCAGTGTCCAGGTGCTATCACAGCTTAGGCATGTTGAAGATTCAATGATGTATCACTGGCTATAAAACCACTTAATTGCAAGACAACTCATTCTTCACTAGTAACAAACTCCCTCCTACGCTGAGATCCACAGATAAAGTACATTAATATATAACACAAAGCATATCAAGCTATCCAAGTAGCATAAGTTCTCAGGGTCCTACACAAACTTCCTCTTCCACTAGAAGAGACTGTAGATCACTTCTAGTGATGCCACAGTAGGACCATAGGCTTATATCAGGACAGTCTCATACAAAAAACAAGTAAGCATTCATTTTTAATTCCATGCAAAGTATTTGAAAAGTTTTTCATTAAAAATATTTCTGCCAGTTCTAAATCACTGAAACACATTCATGCAGATAAGAAGAATGCAAAGACACTGTAAAAACTGAATAAGCCCCAAAACACTACAGCCTGAACAGACTAACCTCAAAACCCCACTCTTACCTTTTTCCATTCCACTTTACACCAGAAAGAAGGGCAGCCACCATTTTCTGGCTCCTGATTAGACTAACAAGTTCCATCTGGTACAGTTTGTTATTACCTAAGGATGCAGCTGGAAGTTTTTCCTCTCAGCAAATAAGCTCTGCAGGGAGGAAAGCCAAGGTGCCTGCAACCCTTGGCTTTCTCACAAATCTCAACAGACTGCAACCCTTTTGTAGCAGAGTTGCTTCTGAACGTAGGATGAGCTGACTGAACTCAGCAGGCTGACTCCGAGGTCACTGAACCCTTTTTCTAACTTGATTTGCCTTAAATAATTTGTGAGCATGTCTTACCAGCACGTATATCTACAATAACTCTAAAGTAACTAAGCCTTGTTGCTGCACGTGGGTGACTTGGAATGCAGAGACATACTTGGCTGCAAATAATTTGTTTAAAGACCGCCCCCACCTGAATCTATCAATTAAGCAGAGCCTTGTCTTGCTCTTGTTAGCGTTTCTGTGTCATTACTTTCTTGAGCACCGACAGGGTTTGCTGCTCAAGGGGACTTGTCTTAGGACTGCTGCTTCTTTTGACACACTTTGGTAGCAATAAGAGGGATTAAACCAGATCTTTTAGATAATAATGAAAACAATAGGAATTACTCCTACCCAGAAACCTGGTACAGCCACATAGTCCTTCTTCCATTTTTTTACCTGTTGCTGAAGAGTTTACAGTTTGGCTTTTGGGACTGTGGCAATATCAGTACCTTGCTTTCTGTTGGCCCAGAGGCAGGAAAATAAGCTCACAGTTGGATGCTGGAACAGGCAAGAGCTGGCATGCTGGGCTGGATTTTCCCCTTTTCCCAGAAAGTCCTTGCAACACCCAACTTTGAGTCATCTCACCTCAGAGACAGGTGCAGAACCCCAAATGAAGGGCTCCATGTTATATTGAGTGCCTGCTATCTCTAAATAACCCCCCCAAAATTATCCCTGTGCTGCTTTCTTCATTCCTTAAAAATAAATTCAGATCTGACCAGGAGGCCCTTCTTATTTAATAATAAGTATAATATAATATGGACAAATAAATACTAAACATTAGATGCAGTATTTCGCTGGTGTTCAGATAAGTGATATTTCTCTCATCAAAGAGCTACAGAACTTTGAGATTATATCTAGCTGGCATTTGTGGCTTTCCGTAGCAGTTACTGAGAGTATTTTAGTTGCAACTTGAAAAACAGGATTGTTAGTAGCAGTGAGAGATACAAAATTAATCCTATTTTTGTGGATAATAAGCCAATCTGACAATGTCAGAATTTCATAGCTGGAAACAACAACCATGTTATCGGTTTCATGCATGGATATAAGTGTACAACATAAAAAGAGATTCAATCTGCAAGATTTCCACCTTCATCATTAGTAGCATTTTTTTAGCAAGAACCTTCATTTTTAAGGCAATATCAGTAGTATTTTTTTTCCTCTCTGTGAGATTCTTCATAGCTTCCGTTATCATATCTATGAAAAAAGCCATTTCCTGGGCTTTTGCTGGACAAGTTATTCTATGCCACATGTTCTTTTAAGGGTGTGAAATGACATGTGGGGAAGTAGATTACTGGGGATGAGCATTTCACATCCCACCAGTAACATCTTCAACATGCAGAGTTCAGGTCACATTATAAGCATCATGATCTGCTTTCCACCCACAGGGATTTCTTCTAGCAGCAATACGCAAGACAGTTGTTGATACCACTTTATTTGTCTCATGAAACACGCCTTCTTCATTTTGGGGGATAATGAAGAAGTACTGTGATTTAAATGAAAGATTTAAATGAAAGTTGTATAAATAAAGTTCCTGTTCTCTGTCCTCCTTTCAGAAACACAGTGCACTCATAGCACAGAGGATTTCATTGTAAGGAGACATTTTTGGTAGAAATATTGTCATTAAAATTATAGTTACACATCTGCGTAGTGATGGTTCACCATTCCTAAATCAGAAAATACCAAGAAATGAAGCAAGATGACAGTAATGGTTGACCTTTGCAAAATTCTGTGGAAAACCATAAAAAGAAACATGCTGGCAACTTAAACTGCAAATGTCCTTGTGACCTGTTATGTCTGATTTACAAGGCAGTTGTAAAAAATTCCCCAAATTAAAGAGAAAATGGGTATTATTTTGCTAGACTGATAATCATCTTTGTCATGCTGATGGATGTGGGTCCAGAATGAGTTAATCAGAATCTTTTTTTTTCAGTACTTTGGCATTAATGTATGTCTGAAGATGGTATAAATTGATTACAGAGTGTGTCAGCCTGTATCTAATGACTACAGTTTGATAGTGACTCCCAATGAGTTAAAAAAGGAAGATTGAAAAAAGGGAGAGCAACACTAAGAGTGAAAGAATACACATGCCAGTCTGACGCAGAGCTCTTACTGCATTGATATTTGCTATGCTTTTGTATTTTATAGTCCATTAACATTATGGAGCGGACACTGCAGAAATATGGAAGCTACGAAAAATTTGAGCAGGCCACTGGAGGCAGCTTGCTGACCAAAAGTCGCATCTGGAATCATGTCAGGAAGTATATGGTGAAAGAAGGCTGTCTTGGTGAGGTAAGTCATACACTGCATCAGGAAAGAAACATTGCATGTAGATCTTAGAAGTTACATATGGATGGACCTGGGGGGAGACCATTTTTGAGGCCTTTCCTCCATAATTACCAAAACATTCCTTACATCCTATTTTTCTCATGGCTGTGCCCAGTTTCATTTTTGAACAATTGAAATGATGCAAATTCCTTGTGAATGCTTCAGCCGTCTCTCAGCCTGTTTCCTGATTCCTATATAACTGCTCTTAAATTTGCCACTTTTGGGAGTACCCAGGAATGACACCCTTCCTTCCCTCCTTTTTTCAACTACTTGAGAACTAGCACATTTCCATTTATTCACCAGTTCTGCCATCCGTTCTCTTGTATCAAATTATTTACACCAAAGGAAAGAGTTAAGAGAAGGCCAAGAAAAATAAGCACCAGTGCAAGGGATTGATTTTTTATAAGAAGCAACACAAATGAAAGTGACATAAGTGAATAAAAATGTCTGAGAGAGGGTGACTTGTTGAGCTGGTTTGAGTGCTGTTTTTTTCCTGACTTTAACCATCTAATTTTTAGAGCCTTGTGCAAAAAACTTATTTCCTATATGTAGGATTTTAAAAGTCCAATATGATTGAGTTATATAGTCAGATGAAATTGAATATATAAAAAGAGAATTATTTCAAATGAAAACACCAGCTGACACAGTCCAAGACTTGGATGAGGTTACTGGCAGTGAGCAAGAGGAATCTGGAATCAGAGATCAAGAGACAAAAATTAGTTTCCCAGAAACCAGGCTTAATTAGTAAACTTAATATTATTAGGATAAAAGATTAAACGCATCACACTTTTTAGGAGACTATAATTTGATGCTGATACTAGACTTTACCTGTGTTCCTAAAGAGTGGGTTATAAAACTACAGGTTAGAGCAAGCATATAAAAAAAAACCAAAACCCCAACATTTTTGGTCTCTGCTGTGCTTTTATTTTCCCTTGCATTTATTTTTGTCTTGGTTTGTATTCATGTAAGCAGGATCCTAAACCCTTATCAATTATCCCATGTCCTTCTTAATGAAATGCTTTAAATGCTTTGCTTTTTCTACAAAAATAAGGTTAATACATTATTCTTAGTATGATCTTAAATGTTATGAAACTACTTCTTTCCAGTTGAAGAGATGTAATAAAACTAAGTGGTGCCCATGCCTTAAATCTAAATGCTTTGGGATTTACCTGTCTTTTCTGCATCTTAAATATGAGTTTTATGGGACTGATTACTTGCTGTTGAACTTGAAGCTGAATGGTGGGTTTTGAATACAGGGAAGTATCATGTTAATAACTTTGATCCCTGGGTCCTTTTTGTTAAATTTGGTATTAAAAAAATGCTCTCTCTTGTAGGTTCCCTCCCTTACACTCTTCTGAGCAGTGCTGTTTCTTTAGACATTATATGAAGTGGGAAAGGTGCTAAGTTTTCAACAAAGAGAGTTTCCCATCTCCCTCCCAGTTGTTTGTTTGAGAAGTC
Source organism: Nesoenas mayeri (assembly GCF_963082525.1). Lineage (NCBI taxonomy): Eukaryota > Metazoa > Chordata > Aves > Columbiformes > Columbidae > Nesoenas > Nesoenas mayeri. The sequence goes on from NC_137543.1 coordinate 114,218,504, forward strand.
TTTTGAAACTCAAAAACCAAAATATATCAATATGCATTAATTACCTTCTCTAGAAGTTTTTGTTTTGATTACCAATTTTCCAAGAGAAAACAGGAAAACAACTACTACTATCCTGTATAAAACAAAACAATACTGGTATTTTAATAATATTTCAAGTCTGCATCATGTGTCAGGAAACGAAGTACATAGTGCTTCCTTCTCTCATTCTTGTGGCTTTATAATTGCAACTGAAAAGGTTTCAGACATTAAAGTGCATAGATACCTAGTCCATTTATGTGTGCTTATCTAATATTTTTCATTTCTCAGTAGTACCAAGAAAATTAGACACAGTTCAAAAAGTGGAATTTTGTCTAATTTACTCTGCATATGATTGCTACCCATCCCCCCCAATCCAGTCAGTGTTACCATTTTAAATTTTGCAGGCTCCTGTCTGTCTATCTTAACCTTGATGCTGAGTCCCACTGAAGTCCAAGGTTTTGTCACCAGCACAGGGGACTAGGGTAGCTCGGAGGGGTCAGAAGTGTCTCTCATAGGTGATGACTGGTAGCAAGGCGGTGTTGTAAAGGGTAAGGGACCAAAGAGAAGTTAAATAATGGACGAGCCAATGGAAAAAAAAAGCAGGAACAGGAGTGAGAAGAGAGCTCCTTGCTACCCAAACTCTCTCATCTTCAGATTGTGGTACATCTCACGGAGGACCTGTTGTCTCGAGCCTCAATGACAGTGGTGAATGGCCGCCCCACTCTCACTATCAATATCTCCACCGCACGAGAGCACTGGCTGGAAGGGATGCTGAGACATGAAATTGGTATGAGCGTGACTTGCATGTGTTCTTACTTATTTTGTGATGTATATATAGAGAAGGAGGAAACGTGCCTGTCTAAAGAACCTGTGCTGTAGGTGTGCTGCTAAAGGGAAGGAGAAACCCATTTATCACTCTGGCATGAAGTAAAAGGAAAATAATCCACTTGAGGATTCCTAGGGTTCACTTACATTAGCATTTTAGGCCCACTTACTGCACTAAGGTTCATACACCAAAGGAGCCTTGGAGCAGATGAAGATGATGCAAGCCCAGATGTCATTCTCCAGGGCATACCTTCTGTGCTGTCACCGCTTGGGGACATTTTGCTCATGAGAGCAATTTAGAGGTAGTCTGGAGTGAAAAAAAAGGGAAGCAAAAATAGTGTGGCCATTCAGCTCCAGCCATTTCACTTTTCAAATCTGCTTCGTTGCTTGCAAATGTAGGCATGCTTTAGGGATGAAGAATTTACCCAGTGAGCTCTTAACTGGTGTAAGATTGCATTGATTTTGCATTATACGAGGTTGACCCAGGCCTGTGGAAAATTTCTACAAACTTTTCAGTGAATCTGTTTTAATTAAGTACATCAAAACTGGATAAACTTGGCTGGTGCCTGAATTTCAACTGAAGAATAAGCCCTGCAGTTGCCTTGAACCACTGTTACTCACGTTGTGAGGGTTCACAGCCTCTTCCAAGGCTGCAGTACGGCTGTTTAATCACCTTCAAGAGGCAACATTTCTGCCCCCGTACTTTGATTCTCCTTCCTTCCATTCACTACAATGCCTAACCTGTGCTAGAGGCAATCAGCATGTTATATACTTCTGCAAATTCCTTTCCACAGATTTGGGAATTCAAGTACTGCTGACATTTTTATTCCTCAAGCACTTTTGGGAGTCCCACTTGTAGTCAGCAGGTGAATAATTCCATCGTGTATCCACTTCTGAAAAAATTCTCTCTTGTAGACAAGGCTAAAGTTGGCACTTTCCCCAGTGCCTAGTCATAACAGTTCAGAGTTCTGAAATGGGCATCTCCTTCCATACTTTATAATTTATTTTTTAATCATTTGATGCTACTGTTCTAAGTCCTATATTCCTTTCTTTTCAGGAACTCATTATTTTAGGGGTTTTAACAACAACAGCCAGCCTTGGTGCAACCGGAACGGGCGCAGAAAACATGGGTTAAAACCAATCAACCCTACAGAAGAGGGGCTGGCGAGCATTCACAGCGTCCTATTCCGCAAAGACCCTTTTCTATGGAGAGCTGCCCTGCTCTACTACACAGTATATCAGGCTAGCCAGATGTCCTTCAGCCAGCTCTTCCAGGATGTGGGGAAATTTGTCAAAGACCCCAATACTAGGTGGGATTACTGCGTACGAGCCAAGAGAGGGTGGACTGACACATCACAACCAGGTGGGTTCCCTGTTTCTTGTCTCTATTTTTGTACTTCAGGGAGGTTTTCAGAACATTCACAGGGCTCCTTTATCCTGTCACACAGTAAAACCTTCGCAAAAGGGTGAAGTGGGGCTCTGCACTTTCTGAAATGAGGCAAGCAGGATTTCTGCTATTAAAAACAAGCAGAAAATGCACATCCCTGAGACTTTGAAACTGAATCAGTAATGCATTGTTTTCTTGGAAGTGGGAATGTAAATTGCAAAACTGAAGAAATTCCTACTCATAGTTTCACCTGTTTTCATGTTTATTACAAGAGACGTAATGTTGCTGTGGATATTCACAGACACCATCTTCTCTCTGATTTCTTTCTCTGGCTAGTGGGTTTAGCCTTCTGGTTAGTTTTTGAGAAGGTTTTCAAAGTCTGGGTTATAAATATCTAGTTTTTAAAAATAAAATTGTTCTGCTCATAATGGCTTCTGAGAATATGCCTTGTACAAACCCTGATAGAGTGCAATGCATCTTGATTCCTTTTAGGCTGTTTCAACAAGGATCAGGTATACTTGGATGGAATCCTCCGAATCCTGAGATACAGGGAGTCCATTGATTTCCATCTTCTGACAGCCCTTGGAAAGGTGAGTGGACTCATTCTTACCAAAGGACACAGTTTTGTCATTTCAGCAACCCTCCCTGCCTGTAAAGAGCTGTGAGTCAATGTGTCCTGTTTTACTTTGATTTAAAGATCTCTGTTTTGTATAACACCCTGTATTACACAGTGCAAGTTAGAAATATTTTGAGGTCCTAAAAATTTCTACCAGCTTTTCCTCATTCCTCACTTATCAGATTGAGATTTTATGGTCATATTTCTCAGACTTTCCTTTCCACCCTTTACAGGGTACTACCTGACTTGCAGTACAATGGACTGCCTTGGGCAAGTGGGACAGGTGCTACATAAGGTCGTGGTCCCAGTAAAAAACACAATTAACCATTTGATACTAACAACCCCTTCCACCACAAAGAGTTTTTAATCTCAAATTTCTCTCACTGATGGCAACTCTGATGTTTTTAAAAATTCAGTTGGTATTTTTCTTCCCCAGACTACGTAGTATTTCTACATGCACAGAATGTATTTTATGTCCTGTCTAACCGTCATTGCTTATTTGTTCTCAAAATCATACTAAGAAGTGCAGAAACTTTGTCACACTTGCTCAACCAAATCCTTGGATTGCTAGGTTTTCACAGTTCATAAAGCAGGATTCAAATTGATATTGTTATGCTTGCATTTAGAGCTGGTATATTGACATTTCTGCCTACTTGGCCATCAACGGGTGATAAAGGGAAGTGGCATGTTGTGATACAGGGTTTAGGTCCACATTTAAGAAGTTTTGCCTTTAGTGTCAGAAACATCCATATTGAGTAACATCCTGTTTAGGTAACTGAACCAAGTTAGGAAGCTCTGAAAATAAAATCACACTATCAAATAAGTCTCTGCAACTTTATTCTCTAAAACTTCCTTTTGCTTTAAGCCTGTTTAACTCCACACAGCCTCTGCCTCCTAAGCTACCGAACACATGCTGTCCCTGCACTGCTTTATCTCTTCCTCTCTTCAGGGAGTCTGCAGGATTGTCAAGCCATTTCAAAAACATCATAAGGCATTCCTCACATAATTACAGATTTCACTGTGATCCATATGGCCAAGCATTGACATTAAGGTTCTACAAGCAATTTAATTTTAGCAGTATAGTAATATATAACTGCTTGACTTTACAACATCTAAAATCAAGGGATCTTAAAATCTACTCTGAATGACTGCTGCACACGTCTTCTGCAATCAGGCTGGAAATTGTGTGTTGGAACAGTGCCCGCTCTCAGCATCACAGATCGGCTGATGTCTGCAGGAACCTCTCAAGATCATCTAATCCAACCCCCATGCATAAGCAGGGCCAGCCAGAGCAGGTTGCTCAGGACCATGCCCAGCTGGGCTGTGAATATCTCCACTGATGGAGACTCCACAACCTCTCTGTGCAGCCTGTGCCATTGTTTTACCACCCTCCCTGTAAAAAAGTGGTTTGTGTTCAGATGGAATTTTGTGCATTTTGACTGGTGCCCATTGCCTCTTGCCATGTCATGGGTGCTGCTGAGAAGAGCCTGACTCCTTCGTCATTCCTTCCCATCAGGTGTTGATAGGCACTGGTAAGATCCCCCTGAATCTCCTTTTCTCCAGGCTGAACAGTTCCAGCTCTCTCAGCCTTTCCTCACAGGACTGAGTGCCTTAATCATCTTAGTGACCCTTCACTGGACCCGTTCCAATATCTCCATATATTCTCAGGAAAAACAAGTTCTGTGAGCATAGAGAAATTTGAAACTTGCACTGAGATCTAGCCTTTGGTTAATATGAGTTTATCACCAATCTAAAGGGTGATTTATTTGTTTGTTTAGGGTGGAACAGAAACATCAGGTTGTTCCAGCTGGAGTATTAAGCTCAGCTGGCATGTCTTCCAGGTTAGAAGAAAAAGCACAGGACTTAAACATAGAGAAGCCCAGCATTTAGTGGGAAAAATTACATTACCTTTGGAAGATTATCTGTGTTGTAACAAGTGAGCTCATCGTTCTCAGCATGCCTACCTTGGGCATATTTTCATTGGAAATACAATAAAGGTATGAACATAATAGGAAATGAAAGCAGTCAACTGTACTCTTGACAACAAATTCCTTCTGTGCTTGAATAGGCACTTAACACAGTTGTAAAACAGGAGCACTGCTTTCTCATGTGAAAGTATTTAAGACAGAGCCATGCTGAAGTTTCTGTGTCTTCTGTTCTCATCTGAGTGCTAGAGATCTGGCTGATGGAGGCAGCCGTGCCTTCCTAATGCTTCTGACGTCACTTACAGTGTAGAAGAGAGCGGTGCGTGGAAACAGAACACAAGCTGTTCAGCATACCTAGAAGTGACTAAGGAAAGAGCTCAAAGCCTGAGAAAAGCTGCTTTTTAGAAGGAGCAGTTTTAAAACTTTTCAGCAAAGAACTGAATATGGGAAGCACTGCAAAATGTTCATGTAGTAATAGCATGCAGCTAATATTAAATAAGAGAAATAGAACGCAGATATTCGGTGCACTTCAGTATAGCCTAAGTACCGGAGTTTTAAAAAGCGAAAGCAGCAAAATGTCACCTACTGTTGTGTTTCCCAAGAATGTGAACACATTACAAAGACCTTAAGTAAGTCCATTTTAACCTCAGTCTTTTTTACCTTGTACATTGATTTTAATTATATATGCTAAGGAAGACAACCTGTTGACACAGTAGGATGAGGTTATGTTTTTGATCTTCCTCAGGATATCAACTTTTGTCATTTTTTAGCAATTGCAAGGACTGGGGAAATGCATCTCATTCAAACTATACCTCAAATCACAGATACTTGTTTCTTGGTTGCAACAGTAACATAAATAGGAGAGGGAAAAGGTCATTTTTCTTTCCTTTGTTTGGGAGGAAAAGAGGTGGAATTTCAAGCTGGGACAGGAGGGAAGGTCAGTATTTAATTTCTTTTGGTGCTGTGACTCCAGGCTGAGAGGAGATGGTATGATTTTGTATAGCTCCTCTGTATCTACTTCTAAATACATTAATTGGGTGTAATGCCACACCATCTTCAAACAGCAGTATCTTAATAACTTCAGTAAGCCTGGCCGTGGGTGTACGTTCGTGTTTTTTTTAATCAGGATGCATGTTGTCATTGCAGCTAGAAAAGGACATGTGTACTCAGGGGAAATTCATTCTCTTTATGGACTTTGTTGCCATTATCACCAGTGAGTTATGTACCCCATGTCTGACCACCTGTAGGGATCAAGTTTAGCAACCTGGCTTATACTGTCCTGTCTTCCCAGAGAGCCTTTCCATGCCCCTTACACATCAGTGGATCATTCACGCTCACAATAATCTTTTCCAAATAGCAACCGTCACCTGCTGAGAGGGCAGGGTGTTTCCAAGGAGCCCTGACCGCACAGTGCTCAGCTTCTTAGAAGAAACGTGGGGTCACAAGGTTGGAAGGAGCAGGCTCTGCTCCCAAACCACCTGGCACAGACCTGCTGTGAGGAAATAGGATGTGCCAGTTCATAAGCACAGCCAGGCTGGTGGGTTTTGCCAGCACATATGCTGCTGTCTGTAGGGTGCCCAGAACACGCAGCTTGTAGACAAAGCAGCAACCACATACATTTCATCACACTGGAGAGCTGCCGACGGAGTCCTGTTCTGTGCTTGCAACGCAGCTTCTGTAGCTATTGAACAACCAAAGCATCCATCCTTTCTGGATGCTGGATTCACAGCACCTTGAGGTACCGTGAGCTCAAGACTTGAGGTCCTAGCTTGCAGAATCACAAGACTATGGAGATAAACCTCAGCTTTCATTAGAAAAAAAAAAAAAATGTAGGGCCTATAGTAGCTTGAAAAAGTTTGAGAGTGTCACACATATACCCAGACAGCTCTGATGCCCAGAGGCAAATCCAGTATCCACCCTGCTACTGAATGGGAAAAAATAAAATTGGGATGCTGTCAAGGGTTTAGATTGCGGGGTGACAAAACCGTGGCAGATGTATTGTTAACATCCTCTCCTCCCCGCCTTCCCCCTTCAGCCCCTCTCTCTCCCCCCCTTCCCACTCAGGACAGGCGATCGGGAGGGAAAGAAGGACAGAGAGAAGCGAGTTGGAAAAATTAACAATGTTTTACTAATGCTACTAATAAGAATAGAGAGAATAATACAAAATATACAAAACCAATCTTGAAAGTCTCAGCAACTGCAGAGCCGGCACCCAAAGTCCTGGATTGGACTCTGCAGCCAACTGGAGCTGGATTCAGTCTCTCACTAGGCCTCAGTTTGCAGGGACGACTAGCAAGGTCCTCTCCTAATGTCGGCCATAAGGAAAAGGGACAAGATCCTTGTGATCTTCCACTTTTATATGAAGTGTTCACGTGAATGGGATGTTATACACAGTTGGTCAGTTTCTTGGTCACTTGTTTCTCATTACCCCTCTCCTGAGAGGTGCATCCATGCTTATCAATAACTTCTCATTCCATTGCTATGTTTACCAAAACATGTGTCTGGTTCTCCAGGAAAATGCAGCTAATATGAAAGCTTTAGCTGACAGGCAAATTCACTAAAAGTGAAACTTGTTTTTAACAAAACCAGGACAGATGCTTATGGGTTGCCCGTGCTGTAGTTAGCTACTAGAAGAGGTGCATTTTAATGTAACTTTGCATAAGCACATTTGCTAGTGAAAACAAAAACATCGGAGGTCAGGTCAGCTGGCACCAAGCCTTTTCCAAAGCTGGAGCCTGCCTGCTTCCTGTGCCAGGCCTGTCCTGCACTCCCTTTCTAGTTCTTCAGCCTTTGGCACAGTGTTTTTTCCGTTCTTATGTTAATCTTTCCATCTCTTTGAGGAGAGACTCCAAGACTCACATGTGCTCCATCCTTTCCATCCATTCCTGCAGCTGCTGTAGGTCATTCTCATTCAGGTTCCTACAAGTCTGTTCAGTGACTGAATCAAAAGCAGGAAGTATGGAGGCATTTGCTAAAATTACATATTTTTTTTTTTTGCATCTTCCACTAAAGCATCCTCACGTTTTCAAAGGATTCTCACAAGCTTTTAAATACCCCTGGCACTGAATTTTTTTCTCATCTACAAAACAGAATTTAGATCCACAGCAGAGAAGTAACAGGGCTATAGTGCAAAATTAACCCATGTCCTTCCTTGCAGATCTCCTATGAGGATGTGGACCGCTTGAAAGGATTAGCTGTGATTGAGAACATGAGGGTACCACACTTTCTGCAAGACCATGCCCGGTATATGGAGCACTTGGAAAAGATCATGGAAGTCAATGAGCTGACTGATGAGGAGCTCCAGGATCTCATAAATTAACAGTATTAGCCCACCATTCACTTATTCTTTGCAACTGAGGATGTAAAACTGGGCTTCCCAGATCTTACAAAAATGAAGTTATGAGGGGTGGGGCTGGAGGGAAGGGTGGCTGGAATTTGTGGAATTAAAAAAAAAGTCCCTTTATGTTCCTTTTGTATTGTGATTGTATACTGATTCTTTTTTAAAGAGTTTGTGCATTTTTAAAAATATGGCTTAAGAATTCCTTTGCAGTGATCTGTCCAATCATCTTCTCTGTTTTATATGCTAGGTATAGTGCTTGACACTGTCTTTTGTAAGATACCGCCTTTTCCCGTGCAGGTTTAGAGATGGAGGAAAGGAGAAAGAGCAGAAATTCCCCCTTAGTTCACTTCTTTTAGCCCTGTCTTCAGTCATAGTTTTCACAGTTCGTAGCAGTAGAACTGCTGTAGATTTTGCTACATCACTATCTGCATAACTCTTTCGCATTTGGTCATCATTGCAATGAGAAAGGAAAATCTATAAAACACTGTGCACTGAAGCAGGTCTGTGTGCCATAGGATCAAATATCTGTAATGCTATAAAAAGATTTGTTTGTTTGTTTTCTTACTGGGATCTGTAGCTTCTTTTTTTTTTTTTTTTTAAGGTTAGGTATTGCTGTTTTAATGACTGTAAGCAGGTAGCAAAGTTATCCCATTTATCCCCTAAAAAAGTTACACTGTTCCACATCTTTATCTGTATAGCATACGTTTCAGGAAGCTGAATTCTGGGAAGGGTCTTTCTCCTTTAAGGGCAAGCATAGCATGTCAAGGAAGTTCAAGGATCGGACAGAACTGCGATTTCATGACTGACATATTTTAAATAAATTCAGGAACACAGGGACATGACTCAGCACAGCAAGCAGTCCCAGCTTCTTCTGTGGGTCACCTGAGCCTACAGGGGGTCAAGTCACTTTTTGAAGCAGCACCTCCATGCTACAGCAAGCTTGAGCTTGTTGAAGAAACAAGATGTGAATGGGGGGAAACCTAGAAACACAAGTGCCCTATTCCTGTGTTCCACCAGAAGTGCTGCAACACTCTGAAGCAACCTTACCTCTATTTTAACTACTGGTGCTATGTCCAGAACCAAGAAGAGAAGGCACCTCACTGTGAACCATGGCCTGTCACATGAGAAACAGCTTACATGACGCAGGAGGGCTTCCTACATAAACTACATTTTCTGATATCAGAGTATTATGGAATTATCAAGGCAAATTGAGTTTTGCACGCATTAAGTATTCTGACAAAGGGTTTGTTTTTGTTTTTTTAGTAGACAGCATTTTACCAGGGCTTCTCCAAACTCCTGGAAAGCAGCTATGGTAGAAGAGTCTGGGCAGGAGCAAGCAAGAGCCTCAGAAAGGGCTTCAGCTGTTTCTTCCCCTTCTGCCTTGACCCACTAGCAACAGGCCCCGTATTGGATACGGAAAGTAGATGAAGCCAAGGTTTCCTCCACACCACATTTGCAAGGAACCTGAGCCCTGGAATCCCCTCCCTGCTTATCCTGTTCTTTAATGAAACTGATGGAATAACTCTCCCACCCAGGACGTTATCAGCCATTGCAGCAAAGTGTTGAGGATGGGTTTTATGATCCATAGGAAAATCTGTGAGGAAAAGCTCTAAGTTGGTCGTAAGGTTTTTGAATAATCCCATGAAAGCAGCTTCTTTTTACATAGGAGTGCAGGTGCATTTGCAGTGGCTGGCTGACTGCTTCAAAAAAGAAAATGCACTCAACAAGCATAAATTTACTAAATTCGGTTACTTCCAAGGCAGGGACCAAGAACTGCTCACAGCAGCCTTAATTTTGTATTGTCAAAATTCTACATGAGCTGAAAGCCTTTCAGCCTCTGCATGCTAAAATAAAAGTAATTTTTATCTCCCTCAGGCTGTCTAGTTTGGTCACTGGTAACTTTGGCTGCCCAACTTTTAGAGCTGCACTGTGCAGACGTGGTGTTGCAGCGGCCTGACAGGAATCATTTGCAGTCACGCACCCACATGCTCCAGGCTTTGGTTGCTTTGCCAGAAGCAGCGAGAAAGCTACACACGGCTGAGGTCAAGCCAAAGATTGCAGTCAAAAGCTGGTTTTGGAGTAGATCAGGTGGAGATGATTTGAGCTACACCCACCATGAAATAATCTGGCTCACTTTGCTGACCCAGGGTATGTGAAAGGGCCAGTCCTTTCTGAAAGGGACAATTTTGAACTTATTTTTTTGCCCCCCTTACAGGAGAGATACTTGCCTTCCCCCAGTGACTTCTACATAAGCAAAGTGCTTTTCCCTCCCCGCCCCGTAGTAATATCTTATAATCTGTGTATGTACATAATGTGTCCTTGAAACCAGGAGACAGTGCTAGTCACCCTGCTTTGCCACAAAATACAGTTCCTACAGCCCGTTGTCCATCAGCCAGTTGACTCTTCTACCACTTTGTAGCCCTAAACGCTACTACAGGGATTTTTGCTTTACTCTAAGAACTGTCACATTTTCTCCAAAGCAGTGGGTGCCATTTAACTTCTTTTCTGTTCTGTTTCTGCTCTAGAAATAGATTTTTGTTGTGCAAGGTTCGAGTCTGGAAGTGGTCCATATCAAAGTAATACTGTAGCCATAGATAAAGATGTCAGCTTCTGTTTTCGGCATCAGATTTGTCATTCCTCCTTTGTAAAAGTGTTTAAAATTTTGAAGTGTAGCTTTTGTAAATTTTCCTCAATTTTTCCACTGTGAAGAGGCTGGTTACTAAGTCATGATACTGAAGTTCTGTAATGAAGCATATAGACAGCAGTGCACATGAGCTCATGTCACACAGTTTCAGGATGTCAGTGATATGATGACAGCCTTTCCGAGCAGTCTGGCTCAGTTGATTTGCTGTGTATCCACATGTTGCTACTTCGGTGTTATTCCTATACAGAAACCTGATCAACATTGGAAAAGCCTCCCCATTTCACCAGACCAATTTTAAAAGGTGTTTTATACAACTTTCACAAATAAAGATAAATGAAAGAATGACAGAGATGGGAGTACTGAAGTCTTATATCATGGCTGTGTGTGAGAGTTACTCTTGATGGCATTGCCTCTTCAGCTAGTTGCACATCCCAAGCTGTGCATGGAAGCGATGGTTTTCTGACACAGTTTTGAAAAACATCACTTGAGGTTGAAGTTATGAAGGGGCTTTTGAAGTCTTATATTGGGTACAGCTCACTCTGCTCTGTCCTTTTCCTATGATATGGTCTGCAGCAGCATTGGAGCCACTTGGCTGCGATGCATTTCTCAGCAACATCCATGCGGGAAAAGGCAACTCCAAATGTTATGCTTTAACACTTTGATCCACCTCCCTCTCGCCTGCTGCTTCATTTCAGGGCTCCTGGTCTCCTCTCATATTATAAAATGTGCTTGCTTATCTCCAGGGAGTCCTCTCATCTTCTTATGGTTCAGCTGCCTCATGTGTAAGTAAGGATAACATTTAAGGTCTGTGGGTTCTTTTTTATAGCAATACTTTAAAAGTCATTAGCTAATGTGCCTTGCAAGACAGTTAAATTATTATTGCCTCGCATTCCCCCTTCCCTTGCTAGCTAGTTCGGAAAACTCAGCCTGAAATTTCTCCCCTCTGCAAGCTCCCAAATCACCACTGTTCTCCCTCACCCATTGCATCCCAGATACCCCTTCTACAGTGTCAGCATCATGAAACACAATGTTCGAGCTTTGGTGGGGAGGTATATTTCAATACTGAATAAATAAATGTCACATTTGTTACAGGTGATCTGCACGATTTCTGCAACTCCAGAATCCTTTCCTCTGCACTCAAGTGCCAGGTTTGTGAAGCTGGATGCCCTGCAAGCAGGTTCAGGAGCAACTCAAGCACCAAGGGTCTCAGTGACGCTCCTGCCTGCATGGCAAGGAGGGAAAGCTGGAAATCATTTACATTAGAAAGCAGGCTGGAAGCCTGACCATGCACAGAATCAGGGTGGAAGTTGAGAGAGACACTGTCCAAGCCAAAAAAAAAAAAGGCAAAAGGAAACTGCCTGACCAAATTTTTTTTAAAGGAAGTGTTCATTTAAAAGTCTCTTAATAATTTTCATAGTACATTAGCACCAAATGAAGGACTTGAGTTCTTTTCAATATGCAGTTAAAAATGAGATTATGTATCTTTAATATATAGAGGGGAGAATCCATTTTGGCTTCACTGATCAATTTTATCTAATGTAATTATGGACTTTTCACAACTGAAAGTCTATATTAGATTAAATCCGGAAAATCTAGATATTGGATTTTAAAGCCATTCGTTTACAATGATTTGATAATAAAAAATATGCCATCACGGTTGCCTTTCAAGGCACAGCCATGCCCTTCCCATTAAAGCTGTCTAAATGAATTCCTTATGCTGCTGCTGAAATGCTTTTTATCTTCCCTAATCACATAGTGCCTCCAAGACACTTTAAGCTCCTTTTCCCAAAGTGTCTATGGACATGGAGGGCAAAGTACAGCATTATTTTAGCTGTTTAGATAATGCAGAAACCAAGGCTGAAGTTAGAACCGTGCTGGCCACCATACAAAGGAGGAAAGAACATGGATGGAGCCCACAGAGCCAGGCCTCACACAAGCGAGCAGGTCCTGGTTGGACAGACAAGATTTTAAAGAGGAAAAAAACCAATTCCTAAGAAAACACTGTAGTGGGAGAAACATGGCTGGTGTCAGGGGGGTGGCTCCAGGCCACGGAACTCCTCTGGTGCCACAGGGTCGGAGCAGGGCGGACACCTCCCCGCAGGGACCCTTTCTGCTGGCCTGTGCAATGCTGTGGGGCTTTGGAGGAGAACCAGAGGGCACAGGCCAACAGCAGCCCCCCTGCACAGCTCCTCTAAATGCAGCAGGGCTGGGATCACGTTCAGACCCTGTCACAGCAGTTCCCAGAAACCTGCACTTGGAGGGTCTCATGTATATATTATACATTAGGGCCCAATTCCCACCCCAAACAAGAGACACATCAGGCTGTCTCCTCCAGCTTACTTGCTGGTTTCTCCTGCTTGGATTTTGTCCTGGGCTCTAGCACTCATCCTTCAGACTGTGTTTATTTAATCCCAGTCCTTCACCTTCCTTTTTACCTCAAGAATACGTTCACTACCACATCATCCATCTTTGAGCCTACAAAGTCAGTCAATTCACTCCCACCCACCAGAAAAATCCCTACGTGATCTATGAGTCAACCTCTTCTCCTTCCTCTCCTATCTAGCAATATTTTCAAGCTGAGGTCCCCTGTATTTTTGATCTTCCTTTACAGCTTTCAGAAAACAAGCTTTTCCAGGTTTGCGCAAGATTTATCACCAGACACACGGGACGATGTGGAGAAGCCTCCATCTCTGATTGTCTTCTCCATCTACCCTCCCATCTCCATCCTCTGTCCTTTCCCAGCCCCTTTCTGCCCCACAGTCCTCCATATCCCAGCATCCTTTCTCAGACATTTCTGCACCCTTCTCCTTAGGAACCTCTGTGTTCCAGCTATGTCCTAGACGTGCATCACTTAGAGAGCTCCTGCACCATTCCTGACTGTCCATTGGGATGCTCCCAATTTCCCCCCACCCACTGTGCATTGACCATCTCTCACGCATCTCCCTCCACACTCCTGGAGTCTTTGAGGCTCATTCATAGGTATTCAACTATCCCAAGAGTAAAATAAATATTTTTCCTTCTGTTTTGAAGTAAAAGACATGGTTAGGTGTAGCTCTGGTCACACCTTCCCGATCCAGGGTCCTGCCCGTTACGTCGCTACCTTCCCGCTGCAGAAAGAAAGCTGCAATGGTGGATCCCACTAATGCTTATTTCTAAGCATAAAGCAAAACGTAGTGCTACAAGGATACTCACTACTCTCTCTGTCCCACGGGGGACAGGCAGGGAAAAGCACAGTGTGTACAAGCTGACCAGTATTGCCACCCTTTGGGTTTCCACAAACAGCTCCACACATCCCTCCAGGCACAGGGAGGAAACCTAGCACAACCGCTTCTCCTCCAGCACCTTCCTGACCCAAGGGAGCATTCCATGGAGGATAAGATTTCACTTTAAAGCAGCTGAAGATACATCACATGTAAAGGGGAAGAGTAGCATGACCACAGAATTACTAGGAAAATGAGTAATGACCTAGAGTTAAAACAATCAGGTTAAGCGAGACTAAACAAGAGTACCAAGGTGCCCAGCCTTGCGTATACTGGGAGTGATCATCAGGGGAGTGGGCTGATAACCTCAAACAATAAAAGAAGAGAGGTAAAGTAACCATCCAGCTGCAAGGCAGTCGCTCTTGTCTACCAGCATGCCCAGGGATGAACAAGGTCTGAAGGGTCAGTCTGGAGAAGCAAGAGCTTCTTTGAAGGCCACTCCCTAAAAACTGGTGGGAAACTTCAGTGAGAGCTCAGTGCTGATGCTCCTTGTGCTATCTCTTCACTCAAAGTCTGAGCAATATTGCAATTCAGGTCTGTGCACATTCCATTTTATTTTCTTTTCAAACAAGGCCTGTGCTCACAGCCAATAAAGAGGCATCTTTGGATGTCCCTCAGACTGGGAGTATCTCATCATGCAGGGTTACAAGATGGCCAGAACGATGACTCATTGAAGGGTCGCGCAACCACATATTTCCTAATTGTTCACGTAACCATGGGTACTCTGGAGTAAATAATTTTAGTTACTTTGATCCTACACAGGAGCTTTTTAACTTCTAGGTATGGATGTAAAAATGACTCAAGACATAAAACCTAAACATGAAACAAACAAGCATCTCATAACCTGATGATAAAAAGGTCTGCTTGAAAGTGCATGTGCCTTTACATTATATACTGTCCTATATACATGTGGTCACTCTTAAGAGGCACCTGATTGCAGAGTCACAACCTCCTCACAGTCCTTATCACCCATGCAGCAACTGGCAGCAGCCACCATGTTGCTGGGAACAATGAAAGCATTGTGGAAACACCTATGGGAGGGTACCTGCCATTCCCTCCTACAAGGCACGTTCTCAGTGGCTCCAAAGTTACAAGCTCTTAAGCTTTATTATCTCCTAAAGTGTTTTAAGGAGAGGGAGGAAACCCAGCCCAAACCCATGTGGATGAGCAGCAGCACAGGCCGGGGTGAGCAGCCAAGGGCTCCATCTGTAACTGCAGTCATGTCCTGTGCTGCAGGATGTGGGACACAGCCCGGAACTGCTGGGTGGTGACAGTGAGAGTTGTGCAGCCTGCTGGCAAGGTGCTTCTGTCATCCCTGAGAATGGCGGATTCACAGAGTCGCTGCTGCAACTCTCCCGAGGACGAAAAAAGCTGCTGCAGGCTGTTTTTCCCACAAGAACCCTGCTTCGTAGTTGATGTGACTCGTCACACAGGGGAGAGCTTTCTGTTTTGCTTCAGAAAAGCAAACTAACACAAGCCTCCAAAGAAGTTTTTCCCCAATCTAGAAACTCTGCATGAAAGTGTGAAATCTGAAAAGTTAAAGGCTGGGAATGCCTGCATGGCTTTGACTTGCTCCCTGCAGCTATGGAAAAGCTCAAACCCCAAATATGGGATACTTCCACCCAATTTCCTCAGTGCTTGAATTTACAATCTCAAGTGCCCCCAAGCAACAGCAGCTGCTGCACCAGAGGCTCTGCTTCCCATTGCATCCAGCTCCTGCTGGTGCCCAGCATGGTCCTTCAAGGCACTAGTTATAAAGACAAAAAAATAACTCATTCTCAAAAGAAGGCATTTAAATGTCTAGGAAAACCTTGAAATCCCCTGGCTGACCCTTTTCTGTCCTTTTCTAAGAACACTGAGCATCAATTCCCACAAAGGCTCAAGAGTGACTAGACCAAGGCTGGTTACCTCCTGCAATCAAGCTTCTATCTGTGCTGCTCTAGGATTCATTCAACCCCCTGCTGCCATGGCCTGGTTCTTGAAAGTTCATTTCCAGGACAATTATTTAGTTGTGTTTAGCTCCACAGAGGTTTTTAGCAGCTCTCCATGATACTCCTCCTGCATCGTAACTCCTTTTTTTTTTTAGCCCATATGCATCACCGCTTGGTATGACACCGCAAAGCCAAGTGACCAAATGGACTTTTGCCAAATAAATCCTCCTAACAATCCCACAGGATAAAGCAGAGGTTTTGCCCTGAAGCAAACAGGTCAGAGCAAATAGGAAAGGAGAATAATTTGGCTATGGATATCTTAAAAGCCTTTGCCACGGTGAGCAAAAAGGAGAAGCCAAACAGCAGATATGGCCCCCTCAGTGAGGGAGGCACAGCTTTAAGCTCTTATTCCATCAGGCGCTACAAGGCAGAAACTCAACCTGAAAACTCAGCTGTGCCCCACCAGGAGCCACCTCTCAGAGGCTGCCATGATGAGAACAGAGGTCCCCTGCAGAAGCCACCGCTGCAGGGCCTCACCAGTCACAGCCACCACAGGCTGTGCATCAACTGGCAACACGTCACCTGGCCGTGAAGGTCTGGGGCTGGCACATGTCAGGAGGAGACAAGAGGTAGTGCTTAGTTGTAAGAAAGCAGCCAGGCTTCATGTGCAATGGGTAGAGAATTGCTCCACCACCCTTTGCTGTGCACTGGTGAGCTGAATTGCCTTCCAGAAGTGGCTGTACTTCAGAAAAAAAAATATATACCTGGACCAAATCAGGGTGTAACCGCTGGTGATGTTACTTATGAGGCAAGACCCAGCCTCACTAAATTTGGGCTACTGAGGGGAGCTCAAAACATGCAAGGTGTAGAGCCTATATCAGGCCTTTTGCAAGATAGACTCACTGTTTTATGCCACCTCCATCACTACTGCCTCCCTTGGCACTGCCATTGCAGTACAGCCACAAAAAGCTGAGCTAGCCTTGCTTCTACAATAAGCATCTTGAAATAAAATTGCTATTCAGGTTTGCTCGCACAGTCACAGGAGGAAACCAGTCGCCACTTCACTTTTGAACCAGCATAACATGACAAACAGTCTCAGGAACTCCAGAATCCATCAGGCTCACAACCACCTCATCGTCCTCCGAGGATGTCGCACACAAAAAGCAAAGCAAGCTTTTTAAAACCAGCAAAAATATCAAGGTGGTCAGGTACTGCTCCTTACCAACATGAAGTAACTGGACACATACGTTGTTCTGATGCTTCATGCAGGGCAGAACTCCACCAGTAGACATCAAACTCCTCTATACTCCTCCCTCTGACCCTGTAGGACCCATCTTACTCCAAGACATCTTTCTATTCACCAAATTATTGCCTTTTTAGAGCTCCCAGCAGGCTGGTTAGAGCAATCCCCCGATTACAGACCAGACTTGTTAATCTTTCCTACAGCTCACACATGGGTTACAGGAATGGCTCAGCTCCTCTTCCCTACCAGCAGCCCGTGCTAATCAGCAACTCATCAGCCAAAGCACTGCTGCTTGCAAACCACCACCCACACAGAAGACTGCAGGTGCTTCTTCAGGCTCTGGTGCTTCTGCATTTATCTGTTCCTGAAGGAGATTAAATAATGTATGGTCCTCTCAAGCAGTTTTTCTAGAGCTGTTAAGTCATTTCAGCCTTCAAGAATGTTATACTGGGGAAAACATTGCCAAACACTAGATGGTGCAAGACAGCAAGCAAGCATGTTCTTGGGGATTTTACTACTGTCTACCTCATGTGATATTCATTTGACTAAGGCAACTCTGTTTCAACTTCATCTATAGTTTGCAGTGGTCCAGTAAGAGTTGCTCGGATATTTGGTGTTGCACAAATTAAGGGTGGGGTGGGGTGAGGTGGTGGTGGTTAGCAAAATCATGCCTGCTGGAAAAGGACTACACAGCAGCAGCAAGGATCCAAAATGAAAGCTGAGGCCAAGCTCTCCTGTGGGCTTCTTTAATGGCCCAGGACAAATACTTACACCTCCCATTTTCAATGGGCAATGCTGAGTAAGCAAAGATGCATTTTTGATTTGGTACTCTGAACTCTTCATCATTTGCTTAAACACTTGAAATGCCAATGAAACCTCCCTCAGCCTGAGAGGAGAGTCACACCCAGGCTATTCCACCTTGTTCCAGGTTTGGTTTTGCATATAGTCAGAAAAAATGTTTGAACTATTCAAGCGTGTGTCTTCTCATGGGAATTTATTCAGTTGTTCCTACCTGAAATGAGACAACATTTCAGAAAGTTATGCTAATGGAAATACTATAAGAATATTAGCTTGTTTTGCTGTAACTCCCTCAGTTACATCATCTCCCTTGCTGCGTCACCTCTGTGAGGAGCAGTTTTTCTTTTAGAGCCCAATGAGTCGTTCCAGAGAGCTTTCCTGTCCACCCAGCAGCAGAATGTGTGGTCATCTGCAGCCCAGAGCAGAAGGCACTGGGGTAGCGGGCTGCTCAGTGCCTTTCACACTCATCCTCTTTCTTCCGCAGATGCTGAATTGCCTTTTTCCTCTCATTATAGGTTTCCCTTCTAGGTCAAGTATGACCTATTTCTTCTCAATGCAGAGCCCTGCTCCTAACACTCCTAGAGAAAGATTTAGGGCTACATCTCCTCGATCATTCTTCCTTGCTCCAGCTGCAGTGCTAGTTACAGAGCCAGAGGATAAGGACTGCTCCTGTGAGATCCCCAATATGGTGCAAAGCATCAGGCTCTGAAGAAATGGACCAGCTTCTGCCAAGGGATGAACTGGTGGTTTCCCAGCTCCCTAGAGCCAGTATGAAGGAAAAAAACCAACACTGTGTGCTGCATACTGAACCAAGAGCAAAAGCCAAGCTTCAGGAAGTCTTTCTGGAGCAAAATACACCCTGCCAGGAGCATAAGGAGAGAGGAAGAGGAGGACAAGAGGCACCCACCACCACATGGGGCTGTGGGGGAACAGGCCTTCTCTGGGCTGGGCTGGAGGGAGCACTCAGGCCTCATTTCAGATCACGTAGAGACCAGCTCTGGCAGCTTTTGCAAGTGCTGAACGGCATTTGCGACTTGCCAAGAATTTCCACAGTGTCTGTCTTTTTGGGGACTGTCTTATTCCCTCAGTTTACAAGGAGGCAATGGAAAATCAGCATCACCCCCCCCACCATCCACCCTCACAGAAAAGCCCCGCCTGGCTGCATTTTAGCAAAGATCCTGTACAGTATTAAAAGTACACTTTATTTTCTGTACAATTCTCATCGAAATCTCCAGGCATAGAAATGTCCACTGTGTGTCCCCAGAAAAAGCTGCAGATTGCTTTGCTGCCGTCAGACACCCCACAATTGTCCAGGAGGGGCACAAAGCCAGGGGCATCAAAATCAAGTGCTGATGCTTTCTAGGCATGGGGAGGAGAGTGGGAAGAAGAGAGAAGAAGAGGCAGTCCTGCTCCGTGGAGCCATGAGCAAACAGAGCCTTCGACTGCTCCATGGCGAGCAGAAAAGACACCCTCAAGTTCACGTCATCGTTCGTGCTTAGTGTGGGAGTCGTTGCGTTCGACCGTCACCCCATTTCCGTTCCTCGTCACATCCTTCTTGTTCCAGTCCTTTTCCAGGTAAAACTCAGCAAGCACAGGGCAGTGGTCCGAAGCCACCCCACCCCAGGACCAGTTATCGGGGATCCATGGGTTTGTGAGACCTTCTCGCACAACAGCCCAGTGGCCTGCGTGAAAAAGAATCACAGAGAGGATGATGAATAATATTGCCCACATTTGGCACACAACACTAACCTAACTAAACATTACACGACTTCACTAAAAAGCAACTCTACCTGTGAAAACCTTTTTCAAGCTCCGACTGATCCAGATGTTATCTAGTGACTTGGACCCTTGTGGGTTCTTCGTGCTGATGTTGGTGAAGGTGCTGGAAGGGACCAGGTGATGAAACTTCTCCTTTCTCAGGATGTCATGGTCGCTGCTGTCTGGGGCCTGGTTAAAATCTCCGAGTATTATTACATCTTTTTCTCCTAGAAAGCAGGAAAGATAGAAATGAATGGGAGGAATGGACATCTATTGCTTATCTACAAGAGGGAGAGAGGATAAATGGGAGGAGGAAAAATACAAATACTGAGAAGCAAAACCGACTGCTCTGAACTCCTGAAAGAAATGCTGTTAAAAGCATTTTTCACCGGCTGTTTACTCATGACCATTCTCTTCATGACAACAAAAAAGACCCAGTACATACTGCATTCTTGTTTTTAAATATAATCTCACTTATATTGGCATCCTTTGCTTGCTATTCACTGATAGTGACAAACTCAAAAACAAGCAGTTCTGGTCTTATAGGTTTTTAGAAATCTGTAAGTTTGTAAACGTCTTGTTTTGGTTTGTTTCTGCAAGAAACATATATTAGCTTTAACTTGTCCTAACATTGTCTTTTTATAGATTGATGTAAGATTCAAGGACACTTTTGTGAGGATCCAGGAAGACACAGCCTTATGCTGGCATAAGCCGAGTCCCAAAAGTACAGTGCTTGTTTTAACCCTGTGCATTTAAGAAATCCCAAAGAACAAGCCTGGGGAGCAGCCTCCAAGCCTGATGACAGAAGATGTGTTCACAAACCACACAGATACTCCCTGACTACAGAAGCTTTCCTCTGCCTGCCTGACTGAAGGGATACTACTGAACTTGCGATGTCTTGGACTTTGTTTAGGCCTAGACTTTCAAAGAAATGAAGGGAATGACTTGAAATGCTCATAAAAAAAAACCTGTCTTCATGTAAATAGAATTTTATTTCTAACCCTAATGAGGTGAGAAAGGAAACTCTGTACCCTAATTTCATATCCACAATATGTGCTCTCCTAGATCCACAGCTGCAGATGGAGATATCCAAAGTTCTGCACTGGTGTAAGAGGACAATGCACACGTCCCAGTGCCCATTTAAAACCACTGCCAGAAATGTTATTAATATTATTATTTGCTAAGATAATCTCAAGAATGCTGATAGCTCATCAGAGATGTTGCTGCACTGCAGCTTGGTCCTGGAGAAGGAGTAAGATGCTAAAAGGAGGCACAAAAGCACGAAAAATTATCCCAAAGCTGACTTCAGAGATGAGAACTATGCAATTCTGTAGGCTCTTTCCTTTCTGGGGCTGAAGTGTGGAGGGAGAGGGATGGGCAGATGGGTGGATTGCTTTACCATACCTAGTGCTCACAGGTAAACCTTGTTTTGTGCTGTTGCTGTAGAAGTAGCTAGCCAGGAGAGGGAGTGCAAGTCAAGAAACAAAATCTATTCCACTCCTGTCTTGCACAGCTTGACAGACTATTGGGAAAAGGCAGGAGAGAAGTGAAATTTATAGCGTATGACTTTTACACCCAAATAACTCAAACCATGTTGCTTGCTAAGATGCAGAGAGGTGATGAAACAGTAGTGAAACTATTTGTGGTTTCTCCACCCTTTGCGGGTGACAAATCATATTGGAAATGACAGAAGGTTTCAGTATTATTCTATAAAATGTTGTGACAGTGGCCTTCCCACCTTTAGAAGAAACAAAAACTCCAAACTGAGAGAGAGGCAGGGATCTTAACAGCATTATCTTCATCCCACACAAAATCTCTCCTATCCTATCCTATCCTATCCTATCCTATCCTATCCTATCCTATCCTATCCTATCCTATCCTATCCTATCCTATCCTACGGTACCCTACCCTACCCTGTCCTGCCCTGCCCTATCTGTACCCACAATTCTTTTAGCAAATCCTCAAGCCTATTTTCCTTGCATGAAAAACTTATGAAAAAAACCATAATCACAAGTGAAAATTTTAACTGACTGCTCCATTCTGGACAGTTTAGAAAAAGCACAGGCTAGAAGAGCCAGCACCCAGATGTATGCTTGGAAGGAGGTAAGAAGTCAGCCTCCTGTGTGCACAGGGAGGGAGTCACTGTATTCTTCACCCACTTAAATTTTTGCATGAAGAATAACTAAGCATAAAATCAAAAGGCAGCGTAAAGTTGCCAGATGGAACAGTCTGGGGTGTGTTAAAGAAGCCGAGACCCAATTTGCCATTGGGGAAGGAAAGGATTGCTTCTGGTCCCCCTTCACAGATCCTTCTGGAGCTACCTGTGATTGCGAATCACTGAGAAAAAGGCTGGGCAGCCCTGTGCTAAGCAGGGAAAGCAGGCAACAGCAATTTTCTAGATAACCACCAACTTAATTTTCCCTTGTGCTGGCTCGCTCTCAGCCCTGCTCCTGCCTCTGCCAGCTCCTGCGACAGCAATGCCATGCACGGTGGCCTCCTGTCTCGTCTGCCTGCTGCAGCCCTCGACAGACATCAAGCAGGGAAAGAAGCAAACCTGCCTGGATCCTCCTGGGTGTGTGACCACACCTAATCGGTCACTCCTGGGTCCCTCAGCTGGGGCAGGGAGCAGAGCTGCCAAGCAGTAGCTGCAACTCTCAGGGGTCTCATAGGTCAGCCCCAATACCTTTTGGCCCAACTTAGAAAAAGGTCTAGAAGAATGAATGCCTTTGCCCATACTGAGGGATGATAAATGACTGAAAACAGCAGTCACAATGTCCACAGTTAAAATCAGGTGGGGTGAAAAAAGAAAATGGAGACAATGCTACTGGTATTGTGATGTGATTTTCCTGCTTTGGACGAAATGAAAGCTAGAGATTGGCAGGACTTGTTCCTCCTCCTCAAGACCGGGTAGCAGAGGCTGCCTGAGCCAGAGGCTCCTCAGCTGATGCAATCAGTTCCTCCTTCTCCTCCTGCAGCACAGAGCAGCAAGCGCTCCCTTACCAACCCATCTTTTGCTGTAAAGGTCCCTCTCCACCCCCAGACTGTTATTGCCCCACAGGCACCCAAAGCATCCATCTGGTGGGATGTGGTAGCACACAGCCTGCAGCAGACAGGAGCGTGTCCCGTCATCTGTCAGGGGTGCTCCCACACACACTCATATGCATTGAGCTCAAATGAACCCTGCCCTTGCCAATGAAGAACTCTTCAGGTGAGGAAAAAGTCCGGTCTGTTTGCAAATGCATCTGCAAATTCCCTGAAGCGCCAGCGACTTTCAGCAGTGTCTGCAGGTGGCTCTCGGCCAGAAAAGCAAAGCGGTGCCTTAACTCATCCCTGTGCCGCAGTGGCTGAGCACTGTGGTGCCAACACAATTAGCTGAGGGACTTTCAGTGTTTGCAGAAGGTCTGCAGTCTTGAAATCTGCTTTCCTGCAGGAATCGGGAAACTCTCCTTTGCTTTGTGGCAGTCCAAAGAAGCACCTGTAGGACACTCTTCCTGACTTTCTCATGCCTTGAATGAGTGCACTCATGAATTAAACAGACTCTTAGACCCCAAAATCCTTCCTGCAGAGAGTGAGAAGCAGGTGATAAGAAGGATGTGATGGTACATCAGCTGCTAGGAGGCTCTCCACCACTGCTCAAAGGTCTTCTAAGCCTAAGGCCTGATGCTTTGGTAACCCATGGGATATGGCCAAACTGGACAAGAGAAGATGACAAAGCCAACACCCTGGTCTCTGGGTCCAGGCACCACCAGCACATCCAGAACAGCATCTGTGTGCTGGCCAGGGTCACCACACTGACGAACTGGTGGGGTTCTTGAGAGAAGGCAGAAGGGCTGCTGCAAGGAGTTGGCTATGAGCAGCCGACAGCCACCATGTCCCTCCAGTACTGCTGGAGGGAAATAAAGTGGGGAGGAAAGGAACCAGGACCCACTGGTCTGATGGGAGAAATATGGAGACTGTGGATAGTAACCACATTTCCTCAGATGCTCACGTGCCCCTCCATAAGAATGAAAGATAACAGAGCAGGCGTATGTTAGCCAAATGGGAGCAGAAATGCGAATTCACTGCAGTACCCACAGGCAAATCAGTTCTTGTTACCCATATTTTATGGATTGATTTGGAAGAAATTGAAGGTTGGTGGTAATTTTAAGCATGACATTCATTTTGGCAGGGTAATTCAGTAGTCCAAAGTAACATGTGCGCACTACTGCTTGTTTAGGAAATAAGACCTGCATCCCACAAGTTTGGAGGAATCTGAATATTTTTCTTTTGTGAAAGACTAGGCCAAAAAACAAATATGCTCCAGTAACGTGCCTACCATGTGAAAATAAAAACATGAAATAAAGAGAAGCCCTAACGCCAACAGTCTAAATTTAGACATGGTGGAAATGCAACTCGGTTGACTTCCAAAGAGCTACACATTTATTTGTGTCTCAGTTCAGCCTTTGGGGATTAAACAAATGATCCTTTTGTTTACCTCCATCCTTTCCAATTTCAAGGTACGTGGACAAATACTTAAATCAGTAGCACTTAAAAATAGCTCTGACTGACTCCTTGCAGCTCAAACGGAAAAACAATAGAACATGCATAAAAACTGCAAATACCTTGTGTTATACAAGAGGGATATTAAAGCTGTCAAGTGATCAACCTTGCTAAATAGAGCCAAGCTGAAAATCATCACGTATGTAACCTTGTAACCCTTTTGCATGTTTGGTTAAGCAGTAAATGAAGGGCTAGATTTTTCTATTCCTAACACAAGACCAGCAACATTTAGAATCTGAAACATGCTGTTCTGCTCCATAGGAAATTGAATTTAATTTGCAAGCTTCAAAGTAAGAAGCAAATTCTCAGAAATGAGGTAAAGAAATTCAGCTGCCTACTATATTGGTCAAGCTCAGATCTAAATTCTGGTGTCCCTTATACTGGTGTAAAACCAGAGCAACTTATTGGAAATCATCAGAATTATTGTGCATATTGCACCCAGATACCAAAGCAGGATTTCGTCTCTTTTCTCATTAGCATCCATCTCCTGATTTGCATTGAATTTTATAAAGAGTGCTGCAAATGTCCAGAAAGTAAATATATAGAAACTTTTTCTTTGGAAAAATACCATTAAGCTTTGTTCTGATATCAGGTAGGTGTTATTTCCACAAAGCACTTAAAATAGAGTCTTAACACTGGTGGTTGTTGTTGTTTTCCAGCTAAACTTGCTCTTATACTAGTGTAAAATCAGAAGGAACTTTATTTGAAAAAATGGTGTCAGAGACAGTAGGAAGCCCTGTGCTGTTTGTCTTAATTAGGCAAGGCTATAAGACAATGAGCAAGGGAAAAGTACATTTGCCACACTGTGCATCATTCAAATCTGAATACCAATAAAGACAATTGCAAGGCTGATGAGGATTGCACTGGGATAGATTTCATTTTTTTTTTAAATTCCTTTTGATTAGATAAACCGGTCGACATACGTGTGATAGCTGGCAGGAAAAAAATCTACCCTACCTTTCAGAGTCTCCTGCAATGTCTGTGCAAAGGCTGCCAGTTTGTGGCTGTCGTGGTTCTTCCCGATATTTTCCCCTGCTGAGGGCAACAGGGCCAGATGAAGGTTAACCAGTGTTAGATCGTTCATGCCAACCTGGAAGAGGAAGGAGGAGAAATCAATGCCACGCAGACAGGGCATGGAAGGGCACAAAGCAAAACCACACGCCTGTTCCAAGCACTTTTGGTGGCAAATCTAGGTGACTAGGACTCACTTTGCTATGTATGTGGTGTGTTTTGGTTTGTCTTGTTTTTGGGAGGAAGAGGGGAAAGGCGTTTTGCAGCTTTGTTCGCAATAACTTGCTACGCTCTCATTTCTGAGGAAACTGGTTTGCATAAGCTTTCCACCATGGTTGCAGAAAGAAGCTGGCTGCTTATGAAAATCAGTTTATGTAAAACCAGTTGTTAATAAGCTACAAAAAATGTTGTGGTCATTACATGGGCTAATTACTACTCTCTTGTGATTAGCCCTGGCCCGTCACAGAGACTAATCAAGAAACTTAATGTACCTTGAAAGGAGATGACAGCTCCCTGCAATTTTCTCTTTACCTTCTGGAACTCGCTTGGCACAAGTAATACCTACTCCTAAGATTTACCTACTTACATTATTAATCTATCTTAATTAATATTAATAATTTATTTATTCATAATCATTTTATTAATGTTCTCTGGAAGCATTATCAGAGATGTCAAGTTCCCCAACCAGGACCCCTCCACCACAGCCTGTGCAGAGATGGGCTCTCTCTGCTTGGATGTTCACTCAGGCAGATGTACGAGAACAGTTTCCAAAATGCACCATGTTCTTTTAGATGGGTTCAGCCTAGTGAAAAAGCATTAAAATGGGAACCCTGCAGTATGCCTGCAACATAACATAGATCAGTCCGAGTCTCTCAGGAGCACTGTGCCTTCTACATATATATGTATCTCCATTCTGCCTACACTTATCCCTCTCCACTCACAATCTGTGGCACTGCCAGGAATCACAGCCCTGTGGCTGGTGCTGCTGGATACACACCTTGTTCATGCTGTCTTAATTTGGTAAAAGCAGAACAAGGTGACTGGTGACTTCTGTCACACTCTCAGTGGCTGTGGAGGCTACCAAAGGTCTACCAATCCTCAAGCGCCCAAATGCTTACTTTTGGCAGGGTTTGCTCCCACAGGAGCGAGGGAAATGACTGACTCTGGTGATCTGCCATACGTATTAAGGCTCATTAAGCACCTTTCTATAATCAAGCCATGATACAGTGCTAAAGTGATGAGATGGGTCAGAGCCTCATGCAAATTTTTACCTGTTAGAACACTGTGTCTCTTTCCATCTTACCCATTTTTTAAAATAAAAGCTAAAGTCTGCAAGGGTCAGTTGGCACAACAGCAGTTACCTTGAAATGTGCGAGGTACGGGTGAGGATATGAGTGTTTCCCATTGCCATTAGTCTGTGCCATCTCCTGAGATGAGGCATCTTTCAGTTCAATGCCTGCTGTTGTATCCCAGAGGAAGCCAAAATATTCAACTCCCTGGAATTAAAGAGAAAAGCTAGTAGTAAGAAGGCAAAACTAAAATATTCTGCCCAAATGCAGCCCTCTAGCTTAAATTTTCACTGGCCAGTTTCAGTACCACTGTTTCTGTTAGCAGGGGTGTACATCACTCCCAAAATACGCAGAGGTGGTAGAAGATGATGCAGGTTTATATCTGGACTTGGCGCCTGCTGAGGGCAGGAGGCCCAACTCGCTGTGCACAAGCATAAAGGAGAAAGAGCATCCTAGGCTATCAGTAGGTGATAAAGAGAACAGATGGAAACACTTCTTTATCTCCCCCTGGCCAAAACTGCCACCAGATGTGGGGGTCACCTGCACTGACTTCACTGAAAAATGAATGTGCTGACCTGAAACACATGTTCCTCTACTACCTGCAGCCCCTCTCACCTGTACGCTGGCTATCAGACACCCAGGTAACTTCAGCACTGCTTGGTCCACCCCAGGATTTAATAACCTGTTTTATCTTATATAGGTGGAGTGTGTTCAGGGCCACCGCAGGGGTGAAAGATAAAGATGCCGCCTCTTGTGCAGGTGTTTGGGCTGATACAGTCCTTGTTCCTCCTAGTCAAGGCAAGGCATCAGAGGCATCGTATTCTTCTGAGTGTGGCCAATAATGAGGTAGTTTATTACCCATAGGAAAATATGGATGGTTTGTCTAACCCTGAACTCATGGTCTCACTGGGTGACTGCTGGGGTTGCGGTGGATGACGCTGCACACAGTTACTCCTCCTCCCCATGCCATACGTCATCTCATGGATTTCTGTCACCTACAAACTAAAAATATCCAGGCTCCTTAAGTCTCTCGGTGTGAAATCTGGTCTAGACATCTCAGCCGTCTCAATCTTCTCTGTCTCTTTTCCACCTGTTTCATGCTCAGCTCTCTGTTCCTTTCAGCTCTGTTCCTATCATCCTGCATGGATTTTTTTTTTATTACTTCAAGATGTGATATTGGCATTTTCAGAAAGCTGCCCACCCTGGTCACACCAGCAGCACTACCTAATTGAAAGCCTGTCAGCTCCTCCTCCCATCACCTAGACACCCTTTTGCTTGGTATCAATCAGACCCTCTTCCCTTAATGAATCATAGCTAAATCCATTGCAAGGAAAAGGGGTTTTTTTCCATTTCAGCTGGAATAAACAAATGTTATCTGCTCTGCTGACTTGAAAGAAAGTATTAAGGTTGGCTAAAATCCTTTGGTAGCTCCTTTAGATAACTCACCCTTAAAATAACGACAAAATTATTCCACCAGTTGGAAGTCTAAGGTCTGAAAGCTGCTACAGGAAAAGCTGTGGTAGAATAAAACTGCTGTCAACAGCTGTTTGCTATTCCTTGGCTTCAGATTCCACACCAACATGGTGGTCAAAAGTTATTGCTTGTTTGAAGGCCAAATGCCCAGGATGTGTGGAAGCACAAGCCTGAAGCACCATCCGCCATTCTGCATTATTCAGCCCCGTAGAGCATCCCAAGATGAGCTTGTGCCAAAGATGCTGTATGCTCAGGGTTCCACTCCCTTAACTCACTGTATCACACTTGCATACACAACGTTCAAAGCAGATGGCCCCATTAACTAACCCAAGGTGTGGAGAAGACTTTTTGGCCCAGTGGAGGGTTCTCCACTACAGCCAGACTAAAAGGAAGAGTCAGTACGTGCTTTTTCTGTTCTTAGCTTGGCAACAGACTGTGCCTGTAATTTTGAGAAGCATTCATCCTTACATCCTTACCAGTAAAACAAGATAGACAATGATTTTTAATTACTCAGCTCATAGTCAAAACTTTCATTTCTATCTTTGGAAATTCAGTTCAGGAAAAAATAGACTAAAGACTCTGGATTTAATGTAGAAACTCTGACACAATTATTAATAATTATTGGGGAAAAAAGAAAAAAGCAGAGGCTCAACTTTGCACAACTTTTTAAATTCAGTGTTTCAATGATCTGGCCTAACAAGAGATCCCAAAGGAAAACTCCAGTCGGGAATAAAAATGTCCGGAAGGGGTTTTGCACTCTGCATTGGAATTAAGGGTGAATTGCTTTAAGCCTTGGACACATTAAGACTTTCTGTGTCTTCCTAGTGGTAACCAGAGTCTAATTCTTGTGCTGCTCAGGTGGTGGGTGTTGGGTTGGTTTGGTTTGTTGTTGTGGATTTGTGTTTTTTTTTTTTCTTTTTCCTTTTTCTCCTGTTAGTTGCCATTCTTGGGTTTGTACTCAGAAGGGGAGCAAAAGCTGCTGCACCTCCCAAAACATCAGAGTCCAACAACAGCCTCAGGAGTCAGCAGTGATACAACTTGATTTGGAAGAGCCAGATTAAGGAAACATGAATTCCAAGCAGTGTGATTATGGGACACAGCTGCAGCCATGTCTTTAATAACGACAGTGCTCAGAATAGATGAAGACAGCCCAATGCACTGCTAGGCACCATTTATTACATGACAGTTCTTCGTTCCTGCTTCCACCCCACAACAACATCCATGCTGCAATAATAGCATCATGAGAATGATCTCATTCAGCAACAGGTTTGAGCCCGAGGAGGACCTTGCTCTGAAATCTCATTAGTACCCTTAAAGGGAAAAAAGAGATTTCTCTTGGGACACAGTGCTTTTGTGCACTGTGGTGTTTACTCCAATGTAGCTATACCTTGTATATTGTCAAGGGTAGCAGGTGTAGCTGTCACCACCTTATAAATTAGTACCCCACTGCAGTACATATATATATATACCCACGGCAGAAGATACTGCTGCAGGGAAAAGCACAGTGCAGTACGGTGCGGATTTCAAATGGAGTCCACAGTATATTTTAAATACCTGTGCAGAGCACTTTGGGGAACGTGGGATAAGCTCCTCTTCCAGATGAGGGTGGCAGGCTGCACGGCCCCTCTGCGGGGTCTTTGCTTGCAAACTAGGGAAATGGGGAGCTCTTCCAAATGCCAGCTGGTGCTGTGGTAGGGAACAAGCTCAGCTGACTAGCACAAAAAAATTCAGAAGTACTGCAGTTTGCCAGGGGCAAAACCAAGGAGTGTTTCCTCTTCCTAATGTGTAGCCTTTTCTCTATATTTCTATACTGTTTTTATCTGCTATATCTCCCCCAGATGCACACAACTTCCTCCTTACAAGTGTGCCATAGGCTGAGGAAAACAATTCTCCCAAAAAATCAATGGCACAGTTGAATCGAAAGCTATAGAAAGAGATAGCTTAAAAAATCCGAGAAATGCAAACCTTGCTGAAAACGATTTGCAAAATATTTTGCCTTAAACAGATTCAAAATACGTCCTTACTTAGAGGGGAAAAAGAAAGCAAAGCCAAAGTTCAGACTTAGGGATTAATGTACCTTGTGTAGCTGGCCCGAGGGTTTTTCGGAAACAACACCCTTCCAACATCCTCTAGGGCCCTTCCACTTGCGGATGTTTGGCAGCGTCGGCTGGTTCAGCTCCATACAAAACTAAAGAGAGAGGAAAGAGAAAAAAAAAAAAGAAAAAAGATCAGCTTTGTAGGGTTTAAAAAATTTGCAAAATAAAGCATGTAGTGAGGCACTGGTAAGAGACACCATGGACCACAGGCTCTCTGCCCTCCCTGAAGGCTCACAAAGGAGGTGGTCTGGGCCACATCCCAGGCTGACTCACCCCCAACTGGACATTATTTGGAGATAAACAAAAATCAAAATAGCTCTGTGTAAATGCTGAGAGAGAACGCTTCTCCCTCAGACTCTTTTTTTTCCCCTCCAAAGCTACTTGTTTGACTGGAAAGGGATTCCCTCTATGCTGCCTTCAAAGATGCTGACTGCACCGTATTCCACTCCCCCACGGGGCTCCTCAAGCATCTGCCGAACCTTTCTGTGGGGCAGGAAGCCCCCATAGTGGGGCTGGCCCCGCTCCAACACCGAGTCTGCCGGCACAACACAAGAGGAAGGGTGTAGGCCACCTCAGTAACTGGTGTTTTGGAGTTAGGGCTCTTCTGACTTTGACTTTATGCCAGGGACACATGGTTGAGACTCCCCATGCTTGAAGGGGTGGGCTGCAGACTTGCACACAGATCCAGCCAGATCCTTGTGATGGTTCCCAGAGGTGCTTGTCTTCCTGAACAGTGCTGTGCAGCCACAGCACTCAGACATCCTTACGTGTTGAAGCATAGAGTCAGAGCTATAGAGGCTGTGCCCGAACCACAGAATGGTTGTGGTTGGAAGGGACCTCTGGAGATCAACCAGTCCAACCCACCTGCTAAAGCAGGTTCACCTAGAGCAGGTTGCACAGGATCATGTCCAGGTGGGTCTTGAATGTCTCCAGAGAAGGAGACTCCACAACCTGTCTGGGCAGCCTGTTCCAGTGCTCTGGCACCCTCAAAGCAAAGAAGTTTTTCCTCATATTCAGTCCAGCAGATCATGGACGTTGGAACTGTGGACACCCTGGAAAGCCCCCAAGTCTGGCTGGGTAACATAGACTCATAGAATCATGGAATAGTTTGGGTTGGAAGTGACCTTCAGAGGTCATCTAGTCCAAGCCCCTGCAATGAGCAGGGACATCTTCAACTAGATCAGGTTGCTCAGAGCCCTGTCCAGCCTGGCCTGGAATGTTTCTGGGGATGCGGCATCTACCACCTCTCTGGGCAACCTATGGCAGTGTTTCACCACCCTCATTGTAAAAAAAGTCTTGAGATTTTAAAAAAATCTTGCGATTTAAATTAAACAAAAAACCAATCAAACAAACAAACAAAGCCAAACGTCCAGCTGCACAGAAGTGCCGGAATGCAGCAGCTCTGGCTGCAGGGAAAGGGGACGGTATAAAGTAATCACTGCAAAAGAGCAACAGGGACTTCCAATGCACATAATTTTGTTACAGCTGATGCTGAAGAAACTGTGTTAAAACGCAGAGGTTTTCACTGTGGAGTATCTGCAGACAAAAACTTGTATCCAGAATGTCCCTCCAAATCAAGATGTAGTTTAATGAAGCAGGATTTTCAAGGCAAACAATAACCTCCTGTACACAGTGACTCTTTGCAGTGGGACACGCCAAACACAGTTCAAAGAGCTGTGGTGATAAACTGCGCAGATATAAGTGTTTCCTACATGGGTACTGGCAAAACGATGGGACAGCTATTCTCATGTTTATTTTATCTTTTGTTTCAAAAATAAAAATAAACCCCTGCTCTTTTACTAACTACCTGCAAGTATTGACTTTTCATATGCTCGTGACCCAGCAAAACTTTTTTGCATTGGAAGGCTGAGAATTTATTTGTGAACTCAAAATGAAAACACTTGGCACACCTTTTAAAACAGTTTTCTGAATGCTGAGATTGGCTCAGGCTTCTTATTCAAGACGCCACGTTAACATACTGTGTTATTGTCCATTAGATACCTTTGGGCAGCACTAGGGCTGGGCTGATATATTAAACAGGAGGCACGCAGGGTATTTGCACGGCTGGGGAACAAAGCTCAGCTCTAAACTGTTTGCCGGGTGCTACCCTAATAAACACAATAAATCATGTCAGCAACAATTATTCATTCCTGATGTCATTCTGATGACTTTAAACAGTGTGAATGTGGTGAATGAGCTTCCTAACATTTAAATAACTTAAATCAGCAAAAAAAAGAATTGTTGAAATTAGGAGTTCAACTGTAACCCAACAAAAGAGTTAACTTATCTCTGGGTTGCAGCTGCCTAGAAAGTCCAGCCAGCACAAAGTGTACAACAGGGCTAAATAAATCCTACAGAAACCATCACTTTATTAAAAAGGGCATCTGCTGTTGACTAGCGGAATATTTTTTTTCCTCCAAGCTGATTTTTTTTAAGGCCTTGATTTAACTTTGCTCAAACAAAAAGATGACAAATAAGATT
This sequence comes from Nesoenas mayeri, assembly GCF_963082525.1. Lineage (NCBI taxonomy): Eukaryota > Metazoa > Chordata > Aves > Columbiformes > Columbidae > Nesoenas > Nesoenas mayeri. The sequence continues at coordinate 114,251,138 of NC_137543.1, forward strand.
ACACAGTTTGTTTAGAGAAAAGCCATTAGCGCATTCTGGGTACAGTTGCAGCAATGGAGAAGTTGGCCTACAGCAGCTGACTTTAATCTGTGCCCATTTTCCAGGGCTTACAGGCACACAGATTTTGAAACTGTGACAGCATGCTTGCTTAGGTCACCCTTTTTCTGAAGTGAGAAGGGCATCTCTCAAATCATGTTGTTCTGCCCACAAACTTCCATGTCAAACAACATTATGCTTTCTCTTGTACAGTAAAAATATACAGACAAGCTCCTAGCCTACATTGGGAATTAAAAAAATGCCCTTCCTCCTTAGCAAAACTAAGATCTACATCAATTGCTTTCAGAAGCAGTTCTTCAAGTGGCAAAGAAAAATCAAAATTATAATCTCAGTCAATCAGTACAACATTTTTTCCCTAAATCTCCCTAAGAAAAAAAGTTCTATTTCTGGTTTTTTTTTTACTAGAGCCTTTCAGGCCGTAAGTTTCATGAAATGCAATCAGCTTCTTCATTAACTCCTACACATACCAAGTCAAAACTGAAACATGCACCATAATACCAACGGCAACAGGGCTTATTTACAAGGATGCCAAGATGTATTATTACACCTTTGCCGCCATGGTCTCTCTTGCAGCTGGGTACTCGTTTTTGTGGGATAGGCAACACTTCCATGGAGCAGGAATGTGGCAGCACACAGGCTTCAGGTGTGTTCTGGGCAAAGAGCAGCCTGTGCTCTTAAGAGGTCAAATGCCTTGTGCCAAGTACCTGCCCATTGCCCCCAAGGTGACACAAGGGCCACCACCCCAGGGGCTGGCACAAGCCCTGTTGCCTTTGCTCATCAGCAACACGTCATTTTCCCAAGAAAGGAGGATCCAAAGACGTCATTACTCTTTGCCCACCCTGATAAGGAGCCTGTTGCTCCCAGATCCTCCAGAAGCAGAGATGGGTAAAGGAGTGAGGTTATGACTGATGCTGGAAAAGAATGGAGGGCAGTCAGAAAAGCTGAGGAAATAGATGTTTGAGGAGGGACTGGAGAGGGGAAGGTAAAGAGTCTTAGACTAATTTGGGAGCAGGGAGAAGAACATGTGCTTGGCTGGCAAGTGCTAGAGAGCGTGAGAGAGTTATGGGCTCCCTAACCATCTACCTACCTCCTCAAGACACTCCAGGCACCGCTAGCAGGAGCATCTAATCTGTGCATTAAATCAGTGCAGCAATTCTTCACACTAGGAGAGCTGCCCACGAGCACCTGGCAGGAGCCCACAAGCAAATCTCACCACCTTCTGTCCAGGATGCACTGGTTAATCTTTGTTTTCTTTTGGGGTGCTATTAGTGCAGCCAGTCCCAAACCAGCACAGCATGAGCATCTTTTCCAGATGATGACAGCACTACATGTTGAACATCTTTGTCTGTCAAGTGTTAGTCCTATAATACCAGCACTGGGGACCACACTGAGCCAGAGCCCTTCCTTGGGGTGAGCATCTTCTCCTCAAAAAGAGTTTGCGCTACTCCTAAACCCCGAGGAAACTAAATGTGACCCAGGAAAACAATGTCTTAGGGCTTAATAAATCCCACATTTCTTATTAGCCAGTGATTCCTCTTTGAAGGACGCTTTCATACCTGGAATTAGAGCAGAGGCTGTAAAGGAGGGTGAGTAGAGAAGGAAGGAGGTTGCAGGGTGAGCCTGTTGTTATGGCACAGTACATGGCAGTGCAGTAATCATCGCCTGAACTTTAGAAAGGCACTCAAAGACATTAACTCTCCATTTTAGTTAATTACCACAGAAGCTTTCAGGCCAAAAGGGCACTGCAGTGAAGGTAAACAACAACTAACTTAATTAAAGCAAGGGTGATTTTGGTTCCTCTTAACCAAGAGCTGAGATGAGAACTAGGGAATAAACATTCCATTTCTAAATGTCACATACGCACAGTTCCTTTATTTTTAACAGGCACTAGAGGGAGCAGCTTTAATGACTGCCAGAGATGCATATGAAACTTCTATCAATTCCTTATTATTTCAGCTATGTTGAGGTGTCACATTAGCAAACATTTGGCATTGTCATGGTGAAAGAGACTTGACATTCAAGTGTGGGACCTGGCAATAATCGAAAAGAAGACCCTGACCAGCAAAAAAAGATGTTATGCTAATTTTTCAGGTCAAAATGCACCACCTTTTTTTGAACTGTAGATCCTGGATAAATCTTGAAGAAGAAATCTGTACCTGTGCATGAAAAAATGCAAGTTTTCTGGTAGTGGGTTCACTTTCCAGTTACTTTTGAGGGACCTCTTAGTAGTAGCAGTTCATGGACTGCAGGAATCTGCCAGTCACGGGCTGGAAAACACCAAGGTAAGGGGCTGTTCTGTGCTACAGGGCATCTCCCAGTGATGGATTTGGTGCTTCGGGAAAGGGTAGACAGAAATGCTCTAAGACACACCTTGGAAATTGTGCAGTAGCACTTGATGAGAAGCCTCCCAACCCTCACCAATAAAACTCTCATCCTGAAACATGGTCTAATATATTTCTGATAGAAGATACAACAACATTGACAGTGGCTTCCTGAGACCATCTGGCACTGCTCTTTTTTAATTGATCCTTTAGTATATATATATATATATATGCCTTCCCTGCTTCACCACTGGGTATTGTAGAAGCTAAAAATCACGTTCTTGGAGTTAAATGCACGTTATCCTTTCTTTATTTATCCAAGTGGACTGTACTTTTATTTCCAATTGAAAAAGCAGACTCAAATACCTGTAATCTTCCAATCTACCAGGTATAGGACACAGTTGCAGCTGGTGCACCCTAATGAAGCCTGATCCATAAAGCCAAGAGCAGAAAAGCTATAAATATTTATGCGAACTTGAAATCAGCACCTTTGGTTTGCCGGTAAAGCATCCTGATTTGACACCGATGTTCTTGATGAAGAAGAGTGTTTTGTTAGATCACGTTTGCAAGGAGGAAGAGGTAGAGTTAGGGGGAGCAAGAGATTTGTGGGTGTTGTGTTTTACTGAACTGGCCATTGAGGTATGGGTAAGGAAAGGTCAAAGGCTTCAGGACTGTTGTCCTAGAGTGGCAGGCAAGTCAAGAGGGGCTGCAAGACATAGCAGGGCCAGGATGCTCAACACACTTCTGCAACCAGACAACACTGGATCCACTTCCCACAGGCAGAAGCAAGTAAAGAAGGTGACATGGAGGAGCATCAGGCCCTTCAGATACATCTGGAATCTCCTATGTCCAAATGTTACAGCAGGGATGGAAGCATTATCATGGCTAAAGCCTGAAACAGAGACTCAATGTTGGATCATATTTCCCACTGACAACAGTGCTGTCTCAGGCCTCCACTGCTTGTTTGCCTTTCTCTCAAGCATATCCCTTTCCTGTTTGCAAAAGGAGCCAAAAAATACGCACACAAGAAATAGATGCATCCACTGGCATGGTGGATGCACTCACAAATTTTATTAAGACATATAAATAACACAATGGAAAGTCAGGGTGGCCCATTTAACTAGTCCCTTCTAGGAAGACTTCATTAAAGATTGCACAATATCTATTGCTTTTGTTGTTCAAATATTGATATTACATAAAGGCAAACAAAACTTGGCAGGCAGATGGGGGTCTGATAGACAGATAATCATGAGTGCTTTCAAAGGAGAACAACTACCCTCAGGGAATCAGCTTCTGTCTCAGCCGTATCTATACATTTGTGTTGGAAAAAGTTTTCTACTTCTCAAATCTTGTACATAATTCTACAATGAAGTCAGAGCTGAAGAAATAATTAAAAAAAACAAAAACAAAACCAAAGTTTAGAAGAAAAATTCTAGGATAAAAAAAAAAGGAACCAATCTACCAAAAGTGCAGCAGCCCCAGAATTACTCCTGGAAAGCTTATCTGCCCCTTCTGCCATGTTAGTGTGTGCTGCTTGCACTGGGTCATCAAGACCTAGGGCAATACTTTTCCATCCTTTATATACTGGTTTGTTGTTCCTAGAGCTAAACCAAGATATCCAGATTCATGACGGAATAAATCTTTACCATCTTCCACGTTCCTCACAAGGATTCAAGGTGTCCTTCAAACAGCTCTATGAACTCATTGCGAGCAGCAAAACTGAGGCAGAGCCCCTTGGCACAGCCAAATCCTCAACTGGTGTCTTTCTTCAGAAATAACACAGCACCTACAGGCACAGTTATCACCTCTACATGTCCTTCCATGCAACGGACATGCAGAGCTCATTTGTTGCAATAACATGCATGCATATTGGGATCTCAGGTCCTGACTCATCTGATCAGATTCTCAGCTCCTAGACGGGTGCTCCAGGCACCACGTTATGGACTGGAAAGTAAACATTTACTGTACTGCAGCCTTGCTGCCCTGGAGCCACGTGGCAATGTGAACTGCTGGCTTTGCTGCAGAGACCACTACTAAGCTTACTACTCAAAAAAGGAAACCTCTGGGGCTGACCTCCTCGGAGAAGACAGGATAAGGAAGGCTAATATTTGAAGCCAAGCTATGCATATGTGAGAAACCAGGTTGTCCAAGTCTGCTCTCCTTGTTTCAGGCAGGGGTAAATATGTGTCTGCAGAGAGGCACCGCTTTGCCTACCTGAGGATCGTGAAAACAAAGCATCAGGGGACTCTGTCATTTGGGCACCACTGAGGGTTAGGTGGCAGCTGAAGGATGCCTGGCAGGATTGGAAAGTTTTTCAAACTGAAAACATCATTTCCCACATTAGGCATATGAGCCCTTTCATGAGCTTGGCTGTGTTTTGAACCCTTCTGTGGATGCAAATCCAGCTGGACACGTACCTCTCTCCTGTTGCTGCTGAGTTATTCACCATTTTTCTTTTTCCTTCATGAATGTGCAGGAAATAATTACACTGATAAGTTTAACATTACATGCTTTTGATAATTGAGATAATGATTTGTTTCCATATACGAACCCACTTGAATAAAATCAGATATGCGGGGTTTTTTTAAGTGAGGTTTTACAGGATCAGTTGGGGAGTGGTTGGAGCCGAAGTTTGCACTCCCAAGTTATTTGCTTTCCTTTTCGAGAACTTATTTTGGAAAAAATTAGCAGTGAGTTTCTACACTGCCCTCCCAGAGGAATTATAGCTTGCTGCACTCACCCAACTGCTTAATTCTTTGTAATATACAAGAGGAAGTTACATTCTTTATCTTCTAATATATGATAAAAAAACAAAACAAACAAACAAACAAAAACAGCTAACACCAGATTGTAGCCATTTAAACCAGTTCTCTGCTCGCCTTTAATCATAGTGTTCCTGGGACAACAATGCAGATTGTTCACTGGCATGTTCTCCTATCTTCATCCTAAACAAAAGTGGTTATTTATGTAGTGTCTTTTTATAGATCTTCAAAAGGAAGACACGGAAACCTTTGGTGCAGAGCAGTGAAACAACAACAAATGAAAGAGGCAATGCAATAACTCTCCAAACACATTTTAAGTGCTGGGGCCGCTACTGAAGAATTCCAGGATGCTCAACTACCTATTGTCAACATGGGAAATGTAACATCTTTCACTCAGTTTGCCATTTAATGGGAAGGTGTCTTTACATACGCTTTGGTGGAAATTTATGGTACCTTTTCCCTATGGAAGACAGCACCTGTATTTGTCAGCCTCCATGTAGGAGGAGTTTCATGGATTCTTGATTTCTAATGTTTGCATTCAGAATCTGAACTTTTTCTCTGAACTTCATGGGACAGATTCATTTTGCAGAAGACAGTTCCTGACTCCTTTTTTCTTACCCTGAAGGACTTTATTTTTAAACATAATACAGGAAATTAAGGCCCAAGAGGTTGCCAAGGATGGTAAAAAATATTTTCAATTTATTCTTGAAGCCTTTTCAATGAAGTGTTTAATTCTGCATAGGTAGGCATTATAATCATTAACAGCAATAATGGCATGCCAAGGGAACTGATGTGATATAAAGAAGAATTATCTAGGTGCTCCTGCTCCGGCAGGGGGATTGGACTAGATGATCTTTCGAGGTCCCTTCCAATCCCTAACATTCTGTGATTCTGTGTGATAATTATAAGAAGGCCTCGTGACTATGAAGCTGTCTTTTTCATCAAGCTGCTTTTATGAGAGATGAGTGGTTGACTTCAAACACTTGCCCTACATAGTCTGCTTAACTGGTTAGCTGTGCTAGAATCATAGCCACGCCATGACTGAAATATTTACTTATTACTGTAGTGCCTGCTGTAAATACTCAGGTGCTTTTCCAAGTATTTTTTCCCCAACTTTTTATTTCCAAGGGAAGACAAGTTTCATTTTGCCACCGCTTCTGCCACCAGAAACACACCTCTCTGGGAAGACAGGTTTATGCTTAGGGAAGGTACATTGAGATTTTTAGAGCAATGTGGTATTGGATATTTTAGAAATATTACTATATGCGTATGCTTACAGCTACTGCCTCACACTGTGACCAACACTAAGGTATCCAAGTCTTGCACAGAATGAGCTATTGCACTTTTTGTTTTGTTTGTTTAATCCCTGGGCTGATTCTTTTCTCATGAAACATGAAACTCAGGAATCGATTTGTGCAGTGTAAAACCACACCAGCATATGTACAACCCTACTCACTCAGTAACCACCAGGACTACATGAGGTAAAAATCACTTTATCAGAACCTAGCCCTTAATGTGGAATGCAAATAGAAAATCATCCTATGGGACGTGGGACACAAAAGCGATAAGAAATAGTTTCTTGTTCACCCATTAAAAGACTAAACAAAGAAACAAACAATCTGACCAGTGAGCTATATTGCGCTCCCAGGATTTGAATCTCCCTACCTTCACATTGCCTTCAGCCAGAGAAAAAGGGGAAGAGGGGTGGGTAGGGAAGTGCTGATACAAAAGAAGAACAAACAAACCAAAAGGGGAACAGGAAAATCACAGTTTTGAAAGTTATTAATCAAAGAAATCTGCTTTAGCATGTTAAGATAATTAGGTCGCTCCATTCCCATGATAAAAATTTACTAATTTCCAAAGGTGTTAGCGAGTTGGGGTGTTTTTTTGTTTGTTTTGTTTGGGTTTGGTTTTGTTTGTTTTTTTTTTCATTTTAAATTGTGCATTACTGGCATACACACAGTGGTAAAGATGGACGGGACTGCGCTGATGTGCAGTGTGAGAAGGAATAAGAGCAGCGTGTTAAGAAAACTGCTGTGACACAAGGAAAAAGACACAGCCCTCATTATTACAAGGTCACAGTTTGGCCCACTCTACAGAGCCTCGCATCAAAAATAGTTATTCACTTGACATTTTGCTTCCATCCATTTCTTTCCTACTGTTAGTATTACTGTTTTCCCCAACTGATTTACATCTCTGCTTAGAGCAAGCAGTCTTTCCCATGGTAAGAACACAAAAACAAGGAAAAGAAAAAGATAAAATATGACTCACAACCATTGCCAGTCTCAAATATTTATTCTTCCTTCAGGCATTGATTATGCCACTGTACAGAACACTGTGCCACCTCCTGTAAAACTATTTAAATCTATCTTGTATCTTATTATTTTTTTTATTTATTTATTTATTTATTTTTTTTTTTTAAATTCTGGATGCTTAATTATTAGGAGGATCTCTTCCAGGGTGCCAGCACAGGACATATCATCTCACCTTTAAAAATAAATCTCATACATGTCTATTATACATTATTATTAATACTTTTTCACATTTCTAGCCATTAATTTAAAGAGCCCAATTTGACACTGATTTCTCTCTGAAATAGCACATTCTTTATTTATAGGTTTGCATGAATTTTCTGTCTTCACCCACTAGCATGCCCTCCAGAGAGTCTATGGGACTGTCCTCCAACCCTGACCAAGTTCTGCTCTGGCTGAGCCAATAGATTCTTGCTCCCCATAGAGAGCATATGTGTTATTTAATCCACATAAGCTACAAAAAAAATAAATGGGGCTGACATTGAAACACTCTTGCTGCTCAGTCAATCTTTTAAAAAGAAAAACCAAAACCGAAACCAAAACCAAAAACCACTCTTCCCCAGAACTGCTGGCTATTCAGAACTGGTCCTGTTCTATGAGCTTGCTTTGCCTTCTGTCTTCTAGAAGAAAGCCAGGAAAAAAAAAAAGAACTAAGGACCCCTATTACTTCTACCACCCTCAAACAAAACTTAAACACGTCAGCATTTGTAAATAGGCATTTTCTGTTTCTCCTTGTTCTGCAAGTGTAGAGAATAATTTTATTAATGGATAAATTTGGCTTCAGTTCAGGGACAGTCCTAGATGCCTCACGAAGGAAAGCCAAAGTTTGTATCACAAGCAATCTCCATACCACCACTTCTCAGAGAGGCACAGCCATGCTTTAGGGAAGAAGAGGGCTTCTTCATAGCTCCCAATGATGTGTATTGCGTGGCTTCTAGTGATTTGTTTATTATAATCAGAAAAGAGATGGGCAATGCAACTAAAGGAAAAAAGAAGTCCAACCAAGATCAAAGTAGATGAGAGCCTGTGCTTCCAATGCTGCTGACCACTTGACAATAGTTTGCAGTGAAAGGGCGTGGAAAGACAACAGTTGTTATAGGTCCCCGGCAGAGAGCTACTGGAATCATCATGGAGCTGGCCAGACCCATAAGGTCCACTGATATACCTCTTTAAACTTCTAGCCATCTAGATCCCTCTTAGAGGACAGAAAGGAAGATAAGAATTGAAAGGCCAGAGGCAAACACTGCATAGCTGCAGGGTTCTTAAGTTAATCTAGCGGATGGCATAATCCCAAAGAAGCCTCATATCTTAAGAAATGGTGTCAACATCATTTCCAGCTCCACTCAGCCAAAAATGGTTTCTTCACAATAACAGCTATACTTCCTTTCACCCTGAGATTTCTTGATACCATGGGGTGAAGTGTGAAAAAAAGATTTTGCACCTCCGAATATTATCTGCACTCAGATGAAAAAGCAAGAGAAGGGAAAGAGATAGGAGGAAATATAGAAAGGGTGTGGGCGAGCAAAAACGTTAAGTGACAGGGAGTAAGGTGAGAAAAATAATTAAAATAAAATCAATTAGACAATTTGGAATAATCTCCTTTTACTCTGAATGGCCAATCATTGACCTCATGGTGGCTTTGAAGGAACAGGGCAGGAAGACCTGTTAATACTTCAGCTGAAGAATTATGCAGAATTTAGGTAAAGGAGACAGTGACCACCAACCTCTCCTCTCTAGAAATGTGGAACAGAGAAACGAGGCAGCAACAGGGTTGGAAGAGACTGATCAAACGTCCTGAGTGAGCCAGTGGCCAAGTCTGCATCTCTTTTTCCTGTTCCCGGAAAGCGAGACTGCTGTTTACTTATCTGACTCTAGAGGACATCCAAATGTACTTAAGTTTCAAAGGGGTCAACCTCTTTCTGGAAAGGACAGTTCTAAGAGCAGACAGTTAATATAACTCATTTACAGCCCTTAATTAATTTGTTGCCAATTACCTTGTAATCTTTTTTTTAATCAACAGCTCCAGATTGATGCAAAATTGGAAGATGGGGCTCACACTGTACAGGAGGATTATGGCATTTTAAAAAAAAAAAAACAAAAACACACGAAGACTCAGTCCTGAACTGTGTTTCTGGGGTACATGTCTGCTGTGGTAAAAATAAAATAAAAATAAAAAAATCACAGCAAAGAGGAAGGACTGTCTTGGCACTAGAAGAGTGCCTGGAACTCAGGAGACTGAGGTTCACTCCCGACTCTCTTCGGATTCGGTCATCTTAGGTGGTTCTGCCAAAATTGTGTGATTTCCTTGTAACTGCATAAATGAAGGATCACCGCAATTATTCCCTACCTCCCTGCGACTGCTGCATACTTGCACTCCCCAAAAAAATGAACAGCAGCAATGGTGCAGGCCATTTTGGCTGCGTAGGCAACAGATACGTTCCAGGTCAGAGCTCAGACCACAGTGCTAGACTCTCGCCCTGCAGGGATAGGTATCAACAGCACTTCCCTGCTCTTCCTTCACTGATTGTAGCTCCCACACCAGTGCTGGCTTGTACACAAGGAATAACATTTGCCTGCAAGGGCAGCACTGACCCCGCGTCCACGATTTGGTGCTTATACCGAGGAAATGGTGACAGGCCAGACAAACAGCCTCAGGTGACCAGCTGCTCCATGTCAAGGCACATTACAGATCGCTTTTCAGCTGTCCTAGCAAATGCACACACAAACATATTTATATCCACGCAAGCAAGAAGTGATGTGCCTCTGCTTACCCCTGCAAATGGAAAACAAGCACCTCTCTTTCAAACACTGACAAGCTCCTGGGGATAACCTTTCACAAATAAACAACCTGCTCTGCTCTGAGAGGGATTTTATAAAGAACGGAGATTACAATGGGCTTAAGCACGATTAAACACTGATCTGGCTCAATCTACTCAAAAGCAGACAAAAGATAAATAAAAACCAGCAGATGCATTTCATACTGGAAATTCTGGAACCTCAATTGACGTCATACTTTTTATGTTCAGATAATATCTGGAGGAAACAGTACACTGGATCAAGAAAACAAAAGCAAATTTCTAGTTAAAATTCTCCGTGTGCTGTGTAGAAATGAGAAGGCTACAGCAGGGAATGCACAGGGCAGCTCAGCATTTTCCAAACCTGTTTTTGACTGTAGCTGAATTTGCACTATTCGAGTGATGCCACTAGAAAAAAACAAGCATCCCATTTTGTCCTGATCTCCTGGGTCTTACCCTGTAGAAGTAGGCAACACTACTCATTGTGTTTGCCCTCAGACAAAACCCGCTTCTGATTGATGACAGGCAGGTTAATTTTCTTTTACTAAAATAATGCCACCTCCTCGGTGTCACCCCCATTGCAGTTCATTTGTTCCTCAGGCACAGTACAAAAATTCTGCATGATGGGAAGGGGTTGCATCCAGCAAACATCTCCCAAATACAGACTTCTGGTCTTTCCTATGGGTGAGGAAACCCAGGAAACAGATTCCACATGATAGGAGACAACTCCAGCGATTAGTACTGCCGAGGGAGGTGGCAAAAGTAAAAAAAAAAAAAGAAACGAACATAGATTGTAGGGATCACTTGCTTACAGTGCTAAGCTTTCCATCTTATTCAACACTTTATTCAAGGAAAATGAAATAACTCTTCATGTAGGGGGCAGGGAATCTATCTGGAGGAGAAGGCTGATCAGTTTTCTCATTCTATCATCCCAACTCTTCATCTCGACACCAGCAGAAATGCCCAATGGATGACCATGCAACATTTGGCCAGCAGACAGAAAAGATTCCTTCCTGTACTAAGACAGCTAGAAGCTACGTGGCTGCCTCTCCTGGTGCCCAGTGAATGTATTCTGTGCTTCACAGCTACAGGACCTCTATTTCCAAACACCAGGTGAAAGACTTTCAACTCCTTTTTGATTCACAACCTCCAAAACTTCTCCAGTGAAGGTGAAAATCCCCAATGTGAGCCTACTGATCATTACTGTGTTCTTCTCACTTTCTTTTCACTGACCTCGTAGCTCACAGCGCATAAATTTGCCATCACTGGAACAGACAGACCTTGATAGTGAAACCTACATTAATTATCCTGATTTTCAAGCTGCAAATTATCAACTTCAAGAACACCATCCCTGAACAAAATCACAATTGTCACTTCAACTCCTACCGTGCTTCAGCCCACCCAGCGTATCTCTCATGACAGTGCAAACAGATCACTTCCAAATTCAAGCAGAACAAGCATCACTTTGCAGAAGAACCCCACATTTTCACAAACTGCTGATCAGAATTAAGCGATTTGCATTACCCAGGTGAGATGACAAACTGTTCTGTCTTTGGAGTCAAGTGGACAGTCCTTTCTCCTCTTGAGTAACAGCAGCTGCCCTTGATTATTAATACATAAATAGGAAACTAATGGGTTACTGTTGCTTGTTCCCAAAGCAAGCTTACCTTATAAAAAGCTGTCAGGGAGTTACCTAATATAACATTGTTATACAAATTATTTATGATAATTTCCCTCAGTAACCAACCTCTGAAGGAGAAATGAGCTCAAGAGCCCGTGTTAATACCTGAAAGGCTCAGGTGGAACATTTAACAGAATATAAAGAATATTTTTATTTTTCTTACAATATGGATGACTCTTCCTGCACATCCTACTGGCATCAAGCACCAATTAGAACAATTGTTTTGGCATACTTGCTGCCTATGGAAAAGGACTTCAGGTTTAAATGCTAAAACAGCAACCAATGTGAAATGTCACTGGCTAGGCAGTTCAATCTGCTAATTACTTAAACAGATTTATTTTTAAACTATAAAAACAGCATGTTCCTCAGGATAATGATTCTTTCCCCTTCCCCAAATGAATACAATTAACACTTGCCAAGTAGAGTTCTTCAATTAAGGACTTCCCAAAATTAGATCACGTAAACTACTCAGAAACACACAGGGGCAGGAGAGTCCCTGGGGGTGTCTCCCAGAGCTGTGCTTCCGGAAGAGGAAGAGATGCTTCATACAAGACATGGCGCCAACAAACCTGCGTGCCTGAGATGCTTCTTTCTAAAGCATGAGTGGCCTTGAATCCTCATGGGGACAAGGCTGTCACCATCTCAAGCCCTCACTTGGCATCTCGTGTCTATCACTGCCCCTGGCAAATGGCAGCAGGTCTTCTGAGGCAAAGGCACACCAGCAACACGAGCCCGCAGCAGCCAGGGCAAGCTCAGAGAGGAGGGAGAGAGAAATAAACAGATCGATGGGAAGGTTCAAGGTAAGCCAAAATCCGTGTAAGCACGTGCTTAGCATTAAGCTGCCAGTGAGACTGCTCACGTGGAGTTCCTGTGGGAATGTGTTGGATAGGCTACGGCCAAAACAAACACAAACAAGCCAGTCTCTGATCCAGGATTTTCTTCAGGTAAAGACTCTTGTTCCTCTTACGTGACCTGGCCCTATTTCACCAAGATAAACTACTGTTTTCCCATTTCTCTCAATGACAGCAAGTGGGGTGGTGCAGTCCAGGTCGTCAAGCAGCACCCCTCTTTTGCAGTGCTTATAGGTGCCCCCAGCACCCCAGAGAAGCAAACCAGCTGATGAGCTGCATCCAAGGGTTAGACAAGCTTGCCCTAAGCCAGGACGAGCTGCAATTAAACCCAGTCAGTCATTCCTTCTGTCTCAGCAACCCGAGACATAAATGCAGTGAAGTGTAGTAGATCTTTGGTTTAAAGGGTCGTTTTGGACAAATTTGCCAAAACGCTAGGGTTTAGGAAATTAAACACAAAGCTTCTCATGGTGTGACCAATTTATTTTCAATGGTCAATGCATGAAAAACATTTAAAGATAATAAAGTATCTGAGATAGCTGAAAGGCATTAAACCTCTTTGCTGTAAGCAATCAGTAAAGAACTGATGTGCAGCTTTTGAAGCATAGCATTGCTCTGCTACGCAAGGGCAAAGCTTTCCACGACATACCTGTGGTGGGTTGCCATCTTCTTAAGACCCCAATAGTTCAACAAGTGTTCCCAGCCTGTCAGCAAGCTGCGGGAGGCTCCAACAGCTTGCTGCTTCATGTGCCTCGCCTCTTAGGTCACCATGCCGTTTCAAAAAGGTGTCAGTAAATGGTGTTTTGCAGATAATTTTATGATACTGTGTCAAGGGCCTGGTTCTCAAGGGACTCACTACCAGCGCACATGACTTCAGTGTGATTTGATTTAATGGAGCTAGTCTGCAGCACAAAGATTTGTGTGTCCCCATAAGTGTTCTCAGGGGACACTGCTGTTCACCAGCATGCTTCTACTCACTCCGGGTTTCCATGCAAGTATCAAAAATACCTAACAACACTTTCAAAGTTGAGCACTGAATTTTAGAAATAATAAGGTTATGAAAGTTAAAAATCATCTATGACAGACTAGAAAGTGTCCTACATGGAAAACACTTTAAGGTAATCATGTCCATAGCTATCTTAAAGAAAATTTCCTTTGGAAAACCAGAAAAATCAATCTTGTGATGAATATTAAAACATTACAATTTAATAATATTTTGTATTCCTGCAATATAATTGAGATAAACAGTGATTGATGGGAACAAAACTCAGCACGTGTTCTCAAAACTAGACACTGCAAGCAGCCGGGACAAGGGATTTTGTTCTAGTCTACTTTTTTCCCCCTCCTGTATTTAAAAAATAAAGGCAGCAAATTTCTTTGAACTTACATAATTCCACCCTGTTATTTTCCAGAGGGCTAAACAGGCCGTTTAAATTCCTAAAGCTTGGCATTGTATGAAAGCAGATATCAAATATTCAGAGAGCTCAATTTGGAAAGATCATTTTTCTGAAGCTGAGCCTTTCTGAAGAGCTTCCTGCACAGCTCCAGACAATGCCTCAAACAGCCATTCCCACCAGGCTGAGGTCACTCGCCCTTGCCAAGCCATGTTTTAGGAGGCCTTGGGCCAAAGGGAGGTGCAAGTCTGACAGAAACATGAGAAGGGTACAAGGTATGAGTTGCCAGATAAGCCAACTGCTGCAAACAACAATTTGTGAATATTAACCTATTTTGCACAACAAGTGGTTGAGAACTGTGTCGTCTTCGCATGCAGAAGAACTATAGTACCACCTTTCTAGTCCTCTGTTGCCGCCTTTTAACAAAATCCACCTCTTTGGGTCAAAGTCAGAGTTCCCTAAAGCCAATGGAGAGATGCCCGTCTTGAATTAACTGTGTTGTACACAGGACCTCTGTGAAATGCATCTCCAGTCAGTGGCAAAGCACAAAGCTGAAGCCGGTGCTGCTGAATTTCATTTTACCCAGTATTTCTAGAGTACAGATGCAGCTTTAACACAGCACTGCAGGACCTTTTCCTTTGCACAGACAGGGTGTGCTCAAAGCAGAAGGTCTCCTCCTTCCATCTCCAGGCTTGCCGGGTTACTCCCAGCCACAGAGAGGCTGCTTGGGTCAGCTCAATGACTGCCATAAGGTGGCAGTTTTCTCAGCAGGGCTCTGAATTCAGTTGTTTTCTTTGCATCCTACCCAGTCTCCCATATTTCCATGCTGCCTCCCAGCTGGCTCCTTGACCCTCTGTAGCTGAAAGAGCTGGTGTGGAACACCACTAGAACCCACCAGTCCCAGCATGGGCACTGGGAGTCCAGCCCTAGCCTCCAGGCCGGCAAAAATCATAAAACAATAAATATGACGTTTGGTTCTTCATGCAGAAGGAAATGATCCATAGTGCACTGCTGTGTTTGCAGTACCCTTGGCTGAGGAGAAACACCAGGTGTTGTTATTTACAAATTCTCGAGCCTTTTGTGGCTACTGGTTTTGCAGCTCCACAGATGGGACCTCAGGCAGCCGAGGTGCCAGCACCTTGGCTAAACTGATGGGGTCTTGCACGCTGGACCAGGGGTGTGCACCCCCTGAGCAGGACCACATTGCCATCAGCTCCACACAACTGCTCCTCTCTGCCACTCACAACACTGAGCGTGGGCTGTTTGCAAACCCCACCATCCGTGGGACAGACATGGACAGCACATCCCTCAGCTCCCTGGAAAGCCAGGCTTAACGGCAGGCCTATGCCTGCACAAGGTAGACAGAACTGCTCAGACTAACATGCACCATACACTCGGCTGGTGTTGTTAGGGCTGATGTCGAGTAGCTCGCTGCTTTGATCCTCTCATCACTAAATTAAACTGCATTTCTTCCAAGGCACTTCCTGCCATTCTCCTGAGCTGGATGTTCAAAAGTGGCCCCTCAGACACTCTTTCTGCTTCATTCATCATTGCTCGTTCAAATCATCTACTTATCCTAGCTGTCAGCAAGGAACTAATTTCAGGAAAGCTGAAGTCTGGAGACATTCAAAACCTGCCTGGACACGTTCCTGTGTAGCCTCATCTAGGTGTTCCTGCTCCGGCAGGGGGATTGGACTGGATGATCTTTGGAGGTCCCTTCCAATCCCTAGCATTCTATGATTCTATGATTGCTTACCCCAAACCCTCCGTGAAAATCAGAAAACACCAAAAGCATGCGCTCAGCTTGGACAAAACATCGCCCCTCTGACTTCATGTACTGTGTAGCTAGAAAGGTTTCCTGGTTTATGCTGCATGATTTTCCATGAAGTTTGGAAGCTCTGCTAACACAGAGGGCTTTAAGAGCTTAAATGCATTAGGATAGTAGTATTTGAAATATTTTTAAATACCTTTTCCAGTGCTTCTCTATCAACCAGCTCCTGCACAGCCAAAAGCTTGATACTGTAACAAAAAACAGAGAGAAAAAAGAGAATTAATCACTCCATTGCAAGCATTCCAGAAACACATGCAAGAGCAGAACTGAAACTCTCTTTTTATATTTTCATCTCACAAAAAATAAGAGTCTACAGATGTGCGGATAGAAAAAGTGCTCAGGATATAATAAACTAAAGCAAGAGAGAAGCAGTGTTACTCTATTTTCTTCAATTTAGCTGTCCCAAACAGATTTTCTGGTTTAAGACTTATAAGCACATCTGAACTCACCTCACAGAGAAACTGTATTAATTGTTACATTTTTAATACCCTAAATTAACAATGAAGGATCTTCTGAATGACAAACACAGAGAATGACCCTAAACATGTCTGTCATTTTTAGTCAGCTTTGTTCTTCAAAATCAACAGGTTTCCATAAGTCCCACAATAGTCACTCCCAGAGATTTACAATATTATATATGAGGTACAATGACAACCCAGCTCAAGAAATTTGAGGAAGATAGAAATGAAACATGTGTGACTCTTGGAAAGCAGGATGAAGAGACACTAACAAATAATCCTTATTCTCCTTCAACTTCTGTTATTTGTACGTCCTCATGTAGCACAAAAGCTCAATCCTTTCCATGCTAAGGAATGTCAGAAAAAGATCTTGTGGCATCCTCACAGGACAGGTAGGAACCTGAAAAGTACTGGCAGAGCATTGCCAGCATGATGTTAGATGGTATGGAATATCCCTTTGGCCAGTTTGGGTCAGCTGTCCTGGCTGTGCCCCCTCCCAAGTTCTTGTGCACCTGCCACAGAGCGAGAAGCTGAAAAGTTTTTGAATACTCAGTAACAACTAAACCATCAACGTGTTATCCATGTTATTCTCATCCTAAACTGAAAACACAGCACTATACCAGCTACTAGGAAGAAAATCAACTCTATTCCAGTTGAAACCAGGACAGCTCTCTATGGCTTTGGTGCCTAACAGCAGCTATTATTTAAATTCACCATGTGATCAATGAAAGGAGAGAGGGACCTCACTTCCACAAGGCCGTTCAACCTGCCTATGCTGGTATCATCCCCTATGTCCTCCCACAAGGGCAGAAGCTGCTGTCATGCTACGCTGCTCCAAGTCAGGCTTGCAGAAAGCTGGCAAGCTTTTTAGCCATGGAGTAGACCAGTAGTACAACTCCAATTGCCCACCTTCCTTACCCTGTCTTAAAACCAGTTGCTTAATATATTGCCCTTGGACTCTAGAGGATAAATTCCTTTGCCCAGAGATACAAAAACACTTGTGTGGAAGCAGAAGAATAAAACTATGCATATAAATATTGTTTAAATTACTCTCATGAGTCTAGAAAGACACAGCAAAGAGCCAGTATAGTTAAAAGCTTGTATTTAAGACTGGGCAAATAGTCATTACAGAAGTCTGCCAAAAGATATTTGCCATGTACTACAAGAAGTTTTATTAGCCTTTCAAAGCCTCAGAGCTATGTTGCATAATTCTTCATTGTCCACCGACATCTGATGCATTAATTATGTACATCCAGCAGCTGGCAAAACATAGTTTTACTCCTGTCCTTCTACTGTGTTACAATGGTTTCCACTAAAAGTACTCACAGCCTAATGCCTAAACACAAATGTGCTTTCACTTTAATGTACTTCTAGTTTTCAGATGTCTTCAAAGCATCATAAAAAGTCTATATCCAATGAACTGTAAAACAGCCCCAGACCATACATTTCTAGTCTATAGAGGGTACTCTTAACTAAGAGAGCATGGAGATGGTTCAGAAAACAACAGGATAATCAGGGATTAAAAAAAAAAGGTATTCCATTAAAGCCCAACCACTACAGTAGCAGGGCACGCATGGTTTTCTGTTACTGTTTGATAAACACACTAGACTGCATACAAGCATTCAGCTCCACTGGAAGGAACATAGGGAAAGCACAAAGCCAATATAAAGGTCTTTTTTAAACATCATTTTGATTGCAATTGTGCCAGAAAGCAAAATAAAAGCAGGAGGGGAACTGAGCAAAGAAGGCACCTCTATTTAAAACCACTGCAGTGTTGTGTGCAATGCTGGAGCCTGGCCTGATACATCTTGGAGAATGAAGTATTTGAAATAACGTAGGCAGTAGCAGTGCAGCCACAAGCAAGGTCACAAATTCAGGGCTCACCTCCTAGTTTTGGATGACCCACCTCTGATGCAGTACACTTTGGAGAAATGCAGGATGAGCAAGAGGCAGGTACTCTAACATGCATGAGGAGGCATCCAGGATGCTCACAGCCAGCTGGGGTTTTGCAAAGGTTGCTTCATAGTGTGTACATAGTAAAATTTAACACTTTGCTATTCCCTTCTGAAAGCTCTACAACAACGTGGGTTTAGTTATGCAAATTACTTTTGTCGCTTTCCTTTTGAAACCAGAGACTCTTCAATGACTCCATCATCAAAAGGTAGCATTTATCAATCAAGGCTCCTGATGCTTCTACCAATTGTCAGATTTATCTCTAGAATGTTAACTGTGGATTATCTGACAATAGCTGCAGAAGAAAGATGTAGAGTGTCCCAAATGCAAGTACTGTTTCCATTAGAGATCATAATCTTACTGTACAAACCCATCCTTCTTCTCCTTTACACTAGTGAAGCCCCACTAGAACTCCTTCAACTGGTATGCTTTTATTTAAAACAAAGTATACCAGGTCACACAGAAGCAAGTAATAAAACAGGGAGCAGGAATCTTTTTACTTTATCTCATCCAGGCTCTTCTTGGTGACAGCCAATGACAAGACAAGAGGCAATGGGTATAAACTGTAACACAGGAGGTTCCATTTAAATTTGAGAAGAAATGTCTTCACCGTGAGCATGACGGAGCACTGGAACAGGCTGCCCAGGGAGGTTGTGGAGTCTCCTCCTCTGCAGCAATTCAAAGCCTGCCTGGACACGCTGCTGTGTAACCTCATCTGGGTGTTCCTGCTCCAGCAGGGGGATTGGACTGGATGATCTTTTGAGGTCCCTTCCAATCCCTAACATTTTGTGATTCTGTGATATTTACAGGAAAGCTGTACTCTTGTTCAGAGGTGAAGAACCCATACAGAACGTTTACTTCCTGCAGAGATACCACATATGCAGGGGCAGAGGCAAATCTGCATTCAATGTTGTTAGATGATTTGCAACAACGTTGGTTTCACTCTTGGTGTGAAAAATACTTCCCTCTACTGTTACAAATTCACAGAGATCAATGTTTGCTCAGTACTGCAATTTTTTCTCCTCAGGTGACACCAGGTATTTTTTTGGAGTAAGAAGGAATCAACAAATGTAAATATCAGCCTTTATGCAACCATCTGCAAGTCACTTCTTTCCTTGGAGCACCACACATGGTGTCTCTGCCCATTGGATTACAGCCCACTACCTGGAAAATTGCTCTTGATAGCCAGTTATTTACTGCTATTTCTTCCAGCAATTCCAAGCAACACTTATATGTGCTACTTTATGCAATATCAGCTTGGAAATGCAGCTTCTTTCAAGGGTGCTGCTTTGCGTGGGGATTGACGCTTTGAAAAAAGAAAATCAGGCTGTTTATTTAGGCACTACATCAGCAATCCTACAAACACTGAAAGCAGCTCCTAGCTATTATATGTATGCTGTTTGTAGCTTATGGATTTGCCAAGATTTCCAAGTAGAAGGGAATATAGCTACCCACTGACTAAGAGAAAGATGGGGGGGGGGGGTGAAAGAGGGCATGAGGGGAGGAACTCTTAATAACATAGAAATGCAAAGAGAGTTACCAAAAGTCAATGCTGAAGCCCCAGGTCTTGCTGTCTACAATACAACACTTATGTACTCTCTTTATATACTACACATTTTCAACCTCACCTGTGGTACGTGAACACTAACTCATTAATATGCTGCAGAAAATTGTATTTCCTGAGGAAACCTTTTGGTTACTGAAGCACCTGCTCTAGTTTACCAGCTTTAAAGTATACTGGTAAGAAACCTGTAATGCAAGTAACTATATAGACTTGAAGGAAATAGCGCTGTTTGTAGCTGAAACCCTATTAAAATTACTCACTGACAGCTATTGAAATTAACATCCTGGCACACCAGAAACACTCAAAATACTTGAAAACATGCAGTGATCAGGATGAAGGACTCTCCTCCAGCAGTAAAAATATGCAAACATGATGTGCTGTCAAGGAAACACAACTCTCTCTTCTTTTGGCCGTAGGTGACGCACGATGTTCTCCTCTAAGGGAATTCCTTTTGATTTTCAGAAAATGAGTCAGGGTGCTGAATGAATGTCTACAGCCACAGCACATCTCTGCTCCTCAGAGTAGTGTTGCAATCCTTTCCTTGAAGTCTTCTTACTTGAAAACAGATAGTATCATGTTCCTCTCTCTAATCCCACCTACCCAGGAATAATTTAAGCCTTGTTAGCACCATTTTGTGGTACAACAAACTTGTTGATAGGTCCCTTGCTAGTTGTTGTGTTCCTATTCAACATGAGCCATCACTGTGTTTTACTTGCACTGTGTGTTACTTCCCAGCTTGAGTTCTCATTGCCCACAAAATCCCATCTGCTCTTGCAATAGGAGGTGTCAGGGCCTTCTTAAGAATGACTGCAGGGTCATCTGCCTGCACACCAGAGAACTTACAGTTCTGCACCAAGGCAGATGGGATAGACAGAATCCACTATGCAAAGCAGGTCCAAGATCCATCCATGCAGAATGCACCTGAGCTCTTCACCTGAGGAAGAGAAGCTGATTCCCCCAAACCAGCTTGAAGGGTGCTCTAGGATAGGACTAGAGAAGATTTAGGACTACAGTCAGTTTCTAGATCATCCTTGCACAGCACTGGACTTGCAGCCAATATGGACAGAAGCCACTTGGCTGCCACTAGCAAGGGAGAAAGTCTCCAGAACAGAGCCCTGCATCAGTGAGTGCAGTGACCTGCATCTGCTGAGCTGAGCCTGGAATGGAGCTGAGGTTCTCATACAGTGCAGAACCCAGTAATCTGGGGAAAAAATGGAAAGAAGAAGAAAACGTGAAGCGTTAAGTCTGGTGATCAGAGAGACAGCAAAGTGTTTAAGCAAACACTTGGCCTCTTGATGGCGTCCTGCAGAAGGGGACAGGTGTTGCAATGCAGGGCGGCTCTGAAGACAGAGTAACAAGACCCCGACTGGAGGCTGTCACTCCTGGTTCTCCACACCACATTAGCCAAGTCTTCAGGCATGCCAGCACAGCTGGATTTACTACTGCTTTGTTTTTTTCTTTCCCAGCATCCAGCCTCCCTCCTCAGCTTGGAAGAGCAGAGCTCCCCAGCCAGCACTGCCTTTGCTTTGTAAACTTCTACATCTTTGCTTGGGGCCTGAGTTTTTTCCAAAGCCTCATGCTTTCTATTAGTCAGTGCATAAGCCTGACTAAAGTTAACAACATGAAGAAATGCCATTTGACTTCTCTTCATTTTTCTGGCTCCCTTTTCAGAATACAGCTGTACTGAATCATGCTTCAGATAGACTCACAGACATTATTATAAATAGCCTGTACAAAAACTACTCAACTCCAAAGCGTTATTTTGAGCATTATTAAATCGTTCCCTTCTCTAACCCTTCTGGTCCTTAAACTTTTCGCCTTTGTTATTGAGATAAGTTGCCATAGCTATGTTATGGCCCATGGTTAAGTTTTATGGGTGACTTACATATCCAAGAGTAGACAATGCATGCATGTAACAGAAGTGCTTGACAACAGATTCATACTGGGGTTAGTTAACAAAAAGAACAGGACAAGACCCCTTGGGCCATTAAATTTGTATGCTAAAACTGTGTTTGTGTATCTACACAAACAAATCTTACTCGTAAATCAGTTGTGCTTTAAGAGATGTGCATGAAACATAAGAGTTGGAAGAAAAAAGGCAACAAAAAAGAAATGCAGCTGAGCTGTGCTAATACTCCCTGCTACCTGGGAGGGAGTACTCCCCATCAGCTGCTTGCTCTGCCCATATCTGACCTCAGTCTCCAGTTCTCCTACCGAAAGGGCACACACCGTTTCATCACCATTCACATTGCAGCCCCTAATTTTCCTTTGGCGTTTGCCAGATGAGAGGGTGAGCAACAATAAGGATGGGGAAGTGGACATCACGAGTACGTGTTCACTGTGAGGGCTGCGGTGTGCCCCCACTGCAGCCAGCTGTCTGAGGTTAAGGGCTTTCATTAACTGTTTTCTAATTGTTTTAAGCACAGGCAGAAACTTAGGCAAACATGCTGCTTTGGGAGAGTGGGGAAAGATCAGCCAAAATATGACAAACATAGAAGAATATGTATCTTGCTGCTTAAGCAAATGATGGTGGGGGGTACTTAGGGTAGTGTTTTTGTGGTTTTTTTGTTTTGGTTTGGTTGTTTCAAATCTAGAGCTGCCACTAATGTGTTCGGAGTTGTCCCTTGCTGCTAATGCCTAATGAGACCTGAGGCTTAGATTCTTGACCCTGCCCACTCAGTAATGATTGCCATTCTTTCTCCTTCCTTTGTGCAAGGTAATCTCCCACCCACAGCACTGCAGACCAGGCTTCATAGGCTGAGATAACTGAGGAGCAGGTCCCTGAGAACCATCAAGCTCCATTCCTAAGGGGGCTACAAAGCAACCTGCACTGCTCCCTCCTTGCGACTGCCCACACCAACTGGGGCAAATGGTCACCTAAATGGGATGCCTCTACAATGAAGAAGGAACCTTTCGTACGTTCATCAATGCAGGCACTGTGAAAAGCAGTCTCATTTTTGCCAGCATATCCCATTTACAAAGCTGTCTTTTCCCCCCCAGGACCCTGTTCACTCAAACGCTGGTAAAAACAAAAGCTGACGGAAGAAAGAAAGAAAGAAAGAAAGAAAGAAAAAAAAGCACACTTAACGACTTTCAGCCTCATAAACTTCCTCCGTCTTCCCCTACAAAGTCTGACAAGGAAATAAAATTGGTTTCTCCTTTTCTACTAAAAGCATCTGCGTCTTCTCAATCACTCCTTAAATGGAAGGAAAAATCGCATCCGTCGCCACGTCTTAACGGCTGCTGGAAGCCACCAGAGAGCTTATGAAGTAAGCTGACAGGCTTGGATGGGAATACCAGGCCATATTGCTTTGGGACTAGCTGCCAGCTAATGACACAATAAAATCATTTGGAAGATTCTCAGGAAAAAATATATCTATGGTAAGTAGAAATTAGGATAAAACTAGGGAGATCCATTTCCCTATAAAAATATATTTCTATTTACTTTTAATATATCTCCATATTATATTATGTATTTATATAAATACATTATATATACTTATATATTAAAAGCTAGTCTAAGTTTTATATATAATTTTATAAGCTTATATATATCTATATAAATATATATAAGCTCTATATATATAGAGAGAGAGCTTATATATATATATATATATAAAAATCTATGTAGGGATAATACTTTGCAGTTTCCCAGTTCAGATGAAAGCAGCTGTTCTTCGATGTCTAGCCATCATTGATTTTCCTGCAGAATGCTTTGAAATCAAGAAAGCACATCAAGGCTCTGCAGCTGGGAAGGGAACCAGGAGTAAATGGAAGGAGCAAAGAAGCTGAAATCCATCAAGCAAATTGGTGGTGTAGCACAGGCTGCACAAACACTGTTCCCCCGACATTTCCATTCGCAGATCCTATTACATGATGTGAGTGAGTGGAGTATTCATCATGGGGAGAAAGCAAACTGTAATGGAACTAAAAGGGGGAGAACACGAATTATGGATGGTTACTACTGAGAGCTGAAGGGGGAAACATCAGCATTACCCAAGCTAACAGGCGGGAGGCAACTAATAGAGTTCACTCCTTTCTTTTTCCATTTCAGCAGTCCGCTGGGTCCAAGGATGCTCTCTGAGTCCTCTGTCACACACAGTTCTCTCCTCACTGTTATCTTTCCTACATCTGCAGCAAAGCCATCATTTTACAGGACCTATGAACTATGCATCGAGGGGCTGATTTATGTTCAACTGATGCTGTGGTTTCAGCACAGCTATGTCACTGCAGAAACAGAACCATGATTCATAAACCCTGGACTCTGTGTATTCCCAATGCATGAGCGCAAAAGAGGAGGTTGGAAGAACAGCAGACTTCTTCCTAGCACTCTGGGAGCAAGACACGCTCACCAAATGACCAAAACCACAACCACTAGCAGAAAGCATGAATGCCCACATATAATGAGACCTGGAAGCCTTTTTGACCTCCTCCCTGGGAACACCCATTCCAAGCTCTTTCCAAAGGGATGAAAGCCATGCTGCTGTGCATATGGACATCTCCTGTGTCAGTAAGGAGAGCAGGTCATGCACAGTGAAGACAAGAGCTGCTCAAAACTCTCAGACTCTGTGACTTTAAAGCAAGATCATGCTTTTCTTGTCCATCTACTCAGAAAAGGTGTCTCCTTTGTTGTGAGGCACTGATGTTCAGCTGGACACTTCTGCAAATTCTGGACATTCCTATCACAGAGAGAATTAAGAGGATAAGGGAAGCATCCTATTTACCTTCTCCTCCACATAGAGGATCACATCTCAGGCCTAATTCTTTTTCAGGGAAGGAGACTGGTCATCATCTACTCATTTCCACTTGCATAAAGTCACCCTTTCTGAAGATTCCCTCAAACTTTTAAACCAGAGGAAGTGCAGAAGGGGCATCCTTTTCAGTGCATGCAGCATGCATGTGCACATAAATACCCTCATTCATTACTATGTTCATTCAGATTTGCTATCCCATCTCAATTTGGGGTACAGAGTACTAAAGACACGAGCCCAGAGCTAACTGCACTTACTAGAAATGCTTTGTTTGCTAAGTTATAGGCCATCCTATGGCCTTTTCTTTTGCTGTCCTCTTATTATTCTTTCCTATCCGTCTCCAACTCTCTCTTTGCAAACTGGTGCAATGCCAAAAGAGTGGCAGCTGTTAGAAAACTAAGCATCATGGAAGACTTCCAAGGTCCTCAGAAGAAATGCTAGTTATTAAGGGCTGAGATATATCGCACTTGATTGAACAGAACCAAAGCTGAGTCCTGAGAGGCAAAGGTTAATTAGACAAATGGCTCAAAAGGATCAATCTGTTCTAACTCATTATTTGTTGATATTTTTTTTTTTTTTATTTTAAAAGAGAGTTTAAAATAGACTAGGCAGCTGAAAATAACCCCCAAATTCCCAAACACATGACATGAAACCACGGAAGGCCTGAGACTGCCAGTAACATAATGATTACAAAGTAGTAGCCTAATGAATAAAGAAGCAGCAAATCAAATACTTATATTAAATTATACTGAATGCAGCAACGTTGTCTGCATAAGTCTACTAAGGGGGAGCAGGCACAGGCAGTGACAATGCAGCTTAACTCCCAACATAATTCAAAACTCAGGGTGACAATCCAGGAGGCTTCTCTGTCACCACTTCCACCTACTCCTTCACTGAACACTCCTGAGCCAAAGACTTCACTACATGATGATTCAGGCAGCAGAAGAGAATACTATTCCAAAGGAGCAGGGGGCAGGGGGGGCTGTTGAAATAATCTGATGACAGTTATATTTACTCACAAAAAAACACCCATGAGTTGTTTAAACTCACTTCTGACAGACAAAAAACCAAAACCAGTTGCTTGTATTAAAAAAAGGAGGGACTTGCCTTTTAGTTTAATTTATATCATGATAAAAGGTATTTCCCTTCTTCCATATTGCACTTTTTACTATATTTAGCGAAGAGTAATAACATCTTCCTTCAAACTGGTTCATCTTATGTCCAGTGCTTTTGAAATTGTGGAAAATGCTCTGTATAACGTCCACAATCTTAGGGTTTTGTGGGGTTTTTTTTGTTTGGGTTTTTGTTGTTGTTGTTTTGGGGTATATTTCTTTATTTATTTACTTTTCAAAGGACACCCGTTTCCATATAACTGCAGCAAGAGAGAGGCTCACAAAGAGTGTTGTGTTTGCAGCAACATTGATTTCTTCTGAGTCATTAAAACTGGACAGAGTCAAGCTATTTAACTTGCCCTGAATTATTCAAATCTGTCCAGCAAAAGAGAGTAGACCAAGACTGAAAACTAAAATTTAGAAGCTCATAAAAATCAAAGGTGACTTACAGCTTCCAAATATAGGCATTATGCTATGGTGTAAAGGTCTCTGGCATTTGGCTCTTTTTCTGGATTTTCTGAATCATTCTCTGCTGGGGTAGAGCTTCTCAGTTCCAGAAATGGCACTTTCTCCAACTCAATCCTGCCCTACTGCAGCAATCGAAAAACTGAGTAGTCCTCAATTAAATCAAGTGGGCATGTTTGGGAAAGGGCACACCACCACACTATCATTCTGACATGAAGAACAAAGCTACCAATAAAATTGTGAGTGTTTGAGATGCAAAGTGATTAACAGGGACTCTACTTGAAGAATTTACTTTTGTGTCCCTGCAAAATAGACTTGAACTTGGAAAGCAATAAAATGCTATTCAAAACAGTTTCTTCATCAAGTATGTGAACCATATGCTATCAAGCTCTTACACAAAAACTCTTCAAGTGTTCCTGTTCATTCTCAGAAATTTAATGCAAGTTTACCTTGTCATACATGCACATCCTCCTCCCAGAGAAATGTGTTTGCCCAGTTAAAAACCTTATAAAGAAATACAGTGGAAGCCAGATCATTTTGATAAACACAAGCCCTAGAATAAAGCTATAATTTGGTGGCAGGAGAACCCCAATCAGCTGGTGGCATCTGAACATCGGTAAAATTCAGCCTGATATTACACAAAGAGTATTGAAGCTTCCTGGATAAACCTGGATACAGAACTTCAAAGTCTTTTACGGTATGCTTTTAAAGAGACTGACCCTCAAAAGTTGGCTACTAATTTGAAGACACTGGCAGAGCGCCACAGCAATTGTGCGTTTCATTGGAGCATCTTCTGCAAAAGACTTCATGC
Source organism: Nesoenas mayeri (assembly GCF_963082525.1). Taxonomy (NCBI): domain Eukaryota; kingdom Metazoa; phylum Chordata; class Aves; order Columbiformes; family Columbidae; genus Nesoenas; species Nesoenas mayeri. Next base: position 114,278,253 of record NC_137543.1, read on the forward strand.
CAAAGTGGAATTGTTTAAATGGTGGAAGAGGTCAAACATCAGAGATTAAAATAGGAAAGTGTATACAAGAGGCGCTCGGAGAGATGCTATAAACTTGCTGAAGAGAGGCAATGCAATAAGGGGAAAGGAGGACGGGAGAAATCAAGAGCAGTACTTTGGTCAAATGTACTTTCTCTATGGCTTTCCCACAAGTAGCTTATGTTGTCTTACAAATTCAAAGACATTTTGACAGAAAGGATAAAATGAAGTGCATCATTACAACAGGTAGACAAAGTAGAAACTGTATTAGCAGACAGCCTGTATGTTCTAAGGACTTCCCACCACCACATGGCTAAAAGCCAGCTCAACCGTGTTTCTAGAGTGGAGCTCAGAAAGCTGGTGACAAGACCTTGATGCTGCAGTGCCCTTGCAAGGGCAAGGGGCAGGTGTCTAAGGACAAAGAAGAGACTTTGCCAAAGGGACTGAGGCCTTGTCACCATGAGAGGTTAAAAAAAGGTGGTTTGACCAGGTAACATTCTTGCATTACTACTCCAGCAAAAGTCTCCAGCACAGGCCTAGCCTAACGCTATCAAGTTTGTATGTCAGAGCTGAGCGTGTCACTCAGCACAGCCATCTACTGCACCACAAACAAGAATGGTGGCAGGATCCACCACCAACAGCCTGGTCATTCTCTTTATACCATCTATACCATATGGTGAAGGAAAGGCCACAGCAGATGACGCTTCCTCAAAACTGTCAGTTGGCTAGCCCACTGGAAGATTACAGAAAACAGAACAATTTGGTACCTAAGCTTTGAAGGAATATGAATATCCCACCATCCTCATACAACTGAAGTCTACTACACATTCCAAAATGTGAAGTAACCAAATGGAAAACTATGAAAAGAAGTGGGCCAGAGGGAGCAGAGGAAGAAAGCCTGAGTTTCACATATCAGTGAAGATGGTAGTTCTTCATCTTGCATGAACCTGAGCCTTTAACTGTCAGAGATGCCGCTGAAGACAACTGAGTAAGGATACTGACAAGTGGATTTGATGTCAAGCCATAAAGCATCAGCCTAAACAAAGTTATACACTCTTAGGCCACCAGACATGCAAAGAATACCATAGTCAGAAAATAACAATCAGCCAATACTGAGGTTGCATCTCCAAGAGCCCACAGAAAGTACAAATCAGATAAGAAAACTGCCTGTCACATAAGTTTAAGAAGTTAAAAACCTCCTTTCCAAGAGCTAATTACAACAGTAACCTAATGGCTTCATCTACATCACATAATACTGCATTAGAATAGCAAATTTAGCTTATGGGGAATTTGGAGTGCCATTTATGTAACTTTAACCTAAATAGCGAACCAGACAGTCTTTCTAGCAGTCCAGTTCTTTTTTTTTATTCTAATAATGACTCTGAAGTGTGATAGGGGCTACATGAAGCTGAAACCTCCAGTTAGCCAAAACCCACAACCTCATATACCCTTGCTCTGAGTATCAGAATAACATGGAAAGGTTTTGATTTAAACCTCCAGGGGATGCATCACATAGCTGCAACTCTAATCTGGGAGAGAATGTAATCCTTCCTCGATTCTCAAAGTCAGAAAAACCGGCTGAGTCTGCACTCTCCATGCCAACTCCGGCCCTCAAACCAGCCTCTGCTCTGTTTGCTGGCAGAGTTTTCCAGCAGAGCTATACTCAGCAGAAGGGACAGATCACTCAGAAAGAAAAGTATGCAGCAGATATTGCAGAACAGACTACAGCCTGCTACCATTCACTTTTCCTGCTGCATCCCAGAAAATTCCTAGAGACTGTGTGTGGTAAAGAGAAGAATCCTCCACCAACCAGATCCTGGGTGATTGTTTCCAGGAGCACAACAGAACCACAAACACAGAAACGTTGGTCAAAAGAGACTGTCTGATGCAACACCCCCCTCAACATGGGACTATGGTGAGATCAGATGTGGCTTAACCCAGCTGAGTCTTAAACTCCCAACATACTAAGACTCGATGGCTTCGAGAAAACTTCTTCCAGTGCTGCATCAACCTCTGAGCGAGGAAGCTGCTTCTCGCATCTATTCTGAAGATCCCAAACCAGCCAATTGCCCACTTGCACTAAAGCAAAGGGTTATTTTACCTGCAGTGCTGGAACTCTTGTTGAACTTCATAAGGCTTCTGTTGGCCCAGCCATGTTTCTCCAGGATCTTCTGGACTGCAGGGCTACCATCTGCCACAGCAGCCACTTCCCCAGATTATGTACTGTTACAGTGCCTAACAGCTTATTGCCCATCATAAAGGATAATTACTCTGTGTAGCAAATACACGCTACCACAAGAGTCTTTGTTGACATAGGAATAAGTGTATTTGACTAGATAGATGGGTCAAGTAATGTTTTCTTTTTCCTGCCCCACCAACAGCTTGTGCCAGGTTCTTCAGAGGACAGAGGGAGACACATAGTAAAGAAGCCAAACAGCTTCCCTGCTTTTCCCCCAACTCTCATCTCACTTAATGGGATGTCCCCATCGTCCATATAATTGTCTCATGTGGTGGTTTCCAAGCTTTCTGAGCTGTAAGCTGCTGTCAAGTTTGAAGCTGCTCTTCATGGAAGGTTACACACAGTTGCGAAACTTTTGACCAAAAGACACTACAGAAGTAATGTCTTGCCCACCATGAAACCACAATCATGTCAGTCACACCTCAGGAATGGGAGAGGCAGGGCACGACTAATCCTTTATTTGAGCTTCTAACCAGCGTGGCATTTTCTGGCATGGGTTTACTAATGTGCCATGTTAACAGCTCCCATGAAGCAGGCCTAGCAGAAGGTTTTCCCCTTGTTCTAACATGTACTTAGAAAATAGCACAGTTATTTTACATTCACTTATCACAGTAGCCTTTTTGTCTAGTATCTCATGACTTTGAGATCAGAAGAAATATTATCAGGAACATCATTAAAATGACCTATTTATTCTACAGAAGAGGAGAAATCTGAAGTTTATATCACAGAAGCTATCACTGAAAGTTTTAAATTGTGGAATAACAAGTTTCAAATCAAGTGTCATGTGGGTACATACACAGAAGCTTATGTCACTGGCAATAATGGGTGCTGTTACAAAGGTGGATTAACTATCTTTCAGTTAGTGACTGCAAAAAAAGCCTGTTTACAATGGGACACATACTAGTGCTTCCCTGCAGCTGAGTACTGTACACAGGAGCAAGTCATGACTTTGCCCACTTATTTATGACAAATAGAACCACTGCATTTGTCAGAACAATAAAAAAAAAAAAAGTGCCGCAGTGTCAGTCTCCAAGTGCTCCAATCTGATAAGGAATCATGCGGCGTGGCTGGACCTCATCAGGCAAAGCAGCATCGTGCTGAAACACAACAGCACTACCCAGGCACCCTGCTCCCAGCGCCGGCACCACAACCACGCCAGCCACATCCACCCTCTTTGGACTGCTGCGTGACAGATTTTCCATCTCCCTGGACAGGCAGCAGAGTCAACCAGACACCAGAGGTGACGACCTGGTGCACTTTTCCCCGTACCACGTCCCCATCACACAGCAGCTCTTCTGCTTGTGTATTTTAAAGTTGGGGTCTGCATATGCTATTCTCTGTGGACTTCCACATGCTTTTCAAAGGTGGCAAGTGGTGCTGCCCCAACACATGAAGCCAGGGCACAGTTTGCCTTTCTCTTGCAATTTCAGATAAAGAGGTTTGAGCAGTCACCGCTCCCGTTCAGCAAGCCACATTCAGCAGCTGTTTAAGTGAAGCCAATTTACTTGGCAGACAAGAAGCTGCTAGATTAACCTGGATCAGTGCGGGGCATTGAGAAAGAGTAAGAAGCAGCTAGTGGGAGGATGTCCGAAATGTGTGCTGCTTAAGCAGTGACAAGAATACATCTGAAGCTGCAGAGAAGTGACAACACTTGTCCAACATCACATCAGGGAGTGATGGGACAGAGCCATGGTGGCTACAGTCCCAGGCCATAGCTTTGTTCTCTTAGACCACTTCACTTCTTAACACCTCACTTAGACATTTTACAGTGCATGAAAGCATATGCATGTGTTAATTTCATAGTGTACATGGCTTCTACTTCAGATTTAAGGAAAGCATTAATTCATTATTCATTACTTCAACATTTACTCTTCGTGATTTAGATAATTGCTCTGATTTTTAAAGCAGTGCCCCCCACGACACTTTTTTTTTTTAATGTGGCCAAATAGTTTCTAGCTATAATTTTGATTGCAATTTGCAAACACTGGTTTGTAGAGGATTAATTACGGTGGTGGAGGTTGGGAAAAACCTGGTGTCTGACCTGTGCCACCTTACTAACACAGGACAGCAACGGGAAGCACCATGGTTGTTTTCTCAGCAAGACCCAGTCAAGCAGCAGAAGTTTTAGGCTGCCTCTTTCTGAAAGCATGACAAATAAATCCCCAAAGACTGAAGAGCAACAGCTTATTCTTAAAAGGCTATATGCTATTTAAAAAAAAAAGAAAGAAACAATTAAAACTTCAAACTCAAAGCAGAGCACCTAAGGAATTACACAGGCTGGGAAGACAGAAAGGGACATTAATTCAATTAGACAGCTTTCATTAAACACAGATGCCTGCAAACTGCCACAACTGTCACAGTATACAGCGCGCACACAGGCACATAACCAGTTACTATAGAAAGTTATAGAAATTACCATGAGACAAATTGCAGAGTGCTGTGTCTACGGAGGAATTTTCTTTAGCCAGCCTGCTAGTATCCACTAAGCCCTAAAGCAAGGTTCAAGGTGTAAAGCAAAGAGGACTTATCGTATCTGTTTCACCGGATGTATAACAAGGGCCAACAAGCATGATTGTGCTGTGTCAGCTCTGTTACCAAAGGTTTTCCTTTAGACAGGACACAGGTGGGAAAAAAAGCAAAATCCCAAATTCTTCTAATTTTAAAAGGCTGTGAGCTTGTTGGGGATTAAAAAAAAAAAAAAAACCAAAATAAATCTTTAGGGCCTTTCAAACAGCCATGAAAAAGAGATTTTGTTAAACACATAATTCTCACCTCCTTCTTATTCGTGCTACACAGCGTGAGCAGGGCAGATGTTTAAGGCGCTTTGCCTGTGAGTGGATGCAGACTGCCACGCGCTGCGGGCAGCGTGAACTCCCCGAACTGAAGTAACCCTGCGCAGGCAGAGATCCAGCCAGACGTCTTAGGGGTTACTAGGATTCACATTCGGAGAGGAGAAATGCTGACTCTCTAATAAAAATTAAAAATTGCCAAAGGCAGATGTCTCCACGTGCTGAAATTCAGTCGGATATTATGTGGTTGGGATTGCATTGCCACAGGATTTAGTAAGAGGAAGTTCTCTTATCTCTCTTGGTTAGGCAAAAAAGGTCTTTTTTGCTTTGTAGAGGAAAGAGGAAAACAGCACCCACGACACAGTCACAGCCTCTGTGCTCGTGTAAGTGGGGAGAGGAGGAGGGAAGTTCCTGACTATGCAAGTCCTAGCAGTGTAAGAAAGGTTAATAGAGTTTATTCGATTTCTAATAGGGGATAACTCCAGCATTTCTTCCCAGACCATGTGCATCAAAAGGTGATTGTTTGTTTTCTTATTTATTCCTCCATGACTAAACTCAGGACCTCTTCCTCCAAGCCCTATCTCCTTTCTAAGCCAAGGATCAATTTCCCTCACCATTCGCCTTGGCCAAGCAGAGTGGTTTTATTGCTCTTGATGGCACTGATTTTGGTTTGCAATCCAGGTGGCCAGGATATCTATGGACAAAGAAAGCCTCCACACCTTCTCCTGATGAAGGGAAGTCCACAGAGCAGCATCTCAGAAGCTGCTTGTCCTCCCGACCAGGCTAGTTGCTCTCCCAGCATGGTGCTAACCAGGTATCTGAAGCTTTGCCCTACAGCAGAGCTGCCTACGAACCCTTGGACGCTCACCAGTCTTGCAGTAGTTTAAACAATCAAATACTATTCAAATGATAATTTTACTATGGCATATACATACAACACGATGAAGAAAATCATCCCCCCCATGCGTCAAACCTCAGTACTCAGGAAGACACCAGATATGTCACAGATTATGAAAAGAAAGCAGGTACAGCAGCATTCACCAGCACTTCAATGAAGAAAAAAGCCGAGTGCAAGATTTTAATCTGGTATCTCATTCTCAACAAGGTCACCGTGAAACAGCACCATCCTCAAGGGAATCAGCTGAAGACAAGAAAAACTAACTCCTAACAGAGTGGAGAAGCATGATGTGTCTCTGGGTGACACCGTAGAGCAAAGCCAACCTGTTATCAAGTCTCCAGGGTGCTCAGGGAGGCAACGAAGCTAAGCTCCCTGGCCACACGTGAACTTGGGCAATCCCACCTGAGATAGTGACGCTCATGGGAATGAGCACATAGCGACATGGGAGGATGAGGAAAGAGGCATGCTTGGGGAGGGAAGGCTACAAACAAGAAAAGGTAGCAGTCACCCCTTCCTCTTTTAGGGGAGCACGACGTGACAACATACGTAATGCCTTATGACACAACCACATAGAAAAATGTGAAGGACAGCTTTCACAGGAAAGCAGAGTATAAGAAATAAGCAAAAGGAGAATTTCCTTTTCCTTTCCAGAGAAAAGCACAAATGGTTCAGGCAAAACCTGTACTGTTAGGACTGAACCACAATTTATAGTCAGGATGAACAGAAAAAGAGGTTGGGCAACCACTGGAGCAGATCCTCAGCAGATGCTCCCCCTTTCACTGCAAAGAGAGGGTCCTGGGCTGGGTCATCTCTTCCTATAGCCCCAAAGAGCAGAGGGACAATAACTATGAAACCTCTCGCCAACACGAAGTATGGCAGATGACATGGAAGAAACGGGCAGACACAGGCCATTTAGCAGTAAGTTGCATACCTTCTGCCTACATAGAGAAACCCAAGTTATTTAATACCAGTTGCTACTTTATGAAAGAAAAAGGTAACCCAGCTTTTTCCCCAGCCTTGTAAGAAGCCATTATCCGTGTGCATACACAGTAACTGCGGTGGAATTTCTGTTCAGGCATATAACATCCAAATAAATGTTTGTTGCCCTGACACATAGCAAGACAGACAGAGCTGGAGAGACAACCTCTTCTGATGAGCAAGAAGGGCTGACACATGCCTGCGCAGATGTGAAGACAGCGTGCAAAGGGAGTTGGGTAACACCACAAGATCAGCCAACACTTTGTTGGGATCAAACTCCCTCCCCGGCAGAAAAACACTGCTATCACCAATTAGTCAACATTGCCACAAACCACCTCACCACCAGCTCCACACCGAAGAAATCTCTCATGTGGCAGGTAGACCACCTGATTTCCTAAGCCAGCAAAGCCAGGGTATTGGGCTTTTGCTTTCCTCTCTCCCCCACCCCCACAACACAATAATGCTCCAAAATGCTCTTTCAAGAAGGGGAACACCCATTTTGTCTACAGGATGTGAGATGCGAAAGGGATGTGGGTTAGCTGGAGGGGGTGCAGCAACATATGCCTCCAACTGCTGTGCCCTTCAAGTTGTACCAGGATGTGCTCGGTCAATGTTGGGACCTGGCTGTGAGCATCCAACTCACCTTCCATTTTAGCTTTACTTTCTCAGGGCAGAACACAGCCTTTTCCACGGGTCATGGCTGCGAGGGATGAATGCAAAAGGTGTGAGATTATGGATCATCACAGTCTTCAAAATCTGTAAATGTAGCTCTGAATTAATCCTGTTATTTTTTGAGATACCATCTTCATCATTTTTGAACATTCAGAACAGGTGATACTTGAAGGTTTGGGCCCAGCCCTGCAAAGTAGATATCTATATGCCACCGATTTCAGGATCCCAGTTGAGCTGGCTGGGACTCATGGGTAAAGCTGTTTACAGGTTGTCATAATTAGCAGGAGATACCTCAAAGAAAAACCAAGCTATCAAACTGCATGTATGAGCCCCTCTAGCACACCTCTGCGCACCTCAGACCACAGCTTTAATTCTAGCCCAGCTTCCCTCTCCTCAAATCAACTCCTTTTGCGTTCCAAACACCCACGGCTGATAACATCAGGAGAGAAGCAAAGCAAACAGAAGCACAGCTGGGTGTAGCAGGATAAGTTCACACTTCACCTGAGCTCCTGACCCACTAGAAGGCAGAAAAAGGTGAGAGAACTCAACTAGAATAAATTTCCTTTTTGTCCTTTATTTGCTCTGTCTCCTTCAGCCTGCAAATGCCTCAAGAGCTGCACGAAGTCTTCTGGAACAGCACCTTCAGATATCAGGAGGGTTGACCTCAAAGCAACCATCTTATAAATGATGCAATCCAAACCTCCAAGGTCAAATCCCTGCATGGAAGTGTTCCTGTGAAGGCATTTGAATATATCTATATACTCAGTGCCTTGTCCTCTCTCTCTCCTTATACCTTGGTTTGGGAAGAAAAAAGGCTGGTTCAGTAGAAAGCGCCCTCCTCCCTGTCCCATTAACCTGCTTTTATTTCCCCTGGCTACCTGCACACAGAAAGAAACAGCAAACCAGCAGCAAATGGCTCCTCAAGCGACAGCGAGCAGGGTCGAGAGGGAGGCGGCATTTCTTCCTGCTGAAACCTGGGAGCCCCGCCGCGATGAACATTTGTGCTTCCTGACGGCAGGCCAGCAAGCAGCTAAATGAAGGGCCACCATGAGCCAGCTAAGCATCCTCACTCGCACGTCACAGAGCCGAGCACTCGTACCACCCTCACGCCATGCAGCCACCCTCCGCCTTGGCTCATCGTTGATTCGGGGTTACGTTATTCCCATGAACCGCTGCCTGTCTTCCTGCGCAGGAAGCCAACCAGGGAACATGCGAGCCTCCCAAGAAACCATACTCTGCGAGGAGGAGGGGGATTAGGAGGGAACAATGTCAGAGTGTCTTCAGTGAGCTGGAAGCCGTCCTAGCTTCCAGCTGCACAATGACACGCAGGAAGGAGTTTTGAAAGCTTCCCAGTTACAGAGTACCCCAGCGTGCCAGGCTCAGAGACGTCTGGACACAAGAATGGCCTTTAAAGCATAAGGATGCAAGAGGATGCAGAGCCCCACACACAGACCAGCCCTGGCAAAGCAGGGAATGGTGGCTCGAGTTCAGCTTTCTTTTTTTTCTTGGCATTGGGTGCTAATTATGTAGTCCAGATCCTTAAACTTATTTAGGTCAGAGGATTCAACACAAAACAGTCTTAGAAACAACCATCTTCTGTGGGAACGAGGAAGCCTGCTTGGCCAGATCCAGAGCTCTCCAGTTATTGGAGCTGAAGTACAATCCTATGCAAGAAAGGGATGACAGGAAATAATTTTTGATGGGTTGTGTTGGGATCCACATAGAGGTGCAAAATTATGCCTCATGCAGCTTTATACACTGTTTGCATGTTTTATAATGAGCTCCAGGGGGGATAAAACAGCTCGCAGCAAACTACATACAGGGCATGAAACAGGATCGTGCAGATGCCCATGAAAATGCCACCCATTGTTTTGCCCTCATGCCCTGCCAGCCACCACAAGGCCATACTTTCCTCCACTCTGCCATGGATCTTCTCTGTCTTGAACAGGTGATAGCCTCCAAAATAAGCAAAAAAATGGTGAAGGTGGCAAAACAAGCACCCTAAAGGGGCAGTAGGGAGAATACTGTGTGCTGAGTCCTGGTATCTGTCTTACTGGATTCAATATTGGGCTTAAAGCAAAATAGAGAAGGCTCCAGTGATTCATCTCAATGGTGCTTCTGCACCTGCAGGTCTACAAAGTCCATTGAGCAGAAATTATAACCCTTGTAAAAAACTGGTTTAATTCTCATTTCTGGATTATTCTGAGGATAAAGTAATCATTGCTCCACGGAAAGCACTTTGGATTATTTGAAGAGGTGTGCCTTGCACAAGGTTTTGTTATCTTGACTGCGTCCTAAAGTTATGCCATTGAAACAATCTATAAAAACAATCAAACCAATGATTTAATACCTATAGGCAGTAATACAACACTAAAATAGGCAGTAATACAACACTAAAATATCAAGCTTGCCATTCATTGCATCCATAAGACAAAATGACAACATGTAAAAATAGGGGGACAGGGAAACATACAGAAGTGTTTAACTGGATGCAGCATCCAGGAGGATGGAAACAAGGAATAAGCAGACTGCCCAAAGATTAACCACCAGCTCAATGGGAACAAACTTCTGGATTTAGCAACATTTCCAGGAGCATCTCAGTTTTGAGGAACAAACCTGGGAGGTTAAACTTGAGTCAAGCACTGGGAATAATAAAGAAGCAACAATCTCTGTGCTTTCTTAGGACAGTGGATTCAAGCTGTTGTATGATGCCTGCTCCCTGATAACATGAAATTGCTCTGCAGCAGCTAAATACATGTGCAAAGTTTACTGACAACATTTGCTCAAGTCTTTAGGTTATAATTACCCTGGGAAGATCCTATGAATGGGGAAAAAAAAAAGTCCCCGAAACCCAGACAGAGAGTACAGTCATCTGGCAAATCTCCACTCCAGAACTGAAGTTTTCAGACCATCATACTTACATTCTTAGTGAAAAACAACTACTTACATAGTAAGAGAGGACTCACACTTAATACTGATCTGGCTGGAAATGCCAAAGAATCCCCTAAAATGTATCAATAAGTACTTTAAAAACTGAGGCAGAAGGAGTCTTGCATGGACAACTCAGGCTTTCTGCTACAAATACCAGGGTTGAACCCAATCAAGCAATACTGAGGCACTAAAGACAAATGACACTGCCATGACAAAGCTGATATTCCTCCGGTATTTTCTATTTTAAGGAGGTTCAGTGTGTTGAAGAGCTTCTGGACAAAAAGATTCTTCTGATATAAATTCATCAGCCTCTCCTCACAGAGCTGACATCTCCAGACACTATCTTTAGGAAGATAAGATGAATATGGAAGAGGAATTGTAAACTGTCGGTGCAGCATGCACCCATACAGCATAATCAGATAGGCTTGACTGGAGATAGGAGAGAAATGCTGAATGCTTGTGCTGCTAAGCTTCTAACATACATACAAGCTCCTTTCAAACAACTCTCTTGCAAATTAAGAATAATTCCACATCCAGCACATCAGGAAGTTAGCAAGGTCTTTTTCTGCAGAGCTTTAAGTACTCCCGAGGAACAGAAATGAAAAATATAGATACTTTTTTCTTTTCAAGCAATGGCACAAGAGCCTCCTCTATTTGCAAGAATTAACAACGCCCCCTGAAATAAAAGGCAAGGCTGCAGTTTTCAAGCAGGTTTTGCCTGAAACTTGAGATATCTTAAAAGCTACTGATTTTCAAACTGCCTGGCAAAAGGCTTCAGTGAGGGAGAAAGAAATGCTGCAGCACATCTTGGAATAAGAAGACAGTGTCAAAACCATTCTTGGGGAAATATCATGGATGATCCAAGGAAACTGAAGTTCCTGACCTTGTAGGTGGGAGACACCACCATTCTGCCCTCATGTTATTAAAGTAAAAGCTTGATCAAAATGCACTTGCAATAACTGGAAGTACTCAAGGTGTGGCAAGGCAATTTCAAAGCCAAGTGAAGCAAAGCAAAGATTTAGGTTCAGCAGGACTGGAGAGGGGACAAGTCAAGGGGTCATTTTCAGGTTATGAGAGCAAGCTTTGAAGCTCAGGTCAAAGATAGAGACAGAACTTATGACGCAATTTCCTTTCAACCTATGGACAATCAATATAAAAGAATCTGCCTATCTTCTTACTTTCAGTTTCTTTTTGCCAGATTTGCATGCACAGATGTGCAATATAGAAGGCCACCATCATCCTTACACACAGCTCCTCAAAAAAAAAATGCTGTACTTTATGCACACACAAGTCAAAAATGGAAGGAGAAGTCAGTCAAACCACAGCCACGTCCAAGAGGCCTCAGTTTAATAAAGAAATCGGAAACACCACATGCTTAAAGGTGGCATTTTGCTTGTGCAGCACAACTTCTGTCTACAGGCAATATTTCCATAATTTTTACGTAAACAGCTCTGAGTGGAAATTGTCCAAATATTCATTAAATCCATGAGCTTCTGACTAAGGACTGTTCAATCTCTGAACCTCTACATTGTCCTTTGAGCTATTGTTTCCTTTCCTGCAGGTGCAGAACCTTTTTTGCACCACAGAACTCAGAAGCAATTAAAACAAGAAATCGTGGGCGTTGTTTTTGGTAACCGAAGGGTAATCTTTACCAAGAGATCTCTCTGAGATGTATTGGAAATAAGGCTATCTGGCAGCAGTACCAACCCCTTCACCATCACCCGGGCCACCTGCTGCTCATTGCCCAATGCCTTGTTTTCAGGAGGGCAGCCAGCACAGAGGACACTGGTGGCGACGTCTCCATTGATTATGAAACCAGAGTGTAAACACAGCTAGAGATAAAGGAAGGAGCTGTACAAATGACTAGCAGGAAGATATAGATAGACAGATAGCCAGAAATTGCACTGCCATTTTGCTGCCAAAATTATCAGTGAACTTGGGCTGGTCAGTATAAAGGTTGCAAAGGGTAGTAAGGCACCAATGCGGCGTTTTCCTGCCAATAACATTTATTTTAACACTGAATTCAGAGGTGGCTCTGAGGTTTATACGCGGTGGGGATCTCTTGCAGACACAGTGTACTTTGTCTCATGTTTCTTGTGGTGCCGGTACGTGCCTCACCACCATCAGCCCCACATGCCACAAGAGGGGAACAACTCAAAGACTTCCCTACTGTGGTCCTCATGCAGGTGGGACCCCATCACTGTCTCCAGTGGAAGAGCCACATCTGCCTGTGTTAGCTTAAGACAGTTCTTCCCAGCTAAGATTATTCTTCCTGACAGCAGTTTGCTCTCTCCATATTTTTTGCCTGCTTCGAAAAAGAGGAGTAAGGTAGTCATTTTATATGCTATGACCAGCAGGTTTGACAGAAAGCCTATGGAACTAACCTTGCATGCATAAAAGTAACAGACTTGCCGATTTTGCAGTTCATTTTCCAATTCCAAATTAAGAGTTGCTTCTCTCACAATACCCTGCAACTCTGTGGCATTGAGCTGGAGCCACACTGGTTCTTCTTTGCTTAAACAGAATAAATAAGAGACACCAAACACAAGGTTTTTAAGTTAGCATCCAGCACATAACCAGCAGCACACTGCTTCCAGTTGGGCAGAAAGCTGGCTAACCTTCATGCCAGCTGAGCTCGGGGAAGAGAGGGAGGGCACTGACCGGCAATTACCCCGAGCAAGGCTGGAGCAAGCCCTCAGCCTCCGCACCCACAGCCGGCGACCGACAAGGAAGCAGAGGGGAAAAAAAACCTGGAGCTATAAAGTAGTTGAAGGAAAACTCTTGACAGAAAAGGCAACAGCGTCTTTATGCTGTAGCTGGGAAAGGTTTATGCTTTTCCCCTCCTCTGACTTGTTAAGCAAAGGGGTTTTGCAGGGCTGGCAGCGTGTCAGGAGCAGGAGGGATTTAGGGCAGGAAGGCTGCAGCCCCAGTGCACGGCAAAAGCCCTGTTGATCAATTAGCTGTTCAGTAACCCACTATAAACCCGTTCAGCTGTGAGCGGCTTGGACAGCTGTTGTAGCTAAATTTGCACAGGAACTCAGGCACGTTACCTGAAACGCCTATAAAAACACAGCAAAAAATAGCCACACAGAAGGAAAAGGCTATTTTCCAGTTCCTCGTCCTCATCTGTATCCATAAACCTACAGCATGAACTGCTCCTTGGAAGAGCTTTGCCCTGTGGGATGTTCCCCACAAAGAGCAGAGGGCATTACTGTGCTCTCCCTCACACTCTGTGACAGAGACAGGACAGACAGACAGACAGCCTGCCTACCTAGCCATGAGGCTCCCTCCCAGACAGGAGGTGCTGGGTGGTGTCAGACAGAGGGACTCCAACCTGCTCTGCACAATGCAAACACAGGGTATTTAGTAACCACAGTATTCCTCGCCATACTTAGCAGAGATGACAATATAATCCCAAATGTATTTTTTCCATAGGACTTTTTCTTTAATTATATTTTTATACACAGTTCAGCTTCTGGAACATGCACACGCATGAGGCACAAGCAGGGTAAATGTATTTCTCTTACTCAGTGGCCTCTAATAATTTTACCACAGGCACTGAAAATAACAGCTTGGCGCTGACGCCAGGCTCCTGCCTGCACAAACCCCCCAGAAGCCGGGAGGGAAAGGAGGTCAGCACGATGATCCTCCCTGGCGGTGACCGAGTTTAAAACACTCATGCCACTTGAAAATACCACACAGCTTGACCAGGAGGCAGACGTGCTGAGGGTGAGACTAAACGGTTTCTCAACAGAAAACATCCTTTTAACCACAGCTACATATTCCCCTTCACTGCTGATCTGCTCTTGACATGATGCCCACCTTGCTCTTGGCACCTTCTGTAGCATTTCAGAACCTGCTGTCAATCACCCATCCCCGAGATAAGGGACGGGACCAGACCAAATCCTGGTGGAAAGCACATGCACACCTCCAACATCAGAGGGAAGGTCTTCAGTATGTCTCACCCTCCCCCCAGCAAAGCCACCATGCCCTTCTATTCTCCAATAAACCAGTGGGGATTGTCAGCTATTACTCAAATAAAGCAAAGTCCCTCATGTAAAATAATACATTAAAAAAAAATCTGGAAATGAAGAAGCTACTGGGTTCCTATTTTTAAGCACTGTTATTAATAACATGCCACAGTTCTTGTCTCCATCACCACACCATATAATCGTGTTGAGAAATTACTGCAGTGTACTGTAATTATTTCAGTAAGGACACTCTGCCTCTCTCTGTCAGCTTACACCTGCATCGCAATGAACAACAATGAGACTTAAAAATAAGTTACATGCAAACTGTAATCTCGGTCTTATCAACTTTCTCTGCTCATCCGGCCAAGCCCTGAAATCATTATTTGGGCAAAATTCCCAGAGAAATGCTAATTAGAGACTGAAGAAGCGGGGGCCTCCTAGCAACACAGCCATAGAAAACACACTGAAGCCCAACTCGGTCAAGAAGGGTGCAGCTAAATCTGTAAAACCAGATTCTCTCTTAAATGTCCCTGTTCAACACAGCTGGAAACCCATGTTCACAGTGAGCCAGACCAGCACTTGGTTTTCTTCTAGTGCAGAAGGACCGACTGAGTTTCCACTCGCACCTTCTCAGGAACTTGGAGTATTTAATTCCCACATTTGTCGTCCCATGGTCTTTCTTTCCTGGTAAGAACAGCAGTGTCTTTTGCCTTCAGGAACAATCCTATTGCTCTTTTTTAAAGCCAAAGCTAGAAAACCACCCTTCCTGCAGCTGTACTGTGAGCTCCCAAAGCACAGAAGAATCACAGAGCAATAAAGATTCCTGTTGATGCATAGGTTCCTAGTCTGCCTTCTACAGTTGCGTGGCACAAGCTTTCTGAGAAGTCTATCAGGATGAAGTTATAGGCTGGTGGCCTCTGTTCACAATTCAGGAGCAGGCAGTATTGCATCACATACCAATTTGCCAGTTTATTACCATAAATCAGCCAACCCATTTAATCTTTGCCACATGGAATACAGCAAACCCTGCAGGAGTAAGCAAGCAGCTCCAATTTACCAAGATACCTGCAATTTGCAACATGAATCCAGCAAAATAAAATCAATGCACAGAATAGCCCAGCAGGCACGGATTGAAAATACGCTGCCAGATATACCAAGTACACAAATTCAGAAAAAAAAATAATACACGAACAAATGTGTTCCCCACTGATCTGTTCCATTTTAGTCAGGCTTTATGGCACAAGTAACAGTGGCAAGCAGAAAAATAGGGTTTATCTTATATGGATAAACTGGCCTTTAACTACATAATTTTTCCAGCCACATTCTCAACTCTAAAGCAGATAAAAATGGCCTCTCAAATGTTCAAGGAGTATAGTGAGGCAGTTGTTCAAAGTCAACAAGATGCCCAGATCTCCTTTTAAAAGAGAAAATCTCTTGGAAAGTTACTCAGGTGATTTCAAGGGTCTGTCTTACATTCCTGTGTCATGTCCAAGCGAGGAAAGCTGTGGGGGCTGTGGCAAGCCCAGCAGATCCACAGCTATCGACAGAGACCAAGCCAGATCAGACAGCTCAGTGCATTCACTTCCGACATCTCCTGAAGAGCACATGGCTTCAGATGCCTTCTCCAAGTGTCTGGACATGGGGATGATGTACACCCTTCATGCAAGTCCACCCGCTACTTTTGATCTCTCCTGAAAAGACTGCAGAGTCGCAAAGTACCTCAAGGGAGCAACCCACCTCCTACAGGAAGAGCAGGTGATGCCCATAGAGGGTCTCAGTACTGCATCCATATGAAGCAGAAGCCTGGAAATGGAATTTAACTAATTAACATCACCTCTTCCCTCAGCAGCAGTCCTCAGAGGAGCTGGGATCCCTACCTAATATAGGAGCAGTACTGCAGATCAGCCTCAGCCCCCAGGGAGACAATCGTGCTTTTTAGCACTGTGCTCCACAGCCTTCATGTGATTTGACATAGACAAAGGAATGGGCCAAATCCTGAACAGGATTAAATCAGCAGAGTTTCATTTCACTGGAAAAGTGATGTCACTCAGAGTCTCACCTCAGATCTTGCTGCTTTTCCCTGCCAGATGGTATGTAGAAGGTAGTTTCAGTCTCCCACTGGTCTCCAGCAAGTGAAGTATTGTTGATCACGTAAAAGTGAAAGGATAAAAACAAACAACAGCAAAAAAGCCAACCCAAAATCCCCCAAACACAACAGCTCTTCCATCACCCCATTTTTTTTTTCTTCAGAAGTATTAGAAAGTGCAAATTAATGGTAACCTTACATGCATCTGTATTTCTATTGCTCATAAGAAACCATTGTGAAGTGCACATAGAACTTATCACCTAACAATTCCTTTTTTCTCAAGTTTTTCCCTGCAGTTGCAGGAGGCAAGATTTCCTCCCTATTACATCAGGAAGAGAGGATGTATTTGTTCTTTTGCCATTTAAGACTTATTAGCATGGTCAGGTTACTGGAGCCAGGCCCTCTTTCCTGATCTTTTCTTGTAGGGGAATTATTCTTGGCAAGGCTCCAGCCTAGTATTAACCCGACGGAGAAAAACCAAGCGGCTGTATAGACATAAAACAGACACACCTCAGGGCTTTGCCAGGCCACTGGAAGCTACAGCGACAGAGTAGAAATAACAAATACAAGCTGGTGCTGAGCCTCCGAAGTATGCAATTACAACCATCATTACTACTAATATACACTACAACTACAGTGTCCATTTGGGGGGTGGATGAGGCAGGGGGCTATCTTTTTCTTTCATCCTGATGGGTAACACAGCTACAAGCCAGCAGGAAAGGTATTATGCCACAGTGCACCCCTCCACAAACAAACCATCAAATCCCAGGAGTAAATACAAGATGTTTCAAAAAGATGGACCCAATTTCAAAGCAGTGTATTTTCATGATGGCAACATGTTACAGTTATACAAAAAATTACAAATGGTTTAATGAGTTATCACGTGGTAATCATTCAAAACTGTATCCCTCGCCCTTTTGAAGTGATAAGAGTTTCATTCATGGGCAATTTGAGCTTGCAGAGATATAATGGTTTCAGACTGGGTACATCTTTTTGAAACACCCTGTAATTGCCCCTTGTAATGACCCCACCTTTCAGTCCAGACTAAGAGATTGGAGAGGAAAACAGAACCTCCACCCTGTTATTTAATGTAGGGGAGAGATGGGAAAGCACTTATCCTACCTCAAGTGTGAGGACCTCAATGAGATAGCTCTTTCCTCGTCCCTTAATCAAATAGGCTCCTCCAGAGGAGCTTCATTTCTTTTAGGTGACAAGAGGATGCGCATTAGGGCAACTGCTCTCCTGGGGTAGGTAGGACTAGGAAGGAGAGCTTCTGAGTACAGTGGCAAAGTGAGGGTTACCCAGAGACTGCCTGTCCACCCCTGGCCTCCCAGGGTTCAATTTTGGGCTGAGGTTTACCTACCCCAGCAGGAACACCAATTTGGGTCTCTGAGCCACAGAAATTGAGGTTAACTTCTTACCTTTGAGAGACCTCTAAGATCCTATCTAACCAAAGTGAAAAGAGCTCACAGGTTACAAAGCTGGGGGAGGAAGAGGGGCTGACATGTTCCTGAAGATAAGGACAGACACTTGCTGTCCACAAAACTAAGCCAAGCAGAGGGGAAAAAAAAAATCCATTGGCGCTAAGTACCAACCTTATGTTGGTATTTGTATTTGTTACTCTACAGACATGTAAGAAAGAAATTTTTTGCAGTAAGAACAGAATCACTGGAACAACCTCCCCAGGGATTCAGAAGAGCCCCCACTGCTAGAGGTTTTCAAGATGAAACTGGACAGGATGCTAGATAATCTCATCTAAGCTCCTTTTCCCACCAAAGGTTGAACCAGATAATCTTCCAAGGTCCCTTCCAACCAGGGCTCTTCTATAGTTCTGCGATTTTTGCAAGAGGTGTTAAGGTGTTAAATTTTTTGCATCTAGAAGATGTGACCACACCACAAGCAGAAGAGGGAAAGAGCAGCCTGAGCTGCTTGACAAAAGAGCTGGGCTTCACAGGCCTGAGCCTCAACCTTGGTACCCCACCATCATCCTGCCACACACCCCACCTCCCCTTCCTACTTTTACTGAAAAGTTTCTTTGACAGAGTGCAAGTTCTGGCTTTCAGACCCTCTATGAATTTGCATTTACTCAACTGCAAAGATGTCTTCACATAGTTACCGTTCAGCATTATAAAGCATAATGAAAACCAGTTGGAAAACCTCTAATGCAACCTGTGCTGGGAAAGATGCACAACCAATCACTGCCCTCAGCTATTAGCAAACTTTCAAGCAAACAATCCAAGTAGAGGAGGCACCTTCAGCACACTCTGTGTATCAGCTGGTGATGCACACGCCGGCATCAAACTTCTTGATGTGGTCACCCAGTGGGTGCCTCAGCACCTTATAGCCAGAGAGAGCTGTCACAGGGTGTCGTGGAAGTCATGAGCTCAGTTTACGTCCCAGAGGGTCAGGTCTGAGGTATGTGTGGATGAGGAGTGGAAAAAGTGCCCTTCCCTATGGACCCAGGGTACAGGACAGCTCTGGGGTACATCTACCAACCTTGGCCAGAAGCAACATTTCCACTGTGGCTTCTTATCCTTCCCATGAAAAGACTTGCTGCCTTTGACCTGAACTTGCTTGCATTTTTGATCATGCTACTCATTTTGATCATGCTACTCATTTTGATCATGCTCTTTTTTTTTGTGAGAAGAAGCTGTTGGTTTCTTCATCCCCCTGAGAAAATGGAGGACAATGGAGGTCAGCTGGAGAGGATGACTTGCATCCCCAAAAACAGGCCAGTTCTCATCCCCTGTCAACAAATCCCAGATCTGCCAAACCACACCTGTGAGAAATGTCACAGGTTTGGGCAAATTCACCCCACATCTGATACTTCAATCCAATTACATGTCATGCTCACCTCCACATTCATCATGTTAATCTCTTCTAAAATTACCCTCTAGTCCTCTGAATGAAAATACCTCCTTCCTCCACTTCAAACACTGTGATAAACATAGATCCTTGTAATATGAGAAAGAGGGTGAGGACCTTACTGCATTTCATTATTTTTGTACTGCAGCGATGAATTTCAAAATAGCTTAGCAGTAGTAGTCATGCTTACTGATTTGGTATACATTCCCTTTGGTGCTCTTCAGAAATTTAGCACTTCTGGGCATGAGTGTGAATGTTTTGCATCGTGTTTTCCCTCCCCCATCCTTCAGCAGATTACATGATGACATTTTCTTGCTTTTTGTTTGTTTTGAATGCAGGCACAACCCTCTTCCCTTCCTGCACAACTGCTCCCTCGGTGCAAAGGCTGTGCAGGGCTGGAAGGCAGGAGGACTTTCAGCTTTAAACCTCACCTGGAAACAAGCAGTAATTTTCCCTGTTGTTAATGCCTGAAAGAACAAGCCCAAGAGGTCTCAAAGCTACTTGCTGTGAACTCGTCATGAAAACAAACAAACAAAATCAAACCCCAAAGCAAACACCAAACCAGCTTCAACTGGCATGAAAGTCTCCGAGATCTCAAATTAATATGCTTTACTGCTCTTTAACACAGTTTCAATACAGTCTTCTTGACTTGCTGTGCGTTATTCCTGGATTTCAAAAGCCAGGTTAGGCAGGGCCTACAACAGGAGTACCGCAACAAGGCAGTACTCCAGCTCCTGAGACCACTCCAGACTACCCAATATCACTCTGCGCGATGAGGGACAGTCATGAAGGAGCAGCTTACATACACGAGGGTGGCTGTGCACAAAGTAAATCAGCAAGCAGGTACCCATCAGCGTAGCTCTTCAGAGCATCCATCTACTGTCAGACTAAATAGATCACAGAACCATAGAATAGTTTGAGTTTGAAGGGACCTTCAAAGCTCTTCTAGTCCAACCTCCCTGCAATGAGCAGGGACATCTTCAACTAGATCAGGTTGCTCAGAGCACCATCCAGCCTGGCCTTGAATGTCTCCAGGGACATCCAGTGGGGCATCTACCACTTCTCTGGGCAACCTGTGCTAGTGTTTCACCACCCTCATTGTATTATAAAAAATTTCTTCCTCATATCTAGCCTGGATCTCCCCTCTTTTATTTTAAAACAATCACCCCTTGTCCTATCACAACAGGCCCTGCTCAAAAGTCTGTCCCCATCTGTCTTATAGGCCCCTTTTAAGTACTGAAAGGCTGCAATAAGGTCCCGCCAGAGCCTTCTCTTCTCCAGGCTGAACAACCCAAACCCTCTCAGCCTGTCCTCACAGGAGACATGTTCCAGCTCTCTGATCACCAGGCAACAGTTTGGGTCATAGCTGAAGACTTCAGCAACATGTGTGCAACATCCACTGAGCACACAGAGCGCCCTGAAAATACATCCCATGGATTTAATGAGGCTCAAGTGCTGGTGGGCCCCGTGCAGCGATGTATTCTTGCTTGTAGAAGCAAGAGATTAATTTATCTAACTGATTTATCAAATGAAGTTGATTCACCTGGGCAAAGATTAGTTTGCAAGGCATTTTATCAGTTCCCAGGGTACACAACCAGAGCCAAGAGGGAGACCACGGAGTTCAGACAAAGAAGAAGGCAGTTTCTGGACCTGGCTGAGGCCATTTTACAGCTGCAAAACTCCACCAACCTCAGCAATGCTAGCACAAGCAAGAGGAAATTCCTCCCTGAGATGCTGAGTATGACTTTTCCCAATGTATACTTTTTTCCTGCATCATGTTGATTTTTTTCTGTTCCCATATTCCGCACCCCCTCCCCAGGAAAGCCTTGTAGGCTTGTCTGTGGATGCACATAACTCTCATTTCTTTCCAGCTTCTCACATTATCACAAATAGGATCAAGTACAGAAAACAATTGCATCGTACTTGCCCTGTGTGATTGATGGCACATATACATGCAATAAAACAGAACAAAACCAAATACTTACATCAGGCTCTTTTTAAACTTCAAAGAATCAGAGTGATCTTTCACAGCACCCAGCACAACTGAGTATCTGTTTGCTAAACTGCATGGAAACAAAGCACCATGCAGCTTAAGAGCAAAAATAAAACGGCCTGTGCCATGCTCTGCATACACAGTGGCCAGCTTGGGCTAATGCAGGCTTATTTCCTAAGCCACTTTCTCTGCCTAGCTTGTTTAATAAGCCAACTGTGTGTTTGCCAAAATGCTGAAGATGCAGAAGTGACAGAGAATTAACACTTTACTGGTCGAGATAAAACAATTAAAAAAAAAAATTAAACCGAAACAAACCCAACACATTTTATATATATGTAAATAAATAAAAATTACCTAAGTCACTTTTCTTCCAAAACTCGATTATTAGAATAATCCTGAGGCTAATGATAATCAATGTTGTCTCTTTCCTCAGCAGGTCTGTCTGCCTCTGCCCCCTACTCCAATGCCGAATCCCACCAGACTTCATCCTAAGGTGCGCTCCAGCCATCCAGCTGCTCACAGAAGAAGAAGAGTGGTGGCGAAAAGGGAAGTACACGATACCTGAACTAGTGAAGCAGTCGAGGAATATTGAGAGATGTTAGGCTGAAGCCATCAGTTTAACATCTGAATACCCCCGCTGGGCTACCACCTCTGTTTTGGCTATCAAACAGCAATGGCTGTGAGATAACAGATGTTTCCCATGCAGGAGCATCAGGCTCCGAGCAGCCCACAGCAGAGGTATCCCCCACCACAAACACTGTACTGCAGCACAGGACACCACATCACTCTCACCATCCGTCTTGTGTGCCTGACCTTCGCAACCACACCGACAAGAGCCATTATTCAGCATATTACTGGAAAAGAACAGAGCTCTCAGCACTGCCAGAAATAATGGTTCATCAGCACTTCCCTCTCCACGATACCTCTTTTGTAAAAGTCAAAGTCCCCTGCCCCTATTCATTTCCAGCTGGAAGTCTGAATAGAAACCAGAGAGAAAAGTTAGTTTACCAATGCAGTAAACTAAATGCCAGACCAGCTGGAATAGATTTCACATGTAGAGAGGAAAGGGTGAGCGTTATTAAACCCTTATTGCATTCTTACATTTCTGGATCAAACAGAAAGTTAAGCAAGAGAGACATCCCCATCACCGTTGCCCAATTACCTTACTAAACAAATGAATGCAAAACCAAAACCACAACATCAAAAATCCTCTCAGCTTCTCAGCCATTAACACCAGAAGCACCATCCCACCTGACCACATCACAAACAGACCTTGCTCCATGCCCACTAACTCAGTGAAATGAGGGACCCACCAGGTGCAGGGACAGCACAGCCTCCCCAGGCAGCTGCCCTATGTCTCATGCCCCCAAGGATGAGTGGTTCCTCTGGCTCAGCAGATGCCCTGTGACTGCTTCTTAATGAGCTGTATCACCCTCGTGGGACAAGCCATGACATACCACTCTCCTTACACAGCCCAAATCATCCTGACTGTGCTCTTCAGCATTTTTGATGAGCGGATCTGAGGGAGAACGGACTACAGCCCAATCAAGACTTTCTAGAGAAGAGGCACTGGCAGATCTCTGCTTGGCAGCTCTGAGAAAACAGATGCAGCACTGTATCTTGCCTCCCAAAGTGGCAATAAGATGCTCTGGGAAACACCATAAGAAACTGGGTACATACAGAGCCACCCTTACCTGCTACTTCTCCTCTGCTTCTGACAGGAAAGACAGTTCACTGAGATTTGTTCAAAAGGCTCTTGACAGAGAAACAACCTTTGACCAACCATTAACAGAACCAACATGACTGACCATAACATCTCAGTCTTCCCTGCACAACTGTGTGTGTCCTCACACCTCCTCAGGAGGTCCACCACCTTTCAAAGTCTACAGTGGCTTTACCAAGGGATGCTCACTACAGTCCTAGCATTAAGATTCAAGCAGGGTTCCCTGCAAGAAACTGGAAACACTTAATAATCCTGGGAAGGAGCCTGTCCCCACTACGATCACAACAGGACTCTAGAGTGCCCAAATCCCAAAGGCATTAACCTACCACCCCACATCAAGCTGGGCCTACAGGTCAGGTGCTGCTTCTTACCTGTTCTCCAGCAACGTCATGCACACAACCTCCCGCACGCCTGGGTTGTTGGCTTTCTCAATGGAGCAGCTTTGCAGGTTCCAGGTAGCCACTCTCAGGACGGGTCTGCCATCTCTCACACCCACAAACATCTCTACAGAGGGGCGAGTGGATATGATCTGGGTTGGACCCCCAGGCGGAAAGTCCAGGTCTTCGCTCTGGAGGCTCAGGGAAGTGGGGCTGGGGTGAGGCTTGGCTGTGAAGTTGAGGCCACCATTGGTGTTTGTCGAAGGGGGACGGGACCGCTCTGCAAAAATCTGATGTCTGATTTTGTCCAGAAAGGAGGAATTGATGCAGTCCATTCTCACCAGGTCCTCGATACTTTTGAAGGGCCCATGCTCTTTACGGTAGTCCACAATGCTGTTGGCGATCTTCTCAGTGATGCCACGGATGCTCATGAGCTGGGCTGGGGTGGCAGTATTAATGTTGATCTTGGTGGCAGAGAGGTGATGCTCAGAGGCCAGATCCTTGCGCAGGGAGCTGGGTGAGTGCTGTGCTGAGCTGCCCTTGCTGCTCACACAGATCTCAAACTTTACCTGCTCCAGCTTGGCTGCCCCCACTCCACTCACCAGCGCTAGGTCCTCCACTTTCTTAAAGCCGCCGATGTACTCCCGGTACTCCACGATGTTCTGGGCCACCACCCGGGTGACCCCAGGGAGGGTCATCAGCTCCTCCTCCGTGGCCGTGTTGATGTTGAGCCTCTCCTGGTTGACGAGGATGTTGCTGAAGTTGCACGCCGCGCTGAACTTGCGGCTGTGGCACAGGTCCGCCGGGTCGCGGGGGATGGAGCGGTGGCAGCCCAGGCTGCCCCCCATCTCACCGCCTCCGGCGCCGCCGCGCCGGGCCGCCGCCGGAGCCGGGGAAGCGGGCGAGGGGCGCTGCCGGGGCTGCCCGCCCGCGATTCATGGACCCCCGCGGGAGGCCGGCGAAACCCCGCGGCTCCGCGCCAGGGGACGACGGACCGCGGCGGCTGCAGACACTCTGCGGACAGACCCGATACAAGCCCGGTCAGTTGGACCCCAGCAGCCCCGCGGAGGGGCCCCAAGTCCTTTCCTTCTCCTCCTCCAGGGGACACCACCCCGCCCTCGGACCGGAGACGCAACCGCTCCGCTGCAGCTCCCGACTGCCGCTGCCCCGCGCCCCGCCGGCGGTAGTAGTAGCTCGGCGGGAGCTCCCGCCCCCTCGGCCGGGCGAGGCGGGGCCGGGCGCCGCCGCCACCGCCTCCCGGCGGGGTGTCACCCGCGCCGTGCCCGCCCCCGCCCGGCGGCGGCGGAGTCCGGCCGGCGCTGCGGTGGGGGTCGCCGCCCCCGCGGGACTCACTCCGGCATCCTGGTCCCGGGTCGGTCCCGAGCGCCTCCCTGGGTTGGGGGAGGATGAGGAGGGGCGACCTCCGCCTTTCCCGCACGGGCACTCACCCGCGAAAGGTGGGGTCAGGCACGTAGGGGCCAGGGCGACCCAAAGTGGCCCTACGGCTATCACCTTGCGTTAAGGGCGGGCTTTTCTCTTCCTCCAGGTGCATGGGACGCCGGGGTCTCAGGTGCTCAGACGCTCTTTGCAGCATTCCCATCCTTGAAGTTTCTTGAGCTCGCCTGCCTGCAGCTGGCAGGGCATAAGTGTGTTTTCAAACCTCATGAAAGCCTCATCAGTCATCTCCACTGGTTTTTTGTTTGTTTGGGGGGTTTTTTGTTGTTGTTGTTTGGGGGTTTTTGTTTGTTTGGTTTTTGCTGGTGCAGTCACTATGCTTTTGTACATCTGAGTAAAGTCTGCTTCTTTTCGTTTTATGTTTTTCTTTTTCACATCTCAAGCAATTGCGAGGGTGCTCGACAATCTCAAACTCCCCACTGAACGATGCTTTTGAACGTATTAGATCTGCGTACTAGGTCTGCCTCAGCCCGTTGCCCCTGGTCTGCTGTGTGCCTAGCCTTTCCCTGAGATACAGTATCACCATTCTGCACCAAGATCATGGTTATGTATCACCCATGTGCCTGAGCTCATTTTAACATAGTTCATTCCTGCCCTGAGAGCTGCAGCAGCCCACCACAGTCTGTGTTGGTAAAGCTGCTGAAGTATTTACACGGCTTCTACTGCATCGAGTCCCATGCTGCGCTGTCTGCAATGTTACCTGTAGCCAAATTAGCTCATTTGAAACTAGCTTAACTGTGCCCACACAGGAGTGACTGCAGTGTCAATGAATCCAAAATGTAATCAGTGGAAGTAATGGAAAGGAAGGGGGAGGAAAGCTGAAAGAAAGAGCAACATGCAGTTACAGATGCCAGCTGTGCACCCTGGTGCTTCCTGATGCTGACAGTATATATGTTTCTTTTAGCCAGATAGAATATGGTGCACAGATGTATTTTCAACATCAAGACTCTTGGTTTGCCCTCTAACAAAAATTAAGCAGCTTGTAATAGCAGCTTATACATTTATTTTTCATGGCAAGTTAATGGAAATTATTTGGGTTCACCTAAACTAAAAGGTTGAATTTGTTCAGCTTCTTGGAGAAGCAGAATGCGATGTGCATAGGGGAGTGCAGGCTGTACCCAGCTTTGAGATTGCACAGGGGCACTGCTGCTTTAACATTTGCACTAGATATTCTGCTGCACTTCACACATTTCTCTTCTGTTCGCCTGAGCAATAGAGTTAGTAAATTATCATTACGGGAATGGGTATTGGCTGCATTAGGCTATTGGCTCTTTGCTGACTGTTGGAGTGGAGAAAGTGCTCGCTTAGGTGATTAAATGCTTCCATGTCTACTGGAAAGTGCTCTGTGCACTGCGATAACAGCAGCCAATGCAGCAGAAGTCATGCTGGGCCTAATCCTACTGGGATCATACCAGCACAGAGCTGAAAACAATTAACCATTGAAACTAGTATTCTTTGTGAGGCAATATGATTACGGTAATAGCTCCACAAGCTGTTATCTCAATGGAGATACTCTTCTGCTTTCTACAGCAGGTTGTTTCTAATTGATCCAGGCTCATTAAATAAGTTTTGAAGCTAAAAAACACCAAAATCCATCTGAGGCATCATCTACGTTGCAGGCAGCACTAGGTTTTCTGTGTTTCAGAGAGAAGGCAGGAACATCTCCAGAAAGAAAATAACAGATGTCCCTCTCATCCAGCACTTTCTGTTGTCAGTAGCTACTCAACATTTTTTGAATCTGCAGCACCAAGATTACTTGCAAGGCTGGTTGCAGCTGAGAGAGCGGAACTCAGAGGGATGCAATGAGTTTCCCATCACCTAAACCGGAATATGACCCATGCTAATGTGAGCTGCAGGGACAAGAAGGGCCCTTATCATTTCGTTAACCCCTTACCCTTATTTATGTTGTCAACACTATGAAAATAACAGTTGCAGGGAGTTTACTGAGCTCTGAGTCAATTTTTGACACATCTTGGTATTTTTGGGAAGTGCCAAAAGATGTGAAAAGGTAAAGATTTGGTTTATGTGTAAAAAAAAAAAAGATGAATCAACTGGCTTGACATCAATGTTAGGCAATCCATTAACACGAGAAAGCTAAAAATAGGGTGCAGTCAGTAAATGATTGAAAAAACAATGGCGAAATTATTGACAACCAGCGTAGGCAGCAGAAGGTAAATCTTGTGTAACCCATGTAGACACTAGATTTTATCTTTGATCCAATCCCAAGCTCACTGTATTTAAATTTATTCAAGAAGTGATTGATCATGGTCTACTGGTAGGCGTTGGCTGGCAGGTAGCCTGCCCGGACTGCTTGGCCCCTAAGGTGGCAAGTGGCCACAAATCCAGGATTCCTGGATCTCCTTCAGCACCAACAGGATAGAAGGCTCCAAGACACTGTGTGTGGCTTATTCCTCAGGATCCGCAGCTCGCTGCCTGACAAGCAGCTGGCTGCCTGCCAGGCCTGGCTTAAAATCCTCTCAGTAGAGGCAAAACTCAAGTTTTGCTGCTTTGAGGATGCGAATCTGGAAAGGGCCTTACAGGGCCAAGCAGGCTTCCATGGTGAGAGGGA
Source organism: Nesoenas mayeri (assembly GCF_963082525.1). NCBI lineage: Eukaryota > Metazoa > Chordata > Aves > Columbiformes > Columbidae > Nesoenas > Nesoenas mayeri. Next base: position 114,305,817 of record NC_137543.1, read on the forward strand.
AGGGGAGAATGCCTGCAAAAGGCCCTCAGGAGCAGCCATCACCCATCATGCAGAGTGTTTTCTGTATCACTGTAAAGTGTTGCAAAAAAGGGCAACAAGGGAGCAATGGTTTTATCACCACCAAGCATTCCAGGGATGGGACACCTCTGCTGTGAGGACAGGCTGAGAGAGTTGGGGTTGTTCAGCCTGGAGAAGAGAAGGCTCCAGGGAGACCTTATTGTGGCCTTTCAGTACTTAAAAGGAGCCTGCAAGAAAGATGGGGACAGACTTTTGAGCAGGGCCTATTGTGATAGGACAAGGGGTGATTGTTTTAAACTAAAGGAGGGGAGATCCAGGCTGGAGGAAGAAATTTTTTATAATACAATGAGGGTGGTAAAACACTGGCACAGGTTTCCCAGAGAGGTGGTAGATGCCCCATCCCTGGAGACATTCCAGGCCAGGCTGGACAGGGCTTTGAGCAACCCGATCTAGCTGAAGATGTCCCTGCTCATGGCAGGAGGCTTGGACTAGATTACCTCTGAAGGTCCCTTCCAACCCACACTATTCTATGATTCTATGATCTTGGGCTTGCTTTGCCACTTCCTAGAGCCCTATGAGGCTGAACAACTTGTACCCTGTCCCCACAAGCATCTAGTAAAACAGGTTCCTGGACAGCTCAGTGGCATGGGGACAAGCAGCCGGCTACGCAAGTAACCCATGGATATGGTAGTATGATCTGCTTGCCAGGTCTGAAGTCCTCAAATTAGTCTTCCCTGCAGGAATTGTTCAAAGTGGAAAGAAGAAAACTAAACTTTTCCACAGGAAGGAGGTTCTCCACCCTGTAAAGCCTTTAAATGCAATGTTTAAGGAGTACATGGAATTGCTTGAACCTATAATGGTGCAGTGGATGCAGATATTGCTGAGCAATGTCTTTTGACTTAAGTCAGGCAAAGAATCAGCCTAGAGGACACTATATTTTAAAGGCTTAATTTCTCAGCGTTTTAAGATGGTCTTAAAAAGATCTATTAATCTATTTTCACATTTCACCAAATGCATCATTGACATTGCAGAGACTCTAAACAAATAAGCTCTGTTTCATGAGGAGGGCTAGAAGGAGCCAGGAGATGTTGCTCAACAGAATAATACAGTTTGCCTCCAGTTTGCCTTTTCAATTGCAATTCCTACCAGCCCACCATGTGACAGCAGAGCCTTTTCCAGTTCTCGCTGACACAGCGTTTGGGAGCTAGGGGCTTGGTGCTGAGGAGAGTCACCTTCCTAGGGACTGTGTTTTCAGACCTGCCTCACTGGGGTCTTAACGGGCAAGGACTGAAAAAGGCAGCTGGTTAACTGTAATGCCTGTATTTTTATTTAAAGGAGCTATTAAAATAATTGTTTTCCTTCTGAGAGGACATATTCAGTAACACTTGTAACAGATGCCCAAGGCAGAAGGCAGACAGTGTTTTCAGGAAGACAAGTAATAACATGGAGGAGTCAGCAACTTCATGACCAGTGGGACTTATGAGGTCAGATATCTGATGGCTCTTTCCTCTGTTGATTTTCTGATGTATAATAATAATGCTGAGTATCCATCCATTTCTCAGAGGGGTCACTAATTTGGATGTCTCTGTTCTACATGGCCACCAAAATTTGTGGTACTCCTAGGAACCCTGTATTTTTTGAAACATTTAACCTCTCTGTCAAATTTGCTTGAAATTAGCCCACACACTAATAAAATCCCTGGGGAGGGATGATGAGCAGAATAGCAGAGCACACGACCACGTGAGTTCTTTCTTAGGAATCCAGTGTCTATGTCATGAGCTCCTTTTCCTGTAAGGCATTTTACATACGGCTGCCAAACTTGTTGCAAAAAGATGAAGTGATGTCACCGGTGCTGGGTTGCCAAGTGACGAGTGTCACATCCTACAGAGAAAAACAGTCAGAAGGGTGAGCAGAAGTGACTCATCCTTATACCTTGATTAGTGTTAGGAAATCCATGCCTGAGCCTCTGCTACGGGAAGCCTAAGGAAAAGGAACTTCTCTAACAGTTAGGGCTTCTTCTTGTTTGGTGTTGGGTCTGAAACCCAGGCCTCTCCCTGCCCCAGAAGATCCCAAGCAATGGCCCTCCATTCTGTCTTGTCAGTGCATGGTGGGACAGCTCATCCTGGAGGGAAAAGAGAGGAACCCACCTTAGAGATGTTTTCCAGCAGAGCTTTGCATGTGATTTCCCGCTTCTACAGACAGCAGTGGGATTTGATTCTCATCCCCCATATCTGAGGTGACACTGTTAATTACTCAGGTATCCCTTGGGACAAAGGGGTGGAAAGAAATCCACCTTCACCCCAGGCAGGGTCACCAGGGCCATGCATGCAGAAGTTTGCCTGCTCCAGGCCTTCACTGGTGGCATCTCTTGAAATTCCCAGATGAAAGACGTGTGACACAATAGACCTGTGTCACAACTAATATTTTCTTTGAGGCCCGGTATGGCAAGACCCTTGTAAAAATGCCCACAAGTGACTACTTTGTGATTTTGGCAGGGGAGAAAGTCAGAATTTTTCGCTTGTGAGCTAGATGTCTAAGCTCTCACCCTGGGCAAGCTTTCGGAGGTTCCACCGAGAAGCAAGCATCAAGTGGATTTTTGTGAACAAGATAAGGACAATGAGACTTTAGGCACCTCGAGAGCCAAGAGGAGAAGGTAGGTAAGTCAATATGCTGCAAAGGGATTTCCAGTATAGTGTTCAGCTCTTCACATAGCACTTTGTTTATCAACAGTTGGACAGCCAACCTCTTGAATATTGCCTTTTCATATAGACCTCTGACCTTTCAAATGTCTTTAGGTGATGTCTTTTGGTGGTAGAGAGGGGTTTAAAATGCAAGGAAGTGAGCTCGCTAATTTGTACTAAGCCATGGACTTCATGAGCAGTGTAAATTAGTCCTTTTTAAACATTTGCATTTCAAAACTAGAATAACCTGTTGAAGTTGAGGGTTAGTGCCAGAAATAATGCTAAATACTGAGGTCTACTTCCTGATCATTCTGTTGTTTCATTGGGTAAATTATTATTTTGCATTATTTATCATTTATAACTTACTTTTAGTTACTAGGTTACCTTCTACTACATGAAGAACTAAAACATAATTAATTTTCTTGTTGAGAATGTTAAAGAAATGTTAAGTGGTCCATGTCATGTTTACTTTTTTCAAAGAGTTTCATGCACATTAATTACTTAACTCATTCAGAAAGGTTTTAAACTCAAAACAATTCTGCAGTTACTTTAGCAGCCAATGCAATTATACCCAGAATTAAATATTACTTATAACTTCTGCTATTTGGGGGGTTTGGTTTGTGTTATTTTTATTATGAAAACTTATGAAGTCAATCTCTACTCCTCATTCATGTGAACAGTTGAGCTTCAGCCACTGAAATTATTCAGAGAAACAAAACCTGGACTCTTCTCCTAATTTTCTCAGATGTAAGGAAAAGTCAGCCAGGTCATGGAATCATAGAACAGTTTGGGTTGGAAGGGACCTTCAGAGGTCATCTAGTCCAAGCCCCCTGCAATGAGCAGGGACATCTTCAACTAGATCAGGTTGCTCAGAGCCCGATCCAGCCTGGCCTGGAATGTCTCCAGGGATGGGGCATCTACCGCCTCTCTGGGAAACCTCTTCCAATATTTATGACCCTCATTGTATTACAAAATATTTCTTCCTCATGTCCAGCCTGAATCCCCCCTCCTTTAGTTTAAAACCAACAGGCCCTGCTCAAAAGTCTGTCCCCATCTTTCTTCTGGGCCCCTTTTAAGTACTGAAAGGCTGCAATAAGGTCTTCATGTTGTTCACTTATGCTGACATTTGTTTCCTGTCTCTGCCTCTTCATGTGTAAACATGTTTCTTATGAAGAAAACAAACCACAATTTTGCCTTAGCCCCAAATTCTCAGAGGAGATCTGCAGAGGACAGAGCTTCAGTATAAAGTCATAGCTCTGCTGAGGATGAGATCACTGGTTTATTAAACAGTAACTGTTTTATTTAAGACTTTTCACACAAAACGTAGCATCTTGCATAAATGAACATCTCTGCACTACTCTCTTGAGAAAATCTCTCTCTCACATTTCAAGTCCTGCACCAGCAATTAAAATGGTTTCATGACCTCAACCACTCCTAGCAGACTTTTAACTTCTATGAGGAACCTCCCAGACAAGTGACACCTAGCTGCCTAATAGTTACAACATCTTCTGTGAAGGTTTGATTCAGTTCCTGTAAAGATAGAGGAAGGATGCCCAGAATGATTCAAAAGGGTGCTCTGCTGATTTACGTGAGCAGGCAGACCTGCCCTGTTGGTGGAGTTCACTCGTATGGTTCTCCACCTGAAAGTCAGGTTTGTTCCAATGACAGCATAAGGGAGGTACGAAAGCAGAACGGGATAAAAGTCTTCCTCTAGAACCAGGTCCTGTAGGATGGCTGCTTAGAGAAGACACTGAGTTCAGGTCAATAGCATCAGGAGGAATTGGCAGCAGAGCATCTGAGTAACACTGGAGGACAAACATGTCCCTAAGCACCTGGAGATGGACACCGCTGAGCTATTTAAAACAACAAATGAAGGATCCATTAAACTGAACTAGGACCCTGGCATAAATAAGGATTTTAAGTACTTGTAAGGTTATTAGGTATTAAAACAAAAAACCAAACCAAAACAAACCCCACAAACAAACAAAACCCAGAAACGAACAAAACCAAAACCACCAGCATAGCTTTACCAAGCTCGCTTTGTCTTCAACATGGCAACTAGCATGAATGACAGGACAGAAACAGCAGATTAATGACAGAGGGGTTAGAAAAGAGTGTACTTACAAAGCTTGTGGGTGGCACTGAGCTGGAGGGCCTGCAAGGATTTTGGTGGGTGAGATCAAAATTCAAAATAGCCTTCACAGATTAGAGGGATGTTCCAAAACTGACAAGACGGGGTTTGGTAGAGACCTAGGGAGGAGAATCCACAGCATACATTCAAACTGAGGAGTAACTGAGCCACAGATGAGACAGGAAAAGCTCAACAATGTAAACAGGAATCATCAGAATGGCCCATTAGGTAGAGAACAAAGGCTGTTTCTAGCTGATCTCATGAATCCTAACAACATGATTACAAAGATAGCTATGCAGTGACATAATTACTGTCAAGAACATGATGCTAAGAGCCACCATACCAAAGTATTGAAGAATTAATGGCAGATGTTGTACAAGTTGCAAACCCCATACAGTTCTCTCAAAACAAACCCCACAACTCTGAAATGTTTTCTGTTTTAAGCTTGTTTGGCTTATACCAAACAATATATACTCTGATAAATGGCCTAATTGGAATCACATGGACTACAGAGTATTGCTGGACAGGAATAAAGCTTGTGTAGCTCGGGGCAAAGAGTTTGCTTCCTAAATAAGGTCTTAAATTACATAAGATGTCACAGTGTTCTTTTTATTATATGTGCCGTTATGGCTGAGGTCACATCCACAGCTCCAAACCTTGTTCCAGCCAAGCATCATTGGCTTTGGAGAGGCTTTTCCAAAGTTTGAAGAGTCATGAGGAGAAATAACTATCTCCATCTTACACAAGCTTTTGCATTATGTCAGCAGCATGTGCTCGACACATTCTGCAGGATATGAATTCCTATTCACCTGGTGTATTTTTTAGTGTGACTTAACATGAAAACAACATAGCAGAAATTGGTTGGCTGTAATTTCCATGCAAACTTTGTTCTGAATATTGTGGAACTTCTGGTTTTCATGTGATGGATTCCTTGCTGTGGTTCAGGAACAGCTCCCAGCACCTCCTGCTACAAAAATAATTGCACTACATATCCTGAAATCAGGTTTTAATCCTTTTTCCAAGTGTCCCGAAGCATGCAATTGATTAATTCTGATTCCACGCTGCAGATAGCTGTGTCACACACACATAGCCTTGCCAACCAGTACACGAGTCACATTCTTCCTGGATTAGTCATGGAGCATGTCTGCCTTTAACCTAGGCAGTGGCAGACAATTATGGGACACGAGGTGCTCCTCCCATGAGTCAGGAGACATTCTTGTCTCCTGATGCTGCAAGGTGCCGGGTGTCCCTATCCTGCCACCTATCAAGTGACGTCAGGGGATGCTGGTATCTCCCCAGCATGACTAAGGTGCCAAAGGTGCCAGTTGCTGAATCTGGCTGTTTCTCATGTACACAAACCACAAGCAGTGGCAGTTAAACACCTCTGGGAAGACAAATGCTGCTCCTTCAGTATAGATACCATACTGGCATCCCAAACTGCACACTTAATATAGGGCTGACTGCACAGTGACCTTCATGCCTTAAGCTTCAAGATGTCAGGTACCTCTTTTGGATATGCCGATTCCCTTGGCTGGCCTGACATCCAGCACTCGTGGGCAAAGTCGCCAGGCTGCCCACAGTTTACCTCTCAGCCAGATTTGCCAGGTATGACTTACCAAAACTGAGCAAACAGTTGCTGTTAGGTGCACTGCAGACTCCATGGTGCACAGGGATGAGGAGACTGATTTTCGGCAAATGAAAGCATCGCTTTCACTATTTTTTTCCCCCTGCAGCATTTTCCATTGCATTTCACTGCTTGCAGATATTACTGCTAGCAGTATGAGACAAGAAGATTTAAGAAAGGTAGGTTAAAAGAGAATGATCTCCATTTATTTTTGAGAACTTCATTATAGAAATTATCTGTCATATCAATAGGGATCTGCAGGTTTCTCATGGCTGCTGGCCCAGCTCTGTAGAGGTCTTTGGACTTGGGCCCGCCACTACATGCTGAGGATCTGCCATCTGCACTGCCCTCACTGAATCCAGCTTTCTCCAGCATAATTATGACCAGCAGGAGAGTAGAGGATTGTCCAACATGAGGAAGGGTATCAGCACGTGGCTTTGATAGTGAGTGTTTGAGATAGGCAACCATGCACATTAACAGTTGGCAGGGATTCTAAATTGCTTTTACATCAGTTGATTTTGATACTATCTGGTTTTGAAAGGGCTAATTCTGCCCAAGACAAACACTCAATGGTTCTCGCCTTCCTTGTGGAAAAGAAAAAGAGGAAGAGTTTTGCATCATCTGTACTCTTTTATTCTCACTGGTTTTAGATAAAGTGACAAAAATGTGCAGATTCCCTTTGGATTTAAGCTGGTGATTGTTTAAGGTGCAATGAAGACTCTGTATCATGAGAATAAATGATGAAAGAAATATTGTTACAGAAGAAATCCCTTGAATCAAGGGAGGCACTGTTTTTCTCTCCTTTGCTGAGCACTGCATTTCATTTCCTTCTGAAAGGCAGAGGCATTACACCTGCTGGAAGGTGAAATGTGTAGTGTACTACCCAACAGAAACGTTCCACCAACTTAGTGAAGAATCATTAAACAAAGTAAAAACACAGAGACAAGTTCACCAAGGTGTTTGCAAGTCCCTCAGAAGTGCAAGGGACATATGCCCCTTTGGAGTACAGGTAGGCATAGAGATTCTCAGGAAATCAGACTGGGCACTGAGCATGAAAACCACAAGGCAAGACAAAAACTGATCTTACCTTAAATCAAATGGAGAAAAAAGAAAGAAATGAGAAGAGAGAAAAAAGGATGAGAAGGAGAGGAGAGCAGAAGAAAGAAGAGAGGAGATGGGATTAGAGGGGAAGAGAATGGAGAAGAGGAGGCTGGATTGACAACAAATCCAGCCTCTATTTTTGCAAAAAAGGGACATGGTTAGGTCGATTACTCCCCTGTCTTGTAGGTACAGTGAGTGATTTGGGGCCAGCACCTCAAGGGCTTCCTCCAAAGGGTGCTGGGCAGAGGGGGGATGGGCGGGGCTGCAGATGGGGGCTCTGTCACCCCCACGTCACAATGCCAGCACCCGGCAACGCTGAGGTCACAGTGCCCCAGGGCACTATAAAAGGAAGCAGCCTCCCGTGCCCACCGCCAGAGCTGGCCCAGGGACAGCCCCAGCACATCCCCGAGGAAGCACTGGAGCAGCTGGTGGAATCCCAGGGCAGGGGCTGAGGGAGGAAGACCTTGCATGAGGCTGCTGCAGGTTCTCCGCTGCAAGACAACCTGCTGACAGGGCCACCTTCCAAACTCGTCGGATGCATGGAAATCCTTCTCAACCGGATAGCAGTGGCAAGAGCAAAGGAGTGTTGCCTTCTTGAGAAGCATGGCAGAGCTCATCATCCTCATTCCCTACAGAAGCAGGCTCGGGAGCCATGAGAGAGAGGATGTAGAGGGCTTGCAGTGCTTTGGAACACCCACTGGTGTCCTGACAGGCACAGGAAGGATTCTTGTCCCCAAAGTCCATGAGCTCAGAGGCATTTGGGCACTCTCGGAAGTCCGGGAGATGGCTCCAGGTGGAGGGAGGATAGGATAGGACAGGATAGGGTTTGGGCAGGTCCTGGGAGGCGTGAGCAGCCTGTGGGACAAGGAGCCAGGTCTGTCTCACATGCTCAGGGAACAGCCGATCGCCAGCATTGGGGTCAGGAAGGAATTTTTTCCCCCAGGGCAGATTGGCACTGGTCCCCGGGGGTTTTTTGCCTTCCTCTGCAGCATGGAGCATGACCACTTTGCAGAGCTCCTCAGGGCCCTTTTGGCTCGGTTCCTACCTGCTGCTCAAGCACCAGGAAGACGGCCTCTCGTGCCCTGCAGCTGGGGGGAGGAAGGCTTTTTTTGCCCCCCATGTGAGACACCAAGCGTCTCTGGGGGTTTTTTGCCTTCCTCTGCAGCATTGAGCATGGCCCGCTTGCCACGGCTTCTTTGGGCCATTTGGGCTGGGTGCCTGCTGCTCCACGAGGTGGCCCTAAACTTAGCTACAACAGCCTACCTAAACCACCATAGAACAACTCACCTAAAGCAACCTTCAACAACTGGAAACAACCAACCTTGAAGAAGCTAAAGCAATCTACCTTCCAAATCTTCAAAGAACCGGCCCTGAACAAGCAAACAAGAACCTGAAACAATCTCTACCATACCACCTGAAACAAGGTAAATCAAGGTGAAGCACGCAAGCTAAAGCAAAAGCAAACTAGCAGCCTTCCATGATGTGAAAGAAGCAAGCTTAAAAAGCATGAAAGCTCTGCCAAAGGGACAGCCTGCAAAGACACAAGCAGCCTGATAGAGCATAACACCTGTGAAAGAAGACGCCACAAAAAGAACCAAGCAACCTAAAGCAAGGAAAGCAGGGGAAAGGTAAGGAGAGGAAAGGAAAGGAACAGAAAGGAATAGAGCGGAAAGGAGATGAAGAAACTAAGTGAAGGAGAAGACAAGAGAAGGAGAGAAGAGACGAAGAGCGAGAAGAAGGGAAGGGAAGAGAAGGGAAGGGAAGGGAAGGGAAGAGGAAATAGAAAAAGAAAGTAGTAAAGAAAGGGAAAGGGAAAGGGAAAGGGAAAGGGAAAGGGAAAGGGAAAGGGAAAGGGAAAGGGAAAGGGAAAGGGAAAGGAATGGTAAGGTAAGGAAAGGAAAGGAAAAAAAAAGAAAGACAAGAGAAGAAAGAAGAAGAGAAGAAGAGAAGAGAAGAGAAGAGAAGAGAAGAGAAGAGAAGAGAAGAGAAGAGAAGAGAAGAGAAGAGAAGAGGAGAGGAGAAAAGAAGAGAGAGAAGAAGAGAGAGAAGAAGAGAGAGAAGAAGAAGAAGAAGAAGAAGAAGAAGAAGAGAAGAGAATGAAAAAGGAAGAGGAAAGAGGGAAGGGAAGGGAAGAGGAAATAGAAAAAGAAAGTAGTAAAGAAAGGGAAAGGGAAAGGGAAAGGGAAAGGGAAAGGGAAAGGGAAAGGGAAAGGGAAAGGGAAAGGAATGGTAAGGTAAGGAAAGCAAAGGAAAAAAAAAGAAAGACAAAAGAAGAAAGAATAAGAGAAGAGAAGAGAAGAGAAGAGAAGAGAAGAGAAGAGAAGAAGAGAAGAGAAGAGAAGAGAAGAGAAGAGAAGAGAAGAGAAGAGAAGAGAAGAGAAGAGAAGAGAAGAGAAGAGAAGAGAAGAGGATGAAATAGAAAAAGAAAAAGGAAGGAAAGAAAGGAAAGGAAAGGAAAGGAAAGGAAAGGAAAAGGAAAGACAACAGAAGAAAGAGAAGAGAGGAGAGGACAACAAAACAAACCAAACTAAAACATAAATAAGACTAAATGAAATAAAATAAATTTAAAAAATGAAAGAGTTGTATCCATTGTGTTATGTGTCCTTGAAAGTGGTTTTGGAGCTGAAATTCCCCTGTCCTTTCAGGCAAATAGTCTTTTTGTTATTTGACTCACTACGGGCAGAGAGGAAAAGGGAAAAAGAGGAGAGAGGAGAAGGGAGGAGAGGAGAGGAAATAAGGCGGACTGACAACAAATCCAGCCTCTATTTTTGCAAAAAAGGGACATGGTTAGGTCGATTACTCCCCTGTCTTGTAGGTACAGTGAGTGATTTGGGGCCAGCACCTCAAGGGCTTCCTCCAAAGGGTGCTGGGCAGAGGGGGGATGGGCGGGGCTGCAGATGGGGGCTCTGTCACCCCCACGTCACAATGCCAGCACCCGGCAACGCTGAGGTCACAGTGCCCCAGGGCACTATAAAAGGAAGCAGCCTCCCGTGCCCACCGCCAGAGCTGGCCCAGGGACAGCCCCAGCACATCCCCGAGGAAGCACTGGAGCAGCTGGTGGAATCCCAGGGCAGGGGCTGAGGGAGGAAGACCTTGCATGAGGCTGCTGCAGGTTCTCCGCTGCAAGACAACCTGCTGACAGGGCCACCTTCCAAACTCGTCGGATGCATGGAAATCCTTCTCAACCGGATAGCAGTGGCAAGAGCAAAGGAGTGTTGCCTTCTTGAGAAGCATGGCAGAGCTCATCATCCTCATTCCCTACAGAAGCAGGCTCGGGAGCCATGAGAGAGAGGATGTAGAGGGCTTGCAGTGCTTTGGAACACCCACTGGTGTCCTGACAGGCACAGGAAGGATTCTTGTCCCCAAAGTCCATGAGCTCAGAGGCATTTGGGCACTCTCGGAAGTCCGGGAGATGGCTCCAGGTGGAGGGAGGATAGGACGGGACAGGATAGGGTTTGGGCAGGTCCTGAGAGGCGTGAGCAGCCTGTGGGACAAGGAGCCAGGTCTGTCTCACATGCTCAGGGAACAGCCGATCGCCAGCACTGGGGTCAGGAAGGAATTTTTTCCCCCGGGGCAGATTGGCACTGGTCCCCGGGGGTTTTTTGCCTTCCTCTGCAGCATGGAGCATGACCACTTTGCAGAGCTCCTCAGGGCCCTTTTGGCTCGGTTCCTACCTGCTGCTCAAGCACCAGGAAGACGGCCTCTCGTGCCCTGCAGCTGGGGGGAGGAAGGCTTTTTTTGCCCCCCATGTGAGACACCAAGCGTCTCTGGGGGTTTTTTGCCTTCCTCTGCAGCATTGAGCATGGCCCGCTTGCCACGGCTTCTTTGGGCCATTTGGGCTGGGTGCCTGCTGCTCCACGAGGTGGCCCTAAACTTAGCTACAACAGCCTACCTAAACCACCATAGAACAACTCACCTAAAGCAACCTTCAACAACTGGAAACAACCAACCTTGAAGAAGCTAAAGCAATCTACCTTCCAAATCTTCAAAGAACCGGCCCTGAACAAGCAAACAAGAACCTGAAACAATCTCTACCATACCACCTGAAACAAGGTAAATCAAGGTGAAGCACGCAAGCTAAAGCAAAAGCAAACTAGCAGCCTTCCATGATGTGAAAGAAGCAAGCTTAAAGAACATGAAAGCTCTGCCAAAGGGACAGCCTGCAAAGACACAAGCAGCCTGATAGAGCATAACACCTGTGAAAGAAGACGCCACAAAAAGAACCAAGCAACCTAAAGCAAGGAAAGCAGGGGAAAGGTAAGGAGAGGAAAGGAACAGAAAGGGATAGAGCGGAAAGGAGATGAAGAAACTAAGTGAAGGAGAAGACAAGAGAAGGATAGAAGAGACGAAGAGCGAGAAGAAGGGAAGGGAAGGGAAGGGAAGGGAAGGGAAGGGAAGGGAAGGGAAGGGAAGGGAAGGGAAGGGAAGGGGAAATAGAAAAAGAAAGCAGTAAAGAAAGGGAAAGAGAAAGGGAAAGAGAAAGGGAAAGGGAAAGGGAAAGGGAAAGGGAAAGGAATGGTAAGGTAAGGAAAGGAAAGGAAAGGAAAGGAAAAAAAAAGAAAGACAAGAGAAGAAAGAAGAAGAGAAGAGAAGAGAAGAGAAGAGAAGAGAGAAGAGAAGAGAAGAGAAGAAGAGAGAGAAGAAGAGAGAGAAGAAGAGAGAGAAGAAGAGAGAGAAGAAGAAGAAGAAGAAGAGAAGAGAATGAAAAAGGAAGAGGAAAGAGGGAAGCGAAGGGAAGAGGAAATAGAAAAAGAAAGTAGTAAAGAAAGGGAAAGGAAAAGGGAAAGGGAAAGGAATGGTAAGGTAAGGAAAGGAAAAGAAAAAAAAAGAAAGACAAAAGAAGAAAGAAGAAGAGAAGAGAAGAGAAGAGGAGAAGAGAAGAGAAGAGAAGAGAAGAGAAGAGAAGAGAAGAGAAGAGAATGAAATAGAAAAAGAAAAAGGAAGGGAAGAAAGGGAAGGGAAGGGAAGGGAAGGGAAGGGAAGGGAAGGGAAGGGAAGGGGAAAGGGAAAGGGAAAGGGAAAGGGAAAGGGAAAGGGAAAGGGAAAGGGAAAGGGAAAGGGAAAGGGAAAGGGAAAGGGAAAGGGAAAGGGAAAGGGAAAGGGAAAGGGAAAGGGAAAGGGAAAGGGAAGGAAAAAAAAGGAAAGACAACAGAAGAAAGAGAAGAGAGGAGAGGACAACAAAACAAACCAAACTAAAACATAAATAAGAGTAAATGAAATAAAATAAATTTAAAAAATGAAAGAGTTGTATCCATTGTGTTATGTGTCCTTGAAAGTGGTTTTGGAGCTGAAATTCCCCTGTCCTTTCAGGCAAATAGTCTTTTTGTTATTTGACTCCCTATGGGGAGAGAGGAAAAGGGAAAAAGAGGAGAGAGGAGAAGGGAGGAGAGGAGAGGAAATAAGGCGGACTGACAACAAATCCAGCCTCTATTTTTGCAAAAAAGGGACACGGTTAGGTCGATTACTCCCCTGTCTTGTAGGTACAGTGAGTGATTTGGGGCCAGCACCTCAAGGGCTTCCTCCAAAGGGTGCTGGGCAGAGGGGGGATGGGCGGGGCTGCAGATGGGGGCTCTGTCACCCCCACGTCACAATGCCAGCACCCGGCAACGCTGAGGTCACAGTGCCCCAGGGCACTATAAAAGGAAGCAGCCTCCCGTGCCCACCGCCAGAGCTGGCCCAGGGACAGCCCCAGCACATCCTCGAGGAAGCACTGGAGCAGCTGGTGGAATCCCAGGGCAGGGGCTGAGGGAGGAAGACCTTGCATGAAGCTGCTGCAGGTTCTCCGCTGCAAGACAACCTGCTGACAGGGCCACCTTCCAAACTCGTCGGATGCATGGAAATCCTTCTCAACCGGATAGCAGTGGCAAGAGCAAAGGAGTGTTGCCTTCTTGAGAAGCATGGCAGAGCTCATCATCCTCATTCCCTACAGAAGCAGGCTCGGGAGCCATGAGAGAGAGGATGTAGAGGGCTTGCAGTGCTTTGGAACACCCACTGGTGTCCTGACAGGCACAGGAAGGATTCTTGTCCCCAAAGTCCATGAGCTCAGAGGCATTTGGGCACTCTCGGAAGTCCGGGAGATGGCTCCAGGTGGAGGGAGGATAGGATAGGACGGGACAGGATAGGGTTTGGGCAGGTCCTGGGAGGCGTGAGCAGCCTGTGGGACAAGGAGCCAGGTCTGTCTCACATGCTCAGGGAACAGCCGATCGCCAGCACTGGGGTCAGGAAGGAATTTTTTCCCCCGGGGCAGATTGGCACTGGTCCCCGGGGGTTTTTTTGCCTTCCTCTGCAGCATGGAGCATGACCACTTTGCAGAGCTCCTCTGGTCCCTTTTGGCTCGGTTCCTACCTGCTGCTCAAGCACCAGGAAGATGGCCTCTCGTGCCCTGCAGCTGGGGGGAGGAAGGCTTTTTTTTCCCCTCATGTGGGACACCAAGCGTCTCTGGGGGTTTTTTGCCTTCCTCTGCAGCATTGAGCATGGCGCGCTTGCCACGGCTTCTTTGGGCCATTTGGGCTGGGTGCCTGCTGCTCCACGAGGTGGCCCTAAACTTAGCTACAACAGCCTACCTAAACCACCATAGAACAACTCACCTAAAGCAACCTTCAACAACTGGAAACAACCAACCTTGAAGAAGCTAAAGCAATCTACCTTCCAAATCTTCAAAGAATCAACCCTGAACAAGCAAACAAGAACCTGAAACAATCTCTACCATACCACCTGAAACAAGGTAAATCAAGGTGAAGCACGCAAGCTAAAGTAAAAGCAAACTAGCAGCCTTCCATGATGTGAAAGAAGCAAGCTTAAAGAACATGAAAGCTCTGCCAAAGGGACAGCCTGCAAAGACACAAGCAGCCTGATAGAGCATAACACCTGTGAAAGAAGACGCCACAAAAAGAACCAAGCAACCTAAAGCAAGGAAAGCAGGGGAAAGGTAAGGAGAGGAAAGGAACAGAAAGGGATAGAGCGGAAAGGAGATGAAGAAACTAAGTGAAGGAGAAGACAAGAGAAGGATAGAAGAGACGAAGAGCGAGAAGAAGGGAAGGGAAGGGAAGGGAAGGGAAGGGAAGGGAAGGGAAGGGAAGGGAAGGGAAGAGAAGAGGAAATAGAAAAAGAAAGTAGTAAAGAAAAGGAAAGGGAAAGGGAAAGGAATGGTAAGGAAAGGAAAGGAAAGGAAAGGAAAGGAAAGGAAAGGAAAGGAAAGGAAAGGAAAGGAAAAAAAAAGAAAGACAAAAGAAGAAAGAAGAAAGAAGGAGAGAAGAGAAAGAAGAGAAGAGAAGAGAAAACAAGAGAAGAGAAGAGAAGAGAAGAGAAGAGAAGAGAAAGAAGAGAAGAGAAGAAGAGAGAGAAGAAGAGAGAGAAGAAGAAGAATAAGAAGAAGAAGAGAAGAGAATGAAAAAGAAAGGAAAGAAGGAAGGGAAGGGAAGGGTAGGAAAGGAAAGAGGAAATAGAAAAAGAAAGTAGTAAAGAAAGGGAAAGGGAAGGGAATGGTAAGGTAAGGAAAGGAAAAAAAAAGAAAGAGAAAAGAAGAACGAAGAAGAGAAGAGAAGCGAAGTGAAGCGAAGAGAAGAGAAGAGAAGAGAAGAAGAGAGAGAAGAAGAAGAAGAAGAAAAAGAAGAAGAGAAGAGAATGAAAAAGAAAGAGGAAAGGAAGGGAAGAGGAAATAGAAAAAGAAAGCAGTAAAGAAAGGGAAAGGGAAAGGGAAAGGGAAAGGGAAAGGGAAAGGGAAAGGGAAAGGGAAAGGGAAAGGGAAAGGAATGGTAAGGTAAGGAAAGGAAAGGAAAGGAAAAAAAAAGAAAGACAAGAGAAGAAAGAAGAAGAGAAGAGAAGAGAAGAGAAGAGAAGAGAGAAGAGAAGAGAAGAGAAGAGAAGAGAAGAGAAGAGAAGAGAAGAGAAGAGAAGAGGAGAGAAGAGGAGAGAAGAGGAGAGAAGAAGAGAGAGAAGAAGAGAGAGAAGAAGAGAGAGAAGAAGAGAGAGAAGAAGAGAGAGAAGAAGAGAGAGAAGAAGAGAGAGAAGAAGAGAGAGAAGAAGAGAGAGAAGAAGAGAGAGAAGAAGAAGAAAAAGAAGAGAAGAGAATGAAAAAGGAAGAGGAAAGAGGGAAGCGAAGGGAAGAGGAAATAGAAAAAGAAAGTAGTAAAGAAAGGGAAAGGGAAAGGGAAAGGGAAAGGGAAAGGGAAAGGAATGGTAAGGTAAGGAAAGGAAAGGAATAAAAAAGAAAGACAAAAGAAGAAAGAAGAAGAGAAGAGAAGAGAAGAGAAGAGAAGAGAAGAGAAGAGGATGAAATAGAAAAAGAAAAAGGAAGGAAAGGAAAGGAAAGGAAAGGAAAGGAAAGGAAAGGAAAGGAAAGGAAAGGAAAGGAAAGGAAAGGAAAGGAAAGGAAAGGGAAGGAAAGGGAAGGAAAGGCAAGGAAAGGGAAGGAAAGGGAAGGAAAGGGAAGGAAAGGGAAGGAAAGACAATAGAAGAAAGAGAAGAGAGGAGAGGACAACAAAACAAACCAAACTAAAACATAAATAAGACTAAATGAAATAAAATAAATTTAAAAAATGAAAGAGTTGTATCCATTGTGTTATGTGTCCTTGAAAGTGGTTTTGGAGCTGAAATTCCCCTGTCCTTTCAGGCAAATAGTCTTTTTGTTATTTGACTCCCTATGGGGAGAGAGGAAAAGGGAAAAAAAAGAGGAGAGAGGAGAAGGGAGGAGAGGAGAGGAAATAAAGCGGACTGACAACAAATCCAGCCTCTATTTTTGCAAAAAAGGGACATGGTTAGGTCGATTACTCCCCTGTCTTGTAGGTACAGTGAGTGATTTGGGGCCAGCACCTCAAGGGCTTCCTCCAAAGGGTGCTGGGCAGAGGGGGGATGGGCGGGGCTGCAGATGGGGGCTCTGTCACCCCCACGTCACAATGCCAGCACCCGGCAACGCTGAGGTCACAGTGCCCCAGGGCACTATAAAAGGGAGCAGCCTCCCGTGCCCACCGCCAGAGCTGGCCCAGGGACAGCCCCAGCACATCCCCGAGGAAGCACTGGAGCAGCTGGTGGAATCCCAGGGCAGGGGCTGAGGGAGGAAGACCTTGCATGAGGCTGCTGCAGGTTCTCCGCTGCAAGACAACCTGCTGACAGGGCCACCTTCCAAACTCGTCGGATGCATGGAAATCCTTCTCAACCGGATAGCAGTGGCAAGAGCAAAGGAGTGTTGCCTTCTTGAGAAGCATGGCAGAGCTCATCATCCTCATTCCCTACAGAAGCAGGCTCGGGAGCCATGAGAGAGAGGATGTAGAGGGCTTGCAGTGCTTTGGAACACCCACTGGTGTCCTGACAGGCACAGGAAGGATTCTTGTCCCCAAAGTCCATGAGCTCAGAGGCATTTGGGCACTCTCGGAAGTCCGGGAGATGGCTCCAGGTGGAGGGAGGATAGGATAGGACGGGACAGGATAGGGTTTGGGCAGGTCCTGGGAGGCGTGAGCAGCCTGTGGGACAAGGAGCCAGGTCTGTCTCACATGCTCAGGGAACAGCCGATCGCCAGCACTGGGGTCAGGAAGGAATTTTTTCCCCCGGGGCAGATTGGCACTGGTCCCCGGGGGTTTTTTGCCTTCCTCTGCAGCATGGAGCATGACCACTTTGCAGAGCTCCTCAGGGCCCTTTTGGCTCGGTTCCCGCCTGCTGCTCAAGCACCAGGAAGATGGCCTCTCGTGCCCTGCAGCTGGGGGGAGGAAGGCTTTTTTTTCCCCCCATGTGGGACACCAGGCGTCTCTGGGGGTTTTTTGCCTTCCTCTGCAGCATTGAGCATGGCCCGCTTGCCACGGCTTCTTTGGGCCATTTGGGCTGGGTGCCTGCTGCTCCACGAGGTGGCCCTAAACTTAGCTACAACAGCCTACCTAAAGCAGCATAGAACAACTCACCTAAAGCAACCTTCAACAACTGGCAACAACCAACCTTGAAGAAGCTGAAGCAATCTACCTTCAAATCTTCAAAGAACCGGCCCTGAACAAGCAAGCAAGAACCTGAAACAATCTCTACCATACCACCTGAAACAAGGTAAATCAAGGTGAAGCAAGCAAGCTAAAGCAAAAGCAAACTAGCAGCCTTCCATGATGTGAAAGAAGCAAGCTTAAAGAACATGAAAGCTCTGCCAAAGGGACAGCCTCCAAAGACACAAGCAGCCTGATAGAGCATAACACCTGTGAAAGAAGACGCCACAAAAAGAACCAAGCAACCTAAAGCAAGGAAAGCAGGGAAAGGTAAGGAGAGGAAAGGAAAGGAAGAGAAAGGAATAGAGCGGAAAGGAGATGAAGAAACTAAGTGAAGGAGAAGACAAGAGAAGGAGAGAAGAGACGAAGAGAGAGAAGAAGGGAAGGGAAGGGAAGAGAAAGGAAGGGAAGGGAAGAGGAAATAGAAAAAGAAAGTAGTAAAGAAAGGGAAAGGGAAAGGAATGGTAAGGTAAGGAAAGGAAAGGAAAAAAAAAGAAAGACAAAAGAAGAAAGAAGAAGAGAAG